>NC_136329.1:1635427-4172411 GCF_964198595.1 Lampetra fluviatilis
ACAACGGAGGAGCAATGGTCACAACAATGAGCGGAGCACCCGGTGGCTAAAACACAGCCAGTGGGTACAATATTGGGCACAGGTGGTGCATCTGCCAGTCATCTCAGTCAGTCAACCAATGGCACCTGCTGGGTCTGTCCTGTGACCTGCCAGCGAGCCTTCGGTACTTCTCGTGGCCTCAAAGTGCACCTAGCCTGGTACAGGTGCCCATGGTGACGTCACCCGCCACTTTAGTGGTGAATGCCAATTGTTGTTGATGGTCGTGATTTTAATGAATATAAACACTGACTCAATGACCCACTCGCACACTCATTCACCCCGCTCGTTCAATCATCAATCATTCACCCATTACCCACCCACTTTCAAATTACCTCACTCTCCCATTCCCTTATCCATCCACTTACCCACTCACCAACTCTTCTCGACTATTCTGCTCACCCACCCACTCTCGCTCACCCACCTCACTTACCCCCAACACGCATCTACCCAGTCAGTAATCCACCCACTTTCTCACTCACCCATGTATCCACTCACCCAACCACTCATCCACTTACACGCCTCCTTAACCAAGCACTCACCCACTCACTCACTTAGCCAATTACTCACTCACCCAACCACTCATCCACTCACACCCCCTTAAGCAGATACTCACTCAATCACTCACCCACCCACTCACCCACCCCACTCACCCACCCCACTCACTCACCCACTCACTCATCCACTCACCCACTCACTCACCTACTCACTCACACCGTCACTGTTTCACACTCTTACCCACGCACCTCGCTCACCCGATTACCCACACTCCACTGACCCACTCCATTCCCTTACCCAATCACTCACCCACCCATCCAATCACCCAATCACTCACCCACCCACTCACCCAATCATTCACCCACCCACTCACCCACTCACCCATCCACCTACTAACCCACCCACCCACTCACCCACCTACTCACCCAATCACTCACCCACTCACCCACCCACTTACCCACCCTACTCACCCAATCACTCACCCACCCACTCACCCACCCACTCACCCACCCACTCACCCACCCACTCACCCACCCACTCACCCAATCATTCACCCACCCACTCACCCACTCACTCACCCACCTACTAACCCACCCACTCACTCACCCAATCACTCACTCACCCACCCACTCACCCACTCACTCACCCACCTACTCACCCACCCACTCACCCACCTACTCACCCAATCACTGACCCACCCACTCACCCACCCACCCACTCACCCAATCATTCACCCACCCACTCACTCACCCACCTACTCACCCACCCACCCACTCACCCACCTACTCACCCACCCACCCACTCACCCACCTACTCACCCAATCACTCACCCACCCACTCACTCACCCACCTACTCACCCACCTACTCACCCACCCACTCACCCACCTACTCACAAATCACTCACCCACCCACTCACCCACTCACCCACCCACTAATTGCACACGCTCCCACACACTCGTCCATCCGCTCACCCACTCACTCACCCTCTCTCACTCACTCACCCTCTCCACTCACTGACTTAACTCAACCACTCACTCACTCCTCCACTGAGCCCTCTTACACACCCTCCCTGACTCGTGTCTGCTCTTGTGAGTCTGGGTGTGTCATTGTCTGCAGCTATTTTCATCAAACCGGTCTCTGCACGCACACTACTCACAGAGATACACTCAACGCACTTACACAATACACAGAGACAAAGATCCCCCGTGTAGCCTCTAACAGACTGTCGGGGCAAGTGCTGCTAGCGACCACCTATGAAGGCCGGAACGGCACACGAGGGGGGGGTGGGTGACCAGCACCACGCCCGGCCGCCTTTGTCTCCCCAGTGGCGATGTTTACTACGCACCGCACCAGGCAGTCATTTGAGGCTGAGTCGACCTAAGGGAGGCGCAGATAATGGTCACTGGTGTTGGCCGTGAGCGGGAATCGAACCCAGTTTGCCGGGTTCATTGCTAGGTGCGATTATCGCTTCACTCGCACTCCCCACATGCACATAGACTCACACACAGACACACACACAGACACACTCACAGATACACACACAGACTCACTCACAGACACACACACACACACACAGACTCACTCACAGACACAGACACACACACAGACACACTCACAGACACACTCACAGACACACACACAGACTCACTCACAGACTCACTCACAGACTCACACACAGACACATGCACAGACACACGCACAGACTCACTCACAGACTCACTCACAGACTCACGCACAGACTCACTCACAGACACACTCACAGACACATTCACAGACACACGCACAGACACAATCACTTACAAACATACACAAGACAAAGATCACCCGTGTAGCCTTAACAGACTGTTGAGGCAAGTGCTGTTCACGAGTAGCAGCGCCTATGAAGGCCAGCACGGCACACGAGGGGGTGGGTGTTCACAGCACCACACCCGACCGCCTTTGTCTCCCCAGTGGCGATGTTTACTACGCACCGGACTGGGCACTCATTTGGGGCTGAGTCGACCTCCGGACGCGGTGTGTCTGAAACGTGTTGTGGCCTGCAGACCACACAACCGTGGACCACTCGCTTCCCTCTCTAAATACCAGTGCTGATGCACGATGATTCACGTTGTCGGAACTTAATACATTCTTTTTCAGGAGGGGAGCATTTAGATGTTAGGGGTTAGGGGTATGAATTTTAGATCAGGGATAAAGCTTACCAAACAACATCTTCTTTAAGTCAAATATCACGAGTGAAATGCGAATGTCCGACACATAACGGTGCGAGAAATGTTGTCGTCATTGTCCGGGACGGCTGTGCATGACCCCCGCCGTAGCAGTGGAGTGGAGAGCGGTGGAGTGGAGAGCGGTGGTGCAGCGGTTAGCGCAGCGCTGCGCTACGAACCTAACGACCCATGTTCGATTCCCACGCCGGTGACGATTATCCTAAACGGTCCTGGGGCTCCCCTAGGTCGACTCAGCCTCAAGAGAGAACCTGGTGTCGCCACTGGGGAGACAAAGGCGGCCGGGCATGGTGTTGGCCACCCACCCCCTTGTGTGCCGTGCCGGCCTTCATAGGTGCTCGCTAACAGCACTTTCCACAACAGTCTGTTTAGTCTACATTGGGAGCTTTATCTTTAGTGGTTCCAGGATCCATACTTTTTGAGAACCACCGGTTGAGATGATCACCACTGATGTCAAGCTGTGGAGGGGCACCATGGGATGTTGAGATGATCACCACTGATGTCAAGCTGTGGAGGGCACCATGGGATGTTGAGATGATCACCACTGATGTCAAGCTGTGGAGGGGCTCCATGGGATGTTGAGATGATCACCACTGATGTCAAGCCGTGAAGGGGCACCATGGGATGTTGAGATGATCACCACTGATGTCAAGCCGTGAAGGGGCACCATGGGATGTTGAGATGATCACCACTGATGTCAAGCCGTGAAGGGGCTCCATGGGATGTTGAGATGATCACCACTGATGTCAAGCTGTGGAGGGCACCATGGGATGTTGAGATGATCACCACTGATGTCAAGCTGTGAAGGGGCTCCATGGGATGTTGAGATGATCACCACTGATGTCAAGCTGTGGAGGGGCTCCATGGGATGTTGAGATGATCACCACTGATGTCAAGCTGTGAAGGGCACCATGGGATGTTGAGATGATCACCACTGATGTCAAGCTGTGGAGGGGCTCCATGGGATGTTGAGATGATCACCACTGATGTCAAGCTGTGGAGGGGCACCATGGGATGTTGAGATGATCACCACTGATGTCAAGCTGTGGAGGGGCTCCATGGGATGTTGAGATGATCACCACTGATGTCAAGCTGTGGAGGGCACCATGGGATGTTGAGATGATCACCACTGATGTCAAGCTGTGGAGGGGCTCCATGGGATGTTGAGATGATCACCACTGATGTCAAGCTGTGGAGGGGCACCATGGGATGTTGAGATGATCACCACTGATGTCAAGCCGTGAAGGGGCACCATGGGATGTTGAGATGATCACCACTGATTTCAAGCCGTGAAGGGGCTCCATGGGATGTTGAGATGATCGCCACTGATGTCAAGCCGTGAAGGGGCTCCATGGGATGTTGAGATGATCACCACTGATGTCAAGCTGTGAAGGGGCACCATGGGATGTTGAGATGATCACCACTGATGTCAAGCTGTGGAGGGGCACCATGGGATGTTGAGATGATCACCACTGATGTCAAGCTGTGGAGGGGCTCCATGGGATGTTGAGATGATCACCACTGATGTCAAGCTGTGGAGGGGCACCATGGGATGTTGAGATGATCGCCACTGATGTCAAGCTGTGGAGGGGCACCATGGGATGTTGAGATGATCACCACTGATGTCAAGCTGTGGAGGGGCACCATGGGATGTTGAGATGATCGCCACTGATGTCAAGCCGTGAAGGGGCACCATGGGATGTTGAGATGATCGCCACTGATGTCAAGCCGTGAAGGGGCACCATGGGATGTTGAGATGATCACCACTGATGTCAAGCTGTGGAGGGGCACCATGGGATGTTGAGATGATCACCACTGATGTCAAGCCGTGAAGGGGCACCATGGGATGTTGAGATGATCACCACTGATGTCAAGCCGTGAAGGGGCTCCATGGGATGTTGAGATGATCGCCACTGATGTCAAGCCGTGAAGGGGCTCCATGGGATGTTGAGATGATCATCACTGATGTCAAGCCGTGAAGGGGCACCATGGGATGTTGAGATGATCACCACTGATGTCAAGCTGTGGAGGGGCTCCATGGGATGTTGAGATTATCACCACTGATGTCAAGCTGTGGAGGGGCACCATGGGATGTTGAGATGATCACCACTGATGTCAAGCTGTGGAGGGGCACCATGGGATGTTGAGATGATCGCCACTGATGTCAAGCTGTGGAGGGGCTCCATGGGATGTTGAGATGATCACCACTGATGTCAAGCTGTGGAGGGGCTCCATGGGATGTTGAGATGATCACCACTGATGTCAAGCCGTGAAGGGGCACCATGGGATGTTGAGATGATCACCACTGATGTCAAGCCGTGAAGGGGCACCATGGGATGTTGAGATGATCACCACTGATGTCAAGCCGTGAAGGGGCTCCATGGGATGTTGAGATGATCACCACTGATATCAAGCTGTGGAGGGCACCATGGGATGTTGAGATGATCACCACTGATGTCAAGCTGTGGAGGGGCACCATGGGATGTTGAGATGATCACCACTGATGTCAAGCTGTGGAGGGGCTCCATGGGATGTTGAGATGATCACCACTGATGTCAAGCTGTGGAGGGCACCATGGGATGTTGAGATGATCACCACTGATGGCAAGCTGTGGAGGGGCTCCATGGGATGTTGAGATGATCACCACTGATGTCAAGCTGTGGAGGGGCACCATGGGATGTTGAGATGATCACCACTGATGTCAAGCCGTGAAGGGGCACCATGGGATGTTGAGATGATCACCACTGATGTCAAGCCGTGAAGGGGCTCCATGGGATGTTGAGATGATCACCACTGATGTCAAGCTGTGGAGTGGCACCATGGGATGTTGAGATGATCACCACTGGTGTCAAGCTGTGAAGGGGCTCCATGGGATGTTGAGATGATCGCCACTTATGTCAAGCTGTGGAGGGGCACCATGGGATGTTGAGATGATCACCACTGATGTCAAGCTGTGGAGGGGCACCATGGGATGTTGAGATGATCACCACTGATGTCAAGCCGTGAAGGGGCACCATGGGATGTTGAGATGATCGCCACTGATGTCAAGCCGTGAAGGGGCACCATGGGTTGTTGAGATGATCACCACTGATGTCAAGCTGTGGAGGGGCACCATTGGATGTTGAGATGATCACCACTGATGTCAAGCCGTGAAGGGGCACCATGGGATGTTGAGATGATCACCACTGATGTCAAGCCGTGAAGGGGCTCCATGGGATGTTGAGATGATCGCCACTGATGTCCAGCCGTGAAGGGGCTCCATGGGATGTTGAGATGATCGTCACTGATGTCAAGCTGTGAAGGGGCTCCATGGGATGTTGAGATGATCACCACTGATGTCAAGCCGTGAAGGGGCACCATGGGATGTTGAGATGATCACCACTGATGTCAAGCTGTGGAGGGGCACCATGGGATGTTGAGATGATCACCACTGATGTCAAGCTGTGGAGGGGCTCCATGGGATGTTGAGATGATCACCACTGATGTCAAGCTGTGGAGGGGCACCATGGGATGTTGAGATGATCACCACTGGTGTCAAGCTGTGAAGGGGCTCCATGGGATGTTGAGATGATCGCCACTGATGTCAAGCTGTGGAGGGGCACCATGGGATGTTGAGATGATCACCACTGATGTCAAGCTGTGGAGGGGCACCATGGGATGTTGAGATGATCGCCACTGATGTCAAGCCGTGAAGGGGCACCATGGGATGTTGAGATGATCGCCACTGATGTCAAGCCGTGAAGGGGCACCATGGGATGTTGAGATGATCACCACTGATGTCAAGCTGTGGAGGGGCACCATGGGATGTTGAGATGATCACCACTGATGTCAAGCCGTGAAGGGGCACCATGGGATGTTGAGATGATCACCACTGATGTCAAGCCGTGAAGGGGCTCCATGGGATGTTGAGATGATCGCCACTGATGTCAAGCCGTGAAGGGGCTCCATGGGATGTTGAGATGATCGTCACTGATGTCAAGCCGTGAAGGGGCACCATGGGATGTTGAGATGATCACCACTGATGTCAAGCTGTGGAGGGGCTCCATGGGATGTTGAGATGATCACCACTGATGTCAAGCTGTGGAGGGGCACCATGGGATGTTGAGATGATCACCACTGATGTCAAGCTGTGGAGGGGCACCATGGGATGTTGAGATGATCGCCACTGATATCAAGCTGTGGAGGGGCTCCATGGGATGTTGAGATGATCACCACTGATGTCAAGCTGTGGAGGGGCTCCATGGGATGTTGAGATGATCACCACTGATGTCAAGCCGTGAAGGGGCACCATGGGATGTTGAGATGATCACCACTGATGTCAAGCCGTGAAGGGGCACCATGGGATGTTGAGATGATCACCACTGATGTCAAGCCGTGAAGGGGCTCCATGGGATGTTGAGATGATCACCACTGATGTCAAGCTGTGGAGGGCACCATGGGATGTTGAGATGATCACCACTGATGTCAAGCTGTGAAGGGGCTCCATGGGATGTTGAGATGATCACCACTGATGTCAAGCTGTGGAGGGGCTCCATGGGATGTTGAGATGATCACCACTGATGTCAAGCTGTGAAGGGCACCATGGGATGTTGAGATGATCACCACTGATGTCAAGCTGTGGAGGGGCTCCATGGGATGTTGAGATGATCACCACTGATGTCAAGCTGTGGAGGGGCACCATGGGATGTTGAGATGATCACCACTGATGTCAAGCTGTGGAGGGGCTCCATGGGATGTTGAGATGATCACCACTGATGTCAAGCTGTGGAGGGCACCATGGGATGTTGAGATGATCACCACTGATGTCAAGCTGTGGAGGGGCTCCATGGGATGTTGAGATGATCACCACTGATGTCAAGCTGTGGAGGGGCACCATGGGATGTTGAGATGATCACCACTGATGTCAAGCCGTGAAGGGGCACCATGGGATGTTGAGATGATCACCACTGATGTCAAGCCGTGAAGGGGCTCCATGGGATGTTGAGATGATCACCACTGATGTCAAGCTGTGGAGTGGCACCATGGGATGTTGAGATGATCACCACTGGTGTCAAGCTGTGAAGGGGCTCCATGGGATGTTGAGATGATCGCCACTGATGTCAAGCTGTGGAGGGGCACCATGGGATGTTGAGATGATCACCACTGATGTCAAGCTGTGGAGGGGCACCATGGGATGTTGAGATGATCACCACTGATGTCAAGCCGTGAAGGGGCACCATGGGATGTTGAGATGATCGCCACTGATGTCAAGCCGTGAAGGGGCACCATGGGATGTTGAGATGATCACCACTGATGTCAAGCTGTGGAGGGGCACCATGGGATGTTGAGATGATCACCACTGATTTCAAGCCGTGAAGGGGCACCATGGGATGTTGAGATGATCACCACTGATGTCAAGCCGTGAAGGGGCTCCATGGGATGTTGAGATGATCGCCACTGATGTCAAGCCGTGAAGGAGCTCCATGGGATGTTGAGATGATCGTCACTGATGTCAAGCTGTGAAGGGGCTCCATGGGATGTTGAGATGATCACCACTGATGTCAAGCCGTGAAGGGGCACCATGGGATGTTGAGATGATCACCACTGATGTCAAGCTGTGGAGGGGCACCATGGGATGTTGAGATGATCACCACTGATGTCAAGCTGTGGAGGGGCACCATGGGATGTTGAGATGATCGCCACTGATGTCAAGCTGTGGAGGGGCACCATGGGATGTTGAGATGATCACCACTGGTGTCAAGCTGTGAAGGGGCTCCATGGGATGTTGAGATGATCGCCACTGATGTCAAGCTGTGAAGGGGCACCATGGGATGTTGAGATGATCACCACTGATGTCAAGCCGAGAAGGGGCACCATGGGATGTTGAGATGATCACCACTGGTGTCAAGCTGTGAAGGGGCTCCATGGAATGTTGAGATGATCGCCACTGATGTCAAGCTGTGGAGGGGCTCCATAGAATGTTGAGATGATCGCCACTGATGTCAAGCCGAGAAGGGGCACTATGGAATGTTGAGATGATCGCCACTGATGTCAAGCCGAGAAGGGGCACCATGGGATGTTGAGATGATCGCCACTGATGTCAAGCTGTGGAGGGGCTCCATGGGATGTTGAGATGATCGCCACTGATGTCAAGCCGAGAAGGGGCACTATGGAATGTTGAGATGATCGCCACTGATGTCAAGCCGTGAAGGGGCACCATGGGATGTTGAGATGATCACCACTGATGTCAAGCTGTGGAGGGGCACCATGGGATGTTGAGATGATCACCACTGATTTCAAGCCGTGAAGGGGCACCATGGGATGTTGAGATGATCACCACTGATGTCAAGCCGTGAAGGGGCTCCATGGGATGTTGAGATGATCGCCACTGATGTCAAGCCGTGAAGGAGCTCCATGGGATGTTGAGATGATCGTCACTGATGTCAAGCTGTGAAGGGGCTCCATGGGATGTTGAGATGATCACCACTGATGTCAAGCCGTGAAGGGGCACCATGGGATGTTGAGATGATCACCACTGATGTCAAGCTGTGGAGGGGCACCATGGGATGTTGAGATGATCACCACTGATGTCAAGCTGTGGAGGGGCACCATGGGATGTTGAGATGATCACCACTGGTGTCAAGCTGTGAAGGGGCTCCATGGGATGTTGAGATGATCGCCACTGATGTCAAGCTGTGAAGGGGCACCATGGGATGTTGAGATGATCACCACTGATGTCAAGCCGAGAAGGGGCACCATGGGATGTTGAGATGATCACCACTGGTGTCAAGCTGTGAAGGGGCTCCATGGAATGTTGAGATGATCGCCACTGATGTCAAGCTGTGGAGGGGCTCCATAGAATGTTGAGATGATCGCCACTGATGTCAAGCCGAGAAGGGGCACTATGGAATGTTGAGATGATCGCCACTGATGTCAAGCCGAGAAGGGGCACCATGGGATGTTGAGATGATCGCCACTGATGTCAAGCTGTGGAGGGGCTCCATGGGATGTTGAGATGATCGCCACTGATGTCAAGCCGAGAAGGGGCACTATGGAATGTTGAGATGATCGCCACTGATGTCAAGCCGAGAAGGGGCACCATGGGATGTTGAGATGATCACCACTGATGTCAAGCTGTGAAGGGGCTCCATGGGATGTTGAGATGATCGCCACTGATGTCAAGCCATGGAGGGGCACCATGGGATGTTGAGATGATCACCACCCATGTCAAGCTGTGGAGGGGCACCATGGAATGGTTCCTGCACCCTAGGGGACGCTTCTTCCCCCGCTAGTCTGGCGCCGTGTTTTTCCAACGAGTTTTTTTTAGCCTGCGGACCACACGGCCGATGCAAACATTTGTCTCGATGCAACTCGGCCACTTCGCCATGAGCCCTGGTGACGGACCACAATCACTTCTCTCTCTCTCTCTAAATGCCAGCAATAGATCCGGCACCGTGTCCGTCCGGTGCGCGCCGGGCTGCGTTGGCAGCCAGGGCCTTATTACAAGGTCCTGGCACTCATTACGCACGAAACAATGAACCACAATGGCCTTGCTGATCTTGTCAAGAAGCATCAAGCATCATCGCGCGAACTCTACTCATCTTCGCAGCAGCAGCAGCAGTGGCTTTGTAGCTAACCGTTGAACAAAGTCGGTGGGCACCACATCGCACGCCGCTTTCAGATGCGCTTCTGCGGCCATCTTCCCTTCTGATATTGGGAAGTCACTGGGAGATATGCAATTTTAAATCATCATCAAGATTGACAAACTGACTTCTACAGAACTGATTTTGTGTTTAGTTTATTGCCCTTCCTCCACACCTCCGATTAGTAAGTTTCACACACATGCACGTGTAGTGAACATCTGATGCGGCAGTCGTCAATAAATAATAGGAGTCTTTATTTCTTCCAGCACGAGACACGGGGGTCTTCAAGGATTCCCTTCACTCCCAAGCGTCCACAAACTCTCTCGCTTCCCCTTTATCTATCCCATAAGCCCCTTTGCCGAAGGTTTCCTGCTTTCCCTACAGCCAATCACCTTCCACTCTTCCTCGCGGATTCCAACCGTCCCTCGCTGTCAATCATCCTCAGTCTTCCCGCTCTTTATCGTGTTGTAGTTCTACCTCCAATCCCTTCAATTCCGCTAACCAATCCCCTTCCAGGGCCATTAAGTTACCAATCAGAGGGCTTGTGTTTACCTCCTGACTGTCCGTGTCATCACGCACGCCGTGTCCAGTGCTGCATGATCCCAGTAGCACAAGTAGCTACATATGTAGTAGCTACATATGCTACAGTCCCTGCACTTTCAAGGGCCCCGCGCAAAATAATTTCAAGCTATTAATTCCGGTTCAGTGATTCTGCACTTGCTCTATCACTACAGTACTATACCGCCTTCAACTTTTACGAACGACTGGGTGTTTAAGGTTAGCGATTTGTCATTATCTGACTGTATAGCAAATGAAAACATACAATTACTTTACTATGCAAGTTAAACATTTGTGTTTCAATATTCGTATTTATTTATTTCGGGCCCCTTTTGATAACATCATGCTACAGGCCTCGCACTAGTTTAATCCTGAATTGGCCGCGTCCATAACGTCTGTGATGTCGGCACGGCCACCTCTTCTCCCAAGACGAACTGGCCAGCGGGGGGGAGGAGGAGTAGACCAAGCTAGGGGGCACCTTGAGGCCACAATGTGACATTGGTGAAAGGTCTCCGCTGTTGGCAGGGGGACGAGACCCAGGTGTTGTGGTTTGATGAACTTAGGTGACTGTCTTCCTCCTCCACCTCCCCGTGTCTCCCTCCCCCCCTCCCCGTGTCTCCCCCCTCCCCGTGTCTCCCCCCTCCCCCTCCCCGTATCTCCTTCCACCCCGTCCCCGTGTCTCCCTCCTCCCCGTGTCTCCCTCCCCCCCTCCCCGTGTCTCCCCCCTCCCCGTGTCGCCCCCCTCCCCCTCCCCGTGTCTCCTTCCACCCCCTCCCCGTGTCTCCCTCCTCCACCTCCCCGTGTCCCCCTCCCCCCCCTCCCAGTGTCTCCCTCCTCCACCTCCCCGTGTCTCCCTCCTGCCCGTGTCTCCCTCCTCCACCTCCCCGTGTCTCCCTCCTCCACCTCCCCGTGTCTCCCTCCTCCACCTCCCCGTGTCTCCCTCCCCCCCACTCACCGTGTCTCCCTCCTCTTCCCCTTGTCTCTTGCAGGTCTCTGTGCTGGATAGAGACAAATTCGGATCAACAGAATTCCTCTCTTCAACCAGGCGTACGTACGTGTGTGTGTGTGCGAGTGATCATCTGACTTGATGAGTTCCCGCACCTGGGCAGTTTGCTTATAACCAGCTTCCCTTTAGCAGCGGTCTCTGAATCAGTCGGGTGGACTCATTTTCTCAGCGGCTGCATAACGCCGTGTGGAAGCTACCTGGCCTGCCGCTCCGCACGAAGCTTTGGGCCTTCTCGGCCATGGTCATGCCCTCCCTTCTCTGTGCTTCCGAAAAGTGAACCCCGCTAATTAAACATCTGCGCTGGTTGGAAACATTCAGGTTGGCCTGCCTACGATCCGTACTGGATCGTGTGAGGAGCTCACAGATTCTTGAAAGATCTGGATAGTCTCATCAATAAACTTTTCTCGCAGGCAAAGCCACCGCATGCCAAAACAGCTTCTGTTTGGCTGGATAGAGGGGGCTAATGGGTACGACCCAGGCTTGAGAAGAGATGGAGCTGACATGGTCCAGGAGGATGTGGAGCTGAGTGGACTTGCCAATAACCGGTACTAGAGGTGTCAAGATCGGCCTCTGTGGAGGAGGCTCGTGAAGGATGCCGCTGGGCAGTTAGAGGCAGTCGCCCTCCAGCAACAGCGGAGGGCTGAGGAGCGACGCTCACAACAACGAGCGGAGCGCCGGGCGGGTAAAACACAGCAAGGCAACACAATAGGGTGCACAGGTGGTGCATCTGCCAGTCATCTCAGTCAGTCAACCTCAGTCCATTGACCTGCCAAGCAAGGGAGGCTTTCATTATATCTATAAAGAGTGGTGATCTGTCCTCTGACCCCCAGGAACAGGTTTGTTGAGTATTTTTGAGTACATCATGGGGCAAGGTGGGGGTGACCCTGCTGAAGCTACAATGCCTCAAATATTGGAGGAAGTAGGCACTCCCTGCGAGTGTTTGACTGATGGTGCCACCATCTGTTGAGGAAGTACAAAGTCTGAGACCTGGTAAAGTGCTGGGCAGAGATGACGTCCCAAGCAAACTGCTGAGGGAGGGTTGGCATCTCTGTGTAGACTGCCCTATATGACATCAATACAACCGTCTGGACCACGGGACGTGTTCCACTGGATTGGAAGGATGCCCTGGTGGGCCCCCATCTTTAAAATGGGGGTCCGCACAGACTGTAACAACTACAGGAGCATTGCCCTTCCCAGTGTGCCGGGAAGGTCCTGGCAAAGATGATTCAACATCGCCTTGCCAGGCACGCTGAGGAGAGGCTTGCGGAGCCCCAATGTGGTTTCAGGAAAGGGCGGTCCTGCACAGATGCCATATTGTCTCTCCGTATGCTACAGCAGAGGTGTAGAGAATTACAACAAGACCTACATCTTTGCTTTATTGACCTGGTGAAGGCCTATGATACCAACAGTAGGCCAGGGCATTAGACTGTTCTTCACGCTCTCGATATCCTGACCCTCTGCTCACAATCATTAAGGGCCTTCATGATGGTGGGCAGGCCCGGGTAAAACTAAGTGGCCGGGAGTCAGAGGCATGCCCTGTTCACCTTGGGGTGTGACAGGGATGTCCTCTAGCACCAACATTATTTAACATCATCTTTGCCCACTGGGAGACCGATCGATGCCTGGGTACATTCAAGAGATGGCGCAATTGGTCAGCCATGTTATGAATGCTGATTATCTGGTGATGGCTGCTCACTCAGAGAACCTGGAGCATCCCTATGAGTAATGGCGCAGTTGTGGAGAGAGTGGAGAAGTTTCCGCACCTGGGCAGTGTGCTTATGAGCAGCTCGGGTTTGGCAGCAGAGATCTCACTCCGAATGAGTGGAGCGCCATTATTGTTTTCATCGGCAGCGTGTATCACTGCTGTGGGGAAGCTACCTGGCCTGTCGCTTCACGCGAAGCTCGGGGCTTTCTGCCATCAACTAACCTTACACTTTTCAAGCGGCCTCAAACTGCACCTAGCCTGGCACAAGTCCTGTTGGCCATGCCACCACCCCTTAGTGGCAAATGGTGGCCGTTGTTGGTCCGTATGCGTCCGTGTGGACGTGTCAACACGTGTACACGTGTCTCTGCTTGTACGTATGTATGTTGAACTTCTTTCGCACCGTACGTAGCCAATCGTGCTCATCGGAGGTGCTGGGGAAGGACAACAAACTAAACACGAAGAGCAGTTACAAAGAAACGAGTTTGTCGATCTAGAGGATGATTTAAAAGTGCATCGATCCAGTGGCTTCCTAACATTGGAAGGGAAGAGCGTTCCAGACGGCCGCAAAAAGTTCATCTTAGAGCGCCACGCGATGCGGTGTGACCATCTTTGTTCGATAGCGAGCCAAAAGCCGCTGCAGCGAGGATGACTAGAGTTAGCGTGCTTTGTACGTGTGTGTGTACGTACATGTGTGTGTGTACGTGCGTGTGTGTGTGTACGTGTGTGTGTGTACATGTGTGTGTGTGCGTATGTGTGTGTGTACGTGCGTGTGTGTGCGTACGTGTGTGTGTGCTTACGTACGTGTGTGTGTGTGCGTATGTGTCTGTGAGGAGCGGTAGTGTAGCGGTTAGCGCGCTGCGCTATGAACCTGGCGACACGAGTTCGATTCCCGCTCACGGCCAACACCAGTGACGATTATCTGAACCGGTCCCGGCCTCCCCTAGGTCGACTCAGCCTCAAATGAGTACCTGGTGCGGTGTGTAAACATCACCGCCGGGGAGACGGAGGCAGGAGGGGCGAGGGGCTCTCCTCCCGCCCCTCGTCGTGTGCCGTGCCAGCCTTCATCGGCACTGCTGCTGCTCGTTAACAGCGCTTGGCCCCAGCAGTCTGTCTTTGTCATGTGGAGTAAGATCATGCAGTGTCACCGCTATTGGCCAACGCAATGGCCAAATGCTGAAAAATTACCCGCTAATTACTCGCAGCAGCGGCGGCGGCGGCAGCGGCAGCAGCAGCAGCGGCTTATGGCGCAAACTTGACAGGACAAAGTCTTGAGACTCGAGCTTCCCTGATGAAACGCGAGTGAATTATAATGATGTTTGCATGTGCGTGTGTCTGTGTTTGCGCGCGTGTGTGGGTGCGTGTGTGTGTGCGTGCGTGTGTGTGTGCGTGTGTGCGTGTGTGTGTGCGTGTGCGTGCGTGTGTGTGCCTGTGTTTGCGCGCATGTGTGTGCGTGTGCGTGTGTGTGCGTGCATGTGTGCGTGCTTGTGTGCGTGTGTGCGTGTGTGTGCCTGTGTGTGCGTGCGTGTGTGCGTGCATGTGTACGTGTGTGCGTGCGTGTGTGCGTGCGTGTGCGCGTGTGTGGGTGTGTGCGTGTGTGCGTGTGTGTGTGTGCGTGCGTGTGCGCGTGTGTGTGTGTGCGTGTGTGCGTGTGTGTGTGTGTGTGCGTGTGTGTGTGTGCGTGCGTGTGCGCGTGTGTGCGTGCGTGCGCTTGTTGTCTGTGTGTGCAGGCCGGAGGATGTTGGACTAGTGTGTGTCCAGTGCCGTCTGGAAACATGTTAACCGGTTATCCGGTGAACATATCAACCACGTCAGCGGTGAACACATCGCCAACACGGTCGACATTCCGGTGCTCCACGGAGACACCAAAGTGATCTCTCTCCCTCTGCTGTCTCCCTCTCGCATGGTGTACGGGGATGGTTAATCAAAGTCTCTTCACCATGCCAAGCTAGAACCAAACCAAGGTAGCGACGCCACTGGCTCCAGGAGTTTCTACAACCAGTCTGGCTCGCGGCCAAGTAGGGCCAGGGGCGGGGCTTAATGACGTCTGTCACAGCGTATGAGTGTGTGCGCGTGCGTGTGGGTGTGTGTGCGTGTGTGTGTGTGCGCACGTGTGTGTGCGTGTGTGTAACGTGTGTGTGAGTGTGCGTGTGTGTGTGTGTGCGTGTGACGTGTGGCCTGGCACAAGCGTCGTGGTGACGTCACCGTCACTTAGTGGCGAATGGCGGTTGTTGTTGTGACGTCAGTTTCCCACGTGCATCTCCGCTCGCTCACCGCGTGCGTGTGAGTGCGTGTGTGCGTGTGTGTGTGTGTGCATGTGCGTGTGCGCGTGCGTGCGTGTGTGCGTGTGTGCGTGTGTGTGCGTGTGTGCGTGTGTGTGTGCGTGTGTGAGTGCGTGTGTGTGCGTGTGTGCGTGTGTGCGTGCGTGTGTGCGTGTGTGCGTGCGTGCGTGTGTGACGTGTGTGCGTGTGTGCGTGTGTGTGCGTGTGTGCGTGCATGTGTGACGTGTGTGCGTGTGACGTCAGTCGGTACGGGGCGTCACCCACGCGCTTTGCCGCTCGTTGCCCGCGTGCTAGGTATCGCCGTGTCTGTAATTTAACCTGCTGGGCTTTTGATTTAATTTAATTCGGGATGTTTGTTTTTCGCGACGTTTCTGGTGTTTTGGTTGCATCGTTTTATTCCGTGTTGGTGTTTTCGCGTTTAATGTTCGCGGGTGGGTCATCCAGGAATGGATTGACCGTGGCTGACGATGCTGATTTTTTTGTGTTATTCCGTTGTTTTTTTTCTACTATTGGGGGTCTTTGTCCGGTTTATATTTTTGTCCTTTCGTCGGCTTTCATAATCTTCAAATGCGTGCGGTTTAATTGTTTTATCGCGGTTATTGACCACGACACATCCCCCACACACACACACTCTCCTCCCCGTGTCTGCACTCTCTCATTAACACTACAGACTGTGTGGTTATAACACTACAGGCTGTGAGATTATAACACTACAGACGGTGAGATTATAATGCTACAGACTGTGAGATTATAACACTACAGACTGTGAGATTATAACACTACAGACTGTGTGGGTATAATACTACAGACTGTGAGATTATAACACTACAAATTGTGAGATTATAACACTACAGACTGTGAGATTATAACACTACAGACTGTGAGATTATAACACTACAGGCTGTGTGGGTATAACACTACAGACTGTGAGAATTTAACACTACAGGCTGTGTAATTATAACACTACAGACTGTGAGATTATAACGCTACAGACTGTGAGATTATAACACTACAGACTGTGAGATTATAACACTACAGACTGTGAGATTATAACACTACAGACTGAGATTATAACGCTACAGACTGTGAGATTATAACACTACAGACTGTGAGATTATAACACTACAGACTGTGAGATTATAACACTACAGATTGTGAGATTATAACACTACAGACTGTGAGATTATAACTCTACAGGCTGTGTGGGTATAACACTACAGACTGAGATTATAACACTACAGACTGTGAGATTATAACACTACAGACTGTGTGAGTATAACACTACAGACTGAGATTATAACACTACAGACTGTGAGGTTATAACACTACAGGTTGTGAGATTATAACACTACAGACTGTGAGATTATAACACTACAGACTGTGAGATTATACCACTACAGACTATGAGATTATAACACTACAGACTGTGAGATTATAACACTACAGATTGTGAGATTATAACACTACAGACTGTGAGATTATAACTCTACAGGCTGTGTGGGTATAACACTACAGACTGTGAGATTATAACACTACAGACTGTGTGGGTATAACACTACAGACTGTGAGATTATAACACTACAGACTGTGTGAGTATAACACTACAGACTGTGAGATTATAACACTACAGACTGTGAGATTATAACACTACAGACTGTGAGATTATAACACTACAGACTGTGAGATTATAACTCTACAGGCTGTGTGAGTATAACACTAGAGACTGTGAGATTATAACACTACAGACTGTGAGATTATAACACTACAGACTGTGAGATTATAACACTACAGATTGTGAGATTATAACACTACAGACTGTGAGATTATAACTCTACAGGCTGTGTGGGTATAACACTACAGACTGTGAGATTATAACACTACAGACTGTGTGGGTATAACACTACAGACTGTGAGATTATAACACTACAGACTGTGTGAGTATAACACTACAGACTGTGAGATTATAACCCTACAGACTGTGAGATTATAACACTACAGACTGTGAGATTATAACACTACAGACTGTGAGATTATAACTCTACAGGCTGTGTGAGTATAACACTACAGACTGTGGGTATAACACTACAGGCTGTGTGAGTATAACACTACAGACTGTGTAGGGATGGAGTCCCCGCTGTGGATTTCACACGAAGCCAGGGTTAAGGGGCCGTCCATAAATGACGTCACGCACCTGGGGGGGGGGGGTCAGACATTTGTGACGATGTGTGACGAGGGGGAGGGGGGGTTGGGAAATGTGACGTCACATCAAAATGCGCAACTTTAAATAAATACAGGCAACGCATTCTACTTAATTAAATAGACTTTGTAATAAATGTTTTCTCCTACAACATCAGAGTGCAGCGCCATATTAAATACGCACTACAATGACAATAGTTTAAAGCGATTTGAAGCATTTTTTTAAAAATATTTTTTGTGGGGGGGGGGGGCAGAGCTTTGTGACGTCATATTTGAGGGGGGGGGCAGAGCTTTGTGACGTCATATTTGAGGGGGGGGGGCAGAGCTTTGTGACGTCATATTTGAGGGGGGGGGGCAGAGCTTTGTGACGTCATATTTGAGGGGGGGGGCAGAGCTTTATGACGTCATATTTGAGGGGGGGTCAGACTTTTTGTGACGTCATATTTGAGGGGGGAGGGGTCAGATTTTTTGTGACGTCATATTTGAGGGGGAGGGGTCAGACTTTTTGTGACGCCGTGTGACGAGAATGGGGGGGGAGGTCAAAAATCGTCCCAAATCGCGTGACGTCATTTATGGACGGCCCCCTAACGGCAAAGTCCTCTAAGTGTCAAGAATCTTGTGAGACTCGTGGGGAGGTAGGGGGGGGGGCACGCCGCTCAGGGTCCTGAGACTCAGGGGGAGACGCGATGTCAGGGTGGGTGTCACTGCCTCCTGTGAGAACTCCGCCATCGTGAGACCACAATCGCGGCCGCCTGTTCATCATCGCGCGAGAATCTGATGAGCCGTGAAGCTCTTCATCGTCATGTTTGTGTCTCTCTCACAGACGACCACGTGGCGTTGTCGTTGTTGTTGTTGTTGCCTTCACGGAGACTCGCTCCACGCCGTCGTCATCATCATCATCACCCCCCAGTACTTTTGTTGGCATCACAAGATCACATTTTGTGACGCGGTTAGTGCCTTTGTGACGTCACAATCAGTCAGTGGCTTTGTGACACGATTAGTGGCATTGTGACGTCACAATCAGTCAGTCGCTTGGTGACACGATTAGTGCCTTTGTGACGTCACAATCAGTCAGTGGCTTTGTGACGTGATTAGTGCCTTTGTGACGTCACAATCAGAGTCAGTGGCTTTGTGACGTGATTAGTGCCTTTGTGACGTCACAATCAGTCAGTGGCTTTGTGACGTGATTAGTGCCTTTGTGACGTCACAATCAGAGTCGGTGGCTTTGTGACGTGATTAGTGCCTTTGTGACGTCACAATCAGAGTCAGTGGCTTTGTGACGTGTTTAGTGCCTTTGTGACGTCACAATCAGTGGCTTTGTGACATGATTAGTGCCTTTGTGACGTCACAATCAGTCAGTGGCTTTGTGACGTGTTTAGTGCCCTTGTGACGTCACAATCAGTCAGTGGCTTTGTGACATGATTAGTGCCTTTGTGACGTCACAATCAGAGTCAGTGGCTTTGTGACGTGATTAGTGCCTTTGTGACGTCACAATCAGAGTCAGTGGCTTTGTGACGTGATTAGTGGCATTGTGACGTCACAATCAGAGTCGGTGCCTTCATGATAGATTTAGTGCCATTATGACTTTAGAATCAGTGCCTTTGTGACGTCACAACGAAGGCCCGTGCCTTTGTGACGTCACTTCACCCGCACTTTTACCCACTACTAGCGCGTAATGTGACCGTCAACTAACGGGGTGGACCCATTTACAGGGGGGGGGGGGGCCGTCCAGAGTGGGTGGGGGGGGGGCAAGGCCTGGGGCAGATCCCACCTTGGGGCCCCCCTGAGGCATCACATCTGACGGCCCCCCAAAGCGCGGGGCCCCCCCCCCGATGATTCGCCGGCTACCTGAGGGGGGGGTGGGCCGGCTCTGGATCGTGCCGAGCGCGAGAGGGTCGAGGGATTTAAGATTCAATCAAACGCCCCCCTCCCCCCCCAGCGATTAAACGTGGGGCAACTCGGAGGTTCACATCTCCGTTAACAACTCAGGGGGGGGGGGGGTGGTGGTGGTGGTGGTGCTCGTCGCCGGAGACATTCCCGTAAGCGCGGCACACGCCACTAACGGGGGCGTTTGACTGCCGAGTTCAATGTGGCTCAAGCACAGCAAGTTGGCACAGTCGGGGGCACAGGTGGTGCATCAGATACTCATCTCGGTCATCTCGGTCAGTCGACCCGTGGCACCTGCTGGCTCTGCCCCGTGACCTCCTGCTGCACCTAGCCTGGCACAGTAGGGGGCACAGGTGGTGCATCAGACACTCATCTCTGTCATCTCGGTCAGTCGACCCGTGGCACCTGCTGGCTCTGCCCCGTGACCTCCTCCTGCCAGATGGCGTTCGACACTTCACGTGGCAGCCTCAAGGTGCACGTGGCCTGGCACAAGCGTCGTGGTGACGTCACCGCCACTTAGTGGCGAATGGCGGCGGTGGTTGTTGTTGTGTGAACTTGTTTCGCAACGGACTTAGCCAACCTTGGTAATCGGAGGTGCGGTTACTGATCATGCAAATGATAACCCTGAGGACATCATTACTATGATGATCACCCCGCTCGTTTACCCACCAAAGCCTCGCTAAGTCTCCAGATGGGTTTTAACTTCACGTTTCCTGTCGAGGTAATTCGCAGCAGAGATCAACGTTGCCCCCCAACGCGTCTTCCAGGTCATCTTGCAGCAGTGGGATGTTTGGCCAAGACCAAGTGACACTTTGCCCTTCTGCTCTGTGTTGTTGTTTTTCGTGTTTTTGTTTGTTTAGCTGATAATGGAATATCTTTCGATTTAAAGCTTTCGTGACTGCAGGGATTCATCTCCTTGGTTCTTTCGGTAAAGTCACGTAGAAGGGAAGTAATAAAATAATAAAAATAAAACAATAAAATAAATCTTATGTTTTATTTTTATTATTTTATTACTTCCCTTCTACGTGATGACTTTACCGAAAGAACCAAGAAAATGGAATATCTGTTAACACTTGGAACCACAAGGCACTGACGATGAAGCTGGTCCGTGAGTGAGCGGCCGTGTCGATGTGTTGTGACGGAGCTGATGTGTGCGTGGTGAGTTGGCGATAGGGGAATTGAGAAGGCGGTGGTTATGGATTATGCCGATGTGGGTGTCGCGGATATGAGGGCTGCGGATAACAGGGCGCCGGTAATTGATGCTGTGGGGGGGGGGGGGGGGGGTCTCGTTGTAAATAACGACAATAAAAATGTGTCCCACAATCCACAGGGCTCTGCTGTGATGCACGGCCGGGTCGCTCGCTGTGTCTGTGTCAGAAAGAACCACGGACAGTCCCCGAGATGTGAACGTCACCCACTTACGAACGCCCCCACTTACGAACGTCCCCCATTTATGAACATCCCCCACTTACAAACGTCCCCCACTTACGAACATCCCCGCTTATGAGCGCCCTCCACTTATGAACATCCCCAACTTACGAACACCCCCACTTACGAACACTCACTTATGAACGTCCTCCACTTAGGAACGTCCTCCACTTACGAACACCCCAACTTACAAACGCCCTCCACTTACGAACATCCTCCACTTAAGAACACCCCCACTTACGAACATCCCCACTTATGAACGTCCTCCACTTATGAACGCCCCCCACTTAGGGCGTCCTCCACTTACGAACATTCCGCACTTATGAATGTCCCCCAATTACGAACCAACCGCCATAAGAACTGAACCGAGGAACTATTTTGATTGGCGCGGGCGATCCTCCGCAAGGTGAAATGAGTCCCAGCGTCCCGCGTGATGCACAACACTCCTTCTTGGTGTGGTCTGGGACTGTTGTTGTTGTTGTCTTGTTGTGGTCTGGGGCTGTTGTTGTTCTTGTCTTGGTGTGGTCTGGGGCTGTTGTCTTGGTGAGGTCTGGTACTGTTGTAGTTGTTTTGTTGTGGTCTGGGGCTGTTGTTGTTGTCTTGGTGTGGTCTGGGGCTGTTGTTGTCTTGGTGTGGGGCTGTTGTTGTTGTCTTGGTGTGGTCTGGGGCTGTTGTTGTTGTCTTGGTGTGGTCTGTGACTGTTGTCTTGTTGTGGTCTGGGGTTGTTGTTGTCTTGGTGTGATCTAGGACTGTTGTTGTTGTTGTCTTGGTGTGGTCTGGGGTTGTTGTTGTTGTCTTGGTGTGGTCTGGGGCTGTTGTTGTCTTGGTGAGGTCTGGGACTGTTGTTGTTGTCTTGGTGTGGTCTGGGACTGTTGTTGTTGTCTTGGTGTGGTCTGGGGCTGTTGTTGTTGTCTTGGTGTGGTCTGGGGCTGTTGTTGTTGTCTTGGTGTGGTCTGGGACTGTTGTTGTTGTTGTCTTGGTGTGGGGCTGTTGTTGTTGTCTTGTTGTGGTCTGGGACTGTTGTTGTTGTCTTGTTGTGGTTTGGGGCTGTTATTTTTTTGCCTTGCCCCAAGCTTGCATTTAGTGTTGAAAAATCGGCAGGAATGTACATACTTATGCAATTTGTACTCATCAATATTCATGTTTCGTGTTGTGTTTACTTAAAATCTCGCCACTGTCATCAGTGGCGGGATGTTAAATTCCTCACCCGGTGTACAGGAGGTTGTGGGGTCGATCCCGACCCTGACTTCTCCGTTAATGTCTTGCCACGGCGTCGAAGGCAGAACGAGGATATTTATTTAGACTACATGAGGAGGGATGAGGTGATCGATTTACAACAACGAACAATACAAACAAAAATATTTGTTTGTATTTTATGGGGTAAGGCCCACTCAGCTATGTAGGTCTTTTTCAGAAGCGACTTGGCTCTTACAAATGATAGCTCAACGAAGTGGAGTATCATCACGTGGTAATGTATAGCAGCCAAAACACTCTAAACGCAGGTTTCTAGATGTGAAGAGATAAAAATCCGGAGGTCTCGCAGAAAAATTCATGCGACCATGGGGAGAACGCGCAAACTCCACATATACAGCTGCAGGCGTCAGGGTCGGGATCGACCCCACAACCTCCTGTAGACCGGGTGAGGGATTTAACATCCCGCCACTGATGACAGTGCAACATACAGAATGTGTAAATAAGCCACGGACAGTAAACACAACACGAAACATGAATATTGATGAGTACAAATTGCATAAGTATGCACATTGCTGCCGATTTTTCAACACTAAATGCAAGCTTGAGGCAAGGCGGAAAAATAACAACCCCAGACCACAACAACAACAACAACAGCCCCAGACCACAACAAGACAACAACAGCCCCAGACCACACCAAGACAACAACAACAGTCCCAGACCACACCAAGACAACAAGTCCCAGACCACACCAAGACAACAACAATCCCAGACCACACCAAGACAACAACAACAGCCCCAGACCACACCAAGACAACAACAACAACAGCCCCACACCAAGACAACAACAACAGCCCCTCAATTACATTGCACAAGAAAATGGATTACAAGATTCTTTGGCTGCCACTGTAAATTGCCACGTGACCGTGGTACGAGGCCACGTGGTTGAGCCGCCATTCGTGATGGCCACGTCGCTTCTGCTGAAGTGCCACGTGGCACCTGCTCGAGTCAAACTTGGGGAAGTGAAAGGGATTGTGAGCCAGTCGCTGCTGCCATTCAGTAGAGATCCACAGTTCTCCAACTCTCACCAGTAAGGGGACGTACATAAATGACGTCACGCACCTAGAGGGGGGGGGGGGGGTCAGACATTTGTGACGATGTGTGACGAGGGGGGGGGGAGTTTGAGAAATGTGACGTCACATCAAAATGCGCAACTTTAATAAATATAGACAACACGTTCTATCTTCTTGGTTCTTTCGGTAAAGTCACGTAGAAGGGAAGTAATAAAATAATAAAAATAAAACATAATAAAATAATTCTCACGACGTTTCGGCACAACGCAAGCAGCCGTCCTCAGGTGAAGAATGAAAAACCACCAAGCTTGGGGCGTATATTTAAGCTGGGTTTTAGGGGGGGAGGTGGGAAGAAGAGCGCCTTGACAAAATAATTTGCATATCAAGAGGAATTTAGCATATGGAAAATGCGTAGGAGGTGGGCAGGGGGGTTTCAAATTAATATTATGCCCGTGCATTATGCAGGATTAGCAGCATCAAAGGGAGGGGGAAGGGGGGTAGCATTAACAAAGGAAAGGAATGTTAATAGTATGTTGCTGCAGTTACTAAACAACCACGTAAAAAAACTGAAGTATAAACTACATAAACAACTAAAGTATAAACTACATAGCATCATCAGTATACTTACTATACTCTACAATAAGCTGAGTTACTAACATTAAGTAATACATTAGAATTCTACGTCGTAAAAATTATATAATATGCTTCCATCTAAACTTTATTCTCTTACATCACACGAGTCTACACCGTACTATATACTGCCATAGACAAACCCAACATTCAATTATATACTGTATTGCTAATTAAATAGACTTTCTAATAAATGCTTTCTCCTACAACATCAGAGTGCAGCCCCACATTAAATACGCACTACAATGACAATAGTTTAAAGCGATTTGAAGCATGTTTTATTTTTTTTTGGGGGGGGGGGGGCAGAGCTTTGTGACGTCACATTTGAGGGGGGTCTGACTTTTTGTGACGCCGTGTGACGATGGAGGGGGGGGGTCAATAATCGTCCAAAACCGCGTGACATCATTTATGGACGGCCCCTAACTCTCTCATTCTGGACTCTCTTATTAATGGGCTCTCAAGAAGAGCCCTTGCCCGAAAGGTCGCCTATTCTATATTTGCCCTTTTAAAGCCCGACAACCCTCACGGTGTTGGGTTTTAACGCTAATTGTGTCGGTGTGTCTCCTGTGTGCGATGACGTCACGGCCGCCCCACCGTGTCTTCTGTGCGTGACGTCTCGGCCCCTATTATTTCTTCTGTGTGCGATGACGTCACGGTCAACCCACCGTGTCTCCTGTGCGAGGTGACGTCACGGCTCCCGTCGTGTCTTGTGCGTGATGACGTCACGGCCACTCGATCGTGTCTCCTCTGCGAGATGACGTCACGGCCCCCCCGTCGTGTCTTCTGTGCGTGATGACGTCACAACCCCAATTGTGTCTTTGCGTGATGACGTCACGGCCCTTCTTGCATCGACTTGAGTGATGACGTCACAGTCCCGATTGTGTTTTCTTTGCGTGATGACGTCACGGACCGTCTTGCATCGACTTGAGTGATGACGTCACAGAGTGGATTGTGTCTACTGTGCGTGATGACGTCACGGTCCCTCTTGTACCTGTGCGTGATGACGTAGGGGCTCCCTGAATCTTCCAAAATCTTGAATAAACACAAGATTCAGGTTTGATTCAACACGGGACACACAATCCGTGACCTGATCCCATCTGTGAAAGATGTCATTCCTGACATGCAACACCCTGGTGTCTACAAACTAAGGGGCCGTTCATAAATGACGTCACGCGATTTTGGACGATTTTTGATCCCCCCCCTCGTCACACGGCGTCACAAAAAGTCAGACCCCCCCTCGAATATGACGTCACAAAGCATTCCCCCCCAAAAAAAATGAAACATGCTTCAAATCGCTTTAAACTATTGCCATTGTAGTGCGTATTTAATGTGGCGCTGCACTCTGATGTTGTAGGAGAAAACATTCATTAAAAAGTCTATTTAATTAAGTAGAACGTGTTGTCTATATTTATTTAAAGTTACGCATTTTGATGTGACGTCACATTTCTCAAACTCCCCCCCCTCGTCACACATCGTCACAAATGTCTGACCCCCCCCCCCCACTAGGTGCGTGACGTCATTTATGGACCGCCCCTTTACCGGCGGAACCAAAAAGGATGTCCTCCTTTTGTTTATTAAATGAACATCACGTCACCGTGCGTGATGACGTCACGGACTCGGCACGCAAACGGACTATTGTGCGCGATGACGTCACCAGTCGAGTTGCAACGCTGAGCCGGCTGTGCGCGGTGACGTCAGCGAGAGGCGTGATTGCGTCACGCGTGTTGACGCTCGTCTCGGGAAGTCGCCTCCATTGTTTGCTTTCTAATCGGCGTTTCCCCCTTTCTTGCTGACTCGCAAGAGACGACAGAGAGAGACGCAGAGACACACAGAGACACACAGACGCGTGAGTTCCACTCGCAGCATCGCGCGCGAATTAAAACAACCCCCATAACGCTTCCGTCCTGGCACTGTTTGGATTATATTCGGGCTTCCCCCGGGGCTCTACGGGCCTTGCATGGATTCTTTCCCAGCAGCCTGAGCTAGGCCTCGGGCGGAGCGCGACTCGGGTGGTGGGGGGTGTCACGTTGCGTGTCCGTGTGTTGTGTCCGTGTGTTGTGTCCGTGTGTTGTGTTGTCCGTGTGTTGTGTCCGTGTGTTGTGTCCGTGTGTTGCGTCCGTGTGTTGCGTCCGTGTGTTGTGTCCGTGTGTTGCGTTGTGTCCGTGTGTTGCGTTGTGTCCGTGTGTTGCGTTGTGTCCGTGTGTTGCGTTGTGTCCGTGTGTTGCGTTGTGTCCGTGTGTTGTGGCTGTTGTTGATGTGGTTGCGTGATGTCAACAATGTGCAGGGTGTGTTGTGTCAGTCGGTTTTTGTGGTTGGGTTGTGACCGACGATTTGAGCTCGTGGTAGTTGTCGACTGGACGTCTGTGAACATCGCCGCTGGGGAGACAAAGGCGGCCGGGCGTAGTACTGGCCACCCCCCACTCTCTCGTGTGCCGTGTCGGCCTTCATGGGTGATCGCTAACAGAACTTGCCCCAGCAGTCTATTGCAGGTTATACGGGGGGGTTTTGTTGCTTTAATTTATGTTTTAGAGGTTCAAGTTTCAGATGCTTCAAGTTGATTGTATTTAACCAGACGAACTCGTGAGACCAGTATGAGTCTCATTTTGAAGATTGAGTCGTGAGTGAGCGGGTTAGCGAGTGAGTTAGTGGGCGAGTGAGTGAGACAATGGGTGAGTGAGTGGGTAATTGAGTGAGTTAGTGGGCGAGTGAGTGAGACAATTGGTGAGTGAGTGGGTAATTGAGTGAACGGGTGAGGGAGTTGGTGGGCGAGTGAGTGAGTTTGTAGATCAAGTAAGTGGGTGAGTGAGTAAGTGAGACAATTGGTGAGTGAATGGGTAATTGAGTGAACGGGTGAGTGAGTTAGTGAACGAGTGAGTGGGTTTGTGGATCAAGTAAGTGGGCGAGTGAGTGAGATAATAGGTGAGTGAGTGGGTAATTGAGTGAATGGGTGAGTGAGTTGGTGGACGAGTGAGTGGGTTTGTGGATCAAGTATGTGGGTGAGTTAGTAAGTGAGATAATAGGTGAGTGAGTGGGTAATTGAGTGAACGGGTGAGTGAGTTGGTGGACGAGTGAGTGAGTTAAAATGTATCTCGTGTAACCAGGTAATAACTCAATAGAGACCAGGATAGGAGTCTCATTTGTAAGTGACCTGACGCATGGTATACCAAGAACAGCAATAGGTGACAAAGCCTTTGGCGTTGTAGCACCAATCTTGTCTCCTCCCTGAACATTGTAAATCTTCCTTCTATAAACACCCTGAAGCAGAGGATTAGTGTTGGATACAGTGACATTTGCCAATGTGATTTGTCACTTTTATGATGGTATTGATGATGGTGTTGATGATGGTGTTGAATCTGCCAGTGATCTCTGTCATTCAACCCACGACACCTGGGTCTGTCCCGTGGCCTCCTGTTAGCAAGCGACCCTTCGACACTTCACGTGTGGCCTCAAAGTGCACCTATCCTGGCACACGCGCCATGGTGACGTTACCGCCACTTAGTGGCGAATGGCGGTTTTTGTTGTCATTGTTGCCGATGGTATTGTTGATGACGACGTTGCTGATGATCTTCTTGGTTCTTTCGGTAAAGTCACGTAGAATGGAAATAATAAAATAATACAAATAAAACATAATAAAATAATTCTCACGACGTTTCGGCCACAACGCAGGCAGCCGTCCTCAGGTGAAGAACAGGTCTGACTCTGTCTTATCGACAGACCTGTTCTTCACCTGAGGACGGCTGCTTGCGTTGTGGCCGAAACGTCGTGATAATTATTTTCTTATGTTATATTTTTATTATTTTATTATTTCCATTCTACGTGACTTTACCGAAAGAACCAAGAAGATGAATCCCTGCAGTCACGACAGCTTTAAATCGAAAGTTGCTGATGATGTTCTGGTTTCAGAATGGCCGGGTTTCTGGATCACGTGCGCTGGCCCGAGTGCGAATGCATCGACTGGAGCGAGAAGAGAAATGCCATCGCCTCCGTGGCTGCGGGCGTGCTGGTGATCACGAACACACAAGCACATCCACCGTTAGCACAACCACTACGGGCGTACCGCCTCGTATAGCGCCATTCAGGGACTCCTCTAATTGCCAACGAGTTCGGTTCCAGAGGTCTGTTCGTAAGTCCAAACTTTACCCCTGATGATTCCAAACGTGTTGTACGGAGTGTACACTAAACACGGGGAATGGCTTTAAAAGTTGTATCATCTCCCGTAGATGTGGATGCCATTGGCTCGTCACGTTCTGCAGATGTAGATGCCACTGGTTCTTCACGTTCTGCAGACGTAGAGGCCACTGGTTCTTCACGTTCTGCAGATGTAGATTCCACTGTTTTTTTATGTTCTGCAGATGTAGATGCCACTGGTACTTTACGTTCTGCAGATGTAGATGCTACTGGTTCTTCACGTTCTGCAGATGTAGATGCCACTGGTTCTTCACGTTCTGTAGATGTAGATGCCACTGGTTCTTCACGTTCTGCAGACGTAGATGCCACTGGTTCTTCACGTTCTGCAGATGTAGATTCCACTGTTTTTTATGTTCTGCAGATGTAGATGCCACTGGTACTTCACGTTCTGCAGATGTAGATGCCACTGGTTCTTCACGTTCTGCAGATGTAGATGCCACTGGTTCTTCACGTTCTGCAGACGTAGATGCCACTGGTTCTTCACGTTCTGCAGATGTAGATTCCACTGTTTTTTATGTTCTGCAGATGTAGATGCCACTGGTACTTCACGTTCTGCAGATGTAGATGCCACTGGTTCTTCACGTTTTCAGATGTAGATGCCACTGGTTCTTCACGTTCTGTAGATGTAGATGCCACTGGTACTTTACGTTCTGCAGATGTAGATGCCACTGGTTCTTCACGTTCTGCAGATGTAGATGCCACTGGTTCTTCACGTTCTGCAGATGTAGATGCCACTGGTTCTTCACATTCTGCAGATGTAGATGCCACTAGTTCTTCACGTTCTGCAGATGTAGATGCCACTGGTACTTCACGTTCTGCAGATGTAGATGCCACTGGTTCTTCACGTTCTACAGATGTAGATGCCACTGGTTCTTCACGTTCTGTAGATGTAGATGCCACTGGTTCTTCACGTTCTGCAGATGTAGATGCCACCGGTTCTTCACATTCTGCAGATGTAGATGCCACTGGTTCTTCACGTTCTGCAGATGTAGATGCCACTGGTTCTTCACTTTCTGCAGATGTAGATGCCACTGGTTCTTCACGTTCTGCAGATGTAGATGCCACCGGTTCTTCAAGTTCTGCAGATGTAGATGTCACTGGTACTTCACGTTCTGCAGATGTAGATGCCACTGGTTCTTCACGTTCTGCAGATGTAGATGCAACTGGTTCTTCACGTTCTGTAGATGTAGATGCCACTGGTTCTTCACGTTCTACAGATGTAGATGCCACTGGTTCTTCACGTTCTGCAGATGTAGATGCCACCGGTTCTTCAAGTTCTGCAGATGTAGATGTCACTGGTACTTTACGTTCTGCAGATGTAGATGCCACTGGTTCTTTACGTTCTGCAGATGTAGATGCCACTGGTTCTTCACGTTCTGTAGATGTAGATGCCACTGGTTCTTCACGTTCTACAGATGTAGATGCCACTGGTTCTTCACGTTCTGTAGATGTAGATGCCACTGGTTCTTCACGTTCTGCAGATGTAGATGCCACCACCGCCATCTATTGCGCGGCGGTTGAACTTACAACTCTCGGTCCGAACATGCAAACTGGACATACGGACAGATCTGTTCCTATCTCTGAAAGCTTGTGAGTTAAATGTTTGTAAGTAGAGGAGTCCCTGTTTACGAAACAGCGCTCTAGGAGGCCGCTGTAACATGGTGACATTGGAAATGCATTACCTACGGTGCTATATCATTTTTAACCTATCCAATCGTGCTAATCCGAGGTGCGAGGGATGGACAACAAGCGATGGGTCTCTGTGTGAGTCTATGGGTCTTTGTGTGAGTCTATGGGTCTCTGTGTGAGTCTATGGGTCTCTGTGTGAGTCTATGGGTCTTTGTGAGTCTATGGGTCTTTGTGTGAGTCTGTGGGTCTTTGTGGGAGTCTGTGGGTCTTTGTGTGAGTCTGTGGGTCTTTGTTGAGTCTATGGGTCTTTGTGTGAGTCTATGGGTCTTTGTGTGAGTCTATGGGTCTTTGTGTGATTTTCACACCTGATGATGATTGCTTGTGTTGCAATCGAAATGTCGTGAGAATTGTATTGTTTTATACTTTTATTATTTTATTATTTTCCTTCTACGTAACTTTACCAAAAGAACCAAGAATATGAATCCCTGCAGTCACGAAAGCTTTAATTAGAGCCGGTTTGTTGGCATTTTTTGCCGCAAGTTTGTGTGGTGAATGCAGACTTGATGCCTTGCCAGACTGGGGATCTATTTGGTGTTTGAACATCTTAACACAACTCCTGTTTTCATTGCCAGAGAAGGGTACAAACCCTCTTCTTATTTTTCAACATTTTGGGTACTATAAAATAAATCACGACGTTTCGGGCGCGTGATTTATTTTAGACTAGCTGTACTACCCGGCTTCGCCAGGGACTTGGATTCACCAAACCCGGCCGCCTTTGTCTCCCCAGTGGCAATGTTTACACACCACACCAGTTACTCGTTTGAGGCTGAGTCGACCTAGGGGAGGCCCAGGACCGGTTGAAATAATCATCACCGGTGGTGTCCGTGAGCGGGAATCGAACTCGGGTCGCCGGGTTCGTAGCGCAGCGCGCTAACCACTACACTACCGCTCCCCACACACACACAGTGCGCTAACCACTACACCACCACTCCTCACACACACACACAGTGCGCTAACCACTGCACCACCACTCCCCACACAGCGCGCTACCCGCTACACCACAATGCGTGACACTTCCCCTCGTGCGGGTCATGTGACAGATGTGACGTCACATTCTCACTTGCCGTGCAAACAATCTCTGCATTATTGAGCTCCCCCCCCCCCCAAACAAGTTTATTTTATTAATGTTTGCATGGTGTACAGTCTGGCAAGTATACCCGCATGGCAAATTTGCAGTTTGTTGCATGTCGGGAAGTACGCTAAACATTTTGAACAGACACACATAATCACAACGTTGCCTTTTCTATATATGGAGATTATACCCACGTGACTTTACCGAAAGAACCAAAGAGATGGATTCCTGCAGTCACGAAAGCTTCAAATCAAGTTTGGATACTGGCAAAAAGTGGTCTCCATAGATGGGTATTGTGGTATCGTTTGTGACAAGCACTGTGTGTGTAGTGAGTGCGGACCCTATAAGAAATGTATTTGTTGGCAAGCAGAAGCCAACACATCTGAAGCACAGGGAAGGGAATGCGGTGATGGTGATGATGCTGTTATCAATGTCGCGTGGTGTGTAATGGTGCTGCTTCTGCTGTTAACATTGCTGTTGCTAATTGTTGTGGTGGTGGTTTTTGTGGTGGTTGTTGTTGTTGTGGTGGTTGTAGTTTTTCACAGGTTGGTGGGTGATCATCGACGCTGCGGTTATGTATCCTGAGTCGTCCAAACTCAACCACGCTTACCACACGTGTGGTGTGATCTCAACTATAGCCTTCCTCATGTAAGCAACCATCAACACCATCAATACCACCACCATCAACACCACCATCAACACCACCATCATTAACACCACCATCACCATCAACACCACCATCAACACCACCACCATCAACACCATCATCATCAACACCACCATCAACACCACCACCATCAACACCATCAACACCACCACCATCAACATCAACACCACCACCATCAACACCACCACCATCAACACCACCACCATCAACACCACCAACACCAACACCACCACCAACACCATCAACACCACCACCATCAACACCACCACCATCAACACCACCACCAACACCATCAACACCACCACCATCAACACCACCACCATCAACACCACCACCATCAACACCACCATCAACACCACCACCACCATCAACACCACCATTAACACCACCACCAACACCATCAACACCACCATTATCAACACCACCACCACCATCACCACCACCATCATTAACACCACCATCAACACCATCATAACCACTACCATCAACACCACCACCACCATCAACACCACCACCATCAACACCACCACACCCATTACACCCATTAACACAACCACCATCCTAACCATCACAACCAGCACCACAACCGCCACTACAACCACCACTACAACCACCACTGCAATCACCACAATCACCATCAACACCACCATCACAACCAACACCATCAACACCACCACCAACACCACAACCACCAATACAACCACCACCATCAACACCACCACCACACCTACTACCGCAACCACCACAACCACCACTACAACCACCACTACAACCACCACTACAACCACCACTGCAATCACCACAATCACCATCAACACCACCATCACAACCAACACCATCAACACCACCACCAACACCACAACCACCAATACAACCACCACCATCAACACCACCACCACACCTACTACCGCAACCACCACAACCACCACTACAACCACCATAACCACGACCAAAGACAAAGATCCCCCGTGTAGACTGATGGGGAAAGTGCTGTTAGCGAGTAGCAGCACCACTGAAGGCCAATGCGGCACACGGGGGGGTGGGTGGCAAGCACCGCGCCCGGCCGCCTTTGTCTCCCTCGTGGAGATGTTTACTACGCACCGCAACAGGCATTCAGTTAAGGCTGAGCTGACCTAGGGGAGGCTCAGGATCGGTTCAGGCATCTGTCAGCAGTGTTGGTTGCCTTGAGGGGGAATCAAACTCGGGTCGCCGGGTTCGTAGCGCAGGATAGCGCTAACCGCTGCGCCACCGCTCCCCTCAGCCACCCAACACCACCACCACCGCCACCACCACCACCACCACCGCCACCACTATCGGCACGACCACCGCCGCTACCGAACGGAGACGAATTGTCCTGTGTCTCTGTCTGTGTGTGTCTTTCTCTCTCTGTGTGTGTCTCTCTCTGTCTGTGTGTCTCCCTCTCTGTGTGTGTCTCTCTCTGTCTGTGTGTGTCTCTGTGTGTGTCTCCCTCTCTGTGTGTGTCTCTCTCTGTCTGTGTGTGTCTCTGTCTGTGTGCAGGATAAACGCCGTCTCTAACGGTCAGGTCAGAGGAGATGGATACAGCGATGGGTGCATGGGACAGACAGGTGACTCACTTCCTGCTCCCTGTGACCTCACTTCCTGTGACTCACTTCTTACGCCCTCCTACTCCCCTCCCTGCGTCTCCCCCTGCTCCCCTCCCTGCGTCTCACCCAAGGCATTGTGTCCAACTCTGTCTCTCTGTATCTCGCCGTGTCTCTCTCTGGGTGCAGGGGCGCGCATCTGGCTGTTTGTGGGCTTCATGTTGTCATTCGGAGCCCTCATCGCCTCCATGTGGATCCTGTTTGGTGGATTTGTCGTCACAAGTGAGACCCCCAGACTCACCACACAGAGACCCACAGACTCATACAGAGACCCCCAGACTCACCACACAGAGATCCACAGACTCACACAGAGACCCACAGACTCACCACACAGAGACCCACATACTCACCACACAGAGACCCATAGACTCATCACACAGAGACCCATAGACTCACCACACAGACACCCACAGACTCACCACACAGAGACCCACAGACTCACCACACAGAGACCCACAGACTCATCACACAGAGACCCACAGACTCACCACACACAGACCCACAGACTCATCACGCAGAGACCCACAGACTCAACACACAGAGACCCACAGACTCATCACACAGATAATTATCACGTGGAAATGTATTGCAGCAGCCACATAATCCAAGCACGTATTGTTTCTAAACGTGGAGGGAAAAGCCGGAGGACCTGGAGAGAAATCCACTCAACCTCCATGGGGAAAACACGACAAGCCACTTCGTTGCGCTATCATTTGTGGCCTGGTCACTTCTGAAAAATAGCTAAATAGCTCAGTGGACCTTACTGGGTAAAATATGAATTGTTTATTTTGCAGTTGAGATCAGTGCTGTGTGAGTGTCACATGTTGTGCATGTCACATGTTGTGCATGTCACATGTTGTGCATGTGTTGATGTGGTTAATGTGGTGGTGGCGGTGGTTGCAGAGCAAGAGAATGTCTACCCGGGTCTGGCTGTCTTCTTCCAGAACGCGTTCATTTTCTTTGGGTAAGTCCCACAACAGAGTGTGTGGGTGTGTGGGTGGGTCACCGAGTGTGTGGGTGTGTGGGTGAGGGTTTGAGTGTGTGGGTGGGTGAGTGGGTGAGGGTTTGAGTGTGTGGGTGAGTGGGTTGGTCACCCAGTGTGTGGGTGAGTGGGTGAGGGTTTGAGTGGGTTGGTAGGTGAGTGGGTGGGTCACCGAGTGTGTGGGTGTGTGGGTGAGGGTTTGAGTGGGTGGCTAGGTGAGTGGGTGGGTCACCCAGTGTGTGGGTGTGTGGGTGAGGGTTTGAGTGTGTGGGTGAGTGGGTGAAGGTTTGAGTGGGTGGGTGCGTGAGTGAGCGAGTGGGTTTGTGGGTGAGTGAGTGGGCAGTTGAGTGGGTGAACAATTAAGTGAGTGATTGTGTGGATGAGTGGGTGAGGGCTTGAGTCGGTGGGTGGGTGATCAAGTGAGGGGGTTCGTGGGTGAGTGGGTTCGTAGGTGAGCGAATGAGTGGGTGAGAAGTTGTGTGGGTGAGGGCTTGAGTGAGCGAGTGCTTGAGTGAATGGGTGGGGAGGGGTGGGTGAGTGAATGGGTGGGGGTGAGCAGTCAGACAGGTTGGTGGATGAGTGAGTGGTTGGGCAGGTGAGTGAGTGAGTGGGTGAGTGAGTGAGTGGTTGGGCGGGTGAGTGGGCGAGTGAGTGGTGAGTACTGACATGAGTTTTTGTGTTGCAGGGGTCTGGTTTTCAAGTTTGGACGATCTGAAGATCTTTGGGAATGAGAAATTTCCACTCAAGCACTCACTCACCCACTCGCTTAAACATTGACCCACTCACCCACTCACTCACCCACTCACTCACTCAGTCACCCACTCACTCATCAACTCACTCATCCACCCAGTCCCACTCACTGACACACTCACTCACCCACTCACTCGCTCACCCACTCACTCGCTCGCTCACTCATCCACCCAGTCCCACCCACTGACACACTCACTCACTCGCCCACCCACTCACCCACTCACTCACTCACCCACCCACCCAGTCTCACGCGCTGTCACAATGCTATTATGTTATCATTAGTTTTTGTAAGCCACTTTAGTGCGGAGGTTCTGCGTATCTGAACTAGGGATTATAATGCCGCCCTGCTCTTTTCATATCTGCCATTTCCAGTCACTGGTCTCCGAATCACCCCTCGTGCGTATGGGAAGTGTAAGAGTGGTGGATCTACCGCCTTTACCAGTAAGTGCTGTGACATGTAAGTTGTACGTGCGTGTGTGTGTGCGTGTCCCCTTGCGCCGTGTCCGTAACGTGTCTCCATTTCGATCGCACCGAACCAAGACGGTGAAGTATGGTCAAACGCCCCCCCCCCCCCCCCGATTCCCACAATATACATGCAATGGGAAGGGGGCCACAACCCCCCCTCTAATAATCCAGCAGTGGAGAGAGAAGCATCTGTGTTTACGGACGCCCCGTCCCCTGACAAGTCTCCAAGGGGTGACTGCCCCGGGCCCAGCGCTTTGGTGGTTGGGGGGGGCATGGGGGTTTAGTGTCAAAGGGCTCCCAAAGCGTTCAGACATCAGAATCGTTATTGCGACTGCAGGAGGAATTTGATGAGCTATGAAGCTCGTTTATAACAAGCTCAATTGGGGCAGGGGGTCTGAAAGTTACGCTCAATTGGGGCAGGGGGTCTGAAAGTTACAACAAAACACACGATCGTGCCAAGTATATGAAATGTAAGCAAATCGAAGACTAAACACAACTCTTATTTTACAAGGCGAGGCCCACTGGGGTATGTGGCAGCTCTTTTTCAGAAGCGACGTGCCCATCATCGCGAATGATCGCAGCTCAACGGAAGTGGCTGACCTCATCATAGTCATCGTGTGGAGATTTATAGCAGCGGCCAATGGTCAAGGGCTCCAGTTGGCCTGCATTGCTGAAGACCCAGGCGATGTGACTTTGGCCCATTCGGATGTCACTGACGGTCGGATGTGTTCCGTTTTGACGAGCGGCGGGGGGGGGGGCAATGCGTTTCGTACGATTCTTACGTGAACTGTGTACACACCACGGTTATACCCCCACCATATACGTAAGCCCGTGTAAAACCAGGAAATGTAATAAACTGATACTTTAACGTTCGTGCAAATCGTTGAGGTCCCTCGCTTTGACGAGCTTGAAAAGTTCCGCGTCTCAGCGAAATCGATTCCCCCCCACGCCCCCTGGTAAATATAACGCTGAGCGACATACGAAGATGTGCTGCTGCTACTACTGCAGTAGACGCCCTCTTAACGGCGGTAATTGGTTGCACGAACCGGTCGGTAACTGATTCGGTTTCAATTTCATTTATTTGGTAAAACCCTGTAGGCCATGCGGCTCTTGACCCGGGTGTAACCGCAACAAAACAAAAACATGAACAAGAAACATCTTAAAGTGACTACGTGCAAACATAAAAATCCAGGAAAAAACATCAAAGTTTTCCAGAAAAAGCACCGAATATCAACGCTGTGTGCAAAAATCCCAGTGGGATGCAAGTCAAACAACAACCATAAGACAACTTAGATTAAAGTTATCAGGCTAACTGTACTACAACAAACAAACATGGCTAAACCAAAACGTTTTCGAAATCACCAAAATAAAGCTATAAAAGCAATGTAACAGTGATCATAGGAACTTGTTACAACGCTGTGGGTGATCATGATATAGTTTTCTCCGATACGAAGGTACTCTGCATGCCGTCTGGATACCACCAAAGATTTATCCATGAAGCCATACAGATATACAAACAGACATAACTTCAACCGAGAAGATGGATTCAAATTGAGCAATCATTGGAAAGATGTGATTAACCATGTTAAACCTCAACTGCGGTTTAACATAGGAACTGTGATTCAAATTTAACAATAAGCGATATACATAACATGTACCACCAAACCCTGCAGCCATAGCTGGGAGCATGAGTCACTCCATAACAGCAGGAGCATCAGTAGCAGTATCAAAAATTTGCAATGCACCTTTAAAGATCAGCACACTATAATCAAAACTCAAGATCATACTTTGCAGCGATCATCCGGAGCGATACATTTGATTTCAGGCCACTAAATTGCAGTGGCAGCTGGGGGTGTACAACTCCTCTAGAGCAGTTTTGAGTGAAGATCTCACAGGTAGTGATCCAAGTTTCAGTTTATTGGCGACAGCATTCCAGACCCTGGGGGCATTAATAGCAGAGGGCCTTCCTCCGGTATTTGTACGGCAATAAGGAACGTGAAGCTGGTAAGCGAGTATAGGACGTAGCAGTAACACCGACAAGAATTCAAAGGAGATTCTAGATTTGAAGCTTTCGTGACTGCAAGGATTCATACTCTTAGTCCTTTCGGTAAAGTCACGTAGGTAAAAAATGAAATTAAAATTAATAAGAAATAAAATAATAAAATCACGACGTTTCGGAGGCAACACAAGTCTCCGTCATCAGGTGGGACCGTCACAGCCAGATTTGCTGTATCAAGTGAGGCAGGAATTCAAGATGTAAGCTCTTAAATACAAGTTAAGGCGGGGGGGGAGCTGGGGGGGAGCTTATCAGAATGTGGTAGCCAATGAATGGAATGTATCGGGAGGGAGGGGGGGCATTCAAAGGAGATGTTTCCCACTGCAATGCTCCCTCAACGCTCGTGAATGGACGTCGCTGATTGGCCGAGGCCTCCTCAGACCGCTTGAAGCTCGCCGATTGGCCGAAATTGGCGGCCGCGTGCTCGTCATGAGCCCTTCGTTAACTGGGCGACGTTCGCTAAGCGAACACGGTGGGCTCTATGGTGGAGGCCCGTCGATAATTAATAGATGAGTCGTTCACAGGGTGGTCGTTAAGAGGGGTTCTACTCTACACTATACACTACACTATACACTACACTATACACTACACTATACACTACACTATACACCACCACTATACACTACACTGCACTACACTATACACTAAACTACTATACACTACACCACTATACACTACTATACACCACCACTATACACTACATCATACACTACACTATACACTGCACTACACTATACACTACACTACTATACACTACACTACTATACACTACACACTATACTATACACTACACACTACACTACTATACACTACAGTATACACTACACTATACACTACACCACCACACACTACACTATACAGTACACTTTCCACTACACTATACACTACACTACTATACACTACACTATACTCTACACCACTATACACTACACCACTATACACTACACTATACACTAGTGCTGTACTTGTATACTGCACTATACACTACTATACACTACACAATACTACACCACTATACACTACACTATGCACTACTACACTACACTATACACTACACCACTATACACTACTACACTATACACTACACCACTATACACTACACTATGCACTACACTATACACTACACTATACACCATTACACACTCCACTATACACTACACTCCACTATACACTACACCACTAAACACTACAATACACACTACACTATACACTACACTATACACAACACTACACACTACACTATACACTACACCACTAAACACTACAATACACACTACACTATACACTACACTATACACTACACTACACACTACACTATACACTACTCTACACACTACACTATACACTACACCACTAAACATTACACTATACACTACACTGCACTACACTGCACTACACTATACACTACGCACTACACTATACACTACACTATACACTACTACACTACACTATACACTACACTATACACTACACTATACACTACACTATACACTACACTATACACTACACCACACACTACACTATACACTACACTACACACTCCACGTTGTGCTCTATGGAGGCCCATCGTGAAGCGATGAGTCGTTCACAGGGGTGGTCGTTAAGAGGAGTTCTTCTGTGTCGGCACGCGACGTGAACGGTAAGTTGTGAAGTTGTCTGAAATGGTAAATCACGGAGGTTGGGAACGCATCCTCACAGCACTGGTGTTATAAGTGATTCAGTTTACGACGTTTCAATGCGCAAAGCTCCAGGAACGCATCGACTTTGTATGTCGAGGTTGTATTACTGCACTACGTACGGTGCGAAAAAAGTTCGACATCCCTCCTATGCACGCTCTGAATGGTAACACCGTAGCCTATATGCATTGTGAATTCTGATATACACTCAATTGTATGACGACAAATATCTTATACCGATCGGTACTATTACATTTTAACCCGAAAGCCTGTGTGCACTGTGGATTCTAATCCATCAGCCGATGTGCACTATGGATTCTAACCCCATAGCCTACATGCACTATGGATTCTAACCCCATAGCCAACGTGCACTATGAATTCTAATCCTGCAGCCTACGTGCACTATGAATTCTAATCCCGCAGCCTGCGTGCACTATGAATTATAATCCCGCAGCCTACGTGCACTATGAATTCTATCCCCGCTGCCTATGGATTCTAACCCCGCAGCCTATGTGCACTATGGATTCTAACCCCGCGGCCTATGTGCATCGTGGATTATAACCCCATAGCCTACGTGCACTATGGATTCTAACCCGATAGCTTATCTGCACTTTGGATTATAACCCCAAAAGCCAACGTGCATTATGGATTCTAACCGCATAGCCTACATGCACTATAGATTCTAACCGTCATCGCCTACGTGCACTATGGATTCTCACCCGATAGCCTGCACTATGGATTCAAACCACATAGCCTATGTTCATTATGGATTCTAACCACCATAGCCTATGTGCATTATGGATTCTAACCCAATATCCTATTCGGATTATGGATTCTAACCCCTATAGCCTATGTACATTATGGATTACAACCCAACAGCCTATTCGGACTATGGATTCTAACACCCATAGCCTACTTGCACTATGGATTCTAACCCCATAGCCTATGTGCACTATGGATTGTGGTCCCGGCCCGCGAGGCGCAATGGCGGAGGCCGTCACCTCCATGCGCAGGCTGAGGGCGCAGAGAGGTGAGCGCTCACGGGACCCCCTCGGAGCCCCCCTCCGACCCCCATGGACCCCCTAGGAGCCCCCTAGGAGCCCCAAGGGCCTCTCCCTCCCGTCGATAGGAACCCCCTCGGTGCTCGCGACGCGATGTGAACGCTTCTCGCGGCTCCCCTCGCGGCCTCGGCAGCTGCTCGGCACTTGCCCCAGCGGCGCGCGTGGCCTACCCGGGGCAGCTTTGTCTGTTTGTGAGTCTGTGTGTGAGTGTCTGTGTCGGTGTGTGAGTCTGTTTGTGAGTCTGTGTGTGAGTGTCTGTGTCGGTGTGTGAGTCTGTGTGTGTGTGTGTCTGTGTGTGTGAGTCTGTTTGTGTGTCTGTGTGTGAGTGTCTGTGGGCAAAACAACCTCCTACCTCCTCGCGGTGCCGGACGGGCAACACTGTCGTGGGCAGTGCTGTGGGGGGAGGGCCAATGCCCATTGGCCTCTCCCCTCATGGCGTCTGTGACCACCACAGTGGCTAAACGGGGGCTCTGGACGGGTGCGAGGGGCTGGTAACCCCTCCACCTTCAATTAACCACCACTAAACTACGAATTAAACATAAACCTGTAATTAATAAGCTTGTGCCGGAGGCCCCGGGGGGTCAGGCTTTTATGACGTCTCCTGGCCAAACCCCATTTGGCGGAGCCAGGAGATTGAATTTTCACCCTCGGGGCTCCTCCAGAAACAACGAAAAACCATTGCGGATGGCCACGTGGAATGTTCGAACGCTCACTGCCGAGGAGAGGCTGCCACTTCTCTGTCGGGAGCTGGACTGGTACCGCCTGGATCTCTGTGGCATTCAGGAGGTCCGGTGGACCGGTTCTGGCTCCTGCAACCATGAGGGGTGGACAGTCCTCTACTCGGGGCAGGAGACTGCCAAACAACAGGGTGTGGCTCTTCTTCTGAACAAAAGAATGAAGGGGGCGTGGGAGCGTGGCGGTGAGGTGTGGGAAGCTGTAAGCCCCAGGATACTTTGGGCTCGCCTTCCCATCAACCAGAGGCGAGGAGTGGTGGTCGTGGTTACTTACGCCCCCACCGAAGACGAACATCCGTGGAGGGATGCAGGCAAAGCCGATGAGTCAGACGCTTTCTATGACCTCCTGTCACAGGTGCTGGCTAAAGTGGCCACTCGGGACAGAGTCATCTTGTTGGGTGACTTCAATGCCCGAGTTGGTCATGATGCTGGCACCTGGTCTGGAGTGATTGGAAGGCATGGGCCAGATCAGCTCAATAATAACGGTAGGAGGCTGCTAGATTTTTGTGCAGCCCATGGGCTTGTAATTACCAACACGCTCTTCCGGCATCGGCGCATCCACACAACATCATGGATACATGCCGGGTCCAAGCAAGAACATCTGCTGGACTACATAGTGATGGACCAGCGGATGCGAGCCCATGTCCTTGACACCAGGACCTACCGTGGAGCTGATCTGACCTCTGACCATCGACTAGTCATCTGTAAGATGCGCCTGCCATTCTTCCACTCCGGTGGTGGGTGTACACCCAGGACCCCATTCCAACCAAAAGTGGCCTGGTCTCAGCTAGCTGATGAAAGTTGCAAGCGAGAATTTCATCATTGCTTGCAGCTGGGGTAGGCATCGTCCCCCACTCCACCTGATGTCGAGGGTAAATGGGCGAGGTTTAAGACTGTGACTCATGCAGCTGCAATGGCTGCTTTGGGTACGCGGTCCAGACCTCCCCAGAAACCCTGGCTGACGGAGGAGGTGTTCAGGTTAATTGAGAAAAAGCGACAGGCGCACTCTCATCGCCTACAGCATCCCACGTCAGAGAATGAGGAGGTTTACCGCAGCCTTCGCTCGGAGGTTCGGAGAGCCGTGAGGCGCTGTAAGGATGGGTGGTGGTCGCGGGTTGCTGAGGAGATCGAGTCTGCCTCAGTGGCCCGCGATCACAAATCACTATTTAACTCCATCAAAAAAGTAACCTGCAGCGCCACACCTATTACCATCATTAGAGGAAAAAACGGTGATCCAATCTCCGACCCCCAGGAACAGGTTTGCAGATTTGCTGAGCATTTCTGTGAGGTCCTGGGGGAGGGAAAATCTCTCAGCCAGGAAAACATCATGGCACAAAGTGGGGATAACCCTGCTGAGGCTGCGGTGCCTCAAATATTGGAAGAGGTCACCCCCTGTGAGTGGCTGGCTGAGGTGCCAGCTGTTGAGGAAGTACTGAGGGCGATCCGGAGTCTAAGACCAGGGAAGGCACCGGGCAGAGATGATCTCCCAAGCGAAATGCTGAGGGAGGGTGGCGTTTGTGCACAGACTGCCCTACATGACATCATAACAACAGTCTGGACCACTGGACGGGTTCCGCAGGACTGGAAGGATGCCCTGGTGGTCCCCCTCTTTAAGAAGGGGGACCGTACCGACTGTAACAACTACAGGGGCATCTCACTCCTCAGTGTGCCGGGTAAGGTCCTGGCAAGGATTATTCAACATCGCCTTGCTAGGCACGCTGAGGAGAGGCTTGCGGAGCCCCAATGCGGTTTCAGGAAAGGGCGGTCCTGCACAGATGCCATATTTTCTGTCTGTCTGCTACAGCAGAGGTGTAGGGAATTCCAAAAAGACCTACATCTCTGCTTTATTGACCTGGTCAAGGCCTATGATACCATCAGTAGGACTGGGCTCTGGGTTGTTCTTCGTGCTTTCGGAGTCCCTGACCCTCTGCTCACGATTATTAAGGACCTTCATGATGGTGAGCGGGCCCGGGTAAAACTACATGGCCGGGAGTCGGAGCCTTTCCCTGTACACCTTGGGGTGCGACAGGGATGTCCTCTGGCTCCCACATTATTTAACATCTATTTCGACTGCGTAGTTCGTGAAGCCTTCAATAGCTGTACCGGGGGAATTTCCATTTGGTACAGATATAATGGGAGGCTGATCGACGCCCGGGTGCGATCAAGGGATGGCTCCCTATTGGTCAACCACGTTATGTATGCCGATGATTTGGTAATAGCTGCTCATTCAGAAGAGGAGTTGGAGACGCTGCTGCTGAGACTGGAGCGTGCCACTAAGAGGTGGGGCCTTACCATCAGCCCCACCAAAACTAAGCACCTGCCTGGGTATTTTGTACCATCGGACACTCCACCCCCACAACTCCCAATTGGTGATGGGGCAGTTGTGGAGAGAGTGGAGAGTTTCCCATACCTGGGCAGTGTGCTTATGACCGGCTCCAGTTTATCAGCAGAGGTCTCACTCCGAATCAGTCGAGCGGCAATATCTTTTTATCGGTTGCGTAACGCTGTGTGGTAGCTACCTGGTCTGTCGCTCCGCACGAAGCTTCAGGTCTTTTCAGCCACGGTCATTCCCTCCCTTCTCTACGCTTGCGAAACGTGGACCCCCCTAGTGGAGCATCTTCGCCGGTTGGAAACATTTAGGCTGGCCTGCCTACGATCCATCCTGGGTTTAACCAGGCTGGATTGTGTGAGGAGCTCACAAGTCCTTGAAAGATCTGGGCAAAGTCCCATCAGTGAGCTCCTCCGGCAGGCAAGGCTGCGTTGGCTGGGTCATGTAGCCCGCATGCCCAGCCACCGCATGCCTAAGCAGCTTTTGTTCGGCCGGATCGAGGGGGCTAAACGGGCGCGGCACGGGCTAGAGAAGAGATGGAGTGATGTGGTACAGGAGGACGTGGAGCTGAGTGGACTTGCCGATGACTGGTACCAGCGGTGTCAAGATCGGCCTCAGTGGAGGAGGCTCGTGAAGGACGCTACTGGGCAGTTGGAGGCAGTCGCCCTCCAACAACAACGGAGGGCGGAGGAGCGACGCTCACAACAACGAGCAGAGCGCCGGGTGGCTAAAGCACAGCAAGTTGGCACAGTAGGGGGCACAGGTGGTGCATCAGTCAGTCATCTCGGTCATCTCGGTCAGTCGACCCGTGGCGCCTGGGTCTGCCCCTTGACCTCCTGCCAGCGGGCGTTCGACACTTCACGTGGCCTCAAGGTGCACATGGCCTGGCACAAGCGTCGTGGTGACGTCACCGCCACTTAGTGGCGAATGGCGGTTGTTGTTGTTGTGGGTCTCTGTGTGATGAGTCTGTGGGTCTCTGTGTGATGAGTCTGTGGGTCTCTGTGTGGTGAGTCTGTGTGTCTCTGTGTGGTGAGTCTGTGTCTGTGTTTTTGTGTGTGTTTGTGTGAGTCTGTGTGTGTGTGAGTCTGTGTGTGTGTCTGTGTGTGTGTGTGGCTGTGTGTGTGTCTGTGTTTTTGTCTGTGTGTGTGTGAGTCTGTGTGTGTGTGAGTCTGTGTGTATGTGAGTCTGTGTGTGTGTGGCTGAGTGTGTGAGTCTGTGTCTGTGTTTTTGTGTGAGTCTGTGTGTGTGTGAGTCTGTGTGTGTGTGAGTTTGTGTGTGTGTGAGTCTGTGTCTGTGTGAGTGTGTGTGAGTCTGTGTGTGTGCGAGTCTGTGTTTGTGTGAGTTTGTGTGTGTGTGAGTCTGTGTCTGTGTGAGTGTGTGAGTCTGTGTGTGGACCGGTACCGTCTCGATCTCTGTGGCATTCAGGATGTCCGGTGGACCGGTTCTGGCTCCTGCCACCATGAGGGGTGGACAGTCCTCTACTCGGGGCAGGAGATTGCCAAACAACAGGGTGTGGCTCTTCTTCTGAGCAAAAGAATGAAGGGGGCGTGGGAGCGTAGCGGTGAGGTGTGGGAAGCTGTAAGCCCCAGGCTACTTTGGGCTCGCCTTCCCATCAACCGGAGGCGAGGAGTGGTGGTCGTGGTTACTTATGCCCCCACCGAAGACGAACATCCGTGGAGGGATGCAGGCAAAGCCGATGAGTCAAATGCTTCTATGACCTCCTGTCACAGGTGCTGGCTAAAGTGGCCACTCGGGACAGAGTCATCTTGGTCATGATGCTGGCACCTGGTCTGGAGTGATTGGAAGGCATGGGTCAGATCAGCTCAATAACAACGGTAGGAGGCTGCTATATTTTTGTGCACCCCATGGGCTTGTAATTACCAACACGCTCTTCCGGCATCGGCGCATCCACACAACATCATGGATGCATGCTGGGTCCAAGCAAGAACATCTGCTGGACTACATAGTGACGGACCAGCGGATGCGAGCCCATGTCCTTGACACCAGGACCTACCGTGGAGCTGATCTGCCCTCTGACCATCGACTAGTCATCTGTAAGATGCGCCTTTCATTCTTCCACTCCGGTGGTGGGTGTATACCCAGGACCCCATTCCAACCAAAAGTGGCCTGGTCTCAGTAAGCTGATGAAACTTGCAAGCGAGAATTTCATCATCGCTTGCAGCTGGGGTTGGCATCGTCCCCCACTCCTGATGTCGAGGGTAAATGGGCGAGGTTTAGGACTGTGACTCATGCAGCTGCAATGGCTGCTTTGGGTATGCGATCCAGACCTCCCCAGAAACCCTGGCTGACAGAGGAGGTGTTCAGGTTAGTTGAGAAAAAGCGACAGGCCCACTCTCATCGGCTACAGCATCCCACGTCAGAGAATGAGGAGGTTTACCGCAGCCTTCGCTCGGAGGTTCGGAGAGCCGTAAGGCGCTGCAAGGATGGGTGGTGGTCGCGGGTTGCTGAGGAGATAGTCTGCCTCAGTGGCTCGCGATCACAAATCATTATTTAACTCCATCAAAAAAGTAACCTGCAGCGCCACACCTATTACAATCATTAGGGGAAAAAACGGTGATCCAATCTCCGACCCCCAGGAACAGGTTTGCAGATTTGCTGAGCATTTCTGTGAGGTCCTCGGGGAGGGGAAATCCCTCAGCCAGGAAAACATCATGGCACAAAGTGGGGATAACTCTGCTGAGGCTGCGGTGCCTCAACTATAGGAAGAGGTCACCCCCTGTGAGTGGCTGGCTGAGGTGCCATCTATTGAGGAAGTACTGAAGGCGATCCGGAGTCTGAGACCAGGAAAGGCACCGGGCAGAGATGATCTCCCAAGCGAAATGCTGAGGGAGGGTGGCGTTTGTGCACAGACTGCCCTATATGACATAACAGTCTGGACCACTGGACGGGTTCCGCAGGATTGGAAGGATGCCCTGGTGGTCCCCCTCTTTAAGAAGGGGGACCGCACAGACTGTAACAACTACAGGGGCATCTCACTCCTCAGTGTGCCGGGAAAGGTCCTGGCAAGGATTATTCAACATCGCCTTGCTAGGCACGCTGAGGAGAGGCTTGCGGAGCCCCAATGCGGTTTCAGAAAAGGGCGGTCCTGCACAGATGCCATATTTTCTGTCCGTCTGCTACAGCAGAGGTGTAGGGAATTCCAACAAGACCTACATCTCTGCTTTATTGACCTGGTCAATGCCTATGATACCATCAGTAGGCCTGGGCTCTGGGTTGTTCTTCGTGCTTTCCGAGTCATTAAGGACCTTCATGATGATGATCGGGCCCGGGTAAAACTACGTGGCCGGGAGTCAGAGCCATTCCCTATACACCTTGGGGTGCGACAGGGATGTCCTCTGGCTCCCACATTATTTAACATCTATTTTGACCACGTAGTTCATGAAGCCATGAATAGCTGTACCGGGGGAATTTCCATTTGGTACAGCTATAATGGGAGGCTGATCGACGCCCGGGTGCGATCAAGGGATGGCTCCCTATTGGTCAACCACGTTATGTATGCCGATGATTTGGTAATAGCTGCTCATTCAGAAGAGGAGTTGGAGACGCTGCTGCTGAGACTGGAGCGTGCCACTAAGAGGTGGGGCCTTACCATCAGCCCCACCAAAACTAAGCACCTGCCTGGGTATTTTGTACCATTGGACATTCCACCCCCACAACTCCCAATCGGTGATGGGGCAGTAGTGGAGAGAGTGGAGAGTTTCCCATACCTGGGCAGTGTGCTTATGACCGGCTCCAGTTTAACAGCAGAGGTCTCCGAATCAGTCGAGCGGCAATATCTTTTCATAGGTTGCGTAACGCTGTGTGGAAGCTACCTGGTCTGTCGCTCCGCACGAAGCTTCAGGTCTTCTCGGCCACAGTCATTCCCTCCCTTCTTTACGCTTGCGAAACGTGGACCCCCCTAATGGAGAATCTTCGCTGGTTGGAAACATTTAGGCTGGCCTGCCTACGATCCATCCTGGGTTTAACCAGGCTGGATTGTGTGAGGAGCTCACAAATCTATGAAATATCTGGGCAAAGTCCCATCGGTGAGCTCATCCGGCAGGCACGGCTGCATTGGCTGGGTCATGTAGCCCGCATGCCCAGCCACCGCATGCCTAAACAGCTTTTGTTCGGCCGGATCGAGGGGGCTAAACGGGCGCGGCTCGGGCTAAAGAAGAGATGGAGTGATGCGGTACAGGAGGTCGTGGAGCTGAGTGGACTTGCCGATGACTGGTACCAGCGTTGTCAAGATCGGCCTCTGTGGAGGAGGCTCGTGAAGGACGCTACTGGGCAGTTGGAGGCAGTCGCCCTCCAACAACAACGGAGGGTGGAGGAGCGACGCTCACAACAACGAGCGGAGCGCCGGGTGGCTAAAGCACAGCAAGTTGGTACAGTAGGGGGCACAGGTGGTGCATCAGCCAGTCATCTCGGTCATCTCGGTCAGTCGACCCGTGGCACCTGGGTCTGCCCCGTGACCTTCTGCCAGCGGGCGTTCGACACTTCACGTGGCCTCAAGGTGCACATGGCCTGGCACAAGCGTCGTGGTGACGTCACCGCCACTTAGTGGTGAATGGCGGTTGTTGTTGTTGTGTGTGTGTCTATGTGTGAGTCTGTGTGTGAGTCTGTGTGTGTGTCTGTGTGTGTGTCTGTGTGTGAGTATGTGGGTCTCTGTGTGAGTCTGTGTATGAGTTTGTGTGTGTGTGAGTCTGTGTGTGTGTCTATGTGTGAGTGTGTGTCTGTGTGAGTCTCTGTGTGTGTGTCTGTGTGTGAGTATGTGGGTCTCTGTGTGAGTCTGTGGGTCTCTGTGTGAGTCTGTGGGTCTCTGTGTGAGTCTGTGGGTCTCTGTGTGAGTCTATGGGTTTCCGTGTGAATCTGTGTGGGTCTTCGTGAGTCTGTTCGTCTCTCTGACCATACTTCCCCACTCTGGTCTCTGCGTCTTAGTGGCGGAGGCTCTGGCTGTTGCGGATGAGCGACGACGACTCAGCGACACAACCGCAACAACCACAACAACCACCACCACCTCTACCTCAGCAACAGCTACTAAACCAGGTAACTCCAACTACAACAATTACACCCATTAACAATAACCAACAACACCTACCACTACGACACCAGCCACAACCACCACTAAGCAACATCTACAGCAACAGTCAGATACAGCAACAGGAGACAAAACAGCAGTCAGATACAACAGCAGTCAGATACAACAGCAGATACAACAACAGTCAGATACAACAGCAGTCAGATACAACAGCAGATACAACAGCAGTCATATACAACAGCAGTCAGATACAACAGCAGTCATATACAACAGCAGTGAGATACAACAGCAGTCATATACAACAGCAGTCAGATACAACAGCAGTCAGATAGAACAGCAGTCAGATAGAACAGCAGTCAGATACAACAGCAGTCAGATACAACAGCAGTCATATACAACAGCAGTGAGATACAACAGCAGTCAGATACAACAGCAGTCATATACAACAGCAGTCAGATACAACAGCAGATACAACAGCAGTCAGATACAACAGCAGTCAGATACAACAGCAGTCAGATACAACAGCAGTGAGATACAACAGCAGATACAACAACAGTCAGATACAACAGCAGTCAGATACAGCAGCAGTCAGATACAACAGCAGTCGGATACAACAGCAGTCAGATACAACAGCAGTCAGATACAACAGCAGTCAGATAGAACAACAGTCATATACAACAGCAGTCAGATACAACAGCAATCAGATACAACAGCAGTCAGATACAACAGCAGTCAGATACAACAGCAGTCAGATACAACAGCAGTCAGATACAACAGCAGTCAGATAGAACAACAGTCATATACAACAGCAGTCAGATACAACAGCAGTCAGATACAACAGCAGTCAGATACTACAGCAGTCAGATACAACAGCAGTCAGATACAACAGCAGTCAGATACAACAGCAGTCAGATACAACAGCAGTCAGATACAGCAGCAGTCAGATACAACAGCAGTCAGATACAACAGCAGTCAGATACAACAACAGTTAGATACAACAACAGTGAGATACAACAACAGTCAGATACAACAACAGTCAGATACAACAGCAGTCAGATACAACAGCAGTCGGATACAACAGCAGTCAGATACAACAGCAGTCAGATACAACAACAGTCAGATACAGCAACAGTCAGATACAGCAGCAGTCAGATACAACAGCAGTCAGATACAACAGCAGTCAGATACAACAACAGTCAGATACAACAGCAGTCAGGTACAACAGCAGTCAGATACAACAGCAGTCAGATACAACAGCAGTCAGATACAGCAGCAGTCAGATACAGCAGCAGTCAGATACAACAGCAGTCAGATACAACAACAGTCAGATACAACAACAGTCAGATACAACAGCAGTCAGATACAACAACAGTCAGATACAACAACAGTCAGATACAACAGCAGTCAGATACAACAGCAGTCAGATACAACAACAGTCAGATACAACAACAGTCAGATACAACAACAGTCAGATACAGCAGCAGTCAGATACAACAGCAGTCAGATACAACAACAGTCAGATACAACAACAGTCAGATACAACAACAGTCAGATACAACAACAGTCAGATACAACAGCAGTCAGATACAGCAGCAGTCAGATACAACAGCAGTCATATACAACAGCAGTCAGATACAACAGCAGTCAGATACAACAACAGTCAGATACAACAACAGTCAGATACAACAGCAGTCAGATACAGCAGCAGTCAGATACAACAGCAGTCAGATGCAACAGCAGTCAGATACAACAGCAGTCAGATACAACAACAGTCAGATACAACAACAGTCAGATACAACAGCAGTCAGATACAACAGCAGTCAGTTACAACAGCAGTCAGATACAGCAGCAGTCAGATACAACAGCAGTCAGATACAACAGCAGTCAGATAGAACAGCAGTCAGATGCAACAGCAGTCAGATACAACAGCAGTCAGATACAACAGCAGTCAGATACAACAGCAGTCAGATAGAACAGCAGTCAGATGCAACAGCAGTCAGATACAACAGCAGTCAGATACAACAGCAGTCAGATACAACAGCAGTCAGATACAACAGCAGTCAGATACAACAGCAGTCAGATACAACAGCAGTCAGATAGAACAGCAGTCAGATGCAACAGCAGTCAGATACAACAGCAGTCAGATACAGCAGCAGTCAGATACAACAGCAGTCAGGTACAACAGCAGTCAGATACAACAGCAGTCAGATACAACAGCAGTCAGATACAACAACAGTGAGATACAACAACAGTCAGATACAACAGCAGTCAGATACAACAGCAGTCAGATACAACAACAGTCAGATACAACAACAGTCAGATACAACAGCAGTCAGATACAACAACAGTGAGATACAACAACAGTCAGATACAACAACAGTCAGATACAACAGCAGTCAGATACAACAGCAGTCAGATACAACAGCAGTCAGATAGAACAGCAGTCAGATACAACAGCAGTCAGATACAACAGCAGTCAGATAGAACAGCAGTCAGATACAACAGCAGTCAGATACAACAGCAGTCAGATACAACAACAGTCATATACAACAGCAGTCAGATACAACAACAGCAGATACAACAGCAGTCAGATACAACAGCAGTCAGATACAGCAGCAGTCAGATACAACAGCAGTCAGATAGAACAGCAGTCAGATGCAACAGCAGTCAGATACAACAGCAGTCAGATACAACAGCAGTCAGATACAACAGCAGTCAGATAGAACAGCAGTCAGATGCAACAGCAGTCAGATACAACAGCAGTCAGATACAACAGCAGTCAGATACAACAGCAGTCAGATACAACAGCAGTCAGATACAACAGCAGTCAGATACAACAGCAGTCAGATAGAACAGCAGTCAGATGCAACAGCAGTCAGATACAACAGCAGTCAGATACAGCAGCAGTCAGATACAACAGCAGTCAGGTACAACAGCAGTCAGATACAACAGCAGTCAGATACAACAGCAGTCAGATACAACAACAGTGAGATACAACAACAGTCAGATACAACAGCAGTCAGATACAACAGCAGTCAGATACAACAACAGTCAGATACAACAACAGTCAGATACAACAGCAGTCAGATACAACAACAGTGAGATACAACAACAGTCAGATACAACAACAGTCAGATACAACAGCAGTCAGATACAACAGCAGTCAGATACAACAGCAGTCAGATAGAACAGCAGTCAGATACAACAGCAGTCAGATACAACAGCAGTCAGATAGAACAGCAGTCAGATACAACAGCAGTCAGATACAACAGCAGTCAGATACAACAACAGTCATATACAACAGCAGTCAGATACAACAACAGCAGATACAACAGCAGTCAGATACAGCAGCAGTCAGATACAACAGCAGTCAGATACAACAACAGTCAGATACAACAGCAGTCAGATGCAGCAGCAGTCAGATACAACAACAGTCAGATACAACAACAGTCAGATACAACAGCAGTCAGATACAACAGCAGTCAGATACAACAACAGTCAGATACAACAGCAGTCAGATGCAGCAGCAGTCAGATACAACAACAGTCAGATACAACAACAGTCAGATACAACAGCAGTCAGATACAACAGCAGTCAGATGCAGCAGCAGTCAGATACAGCAGCAGTCAGATACAACAGCAGTCAGATACAACAACAGTCAGATACAACAGCAGTCAGATGCAGCAGCAGTCAGATACAACAGCAGTCAGATACAACAACAGTCAGATACAGCAGCAGTCAGATACAACAGCATTCGGATACAACAGCAGTCAGATACAACAGCAGTCAGATTTAACAGCAGTCAGATACAACAGCAGTCAGATACAACAGCAGTCAGATACAACAGCAGTCGGATACAACAGCAGTCGGATACAACAGCAGTCAGATACAACAGCAGTCAGATGCAACAGCAGTCAGATGCAGCAGCAGTCAGATACCACAACAGTCAGATACAACAGCAGTCAGATACAACAGCAGTCAGATACAACAGCAGTCAGATACAACAGCAGTCAGATACAACAGCAGTCAGATACAACAGCAGTCAGATACAACAGCAGTCAGATACAACAACAGTCAGATACAACAACAGCAGATACAACAGCAGTCAGATACAGCAGCAGTCAGATACAACAGCAGTCAGATACAACAGCAGTCAGATACAACAGCAGTCAGATACAACAACAGTCAGATACAACAACAGTCAGATACAACAGCAGTCAGATACAACAACAGTCAGATACAACAACAGTCAGATACAACAACAGTCAGATATAACAGCAGTCAGATACAACAGCAGTCGGATACAACAGCAGTCAGATACAACAACAGTCAGATACAACAGCAGTCAGATACAACAACAGTCAGATACAGCATCAGTCAGATACAACAGCAGTCAGATACAACAACAGTCAGATACAACAACAGTCAGATACAACAACAGTCAGATACAACAACAGTCAGATACAACAGCAGTCAGATACAGCAGCAGTCAGATACAACAGCAGTCAGATACAACAGCAGTCAGATACAACAACAGTCAGATACAACAACAGTCAGATACAACAACAGTCAGATACAACAGCAGTCAGATACAACAACAGTCAGATACAACAACAGTCAGATACAACAACAGTCAGATACAACAGCAGTCAGATACAACAACAGTCAGATACAACAGCAGTCAGATACAACAACAGTCAGATACAACAGCAGTCAGATACAACAGCAGTCAGTTACAACAGCAGTCGGATACAACAGCAGTCAGATACAACAGCAGTCGGATACAACAGCAGTCAGATACAACAACAGTCAGATACAGCAGCAGTCAGATACAACAGCAGTCAGATACAACAGCAGTCAGATACAGCAGCAGTCAGATACAACAGCAGTCAGATACAACAGCAGTCAGATACAACAGCAGTCAGATACAACAGCAGTCAGATACAACAACAGTCAGATACAACAACAGTCAGATACAACAACAGTCAGATACAACAGCAGTCAGATACAACAGCAGTCGGATACAACAGCAGTCAGATACAACAACAGTCAGATACAGCAGCAGTCAGATACAACAGCAGTCAGATACAACAGCAGTCAGATACAGCAGCAGTCAGATACAACAGCAGTCAGATAGAACAGCAGTCAGATGCAACAGCAGTCAGATACAACAGCAGTCAGATACAACAGCAGTCAGATACAACAGCAGTCAGATAGAACAGCAGTCAGATGCAACAGCAGTCAGATACAACAGCAGTCAGATACAACAGCAGTCAGATACAACAGCAGTCAGATACAACAGCAGTCAGATACAACAGCAGTCAGATACAACAGCAGTCAGATAGAACAGCAGTCAGATGCAACAGCAGTCAGATACAACAGCAGTCAGATACAGCAGCAGTCAGATACAACAGCAGTCAGGTACAACAGCAGTCAGATACAACAGCAGTCAGATACAACAGCAGTCAGATACAACTGCAGTCAGATTCAACAGCAGTCAGATACAACAGCAGTCAGATACAACAGCAGTCAGATACAGCAGCAGTCAGATACAACAGCAGTCAGATAGAACAGCAGTCAGATACAACAGCAGTCAGATACAACTGCAGTCAGATACAACCGCAGTCAGATACAACAGCAGTCAGATACAACAGCAGTCAGATACAACAACAGTCAGATACAACAGCAGTCAGATACAACAACAGTCAGATACAACAGCAGTCAGATACAACAACAGTCAGATACAACAGCAGTCAGATACAACAGCAGTCAGTTACAACAGCAGTCGGATACAACAGCAGTCAGATACAACAGCAGTCGGATACAACAGCAGTCAGATACAACAACAGTCAGATACAGCAGCAGTCAGATACAACAGCAGTCAGATACAACAGCAGTCAGATACAGCAGCAGTCAGATACAACAGCAGTCAGATACAACAGCAGTCAGATACAACAGCAGTCAGATACAACAGCAGTCAGATACAACAACAGTCAGATACAACAACAGTCAGATACAACAACAGTCAGATACAACAGCAGTCAGATACAACAGCAGTCGGATACAACAGCAGTCAGATACAACAACAGTCAGATACAGCAGCAGTCAGATACAACAGCAGTCAGATACAACAGCAGTCAGATACAGCAGCAGTCAGATACAACAGCAGTCAGATAGAACAGCAGTCAGATGCAACAGCAGTCAGATACAACAGCAGTCAGATACAACAGCAGTCAGATACAACAGCAGTCAGATAGAACAGCAGTCAGATGCAACAGCAGTCAGATACAACAGCAGTCAGATACAACAGCAGTCAGATACAACAGCAGTCAGATACAACAGCAGTCAGATACAACAGCAGTCAGATACAACAGCAGTCAGATAGAACAGCAGTCAGATGCAACAGCAGTCAGATACAACAGCAGTCAGATACAGCAGCAGTCAGATACAACAGCAGTCAGGTACAACAGCAGTCAGATACAACAGCAGTCAGATACAACAGCAGTCAGATACAACTGCAGTCAGATTCAACAGCAGTCAGATACAACAGCAGTCAGATACAACAGCAGTCAGATACAGCAGCAGTCAGATACAACAGCAGTCAGATAGAACAGCAGTCAGATACAACAGCAGTCAGATACAACTGCAGTCAGATACAACCGCAGTCAGATACAACAGCAGTCAGATACAACAGCAGTCAGATACAACAGCAGTCAGATACAACAGCAGTCAGATACAACAACAGTGAGATACAACAACAGTCAGATACAACAGCAGTCAGATACAACAGCAGTCAGATACAACAACAGTCAGATACAACAACAGTCAGATACAACAGCAGTCAGATACAACAACAGTGAGATACAACAACAGTCAGATACAACAACAGTCAGATACAACAGCAGTCAGATACAACAGCAGTCAGATACAACAGCAGTCAGATAGAACAGCAGTCAGATACAACAGCAGTCAGATACAACAGCAGTCAGATAGAACAGCAGTCAGATACAACAGCAGTCAGATACAACAGCAGTCAGATACAACAACAGTCATATACAACAGCAGTCAGATACAACAACAGCAGATACAACAGCAGTCAGATACAGCAGCAGTCAGATACAACAGCAGTCAGATACAACAGCAGTCAGATACAACAACAGTCAGATACAACAGCAGTCAGATGCAGCAGCAGTCAGATACAACAGCAGTCAGATACAACAGCAGTCAGATACAACAGCATTCGGATACAACAGCAGTCAGATACAACAGCAGTCAGATACAACAGCAGTCAGATACAATAGCAGTCAGATATAACAGCAGTCAGATACAACAGCAGTCAGATACAACAGCAGTCAGATACAACAGCATTCGGATACAACAGCAGTCAGATACAACAGCATTCGGATACAACAGCAGTCAGATACAACAGCAGTCAGATATAACAGCAGTCAGATACAACAGCAGTCAGATACAACAGCAGTCGGATACAACAGCAGTCGGATACAACAGCAGTCAGATACAACAGCAGTCAGATACAACAGCAGTCAGATACAACAGCAGTCAGATACAACAGCAGTCAGATACAACAGCAGTCAGATACAACAGCAGTCAGATACAACAGCAGTCAGATACAACAGCAGTCAGATACAACAGCAGTCAGATACAACAGCAGTCAGATACAACAGCAGTCAGATACAGCAGCAGTCAGATACAACAACAGTCAGATACAGCAGCAGTCAGATACAACAGCATTCGGATACAACAGCAGTCAGATACAACAGCAGTCAGATACAACAGCATTCGGATACAACAGCAGTCAGATGCAGCAGCAGTCAGATACAACAACAGTCAGATACAGCAGCAGTCAGATACAACAGCATTCGGATACAACAGCAGTCAGATACAACAGCAGTCAGATATAACAGCAGTCAGATACAACAGCAGTCAGATACAACAACAGTCAGATACAACAACAGCAGATACAACAACAGTCAGATACAACAACAGCAGATACAACAGCAGTCAGATACAGCAGCAGTCAGATACAACAGCAGTCAGATACAACAGCAGTCAGATACAACAGCAGTCAGATACAACAACAGTCAGATACAACAACAGTCAGATACAACAGCAGTCAGATACAGCAGCAGTCAGATACAACAGCAGTCAGATACAACAGCAGTCAGATACAAGAGCAGTCAGATACAACAGCAGTCAGATACAACAGCAGTCAGATAGAACAGCAGTCAGATACAACAGCAGTCAGATACAACAGCAGTCAGATAGAACAGCAGTCAGATACAACAGCAGTCAGATACAACAGCAGTCAGATACAACAACAGTCATATACAACAGCAGTCAGATACAACAACAGCAGATACAACAGCAGTCAGATACAGCAGCAGTCAGATACAACAGCAGTCAGATACAACAGCAGTCAGATACAACAACAGTCAGATACAACAGCAGTCAGATGCAGCAGCAGTCAGATACAACAGCAGTCAGATACAACAGCAGTCAGATACAACAGCATTCGGATACAACAGCAGTCAGATGCAACAGCAGTCAGATACAACAGCAGTCAGATACAATAGCAGTCAGATATAACAGCAGTCAGATACAACAGCAGTCAGATACAACAGCAGTCAGATACAACAGCATTCGGATACAACAGCAGTCAGATACAACAGCATTCGGATACAACAGCAGTCAGATACAACAGCAGTCAGATACAACAGCAGTCAGATACAACAGCAGTCAGATACAACAGCAGTCAGATACAACAACAGTCAGATACAGCAGCAGTCAGATACAACAACAGTCAGATACAGCAGCAGTCAGATACAACAACAGCAGATACAACAACAGTCAGATACAACAACAGCAGATACAACAACAGTCAGATACAACAACAGCAGATACAACAGCAGTCAGATACAGCAGCAGTCAGATACAACAGCAGTCAGATACAACAGCAGTCAGATACAACAGCAGTCAGATACAACAGCAGTCAGATACAACAGCAGTCAGATACAACAGCAGTCAGATAGAACAGCAGTCAGATACAACAGCAGTCAGATACAACAGCAGTCAGATAGAACAGCAGTCAGATACAACAGCAGTCAGATACAACAGCAGTCAGATACAACAACAGTCATATACAACAGCAGTCAGATACAACAACAGCAGATACAACAGCAGTCAGATACAGCAGCAGTCAGATACAACAGCAGTCAGATACAACAGCAGTCAGATACAACAACAGTCAGATACAACAGCAGTCAGATGCAGCAGCAGTCAGATACAACAGCAGTCAGATACAACAGCATTCGGATACAACAGCAGTCAGATACAACAGCAGTCAGATACAACAGCAGTCAGATACAACAGCAGTCAGATATAACAGCAGTCAGATACAACAGCAGTCAGATACAACAGCAGTCAGATACAACAGCATTCGGATACAACAGCAGTCAGATACAACAGCATTCGGATACAACAGCAGTCAGATACAACAGCAGTCAGATATAACAGCAGTCAGATACAACAGCAGTCAGATACAACAGCAGTCGGATACAACAGCAGTCGGATACAACAGCAGTCAGATACAACAGCAGTCAGATACAACAGCAGTCAGATACAACAGCAGTCAGATACAACAGCAGTCAGATACAACAGCAGTCAGATACAACAGCAGTCAGATACAACAGCAGTCAGATACAACAGCAGTCAGATACAACAGCAGTCAGATACAACAGCAGTCAGATACAACAACAGTCAGATACAGCAGCAGTCAGATACAACAACAGTCAGATACAGCAGCAGTCAGATACAACAGCATTCGGATACAACAACAGTCAGATACAACAACAGTCAGATACAACAACAGTCAGATACAACAGCAGTCAGATACAACAGCAGTCAGATACAACAACAGTCAGATACAACAGCAGTCAGATACAACAACAGTCAGATACAACAACAGTCAGATACAACAGCAGTCAGATACAACAGCAGTCAGATACAACAACAGTCAGATACAACAGCAGTCAGATACAACAGCAGTCAGATACAACAGCAGTCAGATACAACAACAGTCAGATACAACAAAAGCAGATACAACAGCAGTCAGATACAACAGCAGTCAGATACAACAGCAGTCAGATACAACAGCAGTCAGATACAACAACAGTCAGATACAACAACAGCAGATACAACAGCAGTCAGATACAACAACAGTCAGATACAACAACAGTCAGATACAACAGCAGTCAGATACAACAGCAGTCAGATACAACAGCAGTCAGATACAACAGCAGTCAGATACAACAGCAGTCAGATACAACAACAGTCAGATACAACAGCAGTCAGATACAACAGCAGTCAGATACAACAGCAGTCAGATACAACAACAGTCAGATACAACAACAGCAGATACAACAGCAGTCAGATACAACAGCAGTCAGATACAACAGCAGTCAGATACAACAACAGTCAGATACAACAACAGCAGATACAACAGCAGTCAGATACAACAGCAGTCAGATACAACAGCAGTCAGATACAACAACAGTCAGATACAACAACAGCAGATACAACAGCAGTCAGATACAACAGCAGTCAGATGCAGCAGCAGTCAGATACAACAACAGTCAGATACAACAGCAGTCAGATACAACAGCAGTCAGATACAACAGCAGTCAGATACAACAGCAGTCAGATACAACAGCAGTCAGATACATCAGCAGTCAGATACAACAGCAGTCAGATACAACAACAGTCGGATACAACAGCAGTCAGATGCAGCAGCAGTCAGATACAACAACAGCAGATACAACAGCAGTCAGATACAACAGCAGTCAGATACAACAACAGCAGATACAACAGCAGTCGGATACAACAGCAGTCGGATACAACAGCAGTCAGATACAACAGCAGTCAGATACAACAGCAGTCAGATACAACAGCAGTCAGATACAACAGCAGTCAGATACAACAGCAGTCAGATACAACAACAGTCAGATACAATAGCAGTCAGATACAACAGCAGTCAGATACAACAGCAGTCAGATACAACAGCAGTCAGATACAACAGCAGTCAGATACAACAACAGTCGGATACAACAGCAGTCAGATGCAGCAGCAGTCAGATACAACAACAGTCAGATACAATAGCAATCAGATACAACAGCAGTCAGATACAACAGCAGTCAGATACAACAGCAGTCAGATACAACAGCAGTCAGATACAACAGCAGTCAGATACAACAACAGTCAGATACAATAGCAGTCAGATACAACAGCAGTCAGATACAACAACAGCAGATACAACAGCAGTCGGATACAACAGCAGTCAGATACAACAACAGTCAGATACAATAGCAGTCAGATACAACAGCAGTCAGATACAACAACAGCAGATACAACAGCAGTCGGATACAACAGCAGTCGGATACAACAGCAGTCAGATGCAGCAGCAGTCAGATACAACAGCAGATACAACAGCAGTCAGATACAACAGCAGATACAACAGCAGTCAGATAAAACGCTGATATTGTGCTTTGCTGGAAGCTCCGTGGTGTTAAATCGGATCGTCGTTATCCGGACAATATTTTCCCACAGACAGTAGAAACATCCTTAATTCTTTACACCATTGGAACCTCATTTGCCAGTAAATATATGATAATTAAGTTTTTTACCCTTCTATCTGGCAACAAAACTGACACCTTTTTGTTACAAGGAGTCATGTTTACATAGACCACAATACCTGCAATCATAATGCAAACAAAAACATAACTCATGAGACTAGGCTCTAAGGAAAGCTGTCTCGGGTGTGGACCAATCAACTTCAAGGACAGTGCACATTATCAGAGTTATGTTTTTTGTTTGCATTATGACTGCAGGTATTGTGGTCCATGCAATAATGCGTTATGACTGCAGGTATTGTGGTCCATGCAATAATGCAATAATGCCTTATGACTGCAGGTATTGTGGTCCATGCAATAATGCAATAATGCGTTATGACTGCAGGTATTGTGGTCCATGCAATAATGCAATAATGCGTTATGACTGCAGGTATTGTGGTCTATGCAATAATACAATAATGCGTTATGACTGCAGGTATTGTGGTCTATGCAATAATGCATTATGCATTATGACTGCAGGTATTGTGGTCCATGCAATAATGCAATAATGCGTTATGACTGCAGGTATTGTGGTCTATGCAATAATACAATAATGCATTATGACTGCAGGTATTGTGGTCTATGCAATAATGCATTATGCATTATGACTGCAGGTATTGTGGTCCATGCAATAATACAATAATGCATTATGACTGCAGGTATTGTGGTCCATGCAATAATGCATTATGACTGCAGGTATTGTGGTCTATGCAATAATGCTTTATGACTGCAGGTATTGTGGTCTATGCAAACATGACTCCTTGTAAAAAAAGGTGTCAGTTTTGTTGCCAGATAGAAGGGTAAATAACAATTATCATCCTTTATTCTCTTTGGTTCTTTCGGTAAAGTCACGTGGGTAGAAATAAAATAGTATAAAGTAGAAACATCGCTTTCTGAATGTACTTTTACGTTCATCGGCCACATTTAGCGGAGGACTTAATTAGAAAGCATCATCCACGAAAAAACATCGGAGAACAGCGGAAGCTCCACGCCAAGTCACATCCACACCGGCTCTGTTCCAGTGAGTTTCGGAGCCGCATTGGAAGAGGCATTTAAATCAAGTTTCGGTGTCGTTACTTGGTCGCGTTGTGTTGAACGTGAGTGAGTGTGGAGTGTCGTCGTCGTCGTTAAACCGGAGCCCACCGCCTCTAAACGCTTGCGGATGTTGCGGTGGTCGTTGATCTGAAGCTGTTGATGAGTTTGGTGCACGGTGGGTGTGGCGATGATTGACGGTGTTGTTGTTGATGTATTCAATAGGAGCCTCAGCAGCTTACCCTGAGCTCTCATACTCTGCTGGTGCATTGTCTTTGAGTTGTGCGCCTTTTGGCGTCATCTGGTCCAACACCATGTGAGACTAGGCTCTAAGGAAAGCTGTCTCGGGTGTGGACCAATCAACTTCAAGGACAGTGCATATATTATCAGAGTTGTGTTTTTTGTTTGCATTATGACTGCAGGTATTGTGGTCAATGCAAACACGACTCCTCGTAAAAAAGGTGTCAGTTTTGTTGCCAGATTAAAGGGTAAAAAAACAATTATCAGCTAGATGTTAACTCCCTCACTTAGTATACAGGAGCTTGTGGGTTCGATCCCGACCCTGATGCCTGCTGTATATTTGGAGTTTGTGTGTCTCTCTCTGTCTCCCCGTGGTGGTCGCGTGGATTTTTCTCCGGGTCCTCCGGATTTTCCCGCCACATTTCGAATCAACGTCACGGCGTTTCGAGTGTTCGGCTGCCGCTATAGATTTCCACACGATGATGACAACGATGATGATAAGGCCACTTCGTTGAGCTATCATTTGTGAAAGCCACGTCGCTTCTGAAAAATATTTGCATAGCTCAGTCGTGGGCCTTACACCTTGTCAAATCTAAAATACCATTGGAACCTCATTTGCCAGTAAAAAAATATGATTATTGGTTTTTTACCCTTTTATCTGGCAACAAAACTGACACCTTTATTTTTACAAGGAGTTATGTTTGCATAGACCACAATACCTGCAGTCGTAATGCATTATGACTGCAGGTATTTGGGTCTATGCAATAATGCATTATGCATTATGACTGCAGGTATTGTGGTCCATGCAATAATGCAATAATGCGTTATGAATGCAGGTATTGTGGTCTATGCAATAATACAATAATGCATTATGACTGCAGGTATTGTGGTCCATGCAATAATGCAATAATGCATTGTGACTGCAGGTATTGTGGTCTATGCAATAATGCATAATGCATTATGACTGCAGGTATTGTGGTCTATGCAAACATGACTCCTTGTAAAAAAAAGGTGTCAGTTTTGTTGCCAGGTAAAAGGGTAAAAAACCAATTATCAAATCTAAAATAGTTTAAGTAGTTTAAAGGTTTAAGTAGTTTAATAGTTTAAGTAGTTTAATAGTTTAAGTAGTTTAATAGTTTAAGTAGTTTAATAGTGGTGAAAAGGAGACTTGGGCAGGTGTTCTTGAACTGCTTCACTCCGTTGTCACCACAGCAACACTCATCATCATTCAACCCAACCCCATTCTCCACCTTTCTTCAATTTCCCACCCTTTCCCGATCCGCTGTGCGCACCGATCCGATCGTCGTCCGCCCGCCTGTTGGATTGGGCGTCGATTGACGCGTGTGATGTGGGGTGCGGGACGGGATGCGTGCTGTGTGTGTGATGCCAGTGTGCGAGGATGAATTTCGTTTCGTTTGAAAGCTTTTTGGAAAAAAGTGGCGGGTTTTTTTCTATGTGGTTTTCACACCCGATGATGATTGATTGTGTTGCAGTCGAAACGTCGTGAGAATTTTAATTGTTTAATATTTTTATTATTTTATTATTTCCCTTCTACGTGACGACTTTACCGAAAGAACCAAGAAGATGTGTGAGGATGGGTGAGATATCCTCGACAGTGGCATTCGTTGCCGGGGTCGTTGATTTGGTAACCTGTTGATGGCGTTGTTGTGATAATGTAGCGGTCGTGGTGGTGGCGGTGGGTTGTTGTTGATTTTGTTGTTGTCAGTGCTGGACGCTTCGTTCCTGAAGAGTGAGGAGAGACAAAGGCGGGCGAGACAGAGACGCACGGAGAGAGAGAAAGAGATTGGTACTACAGCCACCACAACAATGACTACAACCACTACCGCAACAAACACCACAACAACCACAACAACAGCCACCACAACAATGACTACAACCACTACCGCAACAAACGCCACAACAACCACAACAACAACCACCACAACAATGACTACAACCACTACCGAAACAAACGCCACAACAACCACAACAACAACCACCACAACAATGACTACAACCACTACCGCAACAAACGCCACAACAACTACAACAACAACCACCACAACAATGACTACAACCACTACCGCAACAAACGCCTCAACAACCACAACAACAGCCACCACAACAATGACTACAACCACTACCGCAACAAACGCCACAACAAATACAACAAAAACAACAACAACAACCATGACTACAACCACCACATTAACTCCAATCACCACAAAACTATCACCACAACAACAACCACCACAATCATGACTACAAGCACCACAACAACTATAATAACCACCACCACAATATTTCCAATCACCACAACATCTATAACAATCATGACTACAACCACCATCACAACAACAACAACAACAATCATAACCACCACCACCACAACAACTATAAGAACAACTACGACCACAACCATGACTACAATCACCACAACAACCAAAACAAAAATCATCAGAACTTCCACAACAACCACAACCACTACGTCCACCACCACCACAACAATAACTCCAACCACCACAACAACCCCACGGCTCTCTGCATCATCTCCCCGTGTCTCCTGATATCTCGATCTCCCAGTATCTCAGTGTGTCTCCCCATCTCTCTGTGTCTCCTCGTGTCTCCTCGTGTCGCCAGCGTTATGCGCCGTCTCTCCGTCGCACTCGCCACATCCCTCCGTGTTTATCTCCGCTTGTCTCTGTGTTTATCTCCGCTTGTCTCCGTGTTTATCTCAGCGTGTCTTTGTGTTTATCTCAGCGTGTCTCCGTGTTTATCTCAGCGTGTCTCTGTGTTTATCTCAGCGTGTCTCTGTGTTTATCTCAGCGTGTCTCTGTGTTTATCTCAGCGTGTCTCTGTGTTTATCTCAGCGTGTCTCTGTGTTTATCTCAGCGTGTCTCTGTGTTTATCTCAGCTTGTCTCCGTGTTTATCTCAGCGTGTCTCCGTGTTTATCTCAGCTTGTCTCTGTGTTTATCTCAGCTTGTCTCTGTGTTTATCTCAGCTTGTCTCTGTGTTTATCTCAGCTTGTCTCCGTGTTTATCTCAGCTTGTCTCTGTGTTTATCTCAGCGTGTCTCCGTGTTTATCTCAGCTTGTCTCTGTGTTTATCTCAGCGTGTCTCCATGTCTCCGTGTCTCCATCATTCTGTTTCCGTGAGTCTCAGCGGAACATGCGGCCGAGACTGCGTCGGCTTGCAAGCCCGGGTGTCTGAATTGTCTCCGTGTCTCCCCCTGTGTCTGCATCTCCCCCCATGTCTCTCTCCGTGTCTCACCCCTTGGCTCTGTGTCTCACCTCCCGTCTCTCCGTGTCTCACTCCATGTGTCTCCGTGTGTCTCTCTCTCACCTTTCCCTTGTTTCTGTGTCTCACTTCCCGTGTCTCTCTCCGTGTCTCTCTCCGTGTCTCTCCCCGCGTCTCACCCCGCGTCTCACCCCGCGTCTCACCCCGCGTCTCCCCCCGTGTCTCACCCCGTGTCTCACCCCGTGACTCTCCCCGTGTCTCACCCCGTGTCTCACCCCGCGTCTCACCCCGCGTCTCACCCCGCGTCTCACCCCGCGTCTCACCCCGCGTCTCACCCCGTTTCTCACCCCGTGTCTCCCCCCGTGTCTCACCCCGTGTCTCTCCCCGTGTCTCACCCCGTGTCTCACCCCGTGTCTCACCCCGTGTCTCACCCCGTTTCTCACCCCGTGTCTCCCCCCGTGTCTCGCCCCGTGTCTCTCCCCGTGTCTCACCCCGTGTCTCACCCCGTGTCTCACCCCGTGTCTCACCCCGTGTCTCCACGTCTCTCAGCGGAACGTGCGGTGGAGGCTGTGCGCAGGGAGACAGCCCAGAGACAGCAGCGGGAGGAGACGCGTCTCACGGAGACACGCCGACACCAGGAGACGCGGAGAAACACGCTGCTGCAGAGGCAGATGGAGACACGCGCCAGGCGGGACCACATACTGGTAGTGGCGCTGGTGCTTGGGGTGCTTGTGGTGGCTGTGGTGGCTGTGGTGGTTGTGGTGGCTGTGGTGGTGATGGTAGTGATGGTGGTAGTGGTGCTTGTGGTGGTTGTGGTGCTTGTGGTGGTTGTGGTGGTGATGGTGGCGCTGGTGGTTGTGGTGGTTGTGGTGGTGATGGTGGTGATAGTGGTGATGGTGGTGCTGGTGGTTGTGGTGGTTGTGGTGGTGATGGTGGTGATGGTGGTTGTGGTGCTTGTGGTGGTGATCGTGGTGATGGTGGTTGTGGTGGTTGTGGTGGTGATGGTGGTGGTGTTGGTGGTGGAGTGTACTGTAGTATTTGGTGTACTGTCGCTTGTGTAGCGTAGGGGGTGTACGTCAGTATGTACAATGCTGCACAGGTGGTGTGCATGCGGTGCCGACTGTGTATGTGTGTGCACGCGTGGTGCAGACTGTGTGTATATGGTAGAGGTGGTGCGCGTGTGTGTGTGGGTCTGTATACTTGGCGGTACGGGCTGTGTGTAAGCATGCTGTGTGTGTATGCGGGCCGTGGTGGTGTGAGTCGGGGGGTGTATGTCGTTAGGTTAGTGTATGCGAGGGGCTTGTGGGCAGGCCCGGGTAAAGCTACGTGGCTAGGAGTCAGAGCCATTCCCTGTTCACTTTGGGGTGCAACAGGGATGTCCTCTAGCTCCCACACTATTTAACATCAAATTTGACCACGTAGTTCGAGAAGCTTACCATGGCCGTACCGGAGGAAATTTCATCTGGTACAGATACAATGGGAGGCTGATCAATGCCTGGGAGCGGTCAAGGGATGGCTCCTTATTGGTCAACCATGTTATGTATGCTGATGGTCTGGTGATTGCTGCTCACTCAGAGGAGTTGGAGGCATTGCTGGTGAACCTGGATTGTGCCACTAAGAGGTGGGGTCTTACATCAGCCCCACCAAAACTAAACACCTGCCTGGGTATTTTATGCCACCAAACACTCCACCCTCTCCACTCCCCTTCGGTGATGGAGCAGTTGTGGAGGGAGCAGAGAGTTTTCTATACGTGGGCAGTGTGCTCATGACCAGCTCCGATTTGACAGCAGAGGTCTCACTCCGAATCAGTCTGGCGGCAATATCTTTTCATCGGCTGTGTAATCCTGTGTGAAAGCTACCTGGTCTGTCGCTCCACACAAAGCTTCGGGTCTTCTCGACCACAATCGTGCCCTCCCTTCTCTATGCTTATGAAAAATGGACCCCACTAATAGAACATCTGCACAGGTTAAAACATTCAGGCTGACATGCCTACGATCCATCCTGGGTTTAACAAGGCTGGATTGTGTGAGGAGCTCACAAATCCTAGAAAGATCTGGACACATTCCCATTAGTGAGCTCCGGCAGGCAAGGCTGCGTTGGCTGGGTCACGTAGCCCGCATGCCCAGCCACCGCATGCCCAAGCAGCTTCTGTTTGGCCCGATAGAGGGGGCTAAATGGGTACGGGCTAGAGAGGAGATGGAGTGATGTGGTACAGGAGGATTTGGAGCTGAGAGGACTTCCCGTAGACTGGTCCCAGGAGTGTGAAGAACGGTCTCTATGGAGGAGGCTCGTGAAGGACGCTACTGGGCAGTTGGAGGCAGTCGCCCTTCAACAACAACGGAGGGCGGAGGAGCGACGCTCACAACAACGAGCGAAGCGCCGGGTAGCTAAAACACAGCAAGTTGGCACAGTAGGGGGCACAGGTGGTGCATCTGCCAGTCATCTCAGTCAGTCAACCAATGGCACCTGCTGGGTCTGTCCTGTGACCTCCTGCCAGCGAGCCTTCGGTACTTCTCGTGGCCTCAAAGTGCACCTAGCCTGGCATAGGTGCCATGGTGACGTCACCACCACTTAGTGGAGAATGGCGGTTGTTGTTGATGGTGGCGGTAGTGGAGCTGGTGGTGGTTGTGATGATGATGGTGGTGGTGGTGATGGTGGATGTGGTGGTGGAGGTGGTTGTGGTAGTTATGGTGGTAAAGGTGGCGGTGGTAATGGTGGTAGTGGTGGTGGTAGTGGTTGTGGTGATGGTCGTGGTTGTTGATGTCGTGTGTTGTTGGTTGTGGTTGTTGCAGGAACAGAAGCAGGAGTTGTTGATCCAGTCAATTGAACGCCGCTCACCCGGTGAGAACAACCACAACCACCACCACAACCACCACCACAACCACCAACACAACCACCACCACAACCATCAACACAACCACCACCACCACCACCACAACCGCCAACACAACCACCACCACAATCACCACCACAACCACCACAACTACCACTATAAACACCACGACCTTCAACACTACCATCAACACCACCAACAACAACCACCATTCGCCACTAAGTGGTGGTGACGTCACCACGATGCTTGTGCCAGGCCATGTGCACCTTGAGGCCACGTGAAGTGTCGTACGCCCGCTTGCAGGAGGTCACGGGGCAGACCCAGCAGGTGCCACGGGTCGACTGACTGAGATGACTGAGATGACTGAGATGACTGGCTGATGCATCACCTGTGCCCCCTACTGTGCCAACGTGCTGTGCTTTAGCCACCCGGCGCTCCGCTCGTTGTTGTGAGCGTCGCTCCTCCACCCTCCGTTGTTGTTAGAGGGCGACTGCCTCCAACTGCCCAGCAGCGTCCTTCACGAGCCTCCTCCACTAAGGCCGATTTGACACCGCTGGTACCAGTCATCGGCAAGTCCACTCAGCTCCACGTCCTCCTGTACCACATCATTCCATCTCTTCTCTAGCCCGTGCCGCGCCCATTTAGCCCCCTCTATCCGGCCGAACAAAAGCTGTTTAGGTATGCGGTGGCTGGGCATGCGGGCTACATGACCCAGCCAACGCAGCCTTGCCTGCCGGAGGAGCTCACCGATGGAACTTTGCCCAGATCTTTCAAGGATTTGTGAGCTTCTCACACAATCTAGCCTGGTTAAACCCAGGATGGACCGTAGGCAGGCCAGCCTAAATGTTTCTAACCGGCGAAGATGCTCCATTAGGGGGGGTCCATGTTTCGCAAGCGTAGAGAAGGGAGGGAATGACCGTGGCCGAGAAGACCTGAAGCTTCGTGTGCAGCCACAGACCAGGTAGCTTCCACACAGCATTACGCAACCGATGAAAAGATATTGCCGCTCGACTGATTCGGAGTGAGACCTCTGCTGTTAAACCGGAGCCAGTCATGAGCACATTGCCCAGGTATGGGAAACTCTCCACTCTCTCCACCACTGCCCCATCACCGATTGGGAGTTGTGGGGGTGGAGTGTCCGATGGTACAAAATACCCAGGCAGGTGCTTAGTTTTGGTGGGGCTGATGGTAAGGCCCCACCTCTTAGTGGCACGCTCCAGTTTAAGCAGCAGCGTCTCCAACTGCTGAATGAGCAGCAATTACCAAATCATCGGCATACATAACGTGGTTGACCAATAGGGAGCCATCCCTTGACCGCACTTGGGCATCGATCAGCCTCCCATTATATCTGCACCAAATGGAAATTCCCCCGGTACAGCTATTCATGGCTTCATGAACTACGTGGTCAAAATAGATGTTAAATAATGTGGGAGCCAGAGGACATCCCTGTCGCACCCCAAGGTGTATAGGGAATGGCTCTGACTCCCGGCCACGTAGTTTTACCCGGGCCCGCTCATCATCATGAAGGTCCTTAATGACTCGGAAAGCACGAAGAACAACCCAGAGCCCAGGCCTACTGATGGTATCATAGGCATTGACCAGGTCAATAAAGCAGAGATGTAGGTCTTGTTGGAATTCCCTACATCTCTGCTGTAGCAGACAGACAAAAAATATGGCGTCTGTGCAGGACAGTCCTTTCCTGAAACCACATTGGGGCTCCGCAAGCCTCTCCTCAGCGTGCCTAGCAAGGCGATGTTGAATAATCCTTGCCAGGACCTTTCCCGGCACACTGAGGAGTGAGATGCCCCTGTAGTTGTTACAGTCTATGCGGTCCTCCTTCTTAAAGAGGGGGACCACCAGGGCATCCTTCCAATCCTGCGGAACCCGTCCAGTGGTTCAGACTGTTGTTATGATGTCTTGTAGGGCAGTCTGTGCACAAACGCCACCCTCCCTCAGCATTTCGCTTGGGAGATCATCTCTGCCCGGTGCCTTTCCTGGTCTCAGACTCTGGATCGCCTTTAGTGCTTCCTCAACAGATGGCACCTCAGCCAGCCACTCACAGGGGGTGCCTTCTTCCAATATTTGAGGCACCGCAGCCTCAGCAGGGTTATCCCCACTTTGTGCCATGATGTTTTCCTGGCTGAGGGATTTCCCCTCCCCCAGGACCTCACAGAAATGCTCAGCAAATCTGCAAACCTGTTCCTGGGGGTCGGAGATTGGCTCACCGTTTTTCCCCCTAATGATGGTAATAGGTGTGGCGCTGCAGGTCACTTTTCTGATGGAGTTAAATAGTGACATACAGTGACGCACACACACACACACACAGTGACACCCACCGAAGCGGACTGGGTGTTTCTCTCCCAAATCCCTCTCCTCCCATATTTGATTACATTTTTTTGACGCACCTCTGAGTGTCCTTTTTCTCTCTCGCAAAGTTAAACTTGTTGCCGCGTTTTAAACTTTCGTGAGCGAGTGAGCGAGCGACTTTGACGGCGCGCTGCGTGTGCCTGCTTCTTCTTCCTCGGCGGTCCCAGCACCCAGGAGCTCCTCCGTGGGCCGCGAGCGATCGAGGACCCCGCTGCTCTCCGAGGCGTCCGCGGCGCTGCCCTCACGAGGTGCCCGTTTAATTTTTGTTATGCACCGAGCGTTCTTTTCCACCCATGAGAATTCGCCACGACGAGCAGTTTGAATTTAGACCCCCGTTTGTGGGTGGGAGATGGTAGGTGGAGGAGGGGTAGGTGGGGGGGTAGGTAGGGGGGGAAGGGTAGGTGAGTAGGGGGGGAGGGGTAGTTTGGGGGGGTCGGTGGGGGAGAGGGGTAGGTGGGGGAGGGGGTAGGTGGGGGGGTAGGTAGGGGGGGGGAGAGGTAGGTGGGAGGGTGGGGGAGGGGAAGGTGGGGGGGGGGGTAGGTGGGGGGAGGGGTAGGTGGGGGGAGGGGTAGTTGAGGGGGGGTCGGTGGGGGAGAGGGGTAGGTGGGGGAGGGGGGTAGGTGGGGGGGTAGGTAGGGGGGGGGGAGAGGTAGGTGGGAGGGTGGGGGAGGGGAAGGTGGGGGGGGGGGTAGGTGGGGGGGAGGGGTAGGTGGGGGGAGGGATAGTTGGGGGGGGGGCTAAACGGTTGCTGGGGGAGCGGTGGTGCAGCAACCCGAGTTCGATTCCCACTCACGGCCAACACCCAGTGACGATTATCTGAACCGGTCTTGGGCCTCCCCTAGGTCGACTCGGCCTCAAATGAGTACCTGGTGCGTTGTGTCAACATCACCGCCGGGGAGACAAAGGCGGCTGGGCGTGGTGCTGCTGCTCACTGACAGCACTTGCCCTAACAGTCTGTTGAGGCTATCCGGGGGATCTTTCTTCGTCTTTGCTTTCTCCACTCCTGGAGCGAGCGCTAAACGGTTGCTGTGAGGGTTCAAGTGGCTCCATTTTTTATCTCGGGGATCTGCCTGAAACCGCGTGATGCCCCCTGTCCGGCAAACTCGATCCACCGAATCCGAGAGAGTTACCGACGAACAAAATCTTCCGCGTTGAATGGGCGACGGAGCGTTCGGTAGCCAGGGGCCGCCTCGTCCCTGTCAATTGTCTCCGCCTCGGTCCGTTCGGGACGCTCCGTACCAGTGAGCTTTTTGGGGGCTCGTCCGAGAACCACGTTTGTTTTCTGTCGCATGTCCCCCCGTCTGTTGTAGGGGGGTTGCTTTATCCTCCTCTTAGTTTTAACGTTCAGGGGTTTTATTGTGACTGGGGTTGTGTTGCAAAGCGCAGTGTGAGGCCTTGCGTCAATGGCGCTACACAGTAGACTCTCCATTATCCGCGTGCGTCTTCATCCGATTTGCGGATTAACCGCGGCACCTGAGATTTTGACGTTAATTAATAATCGTGGATCTTTCGGTAAAGTCACGTAGAAGGGAAATAATAAAAATAAAACATAATAAAATTCTCACGACGTTTCGGCCACAACGCAAGCAGCCGTCCTCAGGTGAAGAACAGAGCTGTCGGAAAGACAGCGTCCTAATGAACACTGCTGCCAAGCTTAGTGTTCAGCGTAATACGCTGCCAAGCTTGGCGGTGTTCATTAGGACGCTGTCTTTCCGACAGACCTGTTCTCCACCTGAGGACGGCTGCTTGCATTGTGGCCGAAACGTCGTGAGAATTTTATTTTATTATATTTTATTTTCATTATTTTATTATTTCCCTTCTATGTGACTTGAGATCGAAGAATATGAATCCCTGCAGTCATGAAAGCTTTAAATGGAAATGAATTATTAACTCGTGGATTTTCCCTTTCACCCCAAATTGATAATCTAAAATACAGTTATTATGTCGTGTTATTCTTGGAAAGGTTTACTTACAGGTCACACACGCGGTGCTTAAACCGAACATTTACGTTGCTTCGGTTAATCCAAAATTCACGTGATTGCCTCTATAGTACAGTAGTTCATCTTCTTGGTTCTTTCGGTAAAGTCACGTAGAATGGAAATAATAAAATAATAAAAATACAGCTCTGTTCTTCACCTGAGGACGGCTGCTTGCGTTGTGGCCGAAACGTCGTGAGAATTATTTTATTATGTTTTATTATTATTATTATTTTATTACTTCCATTTTACGTGACTTTACCGAAAGAACCAAGAAGATGAATCCCTGCAGTCACGAAAGCTTTAAATCGAAATTTAACCGCCAGTACAGTAGTTGCCATATTTTTACAACAGCGGGGCGGAGTTTGATTGACATTGATTGGCTGTGGCTCTGCTGTGATCGACTAAGTGGGCCGAGTCTGCTGACTTTACCGAAAGAACCAAGAATACATCAAATCAAGATTAATTTTCTATATTTTGTGTTTCCTAAAATCAGGCACTCAGAGGAGCGCCTCCCTCGGACGCCTTCCGTCTCGCAAGGACCCTTGCAAGGACCCACAGCGGGCGTCGTCAAGCGGCAATCTCGCACGGCAGCAGGCGCGGGCGTCCAAGGAGAATTTAAAGAAAGGTCCCTCGAAGAAAATAATAAATGGGGCGTCCGGAAGCAATCAGGCAGAGGTGTCCGACGTGGTCTCGGCCGAGGACCCCTCGGTGAAGGACCCAGAGGTGGCATGCGAAGAAAATCAGGCACAGGTGTCTGCGGATGGTAGCGAAGTCAAAAATGAAGTGAAAAATGAAGAAACCTCCCAAGGATCCTCAAACAACTCGGCAGGAGCGTCGACAGAAAATCAGGCACAGGTCTCGAAGGACCCGACACAGGTGTCCGGAGAGAATCAGGCACCGGTGCTTTCGAAGGACCTCTTGAAGGACCCCTTCGTGGACCCCACGCAGGTGTTCGGGGAGGTCGCCGGGAAGTGCCTGAACGAAAACTCTGCGCGGGTGTCCAGGGAGGTTGCGAGAAAGGCGCCCGCGAGGACCCCGATGCGGGTGTCCAGGGAGCTGGCGGGAAGTGCCTGCGCCGGGGTGCGGGAGGGGCTGGGACGACTCCTGACCCCAACCATCGCCTCCATGGGCAAGAGTCACCGAGCTCCCTCGCCCGGTAGCAGCAGTAGCAACAACAACAACCACGACAACAACCATGACAACAACCACCATGACAACAACTACCACAACAACCACCACAACAATAACAACCACCACAACCACAGAAACCACCACACCAACCACAGCAACCACCACTACGACATCCCACATGACAACATCCACCACGACAACAACTACCACAACAACAGCCACTACGACAACATCCACCAAGACAACAACACCAACAACTGCCGCCACCACAATCACAACCACCACCACAGCCACCACAATCACAACTACCACAATCACAACCCACCACAATCACACCCACCACAACAACTACAGCAACCACCACCACAATCACAACCACCACAATCACAACCACAACAACCACCACAATCACAACCACCACAACAACCACCACAACAACCACCACAACCACAAACAACCACCACAACCACCACCACCACAACCACCACAACCACAACAACCACCACCACAACCACCCACAACAGACACCACCACAACCACCACCACAACAACCACCACCACAACAACGACAACAATCGCCAATCGCCACTAAGTGGCGGTGACGTCACCACGACGCTTGTGCCAGGCTATGGGACCGTCCATAAATGACGTCACGAGATTTTGGCCGATTTTTGACCCCACCCTCCCCCCCTCGTCATCAAAGCTCTGCCCCCCCCCCCAAACCATAATTCCATTTTAAATATAAAAAAATGCTTCAAATCGCTTTAAAACTGTTGTCATTGTAGTGCGTATTTAATGTGGCGCTGCACTCTGATGTTGTAGGAGAAAACATTTATTACAAAGGGTGTTGGAAAGCTGAAATTTAGCATAAAATTTACTTGAAAATATTCAACGTCGAACTAAAACTGCAGATGTTCAGAATATCATATTGAAATTCTCTTATAATTGTGAAATATTAAATGTAATTATAACTAGAAAAAATACTTGAAACTTCGTAGTAGAACGAAGCACAATGGAGAGTACAATTATAACAATTTTATTCATTCCACAGAATGAAAAGCCCTGGTAGAATCATGAAATAAAAATGTTTAATAACAATCATTCTCCCATGGAGAAGCAAAATGCTCCTTCATGGAATAAATAAAAGGTGACTATAGTAAATTGAAATAATCAAATAGTTAATAATAAAAATTAATAAAAATGAGTGTTTTTAAGAATTCTATTATTTATATGTATTTAAAGATGTGCATTTTGATGTGACGTCACATTTACCCCCCCAGGTGTGTGACGTCATTTATGGACAGCCCCAATATGCACCTTGAGGCCACCACAACCACCACCACAACCACCACCACCACAACCCCAACAACCACAACCCCAACAACCTTCAGCCTCAAATGAGTACGGTGGGTGATCTTAGCATTGGATTACAACTTAGAACATTGACAGCAAACATCACTGGTGCTACAACAACAACTACAACCAAATACAACAACTATGTACAGCAACAACCTTGACTTCTGCTGCACCAACTTACAACAGCAGCAGCTGCCGTGCACAACCACAACACAGATCGTGTCGGTGATGATGAGTGGTGACGATGATGACAGTGACGATAACAGTGATGATGACAATGACTAACAATGTTACCTCCCCCCCCTCCACCCCGTGTCTCCCCCCCCGTGTCTCCCCCCCCCTCCACCCCGTGTCTCCCCCCCCTATCCTGTGTCTCCCCCCCCGTGTCTCCCCCTCCCCCGTGTCTCCCCCCCCCGTGTCTCCCCCCCCCTCCACCCGTGTCTCCCTCCCCCGTGTCTCCCCCCTCCCCCGTGTCTCCCCCCCCCCACCCGTGTCTCCCCCCCCTCCACCCCGTGTCTCCCCCCCCCGTCTCCCCCCCCCCCCTCCACCCCGTGTCTCCCCCCCCCCCGTGTCTCCCCCCCCTCCACCCCCGTGTCTCTCCCCCCCGTGTCTCCCCCCCCCTCGACCCCGTGTCTCCCCTCCCCCGTGTCTCCCCCCCTTCCACCCCGTGTCTCCCCCCCTTCCACCCCGTGTCCCCCCCCCCGTGTCTCCCCCCTCCCCCGTGTCTCCCCCCCCGTGTCTCCCCCCCCCCCCGTGTCTCCCGTGTCTCCCCCCCCCCTAGCCGTATCGGTATCCGTGTCTCCCCCCTCCCCCCCCCGTGTCTCCCCCCCCTCCACCCCGTGTCTCCCCCCCCTCCACCCCGTGTCTCCCCCCCCCCGTGTTTCCCCCCCCTCCACCCCGTGTCCCCCCCCCCCTGTGTCTCCCCCCCCCCGTGTCCCCCCCCCTCCACCCCGTGTCCCCCCCCCCCCCGTGTCTCCCCCCCCCCCGTGTCCCCCCTCCCTCCCCCGTGTCTCTCAGTCTGCCCCCGTTCCCCAGTGCCCCCCCCCCACTCCCCGTTTCTCCGCAGCCGGAGCCTGGACCGGGCCCCGGTTGCCGTGGCAACTCCCCCGGTCGCCGTGGCAACTCCCCCGCTCGCCACGGCAACCCCGTGCTTCTGATTCAAGCGGTGGCGTCGCCCACGGCAACACTCGCGGCTCAGGTCTCCAAGGTTCTGTACAGCCCGCCGGGCAACAGCCAAAACAGCAACAACAACAGCCGGGACCGCAGCAACAGCCAGAGTAGCAAGAGCTGCAAAAGTAACAGCAGCAGCACAACAACCACCGCCACCGCCGTCACCGTTGGCAACGGAGCCACCGACCACACCTCTACAGCCACCCCCACAACAGGCGCCAGCACCCCTAGCAACAACGCAGAGAAGAACAGTCGCACGGCAACCGCAAGCAGCGGGGATGCCGATAGCAACGGCCCTGCAGCTACCACCGCTAGCGACAGCCAAACTGCAGGCGAGGACAGTCAGACGACAACAACAACAACAACCGCAGCCACCACCACCACCAGCAGCAGCAGCAGCAATACAATGACAGACGGCAACAGTCAGATGGCAACAACAACCACGGCTACCACCAGCAACAACAGTCCCACTTCAACCACCAGCACCGTCAGCAACAACAACAACCAGGTTCCAACAGACAGCCAGACAACAGCCGCGTCGGCCACAACTTCCACGGCTACCACCAGTGGCAACAACCGAACCACCACCGCCACCGCCACTACAGCCACCACCAGGAGCGACAACCGAGCCCTTGACAAGAACAGTCACACGAGAGCCACCACCACCACCACCGCAACAACCACAACAACCGCAACAACTCGTAGAAACAGTCGACAGCAACAGCCAAAAAAGACGCCTGGCAATGGCGAGACCAACAGGCGGCCTGGTAGCCAAGGGAACAGCCAGACCAGCAGAGGCCGTAGCAATAGCCGTGACAACAACACTGGTCAGACTGCCGACAACAGGCAAACAAAGGCGCGGGCCAAGGCCGGCAGCGTTGCCCGTAGCAACGGTCGGACTGCCGGGCGGGCTGATGGCGATGCCAACAGGCAGATTGACGGTCAGTCTGACAGGCAGGCAGACAGCCGGCCTGACATGCAGGCAGACAGTCAGACTAGTCACCCAGCTGACACACAGGCAGACAGTCAGACTAGTCACCCAGCTGACACACAGGCAGACAGTCAGAGTAGTCACCCAGCTGACAGGCAGACAGACAGTCAGACTAGTCACCCAGCTGACACACAGGCAGACAGTCAGAGCAGTCACCCAGCTGACAGGCAGACGGACAGTCAGACTAGTCACCCAGCTGACACACAGGCAGACAGTCAGAGCAGTCACCCAGCTGACACACAGGCAGACAGTCAGACTAGTCACCCAGCTGACACGCAGACAGACAGTCAGAGCAGTCACCCAGCTGACAGGCAGACAGACAGTCAGAGTAGTCACCCAGCTGACACGCAGACAGACAGTCAGAGCAGTCACCCAGCTGACAGGCAGGCAGACAGTCAGACTAGTCACCCAGCTGACACGCAGACAGACAGTCAGAGCAGTCACCCAGCTGACAGGCAGACAGACAGTCAGAGTAGTCACCCAGCTGACACGCAGACAGACAGTCAGAGCAGTCACCCAGCTGACAGGTGGACTAACAATCATTGCGACATGCAGGCAAACTGCGAGGCCAACAGCCCGAACGGCGACAGCCAAAGCAACAGTCAGACAAAGGGTGAAACTGGGGAGAGCCACAGTGACAGCCGAGACGACAGCCGGATGAACAGCCTCACTCACGGCCAGCCCGATGGTCAGACGGATCACCGCCATGGCGACGGTTGCACCAGCAGCAGCAGCAACAGCCAGACCGTCGGTCAGACAGGCGGCCAAATTCAGGAGAATCTGCCCAACAGCAGCCTCACCGACAGCCAAAGAAGCAGCAGCGGTGAGGCTTACAGCCACGGCAACGACAGCCACGGCAACAGCAGCCACGGCAACGACAGCCATGACAACAGCAGCCACGGCAACAAGAGCCATGACAACAGCAGCCACGGCAACAAGAGCCATGACAACAGCAGCCATGGCAACGACAGCCACGGCAACGACAGCCACGGCCACAGCAGCCACGGCAACAAGAGCCACGGCAACGACAGCCACGGCAACAGCAGCCACGGCAACAAGAGCCATGGCAACAGCAGCCACGGCAACAAGAGCCACGGCAACAGCAGCCACGGCAACAAGAGCCATGGCAACAATAGCCACAGCAACACCAATAACAATAACCACATGAACAGCCGCATCGGCGACAGTCAGACTGACAGCTGTGATGGCAACAGCAAGCCCATAGCCATCAGCCCTAGCAACAGCCCTAGCAACAGCCCTAGCAACAGCCCTAGCAACTGCCTTAGCGACAGCGATCAGAACAGCATCCCGAGCATTTCACAGGCTGACATGGAAACAGGCGAAGGGTTTGTGGGTGAGAATGGAGAGGTGGTTGCCATGGAGACGGCGAAGCCGGTTGCTCTGGAGATGGAGTCATCGGTATCCTTGGAGACGAAGAATTCGGTTGCCATGGAGATGGACAAGACGGTTGCCGTGGAGACGGGGAGAGCAGCCATCTTGAAAGCGGCACAAAGAGATGAGCAGGAGAGGAAAGAGAGGAAGCAGGTAGTAGGACACGGGGACAACGCGGAGACACGGGGACATGGGGACACAGACACAGGGACACGGGGACACACAGACACGGGAACACGGGGACACAGACACGGGGACATGGGGACACAGACACGGGGACACGGGGACAACACAGGGACACGGAGAGACACGGGGACACAGACACGGGGACACGGAGACAGAGAGACACGGGGATACACAGACACGGGAACACGGAGACACGGGGACACGGAGACACGGAGACACGGGGATACACAGACACGGGGACACGGAGACACACAAACACGGGGACACGGAGACACACAAACACGGGGACACAGACACGGGGACACAGACACACAGACACGGGGACACACACGTGGACGTGGGGATGCATGTGTACGCAGTGCAATGTTCACACATTTTAATTCTAATGATGTTCTGGAAGGTCTAGAGAGCTGAGTGACACTAATATGTGTCTGTGTCTTCCTCCTCCCCGTGTCTCCCCCCTCCCCGTGTCTCCCTCCTCCTCGTGTCTCCCTCCTCCTCGTGTCTCCCTCCTCCTCGTGTCTCTCTCCTCCCCGTGTCTCCCTCCTCCCCGTGTCTCCCTCCTCCCCGTGTCTCCCCCCTCCCCGTGTCTCCCTCCTCCCCGTGTCTCCCTCCTCCTCGTGTCTCCCCCCTCCTCCCCGTGTCTCCCTCCTCCCCGTGTCTCCCTCCTCCCCGTGTCTCCCTCCTCCCCGTGTCTCCCCCCTCCCCGTGTCTCCCCCCTCCCCGTGTCTCCCTCCTCCCCGTGTCTCCCCCCTCCTCCCCGTGTCTCCCCCCTCCTCCCCGTGTCTCCCTCCTCCCCGTGTCTCCCTCCTCCCCGTGTCTCCCCCCTCCTCCCCGTGTCTCCCCCCTCCTCCCCGTGTCTCCCTCCTCCCCGTGTCTCCCTCCTCCCCGTGTCTCCCCCCTCCCCGTGTCTCCCTCCTCCCCGTGTCTCCCCCCTCCTCCCCGTGTCTCCCCCCTCCTCCCCGTGTCTCCCCCCTCCTCCCCGTGTCTCCCTCCTCCCCGTGTCTCCCCCCTCCTCCCCGTGTCTCCCTCCTCCCCGTGTCTCCCTCCTCCCCGTGTCTCCCCCCTCCCCGTGTCTCCCTCCTCCCCGTGTCTCCCCCCTCCTCCCCGTGTCTCCCCCCTCCTCCCCGTGTCTCCCCCCTCCTCCCCGTGTCTCCCTCCTCCCCGTGTCTCCCCCCTTCCCGTGTCTCCCTCCTCCCCGTGTCTCCCCCCTCCTCCCCGTGTCTCCCCCCTCCTCCCCGTGTCTCCCCCCTCCTCGTGTCTCCCTCTTCCTCCTCCCCGTGTCTCCCCCCTCCTCCCCGTGTCTCCCTCCCCCTCCCCGTGTCTCCCTCCTCCCCGTGTCTCCCTCCTCCCCGTGTCTCCCTTCTCCCCGTGTCTCAGCGTCTCGAGCAAATCATGTCCCGGACTCGGAAGAATCACGGACACAGACGGAGGCAGGAGACTGTCCCCGTGTCTCCCTGTCTGCCTGTGTCCCCGTGTCCACCTGTGGATACCTAGTCACAGTTTTTAGAGACACAGACACACACAGACAGACACACAGACAGACACACACAGACACTGCCTGATAAGTGCTCAAATAAGCTTTGAGATGCTTGGAATTACACTGAAAGACAGAAATGGGAACATGGGTTTTAGAGAACACACAGAGGGTACAGACATCGTCATCAACCATCCTCATCACTGATCTCTATGCAGCAGTAGAGAGACATGTTGATGAAGATTACACTGAGGGGCAGAGAGAGGAACATGTGGATTACAGAGACCCATAAACTCATCACACAGACCCACAGGCTCACACAGAGACCCATAAACTCGTCACACAGAGACCATAAACTCATCACACAGAGACCCACAGACTCACACAGAGACCCACAGACTCACACAGAGACCCATAAACTCATCACACAGAGACCCATAAACTCATCACACAGAGACCCACAGACTCACACAGAGACCCACGGACTCATCACACAGACACCCACAGACTCGTCACACAGAGACCTATAGACTCATGATACAGAGATCCAAAGACTCACCACACAGAGACCCACAGATTCTCCACACAGAAATCCATAGACTCACTACAGAGAGACCCAGAGACGGTCCTGGGCCTCCCCTAGGTCGACTCGGCCTCAAATGCGTACCTGGTGTAGCGGTGTGTAGTAAACATCGCCACTGGGGAGACAAAGGCGACCGGGCGTGGTGTTGACCACCCACCCCCTCGTGTGCCGTGCCGACCTTCACAGGTGCGGCTACTCGCTGCTAACAGCACTTGCCCCACAGTCTGTTACAGGCTGCACGGGGGATCTTTGTTTTTGGGGTGGCGGTTAGCGCTGCGCTACGAAGCCGGTAGAGACCTGAGTTCCATCACGCTCACGGCCACCACCAACACCGGCGATTATCTGAACCGGTCCCGGGCCTCCCCTAGATGGACACAGCCTCAAATGAGTACCTGGTGCTGTGTGAAGTTTACGTCGCCACGAGGGAGACAAAGGCGGCCTTCCCTGGTGCTGGCCGCCCGCCCCGTCGTGTGCCACAGTGCCAGCAGCCCCAGACAGTCCGTTACAGGCCGCGTGGGTTGACTCGTGGGTAGCTGAGCCTCTTCAAAGCTGTGTCTGGCCAGCGTGAAAGAGTAGGCCAAGTTTATAGTGGGGTTCAGTGGAGCTGGTGAAACCGTGACGGCGTTGTCACATAACCTTAGCAGGTTAGTAGCCGATGGTTGGCTGTATCGCTAGTCTAGTGGAGGCCCTGCCGCCGCTAGCAGCAGTGGCAGCGGGCAATTGCAGCCTTCCATTACCTGTACCCACCAGCATGTACCACGAGAGTGTTATTAGTAATGAAGTGTTGTTGACAGTGTGTACACAAGTTAGTACTTTTTTATCGACCCCTTGGAGAAGGGGTGGTGATAATGCATATTCTACTTTTGTAAGGGTTTGCAGCAAGCACAGGATCGGCATCTTTATTTTACCGTGGAGAAATCCGATGAGCTATGAAGCTGCTTTATCGCAGATGTCCACGATAGGAGTGAAACGTCTAGGAAAGGTAAGAAAATATCTCTAAATCAACTAAAACCAAACGACCTGGCCACAGATGATAGCCCAGCGAAATGGCTTATCTTGTGGAAATTTCTAGCAGCCAAGAAATCTGATCTAAATGCGTGATGTCCATTCTAAACGTGGAGGGAAAGACCTCCAAATACGCAGCAGACGTCAGACCGTCGTGCAGAAAAACAAAACACGCCTCGAGTTTATTTAACATATCTTAGGAAATAAGAAGCTTAGTGGTCATTTACACAGCGCCATTGTGTAAGGCAGGCAAGGTTTCGTGAGCATGTTTGTGTGTATGATGAACTTGTTTCGCACCGTACGGAGGTTTGGGGTGAAGGACAAAAAAACTTTACACAAATCGCTTCGAAAAATTGCAGAAGGAAGAGAGCGTTCCAGACGGCCACAGAGGCGCGTCTAAAAGCGCGCGATGCGGTGACCGTCTTTGTTAGATGGTTAGCGTTAGATGGTTAGCTTTAGATGGTTAGCGTGATGGTCTGTGCTCCTCGAGATCAACAGGGTATTGTGATTAATTTGTGGCAGAGCACTGTGCCTGTTCCTCCCCTCAGTCACCACTAGGGAGACCGAAGACGAGCGGGCGTGGAGCTGGCCACCCACCCCCTCGTGTGCCGCGCCGACGAGATTAGCAAGGTATCAATGGTTCCTTAGTAGCGAGCGCTTAGCGTGTAACGGGCACGACCTCGCGATGTATTCGTTAGGCGGCAGGGGGCCAACAGCGGTCGGGCCTTGCAGTCGCCGTCACGACACGTGCCAAAGAATTGTCATCCGCGCCGCAGCCTGGTCATGCGTTTGCCAGACGTCCCGTAGAGTAGCGAGTTGCAATAATCGAGCCTTGTCGATGCGACGCTGCACGTAGCGTCGAGCGCTGATTTGAACATTTCAGAACCCGACGAGGTTGTGCACTTGGTGATCGAACAGCGTTCTGGTCGAGTGTCGTGCCGAGGCTCGTTTGACGCGCAGAACCCTGAATCCTGCAGTCTGTGACCACCACCACCACACGAGCCTTGCACACATCTTGTTTTGCCTGAGCCTGAGTGCCAGCCATCAGAACCGCGGATTTTTTTAAAATTAAGGGGCCGTCCATAAATGACGTCACGCACCTTGGGGGGTGGGGGGGGTTGTCAGACATTTGTGAGGATGGGGGGGGGGGTTTGAGAAATGTGACGTCACATCAAAATGCGCAACTTTAAATAAATATAGACAACACGTTCTACTTAATTAAATAGACGTTTTAATAAATGTTTTCTCCTACAACGTCAGAGTGCAGCGCCACGTTAAATACGCACTACAATCACAATAGTTTACAGCGATTTGAAGCACGTTTTATATATTTTTTTTAGGGGGGGGGCAGAGCTTTGTGACGTCATATTTGAGGGGGGGGGGGGTCTGACTTTTTGCGACGCCGTGTGACGAAGGGGGGGGGGTGGTAAAAATTCGTCCAAAATCGCGTGACGTCATTTATGGACGGCAGTAGCATCCCGAATTACTCCCTCCCGCTGCTGCGTTCTTTCGCTCTGACATACTCAACTTGCTGATGATACCCAATCCCGGTTCACGTTGTGCGTGCCTCGCAGTCACGTCTTAGAGACTTGCGAACTTTACCATCGAAACACTCCGTTGTTTACGATTGTTTCAGGGTGAATTGTAATTATTGTTACGCCGCACCGCGAACATTCAGGCGCCAAATGGCGGCCCAAGTGATCGGCGTGACGGATTGGCGACAGTCTCTTTCATGTGGACACTTTTCTTCTGTCAAGGGCCATTTGGATGTTTATATAACATCATTCGCGGGCCACGCAAAATGATCAACTTCAAAATTAGCCCGTTATATTTGGTCAAACATTTCAATAACTCGCCCCTAATGCGATGGTTGGAACTGCTTCTCTTTGGCGAGGCGTGTGGTGATGTTAGCCGGTATTGATGATGTTGCTGCTACTCGCAACTGCTTTTCCAGGTTTGCTCCGAGATTTGTTGAATTTCGTGTCCTGCCTGCGGTTGCCTTGGCAGGGCCATACCAAATGATTTCGGGGGCCTAATACGGCCCGCGGGCCGGACGTTCCCCACCCCTGACCAACTCCCACATAGCGTATTTATGCCTACTACCTTCAAACAAGTGTAAACTACTTCTTGTTAATATGATAAACAACTAATAGTAATCCATATAGTATAATAGACAAGGTGATGTATGTTAATATATGACTAATATACACTTAATTTTTCACACCGATGGCTGTACAGTAGAGATGCACCATGGGTTATTTGGCATCCTCTGCCTAGGCACTGTACCACGTTACCATCCACTATCCCATCTCTAGTAGTAGTTCCTGCTACTAGTAGTAGCAGTAGGTACTGTACCACGTTACCATCCACTATCCCATCTCTAGTAGTAGTTCCTGCTAGTAGTAGTAGCAGTAGGTACTATACCACGTTACCATCCACTATCCCATCTCTTCGCCTCGATTTAAGTGCTCTTTCAGGAACGCTGTCCTGGGCGTAAGCCGCGTTATGCCTGCACATCACAAAACTACTTCGCTCACCGGCCAAGGTGGAGGACAAACTGAGGAAGGCATTTGTAGGAGCCGAGTCTTGGGAGCGGAAAGCGCGAGAGAGTCAATCGCACTTGCCGCTGGCCAGGGACTTGGATATTGCTGGGGCCCCGAAGTCGTGTTGAGCTGTAGAGGGCCCCATCCGGCACTTCCCATTAGCACGGTGGGCTGCGTGCGGTGCAAAAGAAGTTCAACGTTTTTTAAATATAACAGTAGAACCCCTCGTAACGACGCTGATCGGTTCCACGAAACTGGTCATTAGGTGGTTTGGTCGTTAAGCGAGAATAGGAAATGCACGTTAAAGGATTAATTCGTTCCGATTGCATCGAAAGGTGGTGCCCTCTTTGACTAAAAAAACAACTTTATAATATTTCTACAATGGATATTAATACTTATATATATGAACAAAATGATAAACAATATTAAATATTGATATTAACAAAATGATAAAACAATATTAAATATAGATATTAACAAAAGGATACACAATATTAAATATTGATATTAACAAAATGATAAACAATATTAAATATAGATATTAACAAAATGATAAACAATATTAAATATAGATATTAACAAAATGATACACAATATTAAATATAGATATTAACAAAATGATAAACAATATTAAATATAGATATTAACAAAATGATAAACATTATTAAATATTGATATTAACAAAATGATAAACAATATTAAATATAGATATTAACAAAATGATAATATTAAATATAGATATTAACAAAATGATAAACAAAATGAAAAGAAACGTGGTTGATCACTGCATTAATTCATATTTACTGTGCCTACAACAGCCCGTGCTGAACAGGGGGATGATCGCTAAGCGAACACATTGGGCTCTATGGAGGCTCGTCGTCAAGCGATGAGTCGTTAAGAGGGGTTCTACTTGTATGTTAAACTTGAAACTTCGTATTATTTTTTGCGTATTTAGATTCCCCCCCCTGCCCTGCACCCCCCTGTAATGTGAGACGCTGCTCTGTAGCTTACTGAGCTTAGGTCTAAATCCGGCCCTGCTTACCGTCAGCGTTTATTCACTTTATTGAGTTTGTTGAGCCAGCTGACCAGGATTGGGCAACACTTAGCCCACTTTTCACCCAGGCAACTGGGGGGCATATACCATGAAAGTATTATTATGATTGTTGAAGTATTGTTGACCGCAGCGAGAGACGTTCGTACTTTATTTAGCTACCCTTAGAAGGGTGGTGATAATAGGCGTCATTTACAAGGAGCCTTTGTGCAAGGTGGTCGAGGCGTCGTGTGTTCCTATCACGGAAATACACAACTGGGGCCTAGCAGAGGAGAAACTACGCAAGCATTAAATTTCGATTTAAAGCTTTCGTGACTGCAGGGATTCATCTTCTTGGTTCTTTCGGTAAAGTCACGTAGAAGGGAAGTAATAAAATATTTTATTACTTCCCTTCTACGTGACTTTACCGAAAGAACCAAGAAGATACGCAAGCATTGTGTAGGGTGGTACAGATGTCTCGTGACCCCCATTCAATTCTCTAAAACTCGTCATGTGAGTTGCCTAGAATCTGTGCTAGCTGAGGCCTAAATCGGGCCCTCAGCTCAGGACGAAGGCTTCGGGGATTGCCACGAGTACGGGGGGGAGGGGCAGTAAATGGGTAAGGTGATCCGGATTGACCATTTGTGAGAGCCTCATCGATGAGAAGGAGAATCTAAAAACAAAAAGCCTTCTGTGAAATTTGTAGGAATCTGGCCGGTGACGAGAGGCCAAGACTCAGGGGGCTAAAGGTCATCACGCCGGCAGTCTTCATTGATAGGATTTTGGCAGCTTTAATAGGGGGCGGAGGCAGTTTATTTTTTTTCCCCGAGGAAGTGAAAATGTCAATATGCAATCTGAGAACCAGGTCAAGACTATGAAAGAGCGGTCTTACAAATGTTAGTAATTGAATTATTCAACCTCACAGGGAATGATGGTGATGATGATGGACTGTGCTGGCTTCTAGAGTGAAACTGCAAAACGAATATAACATTTACCAAGGCAGCAACATTCCGATTAGCACGGTTGGCTATGTACGGTGCGAAAGAAGTTAATGATACACATTTCCATATTCTGTGGTTCTTTTGGTAAAGTCATGCAGGTAGAAAAAATAACACTGGTCAACACGCTTTTTCTGGCATAAGGTATTCCAACGGTTTTAATGTAATTTTGGGGTGCTGATTCCAAATCTGGCATCTGTTTTTGTCTATCACATCAGGTTTATGAGATATCAAATATTGCATTTTCAATAAAAACGGCAGAAGAAAAATATTAAATAAATGTGGATATCTACATAAAATTATATTATAAACACACTATCCTAAAAATATAGCACCATATTTTAACACTAAAGCAGTCACTGACTCGCAACAACTTGCAAGCAATCATAAGTGACAGAGTTAATTTCGGGTAAAATCAATGAATATGGGGTATGCCGATAGCATAAAAATGAGATGTGATAGAGCAAATCTGAGATCAGATTTGGAATCAGCACCCTGAAATGAGTCTAAAACAGCTGCAAAAGTCCAGGCCAGAAAAAAAAAACATGTTTTTTTTTGTTGACCAGTGTCATAGATCACGACGTTTCGATCGCAACACAAGCAATCGTCATCAGGTGAGACAAATATGATTGACATTGCAAACACAACGTGGTTCCAGAGATATAACAATCACAGACCCCCCCCCTCCTCCCCCCACAACAGGTCTGGAGAATGCCATGAAGAGGGAAAAGAGTCATTTTGAAAGTACCCTAAAGGGTGTATCCCTCGATTTACTGGAAGAGGGTTCGTTCCTCAAAGAATGTGCACAAAAACGAAATGTCGTCAATTGGAAACGGCTTTTCCCATCCATGTAAAACTAACACGTGGTGATGTGTTTCGAACGGTCATTCCAACTCTACTACAGATCTAAAAATATAAATACACAGATATCACTTTTCACAGCACAAAATCGGTAATAAAGAACATAAGCATTAAAACGGCAAAATAATTATTTAAAACGAGCATAACCTCATTCTAGATTTGAAGCTTTCGTGACTGCAAGAATTCATACTCTTAGGTTTTTTCGGTAAGTCACGTAGGTAAAAAATAAAATTAGTAAAATTTAAATAAAAAATCACGACGTTTCGGAGGCAACACAAGCTTCCGTCTTCAGGTGGAACAGTCACAGCACGATTGCTGTATCAAGGAAAGAGGTACAGCAATCGTACTGTGACTTCCACCTGAAGACGGAAGCTTGTGTTGCCTCCGAAACGTCGTGATTTTTTATTTGAATTTTATTTTTTTACCTACGTGACTACCGAAAAAACCTAAGAGTATGAGCATAACCTCTTCAGGGAACTCGCCAAACGTTGGAATGACTGGGACAGGCGATGTGGATGCGTCACTTTTGCACTTTAGGGACACCGTGACGCTGCCGCGGATCACAATCTTGATTTAAACTGGAGGAGGAGGAATCTGAAGAGTTATGAAGCTCATCGTCACAGATGTCCAGTGGCGGATGGATGACGGCAAGCTCCCCCGGGTGGCTTCTTGTTTGACGATCTCGTGGCGCGTGATCGTAGGGAAATTCGATTTCGTCAATCGATAAAAAATTTACCCGTAAAAACAAAGTTTTTCACTATAAATCCTTTATATGCGTGGCGGCTAGAGTCCTCTCGTCCTCTGGCTTGAGATGGCTGCCACCTATGGGTCAGATGATTGCCTGCCACCATTAAGCAATTGGTAAATATAAAAAAAAAATCCTAAAAAGTGTAAAATTTTGCAAACATTTTTTCACGAAAATTAATTGTCACGTATAACGAGTCTGTGTGCAAAATGTCAGCTCGATTGGATCACGGGAAGTGGGTTAAAAAACGACCGAAAGATTTGCACGGTCGTAAGCGCGCAAGCACGCAAGCAAGCGAACTTAATATATAGGATTTAAAACAAAGTGTTCTCAATTTGTCGATTGCGTGAACGCGAAATGTGAACCGAACGTTTGTAAATCGAGGGATATCTCTGTCAGAGATCGACCACCCTCATTGTTACTTGCTGCGTATTATCTTCTGTACATTTGAAAACTTGGTGCGAGATTCTTCAATCTCCCACCACCCTCACTGTGTGGCCCTCGGTGGCTAGGAGATGTTAACTACCTCCCTTGCTATGCAGGAGGTCGTGGGTGCGATCCTGACCCTGATGCCTGCTACATATTTGGAGTTTGCATGTTCTCCCCGTGGTCGCTTGGATTTTCCTCTGGGTCCTCTGGTTTTTCCCTCCACATTTAGAGTTTTAGATTATTTGGCCGCTATACATTTCCACGTGATAAGCCACTTGGTTGAGCTATCATTTGTGGCCAGGTCGCCCATTGAGCTGCATAGTTCAGAGGGCCTTACATGGTAAAATAAATACAAGTTTTAGTTTAGTTGATGACTTATCGTAAAGTTTATAGTTTTAAAAATAGTTCATAGCTTTACAAACCTCTGTCCTCCACAGTCGATCGGGCAGGTCTTCTGGTGGAGGTGGGGTAAAAGTGTGGGTCCGGGTTTCAGTAGGTGACCTGGTCAGACCGCCACGTTAATTGCCTGCGATGTGCCTGCACAAATTAGTAGCCGATTTAGCTGGCCCGCAGCAGAAGGATGATTATGATTCGCTGGTGTCTGCTCGTCACGTTGCTCGGGGTGGCAGAGAGAGAGATGCTTGTCGTTGCTTTTGTCGTGCCAAAGTGTTGCCCCCGGAGATGTATTAACCTCGCACTTAAAGGTCACATGACTGAAACTATTACTGTGATCACTATTATCAGTATTAAATTTCGATTTAAAGCTTTCGTGACTGCAGGGATTCATCTTCTTGGTTCTTTCGGTAAAGTCACGTAGAAGGGAAATATAAAAAATAAAACATAATAAAATACAATTCTCACTGGTAAAGTAAAACATAATATGTTGTACTTTTATTATTTTATTGTTTCCCTTCTACGTGACTTTACCGAAAGAACCAAGAAGTTTATCAGTATTATTATTATCGACGCTATGCTATATTTTCATCATGCCCATGTTTGCTTGTGTTGTTATTGTTGTTTGAACCGTGAACGTCATAACGTTACTCACCGTGTGCCTTCATTTTGCAGTAAAAGAGATGACTGCTGCATATTAACGATGTGTCTGCCTCAGTGAAACTATTTTTTAAAATTTTATTTTGCCAGATAAGGCCCACGCAACTCAGTAGTTCCTTTGGCTGCTGCCAGGAATTTCCACTTGATGATGATGATTAGCCACTTAGTCTGGGCCATCATTTGTGATCGCGAGGTCCCTTCTCAAAAATAGTTCTGTAGCTCAAGTGGGGCTTACCTGGTCATATAAAGAAATGTTTATCGTCTTTGTGCGATCCTGTGGGTCTTGTGGTCTGGTGGCTGGGGCTACTACGTCAAGGTGGGCTGGGTATGAAACTGATTGGGTGTGAATCTTGACTTAAAGCTTTCGTGACTGCAGGAATTCAAATTTGTTGGGTCTTTCGGTAAAGTCACGTAGATAGGTTGAAAGAAAATAACAAAAAAACTACGACGTTTCGATCACAACACGTGATCACGGTCGCTTGTGTTGTGATCGAAACGTAGTTTATTTGTTTATTTTTAAACCTATCTACGTGACTTTACCGAAAGACCTAAAGAATATGATTGGGTCTACATCATTAGACCTCCTTTGCCAGGACCAAAATATAATAATAGGGATTTTCCCCTTTTTTCTGGCAACGAAACTGAAACCTTTTGACAAGGAATCATGTCTGCATTAACCACAATACTTGTGGTCATAATGTATCGTGGTTAATGCACAATTGATTCCCTGTAAGAAGGTTTCAGTTTTGTTGCCAGAAAAAAGAGGAAAACCCCGATTATTAATAAGATTGGGTGTGGCAATACTAAAGTGGGTGTGTCTGTCTAGTAGTAGGTGAAGCTAGTTGTTGTGTGGGTGTGTCTGTCTAGTAGTAGGTGGAGCTAGTCGTTGTGTGGGTGTGTCTGTCTAGTAGTAGGTGGAGCTAGTTGTTGTGTGGGTGTGTCTGTCTAGTAGTAGGCTGAGCTAGTCGTTGTGTGGGTGTGTCTGTCTAGTAGTAGGTGGAGCTAGTCGTTGTGTGGGTGTGTCTGTCTAATAGTAGGTGGAGCTAGTCCTTGTGTGGGTGTGTCTGTCTAATAGTAGGTGGAGCTAGTTGTTGTGTGGGTGTGTCTGTCTAGTAGTAGGTGGAGCTAGTCGTTGTGTGGGTGAGTCTGTTTAGTAGTAGGTGGAGCTAGTCGTTGTGTGGGTGTGTCTGTCTAGTAGTAGGTGGAGCTAGTCGTTGTGTGGGTGTGTCTGTCTAGTAGTAGGTGGAGCTAGTTGTTGTGTGGGTGTGTCTGTCTAGTAGTAGGTGGAGCTAGTCGTTGTGTGGGTGTGTCTGTCTAGTAGTAGGCGGAGCTAGTCGTTGTGTGGGTGTGTCTGTCTATTAGTAGGTGGAGCTAGTCGTTGTGTGGGTGTGTCTGTCTAGTAGTAGGTGGAGCTAGTTGTTGTGTGGGTGTGTCTGTCTAGTAGTAGGCGGAGCTAGTCGTTGTGTGGGTGTGTCTGTCTATTAGTAGGTGGAACTAGTCGTTGTGTGGGTGTGTCTGTCTAGTAGTCGGTGGAGCTAGTCGTTGTGTGGGTGTGTCTGTCTAATAGTAGGTGGAGCTAGTCGTTGTGTGGGTGTGTCTGTCTAGTAGTAGGTGGAGCTAGTTGTTGTGTGGGTGTGTCTATCTAGTAGTAGGTGGAGCTAGTCGTGTGGGTGTGTCTGTCTAGTAGTAGGTGGAGCTAGTTGTTGTGTGGGTGTGTCTGTCTAGTAGTAGGCGGAGCTAGTCGTTGTGTGGGTGTGTCTGTCTAGACGTAGGTGGAGCTAGTCGTTGTGTGGGTGTGTCTGTCTAGTAGTAGGTGGAGCTAGTCGTTGTGTGGGTGCGTCTGTCTAGTAGTAGGTGGAGCTAGCCGTTGTGTGGGTGTGTCTGTCTAGTAGTAGGTGGAGCTAGAAGTTGTGTGGGTGTGTCTGTCTAGTAGTAGGTGGAGCTAGTCGTTGTGTGGGTGTGTCTGTCTAGTAGTAGGTGGAGCCAGTAGTTGTGTGGGTGTGTCTGTCTAATAGTAGGTGGAGCTAGTTGTTGTGTGGGTGTGTCTGTCTAGTAGTAGGCGGAGATAGTTGTTGTGTGGGTGTGTCTGTTTAGTAGTAGGTGGAGCTAGCCGTTGTATGGGTGTGTCTGTCTAGTAGTAGGTGGAGCTAGTTGTGGTGTGGGTGTGTCTGTCTAGTAGTAGGCGGAGCTAGTTGTTGTGTGGGTGTGTCTGTCTAGTAGTAGGTGGAGCTAGTTGTTGTGTGGGTGTGTCTGTCTAGTAGTAAGTGGAGCTAGTCGTTGTGTGGGTGTGTCTGTCTAATAGTAGGTGGAGCTAGTCGTTGCGTGGGTGTGTCTGTCTAATAGTAGGTGGAGCTAGTTGTTGTGTGGGTGTGTCTGTCTAGTAGTAGGTGGAGCTAGTTGTTGTGTGGGTGTGTCTGTCTAGTAGTAGGTGGAGCTACTCGTTGTGTGGGTGTGTCTGTCTAGTAGTAGGCGGAGCTAGTTGTTGTGTGGGTGTGCCTAGTAGTAGGCGGAGCTAGTCGTTATGTGGGTGTGTCTGTCTAGTAGTAGGTGGAGCTAGTCGTTGTGTGGGTGTGTCTGTCTAGTAGTAGGTGGAGCTAGTCGTTGTGTGGGTGTGTCTGTCTAGTAGTAGGTGGAGCTAGTTGTTGTGTGGGTGTGTCTGTCTAGTAGTAGGTGGAGCTAGTCGTTGTGTGGGTGTGTCTGTCTAGTAGTAGGTGGAGCTAGCCGTTGTGTGGGTGTGTCTGTCTAGTAGTAGGTGGAGCTAGTCGTTGTGTGGGTGTGTCTGTCTAGTAGTAGGTGGAGCTAGTCGTTGTGTGGGTGTGTCTGTCTAGTAGTAGGTGGAGCTAGTTGTTGTGTGGGTGTGTCTGTCTAGTAGTAGGTGGAGCTAGTCGTTGTGTGGGTGTGTCTGTCTAGAAGTAGGTGGAGCTAGTCGTTGTGTGGGTGTGTCTGTCTAGTAGTAGGTGGAGCTAGTCGTTGTGTGGGTGTGTCTGTCTAGTAGTAGGTGGAGCTAGTCGTTGTGTGGGTGTGTCTGTCTAGTAGTAGGTGGAGCTAGTCGTTGTGTGGGTGTGTCTGTCTAGTAGTAGGTGGAGCTAGTCGTTGTGTGGGTGTGTCTGTCTAGTAGTAGGTGGAGCTAGTCGTTGTGTGGGTGTGTCTGTCTAGTAGTAGGTGGAGCTAGTTGTTGTGTGGGTGTGTCTGTCTAGTAGTAGGTGGAGCTAGTCGTTGTGTGGGTGTGTCTGTCTAGTAGTAGGTGGAGCCAGTCGTTGTGTGGGTGTGTCTGTCTAATAGTAGGTGGAGCTAGTCGTTGTGTGGGTGTGTCTGTCTAGTAGTAGGTGGAGCTAGTTGTTGTGTGGGTGTTTGTCTAATAGTAGGTGGAGCTAGTCGTTGTGTGGGTGTGTCTGTCTAGTAGTAGGTGGAGCTAGTTGTTGTGTGGGTGTCTGTCTAATAGTAGGTGGAGCTAGTTGTGTGGGTGTGTCTGTCTAGTAGTAGGCGGAGCTAGTCGTTGTGTGGGTGTGTCTGTCTAGTAGTAGGTGGAGCTAGTCGTTGTGTGGGTGTGTCTGTCTAGTAGTAGGTGGAGCTAGTTGTTGTGTGGGTGTCTGTCTAATAGTAGGTGGAGCTAGTTGTGTGGGTGTGTCTGTCTAGTAGTAGGCGGAGCTAGTCGTTGTGTGGGTGTGTCTGTCTAATAGTAGGTGGAGCTAGTCGTTGTGTGAGTGTGTTTATACAAAAGTGGGCGGTAATGCCACCTGTCTGTCGCCGGGCAATCTGATTGGCTTGACGTCACATGCCTATTGCACTGACGTGGGGATGTGGGCGGTGTGGAGTGGCGGGTATAGTCACGTGACACTTACACCTGACACGTCTCCAAGCCTCGGGGTTCTATCCGACCTCCAAGGTAATTCGCGTCCACACTGAATGTGCGCCTGTGTGGACATGGGAGCATTGCATGCGGCGTCATTGTGGTAACGTCGGCTGATCTGACCGTGTTTCTATTATCGTCGTTGTTGTTGTCTAGAGACTCTTATCAGAGACCGGTCCGTCTGTCCATTGTTGGCTAGAGACTCGATCAGAGACGACTCTTGATTTGAAGTTTTTTTTTCTTTTTCCCGACGTGACTTTGCCGAAATAACTAAAGAGTGGAGACTACTCTGTGTTATTTTCTCCGGTCTGTATCTCGAGAGAGAAAACTGATGCAGCGTCGAATGTATACATTCGTATGATTAGCACGCTTGCCGTGAATGTTTGTCAGAAGCTGTATTTATACAGCAGGAGGGAGCCGATGAGCTTTCAATCTATTTTTTCTCAGATGTCCAGTCGGAGCACACAGGGTCAGCACGTTACGACAATAAACACATTACACATAGACACGATCGGAGTGCAAAGTATAAGAAGGGAAAGCACAATCAGAAACAAGATTTAACTAAACTATTTATTCTAGATTTGAATTTTCGTGACTGCAAGGATTCATACTCTTGGTTGTTTCGGTGAAGTCACGTAGGTAAAGAAAATAATAAATAATAATAATAAAATAAACGATAAAAAATAACATCACAATTTTATTTATTTGTATCTAAAAGATAAAAAAATGAAATAAATAAAATAAAATCACAATTTTATTTATTTGTATCTAAAAGCTAAAAATTTTATATAAATAAAATAAAATCACGAATTTTTTTTATTTGTATCTAAAAGATAAAAAATTTAAATAAATAAAATCACAATTGTATTAATTTTTCTTTTTTCTTTTCTTTTTTATCTATTATTTTCTTTACCTACGTGCCTTTACCGAAAGAGCCAAGAGGTATGAACTATTTATATTTTACCAGGTAAAGAGCCCACTCAGCTACCGGCTTCTCTTTCAGAAGCGACCTGGCAACAAACGATCTCTCCAGGAAGTGGCTTATCTCGTGGAAATTGTCTCGCTCTGATGGCGAGATGTGATCTCACTGACGAAGCCCGTTGTATATTTGGAGTTTGCATGTTCTCTCTCTCTCTTGCCCTGGTGGTCGCGTGGGTTTTTATCCGGTGTTTCTGGTTTTTCCCTCCACATCTCCAATCGACATCACGCGTTTATAGAATTTGGCTCCTGTACAGTTACACGTGATAAGCCACGTGATTAGCCTCTGTGTTAGGAGTCTGTGGGACTCTGTGTGGTGAGTCTTTGGATTTCTGTGCGATTCATTTATGGGTCTCTGTGTGAAGAGTCCATAGATCTTTGCGTGGTGAGTCTATGGATCTCTGCGTGGTGAGTCTCGAGTATTTGGTTGCTGCTGATGCTGCTGATGATGGTATAAGCCCCTTCCGTTGAGTTATATACCAGCTCAGTGGGACCTTTGACTTGGTAAAATAAAAATTGTAGTTGCAATCGTTTTTTTTAAAGACCCTCTCTCCTCATTTCCTCTTTCCAGCCAGTCTGTATCTGTTGGGTACCCTCCCCCTCACCCCAAAAGCCCCTATCCCATTTGTCGTGCCTTACCCAGCACTCATATTTAATTAATTCTCTGAGCACGGTCCAGTAAACCCCCCAAACATCCTGGCCGTGTCTCCGCACACACTCTACAATAATAATATTAATAAATAAGGCCACATGCTATTTGTGGCCTTACCACATTCCTCCCGCCCTGTGGAATCCACCCACGAACCAGACAGACCACCCACCCGCCGCCCTGGTAAATGCCATCGCGAGGGCGGTGGAAGGGGGCAGGTGGGTGCGGGAGGGGGGTGGGGGGGGGTAAAGTGAGGGAAAAAACGATTTGATCCCCTGCTGATTTTGTACGTTTGCCCACTGACAAAGAAATGATCAGTCTATAATATTAATGGTAGGTTTATTTGAACAGTGAGAGACAGAATAACAACAACAAAACCCAGAAAAACGAATGTCAAAAATGTTATGAATTGATTTGCATTTTAATGAGGGAAATAAGTATTGACCCCTCTGCAAAACATGACTTAGTACTTGGTGGCAAAACCCTTGTTGGCAATCACAGAGGTCAGACGTTTCTTGTAGTTGGCCACCAGGTTTGCACACATCTCAGGAGGGATTTTGTCCCACTCCTCTTTGCAGATCTTCTCCAAATCATTAAGGTTTCGAGGCTGACGTTTGGCAACTCGAACCTTTAGCTCCTTCCACAGATTTTCTATGGGATTAAGGTCTGGAGACTGGCTAGGCCACTCCAGGACCTTAATGTGCTTCTTCTTGAGCCACTCCTTTGTTGCCTTGGCCGTGTGTTTTTGGTCATTGTCATGCTGGAATACCCATCCACGACCCATTTTCAATGCCCTGGTTGAGGGAAGGAGGTTCTCACCCAAGATTTGACTGTACATGGCCCCGTCCATCGTCCCTTTGATGCAGTGAAGTTGTCCTGTCCCCTTAGCAGAAAAACACCCCCAAAGCATAATGTTTCCACTTCCATGTTTGACGGTGGAGATGGTGTTCTTGGGGTCATATGCAGCATTCCTCCTCCTCCAAACACGGCGAGTTGAGTTGATGCCAAAGAGCTCCATTTTGGTCTCATCTGACCACAACACTCTCACCCAGTTGTCCTCTGAATAATTCAGATGTTCATTGGCAAACTTCAGACGGGCATGTATATGTGCTTTCTTGAGCAGGGGGACCTTGCGGGCGCTGCAAGATTTCAGTCCTTCACGGCGTAGTGTGTTACCAACTGTTTTCTTGGTGACTATGGACCCAGCTGCCTTGAGATCATTGACAAGATCCTCCCGTGTAGTTCTGGGCTAATTCCTCACCGTTCTCATGATCATTGCAACTCGACGAGGTGAGATCTTGCATGGAGCCCCAGGCCGAGGGATATTGACAGTTCTTTTGTGTTTCTTCCATTTGCAAATTATCGCACTAACTGTTGTCACCTTCTCACCAAGCTGCTTGGCGATGGTCTTGTAGCCCATTCCAGCCTTGTGTAGGTCTACAATCTTGTCCCTGACATGCTTGGAGAGCTCTTTGGTCTTGGCCATGGTGGAGAGTTTGTAATCTGATTGATTTCTTCTGTGAACAGGTGTCTTTTATACAGGTAACAAGCTGAGATTAGGAGCACTCCCTTTAAGAGTGTGCTCCTAATCTCAGCTCGTTACCTGTATAAAAGACACCTGGGAGCCAAAATCTTTCTGATTGAGAGGGGGTCAAATACTTATTTCCCTAATTAAAATGCAAATCAATTTATAACATTTTTAACATGCGTTTTCTGGATTTTGTTGTTGTTATTCTGTCTCTCACTGTTCAAATAAACCTACCATTAAAATTATAGACAGATCATTTCTTTGTCAGTGGGCAAACGTACAAAATCAGCAGAGGATCAAATACTTTTTTCCCTCACTGTATGTGGAAAACTGAACCTCGCACAGACGGAGATCATACAAACACCACTCAATCTCTAGGACAGGGGGAGATCATACAAACACCACTCAATCTGTAGGACAGGGGGAGATCATACAAACACCACTCAATCTCTAGGACAGGGGGAGATTCCACAAACACCACTCACTCTGTCGGACAGGGGGAGATCATACAAACACCACTCAATCTGTAGGACAGGGGGAGATCATACAAACACCACTCAAAAATCTGTAGGACAGGGGGAGATCATACTAACACCACTCAATCTCTAGGACAGGGGGAGATCACACAAACACCACTCACTCTGTAGGACAGGGGGAGGTCATACAAACACCACTCAAAAATCTGTAGGACAGGGGGAGATCATACAAACACCACTCAATCTGTAGTACTGGGTGAAATCATACAAACGTCACTCACTCTGTAGAACATGGGGAGATCATAGAAACTCCACTCACTCACTCTGCAGGACAGGGGGATAAGGGGCCGTCCATAAATGACGTCGCGCGATTTTGGACGATTTTTGATCCCCCCCCCTTCGTCACACGGCGTCACAAAAAGTCAGACCCCCCCTTAAATATGACGTCACAAAGCTCTGCCCCCCTCCCCAAAAAATAAACATGCTTCAAATCGCTTTAAACTATTGTCATTGTAGTGCGTATTTAATGTGGCGCTGCACTCTGATGTTGTAGGAGAAGACATTTATCAAAAAGTCTATTTAATTAGGTAGAACGTGTTGTCTATATTTATTTACAGTTGTGCATTTTGATGTGACGTCACGTTTCTCAACCCCCCCCCCCCTCGTCACACATCGTCACAAATGTCTGACCCCCCCCCCCCCCAGGTGCGTGACGTCTTTTATGGACGGCCCCTAACATACAAACTCCACTCACCTTGTATAACAGGGAGAGATCATACAAACGATAATCACTCAGCCACTCTCTGTAGAACAGTGGGAGATCATACTAACGCCGCTCACTCTGTAGGGCAGGGGGAGATCATACATCTACACTCATTCACTCTGTAGAATTGGGCACGATCATACAACCTCCACTCACTCTGTATAACAGGGGAAGATTATACAAAATGCACTCACTCTCACATCGGATTTGAGGAATTTTCGCCCATTTATCCTTACAGAATGCCTTCAGCTCAGTGACATTCGAAGGTTGCCTTGCATGGTCAGCTCTCTTCAGGTCCTGCCACAATATTTCGATGGCGTTTAGCCGGACTTTAACGAGGTCATTGTAAATCGCGGAATTTATTCTTCTGCAGCCATTGCTTTGTATATCTGCTTGTGCGTCTAAAATCATTGTCTTGCTGCAAACCCACTTTCATTTCAGCTTCAGCTCCTGGACAGATAGCTTAACATTCTCCTCTAGAATCTTCTGATACAATGCAGAATTCATGGGTGTGTCAATGATGGTAAGCCGTCCAGATTCTGAGGCAGAAAAGCAGTCCCAGACCATCACCACTTTCCCACCACCGTGCTTGACGTTTTGGATGAGGTTCTTTTGATCGAAAGCAGTGTTTGTTTTTTGCCAAACATTACGTTTCTCACTGATACCAACATTTTCTACCTTTGACTTGTCTGCACAGATAACTTTGTTCCAGAATTCGTGTGGATCATCTTAAGTGCTGTTTGGAAAACGTCAGACGGGCAGAAATGTTATTTTTAGAGAGCAGTGGTGTTCTCCTTGCTATCCTTCCATGAACACCTTTGTTGTTCATTCTTTTTCTAATAGTTGAGTTATGAACACTTACATTAGCCAAGGTGAGAGTGACCTGCAGATCATTGGATGTTTATTTTGGGGTTCTTTGTGACTTCCTTGATGATCTTCTGCTTTGTTGGAGAGATTTTGGAAGGATGATCGCTCCTGGGCAGAGTGACTGTGGTCTTGAACTTTCTCCATTTGTATACTATTTGTCTGACAGCGGATTGGTGGAGCTATTTTTATGAGGTCCTCAAAGATGTATTTTGATCATGGCATGGCTTGTTTCCATACACCTGTATGGTGAAGACCAAACTCATCAAGTTTCTGATCTTTGGTATAACATGTAGGCTTTCGCGACCAATGTCATCCATAATAGGTTTTTTGAGTTATATCGCGTAAATATAAATGTGTCGTTAAACCTGCCACCGCCCTACACAGCCAATTAGTAAGGTTTGTCAAGTAAACAGCACTGTCGTCAATGGCAGAACACGCGTGCCAACAAGGACATTCCATTGATGTTGATAATGTTGAAGTTTTGTGAAAAACTAGTTACTACTAACCGAGACTAATTAGAGAATCTATCGAAATTGAGAGAAATAAAACATATTTAACCATTCGGATAGCTACAGACTTAGTGCTGCTTGGAAGCGAATCATCAAATAATACAAGTGTAGTGTAGTAGAACGACACTACTGTGCTGGCTCGGTATGGGGGCTGTAGGCGGGTGCCACGGGGGTCGTGTCGGGCCGTGACACTCTGCGTGAACCCAACAGGACACGTGACTGGATAAAGGGGGGGGGGGGGTAGGGGCCCCAGGGAGGTCACGTGGTTGGGGTTCGGGCCTTCCCGAAGGATCGGGAAGGGGGGCGTGGCCTGGGGCGGAACCGGCCACGCCGGAGTGGTTATGAGCGGGGCGTGGACGGAGAGTTGGGGCTGGTCTGCGCTGTTCTGTTGCTGGGTCAACTCTGGGATGAAGCTCTCCAGTCTCCGCCAGTGGACCAGGCAGCGTGTTGGGCTGTCCTGGTCCAGTGATGTAGTACCCCAGTGTGTTAGCTAAGTTAGGGACGGTGGCTACCCCCTTAAGTCGTTATGTTAAGTGTTACCTGTTGTGTTAGCTAATAAATAGTGCTGCCTCCAAAGTCCAGTGTGCGCCTGAATTTAACCCACTACACATGATTTAAATGTATGCCTATACAGGTCACCATACATCAGTGGGGATTACCTGTACACGTAAATAACAGGTACCACTATTTTATTGCACGTAAACGACAGGGGGTGCGTTGATTACCATATGAATAGCCCAACCCTCAATGGATACCCATTCTAATTCATATGCATTAATTAATCCGCCCCTTCGCACAGGAAGGGCTCACAAGTGACTTCATCACATCTACGCCTCTATATAAGGAACGAAATAGGAGAATTTCTCCACAAATCTGGCTGTCGCCTGATGAAGCTAGTTGTAATTACTGGCGAAACGTCGTACTCGGATTGTAAATGTGGCTTTGCTCTCCAACACAACTGGCCTGCTTTACTAGTGACGCATTGGCATGTTCTGTTTATGTAACAAACCTTACCCATTGGCTGTGTGGGGTGGTGGCAGGTTTAACGATACATTTATATTCACGCGATCTAACCCAATAAACCTATATTATTTCTGATATTTATATAGGGTCGAACTTACCAAACTCACCGCTGAAGATCTATCTAAATGTTTAAACACCTAATACTAATTACCCCCTTAATTGAGCTAATGCAACCAGGGGTTCACTTACTTTTTCACATACCCTGAACCTTCATTACTCATTGTTTAATTCATACGTTATTCCGTTTCAAAATACATGGAATTGGTTAATATAAACCCTGTTGGATATTTAATAAAAGGCCGGTTTTGATTCAAGAACACTTTTATGGTAAAACTATGGAAGTTCCATAATTATGATTGGGGTTCACAAACTTTTTCTCGGCACTATAATTTGTATCACTGACTGCTTGGTTGCGTTTTACAGTTGCGTTTTAATTGTATGATTTGTACGTATGTAGAATAGGCATTCTTAGTTTATTTGTGTTCGCTTTTTTTGTTGTCCTCCGGGTTTTCCCTCCTTTTATAAACAACAACACGTGTTTAGAGTATTTGGCTGCTGCTATACATTTCTACACGATAAGCCACTTCGTTGAGCTATCGCTTGTGGTCAGGCCACTTCTGAAAAAGAGCTATATAGCTCCATGGGTCTTACGTGGTAAAACACAAGCAATTGTCATCAGGTGGGACAACCACAGCAAGAAAAAAACTGCTGAAGTAGGCGAGAGATCTGCCGTGGCACGAGGTTATATAGTAGGCCTCGACAGTAGGGGGGAGAGAAAAGGGGGGGGGGGGGGCAGAAAGTGGACCCCGCGGCAGAACCCGGGTCACTGGGGTAGAGATCGGAGAGAGATGCATACAGAGAGAGAAAAAGACACACAGAGAGTTGGAAATAACAGCTGACATAGGCAGGTAGGATGGAAACATCACAGTCAGTTAAGACTTTGCCTGGTTAATAACGTCATTCCAATGATTGCTTAGTTTGTACCCATCTTCTCGGTTGAGGTTGTGTCTGTGTTTATATATCTGGATGGCTTCATGAACAAATCTCTGATAACAGCCGATGGGTTTGCAGAGTACCTTCGTCTTGGAAAAGTCAATTTCGTGTGAGCCCACAGCGTTACAACAATGATCAGCAACAGCAGAGGTATTGGTTCTACCTTGTTTCAGATCTGCCTTGTGTTCCCGAACGCGGTCCGAGACATGTCGTTTCGTTTCCCCAATGTAACTGCTGCCGCAGCCACAACTCAGTTTGTAGACACCAGGGTATTACATATCAGGAATCACATCCTTTACAGATGGGATCAAATCACGGATTTTGTGTACTGTGTTGAAACGAACCTGGATCTTGTGTATGTTTAAGATTTTGGAAATCTTTTTGGTAACCCCTGCTATGTATGGCAAAGTGATGGTATTGGTTTGATCCTCAGATGGTTGTCTCCCCATGGCTGGGGAGACAGCTTTGTGGATTGCACAGTCAGAATATCCGTTCATCCTGCTCCAGCTCACTGGCTAGGTGATGCTGGTCGGAGATGCAACGGGCCCTATGGTGTAATGTTTTGATGAGGGAATTCTTCTGGGCTGGATGGTGGTGGGAGTCAGGCTTTAGATAGGCATCCGTGTGGGTGGCTTTCCTGTAGACAAAGTGTCCCAACGAGCCAACAGGTCTCTTCTCGATCAAAACATCCAGGAACGGTAGCTTGCCATCCTTTTCCACTTCCATGGTGAATTTGATGGATGGGTGTATGGAATTGATGTGGTTGAGAAATTGGTTCAGTGCTGGCAGGCCACGTGGCCAGATGACGAACGTGTCATCCACGTATCTCTTCCACAAGGATGGGCGTAGGGTTGATGTCTGGATGGCATCTGTCTCAAATTTCTCCATGAAAACATTCGCTACCACTGGCGATAAGGGAGAACCCATTGGGGTACCCGCATTTTGTTTGTAGAATGTACCATTCCAGGTGAAGTAAGTGTTGGTAAGGCAGTGCTTTACCAAAGTTGGTACATCTGGATTCAGTCCCTGTTGGACCAAGTCTTCAATGATTGCAATGGTATCATGGTGAACAGGGAGACTAAATCGAAACTGACAAGTAAATAATCTGGAGACAATGAGATGTCCTTGATTAGAGAAAGCAAGTGAGCTGAGTTAAATATAGCTGAGGGGGTCTTGCCCATGAAAAAAATGTTTCTAGTTTTTAGTTAATAGTTTTCAGTGTTAAAGGCCCACACAGTGTGATTTGCCCCAGGTCCCACATCCTGCTTTGGACGGTCCTGCTTTCACAGCACACTTGCCCCGATAGTCTATTAAAGGCTACACGGGGGGATCTTTGTCTTTGTACCCATCGAGATGGCCGCTGGAGGGAAAACGTTGCTCTGGGATTGGCTAAGCGGCCTCGCGGACAGCGGCAGCTACGGCCTGAGCTGGGAAGACGCGGAGCGGACCAGCGTGCGGATCCCGTGGCACCCCACGTCGGCGATTCCGGACGGAGACTCCATCTTCAAGGTACAGACAGTCCTCGCACTTACGCACACACACCCGCACTTATGAACACCCGACTTACGAACGCCCGCACTTACGAATGCCCGCCCTTACTAACCAGCTTCCATGAACTACGAATTGTTTTACATCGACTTAAAACGCGAACTCGCACTTGCAAATTGAACCACGGGACTATCTTGTTCAGTGGAGCAATCCTCAGTGAAATTAGTGAGCAGCAGCGGAGGGCAGAGGAGCAATGCTCACAACAATGAGCAGAGCACCAGGTGGCTAAAACGCAGAGAGTTAGCACAGTGGGGAGCACAGGTGATGCATCTTCCAGTCATCTCAGTCAGTCAACCCATGACACTTTGGTCTGTTCTGTGACCTCCTGCCAGTGGGCCTTCGACACTTCTCATGGTCTCAAAGTGCACCTAGCCTGGTACAAGCGCCGTGGTAACATGACCACCACTTAGTGATGAACGAAAGTTATGTTATATTTCGATTTAAAGCTTTTGTGACTGCAGGGATTCATTTTCTTGGTTCTTTCGGTAAAGTCACGTAGAAGGGAAATAATAAAATTATAAAAATAAAACATAATAAAATAATTCTCACGACGTTTCGGCCACAACGCAAGCAGATGTCCTCAGGTGAACTTTATTACAATAGTTCTTCACCTGAGGACGGCTGGTTGCGTTGTGGCCGAAACGTCGTGAGAATTATTTTATTATGATTTATTTTTATTATTTTATTATTTCCCTTCTACGTGACTTTACCGAAAGAACCAAGAAGATTATTATGTTATGTCGTAAATCCCTGTGTGAACGTTGTAAATTAGATACCTCCTGTACTCGCATCTGGTACCGGTTTTCTGTTGAACTTTATTACAATAGTATGCTCTACAGCAGCGGTCCCCAACACCCGGGCCGCGGACTGGTACCGGTCCGTGGCCTGTTAGGAACCGGGCCGCACGGCAGGAGGTGAGCTGTGAGTCCGCGCGTGGCACACCTCCATTATTTTATTATTGACCACTTTCGTCCACGCCTCTTTTCCCCACAAGCGAACCCCTAGCCAACATGAGTAAAAACAAACGTTGCCGGAGAGCTTCTTTGAAAAGAGGGAAAAACCCAATGATGAACCTCCCCCCCCAGTCCATGAAATAAATTGACTTCCACGAAACCGGTTCCGGGTGCTGAAAATGTTGGGGACCGCTGCTCTACAGTATTGAGAATAGACCGAGGAGTGCTGACTGTGAAATAGGTCTGGGCTTGGTCTGTTGGAAAAAGTGGGTCGGTTAGGGTTGCCACTCAGCAATGCAAACACCCACCCACCCATACACTTACGCATTCACTCACCCATCCACCCCCTCACCAACCCACCCACTCACCCATTCACCCACCAACCCACCCATTCACCCGCCCATACACTCACCCATTTACTTACCAATCCACATACTCACCAACCCACCCACTCACCCATTCACTGACCCACTAACTCATTCACCCACCTACTAACTCATTCACCCACCCACTAACTCATGCACCCACCCATCCACCCACTCACCTATTCACTCACCCACCCACTCACCTATTCACTCACCCACCCATGCACCCACCTACCCATTAGCCCACTCACTCACCCACTCACACAATAATTCACTAATCTACTCATCCACCCAACCACATATCCATTCACCCACCCACTCACCCACCCACCCAGCTACTCACCTATTCACCCACTCACCCCATTCACTCACCCGTCCATTCACCCATTCATTTACCCATCCACCCACTCCTATCCACTCACCTACCCATTCACCCACCCATTAGCCCACTCACTCAATCACTCACCAACTCACCCACCCATCCACTTATCCATCCACCCACCCACTCAACCTCCCACTCACCCATTCACCCACCAACTCACACATTCACCCACCCACTCACCTATTCACCGACCCTCCCATTCACCCGCCTACCCACTCACCCATTGGCCCACTCACCCATTGGCCCAACCACCCACTCACCTATTCACCCACCCACTCACCCACCCACCCACCCACTCACACATCCACCTACCCCTTCCCCCGCAGGGCTACGCGGTGCTGCGCTGCCGCGACGGCTTGACGTCGCCCGGCACATGGAGGCAGTCCCTGCGCTGCGCCCTGCGCAGCACTCTGCACTGCGTCTGCAACGGGGCCGACCTCAACCCGCCACAGCCATTCCGCATTTACGCGCGGCTCGAACGGCGCCCACATGAGTCCCCGGGTGAGTTGAGTAAGGGTTGCCAGGTGAGGTAAGGGTCCCCAGGTGAGGTAAGGGTCTCCAGGTGAGGTAAGGGTCGCTAGGTGAGGTAAGGGTCTCCAGGTGAGTCAGGTAAGGGTCTCCAGGTGAGGTAAGGGTCCCCAGGTGAGTCAGGTAAGGGTCACCAGGTGAGGTAAGGGTCGCCAGGCGAGGTAAGGGTCCCCAGGTGAGTCAGGTAAAGGTCTCCAGGTGAGGTAAGGGTCCCCAGGTGAGTCAGGTAAGGGTCCCCAGGTGAGTCAGGTAAGGGTCACCAGGTGAGTCAGGTAAGGGTCCCCAGGTGAGGTAAGGGTCTCAGGTGAGTCAGGTAAGGGTCCCCAGGTGAGGTAAGGGTCGCCAGGTGAGGTAAGGGTCCCCAGGTGAGTTTGGTAAGAGGGTAAGAGCGCCACGGTGGCAAGGAGATGTTAACTACCTGGCCTGGTATACAGGAGATCATGGGTTCAATTCCGACCCTGATGGCTGCTGCTGTATATTTGTAGTTTGCGTGTGTCTCTCCTCGTGGTCACGTGGATCTTTCTCCGGGTCCTCCGGTTTGTCCCCCCACATTTAGAATGAGCATCACCACGTTTTTAAGAGTTATTTGGCTGCTGCAAAAAATTTCTGCCGATAATGATAAGCGCAGTCACTTTGTTGACGCCGATATCATTTGTATTGGCCAGGTCGCTTCTGAAATAAGAGCCACTACGTAGTAGCCCAGTGGGGGCCTTACAACCTGGTAAAACAAAAACAAATAGTTGGGTTCATAGTTTAGAGTCGGCGTGAGTGAGTCCGCTCCTCGCCATCCTCATCTCATTCCTGCCAACCACGTTCAGGGGGCCCGTCGCTCCCGCATACAACAGTTGACACATTTTTTATTTATTTTACCAGGTTGTAAGGCTCCCACTGAGCCGCTACGTAGTGGCTCTTATTTCAGAATCGACCTGGCCAACACAAATGATAGGTCAACGAAGTTGGTGGCTTATCATCGTCATCATCATTCGTAGCAGGCAAATACTCTGAACGCATGTCGATGTTGATTCTCAAACCGGAGGACCCGGAAAAAAATCCACACGACCACGGAGAGAGAGAACATTCAAACTCCAAATATACAGCAGGCGTAAGGGTCAGTATTGAACCCGCACCCTCCTGTATACCAGACGAGGTAATCAGCATCTCCTAGCCACCGTGGCGCTTACACCGGGTGCTTGACTGACACCAGTCAGAGCCATCCCCTGGGGTACGGCTCATCGGGGTGACTGCCCCGGGCCCTGCAATTTGGGTGGGTGGGGGGGGCACAGTGGGATTTGCCCCAGGCCCCGCACCTCCCTATAGAAGGCCCTACACAGAGATACGGGGACACGGGGACACGGAGATACGGGCATATGGAGCGATGGGGATACGGGGATATGGAGATACAGGAACACATTAACAGGACCAGAGACAAAGCCACGCGTTTTGTGTGAGGTATGCACGTGTTTCACGTTGCATATCGGTGTTTTGTGCGAGTAAAACGTTCAATGTTAAAGGCTCCCATAGGATCCAATGTTAAATGCTCCCACAGGGTTCAACGTTAAAGGCTCCCATAAGGTTCAACGATAAATGCGCCCATAGGCTTCAAGTTTAAAGGCTGCCATAGGGTTCATTGTTTAAGTCTTTCATAGGGTCCAACATTAAATGCTCTCATAGGGTTCAAAGTTTTTGGCTCCCTTACGGTTCAATGTTAAAGCCTTCTATAGGGCTCAACGTTAAATGCTCTCGTAGGGTTAAACATTAAAGGCTCCCACATGGTTCAACGTTAAAGACTTCCATTGGGTTCAAGGTTAAAGTCTTCGTGAGTGTTCAACCTTAAAGGCTGCCATAGGGTTCCATGTTAAAGGCTCCCATCGGGTTCAATGTTCAAGGCACTTTATTTGTTCACCATACATTCAAAGTATGTTGCACCTGTAAAGCGCCCTTAAAGTGGAACAGCCTGCAATGCGACAGTGGACACACATCCACGCAGAGCAAACACGACGTGACACGAACACAAACACTGCAGGTCTGTGGCACCTGACCAGAGTAGCGTGCGTTTCTACAATGCCTATATTGTATAACAACAAATACAAGAAACAAAGATCACCCATACAACCTTTAACCAGGCTGCTGGAGCAAGTCCTGTTGCTCGAACGTGCTCCCTGGACAGAAGCTCACTTCTTCACTCTGCTGTCCCGATATGGAACTGCCTCCCGAAACACTGTCAGTTAAATCACCAATGCCGAGCACACACACACACGGCAAATCTCCTAACTTCACCACACTCCTTGTAGGGACTGAGTCTTTGAGCTGCAGTGAATCAATGATTATGCCGATTAGATCGTACGAATGTACGATCTAATCGGCATAAGTACTCTCCAACACACCGGTGGGCTGTACTAGTAACGAATTGGCAGGTTCTGTTCATGTGACAACCCTTACTAGTTGGCTGTGTCGGGTGGTGGCGGGTTGTAATGACGCATTTATATATTTACGCGATTTAACCCAAAAAAAAGCCTCTATTATAGATGGGGATTAGTCCACACTCTGCCGTAACCACCTTCTCCTGGCAGAGCCAAGGTACGGCTCTTCCTCGACGCCCACGGGAAGGGAGTTTCACGACCCAACTCTACCGGTGATCTACCAACGCTCACTTCTGACGCCACAGCGCCGCAGTACGGGCGGGCAGCCCGTGCAGCGAAGCCACCACCACTGGCCCAGCTGGCAGAGGGGATAAGGGGCCGTCCAAAAATGACGTCACACGATTTTGGACGATTTTTGACCCCCCCCCCCCCCTCTCGTTACACGGCCTCACAAAAAGTCAGATTCCCCCTCAAATATGATGTTACAAAGCTCTGACCCCCCCCTCCCCCTCAAAAAATACAAAACATGCTTCAATTCGCTTTAAACTATTGTCATTGTAGTGCGTATTTAATGTGGCGCTGCACTCTGATGTTGTAAGAGAAACATTTATGAGAAAGTCTATTTAATTAAGTAGAACGTGTTGTCTATATTTATTTAAAGTTGCGCATTTTGACGTGAGGTCACATCTCTCAAACCACCCCCCCCACTCGTCACACATCGTCACAAATGTCTGACTCCCCCCAGGTGCGTGACGTCATTTATGGATGGCCCCTAATGCACTGATGGGTGGGGGGCTGTGTCGTCGCCACGGCGGTGATGGTGCCCACATGTTGTATATCTGTGTCTGATGTTGTATATATGTGTCTGGCTGTGCTACGAACCCAGCAACCTGAGTCTCATTCCCGCTCAACCACCAACACCACCAGTGACGATTGTCTGAACCGGTACCTGGCACCTCCGCTAGGTCGTCTCGGCCTCAAATGAGTACGGCTGTGTGGTGCGTAGTGAAAATCGCCAACCGGGGAGACAAAGGCGGACGTGTGTGTGACTTGCCTCGACGGTGTGTTAAAGTCTATGGGGGGGGGGCGGATCGTTGTCTCTGTTGTGTGTGTCTGTCTGGTGCAGCCCCGATTTTCCCGGCCCCTCCGGACCCGGACGACGTCGCCGTGAACGTGCCGATGAAGACCGCCGAGGGTCACAAGCTGGAGCAAGGTGAGAGCAGCGACGTCCCCGGGTTTTGATTTCAAGTCTGGAATTGACGGCTAGGTTAGCAGCCGGGATGGAGGTGGTGGTGCAGCGGTGTGTGGTTAATGCAGACTCAATGCCTTGTATTTAATGGGTGTCTCTGTGGTGTTTCAACATCTTAACACCGCCTGTGTTTACGCCAGAGAGGGTAAAGCCTCTGTCATTCAATGCCTTGATACTGCGTGTATGTTGAGATATTTCACACCGTATATAGGTGCGGGGGAAGGACGACAAACTGAACGCACAAAGCAGTTTTCAAGAAAATAGTTTTTTAAATCGAGATGATTTAAAAGTGCATAGCTCCAGCGACTTCGTAATATCGTCTGGAAGAGCGTTCCAAACGGCCGCAGGAGCGCATCTGAGAGCGCCGTGCGATGTGGTGACCGCCGTTTTTTTTCGATTGTTCGCCAAAAGCTGCTGCTGCTTGAGGATGTCCGGAGTTTTCGCGTGGTGATGGTTTACGTAGCTGCTTGACGAGATCATCGAGGCTATTGTGGTTCATTTGCGGCAAGCACTTTGTTGTTGTGTGTCACGAGTGCGACGTGACAATGGCGTTCTTTGGAAAGCCAGAAGCCAACGAAAAAAGGTGGTCCCGTGGATGTTGAGACTTGAAACCACTGACGGCGAGGCCTCCATTAACGTTGGTGCATGCATACCCTGGTTAAACGCGACGTCAGACGACGCGGGGCGAATGATATTTAACCACCGTTTGACTTAACGGTGTCAATTTAGGATACGCTTCCTGGGGGTAATTTTCGGGTCAAAAATTCGAGGAAACGCTATTGCACGAGTAATAGCGGTGGAGATTTAATTTAATAGAGAAGGCAGCACAAAATCGATGTGGCACAGTGTGGTGATGTAGTACAGCGTCCATTGTGGAAATATAGTACAGTGACCCGGTATGGCAGTGTAGTAGAGTATCGAGTACAGATAGTCCCCGACTTATGATATTTCGAACTTACGATGGCGATAGCGATAGGGCAAAATTGTAAAATATTTGAAATTTCGAAAAGGCAGGCAAACGCAGCAGCGTATGAATCTTGGTGAGTACCATACAATATGATACGTTACGATACGTTCAATGCATGTATGATACGTAGCTTTAGCGATGTCATTTTAGGGTTACCACGATACGTTCAATGCATGTTAAAAGTTTTTATAGCAGATAGGATTGTTTCCTGAAAAAAAATTATATTAAATTGCAGTTCATATAGGTAGGCTAAGAATTTACCTTGTTTTTTATTTACTTTGCATTTTACTGTGCAATACAGTATTGTAGTTAATAAATACATACAGTATATAGTTTATACAGTACGGTACTGTAAATTGCTCTGTTTTGCTAAATTATCACCATTCTTTAAGACTCCTGGGTAGGCTAGGCCATCTTCGACTTACGATATTTTTGACTTGCGATGGGGTCGTCGTAACGCATCTCCATCGTAAGTAGAGGACTACCTGTATAACGATGTAGTACGTACAGTCTGCAGTATGGCGATGTAGTGCAGTGTATATACGTGAGCGCCCGCTCTGGGGTGATGTGGCGAAGAGCATCGTCTCGTACGCTGCCCAAGCTCCTGCATTCTCGTCTGTTTATTTTTTTCAAAACGTTACAGCGAATCGATGCATTTTAATCATCGCCACTTGGGAGACAAAGGCGGACGGGTGTGATGGTGGCCACCCACCCCTTCATGTAACGTGCCGGCCAGCTATAGGTTCTTTTCGCTAACTGCAGGGTGTTAAGGCTATACGGGGGATGTTTTTCTTGATAATAGGGATTTCCCCTTTATGGCAATAAAACAGTTGTATTAAGATGTTAAAACACCAAACTGAAACCTTTTGCAAGGAATCGTGTCTGCATTAACCACACATACTTGTGGTGAACATGCAAACAAAAAAACATGCTCTGACAGTATATGGTGCATTGTCTTTGAAACTGATTGGGCCACACCAAAGACAGCTTTCTTTAGAGCCTCGTCTCAAACGGTGTTAGACCAGAGGACGCCTAAAGGCGAACAGCACAAAGACAACGCACTATCAGGGCATTGAGAGCTCGGGGTGAGGAGCTACATCATGAGACCACCTTTGCCAGTATTAAATTATGATAATAGGGACCTTGAACTTTTAAAACAGTCTGCCTCAGCAGCAGACTATGCTTTCCCACCTGATGACGGATGCTTGTGTTGCGCCCGAAACGTCGTGAATTAATTAATTTAATTTTATACCTACGTGACTTTACCGAAAGAACCAAAGATGATTCCTTGCAAAGGTTTCAGTTTGGTGTTTTAACATCTTAACACAACTGTTTTATTGCCGGAAAGGGGAAACCCTTATTATCATAATTTAATGTTGGCAAAGGAGGTCTCATGATGATGTTTGTCTTTGTTGTGTGTGTCCGACTGGTGCAGCCCCGACTTTTCTGGCCTCTCCGAGCCCTGAAAATGTGGCCATGGATAAAGGTGAGCAGGGGAAGGTCCTGGGTTTGATTTCAAGTTTGGAATTTAAAGCTGGGATAGCAGCCGGAGGGAGGTGGTGGCACAGCGGTGTGGTGAATGCAGACTTGATGTCTTGTAATAGGTGTCTATTTGGCGTTTAACAATATTAACACTTCCTGTATTTACGCCGGAAAGAGTAAAGCCTCTGTTTATCATTCAATACCTTGATACTGTATTTTATGTAATGTTGAACTCTTTCGCACCGTACGTAGCCAATCGTGCTAATTGGAGGTGCGGGGGAAGGACAACAAACTAAACGCATGAAGCAGTTTTCAAGAAAATAGTTTTTAAAATCGAGATGATTTAAAAGTTGCATAGCTCCAGTGACTTCCTAACATCGTCTGGAAGAACTTTCCAGACGGCTGCAGAAGCGCCGTGCGATGTGGTGACTGCTTTGTTAGCCAAAAGCCGCCGCTGCTGCTGCTGCTGCGAGGATGACCGGAGTTTTGCTTGGTGATGGTTTATAGAGCTCATTGATGAGGTCAGCGAGGTATTGTGGCTCATTTGTGGCAAGCACTTTTTTGCGTGTAATGAGTGCGACCTTGAACATTGAATGACCCATTGGGAGCCTTTAGCATCGAACTCCATGGCAGCCCTTAACATCGAACACCATAGGGGCCTTCAATATTGAATACAATGGGAGTCTTTAACATTGAACGCCATGGGAATCTTTAACATTGAACGCCATCGGAGCCTTTATAGTTGAACGACTTCAAACTAAATTTGAAGTATTTTATCTGACACCATGACTTGAAAGCACGGGGCCCGGGGCAGTTGCCCCAATGATTCACCGTGCACCGTCGGCGACGGCTCCGAGTAGCAGCCTCCCTCGTTCGCTCTCTCCCCTCCCCCTCCCTCCCCCCCCACCCCTTGCTCGCCGCAGCCAGCGCCCTGCGGCTGACGGTCACTTACCGGGGCCTCCTGGCGCTCAGCCAGACCGTGGGCCCTGGGTCGATGGCCTGTGACTCCTCCTACGGCTGCCTCCTCTTCCATGGCGCCTTGGACCAGAGGGAGGTCCGTGTTGGCGCTGCCTGTGGCAGTTCATCAGCATTGGGACGGCCGCGGTGGCGGCTAGGAGATGTTAACTACCTCGCCTGGTATACAGGAGGTCGTGGGTTCGATCCCGACCCTGACGCGTGCTGCTGTATATTTGGAGTTTGCGTGTCTCTCTTTATCCCCGTGGTCGCGTGGATTTTTCTCCGGGTCCTCCGGTTTTTCTCTCCACATTTAGAATCAACATGCGCATATTTGGCTGCTATACATTTCCACGTGATAAGCCACTTCCATATTCTTTGATTATTTCGGTAAAGTCACGTAATGTATTAAACGAAATAAATAAAATCACGACGTTTCGGGCGCAACACAAGCGTCCGTCTTCAGGTGGGACAACCACAGCAAGAAACAATTGCTGAAGTGGGCTGAAGGGCTGCGATGACAAGAGGCTATATAGATTGATATAATCTAGATTGATATAAGCCACTTCATTAAGCTATGATGTGTGGCCAGGTCACTTCTTAAAAAGAGCTACATTGCTTAGTGGCCCTTACCTGGTAAAATAAAGATTGTTTAGTTTAAATAAAATAAAAAATTGGGTAACTAAAAGTGATATGGTGAATAGGGATGGGGTATAGGAAGGGTGGTGAGTGGGTACCGGAATTCCGGGGGTGCCTCGGGATGGAGGGAAGAGGATGGGTCAGTGAAAAGAGGTGGGGGTCTTGAGGGAGGAGCGGAAACTCGACAGGGAGGGTGCAAGCTTATTGTGGAGTGGAAGTTTGTTCCAGTGTAAGAGGGCAAGTAGGGATAAGGAGCGGGAACGGGATTGTGCACAAGTAGAAGGGGCAACGGCGAGGAGTAGGAGAGATTGAGAGGGGAGCGGGCGGCAGGGGACACAAAACGAGATGAGGGAAGCGAGATAAGGGGTGGGGCAAGGCCATGACGAGTTGGTGAGGAGCTAAGGACGGAAGGAGCTGGTTGGGACAGAGGAGCGAGTGGCATTCGTTTTGGAAGAGAAGAAAAGGGCAAAGTCAGTAGCGGAGAGACAAGTGGAAAGGGCGGGGGAGGAGTTGGGGTGGGTGGGTGGAGAAGGTTTTTAAGGGTAGAGAAGAGTAGGCGGGGATGAGAGGAAGGGAGGGAAGGAGAGTGTGGAAGTAATTCTGTTTGGCTACTTCCAGCGATGATAGAAATGGCCGGAGTATGGAGAGGTAACTGGAGAGGGAAGAGTGGAAGGCGTGAGCTCCCCACGTACGCTCCGATTTGCGTAGAGACGTTTGCTCGATTGGATGCAGGGGGTTAGCCGGGGCTGTTGGGGGGCTTCGGACGGTGGGAGCGGTTGTGCAGGGGAGCAAAGAGGTTGAGTGATGTGTTGATGGTGGAGTGTAAGGTGGCAGAGGCAGCGTCTGGGTGGGGGGGTTTGGGAAGGAAAAAAGAGGGCAAGGAAGGGAGAAAGGAGGAGATCCGGGAGATTAGGGACGCGGAGTCTCTAGTGAGCGGAGTTTGCGGGAAAGAAAGTGGTGGGGTGGGATGGGGCTGGGTACGGTGATGGTGAGGGAGAGGAGGAAGTGGTCCGAGGGAGGGCGGGGGTCGGCTACAATGGGGGAAGCCTCACAATCTGATGTAAAGATGATGTGGAGGGTGATGCCAAAGAAGTGAGTAGAAGGTGAGGGAAGGAGACGAACGTTGAAGGAGTTAGTGAGAGGAAGGAGGGTCGACGCAATGGAGGGAAGACCGAGATCCAGATTGAAATTAGCTAGAAGAATTAAAGGGAGCGGGAGAGGGAGGAACAGTCTGGGTGGTCGACGAAGAGGATCGAGGGGACGGGGGGATGATAGATAATGATTCGACGTAGTGGAGGCCCAGGACCGGTTCAGATAATTCACTGGTCAACAAAAAAACATTTTTTTCTGGCGTGGACTTTTGCAGCTGTTTTAGACTAAGTTCAGGGTGCTGATACCAAATCTGATCTCAGATTTGCTCTATCACATCTACTTTTTATGCTATCGGCATACCCCATTTTCATTGATTTTACCCGAAATTAACTCTGTCACTTATGATTGCAAGTTGTTGCGAGTCAGTGACTGCTTTAGTGTTAAAATATGGTGCTGTATTTTTAGGATAGTGTGTTTATAATATCATTTTATGTAGATATCAACATTTATTTAATATTTTTCTTCTGCAGTTTCTATTGAAAATGCAATATTTTATATCTCAAAAACCTGACGTGATAGACAAAAACTGATGCCAGATTTGGAATCAGCACCCCAAAATTACATTAAAACCGTTGGAATACCTTATGCCAGAAAAAGTGTGTTGACCAGTGTAATTGTCACTGGTGTTGGCCATGAGCGGGAATCGAACCCGGGTCACTGGGTTCGTAGTGCAGCGTAGCGCTCACCGCTACGACACCACTCCCCCACACACTTTTGCCCGCAGGTGAACAGAAACTTCCTGTCTTCGAAGGAGCCCCAACTGTTTCCCATGATGCTGCCTCGGCCACCGCAAGGTGACTCCATGAGTGGCAGCGACCGCAGAGAGGTGCAGGAGAGGCTGGAGCTCATGGAGAACGGGCTGCTGCTGGAGGTGAGGGTTGAGGATGGGCGAGTGTGTACACTGCTTATAAACACCACGTGTGTGTTGGTACACGTGTGTGTTGGTACACGTGTGTGTTGGTACACGTGTGTGTGTGTGTACACTGCTTATACACACCACGTGTGTGTGTGTACACGTGTGTGTGTACACTGTTTATACACACCACGTGTGTGTGTGTGTGTACATGTGTGTGTTGGTACACGTGTGTGTTGGTACACGTGTGTGTGTACACTGCTTATACACACCACGTGTGTGTGTGTTGGTACACGTGTGTGTGTGTACACGTGTGTGTTGGTACACGTGTGTGTTGGTACACGTGTGTGTTGGTACACGTGTGTGTTGGTACACGTGTGTGTGTGTTGGTATACGTGTGTGTGTGTTGGTATACGTGTGTGTGTGTTGGTATACGTGTGTGTGGGTACGTGTGTGTGTGTGTACACGTGTGTGTGTGTGTACACGTGTGTGTTGGTACACGTGTGTGTGTGTGTGTGTGGGGAGCGGTAGTGTAGTAGTTAGCGCGCTGCGCTACGAACCTGGCCACCCGGGTTCGATTCCCACTCACGCCAAAATCGGTGACGATTATCTGAACCGGTCCTAGGCCTCCCCTAGGTCGACTCAGCCTCAAACGAGTACCTGGTGGCGGTGCTTAAACATCGCCACTAGGGAGACAAAGGCAGTCGGGCATGGTGCTGGCCACCCACCCCCTCGTGTACCCTTCCAGCCTTCATAGGTGCTCGCTAACAGCACTTGCCCCTACAGTGTGTTTAAGGCTACAGGGTGATCTTTGTTGTTTTGTTTGCATGTATGTGTTTTTCTATGCATATGTGTTTGTGTGTATATCCCCCGGCCCTGTCCTCAAGTGCTGGAGGGTTCATCCCAAGTTTTCTGTGGGAAGGTTGAACCCCAGTTTAACACGCAGTAGTAGCGGTAGGATTCTTTCGCGACCAATATCCACAAGAGTTTTTTTTTTTGGTGTAGATCGCGTAAATATAAATGTGCCGTTAAACCCGCCACCACCCGACACAGCCCAATCAGGAAAGGGTTGTCACGTAAACAAAACGTGGCCCATTATGTACGAGTCTGGCGCTAACCGGTTGTGAGTTGGAGCGTAAAGCCACTACAGCATTTACAACTCGAGTCCAGTACTGTGACGTTTCGCCGGTAATTACAACAACAACCACAACAACAACAACCACAACAACCACAACCAGCTTCGTGAACCCCCCAAGACTTCACCGCTTGGTGGTCGGGTCACTGGTGACGTTTGCAATCGGTGACGTTTACCATCGGTGATGTTTATCATCGGTGATGTTTGCCGTCGGTGATGTTTGCCGTCGGCCGGGAGCCACGCCATCCAGATGTAGGAGACTGTCATCGGTTCGTCGGGGTTTGGAGCGTGTTCCAGGAAGGGCTGCAAGATTTCAGACATACGTGTGGGTGATGTTGATGATGTTAATGTTGATTATGTTGATGATAATGATGTTGTTGATGATGTTGTTGTTGATGATGTTGATCTTGATGATGTTGTTGATCTTGATAATGTTGTTGATGATGATTTTGATGTTGATGATTATGATGTTGATGATTTTTAGGATGTTGATGATGTTGATAATGTTGTTGATGTTAATGATATTGATATTGTTGATGATGTTGTTGTTGATATTGTTGATGTTGTTGTTGATGATGTTGATGATGATGTTGATGATTATGATGTTAATGATTTTTAGGATGTTGATCATGTTGTTGATGTTAATGATATTGTTGCTGATGTTGTTTATTTTGATGATGTTGTTGATGATGATTTTGATGATGATATTGATGACGTTGATGATGTTGTCAATGTCGAGTGTAGGTGACTCCGCTGGGGATTTTCTGCACCCGTCTCTGCCGTTGCCGTGTCTACGTTTCTGGACCCGAGACCCAGAAGCCGCAGGGAGACCCCCAATCTCTGCCCAGGCCCAAGAGCTCTGGGAGCGCCCGGCAACTCATCTTTGACTTCAAAGAATTCCAACGAAGTGAGAGCGGAACGCACTCACACACACACACAGATCAATACCCCCGTATAGCCTCAGCAGACTGTAGGTGCAAGTGTTGTGAGCGAGCACCTCTACGAAGGCTGGAACGGCACACGAGGGGGTGGGTGGCCAGCACCACGCCCGACCGCCTTTGTCTCCCCAGTGGCGATGGTTTTACATACCACACCAGGTACTCGTTTGAGGCTGAGTCGACCTAGGGGAGGCCCAGGACCGCTTCAGATAGTCATCAGTGGTGTTAGCCGTGAGCGGGAATCGAACTCAGTCCCCCAGCTAAGTAGTGCAGCACGCGAACTGCCAGAGTACCACTACCCACAAGTACACACAAAGATTCCCTGTATAGCCTTCATAGATACTTGCCCTTAAGTTGGCAATTGAACTCGGGTCGCCAGGTTCGATTCCCAGGACCGGTTCAGCGATTATCTGAACCAGTCCTGGGCCTTGCCTAGGTCAACTCAGCCTCAAATGAGTACCTGGAGCGGTGTGTAGTAAACATCGCCACTGGGGAGACAAAGGCGGTCGGGCGTGGTGCTGGCCACCCCACCCCCTCGTGTGCCAAAGTGCCAGGCCTTCATAGGTGCTTGTTGGGGGGTGGGTAACTGTCTTTGTGGTTCTTACCATCACACAGAGATGCAGGACTACATCAGGACCCCCCTGGACAGCCTCGTGCACGCCCCCAGTCACGAGGTGACGCTCTGCATCGGCACAAAGTGGCCAGACGGCGAGGAAGTTCACAGGAAGCCCATCGCCGTGCGGGTATGGGCCCACGGGGCCACGCTCGTACTTGTGTGTCTGTGTGTACGTGTGTGTGTCTGTACGTGTGTGTGTCTGTGTACTTGTGTGTGTACATGTGTGTGTCTATGTATATAGTGGGGAGCGGTAGTGTAGTGGTTAGCGCGCTGCACTACGAACTTGGCGACCTGGGTTCGATTCCCGCTCACGGCAAACACCAGTGACGATAATCTGAACCGGTCCTGGGCCTCCCCTAGGTCGACTCAACCTCAAATGAGTACCTGGTGCGGTGTGTAAACATCGCCGCTAGGGAGACAAAGGCGGTCGGGCGTGGTGCTGGCCACCCACCCCCTCATGTACCGTTCCGGCCTTCATAGGTGCTCGCTAACAGCACTTGCCCCTACAGTCTGTTACAGGCTATACGGGGGATCTTTGTCTATGTATACGTGTGTGTTTGTGTGTGTCTGTGTGTTTGTGTGTGTGTCTGTGTGTCTGTGTGTACGTGTGTCTGTATGTGTGTCTGTGTGTCTGTGTGTACGTGTGTGTGTCTGTGTGTACTTGTGTGTGTGTCTGTACGTGTGTGTGTCTGTGTACTTGTGTGTGTACATGTGTGTGTCTATGTATATAGTGGGGAGCGGTAGTGTAGTGGTTAGCGCGCTGCACTACGAACTTGGCGACCTGGGTTCGATTCCCGCTCACGGCAAACACCAGTGACGATAATCTGAACCGGTCCTGGGCCTCCCCTAGGTCGACTCAACCTCAAATGAGTACCTGGTGCGGTGTGTAAACATCGCCGCTAGGGAGACAAAGGCGGTCGGGCGTGGTGCTGGCCACCCACCCCCTCGTGTACCGTTCCGGCCTTCATAGGTGCTCGCTAACAGCACTTGCCCCTACAGTCTGTTACAGGCTATACGGGGGATCTTTGTCTATGTATACGTGTGTGTTTGTGTGTGTCTGTGTGTTTGTGTGTGTCTGTGTGTCTGTGTGTTTGTGTGTGTCTGTGTGTCTGTGTGTACGTGTGTCTGTATGTGTGTCTGTGTGTCTGTGTGTACGTGTGTGTGTCTGTGTGTACTTGTGTGTGTGTCTGTGTGTGTGTCTGTCTGTACTTGTGTGTGTGTCTGTGTGTGTGTCTGTGTGTGCATGTGTACGTGTCTGTGTGTACGTGTGTGTCTGTGTGTACGTGTGTGTACGTGTGTGTGTGTACGTGTGTGTGTGTACGTGTGTGTGTGTACGTGTGTGTGTGTACGTGTGTGTGTCTGTCTGTGTGTCTGGCAAAACAACTCCCTACCTCCTCACGGTGCTTTGTCGTGGACAGTGCTGTGGGGGGAGGGCCAATTCCGATTGGCCTCTCCCCTCATGGCGTCTGTGACCACCACAGTGGCTAAACGGGGGCTCTGGACGGGTGCGAGGGGCTGGTAACCCCTCCACCTTTCAATTAATTACCACGAAACCACGACTTAAACATAAATATGTAACTAATAAGCTTGTGCCAGAGGCCCCGGGGGGACAGGCGTCTATGACGTCTCCTGGCCAAACCCCAATTGGCGGAGCCAGGAGATTGAATCTTTACCCTCAGGGCTCCTCCAGAAACAACGAAAAACCACTTCGTGTGGCCACGTGGAATGTTCGAATGCTCACTGCGGAGGAGAGGCTGCCACTCCTCTGTCGGGAGCTGGACCGGTACCGCCTGGTACTCTGTGGCATTCAGGAGGTCCGGTGGACCGGTTCTGGCTCCAGCCACCATGAGGGGTGGACAGTCCTCTACTCGGGGCAGGAGACTGTGAAACAACAGGGTGTGGCTCTTCTTCTAAACAAAAGAATGAAGGGGGGATTGGGGGCGTGGCGTTGAAGTGTGGGAAGCTGTAAGCCCCAGGCTACTTTGGGCTCGCTTTCCCATCAACCGGAGGCGGGGAGTGGTGGTCGTGGTTACTTATGCTCCCACCGAAGACGAACATCCGTGGAGGGATGCAAGCAAAGCCAATGAGTCAAATGCGTTCTATGACCTCCTGTCACAGGTGCTGGCTAAAGTGGCCACTCGGGACACGGTCATTTTGTTGGGTGACTTCAATGCCCGAGTTGGTCATGATGCTGGCACCTGATCTGGAGTGATTGGAAGGCATGGGCCAGATCAGCTCAATAACAAAGGTAGGAGGCTGCTAGATTTTTGTGCAACCCATGGGCTTGTAATTACCAACATGCTCTTCCGGCATCGGCGCATCCACACAACATCAGGGATGCATGCCGGGTCCAAGCAAGAACATCTGCTGGACTACATAGTGACGGACCAGCGGATGCGAGCCCATGTCCTTGACACCAGGACCTACCGTGGAGCTGATCTGCCCTCTGACCATCGACTAGTCATCTGTAAGATGCCCCTGCCATTCTTCCACTCCGGTGGTGGGTGTACACCCAGGACCCCATTCCAACCGAAAGTGTCCTGGTCTCAGTAAGCTGATGAAAGTTGCAAGCAAGAATTTTATCATCTCCAACAACAACGGAGGGCGGAGGAGCGACGCTCACAACAACGAGCGAAGCGCCGGGTGGCTAAAGCACAGCAAGTTGGCACAGTAGTAGGCACAGGTGGTGCATCAGCCAATCATCTCGGTCATCTTTGTCAGTCGACCCGTGGCACCTGGGTCTGCCCCGTGACCTCCTGCCAGCAGGCGTTCGACACTTCACGTGGCCTCAAGGTGCACATGGCCTGGCACAAGCGTCGTGGTGACGTCACCGCCACTTAGTGGCGAATGGCGGTTGTTGTTGTCTGTGTGTGTGTGTACGTGTGTGTGTCTGTGTGTACGTGTGTGTATGTGTCTGTCTGTGTGTGTCTGTGTGTGTGTGTGCGGTAGTGTAGTGGTTAGCGCTCCGCTGCGCTACGAATCTGGCGGACCGAGTTTCGATTCCCGCTCACGGCCAACACCGGTGACGATTATCTGAATCGGTCCTGGGCCTCCCCTAGGTCGACTCAGCTTTCAAAGAGTACCTGGTGCAGTGTGCAAGCATCGCCACTGGGGAGACAAAGGCGGCCGGGCGTCGTGAATCCAAGTCCCGGGCGATATATGTATATACGCGTACGTGTGCATGTATATAACTTTTATTTATTTTCCCAGGTAAGGCCCACCTGAGCTATGTAGCTCTTTCTCAGAAGCGACCTGGCCATCGCAAATAATAGCTCTACGAAGTGGCTCATCATGTGAACATTTGCAGCAGCCAAATACTCTAAACGCGTGTTCATTCTAAACATACAATCTGCAACTATACAGCCGTCTGTGGGTCGAGATCGAATCCACGATTTCCTGGATACGAGGCGAGGGAGTTAGCATCTCATAGCCACCGTGGTGACGCTGGCCACCCACCGCCACCCCCTCGTGTGCCACAGTGCCGGCTTTCATAGGCGCTGCTGCTGCTATTGCTATAAACAGCCACTTTGTTAAGGCTTTAGTGGGGGGGTGGGGTTGCCCTTTGTTCTCTGCCATCTCAGGTGGACCCTTTGTTCTCTGCCCATCTCAGGTGGAGCACTTGAGGTCGCACGCCATCGTCGACGGATTCAAGCACTTGGGTGTCTGCCCGCGGGACGCTCGCCCCGACTGCTCGGACCCCAACTCTGCCGACAGATTCCTGGATTTGCTCAAGAAACTCGAGCTGGGGAGCAGTGCCTATGACCAGCAGCAGTAGCAGCAGCAGTAGCCCCAGCAGCACCACCACCAGCTGCAGAAATAGCCCCAGCAGTAGCCACAGCATCATTAGCCCCAGCAGCAGCAGCAGCAGTAGCCCCAGCAGCAGCAGCAGTAGCCCCAGCAGCAGCACCACTAGCAGTAGTAGCAGCAGTTTCATTAGCCACAGCAGCAGTAGCCCCAGTAGTAGCCACAGCATCATTAGCCCCAGCAGCAGCAGCATTAGCCCCAGCAGCAGCACCACTATCAGTAGTAGCACCAGCTTCATTAGCCACAGCATCATAAGCCTCAGCAGCAGCAGCAGCAGCAGTAGCCCCAGCAGCAGCAGCAGTAGTAGCACCAGTTTCATTAGCCACAGCATCATTAGCCCCAGCAGCACCAGCAGTAGCCCCAGCAGCAGCACCACTAGCAGTAGTAGAACCAGCTTCATTTGCCACAGCAGCAGTAGCCCCAGCAGCAGCAGTCGCCTCAGCAGTAGCCATAGCATCAATAGCCCCAGCAGCAGCACCAGCAGTAGTAGCAGCAGTAGCACCAGTAGCAGCAGCAAGAAAGTAATCATCATTTCTAGGGTGGCAGCTGCATTGGTGATGCTAGCGACTCACGGCAAGATGGTCCCTGGGTTCGATTCTCGACTCTGCGTGGAGTTTGTATGATCTCCCCCTGTTCTTACAGAGTGAGTGAGTGGAGTTTGTGTGATCTCCCTCTGTTGTACAGAGTGAGTGAGTGGAGTTTGTATTATCTCTCCCTGTTCTACAGGATGAACGGATACTCTGACCGTACTATCCGCCAAGCTGTCTCTCCCCCCACACAGAAACAGCCACATGAAACTCCGACCAAAACTATCACGTTACCATACATAGCAGGCGTGACCAAAAAGATCTCCAAAATTCTAAACAAACATAAGATCCAAGTCCGATTCAGTACAGTGCATAAAATCCGTGATCTGATTCCATCTGTGAAGGATGTCGTTCCTGACTTACAGTATCCTGGAGTCTACAAATTGAGTTGCATTTGTGGTGATTGCTACATTGGAGAAACGAAACGTCATGTTTCTGATCGTGTCCGCGAGCACAAGTCAGATCTGAAACACGGCAGAACTGATTCTTCGGCCGTTGCCGATCATTGCTACAACTCTGTGGGCTCTCATTAAATTGTCTTTTCCGAGACCAAGGTTCTCTGCAAACCTCCTGGCTACCATCAAAGATTTGTACACGAAGCCATACAAATATACAAACACAGACATAATTTCAACCGTGATGATGGGTACAAACTTAGTAATCATTGGAAAGATGTTATCAACCACGCAAAAAAGACTTAGTTACACTTTTTTGGACCATCTTATCTGACAGACACTATTTTACTTTACTTTAACGAGTGTTAACATCCCCAGTGTTTAACAGTGCTCTCTCTTCGTTGTTCAGCCAGCATTGGTATAAACATGGGCATTTTCGTGCCTTTCAATCATGTGTATTGGGCCTCCCCTCCCCCCTCTCTGTCCAATGCGTTGGCGTGTGCGGCAGCGGCCGCGTTCGCGCCGTCGGGCACATCCTTTTGGCCCCGCCCCCCTCCCGATACGTTCCATTCATTGGCTACCACATTCTGATGAGCCCCCTCTCCTCCCCCCTCAACTTGCTTTTAAGGGATTGCATCTTGAATCATTGCCTCACTTGATGCAGCTAATATGGCTGTGACGGTCCCACTTGATGACAGAGACTTGTGTTGCCTCCGAAACGTCGTGACTTTTATTTTATATTAATTTTGATGTTTTACCTACGTGACTTTACCTAAAAAACCTAAGAATATGAATCCTTGCAGTCACGAAAGCTTCAAATCTAAAAAAAAATGAGTGAGTGGAGTTTGTATTATCTCCCCCTGTTCTTACAGAGTGAGTGAGTGGAGTTTGTATGACCTCCCCCTATTCTACAGAGTGAGTGAGTGGAGTTTGTATTATCTCCCCCTGTTCTACAGAGTGAGAGTGAGTGGAGTTTGTGTGATCTCCCCCTGTTCTACAGAGTGAGTGAGTGGAGTTTGTATTGTCTCGCCCTGTTCTACAGAGTGAGTGGAGTTTGTATGATCTCCTGTTCTACAGAGTGAGTGAGTGGAGTTTGTATTATCTCCCCCTGTTCTACAGAGTGAGTGGAGTTTGTATGATCTCCCCCTGTTCTACAGAGTGAGTGAGTGGAGTTTGTATTGTCTCGCCCTGTTCTACACAGTGAGTGGAGTTTGTATGATCTCCCCCTGTTCTACAGAGTAAGTGAGTGGAGTTTGTATTATCTCCCCCTGTCCTACAGAGTGATATTGAGTGGAGTTTGTATGATCTCCCCCTGTTCTACAGAGTGGGTGAGTGGAGTTTGTATTATCTCCCCCTGTTCTACAGAGTGAGTGGAGTTTGTATTATCTCCCCCTGTTCTACAGAGTGAGTGAGTGGAGTTTGTATGATCTCCCCCTGTTCTACAGAGTGAGTAAGTGGAGTTTGTATGATCTCCCCAAGTTCTACAGAGTGAGTGGAGTTTGTATTATCTCCCCCTGTTCTACAGAGTGTGGAGTTTGTATGATTTTCCCCTGTAATACAGAGTGAGTAAGTGGAGTCTGTATGATCTTCCCCCTGTTCTACAGAGTAAATGATTGCGTGGAGTTCCTACACTTTGACATTAGAGAATGAGACTCTACACTGCGACATGGCATCATGATTCTCTACACTGTGACATGAGAGCATTAGTCTCTACACTGTGACATGGCATCATGATTCTCTACACTGTGATATTGTATCATGAGTCCCTGTTGCTGTTTTCTAAGTAAAATGTAAAACGTATTAATGATATTGTGTTTATGGTATCGTGTTTACACTATTATTAAATTGTATTCATAGTAACACCCCGATTTACGCCCTTCCACTGTTCGTGATTTACTGCTAACGCACTCAACTTGCCGGTACCAAATCGCGTTTCACGTACACAGGCACCTCGCCGTAACACACTCGAAATTTGCGAACTTTACCATCGAGACCCAACTTTGTAGTGACGCAGTTCGGAGACAGGAATTATTGGAGGCACCTTTCTTTATTCTTTGCACACAATGGGGACTATACGCACCCTATGTGGGTGTACACTTTATATATTACACACACAACCGTCGATTGTCGGCGACACTATCGAGCTGTGACGGAGGCTTGTGTTGCGCCCGAAACGTCGTGATTTAATTGATTTTATTGTATACCTACGTGACTTTACCGAAAGAACCAAAGAGTTTGTGATTTTATTAGTTTACACTTGAACTTTATGGCGGGAACCCGGGGTCCCATAAGCCCCCGGCTCTCGCATAAACTGCGTTGCTACGTCATTCTATGTCTGTTGAAGGCGAACAATACGGCAATCTATTCCTCTCGACTCGCTCTACAGTCTACACGATGTCCTAATCAAAGTTTCAAAGTTTTGTTTCTTCTACGCATTCAACCTCGCTGCGCTTGCATGACATAACAGAATGATCCGCGCCAGGTGGGTCGCGGCGTTTATGTGCACGGTGGGATGGAGTCACCAAAAATATATCAATTACGATTTTTACTTCTGTTTCTACAGGTAGGAACAACAGGTTCCACACTGCCCACCAGGGATTATTTGTCTGTCGTGCATAGCCACGCCCTCGATTTGTATTTCATAGAAGAGAGCTTCGGGCGGGCTCAGCACCACGTGACGCGCCGCCCCACGCAGCTTGCACCACGTGACACGGATCGCACGAATGCGCCGTCCAACCAAGTTCCGACCTGCCCACTCCGAAGGAACGTGTTTTAACTCACTCAGTCTGTTGTGTTTCGGGTCCCCGGGGTCCCGCCATAAGGTTCACTTGACCAAGGGGCAAATACAAATGGCGCGTTTTCGTCCGAGAGTTTAGTGTGTTGTATCTGTATACTTTGTTGAAACGTAAACCCAACAGTTTGTCAGTTAAAAGCGTTGCAAGGATAGGCGCGCGCAGACAGAGAAAAAAAATGACGTTTATAGGTAAGATATACAACAATCCCTCGCCAAACGTGGGGGTTAGGTTCCTGGAAAATGTCACGGGAGGCAAATCCGCGGTTGTTGAAGTACAGGGTCCTAAGGGAAATACGGGGTTAGGGGAGCCACGGCCGCTGTCAGACTCGCCAAAGCTTAACCAAGTTGCCTGTTAATTAACTATACGCCGAATAAAATCCAGTACATTACAGGCAATAATACATATAAACTGTTGCATTAACTTCATGTACCTTTAATATTAATGATGGTGATGACAATGAGATGATGGGGGAACGGCTCGCTAGAAGAAGGGGCCAGAGACGCACCGCACTCACCTTCACCACTCGCTTACCACGCTCTCGGCTCTACGATTGAGGGGGCAAAATGAACGTGAATGCGCTTGCGACAGAGGTCGCAAACGGGTTTTGATTCCTTACCCGTACCCGGCCGCACCAGGGTCGCAAACGGGTACCCGTACCCATACCCGGCGGGTACGGGTAGCCGGGTATCGGGTAGGGTATCGGGTACCCGGTTGCGACCTCTGGCTTGTGACGCGACGTGGTCTAACGCGCTGCGAGAATTCGAGTAGTAAGTTCACGGTATCAACGAGAACTGACGGTGGCAGCTGATCAGCTTCGCAGCAGCCACGGGGTGGCACTGTGGCGCGGGAGGAGACCCACGGCTCCGCGAAATTAGTGGCAATGACGTCACGCAAAACAATGACGTCATGTCGCAACGCAATGACATGTTAAACGCGTCATGTGGCTTCCTTGACACCGCGTGCTTGCTTACCCATGGATTCTCAACCGCGATTGGTTAATGGGTGTACAAGTAATACACCGTGTAGACGTGAAACTGTGTTTGGCAAGTCCGCGGTTGGCGAGGGATCCCTGTACACTTACTATTGAGCATCCTCTGTTTAGGTTCTGTACGACGTCACGATCCACCATACCATCACTCGTAGTAGTAGGTTCAATACCACATTATGATTCACGATCCCATCTCTAGTAGTAGTAGGTTCTGTACCACGTTACGATTCACCATCCCATCTCTAGTAGACGTACCTACAACTACTAGGTGGTGGATTTTAGCGTAAACTATATGTATGATTATCCGTATAGTATGTTTAATACGTGGTACAGTACCTACTAGTAGTTACGATCCACTATCCCATCTTTAGTAGTTGTACCTACAACTAGAAGTAGTAGGTACTCTACGACCCACCGTCCCATCTTGGCTTTGATTGAAGTATTTTCCATTTACTTTCTGGTTTTCAGGACCGCATCCGGGGTGTAAACCGGACTATGCCTGTACTTTTTGAAAACGAATTTCTTTACAACTGATTCTCGTGTTTAGTTTATTGTCTTTACACCCGCACCTCCGATCAGCACGGTTGGCTACGTACGGTGCAAAGGAAGTTTAACATAGCGCTTGTTTCTACCGCTTTAAAGTAATCTTTATTTCTTATGTAATTCCACTTCTAATGCATTCTTTTAGACCTGCTGCTCGTTATTTTCTGCGATGCATCCATGTTGACAATGTTCTATTAATTTAGTTTCAATTATATAATTATGTAACAGCAGCACCTTGCCACGATCATTTATTGGCAGACTCCGTAGGAAAAAAACAATGGTGTTTTATTAATCGACTTTCTCGACAAAAAAGTGAGAAATTATTGGAGGGATCATCGCTCTCCTCGGGAGAGAGGGGACGACTCAGAGGCGCCCAGAAGAAGGAACCACAGATGAGGTGAGGAGCCAGTGTTACAGACAACTGCCCAAGCTCTGGTTGTATCTCTAAATTAATGAGTGTTTACATGTGGGAGGACACCGGAGAGAAAACCACACATGCGAGGGGGAAGCACTCTATCCCATACAGGGGTGAAGAGGTGGAGTCCACCTTCTTGCGATAGCGCCTTCTGGCACAGCCTGTGTTATAGCTCCTCCTCGACGCCCACCCACGGATGGAATTTGAACTTCTTTCGCACCGTATGTAGCCAACCGTGCTAATCGGAGGTGCGGGGGAAGGACAACAAATTATGGGTCTCTGTGTGAACCTATGGGTCTCTGTGTGAGTCTATGGGTCTATGTGCGAGTCTATGGATTTCTATTGAGTCTATGGGTCTCTGTGTGAGTCTATGGGTCTATGTGCGAGTCTATGGATCTCTATTGAGTCTATGGGTCTCTGTGTGAGTCTATGGGTCTATGTGTGAGTCTATGGGTCTATGTGTGAGTCTATGGGTCTCTGTGTGAGTCTATGGGTCTCTGTGTGAGTCTGTGTCTCTGTGTGAGTCTATGGGTCTCTATTGAGTCTATGGGTCTCTGTGCTAATCGGAGGTGCGGGTGAAGGACAACAAACTATGCATCTCTGTGTGTCTATGGGTCGTTGTGTGAGTCTATGGGGATCGTTGTGTGAGTCTATGGGTCGTTCTTTGGCACCGTACGTAGCCAACCGTGCTAATCGGAGGTGCGGGGTAAGGACAACAAACTTACACAAAAATCAGTTCTAACGAAATTAGTTTTCAATCTTGATGATTTAAAAGCCCATAGCTCCCAGTAGCTTCCTAATATCGTAAGGAAGCACGTTCCAGACAGCCGCAGAAGCGCATCTGAAAGCGCCTCGCGATGTGGCGCCCACCGTCTTTGTTCGATGGCGAGCCCCAAGAGCTGCTGCTGCTGCGAGGATGACTGGAGTTTACGATCCTTGACGAGATGGAATTATTGTTGATAATGCGTCACCTGAACGTGGATCATAGCCAAACATTGACCCCGAGTTTTATTGTAATCAACAATAGAGATGAAATCATGTACACAATACACTGTCCCGAATACAGTGTACACTGTACCCAAAACAGTTTACACTGTACCAAATACAGTTTACACTGTACCCAATACAGTTTACACTGTATCCAATACAGTTTACACTGTACCAATTACAGTTTACATTGTGCCCAATACAGTTCGCAACTGGCATCGTCAGGGTCGTGATCGAACCCACTCCCTCCTATATTATCAGGCGAGGTAGTCAACATCTCCGAGCCATTGTAGCGTTAAGGTCGGGATCGAACCCACGACCTCCTGTATACCAGGCGAGGTAGTCAACATCCCACCGCGGCACTTTGACTTTGTGAGAAATCGCAATCGAGTGACTTGCGGCGTCAACTTATTTTCCATTTTTGTCGTCTTTGCCATTAAAAATTTGAACTGAAACTCCAGGACATGCCGATGATGGCCGACTACTCTTTTGCGAACGACGTCTCTGGGAGACCTTTAACGTCCGCTCCGATAAAATCTTTAACAATGCACCGCAATAGTATTAATCCGTCGGGGGTTACGGCCCACCGGTGTTAGGAACCGCGATCGTTCTGCGACTGGGCCATTGCGCTCACCACCCCTTTCATCGCGTGGTGGAGAATGCTGCGGAGCGCTTGTGGTCGTAAAAGTAGTCATCTCTGCCCTCCTCCTCATCCTGCTCCTCATCGGCCCAGCGAACTCGGTTGCTGCTGTAGTTGGATTCCAGAAGCTTCTGAGCGGCGCGGTAGCTCTTCCAAGCTTCCTCGCTCCATCTCATGCCTTCTAAATCCTCCTCATCACCATCATCACCCTCATCCTCGTCATCATCCACACCACGACCACCTCTACTGCCACACTTGCTGCCGCTGCTGTAGCTACAGACACTGTCGCATTCGACGACATCGCAGGGGGCACTGCGCCTGCCGCCGCCGCCGCTGGCGTTCGTGCAGCGGATGTCAGTGGCCATCCTCCTCCCCTCGCCCCGACACCGCTCCTCCGCTGCGGCCGCACTCCTCCCGCCTGGGCCCTGAAGCCGTGGGTCCGCGTCGGGCCAGTGACAGTCGTCGGACGCCTCCCCATCATCGCCTCTCCTCCACTCTGACTCCGGGCACCCGCGCACTTCTCTCGCTTCCCCGAGGTAACGGTCATTGCTTGTGGCGTCCTCCCCATAACGGCTTTTTACCCTCGACTCCGACGCTACGAACTGTTCCCGGACCTCCCCGGGACCGTATCTCAACCTCGACTCCGATGCTCCGAACTCTTCCCGGATCTCCCCGGGACCGCATCTCAACCTCGACTCCGACGCTACGAACTCTTCCCGGACCTCCCCAGGACCACATCTCAACCTCGACTCCGATGCTCCGAACTCTTCCCGGATCTCCCCGGGACCGCATCTCAACCTCGACTCCGATGCTCCGAACTCTTCCCGGATCTCCCCGGGACCACTCCTGAAGTCCGCGTTTGGCCAGCGACACTGGTTTGTCACCTCCTCGTGACCTCTCCTCCCATCTGACTCCAAGCACCCGCGCACTTCTCTCCCCTCCGTGTGACCGCATCTCAGCATCGAGTCCGGCTCTCCGTGCTCTCCTCTGCCCCTCCCGTGACCCTCTCGCGAAAGCGGCGAGGGCACGTGGAGGCGCCGCTCAGGAATCTTGTTGCTGCTCCCCTGCCTCGAACTCAGAGCTTGATGCCCCTCCTCCCGCTCCTCCTCCACGTTCCCCACGTGACCGCTTCTGAACGTCGAGTCCGGCGCTCCGTGCTCCGCTCTCGTCTCCCCGTGGCTGCTTCTCGACACGGGGCAGGGCGTGTGGCCGACCTGCGGCCTCGTCCCACGGGTCTCCGCTGCCTCCCTCCTATCCCCACTTCTCCCCTGGTACTGATTCGTGGCTTCTTCACGGCCGCTTCTGAACCTCGACCCAGGCTCAGTACACACCTCCGTGACCTCCACGTGACCACTTTTGGACCTTGACCCAGGCTCCGTATACACCTCTGTCACCTCCACGTGACCACTTTTGGACCTCGACCCAGGCTCCGTACACACCTTCGTGACCTCCACGTGACTGCTTCTCAGGTGGCACTGGTCCGTGACCTCGTTGAGACAGCTTCTTGACCTTAACTCGGTCTGCGTACACACTTGGTTGACCTCGATGTGACCGCTTCTGAACCCAGGCTCCGTACACACTTTCGTGACCTCCACGAGACTGCTCCTCAAGTGCGTTTGGTCCGTGACGTCGTTGAGATCGCTTCTTGACCTTGACCCAGTCTCCGCACACACCTCCGTGACCCCCACGTGACCGCCTCTTGATCCGGCCTCTGTACCCTCTCGCATATCCTTCCCGTGACTGCCCATCGTAACCGTAAGCTCTTCCGCCACTTGCCCACAACTGCTTACCACGACGGAGTCCGCCCCGTGACATTCCCCCGTGACCACTCCGAGGCTAATCCTTAGGCAGCAGCGATCCGTGACTTCCTCGTGACTTGTGCTCACCATCGAGCCAGTCTGTACAGACTCTTCCCTCAACTCCTTGCCGTGACTGCTTCCCACGCTTGGACTCGGATCTCCGAACGCTTCCGTGACCTTTGTGAGATTGCTCCTGGAGTCCGACTCTCCCCTGACGTGCTCGTCCTTGACCTCCCTCCCGTCACTGCTTGGCATGCGCGGACTCAGAACTCCACAATGGCCCATGACCCCCTCCCCGTGACCGCTCTCTACTTCTGAGTCCGACTCTCGGCACTCGTCCTCGTCCTCCGTGTCGCTCCTTCTCAACCTCGGTTCCTCCGTGACCTAAAAAAAGTACAAATATTATTTTATTTGACCACGGCAGGCCCACTGAGCTACGTAGCTCTTTTTGAGAAGCGACAAATGATAGCTCAACCGAGTGGCTTATCATGGAGTCGCCACACAGAGACCCACAGACTCACCACATCGAGACCCATAGACTCATCACACAGAGACCCACAGACTCACACAGAGACCCACAGACTCACCACATCGAGACCCATAGACTCATCACACAGAGACCCACAGACTCACACAGAGACCCACAGACTCACCACATCGAGACCCATAGACTCATCACACAGAGGCCCACAGACTCACACAGAGACCCATAGACTCATCACACAGAGACCCATAAACTCACCACATCGAGACCCATAGACTCATCACACAGAGACCCACAGAATCACCACACAGAGGCCCATAGACTCATCACATAGAGACCCATAAACTTACTACACAGAGGCCCACAGACTCACACAGAGACCCACAGACTCACCACATCGAGACCCATAGATTAATCACACAGAGGCCCACAGACTCACACAGAGACCCATAGACTCATCACACAGAGACCCATAAACTCACCACATCGAGACCCATAGACTCATCACACAGAGACCCACAGACTCACCACACAGAGACCCACAGAATCACCACACAGAGACCCATAGACTCATCACACAGAGACCCACAGACTCACCACACAGAGACCCACAGACTCACCACACAAAGACCCATAGACCCATAGACTCACCATACAGAGACAATAGACTCACCACACAGAGACCCCATAGCCTCATCACACAGAGATCCATAGCCTCATCACACAGAGACCCATAGACTCACCACACAGGGACCCATAGACTCACCATTTATAGAAACATAGACTCACCACACAGAGACAGACAGACTAAATTTATACAAAAAATACTATTTTCGTTACCAAATGATGGCTTAACGAAGTGACTTTTTACGTGTAAATCTATAGCCGAGGCCAATGCAGAAGGTATATTTGTAGTTTTCATGTTCTCCCCATGGTCGCATGGGGTTTTCTCCTAATTGCCATGCCAACAGGCGTCGTCTGGGTCGCTGGGATCGGATCCACGATCTCCCGCATACCCGGTGAGGGAGTTAACATATCATAGCCACCGAAGCGCTCCTCATAGAAACAAAGATCCCCCATGTAGCCTTACCAGACTGTTGGGGCAAGTGCTGTTGTATAGCCGGTATGAAGGCCGGCACGGTACGCATGGGGGTGGGTGGCCAGCACCACGCCCGACCACCTTTGTCTCCCCCAGCGTCCACGTTTACAACACATCACCACACCAGGCACTTATTCGAGGCGGAGTCGACTCCCCCTCTCACGCACAAACTCCAAACAACACGCAGCAGCAGTCATCAGGGCACCACGGGGATCGGACCCACGACCTCCCGCATACCCGGTGAGGGATTTAACATCTCATAACCACCCCCACCCCACCTACCTCCCCGTGACGTCTCCGCAGACGCACCTGGCCACCCCCTCCGGGACCGCCGTCTGCCGCCCCCCGTCCTCCTCCTCCTCTGCGACCGCCCGACGATGGCCTCCAGCCGTGGCCGCGTGGCTCCCCCCTCTCGGCCTCGAGTCGCTCGACGCGCAGCTCCAGCGAGCGGGGCCAGCGCGGCTCCGTCGCCTCGTGGAGCAGCGGCCGAGGCCTGGCGCACCGGCGGGCAGAAGGGGGCTATCGTGGAACTGCTTCGGGGGGGGGGGGGGGCTACGGTTCGTTTGGTTTGTGTTCGCTAACAGCACTTGCCACAACGGTTTGTTCAGGCTATCGGGGGGATCTTTGTCTTTGTTTGTTTGTAATGTATGAGGTGGCTAGGAGATGTCGTCTCCCTCGCCTGGTGTGCAGGAGCTCGTGGGTTTGATCCTGGACCTTGACGTTGCCTGCTGCTGTATATTTGGAGTTGGCGTATTCTTTATGTCTATGGGTCCCTGTGTGGTGAGTCTATGGGTCTCTGTGTGATGAGTCTATGGGTCTCTGTGTGCTGAGTCTGTGGGTCTCTGTGTGGTAAGTCTACGGGTCTCTGTGTGGTGAGTCTACGGGTCTCTGTGTGGTGAGTTTGTGGGTCTCTGTGTGGTGAGTCTATGGGTCTCTATGTGGTGAGTCTATAGGTCTCTGTGTGGTGAGTCTGTGGGTCTCTGTGTGGTGAGTCTATGGGTCTCTGTGTGGTGAGTCTATGGGTCTCTATGTGGTGAGTCTATGGGTCTCTCTGTGGTGAGTCTATGGGTCTCTGTGTGGTGAGTCTATGGGTCTCTGTGTGGTGAGTCTATGGGTCTCTGTGTGGTGAGTCTGTGGGTCTCTGTGTGGTGAGTCTGTGGGTCTCTGTGTGGTGAGTCTGTGGGTCTCTGTGTGGTGAGTCTGTGGGTCTCTGTGTGATGAGTCGGTGGGTCTCTGTGTGGTGAGTCTATGGGTCTCTGTGTGGTGAGTCTATGGGCCTCTCAATGAGTCTGTGGGTCTCTGTGTGAGTCTGTGGCTCTCTGTGAGTCTGTGCGTCTCTGTGTGAGTCTATGGGTCTCTGTGTGAGTCTGTGGGTTTCTGTGTGGTGAGTATGTGGCTATGTGTATCAATATCTCTGCCTCTCAGTATTTAAGGCATTTGTGGCTGTCTGTGTGGTGAGTTTAGAGTATTCGGCTCCTACTATACATTTCCACACGTGATGATGAGAAGCCACTTCGCTGAGCTGTGGTTTGTGGCCAAGTTGCCTCTATAAAGAAGCTACATAGCTCAGTGGGCCTTACCTGGTATTTAAATCGTTTTAGTAGAACACGTGTTGGTTTTTGCGACCAATATCACGCATAATACAGATTTTTTTGGGTGAGATCGCCTAAATATAAATGTGTCGTTAAACTCTCCACCACTCGACACAGCCAATTGGTAAGGTTTGTCACGTAAACAGAACGTGCCAATTCGTTACGGGTACAGCACACCAATGTGTTGGAGAGCAAATCTACAGCACCCCCCCCAAAAAAAAAACCTGTATCGTGGATAGTTTTAGTTTAGTCTTAGCTTAGCAGAAGGTGATATCACGGATGATCTTCTGAGCTCCCTACGAGTAACTTTATATGCGCACATTTTCCCATGTCTGGAGACGTTCATCGCATGACAATATTAAAAACAATATGAGTTTAAGATAGTAGTAGTGGAATTTGGTCAAGTTAAATAAAAACATACAATTATTTAATTGTCACGGGTATTTCGATTCGGTTTTGGTAACTGGATGGCCACCAGATCATTAATAAATTCCCTAAATTATGCAAGAACCTCACAACCACTAACCTCTCAGCCACCCACACACCCACCCTGCCCCCACCACTCACCACCCACACACCCCCTCCTGCCCCCACCACGCAGCCACCCACACACACACCCCCCCCTGCCCCTCCCACTCACCACCCACACACCCCCCCCCGCCCCCACCACTCAGCCACCCACACCCCCCCCTGCCCCTCCCACTCACCACCCACACACCCCCCCTGCCCCTCCCACTCACCACCCACACACCCCCCCTGCCCCCACCACTCACCACCCACACACCCCCCCCTGCCCCCACCACTCACCACCCACACACCACCCCTGCCCCTCCCACTCACCACCCACACACCCCCCCTGCCCCTCCCACTCACCACCCACACACCCCCTCCCACCACTCACCACCCACACACCCCCCCCTGCCCCCACCACTCAGCCACCCACACACCCCCCCCTGCCCCTATCACTCAGCCACCCACACACCCCCCTGCCCCTCCCACTCACCACCCACACACCCCCTCCTGCCCCCACCACTCAGCCACCCACACACCACCCCCTGCTCCCACCACTCAGCTATCCACACACCCCCCCTGCCCCTCCCACTCACCACCCACACACCCCCCCCTGCCCCCACCACTCACCACACCCCCCCCCCTGCCCCTCCCACTCACCACCCACACACCCCCCTGCCCCCACCACTCAGCCACCCAGACACCCCCCCTGCCCCCACCACTCAGCCACCCACACACCCCCCCTGCCCCCACCACTCACCACCCACACACCCCCCCCTGCCCCCACCACTCACCACCCACATCCCCCTCCCTGCCCCTCCCACTCACCACCCACACACCCCCCCTGCCCCCACCACTCAGCCACCCACACACCCCCCCTGCCCCTCCCACTCAGCCACCCAGACACTTGCCCTACCCAGGCTGTCAGGTTCAGATTCAGCGTTGGGGTCAGAGTCGGGCTGCCATTTGGGGTGAAAGTCGTCGGGGTGAGTGAAGAGTCGTTCGCTCACTCGCTCCGCTCTCTCTCCTCCTCGAGGGGACGGCCCCAGTTGGACTCCAGCTCCGCCAGCCGCGCCCGCAGGCCCGCGACCTCCCGGCGGGCGCCCAACGTCCACCACGCCAGGGCCGCCAGGAGCGGCCGCTGCTGCCGGGGCCCATCGGCCCGTCGCTTCGCGGCCTCTGGCTTGGCCGTCCCAGGCCCGGGGGCCCCGGATCCGGGCCGCCCGGCCTCCTCCCGGTCCGCGCTCGGGGCCGACGGCTTCCCAGCGACGGGCCGAGGGGCCGCGTCAGAGCGACGCGTTGGTGCCTGCGCGGTGAAGGAGGGGAAAAGGCGGCGCTCACGACAGAGAGGGGCACGTGGATTAGTGAGCGTGCCTACACACACATGGTGGCGACACCATCATCATCACCACATTGAACTTCATCGAACAGTGGATGAACCACGATGATGATTATACTGAGAGGCAGAGAGATTCATACACAGAGAGCCACAGACTCAACACCCAGAGACCCATAGACACACACAGAGAGCCACAGACTCGCACAGAGAGCCACAGACTCACACAGAGACCCACAGACTCATTGAGAGACCCACAGACTCACACAGAGACCCACAGACTGACACACAGAAGCCCACAGACTCACCACACAGAGACCCACAGACTCATTGAGAGACCCACAGACTCACCACACAGAAACCCAAAGACTCATCACACAGAGACCCACAGACTCATTGAGAGACCCACAGACTCACCACACAGAAACCCAAAGACTCAACACACAGAGACCCACAGACTTACACAGAGACCCGTAGACTCACACAGAGACCCGTAGACTCACACAGAGACCCGTAGACTCACACAGAGACCCATAGACTCCCAAAATAGACCCGTAGAATCGCATAAAAACCCATAGACTCACACAGAGATCCGTAGTTTGTTGATCCTCCCCGGCACCTCCGATTAGCACGGTTGGCTACGTACGGTGCAAAAGAAGTTCAACATGCACACATATTAGGGAACACATTTTTTTTATAGCGAAGATGCGGATTGGATATAGCGCGATCGAGTGAACGGAGCTACGTCACGCGGCGTAGCACCGTCATCACACAAGGCGTTGAGATGATGCTCCCAGATGGCCAGCCTGCGCACGCATCTTACGCGTTATTGCGGACTGGAAACTAAGGGGCCGTCCATAAATCACGTCACGCACCTGGAGGGGGGGGGGGGGTCAGACATTTGTGACGATGGGGGGGGGGGGGAGTTGAGAAATGTGACGTCACATCAAAATGCGCAACTTAAAAAAAATATAGTCAACACGTTCTACTTAATTAAATAGACTTTTTAATAAATGTTTTCTCCTACAACATCAGTGTGCAGTTCCCAAGCTCTTCGGTCCCCTATCTATCATCTCAACTTGTAACGTGTACAGACAGACAGAGAGGGGTGAGGAGGATGAGGAACCACGCACGAGCAGCGGCAAGGCATGGGCTGCTGTATACGAAGTGACGGGCGCTATACCAACAGTTTTGCTCGATTTAACACGTGGAAGGCTTTCGCCACCAATATTATTCATAATAAAGGTTTTTGGGTTAGATCGCGTTATTTATAAATGTGTCGTAACCCTCCACCACCCGACACGGCCAATCAGCAAAAAAATGTGTCACTTTTTCAAAAGATAAAATAATTCACTTCTTTAGCCCACCGGTGTGCTGAAGAGAGATTCAACAGCATTTTTAAATTTGAGTAGTTCGACGTTTCGCTGATAATTACAATCAGCTTCATCGGGCAAGAATTGTGAAGCTCTCCTGTTGCTTCCGGTCTTAAATAGAGCAGCAGCATCAGGGTGACGTCATCATTTAATTCAATTCAATCTGGTGCAGTGATTCGAGGCAAGGAGGGGGAGGGTATTGTAATTATATAGATTGGTAATCATTCAACTGTTATTCATTGGTGTTTGTTTCCCTTATAAGGAATTGCCATTGTATTTATTTAATTAAAGTGACACATTTTTTTACTGATTGGCCGTGTCGGGTGGTGGAGGGTTACGACACATTTATAAATAACGCAATCTGACCCAAAACCTATATTATGAGTTTTGCTCGAGTTCTGCCCGAGTCTCCGACACGGCGTGACGCACAGACCCCGATTCTCTCCCTCTGACGCCGCAGTCTGGAGCCGAGGAATCGCAGAGCGAGGAGCAGGAGCAGCAGCAGCAGCAGCCACGGCAGGCCAGAGGCATGCGGAGACGTCAGGACCCTGCGGGCAGCAGTGGGAGAGAGATCCGCTTAGTACGACTGTCACATGTGTGGACAATTCGATACGCGCGGTATGAAGTTGATGTGCAATAACTGAACTTTGGATGCATTTACTGTTGTTTTAATGGCATGAACGAAAGTATATGTGAAGTGAAATGATAAATAAATACTCTGAAGTTAGTTAATAAATAATAAAAGTATCCATCTACTGTACTATATAAATAGATATGACGTGCTCATACATACAGACACATGCACATACACACACACAATCACATACACACTCACATACACACACACAATCACAACAACAACCGCCATTCGCCACTAAGTGGCGGTGACGTCACCACGACGCTTGTGCCAGGCCATGTGCACCTTGAGGCCACGTGAAGTGTCGAACGCCCGCTGGCAGGAGGTCACGGGGCAGACCCAGGTGCCACGGGTCGACTGACCGAGATGACCGAGATGACTGGCTGATGCACCACCTGTGCCCCCTACTGTACCAACTTGCTGTGCTTTAGCCACCCGGCGCTCCGCTCGTTGTTGTGAGCGTCGCTCCTCCGCCCTCCGTTGTTGTTGGAGGGCGACTGCCTCCAACTGCCCAGTAGCGTCCTTCACGAGCCTCCTCCACTGAGGCCGATCTTGACACCGCTGGTACCAGTCGTCGGCAAGTCCACTCAGCTCCACGTCCTCCTGTACCACGTCACTCCATCTCTTCTCTAGCCCGTGTCACTCACCCACTCACCAACCCACCCACCCACCCACTCACCAACCCACCCACCCACTCACCAACCCACCCACCCACCCACTCACCCACCCACTCACCCACCCACCCACTCACCCACCCACCCACTCACCAACCCACCCACCCACTCAGCCACCCACCCACCCATCACTCCATCTCTTCTCTAGCCCGTGCCACGCCCGTTTAGCCCCCTCGATCCGGCGAACAAAAGCTGTTTAGGCATGCGGTGGCTGGGCATGCGGGCTACATGACCCAGCCAACGCAGCCTTGCCTGCCGGAGGAGCTCACTGATGGGACTTTGCCCAGATCTTTCAAGGACTTGTGAGCTCCTCACACAATCCAGCCTGGTTAAACCCAGGATGGATCGTAGGCAGGCCAGCCTAAATGTTTCCAACCGGCGAAGATGCTCCACTAGGGGGGTCCACGTTTCGCAAGCGTAGAGAAGGGAGGGAATGACCGTGGCCGAGAAGACCTGAAGCTTCGTGCGGAGCGACAGACCAGGTAGCTTCCACACAGCGTTACGCAACCGATGAAAAGATATTGCCGCTCGACTGATTCGGAGTGAGACCTCTGCTGATAAACTGGAGCAGGTCATAAGCACACTGCCCAGGTATGGGAAACTCTCCACTCAATCACACACACAATCACACACACACGATCACACTCACACAACGACATACACACACACACAATTACATACACACACAATCACACACACACAATCACATACACACGCACACACACAATCACATACTCACACACAATCACACTCACTCACACAATCACACTCATTCACAATCACATTCACATACACACTCATACAGACAAAGACCCCCTTATAGCCTGCACGTGCTGTTGGGACAAGTGCTGTTAGTGTAGTTCAGCACTGTGGCGCACCAGGCAGTGGGTGGCAACCACCACGACCCGGCCGCCTTTGTCTCCCCAGCGGCGATATTTAATACGCACCGTACCACGTGACTCACTTGAGGCCGAGTGGACCTAGGGGAGTCCCGCACAGACACTCACCGCTTCGTGGCGAGGCGGACGCGGTCGAGAAGACAGCCGCAGAGCGAGTGGTGGTGCAGCCCTGCTGATAATGATGCTGATGAAGCTGCTGATGCTGCTGATGATGCTGCTGCTGATGATGTTGCTGATGAAGCTGATGATGCTTCCACTATAAACGCTTTAACGGCGTGAATCAAAAACATAATCATCAGTAGCATCATCATAATGAAGAGGTCGCTATGGAGATAAGGCAAGTGCTGTTGCTGATGACGATGGTTGATGCTGCTGATGATTGTACTGCCACAGCTAATGTCGATACTGCTGATGATGCATATAGACAAAGTGGCTGATGATACTGCTGATGATGCTGATACTTGCAGATGATGTCGCTGCTGCTGCTGATTATAATATAGCTGCTGCTGCTGATGATGTCCCTGTCGATGATGCTGATGATACTGCTGATGATGCTGATGATGCTGCTGCTGATGTCCCTGCTGATGATGCTGCTGCTGATGGTGATGATGCTGCTGATGATGTTGCTGATGGTGATGGTGGTGATGATGATGGTGATGATGGTGATGATGATGGTGGTGATGAAGCTGATGATGCTGCTGCTGATGGTGGTGATGATGATGATGATGCTGATGATGATGGAGGTGGTGGAGTTGGAGACCCAAACGGCCAAACGGACCCGGCTCGCGACCCGGGCACGCGCCACACAGACAAAGCTCCCCCGTGTAGCCTCTCCGTGGCTGTCGGGGCAAGTGCTGCTGCTGATTGTACTATTGCTGCTGATGATGATTGTACTATTGCTGCTGCTGATGATGATTGTACTATTGCTGATGATGATTGTACTATTGCTGCTGCTGCTGATGATGATGATTGTACTATTGCTTATGATGATGATTGTACTATTGCTGCTGATGGTGATTGTACTATTGCTGCTGCTGATGATGATTGTACTATTGCTGCTGATGATGATGATTGTACTATTGCTGCTGCTGATTGTACTATTGCTGATGATGATCATGATGATTGTACTATTGCTGATGATTGTACTATTGCTGCTGCTGATGATGATTGTATTATTGCTGATGATAATTGTACTATTGCTGATGATTGTACTATTGCTGCTGCTTATGATGATTGTACTATTGCTGATGATGATTGTACTATTGCTGCTGCTGATGATTGTACTATTGCTGATGATGATGATTGTACTATTGCTGCTGCTGCTGATGATGATTGTACTATTGCTGCTGATGATGATTGTACTATTGCTGCTGATGATTGTACTATTGCTGCTGATGATGATTGTACTATTGCTGATGACGATTGATTGATGGCTTATGATGATACTGTTGATGATACTGTACGGACTCTTCCCCGTGTAGCCTGTGACAGGCTGTTGGGGCAAAATGCTGTTAGCGAGTAGCAGCGCCTATGAAGGTCGGCACGGCACACGAGGGGGTGGGTGGCCAACACCCCGCCCGGCCGCCTTTGTCTCCGCGGTGGCGATGTTTACTACGCGACACCAGGTTCTCACTTGAGGCTGAGTCGACCTAGATACTGATAGACACACAACCTGCATTATCACACCCAGACACACAGACCCAGATACACACACACACCCAGACACACACACCCAGACACACACACACCCAGACACACACACACCCACACACACACCCACCCAGACACACCCACACCCACCCAGACACACACACAGACACACACCCAGACACACACAGACACAGACACACCAGACACACACACACACAGACACACATGCACCCAGACACACACACACACCCAGACACACACACAGACACACACCCAGACACACACACACCCAGACACACACAGACACACACACAGACACACCCAGACACACACACACCCAGACACACACACACCCAGACACACACACACCCAGACACACACACACACACCCACCCAGACACACACCCAGACACACACACTCCCAGACACACACAGACATACACACCCAGACACACACACACCCAGACACACTCAGACACAACATGCATGATCATACACACACACACACCCAGACACACAAACCCAGATACACACACACCCAGACACACACACAACACACACACTCTGATTACTGTATTTTCAGTAAGCCAGCTCCATCAACTCTGAGTCCCGCCTTCAAGAGAGAGGGGGGTTTGTTGTTGTAGACTCCACGCATGCACGCGTCGAGTCTAAATGAACGTAACTTCATTTAAATAAGTAATATAAAACAAATATTTTTTAAAACACGCTTTAATGAAATGTACCGCACTAGTAATGGCAGAACTCCACGACTCCAGGAAGTGGCCCCGAGGCTTTCCATAACGTAAGGGACTGGCCATTTACAGCCAACGTGAGTTGAGCGTGGACAATTAGACCCAAGCCGAAACATAACATGTAAAAAAGATTGTTTAAAAATATAAACGTTTTATTTTTAATCATATAATATAATATTGTCATCAGTATGACATAAGTATACCAAGTTTGCAGTCGATACCACATTGGGAAGTGGGTTAATATTGAGTTACAAGATTTGAGGATACAACAACGACAACAACAACAGAGTGAGTTAAATGGAAACTGTAATACATCAATTATTTTATTTTACTTGACCAGGTCAAGTCTACTGAGCGACGTAACTCTTTTTTTTGAACGATGCGGATATCACAAATTATAACTCAACTAAGTGACTTATCATCATCAAGTGGAAATGTCGAGTGTCGTCAGCCAATTACTCTAAGCTCATCACACAGAGACCCACAGACTCACCACGCAGAGACCCATAGACTCACCACACACAGACCCACAGACTCACCACGCAGAGACCCATAGACTCACCACGCAGAGACCCATAGACTCACCACACAGATGCCCACAGACTCACGATGACTCACAGACTCACCACACAAAGACCCATAGACTCATCACACAGAGACCCATAGACTCATCACACAGAGACCCATAGACTCATCACACAGAGGCCCATAGACTCACAATGACTCACAGACTCACCACACAAAGACCCATAGACTCATCACACAGAGACCCATAGACTCATCACACAGAGACCCATAGACTCATCACACAGAGGCCCACAGACTCACGATGACTCACAGACTCACCACACAAAGACCCATAGACTCATCACACAGAGACACATAGACTCATCACACAGAAACCCATAGACTCATCACACAGAGGCCCACAGACTCACGATGACTCACAGACTCACCACACAAAGACCCATCGACTCATCACACAGAGACCCATAGACTCATCACACAGAGACCCATAGACTCATCACACAGAGGCCCACAGACTCACAATGACTCACAGACTCACCACACAAAGACCCATAGACTCATCACACAGAGACCCATAGACTCATCACACAGAGACCCATAGACTCACCACACAGAGGCCCACAGACTCACGATGACTCACAGACTCACCACACAAAGACCCATAGACTCATCACACAGAGACCCATAGACTCATCACACAGAGGCCCACAGACTCACGATGACTCACAGACTCACCACACAAAGACCCATAGACTCATCACACAGAGACCCATAGACTCATCACACAGAGACCCATAGACTCATCACACAGAGGCCCACAGACTCACGATGACTCACAGACTCACCACACTAAGACACATAGACTCATCACACAGAGACCCATAGACTCATCACACAGAGGCCCACAGACTCACGATGACTCACAGACTCACCACACAAAGACCCATAGACTCATCACACAGAGACCCATAGACTCATCACACAGAGACCCATAGACTCATCACACAGAGGCCCACAGACTCACGATGACTCACAGACTCACCACACTAAGACCCATAGACTCATCACACAGAGACCCATAGACTCATCACACAGAGGCCCACAGACTCACGATGATTCACAGACTCACCACACTAAGACCCATAGACTCATCACACAGAGACCCATAGACTCATCACACAGAGGCCCACAGACTCACGCTGATTCACAGACTCACCACACTAAGACCCATAGACTCATCACACAGAGACCCATAGACTCATCACACAAAAATCCATAGACTCAGAGAGCCATAGATTAACACAGAGGTCTAGCCTCACCACACAGAGGCCCATAGAGTCACTGTATCAATTAGTCTCCCTGTAACACTGAACCTGTCCATATCGATTCTCCTGGACTCACCCTGAAAATGTTAAATATAAATCATTATCGCACGCATGACCCAGTACTGTAGCCTTTAAAATGAACTTCCACATGAACCACTTTACCAAGGTACACCTGTGCAAATTGGGAAAATATCCTCATTAACCACGTAATTTACGTGAAGGTTTAACACGCAGTAGGCTTTTGCGACCAATATGTTCCATAATAGAGTTTTTTTTTGGGTTACAAATATAAATGTCGTTAAACCCGCCACCACACGACACAGTAAATTAGTAGTAAGGTTTGTCACGTAAACAACACGTGACAATTCGTTATTCTTTCAGTACACCGGTGTGTTGGAGAGTAAATCCACAACATTTACAATTCGAGTGCCGTGACGTCTCACCGGTAATTACAACAACCAGCCTCATCAGGCGACAGCCACAATTGTGGAGAAACCCTCCTCCTGTTTCGGTCTTAAATAGATGAGTCAGTGTGATGTCGTCACTGTAAGCCCATCAGATGCGAAGACCAGAGGGGGGGGGTGGGGTTAAGGTATTTATAGACATTACAATGCATAGCTGTTAGTAAGACAATATGGAGAATACTGTATTCATAGCTCTAAACTTGGGAAGTGTCTTTGGTTGAGATCCGTCAATTTGCATTTTATCTATCTGTAGTTTATATTCTTGGTTCTTTCGGTAAAGTCACGTAGAAGGGAAATAATAAAATGTTCTTGCTGTGGTTTTCACACCTCATGATGATTGCTTGTGTTGCAATCGAAACGTCGTGAGAATTTAATTGTTTTATATGTTATTATTATTTTATTGTTTCCCTTCTACGTAACTTTATCGAAAGAACCAAGAATATGAATTCCTGCAGTCACGAAAGCTTTAAATCAAAATTGATCTGTAGTTTATCGAATCGTTACATCTGAGACTGACGAATAATTTTAACCTAGTCCTGGAATCAGTTTATTTTGGTCTGCAAAAACGACTGCGACTTTGTGTAAATTGTACTGTGGTTTCTATTGTGAGGTTGAGAATGAATCCCTAGAAAACAAAGTTGTGGCTGGACTCGATCTCATTTCATTGCTAGCTGTTTTGGTTGTCTGGGCTCGTGGACCTCTCGAGAGGAAGTTTGGATGTGGGCCTTTCGGAGTTTCTCCAATTTAGGCATTTTTAGAGGCAATAGCATTGCATCACAATAACCATTTGTATTCATATTCTTTGGTTATTTTCTAACTACGTAAAGTCAGGTAGTTAGAAATAAAATAAAACAAATCACGACGTTTCGATCGCAACACAAGCGACCTTCGTCAGGTGGAGAGTATGGATTCCTGCAGTCACGAAAGCTTCAAATCAAGATTGAACCATTGGTGTCGTTGTTTGCTTGCATTTCCCTCATGCTATACCACATTGTGCCTCGTGGAGTCAGCACCACGGCTGAAATTCCATATCTAATCAGGGCTCAAACTCCCGCAATGGTGTGAGCCATCCCAATTCCCAGTGATGTTTGTGCGTTTCAGCTGAGCAGTCTCCAGGCCCTTGATCTTCACCGGATCCTGTCCATTAGTCAGTGCGTTGTTGTACCCTTGCTGGAGTCCATAAATGACGCGATGCTCAGCCCATTCCGTGCTCCCTGCGGATGCCTCTTATAATGTTTGCAGTGTGGCCACATTGATGATGTTGGCAGGGCCTGTGTGTATGTGCTTGTGTGTATGAGGAGTAGTAACCTGCGTGCAGCAATGCTTCTCGTAAAAAAATAATTCAGTGTGGTGTGTGATGGTTTAACTTGATGTTCAGTGACAGAGTTAGCCAATTGTACAAAGAGAAGAGCAATTCCCGAAATGTAACATGTATCCTCTATGGAGCATGCGCTAGACGAATATGGATGTTTCTCATTTGTGCTGCTTCAAAACTTCCAATGCAAGAAAACGAATGTTCATTCTCGAATACTGTTTCTCTAATACAGTAGACTCTCGATTACCCGCGCTAATGGCGAAGTGGACGGCCGCGGATAATTCAACATTGTGGATAATCCAAAAATATAAAAAATTCCGTGGATTTCTATGCCAAATATTAACGATTGACGGATCGATGCGTGTGCTCAGTGATAACACTTTTCTGCTCCCGCGCAGAAGACTCTGCCCACGTAGTAGATATCAGAGCCATGCCAATCAAAATCAATCAAACTCCACCCATTGTTGTAAAGATATGGCAACTACTGTATTGTAGAGGCGATCACGGGGATTTCGGATTAATAGGAGCACATACAGTATTTGTTCAGTTTAAGATCGTGACTTGTAATAAACATTTCCAAGAATAACAATGCATCACTGTTTTTAGATTATTAATTTGGGCTTAGCGAAAACTCCACGAGTTAGTAATTTATGTCAAAATGTCAGGTGCGCTGTTAATCCTCAAATCGTATAAACTGCACGTGGATAATCGAGAGCCTATTGTACTGTTTAAAAAATATGGCCACACCCTTGTATGATCTTTTTTGTTACACTAACACATGGCGAATGGTGATTTTGTTTTAAGAAATTTCTTTGTTCACATGGTTACAAATGTATTCTGCATGTTAAATAAATAGAAATTTAAATTTGAGATTGACGTTAGATGCATGACTTTCTCAGGAACGTGTTCTTCTAAATGCAAGCCCACTGTGACACTTGGGAGATTGTTTGAAATCCTGAAAGCAGCAGGCATTCAGCAGCGGTTTGAGGAATACGTGGTACAATTCTGGCTTTATTAGGCACACACGGAATACAAGCAACACCGCTTGTTCGCAATCATAATATACAGATCAAAAATACCTGACCCTTAACACAGCATTCTGGAATGTAGCATAGTTTAACTGAAAATATGGATTCAATAAATCAAGTTTACTTCTCACGGATTTTAATAGCAATACACTCAAGAACATATACTGTCAGAAAACAATAAACGAGTATTTATTTACATCGATTCCTCTGCTCAGAGTTCAAACATAATCAAATCTAATTACTGTACAATTGTTGTGTAAGTGTTTGAGAAACAGTATTTCCTTCCTCTTTGTTTCTCTCTCTATATAAAATGGAAATTTGTGAATGTGTCTGATCGAAATATTTAGCATACTTTCCGACATGCAATAAACTTGAAATTTGGCATGTGGGTAGTTTCCAGACTGTACACAATGCAAGGAGTATAAAAATCGATTTTTGTATTTTAGGGGGGGAGGGGGCGGGGCGCAATAATGGATATATTTTGCACGGAAAGTGAACGGTGACGTCACATCTGTGATGTCACATCTGTGATGTCACCCGCATGCGGCAGCGTCACGCAGTGTGCCTGCTGACGTCACGCATACCCCCCCCCCACCCTCCGCGTAGGCCGTGTATTAATTCAAGACAAGAATCCAAGTCCCGGGCGAAGCCGGGTAGTAAAGCGAGTACAATATAAATAGCCATCCCATACCTTAGATCAGTGGTTCTTAACCTGATTATTTTTAGACGGTAATTTATCGAAACACAAATAAAGCACGGGCACACAAGTATAACAACTTTGTTTCATTAAACCCTCTATATGTTTATTAACGTCGTACATTTGTTTACGATTGAGAACCAAAGGGGTGCAAGGCTGCAGTAAAGACCAAGAACCACTGCCTACGAAAATTTGATATTCTAATTATTTAATATCGTGCCACTATTTTCGAACACTGCCAGAGGCTAATTATCTTCACCTTAAGATAAGTGATGACAGTGAAAAAGTGCTTTATAGCTCATCGGATTCCTCCAGTATTAATATATATAAATTAAATATTCTGATGCTGATCAATACCACCATCATCACCACCACCACGAATGTTAACTGGCATTCACTGATGTAGAAGCTGTCGAAGAAACATCCAGCTGTCTTTGGACTTCATCATTATCAGCATCAGAATCCATGGGCAGATAGCCCGGAGATACCCACTGCACATTTCGTAATTTGTCTCCACTTTCCTCCGTCTTGTGCAAATATTCTCAAATAGTGGCCACATATTCTTGGTTCTTTCGGTAAAGTCACGTAGAAGGGAAATAATAAAATACTATTATTAAATAATATTATTATTTTATAGAAGGGAAACAATAAAATAGTATTATTTTATTATTTCCCTTCTACATGACTTTACCGAAAGAACCAAGAATATGAATCCCTGCAGTCACGAAAACTTTAAATCTAAATTTAGTGGCCACATCTTTCTGGCACCAATCTCCTCTTGTGTTGTCAAACCATTCTCTGTTAGGTCTCCCTATCTTTCCGGTTCCTTCCATTTTTCCGAACAACACACTTTGTATTTTCCTGTTGTTATCCATCCTACATATTTGTCCAAATAATTCCAGTTTCCTTCTCATCACTGCCTGCATCGTCAGGTCTTCTTCTGTATGCAACCTTTGTCTTACTTCTACGTTGGTCACTCTCTGTAGCAATACATTTCGAGTGCAAACATCTTATCTCTGCCAGTCTTAATCGAGATTTGAAGTTGTCGTGACTGCAGGGATCTGATTTGTGGATTAACCTCGCACCTGAGATTGACATAAATTAATTACTCATGGATTTTCCCTTAAGCCCAAATCAATCATCTAAAAACAGTTCAACATTGTTATTCTTGGAAATATGTATTACAAGTAACATGCTTAAACTGAACAATTATGTGTTCCGGTTTATCCGATATTCACGTGATCACCCCTCTACAGTACAGTAGTTGCCGTATCTTGACAACAGTGAGCAGAGTTTGATTTTGATTGGCGTGTTTCTGATATTCGCTTCGTGTGCCGAGTCTTCTGCACAGGAGTAGGAAAGTGTTATCACTGAGAACAGTCATCGATTAATCATATATTCGTGGTTTTTGGCAAACATATCCATGGAAAATGTTAATATTTTTGGATTATCCGCAATTTTTAATGATCTGTAACCGTCCTCTTTGTCATGAGCGTGGATAATCAGAGTCTACGGTATTTCCAAAAACGACTGCTTTCACAATGCTAGTGAGAATGTTTTTTTTAAGTCTTTCATAATCTTCTTTTTATTTGTTTTGATCTCTTTCCAAGCATCGGGAATATCTGCCGACAAAGCCTTGTGTCTTTCAGCAAATTTCCCATTGTATTTGCAGAACACGATCTTCCAGAAAGTCGTGGCCTCCAGGCTGGTGTCCGACTGAATGAGCCACGAGGCAAAGTAATCATTGATAGTGCGGTATTCCTTGTAGGGGATACATCTCGCATTTGATCGTGCACAGCGGTATGTCCTATTGCTGGCAACAGCTGTTGTGCAAACTTCAACAGACAACTTCTGAGTTGTTATGATCCGAACTCCATTAAGGCCCAAAGGATAATGCAGCACTGAACAGTGCTCCCTATGTCCACCGCCTCCTTGGTCACAAGGCACCCCACAGAAAGGACACTGCTTCTCACAGCCAGCCAGGCTCTTGTAGAGCTCGATGTGCGGCTGCACAGTGAGACGACTCAACCACGCCCCGCACTTGGTGTCACTATCGAGACTGAATCCTCGTAACATTTCCCCTTCAGCAGAGTCCAACGAACTCTTGAGTTCTTCCGAAAATTGCTTGACACTGTTTGTGTTTTTGAACAACAAAGACCCAACTATGTCAATGAAATCCTTATTAATGATGATGTGATTGAGCAGACACTCCCCCAAGCTGTCTGAGAATTTCCAAAGTGTGGTCGGAGTGGCTATTTGTTTTGTGACAATGTCCACAGATTTCTTCACATCTTTAATCAGATTGCTCAAAATGGCGCTTGAGAGATGGTACATTTTAGATTGTGATCCATGCTTACTCTGGCAGTGCTTTATGACCTGGGCCTTTATCCATTCTTTTGTAAAACCTGCATAATTCGTGATGTATCTGTCGTAATTTTCAAAGTCGTCTTCATCCAGCAAATGCAGTAGCATTGCCAGTTGAAGGTTTTTCCGGCTCAAAAACGTAGGGCTACCGCTATCGCTCTTCACGTTCTTCGCAATATCCATCCCCAATTTGTTGTCGACAGCCTCAAGTAGAGACGGCTTCAAGCACTCGTTACAAAAGGTCTTTGCATGTTCCATATTTTCATCCCCTTGACGATAGAGTTCCTTGAAAATAACAAAATATGACTCCTCAACTTGCTTCAATTTATTTTTAGGATTATTGACTTCATTGTTAATGTCATGTTTATCTTGCCATGTTTTTATGGCGATGTGACATACAATCACAGTGGTATCTATTAGTAAGTCTTTACTGATCATAATGTTCAGATTTTCAGCCTCTTTAAATGCGGCCCTTACTTGTTGCAGAAGTTCGTCACAATAGGCGGAGCAATAATCGTAATGTTTTATTTTGTCCTCAATATACCGGGTCATCTTTGTGATTATCCAGCGAGAACGTTCCTTCGACTGGTTCACACCTGAGTCATCCTCTTGGGTTGGGTTATTTCTACGTCCAGCCGATTTGACAGGTGTTTCTGGCCCTTGTCGACATTCGTTTACAATTTTGTCGCGATATTTGTCGTCCTGTGAAGTTTCCCGCAATGCTTCACTCACAAGCAGCTGATATTCTATTTTACTGTCAATCAGCGCTTTCTGCACATCTCTGTAAACGTTGTGGCGGGTCAATTTAATTTCTGGGAGGAATTTAACCACCTCTGTCCACATGTTGTCAAACTCTTTCTTGAGCTGTTGTTCGTTTAATTGTATGTCCTCGTTCTTGCAACGCTGAAGAAGGGAATGAACTTCCAATCCAATGATCTTTTTCCTTTTTGTTTCAAGCTCATCTATGGAGTGTCGAGACTGTCTCCTGCAGACTAATTGTTTGAATATGTTCAGGGTTTCATCGTGTGATTTGCTGCATAGGTGATTGGCGCTGATGTTGAAGTCCTCTTTGTATTTCTCAACTAAATGCACATCATTGCTTTTGTTTTCAAAGTAGATTTTTAATTTGTTCTGTATAGCGACTTTTCCTTTTGAAATCTCATTCCCTAATTCAAGCTCCAACTGTTGAAGAATTTCCTGAAGCTTCTCGTGTTTCACGTTCATTATTCTATTCTCCTTCTCCTGCGTCCAAGAAAGAATTTCCTTACGATATTCCCACTCCCAGTCTGTATATTGAACACACAGTTTGTAATACGCATCGGCAACCAAGCTGTTCCTGAAACTGAATATGAAGTGCTCCTTTGTCACTGCTTCCCAGATGCTTCCGATCCAAGCGCTGAACTCTGTCAGCGTTGAAGCTCCCTGTGTTTCTGCTCTCTTTTTAAAATGGTCCATCAGGTGCTGCTTGAGTTGAAAAACCTGATCGCTGTACGCAGCACTGACTGCAGCCATTGGAGGGGTTCCATGCCAGAGGCCGGGAATGTACCAGTTGTCCCGACTCACGTCGTGCTCCATGACGTCGGTGAATTTACTGTAAGTGGACTCCTTGTGCTCCATTCTTGCAGCTGCCACCGTCATGGCATTCAGTTGATCGATGAGGTGTTCGTTCTCCATCATGTTCTTGTCGGAGGCAGCGACATCGCCCGAATTCTGATGCACAAACTGGCAACTTGGTTTCTTGCCCACTGCTTTCATTCTCAAAAAAGCGTGGACGACGATTTGCAGAACGTCCTTCATGTCTTCGGCATTTTCCGTTGCCAGGTTAATGAGCGTGACATCGCTCAAACCAACGAACACCGTGGCCAGCTCATTGTCGTGCTCGTGGTCGTCGTGAAGTGTTGCCAGCTGAGGAGCTTTCAGCCCTTCTGTGTCAATCACCAGGATGAAGTCACACGCCAGTTCTCGTCTCAGCTCATCGTCAACGCTGACGAGCTGCATGAAAGCGCCGCGTGTGCAGCGGCCACTGCTCACTGCGAACTGAAGCCCAAACATGGTGTTGAGAAGCGTGGACTTGCCTGTGCTCTGCACCCCCAGCACGGTCAGGACGAACACGCGGGGGTCTCGGCCAAGCCTAGTCCTCACTTCCTTGAGAACGTCGGTCACCCAGTCAATGGGAATACAGCCAACGTCTCCATCCATCAGCTCCAAGGGAAACCCCTCCAAGAACAACTCCGCAGCAACAGCTGGGAGTGTCAGTGCCTCGGGGCAGGCAGGTTTAGGTGGTTTTATGGTACTGGATGTTTTATGCTTGGAAATTGCTTTAGTTGCTTCATAACACTGTCCAATTTCCCTCATGAAGTGTTCCATTCCTAATGAGTTTGATGACATTAATTCTTTAATCGTATGCAGATCTGCACTTTTAGTCGTAGAATCAACAAGTAGCTGCTTGTAATTAGCGCGTAACGAGGAAAAGCTGGTCCTAGATAAACTGTTCAGTTCCAATTTCATCCATTGAAGGGCGTACATTTTCATTATGGTCGACTTGTCTAACAGTAAATCAACGCACATTTGCATAATATCAGAAAAACCTTTACCTGCCTGTTCAATGCGAATTTCTCTTTGTGCTTCAACTAATCTACATATGTATTCTTCGACAGAATCACCGACTTTCTTCAGCCGATTTTGCTCTTTTTTGCTTTCTGACCACCTGCGCCAAAGATCTCCTTGCAATGGGAGATCTCTCTTACTCTCTTTTACACCATCCTCTTTTATTTTGTCAATAATTACTTTGACTTTTCGTTTAGTTCGCTGACATTTATTTTCACATTCATCGACTGTAATTTCTAATGATTTAGCAAAGTGGGCCATATCTTCCATTGTCCTGGAATTTATACTACTTTTGATTACATCTGCGATCTTACAGCGCATTTTCCGAGTAAAATACTCTTCATTGTGCTTGCCTCGTTCAATAATGTTAGTTTTCTCTAATTTCAGCTGAGACCAGAGATCAGTGATTGCATTTGAATTCCTGATTCTACTACGCACGTCCTGATTTGTTATCAGAAACAACTGAGCTTTTGCATCGGCAAGCAGAGGCAATATTTTGTCCACGTCTGTTTCTTCATTGTCAACAACGACGAATATAGCCTGCGAGATTTCTTTTAGGAACTCAAGCTGAACTAAGTGATCTCGGGCATCGCCGCGGAGATTTAAAATGCTAAACACCGTTTGGAAAACGTCCACATTTGATTTCCCACCAGGACAGAACGTACACGTTTCAACCAGTCCATCGGAGCACTTTCGAGCGATGTCACCACATGCCATTTCTCGATGGACAAAGAAATCGTGTTTTTCATTGCTCAGAATCGAATTGAGCACTTTTGATTTCGAGACACTGCACTCTCCAATCCGAATGAATGAAATGAAAGGCATTTTGATGCTGACTAATGACTCCTCCATGCTGGATGCATTCTGCTGTAGTTTCCAGTTTTTCACAATTTGCCTCATGGCCCACAACATAAACGTGATGTTTCCTTTGCCCGAATCAGGCAGTAAGAGAGGCAAGGCAAACTGACACTGGGACATCTTCTGCATAAGCTCCTGCTGTAAGAAGCTGTCAGCGCAGAGAAACGCCGCGGTTATCATGTCCAGTGGATTTATCAAATCGGCTGTCGCAACACTGCCTGAGCTGCTTGAATTTTCATCGTCACTCGTATCTGCCTCTTCCATTCTATACTGGCCATATTCTGTGTTTCTTGCCCTGGGATTTGCTCTCATTACATTCCTGAGGAAATGTTGGGAAATTTCCTCAAGAGATTTGGGATATTCCTCACAGCCAATTAATTTCAAAACGTAATTTCTTGATATTTTATGGAGGTAAAACTTGTCCAAAGTAAGTTTCTTCATAGTAGTATGAAAGAGTATTTTTGAAGACGCAATCTTGTCAACCTTGCCTTTATTCCCACGCGTGTTCGTTACGTTCAATGGGAGATATCCATGATCACTGAAATATAACATGTAACATAAAGTTATATATTATTTATTCATATACAATGTTGCATTACATTACATTATAACAGTGAAGAGGAGTCGTAGAATGGTTTAAGCACTTCTTTGTTTCACCAACGCACAGCAATACTCGTTCCAAGACCAACCCCGAACACACGTCCCACAGCTCCTTTTAACCCCTCAATCTCTGCTCCCAATACACATCTGCGTCTAGCACGCGTGGTCCGGGTGACGTCACTGCCCTTTGACCACTGACCCCCGCCCCGAGCATTCCCGCGCGTGTGATTGGTGCGTGTTGTCGTGAGAGCGGATATGTCGTGTTTGCGTGGTGCGTGTGTGTGAGGGTGGCTCGCAGATCCCTTACAACAGTGACAAGGCTAAATGGGTATATTTTGGGAATATAGGCCAATTGAGACAGATTGTTATCCTTCCAATTCTAAGCAGCTCTCATCCTCCAAATGAAGGCTCAGGATCAGTCCCATAATACTTTTGTGTTCGTGATGTAGTGAATTAATATGGACCCATCTCTTTTGCTCAACCAGCTGGATTGTGGCCTTCAAATGGCACAGAAAAATGTTTTGATACTCCTACTGATGCTCTTGCTGTTGTGGAGTGACTCATGCAGCCAGCTATGGCTACAGGGTTTGGTGGTACATGTTAATTATGTCGTTTATTGTGAAATTTCGGTCACAGTTCCTATAATCACTGTTACGTTGGTGTACGGTGCTTTTTTTCTGGAAGACTTTACCGTTTTTACCTGGATTTTTCTGTTTGCGCATAGTCACTTTAAGATGTTTGCTTGTTCATGTTTTGTTTTTTGTTTGTTACGGTTGCACCCGATTCAAGAGCCGAATGGCTCACAGGGCTATACCAAATAAATGAAACAAACTAACCAGGCTCATGTGGAAGTGTAAGGGTCGCGCGCCAGGGCACACTGAAGTTAAGTGGGGACACGAGGCCATACCAAATATGATTTAATTAATTAATTGCTTTGAAAAAAGAAATCACTCGGCAACGTCAGGGACTGCTGTGAAGGTTGGATTTTGTATAAGGTAGTAAATACATATGGACTTTGGATTGCATTTATTCAACAAAATCACATGCGCAATCATCGTCGTCTTCATCAAAATATAAAACATCATCATCATCACGGTTGTTTAAGTGCAAGATTAATTACCTGGGAAGTCCTTTTGCCATTTTTTCTGCATCACTAATATTGCTGAGTATGTTTTGTTGAAACGTGTTCCCATTACCTGTGCACATAGTACACGTTTTTATAAATAATGCGCATTATATGTATATTGTTCTTGCATTCAAGTTTGCAGAAAAGCAACGATTAAATGGCTTATCATACACATTGAGAGCATTTAAAGCAGTACATGTCAGATCCATGCAATAAAAAAATAGTAATCGAATTTTAGATTTGAAGTTTTCGTGACTGCAAGGATTCATACTCTTTAGTTTTTTCGGTAAAAAAAGTCACGTAGGTAAAAAATGTAAATAAATTGAATCACGACGTTTCGGGTGCAACACAAGCGTCCTTCTTCAGGTGGGGACAACGTAGCGAAAGCACACCGCTCAAGCGAAAGCACACCGCTTAAGCGCTAAGTTGTCCCCACCTGAATAAGGACGCTTGTGTTGCGCCCGAAACGTCGTGATTTAATTTATAAAAATGTTTTACCTACGTGACTTTACCGAAAAAAATTCTAGTTGGCCATTCAAAACGAACCGTGATATTAAAGTACAGTGTCATAACCTATTAGTTAGTGGAAATGTTCTTATTTAAAGGGTTTCTGCCATCGCTCACCCCCCGCCATTTTATCTGAATGGCGGTGGATTTTTCGCACAGAGTGGCTGGATTTTCAAGAGAATTCACGAGCTGCTAATCCACCTCTGGAGATCAGTGAAAAGACATTTCCACTCCCTAAGAGCTTGAGCATCAAACTAAGCCGGACTGATTCCTACCGCGAAGGTGCTCCCCGTTTCACCTCGTCATGGATGATTGACTGCATTTCACCCATAGGCGGAGGTTGACTTCTTATATTTGGGGGGGGGAGGTGGTGACAGGGGTTCGTTTTATCTCTCACATTAGGAATCGCGGGTGCATATAATTATTTATTAAATCAAATCTTAATTGTAAATTACTGAAACTAAATTAATAAAGGTTTCCAGTTTGGGAAGGGGCGTCTGACCCCCCCCCATGCCGCCCATGATTTCACCACCCCACCCCCTACCTTCGCTTCACACCGAATAGCAGAATTGATCAAGGAGGGTGTAGAACGAAAGCTAAGTTAAGGCAGTCATGTAATTGTCAGCAGGCTTAGTGCGGCCTGGAAGCGTATTATCAAATAAATACAATTACAATTCCTTATAAAGGAAACAATTACCAATGAATAACAATTGAATGATTACCAATCTATATAATTACAATACCCTCCCCCTCCTTGCCTCGAATCACTGCACCAGATTGAATTGAATTAAATGATGACGTCACCCTGATGCTGCTCTATTTAAGACCGGAAGCAACAGGAGAGCTTCACCATTCTTGCCCGATGAAGCTGATTGTAATTATCAGCGAAACGTCGTACTCAAATTTTAAAATGCTGTTGATTCTCTCTTCAGCACACCGGGGGGCTAGAGCAGTCAATTAATTTGTCCTTTGAAAACGTGACACATTTTTTACTGTTTCGCCGTGTCGGGTGGTGGAGGGTTACGACACATTTATAAATAACGCGATTTGACCCAAAAACCTTGATTATGAATTGTCATGCACATTGATGCCACGAATGTGATGGTAGAATCAGAATAAATGTGCGATTTGTGACGTGGTCCTATTGAGAGATAGAGGAGTGCAGAGTGCTTGAGGTGACGCATTCCTCAATGGCACCTTCGGGCATGAATTCCCAACACTTACAAAAATACGGCACACTAGATTACGCACGAATCAAGTTAACGCATGCTCTATCAACGTCGGCCACTAGAAGCCACCACTTTGAACTACATTGTCCACGAATGACATGTCTCCACCACTGCAATTATCTAAGCTGGACTAATTGGGTATGAGTTGGGTAGAGAAAAACAACGCAAACTAATTTTAGCATGCATTGTCACTTTTATCACTGCCAGGGGTGACTGAAGAAGTATAACAGAAGTGACTGAGGTGCCTATGAATGTGTGGCCGACCCACCGACAGGATCTAATCTTAATCTATAGAATGCCTTAAATCAAGGTGCGTCATATATTTTAAAAAAGATACAGGACAAGCAAAAACATATTTAGATGGCATGGCTGTACAAAGGACAGTTCTGCCCTCAGGAGATTGTTCCTCACCTCTGACTTTCACGATTGAAATTTGAGAATCTCAACGGTTACTTACCGAGTCTGTCAATCCATTCACGAAGCTCCCGAGGGTAGCTGCTCTCCACATTTTTGAGCGACTGCAGGAGATTCTTGCAATCCTCCTCATTGTCAATGAAGTGGTCGACCAGGAAGCGAGACTGCCTCCTAGAGTCAGTAATTTCCGCGGCAAGTTTGTAAACGCTTCTTTCAATGAAGGCGTTCGAGTCCAGATCGTCCAGCAGGTAGGAAGGGTCTTGACTGATCCATGCGATCAGTTTCACTTTGTTTGCCCGGATTACTTCCTGCCAATTCGTGGGCATCCTAAGCAGCGTCTGTTCAATCACAGAGAGAATAGGCTACTTCATTTCTAATTGAATAAAATATTCGCAAATTACCAAATTTCTGTTCAAAATGAACCATTTTGTATTGTCATCGCGGCAAGCATCTTAGTAGCCCTAGCTGGGTCATATAATGAGGCATCCATTGATGACTAAAATATCTATTACACGTATAATACACGCATTCTCTCACACAAAATGCGTTAATTTATTTTAAAATTATTTTTATTGATCCAACCACGGGGAGGGGGGGGGTACAGGTGAGTGAGAGCGGTGCACAGCGGGAGAGGCGTTGTGTGGCACGTGGTGCGTCGGCCCCATAGCGAAAATAGTGGAGAGCAAGTTCGGGAAAACGAGATAAATACTCTTCTTGGTTCTTTCGGTAAAGTCATCACGTAGAAGGGAAATAAGAAAATAATAAAAATTTAACATAATAAAATAATTCTCACGACGTTTTATTTTTATGATTTTATTATTTCCCTTCTACGTGACTTTACCGAAAGAACCAAGAAGATGAATCCCTGCAGTCACGAAAGCTTTAAATCGAGAGATAAATACTGTAGCTTGTGACCAGTTCTGGTGCTTGCACGTACTGTACACTCAATTAACGTCCACTCTCCCCGACTAATCATTGACTCACACAAATTTTCCCGATCGAATTCACTTTCTATTATTATACAAATAGCAACATTAATGCTATTCTGCCACATGCGAGTATATTTATGAGTACTTATAAAGAAGAATGCATAGAATGTGAATCAGTGCCCTAGATAATGCTAATATCGATTTTTCCCCCCTGATGTCATTTAAGAAGCGGCAATATGTAATATGGTTTATTTTGAATATAACCTGACTTACTGGATCCTGTCCTGAAGATGCTTGATGCAGTATCAGAGGAAACGTTGTATCTAATTGATAGATTCCATTGTGAGAATTGTTTTTTTTACTTATCAATGAACATGAAGCAAGAACAATTGGCGCATGAACAAATGAATGTGTTTGACTATGTCGGGAGGTGGAGGGTCTTGTATAAAATGAATAGTTGATATTGTCTAATTTGAATGTCATAGTTCCTTGTAGACACACACGTGTATTCATTGCGTTGCGAGAGTTGAAAAACCAGAAGGGGCAAAACCCTTGAGTAATTTGAATGAGAAGTTGTAAAACAGGCTTGATGGCTTGGGATGATAACAAGTGGTAGGAACCTGTGAATTTCTCCCTTGACCAAACAAAGGCATCACCAGAAAGGCCATGAATGAGCACCCTGACGTTTTAACTGTGCGCATGACAGCAACCGACCACACTCAGCAGCTGAGCTGTTTTAATGAATAAGAAGTCTTGGCGTTTGGAGAGTCAAAAATGTTAAAAATGACCAGTTTCATTTATTAAGTATCGCCCTGTGAGCCATGCGGTTTTTGACTCGGGTGCAACCGCCACAAATAAAAACATGAGCAAGAAACATCTTAAAGTGACTACGCGCAACAGAAAAATCCAGGAAAAAGCAGCAACGTCTTCCAGAAAAAAGCACCGTATTTCAACGTTGTGTGCAAAAATCCCAGTGGGATGCAAGTCAAACAATAACAAACATTAGACAATTTAGATTAAAGCTATCAGGCTAACTCTGTACTTCAACAAACAAACATGGCTAAACCATACGTTTTCGAAATCACCAAAATAAAGCTATAAAAACAATGTAACAGTGATCATAGGAACTGTGATTCAAATGTAACAATAAACGATATACATAACAAGTACGAACAAACTTGGCAGCCATAGCTGGCTGCCTGAGTCACTCCATAACAGCAGGAGTATCAGTAGGAGTCATATTCTTGGGTTTTTTCGGTAAAGTCACGTAGGTAAAAAATTAAAACTAAAATTAATAAAAGTAAAATAAAAATCACGACGTTTCGGATTTTTATTTTACTTTTATTAATTTTAGTTTTAATTTTTTACCTACGTGACTTTACCGAAAAAACCCAAGAATATGAATCCTTGCAGTCACGAAAGCTTCAAATCTAGAATCAGTAGGAGTATCAAACATTTTCAATGCACCTTAAAAGATCAGCACACTATAATCAAAACTCAAGATCATACTTTGCAGCGGTCATCCGGAGCGATGCATTTTATTTCAGGCCACTGCATAGCAGTTCACCCCTAGCTGCCACTGCATAGCAGTGGCAGCTAGGGGTGAACATGTCCTCAAAAGCAGTTTTGAGTGAAGGTAGTGATCCAAGTTGCAGTTTATTGGCGATAAACATCATGGTACTTACGTAGTAATTTGATGATATGCTGTACTGTTACATGACAATACAGCCTAGGGTCAAAAGGTGTTCATATTATTCTTTGGTTCTTTCGGTAAAGTCACGTATACAGATACATTAATAAATTAAATTAAATACTAGCATACGACGTTTCGATTGCAACACAAGCAATAATCATCAGGTATAAATTAAATAGAACCACAAATCTAGTATGCTTAGAAATGTAATGTAATACAACAGAGAGTTGGATAACATATCAGTCAACACCTTATCTGGTTGATTACGTTCTTCCTGAGAATGCTAAATTTGAGAGAGAGATTAAACACAGAACCAGAAACATAGACAGACATATAAGCAGACAGATATCACAGAGATACATAGAGAGAGAGCAAACATAGGCACAAAGAGAAACTACGCCTCTGTGTCGAGGCCTTTACCGAAAGAACCAAAGAATAATTCCTGCAGTCACGAAAGCTACAAAGTAAGGTGTTTTGATTAACAATAATCGTCTATGTGTGTCTATGTTGTGTGTCTCTGTTTTTTCTCTCTATGCTTGTGTATCTGTCTTTGTGTGGAAAAAAGAACCGATAATACACTGTAACATCATTGGAACCTCATTTGCCAGAATAAAAAAATATGATAATTGGTTTTTTACCCTTCTATCTGGCAACAAAACTGGACCAAATGACGCCAAAAGGCGCCTTTTGGCGTCATCTGGTCCAACACCACGTGAGACTAGGCTCTAAGGAAAGCTGTCTCGGGTGTGGACCAATCAACTTCAAGGACAGTGCATATCATTATCAGAGTTGTGTCTTTTGTTTGCATTATGACTGCAGGTATTGTGGTATATGTAAATATGACTCCTTGTAAAAAAGATGTCAGTTTTGTTGCCAGATAGAAGGGTAAAAAAACAATTATCACACTGTAACATGATAACAAATGTAAATGTTAATAGCTTCAAAAAGTCAAAGAGTCTCCACTATCGTTGTCTACGCGTGCCTGGAATCTTCTCCAGGTGGTCTCGAGAGCCCGGGATACACATTCATTGTGGTTATTGTTGCAAATTCTCAGAAGTGTTGACATTCTTCTGAAGCACACTGTACTTGGTCCAGGTTGTGGACCAAGAAGTATCGCAGCTGACATGCATCACAATTAATAACAAACGGATTGTTAATTGTCGCGTTACGATGAGACGTAATCGTGTGTTTATTTAATCACATGATCGTGGGATCTGATCATTGATGCTTTTCTAATCATTTAGTACACATTTATGGGAACGTACATTTGCACGTGTACTGAAGTTCAACTCTGATAAGTACTGTTCGATGTCAATTTAAGTTGATATTAAAGTTGCTTATATCAAGCAGGGTATGTGTGTTTCTGTCCTAACTCATGCATCATATTTCTCAATTGCGAGAACTGTATCTGAATTCTGAGACCTGAGATAACTATCTTTAATTGATAAAGCGAGAAACAGTAAATGTTAAATCGAGAATTTATATTATCCCGATTGATAATACATACCCCTAGACAACGTGAAAACCAATAACTTGTGATGAAGCGATAATTAATCTATTAATTGTTAAATCGAATTCCCTAATGATCTTGAATTCATGAAGTCGGAACAACTATTCTTTAAGCATAATTGTCATTGATCATAGGCATAGTTATTAATCATTGATTTTAATCGCAATAATACATTGCATTTCAAGGCCGTAGCCATGGAGTCAACATTGGGAGGGACCAAATCTTCGAGGGTGTCTGGGGGTCCCAACCCAGAAAAATATCTAAATTTGAAAACTAATTTCCTGCCTAAAATATTTTTAAAAGTCACTAACACATGGGATGGACTTTTAATAATTTACAATAATGTCAAATTTTCTTGCTGTGGTTTTTCACACCTGATGATGATTGCTTGTGTTGCAATCGAAACGTCGTGAGAATTGTATTGTTTTATTTTATTATTTTATTATTTCCCTTCTACGTGACTTTACCAAAAGAAACAATAATATGTCTAATAGTGTATTGTATTTACATTGCTCTGTTTTACTTTTTTACCATTTCTTGTTTCATTGTATGTAATGGCAGAGATTAGGGATTAATAAAGTACAACCATAACCACAATCATATAAACAGAAATCTATTTTATAGCAATAAATTGGGGGGGACATTGAGCATATTTGAATATTGAGGGGTGTGTCCCCCCCCCAATATATATTAGAATTACGGCCTTGTTGCATTTAATTACATTTGTAGTGAGTTCAACCGAGTCACAGACGTACTCTTGGAGGCAGCACATTTATATAACACCAACACACGGGGTAATTGCCCCTTAACAGAATAACAACCTGTGACCACCAGGCTAACTACACTAGTTACAACGTAGCTGCTACTACGGACCGAACCACAGCTCGGGTCCAGGTCCACGTGTTGGAGACTCGGTAGAATGTAGACGAAGGTTTGTTCAGGATTAACAACAACGCCGGCCCCTCTGGGGGACCCGGCTTATATCCTCTGCGGCGTGGCTGGCTCCGCCCTTGGCCACGACCACCTTCCAGAATCCTCGAGCAGGATCTGGATCCCGACTACGTGACCACCCCTAGCCCCCACTTGGGGCCCCTTTGGTCACGTGTCCTTTCAGGTCAACCAGAGTGCCATGGTCTTTCGTAACCTCATTCCTACGGCCGGCACTCCCACACCCTATCCTGTAGGGGCCGGCACTGCACGCCAAGCGTGGCGCCATCCAGCGCATTCGATCAGCGCTCACCCAGCCCCTCTAGGGCCGGCATCACACGGTGACATCACGACACATTTAACATTATACACATGCATCACATTTAATAATAATATTCCATAATAGTACTATTTATTTAACACAATATATACAATAGTGTGAATGCTCCAATAAGCAAGAAAGATACGTTGCTGTACAAGTGGCAACATGTTATGGCAACAGAACCTCCGATGGCGGCAATAAATGATAGAATGCAATATAAGCGTACATGCATCAGTGTGAAGACCCAAAATCAACAGACCACTTAGGGGCCATCCATAAATGACGTCACGCGATTTTGGACGATTTTTGACCCCCACCCCTTCGTCACACGGCGTCATAAAAAGTCAGACCCCCCGTCGAATATGACGTCACAAAGCTCTGCCCCCCCCCAAAATAAAACATGCTTCAAATCGCTTTAAACTATTGTCATTGTAGTGCGTATTTAAAGTGTGCTGCTGCACTCTGATGTTGTAGGAGAACACATTATAAAAAAAGTCTATTTAATTAAGTAGAACGTGTTTTCTATATTTATTTAAAGTTGCGCATTTTGATGTGACGTCACATTTCTTAAACCCCCCCCCCCCTCGTCACACATCGTGACAAATGTCTGACCCCCTCCCCCCCTAGGTGCGTGACGTCATTTATGGACGGCCCCTTACCCGATGTGGTACGCGCGCAAACCGATAGTCAAAAAAGTGTGTCAAGGCCTCTGATTGGTGCAGGGAAGCCTCAGAGAGGACTGCTTCGGGTGAGAGAATTGAATTTAAATGGAGGGCTTGGAGAGAAGGCGAACTTCGATCGTCAAGAGCTGAAGCAAAAACGTCTGCCGACGTCGCGACAAATGAACCTTTCATATGGCAGGACCCCGGGGTCCCGATTAAACTCACGTCAAAATCGTCATTAACTTTCGATTTAAAGCTTTCGTGACTGCAGGGATTCATCTTCTTGGTTTTTTCGGTAAAGTCACGTAGAAGGGAAGTAATAAAATAATAAAAATGAAACATAATAAAATAATTCTCACGACGTTTCGGCCACAACGCAAGCAGCCGTCTTCAGGTGAAGAATGAGACACTGCCAAGCTAGGAGCTTATATATAAGCTGAGTTGGAGGTGGAAGAAGAGCGCCTTAACAAAAGAATGTGCATATCAAGACGAATTTAGCATATTCATGGGAAATGCGTAGGAGGTGGGCGGGGGGGGGGGTTTCAAAGTCATATTATGCCCATGCATTATGCAGGATCAGCAGCACCAAAGGGAGGGGGCAGGGGGTAGCATTAACAAAGGGAGGGAATGTTAATAGTATGTAGAAGCAATGAAACATGTGAATGGGAGAACGGTGGCAGGAGACCCGCAGCGGAGCAAATAATGCATTCCCTGTGGAGAACACAAGATACACAGTTAATGCCAGTGAGTGGACTGCGGTGTGAAAGTCACCGTAAACGTGAACACAATCAGTTAAGATCCGAAATGTTTTATTACGTCCTTCCAATGATTGCTGAGCCAGAATCCATCTTCTCGGTTGAAATTGTCTCTGTGTTTGTATATGTGGATCGCCTCATGAACGAATCTCTCATGGTAGCCAGATGGCTTGCAGAGAACCTCTGTCTTGGAGAAGCAATGTCATGTGAGCCCACTGAATTGTAACAGTGATCTGCCACGGCTGAGGTGTTTGTCCTACCGTGTTTCAGGTCTGCTTTATGTTCACGGATGCGGTCCGAGACATGTCGTTTGGTTTCTCCAATGTAACTGCCACCACAGAGGCAACTTAGTTTGTAGACGCCAGGGTACTGTATGTCTGGAACCACGTCTTTTACAGACGGGACCAGATCACGGATTTTATGTACTGTGTTGAATCGGACCTGAATCTTGTGTTTAATCAGGATTTTGGAGATCTTTTTTGTGACCCCAGCAATGTAGGGTAAGGTGATGGTTTTGAAAGGCTCCTCAACAAGATCCTTCTTGATGGTTGGAGTGATGGCTTTTCGGATTGTGTAGTCGGAGTAACCATTAGCCTTAAGAGCTTGGCGTACGTGTTCGAGTTCACTGGCAATGTGTTCCTGGTCGGAGATGCATAGAGCCCAATGCATCGAAGACAGCGGTTCTCTGCAAGCCATCTGGCTACCATGAGAGATTCGTTCATGAGGCGATCCACATATACAAACACAGAGACAATTTCAACCGAGAAGATGGATTCTGGCTCAGCAATCATTGGAAGGACGTAATAAACCACTTCGGATCTTAACTGATTGTTGTTCACGTTTACGGTGACTTTCAGACCGCAGTCCACTCACTGGCATTGACTGTGTAGCTTGTGTTCTCCACAGGGAATGCATTATTTGCTCCGCTGCGGGTCTCCTGCCACCGTTCTCCCATTCACATGTTTCATTGCTTCTACATACTATTAACATTCCCTCCCTTTGTTAATGCTACCCCCTGCCCCCTCCCTTTGGTGCTGCTGATCCTGCATAATGCATGGGCATAATATGACTTTGAAACCCCCCCGCCCACCTCCTACGCATTTCCCATGAATATGCTAAATTCCTCTTGATATGCACATTCTTTTGTTAAGGCGCTCTTCTTCCACCTCCAACTCAGCTTATATATAAGCTCCTAGCTTGGCAGTGTCTCATTCTTCACCTGAAGACGGCTGCTTGCGTTGTGGCCGAAACGTCGTGAGAATTATTTTATTAAGTTTTATTTTTATTATTTTATTACTTCCCTTCTACGTGACTTTACCGAAAAAAACAAGAAGACGTCATTAACTTATTTATTTTGGGCGACTCCGTCCCACCGCGCACGTGATCGCCGTGATTGACCAGAAATCAATCCTCTCGCCATTCACCGAGCACCAGCGGCGTTGCCAAAATCGCCGTAGTCATAAACAAAACTTTGAAACTCTGATTAGCGCATCGTATGAGGAATTGATTGCCGTATTGTTCGCCTTCAACAGACATCAAATGATGTCGCAACGCAGTTCATGCGAAAGCCAGGGGTTTATGGGACCTCGGGGTCCCACCATACGGTTCAAATGCAGTCAACAAGCAGACAATTGATCATCTAGGCTTTCGCGACCAATATCGTCAACATTAAGAGCTTTCTTGGGGTTAGATCGCGTTAATATATAAATGGCTTGGCTCTCCAACACACCGATGTGCTGTGCTAGTGACGAATTGGCATGTTCTGTTCACGTGACAACCCTTACTAGTTGGCTGTGTCGGGTGGTGGCGGGTTTAACGACATATTTATATATCTACGCGATCCTACCCAAAACACCTCTTGTCGTAGAGTGGATCAAACGAGTCCAGCCCAGTTATGTCAAGACATGTACGTGCTGTTGCAGTACAGTGAAACATGATAAATAGGTTTTAGTTACATATTAGTCACAATGACAATAAATAATGCTATTTTCCATGTTTGCTATTAGAATGACATTTCGAGCCACGATTAAAATAAGTAGAGGAGTGTGTCGTTTCATCAAAACCAGCTTCTTGACTGTCACGAGACGCACATACCTATGCACACAAACACAAAGATCCCCCGTGTAGCCTGTTACAGATTGTTGGGGCAAGTGCTGTTAACGAGCAGCTATGAAGGCCGGCACGGCACACGAGGGGGTGGGTGTCAAGAACCACACCACGCCCGGCCGTCTTTGTCTCCCCAGTGGCGACGTTTACACATTGCACCAGGTACTAATTTGAGGCTGAGTCGACCTAAGCGAGGCTCAGGACCAGTTCAGACAATGGTCACTGGTGTTGACCGTGAACAGGAATCGAACTGGGGTGGCCGGTTTCGTAGCACAGTGCACTAAGTGTTGCGTCACACACACACCTGACTGGAGACACACACACACCTGCCTGGAGGCACACACACACCTGTGTAGAGGCACACACACACACCTGTGTGGAGACACACACACACACCTGTCTGGAGACCTACAAACACACACACCTGTCTGGAGAAACACACACACACACCTGTGTGGAGACACACACACACACCTGCGTGGAGGCACACACACACCTGTCTGGAGACACACACCTGTGCAGAGACACACACACAGACCTGTGTGGAGACACACACACACAAACCTGTGTGGAGACACATACACACCTGCCTGGAGGCACACACACACCTGTGCAGAGACACACACACAGACCTGTGTGGAGACACACACACACACACCTGTCTGGAGGCACACACATACCTGCCTGGAGGCACACACCTGTATAGAGATACACACACACACCTGCCTGGAGACACACACACACATCTGCCTGGAGGCAAACACACACCCCTGCCTGGAGGCACACACACACACTCACCTGTGTAGAGACACACACATCTGTCTGGAGACACACACCTGTATAGACACACACACACACACCTGTATAGAGACACACACACACAAACCTGTGTGGAGACACACACACACCTGTGTAGAGACAGACACACACATCTGCCTGGAGGCACACACACACACACCCCTGCCTGGAGGCACACACACACACACCTGCCTGGAGGCACACACACACACCTGTGCAGAGACACACACACAGACCTGTGTGGAGACACACACACACACCTGTCTGGAGACACACACACCTGTCTGGAGACACACACCTGTATAGAGACACACACACACATCTGCCTGGAGGCACACACACACACCTGCCTGGAGGCACACACACACACCTGCCTGGAGGCACACACACACTCACCTGTGTAGAGACACACACACCTGTCTGGAGACACTCACCTGTATAGAGACACACACACACACACCTGCCTGGAGACACACACACACATCTGCCTGGAGGCACACACACATATCTGCCTGGAGGCACACACACATCTGCCTGGAGGCACACACACATATCTGCCTGGAGGCACACACACACACCTGCCTGGAGGCACACACACACACCTGCCTGGAGGCACACACACACTCACCTGTGTAGAGACACACACATCTGTCTGGAGATACACACCTGTATAGAAACACACACACACACCTGTCTGGAGACACACACACACACACCTGCCTGGAGGCACACACACACCTGCCTGGAGGCACACACACACTCACCTGTGTAGAGACACACACATCTGTCTGGAGACACTCACCTGTATAGAGACACACACACATCGGTCTGGAGGCACCTGCACTCACCTTTGCACGTCGTCTAACTCACTCGTCCATCCGGTGCACGTTGCCTCAGGTGCAACGCACTGCGCACGCTTTCCCAGGCCCTCAGTCCCAGTGACTTTAAAAAAAACCAGGTATCCTGAACAGCACGGGGTCGATGAAGGCGAAACAAATAATGCCTGAGTCACGCACTGCGGCTGCTGTCAACGCCTGCACGAAATGTTCACCAGTGCATCATTGCCTTTATAGTGGGGTCAGTTAAAAATCGCATCCTCTTCAACTCCACTCCCACAAAGCGCACTGTGGCCCTGCCTCCAAGGCTATCCTGACCTTACCCCACCCTCGCACAGTCTGAAGTTAGCTTCTCGGCTAATCACCAAATTATTGATGTTATTATCTTGTATTGCCAGCTACTAGAAGACACACGGCACATGTATATACATATAGAAGAACAGCCTCGTATGGATCACTGTTTGTCGTCCCCTTGTATCAGGCACTCTGAGGACACCTTGAATGGTGAATCCTTTTGGGAGAAACGCAGGTGGGATGGTTCAGCTGTAGGGCACACGCAGGATTACTCGGTCGTATTCACGTTACGTGACTGGGGAAGTATGATATGAATTCGAAGTGGAGTAAATTCGACTTCAAAGTGACTCTCACAAGCACCCCCATTACATAATTGAACAAATGCAATGCACTCCATTTACGTAACAAACTACGTCTGAATGTCGCTTTGATGTTTCTCATTACTTTATAATGACAGGGTCAGTAACCCAAAGGGCCTAGAAATGTTAGCTTTCAATACATTGGTGCTTACTTCCGTGGGTGGAATTCCTTTCCAGCTCACACCCCGCCTGCGTGCCCATCGCCACATATATAGCCTTGTTGAAACTGCTCTCTCACTGGTTCAGCAGTTCCACTGCTGGATGATATTTTCCGCCTGAGGACGATCACTTGTGTTGCGATCGAAACGTCGTGATTTATTTAATTTTATACCTACGTGACTTTACCGAAAGAACCAAAGAGCATGGATTCCTGCAGTCACGAACGCTTCAAATCAAGATTGGTGTTACTTATTGTATGGACCTCAGAGAGATGATAGGTTTGAAATGACAAGTTCTCACAGTCGGGCACTTTTACCACAGCAACACTCATTACCATCCTATAAATATAGGATTGTATCGTTTCATTATAACTAGCTCCTGACTTTCATGAGAAGCACATACTTGTGCACACAGTCTCAAGAGACTTTTGGGGCAAGTGCTGTTAGCGAGCACCTATGAAGGACGGCACGGCACACGAGGGGGTGGGTGGCCAGAACCACGCCCGACCACCTTTGTCCCCCCAGTGGCGACGTTTACACATCATACAGTTGGCTACCTACGGTGCGAAATAAGTCCAACATACATACATTACCATAAATATTCTAGATTTGAAGTTTTCGTTACTGCAAGGATCCATACTCTTTGGTTCTTTCGGTAAAGTCACGTAGGTAAAAAATATCTGACTTGTGCTCGCGGATACGGTCAGAGATATGACGTTTCGTTTCCCCAATGTAACAATTACCACAGATGCAACTTCGTTTGTAGATTCCAGGGTATTGCAAGTCAGGAATGACATCCTTCACAGATGGGATTAGATCACGGATTTTATGTACTGTACTGAATCGGAGCTGGATCTTGTGTTTGTTTAAGATTTTGGCAATCTTTTGGTAACCCCTGCTTTGTCTTTACCGAAAGAGCCAAAGGGTATGGATCCTTGCAGTCACGAAAACTTAAAATCTAGAATGAACCGCCTCTACGGGGAGGGCTTTCACATTTCTGTTAGGGCTTTTAACAGACAAAGAGACACGAAATCAGCAGTACTTTATTCAGCTCACCTAGTCTCTCTAATCAAGGGCATTTCACTGTCCCCAGATGATCTTCTCGTCAGCTTTGATGTGGTTTCTCTGTTCACCAAGGTTCCAGAGCCTGACACCTTCGCAATAATTGAAGATTTAGTCCAGCATGGACTGAACCCTGATGTTCCTACTTTGGTTAGGCACTGCCTTACTAACACTTACTTCACCTGGATTGGTACTTTCTACAAACAAAATGAAGGTACCCCCATGGGTTCCCCCTTATCACCAGTGAGAGCGAATGTTTTCATGGAGAAATTTGAAACAGATGCCATCGAGACATCCACCCTACGTCCTTCCTTGTGGAAGAGATATGTGGATGACACTTTCGTAATTTGGCCACATGGCCTGCCAGCCCTGAACCAATTCCACAATCACATCAATTCCATACACGAATCCATCAAATTCACCATGGAAATGGAGAGGGATGGAAAGCTACCATTCCTGGATGTCTTGTTTGAGAAGAAACCTGATGGCTCTTTGGGACACTCTGTCTACAGGAAAGCTACCCACACAGATTCCTATCTGAAACCTGAATCCCACCACCATCCAGCACAGAAGAATTCCCTCATCAAAACACTACACCATAGGGTCCACTGCATTTCTGACCAACACCACCTAGCCAGTGAACTGGAACACGTACACCAGGCCCTTAAGATGAATGGATACTCGGACTGTATTATCCGCAAAGCTGTTTCTCCAACCATGGAGAAACAACCACCAAAATCTTAAACAAACACAAGATCCAGGTCCGATTCAGTACAGTACGTAAAATCCGTGATCTAATCCCATCTGTGAAGAATGTCATTCCTGACTTGCAATATCCTGGAGTCTACAAACTAAGTTGCATCTGTGGTGATTGTTACATTGGGGATACCAAACGTCATATCTTTGACCGTATCCGCGAGCACAAGTCAGATATTTTTTTACCTACGTGACTTTACAGAAAAAAAGAGTATTTCTATAAATAACCATCATCAATGAACTGCTGGATGAAGGCGTCCTCATGCAGTTGCCATCTCGCGGGGTCCTGCAATGCAAGCGTTGCAACAAGCAATCTCGCGCCTGCACATGAGCCAATTTCATTAATTCAGCTATATCAAGCGCAATACCTCGCTGGTCTTGTCAAGAAGTATATACCATCACGCGAACTCTGGTCACTATCGGACAAAAACGTTGCTTTTGTGCAGCCGTCTGGACTGCTCTTCATTCCGATATGAGGAAACCACTGGGAGCTATGCACTTTTAAACCGTCTATTTTGACAAACTCATTTTTTTAGAAATGCTTTTTGTGTTTCGTTTATTGTCCATCCCCCGCACCTCCTATTAGCGCGGTTGGCTATGTATGGTGTGAAAGAAGTTCAACCTACATACAGAGACTCACGCAGAGACCCATAGGCACACACAGACCCATAGACTCACACAGAGACCCATAGACTCACACAGAGACCCATAGACTCACACAGAGACCCATAGACTCACACAGAGACCCATAGACTCACACAGAGACCCATAGGCTCCCACAGATACCCATAAACTCACACAGAGACCCATAGACTCACACAGAGACCCATGGCCACACAGAGATCAATAAGAACAAACGCAGAGACCCATAGATTTACACAAAGACCCATAGATTCACACAGAGACCCATAGACTCACACAAAGACCCCAGACTCACACAGAGACCCATAGACTCACACAGAGATCCATAGACTACCATTAAGACCCATAGACTCATACAGAAACCCATAGGCTCCCACAGATACCCACAGACTCACACAGAGACCCATAGACTCACACAGAGACCCATAGACACACACAGACCCATAGACTCACACAGAGACCCATAGACTCCCACAAAGACCCCTATACTCACAATAGACCCATAGACTCCCACAGAGACCCATAGACTCACACAGAGACCCATAGGCTCTCACAGATACCCATAGACTCACACAGAGACCCATAGACTAACACAGAGACCCATAGACACACAGAGACCCATAGACTCACACAGAGACCCATAGGCACACACAAACTCATAGACTCATGCAGAGACCCATAGACACATAGAACCATAGACTCCCACAGAGACCCATAGACTCACACAGAGACGCATAGACTCACACAAAGACCCACAGACTCACACAGAGACCCATAGACTGATACAGAGACCCATAGACACACACAGACCCATAGACTCACACAGAGACCCATAGACTCCCACAAAGACCCCTATACTCACACATAGACCCATAGACTCCCACAGAGACCCATAGACTCACACAGAGACCCATAGGCTCCCACAGATACCCATAGACTCACACAGAGACCCATAGACTCACACAAAGACCCATAGACACACAGAGACCCATAGACTCCCACAGAGACCCATAGACTCACACAGAGACCCATAGGCTCCCACAGATACCCATAGACTCACACAGAGACCCATAGACTCACACAGAGACCCATAGACACACAGAGACCCATAGACACAAACAGACCCATAGACTCACACAGAGACCCATAGACTCACACAGAGACCCATAGACTACCATTAAGACCCATAGACTCACACAGAGACCCACAGTCTCCCACAGATACCCACAGACTCACACAGAGACCCATAGACTCACACAGAGACCCATAGACACACACAGACCCATAGACTCACACAGAGACCCATAGACTCCCACAAAGACCCCTATACTCACACATAGACCCATAGACTCCCACAGAGACCCATAGACTCACACAGAGACCCATAGACTCCCACAGAGACCCATAGACGCACACAGAGACCCATAGGCTCCCACAGATACCCATAGACTCACACAGAGACCCATAGACTCACACAGAGACCCATAGACACACAGAGACTCATAGACTCATACAGAGACCCATAGACACACAGACCCATAGACTCCCACAGAGACCCATAGACTCACACAGAGACCCATAGACTCACACAGACCCATAGACTCACACAGAGACCCATAGACAAACACAGACACTCATAGATTCACACAAAGACCCATAGAATCACACAGAGACCCCAGACTCACACAGAGACCCATAGACTCACATAGAGACCCATAGACTACCATTAAGACCCATAGACTCACACAGAGACCCATATGCTCCCACAGATACCCATAGACTCACACAGAGACCCATAGACTCACACAAAGACCCACAGACTCACACAGAGACCCATAGACTCACACAGAGAACCATAGACACACACAAACCCATAGACTCACACAGAGACCCATAGACTCCCACAAAGACCCCTATACTCACACATAGACCCATAGACTTCCACAGAGACCCATAGACTCACACAGAGACCCATAGGCTCCCACAGATACCCATAAACTCACACAGAGACCCATAGACTCACACAGAGACCCATGGCCACACAGAGACCAATAAGAACAAACGCAGAGACTCATAGATTCACACAAAGACCCATAGATTCACACAGAGACCCATAGACTCACACAAAGACCCCAGACTCACACAGAGACCCATAGGCTCCCACAGATACCCACAGACTCACACAGAGACCCATAGACTCACACAGAGACCCATAGACACACACAGACCCATAGACTCACACAGAGCCCCATAGACTCCCACAAAGACCCCTATACTCACACATAGACCCATAGACTCACACAGAGACCCATAGACTCACACAGAGACCCATAGGCTCCCACAGATACCCATAGACTCACACAGAGATCCATAGACTCACACAGAGACCCATAGACACACAGAGACCCATAGACTCACACAGAGAACCATAGACACACACAAACCCATAGACTCACACAGAGACCCATAGACTCCCACAAAGACCCCTATACTCACACATAGACCCATAGACTTCCACAGAGACCCATAGACTCACACAGAGACCCATAGGCTCCCACAGATACCCATAAACTCACACAGAGACCCATAGACTCACACAGAGACCCATGGCCACACAGAGACCAATAAGAACAAACGCAGAGACTCATAGATTCACACAAAGACCCATAGATTCACACAGAGACCCATAGACTCACACAAAGACCCCAGACTCACACAGAGACCCATAGGCTCCCACAGATACCCACAGACTCACACAGAGACCCATAGACTCACACAGAGACCCATAGACACACACAGACCCATAGACTCACACAGAGCCCCATAGACTCCCACAAAGACCCCTATACTCACACATAGACCCATAGACTCACACAGAGACCCATAGACTCACACAGAGACCCATAGGCTCCCACAGATACCCATAGACTCACACAGAGATCCATAGACTCACACAGAGACCCATAGACACACAGAGACCCATAGACTCACACAGAGACCCATAGACACACACAAACTCATAGACTCATACAGAGACCCATAGACACACAGACCCATAGACTCCCACAGAGACCCATAGACTCACACAGAGACGCATAGACTCACACAAAGACCCACAGACTCACACAGAGACCCATAGACTGATACAGAGACCCATAGACACACACAGACCCATAGACTCACACAGAGACCCATAGACTCCCACAAAGACCCCTATACTCACACATAGACCCATAGACTCCCACAGAGACCCATAGACTCACACAGAGACCCATAGGCTCCCACAGATACCCATAGACTCACACAGAGACCCATAGACTCACACAAAGACCCATAGACACACAGAGACCCATAGACTCACACAGAGACCCATAGACTCACACAGAGACCCATAGGCTCCCACAGATACCCATAGACTCACACAGAGACCCATAGACTCACACAGAGACCCATAGACACACAGAGACCCATAGACACAAACAGACCCATGGACTCACAAAGAGACCCATAGACTCACACAGAGACCCATAGACTACCATTAAGACCCATAGACTCACACAGAGTCCCATAGTTTCCCACAGATACCCACAGACTCACACAGAGACCCATAGACTCACACAGAGACCCATAGACACACACAGACCCATAGACTCACACAGAGACCCATAGGCTCCCACAGATACCCATAGACTCACACAGAGACCCATAGACTCACACAGAGACCCATAGACACACAGAGACTCATATACTCATACAGAGACCCATAGACACACAGACCCATAGACTCACACAGAGACCCATAGACTCCCACAAAGACCCCTATACTCACACATAGACCCATAGACTCCCACAGAGACACATAGACTCAGACAGAGACCCATAGGCTCCCACAGATACCCATAGACTCACACAGAGACCCATAGACTCACACAAAGACCCCAGACTCACACAGAGACCCATAGACTCACACAGAGATCCATAAACTACCATTAAGACCCATAGACTCATACAGAAACCCATAGGCTCCCACAGATACCCACAGACTCACACAGAGACCCATAGACTCACACAGAGACCCATAGACACACACAGACCCATAGACTCAAACAGAGACCCATAGACTCCCACAAAGACCCCTATACTCACAATAGACCCATAGACTCCCACAGAGACCCATAGACTCACACAGAGACCCATAGGCTCTCACAGATACCCATAGACTCACACAGAGACCCATAGACTAACACAGAGACCCATAGACACACAGAGACCCATAGACTCACACAGAGACCCATAGGCACACACAAACTCATAGACTCATGCAGAGACCCATAGACACATAGACCCATAGACTCCCACAGAGACCCATAGACTCACACAGAGACGCATAGACTCACACAAAGACCCACAGACTCACACAGAGACCCATAGACTGATACAGAGACCCATAGACACACACAGACCCATAGACTCACACAGAGACCCATAGACTCCCACAAAGACCCCTATACTCACACATAGACCCATAGACTCCCACAGAGACCCATAGACTCACACAGAGACCCATAGGCTCCCACAGATACCCATAGACTCACACAGAGACCCATAGACTCACACAAAGACCCATAGACACACAGAGACCCATAGACTCCCACAGAGACCCATAGACTCACACAGAGACCCATAGGCTCCCACAGATACCCATAGACTCACACAGAGACCCATAGACTCACACAGAGACCCATAGACACACAGAGACCCATAGACACAAACAGACCCATAGACTCACACAGAGACCCATAGACTCACACAGAGACCCATAGACTACCATTAAGACCCATAGACTCACACAGAGACCCACAGTCTCCCACAGATACCCACAGACTCACACAGAGACCCATAGACTCACACAGAGACCCATAGACACACACAGACCCATAGACTCACACAGAGACCCATAGACTCCCACAAAGACTCCTATACTCACACATAGACCCATAGACTCCCACAGAGACCCATAGACTCACACAGAGACCCATAGACTCCCACAGAGACCCATAGACTCACACAGAGACCCATAGGCTCCCACAGATACCCATAGACTCACACAGAGACCCATAGACTCACACAGAGACCCATAGACACACAGAGACTCATAGACTCATACAGAGACCCATAGACACACAGACCCATAGACTCCCACAGAGACCCATAGACTCACACAGAGAGCCATAGACACACACAGACCCATAGACTCACACAGAGACCCATAGACTCACACAGAGACCCATAGACTCACACAGAGACCCATAGACTCACACAGAGACCCATAGACTCACACAGAGACCCATAGACTCACACAGAGACCCATAGACTCACACAGACCCATAGACTCACACAGAGACCCATAGACAAACGCAGACACTCATAGATTCACACAAAGACCCATAGAATCACACAAAGACCCCAGACTCACACAGAGACCCATAGACTCACATAGAGACCCATAGACTACCATTAAGACCCATAGACTCACACAGAGACCCATATGCTCCCACAGATACCCATAGACTCACACAGAGACCCATAGACTCACACAAAGACCCACAGACTCACACAGAGACCCATAGACTCACACAGAGAACCATAGACACACACAAACCCATAGACTCACACAGAGACCCATAGACTCCCACAAAGACCCCTATACTCACACATAGACCCATAGACTTCCACAGAGACCCATAGACTCACACAGAGACCCATAGGCTCCCACAGATACCCATAAACTCACACAGAGACCCATAGACTCACACAGAGACCCATGGCCACACAGAGACCAATAAGAACAAATGCAGAGACTCATAGATTCACACAGAGACCCATAGACTCACACAAAGACCCCAGACTCACACAGAGACCCATAGGCTCACACAGAGACCCATAGACTACCATTAAGACCCATAGACTCACACAGAGACCCATAGGCTCCCACAGATACCCACAGACTCACACAGAGACCCATAGACTCACACAGAGACCCATAGACACACACAGACCCATAGACTCACACAGAGCCCCATAGCCTCCCACAAAGACCCCTATACTCACACATAGACCCATAGACTCCCACAGAGACCCATAGACTCACACAGAGACCCATAGGCTCCCACAGATACCCATAGACTCACACAGAGATCCATAGACTCACACAGAGACCCATAGACACACAGAGACCCATAGACTCACACAGAGACCCATAGACACACACAAACTCATAGACTCATACAGAGACCCATAGACACACAGACCCATAGACTCCCACAGAGACCCATAGACTCACACAGAGACGCATAGACTCACACAAAGACCCACAGACTCACACAGAGACCCATAGACTGATACAGAGACCCATAGACACACACAGACCCATAGACTCACACAGAGACCCATAGACTCCCACAAAGACCCCTATACTCACACATAGACCCATAGACTCCCACAGAGACCCATAGACTCACACAGAGACCCATAGGCTCCCACAGATACCCATAGACTCACACAGAGACCCATATACTCACACAAAGACCCATAGACACACAGAGACCCATAGACTCCCACAGAGACCCATAGACTCACACAGAGACCCATAGGCTCCCACAGATACCCATAGACTCACACAGAAACCCATAGACTCACACAGAGACCCATAGACACACAGAGACCCATAGACACAAACAGACCCATAGACTCACACAGAGACCCATAGACTCCCACAAAGACCCCTATACTCACACATAGACCCATAGACTTCCACAGAGACCCATAGACTCACACAGAGACCCATAGGCTCCCACAGATACCCATAAACTCACACAGAGACCCATAGACTCACACAGAGACCCATGGCCACACAGAGACCAATAAGAACAAATGCAGAGACTCATAGATTCACACAGAGACCCATAGACTCACACAAAGACCCCAGACTCACACAGAGACCCATAGGCTCACACAGAGACCCATAGACTACCATTAAGACCCATAGACTCACACAGAGACCCATAGGCTCCCACAGATACCCACAGACTCACACAGAGACCCATAGACTCACACAGAGACCCATAGACACACACAGACCCATAGACTCACACAGAGCCCCATAGACTCCCACAAAGACCCCTATACTCACACATAGACCCATAGACTCCCACAGAGACCCATAGACTCACACAGAGACCCATAGGCTCCCACAGATACCCATAGACTCACACAGAGATCCATAGACTCACACAGAGACCCATAGACACACAGAGACCCATAGACTCACACAGAGACCCATAGACACACACAAACTCATAGACTCATACAGAGACCCATAGACACACAGACCCATAGACTCCCACAGAGACCCATAGACTCACACAGAGACGCATAGACTCACACAAAGACCCACAGACTCACACAGAGACCCATAGACTGATACAGAGACCCATAGACACACACAGACCCATAGACTCACACAGAGACCCATAGACTCCCACAAAGACCCCTATACTCACACATAGACCCATAGACTCCCACAGAGACCCATAGACTCACACAGAGACCCATAGGCTCCCACAGATACCCATAGACTCACACAGAGACCCATATACTCACACAAAGACCCATAGACACACAGAGACCCATAGACTCCCACAGAGACCCATAGACTCACACAGAGACCCATAGGCTCCCACAGATACCCATAGACTCACACAGAGACCCATAGACTCACACAGAGACCCATAGACACACAGAGACCCATAGACACAAACAGACCCATAGACTCACACAGAGACCCATAGACTCACACAGAGACCCATAGACTACCATTAAGACCCATAGACTCACACAGAGACCCACAGTCTCCCACAGATACCCACAGACTCACACAGAGACCCATAGACTCACACAGAGACCCATAGACACACACAGACCCATAGACTCACACAGAGACCCATAGACTCCCACAAAGACCCCTATACTCACACATAGACCCATAGACTCCCACAGAGACCCATAGACTAACACAGAGACCCATAGACTCCCACAGAGACCCATAGACTCACACAGAGACCCATAGGCTCCCACAGATACCCATAGACTCACACAGAGACCCATAGACTCACACAGAGACCCATAGACACACAGAGACTCATAGACTCATACAGAGACCCATAGACACACAGACCCATAGACTCCCACAGAGACCCATAGACTCACACAGAGAGCCATAGACACACACAGACCCATAGACTCACACAGAGACCCATAGACTCACACAGAGACCCATAGACTCACACAGAGACCCATAGACTCACACAGAGACCCATAGACTCACACAGAGACCCATAGACTCACACAGACCCATAGACTCACACATAGACCCATAGACAAACGCAGACACTCATAGATTCACACAAAGACCCATAGAATCACACAGAGACCCCAGACTCACACAGAGACCCATAGACTCACATAGAGACCCATAGACTACCATTAAGACCCATAGACTCACACAGAGACCCATATGCTCCCACAGATACCCATAGACTCACACAGAGACCCATAGACTCACACAAAGACCCACAGACTCACACAGAGACCCATAGACTCACACAGAGAACCATAGACACACACAAACCCATAGACTCACACAGAGACCCATAGACTCCCACAAAGACCCCTATACTCACACATAGACCCATAGACTTCCACAGAGACCCATAGACTCACACAGAGACCCATAGGCTCCCACAGATACCCATAAACTCACACAGAGACCCATAGACTCACACAGAGACCCATGGCCACACAGAGACCAATAAGAACAAACGCAGAGACTCATAGATTCACACAAAGACCCATAGATTCACACAGAGACCCATAGGCACACACAAACTCATAGACTCATGCAGAGACCCATAGACACATAGACCCATAGACTCCCACAGAGACCCATAGACTCACACAGAGACGCATAGACTCACACAAAGACCCACAGACTCACACAGAGACCCATAGACTGATACAGAGACCCATAGACACACACAGACCCATAGACTCACACAGAGACCCATAGACTCCCACAAAGACCCCTATACTCACACATAGACCCATAGACTCCCACAGAGACCCATAGACTCACACAGAGACCCATAGGCTCCCACAGATACCCATAGACTCACACAGAGACCCATAGACTCACACAAAGACCCATAGACACACAGAGACCCATAGACTCCCACAGAGACCCATAGACTTACACAGAGACCCATAGGCTCCCACAGATACCCATAGACTCACACAGAGACCCATAGACTCACACAGAGACCCATAGACACACAGAGACCCATAGACACAAACAGACCCATAGACTCACACAGAGACCCATAGACTCACACAGAGACCCATAGACTACCATTAAGACCCATAGACTCACACAGAGACCCACAGTCTCCCACAGATACCCACAGACTCACACAGAGACCCATAGACTCACACAGAGACCCATAGACACACACAGACCCATAGACTCACACAGAGACCCATAGACTCCCACAAAGACCCCTATACTCACACATAGACCCATAGACTCCCACAGAGACCCATAGACTCACACAGAGACCCATAGACTCCCACAGAGACCCATAGACTCACACAGAGACCCATAGGCTCCCACAGATACCCATAGACTCACACAGAGACCCATAGACTCACACAGAGACCCATAGACACACAGAGACTCATAGACTCATACAGAGACCCATAGACACACAGACCCATAGACTCCCACAGAGACCCATAGACTCACACAGAGAGCCATAGACACACACAGACCCATAGACTCACACGGAGACCCATAGACTCACACAGAGACCCATAGACTCACACAGAGACCCATAGACTCACACAGAGACCCATAGACTCACACAAAGACCCATAGAATCACACAGAGACCCCAGACTCACACAGAGACCCATAGACTCACATAGAGACCCATAGACTACCATTAAGACCCATAGACTCACACAGAGACCCATATGCTCCCACAGATACCCATAGACTCACACAGAGACCCATAGACTCACACAGAGAGCCATAGACACACACAGACCCATAGACTCACACGGAGACCCATAGACTCACACAGACCCATAGACTCACACAGAGACCCATAGACAAACGCAGACACTCATAGATTCACACAAAGACCCATAGAATCACACAGAGACCCCAGACTCACACAGAGACCCATAGACTCACATAGAGACCCATAGACTACCATTAAGACCCATAGACTCACACAGAGACCCATATGCTCCCACAGATACCCATAGACTCACACAGAGACCCATAGACTCACACAAAGACCCACAGACTCACACAGAGACCCATAGACTCACACAGAGAACCATAGACACACACAAACCCATAGACTCACACAGAGACCCATAGACTCCCACAAAGACCCCTATACTCACACATAGACCCATAGACTTCCACAGAGACCCATAGACTCACACAGAGACCCATAGGCTCCCACAGATACCCATAAACTCACACAGAGACCCATAGACTCACACAGAGACCCATGGCCACACAGAGACCAATAAGAACAAACGCAGAGACTCATAGATTCACACAAAGACCCATAGATTCACACAGAGACCCATAGACTCACACAAAGACCCCAGACTCACACAGAGACCCATAGGCTCACACAGAGACCCATAGACTACCATTAAGACCCATAGACTCACACAGAGACCCATAGGCTCCCACAGATACCCACAGACTCACACAGAGACCCATAGACTCACACAGAGACCCATAGACACACACAGACCCATAGACTCACACAGAGCCCCATAGACTCCCACAAAGACCCCTATACTCACACATAGACCCATAGACTCCCACAGAGACCCATAGACTCACACAGAGACCCATAGGCTCCCACAGATACCCATAGACTCACACAGAGATCCATAGACTCACACAGAGACCCATAGACACACAGAGACCCATAGACTCACACAGAGACCCATAGACACACACAAACTCATAGACTCATACAGAGACCCATAGACACACAGACCCATAGACTCCCACAGAGACCCATAGACTCACACAGAGACGCATAGACTCACACAAAGACCCACAGACTCACACAGAGACCCATAGACTGATACAGAGACCCATAGACACACACAGACCCATAGACTCACACAGAGACCCATAGACTCCCACAAAGACCCCTATACTCACACATAGACCCATAGACTCCCACAGAGACCCATAGACTCACACAGAGACCCATAGGCTCCCACAGATACCCATAGACTCACACAGAGACCCATAGACTCACACAAAGACCCATAGACACACAGAGACCCATAGACTCCCACAGAGACCCATAGACTCACACAGAGACCCATAGGCTCCCACAGATACCCATAGACTCACACAGAGACCCATAGACTCACACAGAGACCCATAGACACACAGAGACCCATAGACACAAACAGACCCATGGACTCACAAAGAGACCCATAGACTCACACAGAGACCCATAGACTACCATTAAGACCCATAGACTCACACAGAGACCCATAGTTTCCCACAGATACCCACAGACTCACACAGAGACCCATAGACTCACACAGAGACCCATAGACACACACAGACCCATAGACTCACACAGAGACCCATAGGCTCCCACAGATACCCATAGACTCACACAGAGACCCATAGACTCACACAGAGACCCATAGACACACAGAGACTCATATACTCATACAGAGACCCATAGACACACAGACCCATAGACTCACACAGAGACCCATAGACTCCCACAAAGACCCCTATACTCACACATAGACCCATAGACTCCCACAGAGACACATAAACTCACACAGAGACCCATAGGCTCCCACAGATACCCATAGACTCACACAGAGACCCATAGACTCACACAAAGACCCCAGACTCACACAGAGACCCATAGACTCACACAGAGATCCATAGACTACCATTAAGACCCATAGACTCATACAGAAACCCATAGGCTCCCACAGATACCCACAGACTCACACAGAGACCCATAGACTCACACAGAGACCCATAGACACACACAGACCCAAAAACTCACACAGAGACCCATAGACTCCCACAAAGACCCCTATACTCACAATAGACCCATAGACTCCCACAGAGACCCATAGACTCACACAGAGACCCATAGGCTCTCACAGATACCCATAGACTCACACAGAGACCCATAGACTAACACAGAGACCCATAGACACACAGAGACCCATAGACTCACACAGAGACCCATAGGCACACACAAACTCATAGACTCATGCAGAGAACCATAGACACATAGACCCATAGACTCCCACAGAGACCCATAGACTCACACAGAGACGCATAGACTCACACAAAGACCCACAGACTCACACAGAGACCCATAGACTCACACAGAGACCCATAGACACACACAGACCCATAGACTCACACAGAGACCCATAGACTCCCACAAAGACCCCTATACTCACACATAGACCCATAGACTCCCACAGAGACCCATAGACTCACACAGAGACCCATAGGCTCCCACAGATACCCATAGACTCACACAGAGACCCATAGACTCACACAAAGACCCATAGACACACAGAGACCCATAGACTCCCACAGAGACCCATAGACTCACACAGAGACCCATAGGCTCCCACAGATACCCATAGACTCACACAGAGACCCATAGACTCACACAAAGACCCATAGACACACAGAGACCCATAGACTCCCACAGAGACCCATAGACTCACACAGAGACCCATAGGCTCCCACAGATACCCATAGACTCACACAGAGACCCATAGACTCACACAGAGACCCATAGACACACAGAGACCCATAGACACAAACAGACCCATAGACTCACACAGAGACCCATAGACTCACACAGAGACCCATAGACTACCATTAAGACCCATAGACTCACACAGAGACCCACAGTCTCCCACAGATACCCACAGACTCACACAGATACCCATAGACTCACACAGAGACCCATAGACACACACAGACCCATAGACTCACACAGAGACCCATAGACTCCCACAAAGACCCCTATACTCACACATAGACCCATAGACTCCCACAGAGACCCATAGACTCACACAGAGACCCATAGACTCCCACAGAGACCCATAGACTCACACAGAGACCCATAGGCTCCCACAGATACCCATAGACTCACACAGAGACCCATAGACTCACACAGATACCCATAGACTCACACAGAGACCCATAGACTCACACAGAGACCCATAGACACACAGAGACTCATATACTCATACAGAGACCCATAGACACACAGACCCATAGACTCACACAGAGACCCATAGACTCCCACAAAGACCCCTATACTCACACATAGACCCATAGACTCCCACAGAGACACATAGACTCACACAGAGACCCATAGGCTCCCACAGATACCCATAGACTCACACAGAGACCCATAGACTCACACAAAGACCCCAGACTCACACAGAGACCCATAGACTCACACAGAGATCCATAGACTACCATTAAGACCCATAGACTCATACAGAAACCCATAGGCTCCCACAGATACCCACAGACTCACACAGAGACCCATAGACTCACACAGAGACCCATAGACACACACAGACCCAAAAACTCACACAGAGACCCATAGACTCCCACAAAGACCCCTATACTCACAATAGACCCATAGACTCCCACAGAGACCCATAGACTCACACAGCAACCCATAGGCTCTCACAGATACCCATAGACTCACACAGAGACCCATAGACTAACACAGAGACCCATAGACACACAGAGACCCATAGACTCACACAGAGACCCATAGGCACACACAAACTCATAGACTCATGCAGAGAACCATAGACACATAGACCCATAGACTCCCACAGAGACCCATAGACTCACACAGAGACGCATAGACTCACACAAAGACCCACAGACTCACACAGAGACCCATAGACTGATACAGAGACCCATAGACACACACAGACCCATAGACTCACACAGAGACCCATAGACTCCCACAAAGACCCCTATACTCACACATAGACCCATAGACTCCCACAGAGACCCATAGACTCACACAGAGACCCATAGGCTCCCACAGATACCCATAGACTCACACAGAGACCCATAGACTCACACAAAGACCCATAGACACACAGAGACCCATAGACTCCCACAGAGACCCATAGACTCACACAGAGACCCATAGGCTCCCACAGATACCCATAGACTCACACAGAGACCCATAGACTCACACAGAGACCCATAGACACACAGAGACCCATAGACACAAACAGACCCATAGACTCACATAGAGACCCATAGACTCACACAGAGACCCATAGACTACCATTAAGACCCATAGACTCACACAGAGACCCACAGTCTCCCACAGATACCCACAGACTCACACAGATACCCATAGACTCACACAGAGACCCATAGACACACACAGACCCATAGACTCACACAGAGACCCATAGACTCCCACAAAGACCCCTATACTCACACATAGACCCATAGACTCCCACAGAGACCCATAGACTCACACAGAGACCCATAGACTCCCACAGAGACCCATAGACTCACACAGAGACCCATATGCTCCCACAGATACCCATAGACTCACACAGAGACCCATAGACTCACACAGAGACCCATAGACACACAGAGACTCATATACTCATACAGAGACCCATAGACACACAGACCCATAGACTCCCACAGAGACCCATAGACTCACACAGAGAGCCATAGACACACACAGACCCATAGACTCACACAGAGACCCATAGACTCACACAGAGACCCATAGACTCACACAGAGACCCATAGACTCACACAGAGACCCATAGACTCACACAGACCCATAGACTCACACAGAGACCCATAGACAAACGCAGACACTCATAGATTCACACAAAGACCCATAGAATCACACAGAGACCCCAGACTCACACAGAGACCCATAGACTCACATAGAGACCCATAGACTACCATTAAGACCCATAGACTCACACAGAGACCCATATGCTCCCACAGATACCCATAGACTCACACAGAGACCCATAGACTCACACAAAGACCCACAGACTCACACAGAGACCCATAGACTCACACAGAGAACCATAGACACACACAAACCCATAGACTCACACAGAGACCCATAGACTCCCACAAAGACCCCTATACTCACACATAGACCCATAGACTTCCACAGAGACCCATAGACTCACACAGAGACCCATAGGCTCCCACAGATACCCATAAACTCACACAGAGACCCATAGACTCACACAGAGACCCATGGCCACACAGAGACCAATAAGAACAAACGCAGAGACTCATAGATTCACACAAAGACCCATAGATTCACACAGAGACCCATAGACTCACACAAAGACCCCAGACTCACACAGAGACCCATAGGCTCACACAGAGACCCATAGACTACCATTAAGACCCATAGACTCACACAGAGACCCATAGGCTCCCACAGATACCCACAGACTCACACAGAGACCCATAGACTCACACAGAGACCCATAGACTCACACAGAGACCCATAGGCTCCCACAGATACCCATAGACTCACACAGAGATCCATAGACTCACACAGAGACCCATAGACACACAGAGACCCATAGACTCACACAGAGACCCATAGACACACACAAACTCATAGACTCATACAGAGACCCATAGACACACAGACCCATAGACTCCCACAGACTCACACAGAGACGCATAGACTCACACAAAGACCCACAGACTCACACAGAGACCCATAGACTGATACAGAGACCCATAGACACACACAGACCCATAGACTCACACAGAGACCCATAGACTCCCACAAAGACCCCTATACTCACACATAGACCCATAGACTCCCACAGAGACCCATAGACTCACACAGAGACCCATAGGCTCCCACAGATACCCATAGACTCACACAGAGACCCATAGACTCACACAAAGACCCATAGACACACAGAGACCCATAGACTCCCACAGAGACCCATAGACTCACACAGAGACCCATAGGCTCCCACAGATACCCATAGACTCACACAGAGACCCATAGACTCACACAGAGACCCATAGACACACAGAGACCCATAGACACAAACAGACCCATGGACTCACAAAGAGACCCATAGACTCACACAGAGACCCATAGACTACCATTAAGACCCATAGACTCACACAGAGACCCATAGTTTCCCACAGATACCCACAGACTCACACAGAGACCCATAGACTCACACAGAGACCCATAGACACACACAGACCCATAGACTCACACAGAGACCCATAGGCTCCCACAGATACCCATAGACTCACACAGAGACCCATAGACTCACACAGAGACCCATAGACACACAGAGACTCATATACTCATACAGAGACCCATAGACACACAGACCCATAGACTCATACAGAGACCCATAGACTCCCACAAAGACCCCTATACTCACACATAGACCCATAGACTCCCACAGAGACACATAGACTCACACAGAGACCCATAGGCTCCCACAGATACCCATAGACTCACACAGAGACCCATAGACTCACACAAAGACCCACAGACTCACACAGAGACCCATAGACTCACACAAAGACCCACAGACTCACACAGAGACCCATAGACTCACACAGAGAACCATAGACACACACAAACCCATAGACTCACACAGAGACCCATAGACTCCCACAAAGACCCCTATACTCACACATAGACCCATAGACTTCCACAGAGACCCATAGACTCACACAGAGACTCATAGGCTCCCACAGATACCCATAAACTCACACAGAGACCCATAGACTCACACAGAGACCCATGGCCACACAGAGACCAATAAGAACAAACGCAGAGACTCATAGATTCACACAAAGACCCATAGATTCACACAGAGACCCATAGACTCACACAAAGACCCCAGACTCACACAGAGACCCATAGGCTCACACAGAGACCCATAGACTACCATTAAGACCCATAGACTCACACAGAGACCCATAGGCTCCCACAGATACCCACAGACTCACACAGAGACCCATAGACTCACACAGAGACCCATAGACACACACAGACCCATAGACTCACACAGAGCCCCATAGACTCCCACAAAGACCCCTATACTCACACATAGACCCATAGACTCCCACAGAGACCCATAGACTCACACAGAGACCCATAGGCTCCCACAGATACCCATAGACTCACACAGAGATCCATAGACTCACACAGAGACCCATAGACACACAGAGACCCATAGACTCACACAGAGACCCATAGACACACACAAACTCATAGACTCATACAGAGACCCATAGACACACAGACCCATAGACTCCCACAGAGACCCATAGACTCACACAGAGACGCATAGACTCACACAAAGACCCACAGACTCACACAGAGACCCATAGACTGATACAGAGACCCATAGACACACACAGACCCATAGACTCACACAGAGACCCATAGACTCCCACAAAGACCCCTATACTCACACATAGACCCATAGACTCCCACAGAGACCCATAGACTCACACAGAGACCCATAGGCTCCCACAGATACCCATAGACTCACACAGAGACCCATAGACTCACACAAAGACCCATAGACACACAGAGACCCATAGACTCCCACAGAGACCCATAGACTCACACAGAGACCCATAGGCTCCCACATATACCCATAGACTCACACAGAGACCCATAGACTCACACAGAGACCCATAGACACACAGAGACCCATAGACACAAACAGACCCATGGACTCACAAAGAGACCCATAGACTCACACAGAGACCCATAGACTACCATTAAGACCCATAGACTCACACAGAGACCCATAGTTTCCCACAGATACCCACAGACTCACACAGAGACCCATAGACTCACACAGAGACCCATAGACACACACAGACCCATAGACTCACACAGAGACCCATAGGCTCCCACAGATACCCATAGACTCACACAGAGACCCATAGACACACAGAGACCCATAGACTCACACAGAGACCCATAGACACACACAAACTCATAGACTCATACAGAGACCCATAGACACACAGACCCATAGACTCCCACAGAGACCCATAGACTCACACAGAAACGCATAGACTCACACAAAGACCCACAGACTCACACAGAGACCCATAGACTGATACAGAGACCCATAGACACACACAGACCCATAGACTCACACAGAGACCCATAGACTCCCACAAAGACCCCTATACTCACACATAGACCCATAGACTCCCACAGAGACCCATAGACTCACACAGAGACCCATAGGCTCCCACAGATACCCATAGACTCACACAGAGACCCATAGACTCACACAAAGACCCATAGACACACAGAGACCCATAGACTCCCACAGAGACCCATAGACTCACACAGAGACCCATAGGCTCCCACAGATACCCATAGACTCACACAGAGACCCATAGACTCACACAGAGACCCATAGACACACAGAGACCCATAGACACAAACAGACCCATGGACTCACAAAGAGACCCATAGACTCACACAGAGACCCATAGACTACCATTAAGACCCATAGACTCACACAGAGACCCATAGTTTCCCACAGATACCCACAGACTCACACAGAGACCCATAGACTCACACAGAGACCCATAGACACAGACAGACCCATAGACTCACACAGAGACCCATAGGCTCCCACAGATACCCATAGACTCACACAGAGACCCATAGACTCACACAGAGACCCATAGACACACAGAGACTCATATACTCATACAGAGACCCATAGACACACAGACCCATAGACTCACACAGAGACCCATAGACTCCCACAAAGACCCCTATACTCACACATAGACCCATAGACTCCCACAGAGACACATAGACTCACACAGAGACCCATAGGCTCCCACAGATACCCATAGACTCACACAGAGACCCATAGACTCACACAAAGACCCACAGACTCACACAGAGACCCATAGACTCACACAAAGACCCACAGACTCACACAGAGACCCATAGATTCACACAGAGAACCATAGACACACACAAACCCATAGACTCACACAGAGACCCATAGACTCCCACAAAGACCCCTATACTCACACATAGACCCATAGACTTCCACAGAGACCCATAGACTCACACAGAGACCCATAGGCTCCCACAGATACCCATAAACTCACACAGAGACCCATAGACTCACACAGAGACCCATGGCCACACAGAGACCAATAAGAACAAACGCAGAGACTCATAGATTCACACAAAGACCCATAGATTCACACAGAGACCCATAGACTCACACAAAGACCCCAGACTCACACAGAGACCCATAGGCTCACACAGAGACCCAGAGACTACCATTAAGACCCATAGACTCACACAGAGACCCATAGGCTCCCACAGATACCCACAGACTCACACAGAGACCCATAGACTCACACAGAGACCCATAGACACACACAGACCCATAGACTCACACAGAGCCCCATAGACTCCCACAAAGACCCCTATACTCACACATAGACCCATAGACTCCCACAGAGACCCATAGACTCACACAGAGACCCATAGGCTCCCACAGATACCCACAGACTCACACAGAGATCCATAGACTCACACAGAGACCCATAGACACACAGAGACCCATAGACTCACACAGAGACCCATAGACACACACAAACTCATAGACTCATACAGAGACCCATAGACACACAGACCCATAGACTCCCACAGAGACCCATAGACTCACACAGAGACGCATAGACTCACACAAAGACCCACAGACTCACACAGAGACCCATAGACTGATACAGAGACCCATAGACACACACAGACCCATAGACTCACACAGAGACCCATAGACTCCCACAAAGACCCCTATACTCACACATAGACCCATAGACTCCCACAGAGACCCATAGACTCACACAGAGACCCATAGGCTCCCACAGATACCCATAGACTCACACAGAGACCCATAGACTCACACAAAGACCCATAGACACACAGAGACCCATAGACTCCCACAGAGACCCATAGACTCACACAGAGACCCATAGGCTCCCACAGATACCCATAGACTCACACAGAGACCCATAGACTCACACAGAGACCCATAGACACACAGAGACCCATAGACACAAACAGACCCATGGACTCACAAAGAGACCCATAGACTCACACAGAGACCCATAGACTACCATTAAGACCCATAGACTCACACAGAGACCCATAGTTTCCCACAGATACCCACAGACTCACACAGAGACCCATAGACTCACACAGAGACCCATAGACACACACAGACCCATAGACTCACACAGAGACCCATAGGCTCCCACAGATACCCATAGACTCACACAGAGACCCATAGACTCACACAGAGACCCATAGACACACAGAGACTCATATACTCATACAGAGACCCATAGACACACAGACCCATAGACTCACACAGAGACCCATAGACTCCCACAAAGACCCCTATACTCACACATAGACCCATAGACTCCCACAGAGACACATAGACTCACACAGAGACCCATAGGCTCCCACAGATACCCATAGACTCACACAGAGACCGATAGACTCACACAAAGACCAATAGACACACAGAGACCCATAGACTCCCACAGAGACCCATAGACTCACACAGAGACCTTAGGCTCCCACAGATACCCATAAACTCACACAGAGACCCATAGACTCACACAGAGACCCATATACACACAGAGACCCATAGACACAAACAGACCCATAGACTCACAAACAGACCCATAGACTCACACAGAGACCCATAGACTCACACAGAGACCCATAGACACACACAGACCCATAGACTCATAGAGAGACTCATAGACTCACACCGAGACCCATAGACTCACACAGAGACCCATAGACTCACACAGAGACCCATAGACTCACACAGAGACCCACAGACTCACACAGAGACCCACAGACTCACACAGAGACCCATAGTTTATTGTCATTTTTTCGTGCCTCTGATTAGCGTGGTTGGCTACGTATGGTGTGAAAGAAGTTCAACACACATACACAGACTCATGCCGATACCTCTATTCTCACAGACCCATAGTTTGTTGTCCTTCCCTCACACCTCCGATTAGCGCAGTTGGCCATGCACGGTGCGAAAGAAGTTCAACACACATGTGGTGGACGTCCTTTTGGACGGGTCGCTACCCTTGGCAGACACTTTTTATCATCAGCACTGTTGCCGGACTATTGGTCTGAAGAGAGACATTTCCAGATATTGCCCTTGTCGGTGCGACGTCAGGTGAGCCACAGCTTTAGCGGTTCCAGTTTCATTTATGCGGCCAATAACGGAGAAAGGGGCCGTCCATAAATGACGTCACGCGATTTTGGACGATTTCTGACCACCCCCTCTTCGTCACACGGCGTCAAAAAAGTCAGACCCCCCCTCAAATATGACGTCACAAAGCTCTGCCCCCTCCCAAAAAGAAAACATGCTTCAAATCGCTTTAAACTATTGTCATCGTAGTGCATATTTAATGTGGCGCTGCACTCTGATGTTGTAGGATAATTTTTTTTTTAAGTCTATTTAATTAAGTAGAACGTGTTGTCTATATTTATTTAAAGTTGCGCATTTTGATGTGACGTCACATTTTTCCAACCCCCCCCCCTCGTGACACATCGTCACAAATGTCTGACCCCCCCTTGGTGTGTGACGTCATTTATGGACGGCCCCAAATGTGTGATACCCAGTCAACACGAGTGGGTTATCAAATGGGAAAGACCCGAGACCAGATGGTGCAATACCGTCAAGGCAGATCTTTTATAGAAGTATCATCTTCTAAAGACGTTATGAGGCCACGTGTCCACTGTGCAGCAGCTGCAGAATCTGTTGGAGGATCGAACGCGCTGTGGAGGTGGCGTGGCATCAGCGGCGCTTGGCCACGGTGCCGTGTTGATCTTGGTCAGCTCAGTGACGAGTTCGTATCGTTGCTTTACAATGATAAGGTCCGGTACTGTGTAGCCCGTGCTATTCTAAAACAAATTCTACCATTTCGGAACCAATCCGACTGATCCGTTTCATCTTAATAATGTCACAGTGCGTCCCATCACAGCCGCAGTGATGGATAACAAAGTCGCCCGCGGTTTGTTTCCGCACAATGTACCACCTTTTGAGTGAGCATAGCACGACTTCCTGAAGTGGGTGCGTGGACCAAAACTGCTCCATCTTCAATGCGTGGCGTGGTGGGTTAAAGGGCACCGAGTGTAGAAGAACAGAGACATTGTTTGAACCTTCTCGTTCGTTGAAAACCGTGTCCTATTTATAACGCCGGTATGAATGACGCATCTGTCAACGTGTCAAGACTTCGCGGAGGTGAAGATTTCCCAGCCGCGATCATTGAGCCGAATTTGCACGCTTCCCCCCGCCCCCAAATAGGGCGTAACACTCCTGTGTGGAAAGGGGGGTTATGGAGATACCCTATTGGCTGTACATGCAGAGTTTGCACATTGAAATTATGACATAATGGGACTCTTTTTACAAGGGATCATGTCTGCATTAACCACAACACTTTTGGTCAGAATGCAAAAAAACCACTCTGATAATATATGCATTCTCTTTGAAACTGATTGGTCCACACCAGAGACAGCTTTCTTTTGAGCCTCGTTTCAAACGGTGTTAGACCAGAGGACTCCAAAAGGCGTACAGCTCAAAGACAATGCACTATCAGAGTAATGAGAGCTCGGGTCGAGCTTCTACATCATGGGACCTCCTTTGCCAGTACCAAAATATAAGAATAGGGTTTTCCCTTTTTTCTGGCAACAAAACTGAAACCTTCTTACAAGGAATTTTGGTACTGGAAAAAGAGGTCCCATGATGTAGGTGCTCAACCCGAGCTCGCATTACTCTGATAGTGCATTGTCTTTGAGCTGTACGCCTTTTGGCATCCTCTGGTCTAGCATCGTTTGAGACGAGGCTCAAACAGAAAGCTGTCTCTGGTGTGGACCAATCAGTTTCAAGGACAATGCATATACTATCAGTGTGTTTTTGTTTGCATTCTGACGACAAGCATTGTGGTTAATGCAGACATGATTCTTTGGATAAAGGTTTCAGTTTTGTTGCCAGAAAAAAGGGGAAAAACCTATTCTTATATTTTGGTACTGGCAAAGGAGGTCCCATGATGATGGGACTCCTTTGGGCCCTGTATATACACACAGTACATAGACCCAAGCTAGAAGGCAAGACACAGAACGGGAGCAGAAACACAACCTTCGTGGCCTGCATAGAGACCACACAACTTTACAGCACCGTGTAGCAAGATGAAGACAGCTCTGAGACAGTTGTGGATGGCCTTGGTGCGATTACTTCGGACGGTCTGAGCATGCACAGGAGGTCAAAGGGAAGGACTGGGGCCTGAACAACCTCACGTAGATAGCCGGAGGCGGGGCAGTAATGTTGGTGCTGGGAATTTTCCTTTTGCATAAGAGAGCCATTTGTTATCCTTAAAAAATAACGCGCGCTCTTACCGTGCGGCTCTCTCGGTTCTGATTTTGCACTCGGTTTATAGCGACGCATGGCCAATCACTCTTCCATATGGAGCAGACACTGACATCGTAACACTTGCTTCACAACCAATCTGCTGTCTTCGTGTGCACATTGGTGCAACTCACTACTCTACGGAACGTCTGGCATAAAAAAAAACATTTGCAAGCTACAGTGTGTGCAATATTCTTTGGCACCTATCGTGACGGGCACTGCAAGATCCGACCATGTCCGTCCAGTTTTCGCTGAGCTGCATTGGCTTCCAGTTGCCGAGCGAACACATTCATAAGGTCGCACTCATTACACACAACAAAGTGCTTGCCACAAATGAACCACAATACCGTGCTGATCACGTTAAGGAGTATAAACGATAACGCGAACTCCGGTCATCCTCACAGCGGCTTTTGGCTAACCATCGAAAAAAGACGGTCACCGCATCGAGCGCTTTTACATGCGTTTCTGTGACCGTCTCAAACGCTCTTCCTTTCCGATATTAAGAAGCCATTGGATGCTCTGCACTTTTACATCTAAATTGAAAACTCATTCCTTTAAACATTATGTTTGTGTTTAGTTTGTTGATATTCTCCCACACCTCCAATAAGCACGGTTGGCTATGTACGGAGCAAAACAAGTTCAACGTACAACTGTCCGCCTTTGGAGTGCCACTTGCTACCCTATGGTCAGCTATGAATCCTGGTGTCTAAGTACAGCAGCATCATATGCCACTACAGCTGCTACCGGATGTACTAAGCGTCTGGAAGTGACACCTGTTTACATATTCCACCGATTTTCGAATGTTTTTGATATAAACAATGGCCGCGGTGGTGTAGGTTTCACACGTTTCTACTGCATCCAGTTCCAGTGTCACCTCCAATCGCTCGGTAGTTTGATCACCCTGTTCCTCACACCACCTGCTGATTCGCTTTTGCCCACTACCCACACGCTTCGTTCTGCACTGAAACTCATTCACATGCGCAACCACTCAAACTCACTCTTCCACTCGCTCGTGCACTCACCTACTCACTTAGACTACAAACTAAATGACATTTATTTTATTTGAGCAGGTAAGGCCAACTGAGATATGTCGCTTTTTTTAAAGAAGCGACCTGACCGCAAATTATAGCTCAACCAAGTGGCTTATTACGTGGACATTTATCACGGACAAATACTCTAAAATCATGTTGATTATAAATGTGGAGGGAAAAACTGGAAGACTCGCAGAAAAATCCAAACGACCATGGGCAGAACTTGAAAACTCCAAATATACTGGCGTGAGGATCGGGATCGAACCCACAACCTCCTGTATATCAGGTGAGGTATTTAACATCTCCTAGCCACCGTAGCACCCCCACTCACCAAGTTGATCACTCATCCACTCGCTCACTCACCCTCATTTGTTGTCAAGTCAACGTATTATTGTTGTTGTTGTACACATGGTGCCTTTCGCCCACCAACGCGCCATCACATCAATACACCGATAAACGTAAACAATTCTATACAGCGATAATATTTATAAGTATACTGTTTTTCACTTAATTTTGATTGATTGATTGATTACGTGATTGGTAGGCAGCAGCGGCCAGAGGAGACAGGGGTGGCATGAACTAAAACTCAAGTTGTGGCTGTCAGCCAGTTGTGTGCACGTTGCATAGAGCTGTGTTGTTGAGTTGTGACTGTGAACGCAGTGATGGAGTCGAGTGTGCGGATTGCCTCGGGCAGGTTGTTCCAGAGGTGTGGTGCTGCAAATAAGAAATATCTATCGCCCCCTCTCCCAATGGGGTTTGTGTTTGTTTTTTTGGTGGTTGGAGGAGCGAAGTGATATGATGTTATGCTTGATCCTCATGACGTTTCTGATGTCACGTGGGGCTTGGTTGTATGTTGCTTTGTATGTTAATACTATGATTTTGAAGTGTATTTTGTTTGTGTAATGGTAAGATGATTTCTGGAGGCTGAGAATGAGTACAGTAGCATTATTACGGACGATTTTAATGTGTTCTAGCTGTGTTTGAGGTCTGCCGAAAAGTATGTAGTTGCACTAGTCTGGAGGTGAGGTTATGAATGTGTAAATGAGGGATGACCTGCGGTTGATAGAGATTTATGGGGCTATCCGTTTGATTTTGCGTAGATGACATTGTGCGGTTATTGTGATGTGATAAATGTCTGTTGTTCGACGCTGGGTATAAGGAGTTTAATTATTTGCACGTTTAGTTTTACACAGTTGTTCGCGAGCCATGTTTTATAGAGTTTTGGTGCAAAGGTAACTGGTGTGATCGTGGGTAGAAGAATTATGTCATCTGCGTAGGAGTGATGTTGAAGTCCAAGGTTTGTTATTCAGTGGTTTGATGTATAGGCCGAAGAGAAGCGGTCCATGCATAGGGGCCCTGGGGAACTCCGCAGGAAAGGTTGAAGACGGATGATGTTTAATTGCTTAATGTGAGTGTAGCGGTGGGTTTCTTTAGGTAGTCGTTAAGCCATGCAAGGGCCGTGTCTGTGATGGCAATGTCAGTACTGAGGCTGTTTATAAGTACAGTTTGGTGTGGTCTATGGTGTTAAATTGTAGGGGCTGCTGCTCCCCGATTCCTCTCCCCCTCTTCTTCTGCACGCCTCGCCGCTGCCGCTTCCCCTCTGTGAGACATAATTCCTGGACCCTGACCTCGGGTCATTCACCCCCACTCTCCACGTGCATCCCCTCACACATTAGTAGGAGACTCCCTTGGCACACCATAGCCCTCGCACGTATACGCACGGCCACCCAAACGCGACGTCTCTGCTCGCACAACCCCGCGCACCAATTACACGCGCTGAACGGGGTGGTCAGAGGTCGGAGGGCAGTGACATCGCTTGCACACGCGTGGCCGCTGAAGGCGGGTAATAGCGCTCGTTTAAAGGTCCGTGGGGGCGGGTGTTCGCGGTCCGTGTGAGCCCGCACGCAGCACGGGTGTCCACAGCCACAGAACGAAGCGTGCACCCACGGAAGCACCGACCACACACGTGACGGCGAGCGCAAACACACACCACCACGCACTTTCAGCACCCCCCCGTGGGCACACGCTAAACCAAAGCCGTATGAATAATCCCACGTGTACCCTCGCGAGCCTACCGTCGCTCCCCGTGGGCACACGCTAAACCAAAGCCGTATGAATGATCCCACGTGTGCCTTTGCGGGTCTGCCGTTGCTCACCATGGGCACACGCTAAGCAGTTAACGCAGCGCAAGCGTAATGATAACCGAATAGAGGGTCAGATCTGCGCGTTAACCCGTCGTTCACGCCTATGCACACACACGCAGCGCGGAGGGTAGGGGCCACAGGACGAGACGCGCACTCGCGGAGTTCTGCGGGCGCAGCTTTTTTTCCACCGGGACGCGGTGCGCCCAGCCACACACGTTAAAGCGAGCACACACACACCACAATTCACTTTCAACACACTCGTAGAATTCACACGAGGCTGTGATCATTTACTAACGATTTATTCCCGGCGCGACTGCGAGTCACTCTCACCGAATCAGTCGGAGTCAGCAAGGCAGGACTAAACTATCTCCCGATGGTCTGAACCTTATTCTGTTAGGACTTAAACCCCTTTGGCTATTAAGCTAAATACCAACTCTCTCTCTCTTACTCACGGTTCGACGGTCCGGTGTGCCCGTCCTCACAGCACTTCGACTCGTCAAACGGACGTTCGAGTGGCTGGACTGAAGAGTCGACCGCCCCGATGGCTGTCTTGAGAAGCAAGAGAACCTTTTTCCCTTTCTACGGCCCCTTTTATTGTTACTTACATCAAAGAAAAGCCGTCGCTGATCCGATGGCCTTCCCGGCCAATCAGATTGCTCGTCTGTACTATAGCATCGGTGCTCTCAGCGCCGTCCACATCCCGGTTTCAATATCAAAGGGACTGCCGCTGGGCTGCTGCATTGGCAGCCGTGCACAAGCACATTTGTCCTGCCAATTGGACGCTTACCCTGGTTTCCCGCCGTTCGTGGCTCCGCCCCCCTATCTGCCTGCCGACCCGTGTGTGGGGTGTGTGTGTTAACCGCGGTGGCTGGGCAGCCCCGTCGTGACCACGTAATTTCAACCCAAGTCACAGCGCCGCAGTGCGAGTTAGCATCGGGGGAGATCGCTCAATTCCCTGGCCGCAGGAAACCGTGAAGATTATCCCTATGAGAGGGCTTCTGGGTGAAAACCTGTCGACCAGGTGACCTCCCCTCGGAGCTCTATGTGGGGGGAAATGTGTGAGGGTGTGTTTATGTGGAGGGTGGCGAGGGGGAAGCAGCGTTGGCCCCGTCGCTTGGTGGTGGCGAGATCGTAGATGGGGCGCCCGCAGAGCGGCTTCGCGGTGGCGGCATCACAAAATGCTGCTGTCAGGTCAAGGATGATGATGCTGATGATTGCAATAGATGTGGCGTTATCCATGTTCCGAAGGGCGTAATCTGTTTGGCGTATTAGAGCTGTTTCAGTGCTGTAGTTGACGCAGGAGCCGGATTGGTTTGGATGTAAAAGGTTGGTTCTTAGTGATGTGATGAGAGAGCTGTTGCATGAAAATGTTTTCGAGTAGTTTTGATAAAAAAAGGTGGGTGGGACACAGGTCTGTACATGTATCCTTCGAGTTACGAAAGTTTGGCTTACATTTGGCATTAACGCAATTGACGAATTACGGACACTTTTCGATGAACGAAATCAAATTTCCCTACGGCCACGTGCCACGAGATCGTCAAACAAGAAGCCACATGGGAGGCTGCCGTCATCCATCCGCTACTGGACATGTGTGACGAAGAGCTTCATAGCTCTTCAGATTGCTCCTCCTGCAGTCTAAATATTCAGATTCTGACCCGCGACTGTTGCGCTGCAGGTGTCCCTGCAGCGCAACAGCAATGCCTCAACATTAACTTTCCAGCAATTCCAACATGCAGCAGATATTTGAGTGCGTTCCCTGAAAAAGTTAATAATTTTTTGTTTAAAATGCATTTTTATTGAATTGTTTAAATGTTTATGTTCTTAATTATTAATTTTTTGTATCGTGAAAAGTTTCTAGGTGGTGTATATGTTTGGGTTCGCAGTAGAGTTGGAATGGCCGTTCGAAAAAATACATCCCTAATGTTTTTGTATTAAATTTATGGGAAAAGCCATTCCGATTTAGGACATGTCGTTTCACACGCGTTTTTTGAAGTATTCCTCTTGTAAATCGAGGGATACCTGTAGTTGTTTGGATCACTGATGGCTCGCGATGGTATTATGAACAGTGGTTATGATGTTTGATTCTTTAAATGAGCTTGGAGTTTTGCCAGTAGCGTAGGATTGATCACCATGTCGCTGGCCGCCTTTGGGGAGGGTGTATAGTATGAAAGGCCGAAACACCCTAGGAACCAAAGGTTCACTACTGACGATGCACTCCCCAAATTTCACCAGGCTCACTGTTCATGAACTCTTGGAAGTGCTTGCACAAAGGATAGTAACATCTCATCCTGTGTTCTTGGAATCTGAATATCTGGACTTGTCCAGTGACTGCTGAGAAAGATCAGCTGACAACAGGGAAAAGTCCTTGTGGCGGCACGGAGAGACGGCTGACAGGAGGGAATAGACCCCACTGGGACAGTCATGGGTTAGCTTCCCATTTCTGTAGTTTACCATGCTTCGCAGTATGTTGGAAACACCCGCTTTAGCTACAGAAAGTCTGCGAGAGCGGGGGCTGACAACATGGTAACGACTGGACCGGAAACGACTACGAGTAATGAGAGCACAGCACAAGAGAACACCACAGCAACTGTCACAAGTTCCGCTGCAACAGCGGGCCACAAACAGATGCAGGTATGTGTCTGTGGTTGGAGGAAAGTTACATCACACCATGGGTTGAGGATCCACCAGGGGAAGAAGGGATGTTTGGGTAAAGAGAGACAGAGGCCTCGCATTGATTACTTTCTGCGAAAGCGATCAAATCAGTCGAATGAAGCACAGCAACTGGACGCAAACCATAGTTTGCAGTGCATCAGTACCACTGTCATGGAGGACGTAAACTCAAGCACCGAAGTAACAACTGAGGTGGAACCAACAACAGGAGTGGAACTCACCCAGCCTCCCAGACCTGCAGTCGAGAGGAGACTACCAGGGCACAGACCGTATGTGAAGTGACCTGGCGCCAGTGACAAGAAGTTGTGGGAAACAGTGAATACTGACCTTACCTTGACCCTCGAGAAACTTCGAGGCACAGTGGAGAAGAAGTTGGAGAGGATGGGGGACATCATCTATGAGTACGGGGCAGAAAGCTTTGGAGTGCAAGAGGCAAAAGGCGGGAGAAAGGTTCCAACCTCACCAGTTTCCAGGAGGCAACAAGAAATCAAGCGCCTCGTTCAAGAAAGGAGACAGCTTAAGAAACAGTGGAAGAAAGCCTCGGAAGTGGAAAAGGAGGGCATAGAGGCACTTCATGCTGACATCAAAACCCGGTTGGCATCCCTCCGTAGAGAAGAGAACCTACGGAAACGCAGAAGGAAGAAAGAACAAACTAGAACTCGATTCTATAATGATCCCTTCAAGTTCCTTAAAAGTCTCTTCACGAAGGAAAAAAGTGGAGTTCTAAAAACAACAAAGAAAGATCTAGAAGAGCACCTGAGAACAACAAACTTTGACTCAAAGCGACATGAACATCTGGCCATCCCATCAGATATCCCACCCATTGAACCCCCGGAACATCATATTGAGACCAGCCCTCCGACATGGAAAGAGGTGGAAAACACAGTTCGAAGGGCAAGAACAGCATCAGCCCCGGGGCCAAATGGAGTTCCGTACAAAGTGTATAAGAACGCACCAGACGTCCTGAGGTTCCTCTGGAGGCTTATGAGAACAGCTTGGCAAAAGAAGATAATACCCAAAGTGTGGCGTAGGGCAGGCGGGGTCCTGATCCCTAAGGAGAAGGATGCAGTGAACATCAGCCAATTCCGCCCAATCTCCTTACTGAATGTCGAGGGTAAAATCTTCTTTAGGGTCATTGCCCAGAGGATGGCCGAGTACCTGCAAAGGAATGCGTACGTCGATACATCTGTACAGAAGGCCGGAATATCAGGGTTCTCTGGCTGCTTGGAACATTCCAGCATGATCTGGCACCAGATCCAAATGGCCAAGGTGGAGAAAAGGGACCTCCATGTAGTCTTCTTCGACCTCGCCAATGCATTTGGCTCTGTGCCCCATGAACTCCTGTGGTCTGCCTTCAGATTTTTACACATACCGGACACCATCACAACCCTGGTGAAGTCGTACTTTCAGGATCTGCAGTTCTGCTTCACCACCTCAGAGTTCATCACCTCATGGCAATGCCTGAATGTAGGTTTAATGGCGGAATGTGCCATTTCTCCATTGGCATTCATAATGGCAATGGAGGTTATCATCAAATCCTCAAAATGGGTTGCTGGTGGACAGCGAGTCGACTTTGGTTTTCGCCTCCCTCCACTCAGAGCCTACATGGACGACATTACAACATTGACCACCACTGTCCCATGCACCAGGAGACTGCTCAGAAAACTCGAGGAGAACATCAGCTGGGCCCGTATGAAGATTAAACCATCCAAGTCACGCAGCATCTCGATTGTGAAGGGAGTACTCTGTGACCTGAAATTCTTCATCGGAGATGACCAAATCCCAACAGTGTCTGAGCAGCCGGTAAAAAGCCTTGGAAGGTGGTATGATGCAAGCCTGAAGGACAAAGACCAGGTGCAACAGCAGCGCAAAGACATCAGTAGTAGCCTACAGTCCATCGACAACACCCAGCTATTTGGAAAGTTAAAGGCCTGGTGTCTGCAGTTTGGTCTCCTACCCCGAGTGTTGTGGCCCCTAGCAGTGTATGAGGTTCCAATCTCAACAGTGGAGAAGATGAAAAGAGGAGTCACGAGCTACTTAAAGAAGTGGCTCGGAGTTCCACGATGCCTTACCACCATACGCCTCTATGGAGATGGTGTCCTCAAGCTGCCCCTCACCAGTCTAACAGAGGTATTCAAGTGTGCAAAAACCAGGCTCCAGATGACACTGAATGAATCTCGAGACCCAGTGGTGAGCAACAAGCGCGCCGACCTTGGCAACTGGGCGCAAATGGAGGCCAGGAAAGCAGTCCAGGAGTCAACAGCAGCCCTCAGACATGCTGACATTGTGGGCCATGTTCAACAAGAGAGAGGAGGCCTTGGGCTAGCTAGCCGTGCTGCTTGGAGTAAGGCCACTGCACCAGAGCGGCGGAAGATGGTAGTGCAGGAAGTACGCCATCAGGAGAAGGCTGCAAGGTGGGCCAAGGCAGTCTCTCTTGCCAAACAGGGACAGTGGACTCGATGGGACAGTGTGGAGAAGAGGAAGATCAGCTGGAAGGATCTGTGGGCCATGGAAGCGAGGCGGTTGAGTTTTTCCATCAGAGCAACATATGACGTCCTTCCAACACCAGTTAATCTTCACCAATGGTATGGTGAAGATCCGGACTGTGCCCGCTGTTCCATGCCAGCCAACCTCAGGCACATTCTCACAGGGTGTAAAACAAGCCTCACCCACAACCAAGTCCTTAAAAACCATGCGTCCGCCCTGGAGGACAAGCGAGCTGCTACCAACTCCCTACCACCCCCAGCAGCATCACACCCCTTACAGACGACCTTTGTCCGCGAAGGGGCTAAACCACCGAAGAGCGGCTCTACACCATTAGAGCGAGACCAGCTGCGCTTGGCCCGCGACTGGAAAATGCTAGCTGACATTGGCCGGCAACTTGTGTTTCCTCCGGAGATCGCAACCACCACCCTAAGACCTGACATGGTGCTCTGGTCCCGTTCGCTCAAGAAGGTCTTCATCATTGAGCTCACAGTACCCTGGGAGGACTCAGTAGATGAGGCTTATGAGCTAAAACATCTGCGCTATGCCGATCTAGCTGCCGAAGCACGTCATCATGGCTGGAACACAGAAGTCCGACCAGTGGAGGTGGGCTGCAAAGGTTTTGTGGCAACATCTACAACCAGACTGCTTAGAGACCTGGGAATTAAGGACCAGAGCCAGCGTTCGGCAATCAGAGCTGTATCGGAGGCGGCAGAAGGCAGCAGTCAGTGGCTCTGGATGAAGAGGAAAGACCCCAGCTGGGCCCCAAAGTGAGAGGGCCAGGAGGTATGCAGTCAACAATGCTTGACTCAGGGAGGAGGACGCCCCTGCCATGCATAGTCCCATGGGATGTTGGCTATCAACAACAAGGCAACTCCTATGACTAATTGGGAATGGGACGCAAGCGTAGGATTGATCACCCTGTCGCTGGCCGCCTTTGGGGAGGGTGTATAGTATGAAAGGCCGAAACACCCTAGGAACCAAAGGTTCACTACTGACGATGCGCTCCCCAAATTTCACCAGGCTCACTGTTCATGAACTCTTGGAAGTGCTTGCACAAAGGATAGTAACATCTCATCCTGTGTTCTTGGAATCAATCCTATAGGCCCTAGGAACTTCAGTGATAATATCTCGAAACGTTCATCTCCGGTATTAATTTCTCTATCACCTTATGAAAATAAAACAATTGATATTGACATGACTCTGCTTCTTTCTATATACACTGTTGCCTATCCTTGCTTTATAAATATATTTATTCAAGAAAATATCTTGGTTATATATATATATTTCAATCATACAAATAACAAAGATACACGGTCACGTTTTGTTTTCGTAGGCCCGAGGCACACCGCCGACTGTGGCCTATTGAATAATACGGCCCTGGTGGGTGGTTGATTGAGTGAGTGAGTAGGTGGGTGAGTGGGTGGGTGCCCTATTGGACAATACGGCCCTACCAGTAGCTTGTGAGAGGTTGATTAGGAGCGTGATTGTCGGGGTGAATATTGGAAGAGCGTGCAGTGTAAGTGTACTGCAATGGGTTTAGCCTGCTTGATGATGTGTAATTTTGTCATGTGATACTGGCGTTGTTTGCTGACGTGTTGCTGTTGCGTTTGGAGGCTGGTAATTGTTATTATCTAATATTATGGTAGATGTGATTGAGTTTCTCGTATTGTCCGTTTGTGCTTTGAAGAATGATGTTAATTCAGTGATGGTAATACAATGGGGTTTGATGATTTTGAATGCAATGTGGTCAAAATAATTGCACCGTAGCATTTTAATTGCTTTCATTTGAATTGCGTCTGAGTAGACGGTTGCGAGTCCGCCTCCTTTCTTGCTTGTGTTGTGTGTCTAACTAACTACAGGGAGACGTCTTCTGGTGGCAACGCATTTATTACAACTCAACGGAGAGCGACTGTAACACGAAGGGGTACGGCCACTTCAATCCGATAGCCTAAAGGGAGGTACAGCCTTCCTTTTAGTGTGTCCTACACACTCCGGGCGACGCAACACACCGGTCCCTTGCCACGGCCGCTAAGGGGGGCTAGACAGACCTGACATAGCCAGGGTACGGGTCCCACCACCGGTCTGCTACAACCCGGCTCTGACGAGAGCCTCGGTTGAGGGTCCCCGGGTGCTGGTCCAATCTTCAGGTCTTGGATGTCTTCAGGCTTGAGTTGGCGAACACTGCCCCTCCCCTAACCACCCGCCCCCTCCGGAACCTTCTGGAAGGTCTTAAAGGATCTAAAATCGTGAAGGGTCTTAAAATTGGTGGGCGGTCCCTATCCCCCCCCCCAGCCCCCAGCCCTTGGGGATCTGGGGTGTCAACCTCCGGTCACGGGCCACCCTGGGGGGGGGGGGGGGTTACCTTTGGTCAACCTCTACACCTCGTTCTCTCTCTTGGCTGCCCTGTCGGCCCGTGAGCGTAGTGGCAGGTAAAGCGACTTACAGCGCCTTATTATGGCGCAACACTTGTACGTACGTGGTTGGTTGATGGGTGACTCCTTGGCGGTCCAGTTAAAGGTTTAAGATGAAATTATCATTAGGTCTTTTCCAAGTTTCAGAAAGATTAATGATGTCTATGTGATTTGCTATGGTGTAGTCATGGATAGTTTGTGATTTGTTTGTGAGTTTCGTAATGTTTACCTGTACGGTTCATAGAGGTTTGCGTTTGTTCTTGTGAATGCGGTTGATTGGTCGTATGTGTATTAGGTTGTAATGGTTGGCTGTACAGTGGTGTAGTGGGAATATTTGGATGCGAAGGTTTAGCTTTAGGTTGTTATTGTGGAAATGTGATAGTGAGTGTGATGGAACTGGGAGATGATGCTTGTAGTGGCGGCAGTGGTAGTGCTAGAGAGTGATTTCCTTCACTGCAAATTTTGCCAGCAGGCCAGTCATCTCTGTATATATGTGTAATGCGGGCGTAAGCGACCTTCCGGATGTGACGTCACGGGGAGGTGGAGTCATGTGACGTGGGAGGAAGGTTCGGGTCCTTAAGCGGTAAAACCGGAAGGAGAAGGAAGTTGGGTTGAGACTGGAAAAGGGTGAGGCCACGCGGGCGAAGCAGGAGGGGTGGCACCGTCGGCCAGCGGTGGCCAACCCCGGAGACAGTAGTGAGCTACAGGAAGGAGTGAAGCTGCAGCGAGTACAGCCAGGGAGGCTGTGTAAGAGAGCCAACGGTGACGCTGCCAGGAGCTACGGGAGCGACGGAGACCAACAGCGGAGCTGTTGGCGGTGACGAGAGAGACAGCGAAGTCGGCACCGTGTGGAAGGAGATAAATAAGGACAGCCGTGTGGGAAGCAGAACCCGAACCAAATAAAGGACACTGAGCCAGACATCGTGGTGAAGTCGTTTATTACACTGGTGTCAGAAGTGAAACGGCATGTCGAAGCAAGTAAGAAAGAAAATTACTCCGGCGCCAGCATCGGCTTCTTCGTCCGACGAGGACGACCTCCCTCCAACCATGGATTCTGCTGGGGTGGTGGAGGAGAGCCCTGCTGAAGCGAGCACGAGGACTGGAGTTGAAGATGTCGCCGCGGTGGCGGGGCCGTCAACATCATCGGACGCTGATCCACGATGGCAACAGATGGCTGTGCAACTGGAGGCACTCAAGGACGTCCTGGCGCAACTGTGTCATCTCGTCACGCCAAGGACGACGGAGGAAGCAGAAGGTGGTCCACGGGCCGCCACGTTGCCTGCCCTGCCGCCGCCATTAGCCACGCGGCAAGAAGCCGCCATTTTGCGTGCTCCGCGGCGCCAAACCGCCATCTTGGCCACGCCGCGGGCCGACGCCATTTTGAATTTACCACCAGAAGAACCATCGCTGGAGGACGGCGTGAAGAGGAGTCGGAGTCGCCACCTTACCACAGTTAAAGAATTCTCCATCGGGGGCGATTGGAGCGCTTTCGCCTGCAGATTCTTGGCGGCGGTGCGTTCTGCAAGATGGACCGATGCTGAGGCCTTAGAAGTGTTGCCGACTCTACTGGATGACGAATCAGTTCAATTTTTCCGTTCCATAACGGCCGATAAGAAGAAGACTTTACGTGGAGTTTTTGAAGAAATGGCCGACGCTTATGAGCCACCTGACGATGCGCATCGGCGATTCGCTCAACGACAACGAGCACCCGAGGAATCGCCCGTGGCGTTCAGGGGTGCGGTGCTGGAGCTGGCCATGGCAGCATATCCAGAGACGCCACCGGACCTGCTCGAGCCTCTCATATTAGGTAAAATGCTGGAGCTGTCTCGGGATCTGGGGATCCCCATGCCTGTGTGTGGGCATGAGAAGCTCACTTCCCGGGCGGCAGCAAAGTGTCTGGATGCGCAGTTTAATCTCCGTCGGTGGAAGCAAGTAGCGGCGTGGATGGGGGGCCCGTCGTAGAGGGTGGCGCTCTGGGTTGGGACCCTACGAAGGCGGTCTACGTGCCGGATGAGCGGGGCCCTCAGGAGCTGACGGCCGCCTCCGCTCTATGGTCGGGACGCGGCGGGCCGGGGCCGCGCGCTACGCTACCGGTACGGGGCCGTCGGGATGCAAGGCCTGCGCTTCGGCGCAACGATGTCGACTGCTTCCGCTGCGGGCGTAGGGGCCACTACGCCAAGGACTGCTGGGCCCGCTTCCCGGGTCCGCCGCAACAGGAGGCCTCATTACCAGACAAGCCGACCAAAGAACCTCCGAAACAGGCAAGTCGGCACGCACCAGACACCCGGCAAGGCTTTGCACCTCACCCATCACCTTCGTTGTGCGATCCTAAGGTTGTTGTTATAGAAAGGCCATCGACGGGGCCTTGTCGCTCGGTGACGCAGTGGCGCAAATTGGCACGGAGAGTCGTCGCGGCCGCTACGGGTTCGTCCACTGTACCGGGGTCTATATGTAGTGGTGGTATTGACGTGCGCCGACTGTGACAGTGATGGATCACGGGGCGGCGCGGGGTGCGGGGTTGGGCACGCGTTGTGGGCGTGGTGTGGACGCGCGCGCCGGGAGTGACAGATGACGAGGCGGCGCGGAGTGAGTGGTGAGGCACGATGAGATGTGGGAAAAGAGGATCGTAGCCAGCACCCGGCGATTGGTCGAATAAGTGGGTGCTCGCAGCGACGTCCGCAGGTGGGGTATAAAGGGGGACGCGCGAGAGCACTCGGGGAGAGTTACCCAGTTGAAGACCCGAAGACGGAGCTGAAGGCCTAGTGAAGCCGAGTAGCTCAGTGGCGTTAGTCGCCGAGTAGCTAAGTGGATGTTGGTCATCCGAGTAGCTCAGTGGCGTTAGTCGCCGAGTAGCTAAGTGGATGTTGGTCATCTGAGTAGCTCAGGGGGCGTTAGTCGCCAAGTAGCTAAGTGGGTGTTTGTCACCCGAGTACTAAGTGGATGTTGGTCATCCGAGTAGCTCAGTGGCGTTAGTCGCCAAGTAGCTAAGAGGATGTTGGTCATCCGAGTAGCTCAGTGGGCGTTAGTCGCCAAGTAGCTAAGTGGGTGTTTGTCACCCGAGTACTAAGTGGATGTTGGTCATCCGAGTAACTCAGTGGGCGTTAGTCGCCAAGTAGCTAAGTGGGTGTTTGTCACCCGAGTACTAAGTGGATGTTGGTCATCCGAGTAACTCAGTGGGCGTTAGTCGCCAAGTAGCGAAGTGGGTGTTTGTCACCCGAGATACAAAGTAGGTGTTAGTCACCTGTAACCAAGTTTGATAAAATAAAGAGTGTGTTACCCGTGAAGTCGTCTCCCGTGGAGTTACTACATTACAACTGGCGTCAGAAGTAAACCTGTCTTCAAGAAGTATGGACACAAGGAAGACTACCCGTACCCACGAGCGAGGTCGGGATGACGACGGCGTACCGGGGACACCGACCTCGGGAGTAGAGGACGAGGAGTTGCCGCCGATGCAGCACTTCGCGGTGATGGCCGACGCTCCGCTTGCCTCCGACACCGGCCTCCAGGACGCGCACGCCCGCTTGGCGGAGTTGCTACTCGCCGCCGCCGCTGTCTTGGCCGACATCTCCGTTCCGGCGAGCGGAAAAACGGCTGCGGGGGTCGTGGAGGAAGCGACGGTGGAGGATTCCCGCCAAAGGGCGCTTCGCGCCAAAAGCCTGGAAGTTGCCGCCGTTTTTGGGGGGCCGCCACCGATTGGCGGGAAAGACGGACGCCACGTGGCCGGACACCTCCGCGCAGCGCAGCCCACGTCATCGGCGCGCGCCGGAGCCCTCCATTTTGCGCCTGACAACCGAGCCGACATTTTACACAACTCCAGCGGAGCGCGGGAAAATCTCTCCGACGTCGACGACGATCGGGTCCTCCAGCAAAGATTGCCCGCGCTGTCGGCGTTCAAGGCGGATGGGGGCGACTGGGGAGCCTTCCAACGAAGGTTCCTCGCTCATCAGGAGATGTCGGGGTGGTCCGACACCACTGCCCTGCGTGCGTTGCCAGCGATGCTTGACGACGACGCGCTTGCAGCCTTCACATCTGCTGCAAGGTCGTCCCGCTCTACGCTCCAGGCCGCACTACACCTGATGGCGAAGGTGTTCGGGCCGCCCTCCACGTGCCGCCACCAGTTCTACGATCGGCGGAAGGTGGCTGGGGAAACGACGCTAGCCTACCGCACGGCACTGCTCGCCTTGGCGGACGCGGCTTTTCCCCGCATGGATAAGGAGGGGAAGGACGCCATGGTGACGGAGCAGCTGCTGGTGTTGGCCCACGAGTTGGGGGTCCCCATCAACGTGGCAGACGAGATGGAGATCTGCTCCCTGGCGATCGCCACGAGCATTCACGCGTACGAGGTCCTCAAACGCAAGCCGGGGGTCGTCTGCAAATGGCCGGGGAATGCGGCACTGGCCGCCACGATCGCCGAACCTCAGCCAGCTGCGGTGCAGGAGCGGGCCTTCGCTGCACCGTGTCCGGGGGAGTGGAGAACGGGAGGTCGTTCGCCCACACGTTCGCCCCGCAAGCTGGAGCAACCGAAACCTACGACGTCCGTCGTCTGCTACAACTGCGGCCTTCGGGGTCACGTCGCAGCCGGGTGCCGGGCCCCGCGTCCGCGCACCGCAGGACCACGTCGGGACGACGACCAGGGCCACAAGTCATCCCAACAAAACCCGGCAAGTCGCGGCACCTCACACGTTCGGTCCACAAACACGGCACATTCGGGTCGCCGCTTCGCGGTGGGGGGTTCGCGGCTGGGTGCCGGGGGTTCAATTCGGCGGGGGGGGGTCCGTACGCGGCCCGCAAGCAGTCGAGTGGTCCGAATTGGCCCACAGGATCGTGGCTGCGTCAGCCGGGTCGTCCGTGGTAACGGGGTTCATTGACGGGGTTGAGGTCCGGGTGCTTGTTGACACGGGTGCGTCGGCCACCATCATCTCGGACCTTATTTATAACATCCTTCCCGTCCAAAGTAGACCCCTTCTGCCGGTAGACGTGCCATTTTATGCGGCGAATGGGGGATCCCTGGGGATCATCGGCCAGATTCGGGCGACTATTTGCATTGGGGACATTAAATTAGCGGGCCCTATTTTTGTATCATCATCGCTGGCCGTTCCCTGTTTGCTAGGTACGGACTTTTTGTCAAAAATGCCCATCAAAATTCTTATTGATTAGGCCTGCATAGAGCTTCCGTCAGGTCGGCGGGTTGCCTTCTTGTCGAGCCCTATCAAAGTGCGCACGGTTTGTGCGACGGTGCAGGCGCTGGCGACTCACACTGTACGGGTACCCCCGGGATCGCAAATGTTAGTACCCCTTCGGTTCAGGAAGCCACTCGAGGTGGGTGCGGAGGCACAGGGGGTGCTGTTGGGGCCGTCAAACAGAGCCAGTAAGGGCCTCGACTTAGCGGTTGCTCAAACCATGGTGAGAGGGGACAGTGAGCCGTTCGTAATGGTCCTGAATACGGGGTCGCGGCCGGCCGTAATTGCGCAGGGAACGGTGCTGGCTCACGCCGCGCCGCTGCCCGTTGAGGAACGGCTCGTGGCTCAAGCAGATTTTACTGTCGAGTCGCATCCTCAAAGTGATGAGGGGACTGAGTGGTTGGACTCGCTGTGTGCGGGTTCTGCTAACTTGTCCGGGGTGCAATTGGGAGCATTGAGGGGTTTGCTCATTGAGTTTGCTGACGTGTTCAGCAAACATAAGTACGATATCGGCTGCACTGACCTGTTGCGCCACCACATAGCTACAGGGGACGCGGCCCCTATTCGTCAGAATCCTTTCCGGCTCAGCCCGGCCGAGAAGGAACATGTGCAATCGGCGGTTAATGATATGTTGGCGGCCGATATCATTTCGCCCTCTTCTAGTCCGTGGGGTGCTCCTATTGTCCTAGTAAAGAAACAGGACGGGTCCTTGCGGTTTTGTGTCGATTTCCGCCGCTTAAACAAAATCTCGATGGCGGATGCGTATCCGCTCCCCAGGATGGATGAGTCGCTGGATGCCTTGGCGGGAGCGCAGTTTTTTTCCACACTCGATCTGCTTTCTGGATTTTGGCAATTGCCACTCGATAACGAGTCTAAACCTAAAACTGCTTTCCGCACACCTGGGGGCCTTTTTGAATTCAACCGTTTGCCCATGGGCTTACATTCCGCCCCCGCCACGTTCCAGAGACTCATGGAATTGGTTTTGTCAGGCCTCCAATGGGATACCTGTTTGATTTATCTTGACGATATTATCGTCTTTAGTCGGACTTTCGAGGAGCACCTCCAGCGACTGAGAGCGGTGTTCCTCAGGATGCGTTCCGCTAAGCTAAAATTTAAACCGGCTAAATGTTTTCTGCTTCGGGAATCTGTCAGGTATTTGGGCCATATCGTGAGTCGTTCAGGGATCTCGACGGACCCTGCTAAGACGCATTGCGTCAGCTCATGGCCAACGCCAACCTCGGTCACGGAGGTTCGTAGTTTCATTGGTTTTGCCTCCTATTACCGTCGTTTTGTCAAGCAATTTGCCACCATAGCCAAGCCCCTGCACGCTTTGACGGCTAAGGGTGTGAGGTTTCACTGGGGGGCAGAGGAGGAGGATGCGTTCTGCTCCCTCCGTGACGCTTTGGTGCAGGCTCCCCCCTTGTGTTACCCCGATTTCACACAACCGTTTTTGCTTGACACGGACGCCAGCAATACGGGTATCGGGGGGGTGCTCTCACAGTTGGTCGGGGGGGTTGAACGGGTGGTCGCCTACGGTAGTAGGGTTCTTTCCCCCGCAGAACAACGCTATTGCGTAACTCGTCGTGAATTGTTAGCCATTGTGTTTTTTACACAGCAATTCAGGCCGTATCTTTACGGCCGTCATTTTACGGTCCGGACGGACCATGCGGCTCTACAATACGCTATGCGCGTGGCGCAGCCATCGGGCCAATTGTCCCGATGGTTGGAGGTCCTTCAAGACTACCAATTCACGACGATTTACCGAAAAGGGTTGCGGCACTCAAACGCGGACGCCTTGTCGCGGTTGCCGCCGTGCACGGACTGCACATGTTTGTTGGGATCAGCGCGGTGCACACCCCCGGTCGCCGGCGCCCCGGGAGTTGCGCTCGCCGCCACTGACACCCCGGGAGAGGACGCCCCCACGGGGAGGGATTCGCTGTTGTCGTTGCCCCTCATTGAGTGGGGCCGCCTCCAGATGTCCGACAGCTCCCTACTTACGCTGCGTCGGAAAGTTGGCGCTCCCGAACAAGGGGAGGCGCGGGTCGGTTCCTGGGTGTGCAGACAGGGCCTGTTGATGAGGTGGGACAACATGTCTCGGCGTCACGTGCTCGTGGTGCCTGTTGCTATGCGGGGTAGGATTGTTCTGGCAGCTCATGAACGGCTCATGCATCTGGGTTTTCACAAAACGCTCGCCCTAATCCAGCGAGACTATTATTGGCCGGGGATGGGTAACGACGTGGCGAATATTCTTAAGGGATGCGTAGAGTGCGCCAAAAGGAAACCGCCACCATTGGCGGCTAATCCACCGCTGCAATCCATTCAGGTTTCGCGTATAAACGAATTGGTAGCGTTGGACATCTTGGGGCCCTTTCCGGTTACACCAAGGGGAAATAGGTTCCTGCTGGTTGGCGTGGAATACTTCACCCGATGGCCTATGGCATGGCCGCTCGCCAACCAGTCGGCTGCGGCGGTGGCGGACGCCTTTGTCCAGGGTTATGTGTTGGACAAGGGCGCCCCCGAACGCTTGCTGACGGATCAAGGGAAGAATTTTTCGAGCGTTTTGTTGCGCGAGGTGTGCGACCTGTTGGGTACAAAGAAAGTGCGTACTTCCCCCTACCACCCGCAGACTGACGGGATGGTTGAGCGTCTGAACAGAACGATTACGTCTATGTTGTGCCAACAGGTCTGCGACGATCAGGTTGATTGGGACTTACAGGTGCCGGGGGTACTCGCGGCCTATCGAATGGCCCCTCATGCGGCGACAGGGTTTTCCCCATTTTTTCTTATGTATGGGCGGGAGGCCGATCCGGCCATGGACGTCCAACTGGGGATTTCCCAGCCACGTGCAAAATCTAAATTGGCAGACCACATCAAATTTAATATCGCCAAATTGACTGAAGCGCGGGAGGGGGCAAGGTTGAATTCGCGGTCGCGGCAAATTGCAAACGAGAAATTGCATGAGCGGAGGGTGCATACGCATGATTGGAAACCAGGCGATAAGGCCTGGCTGCATTGTCCACATGCACCGTTGGCTACGTCCCCCAAGTTGTTGAGACCTTGGAGGGGACCGGTGGAAATTGTGCGGGTTGCACGGCCCCAGAGTATACAGATTAAATGGGGGAAACGCCGTTGGTATGTGCACCCCTCCCGACTGAAGCCCTATGCGGCACCGTGTGACCCCGTTCTGTGCCGTGACGACCGGGCGTGTGATGTGACCGTCGACTCGGGGAGGGAGGTGTCGCAGGCTGATCCTCACGTGTCTCCACCTGACCCACCCCCAGGTGCCTCGGGCTTGACGGCTGCTGACCATCGAGAGCCTGAACCCCGGGGCACGCACGAGTCCTCGATGCCTGGCCGATGTCTTCCTGAACCGCCGGCACCACCGGACGTTCAACCGCGTCTGGTGCCGTACGACGGACCGGCAAGGCGGACTCGGGCTAGGTCTCAACAATTTTCATGAGGACGGGGTTTTTTTGTGCTCTACACCGAGCTCGCCCGGTGTTCCCCTCTGCCGGGATAATGTCCCGTTGTAGGGACGCTCGGAAGAAAAGGGGACACTGCACGAGTCGAAAGAAAAAAAAAAATTTTCCATTTATTTTTTTTGTATACACATTGCTATTGTCACTCGCCGGTTTGTATATATTGTTCTGTTGTCGCGGTGGCATTGGTTGAGGGTTGCGGATGGTGGTGTTCGCGTCGTGTTGTGTTGTTAGCTTAGTTGTTGTTCTTGTTCTTGTGTTGTGTTACGGGGCACACAAGGAGGGTTTGTAATTTTTGTAGCAGCCGGGGCGGCTGCGAGCTATGTGGTAGGGGGTGATGTAGTGGTGGTATTGACGTGCGCCGACTGTGACAGTGATGGATCACGGGGCGGCGCGGGGTGCGGGGTTGGGCACGCGTTGTGGGCGTGGTGTGGACGCGCGCGCCGGGAGTGACAGATGACGAGGCGGCGCGGAGTGAGTGGTGAGGCACGATGAGATGTGGGAAAAGAGGATCGTAGCCAGCACCCGGCGATTGGTCGAATAAGTGGGTGCTCGCAGCGACGTCCGCAGGTGGGGTATAAAGGGGGACGCGCGAGAGCACTCGGGGAGAGTTACCCAGTTGAAGACCCGAAGACGGAGCTGAAGACCTAGTGAAGCCGAGTAGCTCAGTGGCGTTAGTCGCCGAGTAGCTAAGTGGATGTTGGTCATCCGAGTAGCTCAGTGGCGTTAGTCGCCGAGTAGCTAAGTGGATGTTGGTCATCCGAGTAGCTCAGGGGGCGTTAGTCGCCAAGTAGCTAAGTGGGTGTTTGTCACCCGAGTACTAAGTGGATGTTGGTCATCCGAGTAGCTCAGTGGCGTTAGTCGCCAAGTAGCTAAGAGGATGTTGGTCATCCGAGTAGCTCAGTGGGCGTTAGTCGCCAAGTAGCTAAGTGGGTGTTTGTCACCCGAGTACTAAGTGGATGTTGGTCATCCGAGTAACTCAGTGGGCGTTAGTCGCCAAGTAGCTAAGTGGGTGTTTGTCACCCGAGTACTAAGTGGATGTTGGTCATCCGAGTAACTCAGTGGGCGTTAGTCGCCAAGTAGCGAAGTGGGTGTTTGTCCCCCGAGATACAAAGTAGGTGTTAGTCACCTGTAACCAAGTTTGATAAAATTAAGAGTGTGTTACCCGTGAAGTCGTCTCCCGTGGAGTTACTACATTACATATACAAGGGGTGGATGTGCGCATTTTGGTCGACTCCGGAGCGTCTGCGACTATTATATCGGATGTCATTTTCCATCTGTTGGGCATCCCCCCGGGGGCCGTGCGTCCGGTTTACGGGTCGTGCGTCGCTGCGAACGGGGGTAGCATGGGTATCGTGGGACAGGTGGATGCTAAAATATCTATTGGGGATGTGTCGGCTTCGGGCGTTGTGTTAATCTCAAGATCTTTGGCGGTTCCTTGTTTATTAGGCACCGATTTTTTGGCTAAGATGCCCATTTTGATCAAAATTAATGAGAATTGTATTGAACTGCCGGGGGGCCGTCAAATCTCGTTTCTGCCGTCGCCCTGGGGGCGACCTGCTTCGGCCGTACAAGTGCAGGCGCTGTCCGTCGCATCTGTGGACATCCCACCTGGTTCACAGATGCTTATTCCCTTGCGGTATCGGAAGCCCCTGCCTGATCGGCTAGGAGCAGTTGGGGTCTTGTTGTCTCCGTCCGCCACGATAACAACCGGGTTGGCGTTAGCTGGGGCACAGACCATCGTGCGGCCGGATCAATTACCGTTTTTACAGGTGCTTAATGCGGGGGTGGAAAACGTCCGTGTTCCGGCTGGTACGGTTGTGGCACATCCCACTACGGCATTTGCGACTCACGATTGTCCGCATAGCCGGGGAGTGGTTGCTGGTGTTTCCGAGCCAAGGGGTTCGGATAATCGATGGATTTCTGACTTATGTGACGAAAATTCTTCCCTGTCCATGGAGCAACGTGGTGCGGTTCGTAAATTGTTGTTGACGTATTCGGATGTGTTCAGCTCCGATGATTTGGATTTGGGGCGCACCTCGTTGCTTTACCATCATATTGATACGGGCGACGCTGCCCCTATTCGATTAAATTCGCATCAGATGAGTCCTGCTGAGCGAGAACACGTTCGGGGGGCAGTGGAAGACATGTTGGCTGCGGACATTATATCGCCATCTAACAGCCCATGGGGCGCTCCTGTAGTTTTGGTTAAGAAAAAGGATGGCAAATTGCGATTTTGTGTTGATTTCCGGAAATTAAATAAAATATCGGTGGCAGATGCGTACCCCCTGCCGCGTATGGACGACTCCCTTGACGCATTGTCGGGGGCTAAGTTCTTTTCTACACTGGACCTCTCTTCGGGATTTTGGCAGCTTCCCCTTGACGAGTCCTCACGGGAGAAAACCGCATTCCGTACGCCGCAAGGGTTATTTCAATTTAACTGCCTTCCGATGGGATTGAATGCGGCCCCTGCTACATTTCAAAGATTGATGGAGCTCGTTTTGACGGGGTTGCAGTGGGAGACATGTCTCATATATTTGGACGATATTATTGTGTTCAGCCGCACATTTGATGAACATTTGAAGCGGCTGGAGACGGTGTTCACGAGGATGCGCTCTGCGAATTAGAAATTCAAACCAAAGAAATGCCACCTACTGCAACGGTCCGTCTGTTATTTGGGGCACATTGTGAGTGCTGAGGGGGTGTCCACGGACCCGGAAAAGACGGCGTGCGTCCGGGATTGGCCGACTCCGGCCACCGTGGGGGATGTTCGTCGGTTTTTGGGATTTGCCTCGTATTATCGAAGATTTGTGCCGAATTTTGCGACTATCGCGAGGCCCTTGCATCTCCTCACGGGTAAAGGACGGAAGTTTGCTTGGGGACAGTCGGAAGAGGCGGCCTTTCGGAGTCTGCGTGATCTATTGGCTACGGCCCCAACATTGGATTATCCCGATTTCGATCACCCATTCATTCTTGATACGGACGCGAGTGACACAGGTATTGGTGCGGTATTATCTCAGTCTAAAGGGGGTGTAGAGCGCGTTGTGGCGTATGGTAGCCGGGTCTTGTCTCCCGCGGAAACCCGCTACTGTGTCACTCGCAGAGAACTTCTGGCGGTTGTTTTTTTCCTACGGCAATTTCGACCGTACCTTTACGGTCGTTCCTTTATTGTGCGTACGGATCATGCGGCCTTGCAATATGCACTTAAAATGGACCAGCCATCCGGCCAGTTGGCGCGTTGGTTGGACACGCTGCAGGAATTTTCCTTCCAAATTCACCATCGGAAGGGGGTGCGCCATGCGAACGCAGACGCACTTTCCAGATTGCCGCGGCGTGCCCCTTGTAAATGTGCGTCGGGGACGCATAGGTGTTCGCCGATTCTACCCCCCCCTCAGCCGGTTGCGTTGGCCGTCGAGAAGTCGGATGCTCCGATGGAACCGGGACCGACTGACGGGGTTTTGAATCTGCCGCGGTCTGTGTGGATTCGGGAACAGATGATGGATGAGTCGTTGTTGTCCTTGCGGAAGCGGTCTACGGGGGTTAATGGGAGTCCGAGTACGGCTGTGGGGCCGCAAACCGCTCTCCGAGATGGTCTGCTTATGTGGCGGGAAGGGTTCCAGGAACGCTGGCGTCTGGTGGTACCAACGTCCTTGCGATACGAGTTGATTAGAACTCTCCATTGTGACACACTCTTACATCTAGGTGTGCAGAAGACCTTGTTGACGTTGCAACGTCATTATTTTTGGCACGGCATGGCGACAGATGTCGTAGGGCACGTGCGAGCGTGCCCTGACTGCGCCCGACGTAAGCCGCCTAAACATCCTTACGTGCCGCCTCTCCAGTCAATTCAGGTGTCTCGAGTCAATGAATTGGTGGCACTGGATATATTGGGTCCTTTCCCACCATCGGCGAGGGGTAATAAATATTTGCTGGTTGGGGTTGAATACCTCTCCCGTTGGCCGATGGCCTGGCCGTTGCCCGACCAGTCGGCCGCGGCCATTACCGACGCCTTTTTGTTTGGGTACATTATGGACAAGGGGGCGCCTGAGAGACTCCTCACGGACCAGGGCCGAAATTTCTCTTCTAAATTGTTAGCGGAGGTGTGCGCGGGCCTTGGGACTAAGAAAGTACGGACATCCCCATACCATCCGCAGACGGATGGTATGGATGAGCGACTAAACAGGACATTGTCTGCCATGCTTTGCCATACTGTGAGTGAACAACAATCAGATTGGGATCTGCACATCCCCGGAGTGCTTTCGGCGTACAGGATGACGCCTCATGCGGCTACAGGTTATTCGCCGTTTTACCTTATGTATGGTCGGGAAAACGTGCCGCCGGTGGATGTGCAATTGGGAACCGGGGTGAAGGGACCTCGTAAACCACTCCCTGAATACATTCAGGACACGGTTCGCCGGGTCACGGAGGCGCGGGAGAATGCCCGCGTGGCTACGGCCAAAGCCCAGGCCCGGAACGAGCGGTATGCTCGACGTTCCAAGGGGGAGTGCCCCTGGAAGGTTGGGGATCTGGCCTGGCTCCATTGTCCGCAGGTGCGGCCGGGAACCTCTCCTAAATTGCACAAACCTTGGCATGGTCCCGTCCGCCTCATCGAGGTTCCCAACCCACAGTCAGCGCGCGTTCAGATTGGTTCTCGCCGCTGGGTTGTTCATACGTCGCGCTTGAAACCATATGTTGCTCCCCTACATGATGCGTCATCTCCCAATGTTGCCTTGCCGGGGTCTGTTGCTGCCGACTCTCCCCTGCCTGCGTCCATTGATCTTGCTAGAGCGCCTGTCGTACCTGTTCCAGACAGGCCGGCCGTGACACCGCGGGGGACGAGGGGCCCTGCTTGGAGGGTGCCTGCCAGGTCTGCGGGACCTTCGAGCCCTGCAGCCCTTCCGACCCCGCTGCAGGCACAGTCGCGGGACACGAACGAGACTGATCCTTCAGGGACACGGGACGTCGGTGGACTTCCAACAGCAACAGGAGGACTACCCCCTGTCACTCCTCAAATTCCATCGCGTTCCCGTTCTGCGGGTGGGCCGCCGACTGTCCGGGACGGTCCGGCGACCCGCACACGTTCTAAATCGCTTACGTTTCATTGATTGTATGTTGTGTTGTTGTTCTGGTTCTTACTGTTGTATTTATTGCATGCTTCTCGTACGTTCGTTGATGTTACTTTGTGTTGTTGTTCTTGCTGTTATATTGCATGCTTAGTGTCCTTTCGTGGGGAAGGTCGGTTCGCCGCATTACGGTTTGGTATTGTTCAGCCGAGGTCGGCTGGGTTTTTCTCTACGGGGGAGGGTGGTGTAATGCGGGCGTAAGCGACCTTCCGGATGTGACGTCACGGGGAGGTGGAGTCATGTGACGTGGGAGGAAGGTTCGGGTCCTTAAGCGGTAAAACCGGAAGGAGAAGGAAGTTGGGTTGAGACTGGAAAAGGGTGAGGCCACGCGGGCGAAGCAGGAGGGGTGGCACCGTCGGCCAGCGGTGGCCAACCCCGGAGACAGTAGTGAGCTACGGGAAGGAGTGAAGCTGCAGCGAGTACAGCCAGGGAGGCTGTGTAAGAGAGCCAACGGTGAGGCTGCCAGGAGCTACGGGAGCGACGGAGACCAACAGCGGAGCTGTTGGCGGTGACGAGAGAGACAGCGAAGTCGGCACCGTGTGGAAGGAGATAAATAAGGACAGCCGTGTGGGAAGCAGAACCCGAACCAAATAAAGGACACTGAGCCAGACATCGTGGTGAAGTCGTTTATTACATATGTGTATATGTATGTACTTCTGAACATTGGGTGAATGTGTGAGGGGGAGCGCTTAGTGCAGTAGTTATCGTTCTGCGCTACGAACCTGGCAATCCGAGTTCCTACTCACACCAGTGATGAGTATCTGAACCAGTTCTCGGCTTCCCCTAGGTCGACTCAGCCTCAGATGCATACCTGGCACGATGTGTAAATATCCCCACTCGGGAGACAAAGGCGGACGGGCGTGGTTTTGACCACCCACCCTCTCACCCTCTCGTGTGTCGTGCCGGCTTTCATAGGTGCTCGCTAACAGCACTTGCTCCAACAGTCTGTGTAAGGCTATACGGGGGATCTTTGATTGGCCGAGCTGCTACCTACTCTGCTGCCGAACCCCCCCAACCAATGCAGCCTCCACATGCACTACACCCCCCATCATTGTCAACACATGCCTGGAATCTTCTCCAGGTGGTCTTCAGAGCCCGAAAGCACATTTGTCGTTGTTTTGTTGCAAATTCTCCGAAGTGTTAAAACAATCTTGAACCCTACTGTATAAATAAAAACGTAAAATAAAACTTGTAGCGACGCTTAGAGTCTGCCAATGCAGAACTCAACTCTTAACTACTCAGAGTATTTTCCTCTGCAAAGCTCACTATTAGCTAAATTACGAGTGCTCTCTCCGGAGTCTGCCTTTGCAAGAATAATGCATATGATTTTTATATACTGTTGCATAGGAAGTTCTACTTTATTTCATTAATTCCCTTTGCAACATCAAAATCCCAAAGCTCCTCCCATTTTCACGCTCCTCAAACATTCATCCAATCAGTCTTAGTTCACCTTCTCTTCTGGTTCTGCCATGTCATAGACGCCATCCTCCCTTCCTTCGAATGTCATCCCAAGACGTGTGTGGACACAGACCCACTTAATAGCCCCTTGGAATGTCTATCGACTAATAAAAGTGGGCCCCTAAATGTGGTGTGTGTAGACCATCTGTTAAGTGTGAAACGGACTAGATTGTCCTCCCCCCCTTAAGTCGACTCAGCCTTAAATGAATACCTGCTGCAGCATGCAATGATAGCCACTGGGGAGACAAAGGTGGTCGAGCACGGCTTTTGTTATACCCCTTCAATGTTGGTAACGTATAATTGACAATTGCAACATATATCTAAAAAATACTATTTTGTTGTCCTGAATGATCCTTAGGTTCAACGCTTCAACACGAGCTTCCATAATTTCATTATCATTAAGTTTCACATTCTTACCGAGACAGTGTGTCATAACAGTAATTGTTAATAAGGAAATGCAAAATAGTCCTGTTAAGACCTTCCGACCCTAGGTTGTATCATCATGTTTTACGTCCTATCACCAAGTTAACGTTTAATACCAAGGTGTTTACGAATATTTATATGCGGTGGTTGTAACTTTGAACGTTTAAACTTTCAAACAGCCAAGACTTGTACAACGTTAATAGCTCGGATGCTGAGTGTTATTTTTGCCATGGGCACAGTTATAAAAGCAGGGGTCCTCCTTTGGCGTTCCTGGTGGTGCCTTTGTTGTCTCAATGAAGGAGTTTCACAGGTCTGTGTCACTGATTATTATCCCAAGTTAACAAGCCTGTTGTTCAACTTCTCATTCGAATGCTGATTAGTTTTGTCCTCTGGTCTTTTTACGCTCAGGACACACTAAATCCACATATATGTCTACGAGTAGCTATCTGCATTAAAATAGGCAATAGCACACTTAATATTTGTTTTGGAAAAGACACATATCCAACAATGTGCATAGCCGCCATCGCCCGGATGGTGGGCTGGGAGTCACAGCCTTTCTCTGTCCACCGTGAGTGTGACAGGAATGTCATCGGGCTCCTACACTATTTAACAACTTTTTCGACTACGTAGTTTGGGCTGTACCTAAGAAATTTCCATCTTGTACAGATACAATGGGAGGCTGAAACATACCCAGGTGTGATCAAGGCATGGCTATTGGTCAACCAGGTTATGAATACTCTTGGGTTCTTTCGGTAAAGTCACGTAGGTAGAAAAAATAATGAATCACGACGTTTCGACCGCAACACAAGCAATCGTCCTCATTTGAAAAAATACAGCAGGCGATCTGCTGCCTCAGTAGTTCGCCTGCTGCCTCAGCAGTTGGCCTGCTGTATTTTTTCACCTGATGACGATTGCTTGTGTTGCGATCGAAACTTTGTGATTTTTTTATTTTTACACGTTTTTATTAACTCTGTCTGTTGTATCCTCAAATCTTGTAACTCAATTTTTACCCACTTTCCAATGTGGTATCGACTGCAAACTTAGTATACTTATGTCATACTAAGGACAATACTATATTCTTTCATTAAAAACTATATTTTTCAACATTATTCTTTATATGTTATGTGTCGGCTTGGGTCTAATTGTCCATGCTGAACTGACGTTGGCTGTAAATCACCACGGTCCCTTACGTTATGGCAAGCGTCGGGGCCACTTCCTGGAGTCGTGGAGTTCTTCCATTACTAGTACGGTACATTTCATTAAATCGTGTTTTAAATTTTTTTGAAAAATATTTTACTTATTTCTACCTACGTGACTTGACCGAAAGAACCAAAGAGTATGGATTCCTGCAGTCACGAAAGCGTCAAATCAAGACAGGTTATGTATGTTCATGATCTGGTAATTGCTGCCCACTGAATAATTGGAGACTTCTGCTGCTGAGCCTGGAGCATGCCATTAAGGAACGGGGCCTTGCCATCAGCCCCACGAAAACTAAGCACCTGTCTGGGTGTTTTATATAATACTAGCGGTTAGTACCCGGCGTTGCCCGGGCGAAAAATGCAGACACACATGTAGTTACACACGCAAATCGATTGACACGCACACATAGAGTTACACGCACATATGGACTCACACATACATATATAGACTGAACAACAACAACCGCCATTCGCCAGTAAGTGTCGGTGACGTCACCACAACGCTTGTGCCTGGCTATGTGCACCTTGAGGCCACGTAAAGTATCGAACGCCCGCTGGCAGGAGGTCACGGGGCAGACCCAGATGGCACAGGTCGACTGACTGAGACGACTGGCTGATGCACCACCTGTGCCCCCTACTGTGGCAACTTGCTGTGCTTTAGCCACCCGGCGCTCCGATCGTTGTTGGTGGCAAGCTCCAGGTTCAGCAGCAGCACCTCCTCCTCCGAGTGAGCAGCTATTACCAAATCATCGGCATACATAACGTGGTTGACCAATAAGGAGCCATCCCTTGATCGCACCCGGGCGTCGATCAGCCTCCCATTATATCTGTACCAAATGGAAATTCCCCCGGTACAGCTATTGAAGGCTTCACGAACTACGCGGTCAAAATAGATGTTAAATAATGTGGGAGCCAGAGGACATCCCTGTCGCACCCCAAGGTGTACAGGGAAAGGCTCTGACTCCCGGCCACGTAGTTTTACCCGGGCCCGCTCACCATCATGAAGGTCCTTAATGATTGTGAGCAGAGGGTCAGGGACTCCGAAAGCACGAAGAACAACCCAGAGGCCAGGCCTACTGATGGTATCATAGGCCTTGAGCAGGTCAATAAAGTACACGCATGGACTAAGACGCACACATGGGCCTACAGACACACAAAGAAATGGACTTACACTGACTAACATGGAGGCATGCACATACAGCGACTAACACACGCACATGGACTGAGACACACACACATATGGACTGAGACACACAAACACATCGACTTACAGACGCACACACATATGGACTCACACACACATAGACACGCACTTGAGATACGCACACATGGAGTTACACACACATATCGACGTACACACATACAGCGACACACACACATACATAGAGTTACACACACATTGCCGTAAACACACATACACATGTGGACTCTAACACAGACATCCACTTGAGATATACACATATGGAGTTGCACACACACATATGGACTAAGACACACACACATGAACTTACACATACATAGACTGACACACATAGCCCTGCACACACATATGGACTGTGACACACAGATATCTACTTTAGATACACAGACATGGATTAACACACATATGGACTCACACACAGACGCATTGACTTACACACACACATCGAGTGACACACACATGTATAGACTTACACACACATGTGGACTAACACACACACATATGGACTGACATACACATGGACGTACACGCACACAGATCGACTGACACACACACATGGACTAACACACACACATAAACACTTTGATGTTGTCCGTTCGAAAAAGACACCCACATGGAGTTAAAGACACGCATGGCTCTACACGCACACACATGGACTCAAAGACACACACATGGACTAACACACACACAGCGACTTATACGCATACAAATGGACTGACACGCACACTTGGACTGACACACACACATATAAACACTTTGACGTACACACACACATGGGGCGTTGTCCGTTCGAAAAAGACAGACACACACATGGAGTTAAAGACGCGCATGGCTCTACACGCACACACATATGGACTAAAAGACACACACATGGACGGGCATAGCAATCCTCGATGATGGCACAGCTATCAGTATGGCAGTACTGCGTATGAGGAAATATCGTGACGTGAGCGATGGAAACAATAGAAATGTATTGAAGAAATAATCAGAAATCACAGACTGCCAGTATACGGTGGCAGCGTCATAAAAGCGCAGCAAAAAAAGGGAAAATTGAGCAACGTAAAAATGCAAAAAGAGTTTTGTGCACACAAACATAACGATTGTAACATCGGTCAACTTGTTTGATAATGGTAAACAATGAACCTGAGTTGTTATCTGCACACAATATCTGGCAACGTGTTTGTTTAATAATAAGCAATGAACACGATTAATGATCTGCACACAAACATTATTATAGTAATGTTTGTCAACTAATGTGTTTAACAATAATAAACAATGGACTTGAGTTGTTAGCGTAAGAAGCAAGGAAATTTGTACTTAGCATAGGCATGTTGGGCCTTGTGCGATGCGTAGCCCCCGTCCTGGACTACATTGGCGAGGCGCGGAGTTGGCACGTTGCCAGGCTAGGGGCTGGGCCGCGACCCCCTCTCCAACATCCGCCGCCCGTGCAAGAATATTGCTATATAAGCAGTAAAATATGATTTTCTATGGAGTCTGTAGTATAAACTAAACGAATCGTGTTGGGGGGGGGGGGCGAAGAGGACATGACACTGTGAATAAATATCCGCAGCGTGATGTGTGTATGTGTTGACTGTAAAACGCGTAAAATAAAATGTCTCCCGTGAGCTGGAGCGAACGCGCATGACTTGGCAGGGTCCGCCCCCCCACGCAATTGGCGTCACTTGGTACGGTCGATGTGGTGCAATAAGTAAATAATGAATAATAGAAACGGCACAAATGTGTTAATTAAACTACTTTAAAGTTTACGGACGGGAAAACGGAATAGCCTATTCCCACCACGGGGCTTAGGGCGTGCCGCCTGGCAAATTATTTCGGTCTTAGACCCCACTGTCCGAGAGCCAAATCCCTCGCAAGCGCGAGCACACGGAGACTTTTATATATGAGAAGAGAAGAAAAGAAGATGCAGGCGTGTCACACTTTACGAGTTACAATCTGAGACACGTTTTGCCTCTCTTGAACAACTTTTTATCCATTGATGAAAAAGTATAATTTTAAATAAATTAATAAAACATCAAATGTAATAATGTACAGAAATCCCCTGCTATAAGTTGCCACATAATGCAGATTCGCATATGCGTTTCTGATTAATTTTGGAACGTTTCCTTGTAATGTTAATGTATTACATATGCGTGTTTTTAATGGGCCAATATTTTTGCACATTTTTTTAACTAGGAATGCACGCGGTAAAAACTGACTATTTAGCAATGTAATGTTATTAATAATTTACATTTATTTGTAAGGCACCTTCCACTAATGTTTCAATACATCTTGTAAGGATAAGGTTAAGGAAAGGCCAAGAGAAAAGAAGAACCGCATTAATTGATCAAACCAAACAGTTCTCGTTGAAACCTTCTGCAGCCAGGCCACCAAGATTATATGGTTTGCCAAAGATACATAAAGAAGATACACCCCTTCGTCCCATTGTCTCTACTATCAACTCCCCCACCTACAAACTGGCTCGTTTTTTGTCTGAAATCCTGCGGCCTTTCACTGGAAAAACCACCTCTGCGGTACTAAACTATACTGACCTGGTATCGACAATGAAGGGAATTTTCCTGTCCCCAGACGACCTGCTTGTCAGTTTTGATGTGGTTTCCTCATTCACCAAAGTTCCTGTACCTGACACCATCGCAATCATTGAAGACTTGGTTCATCAAGGACTGAATACTGAGGTACCCCCCCTGGTGAGACACTGCTTAACCAATACATACTTCACCTGGAATGGAACTTTCTACAAACAAACTGAGGGCACCCCAATGGGCTCCCCCCTATCTCCGGTTGTAGCCAACGTTTTCATGGAAAAATTTGAGACTGACGCCATCCAGACTGCCACTCTACGCCCGACCTTATGGAAGAGGTACGTAGATGACACTTTTGTCATCTGGCCAAATGGCAGCCTGCTCTAGACCAATTCCTCGACCACATCAATTCCATACACCCGGCCATCAGATTCACCATGGAAGTCGAAAAAGATGGCAAGCTACCCTTTTTGGATGTCCTAATTAAAAGGAGACCTGATGGTTCAATGAGCCACTCTGTCTACAGGAAAGCTACCCATACGGATGCTTACCTAAAACGGGATTCCCACCACCATCCATCCCAGAAGAATTCCCTCATCAAGACTCTACACCATAGAGCCCAATGCATCTCCGACCAGGAACACATTGCCAGTGAACTCAAGCACGTACGCCAAGCTCTTAAGGCTAATGGTTACTCCGACTACACAATCCGCAAAGCCATCACTCCAATCATCAAGAAGGATCCGGTTGAGGAGCCATTCAAAACCATCACCTTAACCTACATTGCGGGGGTCACAAAAAAGATCTCCAAAATCCTGAATAAACACAAGATCCAGGTCTGATTCAACACAGTACATAAAATCCGTGATCTGGTCCCGTCTGTAAAATATGTGGTTTCAGACATACAGTACCCTGGCGTCTACAAACTAAGTTGCCCCTGTGGTCGCAGTTACATTGGAGAAACCAAACGACATGTCTCGGACCTCATCCGTGAACATAAAGCAGACCTGAAACACGGTAGGACAAACACATCAGCCGTAGCAGATCACTGTTACAATTCAGTGGGCTCACATGACATTGACTTCTCCAAGACAGAGGTTCTCTGAAAGCCATCTGGCTACCATGAGAGATTCGTTCATGAGGCGATCCACATATACAAACAAAGAGACAATTTCAACCGAGAAGATGGATTCTGGCTCAGCAATCATTGGAAGGACGTAATAAAACATTTCGGATCTTAACTGATTGTGTTCACGTTTACTGTGACTTTCACACCGCAGTCCACTCACTGGCATTGACTATATATCTTTTGTATTCTCTGCAGGGATTGGAGTCTTTGCTCCGCTGCAAGTCCCCCGCCACCACTTTCCCATTGAGATATTTCGTTGCTTCCTCTTAGTACCTTTCACGCGACGGTCAATGGTATAGTGTTTAGCAGATTGTATAATAATAAATAGTATAAAAGTGTAATGCTTAATATAATGTATAAGGTAATATATAGTATCGTAATTGTATAGTGAATATACAGCAGTGTGGTATACAGTAGGGTGGGCAGAATAATACATAGTGTAATATAACAATGTATAGTCTAAGGTATAGGGTGGTATATAGTAATGCAGTATACAATTTAATGTTGGGTTTGTTTATGGCAGTATATAGTACTGGGTAGATCTGTATGATGTCAGGAAAAAAGTTTATCTGGAGGCATATAATATTTTTTGGGACTTAGAATTGCAATGTATGCCTTACTGTTAGTAGCTCAGCTTATTGGAGAGTATATTTAGTATATTGATGTAGTCTTTATTTTAGTTTAGTTTTTTTACGTGGTGGTTTGGCTGCTGCAGCCCCTTACTATTAAAATTCATTCCCTTTATTACTGCTAACCCTACCTCCTCCCTTTGTTGCTGCTAATCCTACATAATGCACGGGAATAATATGACTTTGAGACCCCCCCCCACCTCCTATGCATTCCACACGTAGTGACTAATCCCATATCTGCATTTTCCATAAATATGCTAAATTCCTCTGTTTATATGCAAATTCCTTTGTCAAGGCGCTCTTCCTCTCCTAACCCAGCTTAAATATACGCTGCCAAGCTTGGTGGTGTTCATTCAGACACTGTCTTTCCGACAGACCTGTTCTTCACCTGAGGACAGCTGCTTGCGTTGTGGCCGAAACGTCGTGAGAATTGTATTTTATTATGTTTTATTTTTATTATTTTATTTTTTCCCTTCTACGTGACTTTACCGAAAGAACCAAGAAGATGAATCCCTGCAGTTACGAAAGCTTTAAATCGAAATAGAATGAACGTACTTAAAAATATGTATTTTAGACGAGACTTAAAAGTATCCACATTGTCAGATCAGCGAATTTCTAATGGTAGGGAATTCCACAACCGAGGCGCCGACAGCAAATGCCCACTCACCCCAGAAACGCAGCCGGGATCGAGGTAAGCACAGAAGGGCACCGTCTGCAGATCTTAACGATTTTGAGGGGGTGTACGGAAGAATAAACTCGTGAATATATGGTGGTGGTGCCAACCCATGCAATGATTTAAAAACAAGTAGTAGGCCCTTAAACTCTACTCGTTTCAAGACTGGTAGCCAGTGTAATGATTAGATAACCAGAAAAATGTGGTCACGTAATGGGGTTCGGGTGAGCACACTAACTGCCGCATTATAAATAATTTATAGTCGACCAAGTACCTGATTTGAAACACCAACCAGCAAGGCATTGCAGTAATTGATTCGCGAGAGGACAAGTGCATGGACCAACCTCTCAGAATCAACCGGTGTAATGATGTTTCGCAGTCGAGCAATGTTTCACAACCTTATTAACATGAGCTTCGAAGTGAAAGGGACGCATCAAATATCACCCCAAGATTATTAATCTCATGCTTCGGGCAGACGTTCTGGCCTTCAATAACTAGGCTGAAAAGTCCCAGTTTTTGCAACTGTTAGAGAGCCCACTAATAGGAGTTCGGTCTTATTTACAGTTAGCTAGAGAAAACTGTTCTGCATCCATGATTTTACAGTTCTTAAAGATGATGAAAGCAAATATATTGCTGCTGTACAATCTGTTGTTAGCTGGAGGTAAATTTGGGTGTCGTCTGCATAACAGCAGTAGTGCAGCCTTAGAAATTATAGCAGTGCTCCAAATGGCGCCATGTAAATGCTCAACAGAATGGGACAAAGCACCGATCCTTGAGGAACCCCAGACTGCACTGAACTGACCTAGGACTTAAAGCCGCCCATATTGACATACTGTTTGCAGTTTTGCAGGTAAGCGCGGAACCACTCCAGAGCAGAATCTGTTACCCCCATAATATTTTCAAGTCGTTCAATTAAAATGTCATGGTCGATTTCATTGAAAGCTGTGCTGAGGTCTAGAAGAACCAGAGCACTACCGTGGTCTGCAGTGATTAACAGATCATATACCACCCTAACTAGAGCAGTCTCCGTGCTGTGTTGTGCTCTAAAACCTGATTGAAATGAGTCTAGCAATTAATTTAACGACAAATGCTGACAGAGCCGATTTGCCACAGCACGCTCAAGGACCTTAGAAATGAAAGGAAGATTGAAAATAGGTCATTGATAAAGCACTCCGGATATAGGCCTGGCTTATTTAGCAGAGGAGTGATAGCGGCTACCTTGAAGGTGGAAGGAACAACACCTGTTTTTAGAGATCTGAAGAATAGATCCAGTGGAAATGGTTCCAATGTAGCAAAAGTTTATTTGAGGATTTTAGTAGGAAAGGGGTCTGGTGGACAACATGTAGGGCATGAATTAGCGATCAGGGCAGAAAGCTCAGTCGAAGAAATTACTCGGAGCATCGTTAGTGGCGTACCATTGAAATGAGGCTGGAAATCCGGTGGAATAGAGTTAATTGGAGATGAACGCAGCCAGAAGCGAATGGTCGTTATTTTATCGGTGAATTTTTTGACAAAGCCTCACACAAATCACCCGAAGCCGAAAAATTGCAACGGGGACTAGCTTGAGTAGTTTATTGATGGTTGTAAAAAGAGTCCTAGTTTTTTTTCGCTGGCTGCAATAACGTTGGCAAGATATTCAGATTTAACCCGCATAATAACCTCTTTATAAGTATAGAGTAATTGTTTAAACATAAGAAGATGCATGGTAACGCCTGATTTCCTCCAAATCCGTTCAGATTGACGAACCTTGGTTTTAATGGCCTGTAGCTCTGATGAATACCAAGGGAACGGGTGGTTGGCTGAAATTAACCGGGACCTAAGTGGAGCCATGGATTTGATAATGTCAGAGAGTGTTCTGTTATATGGAAGCACATCCTCATCAGTTCTTAGTAGACTGAGCTCTGGTAAACCGAGATAGATAAAGCATCAGTAAGTGCAGTTGGACTGAATGATTTCAAATTACGAAAGGAGATCGGACTTGATTCGAAGCTTTCGTGACTGCAGGAATTACTCTTTGGTTATTTTGGTAAAGTCACGTAGAAATAAGTTAAGTAAAATTATAATATTGCAACACAAACAACCATCATCAGGTACAAATGAATGAGAAAACAAACATAGCAAACTTGGAAATATAATGCAATACAACACAGAAAGCTGGCCAACAAAACAGTCAACACCCCATCTGGTTGATTACGTTCTTCCAAAGATTACTACATTTGAGAGAGAGACAAATGTTGTATCTATGCCCCTTTTTAAAAAAAATAATATTAAGAATAATTAGGCGAAATTTGTTTATATATATATATATATTTTAAATTAAATAATGAAAACAACCCACTACTCACCACATTCCACGCCGGGCATCTGGGAAAGTGAAATGCCACCAAAAACAGCAAACGTCAGGACCTCCCCATCAACTTTTGTCTTCCAACGGTTCGGCACAAACATGCCAGCCATCAAATAGAGAGGGGTCTGGCCTCGGGGTGACACACTCAGAGGGAGGAGGGGTCAAAGGGTTGTGAGGGGGGGTATGTGCTGGCATAGCTGGGACGTATGTTTTTCGGTTGTTTTTCTCTCGCAAGAGATGCGCAGAGGGGAGGGGTTTTTTTCATGTTTTTGGGTTTTAAACACAAACGCACATCACGCAGTGCAGTCTGGTTCGAGTCGCGCTCAGTCTTGCTCTCGGCTTGCGATGCGGCGTTGCGAGGGAGACTCGCAAGGGAGCTGGGGCGCATCGTGCCTCGAGGAGAGATGGAACGAGGAGGGGTCGTTAGAGTCGCAGAAGTCTGAGTTCAGCCTGGGTCGAGGCTGGGTTTCAGCCGTGCTCCGGCTGGCGGAGCGTCGTGAGGGAGCAAACACCGATACCGATGGCCGGTGTCGCTTCTCGCAGAACGAAGTGGCGAGGTGTGGTTAAGTGCGAGTGAAGCTTGCGAAATTCCAGCTATCATTCTCGTGAGAGAACCTGAACCAGCAAAAACCTGAAGGAAGGGCGGGAGAGGCGCCACCGGGTACCCGCGTGAAGCTGGTAGCTGCATGCCAAGGGAGAGAGCGTGACCAGCAACCGAGAAAGAGTGTCAGCACTGACGACCTGCGGATGAGTTGCGAGCGCTATTGGGCACCGCCGAAGGCGAGCATCGTGCCGACTCAACAATCATCCAGCAGTGGAGAAGCCTGGAGCTGCCACCAAGTGAGGAAGAGGAGAGCGCCATCGAATGCGCCGTGTGTTTGATACACACACACACCGACCAGCTCCCGCTGAGAACAGACAAGACGTCCAGCAGTGGACGACGGAATCATCGCACCACGACCAAGCGTCATGCCGACTCGTCATCCAGCAGCGGATGAGCTGTGCGCTATCCGACGATGGAATCATCGCGCACCACGACGGCGAGCGTCGTGCCGACGCCACTCATCAAGCAGTGGAAAGAGAGAGTGCACGAGCAGCACCAAGCCCCCGGAACCATCAAGCGCCAAGCAACCAAGTTCTTCAAGGAATATCATGCCAACGCCGCTCAATCTAGCAGTGGAGAGAGAAAGCAGGACGGGCTTGCTGCGGCCACGCCCAAGCGAGAAGGAACCTCTGAAGAGCCGGTTGTATTCCCGTCCTCCACCCCCTGCAAGCTAACGACACAACTCCCGGCTCTAAAAAAAATAATAAATTTTTCAAGGAGACAACGCACACACAACACGCACATGAATAATACTTTCAAAAAGTTATCTTTGTGTTTCGAAAAGGGGTGCAATTTCAAGTTGGTACGTTCAATATCAACTGATCGTGCAAAACAGTTGCTGCCGTCGAGTTACATGAATAAGAAATGTTAGTCATTTATTTTCGTTAATTGCATAATCTTGCCGATGAATCTATTGATGTATACTTTTGCCTTTGCATATTAGAGTGTCATATGTTTGTTTAGAATTAAAATTGCTTAACACCAAGTGTTAGAGTGCTTCTTTCCCAGTCCATGCAAAACTGTCTTATTCATAAGAACTGTAACCTGCGTTGAGATATGAATTTGGAGACCTAACATAACATAAACACACTAAGATAATCAATAAATGTTTAATCAAAGATAATCGTTTTATCCTGATTGATACAGCTCTGGATAACGAAGCTAAGCCTAATTATCATAACTGCACACATTAACATAATCGCAAGCATCCGCATAAATTAATGCGATTAGCTCAGTGATTATCATAATTTATGCATAGAAGTATACACATTAGCATAATTTATGCGAAATTAGGATTTTTTTGCTTTTATTAATTTTTATTATTTTTATCAAAATTTCATAATCCGGAATATACAACACAAAACATAGACACGGAGACACAAAAGCAGAGACTCACAGAAACAAACAGAGAGAGACACACACATAGGCACACAGAAAGACAACGTCTCTGTGTCGAGGCCTTAAATAGAGAGAGCGAGGGGCGGGGGCAGAGGGGGAGTTGTGTGGAATTCCTGCCCATGTGGGACGGACGAGCTGGACACTGGACTTCTAAACAAACAAGCACGGAGCGTTGTGTGGAATTACAGTACTGCTCATAGCGGCCGGAGGAGAGAATGGACTTATAAACAAGCATGGTAGAAAGCTCATTTAGTAAAATTAGAGATTCGACTATATGAATGAGCGGGGCAAAATAATAACATTTCAAAGAACACTGCAGAGTGGTCAGATAGACGCACAATCCAGGCGCGGTTCGTTCACAAGGGACGTTGGGGCGCTGCACCACCAAGCAGCTGGAGATGAGACATTTTTTTCTGATAAAAAATACTTTATATAAATAGTTTTGTGGTGTTTAAAAAAAAAGAATAATGATTCTTTCAAAGTGAATTGCCTAATGAAGATAAGATTTTAAGTTGTTCATATTAGAAACCTCTACAACAAAGATTGATTTGTGCCTTGGGGAGGTACAGTATCTAGACGGCTGAAAAAGGCATCCGTGGTTGTAATTACTATATTAATAGAGTGGTGGCAGGATTAACGACATTTATATTTACGCGATCTAACCCAAAAACACAACGGTAGGTTGCACTGTACATTGTATTCATGTCGCCAGTGAATACAGATCAAAGTATTTTGTGTAGGTGGGTGTACGATGGTATGTGGCAGTTATTGCACAGTACGCCGCATGTGGTGTCTTGTTTGCCTTGCTAATTTATTGAGTCGTGTCAGCTGATCGTTAATTGTTCTTTAGGCTTTTGGCAGTGTCAAAGGGGTTGTGTAGTGTGGACTTGAGGGTCATCGGGACAGCATTTAAGTGCTTTGTTGTTTTGTTTCGTATTGTTTACAAATGCCTACCGTAGGTAGATAAGACAATTATATCACTTTCACAGGAAGGCCAATCACATGACGAGATTTGTCTTAATTAGAGGTCACAACTGCCCCAGCTAGTGGAAATGTCATGAGCCGCCACTGCTCACATCTAACACATTACACACGTGAAGAGCAGTAGAGCAAACCAGATCCAGATTATAACCATGGGAATGGGTAGGTCTTGAGGCCACTGGCCCCCGAGGCCTCTCCCTGCTGGGCACCGGCCGCGGGGGTTCCGCCGTCATCCGATCCCTCGCTCGTGTGTGAACCGCTGCTGCCGCCGCGTGCTCCTCGCTCGCGGGATAAGGGCTGTCGCCCGCCGGCTCTCCTCCTTGGGTCGCACCCCCGCAAGTTCGCGAGAGGGGCATGGCTCGTTGCCAGCTCACGGTCGCCTGAAAACACTCCATTGCCTCTCCGCCAATCAAACGCAACGCCTCTCCTCACACAACCCCGCGCAGCAATCACACGCTCTGAACGGGGGGTCAGGGGTCAGAGGGCGAGTGACGTTGCTCGCGTCCGCGTTGCCGATTGGGGGTTTTCATTACGGGTGGTTTTAAAGGGCTGTGAGACGGGCGTTCGCAAGGGGAGTTAGTCCGTACGCAGTGCGGGGGTCTGCAGCAGCAAGATGAAGCCCACACCCGTGGAGCACCGACCACACACGCTGTGAGCGTACGTACACACAGCACTACGCGCTTTCACACGCTCGTCGAAACCACACGAGGCTGGGATTAGTTATTAATGATTTATTACTGGCCGACTGTGAACCACTGTTGAGTCAGTAGGAATCGGCAAGGCAGGCCTACACTATTGCCCGATGGTCTGTACTCGATTAATCTATTCTAGATTTGAATCTTTCGTGACTGCAATGATTCATATTCTTAGGTTTTTTTCGATAAAGTCACATTAAAAAGTAAAATAAAATAAAAATCACGACGTTTCGGAGGCAACACAAGCTTCCGTCTTCAGGTGGTACTGTCACAGCCACGACAGCTGTATCAAGTAAATGAGAGATTTCAGGAGCTACCACTCCGTTTATATAATGGTTGGAGAAGGTGGTGGGGCAAGGGCCGCATACTTATTATTAATATGGTAAGGTGAGGCTTGAGACTAAGAATAGACTGCTGAGCCTTTGTTATGGAGAGGTGCGGTTTGTGACTCAACCTGTAACAGGGAGACCACCACTAAACATGGTAAAACAATAATGGTTGTCTGTCAAATAAGATTGGCAAATAAGTGTAGTTAAATCTTTTTTGCATGGTTAATCACATCTTTCCAATGATTACTCAGTTTGTAACCGTCATCACGGTTGAAATTATGTCTGTGTTTGTATATTTGTATGGCTTCGTGTACAAACCTTTGATGGTAGCCAGGAGGTTTGCAGAGAACCTTGGTCTCGGAAAATACAATCCCATGAGAGCCCACCGAGTTGTAGCAATGATCGGCAACGGCCGAAGAATCAGTTCTGCCGTGTTTCAGATCTGACTTGTGCTCGCGGACACGATCAGAAACATGACGTTTCGTTTCTCCAATGTAGCAATCACCACAAATGCAACTCAATTTGTAGACTCCAGGATACTGTAAGTCAGGAACGACATCCTTCACAGATGGAATCAAATCACGGATTTTATGCACTGTACTGAATCGGACTTGGATCTTATGTTTGTTTAGAATTTTGGAGATCTTTTTGGTCACGCCTGCTATGTATGGCAACGTGATAGTTTTGGTCGGAGTTTCATGTGGCTGTTTCTGTATGGTGGGAGAAACAGCTTGGCGGATAGTGCGGTCAGAGTATCCGTTCATCCTGAGGGCCCGATGTACATGTCTTAATTCACCGGCCAGGTGGTGTTGGTCAGAAATGCCATGGGCTCTGTGGTATAGCGTTTTGATGAGAGAATTCTTTTGAGATGGGTGGTGGTGGGAATCCGGTTTCAAGTAGGAATCTGTGTGGGTGGCTTTCCTGTAGACAGAATGTCCCAAGGATCCGTCAGGCCTCCTCTCAAACAGAATATCCAAGAATGGTAGTTTACCGTCTTTCTCCACTTCCATGGTGAATCTGATGGATGGGTGTCTAGAATTGATGTGGTCCAAGAAGTGGTTTGATGGGCTCTAAGCTGCTTCGGTTTTTTAGACTAAATCCCAATACTTTCTTTCCCTCTTACTCACAGGTCGATGCGTACGGCATTCCGGCGGGATCGTCCTCTCTGCACACCTCGACGCGTCACACGGACGTTCGAGTGGCCGAACTGGAGACCGCCCCGAGGGCTGACTTTAGGAGCAAGAGACCTTTTACCTTTCTGCGTCGCCCTTTTATGGTTAACCCACATCAAAGGAAGCCGTCGCTGATCCGAGGGTCTTCTCGGCCAATCAGATTGCGAGGCTTGCACCGCATTACTCGCGCTCTGCACCGCCGTCCACGTCCCGGTTTCCATAACAAAGGGCCCTCCGCTGACTGCTGCGCCGGCGGCCGCCCACAAGCACAATCGTCATGCTAATCAGCCGCCCACCCTGGTTTCCCCGCCGTTCTTGGCTGCGCCCCCCTACCTGCCTGCCGATCTGTGTGTGGGGGTGCGTTTTAACCGTGGTGGCTGGATAGCCCCCGCCGTTACCATTCAATCTCAACCAAAGTCACAGCGCTGCGGTGCGAGTTAGCATCGGGGGAGATCGCCCAATTCCCTGGCCGCAGGAAACCATGAAGATTATCCCTATGAGAGGGCTTCTGGGTGAAAACCTGTCGGCCAGGTGACCTCCCCTCGGAGCTCTATGGGGGGAAATGTGTGAGGGTGTGTTTATGTGGGGGGCGGTGAGGGGGAAGCAGTATCGGCCCCGTCGCTTGGTGGTGGCGAGGTCGTTGATGGGGCGCCGGCAGAGCGGCTTCGCGGCGGCGACATCACATAGGCGTTTTACATATCGTCCCCGTAAGAGGCCGAGCGAACAGAGTTTAGCACGAACAGTACGGTTGAGATCCTGAGAGCAATCAGTATAACGGAGACTGGAAATCACGTGGAAGACAGGTGTACCGGGATAGACCAGGATTTGGATGAACGCCGATCAAGGGGAACACCACAGGCAGGAAATGAACAAGTCCTGCCTTGCCACTGGCAGCTCCATGCTCAACTGCTTCCCCGACGGTGGTTGACGGCAGGTAAACAGTACAAACAGAAACAAATACAGCAAGAACATAGGACACTGGCATGTAGCACAAGCAGCGGCACCTGCAGCATCGGGCCTTATGATAGTGGGCGCCGAGCAAATAGGCCAATGGAGTAGTGACAGTTCTGAGCGGGGGGTGCGCCGTGCCGTGCTTCCACTCGCTGGAAGTATTGGGCAGTGCATGAACCGCATTGAGCTTCCACTTGCTGGTGGTGCTGAGCAGGGACGAGCCGCGCCAAACTCCCACTCATTGATGTTCCTGAGGGCCGCACTATCGAGTCCTGCGAGCGTGTAACTCTTTACCTACAGGTCTACTGCCTGTACCTTCTCGACCTGTGTCTTCTTTGAGCTGCAACCTCGGTGGCCCAATTTGGGTCTGTGTCCCTGACTGAGAATAGGAGTATGGACAGTCATTGCTAGATATTAGGACAGGGCTCATATTTTGCACCTCCGATTAGCACGGTTTCTGACATAGAGTGCGAAGGTAGTTCAATAAATACGTTTGACTGTCGTTAGCACGATCTTGTCTATGTTATCTGCGTTATTTATTTGCTTATTAACCCCTGGAAATCCTCATATTGCTTTGTGTTGTTCTTTGAAACCCCCAGGAATTATTTTACTATTTGCCTTGAACGTAGCCTTGGATTACGTTTATTTTGGCAGGCCTGCAGTTCGAGACAAAAACTGAGACTTTGTATAACTTGTACTGTGATTTATAATGTGAGGTTGAGAATACATCTTTATTCTTTGTTTTTTTTTGGTAAAGTCACGTATAAAGATAAAATAATAAATTAAATTAAATAATAGCATACGACGTTTCGATTGCAACACAAGCAATCATCATCAGGTATAATGAAATAGCGACATAGAATCTAACCATAAAACTATAGACAGACATATAAGCTGACAGATATCACCAAGATACATAGAGAGAGCAACCCAGGTACAGAGAGGGGTGATCGTCTCTGTGGGGTGGCCTTAAATAGACAGAGGGGGGCGGAGGCAGAGAGAGGGAGGGGGTAGGGAAAAAATTTACATGTCAATAAGTACGAAGGGAGGCGTAGTAAAGTAAGCAGGCTTAGAGGGAGACAGAACACACTAACTTAAATAACCTAGCAAAGTATAGAAATGTTATGTAAAACGACACAGAGAGTCGGTCAACACACAATTAACGCATAGCCTGGTCGATTACGTATTTCAAAGATTGGTAAGTTAGAAATTTAAGTGTGAAAATTCTAAAAAAAGACAAAACATAAAAACAAGAGGAACGGAGACACACAGACAGAGCAAAACCTACGAACGATAAAAAACGAGTGTAGACAGAAAAAATTACACTAAATATACAGGCAGAGAGAGAGAGAACAAAAACCCAGAGAGAGAAAAAAAGGTAAACTTGGAACTTCCCCGTAGAAGTGGTTCGATCTTAATTTTGGAGCTTTCGTGACTGCAGGAATTATTCTTTGGTTTTTTTTCGGTAAAGTCACGTATAAAGATAAAATAATAAATTAAATTAAATAATAGCATACGACGTTTCGATTGCAACACAAGCAATCATCATCAGGTATAATGAAATAGCGACATATAATCTAACCAGAAAACTATAGACAGACATATTTGCTGACAGATATCACCAAGATACATAGAGAGAGCAACCCAGGTACAGAGGGGTGATCGTCTCTGTGGGGTGGCCTTAAATAGACAGAGGGGGGCGGAGGCAGAGAGAGGGAGGGGGTAGGGAAAACATTTACATGTCAATGAGTACAAAGGGAGGCGTAGTAAAGTAAGCAGGCTTAGAGGGAGACAGAACACACTAACTTAAATAACCTAGCAAAGTATCGAAATGTTATGTAAAACGACACAGAGAGTCCCTCTAAGCCTGCTTACTTTAGTACGCCTCCCTTCGTACTCATTGACAGGTAAATTTTTTCCCTACCCCCTCCCTCTCTTTGCCTCCGCCCCCCTCTGTCTATTTAAGGCCACCCCACAGAGACGATCACCCCTCTCTGTACCTGGGTTGCTCTCTCTATGTATCTTGGTGATATCTGTCAGCTTATATGTCTGTCTATAGTTTTCTGGTTAGATTCTATGTCGCTATTTCATTATACCTGATGATGATTGCTTGTGTTGCAATCGAAACGTCGTATGCTATTATTTAATTTAATTTATTATTTTATCTTTATACGTGACTTTACCGACAAAAGCCAAAGAATAATTCCTGCAGTCACGAAAGCTCCAAAATTAAGATTGAACCACTTCTACGGGGAAGTTCCAAGTTTACCTTTTTTTCTCTCTCTCTGGGTTTTTGTTCTCTCTCTCTGCCTGTATATTTAGTGTAATTTTTTCTGTCTACACTCGTTTTTTTATCGTTCTTAGGTTTTGCTCTGTCTGTGTGTCTCCGTTCCTCTTGTTTTTATATTTTGTCTTTCTTTGGAATTTTCACACTTAAATTTCTAACTTAGCAATCTTTGAAATACGTAATCGACCAGGCTATGCGTTAATTGTGTGTTGACCGACTCTCTGTGTCGTTTTACATAACATTTCGATACTTTGCTAGGTTATTTAATTTAGTGTGTTCTGTCTCCCTCTAAGACTGCTTACTTTACTACGCCTCCCTTCGTACTCATTGACATGTAAATTTTTTCCCTACCCCCTCCCTCTCTCTGCCTCCGCCCCCCTGTCTATTTAAGGCCACCCCACAGAGACGATCACCCCCCTCTGTACCTGGGTTGCTCTCTCTATGTATCTTGGTGATATATGTCAGCTTATATGTCTGTCTATAGTTTTCTGGTTAGATTCTATGTCGCTATTTCATTATATCTGATGATGATTGCTTGTGTTGCAATCGAAATGTCGTATGCTATTATTTAATTTAATTTATTATTGTATCTGTATACGTGACTTTACCGAAAAAAAACAAAGAATAATTCCTGCAGTCACGAAAGCTCCAAAATTAAGATTGAACCACTTCTACGGGGAAGTTCCAAGTTTACCTTTTTTTCTCTCTCTCTGGGTTTTTGTTCTCTCTCTCTGCCTGTATATTTAGTGTAATTTTTTTCTGTCTACACTCGTTTTTTATCGTTCTTAGGTTTTGCTCTGTCTGTGTGTCTCCGTTCCTCTTGTTTTTATGTTTTGTCTTTCTTTGGAATTTTCACACTTAAATTTCTAACTTAGTAATCTTTGAAATACGTAATCGACCAGGCTATGCGTTAATTGTGTGTTGACCGACTCTCTGTGTCGTTTTACATAACATTTCGATACTTTGCTCGGTTATTTAATTTAGTGCGTTCTGTCTCCCTCTAAGCCTGCTTACTTTACTACGCCTCCCTTCGTACTCATTGACATGTAAATTTTTTCCCTACCCCCTCCCTCTCTCTGCCTCCGCCCCCCCGTCTATTTAAGGCCACCCCACAGAGACGATCACCCCCCTCTGTACCTGGGTTGCTCTCTCTATGTATCTTGGTGATATCTGTCAGCTTATATGTCTGTCTATAGTTTTCTGGTTAGATTCTATGTCGCTATTTCATTATACCTGATGATGATTGCTTGTGTTGCAATCGAAATGTCGTATGCTATTATTTAATTTAATTTATTATTTTATCTGTATACGTGACTTTACCGAAAAAAAACAAAGAATAATTCCTGCAGTCACGAAAGCTCCAAAATTAAGATTAATACATCTTTAGAAAACCAATCTGTGGCTGGACTCCATCTCATTTCGTTGCTGGCTGTTTGGTTTGTCTGGGCACGTGGACCTCTTTTGGGGAAGTTTGGGTGTGGACCTTTAGGAGTTTATCTAATATCGGCATTTTAGAGGCAATAGCCTGACCTCACAATAACTAAAGCTATCGTTGGTTGCTTACATTTCCCTCATGCTACCACATTGTGCCTCATGTGGAGTGAACACCATGGCTGAAATTTTATATCTAATCAGGGCTCAAACTCCACGAGGTCATCCCAGTTCCCAATGATGTTTGTGCATTTCAGCAGAGCAGTCTCCAGGTCTTTGATCTTCACCGGATCCTGTCCAGAAGCCAGTGCGTTATGGCTACCTTGCTGGAGTCCATAAACGACACGATGCTCAGCCAGTCCAGTGCTCCCTGAAGCTGCCTTGTATAATGTGCCCAGTGTAGCCACATTGATTCTGTTGACAGGGCCAGTGTGTATGAGGAGCAACCTGTGCACAGCAATGCAACTCAGGTTAATCTGATTCTCGTAAAAAATCTTCCAGTTCGGTGTGTGATGGTTTTACTTGATTTTCAGTGACGAAGCAAATTGTGTAAAGAGAAGAAAGCATAGGGGAGTGAAGGAACTCTTGTATGAAGAGAGCAATTCCTGAGATGTCACACTATATATATATCCTGTAAAGGACAATGCTATTGACGAAAATTACCTTCTCTCTTTTGTCTTCGTTCATAACTTCCAATGGTGTACAAAAATTTTCATTCAAAAATACTGTTTTCTTTTTACATAAAAGTTACAGTGACATCCTTTTATGAAAATGTTGTTTAATCAACATAGAGTAAATATTAATTTGTTCATAAATTGTCTTTATCATATTAATGAAAATGTCATCCGCATGTCATAAAAATATATTGTTTGGAGATGTATGTAAGTATGTATGTTGAACTTCTTTCACACCGCGCATAGCTAACCGCACTAATCAGAGGTGTCGAAAATTAAGGTCATGAAGTTTATGGAACGTGTTCTGAAAACTTAACGTATCCCTGCTGTGACACTTGGAAGATTGTTATTAATATTGAAACTGCAGACATTTAGTAGCACTGAGGAATGAGTGATTGATTACATTCTGGCTTTATTCGTATACATGGGATTACAAACAACACCACTTGATTACAAATATAATAAACACAGATATAAGTGTTGTGTTATTAAACACATTAAAATCACCACACCCTAATCACCGCCGTATTTTAGATATTAAAAAAGCCCTTAAAGTCCCAGACTATGGCCTAGAAGGGAACATCGTATGACCAAAATTATAGATTACTCAAGTAAGTTGAATTTTAAACAATAAAAATATATATTTTATTAGGACAAGTGTATGAGGAATAGTGTTTACATACAGGGTCTTCCATATACATAGGCTTTGCCCTGTACATTAGCGAATCACATCTTGTTACATACAGTCTATTTACTCATGGCCATTCCTTTCGTACACTGATGTAGGCGACTTATCTTCCCCTTAAGCCATAACGATAGTAATATCTTGCTATGATTAACAATATAACTTGTATTTATAAGTCAATAATATCAATCACATCTCAAACACGATGCACTAACGAAGACAGGTGTACTATGATATAATCGATTGCTTGTAAGTTAGGAGACAGGTGAGGGGCATGAGGAGCACAACGATAGAAGACGACGGGGCCATGAGGAGTGGGCACAGACAACTTTGACATACACGCAGGGGAGACAAGGTATGTTGAGCCCTGGGCGTGAATGAGGGGGGGGGATCTTGGTAATGGAGATGATGGGTGATGATGACGATGATTAACATTGTAATTATATACTGCTTTCACAATGTTAATGCGAATGTTTTTTTCAAGTCTTCCTTCATTCTGTTTGTATCTTGTTCGATCTCTTTCCATGCATCAGGAATATCTGCTGGTGAATACTTGTGTTTTTTAGCAAATATTTCATTGTATTTGCAGAACACGACCTTCCAGAAAGCCGTGGCCTCCAGGCTGGTGTCTGGCTGAATGGTCCAAGATGGATAGTAGGTGCGGTATTCCTTGTAGGGAACCCATTGGCCATTTGTAGCTGCATTTCTAAAACTCGCATTGCCAGCAACATCTGTTGTGCAAACTGTAGCTACCAACTTTTGGGTACAACTTTTATGACATCCATAAAGACCTTGAGGATAATGCAGCTCCGCACAGTGTTGCTTATGTCCACCGCCTCCCTGGTCACAAGGCACCCCACAGAAAGGACACTGCTTCTCACAGCCAGCCAGGCTCTTGTAGAGCTCTATGTGCGGCTGCACAGTGAGACGACTCAACCACGCCGCACACTCGGCATCACTGTCGACACTGAATCCTCGTAACATTTCCCCTTCAGCAGAGTCCAACGAACTCTTGAGTTCTTCCGAAAATTGCTTGACACTTTCTTTGTCTCTGAAGGATAAAGACCCAACTATGTCAATGAAATCCTTATTAATAATAATGTGCTTGAGTAGACACTTGCCCAATCTCTCTGATAATTTAAAAAGTGTGGTCGGAGTGGCTATTTGTTTTGTGACAGAGTCCACAGATTTCTTCACTTCATTAATCAGATTGCTCAAAATGGCACTTGAGAGATGGTACATCTCAGAGTGTGACCCATTCTTTCTCTGGCAGTGCTTTATGACCTGGGCCTTTATCCATTCCTTTGTAAAATCTGCATATGTTTTTATGTATCTGTAGTAATTTTCAAAGTCGTCTTCATCCAGCAAATGCAGTAGCATTGCCAGTTGAAGGTGTTTTCGGCTCAAAAACGTAGGGCTACCGCTATCGCTCTTCACGTTCGTTGCAATATCTATCCCCAATTTGTTGTCAACAGCTTTCAGCAGAGATGGCTTTAGACAATTGTCGCAAAAAGTTTTTGCATTTTTTATATTTTCATCTCCTTGATGATATAGTTCCTTAAAAATTACAAAATATGACTGCTTAATTTTATTAATCTTAATATTTGGGTCAATGTTGTGATAATAAATGTCATGTTGTTTTTGCCAAGTTGCTATGGCATGAAAACAAATGAATACAGTGATGTCCGTTGAAAATGTTTTGCTAAATATTTGATTCTGCTGTTGTTCCAGTTCATTACTGATGTGTTGCAGCAGATCGTTATTATAGGTTGAGCAATAATCATTCATTTTTATTTTGTCCTCAATACACTTCATGCTGCTTTCAATAATAATACGTGAAACTTTATTCAATTCGTACACGGTTTCATCGTTTTTCATTGTTATCGTATTCCACATTTTTATTAACATACGTTTGTCTTTTCTTGAGTGCTCTGGTTTTAGTTGAAATTGGTTGTCAATCGTTTCAAAGTATTTTGCAGGGCTTGCAAATTTACGCAAACTCTCACCGGCAGCTTTCACGTATTCGATTAAACTAGCACATAGTAATTCCAACATATTTTTGTAAACATTGTGTCTAATCAATTTAATTTTTGGGAGGTGTGTAACCACTGTTGACCACATGTTGTTAAACTCTTTTTCTAGATGTGTTTCGTCTAATTCAACTGTATCATTTTTGCAGTGCTGAAGAAGTTTACAGACTTCCGATCCAATTATCTTTTTACTCTGTGTTTCAAGTTCTTCAATGGAGTGTCCAGACTGCCTCCTACAAACCAACTCCAGGAATGTATTCAGCACTTCCTCTTGCAACTTCATGCAAACGTTATTAGTGCTGATGTTAAAGTCCTCTTTGTATTTTTCAACTAAATGCACATTATTGTTTTTGCTTTCAAAGTAGTTTTTGATTTTGCTCTGTAAGGTGGCTCCTTCTTTTGAAATCTCATTACCTAATTCAAGTTCCAACTTTTGAAATTCGTTCTCAAGATGTCCGTATTCGACACTATTTAAGTAATTCTTTCTCTCTTGTGTCCAATAAATTACGTCTTTACGAAATTCCCATTCCCAGCCTGTATAGTGAATGCACAGTTGGTTGTAAGCATCGGCCACCAAGCTGTTTTTGAAACTGAATATGAAGTTTTCTTTCTTCACTGCTTCCCAGATGCTTTCTATCCAAGTGCTGAACTCTGACAGCGTTGAAGCTCCCTGTGTTTCTGTTCTCTTTTTAAGATACTCTATCAGGTGTTGCTTGAGTTGAAAAACGTGATCGCTGTATGCAGCACTGACTGCAGCCATTGGAGGGGTTCCGTGCCAGAGGCCAGGAATGTACCAGTTGTCCTGACTCACGTCGTGCTCCATGACGTCGGTGAATTTACTGTAAGTGGACTCCTTGTGCTCCATTTTTGCAGCTGCCACTGTCATGTTATTTAGTTGATCAATAAGACATTTCTTGTCTCTCATGTTCTTGTCGGAAGCAGCGACATCGCCAGAATTCTGATGCACAAATAGGCACTTAGTTTTTTTCCCAACTTCTGTCATTCGTAGAAATGCATGGACAACGATTTGCAGAACATCTTTCATTTCTTCTACATTTTCCATTGCCAGATTAATGAGCGTGACATCACTCAATCCGATAACCACCGTGGCCAGCTCATTGTCGTGCTCGTAGCTGTCATCAAGTGTTGCCAGCTCAGGAGCTTTCAGACCTTCTGTGTCAATCACCAGGATGAAGTCACACGCCAGTTCTCGTCTCAGCTCATCGTCAACGCTAATGAGCTGCATGAAAGCGCCGCGTGTGCAGCGGCCACTGCTCACTGCGAACTGCAGCCCAAACATGGTGTTGAGAAGCGTGGACTTGCCTGTGCTCTGCACCCCCAGCACGGTCAGGATGAACACGCGGGGGTCTCTGCCAAACTTAGTCCTCACTGCCTTAAGCACGTCGCTCACCCAGTCAATGGGAATACAGCCAACGTCTCCATCCATTAACTCCAAGGGAAACCCCTCCAAGAACAACTCCGCAGCAACAGCTGGGAGTGTCGGTGCCTTGCGGTAGGCAGGTGCTGTGGTATTGGGCGCTGCAGATTTCTGGACTGCTTTAGATGCTTCGTAAAACTGCCCAATTTCTCGTATGAAATGTTCCAATCCCAATGAACTAGACGTCATTAATTTTTCAATTTCTTCCAATTTTGCTCCATTTTTTTTTGAATCAACATTTAGATCAACATATATTTTTTTGTAATCATCTCTTAACTTGGAAAATGTAACTCTAGATAGATCATTTAGTTTTAATTGCATCCACTGAAGAACAAACATTTTCATTTCTATTGACTCGTTCAATATAAAATCAACAAACATTTGCATCACATCTGAAAAACCAATTTTTTTCTGTTCTTTGCGAATTTGTGCTTGTTTTTTTTTATTTGCTTTAATATAGTCATCAAAATGCTGATGTCCGATGTTTTTCACACGACTCTGTTCTTTGTTGGTATCTGCCCACTTGTGCCACAGATCTCCTTGTAAAGGGAGATATTGTTGTTTACTTTCTTTCATATTTGACTTAGCTATTTTATCCATGATACGTTTAACTTTAGCTTTGCTTTCTTTGCATTTACTTTCACATTCATCGATTCTAATATTTAAACTTCCTGCAACGTTGACCATGCTTTCTAATGTCCCATGGTTTTCAATAGATTTTAACAATTTTGTAATATTAGAACGTAGTTTTTTAGTAAATGCTGCGTCATTGTGTCGCCCTTTCTGAATAATTTTTGCCTTTATTTTCAGCTCACACAAACTGTTGGTAATTGCAATTGTATTGCCGCTCATGTCATTTTCTTTCTGGTTTGCTATTATAAATAACTGAGCATTCGAATTGGCAAGAATAGACATTTTTTTTACATCTACTTCTCCGATGTCAATGACAATGAACAAGGCATTTGAGTTTGCTTTTAAAAACTCAAGCTGAACTAAGTGATCCCTGGCATCACCACGGAGATTTACAACGCTGAACTTTGTTTGGAAAACATCTATATTTGATTTTCCACAAGGACAGAACATAGCCATTTCAACTAGACCATCTGAACATTTTCGAGGGATATCACCACATTCCATTTCCCGATGAACAAAGAAATCATTGTTTTCATTGCTAAGAATTGAATTTAGCAATTTTGATTTAGAAGCACTACACTCTCCAACCCGAATGAATGAAATGAAAGGCATTGGTACGCTGACTAATGAATCCTCCATACTGGATGCATTTTCCTGTAGTTTCCAGTTTTTTACAATTTGTCTCATGGCCCACAACATAAATGTGATGTTCCCTTCGCCCGAATCAGGCAGTAAGAGAGGCAATGCAAACTGACACTGGGCCATCTTCTGCATAAGCACCTGCTGTAAGAAGCTGTCGGCGCAGAGAAACACCGCGGTTATCATGTCCAGTGGACTTATCAAATCGGCTGTCGCATCACTGCCTGAGCTGCGCGAATTGTCATCATCACTTGTATCTGCTTCTTCCACTCTACGCTGGCCATATTCTGTGTTTCTTGACCTGGGATTTGCCCTCATTAGATTCCTGAGGAAATGCTTGGAAAGTTCCTGAATATATTTGGGATATTCCACGGAGCCAATTATTCTCAAAACATCATTTGTTGATATTTTTTCAGGGTAAAACTTGTCCAAAGTGAGTTTCTTCATAATAGTCTGAAATATTACTTTTGAAGAGGCAATTTTGACAACCTTGTCTTTATTACTACGCGGCTCACTTCCTTCCAATATGGGGCCTCCTCTATTCTGTCCACGAACACTGAAAAATAAACACGTCACGTTACAATGTAAATATCACATTCATTTTGTATAAATATAAATGTGGTATTCAGACAATTCTACTAAATTGATTACAGTGCTTATGGCTAGAGAGGTATAACATAATTACACATATTGAGGTCTTGTGTTCTCCCTCACAATATCCAACAGAAGTGAATGTGTGTCCTTTAAAGTTTATCAACATACATTATTGTTCTGTTTGCCAAGTGTTCTTTGGTCATCTTAACTTCGAAATGAAATACTAATTGATTTGAAGCTTTCGTGACTGCAGGAATCCATACTCTTTGGTTCTTTCAGTAAAGTCACGTAGGTAGTAAAATAAAAAAAAAATATCACGACGTTTCGATCGCAACACAAGCGATCGTCATCAGGCGAAAGCAGCAGAACTGCTGAAAAACACAGCGAGAGCTACAACAAAGGGTTTTATATGTTTGAGGGGGGTGTAGCCTAAGGGCAAGCAAGCGGGGTCTGATCTGGAACAGTCCCATCTTCGCACGCAAGTACTTCAGTTGTGTTAATGTGGAAGATCAGGGAGAGAGATTAGGGAGAGAGATTCGGGAGAGAGATTAGCATGTCAAAGTAAATGAGATTCCGTCACCATATGAGAGCACTGTCGCCGCTCCTGCGCACCACCGTATTGTTAGTGGGAGATTAGCACTATGTTAATAGGAGAGAGATTGGGGAGATTATCAAGTTAATGTCAAGTCTATGTGTAGCACAAGCTGTGGCCAGGCCTGCGCTGTGAGAGGCAAATGCGTCAACGCAAGAGAACCACTGCAACAATGGCCATGCCAGGGAGACACGCAGCCCATGAAACAGTAAGAACCATCGAGGCTAAGGGAGCAGAGGTGGCCATGTTAGTAAGACTAGCCCGTTAGTGTAAAGGCATCCCACAAGGCAATGCAACTTTGGTAAGGCACTGCTTTATCAACACTTCAACTGGATTGGTATATTCTACAAACAAAATGAGGGTACCCCAATTAGTTCTCCCTTATTGCCAGTGGTAGCGAATGTTTTCATGGAGAAATCCACCCTACATCCTTCCTTGTGGAAGAGGTACGTAGATGACACGTTCATCATCTGGCCACGTGGCCTGCCAGCACTGAACCAATTTCTCAACCACATCAATTCCATATACCCATCTATCAAATTCACCATGGAAGTGGAAAAGGATGGCAAGCTACCATTCCTTGATGTTTTGATTGAGAAGAGACCTGATGGCTCGTTGGGACACTGTCTACAGGAAAGCTACCTTCACGGATGCCTATCTAAAGCCTGACTCCCACCACCATCCAGCCCAGAAAAAAATCCTCATCAAAACACTACACCATAAGGCCCGTTGAATTTCCGACCAGCATCACCTAGCCAGTGAGCTGGAGTACGTACACCAAGCCCTCAGGATGAACGGATACTTAGGCCGTACAATCCGCGAAAGCTGTCTCCCCAGCCATGGGGAGACAACCTTCTGAGGATCCAACCAATACCATCACTTTACCATACATAGCAGGGGTTACCAAAAATATTTCCAAAATCTTAAACAACGCAGTACACAAAATCCGTAATTTGTTCCCGTCTGTAATGGATGTGATTCCTGGCATGCAATAGCCTGGTGTCTACACATTGAGTTGTGATTGCAGCAGCAGTTACAATGGGGAAACGAAATGACACATCTCGGATCGCGTTCACGAACACAAGGCAGATCTAAAACACGGTAGGACCAATACTTCTGCCGTTGCCGATTATTGTTTTAACGCAGTGTGCTAACACAAAATAGATTTTTTTCAAGACGGATGTACTCTGCAAACCCACCGGCTACCTTCAGAGATTTGTTCATGAAGCCATCCAGATATAGAAACACAGACACAACTTCAACCTAGAATATGGGTACAAACTGAGCAATCATTGGAATCACGTTATGAACCAGGTAAAGTCTTAACTAAATGTGATGTTTCCATCATACCTGCCTATGTCAGCTGTTATTTCAGACTCTCTGTGTGTCTCTCTCTGTGCCTCTCTCTTAGATATCTCATGCTCACATGTCCTTTATATTGCACTCTCATTCTCACATGTCCTTTGGTATGCACTCTCATGCCTATTGCACTCTCATGCCTTTGGATTGCACTATCATGCTCACATGCCCTTCGGATTGCACCCTTTGGATTGCACCCTTTAGATTGCACTCTCATGCCTTTGGATTGCACTCTCATGCTCACATGCCCTACAGTCCATCTCTCACAATCGCTGGCCCCACCCTCTTGCCCGATACGGCAACCACCCCCCTCCCTCCCCCCCTCTCGGGTCAATATGGCTCGTCCACAGCAGTCTGCACCTGAAGACGGTCGCTTGTTGTTGCGATCGAAACGTCGTGATCTATTATTTTTTCTACCTACGTGACTTTACCGAAAGAACCAAAGAGTATTGATTCCTGCAGTCACGAAAGCTACAAATCAAGACTGTTACGTGTCAGTCTGAATGATTTTACAAGACACTACATTTATTGTTAGAAGTGCTAACGAACCTTCGCCGTCATATCCAAGTCGGCGACGAAACGAAGAAACCCATCTGCTGCATCATTGGACGACGAGGCCGAGCAAGACGTCATCCCTCCAACAGCTCTGGTTGCCGGACCTCCAAGCGCCCGCTCTGACGACGTGCTGCAGTCAGCGCAGGAGACCATGGCGAGTCCAACCTTGTCGCCTCCTCCGCAGAGCTGGCTGGACATCGTTGGTCATCTGGGGAGGCTGTTGTCGGCCGCCACTCATCTGTTCGAGCAGATGATGACTGTGTTGACCACTGGACAACAAGACGCACTTCCCGCCACTGTCGTGTCTGAGGCGATAGGAGCGCTGGACCCATCCGCCATTTCGGAGGCTCCACAAGTCCACCATTTTGCGCAATTGGACCATGCCACAGCAGCAGCCACCGACTTCCAAGGTGGAGGATGCCTCCAAGCTTCGACGACTGCCACCAGTGCGCCAGTTTGTAGCTGCGGAAGTAGATTGGACGGCTTTTCATCGTCAGTTAGAGGCCACCTACATCTCGGTGGGATAGACGCCCTGCGAAGTGCTCCGAGCTCTTCCCATGGCCCTCGACAACGACTCGCTTGCTGCTTTTTTTGCCATCCCCGAGTCGGATAGAGCGACCCTCACGCGAGCCTACACCAATATGGCCGCTATTTATGACCCCCCGTCTAATGTTCATAGAAGATGTCGCTTGCGACGACGGGGCGAGAACGAGATGCCGCTGGCTTGTCGCAGTGCTCTCCTTGCGCTGTGGCACATGGCTTTTCCACGAATGGACAGAATCGCTTTGGACTCTCTCGCCTTTGAGAGACTTCACTCCTTGGCTCGAGAATTGGGGATCAACCTCGCGGTGACGGAGGATGACGACCTAACTTCTCTGCAGGTAGCCTGTGGCATCAAGCACACCTCAATGACCGGATGGCTGTGGCAACCAGTACAACGGAGCCGGCCGCGGATGAGCATGTGAGTGCCTCCTTCACCCGTGGTATGGAGGAAAGGGGTGCTGTGCGGCGCCTGCCAGTGCGGGAATGGTGCCCCAGGCTGAGCCAGCCGCCTGGGTGTCCTTACCGTACCTGCTACAGGTGCGGCTGCGCAGGACACATGGCCAACGACTGCCACCTCGGGAGTAGAGGGTTCCCGCCGCATCCATCCTCCGGCTTCAACGACTCTTCCTCACGCAATATACAGGCGAGCCCGGATGCATCAGATACACGGCCGTTTTTGTCCCATCACCCATCTAGCATAGGTCGTGTGCAGAATCAGTCTGTGACATCTCATCCCGTAGCGGGATTACACGAGGTGCGAGATCAATGTGTTGGCCACGCGGTGCCATTCAGTGGGACGCGTTAGCTCATAGAGTTGTGGGCGCTGTGGCGGGTTCTTCAACAATTGTGGGTTTGATTCAAGGGATCCATGTTCGGTTGTTAATAGACACGGGGGTCGTTGCGACTATGGTTTCCGAGGCTGTGTTTTGTACATTGCCTTCGTCATGTGATCCTCTTGCCCCGTGGAGAGTGCTTGTGTTGTAGCTAATGGGGGGAGCCTGGGTATAATGGGGCAAATTTCGGCCTCTGTTCAAATTGGGGAAATATTTTTGAAAGGTCAAATATTAGTTTCACGGACATTAGCCGTGTCCTGTTTGTTGGGCACCGATTTTCTGAGCAAGATGCCCTTGAAAATTATAATCAACCAGGGGTGCATTGAATTACAGCGGTTGCAGTTTCTATATTTTCCTGGTCGACAGCCACCGCAGAACGCTGTCATTCATGCGATGGCTAGCCAAACCGTTAAGGTGCCTGCGGGTTCCCAAATCTCGTACCACTGCGATGGCGCACAGAGTTGCCTTCACCAGGGCCAGAGAAGGAGATCCTGCTAACCCCTTCTAACGTCATGTCGCGATCCCCCTCGCTAGTGGGAGCTATGACGGTTGTATCCACCGAGCAGACGCCATTTCTGCAGGTACTGAATGTGGGACATGTGCCAATTGTGATTTAGGTGGGTACTGTCCTGGCACACACTTCGGCGAGATGGAAACTTGAGATTTTGCGTTGATTTTCACAAGTTACATAAGATATCGGTGGCAGATGCGTATCCCCTTCCTCGTATGGACTACTCGATGCATTGTCAGGCGTGCAATTTTTTTCGACACTCGATTTATTGTCAAGATTTTGGCAATTGCCCCTCGATGACGAGTCGAAACCAAAAACTGCTTTTCGTATGCCCGAAGGCCTTTATAACTTCAAAACCTTATGATGGGATTGAATTCGGCGCTGGCCACCTTTCAGCGGTAATGGAATTGGTCCTAGCAGGGTTGCAATGGCATTCTTGCCTTATATATTTGGATGACGTCATCATCTTTACCAAAACCTTTGACGAGCATTTACGGTGATTGCACTCAGTTGTCGAGAAAGTATGTGCGGCCAATTTGAAATTCAAGCCACAGAAATGCCATTTGATTCAAACATCCTTTAAATACTTGGGCCATATAGGTAGCGCAGCCGGTGTTGCCACAGATCCGGAGAAGACCTCGTGTGTAGGCATGTGGCAGGCGCCTAAGTCGATAGCAGACGTCCGCAGTTTAATTGGATTCACTTCTTACTACCGGCGGTTTGTTAAAGATTTCGCCACCATTGCTAAACTGCTGCACGCCGTCATGGCCAAGGGCCAGAGATTTCAGTGGGATAAGGCTGAAGAGGATTCCTTCCTCGCATTCTGTGCCGCCTTCGCCGATGCCCCCGCCCCGCTCATGTATGCAGATTTTGCTAAGCCCTTCATTTTGGATACAAATGCCAGCAATACGGGCATCGGGGCAGTCCTTTCCCAGCTTGTCGAGGGCACAGAGATAGTGGTTGCTTACGGCAGTCGAGTCCTGTCTCCTGCTGAACAGTGCAATTGCGTCACGTGCAGGGAGTTACTGGTCATGCAGGCTCTCAGTCGCCACATGATTCTAAGCTGCAGGTTGATGACACCTCACTATTGACGTTGCGCCGTCCTGCTTCTCGAGGACCGGGGTCCGCAGGTCGCCCAACCATTGTGCTGTGTGAGGGACTCCTCATGTGGTGGGAGGGGAGTCCTAGCGTTATTCCTTGGTACTTCGGGGTAAACTTACAAAAACTGTGCACGAGAAGTTAATGCATCTGTGTGTGCATAAAAGTTGGCAACGTTGAAAAAGGACTTTTACAGGCCAGCATGGAGAGTGATGTCCTCCTCCTCATTAAAGGTTGTGCCGATTGTGCGTGTCGGAAATCTCCTGCCCTGTGACCACAGATTCCATTACAGTCCATTGTTGTGTCACGGGTGAATGAATTGGTGGCCCTTGACATTTTGGGTCCCTTTCCGGTCTCCCAGAGAGGGCACAAGTACCTCCTCATTGGGGTTGAATATCTGACTCGTTGGCCTGTGGCCTGGCCTTTGGTTGACCAGTCAACTGCATCTATAGCCGACGCCTTTGTAAACAGCTATGTCATTGATAAGAGAGCCCCTGAGCAATGGATCAGGGCAGAAATTCCTCCTCAAAGTTTCTCCAGGAGGTGTGTGAGTCCTTAGGCACGTGGCAAATATGCACCTCACTGTATCATTCACAGACGGACGGGATGGTTGAGGGCCAGTCGGATTGGGATCTGCACATTCTGGGGGTCCTCGCTGCTTACAGACTTACTCTCCATGCCTCGACGGGATTCTTACCGTTGTATTATATGTATGGGAGGGAGCCCGAACCCCCTGTGCAAGTTCAGTTGGGATTGCGCCCCCCGCGGAAAGCATCGGTAGTGCCTGACCCAATGTTTCAAATGCTTGAGCAGCTGCGGTTGGCCCGCAAGGCCACTAGGAGCAACTCAGCCCGCAGACAGGCTGGTAACCAGCAGCTAAGGGGACAGGGAGGGCCAGGAATACCTTGAAAAGAGGGGGACAAGGCTTGGTTACATTGCCCCCAAGTGCCTGTGGGCACATCCCCAAAACTGTACCATCCCTGGAAAGGACCCGTGGAGGTCATTGAGGTTCGGCGGCTGCAGTGCGTGTGTACTCGATTGGGCCGGCGGCGCTGGTTTGTGCATCCATCATGGTTAAAAACATACGTCTCATCCGGTCCGGTCGATTCATCCCCACTTTCTAGCGGCCGATGTCTGATGTGTCCGGTGCGCCGACTGCCATGCCTGAGGTAATTTATTACAATGTCGTCTGGTGGGTAGTCACAGACGCGAGCCGGGCTGTGGCTATCGGTTGAACTGGAGTCCTATCTGTGCTTGTGGGCTGCGGCACGCTGACAGTCGTTGGGGGTTGTATATATTCTGGGGGCTGGGTATATTGCCATGTGTTCGCAATTTTTTTTCTTTCTTTCTATTCTATCATTCCGGTTATTTATTGTTCTTGTTATTTGACTCGCGAGTGGGATGATGGTTGTTGTTGTTATTGTGTTATCATCCCGCTACACGAGGTATGGAGGTCACCTGGGATGGCTGTTTTTTTTATCACAGTGGGGGTTATGTAGTGACATACAATGGGTCACTAGGGTGCATAGCGCTGGTTACTAGCAGAGGGGGGGATCTGCGTGTGTAGTAGCTCAGTCTGCCAGCAGGGCATGTGAGATTTTGTGATATAGAATGGGTCACTAGGGCATGTAGCGCAGGTTGCTGACAGAGAGGGGAATCTGAGGGCATAGCAGCCCGGTCTGCCAGCTGGGCATGTTATAGGCCGGGGAAAGGGATGTAGGGCAAAGGTGACAGAGGGGACACATGAGGTGAAGCCCGGGAACCTGGTAGGTTCCAGGAGGGGGTGTGGCCGAGGGCAGAGCCGGGCCACGCTGGAGGGATTAAAGGTAGGCCCCAACTCTGGGTCGGGGCTGTCATCTGGAATGGAACCCGTTAAGTCTTCGTCTTCATCTCCTCGGCGTTGTTGGTCAGGCAGTGTGCAGTCTGTTCTGACCCGAGTATAGTTAGCCCCTGTACCCGTGATGTCTGGAATAAACGAGTGTGCCTCCTATCATTAGTGACTCTGAAGTGAGCATCCCTACCCCTTCTGAGGCAGTGACATACATGTAAACCCAGGACCACCGAGCAGGATTTTCTTGCATACCCGTCTGAGGCCGGCTGTTCCTCTAGGCCCCCACCTCTTGAATAACCCTTGCAGGTGTGAGCCAGCAGCGCCCGACCCTTCTCCCTTGTCAGACCCTCAGGGATGGCACCTTGTACCACAATCCCTGGGCCATTCTCAGACCATGTGGTGTGGGAAAATCAGATTTACTTGCGGGAGTACGACCCCTGCACATGGGAGTGGGCAGAGGTATTGGGCACTGGGGAAATGGGAATCTGCATCCCTGCAGCCGGGCACCCAGTGGGTTCAATGGGCAGTGAGGACCGCCGCCCTCCCCTTCCCCGCCCCTCATGGGAAATTGGGGGGTGACAGCCACCCTGCCCAGTCTCCTCTGGCCCTCCTGCGCCAATGTGCATCGAAAGGGGAGGGAGAACCAGCTAAAGGATTAAGGCACCCCAGAGCAGGTGGAGGGGAACTCTTCGCAAGGGACACCGACATATATTCGCAGACACCTGCCAGGAGCACTCTTGGACCAGGGCTTACCGGGTTCCCTGCCAATCAAGCCAGAGGAGATTTCTCAGGCATTTCGGGTGAAGAAAAGGGGAGGAGGGGACCATACTGAGACCAACAGCACAAGACATCGCCCGGTCCTGATCATATTCGCCACCCGATACAGTGTGTCGGACGTGCTGAGGGCAGGAAGAGCAGCCAAGGGCAAGGGCACCCTAATGGAAGGGAAGCAGGTCTTCATAGCCCCACACCTTTCTCTGCTGGATGCCAGAAGGAACCTCCTTCTACTCCTACGCAGGGACTTGGTGGGCCGAAATGGGGAACGGTTTCAGCTCTTATACCCAGAAAAGCTGCAGTTCCACGTGGGAGGAAGGTGCCTGGACTTCATATCCCCGCATGAGGTGATGGAATGCAAGAAGATCCAAGAGATCCTGCAGGGGCCGAAGGGAGAGGGGAGCCGACACTGAACCAAACAGGGAGCGGTAGTAGCCACCTAGCTGTGGATGGAGAGGACCCCTCTGGATTATTGGCAGCGGCGCCCAGATAACTGAATCCCGGTGGGAGTAGACGGATGAATGGAAGTATCTTGATATGCACACCCAACTCTCTTGATTCTCTCCCCTTCTCCATGGCTCTCCTTTCCACTTACCCCTACACCATGAAACTTCTAACAGATAGTGGCCAAAACCCCATCAGGTCCTTACCCGAGGCCACTACGTATGCTTCCATTAGTTGTTCACATAGCCCCCTTGTCTCTCAATGAGCCCGATATATAGGTGGATGACTTTAAATGGTTCCTTACTGCCCCCCCCGTCCTTCCCCCCCTCAGATTGGTTACTTGCACGGATTCCCAGATGAGATGTAGCCCCCCCTCCCGTATCCCGACATGGTTGGGTCATGATTTTTGCGCGGGCGCGGGCCCTGGTCCTTACCCTCCCCTCCCCACCTACTGCTCAGGCATGGTAACTGTGTGGCGGGCACATGGTCACTGCAACGGAAGCAGCAGCAGTGGAGACGCAGTTACAACTCTAAGGAATGCTGCCTGTGGTATGGATGCCTCGTGGTATGGCATGGGGGGCAGGGGAGAAAGTGGTGACTCGGCTGACCGCGGCCTGGGTGGGGGGGGGCAATGAAGGATACAGATGGAGGACTTCTCTCCCCTCCCTTCTCGACGTGACGCGGTGCACGTTGGATGCGTGTTGGATGCGTGTTTGACTCTCTCTGCTCCTCTTAGTAAATTATTTTTAAAATGTATTTTTTTTATCATTTTGATAAGTGTCTGCTGCTGCTGTGTTCTGTACAGTGCTTTGAGATCCTTGATGAAAAGCGTTGTATAAATGTAATTATTATTATCTCACTCTCCAGCACTCTTCTTCGTGGGTATCCCAATGTACTCGGATCACCCCCCCTCACCCACCCCCACCTTCTCTCCTCCTTAGGCGTAATATGAGCACAGGGAGTCAACTAGTCCCCGCTTGAGTATGTGTGTCTCTTGCCGCCTGGCCCTCTGTGCCTGCCTGATGGAGCATGGAGTGGTGGATTTCCCACTGGGGGTAGCGGAGGAGACTCTCGAAGAGGCCCAAATTCGAGAGAACTGAGTCCTCAGAATACGATGGCGTTTCGGGAACATGCTGAAGCCCAGGAGGGTGTGAGGCAGGGCACCCGAGGTGTGGGGTTCACCGGACCCCCACTGCAGGGGAGACCCTCCAATGCCCTGTAGCCGGCCGTATAAGGCGCCCAGATCCTGGGTCCTGGCATGGTATAAGAAGGGTCAGGACTTCCACTCTCACTCCTCTCGAGTTGGGGGGGGGGGGGGGAGTCCTCCGAGGGCTAATTTGTGCTGACCTACCCGTGTGTTGGGGCGACACCCTCCACCCGACACACCCCCTGACCTTCCTCCCCTTTCCAGATGGGCCCTTAAGTTATGTGGAAGAACCTGCCCAAATGATGCCCTCCAGCTCACCCTCCCCCCCCCCCCCCGTTCTTCCTTCTATCAAGCCCGTGACTCTGTACGGGTAGTGAGACAGACATCAATATCCCAGGGCAGTAGAGTATCGGTGGTCTATCCCTTCCCTCCAAGTTCCCCATCCCTTTGCAGCAGGTATGTCTCCGCCAGACCTTTACAGGAAAAATGTGATGGAAAATGTTCTGCCACCCTCAGTGCTGAAACTAGACTCAGACAAGGAATAATCGGGCGGAGGGGAGTTAAACTCGGGGAATGCATCGTGATCCTGGGGAATTCACCGTGATCCTAATACTCCCTCTCGAAACCTCGTCAATACGCAATCCCTTCTCCGTACACCTCCCCCCCCCTCCGCTTTCCCCTCCTACTTCTTAATACGCACCTCCCGTCTTCCCGCTTAAAAGATCTCAAACAAAGTGGAACTCCCTTCTATAGTTAAACTAAATATCACTTCCCTCAATGTGAACAGCTTAAATCACCCAATAAAAAGGCAGCGTTCTCTTTGTTTTAAACAAACACAAAACAGATATTGCGTTCCTACAGGAAACACATCTCTCCCAGCTGGAAATGAAAAACCTCAGAAAGAGTTGGGTGAGCCAAGTCTTTCATGCCTCTTACACTGCGTGCAACAGAGGCATGGCCATCCAAATAAATAAAAATATCAAAATCACACTAGATCCTCAGGGGAGATAGATGTTACTTGTGAGAAAGCTGCATGGCAAAGAATTCACCTTACTGAACGTACATAACTACCCCCTCTCTGATCAATTCAAAGCTCTTCTCAAAAACCGCAGCTATAATAGAAAAATAACAGGAAAATCATCACGGGAGGTGACTGGAACCTGACTCAGGATCCTAATTTCACCAGTTTCATTCAACCCAATCAGCTCAAAATGCTACACAGAGGCTTCTGCTGGCTGAGACCAACATTAACCTGGGAGACCCTTTAACCCACCAAATATGATTTCACCCACATTTCCAGAGCACACAAGACAGTCTCCAAAAATATTATTTTCTCATCTCCAGACCTTTAATGTCACGTCTCACCATGACAAAAACACTAGATATCCAACTTTTCAACCAGGCACCAATTACAATCCAACTCATCCTGAACCTTGACGAGATTGTGAATACCTAATGTTCCTAAATAGATGGCTTCTGGCAGACACCCAGTTAATCAAAGAATTGAAGGACGAGTTTGTGGAATTCATGAGAACGAATACTGCTTCAACCCCCCCCCACGCCTCTCCAGATATTGTTGGATGCACTTAAGGCTCGTAAATGAAAGAAACCCCGTGAAAAGCAACAACAACTGGAGGAGACTCTAGCCAAGTTACACGAAAGATTTAAGTCCTCACACTATGCAGAACCCCTAAAAAATAGATAGGATAAAATTGGAACTCAATAAACTGATAAATAACCAACAAGCAAACTGTACAACGGAGCCAGGCTACCTTTTTACGAAAATGGGAGGCCATCAGAGCTGCAGAGGACAACCCTGGAAGCAGTTATACAGACATGACACCTCCCTCTGTCCATGAATGATGCCAGGATATCGGTCGTCCACTAGACATAATCTCTGTTAAACATCATGTTCAGCTGCATGTCAATCGCCCTCTTAAATTCGGATGATAAAATATTGGCTAAATCCTGTTGGGAAGGCTGGAGCAGACTCTTCCCTCGATAATTAGGAAAAGCCCAGATGGGGTTTGTAATTGACTTTTCATCCTAATCAACGCAATCGAGATATCCACTAGAAACGACCTGCCTGCATACGCCCTCACATTTGATGTGGAAAAGGCATTCGACAGAGTCTGGTGAGCCTTCTTTCTCCAGGTGATGCATAAGTTCGGATTTCCACATCAATTTATGAGCATGTGTAATCATCTCTATGCTGACCCCACGGCCTCAATCATAAGGAATGGCCTAATCTCATAGTTTCCCGCGAGGAATAGGAACGAGGCATGGATTCCCACTCTCCCAATTGCTGTTCACCCTAGCAATGGAACCATTGGCTGAAAGCATAAGGGATAACCAAACCATCATTGGAGTGAAGTTTGGCGCAATGGAAAACAATATAAACCTTCATGCAGATGATGTGCTGGTGCAGTTCATAGACCAAAATCTGCGATCCCTGCCATGTTAGCACTGGTAGCAGAATTTGGAAGGGTGTTAGGATAAAAATTAAACGTCACAAAATCAAAACTAATGCCTCTATCGCAGGTATCCCCCAAACCCCTAGGAGACCTACTGCTATTTCAGTGTTCCCCATGTCACATCAGATATCTTGGGGTCATAGTTCCCTCCTCACTAACATCCCTCTATTCAAGGAACTCCGCCCATGTGTTCCAGGAAACAACTGCATCGTTTGCAGCCTGGGCTGACGTCCCCTCTCTGTTCACAATAGGGGACATTTATTAAAATGATGATCCTGTCCAAAATACTATACCCTCTGAGAATTGTGCCCACAAGGATCCCGGATACCTTCTTTAAGACGCTCCCAAGAAGGATTTTATTTTGCCATAAAGACAAGCCACGAGAGATACAGCCACTCTGAATGGTCACTATCGGCTCTAGCAAGTTGTAAAGGCCGAGAGGCCCACCTACAAACTCTCCTCCACAGGGGGTTAATTCTATGGGAGGGGGAGGGTGGGGAGGGTGGGTGGGAACCACTTGTATTTCAATTCTTCAGGTATCTCCAGATTAGAGACACCATAAAAAATCTCGGACAAGAACCAAGAACCACTGGTTCACCTTATTCTTAGCTGGCTAGAGACACATATAGATAGTTACATAATAAATTAGGCCTATCGACTCCAAGGAGAGAGGGTCCTCTTCAATAGACTGGCAACCAAAAACGATGGGACAGGTTCGCATCCCACGAAATCTCACCACAGACCTAGGCACAGATTTGGCGAGCCCCCAAAGCAGGTCCCAGAGCACCCCCCCCCCCACACACACACACTTAAACTCATCCACTGCAAATGTATCCAAGAAGCCTATTTGACAGACAAAAACAAAGCAAATTTCATGGAGATCTGGAACAGATTATCCTCGATGCCCTCCAGGCACGGTACAAACCTACCCCCACGCCTTCTGGCTCTGTCTGGACGTATCAATATTTTCAATGACTTGTGTGGCTCAAACCTCTCCCCATCGATAGAAGAGACCCTTTGGGTCCTGAGACCTGGTACGATAACTAACTACCAACATGCCCTACTCCAAACATTCAATATTATAACCATAAAGATCATGTTGGCCAATTAGAAAGAACATAAACCCCCTAATGGAGACAGTGGTATAACACACTTCTCGCTCATGCAGGCATCGAGCACTTGAGCCACAATTTTAAGGGAAAGCAGAGGAAGATGCGAGGCAAGATGGCCCCCCTTCATACAGAACATTAAATTAGCTAGTTGGGGGGGGGGGGTGGGAGACGGACAAAAAAGAGGGGTGAACCCCCACAGGTTTTAAGTGAAAGCAAAACTCACTGTTGTGGAGGGAGAGCATAAACGCACATAGACGGCATATCACCCGTCAGGCTACCCCTGCCAAAATAGGGTGGTGGACCCCTTTCACCATGCGCCACCCCTCCTCCCCACTACTATAAAACGGCACAACCACGTTGGAATTACTTCTCGCGAATAACAGTATGTATTCATGGTCCCAAGCATTGTTTCAATAAATAAAATATATGAAAATATCCAAAGCACAGAGTATATAATGGATCCAGAAAATGTCATGCAAAGGAGCAAGATGGAACAAAAAAGTAAAAATATGCACTCAATATGCATATGCTGAATATTTTTTTTCTGAATCTAATAACTATGGTAATGTTATAGGAATTAGAGGAAGAAAGATATCCACAGTGCACCATACAAACGTGTATTATGTAGTCGTTGTGAGCTCACCAGTGATTAATCACATGTATAATTGCGCACTTTCCTAATATATACGGGTAGCCAGGTGCGTTTTTAAGTGAATGCAATGGTGATCAGGGATTGATCCCCACGTGCACTCAGTCTGCCCAAATTACAGATTCAGACGGACTTCGTACTGAGAAATTGAACTGCGGTATTTTGATGTGGAGAGTGTTTCTGATCACTATTGCAGATATGCAATTGCCCGTCTGAGGAAAACTTTGAAATAAAATTGCCCCGTTTCATAAACCCCTGGTGCTCAGTTGTTGTGGAGTCGTCCACTTCTCCGGAGGACAACACATCGTCGCCGAACTGTATTATTGTTGTTGCTGTTCTCTATGTAGCCGACCTGTTCCCCTCGCAAGTATTCACGATGAGAAGAGAGGGACAGGGTGTTCCAGCTACAACTAGATTCGAAAAAAAATGGGATTGCACAGACAACAACATGTGTCAATGATAAGGGGATGTATTAGATAAACTGTGTTGTTATACACTGGCGACGTTGTAATGAACCCCCTAGTTATTGATTGCCTAGTTTAGGGTGGACAATGGAATGCAGGGAGAGGACGAATTTTTAAATGTATAGGGTAGTCCTGGGGTTACGAACCTAATTAGTTCCTGAGACCCGTTCGTAAGTCAAACGGTTTGCAAGTAGGAACAGAATGCCATGGTCAGGGTCTATGCACAGATCGGCGAGAGTAATGGTGAATGAGTGCTTACTCAGCTGAATGAGGCTATGGAACCTCCAAGCGAGTGGTATGGCTGGTAGTAATAATTACGGGGGCTATATTGTGCAGTGGATAGCCTCCTGGAAGCTTTGCCTACGACGGGGTTGGCCATCACTCTGCTCACAGAGGTACTTCTATTAATAACGTTGAGTAGCCCTGAGCCTACCTTCCAGTTGGCTGGGGATGTGGTGCTCAAGTTCCACCCACAGCTGGTGGTGTTCTACGGACTCGTGGAGTCGGCATCCCGGTGGATGTGAGCCACGTGCGGTTCTTCCTCCAGGTGTTCAACCCACACAGCAAAGTGGCTAAAATACGGTGCCCCATGGGAATCACAGAGGTCCACACCATTACACGCTCACGGCGTGGACGACCCTTTCTACCTTGGGGAGGGGAGTCATGATGTGACCTTGTGGGCTAACCAGATCCCACTGTCGAGGTCACCACCCATCTCAACACGAGATGTTATCACTATGCACCTTTTGAGAACGATCTGAGAGGTAGCTCTTAAACCATGTTATCATACTGTTTGAAATGTTGACCAGATCTTGTGAGTAGAATATCATGTTCAATATTTATATATTCTTTGGGTTTTTTGGTAAAGTCACGTCGAACATAAACAAATACAAAAAACTACGACGTTTTGATCGCAACACAAGCAATCATTATCAGGAGGATAAAAGAGCAGGAAAGCTGCTGAAGCAGGCTGTTTTAAAGGTTTGAAATGGGTGTAGCCCAAGGGTCATAAATGAAGTGGGTGGGGCTAGTAATGTTAAAGTGAGAAATTTGCATGTTAATGTAAGATCTTAGGGCGACTTCCACGCTGAGGGCGGGGAGGTGGCTATTATAATGTGAGAAATTAGCATTATAATGTAAGATTGCAGAGCCGCCGCCACGTTGACGATGCGGGCAAAGGTGGCTGTGTTAGTGTAAGACATTTAACCTGTTAATCTTAAATCAGATAGTCGAAAACAACAACTAACATCGGAAGGTAGGATGGAAACATCACAGCCAGTTATGACTTAAACTGGTTAATAACGTCCTTCCAATGATTGCTCAGTTTGTATCCATCTTCTCAGTTGAAATCGTGTCTGTGTCTATATGTCTGGATGGCTTCATGAACGAATCTTGTTGATAGCCAGTGGGTTTTGCAAAGTACCTTCGTCTTGGAGAAATCAATTTCGTGTGAGCCCACTGCATTAAAACAATGATCAGCCACGGCCAAGGAATTGGTCCTACCGTGTTTCAGATCTGCCTTATTTTCACGAACACTGGCTGAGACATGTCGCTTAGTTTCCCCAATGTAACTACTGCCGCAGACACAGCTTAGTTTGTAGACGCCGGGGTATTGCATGTCAGGGATCACATCCTTCGCAGATGGGATCATATCATGAATTGACAAGTCGAGGAATAGTGCTCAGCAGTAGTTTATTTTATGCAGGTTCTAGATTTTAAGTTTTAGTGACTGCAAGGATTCATACTTTGGTTTTTTCGGTAAAGTCACGTAGGTAAATTTTTTTTTTTAATATATGTTTATGCAGGTTATTGAAGATAACAATGTAATACAGACTGTTTACTGTAAAGGATTGTGAGTTTTTAGGTAGCCGTTTATTGGCGATTACATTTTTAAAAAAATATATTGTAGTAACTTGTGAAAGAATAGAGTTTGGTCTATAATTATTATGATCTACTTTGGAGCCATTTTCATGAACAGGTCGGATAAGAGCAAATTTCCAATATAGCAGAAATGTACCCTCAATCAGTGAGAGGTGGAAAATACTTGTCAGAACATTTAAACATTATCAAAATAAATTGAGTGTCCGTGTTGGCAAGCATGTTCTGCAACTGTGGACAGTTGTGTTTGAGAGTATTTTTTCTTTCTTTGGTGTTATTTTAGTATTATGCTAATGTTAAGTCTCGTCATGTCCAAAATAGCATCTGCCAGATAAGCAATTGCTCTGATACACACCTTCTGTTCATAAATTAGGCAATTCATCTTTAGTGCAAGATACTAGTTTTTATAATGTTGTGTACCATGCCATATTTTACTCAGATTTTTTGTTTTCCCAAAACTCTAGCTAATTTTTCAGTTACTTCCGCAATACATGGTATTTTTCAAAGTTTTAATAACCTGATCGCTTTCGGCAGTATTGCTGTTCGATCTTGGTTTGGAATTCAATGCTTTGTTAATTTGAGCATTGTTGTAGCCATTTCATAGTAGCGCTTCTTTAACATGTTTAATCTCTGTCCTCAGATGTTCACCATCTGACACTCTTTTAGCCTGATGTGTGAGCGTCTTGATGAAAGAGGATTTTCGTGCGGGATGATGATGCGACTCTGCATTCAGATATGCTTCAGTGTGCGTTTCCTTTCATTAAATGCTGTGTGTTATTTTACCATTTAGGCTGCGTCCGAGCAAAATATCAAGGAATGGGAGTGTGTTTTTCACCTCCACTTCCATGCTGAACTGGATGCCCAGGTTTTGCGAACTAAAATGATTTAGAAATTCGGTAAGTATCTTTATCATTACTGTATTGGCAGGTGACAGCCCATACACAGATAAGTGTCTTTGAAAACTGACATATGATTAAGTATTTTATAACTATAGATTTAGACTGTTATATTCGCTGTTTTTCACTGGCGTCATTAACCGTTTTTACCTGTATTTGAATGTGGCTTCTTTACCTCCAATTGCTTTTGGATAACTTCGCTCATCATGGTGGGAGTTGGGTGGCGTAATAGCTGGTTTCGTAGATTGGGATTTAGCATAAACGTTTTGGAATGTGTTTTTGATCCTGCGAATATATTACAAATATTTAAACCTTTTAAAAAAGTGTACTGCTCAATACACATTTGGTTTTCAGTGGGAAAATTCGAGTGTAATTAGGGCTATTTTAAATAATATTTGCAGGACTACCTGTAGAGTTGCAGTATTGTGGCGAATGGGTGGGGGAGAGATGTGTGACGGCACAGGCAGCCAGGGCTTTAGGGTCAAATTGAGGGTTCCAGTGATACACCGCATTGCAGTGTTCAGTTGGACATCAACAAGTTGAGTGTGACAATTTATGGTCCATACTGGTGCGCAGTACTTGGCTACAGAAGGTCCATTGTTGATATCCATAACACTGGTGCTGATGCTTGCCAGTTTCTACGTCAGGGTGACCCTTCTATTGGTCTTGGCAGCGACCTGTTTCAGGTGGTTGTGGAAGGTAATCTTCCAGTCCAGCTTTACTCCGAAATAGATTGGAGTGGGATCGTGTCGCAAAATATTTCCACAAAAGGTCACTTTCAGAGTGTGCTTGACACTTATATTCTCAATATGAAATTAAGTTACTGTTGTTTTAAGGGAATTTGTCTTGCGCAAAAATGTCTGGTGTCTAGGCCTTGTTTCCGAGTGGATGCGATGTTATGGCTGTTTGCTTTGCCAGGGCAAGGTCATCCGAATATACAAATCTACGTGAGTTGGTTGGTGGTATGTCAGCTTGAACATCAATCCCTTCATCCAGACTGCATGGTAGGCTAATGAAAACTCCACAAAGGCTGCACTGGTCTTGGATTTTCTTGGAATCCGGCCTTGATACGAGTTGCGAGGGCCAAACCTGGCCACAGCAGCTTCCATGGTATGAGGATTAAATATTTACAATGGTTTGTTGTGATTAGATCAACACTGTAGAATTTTAAAATCCTAAGTACTGGATTCTATTCCCTCCCTGAAACACAGTGGCGCAATGTATGTGAGCAATACCATGGCCACGCCAGAAGGTTGATGTAGATATAGTTAATGCCGAATTTGCTTTACTCACTGGTGGCAGAATATTAAATGTGTATGATTTGTATACATTGCAATTTATTTTACCTTTATGCTTTTTAAACTTTTGAAACTCAAGCAATAGCGATTAAGGCTTGCTTGGATTTGAAGTCTATATAAAAATTTTGGTGCAATTCTATCCAAAATGGTTTGATCTCATTTCCACAAGATACATTAATTAGCAATCATTCACATATGATGTCAATAGATCAGAATCAGTTCTACCCTTCCTCTCTAGGGTGGATTTGGAGAAACATTGATTAGATAGACCAGATGAGTGTCAATTTCATGATCTCAATCTAATCCACGGAAAAAGGATTTACCCGTGAATCCCTACAGGTATGATTAAAATTATTGTCGCAATTAATATCAATGCTTGTTAATTAAGAGTACCTTACAAAATCAATTGTGTATGTGATGTAGACATTACATTATTTTGATTTACCTTTGCGAATTCGTACTTTCTGCACACGAACATGTTGGCTTAATGCTGCCTTTTTTTTCACTTCGCTCGTCTGTCTGGGCACCATCATCAGCATCTTGACTTGATAATAATCTGGAAAATAAAACATCGCAAAAGTCGTGTAAATATGGCTCTTATTCCCACATTATTCATCCTATTGCAATACCTGCCCTATAGGTCATATGCTGAATTAAGATACATGCCAAGAATAATTTTTATTTCCAACAATTACATTTGGAAGATGAATTTAGATAATCATCTGTCAGATCTTTTATTAAAAGTTCTGCAGAAGAAACCGTGCCGTTTGCTGTTAAGGTACATGCAAAGTTTCCTGGTTGTCAATTAATGTTAATGTATGTACGTAAGATGAACTTTTTTATCGTAAGTAGCCAACCGTGCTAATTGGGGGTGCGAAAGCTCATCTAGTCATCCAAGACACCCTTCTCACCCACTGTCAAGCCACCTAAGAAGTAGCCAAACAAGCCTACTTAAATATATCATTTTGTCCCGAGCCTCTCATTACTACCAGTTTTTCTTAACCCTTAGTAACCTTGTCCATCAGCCCTTCTCAGCCTGCCTCCCTCTTTCCCTACCCCCACAGTCCTTGAATTTGCACACTTACCTCACTTCTAAAAAGCAGTATCTTCCCATGTCGCTACAATAGACTTATACTGGACATTACACAGCACTGAGACGGCTCTACTAAACATTACTAATCTTTATAGGATCATGGATGACCTGTACGCCACAGCATTGGTTGGCCTCGATCTCTCAGCTGCCTTTAACACCATTGACTGTGAGATACTCATCAGGTAGCTGTGGTCAAGGTTTGGAGTATCAGGTATGACACTGGGGTGGATTGAGTCGTAACTTTTTGGTCAATCACAGTTCGTCAAGCTGGTTGACAAACAGTCATCATCACCTATGCCGTGCCTAGTTGGCGGATGAGTGGTTCGTCCTGTCCTCAGGCCTTTTTTCTTTTCAGCATACCTCTCTCCGATCGCCGATGCATGATATAAAGTTCTATCAACATGTTGATGATACACAATTTTACACCACTATGAAGTCAAAGTTAGATATGAAGAGCCTCGAAAACCTCTAAATTTGCACCCGAGTGGTGCAAGTGTGGTTTGCACAAAACAAAATGCTGCTCAATCCAGGAAAATTGGAGTTCTGCTGGTTTGCACTCCAAAATTTGCTTGGATTTGAAGTCTCAATTAAAATGTGGGTGCAATTTTAGCCCAAATGGTTTTGTTAATTGCCACAAGATGCATTCATTAGCAATCATTTACATATGATGCCAATTGATCAGAATCAGTTCAACCATTCCCATCTAGGGTGGATTTGGAGAAACATTGATCAGATAGACCAGTTGAGTATCAATTTCATGATTTCAATCTAATCGACGGAAAAATGATTTACCTGTGAATCCCTACAGATATGATTTAAATTATTGGTCGCAATTAATATGAATGCTCGTTAATTAAGAGTACCTTACAAAATCAAGTGTGTATGTGATGTAGACATGATCTTATTTTGATTTACCTTTTCGAATTTGTACTTTCTGCACACGAAGATGTTGGCTTAATGCTGCCTTGTTTTTCACTTCGCTCGTTTGTCTTGGCACCAACATCAGCGTCTTGACTTGTAGGAACACTTGATGATAATCTGGAAAATGAAACATCGAAAAAAGTCGTGTAAATATGGCTCTTTTTCCGACATTATTCATCCTATAGCAATACCTGCCCTATAGATCATATGCCGAATTAAGATACATGCCAAGAAGAATAGTTTATTTTCAACAATTACACTTGGAAGATGCATTGAGATAATCATCTGGCAGATCTTTTATTAAAAGTTCTGCAGAAGAAACCGTGCCGTTTGCAGTTATGGTACATGTGTAATGTAGTAACTCGGCGGGAGACGACTTCACGGGTAACACACTCTTTATTTTACCAAACTCGTTCACAGGTGACTAACACCTACTTTGTATCTCGGGTGACAAACACCCACTTAGTATCTCGGGTGACAAACACCCACTTAGTATCTCGGGTGACAAACACCCACTTAGTATATTGGGTGACAAACACCCACTTAGTATCTTGGGTGACAAACACCCACTTAGCTACCCTGGCGACTAACGCCCACTGAGCTACTCGGGTGACCAACACCCACTTAGCTACTCGGCGACTAACGCCTCTGAGCTACTCGGGACACTCCCTGCCCGGGGTGTCCGTCTTGACTGTGGGTCCCCAGCCCGACCCACGTGGGCGTCGGACCCTGGGTCCCACAGTCTCGCCTCCGAGCCACACAGGGCCCCGGTCCCCACAAGGACGGCGGGACTAGGGGTCTCGGGGCACTAGGTCTTCAGCTCCGTCTTCTGGTCTTCAACTGGGTAACTGCTCCCCGAGTGCTCTCGCGCGTCCCCCTTTATACCCCACCTGCGGACGTCGCTGCGAGCACCCATCTTATTCGACCAATCACTGGGCGCTGGCTACGATCCTGTTTTCCCACATCTCAGCGTGCCTCACCACCCACGCCGCGCCGCCCCGTCATCTGTCACTCCCGGCGCGCGCGTCCACACCACGCCCACAACGCGTGCCCAACCCCGCACCCCGCGCCGCCCCGTGATCCATCACTGTCACAGTCGGCGCACGTCAACACCACCACTACACATGCAAAGTTTCCTGGTTGTCAATCAATGTTAATGTATGTACGTAAGATGAACTTATCTTGCATCGTAAGTAGCCAACAGTGCTAATTGGGGGTGCGAAAGCTCATCTAGGTACATGAGATCATCGGAGGTTACTCATGTATCGAGTAATGTTTTTTGTCCATATCTGCATTAACATTCCCAGGTAATGTATATATATGTAATGCGAGCGTAAGCGAGGGTTCACCGCTCAGCTCTGGGCCAATCAGACGGCCCGGAGTATTGGGGGTGGGGCCCAGTAATGTGGGCATATGGGAAGGTCCACCGCCCACCTCCGGTCCAATCGGATGCCCGGAAGATCAGGGGCGGAGCTTAAGGGCGGAGCCGGAGGGACGCTAAGTGAAGGGCGTAATCTGGAAGGTTCGGAAAGGGCGTGGTGGAAGGTGGAGACAGGATGACGTGTGAGGGGAATATAAGGGGGATCCGGAAGAGACTCGTGGTCATTTGGCGTAGTCACGGAGTGGGACCACGTTGGGTCGTGGGACGTCTCCTGCGCCATCAGCCACGTGGCTGGAGACGACTCCAAGCACACCGTCAGCCAACGGTGTGCGGGAGGAGGAAGGAATGTGACTGACAGGAAGGGCGCGCAAGACGAACAGCCGGTCCACTGTCGGGATCAGCGGAGTGTGAGCGGAATAACAGAATAAAAGAGAGACGGAGACCAAGCTGTGTGTCGTCAACATCATTTAATACATTGGAGTCAGAAGCGGTTTGTGATGTGTAAGCATCCCAGAAAGAAAAATCAACCCGCACCTTCTTCTGATGACGACGACAATCTTACTCAAGAAGTGGCGGTCCCGGGCACAGATGGCACGGACGGGACGGCGACGGGCAAGACGTCATCGCTGGAGCCGGGCCGTCTTCGTCTTCGGGCGCCGAGGAGGGCTGGCGGCGCGTGGCGGAGCAAATTGACTCGCTGCGGGCCGTTTTGTTGAACTTGGTGACCCTGGTCGCGCCAGCGATGGCCCCGGGACAACCACGCGGTGGGCCGCTGGATGGAGAGTCTTCGGGAGGACCCGAGCCTTCCGCCATTGCGGCCTCTGCAAGGCTTCCCGCCATCGCCGACATGTGGCAGGGCGCCGCCATCTTGGGCGCGGCCGCGACTGAACAGCGGGAGGCCGCCATTTTGTCGCCTCCGCGTGGTGCAGCTACGTCTGGTGGAGGCGGGGGTCGCAGTTACCGCCTGCCGTCTATAAAGAAATTCTGCGCTGTAGGGGACTGGAGCGCGTTTGCTTGGCGTTTGGAATCGGCCGTCCGCTCCGCCAGGTGGACAGAGGAGGAGGCGTTGGAAGCCCTGCCGACGCTCCTTGATGATGCATCCTTAAAATGTTTCCGCTCCATTCCGGCTGAGAAGAAGGCGACACTGCGGGGGGCTTTCGACGAGATGGTGGAGGCATACAAGCCTCCATCCGACGCTCACCGCAGGTTCGTCCAATGTCAGCACGCGCCGGAGGAATCGCCCGTTGCCTACCGTCGCGCTCTGATTGCGCTGGCCATGGCCGTGTACCCTGACACTAAGCCCGATTTGCTGGAGCTGTTGATACTCAGGAAGATGTTGGAGCTGTCCAAAGACCTTGCCATCCCGATGGCCGTGTGTGGCCACGAGCCGCTAACCTCCCGGTTGGCGGTCCAAGTGTCTCGACGCATAGTTTAACTTGCGCCGCTGGGCGCAGATGGCCGCCTGGACGGGCGATCCTGCCGTTGATGGGAAACCCATAGGATGGGCACCGTCGTGGGTCGTCCTCACTACGGACGACGCGGGGCTGGGCGACCTCACTGCTGTGGCGGGCCAGTGGGTTCCATGGAAGGGCACGATGGCACGCTCAGTGCCCTCTTCGGATCCTCGCCGGGACGTCGGGGGGGGGGGGCCAGCCGGCGGGCCGACATGGCGTGCTATCGATGCGGTCGACTCGGCCACTTCACACGCGACTGTCGGGGTCGACCTCATCCACCTCCTCGTCCGGAGTCCTCGCCGGAGGACACCCCGTCCACGTCGGACGGTGACCCTTGTCAGGCAAGTCGATATGCATCGGACACCCGGCAAGGCCTGTCACTTTATTGATCATTGCTGCGTGTGATTCTGGGGCCTGTACTACTGGGGGTTCCGTCGTCGAGTCGTCTCATACGGTAACACAATGGTGGAAATTAGCTCGTCGAGTGGTTGCGGCCGGGACGGGGTCCTCTACTGTGCCGGGCTCTATTCAAGGGGTGGACGTGCGGATTTTGGTAGATTCGGGCGCGTGGGCCACTATCATCTCGGATGCCATTTTCCATCTTCTGTCCATTCCTGCGTCGCGGGTACGTCCAGCGTTCGATGCATGTGTAATGCGGGCGTAAGCGACCTTCCGGATGTGACGTCACGGGGAGGTGGAGTCATGTGACGTGGGAGGAAGGTTCGGGTCCTTAAGCGGTAAAACCGGAAGGAGAAAAGGGTTGGGGTGAGACTGGAAAAGGGTGAGGCCACGTGGGCGAACCAAAGAGGGGTGGCACCGTCGGCCAGCGGTGGCCAACCCCGGGGAGAGTAGTGGGCTACTGGAGGGAGTGAAGCTGCAGCGAGTACAGCCAGGGAGGCTGTGTAAGGGAGGCAGCGGTGAGGCTGCCAGGAGCTACGGGAGCGACAGAGAGAGAGAGACAGCAACGAGGCTGTCAGAGTCTACGGGAGTGACCCGGAGAGGAGGCTGCAGCGAGTACAGCCGGAGGGGCTGCGAGAGGGTAACAGCAGCGGGGCTGCTAAGGAGCTACGGGAGCGACGGAGACCAACAGCGGGGCTGTTGGCGGTGACGGGAGCAACAGCGGAGTCGGCACCGTGTGGAAGGAGCAAATAAAGGACAGCCGTGTGGGAAACAGAAACCGGACCAAATAAAGGACACTGAGCCAGATATCGTGGTCAAGTCTTTTATTACACTGGTGTCAGAAGTGAAATGGCATGTCGAAGCAAGTAAGAAAGAAAATTACTCCGGCGCCAGCATCGGCTTCTTCGTCCGACGACGACGACCTCCCTCCAACCATGGATTCTGCTGGGGTGGTGGAGGAAAGCCCTGCTGAAGCGAGCACGGGGACTGGAGTTGAAGATGTCGCCGCGGTGGCGGGGCCGTCAACATCATCGGACGCTGATCCACGATGGCAGCAGATGGCGGAGCAACTGGAGGCACTCAAGGACGTCCTGGCGCAGCTGTGTCATCTTGTCACGCCAAGGACAACGACGGAGGAAGCTGAAGGTGGTCCACGGGCCGCCACGTTGTCTGCCCTGCCGCCGCCATTAGCCATGCGGCTCGAAGCCGCCATCTTGGCGCTCCGCGGCGCGAAACCGCCATCTTGGCCACGCCGCGGGCCGACGCCATTTTGAATTTACCACCAGAGGAACCATCGTTGGAGGACAGCGTGAAGAGGAGTCGGAGTCGCCATCTTACCACAGTTAAAGAATTCTCCATCGGGGGCGATTGGAGCGCTTTCGCCTGCAGATTCTTGGTGGCGGTACGTTCTGCAAGATGGACCGATGCTGAGGCCTTAGAAGTGTTGCCGACTCTACTGGATGACGAATCAGTTCGATTTTTCCGCTCCATAACGGCCGAAAAGAAGAAGACTTTAAGTGGAGTTTTTGAAGAAATGGCCGACGCTTATGAGCCACCTAACGATGCGCATCGGCGATTTGCTCAACGACAACGAGCGCCCGACGAATCGCCCGTGGCTTTCAGGGGTGCGGTGCTGGAGCTGGCCATGGCGGCATATCCAGAGATGCCACCGGACCTGCTCGAGCCTCTCATCTTAGGTAAAATGCTTGAGCTGTCTCGGGATCTGGGGATCCCCATGCCTGTGTGTGGGCATGAGAAGCTCACTTCCCGGGCGGCAGCAAAATGTCTGGATGCGCAGTTTAACCTCCGTCGGTGGAAGCAAGTTGCGGCGTGGACGGGGGGGCCCGTCGCTGAGGGTGGCGCTCTGGGTTGGGACCCTACGAAGGCGGTCTACGTGCCGGATGAGAGGGGCCCTCAGGAGCTGACGGCCGCCTCTGCTCCATGGTCGGGACGCAGTGGGCCGGGCCCGCGCGCTACACTACAGGTACGGGGCCGTCGGGATGCAAGGCCTGCGCTTCGGCGCAACGATGTCGACTGCTTCCGCTGCGGGCGTAGGGGCCACTACGCCAAGGACTGCTGGGCCCGCGTCCCGGGTCCGCCGCAGCAGGAGGCCTCATCAACAGACAAGCCGACCAAAGAACCTCCGAAACAGGCAAGTCGGCACGCACCAGACACCCGGCAAGGCTTTGCACCTCACCCATAACCTTCGTTGTGCGATCCTAATGTTGTTGTTAAAGAAAGGCCATCGACGGGGCCTTGTCGCTCGGTGACGCAGTGGCACAAATTGGCACGGAGAGTCGTCGCGGCCGCTACGGGTTCGTCCACTGTACCGGGGTCTGTTGCTGCCGACTCTCCCCTGCCTGCGTCCATTGATCTTGCAAGAGCGCCTGTCGTACCTGTTCCAGACAGACCGGCCGTGACACCGCGGGTGACGAGGGGCCCTGCTCGGAGGGCACCTGCCAGGTCTGCGGGAACTTCGAGCCCTGCAGCCCTTCCGACCCCGCTGCAAGCACATTCGCGGGACACGCCCGAGACTAATCCTTCAGGGACACGGGACGTTGGTGGACTTCCAACAGCAACAGGAGGATTACGCCCTGTCACTCCTCAAACTCCATCACGTTCCCGTTCTGCGTTCTAAATCTCTTACGTTTCGTTGATTGTATGTTGTGTTGTGTTCTTGTTCTTACTGTTGTATTTATTGCATGCTTCTCGTACGGTCGTTGATGTTACTTTGTGTTGTTGTTCTTACTGTTATATTGCATGCTTAGTGTCCTTTGGTGGGGAAGGTCGGTTTGCCGCATTACCGTTTGGTATTGTTCAGCCGAGGTCGGCTGGGTTTTTCTCTACGGGGGAGGGTGGTGTAATGCGGGCGTAAGCGACCTTCCGGATGTGACGTCACGGGGAGGTGGAGTCATGTGACGTGGGATGAAGGTTCGGGTCCTTAAGCGGTAAAACCGGAAGGAGAAAAGGGTTGGGGTGAGACTGGAAAAGGGTGAGGCCACGCGGGCGAACCAAAGAGGGGTGGCACCATCGGCCAGCGGTGGCCAACCCCGGGGAGAGTAGTGGGCTACTGGAGGGAGTGAAGCTGCAGCGAGTACAGCCAGGGAGGCTGTGTAAGGGAGGCAGCGGTGAGGCTGCCAGGAGCTACGGGAGCGACAGAGAGAGAGAGACAGCAACGAGGCTGTCAGAGTCTACGGGAGTGACCCGTAGAGGAGGCTGCAGCGAGTACAGCCGGAGGGGCTGCGAGAGGGTAACAGCAGCGGGGCTGCTAAGGAGCTACGGGAGCGACGGAGACCAACAGCGGGGCTGTTGGCGGTGACGGGAGCAACAGCGGAGTCGGCACCGTGTGGAAGGAGCAAATAAAGGACAGCCATGTGGGAAACAGAAACCGGACCAAATAAAGGACACTGAGCCAGATATCGTGGTCAAGTCTTTTATTACACATGTATTGCTGATAACGGGGGTAGTATGGGCATTGTGGGCCAGGTTGAAGTGCACATTTCCATTGGGAACGTATCAACTTCAGGGACGGTGTTTATTTCCAGGTCCCTCGCTGTGCCTTGCCTACTGGGTACCGATTTCCTTGCTAAAATGCCAATAAAAATTCTGGTGGATCAGGGTTGCATTGAGTTGCCGGCAGGACGTAAGGTTTTCTTTTTGCCGTCACCATGGGCCCGTTCTGTCCCGGACCTTCCGGTGCAGGCGCTGGCCGACGTCTCTGTTGATATTCCTCCGGGATCGCAAATACTCGTTCCCCTGCGCTATCGTAAGCCCGTGCCTGGTGTTGAGGGGGCGGCGGGCGTGCTCCTGTCGCCGTCCAACACTGCTACCGGTGGCCTAGCGCTGGTTGCAGCTCTTGACAATTGTTCGGCCGGGTCAACCTCCGTTTTTACAAGTTCTGAACGGGGGTGCAGAGAATGTCTTGGTGGTGGCCGGCACGGTTTTGGCCCATGCTACTACCGTGGTCACGGCCCATGCCGAGGCTGGTTGGCAAGGTCTTGCAGCGGGGGTTACAGCGTCAGGATCGTCGGACGATCGATGGATCGCCGAGTTGTGTCAGGAGAACACATCCCTGACTACACACCAGAAGTCCGCGCTCCGCGTGCTGTTGTCCAAATATTCCGATGTGTTTAGCAAAAATTATTTTGGCCTGGGGCGCACCTCGCTATTTTCCCATCACATTGATACTGGGGTAGCTAACCCCATACGTATGAATCCTCACCGGTTATGCCCCTCGGAGAGGGATCATGTTCGCGGTGCTGTGGACGACATGCTGGCCGCTGACATCATCTCTTTGTCCAATAGCCCATGGGGTGCTCCGGTGGTTCTTGTGAAGAAAAGGATGGTAGCCTTCGCTTTTGCATTGATTTCCGGAGGCTGAATAAGGTATCTGTGGCGGACGCGTTACTCCCTGCCGCGTATGGATGATTCCCTCAATGCCTTGTCTGGGGCGAGATTTTTTTCGACCCTCGATCTTTCTTCTGGGTTCTGGCAGCTCCGCCTTGACGAGTCGTTGAGGGAAAAGACGGCTTTCCGTACGCCTCAAGGGCTCTTTCAGTTTAATTGTCTCCCCATGGGATTGAACGCCGCTCCCGCTACATTCCAACGGTTGATGGAACTGGTGTTGACCGGGCTCCAGTGGGACACGTGCCTGATATATTTGGACGACGTCATTGTATTGAGCCGCACGTTCGAGGAACACCTTCAGCGATTGGAGGCCGTTTTTGCTCGGATGCGTTCCGCAAATTTGAAAGTTAAGCCGAAAAAGTGCCACCTCTTGCAACATTCCGTGCGCTATTTGGGTCACATTGTCAGCCCGGACGGAGTGGCCACGGACCCGGACAAAACGGCGTGCGTTCGGGATTGGCCGACTCCTACCTCGGTGGGGGACGTACGTTGATTCGTTGGGTTTGCATCCTATTACCGCCGATTTGTGCCAAATTTTGCTTCGATTGCTAGGCCGCTGCACCTCCTCATGGCGAAAAATCAGAGGTTCAAATGGGGCCTGGAGGAGAAGGCGTTTCGCGGCCTATGCGATTGATTGGCGTCAGCACCGACGCTGGATTACCCTGATTTTTCTTTGCCCTTTATTTTGGATACGGACGCCAGTGATACGGGCTTTGTTGCTGTCCTATCTCGGTGTAAAGGCGGCGTCGAACGCGTTGTAGCATATGGGAGCCAAGTTCCCTCTTCGTCGGAGTCCCGCTATTGCGTCACTCGTCGAGAATTATTGGCTATCATTCATTTTGTTCGCCAATATCGGACTTACCTATACGGCAGGAAGTTAATTGTGCGCACGGACCATGCGGCCTTGCAATACTCTTTGAAAGTCGACCAGCCCTTGGGCCAGCTGTCGCGATGGTTGGAAACTTTACAGGAGTTCTCGTTTGACATTCAGTACCGTAAGGGTTCTCGTCACAGTAACGAGGATGCGCTCTCTCGACTGCCGCATGGTTCCGCCTGCGTGTGTGCCTCGGGCACAAATCGGTGCACGCGGCCCCCTCAGTCACTTCGGTCTGTCATGTCCGCGGTGGATAAGTCCGCGGACTCGACCTGTCCTGAGCCGGCTGATTGGGTTTTAAACTTGCTGTGTTCCGTTTGCGTCCACGAACAATTGTTGGATGATTCGCTTGCAGCTTTGCGGGGTCAGGCGAGCAAGTCTAAGGGGTGCTCGCCGTCGGATGGGGTGCCTGGGGCGGCTTTCCGGGACGGATTGCTTGTGTGGAGGGATGGTTTGTGGGGCCGTTGGCGCCTGGTCGTTCCGTTGCCGTTGCGGTATGAATTGGTTTGGGTCCTGCACGCTGAAAAGTTGTTGCATCTTGGTGTGCAAAAGACCTTGCTGACGTTGCAACGCGATTCTTTTTGGCACGGAATGACGACTGACGTCGTCGGACACATTCGAACATGCTCCGAATGCGCTCGTCGGAAACCACCTAAACAGCCTTATGTTTCTCCATTGCAATCGATTAAAGTGACGTGGGTTAACGCGTTGGTGGCATTGGGTATTCTTGGGCCCTTTCCTCCGTCCGCTCGGGGGAACAAGTTCTTGTTGGTCGGAGTGGAATATTTTTCGTGGTGGGCAATGGCTTGGCCCTTGCACGACCAGTCGGCGTCGTCCATCACGGATGCATTTTTATACGGATACTTGATGGACAAGGGGGCGCCAGAACGATTGCTCAGGGCTGCAACTTTTCATCCCACCTGTTGCGGGACGTGTGCGACGCTTTGGGCACTAAGAAGGTCCGGACTTCGCCGTACCATCCACAAATGGATGGGATGGTTGAGCGGTTGAACCGAACCCTGCCGGCCATGCTCTGCCATACGGTTAGCGAGAAGCAGGCCGATTGGGATTTGCATATTCCTGGAGTGCTCTCTGCTTACCAGATGGCGCCGCATGCGTCCACGGCGTATTCGCCCTTCTTTTTAATGTACGGCTGCGAGAATGTGCCGCCTGTTAATGTACAGTTCGACACGCGTGCGAAAAGTCCTGCAAAATCCCTTCCCGAGTATATTCGCGACTCCGTTCATCGCGTTACGGAAGCGCGGGATGCGGCCCGATTGGCTACGGCCAAGACCCAGGCCCGGAACGAACGGTGTGCCCGGCGCTCCCATCGTGCGTCACCTTGGCGTGTGGGGGACCTCGCCTGGCTTCACTGCCCACAAGTGCCAGTGGGGATCTCCCCTAAAATTACACAAGCCCTGGCAAGGTCCGGTGGTATTGATTGATGTTCCTAGTCCCCAGTCCGCACGCGTCCGGGTGGGGTCGCGCCGTTGGTATGTCCACACGTTCCGATTGAAGTCCTACGTAGCCCATCGTGTCGATGCGTCATCTCCTAAAGTTGCCTTGCCGGTGTCTGATGCGCCACCACCCTTGCTTGTTTAACCTTCGAGCACGCCTGTCGTGCCTCCTGTAGGCGTGCCGCCAGTGATCTTACCTGAAACAAGGGATTCTGCACCGTACGGGCCTCCACCAGCGACGGAAGATCTTGATTCCGTCGCTCTTCAACCCCCACCGAGGTTGTGGTTGGAAGGAGCACCGGTTACCGCACTCCCTGATGCACAGGGTTCTGCGACGAACGGGCCTCCACCAGCGGCGGAAGATTCTGGTTCCGCAGCTCTTCCAACCCCGTCCAGATTGCAGTCTGCGAGGGCGCCGACTCTTGTGAGGGACGGGCCGGCGTTCCATACTAGATCCAAATCCATACCCTTTCGTTGATCGTTGTTGTTATTATTGTATTGTTCAGTTCCGTCTATTCATGTTCGTTGCGGTAACTCTGTCGCTCGCATTATGTCTAGTCCTGATTCAGCCGGGACGGCTGGTCTTTTACACCGGGGGGGGGGGGGGTGGGGGGGTGATGTAATGCCAGTAACGAGGGCCAATCAGACGGCCCGGAGTATTGGGGGCGAGGCCCAGTAATGTGGGCAAATGGGAAGGTCCGCCGCCCACCTCCGGTCCAATCGGATGCCCGGAATATCAGGGGCGGAGCCTAAGGGCAGAGCCGGAGGGGCGCTAAGTGAAGGGAGTAATCTGGAAGGTTCGGAAAGGGCGTGGTGGAAGGTGGAAATAGGATGACGTGTGAGGGGAATATAAGGGGGATCCGGAAGAGACTCGTGGTCAGTTGGCGTAGTCACGGAGTGGGACCACGTTAGGTCGTGGGACGTCTCCTGCGCCATCAGCCACGTGGCTGGAGATGACTCCAAGCACACCGTCAGCCAACATTGTGCGGGAGCAGGAAGGAGTGCGACTGAAGGGAAGGGCGTGCGGGGCGCGCAAGAGGAACAGCCGGTCCACTGTCGGGATCAGCGGAGTGTGAGTGGGATAAAAAGAATGAAAGAGAGACAGAGACCAAGTTGTGTGTCGTCAACATAATTTATTACGTATATATACACCAAAAGCTTTCTACGTGACTTTACCGAAAGAACCAAGAAGATGAATCCCTGCAGTCAAGAGAGCTTTAAATCGATATTTACACCAAAAGTGTTGTTGTCTGGCACTTTACCATCTGCAATGCCATATTAACCAGCCATTGTTATAGACAGCAATATAAATCTTCCTTCACATATCCAGAAAGATTACAAAAGCCATCTGTCATCTTGCAGTGCGCCTTTCATAGATCCTTTGTTGTTTACGGAAGCTTCAGAATTCTGCAGATTGGTTGTGCTATCGTCAGCCTATACACACAATATTGTACTACTGTAAACAGCACGACTGGTTCTCTACACTCAACTAAGTATGCTCTTCTTTTGAATTGCAATTCACTTCATTTATTACTGCCTACTGCATCACTTTTCGCATTATTTACCATCCCACAGGACGCAATTTTTCCTTCTTTGACCACTTCAACTTCCTTCAATCCTCTATCCCCCCTCCTTGGTGATTGGAATCCTCCAACTTGCTAAAGTGGAGGACTTCAATCTCCACCGTCACAGCCACTTTGCCCTACTCTCCCTAGTAAACTCGTTTGATCTCCACCTGCTGTCATCCCCCAATACTTATACATCTGGCAGTACCCTGAACCGTATCTTACTATCAGACAATGTATCACCTATCTCTACTGAGCTACACGCACCCCACCCCCCCGACCACTTTCTCATGTCCCTCACAATTTGTTTAACTTCCCTTGCTCCTTCCACTCCATCCGCTAACCCCCACTCCATCCTTTGCTGGAACTTTCACTCCTATGGACACTTTCTTCCTGACTTCTCGCTTCTATTCCCTCCAACCTTATATCACTGACATTTCCTCAATCCGCCCTGACTCTTCCTCTTTTTCCCTCTCTATTGTACTATCCTCTTCTCTGAACTACCTAGCCCCCCCTACGCCTTTGCTCCCTGTCAGCTAAAACCCCCCAGCCATGGATATCTCCCAAACTCAAATGTAACAGTCGTTTATTATGCAAAGATGAATGTCTGTGGGAGTTCTTTCCAACTCCTCAGAACTGTTCATCCTATGACACCCTTCTCACCCACAGTCAAGCCACCTTAGAAGTAGCCAAACAAGCTTACTTAAATATAATTTTGTCCCGAGCCTCTCATCCCTACTAACTCTTCTTAACCCTTCGTAACCTCGTCCATCAGCCCCTATCAGCCCTGCCTTCCTCTTTCCCTACCCCCACAGTCCTTGAATTTGCACACTTCACTTCTAAAAAGCGGTTACTTCCCATGTAGCTACAATAGACTTATTCAACCACTTTTAGTCGAGCATACTGGACATTGCACAGCACTGAGATGGCTCTACTATACATTACTGATCTTAACAAGATCATGGATGACCCGCACGCTGCAGCATTGGTTGGCCTCGATCTCTCAGCTGCCTTCAACACCATCGACTGTGAGATACTCATCAGGTTGCTATGGTCAAGGTTTGGAGTATCAGGTATGACACTGGGGTGGATTGAGTCGTAACTTTTTGGTCAATCAAAGTTTGTCAAGCTGGGTGACAAACAGTCATCACCTATGCCGTGCCTAGTTGGCGTATGAGTGGTTCGTCCTCAGGCCTTTTTTATTTTCAGCATATGTCTCCTCGATCGCCGAAGCATGAAATCAAGTTCTATGAATATGTTGATGCTATATAATTATACACCACTTTGAAGTCAAAGTTAGATATGAAGAGTCTCGAAAACCTCTAAATTTGCACCCGAGTGGTGCAAGTGTGGTTTGCACGAAACTAAATACTGCTCAATCTTGGAAAATTGGAGTTCGCTGGTTGGCACTCCTAGACTTGCTTGGATTTGAAGTCTAAATTAAAATTTGGGTGAAATTTTAGCCCAAATGGTTTTGTCTCATTGCCACAAGATACATTCATTAGCAAAGATTTACATATGATGCCAATTGATCAGAATCAGTTCAACCATTCCCATCTAGGGTGGATTTGGAGAAACATTGATTATATAGACCAGATGAGTATCAATTTCATGATCTCAATCTCATCGAAGGAAAAAGGATTTACCTGCGAATCCCGACAGATATGATTTAAATTATTGTCGCAATTAATATGAATGCTCGTTAAATAAGAGTACCTTACAATTCTAGATTTGAAGCTTTCGTGACTGCAAGTATTCATATTCTTAGGGTTTTTCGGTAAAGTCACGTGGGTAAAAAAATTAAAATTAATAAAAGTAAAATAAAAATAAAATAAAAATCACGACGTTTCGGAGGCAACACAAGCTTCCGTCTTCAGGTGGAACCGTCACAGCACGATAGCTGTATCAAGTAAATGAGAGATTACAAGAGATACTACCCCGTATTGGTTGAGGGGGGGGGGATGGGACAGGAACGGCCCACTTTTTATTATTATGGTAAGGTGCGGCTTGAGACTACGGCTAGTCTACGGCTATAGTCTCAATCCGCACCTTACCATAATAAAGGCTCAGTCCTTTGTTATGTAGAATTAGCCTTAGTCGCAAGCCGCACCTTACCATAATAATAAAAAGTGGGCCGTTCCTGGCCCATCCCCCCCCCCCTCAACTAATAAGGGGTAGTATCTCTTGAAATCTCTCATTTACTTGATACAGCTATCGTGCTGTGACGGTTCCACCTGAAGACGGAACGTCGTGATTTTTTTTATTTTACTTTTATTAATTTAAATTTTTTACCTACGTGACTTTACCGAAAGAGTGCCTTACAAAATCAAGTGTGTATGTGATGTAGACATGAACTTATTTTGATTTACCTTTGCGAATTCGTACTTTCTGCACACGAAGATGTTGGCTTAATGCTGCCTTGTTTTTCACTTCGCTCGTTTGTCTTGGCACCAACATCAGCGTCTTGACTTGTAGGAACACTTGATGATAATCTGGAAAATGAAACATCGCAAAAGTCGTGTAAATGGCTCTTCTTCCGACATTATTCATCCTATAGCAATACCTGCCCTATAGGTCATATGCCAAATTAAGATATATGCCAAGAGTTGTTTATTTTCAACAATTTGTTGTATGTGTCGGGTTATGAAATTTTGATGAAAATAATAAAAATAAATAATTTCCGAAAAATGCGCAAATCGCATGAATTATGTTAATGTTATGTTAATGTGTGTATTAATATGCATACATTATGATGGTGTGAGTAATTGTATGCATAAATTATGATAATCGCTGAGATACTCGTAGTAATTTATGCGGATGCTTGCGATGATGTTAATGTGAGCAGTTGTGATAATTAGGCTTAGCTTCGTTTATCCAGAGTTATATCAATCAGGATAACACGATTATCATCGATTAAACGTTTACCGATTATCTTAGTGTGTTTATTATTATTTTAAGGTCACCAGTTCAGATCTCATCACAGGATACAGCTCTTATGAATAAGACAGTTTTGCATGGACTTGGAAGGAAGCACTCGAACAGTTGGTGTTAAGCAATTTTATTCTAACAAGCATGTGACATTCTATCATGCAGGTCAAACATGCGTCAATAATTCATGAGTAACCAACTCTTATGCATTTGCGATACTATGCATTCGATTAATATGAATAACTAAAATTCTTATGCAATTACGATATTATGCAATTACCTAATATGAATGAATAAACACTTATGCATTTGCGATACTCTGTAATTACCTAATATGAATGACTAAACATACTTCTTCATTGGCATGATTATGCAGTTAACAAAAATGAATGACTAAAACATTTCTGATTCATGTAACTCGACGGCAGCAACTGTTTCGCACGATCAGTTGATATTGAACGCACCACCTCGAAATGGCAACCCTTTTTGAAACGCAAAGATAATTTTTTTTTAAAGTCTTATTCGTGTACGTGCTGTGTATGCGTTGTCCCCTTGTAATATTAATTAATTCTTAGAGCCGGGAGTTGTGTCGTTAGCTTGTGTGGTGTGGGAGGATTATACAAACAGCGGCCAGAGAGGTTCTCTCTGGCTTGGGCGTGGCCGCCGCTCTGCTCCTGCTGCTCCCTCGCTCGGCGTGTCTCTGCTTGTGCTCTCTCTCTCTCTCCACTGCTGGATTGAGCGGCGTTGGCACGATGTTCCTTGAAGATGCTTGCTTGCTCGTGTCGCTCGGTGGCACACGGTGGCGCACGGTGGCGCTCGCGCTTCCTTGGTGGCAGCCCCCGGCTTCTCCACTGCTCGATTGATTGTTGAGTCGGCACGATGCTCGCCGTCGCTCTGGGCGTCTTGTGTGTGCACACTGGTCGTTGGTCGGTGTGCCCTCAGGCACACGGCGCATTCGATGGCGCTGTCCTTTCCCTCCCAGCCGTTTGACCAGGCTTTCTCCACTGCTTCGCGCTCTCTGCTTTGCACGCTTGGTCGACGCTTGGCGATCTCCGCCCTTTTACAGGTTGATTGCTTGTCGTCACTCGTCACTCTCTCTGCTCCGTGCTTCCTTTGTTCGTGCAGCTGCCAGCTTCACTCGCACTTAACTTCGTTCTGCGAGAAGGGACACCTGCTATCGGCATCGGTGTTTCGTTTCCTCACGACGCTCCGCCAGCCGGAGCACGGCTGAAACCCAGCCCCAACTCAGGTTGAACTCAGACTTCTGCGACTCGAACGACTCCTCCTCGTTCCATCACTTCTCGAGGCACAACCGCCCCAGCTCTCTTGCGAGCCCCCGTCGCAACGCTGAGCTCGACCCGGACTGACTCAACTCAGACTGTCACTTTAACGAAATCTCGTCGTCCCATCTCTTCTCGAGGCACGACTGCCACAGCTCCCTTGCGTGCCCCGTCGCAACGCTGAGCTCGACTCGGACTGACTCAACTCAGACTGTCCTTTTGCGGTGTGCGCCCGTGCCTAACTCAAAACGTGACTCCCCTCTCTCCGCGTCTCTTGCGAGAGAAAACAAACAAGACAGAGCGAGAAGAAGCAGACACCCCCCCCCCCTTTGTGACCTTTTTGCTCCCTCCATGCTTGCCAGACCCCGCTGGAAGACAAAGGTGGCTGAGGAGATGTTTGTAATACATTTATGTGGTCCTGTGTGTTACATTTATTCTTGAATTATATTTTGTGGGTTCCTTCGGTCTTAGTATCGTGGTAATCATTCGTCTATGTTAAATGAATATTCGTAATGATTCTCGTCACATTATTGTTTTGGCCTTCGCCAAGTTTAGTTCTCCAGAGATTGGTGTTTATTCTGAGTTATATTTTAATGTCCTGAGGTTAAGTGTACTATGCACTTAAGCTTTCTGGAATTCGTACTCTTTAGTTTTTCGGAAGGTCGTGTAGATAGGAAACATATACTTCTAAATAATATGTATGCGGTGAATATAAGGGAATTACTAATAATAAAATGATTGTTTGTTGGTTAATTATCTATGTTAAGTTTCTACTTTTCGGTAAGGAAAACGTTAAGAAAACGCGAGTTTCAACCGTTGTTTGCTCTGCACCTTATCTGTACATCTCCAGATGTCTTTGGGAGGTTAGTCCATACATCTTTTGTCCATCTGGATGTCTATGACCTCTTTGTGACCGAACTTTCAACATTTTAACCGCCCTCCATGTTTCATGGATTCCTGGTGTTCTTGTGAGAAGTGAGTTGTTTTCATTAATTAATTTAAAAAAAATATATATAATTTTTTTTTATTCTTAATATTAATAACGGAAAAACAGGGCATAGATCCAACAATCCGCCCTTTTAAAAATTATCAGTGGTTGATTCGGCCACTGGCGAATTTTTAAACAAAGTAAATGCCCTGTTTTTTTTCGTTATAAATCCATCAGCCGCCCTCACTCTCGGCGGTTATTTCTCACAACGCGCGCGTATGTATCACAATCGTAACATGGTTACATTTGAAATAAGCAAAAGAAATAAAACACAACGTTAAACATCGGTACTAATCCATAACGCATTCCTTCCAAAGTGCGCGCATATGTATCACAATCTTAACAAGGTTACATTTGAAATAAGCAAGGAAAATACAAAAAAAACGTTTAACATCAACACCACAAGTTACATTGATTCTCATACATCATAACTCCGACGAATATTCATTTTTGTTTTTGCTTAGCATGGATACATTTGAATTAAGCAAAGAAGATAACAACACGTTAAACATCGATATCACCAGTTACATGGTTCTCATACATCATAACTCCGATGAATATTCATTTTTGTTTTTGTTAAATCCTGGGAAACGCTAGGTAGCGGTTTCAAACGCATTTATGCGTTACCTTCCTCATATTGCGTGGTTTACCACTTATCACTTTGATAATTCGATCACGGTTTTCGGGTTCGTTTTTGTAATTTCCCCTCCCACTCTCTCGCGTCGTGGGAGTGTGTGGTGTAAAATTGTGCTGCACATAATCAGAATTCGCGCACACAACCAACTTTTGTACTCCGTCATCAATGGCATTCGCTCTCTCTGCGATTACATGCACATTTGCCGAGTCAGTGTGTCGATTTAATTCTGTCCCTCGTAATGTTGCCCTCTTTGTTTTTACGAGTGTGTTGAATTTCAACACCATTCCCGATACGTCATGGACATTCGTCTCCATTTTAGCACTCCGATCCACATAAATTTTGGTTTCCCTTGGATATTTTCCATTCAAAGGCTCACGCCTGCGCTCCTCAGGGCGTGTCCCTGCTGTCTGTTTTTGTACTGTCCGATCACGCTTCAATGCAACCCTGTCCTTGTATTCGATCCGCGCGTCATTTACGGGAGCACTGTCCACGGTTTTTCCCGCCCTGTCACTTGCAACCTGCCTGTATTTCCCATTGAGCTCCGGGTTTAACACCTCGGCGGATGGGGCGCGTGTTGGCCGCTCGCTCGCGCTCACTGTGGGTTGTTTATCATGTATTTGGACCGCATTCTGTGTTATTCCTCTATTCCCTCCTGGTATAGCCGGTGGAGGAATTGGTCGGAATTGGATCGATTGTGTTTGACCTCCCATCCTGCGATTCTCCTGAATGTTCGCATCCATACCTCCGCGGTCTGTGTAACACCTTCCCGCTAGGTGGTTATCTTGCCATCTCTGTGCGTAATTTGAACCTTGCGTGTGTCGTGGGATGGGGTGTTGATATGGTTCTGCTCTGAACCTCTCCCTCCTGCGATTCTCGTACATTTTTGGCCCAGTGTTTCTCCCATTTGGGTGCCAAATTTTTCCTGGATTGTTACTTTGCCAATTTTGTGGGTAATTTTGACCTTGCGTGTGTCGTGGCATGGGGTGTTGATATGGTTCTGTTCTGAACCTCCCCCTCCTGCGATTCCTCTGAATGTTCGGCTTTGTGCCGCTCTCATTCTCGTGCCAACCTCTCTCTGGGTTATTTTGCCATGTGTGCGTGCGTGTTTGCTCCGTCCTGCATTGTGGGACTGCTCGGTGATTTTTATTCCTCTCTGAGAGGCTGGGTTCTTTATCCCTCTCCCTGTGTTCTGGATCCGAATTATGATTCTTAGCTCTGTATAACCATGCCATGTACGCCTTGCTCTCTATGTGGCGTAAGAATGCGGTTTCTGGATTCAAAACCATCCTCACCCTTTCTGTAATCTCTGGGCTCAAGGATTCAAAAAACATAATTTTGAACATTTTATCTCCTTCGTGGTATTGATTCACATCGCCTGCGTAATACGCTCTTTTAAATTGTACGAGGTAGTCACGTGGATCTTGGTCCATGCCCTGGGTCATCGATTTTACAGCATAAAACCCTTCAGTGAGTGTCGAATATTCTCCAAACTTCCGAATCACTGCCAGGCTCAGTTGTTTAAAATCATTTCTAACCTTGTGTGGTAGTGACTTTACCCATGGGATAGAATCTTTATGTAAGCTTCGTTTCAACAAACTCGCTTTTTCATCCCGTCTCATCAGCCCTCTAATCATTGCCTCCTCTTCCACTGTCGCGATATGTGTATGTATATCCATGGACTTATTGTGGGGGTCAAAATCGGGAATTCTGACTAGAGCCTTGTCCATCAACTTAAGGGTTTTACTGGTGAATAGGTATTCCGAAAGTTGATTGCCGACAGCGTCATCATCAAACAAGTTATCATCAGGCAATCTGTCACTTTGGTCTGTGCTGTGTCGCTTGTGTTTAAGTGGCGTGCATTTTTTGTGTGCGCGCCCAGTGCTGTGTCGCTCGTGTTGCCATTTCCCTTCAGTTTTTGCCTCTGCCCTTAGTGGAGCATGTCCTGTCGACTTTACTTTAACATTTTGCCTCCCTCTATCTGTGAAGTTGTCAATCTCACATGTTTTTGTTTGCATATGTATCTCTCCATCCCTTCTCTCGAATTGTGAGGGTTTCCCTTTGTCAAGGATTTTTTGTTCGATATTCATAATTTTTTTGCGATCAGTCCCTTGACTCTGTCCCCGTACCCAAGAGTGTGATTTACTGTTACTTTCATATTTATTCTGTGGATCAACGTCTGTGAGTTTCGCTGGTGTCGCGAGCACTGATTTCTCCTCCCTCTCGAGGGTGTGAGGACATTTCTCCTCGTTTATTAGAGACGATTTCTCTCCCGTTTCCTTTCCAAATTTTTCCTCATTCCACAATCCCTGTCTGTATGCTTGTGTGAGAAGGCATGAGTCCTGTCCTGCCTTCTCTGCAGTTTTTGCATCGTGTTCGCCTTTGTTACATTTTATCCAGTCAATTAGTTTCCCCCGAGGTATGTTCGTGTTATCGATACAGCTCCCTTCCCATATGTCTCTCTGACTGTACTGCTTTATAACAGATTGGTCGGTACGTTTTAATACGAGCTCGCAGTATCCCGTAACCCATTCAAAAATTATTCTTAATCCTAGCATCTTAGGTATGGCAAGAGTTACTTTGACATTTCCTTTTAGAGTGCATATAAAACAATTATCTCACAGAGGGTAGTCAGTTTGAATCGAGCTATTCTGTACTTTTCCAATTCAGAGTGCGTACCTCTAACACCATTTATCACAGGATGCAATCGGTTTGATACGGTATTATCTTAATTCCACTGTCTTTTTTTTTCAACCTGCTATTCTGGGTTTTAACCTCAGAGGGCGTTTTTGTTTTTTTGTTTTACGCCCGTTTACAATCACAATGCAATGTTTGGTCACGATATTCTGGTTAACAGTAGTGATTCATTCCATCATCCATGCAAAACACTGTCTGTGAGAGATCCCGGACGAGCCACCCATTATGTTGTATGTGTCGGGTTATGAAATTTTGATGAAAATAATAAAAATTAATAATTTCCGAAAAATGCGCAAATCACATTAATTTTGTTAATGTTATGTTAATGTGTGTATTAATATGCATAAATTATGATGGTGTGAGTAATTGTATGCATAAATTATGATAATCGCTGAGATACTCGTAGTAATTTATGCGGATGCTTGCGATGATGTTAATGTGAGCAGTTGTGATAATTAGGCTTAGCTTCGTTTATCCAGAGTTATATCAATCAGGATAACACGATTATCATCGATTAAACGTTTACCGATTATCTTGTGTGTTTATTATTATTTTAAGGTCACCAGTTCAGATCTCATCACAGGATACAGCTCTTATGAATAAGACAGTTTTGCATGGACTTGGAAGGAATCACTCGAACAGTTGGTGTTAAGCAATTTTATTCTAACAAGCATGTGACATTCTATCATGCAGGTCAAACATGCGTCAATAATTCTTATGCATTTGCAATACTATGCATTCGATTAATATGAATAACTAAAATTCTTATGCAATTACGATATTATGCAATTACCTAATATGAATGAATAAACACTTATGCATTTGCGATACTCTGTAATTACCTAATATGAATGACTAAACATACTTCTTCATTGGCATGATTATGCAGTTAACGAAAATGAATGACTAAAACATTTCTGATTCATGTAACTCGACGGCAGCAACTGTTTCGCACGATCAGTTGATATTGAACGCACCACCTCGAAATGGCAACCCTTTTTGAAACGCAAAGATAATTTTTTTTAAAGTCTTATTCGTGTACGTGCTGTGTATGCGTTGTCCCCTTGTAATATTAATTAATTCTTAGAGCCGGGAGTTGTGTCGTTAGCTTGTGTGGTGTGGGAGGATTATACAAACAGCGGCCAGAGAGGTTCTCTCTGGCTTGGGCGTGGCCGCCGCTCTGCTCCTGCTGCTCCCTCGTTCGGCGTGTCTCTGCTTGTGCTCTCTCTCTCTCTCCACTGCTGGATTGAGCGGCGTTGGCACGATGTTCCTTGAAGATGCTTGCTTGCTCGTGTCGCTCGGTGGCACACGGTGGCGCACGGTGGCGCACGCGCTTCCTTGGTGGCAGCCCCCGGCTTCTCCACTGCTCGATTGATTGTTGAGTCGGCACGATGCTCGCCGTCGCTCTGGGCGTCTTGTGTGTGCACACTGGTCGTTGGTCGGTGTGCCCTCAGGCACACGGCGCATTCGATGGCGCTGTCCTATCCCTCCCAGCCGTTTGACCAGGCTTTCTCCACTGCTTCGCGCTCTCTGCTTTGCACGCTTGGTCGACGCTTGGCGATCTCCGCCCTTTTACAGGTTGATTGCTTGTCGTCACTCGTCACTCTCTCTGCTCCGTGCTTCCTTTGTTCGTGCAGCTGCCAGCTTCACTCGCACTTAACTTCGTTCTGCGAGAAGCGACACCTGCTATCGGCATCGGTGTTTCGTTTCCTCACGACGCTCCGCCAGCCAGAGCACGGCTGAAACCCAGCCCCAACTCAGGTTGAACTCAGACTTCTGCGACTCGAACGACTCCTCCTCGTCCCATCTCTTCTCGAGGCACGACTGCCACAGCTCCCTTGCGTGCCCCGTCGCAACGCTGAGCTCGACTCGGACTGACTCAACTCATACTGTCCTTTTGCGGTGTGCGCCCGTGCCTAACTCAAAACGTGACTCCCCTCTCTCCGCGTCTCTTGCGAGAGAAAACAAACAAGACAGAGCGAGAAGAAGCAGACACCCCCCCCCCCCCCTTTGTGACCTTTTTGCTCCCTCCATGCTTGCCAGACCCCGCTGGAAGACAAAGGTGGCTGAGGAGATGTTTGTAATACATTTATGTGGTCCTGTGTGTTACATTTATTCTTGAATTATATTTTGTGGGTTCCTTCGGTCTTAGTATCGTGGTAATCATTCGTCTATGTTTAATGAATATTCGTAATGATTCTCGTCACATTATTGTTTTGGCCTTCGCCAAGTTTAGTTCTCCAGAGATTGGTGTTTATTCTGAGTTATATTTTAATGTCCTGAGGTTAAGTGTACTATGCACTTAAGCTTTCTGGAATTCGTACTCTTTAGTTTTTCGGAAGGTCGTGTAGATAGGAAACATATACTTCTAAATAATATGTATGCGGTGAATATAAGGGAATTACTAATAATAAAATTATTGTTTGTTGGTTAATTATCTATGTTAAGTTTCTACTTTTCGGTAAGGAAAACGTTAAGAAAACGCGAGTTTCAACCGTTGTTTGCTCTGCACCTTATATGTACATCTCCAGATGTCTTTGGGAGGTTAGTCCATACATCTTTTGTCCATCAGGATGTCTATGACCTCTTTGTGACCGAACTCTCAACATTTTAACCGCCCTCCATGTTTCATGGATTCCTGGTGTTCTTGTGAGGAGAAGTGAGTTGTTTTCATTAATTAATTTAAAAAAGATATATATACATTTTTTTTTTAAATTATTCTTAATATTAATAACGGAAAAACAGGGCATAGATCCAACAAATTACACTTGGAAGATGTATTTAGATAATCATCTGGCAGATCTTTAATTAAAAGTTCTGCAGAAGAAACCGTGCCGTTTGCTGTTATGGTACATTCAAAGTTTCCTGGTTGTCAATCAATGTTAATGTATGTACGTAAGATGACCTTCTTTTGCATCCTAAGTAGCCAACCGTGCTAATTGGGGATGTGAAAGCTCATCTAGATACATGAGATCATCGGAGAATACTCATGTATCGAGAAATGTTTCTTGTCCATATCTGCATTAACATTCCCAGGTACTGTATATATATATACACCAAAAGCGTTGTTGTCTGGCACTTTACCATCTGCAATGCCATATTAACCAGCTATTGTTATAGACAGCAATATAAATCTTCCTTCACATATCCAGAAAGATTACAAAAGCCATCTGTCATCTTGCAGTGCGCCTTTCATAGATCCTTTGTTGTTTACGGAAGCTTCAGAATTCTTCAGATTGGTTGTGCTATCGTCAGCCTATACACACAATATTGTACTACTGTAAACAGCACGACTGCTTCTCTACACTCAACTAAGTATGCTCTTCTTTTGAATTGCAATTCACTTCATTCATTACTGCCTACTGCATCACTTTTCTCATTATCTATCATCCCACAGGACGCAATTTTTCATTCTTTGACCACTTCAAATTCATTTTCTCCTCTATCCCCCCTCGGTGATCCTCCACCTTGCTAAAGTGGAGGACTTCAATCTCCACCGTCACAGCCACATTGCCTCTGCCCTACTCTCCCTAGTCAACTCGTTTGATCTGCACCTGCTGTCATCCCCCCATACTTATACATCTGGCAGTACCCTGAACCATATCCTACTTTCAGACAATGTATCACCTATCTCTACTGAGCCACACGCCATCCCCCCCCGACCACTTTCTCATATCCCTCACAATTTGTTTAACTTCCCTTGCTCCTTCCACTCCATCCGCTAACCCCCATTCTATCCTTTGCTGGAACTTTCACTCCTATGGACACTTTCTTACTGACTTCTCGCTTCTATTCCCTCCAACCTTATATCACTGACATTTCCTCCTTGAGCCCTGACTCTTCCTCTTCTTTCCTCCCTATTGTACTATCCTCTTCCCTCAACTACCTAGCCCCCCCCTCTACGCCTTTGCTCCCTGTCAGCTAAGACCCCCCAGCCATTGATATCTGCCAACCTCAAATGTAAGTCGTTTTTTATGCAATGCTGAATGTCTGTGGGAGTTTTTCCCAACTTCTCAGAACTGGTCATCATATGACACCCTTCTCAACCCACAGTCGAGCCACCTTAGAAGAAGACAAACAAACCTACTTAAATCTAATTTTGTTCGAGCCTCTCATCCCTACCAACTCTTCTTAACCCTTCGTAACCTCGTCTATCAGCCCCTCCCAGCGCTGCCTTCCTCTTTCCCTACCCCCACAGTCCTTGAATTTGCACACTTATTTCACTTTTAAAAAGCGGTTACTTCCCATGTAGCTATAATAGACTTATTCAACCACTTTTAGTCGAGCATACTGGACATTACACAGCACTGAGATGGCTCTACTAAACATTACTGATCTTAACAAGATCATGGATGACCCGTATGCTGCAGCATTGGTTGGCCTCGATCTCTCAGCTGCCTTCAACACCATCGACTGTGAGATACTCATCAGGTAGCTATGGTCAAGGTTTGGAGTATCAGGTATGACACTGGCGTGGATTGAGTCGTAACTTTTTGGTCAATCAAAGTTTGTCAAGCTGGGTGACAAACACCCATCACCTATGCCGTGCCTAGTTGGCATACGAGTCGTTCGTCCTCAGGCCTTTTCTATTTTCAGCATATGTCTCCCCGATCGCCGATGCATGAAATCAAGTTCTATCAATATGTTGATGCTATACAATTATACACCACTATGAAGTCAAAGTCTGATATGAAGTGTCTCGAAAACCTCTAAATTTGCACCCGAGTGGTGCAAGTGTGGTTTGCACGAAACTAAATACTGCTCAATCTTGGAAAATTGGAGTTCTGCTGGTTGGCACTCCTAGACTTGCTTGGATTTGAAGTCTAAATTAAAATTTGGGTGAAATTTTAGCCCAAATGGTTTTGTCTCATTGCCACAAGATACATTCATTAGCAAAGATTTACATATGATGCCAATTGATCAGAATCAGTTCAACCATTCCCATTTAGGTTTGATTTGGAGAAACATTGATTATATAGACCAGTTGAGTATCAATTTCATGATCTCATTCTAATCGACAGAAAAAGGATTTACCTGTGAATCCCTACAGATATGATTTAAATTATTGTCGCAATTAATATGAATGCTCGTTAATTAAGAGTACTTTACAAAATCAAGTGTGTATGTGACGTAGACATGAACTTATTTTGATTTACCTTTGCGAATTTGTACTTTCTGCACACGAAGATGTTGGCTTAATGCTGCTTTGTTTTTCACTTCGCTCGTTTGTCTTGGCACCAACATCAGCGTCTTGACTTGTAGGAACACTTGATGATAACCTGGAAAATGAAACATCGCAAAAGTCGTGTAAATATGGCGCTTCTTCCGACATTATTCATTCTATAGCAATACCTGCCCTGTAGGTCATATGCCAAATTAAGATACATGCCAAGAAGAATTGTTTATTTTCAACAATTACACTTGGAAGATGTATTTATATAATCATCTGTCAGATCTTTTATTAAAAGTTCTGCAGACGAAACCGTGCCGTTTGCTGTTATGGTACATGCAAAGTTTCCTGGTTGTCAATCAATGTTAATATATGTACGTAAGATTAACTTTTTTTGCGTCGTAAGTAGCCAACCGTGCTAATTGGGGGTGCGAAAGCTCATCTATGTACATGAGATCATCGGAGGTTACTCATGTATCGAGTAATGTTTCTTGTCCATATCTGCATTAACATTCCAGGTAATGTATATATATATACACCAAAAGCGCTGTTGTGTGGCACTTTACCATCTGCAATGCCCTATTAACCAGCCATTGTCATAGACAGCAATATAAATCCTCCTTCACTTATCCAGAAATATTACAAAAGCCATCTGTTATCTTGCAGTGCGCCTTTCATAGATCCTTTGTTGTTTACGGAAGCTTCAGAATTCTGCAGATTGGTTGTGCTATCGTCAGCCCATACACACAATATTGTACTACTGTAAACAGCACGACTGCTTCTCTACACTAAACTAAGTATGCTCTTCTTTTGAATTGCAATTCACTTCATTCATTACTGCCTACTGCATCACTTTTCTCATTATCTATCATCCCACAGGACGCAATTTTTCATTCTTTGACCACTTCAAATTCATTTCTTCTCTATCCCCCCTCCTTGATGATTAAAATCCTCCACCTTGCTAAAGTGGAGGACTTCAATCTCCACCGTCACAGCCACATTGCCTCTGCCCTACTCTCCCTAGTCAACTCGTTTGATCTGCACCTGCTGTCATCCCCCCATACTTATACATCTGGCAGTACCCTGAACCGTATCTTACTTTCAGACAATGTATCACCTATCTCTACTGAGCTACACGCCCTCCCCCCCCGACCACTTTCTCATGTCCCTCACTATTTGTTTAACTTCCCTTACTCCTTCCACTCCATCCGCTAACCCCCATTCTATCCTTTGCTGGGACTTTCACTCCTATGGACACTTTCTTCCTGACTTCTCGCTTCTATTCCCTCCAACCTTATATCACTGACATTTCCTCCTTGAGCCCTGACTCTTCCTCTTCTTCCCTCTCTATTGTACTATCCTCTTCCCTCAACTACCTAGCCCCCCCCCCCCCTACGCCTTTGCTCCCTGTCAGCTAAGACCCCCCAGCCATTGATATCTGCCAACCTCAAATGTAAGTCGTGTTTTGTGCAAAGCTGAATGTCTGTGGGAGTTCTTCCCAACTCCTCAGAACTGGTCATCATATGACACCCTTCTCACCCACAGTCAAGCCACCTTAGAAGTAGACAAACAAGCCTACTTAAATCAAATTTTGTTCCGAGCCTCTCATCCCTACCAACTCTTCTTAACCCTTCGTAACCTCGTCTATCAGCCCCTCCCAGCCCTGCCTTCCTCTTTCCCTACCCCCACAGTCCTTGAATTTGCACACTTACTTCACTTTTAAAAAGCGGTTACTTCCCATGTAGCTATAATAGACTTATTCAACTACTTTTAGTCGAGCATACTGGACATTACACACAACTTAGTAATCATTGGAAAGATGTTATTAACCACGCAAAAAAGACTTAATTACACTTTTTTAGGACAATCTTATCTGACAGGCACTATTTTACTTTACTTTACCGAGTGTTAACATCCCCAGTTTTAACAGTAATCTCTTCATTGTTCAGCCAGCATTGGTATAAACATGGGCATTTTCGTTCTTTTCTATCATGTGTATCAGGCCTCCCCTTCCCCCCTCCCCCCTCTTTACCCAAAACGTTGACGTGTGCAGCAGTTTGTCGCTTGCGCACAATCGCTTCCACGCCGACGCCCACCCTTTTGGCCCCGCCCCCCCCTCCCTCCCGATACGTTTCCATTCATTGGCTACCACATTCTGATGATCTCCCCCCCCCCTCTCCCCTCAACTCGCTTTTAAGGGATTACATCTTGAATCATTGCCTCACTTGATGCAGCTAATCTGGCTGTGACGGTCCCACCTGATGACGGAGACTTGTGTTGCCTCCGAAACGTCGTGATCTTTATTTTATTTTTTATTAATTTTGATGTTTTACCTACGTGACTTTACCGAAAAAACCTAAGAATATGAATCGTTGCAGTCACGAAAGCTTCAAATCTAGAATTACACAGCACTGAGATGGCTCTACTAAACATTACTGATCTTAACAAGATCATGGATGACCCGTATGCTGCAGCATTGGTTGGCCTCGATCTCTCAGCTGCCTTCAACACCATCGACTGTGAGATACTCATCAGGTAGCTATGGTCAAGGTTTGGAGTATCAGGTATGACACTGGTGTGGATTGAGTCATAACTTTTTGGTCAATCAAAGTTTGTCAAGCTGGGTGACAAACAGCCATCACCTATGCCGTGCCTAGTTGGCATACGAGTCGTTCGTCCTCAGGCCTTTTCTATTTTCAGCATATGTCTCCCCGATCGCCGATGCATGAAATCAAGTTCTATCAATATGTTGATGCTACACAATTATACACCACTATGAAGTCAAAGTCTGATATGAAGTGTCTCGAAAACCTCTAAATTTGCACCCGAGTGGTGCAAGTGTGGTTTGCACGAAACTAAATACTGCTCAATCTTGGAAAATTGGAGTTCTGCTGGTTGGCACTCCTAGACTTGCTTGGATTTGAAGTCTAAATTAAAATTTGGGTGAAATTTTAGCCCAAATGGTTTTGTCTCATTGCCACAAGATACATTCATTAGCAAAGATTTACATATGATGCCAATTGATCAGAATCAGTTCAACCATTCCCATTTAGGTTTGATTTGGAGAAACATTGATTATATGGACGAGTTGAGTGTCAATTTCATGATCTCATTCTAATCGACGGAAAAAGGATTTACCTGTGAATCCCTACAGATATGATTTAAATTATTGTCGCAATTAATATGAATGCTCGTTAATTAAGAGTACTTTACAAAATCAATCGTGTATGTGATGTAGACATGATCTTATTTTGATGTACCTTTTCGAATTTGTACTTTCTGCACACGAAGATGTTGGCTTAATGCTGCCTTGTTTTTCACTTCGCTCGTTTGTGTTGGCACCAACATCAGCGTCTGGACTTGTAGGAACACTTGATGATAATCTGGAAAATGAAACATCGCAAAAGTCGTGTAAATATGGCTCTTCTTCCCACATTATTCATCCTATAGCAATACTTGCCCTATAGGTCATATGCCAAATTAAGATACATGCCAGGAAGAATTGTTTATTTTCAACAATTACACTTGGAAGATGTATTTATATAATCATCTGGCAGATCTTTTATTAAAAGTTCTGGAGACGAAACCGTGCCGTTTGCTGTCATGGTACATGCAAAGTTTCCTGGTTGTCAATCAATGTTAATATATGTACGTAAGATTAACTTTTTTTGCGTCGTAAGTAGCCAACTGTGCTAATTGGGGGTGCGAAAGCACATCTAGGTACATGAGATCATCGGAGGTTACTCATGTATCGAGTAATGTTTCTTGTCCATATCTGCATTAACATTCCAGGTAATGTATTTATATATACACTAAAAGCGCTGTTGTGTGGCACTTTACCATCTACAATGCCCTATTAACCAGCCATTGTCATAGACAGCAATATAAATCTCCCTTCACATATCCAGAAAGATTACAAAAGCCATCGGTCATCTTGAAGTGCGCCTTTCATAGATCCTTTGTTGTTTATGGAAGCTTCAGAATTCTGCAGATTGGTTGTGCTATCGTCAGCCTATACACACAATATTCTATTACTGTAAACAGCACGACTGCTTCTCTACACTCAACTAAGTATGCTCTTCTTTTGAATTGCAATTCACTTCATTCATTACTGCCTACTGCATCACTTTTCTCATTATTTACCATCCCACAGGACGCAATTTTTCCTTCTTTGACCACTTCATCTTCCTTCAATCCTCTATCCCCCTTCCTTGGTGATTGGAATCCTCCACCTTGCTAAAGTGGAGGACTTCAATCTCCACCGTCACAGCCACATTGCCTTTGCCCTACTCTCCCTAGTCAACTCGTTTGATCTCCACCTGTTGTCATCCCCCCATACTTATACATCTGGCAGTACCCTGAACCGTATCCTACTTTCAGACAATGTATCACCTATCTCTACTGAGGTACACGCCCCCCCCCCCCGACCACTTTCTCATGTCCCTCACAATTTGTTTAACTTCCCTTGCTCCTTCCACTCCATCCGCTAACCCCCATTCTATCCTTTGCTGGGACTTTCACTCCTATGGACACTTTATTCCTGACTTTTCGCTTCTATTCCCTCAAAACTTAAGTCACTGACATTTCCTCCCTACGCCCTGACTCTTCCTCTTCTTCCCTCTCTATTGTACTATCCTCTTCCCTCAACTTCCTAGCCCCCCCCCCCTACGCCTTTGCTCCCTGTCAGCTAAGACCCCCCAGCTATTGATATCTGCCAACCTCAAATGTAAGTCGTGTTTTGTGCAAAGCTGAATGTCTGTGGGAGTTCTTCCCAACTCCTCAGAACTGGTCATCATATGACACCCTTCTCACCCACAGTCAAGCCACCTTAGAAGTAGACAAACAAGCCTACTTAAATAAAATTTTGTTCCGAGCCTCTCATCCCTACCAACTCTTCTTAACCCTTCGTAACCTCGTCTATCAGCCCCTCTCAGCCCTGCCTTCCTCTTTCCCTACCCCCACAGTCCTTGAATTTGCACACTTACTTCACTTTTAAAAAGCGGTTACTTCCCATGTAGCTATAATAGACTTATTCAACTACTTTTAGTCGAGCATACTGGACATTACACACAACTTAGTAATCATTGGAAAGATGTTATTAACCACGCAAAAATGACTTAATTACACTTTTTTAGGACAATCTTATCTGACAGGCACTATTTTACTTTACTTTACCGAGTGTTAACATCCCCAGTTTTAACAGTAATCTCTTCATTGTTCAGCCAGCATTGGTATAAACATGGGCATTTTCGTTCTTTTCTATCATGTGTATCAGGCCCCCCCTCCCCCCTCTTTACCCAAAACGTTGACGTGTGCAGCAGTTTGTCGCTTGCGCACAATCGCTTCCACGCCGACGCCCACCCTTTTGGCCCCGCCCCCCCCTCCCTCCCGATACGTTTCCATTCATTGGCTACCACATTCTGATGATCTCCCCCCCCCTCTCCTCCCCCCTCAACTCGCTTTTAAGGGATTACATCTTGAATCATTGCCTCACTTGATGCAGCTAATCTGGCTGTGACGGTCCCACCTGATGACGGAGACTTGTGTTGCCTCCGAAACGTCGTGATCTTTATTTTATTTTATTTTTATTAATTTTGATGTTTTACCTACGTGACTTTACCGAAAAAACCTAAGAATATGAATCGTTGCAGTCACGAAAGCTTCAAATCTAGAATTACACAGCACTGAGATGGCTCTACTAAACATTACTGATCTTAACAAGATCATGGATGACCCGTATGCTGCAGCATTGGTTGGCCTCGATCTCTCAGCTGCCTTCAACACCATCGACTGTGAGATACTCATCAGGTAGCTATGGTCAAGGTTTGGAGTATCAGGTTATTATACTGGCGTGGATTGAGTCATAACTTTTTGGTTAATCAAAGTTTGTCAAGCTGCGTGACAAACAGTCATCACCTATGCCGTGCCTAGTTGGCATATGAGTGGTTCGTCCTCAGGCCTTTTCTATTTTCAGCATATGTCTCCCCGATCGCCGATGCATGAAATCAAGTTCTATCAATATGTTGATGCTACACAATTATAAACCACTATGAAGTCAACGTTAGATATGAAGAGTCTCGAAAACTTCTAAATTTGCACCCGAGTGGTGCAAGTGTGGTTTGCACGAAACTAAATACTGCTCAATCTTGGAAAATTGGAGTTCTGCTGGTTGGCCCTCCTATACTAGCTTGGATTTGAAGTCTAAATTAAAATTTGGGTGCAATTTTAGCCCAAATGGTTTTGTCTCATTGCCACAAGATACATTCATTAGCAAAGATGTACATATGATGCCAATTGATCAGAATCAGTTCAACCATTCCCATCTAGGGTAGATTTGGAGAAACATTGATTAGATAGACCAGTTGAGTATCAATTTCATGATCTCATTCTAATCGACGGAAAAAGGATTTACCTGTGAATCCCTACAGATATGATTTAAATTATTGTCGCAATTAATATGAATGCTCGTTAATTAAGAGTACTTTACAAAATCAATCGTGTATGTGATGTAGACATGATCTTATTTTGATGTACCTTTTCGAATTTGTACTTTCTGCACACGAAGATGTTGGCTTAATGCTGCCTTGTTTTTCACTTCGCTCGTTTGTGTTGGCACCAACATCAGCGTCTGGACTTGTAGGAACACTTGATGATAATCTGGAAAATGAAACATCGCAAAAGTCGTGTAAATATGGCTCTTCTTCCCACATTATTCATCCTATAGCAATACTTGCCCTATAGGTCATATGCCAAATTAAGATACATGCCAGGAAGAATTGTTTATTTTCAACAATTACACTTGGAAGATGTATTTATATAATCATCTGGCAGATCTTTTATTAAAAGTTCTGGAGACGAAACCGTGCCGTTTGCTGTCATGGTACATGCAAAGTTTCCTGGTTGTCAATCAATGTTAATATATGTACGTAAGATTAACTTTTTTTGCGTCGTAAGTAGCCAACTGTGCTAATTGGGGGTGCGAAAGCACATCTAGGTACATGAGATCATCGGAGGTTACTCATGTATCGAGTAATGTTTCTTGTCCATATCTGCATTAACATTCCAGGTAATGTATTTATATATACACTAAAAGCGCTGTTGTGTGGCACTTTACCATCTACAATGCCCTATTAACCAGCCATTGTCATAGACAGCAATATAAATCTCCCTTCACATATCCAGAAAGATTACAAAAGCCATCGGTCATCTTGAAGTGCGCCTTTCATAGATCCTTTGTTGTTTATGGAAGCTTCAGAATTCTGCAGATTGGTTGTGCTATCGTCAGCCTATACACACAATATTCTATTACTGTAAACAGCACGACTGCTTCTCTACACTCAACTAAGTATGCTCTTCTTTTGAATTGCAATTCACTTCATTCATTACTGCCTACTGCATCACTTTTCTCATTATTTACCATCCCACAGGACGCAATTTTTCCTTCTTTGACCACTTCATCTTCCTTCAATCCTCTATCCCCCTTCCTTGGTGATTGGAATCCTCCACCTTGCTAAAGTGGAGGACTTCAATCTCCACCGTCACAGCCACATTGCCTTTGCCCTACTCTCCCTAGTCAACTCGTTTGATCTCCACCTGTTGTCATCCCCCCATACTTATACATCTGGCAGTACCCTGAACCGTATCCTACTTTCAGACAATGTATCACCTATCTCTACTGAGGTACACGCCCCCCCCCCCCGACCACTTTCTCATGTCCCTCACAATTTGTTTAACTTCCCTTGCTCCTTCCACTCCATCCGCTAACCCCCATTCTATCCTTTGCTGGGACTTTCACTCCTATGGACACTTTATTCCTGACTTTTCGCTTCTATTCCCTCAAAACTTAAGTCACTGACATTTCCTCCCTACGCCCTGACTCTTCCTCTTCTTCCCTCTCTATTGTACTATCCTCTTCCCTCAACTTCCTAGCCCCCCCCCCCTACGCCTTTGCTCCCTGTCAGCTAAGACCCCCCAGCTATTGATATCTGCCAACCTCAAATGTAAGTCGTGTTTTGTGCAAAGCTGAATGTCTGTGGGAGTTCTTCCCAACTCCTCAGAACTGGTCATCATATGACACCCTTCTCACCCACAGTCAAGCCACCTTAGAAGTAGACAAACAAGCCTACTTAAATAAAATTTTGTTCCGAGCCTCTCATCCCTACCAACTCTTCTTAACCCTTCGTAACCTCGTCTATCAGCCCCTCTCAGCCCTGCCTTCCTCTTTCCCTACCCCCACAGTCCTTGAATTTGCACACTTACTTCACTTTTAAAAAGCGGTTACTTCCCATGTAGCTATAATAGACTTATTCAACTACTTTTAGTCGAGCATACTGGACATTACACACAACTTAGTAATCATTGGAAAGATGTTATTAACCACGCAAAAATGACTTAATTACACTTTTTTAGGACAATCTTATCTGACAGGCACTATTTTACTTTACTTTACCGAGTGTTAACATCCCCAGTTTTAACAGTAATCTCTTCATTGTTCAGCCAGCATTGGTATAAACATGGGCATTTTCGTTCTTTTCTATCATGTGTATCAGGCCCCCCCTCCCCCCTCTTTACCCAAAACGTTGACGTGTGCAGCAGTTTGTCGCTTGCGCACAATCGCTTCCACGCCGACGCCCACCCTTTTGGCCCCGCCCCCCCCTCCCTCCCGATACGTTTCCATTCATTGGCTACCACATTCTGATGATCTCCCCCCCCCTCTCCTCCCCCCTCAACTCGCTTTTAAGGGATTACATCTTGAATCATTGCCTCACTTGATGCAGCTAATCTGGCTGTGACGGTCCCACCTGATGACGGAGACTTGTGTTGCCTCCGAAACGTCGTGATCTTTATTTTATTTTATTTTTATTAATTTTGATGTTTTACCTACGTGACTTTACCGAAAAAACCTAAGAATATGAATCGTTGCAGTCACGAAAGCTTCAAATCTAGAATTACACAGCACTGAGATGGCTCTACTAAACATTACTGATCTTAACAAGATCATGGATGACCCGTATGCTGCAGCATTGGTTGGCCTCGATCTCTCAGCTGCCTTCAACACCATCGACTGTGAGATACTCATCAGGTAGCTATGGTCAAGGTTTGGAGTATCAGGTTATTATACTGGCGTGGATTGAGTCATAACTTTTTGGTTAATCAAAGTTTGTCAAGCTGCGTGACAAACAGTCATCACCTATGCCGTGCCTAGTTGGCATATGAGTGGTTCGTCCTCAGGCCTTTTCTATTTTCAGCATATGTCTCCCCGATCGCCGATGCATGAAATCAAGTTCTATCAATATGTTGATGCTACACAATTATAAACCACTATGAAGTCAACGTTAGATATGAAGAGTCTCGAAAACTTCTAAATTTGCACCCGAGTGGTGCAAGTGTGGTTTGCACGAAACTAAATACTGCTCAATCTTGGAAAATTGGAGTTCTGCTGGTTGGCCCTCCTATACTAGCTTGGATTTGAAGTCTAAATTAAAATTTGGGTGCAATTTTAGCCCAAATGGTTTTGTCTCATTGCCACAAGATACATTCATTAGCAAAGATGTACATATGATGCCAATTGATCAGAATCAGTTCAACCATTCCCATCTAGGGTAGATTTGGAGAAACATTGATTAGATAGACCAGTTGAGTATCAATTTCATGATCTCATTCTAATCGACGGAAAAAGGATTTACCTGTGAATCCCTACAGATATGATTTAAATTATTGTCGCAATTAATATGAATGCTCATTAATTAAGAGTACCTTACAAAATCAATTGTGTATGTGATGTAGACATGATCTTATTTTGATTTGCCTTTTCGAATTTGTACTTTCTGCACACGAAGATGTTGGCTTAATGCTGCCTTGTTTTTCACTTCGCTCGTTTGTGTTGGCACCAACATCAGCGTCTGGACTTGTAGGAACACTTGATGATAATCTGGAAAATGAAACATCGCAAAAGTCGTGTAAATATGGCTCTTATTCCCACATTATTCATCCTATAGCCATACCTGTCCTATAGGTCACATGCCAAATTAAGATATATGCCAAGAAGAATTGTTCATTTTCAACAATTACACTTGGAAAATGTATTTAGATAATCATCTGGCAGATCTTTAATTAAAAGTTCTGCAGAAGAAACCGTGCCGTTTGCTGTTATGGTACTTGCAAAGGATCCTGGTTGTCAATAAATGTTAATGTAAGTACGTAAGATGAACTTCTTTTGCATCATAAGTAGCCAATCGTGCTAATTTGGGGTACGAAAGCTATTAACCAGCCATTGTCATAGACAGCAATATAAATCTCCCTTCACATATCCAGAAAGATTACAAAAGCCATCGGTCATCTTGAAGTGCGCCTTTCATAGATCCTTTGTTGTTTACGGAAGCTTCAGAATTCTGCAGATTGGTTGTGCTATCGTCAGCCTATACACACAATATTCTATTACTGTAAACAGCACGACTGCTTCTCTACACTCAACTAAGTATGCTCTTCTTTTGAATTGCAATTCACTTCATTCATTACTGCCTACTGCATCACTTTTCTCATTATTTACCATCCCACAGGACGCAATTTTTCCTTCTTTGACCACTTCATCTTCCTTCAATCCTCTATCCCCCTTCCTTGGTGATTGGAATCCTCCACCTTGCTAAAGTGGAGGACTTCAATCTCCACCGTCACAGCCACATTGCCTTTGCCCTACTCTCCCTAGTCAACTCGTTTGATCTCCACCTGTTGTCATCCCCCCATACTTATACATCTGGCAGTACCCTGAACCGTATCCTACTTTCAGACAATGTATCACCTATCTCTACTGAGGTACACGCCCCCCCCCGACCACTTTCTCATGTCCCTCACAATTTGTTTAACTTCCCTTGCTCCTTCCACTCCATCCGCTAACCCCCATTCTATCCTTTGCTGAGACTTTCACTCCTATGGACACTTTATTCCTGACTTTTCGCTTCTATTCCCTCAAAACTTAAGTCACTGACATTTCCTCCCTACGCCCTGACTCTTCCTCTTCTTCCCTCTCTATTGTACTATCCTCTTCCCTCAACTACCTAGCCCCCCCCCCCTACGCCTTTGCTCCCTGTCAGCTAAGACCCCCCAGCTATTGATATCTGCCAACCTCAAATGTAAGTCGTGTTTTGTGCAAAGCTGAATGTCTGTGGGAGTTCTTCCCAACTCCTCAGAACTGGTCATCATATGACACCCTTCTCACCCACAGTCAAGCCACCTTAGAAGTAGACAAACAAGCCTACTTAAATCAAATTTTGTTCCGAGCCTCTCATCCCTACCAACTCTTCTTAACCCTTCGTAACCTCGTCTATCAGCCCCTCCCAGCCCTGCCTTCCTCTTTCCCTACCCCCACAGTCCTTGAATTTGCACACTTACTTCACTTTTAAAAAGCGGTTACTTCCCATGTAGCTATAATAGACTTATTCAACTACTTTTAGTCGAGCATACTGGACATTACACACAACTTAGTAATCATTGGAAAGATGTTATTAACCACGCAAAAATGACTTAATTACACTTTTTTAGGACAATCTTATCTGACAGGCACTATTTTACTTTACTTTACCGAGTGTTAACATCCCCAGTTTTAACAGTAATCTCTTCATTGTTCAGCCAGCATTGGTATAAACATGGGCATTTTCGTTCTTTTCTATCATGTGTATCAGGCCTCCCCCTCCCTCTCCCCCCTCCCCCCTCTTTACCCAAAACGTTGACGTGTGCAGCAGTTTGTCGCTTGCGCACAATCGCTTCCACGCCGACGCCCACCCTTTTGGCCCTGCCCCCCCCTCCCTCCCGATACGTTTCCATTCATTGGCTACCACATTCTGATGATCTCCCCCCCCCCTCTCCTCCACCCTCAACTCGCTTTTAAGGGATTACATCTTGAATCATTGCCTCACTTGATGCAGCTAATCTGGCTGTGACGGTCACACCTGATGACGGAGACTTGTGTTGCCTCCGAAACGTCGTGATCTTTATTTTATTTTATTTTTATTAATTTTGATGTTTTACCTACGTGACTTTACGGAAAAAACCTAAGAATATGAATCGTTGCAGTCACGAAAGCTTCAAATCTAGAATTACACAGCACTGAGATGGCTCTACTAAACATTACTGATCTTAACAAGATCATGGATGACCCGTATGCTGCAGCATTGGTTGGCCTCGATCTCTCAGCTGCCTTCAACACCATCGACTGTGAGATACTCATCAGGTAGCTATGGTCAAGGTTTGGAGTATCAGGTTATTATACTGGCGTGGATTGAGTCATAACTTTTTGGTTAATCAAAGTTTGTCAAGCTGGGTGACAAACAGTCATCACCTATGCCGTGCCTAGTTGGCATATGAGTGGTTCGTCCTCAGGCCTTTTATATTTTCAGCATATGTCTCCCCAATCGCCGATGCATGAAATCAAGTTCTATCAATATGTTGATGCTACACAACTATACACCACTATGAAGTCAAAGTCTGATATGAAGTGTCTCGAAAACCTCTAAATTTGCACCCGAGTGGTGCAAGTGTGGTTTGCACGAAACTAAATACTGCTCAATCTTGGAAAATTGGAGTTCTGCTGGTTGGCACTCCTATACTAGCTTGGATTTGAAGTCTAAATAAAAATTTGGGTGAAATTTTAGCCCAAATGGTTTTGTCTCATTGCCACAAGATATATTCATTAGCAAAGATTTACATATGATGCCAATTGATCAGAATCAGTTCAACCATTCCCATTTAGGTTTGATTTGGAGAAACATTGATTATATAGATCATTTGAATATCAATTTCATGATCTCATTCTAATCGACGGAAAAAGGATTTACCTGTGAATCCCTACAGATATGATTTAAATTATTGTCGCAATTGATATGAATGCTCATTAATTAAGAGTACCTTACAAAATCAATCGTGTATGTGATGTAGACATGATCTTATTTTGATGTACCTTTTCGAATTTGTACTTTCTGCACACGAAGATGTTGGCTTAATGCTGCCTTGTTTTTCACTTCGCTCGTTTGTGTTGGCACCAACATCAGCGTCTGGACTTGTAGGAACACTTGATGATAATCTGGAAAATGAAACATCGCAAAAGTCGTGTAAATATGGCTCTTCTTCCCACATTATTCATCCTATAGCAATACTTGCCCTATAGGTCATATGCCAAATTAAGATACATGCCAGGAAGAATTGTTCATTTTCAACAATTACACTTGGAATATGTATTTATATAATCATCTGGCAGATCTTTTATTAAAAGTTCTGGAGACGAAACCGTGCCGTTTGCTGTTATGGTACATGCAAAGTTTCCTGGTTGTCAATCAATGTTAATATATGCACGTAAGATTAACTTTTTTTGCGTCGTAAGTAGCCAACCGTGCTAATTGGGGGTGCGAAAGCTCATCTAGGTACATGAGATCATCGGAGGTTACTCATGTATCGAGTAATGTTTCTTGTCCATATCTGCATTAACATTCCAGGTAATGTATTTATATATACACCAAAAGCGCTGTTGTGTGGCACTTTACCATCTACAATGCCCTATTAACCAGCCATTGTCATAGACAGCAATATAAATCTCCCTTCACATATCCAGAAAGATTACAAAAGCCATCGGTCATCTTGAAGTGCGCCTTTCATAGATCCTTTGTTGTTTCCGGAAGCTTCAGAATTCTGCAGATTGGTTGTGCTATCGTCAGCCTATACACACAATATTCTACTACTGTAAACAGCACGACTGCTTCTCTACACTCAACTAAGTATGCTCTTTTTTTGAATTGCAATTCACTTCATTCATTACTGCCTACTGCATCACTTTTCTCATTATTTACCATCCCACAGGACGCAATTTTTCCTTCTTTGACCACTTCATCTTCCTTCAATCCTCTATCCCCCTTCCTTGGTGATTGGAATCCTCCACCTTGCTAAAGTGGAGGACTTCAATCTCCACCGTCACAGCCACATTGCCTTTGCCCTACTCTCCCTAGTCAACTCGTTTGATCTCCACCTGTTGTCATCCCCCCATACTTATACATCTGGCAGTACCCTGAACCGTATCCTACTTTCAGACAATGTATCACCTATCTCTACTGAGGTACACGCCCCCCCCCGACCACTTTCTCATATCCCTCACAATTTGTTTAACTTCCCTTGCTCCTTCCACTCCATCCGCTAACCCCCATTCTATCCTTTGCTGGGACTTTCACTCCTATGGACACTTTATTCCTGACTTTTCGCTTCTATTCCCTCAAAACTTAAGTCACTGACATTTCCTCCCTACGCCCTGACTCTTCCTCTTCTTCCCTCTCTATTGTACTATCCTCTTCCCTCAACTACCTAGCCCCCCCCCCTACGCCTTTGCTCCCTGTCAGCTAAGACCCCCCAGCCATTGATATCTGCCAACCTCAAATGTAAGTCGTGTTTTGTGCAAAGCTGAATGTCTGTGGGAGTTCTTCCCAACTCCTCAGAACTGGTCATCATATGACACCCTTCTCACCCACAGTCAAGCCACCTTAGAAGTAGACAAACAAGCCTACTTAAATCAAATTTTGTTCCGAGCCTCTCATCCCTACCAACTCTTCTTAACCCTTCGTAACCTCGTCTATCAGCCCCTCCCAGCCCTGCCTTCCTCTTTCCCTACCCCCACAGTCCTTGAATTTGCACACTTACTTCACTTTTAAAAAGCGGTTACTTCCCATGTAGCTATAATAGACTTATTCAACTACTTTTAGTCGAGCATACTGGACATTACACACAACTTAGTAATCATTGGAAAGATGTTATTAACCACGCAAAAAAGACTTAATTACACTTTTTTAGGACAATCTTATCTGACAGGCACTATTTTACTTTACTTTACCGAGTGTTAACATCCCCAGTTTTAACAGTAATCTCTTCATTGTTCAGCCAGCATTGGTATAAACATGGGCATTTTCGTTCTTTTCTATCATGTGTATCAGGCCTCCCCCTCCCCCCTCCCCCCTCTTTACCCAAAACGTTGACGTGTGCAGCAGTTTGTCGCTTGCGCACAATCGCTTCCACGCCGACGCCCACCCTTTTGGCCCCGCCCCCCCCCTCCCTCCCGATACGTTTCCATTCATTGGCTACCACATTCTGATGATCTCCCCCCCCTCTCCTCCCCCCTCAACTCGCTTTTAAGGGATTACATCTTGAAACATTGCCTCACTTGATGCAGCTAATCTGGCTGTGACGGTCCCACCTGATGACGGAGACTTGTGTTGCCTCCGAAACGTCGTGATCTTTATTTTATTTTTATTAATTTTGATGTTTTACCTACGTGACTTTACCGAAAAAACCTAAGAATATGAATCGTTGCAGTCACGAAAGCTTCAAATCTAGAATTACACAGCACTGAGATGGCTCTACTAAACATTACTGATCTTAACAAGATCATGGATGACCCGTATGCTGCAGCATTGGTTGGCCTCGATCTCTCAGCTGCCTTCAACACCATCGACTGTGAGATACTCATCAGGTAGCTATGGTCAAGGTTTGGAGTATCAGGTTATTATACTGGCGTGGATTGAGTCGTAACTTTTTGGTTAATCAAAGTTTGTCAAGCTGGGTGACAAACAGTCATCACCTATGCCGTGCCTAGTTGGCATATGAGTGGTTCGTCCTCAGGCCTTTTCTATTTTCAGCATATGTCTCCCCGATCGCCGATGCATGAAATCAAGTTCTATCAATATGTTGATGCTACACAATTATACACCACTATGAAGTCAACGTTAGATATGAAGAGTCTCGAAAACTTCTAAATTTGCACCCGAGTGGTGCAAGTGTGGTTTGCACGAAACTAAATACTGCTCAATCTTGGAAAATTGGAGTTCTGCTGGTTGGCACTCCTATACTAGCTTGGATTTGAAGTCTAAATTAAAATTTGGGGGCAATTTTAGCCCAAATGGTTTTGTCTCATTGCCACAAGATACATTCATTAGCAAAGATTTACATATGATGCCAATTGATCAGAATCAGTTCAACCATTCCCATCTAGGGTAGATTTGGAGAAACATTGATTAGATAGACCAGTTGAGTATCAATTTCATGATCTCATTCTAATCGATGGAAAAACGATTTACCTGTGAATCCCTACAGATATGATTTAAATTATTGTCGCAATTAATATGAATGCTCATTAATTAAGAGTACCTTGCAAAATCAATTGTGTATGTGATGTAGACATGATCTTATTTTGATTTGCCTTTTAGAATTTGTACTTTCTGCACACGAAGATGTTGGCTTAATGCTGCCTTGTTTTTCACTTCGCTCGTTTGTGTTGGCACCAACATCAGCGTCTGGACTTGTAGGAACACTTGATGATAATCTGGAAAATGAAACATCGCAAAAGTCGTGTAAATATGGCTCTTATTCCCACATTATTCATCCTATAGCAATACCTGTCCTATAGGTCATATGCCAAATTAAGATATATGCCAAGAAGAATTGTTCATTTTCAACAATTACACTTGGAAAATGTATTTAGATAATCATCTGGCAGATCTTTAATTAAAAGTTCTGCAGAAGAAACCGTGCCGTTTGCTGTTATGGTACTTGCAAAGTATCCTGGTTGTCAATAAATGTTAATGTAAGTACGTAAGATGAACTTCTTTTGCATCATAAGTAGCCAATCGTGCTAATTTGGGGTACGAAAGCTATTAACCAGCCATTGTCATAGACAGCAATATAAATCTCCCTTCACATATCCAGAAAGATTACAAAAGCCATCGGTCATCTTGAAGTGCGCCTTTCATAGATCCTTTGTTGTTTACGGAAGCTTCAGCATTCCTCAGATTGGTTGTGCTATCGTCAGCCTATACACACAATATTCTACTACTGTAAACAGCACGACTGCTTCTCTACACTCAACTAAGTATGCTCTTCTTTTGAATTGCAATTCACTTCATTCATTACTGCCTACTGCATCACTTTTCTCATTATTTACCATCCCACAGGACGCAATTTTTCCTTCTTTGACCACTTCATCTTCCTTCAATCCTCTATCCCCCTTCCTTGGTGATTGGAATCCTCCACCTTGCCAAAGTGGAGGACTTCAATCTCCACCGTCACAGCCACATTGCCTTTGCCCTACTCTCCCTAGTCAACTCGTTTGATCTCCACCTGTTGTCATCCCCCCATACTTATACATCTGGCAGTACCCTGAACCATATCCTACTTTCAGACAATGTATCACCTATCTCTACTGAGGTACACGCCCCCCCCGACCACTTTCTCATGTCCTTCACAATTTGTTTAACTTCCCTTGCTCCTTCCACTCCATCCGCTAACCCCCATTCTATCCTTTGCTGGGACTTTCACTCCTATGGACACTTTATTATTGACTTTTCGCTTCTATTCCCTCAAAACTTAAGTCACTGACATTTCCTCCCTACGCCCTGACTCTTCCTCTTCTTCCCTCTCTATTGTACTATCCTCTTCCCTCAACTACCTAGCCCCCCCCCCCCCCCCTACGCCTTTGCTCCCTGTCAGCTAAGACCCCCCAGCCATTGATATCTGCCAACCTCAAATGTAAGTCGTGTTTTGTGCAAAGCTGAATGTCTGTGGGAGTTCTTCCCAACTCCTCAGAACTGGTCATCATATGACACCCTTCTCACCCACAGTCAAGCCACCTTAGAAGTAGACAAACAAGCCTACTTAGATCAAATTTTGTTCCGAGCCTCTCATCCCTACCAACTCTTCTTAACCCTTCGTAACCTCGTCTATCAGCCCCTCCCAGCCCAGCCTTCCTCTTTCCCTACCCCCACAGTCCTTGAATTTGCACACTTACTTCACTTTTAAAAAGCGGTTACTTCCCATGTAGCTATAATAGACTTATTCAACCACTTTTAGTCGAGCATACTGGACATTACACACAACTTAGTAATCATTGGAAAGATGTTATTAACCACGCAAAAAAGACTTAATTACACTTTTTTAGGACAATCTTATCTGACAGGCACTATTTTACTTTACCGAGTGTTAACATCCCCAGTTTTAACAGTAATCTCTTCATTGTTCAGCCAGCATTGGTATAAACATGGGCATTTTCTTTCTTTTCTATCATGTGTATCAGGCCTCCCCCTCCCCCTCCCCCCTCCCCCCTCTTTACCCAAAACGTTGACGTGTGCAGCAGTTTGTCGCTTGCGCACAATCGCTTCCACGCCGACGCCCACCCTTTTGGCCCCGCCCCCCCCTCCCTCCCGATACGTTTCCATTCATTGGCTACCACATTCTGATGATCTCCCCCCCCCCTCTCCTCCCCCCTCAACTCGCTTTTAAGGGATTACATCTTGAAACATTGCCTCACTTGATGCAGCTAATCTGGCTGTGACGGTCCCACCTGATGACGGAGACTTGTGTTGCCTCCGAAACGTCGTGATCTTTATTTTATTTTTTATTAATTTTGATGTTTTACCTACGTGACTTTACCGAAAAAACCTAAGAATATGAATCGTTGCAGTCACGAAAGCTTCAAATCTAGAATTACACAGCACTGAGATGGCTCTACTAAACATTACTGATCTTAACAAGATCATGGATGACCCGTATGCTGCAGCATTGGTTGGCCTCGATCTCTCAGCTGCCTTCAACACCATCGACTGTGAGATACTCATCAGGTAGCTATGGTCAAGGTTTGGAGTATCAGGTTATTATACTGGCGTGGATTGAGTCGTAACTTTTTGGTTAATCAAAGTTTGTCAAGCTGGGTGACAAACAGTCATCACCTATGCCGTGCCTAGTTGGCATATGAGTGGTTCGTCCTCAGGCCTTTTCTATTTTCAGCATATGTCTCCCCGATCGCCGATGCATGAAATCAAGTTCTATCAATATGTTGATGCTACACAATTATACACCACTATGAAGTCAACGTTAGATATGAAGAGTCTCGAAAACTTCTAAATTTGCACCCGAGTGGTGCAAGTGTGGTTTGCACGAAACTAAATACTGCTCAATCTTGGAAAATTGGAGTTCTGCTGGTTGGCACTCCTATACTAGCTTGGATTTGAAGTCTAAATTAAAATTTGGGGGCAATTTTAGCCCAAATGGTTTTGTCTCATTGCCACAAGATACATTCATTAGCAAAGATTTACATATGATGCCAATTGATCAGAATCAGTTCAACCATTCCCATCTAGGGTAGATTTGGAGAAACATTGATTAGATAGACCAGTTGAGTATCAATTTCATGATCTCATTCTAATCGATGGAAAAACGATTTACCTGTGAATCCCTACAGATATGATTTAAATTATTGTCGCAATTAATATGAATGCTCATTAATTAAGAGTACCTTGCAAAATCAATTGTGTATGTGATGTAGACATGATCTTATTTTGATTTGCCTTTTAGAATTTGTACTTTCTGCACACGAAGATGTTGGCTTAATGCTGCCTTGTTTTTCACTTCGCTCGTTTGTGTTGGCACCAACATCAGCGTCTGGACTTGTAGGAACACTTGATGATAATCTGGAAAATGAAACATCGCAAAAGTCGTGTAAATATGGCTCTTATTCCCACATTATTCATCCTATAGCAATACCTGTCCTATAGGTCATATGCCAAATTAAGATATATGCCAAGAAGAATTGTTCATTTTCAACAATTACACTTGGAAAATGTATTTAGATAATCATCTGGCAGATCTTTAATTAAAAGTTCTGCAGAAGAAACCGTGCCGTTTGCTGTTATGGTACTTGCAAAGTATCCTGGTTGTCAATAAATGTTAATGTAAGTACGTAAGATGAACTTCTTTTGCATCATAAGTAGCCAATCGTGCTAATTTGGGGTACGAAAGCTATTAACCAGCCATTGTCATAGACAGCAATATAAATCTCCCTTCACATATCCAGAAAGATTACAAAAGCCATCGGTCATCTTGAAGTGCGCCTTTCATAGATCCTTTGTTGTTTACGGAAGCTTCAGCATTCCTCAGATTGGTTGTGCTATCGTCAGCCTATACACACAATATTCTACTACTGTAAACAGCACGACTGCTTCTTTACACTCAACTAAGTATGCTCTTCTTTTGAATTGCAATTCACTTCATTCATTACTGCCTACTGCATCACTTTTCTCATTATTTACCATCCCACAGGACGCAATTTTTCCTTCTTTGACCACTTCATCTTCCTTCAATCCTCTATCCCCCTTCCTTGGTGATTGGAATCCTCCACCTTGCTAAAGTGGAGGACTTCAATCTCCACCGTAACAGCCACATTGCCTTTGCCCTACTCTCCCTAGTCAACTCGTTTGATCTCCACCTGTTGTCATCCCCCCATACTTATACATCTGGCAGTACCCTGAACCATATCCTACTTTCAGACAATGTATCACCTATCTCTACTGAGGTACACGCCCCCCCCCGACCACTTTCTCATGTCCTTCACAATTTGTTTAACTTCCCTTGCTCCTTCCACTCCATCCGCTAACCCCCATTCTATCCTTTGCTGGGACTTTCACTCCTATGGACACTTTATTCCTGACTTTTCACTTCTATTCCCTCAAAACTTAAGTCACTGACATTTCCTCCCTACGCCCTGACTCTTCCTCTTCTTCCCTCTCTATTGTACTATCCTCTTCCCTCAACTACCTAGCCCCCCCCCCCCCTACGCCTTTGCTCCCTGTCAGCTAAGACCCCCCAGCCATTGATATCTGCCAACCTCAAATGTAAGTCGTGTTTTGTGCAAAGCTGAATGTCTGTGGGAGTTCTTCCCAACTCCTCAGAACTGGTCATCATATGACACCCTTCTCACCCACAGTCAAGCCACCTTAGAAGTAGACAAACAAGCCTACTTAAATCAAATTTTGTTCCGAGCCTCTCATCCCTACCAACTCTTCTTAACCCTTCGTAACCTCGTCTATCAGCCCCTCCCAGCCCAGCCTTCCTCTTTCCCTACCCCCACAGTCCTTGAATTTGCACACTTACTTCACTTTTAAAAAGCGGTTACTTCCCATGTAGCTATAATAGACTTATTCAACTACTTTTAGTCGAGCATACTGGACATTACACACAACTTAGTAATCATTGGAAAGATGTTATTAACCACGCAAAAAAGACTTAATTACACTTTTTTAGGACAATCTTATCTGACAGGCACTATTTTACTTTACCGAGTGTTAACATCCCCAGTTTTAACAGTAATCTCTTCATTGTTCAGCCAGCATTGGTATAAACATGGGCATTTTCTTTCTTTTCTATCATGTGTATCAGGCCTCCCCCTCCCCCCTCCCCCCTCTTTACCCAAAACGTTGACGTGTGCAGCAGTTTGTCGCTTGCGCACAATCGCTTCCACGCCGACGCCCACCCTTTTGGCCCCGCCCCCCCCTCCCTCCCGATACGTTTCCATTCATTGGCTACCACATTCTGATGATCTCCCCCCCCCCTCTCCTCCCCCCTCAACTCGCTTTTAAGGGATTACATCTTGAATCATTGCCTCACTTGATGCAGCTAATCTGGCTGTGACGGTCCCACCTGATGACGGAGACTTGTGTTGCCTCCGAAACGTCGTGATCTTTATTTTATTTTATTTTTCTTAATTTTGATGTTTTACCTACGTGACTTTACCGAAAAAACCTAAGAATATGAATCGTTGCAGTCACGAAAGCTTCAAATCTAGAATTACACAGCACTGAGATGGCTCTACTAAACATTACTGATCTTAACAAGATCATGGATGACCCGTATGCTGCAGCATTGGTTGGCCTCGATCTCTCAGCTGCCTTCAACACCATCGACTGTGAGATACTCATCAGGTAGCTATGGTCAAGGTTTGGAGTATCAGGTATGACACTGGTGTGGATTGAGTCGTAACTTTTTGGTCAATCAAAGTTTGTCAAGCTGGGTGACAAACAGCCATCACCTATGCCGTGCCTAGTTGGCATACGAGTCGTTCGTCCTCAGGCCTTTTCTATTTTCAGCATATGTCTCCCCGATCGCCGATGCATGAAATCAAGTTCTATCAATATGTTGATGCTACACAATTATACACCACTATGAAGTCAAAGTCTGATATGAAGTGTCTCGAAAACCTCTAAATTTGCACCCGAGTGGTGCAAGTGTGGTTTGCACGAAACTAAATACTGCTCAATCTTGGAAAATTGGAGTTCTGCTGGTTGGCACTCCTAGACTTGCTTGGATTTGAAGTCTAAATTAAAATTTGGGTGAAATTTTAGCCCAAATGGTTTTGTCTCATTGCCACGAGATACATTCATTAGCAAAGATTTACATATGATGCCAATTGATCAGAATCAGTTCAACCATTCCCATTTAGGTTTGATTTGGAGAAACATTGATTATATAGACGAGTTGAGTGTCAATTTCATGATCTCATTCTAATCGACGGAAAAAAGGATTTACCTGTGAATCCCTACAGATATGATTTAAATTATTGTCGCAATTAATATGAATGCTCATTAATTAAGAGTACCTTACAAAATCAATTGTGTATGTGATGTAGACATGATCTTATTTTGATGTACCTTTTCGAATTTGTACTTTCTGCACACGAAGATGTTGGCTTAATGCTGCCTTGTTTTTCACTTCGCTCGTTTGTGTTGGCACCAACATCAGCGTCTGGACTTGTAGGAACACTTGATGATAATCTGGAAAATGAAACATCGCAAAAGTCGTGTAAATATGGCTCTTCTTCCCACATTATTCATCCTATAGCAATACTTGCCCTATAGGTCATATGCCAAATTAAGATACATGCCAGGAAGAATTGTTTATTTTCAACAATTACACTTGGAAGATGTATATATATAATCATCTGGCAGATTTTTTATTAAAAGTTCTGGAGACGAAACCGTGCCGTTTGCTGTTATGGTACATGCAAAGTTTCCTGGTTGTCAATCAATGTTAATATATGTACGTAAGATTAACTTTTTTTGCGTCGTATGTAGCCAACTGTGCTAATTGGGGGTGCGAAAGCTCATCTAGGTACATGAGATCATCGGAGGTTACTCATGTATCGAGTAATGTTTCTTGTCCATATCTGCATTAACATTCCAGGTAATGTATTTATATATATGTAATGTAGTAACTCGGCGGGAGACGACTTCACGGGTAACACACTCTTTATTTTACCAAACTCGTTCACAGGTGACTAACACCTACTTTGTATCTCGGGTGACAAACACCCACTTAGTATCTCGGGTGACAAACACCCACTTAGTATCTCGGGTGACAAACACCCACTTAGTATCTCGGGTGACAAACACCCACTTAGTATCTCGGGTGACAAACACCCACTTAGTATCTCGGGTGACAAACACCCACTTAGCTACTCGGCGACTAACGCCCACTGAGCTACTCGGGTGACCAACACCCACTTAGCTACTCGGCGACTAACGCCCCTGAGCTACTCGGGACACTCCCTGCCCGGGGTATCCGTCTTGACTGTGGGTCCCCAGCCCGACCCACGTGGGCGTCGGACCCCGGGTCCCACAGCCTCGCCTCCGAGCCACACAGGGCCCCGGTCCCCACAAGGACGGCGGGACTAGGGGTCTCGGGGCACTAGGTCTTCAGCTCCGTCTTCTGGTCTTCAACTGGGTAACTCTCCCCGAGTGCTCTCGCGCGTCCCCCTTTATACCCCACCTGCGGACGTCGCTGCGAGCACCCATCTTATTCGACCAATCACTGGGCGCTGGCTACGATCCTGTTTTCCCACATCTCAGCGTGCCTCACCACCCACGCCGCGCCGTCATCTGTCACTCCCGGCGCGCGCGTCCACACCACGCCCACAACGCGTGCCCAACCCCGCACCCCGCGCCGCCCCGTGATCCATCACTGTCACAGTCGGCGCACGTCAACACCACCACTACATCACCCCCTACCACATAGCTCGCAGCCGACCCGGCTGCTATAAAAATATACAAACCCCCCTGTGTGCCCCGTAACACAACACAACAACAAGAACAACAACTAACGTAACAACACAACACGACGCGAACACTACCATCCGCAACCATCAACCAATGCCACCGCGACAATAGAACAATATATACAAACCGGCGAGTGACAATAGCAATGTGTATGCAGAAAGAAAAATAAATGTAAAATTTTTTTTTCTTTTTTTTTTCTCTCTCGACTCGTGCAGCGTCCCATTCTTTCCGAGCGTCCCTACAACGGGACATTACCCCGGCAGAGGGGAACACCGGGCGAGCTCGGTGTTGAGAAAAAACGTCTTCATGAAAATTGTTGTGCCCTAGCCCGAGTCCGCCTTGCCGGTCCGTCGTACGGCACCAGACGCGGTTGAACGTCCGGTGGTGCCGGCGGTTCAGGAAGACATCGGCCAGGCATCGAGGACCCGTGCGTGCCGCGGGGTTCAGGCTCCCGACGGTCAGCAGCCGTCAAGCCCGAGGCACCTGGGGGTGGGTCAGGTGGAGACACGTGAGGATCAGCCTGCGACACCTCCCTCCCCGAGTCGACGGTCACATCACACGCCCGGTCGTTACGGCACAGAACGGGGTCACACGGTGCCGCATAGGGCTTCAGTCGGGAGGGGTGCACGTACCAACGGCGTTTTTCCCATTTAATCTGTATACTCTGGGGTCGTGCAACCCGCACAATTTCCACCGGTCCCCTCCAAGGTCTCAACAACTTGGGGGACGTAGCCAACGGTGCATGTGGACAATGCAGCCAGGCCTTATCGCCTGGTTTCCAATCATGCGTATGCACCCTCCGCCCATGCAATCTCTCGTTCGCAATTTGCCGCGACCGCGAATTCAACCTCGCCGCCTCCCGCGCTTCAGTCAATTTGGCGATATTAAATTTGATGTGGTCTGCCAATTTTGATTTTGCACGTGGCTGGGAAATCCCCAGTTGGACGTCCATGGCCGGATCGGCCTCCCGCCCATACATAAGAAAAAATGGGGAAAACCCCGTCGCCGCATGAGGGGCCATTCGATAGGCCGCGAGTACCCCCGGCACCTGTAAGTCCCAATCAACCTGATCGTCGCAGACCTGTTGGCACAACATAGACGTAATCGTCCTGTTCAGACGCTCAACCATCCCGTCAGTCTGCGGGTGGTAGGGGGAAGTACGCACTTTCTTTGTACCCAACAGGTCGCACACCTCGCGCAACAAAACGCTCGAAAAATTATTTCCTTGATCCGTCAGCAAGCGTTCGGGGGCGCCCTTGTCCAAAACATAACCCTGGACGAAGGCGTCCGCCACCGCTGCAGCCGACTGGTTGGCGAGTGGCCATGCCATGGGCCATCGGGTGAAGTATTCTACGCCAACCAGCAGGAACCTATTTCCCCTTGGTGTAGCAGGAAAGGGCCCCAAGATGTCCAACGCAACCAATTCGTTTATGCGCGAAACTTGAATGGATTGCAGCGGTGGATTAGCTGCCAATGGTGGCGGTTTCCTTTTGGCGCACCCTACGCATCCCTTAAGAATATTCGCCACGTCGTTACCCATCCCCGGCCAATAATAGTCTCGCTGGATTAGGGCGAGCGTTTTGTGAAAACCCAGATGCATGAGCCGTTCATGAGCTGCCAGAACGACCCTACCCCGCATAGCAACAGGCACAACGAGCACGTGACGCCGGGACATGTTGTCCCACTTCATCAAAAGGCCCTGCTTGCACACCCAGGAACCGACCCGCGCATCCCCTACCTCGGGAGCGCCAACTTTTCGACGTAGCGTAAGTAGGGAGCTGTCGGACATTTGGAGACGGCCCCACTCAATGAGGGGCAACGACAACAGCGAATCCCTCCCCGTGGGGGCGTCGACTCCCGGGGTGTCAGTGGCGGCGATGGCAACTCCCAGGGTGCCGGCGACCGGGGGTTTGCACCGCGCCGATCCCAACAAACATGTGCAGTCCGTGCACGGTGGCAACCGCGACAAGGCGTCCGCATTTGAGTGTCGCAATCCCTTGCGGTAAATCGTCGTGAATTGGTAGTCCTGAAGGACCTCCAACCATCGGGACAATTGGCCCGATGGCTGTGCCACGCGCATAGCAAATTGTAGAGCCGCATGGTCCGTACGGACCGTAAAATTACGGCCGTAAAGATACGGCCTGAATTGCTGTGTAAAAAACACAATCGCTAACAATTCACGACGAGTTACGCAATAGCGTTGTTCGGCGCGGGAAAGAACTCTACTACCGTAGGCGACCACCCGTTCAACCCCCCCGACCACCTGTGAGAGCACCCCCCCGATACCCGTGTTGCTGGCATCTGTGTCAAGCAAAAACGGTTGTGTGAAATCGGGGTAACACAAGGGGGAAGCCTGCACCAAGGCGTCACGAAGGGAGCAGAACGCAGCCTCCTCTTCCGCCCCCCAGTGAAACCGCACACCCTTAGCCGTCAAAGCGTGCAGGGGCCTGCCTATGGTGGCAAATTGCTTGACAAAACGACGGTAATAGGAGGCGAAACCAATGAAACTGCGAACCTCCGTGACCGAGGTTGGCGTTGGCCATGAGCTGACGCAATGCGTCTTAGCAGGGTCCGTCGAGATCCCTGAACGACTCACGATATGGCCCAAATACCTGACCGATTCCCGAAGCAGAAAACATTTAGCCGGTTTAAATTTAAGCTTAGCGGAACGCATCCTGAGGAACACCGCTCTCAGTCGCTGGAGGTGCTCCTCAAAAGTCCGACTAAAGACGATGATATCGTCGAGATAAATCAAACAGGTATCCCATTGGAGGCCCGACAAAACCAATTCCATGAGTCTCTGGAACGTGGCGGGAGCGGAATGTAAGCCCATGGGCAAACGGTTGAATTCAAATAGGCCACCAGGTGTCCGGAAAGTGGTTTTAGGTTTAGACTCGTTATCGAGTGGCAATTGCCAAAATCCGGAAAGCAGATCGAGTGTGGAAAAAAACTGTGCTCCCGCGAAGGCATCCAGCGACTCATCCATCCTGGGGAGCGGATACGCATCCGCCATCGAGATTTTGTTTAAGCGGCGGAAATCGACACAAAACCGCAAGGACCCGTCCTGTTTTTTTACTAGGACAATAGGAGCACCCCACGGACTAGAAGAGGGCGAAATGATATCGGCCGCCAACATATCATTAACCGCCGATTGCACATGCTCCTTCTCGGCTGGGCTGAGCCGGAAGGGATTCTGACGAATAGGGGCCGCGTCCCCTGTAGCTATGTGGTGGCGCAACAGGTCAGTGCAGCCGATATCGTACTTATGTTTGCTGAACACGTCAGCAAACTCGAGTAGCAAACCCCTCAATGCTCCCAATTGCACCTTGGACAAGTTAGCAGAACCGGCACACAACGAGTCCAACCACTCAGTCCCCTCATCACTTGGAGGATGCGACTTGACAGTGAAATCTGCTTGAGCCACGAGCCGTTCCTCAACGGGTAGCGGCGCGGCGTGAGCCAGCACCGTTCCCTGCGCAATTACGGCCGGCCGCGACCCCGTATTCAGGACCATTACGAACGGCTCACTGTCCCCTCTCACCATGGTTTGAGCAACCGCTAAGTCGAGGCCCCTTCTGGCCCTGTTAGACGGCCCCAACAGCACCCCCTGTGCCTCCGCACCCACCTCGAGTGGCTTCCTCAACCGAAGGGGTACTAACATTTGCGATCCCGGGGGCACCCGTACAGTGTGAGTTGCCAGCGCCTGCACCGTCGCACAAACCGTGCGTATTTTGGTAGGGCTCGTCAACAACGCAACCCGCCGACCTGACGGAAGCTCAATGCAGGCCTGATCTATAAGAATTTTGATGGGCATTTTGGACAAAAAGTCCGTACCTAGCAAACAGGGAACGGCCAGCGATGATGATACAAAAATAGGGCCCGCCAATTTGATGTCACCAATGCAAATAGTCGCCCGAATCTGGCCGATGATCCCCAGGGATCCCCCATTCGCCGCATAAAATGGCACGTCTACTGGCAGAAGGGGTCTACTTTGGACGGGAAGAATGTTATAAATAAGGTCCGAGATGATGGTGGCCGACGCACCCGTGTCCACAAGCACCCGGACCTCAACCCCGTCAATAAACCCCGTTACCACGGACGACCCGGCCGACGCAGCCACGATCCTGTGGGCCAATTCGGACCACTCGACTGCTTGCTGGCCGTGTACGGACCCCCCTCGCCGAAGTGAACCCCCGGCACCCAGCCGCGAACCCCCCACCGCCAAGCGGCGACCCGAATGTGCCGTGTTTGTGGACCGAACGTGTGAGGTGCCGCGACTTGCCGGGTTTTGTTGGGATGACTTGTGGGCCTGGTCGTCGTCCCGACGTGGTCCTGTGGCGCGCTGACGCGGGGCCCGGCACCCGGCTGCGACGTGACCCCGAAGGCCGCAGTTGTAGCAGACGACGAGGGACGTCGTAGGTTTCGGTTGCTCCAGCTTGCGGGATGAACGTGTGGGCGAACGACCTCCCGTTCTCCACTCCCCCGGACGCGATGCAGCGAAGGCCTGCTCCTGATCCGCAGCTGGCTGAGGTTCGGCGATCGTGGCGGCCAGTGCCGCGTTCCCCGCCCATTTGCAGACGACCCCCGGCTTGCGTTTGAGGACCTCGTACGCGTGAATGCTCGTGGCGATCGCCAGGGAGCAGATATCCATTTCGTCCGCCACATTGATGAGGACCCCCAACTCGTGGGCCAACGCCAGCAGCTGCTCCATCACCATGGCGTCCTTCCCCTCCTTATCCATGCGGGGAAAAGCTGCGTCCGCCAAGGCGAGCAGTGCCGTGCGATAGGCGAGCGTCGTTTCTCCAGCCACCTTCCGCCGATCGTAGAACTGGTGGCGACACGTGGAGGGCGGTCCGAACACCTTCGCCATCAGGTGTAGTGCGGCCTGGAGCGTAGAGCGGGACGACCTTGCAGCAGATGTGAAGGCTGCAAGCGCGTCGTCGTCGAGCATCGCTGGCAACACACGCAGGGCAGTGGTGTCGGACCACCCCGACATCTCCTGATGAGCGAGGAACCTTCGTTGGAAGGCTCCCCAGTCGCCCCCATCCGCCTTGAACGCCGACAGCGCGGGCAATCTTTGCTGGAGGACCCGATCGTCGTCGACGTCGGAGAGATTTTCCCGCGCTCCGCTGTAGTTGTGTAAAATGTCGGCTCGGTTGTCAGGCGCAAAATGGAGAGCTCCGGCGCGCGCTGATGACGTGGGCTGCGCTGAGCGGAGGTCTCCGGCCACGTGGTGTCCGTGTTTCCCGCCAATCGATGGCGGCCCCTCAAAAACGGCGGCAACTTCCAGACTTTTGGCGCGAAGCGCCTTTTGGCGGGATCCCTCCAACGTCGCCTTCTCCACCAACCCCGCAGCCGTTTTTCCGCTCGCCGGAACGGAGATGTCCGCCAAGACAGCGGCGGCGGCGAGTAGCAACTCCGCCAACCGGGAGTGCGCGTCTTGGAGGCTGGTGTCGGAGGCGAGCGGAGCGTCGGCCATCACCGCGAAGTGCTGCATCGGCGGCAGCTCCTCGTCCTCTCCTCCCGAGGTTGGTGTCCCCGGTACGCCGTCGTCGTCCCGACCTCGCTCGTGGGTACGGGTAGTCTTCCTCGTGTCCATACTTCTTGAAGACAGGTTTACTTCTGACGCCAGTTGTAATGTAGTAACTCGGCGGGAGACGACTTCACGGGTAACACACTCTTTATTTTACCAAACTCGTTCACAGGTGACTAACACCTACTTTGTATCTCGGGTGACAAACACCCACTTAGTATCTCGGGTGACAAACACCCACTTAGTATCTCGGGTGACAAACACCCACTTAGTATCTCGGGTGACAAACACCCACTTAGTATCTCGGGTGACAAACACCCACTTAGTATCTCGGGTGACAAACACCCACTTAGCTACTCGGCGACTAACGCCCACTGAGCTACTCGGGTGACCAACACCCACTTAGCTACTCGGCGACTAACGCCCCTGAGCTACTCGGGACACTCCCTGCCCGGGGTATCCGTCTTGACTGTGGGTCCCCAGCCCGACCCACGTGGGCGTCGGACCCCGGGTCCCACAGCCTCGCCTCCGAGCCACACAGGGCCCCGGTCCCCACAAGGACGGCAGGACTAGGGGTCTCGGGGCACTAGGTCTTCAGCTCCGTCTTCTGGTCTTCAACTGGGTAACTCTCCCCGAGTGCTCTCGCGCGTCCCCCTTTATACCCCACCTGCGGACGTCGCTGCGAGCACCCATCTTATTCGACCAATCACTGGGCGCTGGCTACGATCCTGTTTTCCCACATCTCAGCGTGCCTCACCACCCACGCCGCGCCGTCATCTGTCACTCCCGGCGCGCGCGTCCACACCACGCCCACAACGCGTGCCCAACCCCGCACCCCGCGCCGCCCCGTGATCCATCACTGTCACAGTCGGCGCACGTCAACACCACCACTACATATACACCAAAAGCGCTGTTGTGTGGCACTTTACCATCTACAATGCCCTATTAACCAGCCATTGTCATAGACAGCAATATAAATCTCCCTTCACATATCCAGAAAGATTACAAAAGCCATCGGTCATCTTGAAGTGCGCCTTTCATAGATCCTTTGTTGTTTACGGAAGCTTCAGAATTCTGCAGATTGGTTGTGCTATCGTCAGCCTATACACACAATATTCTACTACTGTAAACAGCACGACTGCTTCTCTACACTCAACTAAGTATGCTCTTCTTTTGAATTGCAATTCACTTCATTCATTACTGCCTACTGCATCACTTTTCTCATTATTTACCATCCCACAGGACGCAATTTTTCCTTCTTTGACCACTTCATCTTCCTTCAATCCTCTATCCCCCTTCCTTGGTGATTGGAATCCTCCACCTTGCTAAAGTGGAGGACTTCAATCTCCACCGTCACAGCCACATTGCCTTTGCCCTACTCTCCCTAGTCAACTCGATTGATCTCCACCTGTTGTCATCCCCCCATACTTATACATCTGGCAGTACCCTGAACCGTATCCTACTTTCAGACAATGTATCACCTATCTCTACTGAGCTACACGCCCCCCCCCCGACCACTTTCTCATGTCCCTCACAATTTGTTTAACTTCCCTTGCTCCTTCCACTCCATCCGCTAACCCCCATTCTATCCTTTGCTGGGACTTTCACTCCTATGGACACTTTATTCCTGACTTATCGCTTCTATTCCCTCAAAACTTAAGTCACTGACATTTCCTCCCTACGCCCTGACTCTTCCTCTTCTTCCCTCTCTATTGTACTATCCTCTTCCCTCAACTACCTAGCCCCCCCCCCCCCCTACGCCTTTGCTCCCTGTCAGCTAAGACCCCCCAGCCATTGATATCTGCCAACCTCAAATGTAAGTCGTGTTTTGTGCAAAGCTGAATGTCTGTGGGAGTTCTTCCCAACTCCTCAGAACTGGTCATCATATGACACCCTTCTCACCCACAGTCAAGCCACCTTAGAAGTAGACAAACAAGCCTACTTAAATCAAATTTTGTTCCGAGCCTCTCATCCCTACCAACTCTTCTTAACCCTTCGTAACCTCGTCTATCAGCCCCTCCCAGCCCTGCCTTCCTCTTTCTCTACCCCCACAGTCCTTGAATTTGCACACTTACTTCACTTTTAAAAAGCGGTTACTTCCCATGTAGCTATAATAGACTTATTCAACTACTTTTAGTCGAGCATACTGGACATTACACACAACTTAGTAATCATTGGAAAGATGTTATTAACCACGCAAAAAAGACTTAATTACACTTTTTTAGGACAATCTTATCTGACAGGCACTATTTTACTTTACTTTACCGAGTGTTAACATCCCCAGTTTTACCAGTAATCTCTTCATTGTTCAGCCAGCATTGGTATAAACATGGGCATTTTCGTTCTTTTCTATCATGTGTATCAGGCCTCCCCCTCCCCCCTCCCCCCTCTTTACTCAAAACGTTGACGTGTGCAGCAGTTTGTCGCTTGCGCACAATCGCTTCCACGCCGACGCCCACCCTTTTGGCCCCGCCCCCCCCTCCCTCCCGATACGTTTCCATTCATCGGCTACAACATTCTGATGATCTCCCCCCCCCCTCTCCTCCCCCCTCAACTCGCTTTTAAGGGATTACATCTTGAATCATTGCCTCACTTGATGCAGCTAATCTGGCTGTGACGGTCCCACCTGATGACGGAGACTTGTGTTGCCTCCGAAACGTCGTGATCTTTATTTTATTTTTATTAATTTTGATGTTTTACCAACGTGACTTTACCGAAAAAACCTAAGAATATGAATCGTTGCAGTCACGAAAGCTTCAAATCTAGAATTACACAGCACTGAGATGGCTCTACTAAACATTACTGATCTTAACAAGATCATGGATGACCCGTATGCTGCAGCATTGGTTGGCCTCGATCTCTCAGCTGCCTTCAACACCATCGACTGTGAGATACTCATCAGGTAGCTATGGTCAAGGTTTGGAGTATCAGATTATTATACTGGCGTGGATTGAGTCATAACTTTTTGGTTAGTCAAAGTTTGTCAAGCTGGGTGACAAACAGTCATCACCTATGCCGTGCCTAGTTGGCATATGAGTGGTTCGTCCTCAGGCCTTTTCTATTTTCAGCATATGTCTCCCCGATCGCCGATGCATGAAATCAAGTTCTATCAATATGTTGATGCTACACAATTATACACCACTATGAAGTCAACGTTAGATATGAAGAGTCTCGAAAACTTCTAAATTTGCACCCGAGTGGTGCAAGTGTGGTTTGCACGAAACTAAATACTGCTCAATCTTGGAAAATTGGAGTTTTGCTGGTTGGCACTCCTATACTAGCTTGGATTTGAAGTCTAAATTAAAATTTGGGTGCAATTTTAGCCCAAATGGTTTTGTCTCATTGCCACAAGATACATTCATTAGCAAAGATTTACATATGATGCCAATTGATCAGAATCAGTTCAACCATTCCCATCTAGGGTAGATTTGGAGAAACATTGATTAGATAGACCAGTTGAGTATCAATTTCATGATCTCATTCTAATCGACGGAAAAAGGATTTACCTGTGAATCCCTACAGATATGATTTAAATTATTGTCGCAATTAATATGAATGCTCATTAATTAAGAGTACCTTACAAAATCAATTGTGTATGTGATGTAGACATGATCTTATTTAGATTTGCCTTTTCGAATTTGTACTTTCTGCACACGAAGATGTTGGCTTAATGCTGCCTTGTTTTTCACTTCGCTCGTTTGTGTTGGCACCAACATCAGCGTCTGGACTTGTAGGAACACTTGATGATAATCTAGAAAATGAAACATCGCAAAAGTCGCGTAAATATGGCTCTTCTTCCCACATTATTCATCCTATAGCAATACCTGCCCTATAGGTCATATGCCAAATTAAGATATATGCCAAGAAGAATTGTTCATTTTCAACAATTACACTTGGAAAATGTATTTGGATACTCATCTGGCAGATCTTTAATTAAAAGTTCTGCAGAAGAAACCGTGCCGTTTGCTGTTATGGTACTTGCAAAGTATCCTGGTTGTCAATAAATGTTAATGTAAGTACGTAAGATGAACTTCTTTTGCATCATAAGTAGCCAATCGTGCTAATTTGGGGTACGAAAGCTATTAACCAGCCATTGTCATAGACAGCAATATAAATCTCCCTTCACATATCCAGAAAGATTACAAAAGCCATCGGTCATCTTGAAGTGCGCCTTTCATAGATCCTTTGTTGTTTACGGAAGCTTCAGAATTCTGCAGATTGGTTGTGCTATCGTCAGCCTATACACACAATATTGTAGTACTGTAAACAGCACGACTGCTTCTCTACACTCAACTAAGTATGCTCTTCTTTTGAATTGCAATTCACTTCATTCATTACTGCCTACTGCATCACTTTTCTCATTATTTACCATCCCACAGGACGCAATTTTTCCTTCTTTGACCACTTCATCTTCCTTCAATCCTCTATCCCCCTTCCTTGGTGATTGGAATCCTCCACCTTGCTAAAGTGGAGGACTTCAATCTCCACCATCACAGCCACATTGCCTTTGCCCTGCTCTCCCTAGTCAACTCGTTTGATCTCCACCTGTTGTCATCCCCCCATACTTATACATCTGGCAGTACCCTGAACCGTATCCTACTTTCAGACAATGTATCACCTATCTCTACTGAGCTACACGCCCCCCCCCCCCCCCCGACCACTTTCTCATGTCCCTCACAATTTGTTTAACTTCCCTTGTTCCTTCCACTCCATCCGGTAACCCCCATTCTATCCTTTGCTGGGACTTTCACTCCTATGGACACTTTATTCCTGACTTCTCGCTTCTATTCCCTCAAAACTTATGTCACTGACATTTCCTCCCTACGCCCTGACTCTTCCTCTTCTTCCCTCTCTATTGCACTATCCTCTTCCCTTAACTACCTAGCCTCCCTGCGCCTTTGCTCCCTGTAAGCTAAGACCCCCAGCCATGGATATCTGTCAACCTCAAATGTGTAATGCGAGCGTTAATGGGGTTGCTGCTGGGCTCTGGCCCAATCACACGGCCCGGGGTATTGGCGGGCGGAGCCCAGTATGGGGGGCGTGTGGGAGGGGCCGCCGTTCACCTCGGGTCCAATTGGAAGCGAGGTGAATGGAGGTGGAGCCAGCAGGGCAGTATGGGAAGGCCGGATCTGACGGTCCGGAAGGGGAGGAGTCAGGGTCACGTGGGAGAGGATATAAGTGGGAGCCCGGAAGAGATCGGGGTCAGTTGTTGGAGTGAAGAAGCGGGACCACGTTGGGTGGCCGCCGCGCCATCAGCCACGTGGCTGATGGGGCTTTGGCACACCGTCGGCCAGCGGTCTGCGGAGCCGGGGGGAGCTGGAGAGACTGACGGAACAGCACGTGCGGGGCACGTCGCGAGGAGAGCGCGTGCGGGGCACGTCGCGAGGAGGGAGAGACTGACGGAAGAGCGCGTGCGGGGTACGTCGCGAGGAGAGCGCATGCGGAGATGCTGGTCCACTGTCAGGACCAGCGGGGTGTGAGGAAGAGTGGAGGAGCTGACGAGGGAGCGAGTGCGGGGCGCGCACGAGACGACGCTGGTCCGCGGACAAGACCCAGCAGGGGTGGAGAAAGAAACTAAATAAAAGACCAACGGAGATAGCAGTGCCTGATGGAGTCTTTAATTACAAATGTAATAGTCGTTCTTTATGCAAAGATCAATGTCTGTGGGAGTTCTTGCCAACTCCTCAGAACTGGTCATCCTATGACACCCTTCTCACCCACTGTCAAGCCATCTTAGAAGTGGCCAAACACGCCTACTTAAATATAATTTTGTCCCGAGCCTCTCATTCTTACCAACTCTTCTTAACCCTTCGTAACCTCGTCCATCAGCCCCTCTCAGCCCTGTCTTCCTCTTTCCCTACCCCCACAGTCCATGAATTTGCACACTTACTTCACTTCTAAAAATCGGTTAATTCCCATGTCGCTACAATAGACTTATTCAACCACTTTTAGTCGACATACTGGACATTACACAGCACTGAGACGGCTCTACTAAACACTACTGATCTTAACAAGATCATGGATGACCCCTATGCTGCAGCATTGGTTGGCCTCGATCTTTTAGCTGCCTTCAACACCATCGACTGTGAGATACTCATCAGGTAGCTATGGTCAAGGTTTGGAGTATCAGGTATGACACTGAGGAAGATTGAGCCGTAACTTTTTGATCAATCAACGTTTGCCAAGCTGGGTTACAAACAGTCACCACCTATGCCGTGCCTAGTTGTCGTATGAGTGGTTCGTCCTCAGGCCTTTTCTATTTTCAGCATATGCCTCTCCGATCGCCGATGTATGATATAAAGTTTTATGAATATTTTGAGGATACACAATTATACACCACTATGAAGTCAGAGTTAGATATGAAGTGCCTCGAAAACCTCTAAATTTGCACCAGAGTGGGGCAAGTGTGGTTTGAACGAAACTAAATGCTGCTCCATATTGAAAAATTGGAGTTCTGCTGGTTGGCACTCCTAAACTTGCTTGGATTTGAAGTCTCAATTAAAATTTGGGTGCAATTTTAGCCCAAATGGTTTTGTCTCATTGCTACAAGATACATTCATTCGCAATAATTTACATATGATGCCGATTGATCAGAATCAGTTCAACCATTCCCATTTAGGTTTGATTTGGAGAAACATTGATTATATAGACGAGTTGAGTGTCAATGTCATGATCTCAATCTAATCCACGGTAAAAGGATTTCCCTGTGAATTCTTACAGGTATGATTTAAATTATTGTCGCAATTATTATCAATGCTCGTGAATTAAGATTACCTTACAAAATCAAGTGTGTATGTGATGTAGACATGAAATTATTTTGATTTACCTTTGCGAATTTGTACTTTCTGCACACGAAGATGTTGGTTTAATGCTATCTTGTTTTTCACTTTGCTCATCTGTCTGGGCACCATCATCAGCGTCTTGACTTGCAGGAACACTTGATGATAATCTGGAAAATTGAACATCGAAAAAGTCGTTTAAATATGTCTCTTCTTCCCACATTATTCATCCTTTTGCAATATCTGCCCTGTATGTCATTTTCCGAATTATGGTACATGCCAAGAACAATTGTTTATTTCCAACAATTCCACTTGGAAGATTTATTTAGTTAATCATCTGGCAGATCTTTTAGTAAATGTTCTGTCGACGAAACCGTACCATTTGCCGTTATGGTACGTGTAAAGTTTCCTGGTTGTCAATCAATGTTAATGTATGTACGTAAGATGAACTTCTTTTGCATCATCAGTAGCCAACCGTGCTAATTGGGGGTGGGAAAACTCATCTAGGTATATAAGCTAATGAGAGATTAATCATGTATCGAATAATGTTTCTTGTCCATACCTGCATTAACATTTTAAGGTATTGTACAGATATATACAGCGAAAGCGCTGTTGTCTGGCACTTTACCATCTGCAACGCCATCTTTACCAGTCATTGTCATAGACAGCTTCATAATTCTACGGAGTGGTGGTGCTATTGGCAGTCTATACAAATTGTATCGTACTACTGTAAACGGCTCGACTGCTTCTCTACACTCAACTAGGTATGTTCTTCATCTGAATTGCCATTCACTTCATTCATCACTTTTCTCATCATCTACCTTCCATCAGGACCCCATAGTTCCTTCTTTGACCACTTCAACTTCCTTCTCTCTTCTATCCCCCCTCCTTAGTGATTGGAATCCTCCACCTTGCTACAGTGGAGGACTTCAACCTCCACCTTCGTAGCCACATTGCCTCTGCCCCACTCTCCCTAGTCAACTCGTTTGGTCTCCACCTGCTTTCATCCCCCCATACTTATACATCTGGCAGTACCCTGAACTGTATCTTACTTTCAGACAATGCATCACCTATCTCTACTGAGTAACACTCCCCCCGCTCGACCACTTTCTCATGTCCCTCACAATTTGTTTAACTTCCCTTGCTCTATCGGCTTACCCCCACTCTATCCTTTGCTGGAACTTTCACTCCTATGGACACTTGCTTCCTAAATTATCGCTTCTATTCCCTCCAACCTTAATATCACTCACATTTCCTCCCTTCGCCCTGACTCTTCCACTTCTTCCCTCTCTATTGTACTATCCTCTTCCCTGAACTACCTAGCCCCCCCCCCCCCCTACGCCTTTCCTCCCCATCAGCGAAGCCCCCAGCCATGTATATCAGCCAATCTCAAATGTAACAGTCGTTTTTTATGCAAAGCTGAATGTCTGTAGGAGTTCTTCCCATCTCCTCAGAACTGGTCATCTTATGACACCCTTCTCACCCACTGACAAGCCACCTTAGAAGTAGCCAAACAAGCCTATGTAAATATAAATTTGTCCCGAGCCTCTCATCTCTACCAACTCTTCTTAACCCTTAGTAACCTCATTAATCAGCCCCTCTCAGCCCTGCCTTCCTATACTCTTTGGCTCTTTCGGTAAAGTCACGTAGGTATAAAATAAAATGAACAAAGAGTATGCCTAAACAGCATTTGTTCTGCTGGATCGAGGGGGCTCAACAGGCGCGGCACAGGCTAGAGAAGAGATGGAGTGATGTGCTACAGGAGCATGTGGAGCTCAGTGAGATTGTCGATGACTGGTAACAGCGGTCTCAAGATCGGCTTCTGTGGAGGAGGCTCATGGAGGATGCTACTGGCCAGTTGGAGGCAGTCGCCCTCCTACAACAACAGTGGGCGGAGGAGCGACACTCAGAACAACGAGCGGAGCGCCGGGTGGCTAAAGCACAGCAAGTTTCCATAGTAGGGGGCACAGGTGGTGCATCAGCCAGTCATCTCAGTCAGTCGACCCGTGGCACATGGGTCTGCCCCGTCACCTCCTGCCAGTGGGCGTTCGACACTTCACGTGGCCTCAAGGTGCACATAGCCTGACACAAGCGTTGTGGTGACGTCAACGCCACTTAGTGAAAAATGGTGGTTGTTGTTGTGTGTGTGTGTACGTACATGTGTGTGTGTGTGCGCGTAAGTCCATGTGTGTGTGTAAGTCCATGTGTGTTTGTCTAAAGTCGATGTCTGTCTGTGCGAGTTCATTTGTGTGTGTGTGTGTGTGCGTCTAAGTCGATGTGTTTCTACGTGTGTGCGTTGATGTCTGTGTGTAAGTCGATGTGTGTGTCTGTTTTTTTCGCCCGGACAACGCCGGGTACTTAGCGGTAATTAGATATAAATATGCCAATGAAACTTGTCAACGGGGTTGAATGTATGTATATATATAGAGGTCATAAAAGTTACGAAATAAAATGTGACCGCTAAATTGAAGTACAGTTGTAACTCAATATATGAAGAAATAGCCTGTATTGTCCAATATAGAAAGTTTTTTTTTATTTCTGTGTGTGAAAGTTGTGAAAGATACGTGTGTGTAAATATACAATAATATGTTTTTTACCCTTTTTTCTGCCAACAAAATTGACACCTTTTTACAAGGAATCATGTTTGCATTAACCACAATATCTGCGGTCAAAATGCAAAAAAGAAACATGATTCCTTGTAAAAAGGTGTCAGTTTTGTTGCCAGAAAAAGGGTAAAAACATTTTATTATATTTTGCTACTGGCAAAGGAGGCCTCATAATGTAAATGTTTACCGCGAGCCCTCATACTCCGATGGTGCGTTGTCTTTGAGGTGTTCACCTTTTGGGGTCATCTGGTCCAACACCATGTGAGACTCGGCTCTAAGAAAAGCTGTCTCTGGTGTGGACCAATCAATTTCAAGGACAATGCATACATTCTATACTATGGGAACCTCATTTGCCAGTAAAAATATGATAATTGGTTTTTTACCCTTCTATCTGGCAACAAAACTGACACCTTTTTACAAGGAGTCATGTTTGCATAGACGCAATACCTGTAGTCATAATACAAACAAAAGACATAACTCTAATAATGCGCACTGTCCTTGAAGTTGATTGGTCCACACCCGAGACAGCTTTCCTTAGAGCCTAGTCTCACATGGGTTGGACCCGATGACGCCAAAAGGCGCACAACTCAAAGACAATGCACCATCAGAGTATGAGAGCTCGGGGCAAGCATCTACACTATGGGAACCTCATTTGCCAGTAAAAATATGATAATTGTTTTTTTACCCTTCTATCTTTTGTTTGTATTATGACTGCAGGTATTGCGGTCTATGCAAATATGACTCCTTGTAAAAAGGTGTCAGTTTTGTTGCCAGATAGAAGGGTAAAAAAACAATTATCATATTTTTACTGGCAAATGAGGTTCCCATAGTGTAGATGCTTGCCCCGAGTTCTCATACTCTGATGGTGCATTGTATTTGAGTTGTGCGCCTTTTGGCGTCATCGGGTCCAACCCATGTGAGACTAGGCTCTAAGGAAAGCTGTCTCGGGTGTGGACCAATCAAGTTCAAGGACAGTGCACATTATCAGAGTTATGTCTTTTGTTTGTATTATGACTGCAGGTTTTGCGGTCTATGCAAACATGACTCCTTGTAAAAAGGTGTCAGTTTTGTTGCAGATAGAAGGGTAAAATAAGTATAACCCGTAAAAACAAAGTTTTTCACTCTAAATCCTTTATATGCGTGGCGGCTAGAGTCCTCTCGTCCTCTGGCTTGAGATGGCTGCCACCTATGGGTCAGATGATTGTCTGCAGTATTAAACAATTGGTAATTAAATATTTAATTTGTTTTCCCTAAACAGTGTAAAATTTTGGAAAATTTTTTTCACGAACATTAATTGTCTCGCGCAACGAGTCTGTGTGCAAAATGTCAGCTCGATTGGATCACGGGAAGTGGGTTAAAAAACGACCGAAAGGTTTGCACGGTCGTAAGCAAGCAAGCAAGCACGCAAGCAAGCAAGCACGCAAGCAAGCGAACTTAATATAAAGGATTTAAAAACAATTATCAATGCATACATTATCAGAGTTTTATTTTCTTGGTTCTTTTGGTAAAGTCACGTACAAGGGAAATAATAAAATAATATAAATATTACGTGACTTTACCGAAAGAACCAAGAATATGAATCCCTGCAGTCACAAAATCTTTAAATAAAAAAATATCAGAGTTAAATTTCGATTTAAAGCTTTCGTGACTGCAGGGATTCATCTTCTTGGTTCTTTAGGTAAAGTGACTTTACCGAAAGAACCAAGAAATATCAGAGTTGTTTTTTGTTTGCATTTTGACCGCAGATATTGTGGTTAATGCAAACATGATTGCTTGTAAAAAGGTGTGAGTTTTGTTGCCAGAAAAAAAGGTAAAAAACATTATATTTTGCTACTGGAAAAGGAGGCCTCATTATGTAAATGCTTACCCCGAGCCCTCATACTCTGATATTGCGTTGTCTTTGAGTTGTGCGCCTTTTGGCGTCATCTGGTCCAACACCATGTGAGACTGGGTTCGAAGAAAAGCTGTCTCTGGTGTGGACCAATCAATTTCAAGAACAATGCATACATTATCAGAGTTGTTTTTTGTTTGCATTTTGACCGCAGGTATTGTGGTTAATGCAAACGTTATTTCTTGTAAAAAGGTGTGAGTTTTGTTGCCAGAAAAAAGGGTAAAAAACATTATATTTTGCTACTGGCAAAGGAGGCTTCATAATGTATATATATAGTTTAAACAGGTTATCAAATATTCAGCTCAACAACTGATGTTTACTGCCAATCTATGTTTTGTAATTATAGATTCATTTATGTGTATAGCATTGGGAATTGCTTTCAATTCTACTCTAGGATTGTGATTTATTTAATTAACTACCCTTTAATTGAGTTTGTTCTATTAAAATGTTTAAGCATTATTGAATGATAATAAACTTGTTTCCATATCACTTGTCATGACAAATGTGCAGCATATATTACCTGGGTTGATGATTTAGTCCTGTATCTACACATTTTGTATCATTGGACTTCTTGAATATGTATTGTTTGGATTTATTCCAGGAACCTGTGAACAATACAAATTTTGCACATGAGATCCATATATTTTATGTGTGTCTGACATCAATGTGTAATACATATATTGAATTAATTCCGGTTTACCCCTTTGAACGAATTTAAAGCAGAACATGTCAAATCACTTCCTCGACATATCTATAAATACACCAGCAAAATATTCCACATTACTTAAAATACCGTGTAATCATGCAATAATAGCCATTATCATTAGTCGTGGTCAATACACCTCTGCCATCTCTCATCTACACCATTACTTCGATAATCTTCAACTTCTACTTAATGGCTAAAACTGGTCCTCAATGCTAAAAAGAGAAACATGTTATTCTCCTATGCACTTATTAAGCATGTTGACAACTTTCAATATCTAGGCGTTATCTGGATTCAAACTGTCTTTCAAGACACACATTGATCACGTGCCCGAGAAAATACAAATAAATATTGTATTCTACCTCAAGTTCAACTCAATATAGTTAATGCCACCATCTTGCCCATATTTGATTAAATCATTAGCAAATCTTAGATTATTCATTTTTCACCATTTTCATTTGCATCTTTGTTACTTAAAACCAAAATTTTGGAAAATCATATTTCTACGTTGCTATGTCACCTTGTCTGACTCCTATTTTAAATATGTGTATCGGTACTCTCTCCATCTAATCTAAGATTTCCTGTTCAGTTATTTACATTAATTTTATTATTTCGAAGTTCCTCATGGCAGTCAGCAAGCTGCTCACATTTTCCCTACATTTTGACAGGAACGGTCATTCTGATGCAAACCATGATGTTCGTAGTTGACCCCTTGGTCTCTTACATCATAGAGGTTCAGCAGGGTCAGCCAAGGGAATGAGAGCCATATTCCCAAAAATGCAGTTGACCTCATGATATCATGTAGGTAGCAAGCCTCATCTTAGTTTCTTGTAGTAGCCTATGAATATACAGTCTACCAATCGATACCGCAACATTCTGTAAATAGGTCAGACGTATCTCCTATACTTCCCCGAGCATGCATGTATCATGGAGTAAGACAAGAAGCACTAACTACATTGAGAAATACAGGAAGCACACGAACCTTGACAACATACAGCTTTATACTTTTGTTAAGATAACAAATTTCAAACGTGGTAAAATGCAATCTAGTGCCCCAGTCTCAGTCGTTTTGACACATCTGTTTATGCAATGCTTCGTGAGCAATGCTACTCAAGTAAGCAAACCATTCAATGACCTTTGATTAATGTATTGAGTTTGACATTGTGAAACGTGTTCATCCACCATTACCAACACAACATCACCAAGCACTGTAATGTATGTAATATATCTAAAACCTTAACATTTTTATCCCTCATATAATGCCTCCGCCTCCCTCTGTCTATTTAAGGCCACCCCACAGAGACGATCACCCCTCTCTGTACCTGGGTTGCTCTCTCTATGTATCTTGGTGATATCTGTCTGCTTATATGTCTGTCTATAGTTTTCTGGTTAGATTCTATGTCGCTATTTCATTATACCTGATGATGATTGCTTGTGTTGCAATCGAAACGTCGTATGCTATTATTTAATTTATTATTTTATCTTTATACGTGACTTTACCGAAAAAACCAAAGAATAATTCCTGCAGTCACGAAAGCTCCAAAATTAAGATTGAATAAATTAAACTTGTAATGGTCGCAGAATTTGCTCACTCTAATACAGAGAGAACACAGATAAGCAGAAAGGCAGCCGCATGATGAGGAAAACAGCCCGTTCATGTGAATGGGAAACACTATATGCCTAGGGTTACAAAACTCTCCCAACTCATGGTACCTTTAATGAAGGTGTAACAGTGCAGATAATTATTTAAGACTATTTACGGTATATATAAATAAGTGACCTGCCGGGCACATAATCTGACAAATTAATATCTGCAGATGGCATAGCCCTTGCTGCACACAAAAAAAAACACTTAAAAAACTGATCTTACTTTATTGGAGGCATATTTCCATCAGAATCAAAATATTTTCAGAATCCGAATCTTTATTTAGACTCCAGGAGAAATCCGATGAGCCATGACGCTCTTTTTAACAGATGTCCAATAGGGGCGGGTCAGCAAGTTACAACTGTCACTGTGGTAGCCTAGTGAGCTGTGACCCAACTCCAGAATGTCAAGGGGTTATAAAACCCCACATGAAATAAATGTTAAAAGACGAAATCAATAATCGCCTTGCTGCATAAACTTGCAAGAATGGACTGGGCTGCCTCAGCTGATGTGCTGCGAACTGCCACCCTCTCACTGATCCACTCAGCGACAAAATCGCTGCGCTCCAGCCAGGTCCGGGAGCTCGTACACAACTGTGAGATGCACAATTAAACAACCTGAACACTGAAACTGACATCAATCCCCTGGCTTCTTGTTATGGCGAACGTTCTGCCAACAAATATCCACAGACAGGTTGAAACTGCAAGGGGGTTTACATGATTTATAGCCAACAGCATCCTGCCCATCAACTAAGACCTCAAACATGCACATTGGCGCCGACTTGAGTCCCGATTCCCTTTCTGGGATCACTCTGTTGCGAGGAAGCGTCGCCGAAAGCCGCCCCAGTCTCCCTCCGCGCCGACAAACTCTTTAAGCGGGGGCAGTCTCTGGTGTAGCGCAGCGGTTGTTGTAGAACCCCGCAGGTTGTTGTCACCACGACTCGGCTGTGCTTCGGCGCGAACGGCCGATGGCATCGCCTGTCGCAGCCGCGATGACGCACCCTCCGCCGGCGATGACGCGGCAGCCCCAGCGAGGCCGATGTCGGAGCCGATGTTCAAGCTGGCCACGCCCTGAGCAGCCGCCGCGTCGATGGCGGGAAATTCAAAGTTGGAGTCTTCAGAAATGGCGGGAAGGCGCTCCGGTCGTCGGCTCCCCTCGCCCCGTGGTGGACCACCAGCCCCCAGCCGCGTGATGTTCTCCAACGTGGCGGCAGCGGCGTACAGCAGCTCCGCCAGCCTTTCGTGAGCCAGCCGTAGCGCGTCTGGCTGCGGCCCTTCTTCACGCCGATGCCCCGGTAGGAACGCGTCAGGCCCCGGCTGCACCATGTCTTGTTGAGCCGTCTCGGGCTCGACGATCTCAGCAGTGTCCTCCTCCTCCGGTACTCTGGCTCGAGCTGTCTGGCGTGTTTCCATGTCCGTAGTTCTTCTGACACCAGATGAAGTACCGGTAAAGACGCTTGAGGCGGAGGTTGAGGCACACGTGTATTTATTTCACAAGTGGTCACTACAGGACAGCACTAGAGGGGGTAGCGGCCCCCTCACCCGGATAACTGGGGACACCCCGCTAGCTATCCCTGACCTACCCCCGAGTCCTCCACTAATGGGCTAGGGGAGGCTATCTGGCCCGACACTGGTGAGTCGGGCTACGGTACCCGGAGTCCCAGAGTGCTGACTCTGGTTCACGGGACCACGCCGCTGGCTCGGTCCTGCGCGGCCCTGACAAGGGCGGCGTCTCAGGGGAGTCCAGGGCTCTAGCTACCCTGGTCTTCAATCTTCCCTCCTTTATTCTAATACTCAGCCCCGAGCTCTCTCTGTCATCCCCCTTTATACCCCCCTTCAGGATCACAACCCCGGGCAGCCCTACCCCCCAGGCTGCCCGATGCGGACGTCGTTGCGGGCACCGCCCCGTGTACTCCCGGAGCTCCGCCCACTGTGTCTGTTCCCCGTGTGATCCCATGTACATACAGCCCCTCCGTAACAGCCCTACACTATCCTAGAATCTCATCCAGATCTCTAAGAATTTTGGAGAAATGTGAAACAACGTGGACATTGAATAAACACGTCATTTGAGACAGCAAATATCGAACTAACGGTGTACTATCAACTACTTAAGAATATCAACAGGCGAACGTGCACATGTCCTTCACAAACTGAACAACTAAAGACAAGCCACTGCGTTTATGGCCATTCAACCAAAACTATGGACCATATAGTAAATCACTGAAGTCTGCACTCGTTCAATGGAGGAATAGCAAAACTACGGACACTCTCTCTCGATGCCTTCTCGCGGCGAGCAGACCGTGACATCATTTAGCTCCTGGCCATATTTCCAGACATGATGATGCATATGTAGTGGTGATACGCGCTGGGTGTGTACGTCATGTGCCAGCGCGTATGTACGTGTGTGTGTGGTGACGCGCGCTGACGGGGAGGAGCAGGCGTCAGTGCGCGGGTGGGGGTAGTGCTGCTGATTGGCTGTGTGCCGGTGACGCGCTGAGAGGGAGTGATCGGGTGGCAGCGCGGTGTGATTGGTCGAGGAGTGGAAACACGCGCTGGGCGGAAACGGATCGTAGAGATAGCGCGTGGTGATTGGGTAACTGAGGAGCGGTGCCGACGTTGAGGTCCGCATCCGCTCCGTCTCCCGGGAGGAAGAGATATATAAGATGATGCACAGAGGAGTAGAGGGCAGAAGTGGAACCATCTAAGAATGAAGACGAAGGTGCAGAGATAGAGCCCGGAGAGGAGAGTAATGGAGAGGAGAGGAGAGTAAGGGAGAGTAGAGGAGAGTAAGGTATAAGTGTGTAGCCAGAGAGAGAGAACGGTCTACACGAGCTGAGTGATGTATAGTGTGTAGCCAGAGAGAGAGAACGGTCTACACGAGCTGAGTGATGTATAGTGTGTAGCCAGAGAGAGAGAAAGGTCTACACGAGCCGAGTATGCATACGGTGTAGCCAGAGAGAGAGAAAGGTCTACACGAGCCGAGTATGCATACGGTGTAGCCAGAGAGAGATCCAAAGTCTACACGAGGCGAGTGGAGAGTGTAGCAGAGGCGCAGAGTCTACACGAGACGAGAGAAGAGTGTAGCCGAGGCGCGGAGTCTACACGAGGCACAGAGAGCCAGCAGCACAGAATCTAAGAGAGTCAAGAGAAGCGTAGGGTGAAGAAGAAGAGGTCACGAGTTGTACCGTTGTATGGTGACCGCATTGTGAAGAAGAGAGGCCACGCGTTGTATCGTTACAAGTCAAGATTTAATAAAAGAAGTGTGTTCCCGTCAAGGAGTTTCCTGCCGTCATTTTCCAATACTTCATCTGGCGTCAGAAGTGAAACGGGCTTCCAAGCATGGAGACAAGGAAGACCCGTAGGACCCACGGGATTGACCGCGAGGAAAACCTGGACGACTCGGGGCCGCTGGTGGCGGGGGGTGAGGAGGAGGACTTGCCCACGCTACAGGATCCGTCGACGGCACCGGCCGAGCGACCGGGGACCGAGGCCGTGCTTCGTGAGGCGCACTCCCGACTGGCGGAGCTGCTGCTCGCCGCCGCGTCCATCTTGGCGGAGATCAGCTCGTCGGGAGGAGCGGGGACGGTGGGGGACATTTTACAAGGTCGCCCCGCAGATTCCCGCCAAAACGAATGGGGGATTCCCGCCATTGCGCCTGGGCCTACTTTTGGCGGGAACGGCGAGCGCCACGTGGTGGTGGGTTCCCAAGCGCGCGCATCGACGTCATCAGCGCGCGAGGGGGTCCGCCATTTTACGTCTGCCGCTGGAGCCGCCATCTTACACGCCGACGGAGAGGCGGAGAGGAACCACGAGGCGGATGACTTCATTTTTCAGCAGCGTCTGCCCACGTTGTCAGCCTTCAAGGCGGAAGGCGGAGACTGGGGCAAATTTCAGCGAAGGTTTTTGGCGCATCAAGAGATGTCAGCGTGGTCCGATGCTACGGCGCTGCGGGCGTTGCCTGCCCTGCTGGACGACGATGCGCTCGCGGCCTTCAGGTCTGCACGGAAGTCGGACCGCTCCACGCTGAAGGATGCGCTGGGTTTGTTGGCCAGGGTCTACGGACCTCCCTCGGCGTGCCGCCATCATTTCTACGCAAGACGGAAAGCGGCCACGGAGACCGCGCTGGCCTATCGCACGGCGTTGCTGGCTCTTGCTGATGCTGCGTTCCCTTGGATGGACGAGGAGGGCCAAGACGCGACGGTTTTGGAGCAGCTGCTTAAGTTGGCGCAGGACCTGGGGGTCCCTATCAACACAGCTGACGAGATTGATATTTCTTCTTTGAGAGTCGCCACGAGTATTCAAGCGCACGAGGCCCTACAACGGAAACAAGGAGTTGGTTGCAACGCTGCTGTCGTCGCAGCTCCGGGTTCGGTGGTCACCGAACCCCAAGTCGTCAGCCCACGAGAGGAGGCGTTCGCCACGGGACGACCAGGGGACTGGAGGCCGGGGGCTCGGTCGCCTCTGCGATCGGGCCGAAAGTCGGAGCAACCAAGATCTACTCCGACCCTCGTCACGTGCTATAACTGCGGCCTCCGGGGCCACGTGGCGTCCGGGTGCCGCGCTCCGCGTCAGCGCGCCATGGGTGCTCGGCTGGACGACGACCGAGATCCCAAGTCATCTCTACAATCCCCGGCAAGTCGCGGCACCTCACACGCTCGGCCTGTTTATTCGGCACACATGGGACGCCGCGTTGCGGCGGAGGAGGGCCGGTTAAGGTTCGGGGATTCGGTTCGGCGAGGGGGGTTCGGCCGGGACCAGGGAGACATTGAATGGGCGGAATTGGGGCATAGAATTGTGGCTGCTTCGGCGGGTTCGTCCGTTGTTACGGGATCTATTGATGGGGTCGAGATTAGGGTGTTAGTGGACACGGGGGCATCGGCAACTATTATATCGGACCTCATTTATGATATTCTCCCAGTCCAATGTCGTCCGCTGCTTCCAGTGGATGTGCCATTTTACGCCGCTAATGGGGGATCGTTGGGCATTATCGGTCAGATTAGGGCGTCCATTTGCATTGGAAATATCAAATTGTCGGGACCCGTTTTCGTTTCGTCTTCTTTGGCGGTTCCGTGTCTTTTGGGCACTGATTTTTTGGCTAAAATGCCCATTAAAATTCTTATCGATCAACGATGCATTGAACTGCCATCGGGTCGCCGGATTGCAATTTTGACGAGCCCTACTGACATTCGGACGGCGTGCGCTACGATACAAGCGGTGGCGACACAGACCGTGCATGTGCCCCCGGGTTCACAGATGTTGATTCCCCTCCGGTTGCGGAAACCATGGGTGAGGGAGGCTTCGGAACAAAGTATGCTTTTGGGTCCTTCTAACAAGGCTGTCGGGGGTCTTGATTTATCGGTGGCTCACACTTTGGTGCGGGCTGACAGGGATCCGTTTGTGATGGTTTTGAACGCGGGGTCGCGGCCAGCTGTCATTCCACAGGGCACCGTGCTGGCTCACGCGGCGCGGGTCCCTGTGGATGATGGGTTGGTTGCGCAGGTGGGCTCGAGCCCCGCGAGGAACGTTGAGCCAAGGGAAGACCTTGAGTGGGTCCATTCGCTATGCGCCGCCTCGGACGATTTGTCGGCGGCGCAGTTGGGTGCGCTGCGCGAGTTGCTCATAGAATTCTCTGATGTGTTCAGTAAACATGAGTATGACATTGGGTGCACGGATTTGTTGCACCACCACATTGAAACGGGCGATGCGGCGCCGGTCAAGCTAAATCCCTTCCGACTGAGTCCCGTGGAGAAGGAACATGTTCAGTCGGCTGTTAACGAAATGCTAGAAGCCGATATTATTTCGCCCTCCTCTAGCCCGTGGGGAGCGCCTATTGTGCTGGTTAAGAAGCAGGACGGGTCCCTGCGATTCTGCGTTGATTTCCGTCGCCTGAATAAGATCTCTGTGGCTGACGCGTATCCGCTCCCCAGGATGGATGAGTCCCTCGATGCATTGTCTGGTGCGCGATATTTTTCGACTCTTGATTTGTTATCGGGGTTTTGGCAGTTGCCGCTCGACGAAGAGTCGAAACCTAAGACAGCATTTCGGACTCCAGGGGGGCTGTTCCAGTTTAACCGGTTACCCATGGGACTTCACTCCTCTCCAGCGACGTTTCAGCGACTTATGGAGTTGGTTTTGTCGGGCTTGCAGTGGGATACATGCTTGATTTATATGGACGATGTCATTGTTTTCAGTAAAACGTTTGAAGAACACCTCCAGCGATTGAGAGGGGTGTTCTTGCGAATGCGATCGGCTAAGCTGAAATTTAAACCGGCCAAATGTCACCTCCTTCGGAAGTCGGTTAGATACTTGGGTCACATTGTCGATTCTTCGGGGATCTCCACCGATCCCGCGAAGACGGATTGTGTCGGTTCGTGGCCGACACCTACGTCCGTTTCCGACGTGCGTAGTTTCATCGGGTTTGCTTCTTATTATCGGCGGTTCGTTGAGCACTTCGCCACTATTGCAAAACCCTTGCACGCTCTAACGGCGAAGGGAGTGAAGTTCAAATGGGGCCCGGAGGAGGAGGCCGCGTTTCGCTCCTTCCGGGACGCCTTGGTGGGTGCCCCACCCTTGTGTTATCCCGATTTTGCGAGTCCCTTTTTGCTGGACACGGATGCTAGCAACACGGGCATTGGGGGGGTGCTATCCCAAGTCGTTGGGGGTGTCGAAAGAGTTGTCGCCTACGGTAGTAGGGTGTTGTCTCCGGCGGAGCAGCGCTACTGCGTCACCCGTCGCGAGCTGCTTGCCATTGTCTTTTTTGTGCAGCAGTTTAGGCCATATCTCTATGGTCGTCACTTTACGGTCCGAACGGACCACGCGGCGCTACAGTATTCATTGAGGGTCGCCCAACCCTCGGGCCAGTTGTCGCGTTGGTTGGAAGTCCTCCAGGACTATCAGTTTACGACTACGTACCGTAAGGGGTTGCGACACACAAATGCCGATTGCTTGTCGCGGTTGTTGCCTTGTGATGAATGCGCGTGTTTGTCGGGATCGGCGCGCTGTAAACCGACGCTTGCGGGGGAGATGGGGGCACTGGCTGCGACAGCGGGCGCACCGATCGTGGATGATTCCACTGCCTCTCAGGGTCGGGACTCGCTGCTCTCGTTGTCGCTCAGCGAATGGGGCCGTCTCCAGATGGCGGACAGCTCGCTGCTAGCATTGCGCCGCAAGGTTGGGGGTCCCGAGGGGGACCAGGAGCGTACCGGCTCCTATGTACTTGAGCAGGGCATGTTATTGAGATGGGACAGGTTTTCCCGGCGGAACGCACTCGTGGTGCCTTCCGCTGTAAGGGGGAGGGTTGTCTTGGCGGCACACGAACGCCTCTTGCACTTGGGAGTTAACAAGACGCTTGCCCTGCTTCAGCGTGACTATTACTGGCCGGGAATGGGAAGTGATGTGGTAAATATTCTGAAGGGGTGCGTTGAGTGCGCCAGGCGTAAACCACCGCCCGTGGCAGCTAATCCACCGCTGCAATCTATTCAGGTCTCGCGTACTAACGAGCTCGTTGCACTCGATATTTTGGGGCCCTTCCCAGTCACGCCGAGAGGGAATAAATATTTGTTAGTGGGGGTCGAATACTTTACCCGATGGCCTATGGCGTGGCCTCTTGCTAACCAGTCGGCAGCGGCTGTGACGGACGCCTTCGTCCAGGGCTATGTCCTGGACAAGGGGGCTCCCGAACGCCTGCTGACCGACCAAGGTAAAAATTTTTCGAGTAAATTGTTGCAAGAGGTGTGCGATCTGTTGGGTACCAAGAAGGTGCGTACCTCCCCGTACCACCCGCAGACAGACGGGATGGTGGAGAGACTCCACAAAACTTTGACTTCCATGCTGTGCCAGCAGGTGTGCGAGGCACATGTAGATTGGGACCTGCAGGTCCCGGGAGTCCTTGCCGCGTATAGAATGGCCCCCCATGCAGCTACGGGGTTTTCCCCATTCTATTTGATGTACGGTCGGGAAGCTGACCCGCCAATGGAAACGCAACTTGGCCTGTCCGCTCCACGAACTAATTCTAAATTGGCAGAACATATTAAGTTTAATATTCACAAGCTGACAGAGGCGAGGGAGGCCGCACGGCTTAATTCCCGGGCTCGCCAAATTGCTAATGAACGGTTGCGGGCACGGAAGGTGTCCGGGCACGATTGGAAACCAGGTGACAGGGCCTGGCTGCATTGCCCTCAGGCACCCTTGGCTACGTCGCCTAAATTGTTGAGACCGTGGAGGGGACCCGTGGAGGTCGTGCGCGTTGCACGACCCCAGTGCGTTCAGATAAAGTGGGGAAAGCGCCGTTGGTACGTTCACCCCTCCCGACTGAAACCGTTCTCGCCTCCATATGGCCTCCCCTTGTGTCGTCATGGCCGAGCGTGTGACGTGACCGGCGACCCACAGGGGGAAATGTCTCTGCCTGATCCACGCGTATTTTCGCCTGATCTGCTCCCAGGTGTCTCGGATCTGACAGCTGCCGACCACCGGCGGCCGGATCTCCGCGGCGGGGCCGGCCCTTTCAGGCCCGTTCCACGCCGTCTGGAGCAGCCGGAACCGTCGGACGGTCGTCAGTGTCCCGCCCCATACGACGGACCAGCCAGACGGACTCGCGCCAAGTCGTGCTACTTTGCGCGACCCGCCTCGTGAGGAGTCGGGGCTGTTGGTGCGCCTCGTCACTGCGTGTAGTCGCAGGGACGTGGGGCGCGTTCGTTTTTTGGAATTTGCTCGTATCGTGTTATTGTTGACTTTTCGTGTTCATTGTCAATCTGTACATAGTTATTCTTGTTGTTGTTGTTGTTATGTTACGGGGCACACTCGGGGGGTTACGGGTTTTTTTTTGTTGGTTGTCGTTTTATCGTCGCGGTTGGTTGTTGTTAGCAGCCGGGCCGGCTGCGAGCTATGTGGGAGGGGGTGATGTAGTGGTGATACGCGCTGGGTGTGTACGTCATGTGCCAGCGCGTATGTACGTGTGTGTGTGGTGACGCGCGCTGACGGGGAGGAGCAGGCGTCAGTGCGCGGGTGGGGGTAGTGCTGCTGATTGGCTGTGTGCCGGTGACGCGCTGAGAGGGAGTGATCGGGTGGCAGCGCGGTGTGATTGGTCGAGGAGTGGAAACACGCGCTGGGCGGAAACGGATCGTAGAGATAGCGCGTGGTGATTGGGTAACTGAGGAGCGGTGCCGACGTTGAGGTCCGCATCCGCTCCGTCTCCCGGGAGGAAGAGATATATAAGATGATGCACAGAGGAGTAGAGGGCAGAAGTGGAACCATCTAAGAATGAAGACGAAGGTGCAGAGATAGAGCCCGGAGAGGAGAGTAATGGAGAGGAGAGGAGAGTAAGGGAGAGTAGAGGAGAGTAAGGTATAAGTGTGTAGCCAGAGAGAGAGAACGGTCTACACGAGCTGAGTGATGTATAGTGTGTAGCCAGAGAGAGAGAACGGTCTACACGAGCTGAGTGATGTATAGTGTGTAGCCAGAGAGAGAGAAAGGTCTACACGAGCCGAGTATGCATACGGTGTAGCCAGAGAGAGAGAAAGGTCTACACGAGCCGAGTATGCATACGGTGTAGCCAGAGAGAGATGCAAAGTCTACACGAGGCGAGTGGAGAGTGTAGCAGAGGCGCAGAGTCTACACGAGACGAGAGAAGAGTGTAGCCGAGGCGCGGAGTCTACACGAGGCACAGAGAGCCAGCAGCACAGAATCTAAGAGAGTCAAGAGAAGCGTAGGGTGAAGAAGAAGAGGTCACGAGTTGTACCGTTGTATGGTGACCGCATTGTGAAGAAGAGAGGCCACGCGTTGTATCGTTACAAGTCAAGATTTAATAAAAGAAGTGTGTTCCCGTCAAGGAGTTTCCTGCCGTCATTTTCCAATACTTCACATACACAGACATGAAGATACACACACAAGGGCACACACACAGACATGGAGTCACACAGAGAAACACAGACATACATGAATACACTCGTGCAGTTGGGAAAATTATTTTCACCGATGTTGGCAGTGCCACTTGATGTTCTTGTTCTCGATATGTATTGCATTCCCACCCACTCGCTGTATGGGAATTTGTTGTGTCACGAAGATCGAGGAAGCTTCAAAGTGTGTGTGCTATGCAGTGAAAACGGTTGAGAACTAATCCAGTACCCACTACCTGCATTAGTACCATGCACGTACGGGTGAGGTGACTTCAATGGGAGCGTGTGATAGCTCTCTGATCATCCAGTATTTTATGGCAATAAGGAATGTGAATAAAGGATCAACCAGTCTACGCGTTAACTGTGTTACTCTCTGTGTTGCATTGCATTACATTTCCCAAAAAATTGCTAAGATTGTTTTCTCAAACGGCCTGTTTCTCTCTATAAAATGTACCTGGCTCTCATAGATTGATTCGCTTTTTTTCTCCCCCGGCTGCTTCGAGGTTTTGCTAATGAGATTCTGAAAACTCAACAGGACTTCAAAAGCCCCCCTCAAAACAATACAGACAGTAGGCGCCACGATATATATTTATTCATTTTTCGTTTCCCTTAATAAAATGTTTAAAAGTTCAAAACTTAGCGACAAAGATTAAGTCGATATCGTTGTCTGCCAACACACTCAGCCAGATTAAAAAACAGACTGCAGTCACATTGGTAGCCTTGATTTATTAACTACCTTATTTTACTCCCATTCACCTCACATATTGTCTCTTGTTGTATCTTGCTATCTACGTGACCTTACCAAAAACCAAGGAATACGAATTCCAGCAGTCAATAAAGCTTAAGTGAGAACTTAGTTACATCTAACCTCAGGACATCAAAATATAACTCGAGTTAAACAGCACAATCCCTGGATACAGACAGACAACGAAGGTTAATACAACCCTAGGAATATACAGTACGTGGTAATAACCATGATCAATCACAAATCTTGAATAAACATAAACCAAATAATAATTATGAAGCATTAGACCAAGGGTCATCCGGGGAGGATGAGGCGAAATAGCCCAACCACACAGGACCAAGATAAAATGTATTCCATAGAGAGAAAGCCTCCCAACTGCCTTTGTCTCCCAGCAGCATATGATAGAAATTTGCATACGCATGCAGAGGGCATCTCGCATTAAAAATAAATCAAACACCAGGAAATATTACAAACCACGATGGAAGTACTGTAAACACCGCTACAAACATACTTTGAGTCACTTACAGAATCAGAACTATAAAAGTGGTACGACATCAAGCTATAAGAGGAAAGATATTCTTAACTTCCAAACGGTACCACAGGACTCGACTTCAAAGCCACAACACCCCCTTTGTGAGAGGCAAAGAATGTGAAATAAACCACTGCGACGATGATCTGGGCTTGTATCTTCGTCTTTATTATTTCTTTCACAGCTGGACAGCTCTGCTCTCTACCTCTCTGGCACGGCTGCACTCCGTTCTGCACTGCTGGTGGTTACTCGCGTCTCCTCTCTATCTCAACCTCTCCCGCTCCCGCGCGCCGCTGACAGGCGGTGCGCTGGAAGGAATCCTCCGCTGGCATCCCGGAGGCGAGCGAAGTGGTCCCGCTCTCTGACTCCACACACTGACCACGAGCTCTCTTCCGCGTCCCCTTATATCCCCTGGCCCACGTCACCAGTCCCCGCCTACAGCCACGTCCCCTCACGAACCTTCGAGATGGTTACTTCCCCCAAGCCTTTTAAGCTCCGCCCCTAACCTCGGCCCATCCCTCTAATTGGGTGATGGCCCAAGCGGCGGAGCCTATCCACTGATCGGCGCTCATCGATGAACTCTCGTATTACATCAACCCCCCCCCCCCCCCCCTGGTGTAACAGGACTAGCCGTCCCGGCTAAAACAAGCAACAACAATACGAGAGCAGTAGAGCATGAAGACAATGCAACAACAAGAACAATAAAAAGGTGCCCCACAAGTGCACAAGGCAAGGGCAGTAAGCACACAAGTAATTCACAACAGTATCGATAAGAAGCATATGAACACGTAATGCAAGAGGGTATAACAGTTATAAACGAAAGGGAACAGATTTTTAGCATGTACGCGACGCAGGGCCATCCCCTGCCGCAGGGCGACACGCCACCGGTCCCGATGTCGCAGAAGATGGGAGAATGGGGCGTGGAGCTCCGACTTGGCGGAATAAGATTCTGCGGGAGCAAGATCATCCGCAGCATCCGGGGCGTTCAGTGTCTGTGGGTCTGTGGAAGGCAAACCAGACCCCTTCTGGGGATCAACCGGAAACCCAGGCGGCCCATCGGGTGCATCAGACCCCGGCAGGGTAGTTAATGGGAATGAGGGAGCGACGCGCGACGCAAAGAAAGGTTTCAACCGCGAAGTGTGGACGAACCAGCGGCGCGAACCCGTCTGAATACGTACACATTGAGGGCTCCGTACCTCGATCAACTCAACAGGCCCCTGCCATGGCCTATGTAATTTGGGAGAGGTACCCACCGGTACCTGGGGACAGTGGATCCAGGCCCGGTCACCCATGACCCATGGCATCTCACGTCGCGATCGACGAGCGCACCGCTCGTTACCGGCCTGGGTCCTTGCCGTAGCAAGTCTCGCCACCTCCCGCGCTTCCGTGACCCGGCGAATTGAATCGCGGACATGTTCAGGCAAGCTTAGCGCAGGTTCCTTAGCGGGCGTCCCTAGTTGCACATCAATCGGCGGTACGTTTTCCCGAACGTACATGAGGAAGAACGGTGAGTAACCCGTGGAGGCATGCGGGGTCATACGGTAGGCAGACAGTACGCTAGGAACGTGAAGATCCCAATCGGCCTGTTTTTCGTGCACCGTGTGACAAAGCATGGCAGACAAGGTACAGTTGAACCGTTCCACCATTCCGTCCGTTTGCGGATGGTAGGGTGACGTGCGTATCTTCTTAGTTCCCAAGGCGTTCACGAACACATCCGCAATGGACGCCGCCGACTGATCGGGCAAGGCCCAAGCCATCGGCCAACGCGAAAAATACTCCACCCCAACCAACAAAAATTTGTTGCCCCTGGCAGAAGGAGGAAACGGCCCGAGGATATCAAGAGCTACAAGCTCATTAATTCGAGTAACCTTAATTGATTGCAAGGGTGGAATATATTTTGAGCCTGGGGGGTTTTTCCGAGCACATTCAGGACACGTCTGGATGGCCCTGGCGACATCAGCCGTCATGTCAATGCTAAAAATAATCCCTTTGCATTGTGAAAAGTGTTTTCTGCATGCCGAGGTGCAACAACTTGTCAGCGTGAAGTGTCCGAATCAGTTCATGTCGAAGCGTAACGGGAACCACCAGGCGCCAATGGCCCAGCATGTCATCTTGCCACATAAATAGGCCCCCACGAAAGGCAGCCTGGTGGACCCCGTCCATGCCCGGGGCCCCCCTGGGCCCAATAGCCCGAGTCCGTAACGAAACCAGTGAGTCATCCAATAGCTGCTCACGTATCCACACCGAGCGTGGCAGGTTCAATAATACACCGTCTGCTGGCCATGAATCCGCACATTACGCGGAGCATTCCACGGAGTCCACCCCCATGGATATAACCGGCCGAGGGGCGCACGCACAAGGGGAGCCCCCGGGCAACCTGGAGAGCGTGTCCGCATTTCCATGGCGAGTACCCTTACGGTAGTGTATCTCAAACGAGAACTCCTGCAACGTTTCGAGCCAACGTGAAAGCTGGACCGATGGTTGTTCAATCTTTAACGAGTATTGCAGAGCAGCGTGGTCGGTGCATACAATACATTTCCTACCATAAAAATAAGGCCGATATTGGCGAACAATATACACGATCGCCAGAAGCTCCCTGCGCGTAACACAGTAACGAGTCTCGGTCGGAGAGAGAACCCTGCTACCATATGCCACGACCCGTTCCACACCGTTTTTGCGTTGTGACAGCACGGCGCCAATGCCCGTATCACTGGCATCTGTGTCCAGAATAAAGGGCAGTGAAAAGTTGGGATAATCAAGCGTCGGCGCGGACACCAACCGATCCCGGAGGGTTCGAAAAGCCAACTCCTCCTCGGGTCCCCATCGGAATTTCTGATTCTTACCCGTTAATACGTGCAGGGGTCTAGCGATGGTAGCAAAATGTGGAACTAATCGACGGTAGTAGGACGCGAACCCGATGAACCACCGTACCTCACCCACGGAGGTGGGGGTCAGCCAATCACGGATACAAGAGGTTTGTCCGGGTCCGTGGCGATGCCGTCGGAGCTCAAAATGTGACCCAAATAACGCACAGATTGTTGCAGAAGATGACACTTCTTAGGTTTAATTTTCAGATTAGCAGACCGCATTCTGTCAAAAACAACCTTCAAGCGTTGGAGGTGTTCTTCAAACATGCGACTAAACACAATGACGTCATCCAAATATATGAGACACGTGTCCCATTGCAGTCCCGCCAATACCAGCTCCATCAGCCGCTGGAACGTGGCGGCGGCAGCATTCAGCCCCATGGGAAGGCAATTAAATTCAAATAGGCCCTGTGGCGTACGAAATGCCATCTTAAGTCGCGACGCCTCGTCGAGGGGCAGCTGCCAAAATCCCGCCGAGAGATCGAGGGTGGAATTTTTTTTTAGCTCCTGACAGGGCATCCAGGGAGTCATCCATCCGTGGCAGGGGGTACGCATCTGCCACGGATACCTTATTCAATTTACGAAAATCCACACAAAACCGGAGGCCGCCATCTTTCTTCTTAACAAGCACAACCAGGGCACCCCAAGGCCTATTTGATGGCGAAATTATGTCGGCAGCAAGCATTTCGTCCTCCGCCCCTCGCATATGGTCCCTCTCAGCGGGAGTCATGCGGTGCGGATTCATCCGTATGGGGCTCGCTACCCCGGTATCTATGTGATGAGATAAGAGTGACGTACGACCCAAGTCAAGGTCACTCTTGCTAAAGACATTCGTGTAATCCGACAGCAGCGTTCGCAGAGCGTCCTGTTGGCGGCCGGATAACGATGAATTTTCCCCGCACAGCTCGGCGATCCACCGTTCGTCGGAATTAGCATCGCGGCGTGCCACCACGGCCAAAACGCGTGGACCATTCTCCTCGCAGTCCGTAAATACGGTGGTGGCATGAGCCAAGACCGCACCGGCCAGCACCACCACGCCTTCCGGGCCCTCGTTCAGCACTTGTATGAATGGGGCCTGGCCAGCGTGGACGATCGTTTGTGCGGCGACAAGAGAAAAATGGTTGGCGGCGGAGTTAGACGCGGACAGCACAATTCTGGCCGTCTATGTCCCCCAAGGGTTTCTGGTAACGCAAGGGTATGAGCATTTGCGCGCCAGGTGGAACCTCCACCGTGACGTCCGTCATAGCCTGCACGGCAAGGCACAGCAATGGGCGACCCAGCGACGATGGTAAAAAAAACATTTTCCGGCCCTCCAGCAGTTCCAAACAGCCCTGGTCCACAAGGATCTTAACGGGCATCCAACGAAGGAAGTCGGTGTTCCAACAAGCAGGGCACCGCCAATGAACGTGAAATCAAGACCGTCCCTGATGCGGCCACATTACCAACAGCAATGTGAACATCCACTTGTCCGATAATGCCCATACTCCCCCCGTTAGCGGCAATATACGCGTCAAAAGCCGGTCACACCCGTGAAGCCGGAATAGACAGGAGGTGGAAAAATGACGTCAAAAATGATAGTCGTCGACGCCCCGGTATCAACTAAAATCCGAACGTCCACCCCCTGTATAGTACCCGGTATGGTGGAGGACCCTGATGAGGCCGCGACGACATGGCACGCCAATTTCAGCCATTGCGTAACCGTACACGGCTGCCCCCCAACAGCCTCACAAGCGTCGCGAATTACGGGAACTTTTGGCGCACCGGAAGATGCCTAAGCTGTCAACACATGCCGGGTGTCCGATGCGTACCGACTTGCCTGGCCCGGTATGCGGTCCGACCCTGTAGACGACCCTGAAGGTGGAGGCCCGGGCGACGAGGGAGGACGGGGACGACTCCGGCAGTCGCGTGCGAAGTGGCCCATCCGGCCGCACCTGAAGCTCACCGACCCCGCACGACGGGAGGCCCCCTCAGAGTGTCCACGCGGCATCGGGGCAACTCCCAGGCGCCCCATAGGCCCACGTCGTGGCACCCAGCGGGGCGCAGCAGCAGTCAGCTCCCCGTTGCTATTGTCGTCCGGAATATGGACGACACGAGAAGGCGCCCATCCCTCCGGTTCCCCATCCTTGGCGGGGTCTCCCGTCCAGGCGGCCATCTGCTTCCACCGACGCAAGTTAACCTTTGCGTCGAGGCACCTGGCAGCCCATCGGGATGTCAACGGCTCGTGGCCGCACACCGGTAGTGAGATGTCCATTTCTTTAGACAACTCCAGCATCTTGGTTAGAATCAAGGGGTCGAGCAGGTCAGCCATGGAGTCGGGGTAAGCGGCCATCGTGAGCGCCACGAGTGCGCCGCGATACACGAGTGGAGATTCGTTGACTCCCCGGCGCCGATGCATGAATTTTCTCTGCGCGTCAGACGGTGGTTCGTAGATTTCCGCCATCTCAGTGAATGCATCCCGCAGTGTATTCTTCCTCCCTGAGGGAATAGACCAAAACACCGCCAACGAAACATCGTCCAGCAACGTGGGCAAGGCCTCCAGTGCCTCGTCCTCCGTCCACTTCACTGAACTGTAAGCGGATTCGAACTGCCAGGTAAAGGCGTTCCAGTCGCCGCCCGTGGAGAATTATTTTATGTTGGGTAGGTGATTGCTCCGCCGAACGCTCCCGTCTCCTGCCGCCGCCGCCTCCCCCGGGCGCATGGCATGCTGCTCAGAGAAAATGGCGGCATCGGGTCGCGCGCTCGCGGCCGCACCCAAAATGGCGGTTTCGCACCACGTGGCGCCCGACACGGGCGCGATGGCGGCCCGATTCTCAACCGGCGGAATTTCCCGCGCCGGTCCTGATGCCGTAGACGAGGCGACCAGCGTGATGATGTTCAGAAGAACAGCTTGGAGAGAGTCGATTTGCTCCGCCAGCCGCTTCCAACCGTCCTCTGCGGCCGGAAACAAAGACGGGTCCACGTCCTTACGTGGTCTCTTGGTCGTACCAGCCACGGTCGCGGTAACCGGGTCCGCCAATTTCTGGCTGAGCGGATCATCATCTTCGTCCGAGGACGGCGCAGGTGGGTTCTTTTTCTTGAGATGCTTGGACATCGTAGCAGTGACCGATTCGTCCAAGTCCAAGAGTCACTTCTGACGCCAATGAAATAAACCACTGCGAGGACGATCTGGGCTTGTGTCTTCATCTTTATTATTTCTTTCACAGCTGGACAGCTCCGTTCTCTCCCTCTCTGGCACGGCTGCACTCCGTTCCGCACGGCTGGTGGTTACTCGCGTCTCCTCTCTATCTCAACCTCTCCCGCTCCCGCGCGCCGCTGACAGGCGGTGCGCTGGGAGGAAGCCTCCGGCCCGCCACGTGGCCGCTGGCGTCCCGGAGGTGAGCGAAGTGGTCCCGCTCTCTGACTCCACACACTGACCACGAGTTCTCTTCCGCTTCCCCTTATATCCCCTGGCCTATGTCACTAATCCCTGCCTACAGCCATGCCCCCTCACGAACCTTCGAGATGGTTACTTCCCCCAAGCCTTTTGAGCTCCGCCCCTAACCTCGGCCCATCCCTCTAATTGGATGATGGCCCAAGCGGCGGAGCCTATCCACTGATCGGCGCTCATCGATGAACTCTCGTATTACAAATGTAACACACCCGCGAGGGAAGGGGAGGGAGATGTGGGAACTCCCCTCCTTCCAGGTTAATTATTGCAGAGGGTTGGGGGACTTAAAGGACGCAAGTGGGGGCAATCTGGAGCAGCTGCTCCCATTGATGGCGGGATGGCTCGAGGAAGGATTAAGAAACCAGGTTTTGATGAAACTTATATTACCTCAATAAAACCAGAACCCACACACATACACACGTACAGCTGTTCTCACAGGCTGAGAGCGAATTTGTGAGAAGGCGAGCCGAGGGAAGAGAATTTCAGATATAACCAGAGACTCTACCCATACAATTCAGAAGACTCCTGCCAGCTACTGCAAGGACTCCAGCCAGCGACAGAAGATCACCACCAGCTACAGAAGACTTACACAACACAGAAGGGTTCTGCAATCAACAAAGGATGGCGAGGCTTGCTGAGTAGCGATGTGTCACCCAGTGCGTGTTCAGCGCTGACAGAAAAAGTATCGCTCGAAAGTCATTCTACACTGAGTGCCAGCTCCCACGAGCAGCTGCAGCTCGAGTTGAACTGACGAGCAACGTCCAGCAATCAACCTCGAGAAAGGACGGAAAGCGCCAAGCATCGACCAAGCCAGCATCACAGAGAACCAGCTGCACGCGCAGTTGTGCACCGCCAGCCCCACTGAGCACAGGTGTCAGCTTGCCAGCGGCAAGAGCGATCGAGCATCTTCAAGGACAAGCATCGTGCCAACGCAGCTCATCCAGCAGTGGAGGGAGCCGGCAGCTAACAGCAGACATGCCCCGAGCCAGAGGGAGCAACGAAGCTGTTCGTATGACACGCCCACATTCATGCGCTACCATGCATCGCCCAGCGTCTGTTTGACGCGAAGAATTGATCCAGGGAACCAAACCACACACATAAACATACCCAGACTAATAATAAGGATCAAGGAGACAAATCCCCAAACACACATGAAACACATACCCGGACTGATAATAAGAAGACTAATGATAAGGGTGCGTCAACTATTAGTGATAACGAAGAACCACGCTGCCCATTGAGTTACGTGATACGGTCGTTTAGAAGTATCTTAGTCGTTATTTTTTTTATTGGATACAAATTAAGTGAATTCCTCGATGAAAACTAAACGTTTAGAAACCTACGTTACAAACCTATATACTCGCAAATTTAATGAAGCCTTAGAATCTGCTCAAGCAGGCACACTGCCACACACCATTGGTCCAAGACAATTCGTTAAATACATAATCTTACCGATGAATTCATTGACGCATACATTGCCTTCGGGATATGTTTCTTTATTGCCGTTCGTATGATTCTCGCCGCTTGCATGTTTAAGGACTTTTTCCTATCGCCGTATATGCTCGCGTTACTCCGAGGAATTAATCGATTGTTCTGATTACCCAGTTTGACAACGTAATCATTGAAGGTTAAATGTACGGATCAATGAGGAGAACATCTCCAGGAGTACTATGTTAACAATTCCAAGCATAAGAGTTCGCATATTAGAGTGTATGTTTTCGTTTAGAAATTAAAGTTGCTTAACACAGAAGTGTATGAATGGTTCCTTCCTGAGTTCATGCATGATAATCTCAATCATGAGAACTGTATCCTGCGGTGAGATTTGAATTTGGAGACCTCACATAAACACACTAGGACATAATCAGTAAATGTTAAAGCGAGAATAATTGTATTATCCCGATTGATTACACAACCCTAGACAACGAAGCTAAGCCTAACTAGCGTAACTGCATACATTAGCATAATCACATACATTCGCATACCATAATATGATCACCTCGCTAGTTAGCATAATTTGCGCGCATAATTAAATAAATCAGCATAATGTCCGATAATTACGCATTTTTTCAATCTTCAATTCATTTGTATTATTTTTTTTATAAATTTTCCAAGACCATTCCCACACGTCATCAGGTATAACTGAATTTGAGAGAGAGATAAAACACAGACACGGAGATACAAAGACAGACAAACAAGCAGAGAGAGAGAGAGACAACACAGAGACACACAGAGAGAGACACACAACATAGACACAGAAACCCAATGCCTCTGTGTTGAGGCCTTAAATATAGAGAGATGGGGGGGGGGGGGGGGCAGAGAAAGAGGTGGGACTGTTGGAGCAGCTGCTGGAGCAAAAAAATGAGCATGTCACTGAAAGACTCAACAAGACTGGTACATTTTTGAGAGAGTTGTGTGGAAATTCACCCCGAAGCGAGGAGGGAGAGAAAGAGCGAATGGAGTTGAGAGCCTGGTAAATTTTAGAGATAGAAATATGCAGTTTGAGAAGTATTTTAGTCATTCGTTTTCATTAATTGCATAACTGTACCAATAAATTAATTGATGAAACTAAACATTTATAAACATCTATGTTACGAATCTAAACACTCACAGGGATACTATTGTGTTAAAATCTTTATTTTGATCACATAATCTTGCCCGCGAATTTATTGATCCCGTAGCCAATTGATAACATTTGCGAGACAAGCAGGCACACTGCCGCACACCATTGTTCCAAGACATTTCGTTAATTGCATAATCTTACCAATGAATTAATTGGGGTATACTTTGCTTTAGGGACATGTTTCTTTATTACTGTTCGTATGAATATTGTCACATAAATTTTAAGGACTTTTCCTATTGCCGTGTATGCTCGCTTTACTCTGAGAAATTAGCCGATTGTTCTGTTACCCAGTTTAACAAACGTTACCATTAAGGGTTAAATGTACGGATCAATGAGGAGGACATCTCCAGGAGTACTGTGTTGACATTCCTTGCATAAGAGTTCGCATATTAGAGTGTTATGGTTTTTTTCGATATTAAAGTTGCTTAACACACAAGAGTCTGAGTGGTGCTTTCCTAAGTTCTGGCATAATAATCTTAATTATAAGAACTGTATCCTGCGGTGAGATCTGAATTTTGAGACCTGACGTAACACACTAACACATAATCATTAAAAGTTAAAGCGAAAATCATTGTATTACCACGACTGATAATACAACCGAGACAACGAAGCCGAGCCTAATTAGCATAATTGCATACACTTGCATAACTTCATACAATTATACTTTCTTCATTTTATTATCACGATTGCTAATATCCTTAGACAATTTTGCAGAGCCCAATTATCATAAATGCATAATTTTCACAATTACACTAATAAGCATAATTTAGGAAATTACACATTTTTTTTCATTGAATTTTCATTATAATTTTTTAAATAATTTTTGAAGACCGAATATATACAACAACCATCAGGAGTGAAACAAAGTGGACTATTGTCGGTGTATGTGCTTCTTCAATAATATCGTGTGCACTCAGCAGCCTGAACAGTCTGTATTTGTGCCAGAAGAAGAAACCAGGATGCATTTTAGGAAGCCCTGCAACTTTTTCGGAATTCCCAAAAATACTGGATATGATGGTGTGCCGGCATGCAAGAAGTGAAAGTGCTACAAAGTGTGGTGGGTATATCTCTAGCTGTTGCCCAGTGATGTTTGCGTGAGTTAGGGGTATGTCCTTGCCCGAACTCTCTTCAATATCTGCATGTACTGGGTGTTCTGTTGTAAAGTGAATCGTAGTCTGCATGGCACATCTGTCGTTAAGTGAGGGTTACTATCCTTTACTCTTCTGAGGATGCTGTGATTGATGTGGAGTCACTGGATACCCATACATTGGCTTTTGAAGTCCTGGGTGTCGAGAAAAAGGCATTAGGATTTAATATCTCGTGGTTCAAACCCAAAATCCAGGCTTTACATTCATCCTTAAATGGTGGTGTACGAGGTTTTCTGCTACGCTTGCGTTGTGACAGGCTTGTATCGTTGTAATGCTGAGGATTTACTGTAGTGAGAGTGATGACGAGGAGAGTAATAATGATGTTGCAAAAGTTGGTGTGAAATCAGGTATGTAGTCGATAAGGGAGATTACACATATGGAATATGGGTGTGTGTCAAGTAATTCTGGATGGCTTTCAGACTAGACTGGTTGTGAGGTAACATGGACACAGGGTTAGAGGCTCCACGACTAATCAACGTAAGGGAGAAAGGTCAAAGGAATGAGACTGGTCAAATAGCACTGAAGAGTTGTTAAATCTCATGTGTGTGGCAGATGTTCTGGCCATCGATCACCAGGTGGAGTAATACATTTTCGGTCAACTGGTGGGAACAACCAACAAAATGGGCTTGAGTCTTGTCAACATTCAGCTGAAGAAAATTATTCTTCATCTAAAATTTGATGAATGAGTGATGATGAAAGTGTATATGTCACTGATGCAGTCAGATTTCAGCTGAAATTATGTCAGTGACGTCTCTATAACAGTGAGAGTACACGCCCAGAAATCAAAGCAAAGCTCCAAGTGGAGCCGAATGGTTCCGAGTGTCGTTTCTTGAGGAACCCCAAATGATATTGCGGCCTGCAGAGTTCAACAGGTTATTTACCACCCTAAACAAAGCAGTATTCGTGCTATCCAATGATCTGAATCCCGGTTGATAGGGGTCAAGGAGATTATTCAAGGCCAGATATTGCTGGAGTCAATTAGCCACAGCACTCCAAGACCTTACTGAGGAAATTAATCTTAAGAGATAAGATTGAAGTTAACCAACGACTCTGGATTAAGACCTGGCTTCTAAAGGAGGTGAGTTACAGCTGCCATCTTAAATGTGAAATGAACAATACCCAAGCTGAGGCCTGTTGAACAGATCGAACACAAATGCACCCAGACGAGTAAAGTTTTCAGAAATAAAATTGAAGAAAGGTCGAGATTCAGAGATCAGATCAGAGGAGTGACCTCAGAAGGACAGATATCACGGAGATAAGTTAGTGTTGTACCCTTAAAAGGGTGCAGAACCTTCGATTAGCACGGTTGGCTATGTACGGTGCGACAGAAATTCAACATACATGTAAAAGGAGGCAAAAAATTTGAACGTAAAGGAGCAGCGAATTATGAAGACAGCCAGGAATGAATAGAAATATTTTATCAGTCAAAGAATTTAACCTAAGGGACTAGAATAAGAAACTGGTTTGAGAAATTGATGAATAGTAGCAAATATAGTTCCGTGTCTAATTTCTGCTGGGCGCAATAACGTCAGCGACATAGTGATTTGCCGTTTGATTTTAGTCATTTTTTCTTTTAGGGATATCATTAGAGCACCTGTTTCACAATTGCTAACTTAACCATACTTGTATTTTACTTTGCTCTGTAATGAATTTAGAAACCCATAACTTCTGATTATGCATTACATTTTGAAATGTAGTGTTACGTTCAGTACGACTTAGATTATGATTATTTAAATGATTATATCCATTTAATGCCATTGTAATGTCTATTTTTTTTATTCTAAGAGATCTAGATTTCACACTCGAAATGATTACTTACCAAGATTCTCAATCCATTTCTGGAGCTCAGCGTGGTAATTGTTCTTCACATCTCTGAGCGATTGTAGGAAATGATTGCAATCATTCTCTTCGCTGTCAAGGAAGTGGTCGATGAGGAAGCGAGACTGCTTCTTAGAGTCACTGATTTCCTTAATCTGTTTATAAACGTTTCGGTTAATTAGGTCTTTACTTTCCAGTTCATCCAGCAAATCGGAGGGCTCTTCACTGATCCAGTCTATCAGTTTTCTTTTGTTTGTCCGGATTATGTCCCGCCATGATGTGTCATTTTCTGCAGTGTCTGTTCAATTACAAAAGGGAGCACAACAGTTGAATAACTTAGTTGTCTGCTTTGCTCATTCCAAATAATCAAATTAGAAAATACAAAAAATCTTAACATTAATCCGTTTTCAACATTATCAGCCATTTTTATTTGCCGAACTTAGAATTATCCTTGTGATGCTACAATCCATGTATTTTTTGCACACCAGCTCATCTCATCACTCCATCACCATTATTATTGCCGTTTCTGACATGATCCAAGCTCTTGGTGCCATCAGTGTCATACATTTGCTACCATCCCTTTCAGCGCTGAATCCTGCCCAAGCCCACTTAGTTCACAGGATTATAACATTGCATTTTGTTCTAGAATCCATGTGCCCCATTTTATATCTTGAGTTGTTATTTTCAGCGTACATTTATCCATACGTTTTTGCATAAAATGCAGTGTTTGTTCTATGTTCGTAATCAGTGTCAATGTTCCAATTCAAATGACATAACACATTGCTTTGGTTTTTATTCTCATTTTCCAAAAGAATTACTACCTGATGGACTCATCTATTTATGTTTCCATATTAATCCTGTTTTTTTTACAATACTTTCCTTAGATGTAGGTATTGAGTTGTGTTTTTCAGTTGTATCTTCACCACACCAACCCGCAGCCTAAAACACTGCGTTCAGTCACCTACAACCTTAGCTTCATCAAACATGACACTATTAATGTAAGTGCAGTAGTCAAAGATCTGTTCTTGATCCATTGATTAACTAAATTAAATGGAAAGTTTACCTCGATATAATCGTTATTTTTTTAATCAATGGTTTTACTTAATTTGACTCCTGTGTCCTGGTCAAATCGTCAAATCTTGAAATCAACATTTCGTCCACTTTCCGTTGTCCAATCAATCCCTAAATTTTACACACACACTCAAATCCGGTGACAATGCATGTCTGTATCAAAATCGGCATCAAATAATCAATTAATTGGCTCCTTGAAAGCAATTCATTTTTTGTATGGCCGACTTATTAATTAATTACATTTATGGTGGTCAAAAACGCCGTGGTCCTAAACTCTGGAATCGGCTTTCCCAAGAAGCAGGCGCCACGTGTCTCGGGCGCCTGCTTCTTGTCAACGAGTTACAGGCACCCTCTACACAAACATAAGTTGTACATTGAAGATTCATTCATAAAATAACCTATTAATTCAAGTGAGCGTTGATGTGGGAGCAGGCGCCGCATCATTGACGTACTTCTCCACGGTGAGTTAAACGAAGTTGTGAAAAGAATTTTCATTGTATGTCGTCGTCAAAACTTGTAATCAAAATGTCATCCAGTTACCGTTGTCCAATCGATTCCAAATTTTGCATGCCTGGATCAAAATCCCCATCAATTAATCAATTACTTGGCTCGTTTAAACCAATTAATATTTGGTATAGAAGCCTTATTTCACGAGTGCTTTGCAAACAGGTTTTGCTAAAAATATATGTTAATACCAACGTAGGAATCGACACTTCGAAACTAGCCTGGAACATTATTTTCGTACAATTTTTCATTTTTTTCCCTTCTTTTAGGTAAACAGTCACAACAAATGCTTTAGTGTGTTTACAAAAGTTGTTTATTATGATGTAGTGCATCCAATGGGACAATGCATGGATAGGGTGAGTGACATCATTTTTGCACTGGCCACATTGAAAGTTAACTTTTAACATTTTTATACACAAAATTCGTGATCTGATCCCATCTGTGAAGGACAAGATTCCTGACATGCAATATCCCGGCGTCTACAAACTAAGCTGTATTTGTGGCAGCAGGAACATTGGGGAAACCAAACGAAATGTCTCGGACCGTGGTCGTGAACATAAGGCAGATCTGAAACATGGCAAGACCAATTCTTCTGCCGTGGCTGATCATTACTTCAATGCGGTTGGCTCACGTGAAATTGATTTCTCTAAGACGATGGTACTTTGCAAGCCGACTGGCTATCAACAAAGCTTCATTCACGAAGCCATCCATATATACAGACACAATTTCCACTGAGACAATGGATTTAAACTCAGCAATCATTGGAAAGATGTCATCAACCACTTTGGGTCATGACTTGATTTGTGTTTTCTTGTCAACCTCTACCGTCAGCAGTGTGGATGATCAAGGGTAGAAAAGAACAGCGCACCCGCCAAAGCATCCAGTGAGTCATCCATCCGAGGAAAAGGGTATGCTAGCTGAACGTGTTATTTTTCACTATGGGAATCTCATTTGCCAGTAAAAATATGATAATTGTTTTTTTACCCTTCTATCTGGCAACAAAACTGACACCTTTTTACAAGGAGTGATGTTTGCATAGACCGCAATACCTGCAGTCATAATACAAACAAAAGACATAACTCTGATAATGTGCACTGTCCTTGAAGTTAATTGGTCCACACCCGAGACAGCTTATGACTGCAGGTATTGCGGTCTATGCAAACATGACTCGTTGTAAAAAGGTGTCAGTTTTGTTGCCAGATAGAAGGGTAAAAAAACAATTATCATGTTATTTTTCCTCAGGGCACAGCCAGTAGGGATTCTGCCGGATAGGAGCGGCATCACCCGTAACAATGTGATGACTCAAGAACGTCGTGCGGCCGATATCAAATTTACCCTTGCTAAACAGGTCTGAGAATTTGCGCAAAAACGGTCGCAGCTTATCCCTCTGGGCCTCGGGCAAATCCGCACTCTCGGCACAGAGCTTATCTATCCACCCCTCGTCAATACTCTGGTGCGGTCGTGTATGAGACGCGGCACCCACGTTCCTAATGATGTTTCCCTCAGGAAGTGCCAGCGACGTGTGGATGACCCGAGGTGTCTAACCCTGCATTAATAACTTTAATGGAGGGTTCCTGATCGTTGGATACCAACGTCTGAGCTCCTAGTAACGTCAGTCCACGACTGGCCTTATTAGAAGGCCCCAAAAGGATACCTCCAGCCATTGCTCCCTGGTCAAGCAGCTTCCGCAATCAGAGGGTAACCAACATTTGCATGCCAGGGGGAATTTTCACCATCCGACTTGCAATTGCCTGCATGGTGGGGTTAGCCATGCATAAGCGGGTGGGAGTTGGAAAGAATGCCATTCGACGGCCGGATGGTAATTTCAGGTACCCCTGGTCAATCCGAATTTTCAGGGGCATCCTCCCCAGAAAATCGGTCCCAAGCAAGCAAGGGATGGCAAGCGACGTGGAAACAAGAACCTGTCCCGTCAGTCCAACATCAGCGATGCACACCTCAGCCGTTAATCGTCCAATAATGCCCAATGAGCCACCGTTAGCGGCGAAGCATGGAGCTTCGACAGGGCACAAGACTCGACATTTATGGGACAAGATGATATAATTCAATTCTGAAATTATGGTCGCTAACGCATGAACAAGCACCCTTATTTCCACCCCTTCTATGAACCTAACAACAGCAGACGAACCTGCGGTCACGGCCACCACGCGATGGACTTGCTCTGACCACTGACCAGGTCGGAAAGGCCGGTCGTCAGCTGTAGCACATGACACGACTGCCTCCGGGACGAGGCAATGCCTGGATGCATTTTGCCACCTTGAGGGACGAGAGATCGTCGTCGTCCATGACCGGCAGAACGATGTTGAGATCCTTGGTCAAAGCCAGCAGTCTCTCGAGGACCAATGCGTTGATTCCGTCGAGGTCCATCCTCGGAAAGGCAGCCTTCACCAGTGCCAAAGTGCGCTATAGAAGGCAAGGGGTGTCTCTGTTTCCCCTTTCTTTCACGTAGCAAACTTGTGGCGCACGTTCGATGCTGGCTCGTAAATTTTCGCCATTTGCTCGAAGGCCTGAGTCAGCGTGGCCCTCTCCAATAGCGGGATGATAAGAAATGCCGCCAGGGCGTTGTCATCGAGGGTGGCGGGTAGCGCTCTCAGCGCCTCCGCCTCCGTCCACCCCGCCAAGTCGGCATTCATCAGGAACCGCTTCTTGAAGGCCACCCAGTCGCCTCCGGCAGCTGTGAATTCCTTCACGAAGGGAAGCCGTCGCAGTAGAGACAGAAAGTCCACCAACAATGTTGACACAGTTGAGATTTGGCGGGCTGCACGCTCCGATCCTGCGAGAAACTGGCGGCAGTGAGCGTGGGCTGCACCACAGAGGTTTCCGCCTGGCGTGAAATGGCGGCTGAAACATCGTCCCCACGCGGCTCCGCTGCTCCCTCTCCCACCGCCGACTCTGCTGGTTGGAGCTCTGCAAGGATGGACGCCGCGGCTTGGAGGAGCTCCGCCAGCGATGAACTGTCGCGAGCCCGGACGGGCCTCTGCTCTGCCTACATCGCCTTGCCTCCATCCTCCGGGGCTGTTTGCGGGATGAGATCTTCCTCCTCGTGATCCGATGTCTTGGTACGTAGTCTGTGGTGCGTAGACATGGTCTATGGCTAGCTAAGTAAAATAGCGTATTGGGCCACTTCAGACACCAGTTGTAGTGGATTGAGTCGCAGACATACTTCTTGGAGGCAACACATTTATTTCTACCAACACATAACACAAAGGGGTAACTGCCCCTTTACCAGATAACAGCCTTGGGTGGTGGACCACCAGGCTAAACTACACTAATACTCTGGGAGTTAGCTACAACAGACCGGACCCTGGCTCGGGTCCGGGTCCACATGTTGGTGACTCTTCCTGGATATAGAACGTAGATCTTCAGATGACAGTAGCAACGCTCAAACCCGGTCCCCATGGAAAGCCGGTTTATATCCTCCCAGCTCGTGGCCGACCCCGCCCTTGGCCACGCCCACCTTCGAGAGACCTCTGGACATCTCTTGAACCTTCCCGTAGGATCTTTCCCCTGACACATGACCACCCCTTAGCTCCCACCTGGGGCCCCATGGAGATTTCACTGGTCACCTGTCCTTCGTGGTCAACCAGAGTGCATGGCCCACAGTAACCTCGTTCCCGTGGCCTGCCCTCTCACACGCTACCCTGTAGGGGTCAGCACTACACGCGGAGCGTGGTGCTCTCAGCGCTGTCGCCCAGCGATCACCAAGCCCCCTCCAGGGCTGGTACTATTCCCACATATACAGTGAGGGAAAAAATTATTTGATCCCCTGCTGATTTTGTAGGTTTGCCCACTGACAAAGAAATTATCATTCTATAATTTTAATGGTAGGTTTATTTGAACAATGAGAGACAGAATAACAACAACAAAAATCCAGAAAAACGCATGTCAAAAATTGTATTAATTGATTTGCATTTTAATGAGGGAAATAAATATTTGACCCCCTCTCAATCAGAAAGATTTCTGGCTCCCAGGTGTCTTTTATACAGGTAACGAGCTGAGATTAGGAGCATACTCTTAAAGGGAGTGCTCCTAATCTCAGCTTGTTACCTGTATAAAAGACACCTGTTCACAGAAGAAATCAATCAATCAGATTCCAAACTCTTCACCATGGCCAAGATAAAAGAGCTCTCCAATGATGTCAGGGACAAGATTGTAGACCTACACAAGGCTGGAACGGGCTACAAGACCATCGGCAAGCAGCTTGGTGAGAAGGTGACAACAGTTGGTGCGATTATTCGCAAATGGAAAAAAACACAAAAGAACTGTCAATCTCCCTCGGCCTGGGGTTCCATGCAAGATCTCACCTCGTGGAGTTGCAATGATCATGAGAACGGTGAGGAATCAGCCCAGAATTATCCGGGATGACCTTGTCAATGATCTCAAGGCAGCTGGGACCATAGTCACCAAGAAAACAGTTGGTAACACACTACGCCGTGAAGGACTGAAATCCTGCAGCGCCCGCAAGGTCCCCCTGCTCAAGAAAGCACATATACATGCCCGTCTGAAGTTTGCCAATGAACATCTGAATGATTCAGAGGACAACTGAGTGGAAGTGTTGTCATCAGATGAGACCAAAATGGAGCTCTTTGGCATCAACTCAACTCGCCGTGTTTGGAGGAGGAGGAATGCTGCCTATGACCCCAAGAACACCATCCCCACCGTCAAACATGGAGGTGGAAACATTATGCTTTGGGGGTGTTTTTCTGCTAAGGGGACAGGACAACTTCACCGCATCAAAGGGACGATGGACGGGGCCATGTACCGTCAAATCTTGGGTGAGAACCTCCTTCCCTCAGCCAGGGCATTTAAAATGGGTCGTGGATGGGTATTCCAGCATGACAATGACCCAAAAACACACGGCCAAGGCAACAAAAGAGTGGCTCAAGAAGAAGCACATTAAGGTCCTGGAGTGGCCTAGCCAGTCTCCAGACCTTAATCCCATAGAAAATCTGTAGAGGGAGCTGAAGGTTCGAGTTGCCAAACGTCAGCCTCGAAACCTTAATGACTTGGAGAAGATCTGCAAAGAGGATTGGGACAAAATCCCTCCTGAGATGTGTGCAAACCTGGTGGCCAACTACAAGAAACGTCTGACCTCTGTGATTGCCAACAAGGGTTTTGCCACCAAGTACTAAGTCATGTTTTGCAGAGGGGTCAAATACTTATTTCCCTCATTAAAATGCAAATCAATTTATAACATTTTTGACATGCGTTTTTCTGAATTTTGTTGTTGTTATTCTGTCTCTCACTGTTCAAATAAACCTACCATTAAAATTATAGACTGATCATTTCTTTGTCAGTGGGCAAACGTACAAAATCAGCAGGGGATCAAATACTTTTTTCCCTCACTGTACGGGGTGTATGCGATGTGAATACATCGCACGCCATGCCTCTCTAGGGCCTGCAACCACTCAGTGACATCCGAGATGTCACGACACGTGTATTGCCGTCTCCCATACACAACAGTACCTAACGATCGCAAATACAAAAATAAAACATGCTTTCCATCTCGCCTTGCTCTAAAAGTCATTTCACTCCACTGTCATACAGAAATGTGCATGCTTTCAATTACTCTACATTCAACTGCTCACATAGTCTTGCCACCATTGCCATCTCTACATGCTAATAAAATAGGTTCTGCTTCGTGCAATGTCGTCAATGGTTGATAAACATGGCCCCTGCCATGGCAATGCACAATTTCCACTGGTCGAGATGAGCAATGCAGGATGCTCGTAAGAACATAGAAACCGTTTGTCATTCCACTGCTGGATGACGGCCTCCACACACCGCGCTGGTTGCTGAGGCCGTTTGACCATACTTCACCCGCCGCTGGTCAGTTTGGATTGCTGAAGGCGGACAGCGTAGACAAGTAAACACAACGTGCCCCCCCAGCCCTATGGCGACCTGCTTGTGCATGATGGGCACCCCTCCAGCCACTATCCCCGCTCAAATCTGCTTTAATTTTGAGGTCCAAACAGATCGGCCACATTCCATGTCAGGGTGATTTCTTCATAGACCGTGAGGGTAATAGCGTTGCTATTTTTCAGATTTAACATCATGCGCTGGCACGATGTTTACTACCTTGTCTGGTATACAGGAGGTCCTGGGTTCTATCCTAACCCTGATACCTACATATGCTCTGGCTGTTTGTATGTTTTCCCCCTGTAAATCACATTATAAATTTGCATATGCATAAACATAAACAGAGAGACGAATGCTACTTCCTTTATTTATTTGCTGCACTGCAACTTTACGTAAATTGTCAGAATTTATGTCCAAGTATTTACTAAGTTCAACAGTGTCGGAGTAGAACGTATTTTTTTTACAATGTCTCATCATACATCTTACACTTTTTTAAAATAATGCAAAAAGTTACTCTGCACTCCCCTTCAACATTGCCTATTTAAAATTATAATTTCCTACTATGACTGTTACCAAGCAATTTTTTCCCTTTAATTTTAATATAGCTGTCGACATTTAAAACTATACAAAAACTTAGGTTAAAACTAGTTTTTCAATACACACAATTTTATTGGCACTCAAATATAGAAAATACATTATTTTGACCCTAAATTTATTCAAATTTGATGTGCTGAACAAAAGTGGGTGGCCTTTGATATGTTTAATTTTCTTTATGCATCAACCCACATTCATTCTGCACGTAAATTTAGATTAAATTTGGGGTCAAAATAATGTATTTTGCACTTTTAAGTGCAAATAAAAGTGTAAGCATTGAAAGACGTGTTTTTTTCCTTCTTATTTCTCATGAGTGTCATTTACGACCATTTAGTACCTTGTTTGTTAATTGTACAATATTCCTTAATGAGAAGTTGGCCGAGCCTCGAGATACTGAGAGTGAGGTGGATGGGGGCCCGAGTTGGGGGACTACCTCACGCGTGCGGGGGCTGGACCACCACTCTTCGTACACTGACCGTGGGGCTAGAAGATCCCGGGTGCTCGGGGGAAGGGGTATTACCAATACAGGAGATGGGAATATGGTGTGCTAAAGTAGTAATTTATTGGCAAGTTTTATTTACGTGACAAACTCATAATCGTTGATTGTGGTGGGTGGAGTTGAGTTTATGACATTTACACGATCTAACCCAAAAAAACGTCATCATGGGTGAGAAGTTCGAGGCGCACTGAGGGCAGCACTCCATTTAGCATGGTCCAAAAGAAGTTAAACATACGTACATACAAGCCTTGCCGAGTCAGTGGCCAGGTCCGGCGGCAGGGCAAAGAGCCACGTGACGCGGCTTGGTGGAGCCGTTAGCAGAGACGAGCGATGAGAGCGCACAAGTACCGGCAGGAGATTGGAGGTTTCTCGGCTGGCCCCTGCCGCAACGGCGAGACCTCAGGTCACGCCGGCTAACGAATTTCCCCACCCTGCTCGTGTATGAGAATATAGCCAACAATCCCGAAACGAAATGTAATTGGCTGACTTTCTAACTTGGTTCGATCATGGTTGTGGATTAGAATGCACATCCTCGATGAGCAAGTGATCCATGGATAACAATTTTTGAGAATGATGAATGGATATTTTATGAGTGAAGTGCCATTACCCAAAATGTTGCCTATTATATATAGTATTTTAAATGCCATATTGTTGAAAAAGTGTTGAGTGTGGATATTTTCTTTATATGATTGACACACAGCAGATTTCACAAGACTTTTAAAGAGGGAAAGTGAATATAAATATTGTCGTTTGTATTTAATATTTCAATTTTATAAAGTTTTAAAATATGTATATACAGATAATGGGAAAGGGTTAACTGCATATAATGTTTACTCACCTTCTGAATCGCCTGTATGCATCACAGCATCTAGTTGCGCTTGTTCAATGACTTGCCATGCACAGTCTTCAGTGCTCGAAGCACACGGATGCCACCAAGATGATGTGAAGGTGTTTAAATACCATTTCGCCCAGTCTTAAAACCTCTCACACCCCACTTAAAAGTCAATGCCAGAAGCTCAATATTTATAGCATCTCTTGAGGAAAGAGGAAGCTGATTTTTGACATTGGTTTCTTAATGAACTCACGTCATTCTGCTGCCCACGGGGGATTCTGCTAAACACCCAGCACTTGTATCCCTTTCAAACTTTAGCACAGCTTTTATCTCCTTCATCTGTCCTACACGCAAAACGTAAACTTACGACACGTCACTTAATATGCAAATTTACAAAATTGAAATATTTAATTGTAGTATTCCTAAATTGAAATGTGCTATAATTACCTGCAATATTCAATAACATTCTAAATTAAGGGCTTGCGATATCATTACAATCCATTTCAGAATACCACATTATCTGAGCTCATCACTTCATGTCCATACTGGCCATCCTGTCAAGTGTTTCCTCTTGGTTGCCATTTCGTTACCAGTCTTATTAATCTGTTTTCATCTCTACTAATAACATGTCCTCTCTAAGTGCATTTATATAAGTCAACAAGATGTATCTAAATTCCGCGTGATATTTGATCCGTTTCTCCCATTTAATTTAGTGCAGTTATCAACATGATTATAATATCATCCATGTCTCCATACCTCGTTCAATACGACTTTAAGTATTGTTCCATATACTTTGTCAGTCGGTGTTTTGGATTCATATCAACATCAGGTAACTTGTGTTGATTGGAAACGTTCTTGTTCAGACCTATTGATATGTTAATTTTGACTATCAAATTAAATTCCCCAAAGTCTCCGTATTGTTTTCGCTCACATATTAATTTCAGAATGAAAAAAAATCTGAGTTTCACTTCACTAATTACCCTGGACATCCGTTGCCTTTTATGTTGTCCAGTTATGTTGCGACATCAAATATTTCCTCTTGTTTAGCTGGCTTAATATACTTGAATTTTATTTTACTCATTTATCATCGGTGCTCCCATATCTCAGATTCATATCTGAAAAAATGCACTGAGTTCTATGCTGCAGTATAAATAGGCAGAATATACATACATTTATTTCATATAACCATCTCTCCAAATAAATGATGAAATTATGTATTCGGACGTATTGGTGGTACACCAGTGCAGCATAACACACTGGTCCCATGAAACAGCCTCACGATGTCGCTGTTGCCCTTGAGTGAGCTGCAAACCCTCCATCAGAAGTTGCTTGTCCCACACCGACCAGCTTTTTTGGTAAAATCAACAGTGAACTTGCCAAGATTATCGACACTCACAGTTTAACCCAGCACGTCAGGGCCACAACATGTCGCTCAGATCACATCTGCCATAACTGTGGCTGACATTATTATTGAAGATGTCATATCAGATTACAGTGTCGTGATGTGCAAAGTGGGATTTTTACTTATTCACCAACCTGTCACAAAGATATCGTACATAGACTGTAAACGATAGGACCACGATGCTTTCCGTCAGAAGATAAGGTCATCTCAGGAATGTCTAAATCCTGCATCGATAGCAGATTCATTTGCATCTCGATAAAAAATTACATTACTGGCGTTTATGAGGAAGTTGTGTCCATCCGAGCAAGCCCAAGGATAACAGGGAAGGACGTCGTACATTGCTGTTATCGGAGGTGATTACAGCAAAGCAGAATCAGATGAGGCTGGATCATCTTTGGAAGAAAACTAGTTTCGAGACTGTCCGACGAGCCTGCAGATCTGCCAACTGACTCATTATTGATAGGCCGCTGTCGGTAGCCTAAAAGAGGCCTAGAAATAGGGTTTCGTTCTACCAAGTGGGGCACTACCTACTTTTTTATATTTAACATCAGAAATATATAGAGATTCCTTAGGAAAAAGTTCTCCGCACACAACCTTGCAGTTTTTGAGAAAAATGATGCTAAAGGTGCCCATTTTGAAAAAAAGGGAAACCATAGGGAATTTTGCACTTTCAAACCTGTTTTTCATATAAACCCAAAAATGCAGAATTACCACTTGAAGTACAAAATAAACCAGTTTGAAATGTGTGATATACCTGAAGTTGCTATCTATGCGCAGTAAACATGATAAGATTATCAAGAAAACTTCTACTGTAGCATTAACATCCCAATTACTTCTCATTATGTTGTTCCAATTCAAAGGTAATATTTGAGGTAAAATCTGAATAACAAATAGAATTAAGCCAAAATATAATATATAAAAAAAACACTTTTCAAAATAACACATTTAATGGTGAATTGTCAATTCGCATACATGAGCAGTAACTGCACTACATGTACATATTCACAGGAATGATTATTGTAAACAAGATTTAATTTTGATTGATTTATATTAAATATATATGTCCTATATTAATTTTATTATCATATACACATCACTAAATATCAAGATCACTGTCCTCACTATCAGATTCACATGAAACAATATCCTCAGTTAATCTCACATTGTCACAATGAACACATTTACATAGGTCAGTGCAGGCCAGGTCAGCCTTGTGGCATGAGCACCTTCCACCTGTACAAGTACCAGACTTACACCCACAGTGGAGTGACCCCAAAATCTGTTGAGGAGCTGGATTTTTAGTCATCCATGATATGATGAGATCACCATCCTTGACAATCCATCCAAAGCCGTCTGGACTGGGAGCATTTCCAGACACTATATTGAGTGGTTTCTCTTTTCCTTTCCTATACAAGGAACTAGTTGAGTCACAGCCAGTGAATGTGTGTAGTCCTATCAGTGCCTCTGTTAGTGAAGGACCCAAAGCAGAACCAATAGCCTGGAGATCTAACATTCTTTGCCTGTCTTTTGTTCCTGTCAGAAAGTACATCTTTGTTAAGGGAAGCTTAGCCATTATTGAAAGTGAAATGATAGCAACATCAGTGTCAGGACTCTGGATGATTATCTTATTATAAAGTTCATTCCAGGCATGTTTTGCATGAAGTAGGAGCCTCGTGTCAGCTTCTTCATGGTCACAAGTCAAAGATTCTACCTCTTTGACAGACATAATGCCATCTTTAAGAGTGAGTTGATGACATACATTTCTGTGTGCCACAAAGATAGCTATGTCTTTTCCAGCTGCTTGTAAAGGCACAGTTCTCCATGTCTCAAAGAGAAAGTCTGTCAAGGCTTCTTTATTTTCAACACTGGCTAGAAACTTGGTCCACTGACTTGGAGGCTTCTGCTTGATGCTGTATATTTGCAGTAATTGTTGTCCAGCAACAGCACGTCTTGATCGTTCAGCATTTTGATGCTCACTGCCGGGTAGTGATCAATGACAAAATCGACCCTTGGACAACTGAACTTTCTACCCATCTTAATCATAAGTTGAAAAAGATCATCAGCAAGCTCACCGAATGTGTCTGGTATATTCTTGAGACTCCTGATCAATGCCATGCCATCTATCAGTAGGGCACCATTATCACCAACAGTCTTGTTCACATGACAGTCCTTGTTCTTTGATTCTAAACAAGCGAGAAGAGCAGCCTTATTTGTTTTGGCTAATGAACCATCAGTGCTTGCTAGCGGGGATGAGATATTGCCAAGTGAATATGTCAGAATATCTTTCAAGTTTACAGACCGGGATTGACTTATCACTAACAGTCGTGCAAAGAATCTCCTGTCATTTTTTTTGAATGACTTGATTTCCATCTTTTGTCTTGGATGATTTCTTCATTTGATCCCCAAACGTAGTGAGCTTCAAGGACTTTATTGGAGAGAAGAAGTCTGTTTTTGATGACTGGACTCGATCTTGGATGAAAATTTTCATAGATGTTTCACCTTTATCACAAGCACTTTGTATGTCATCTCTGACAGTCTTTGTAGCAACAACACCAGAGCTAATACATACAAGATCTTCACGAGGCAGGAAGGGATTGATCATATACTCAACCGCTGAAACCAAAGATATAACAGCAGCATTGTCTTTTGCAATTCTTGTTGCATCCAACTCTTTATGACCCCTCTCTTCATATTGCATTCCAGCCATCATTTCACACTGCCTTGTGATTGCAGAACGTTCAGGATGAGACAGTATCCATCGCTGGACGGCACCTTTGTTCAATGTTATCCCAGTTATACCGCCTTTGGTCTTTGAATTACGGTTGCAGGTTTGTTCTATTGCTTGGTCACAAGCTATGGATGAGAACCTGTTAGCATCCTTACGCTGTACTGTCCAGTTTCCTTTTGCAGTAACTTCTTCATAGCAGTGTGGATGAGTCTTTGGAAGATTGATCATCTCGACCCAATATGCTGATAGGTACCTTGCATAATTTTGGCGGTCATATGAAAACTACCATGCCAGCATACGTCTCACTGTTGCTAAGTGAAGGCTCCAGTCAGAGTCTCTGGTTGCTCTAATGAAACTCAGTAACAGTTGAACCATTTCAATGTATGAGCTCCAAAGTCCAAAGGTGGGATTAACATAGTTCATCTCATGTACATATCTATCATAGCAGGACAGCATATCTGATATGTCAGACACTGAGTTAGATGAAAATCCTGCCTCAAACTTGTACTCTCGTACTAGATCTTCCATGGCTGATATGTAACGAGTGTGCTGTTGCTCAGGAAGGGACTGAAGAAATTACCTCAACCGCAAGATATGCATTGCCTCAAATAGGAGTTTGTGTGCACGAATGCTACGGTTGTAGTGATGTCCACTAATGACTCCATTTATTGAACCAACAGCTACCACATTTGATTCAATCAGCATATCCTGTAGTCCTGCTTCTTTGAAACGTTTGCCTATCACTGCCATAAAGGACATGGCTGTGTGGAACTCACCTAGTCTTGGGATGATACGCTGCATCAGATTTTGTTTTTTCCACCTTATTTGCTGCGCTTTAGCGTATATAGCCTGGTCATACACAGTGACAATACTCTCCTACTCTAGTCGATCAGCAATTTCCACACTTCTAGTGAGTATGGTGTTTACTGTGGTCATTTCTGTAGGGGAAGCCTCTATAACTGGTAGATAGTAGAGAGCAGATTTTGGCAGTGAGCTAGTCTGAGTAGAACAATTAAACCCAGTCCATCCTGGAAGAGAAGTGTCTGATACTGCATGACAGCTATATTTTAGCAGCACATAGATTGTATCAGTTTTTTGTGCCAGCTCCATAGATGGGACAGTATTATACTCCAGCAGAGGAACATTTAGCTCTTGAGGGCCCTGTCTCTTGTGACAACAAAGTTACAATCACTTTAGTAGGTCATAGCTTTCAAATGAGGCATTACGCTGAGAGTGCCTTGGTTTCTATGTTTTTTGAGGCATTACATTGTTGCTCTCCAGTTGAGAAGATTTTAGATTTGGGTGAAGCCAAAATGAAAAAAATGCACTCGGGTCAGGCAGGGGGTAAGAGATTAATTAACATGCATTGTCACGACGAAATAAACAAGTAATTAATTAAATTTGAATATCAGATGTCACAAAAATGTAATTTAAAATAGTCTTGGTCCTTTTGTTTGTATAGAAAAATGTGAAGGGCACCAAGAGCATTAGATAGGACATGTATATTTAAAGCCCTACCTTCTATAGAGAAATAATTTGATTATGGAATTATATTGCATTCACACGCAATATGTAAATGCAATTGGAGTGACCCCACAGATTTGTGAACAAACATTTTTTTGTACCTACCTATCTGTTTTTTCAGTTTTGCTGAGAAATCTTGTGTAATCTCGATAGCAGGATTTGTGGTATCGGACCTCGATTGCAATGCAGTTTTTCCCACGAATGTGTGTCAGAATGCTCTCATCTGATTTCATTTGAGCTGCCTCACGAAGAAGTCCTATATTAAAGATATGAAGAATAAATTATAAACCCAGTTGGCAATATATTAGCTTGCATAACATTCAATTCAAGTGAGTAAACATACCTGCATTTTCTGTCTCAGACTGCACCAACTTGTCAAGCTGGCGCTTTCTGTTGATTGTAATAAACCGATCAAACATTTTGCTAATTATGCATAATTTAGCCAGAACGTGCTGGCTTGTTGATGGCTTTGAAGAAGTGGTTGTTGTGGTAGGGGTAACCTTCATCAAACTGTACTTGGAACGCAGCCTCTTTGGCGAAACTGTTTCAGAGCTTTCAACCGGGGTTACAAGTCTTTTCAACCGTTCAGTCTTATCTTGACGCTTTAGTGCACAAGTCAAGCGTTTTTTGTCTATAAAACGCCGATAGCAGGCCGGGTGAAACCCGTAGTTTGTTGGGACAGCAGAGACCGGTTTGTCCAGGAGGGCAACATGTTTATTAGCAATAGCTAGCTCCGTAGTGTCCGACGTTTTGAGCCATTCCTTCGCACATTGCTTGATTTTTAAATCCTTTATATTAAGTTCGCTTGCTTGCTTAGGACCGTGCAAATCTTTCGGGCGTTTTTTAACCCATTTCCCGTGATCCAATCGAGCTGACATTTTGCACACAGACTCGTTGTGCGTGACAATGCATTTTCGTGAAAAAAATTTTTCCTAAATTTTACACTGTTTAGGGAATTTTTTAAAAAATATTTTATTACCAATTGTTTAATGCTGCCAGACAATCATCTGACCCATAGGTGGCAGCCATCTCAAGCCAGAGGACGAGAGGACTCTAGCCGCCCCGATGCCACGCATATAAAGGATTTATAGTGAAAAACTTAGTTTTTATGGGTTGTACTTGTTTTCCATCGGACTTCAGTAAAGGGCTGCGGACCTTTCCCACCATCTTTTCCGGAATGAAGAATACACTTTACGGGTGTTAATCGAGCTTGATCGCCGCTATCAGATGAAGCTGCGCTGCTTACGTCCTCCTCCATGTTTACATGTGCGTAGTGATATTGGCTTTATTTTGGCTCTGACCTACTTACATTTTCGATGCTGATTGGTTGAAAATCTAGCTCAACAGTTTTATATGTCTCAATACGCAGTCAATATAGTGCGCCAATAAATTACACTTTTCTCATTAACTGCAGGATAATGCGTGGAGAACTTTTTGCTTGGATACCTTTTATTAACGTTGAACATATTGAGCAAAAGAAAAAGTAGTGCCCCGTTTGTCAGAACTAAACTGAACGATACAGCTCACGTACAGCGGCCTATGAGTCTTGCAGATCGTTGGACCGCGGCTCCCGTGCTCTGTGGCACATCGTGAAGGGTCTGCTATGCTAAAACCACCCATCAACTAGTCATCTAGTCGACAATACAATAGGGCAACTAGTTGACGAATTGACTTAGTCTATTAACGCCATAATATATTATCTCTTACAACTTGAATTGTTTGGGATAGTTTTTCCTCACCACTCATTGGGCCGTTTGTTTGTTGTCTGCACTACCTATTATACACCTCTGGATCTTTGTTCAGCAAGTATAATGATAATAAAATAACCCTTTCTCCACTCTCTATCCCAATATAAACAAATTCTAACTCATGTTAATGCTTCTGTCTCAGGAGCACACATTAAAAATGCTGGAGTTCTGTATAAATCAACATACAATATCCTAGCCACATTTAATTGCCCCCAAACTGAACACCAAGTTGTTCCTCTATCATAACCACCCTCCTCACCCCAACCTACCCAGCTCCAGCCTAACTCATGCAGCACACGAGTCTGCCTTTTATCTGTTTGCAACTTAATGAACACCTACCTGGTCATCCATTCTAATGGAATAATTTAAGTTACCAACTTGAAGATGTTTATTGGAAAATATGAAATGGTGGTCATAAAATAAGGAATGGAAATGCACAACAGACATAACTAAAACAATTTTGTGCAGACATTTCACGCACAACAAACAATTACATGTTAGAAGTAAAATTGTATCAATGAGGAAGAGCAGGATCTAGACATCACACTTGAATTTGAGATAACTGCCCTTTGAAGTCAGAATAAAGGATCTCTTCCTGACCAGATGCAACAACGTTGTTAGCTATTTAGTTACTTTTACCAGGCAAGGCCCACGAAGCTATATAGCTATTTTTCAGAAGCGACCTGGCCACAAATGAAATATCAATGAAGTGGCTATTCAGGTGAAAATGTATAGCAGCCAAATACTCTGAAACCATGTTGATTTTAAATGTGGAAAAATAAAAAAATCAAAGGACCCAGAGAAGAATCCACGGAACCACGGGGAAAAAATGCAAACGCCAAATGTTCAGGCGCCAGGGTCGGGATCAAAACCATGATTTCCTGCATACTAGGCGAGGGAGTTAACTTCCTGCCACTGGGTCGGAATGTTAACATCATCAAAGCAGCATACAACCGAATTATTAACTTTTACATCCTAGAATTAACACATTTCAAATAATATTCCGAGCCTAAGTAGATGCTGAAAAGACATTTGATTCAGTTTCATATGAATGGTCACAAAGCACGGCCTGAAGAAAAACATAACGAACATATTACGACGTTATAAAGTAAAAAAATACAAGTAAATCTGAAATAAGCCTCGTCAATAATTTTCAAGGCTATTCACTGTCACACTTAAATATACTGATAAAAAAATTGTAGACAATGATAAATTGTGAATGCATTAGCAATCTTATATTTGTCTACGGCAGTAATTATAGCAATTAACAGGAATGAACGTCAGAAAATGTAATCACTTAAACAGAGAGAAAAGGTGTGGAAAAGGGAAATATGAGCAAGTAAACATAATAAGCATGATAAGCATGATGAGACATCTACTTTATTTTACATTTTTTTCGTGGGATTAATTTGAACCTAACAATTGACATTTCCTTCACGTGTTTGTGTTTCTTGTAGTGTTCGTGTGAGAGCAATGTGGTTTCTCTTTTTACAATCCACCCCTGCTCTTTGGTTCTTTCGGTAAAGTCACGTAAGTGAAAATAAAAATAATAAAAATAAAAATGAAACTAATTAAATTAAATCACGACGTTTCGGAAGCAACACAAGCATCCGTCATCAGATCGGACAGCCACAGCAAGAAATAATTTGCTGAAGTGTAAGTTTTGTTGCCAAAAAAAGGGTAAAAAAATAATTATCATATTTTGCTACTGGCAAAGGAGGTTCCAATGATGTAAACACAGCACATACTTGAATTGAAATGTACATAAGCAATGAAACATTTAAGCGAACAAAATGCAGTTTTTCATTGGTAAATATGAAATTGTGTCTCGAAAATATTTAATGATAATGCACAAACATAACACAATATCGTGGATACATTCCAATCACAATAAAAATTCGATATTTGCAGTAAAATAATATAAATTGGAACTGGTTTCTAGATATCGCATGTCAATTAGAAATAACTTCCCTTTGAAGTCAGAATAAAGGATGTTTTCTGGACCAGATGCAAACACTTTTTAGTTATTTATTTTATTTTACCAGATAAGGCCCACAAAGCTATCTCATGTTATATTTGTATAGCGCTTTTATCCAAGGTGCTTTACAAGGGTTACTAGTGGTACAATTAGGGTAACTGAAAGTGATATGGTGAATAGGGACGGGTATATTGAGGACGGTTAGTGGGCATCGGAATTACGGGGATGCCCAGGGATGGAGGGAAGGATGGGCTAGAGAGAAGAGATGAGTCTTGAGGGAGGAGCGGAAACTAGCTAGAGTGGGTGCTTTGCTTAATGTGGAGGGGAAGTTTGTTCCAGTGCAACGGGGCAAGTAGGGATAAGGAGCAGAACGGGATTGTGTGCAAGGAGAGGGGGGAATGGTTAGGAGTAGGAGAGATTGAGAGATTGTGAGCGGAGCGGGCTGGAGCGGACATAAAACAAGATAAGGGAAGCGAGGTAAAGTGGGGCAAGGAAATGAAGAGATTTAAATACCAGCGGAAGGAGCTTGAATAGACACCCGTAGTATATAGATGGGGAGTCAGTGCATTTCTATAAGAATGGCAGAGGTGTGGGAGCAGTGTGGTAGGTTGTAAATGAAATGTGCAGACGCAATTTGAATCTGTTGTAGTGGATTGAATCCCGAGTAGGAGAGAGGGGAGATGACTGAATGTATTAGTAGTTTGGCAGTGGACTGAGTGATGAGCGAGCATTTTTTGCAAATGCTGATAAGGAGTAAACGACAGGTGCAGATGGTGGCTGATATGTGAGAGGCAAGGGAAAGGGAGGAGTCAAAAAGGACACCAAGGATGTGGGCAGATGGGACAGGGATGAGTGAGAAGGTTGGAAGGTGATGGTGGGGGTGGGTGGAGGGGAAAGACCAGCGGGGGGAAAAAGAACCTGGGTTTTAGAGGGGTTGATGGCATGGAAGTGAAACGAGATCCATGACTGAGGGGCGGTTAGGCAGGCTGAAATGCGAGAAGAGAGCCTAGAGTGAAAGTGGAGAAAGAAGAATATTTGTATGACGTCGGTGAAGAAGTGGTGGGAGAAATTAAAGGAGGAGATATGTGTTTCAAAAGAGGAAATGTAGAAAGAGAAGAGAATGTGGCCCAGGACAGAGCCTTGGGGAACACCTGCTGTGACGGGTGAAAGAGGGGTGCAGGAGTGATTGAAGGGAACTGAGGATGAGCGTGAAGAGATATATGATTGGAGCCAGGATAAAGCAGTGTTGGGAATGCCCAGATTAGAGGGAGCAGAGAGAAGAGTGGGATGCTATTTTCAAAAGCTGAGGAGAGGTCGAGGAGAATGAGGACTGAGGAGAGACGTGCATGGTCCGAGTTGGTCAGATGGTTCTAGATAGTAATGAGTGCAATTTCTGTGGAGTGGAGCGGGCGAAAACCAGACTGGTCGAGTGGGTAGAGGGAGTGGGCGAAGATGAAGTTACTGAGGCAGGAGTGGACAAGATGCTCGAGAACTTTTGAGAGGAAGGGGAGCAGAGAAATGGGACGGTAGTTTGAGATGAAGTTTGCAACGAGGGAGGGTTTCTTAATGATAGGGGCAATGATGGCCAATTTGAAATTAGCAGGAAAGGCACTGGAGGATAAATAAGAATTGAAAAGGGAGAATAAGTAGGGAAGGACAGATGGAAGAAGGGAAGCAGGGATAGGGTGAGATGGACTTTGGAGATGGTAACGGAGAGTTCCTCCAGAGTCACGGGGGGAGTTGGTGAGGGCAGGCGGAATAGGGCATTGGTGAAGAGCTAAGGACGGAAGGGGCTGGGCAGGGGACGGGTAAGCTAATAAAGAGGAGCGAATGGCTTTCGTTTTTGAACAGAAGAAAAGGACAAAGTCAGGAGCAGAGAGGCCAGTGGAAAGGGTGGGGAGGAGTTGGGGTGGGTGGAGAAGGTTATTAAGGGTAGAGAGGAGTAGGTGGGGATGAGAGGTAGGAAATTAGTGTGGAAGTAATTATGTTTGGCTACTTCCAGCGATGATAGAAATGGCCAGAGTAGGGAGAGGCAATTGGAGAGGGAAGATGGGGAGGGATGAGCTCTCCACATACGCTCTGATTTGCACAGAGAGTGACAGCTCGATTGGATGGAGGGGGTTAGCCAGGGCTGGGGGGGGCTTCAAACGGTGGGAGCGGGGGCTCAGGGGAGCAAGGAGGTTGACTGATGTGTTAATGGTGAAATATAAGATGGCAGAATAAGCGTCTGGGTGGAGGGAGGAAAAAGAGAGCAAGGAATGGACAGAGGAAGAGATCCGAAAGATTAGGGATGCGGGGGTCTAGTGAGCGGAGATTGCGGGAAAGAAGGTGGTGGAGTAGGATGGGACTGGGAAGGGGTGGACTGCGTAAGATGATGGTGAGTGAATGGAAGAAGTGGTCCGATGGATGGTTACAATTGGGGAAGCCTCACAATCTGATGTAAAAATGAGGTCGAGGGAGCTGCCAGAGGAGTGAGTATGAGGGGAGGGAAGGAGACAAAGGTCGAAGGAATTAGTGAGGGAAAGGATTGTCGAGACAATGGGAGGGAGACTAAGATCCAGATTGAAATCACCTAGAAGAATAAAAGGGTGCGGGAGCGGGAGGACAGTGGAAAGAGGACAGTCAAGGTGGTCGAGGAAGAGGATAGAGGGACTGGGGAGAAGATAGATAATGAGGAAGGTGATACAGTGGGGGGAGTAGAAGGACAATTATTGGTGTTCAAAGGAGGGGAAGGACGGGATAGAGGGGAGTTTAGGTGCAGGGATCCAGGATGGAGGATTAAGCAAGCCTATGCCTCCACCTTTGCCTACCCGACGAGGGGTGTGGAAAACGGTGGAAGTGGAGGATGAAAGGGCGGTGAAAGTGGTGGAATTAAAGGGGGCGATCCAGGTTTCTGTGATAGTGAGGGTGGTGAATTTAAGGCAGATAAAAGCATCTAAGGTGGAGGCAGATCTATTGCACACGGAACAGTTCCAGAGGCCGAATTTGAGGGAAACATCAGCAGATGGTTGGGTCGGAAGAAGTGCAGGTGGAGGGGGGGTGACATAAGTGGGGGGTTGGTAGGTATGGTAATGAGGTTTGATGGACGGAAGCCATGATGGGGATATCTGTGAAATTTGGGAAGTGTGCGTACCCCGGAGATAGAACTTAATTCGTTCCAGAAGGTCATTTGAACACCGATTTGTTTGAACACCGAATTTATTTTCTCCATAAGAATTAATGTAAATGACATTAATTGGTTCCAGACACAAGAAATCTCTCATTATAAAGCATTTTTACACGAAGTATACAGTAATTACATGCATAAAATCATACAAAAAAACAAGAAACACAAATATGGCCTGAGTTCTTTGTTTAGATAGAGATGACACTCATTTGGCTACATTAGCTTCTTTAATGGCTTCTTTATGTTTTAGTATCGTGCAGATCGTCGATTTCCACGTACCAATCTGTTTGGAAATCTCAGTCACGCGGTCATCTCTCTCTGCCTTTGCAATTATCTATTTTCTTAATTCTATCGTGGTTCTCACAACTTTGCTTCTTGGCTTATCACTACCACTAACCTTCTTAGGAGACATTGTGTATGGATAAACACCAAAAAACACTAAAGTAAAGGAAATTAACGAAAAAGTTAAGGAACGATGTTTTGCGGGTCTGCACTGGGTGAGAGCTACGCGGTAACCGAGCCTTTCATACGGTAAAACCTTTGTCTGGTCAAGTGTCATGCACGCTAGCCATACGCATCTCAGCCGTACAGGTTCTTTCAAGTCACGATTGCCCGTTCGACCTCTGAATTTTGTTCGGTTTCCGGGGCAAAAAATGTTCAGAAATATCGTTCGAACACCGATTTGTTCGAGTTCTGGTGCGTTAGATCTCCGAGGTTCTATTGTAGAAGTAATGGGGATAGGGACAGGGGTGTATGAGTTGGACGGGAGTATGTGGTAAATGTGGTAGTGGATGTAGGTGGCGATGGGTGGGTGAGGCCGGTTGTGCGTCCAGTTTCTGGGCCTGGGCCGACGAGAGCAGCCCAAGATTTTGGAGATTGACCAGGATACGCGGTCGAACAGCCAGTAGTCTTGAGCGTTTGGCGATATGGTTGAGGATCAGGTGGCTGCACAATGTTGGGGTGGATTCTGGTGAGTGGTAGGATGGGGGCATGCACCAATGCGAGCAACGCAGTTGGGTGGCATGGGCACAAGGCCAGTGGCCCGAGCCTGCAGGCTCTGTAATACAGCAGCGCGGCGCCGAGGCAGGAGCCGCCCAGTGGCTGCGAGAGAGCTGGTGCAGCAGCAGTCCATTGGTGGTGATTGGATGAGTGAGTACGCGGATAATTGGTTGAGTGGGTTGGTGCGTGAGCGAATAGTTGAATGAGGGTGTATGATTGAGTAGGAAGGTGATAAGTTAGTCGGTGAGAGTATTGAGTGGGTGCGTGAAAGAGTGAACAAGTAGCCGAGTGCGTGAGTTGAAAAGAGACAACCAGGTTTAGAATGGAGTGGGGAACGAGCAGCCATGAGATTATCAGAGGGTGAGTGAATTGGTGTGCGAGTGAGTGGGTAAGTCGGGTGAAGAGCCATGGAGGAGCACGGCGCCACACAGGAAGGCACACTGCGGGGCCACAGCAACACGGCAGATGACAGAAACGCGGGCGAGTGTGCGCCACGGAGCAGGGGGTTAGTGGGAGCAGCCCAGAAAAGTATGGGGCGGCTCCACGTGGGGGCAGGGCAGCGAGACGGGAAACAGGCTCAGGTGCCGTAACAAAAAATAAAGCGAAAAGGGGCATACAAAAATAAATGCAAAAGAAGATGGGGAAAAGAGGAAACTGAAACACGAAGAAGGGGGTGAGGAAGATCGTGACCGGGAGCGTGAGCTGGAGCAGGGAATCGCTGCCTGCAGGTGCGGCGCCATCACCCACATCATGTAGCTCTTTTACAGACGTGACCTGGCCACAAATTATGGCTCAACGAAGTGGCATATGTGTAAATGTGCAGCAGCCAAATACTCTAAACGCACGTTGATTGTAAATGTGGAGGAAAAAACTGGAGGTCCCGTAGAAAAATCCACGTGACCACAGATAGAATATGCAAACTCCAAATATACCGGCGCAAAAGTCGGGATCGAACCCATGCTCTCCTGCATACCAGGCGAGGGAGGATGTTAACATCATCAAAGCAGCATAAAATGACATTTTAAAGTTTAATATCCTAGAATAAACATATCAAGTTAAAATAATATTATTTCTTGCTTATGTAGATTATGATATGAAAAGGCATTTGATTCAGTTTCATTCGAGGTTCAACAAAACACCTCCTGAAGAAAGATATAACGAATAGATTACAAATGTTATAGAGACGTTTTAAAGTCCAAACTAATATTAAAAGAAGAGTGGTCAGATATCGAATAACTCTCGTCATGACTCAAAACATGTGACCAATTGCTGAAATAAAATGATAAATATCCAAAAGGTGCAAGAGACATTTGATTACATTTTTTTCACCCACGCATCCAATTTTATTTTCTGTCACAACTGTAGTGATGGATACCATATTCCTATTTGTATAAGTATGCATTGTCTGTTTATTGTTTTCACTGTTCATGCTGTGATCTTTATCATATCACCACACCTTTCGTTACACAACTAACAAAGCCACATTCCACAAACGACGCTCATTAAGGTGTCTAAAGCCTAGGGGGTAAACAGTGTCGAGATGAGAGGATTTCGTTTTGTCTATATTGTTTATCAAGATATGCACAATAATATGAAAGTAATAACTATTTAAGAGCACAAATTAGGGCAAAATTGAAATATATATGGGATAGCTTACTCAGTTCTTATACTTTACCAAGTTACATCACTACTCGACGTACTTCAAAGTAAAGCAGTCATATCGATTGATGATCCAGCAATCAATGCTTCTCTCCACTCACTCATTCCTTGGAATTCAGTCGCCTACTTGGCACTCCTCATTCTCTGTTACGATGCTTCATGGTGCAATGCAGAGCACGTGTTTAATCCATGACTAATGTTGAGGGCTTCGTCTACAAGACTTGAAAAAATTAACCCGTAAAAACTAAGTTTTTCACTATAAATCCTTTATATGCGTGGCATCGGTTTTATTTTATTATTCATTTCTGTTTTTCTTGAGTAAGAGTTTCATTTTTATCACATTGGTATTTTAAATTAAATATAATTTTTTTTCCTAAAAAGTGGAAAATTTTGGATTTTTTTTTCACGAAAATAAATTGTGACGCACAACGAGTCTGTGTGCAAAATGTCAGCTCGATTGGATCACGGGAAGTGGGTTTTAAAAACGACCGAAAGATTTGCACGGTCGTAAGCGCGCAAACAAGCAAGCAAGTGAACTTAATATTAAGGATTTAAAAAAGGTCTCATTTACTCCGTGTTCAACCAACGTACTGCAATCAAAATGTTGCTCTTGATGCTTCTTTTCTTGTACTGCTCGACCTTGGAATTTCACCCTATCATTTATTTTCCCAAGTTCTCAAACTTTACTCAGTTTATGAACGCCATAGTCTCTTATATCTTACAACTTGAATTCTATTGGGATGGTTTTCCTCACCACTCTATGGGCCGTTTGTTTCCTGGCACTTCCCATTTTAAATCTTTGGATCTCTGATCAGCAAGCATAAAATAAACAAAGCCTTCCTTCACAATAAATCCCAATCCATATAAATGATAAGTCATGTTGATGCTTCTTTCTACAAAGCACACGAAAATAAAGAATTGCAGCTCTATAAATCAACATACATCAATGTCCCAGCCACACCTCATTGCCACCAAGCTGACCACCAAGTTGCTCCTGTTTCATATCAGCCCAACCACACCCCAACCTACCCAGCTCGAGCCTTACTCATTTAGCACACGAGTCGCGCTTTTATATGTTTTCTAGTTAATTAATCAGATAATATGAAGTAAAAAGTTAAGGGTCATATCAGTGCGATTGAGACTATGTTTTTACACTTTCAATTATCTGGTTTTTGAACGTCGTAAAAAGTAACACCTACAGTGATGATCCATTGACTGTTTTGCCACAGGAACATATAATGACAATGAGTACACAGAATAAACCTGAATGAAAATGTACGTAATCAATTGAGACATTTAAATGAACAAGGTGATGATTTCATTGGTAAATATGAAATGGTGGACCTCAAAGATTGTATGCTAATGCATAAAAATACGATTCAAACTATGGTAGAGACATTCCATGTACAATATCAAATAAAAAATATAAATGAGCAGGTTCTAGGTATTATATTTTTATTGGAAACCACTGCCCTTTCAAGTCAGAATAAAGGAGGTCTTCTGGATCAGATGCCACAACTATGGGCATCATTAAAAATCATGAAACTAAATTACGAATTTGTATATCCTAGAGTAAACACATTAGTTTCAAATAATATTGTTCCGAGCTAATGTAGATTATAACGAGACATCCGAGTTGCCACAATGTACGGCCTGAAGAAAAATGTATCGAACATATTACAACTGTAGGACTCGTACTGACGCGACAACTTCTTTGTCTTTCTCGTTCCTTTATTACGCATATAGTTCATATCTCCTAAGACGGCATCACTCAATGTTCCTCCATACTCTTCAATGCACATCTCCCCGTCAACCTCACTCAATGTCCCTCCGTTCGCCCGCTCCGCTGCCTCGCTCGCTCTCACTCTCTCCACCAAGGTCCGTTACTCCGCTGCTTCCCTACGCTGTACTCGCTCCGTCCTTGCTACTCTGTCCGTACTCTCTATATCCACTGCTACCGTATACTGTATTCTCTTTGTCAACTGCTACTTTATAATATACACTCTTGTGCACTGCTACCTTATACTATACACTCTTATCCACTGCTACCTTATACTATACACTCTTGTCCACTGTTATCTTATACTATACACTCTTATCCACTGCTACCTTATACTATACACTCTTGTTCCAGGCACCAACTCCAACGCTAACTCCAACCGCAACTCCAACACTAACCACAACTCCCCGTATCTCCATACGCTCTCTCCTTTTATCCCCGAACCAATTAACCCCAATGAATTATGTTATCCCCCGCTTCGCTACACGCCCCCAGGCCCCCAGCCTCACGTGATGCTGTTGTTGTAGACACCCCGGCGCCAGTCTCAACCACTCACCCTCTCAACCAATCACCCGCCAGCGTCCTCAGTTACCCCTAACACCTGCAGCGTCCCTTAATTACCTTACCCCCTTAATTGGCGCCACAACAACTGTATGGCGTGCCCCGCTCCCTGTGTCCCCGTTTGCCCTCACTGTCTGCCGCACGTCCGTATCACAACCAAACGCGTGACGCGTGTTATCTCAAGTCCTACATCACCCCCCCCCCCCCATGTTTAAAGAGTTAGCCGTCCCAGCTAAACACAAAGCGTCACGCGGCAAAACACAATATCCCAACAAAATGTACACGATCCCACCCCCGGACACGACCCCCAACGTCCATGTCACCCAAAGTTTTATGAAAAAGTCAATCTTCTTTAGCGGGTTCCCGCAGCCGGTCCGTCGCCCCGGCTCGACTGAACAGGGGGCAGGGTATATCTGTCCTTGGGCGCGGGGCAGCGTCCTGCCCGAAACGTGCGCCCATCTTCGTTACACCGGCATTCCTTGATGAGACCCCAACGCAATTGCGTGCGTCCCGGGGTGGCTCCTGACTCACAAATGGCGATCCTGCAGACAAAGGGGGGTAAACTGCTGAAGTGCGTTCTCCCGTTCGCGCACGGTATGCTCGTCGGACACATCCAATACAGGCCATTCCGGGATGGGAGATGACGCATCATAAGGTATCACATATTTCTTCAAGTGCGACGGGTGAATATGCCACAATCGGCGGCCGTATCGAATCCTCACACTCTGATCCCGGCAAAATTCCACAATCTCAACGGGCCCCTGCCAGGGCTGATGGAATTTCGGTGATGTGCCCACCGTCACCATCGGACAATGTAACCAGGCCTTGACCCCCACCTGCCATGGCTCCCGAAGGGGGCTGTGTACCATGCAGGCGCTCATTAGCCGCCTGCCTCCGTTCCGTATTTCCCAGCGAGGCCTCTCTAGCCTCTTTCAGACGATCCAATGCCTCAAGCATGGGGACAGGCACCGCTGACGACTTCCCATTAGTTTTCACTCCCAGTCTGACCAGGGCCGGGGCTTCCGGTTCACGACCATACATCAAATAGAAGGGTGAATACCCTGTAGAGGCGTGTGGGGCCGATCTATAAGCGGCCAAGGCCGCCGGAACATGTAGGTCCCAGTCTGTCTGAGCCGAATTAACCTGTTGGCACAACATAGACATCAACGTTCGATGAAGATGCTCAACCATCCCGTCGGTTTGCGGGTGGTATGGGGATGTCTGAATTTTCCTCGTACCCAATGTATCACACACTTCCTTCAATAGGCGCGATGAATTTGTTTTACCCTGGTCAGTAAGCAGGTGCTCCGGGGCACCTTTGTCAAAAACGTAACCCTGCAGGAAGGCCTCCACAATTGATCCTGCCGATTGATCCGGTAGCGGCCATGCCATAGGCCACCGAGTGAGATACTCAACCCCCACAAGCAAGTATTTGTGACCCCGCGGGGTAACGGGGAACGGTCCCAGAATGTCAAGGGCTACAATTTCGTTCACCCGCGAAACCCGTATCGACTGCAATGGTACTCGATATGGCTGTGCCGGCGCCTTTCGCCGTGCGCACTCGTGACAGGCCTTAACATAAAAATGAACATCATTTTGCAATCCCGGCCAATAGATGTCGTTACTCAAAGTCAAGGCGGTTTTTTTTTCACCCAAGTGCATCAATCGCTCGTGCGTGTCGCGAATAAGTTCCCCTCTCAAACATAGTGGCACCACAATACAAAACTTCTGTTAGACGACATCCCATTTGACCAGGAGGTCGGCTACAAGTCGAAGAAAGGCCCGATCATCCGACTGTTTAGAACGGGAGGCCCGAAGCCTCATTCTGGTAAGCGAAGGATCGTCCGCTTGCAAGCGCGCCCAACACTGCCGTGACAATCCCAGCAACCCAGGCTCCTTAGCCGGTGCTTCGTCAACCCGGTCTGAATCGGCTGCAGCGGCCATGGCCGGAATGCCCTGCAGCGGCGCCCCGCAGTGCAGTGATCCCTCAGAGCATCTACACAAGCCCGATGATTGAGGCAATCGGGACAGAGCATCCGCGTTAACATGACGCATCCCCTTTCTGTGCTGCACCGTGAAGGAGTATCCCTGCAGGACCTCAAGCCACCGGGCCATCTGACCCGAGGGTAGATCGAACCGCAAGGAGTACTGCAGCGCCGCGTGGTCAGTGCGGACCAAAAATTGTCTCCCGTACAAGTATGGTCTATACAGCTGCACAAAGTGTACAATCGCCAACAATTCCCTGCGTGTTACACAATATATTTGCTCTGCCGGGGACAGTACACGGCTGCCATACACGACGACCCTTTCAACTTCGTCAGTCGTCTGTGACAATACAGCGCCGATGCCCTTGTCGCTGGCATCTGTGTCCAAAATAAACATTTCCGCAAAATTTGGATATCCGAGCAGCGGTGCGTCAGCTAAAGCGTCCCGGAGCGTCTCAAACGAACGCTGTTTCTCGTCACCCCATGGAAACGTCTTACCCTTAGCAGTCAGCATGTGCAGCGGCCTCGCAATTGTGGCAAAATCTTTAACAAATCAACGGTAGTATGGCGCAAACCCCACTTCTGACACCAGTTGTAGGACTCGTACTGACGCGACAACTTCTTTGTCTTTCTCGTTCCTTTATTACGCATATAGTTCACATCTCCTCCGATGGTATCACTCAATGTTCCTCCATACTCTTCAATACACAACTCCCCGTCAACCTCACTCAATGTCCCTCCGTTCGGCCGCTGCCTTGCTCGCTCTCACTGTCTCCACCAAGGTCCGTTACTCCGCTGCTTCCCTACGCTGTACTCGCTCCGTCCTTGCTACTCTGTCCGTACTCTCTATATCCACTGCTACCGTATACTGTATTCTCTTTGTCCACTGCTACTTTATTCTATACACTCTTGTCCACTGCTACCTTATACTATACACTCTTATCCACTGCTACCTTATACTATACACTCTTGTCCACTGTTACCTTACAGTATACACTCTTATCCACTGCTACCTTATACTATACACTCTTGTCCCAGGCACTAACTCTAACTCCAACCGCAACTCCAACATTAACCACAACTCCCCGTATCTCCATACGCTCTCTCCTTTTATCCCCGAACCAATTAGCCCCAATTAATTATGTTATCCCCTGCTTCGCTACTCGCCCCCAGGCCCCCAGCCTCACGTGATGCTGTTGTTGTAGACACCCCGGCACCAGTTTCAACCACTCACCCTCTCGACCAATCACCCGCCAGCATCCTCAGTTACCCCTAACACCTGCAGCGTCCCTTAATTACCTCACCCCCTTAATTGGCGCAACAACAACTGTATGGCGTGCCCCGCTCCCTGTGTCCCCGTTCTCCCTCACTGTCCGCCGCACGTCCGTATCACAACCAAACGCGTGACGCGTGTTATCTGAAGTCCTACACAACTGTTATACTGATGTTATAAAGTAACAGCATGCAATACAATCTGAAAAAATAATCTCCAAGTATATAATCCACCCCTGGGGTGTAGTCTTTATCTTGAACACTAAGTTGTAATTCATACAAAAATACCCTTCGAATGTATAAATCATCTCAATGTAACTCCACATCAAAGTGCTGTTCAAACATTGACAAATGCCATTATTGGTGGAAAAGGAATTGCAATCATAATTAAATATATTTCGGCGCATTAAACCATTCAGGCAGCAAAAATGACGATGATTGGTGAATGTCAAATGGTAACCTTAATTTAGGAATTGTACACAGATTTTATAGCATATTATTCCATATTCCTGAGTGCAATATCTTTTTTATGGTTACGGATGGCAGATTCGAAGACGTAAACAGCAGCATGACACGTACAGCACCTGTGGAAAATGTGAACGTAGAATGATCGATGACGAGACCGAATTACTCTAGTCAATTGCTGAATCAAAAGTATAACTATTTTTAAAAGCTGCAAGGGACATGATTACATTCTTTTCACCTACTTATCCAAATTTATTTTCTGTCACAACTGTAGTGATGGATAATATTTGCCTATTGGTATAAGTATACAATGTCTATTTAATTCGTTGTGTCACTGTTCATGCCGTGATCTTTATAATGACACCACCCCTTACTTTATACAGCTAACTTAGACACATTCCACAAGTGACGCCATTAAGGTATTTAAAGCCTAGGGGGTAAACAGTGTCGAGTGGAGGTGAGGATTTTGTTTTCTTAACATTCATTGTTCAATCACGAAATGTAGGATAACATTAAATATTATAACTAATATAATGAGCACAAATTAGGCCAAAGTTGGATTTTTCAAAATTATATCCGGGATGGAACACCAAGTTACATCACTACACGACGTACTTCAATGTGAAGCCGTCATTTCGATTGATGATCCAGCACGCACTGTTTCACGCCACTCACTCACTGAATCTGTCGTTCAGTCGCCTATGTATCACTCTTCATTCACTGTTACCATGAGTCATGTTGATAATCAAAGCACGGAATTAATTTCATGACCAATGTTGACGACTACCTCTACCAGACTGAAAGCGTGGTCTCATTTATTCTGTGTTCAACCAACGTACTGAGAGTCCGAAAATTGCTCTTTCTAATTCATTCCGTGACATTCTTGACTTTGATATTCCCTCCTAGCACAGCTTTTACCAAGTTCCCTAATATAGTTCAGTTTATTAAGCTCATAACCTCTGCTCTCTTGTGAATTCAGTCCTATTGGGGATTTTTTTTTCTCACGACCATTTGCCATTTTGCTACCTGCCAAGTCCTATTTTAAACTTTTGGTTTTTTGCTCTGCAACCATGTTAAAATGAACACAGCATTCATGAGCGCTGTATACAAATCCATATACATTATAATTCAGGTTGATGCTCCTTTCTACTGAGCACACATTTAAAAAAAATGCAGGTAGATAAAAATGAACATACAACAATCTCCCAGCCACACCTCATTGCCCCCAAACTGAATAGCAGGTTGCTCCTGTTTCAGAACCCCCCCCCCCCTCGCTCACAAAGCTCGCACCTACCCAGCTCGAGCCTTACTCATTTAGCAAACAAGTCGCGCTTTTATCCATTTTTTAGTTAATCAATCAGATAATATGAAGGAAACAGTTAATGGTCATGTCAACTGCAGGCGACCGACTCAGCTGGCAGCAGGCTGTGAAAACAGGCGTCAGGAGAGTCGAGGAGAAAAGACACACTGCTTGGCAGACCAAGAGGGAGCGACGTAAAAAAAAGCAACAAACACCTCTGGAGCTGCCACCGCATTCACTTGCAATTGTTGTGGCAAGGATTGTCACTCAAGGATTGGCCTACTAAGTCATTCTAGGCACTGCAAAACCTACAGCTGACCTCGTAAGGCGCAAATGAATTGTCTCTCGAAACACAAATGACTATGATGATGAAATAAAAAAATATAAATGAACAGGTTCTAGATATTATATTTTGTATTGAAAACCACTGCCCTTTCAAGTCAGAATAAATGAGGTCTTCTGGACCAGATGCCACAACTATGGGCATCATTAAAAATCGTAAAACTAAATTATGAATTTGTATATCCTAACTGGTACCATACGTCGTGCTACGCACTCTTTTGGACATCACCAGCAAGGCCGAGGGGGGGGTGGGATCCTGACGCATGGGCAACCCAGGATTTCCAGAATAACCTGCCCGGGCTTTGCACCAACAAGAGGTGCAAAAATGGGGAGAGGGCACTCCTCGGCCACCTAATTGTGGCGTTAAAAAATTAACCCGGAAAAACAAAGTTTTTCACTATAAATCCTTTATATGCGTGGCGGCTAGAGTCCTCTCGTCCTCTGGCTTGAGATGCCTGCCACCTATGGGTCAGATGATTGCATTGCACCATTAAGCAATTGGTAATTATATATAATATTTTTGTCCTAAAAAGTGTAAAATTTTGGAAAAAATTTTTCACGAACATTAATTGTCTCACACAACGAGTCTGTGTGCAAAATGTAGCTCGATTGGATCACGGGAAGTGGGTTAAAAAACGACCAAAAGATTTGCACGGTCCTAAGCAAGCAAGCGAACTTAATATAAAGGATTTAAAAAGCAACAATCACCTCTGGAGCTGCCACCGCATTCACTTGCAATTGTTGTGGCAAGGATTGTCACTCAAGGATTGGCCTACTAAGTCATTCTAGGCGCTGCAAAACCTACAGCCGACCTCATAAGGCGCAAAAGAATTGTCCTATCGATACACAAAGGACTATGATGATGAAATAAAAATATAAACGAGCAGGTTCTAGATATTTTATTTTTCATTGGAAACAACTGCCATTTCGAAACAGAATAAAGGAGGTCTTCTGGACCAGATGCCACAACTATGGGCATCATTAAAAGTCATGAACCTAAATTATAAACTTATATATCCTAGAGTAAACACATCAGTTTCAAATAATATTGTTCCGAGCTAATGGAGATTATAACGAGACATCCGAGTTGCCACAATGTACTGCCTGAAGAAAAATATATCGAACATATTACAATTGTTTTACTGACGTTATAAAGTAACAGCATGCAATACAATCTGACAAAAAATCTCCAAGGAAATAATCCACCCCTGGTTTGGAGTCTTTATCTTGAACTCCTCGTTGTAATTCAATAAAAAATACCCTTCTAATGTATAAATCATCTCAATGTAACTCCACATCACGGTGCTGTCCAAACATTGACACATGCCATTATTGGTGAAAAAGGAGTTGCAATCATAATTAAATATATTTCGGCGCATTAAACCATTCAGGCAGCATAAATGGCGATGATTAGTATATGTCAAATGGTAACCTTAATTTAGGAATTGGAAACAGATTTTATAGCATATTATTTCATATACATGAGTGGAATATCTTTTTTTATGGTTCCGGATGGCAGATTCGAAGACGTAAACAACAGCAACATGTGATACATATAGCACCTGTGGAAAATGTGAACGTAGAATGATCCATGACGAGACCGAGACCGATTTACTCTAGTCAAGACCCAGGAAGTGTGATCAATTGCTGAATCAAAAGTATAACCATTTCAAAAAGGTGCAAGGGACATGATTACATTATTTTCACCCACTTATCCAAATTATTTTCGGTCACAACTATAGTGATGGAGAATATTTGCCTATTGGTATAAGTATACATTGTCTATTTAATTAGTTGTGTCACTGTTTATGCCGTGATCTTTTTAATGACACCACTCCTCGCGTTATACAGCTAACTTAGACAAATTCCACAAGTGACGCCATTAAGGTATCTAAAGCCTCGGGGGTAAACAGTGTCGATTGTTGAATCACGAAATGTATTACAACTAATATAAAGAGCACAAATTAGGCCAAAGTTGGATTTTTCAAAATTATATCCGGGATCGAAAACCAAGTTACATCACTACACGACGTACTTCAATGTGAAGCCGTCATGTCGATTGATGATCCAGCACGCACTGTTTCACACCAATCACTCACTGAATCCGTCGTTCAGTCGCCTATGTATCACCCTTCATTCACTGTTACCATGAGTCATGTTGAAAATCAAAGCACAGAATTAATTTCATAACCAATGTTGACGACTACCTCTACCAGACTGAAAGCGTGGTCTCATTTATTGTGTTCAACCCACGTACTGAGAGTCCGAAAATTGCTCTTTCTGATTCATTCCGTGACATTCTTGACTTTGAAATTCCCTCCTAACATAGTTTTTACCAAGTTCCCCAATCTAGTTCAGTTTATTAAGCTCAGAACCTCTGATCTTATGTGAATTCAATCATAATGGGGATTTTTTTTCTCAACACTCTTTGCCATTTGCTGCCTGCCACGTCCTATTTTAAACTTTTGGTTCTTTGCTCATCAACCATATTAAAATGAACACAGCATTTGTGAGCGCTTTATAAAAATCTATATACATTATCAATCAGGTTGATGCTCCTGTCTACTGAGCACACATTTTTTTTAAATGCAGGTAGATATAAATGAACATACAACAATGTCCCAGCCACACCTCATTGCCCCCAAGCTGAACAGCAGGTTGCTCGTGTTTCAGAACCCCCCCCCCCCCCTTTCACCAAGCTCGCACCTCCCCAGCTCGAGCCTTACTCATTTAGCAAACAAGTCGCGCTTTTATCAATTTTATAGTTAATTAATTATATAATGAAGAAAACAGTTAATGTTCATGTCAGTGCGATTGAGACTGTTATAACAGTTTTCATTATCTGGTTTTGGAACGTCGTCAATGATAGTACCTACAGTGATGATCCATTGACTCGTTTGCCACAGGAACAGATTTAGAATGACAATGAGAGAACACAGAACAAACTTGAATGAAAATGTTCGTAATCAATTGTGACATTAAATGAACAAGATGACGATTTCATTGGTAAATATGAAATGGTGGCCCTCAAAGAATGAATGCTAAAGCATAAAAATACAATTCAAACTATGGTAGAGACATTCCATGTCCAATATGAAATAAAAAACATATAAATGAGCAGGTTCTAGATATTATATTTTTTATTGGAAACCACTGCCCTTTCAAATCAGAATAAAGGAGGTCTTCTGGACCAGATGCCACAACTATGGGCATCATTAAAAATAATGAAACTAAATGAATTTGTATATCCTAGCGTAAACACATCAGTTTCAAATAATATGGTTCCGAGCTAATGTAGATTATAACGAGACATCAGAGTTGCCACAATGTACGGCCTGAAGAAAAATATATCGAACATATTACAACCGTTATGCAGACGTTATAAATTCATAATAAACGTGTTTGGGTTAGATCGCGTTATTTATAAATGACTCGTAACACTCCACCGCCCGACACGGCCAATAATCAACAACGTGTCACGTTGACAAAAGACAAATAGTTCACTACTTTAGCCCACCGGTGTGTTGAAGAGTAAATACACAACATTTACAGTTTTTGAGTACGCCGTTCGCTGGTAATTACATCCAGCAACATCGAAGCCCTCACTTGCTCCATGTTCTTAAATAGAGCAGCAGGGTGACGTCATCATTTAACTCATGCAGCTGCGACGATTTCAGGCTGGGTAGGGGATTATTGTAATAATATAATAGATTGGTAATCAGTCAATTGTTATGATTAGTAATGGGTTGTAATGTGTGTTATTGTAATTATATGCTAAGTTAGTAATCAGTTAATTAGCATGTGTTTCCCCTATAAGGAATTGTAATTTTTATACTAAAAACCTTACATATATATACACAGATACTAAGGTATTGTCAAAGCCCGGTGGGCCGTTTGTACATTTCTCCACCAACAAATATATAAGAGGCTTGCACAAGTCCAAAAAGTTGTAGAAAGTGTGGGGTAAATTGTTGATGTAAAAGGTTTCCAAAAATTGTGGACCCCCCCCCCTCAAAAAATATCTTTACCCCTCGTAGGTATATATACCTACACACCTTACATACAACAGAGGAAGTATTGACTCTGTAGTAGTATTTACTGACTGTACCGTAGTATCTATTGAGACAGTAGTAGCTACTGACTGTGTAGTAGTATTTAGTGACTGTCGTAACTACTGACCATAGTAGTATTTACTGGGCCGACAGTAGAATCTATCGACTATATAGTCGTAACGCCTAACTGTATAGTATCTGCTGACTCTATAGTAGTATCCACTGACAATTGTAATAACTACTATCTCTATATCAGTATCTACTCACTCTATAATAGTATCTACTGACTCTAGATGCTACTCACCGTGGTAGTATGTACTGACTGTATAGTAGTATATATAGACTGTATCAGTATTGACTGACTGTAGGGATATATACTGACTTTTTTAGTATCTACGAACTCTATATAGCAGTATCAACCAACTCAATAGCAGTATCTACTATCACTACAGCAGTGTATACCGACTGAGGTGGTACCTGCTATGATTACAGCAGTGCATATTGTGGTGGTACTTGCTATGATTACAGCAGTGCATACTGCTGCGGTGATACCTGCTATAATTACGAAAGTGCATACTGACTGTGGTGGTACATGCTATGATTACAGCAGTGTATACTGCTGTGGTGGTACATGCTATGATTACAGCAGTGTATACTGCTGTGGTGGTACCTATGATTACAACAGTGTATACTGCTGTGGTGGTACCTATGATTACAGCAGTGCATACTGCTGTGGTGGTACCTGCTATGATTACAGCATTGCATATTGTGATGGTATCTGCTATGATGAGAGGAGTACATATTGTGGTGGTGGTACCTGCTATGATGACAGCTGTACATCCCGAGTGTGGTGGCACCTGCTATGACGACAGCAGTACATACTGTGGTGGTATCTGTTATGATGACAGCAGTACATACTGTGGTGGTGGTACCTGCTATGATTAGAGCAGTGCATGTCGACTGTACTCACCACTCACCCTCAAAACTCACAACTCACCCTCACCACTCATCCTCACCACTCACCCTCACCACTCACACTCACCACTCACCCTCACCATTCACCCTCACAACTCACCACTCACCAATCTCCCTCACAAATCACCCTCACCACTCACCCTCACCATTCAGGCTCACCACTCACCCTCACCACTCACCAATCACCCTCACCACTAACCCTCATCACTCTCCCTCACTACTCACCCTCACCACTCCCCTCTCTCCCTCACCACTCACTCTCACCATTCAGCCTCACCACTTACCGTCACAACCACCACTCACCCTCACCACTCACCCTCACCACTCAACCTCACCCTCACTACTCATCACTCATCCTCACCAATCACCAGTGACCAATGACCACTCACCACTCACCCTCACGACTCTCCACTAACCCTCACCACTCAACCTCACCACTCACCCTCACCACTCACCCTCACCACTAACCACTCTCTCACCACTCACCCTCACCACTCAGCACTCACCCTCACTTCTCACCCTCACCACTCACCCTCACCACTCACTAATCACCACTTACAACCGCCACTCACCCTCACCACTCACCCTCACCACTCACCCTCACCACTCACCCTCACCACTCACCCTCACAACAACCAATCAGTGGAGAGTGGTGAGAGGTGAGTGGTGAGGGTGAGTGGTGAGGGGTCAATGGTGAGTGTGAGTGGTGAGTGATGAGTGGTGAGGTGGTGAGTGGTGAGGTGGTGAGTGTGAGTGGTGAGGGTGAGCGGTGAGAGTGAGTGGTCAGGGTGAGTGGTGAGAGTGAGTGGTGAGGGTGAGTGGTGAGGGTGAGTGTTGAGGGTGAGTGAGTGGTGAGGGTGAGTGGTGAGTGGTGAGGGTGAGTGGTGGTGGTGAGGGTGAGTGTTGAGGGTGAGTGGTGGTGGCGAGGGTGAGTGTTGAGTGTTAGTGGTGAGGGTGAGTAGTGAGTGTGAGGGTGAGTGGTGAGGGTGAGTGTGAGTGATGGTGAGTGTGAGTGGTGAGTGATAGTGAGTGGTGAGTGATAGTGAGTGGTGAGTGGTCATGGTGAGTGGTGATGGTGAGGGAGGGAGAGTGGTGAGGGAGAGTGGTGAGGGTGTATATATTTTTGCCTATGATGACAGCAGTACATGCTGACGTTTTGTATGTTAAATGAAAAAGCTAAATGTGTGAATGTGTCTGTTGGAAATTTTAAGCAAACTTGGCGACATGCAGTTTTTAAAATGGGAATAGGGTGAGTGGTGGTGGTGAGGGTGAGTGGTTAGCGTGAGTGTGAGTGGTGAGGGGTCTGTGGTGAGTGTGAGTGGTGAGGGGTCTGTGGTGAGTGGTGAGGTGGTGAGTGGTGAGTGTGAGTGGTGAGGGTGAGTGGTGAGTGGTGAGCGGTGAGAGTGAGTGGTGAGGGGGAGTGGTGAGTGGTGAGAGTGAGTGGTGAGGGTGAGTGGTGAGGTTCAGTGGTGAGTGGTGAGGGTGAGTGAGGGTGAGTGAGTGTTGAGGGTGAGTGGTGGTGGTTAGTGGTAAGGGTGAGTGGTGAGGGTGAGTGGTGAGGGTGAGTGGTGAGTAGTGAGGATGATTGGTGAGGGAGAGTGGTGAGCGTGAGTGTTGAGGGAGAGGGGTGAGTCGTGAGGGTGAGTGGTAATGGAGAGGGGTGAGTGGTGAGTGGTGAGGGTGATTGGTGAGTGGTGAGGGTGAGTGTGAGTGATGAGTGGTGAGTGGTGAGTGTGAGTGGTGAGGGTGAGTGGTGAGTGGTAAGTGTGAGTCGTGAGGGTGAGTGGTGGCGTGAGTGGTGAGAGTGAGTGGTGAGAGTGAGTGGTGAGGGTGAGTGATGAGGGTGAGAGTGAGTGGTGGTGGTGAGGGTGAGTGGTGAGGGTGAGTGGTGGGGGTGAGTGGTGAGCGTGAGTGGTGAGTGGTAATTGTGAGTCGTGAGGGTGACCGGTGAGCGTGAGTGGTGAGAGTGAGTGGTGAGGGTGAATGGTGAGGGTGAGAGTGAGTGGTGGTGGTGAGGGTGAGTGGTGAGTTTGAGTGGTGAGCGTGAGTGTTGAGTGGTGAGAGTGAGTGGTGAGGGTAAGTGGTGAGTGTTGAGTGGTGAGTGTGAGTGGTGCGGGTGTGTGGTGAGCGTGAGTGGTGAGAGTGAGTGGTGAGCGGTGAGAGTGAGTGGTCAGGGTGAGTGGTGAGAGTGAGTGGTGAGTGGTGAGGGTGAGTGTTGAGGGTGAGTGAGTGGTGAGGGTGAGTGGTGAGTGGTGAGGGTGAGTGGTGGTGGTGAGGGTGAGTGTTGAGGGTGAGTGGTGGTGGCGAGGGTGAGTGTTGAGTGTTAGTGGTGAGGGTGAGTAGTGAGTGTGAGGGTGAGTGGTGAGGGTGAGTGTGAGTGATGGTGAGTGTGAGTGGTGAGTGATAGTGAGTGGTGAGTGATAGTGAGTGGTGAGTGGTCATGGTGAGTGGTGATGGTGAGGGAGGGAGAGTGGTGAGGGAGAGTGGTGAGGGTGTATATATTTTTGCCTATGATGACAGCAGTACATGCTGACGTTTTGTATGTTAAATGAAAAAGCTAAATGTGTGAATGTCTGTTGGAAATTTTAAGCAAACTTGGCGACATGCAGTTTTTAAAATGGGAATAGGGTGAGTGGTGGTGGTGAGGGTGAGTGGTTAGCGTGAGTGTGAGTGGTGAGGGGTCTGTGGTGAGTGTGAGTGGTGAGGGGTCTGTGGTGAGTGGTGAGGTGGTGAGTGGTGAGTGTGAGTGGTGAGGGTGAGGGTGAGTGGTGAGTGGTGAGCGGTGAGAGTGAGTGGTGAGGGTGAGTGGTGAGGGTGAGTGGTGAGTAGTGAGGATGATTGGTGAGGGAGAGTGGTGAGCGTGAGTGGTGAGGGAGAGGGGTGAGTCGTGAGGGTGAGTGGTAATGGAGAGGGGTGAGTGGTGAGTGGTGAGGGTGATTGGTGAGTGGTGAGGGTGAGTGTGAGTGATGAGTGGTGAGTGTGAGTGGTGAGGGTGAGTGGTGAGTGGTAAGTGTGAGTCGTGAGGGTGAGTGGTGGCGTGAGTGGTGAGAGTGAGTGGTGAGAGTAAGTGGTGAAGGTGAGTGGTGAGGGTGAGAGTGAGTTGTGGTGGTGAGGGTGAGTGGTGAGGGTGAGTGGTGGGGGTGAGTGGTGAGCGTGAGTGGTGAGTGGTAATTGTGAGTCGTGAGGGTGAGCGGTGAGCGTGAGTGGTGAGAGTGAGTGGTGAGAGTGAATGGTGAGGGTGAGAGTGAGTGGTGGTGGTGAGGGTGAGTGGTGAGTTTGAGTGGTGAGCGTGAGTGTTGAGTGGTGAGAGTGAGTGGTGAGGGTAAGTGGTGAGTGTTGAGTGGTGAGTGTGAGTGGTGCGGGTGTGTGGTGAGCGTGAGTGGTGAGAGTGAGTGGTGAGGGTGAGTGATGAGAGGTGAGTGGTGAGGGTGTGTGGTGAGGGTGAGTGTTGAGGGTGAGTATGATTGGTGAAGGTGAGTGGTGGTGGTGAGGGTGAATGGTGAGGGTGAGTGGTGAGGGTGAGTGGTGGTGGTGAGGGTGAGTAGTGAGAGTGAGTGGTGAGTGGTGGTGGTGAGGGTGAGTGGTGGTGGTGAGGGTGAGTGTGTGTGAGTGGTGAGGGTGAGTGGTGGTGGTGATGAGGGTGAGGATGATTGGTGAGGGTTAGTGGTGAGCGTGAGTGGTGAGGGAGAGGGGTGAGTGGTGAGGGTGAGTGGTCAGAGAGTGTGGTGAGGGAGAGTGGTGAGGGAGAGTGGTGGTGGTGAGGGTGAGGATGGTTGCTGAGGGTGAGTGGTGAGGGAGAGGGGTGAATGGTGAGGGTGAGTGGTGAGGGTGAGTGGTGAGTGTGATTAGTGAATAGTGAGGGTGAGTGGTGGGTGAGTGGTGAGGGTGAGTGGTGAGCGTGAGTGAGTGGTGAGTGGTGAGGGTGAGTGGTGAGGGTGAGTGGTGAGTAGTGAGGATGATTGGTGAAGGTGAGTGGTGAGCGTGAGTGGTGAGGGATGAGTGGTGAGGGTGAATGGTGAGAGAGAGGGGTGAGTGGTGAGTGGTGAGGGTGAGTGGTGCGTGTGAGTGGTGAGGGTGAGTGGGGAGTAGTGAGGGTGAGCGGTAGGGGAGAGGGGTGAGTGGTGAGAGTGAGTGGTGAGGGTGAGTGGTGAGAGTGAAGGTGAGTATTGAGGGTGAGTGGTGGTGGTGAGGGTGAGTGTTGAGTGTGAGTGGTGAGGGGGAGTGGTGGTGGTGAGGGTGAGTAGTGAGTAGTGAGGGTGAGTGGTGAGGGTGAGTAGTGGTGGTTAGGGTGAGTAGTGAGTAGTGAGGGTGAGTGGTGAGAGTGAGTTAGTGGTGAGGGTGAGTGGTGAGGGTGATTGTGAGTGATGGCGAGTGGTGAGTGTGAGTGGTGAGTGGCGAGTTATAGTGAGTGATAGTGAGTGGTGAGGGAGAGTGAGGGAGAGTGGTGAGGGTGTATATATTTTGCCTATGATGACAGCAGTACATGCTGACGTTTTGCATGTTAAATGCAAAAGCTAAATGTGTGAATGTGTCTGTTGGAAATGTTAAGCAAACTTGGCGACATGCAGTTTTTAAAACGGGAATAGGGTGAGTGGTGGTGGTGAGGGTGAGTGTTAAGGGTGAGTGGTGAGTGATTAGGGTGAGTGTGAGTGGTGAGGGGTCTGTGGTAAGTGTGAGTGGTGAGTGTGAGTGGTGAGGGGTCTGTGGTTAGTGTGAGTGGTGAGTAATGAGTGGTGAGGTGGTGAGTGATGAGGTGGTGAGTGTGAGTGGTGAGGATGATTGGTGAGGGAGAGTGGTGAGCGTGAGTGGTGAGGGAGAGGGGTGAGTCGTGAGGGTGAGTGGTAATGGAGAGGGGTGAGTGGTGAGTGGTGAGGGTGATTGGTGAGTGGTGAGGGTGAGTGTGAGTGACGAGTGGTGAGCGTGAGTGTGAGTGGTGAGGGTGAGTGTGAGTGGTGAGTGGTAAGTGTGAGTCGTGAGGGTGAGTGGTGAGCGTGAGTGGTGAGAGTGAGTGGTGAGAGTGAGTGGTGAGGGTGAGTGGTGAGGGTGAGAGTGAGTGGTGGTGGTGAGGGTGAGTGGTTAGGGTGAGTGGTGGGGGTGAGTGGTGAGCGTGAGTGGTGAGTGGTGAGTGGTAATTGTGAGTCGTGAGGGTGAGTGGTGAGCGTGAGTGGTGAGAGTGAGTGGTGAGGGTGAATGGTGAGGGTGAGTGTGAGTGGTGGTGGTGAGGGTGAGTGGTGAGTTTGAGTGGTGAGCGTGAGTGTTGAGTGGTGAGAGTGAGTTGTGAGGGTAAGTGGTGAGTGTTGAGTGGTGAGTGTGAGTGGTGATGGTGTGTGGTGAGCGTGAGTGGTGAGAGTGAGTGGTGAGGGTGAGTGGTGAGAGGTGAGTGGTGAGGGTGAGTGGTGAGGGTGAGTGTTGAGGGTGAGTATGATTGGTGAGTGGTGGTGGTGAGGGTGAATGGTGAGGGTGAGTGGTGAGGGTGAGTGGTGGTGGTGAGGATGAGTAGTGAGAGTGAGTGGTGAGTGGTGGTGGTGAGGGTGAGTGGTGAGGGTGAGTGGTGGTGGTGAGGGTGAGTGAGGGTGAGTTTTGAGGGTGAGTGGTGGTGGTGAGGGTGAGTGTGTTTGAGTGGTGAGGGTGAGTGGTGGTGGTGATGAGGGTGAGGATGATTGGTGAGAGTGAGTGGTGAGCGTGAGTGGTGAGGAAGAGGGGTGAGTGGTGAGGGTGAGTGGTGAGAGAGTGTGGTGAGGGAGAGTGGTGAGGGAGAGTGGTGGTGGTGAGGGTGAGGATGGTTGTTGAGGGTGAGTGGTGAGGGAGAGGGGTGAGTGGTGAGGGTGAGTGGTGAGGGTGAGTGGTGAGGGTGATTAGTGAATAGTGAGGGTGAGTGGTGGGTGAGTGGTGAGGGTGAGTGGTGAGCGTGAGTGAGTGGTGAGTGGTGAGGGTGAGTGGTGAGGGTGAGTGGTGAGGGTGAGTGGTGAGTAGTGAGGATGATTGGTGAAGGTGAGTGGTGAGCGTGAGTGGTGAGGGATGAGTGGTGAGGGTGAATGGTGAGAGAGAGGGGTGAGTGGTGAGGGTGAGTGGTGCGCGTGAGTGGTGAGGGTGAGTGGAGAGTAGTGAGGGTGAGTGGTGAGGGAGAGGTGTGAGTGGTGAGGGTGAGTGGTGAGAGTGAGTGGTGAGTAGTGAGGGTGAGTGTGAGTAATGAGGGGTCTGTGGTGAGTGTGAGTGGTGAGTGTGAGTGGTGAAGGTGAGTGGTGAGAGTGAGTGGTGAGGGTGAGTGGTGAGAGTGAAGGTGAGTGTTGAGGGTGAGTGGTGGTGGCGAGGGTGAGTGTTGAGTGTGAGTGGTGAGGGTGAGTGGTGGTGGTGGGGGTGAGTAGTGAGTAGTGAGGGTGAGTGTGTGTGAGTGGTGAGGGTGAGTGGTGGTGGTGATGAGGGTGAGGATGATTGGTGAGAGTGAGTGGTGAGCGTGAGGGAGAGGGGTGAGTGGTGAGGGTGAGTGGTGAGAGAGTGTGGTGAGGGAGAGTGGTGAGGGAGAGTGGTGGTGGTGAGGGTGAGGATGGTTGCTGAGGGTGAGTGGTGAGGGAGAGGAGTGAGTGGTGAGGGTGAGTGGTGAGGGTGAGTGGTGAGGGTGATTAGTGAATAGTGAGGGTGAGTGGTGGGTGAGTGGTGAGGGTGAGTGGTGAGGGTGAGTGGTGAGTAGTGAAGATGATTGGTGAAGGTGAGTGGTGAGCGTGAGTGGTGAGGGATGAGTGGTGAGGGTGAATGGTGAGAGAGAGGGGTGAGTGGTGAGTGGTGAGGGTGAGTGGTGAGAGTGAGGATGATTGGTGAAGGTGAGTGGTGAGCGTGAGTGGTGAGGGATGAGTGGTGAGGGTGAATGGTGAGAGAGAGGGGTGAGTGGTGAGTGGTGAGGGTGAGTGGTGAGAGTGAGTGGTGAGTGGTGAGGGTGAGTGTGAGTAATGAGGGGTCTGTGGTGAGTGTGAGTGGTGAGTGTGAGTGGTGAGGGTGAGTGGTGAGAGTGAGTGGTGAGGGTGAGTGGTGCGCGTGAGTGGTGAGGGTGAGTGGGGAGTAGTGAGGGTGAGTGGTGAGGGAGAGGGGTGAGTGGTGAGTGGTGAGTGTGAGTGGTGAGGGTGAGTGGTGAGAGTGAGTGGTGAGGGTGAGTGGTGCGCGTGAGTGGTGAGGGTGAGTGGGGAGTAGTGAGGGTGAGTGGTGAGGGAGAGGGGTGAGTGGTGAGGGTGAGTGGTGAGAGTGAGTGGTGAGTGGTGGTGGTGAGGGTGAGTGGTGAGGGTGAGTGGTGGTGGTGAGGGTGAGTGAGGGTGAGTTTTGAGGGTGAGTGGTGGTGGTGAGGGTGAGTGTGTGTGAGTGGTGAGGGTGAGTGGTGGTGGTGATGAGGGTGAGGATGATTGGTGAGAGTGAGTGGTGAGCGTGAGTGGTGAGGAAGAGGGGTGAGTGGTGAGGGTGAGTGGTGAGAGAGTGTGGTGAGGGAGAGTGGTGAGGGAGAGTGGTGGTGGTGAGGGTGAGGATGGTTGCTGAGGGTGAGTGGTGAGGGAGAGGGGTGAGTGGTGAGGGTGAGTGGTGAGGGTGAGTGGTGAGGGTGATTAGTGAATAGTGAGGGTGAGTGGTGGGTGAGTGGTGAGGGTGAGTGGTGAGCGTGAGTGAGTGGTGAGTGGTGAGGGTGAGTGGTGAGGGTGAGTGGTGAGGGTGAGTGGTGAGTAGTGAGGATGATTGGTGAAGGTGAGTGGTGAGCGTGAGTGGTGAGGGATGAGTGGTGAGGGTGAATGGTGAGAGAGAGGGGTGAGTGGTGAGGGTGAGTGGTGCGCGTGAGTGGTGAGGGTGAGTGGAGAGTAGTGAGGGTGAGTGGTGAGGGAGAGGTGTGAGTGGTGAGTGGTGAGGGTGAGTGATGAGAGTGAGTGGTGAGTAGTGAGGGTGAGTGTGAGTAATGAGGGGTCTGTGGTGAGTGTGAGTGGTGAGTGTGAGTGGTGAAGGTGAGTGGTGAGAGTGAGTGGTGAGGGTGAGTGGTGAGAGTGAAGGTGAGTGTTGAGGGTGAGTGGTGGTGGCGAGGGTGAGTGTTGAGTGTGAGTGGTGAGGGTGAGTGGTGGTGGTGGGGGTGAGTAGTGAGTAGTGAGGGTGAGTGTGTGTGAGTGGTGAGGGTGAGTGGTGGTGGTGATGAGGGTGAGGATGATTGGTGAGAGTGAGTGGTGAGCGTGAGGGAGAGGGGTGAGTGGTGAGGGTGAGTGGTGAGAGAGTGTGGTGAGGGAGAGTGGTGAGGGAGAGTGGTGGTGGTGAGGGTGAGGATGGTTGCTGAGGGTGAGTGGTGAGGGAGAGGAGTGAGTGGTGAGGGTGAGTGGTGAGGGTGAGTGGTGAGGGTGATTAGTGAATAGTGAGGGTGAGTGGTGGGTGAGTGGTGAGGGTGAGTGGTGAGGGTGAGTGGTGAGTAGTGAAGATGATTGGTGAAGGTGAGTGGTGAGCGTGAGTGGTGAGGGATGAGTGGTGAGGGTGAATGGTGAGAGAGAGGGGTGAGTGGTGAGTGGTGAGGGTGAGTGGTGAGAGTGAGGATGATTGGTGAAGGTGAGTGGTGAGCGTGAGTGGTGAGGGATGAGTGGTGAGGGTGAATGGTGAGAGAGAGGGGTGAGTGGTGAGTGGTGAGGGTGAGTGGTGAGAGTGAGTGGTGAGTGGTGAGGGTGAGTGTGAGTAATGAGGGGTCTGTGGTGAGTGTGAGTGGTGAGTGTGAGTGGTGAGGGTGAGTGGTGAGAGTGAGTGGTGAGGGTGAGTGGTGCGCGTGAGTGGTGAGGGTGAGTGGGGAGTAGTGAGGGTGAGTGGTGAGGGAGAGGGGTGAGTGGTGAGGGTGAGTGGTGAGAGTGAGTGGTGAGTGGTGAGGGTGAGTGTGAGTAATGAGGGGTCTGTGGTGAGTGTGAGTGGTGAGTGTGAGTGGTGAGGGTGAGTGGTGAGAGTGAGTGGTGAGGGTGAGTGGTGAGAGTGAAGGTGAGTGTTGAGGGTGAGTGGTGGTGGCGAGGGTGAGTGTTGAGTGTGAGTGGTGAGGGTGAGTGGTGGTGGTGGGGGTGAGTAGTGAGTAGTGAGGGTGAGTGGTGAGGGTGAGTAGTGGTGGTTAGGGTGAGTCGTGAGTAGTGAGGGTGAGTGGTGAGGGTGAGTTAGTGGTGAGGGTGAGTGGTGAGGGTGATTGTGAGTGATGGTGAGTGTGAGTGGTGAATGGCGAGTTGTAATGAGTGATAGTGAGTGGTGAGGGAGAGTGAGGGAGAGTGGTGAGGGTGTATATATTTTTGCCTATGATGACAGCAGTACATGCTGACGTTTTGTATGTTAAATGAAAAAGCGAAATGTGTGAATGTGTCTGTTGGAAATTTTAAGCAAACTTGGCGACATGCAGTTTTTAAAATGGGAATAGGGTGAGTGGTGGTGGTGAGGGTGAGTGGTGAGTGGTTAGCGTGAGTGTGAGTGGTGAGGGGTCTGTGGTGAGTGTGAGTGGTGAGGGGTCTGTGGTGAGTGGTGAGGTGGTGAGTGGTGAGTGTGAGTGGTGAGGGTGAGGGTGAGTGGTGAGTGGTGAGCAGTGAGAGTGAGTGGTGAGGGGGAGGGTTGAGTGGTGAGAGAGAGTGGTGAGGGTGAGTGGTGAGGTTCAGTGGTGAGTGGTGAGGGTGAGTGAGGGTGAGTGAGTGTTGAGGGTGAGTGGTGGTGGTGAGGGTGAGTGGTGAGGGTGAGTGGTGAGGGTGAGTGGTGAGTGGTAAGAGTGAGTGGTGAGGAAGAGGGGTGAGTGGTGAGGGAGAGGGGTGAGCGTGAGTGGTGAGAGTGAGTGGTGAGTGGTGAGGGTGAGTGGTGAGGGTGAGTGGTGAGTTGTGAGAATGATTGGTGAGGGAGAGTGGTGAGCGTGAGTGGTGAGGGAGAGGGGTGAGTCGTGAGGGTGAGTGGTAATGGAGAGGGGTGAGTGGTGAGTGGTGAGGGTGATTGGTGAGTGGTGAGGGTGAGTGTGAGTGATGAGTGGTGAGCCTGTATATATTTTTGCCTATGATGACAGCAGTACATGCTGACGTTTTGTATGTTAAATGTAAAAGCTAAATGTGTGAATGTGTCTGTTGGAAATGTTAAGCAAACTTGGCGACATGCAGTTTTTAAAACGGGAATAGGGTGAGTGGTGGTGGTGAGGGTGAGTGTTAAGGGTGAGTGGTGAGTGATTAGGGTGAGTGTGAGTGGTGAGGGGTCTGTGGTAAGTGTGAGTGGTGAGTGTGAGTGGTGAGGGGTCTATGGTTAGTGTGAGTGGTGAGTAATGAGTGGTGAGGTGGTGAGTGATGAGGTGGTGAGTATGAGTGGTGAGAGTGAGGGTGAGTTGTGAGTGGTGAGAGTGAGTGGTGAGGGTGAATGGTGAGTGGTGAGAGTGAGTGGTGAGGGTGAGTAGTGAGGGTCCAGTGGTGAATGGTGAGAGATGAGTGGTGAGGGTGAGAGGTGAGGGTGAGTGTTGAGGATGAGTGAGTGGTGAGAGTGAGTGGTGGTGGTGAGGGTGAGTGTTGAAGGTGAGTGGTGGTGGCGAGGTTGAGTGTTGAGTGTGAGTGGTGAGGGTGAGGTGTGATCGGTGAGAGTGAGTGGTGAGGGTGATTGGTGAGTGGTGAGAGTGAGTGGTGAGGGTGAGTGGTGAGGGTCAGTGGTGAGTGGTGAGAGGTGAGTGGTGAGGGTGAGTGTTGAGGGTGAGTGTTGAGGGTGAGTGAGTGGTGAAGGTGAGTGGTGGTGGTGAGTGGTGAGGGTGAGTGTTGGTGGTGAGGGTGAGTGTTGAAGGTGAGTGGTGGTGGCGAGGGTGAGTGTTGAGTGTGAGTGGTGAGGGTGAGTGGAGGTGGTGAGGGTTAGGATTATTGGTGAGGGTGAGTGTTGAGGGAGAGGGGTGAGTGGTGAGGGTGAGTGGTGAGGGTGAGTGTGAGTGGTGAGTGATAGTGAGTGGTGAGTGATAGTGAGTGGTGAGTGGTGATGGTGAGTGGTGATGGTGAGTGGTGAGGGTGAGTGAGGGAGAGTGGTGAGGGAGAGTGGTGAGGGTGTACATATTTTTGCCTATGATGACAGCAGTACATGCTGACGTTTTGTATGTTAAATGTAAAAGCTAAATGTGTGAATGTTTCTGTTGGAAATGTTAAGCAAACTTGGCGACATGCAGTTTTTAAAACGGGAATAGGGTGAGTGGTGGTGATGAGGGTGAGTGGTTAGGGTGAGTGTGATTGTTGAGGGGTCTGTGGTGAGTGTGAGTGGTGAGGGGTCTGTGGTGAGTGTGAGTGGTGAGTGATGAGTGGTGAGGTGGTGAGTGGTGAGTGGTGAGTGGTGAGGGTGAGGGTGAGTGGTGAGTGGTGAGCGGTGAGAGTGAGTGGTGAGGGTGAGTGGTGAGTGGTGAAAGTGAGTGTTGAGGGAGAGGGGTGAGTGGTGAGGGTGAGAGAGTGTTGAGGGAGAGTGGTGAGGGAGAGTGGTGAGGGTGAGGGTGAGTGGTGAGTGGTGAGCGGTGAGAGTGAGTGGTGAGGGGGAGTGGTGAGTGGTGAGAGTGAGTGGTGAGGGTGAGTGGTGAGGTTCAGTGGTGAGTGGTGAGGGTGAGTGAGGGTGAGTGAGTGTTGAGGGTGAGTGGTGGTGGTGAGTGGTGAGGGTGAGTGGTGAGGGTGAGTGGTGAGGGTGAGTGGTGAGTGGTGAGAGTGAGTGGTGAGGGAGAGGGGTGAGTGGTGAGGGAGAGGGGTGAGCGTGAGTGGTGAGAGTGAGTGGTGAGTGGTGAGGGTGAGTGGTGAGGGTGAGTGGTGAGTAGTGAGGATGATTGGTGAGGGAGAGTGGTGAGCGTGAGTGGTGAGGGAGAGGGGTGAGTCGTGAGGGTGAGTGGTAATGGAGAGGGGTGAGTGGTGAGTGGTGAGGGTGATTGGTGAGTGGTGAGGGTGAGTGTGAGTGATGAGTGGTGAGCGTGAGTGTGAGTGGTGAGGGTGTATATATTTTTGCCTATGATGACAGCAGTACATGTTGACGTTTTGTATGTTAAATGTAAAAGCTAAATGTGTGAATGTGTCTGTTGGAAATGTTAAGCAAACTTGGCGACATGCAGTTTTTAAAACGGGAATAGGGTGAGTGGTGGTGGTGAGGGTGAGTGTTAAGGGTGAGTGGTGAGTGATTAGGGTGAGTGTGAGTGGTGAGGGTCTGTGGTAAGTGTGAGTGGTGAGTGTGAGTGGTGAGGGGTCTGTGGTTAGTGTGAGTGGTGAGTAATGAGTGGTGAGGTGGTGAGTGATGAGGTGGTGAGTGTGAGTGGTGAGAGTGAGGGTGAGTTGTGAGTGGTGAGAGTGAGTCGTGAGGGTGAATAGTGAGTGGTGAGAGTGAGTGGTGAGGGTGAGTAGTGAGGGTCCAGTGGTGAATGGTGAGAGATGAGTGGTGAGGGTGAGAGGTGAGGGTGAGTGTTGAGGATGAGTGAGTGGTGAGAGTGAGTGGTGGTGGTGAGGGTGAGTGTTGAAGGTGAGTGGTGGTGGCGAGGGTGAGTGTTGAGTGTGAGTGGTGAGGGTGAGGGTGAGGTGTGATCGGTGAGAGTGAGTGGTGAGGGTGATTGGTGAGTGGTGAGAGTGAGTGGTGAGGGTGAGTGGTGAGGGTCAGTGGTGAGTGGTGAGAGGTGAGTGGTGAGGGTGAGTGGTGAGGGTGAGTGGTGAGGGTGAGTGTTGAGGGTGAGTGAGTGGTGAAGGTGAGTGGTGGTTGTGAGTGGTGAGGGTGAGTGTTGGTGGTGAGGGTGAGTGTTGAAGGTGAGTGGTGGTGGCGAGGGTGAGTGTTGAGTGTGAGTGGTGAGGGTGAGTGGTGGTGGTGAGGGTTAGGATTATTGGTGAGGGTGAGTGTTGAGGGAGAGGGGTGAGTGGTGAGGGTGAGTGGTGAGGGTGAGTGTGAGTGGTGAGTGATAGTGAGTGGTGAGTGATAGTGAGTGGTGAGTGGTGATGGTGAGTGGTGATGGTGAGTGGTGAGGGTGAGTGAGGGAGAGTGGTGAGGGAGAGTGGTGAGGGTGTACATATTTTTGCCTATGATGACAGCAGTACATGCTGACGTTTTGTATGTTAAATGTAAAAGCTAAATGTGTGAATGTGTCTGTTGGAAATGTTAAGCAAACTTGGCGACATGCAGTTTTTAAAACGGGAATAGGGTGAGTGGTGGTGATGAGGGTGAGTGGTTAGGGTGAGTGTGAGTGTTGAGGGGTCTGTGGTGAGTGTGAGTGGTGAGGGGTCTGTGGTGAGTGTGAGTGGTGAGTGTGAGTGGTGAGGGTGAGGGTGAGTGGTGAGTGGTGAGCAGTGAGAGTGAGTGGTGAGGGTGAGTGGTGAGTGGTGAAAGTGAGTGTTGAGGGAGAGGGGTGAGTGGTGAGGGTGAGAGAGTGTTGAGGGAGAGTGGTGAGGGAGAGTGGTGAGGGTGAGGGTGAGTGGTGAGTGGTGAGCGGTGAGAGTGAGTGGTGAGGGGGAGTGGTGAGTGGTGAGAGTGAGTGGTGAGGGTGAGTGGTGAGGTTCAGTGGTGAGTGGTGAGGGTGAGTGAGGGTGAGTGAGTGTTGAGGGTGAGTGGTGGTGGTGAGTGGTGAGGGTGAGTGGTGAAGGTGAGTGGTGAGGGTGAGTGGTGAGTGGTGAGAGTGAGTGGTGAGGGAGAGGGGTGAGTGGTGAGGGAGAGGGGTGAGCGTGAGTGGTGAGAGTGAGTGGTGAGTGGTGAGGGTGAGTGGTGAGGGTGAGTGGTGAGTAGTGAGGATGATTGGTGAGGGAGAGTGGTGAGCGTGAGTGGTGAGGGAGAGGGGTGAGTCGTGAGGGTGAGTGGTAATGGAGAGGGGTGAGTGGTGAGTGGTGAGGGTGATTGGTGAGTGGTGAGGGTGAGTATGAGTGATGAGTGGTGAGCGTGAGTGTGAGTGGTGAGGGTTTATATATTTTTGCTTATGATGACAGCAGTACATGGTGACGTTTTGTATGTTAAATATAAAAGCTAAATGTGTGAATGTGTCTGTTGGAAATGTTAAGCAAACTTGGCGACATGCAGTTTTTAAAACGAGAATAGGGTGAGTGGTGGTGGTGAGGGTGAGTGTTAAGGGTGAGTGGTGAGTGATTAGGGTGAGTGTGAGTGGTGAGGGGTCTGTGGTAAGTGTGAGTGGTGAGTGTGAGAGGTGAGGGGTCTGTGGTTAGTGTGAGTGGTGAGTAATGAGTGGTGAGGTGGTGAGTGATGAGGTGGTGAGTGTGAGTGGTGAGAGTGAGGGTGAGTTGTGAGTGGTGAGGGTGAATGGTGAGTTGTGAGAGTGAGTGGTGAGGGTGAGTAGTGAGGGTCCAGTGGTGAATGGTGAGAGATGAGTGGTGAGGGTGAGAGGTGAGGGTGAGTGTTGAGGATGAGTGAGTGGTGAGAGTGAGTGGTGGTGGTGAGGGTGAGTGTTAAGGGTGAGTGGTGAGTGATTAGGGTGAGTGTGAGTGGTGAGGGGTCTGTGGTAAGTGTGAGTGGTGAGTGTGAGAGGTGAGGGGTCTGTGGTTAGTGTGAGTGGTGAGTAATGAGTGGTGAGGTGGTGAGTGATGAGGTGGTGAGTGTGAGTGGTGAGAGTGAGGGTGAGTTGTGAGTGGTGAGGGTGAATGGTGAGTTGTGAGAGTGAGTGGTGAGGGTGAGTAGTGAGGGTCCAGTGGTGAATGGTGAGAGATGAGTGGTGAGGGTGAGAGGTGAGGGTGAGTGTTGAGGATGAGTGAGTGGTGAGAGTGAGTGGTGGTGGTGAGGGTGAGTGTTGAAGGTGAGTGGTGGTGGCGAGGGTGAGTGTTGAGTGTGAGTGGTGAGGGTGAGGGTGAGGTGTGATCGGTGAGAGTGAGTGGTGAGGGTGATTGGTGAGTGGTGAGAGTGAGTGGTGAGGGTGAGTGGTGAGGGTCAGTGGTGAGTGGTGAGAGGTGAGTGGTGAGGGTGAGTGGTGAGGGTGAGTGTTGAGGGTGAGTGAGTGGTGAAGGTGAGTGGTGGTGGTGAGTGGTGAGGGTGAGTGTTGGTGGTGAGGGTGAGTGTTGAAGGTGAGTGGTGGTGGCGAGGGTGAGTGTTGAGTGTGAGTGGTGAGGGTGAGTGGTGGTGGTGAGGGTTATAATTATTGGTGAGGGTGAGTGTTGAGGGAGAGGGGTGAGTGGTGAGGGTGAGTGGTGAGGGTGAGTGGTGAGGGTGAGTGAGTGGTGAGTGATAGTGAGTGGTGAGTGGTGATGGTGAGTGGTGATGGTGAGTGGTGAGGGTGAGTGAGGGAGAGTGGTGAGGGTGTACATATTTTTGCCTATGATGACAGCAGTACATGCTGACGTTTTGTATGTTAAATGTAAAAGCTAAATGTGTGAATGTGTCTGTTGGAAATGTTAAGCAAACTTGGCGACATGCAGTTTTTAAAACGGGAATAGGGTGAGTGGTGGTGATGAGGGTGAGTGGTTAGGGTGAGTGTGAGTGTTGAGGGGTCTGTGGTGAGTGTGAGTGGTGGGGGGTCTGTGGTGATTGTGAGTGGTGAGTGATGAGTGTTGAGGTGGTGAGTGGTGAGTGGTGAGTGGTGAGTGGTGAGGGTGAGGGTGAGTGGTGAGTGGTGAGCAGTGAGAGTGAGTGGTGAGGGTGAGTGGTGAGTGGTGAAAGTGAGTGTTGAGGGAGAGGGGTGAGTGGTGAGGGTGAGAGAGTGTTGAGGGAGAGTGGTGAGGGAGGTTGGTGAGGGTGAGTGGTGAGTGGTGAGCGGTGAGAGTGAGTGGTGAGAGTGAGTGGTGAGTGGTGAGGGTGAGTGGTGAAGGTGAGTGGTGAGTAGTGAGGATGATTGGTGAGGGAGAGTGGTGAGCGTGAGTGGTGAGGGAGAGGGGTGAGTCGTGAGGGTGAGTGGTAATGGAGAGGGGTGAGTGGTGAGTGGTGAGGGTGATTGGTGAGTGGTGAGGGTGAGTGTGAGTGATGAGTGGTGAGCATGAGTGTGAGTGGTGAGGGTGTATATATTTTTGCTTATGATGACAGCAGTACATGGTGACGTTTTGTATGTTAAATATAAAAGCTAAATGTGTGAATGTGTCTGTTGGAAATGTTAAGCAAACTTGGCGACATGCAGTTTTTTAAAACAAGAATAGGGTGAGTGGTGGTGGTGAGGGTGAGTGTTAAGGGTGAGTGGTGAGTGATTAGGGTGAGTGTGAGTGGTGAGGGGTCTGTGGTAAGTGTGAGTGGTGAGTGTGAGAGGTGAGGGGTCTGTGGTTAGTGTGAGTGGTGAGTAATGAGTGGTGAGGTGGTGAGTGATGAGGTGGTGAGTGTGAGTGGTGAGAGTGAGGGTGAGTTGTGAGTGGTGAGAGTGAGTGGTGAGGGTGAATGGTGAGTGGTGAGAGTGAGTGGTGAGGGTGAGTAGTGAGGGTCCAGTGGTGAATGGTGAGAGATGAGTGGTGAGGGTGAGAGGTGAGGGTGAGTGTTGAGGATGAGTGAGTGGTGAGAGTGAGTGGTGGTGGTGAGGGTTGAAGGTGAGTGGTGGTGGCGAGGGTGAGTGTTGAGTGTGAGTGGTGAGGGTGAGGTGTGATCGGTGAGAGTGAGTGGTGAGGGTGATTGGTGAGTGGTGAGAGTGAGTGGTGAGGGTGAGTGGTGAGGGTCAGTGGTGAGTGGTGAGAGGTGAGTGGTGAGGGTGAGTGGTGAGGGTGAGTGTTGAGGGTGAGTGAGTGGTGAAGGTGAGTGGTGGTGGTGAGTGGTGAGGGTGAGTGTTGGTGGTGAGGGTGAGTGTTGAAGGTGAGTGGTGGTGGCGAGGGTGAGTGTTGAGTGTGAGTGGTGAGGGTGAGTGGTGGTGGTGAGGGTTAGGATTATTGGTGAGGGTGAGTGTTGAGGGAGAGGGGTGAGTGGTGAGGGTGAGTGGTGAGGGTGAGTGTGAGTGGTGAGTGATAGTGAGTGGTGAGTGATAGTGAGTGGTGAGTGGTGATGGTGAGTGGTGAGTGTGAGTGAGGGAGAGTGGTGAGGGTGTACATATTTTTGCCTATGATGACGGCAGTACATGCTGATGTTTTGTATGTTAAATGTAAAAGCTAAATGTGTGAATGTGTCTGTTGGAAATGTTAAGCAAACTTGGCGACATGCAGTTTTTAAAACGGGAATAGGGTGAGTGGTGGTGATGAGGGTGAGTGGTTAGGGTGAGTGTGAGTGTTGAGGGGTCTGTGGTGAGTGTGAGTGGTGAGGGGTCTGTGGTGATTGTGAGTGGTGAGTGATGAGTGTTGAGGTGGTGAGTGGTGAGTGGTGAGTGGTGAGTGGTGAGTGTGAGTGGTGAGGGTGAGGGTGAGTGGTGAGCGGTGAGAGTGAGTGGTGAGGGTGAGTGGTGAGTGGTGAAAGTGAGTGTTGAGGGAGAGGGGTGAGTGGTGAGGGTGAGAGAGTGTTGAGGGAGAGTGGTAAAGGAGAGTGGTGAGGGTGAGGGTGAGTGGTGAGCGGTGAGAGTGAGTGGTGAGGGGGAGTGGTGAGGGTGAGAGTGAGTGGTGGTGGTGAGGGTGAGTGATGAGGGTGAGTGGTGGGGGTGAGTGGTGAGCGTGAGTGGTGAGTGGTAATTGTGAGTCGTGAGGGTGAGCGGTGAGCGTGAGTGGTGAGAGTGAGTGGTGAGGGTGAATGGTGAGGGTGAGAGTGAGTGGTGGTGGTGAGGGTGAGTGGTGAGTTTGAGTGGTGAGCATGAGTGTTGAGTGGTGAGAGTGAGTGGTGAGGGTAAGTGGTGAGTGTTGAGTGGTGAGTGTGAGTGGTGCGGGTGTGTGGTGAGCGTGAGTGGTGAGAGTGAGTGGTGAGCGGTGAGAGTGAGTGGTCAGCGTGAGTGGTGAGAGTGAGTGGTGAGGGTGAGTGGTGAGGGTGAGTGTTGAGGGTGAGTGAGTGGTGAGGGTGAGTGGTGAGTGGTGAGGGTGAGTGGTGGTGGTGAGGGTGAGTGTTGAGGGTGAGTGGTGGTGGCGAGGGTGAGTGTTGAGTGTTAGTGGTGAGGGTGAGTAGTGAGTGTGAGGGTGAGTGGTGAGGGTGAGTGTGAGTGATGGTGAGTGTGAGTGGTGAGTGATAGTGAGTGGTGAGTGATAGTGAGTGGTGAGTGGTCATGGTGAGTGGTGATGGTGAGGGAGGGAGAGTGGTGAGGGAGAGTGGTGAGGGTGTATATATTTTTGCCTATGATGACAGCAGTACATGCTGACGTTTTGTATGTTAAATGCAAAAGCTAAATGTGTGAATGTGTCTGTTGGAAATGTTAAGCAAACTTGGCGACATGCAGTTTTTAAAACGGGAATAGGGTGAGTGGTGGTGGTGAGGGTGAGTGTTAAGGGTGAGTGGTGAGTGATTAGGGTGAGTGTGAGTGGTGAGGGGTCTGTGGTAAGTGTGAGTGGTGAGTGTGAGTGGTGAGGGGTCTGTGGTTAGTGTGAGTGGTGAGTAATGAGTGGTGAGGTGGTGAGTGATGAGGTGGTGAGTGTGAGTGGTGAGTGGTGAGGATGATTGGTGAGGGAGAGTGGTGAGCGTGAGTGGTGAGGGAGAGGGGTGAGTCGTGAGGGTGAGTGGTAATGGAGAGGGGTGAGTGGTGAGTGGTGAGGGTGATTGGTGAGTGGTGAGGGTGAGTGTGAGTGACGAGTGGTGAGCGTGAGTGTGAGTGGTGAGGGTGAGTGTGAGTGGTGAGTGGTAAGTGTGAGTCGTGAGGGTGAGTGGTGAGCGTGAGTGGTGAGAGTGAGTGGTGAGAGTGAGTGGTGAGGGTGAGTGGTGAGGGTGAGAGTGAGTGGTGGTGGTGAGGGTGAGTGGTTAGGGTGAGTGGTGAGAGTGAGTGGTGAGGGTGAATGGTGAGGGTGAGTGTGAGTGGTGGTGGTGAGGGTGAGTGGTGAGTTTGAGTGGTGAGCGTGAGTGTTGAGTGGTGAGAGTGAGTTGTGAGGGTAAGTGGTGAGTGTTGAGTGGTGAGTGTGAGTGGTGATGGTGTGTGGTGAGCGTGAGTGGTGAGAGTGAGTGGTGAGGGTGAGTGGTGAGAGGTGAGTGGTGAGGGTGAGTGGTGAGGGTGAGTGTTGAGGGTGAGTATGATTGGTGAGTGGTGGTGGTGAGGGTGAATGGTGAGGGTGAGTGGTGAGGGTGAGTGGTGGTGGTGAGGATGAGTAGTGAGAGTGAGTGGTGAGTGGTGGTGGTGAGGGTGAGTGGTGAGGGTGAGTGGTGGTGGTGAGGGTGAGTGAGGGTGAGTTTTGAGGGTGAGTGGTGGTGGTGAGGGTGAGTGTGTGTGAGTGGTGAGGGTGAGTGGTGGTGGTGATGAGGGTGAGGATGATTGGTGAGAGTGAGTGGTGAGCGTGAGTGGTGAGGAAGAGGGGTGAGTGGTGAGGGTGAGTGGTGAGAGAGTGTGGTGAGGGAGAGTGGTGAGGGAGAGTGGTGGTGGTGAGGGTGAGGATGGTTGCTGAGGGTGAGTGGTGAGGGAGAGGGGTGAGTGGTGAGGGTGAGTGGTGAGGGTGAGTGGTGAGGGTGATTAGTGAATAGTGAGGGTGAGTGGTGGGTGAGTGGTGAGGGTGAGTGGTGAGCGTGAGTGAGTGGTGAGTGGTGAGGGTGAGTGGTGAGGGTGAGTGGTGAGGGTGAGTGGTGAGTAGTGAGGATGATTGGTGAAGGTGAGTGGTGAGCGTGAGTGGTGAGGGATGAGTGGTGAGGGTGAATGGTGAGAGAGAGGGGTGAGTGGTGAGGGTGAGTGGTGCGCGTGAGTGGTGAGGGTGAGTGGAGAGTAGTGAGGGTGAGTGGTGAGGGAGAGGTGTGAGTGGTGAGTGGTGAGGGTGAGTGGTGAGAGTGAGTGGTGAGTAGTGAGGGTGAGTGTGAGTAATGAGGGGTCTGTGGTGAGTGTGAGTGGTGAGTGTGAGTGGTGAAGGTGAGTGGTGAGAGTGAGTGGTGAGGGTGAGTGGTGAGAGTGAAGGTGAGTGTTGAGGGTGAGTGGTGGTGGCGAGGGTGAGTGTTGAGTGTGAGTGGTGAGGGTAAGTGGTGGTGGTGGGGGTGAGTAGTGAGTAGTGAGGGTGAGTGTGTGTGAGTGGTGAGGGTGAGTGGTGGTGGTGATGAGGGTGAGGATGATTGGTGAGAGTGAGTGGTGAGCGTGAGGGAGAGGGGTGAGTGGTGAGGGTGAGTGGTGAGAGAGTGTGGTGAGGGAGAGTGGTGAGGGAGAGTGGTGGTGGTGAGGGTGAGGATGGTTGCTGAGGGTGAGTGGTGAGGGAGAGGAGTGAGTGGTGAGGGTGAGTGGTGAGGGTGAGTGGTGAGGGTGATTAGTGAATAGTGAGGGTGAGTGGTGGGTGAGTGGTGAGGGTGAGTGGTGAGGGTGAGTGGTGAGTAGTGAAGATGATTGGTGAAGGTGAGTGGTGAGCGTGAGTGGTGAGGGATGAGTGGTGAGGGTGAATGGTGAGAGAGAGGGGTGAGTGGTGAGTGGTGAGGGTGAGTGGTGAGAGTGAGGATGATTGGTGAAGGTGAGTGGTGAGCGTGAGTGGTGAGGGATGAGTGGTGAGGGTGAATGGTGAGAGAGAGGGGTGAGTGGTGAGTGGTGAGGGTGAGTGGTGAGAGTGAGTGGTGAGTGGTGAGGGTGAGTGTGAGTAATGAGGGGTCTGTGGTGAGTGTGAGTGGTGAGTGTGAGTGGTGAGGGTGAGTGGTGAGAGTGAGTGGTGAGGGTGAGTGGTGCGCGTGAGTGGTGAGGGTGAGTGGGGAGTAGTGAGGGTGAGTGGTGAGGGAGAGGGGTGAGTGGTGAGTGGTGAGTGTGAGTGGTGAGGGTGAGTGGTGAGAGTGAGTGGTGAGGGTGAGTGGTGCGCGTGAGTGGTGAGGGTGAGTGGGGAGTAGTGAGGGTGAGTGGTGAGGGAGAGGGGTGAGTGGTGAGGGTGAGTGGTGAGAGTGAGTGGTGAGTGGTGGTGGTGAGGGTGAGTGGTGAGGGTGAGTGGTGGTGGTGAGGGTGAGTGAGGGTGAGTTTTGAGGGTGAGTGGTGGTGGTGAGGGTGAGTGTGTGTGAGTGGTGAGGGTGAGTGGTGGTGGTGATGAGGGTGAGGATGATTGGTGAGAGTGAGTGGTGAGCGTGAGTGGTGAGGAAGAGGGGTGAGTGGTGAGGGTGAGTGGTGAGAGAGTGTGGTGAGGGAGAGTGGTGAGGGAGAGTGGTGGTGGTGAGGGTGAGGATGGTTGCTGAGGGTGAGTGGTGAGGGAGAGGGGTGAGTGGTGAGGGTGAGTGGTGAGGGTGAGTGGTGAGGGTGATTAGTGAATAGTGAGGGTGAGTGGTGGGTGAGTGGTGAGGGTGAGTGGTGAGCGTGAGTGAGTGGTGAGTGGTGAGGGTGAGTGGTGAGGGTGAGTGGTGAGGGTGAGTGGTGAGTAGTGAGGATGATTGGTGAAGCTGAGTGGTGAGCGTGAGTGGTGAGGGATAAGTGGTGAGGGTGAATGGTGAGAGAGAGGGGTGAGTGGTGAGGGTGAGTGGTGCGCGTGAGTGGTGAGGGTGAGTGGAGAGTAGTGAGGGTGAGTGGTGAGGGAGAGGTGTGAGTGGTGAGTGGTGAGGGTGAGTGGTGAGAGTGAGTGGTGAGTAGTGAGGGTGAGTGTGAGTAATGAGGGGTCTGTGGTGAGTGTGAGTGGTGAGTGTGAGTGGTGAAGGTGAGTGGTGAGAGTGAGTGGTGAGGGTGAGTGGTGAGAGTGAAGGTGAGTGTTGAGGGTGAGTGGTGGTGGTGAGGGTGAGTGTTGAGTGTGAGTGGTGAGGGTGAGTGGTGGTGGTGGGGGTGAGTAGTGAGTAGTGAGGGTGAGTGTGTGTGAGTGGTGAGGGTGAGTGGTGGTAGTGATGAGGGTGAGGATGATTGGTGAGAGTGAGTGGTGAGCGTGAGGGAGAGGGGTGAGTGGTGAGGGTGAGTGGTGAGAGAGTGTGGTGAGGGAGAGTGGTGAGGGAGAGTGGTGGTGGTGAGGGTGAGGATGGTTGCTGAGGGTGAGTGGTGAGGGAGAGGAGTGAGTGGTGAGGGTGAGTGGTGAGGGTGAGTGGTGAGGGTGATTAGTGAATAGTGAGGGTGAGTGGTGGGTGAGTGGTGAGGGTGAGTGGTGAGGGTGAGTGGTGAGTAGTGAAGATGATTGGTGAAGGTGAGTGGTGAGCGTGAGTGGTGAGGGATGAGTGGTGAGGGTGAATGGTGAGAGAGATGGGTTAGGTATGGGGGGTGGTGAGGGTGAGTGGTGAGAGTGAGGATGATTGGTGAAGGTGAGTGGTGAGCGTGAGTGGTGAGGGATGAGTGGTGAGGGTGAATGGTGAGAGAGAGGGGTGAGTGGTGAGTGGTGAGGGTGAGTGGTGAGAGTGAGTGGTGAGTGGTGAGGGTGAGTGTGAGTAATGAGGGGTCTGTGGTGAGTGTGAGTGGTGAGTGTGAGTGGTGAGGGTGAGTGGTGAGAGTGAGTGGTGAGGGTGAGTGGTGCGCGTGAGTGGTGAGGGTGAGTGGGGAGTAGTGAGGGTGAGTGGTGAGGGAGAGGGGTGAGTGGTGAGGGTGAGTGGTGAGAGTGAGTGGTGAGTGGTGAGGGTGAGTGTGAGTAATGAGGGGTCTGTGGTGAGTGTGAGTGGTGAGTGTGAGTGGTGAGGGTGAGTGGTGAGAGTGAGTGGTGAGGGTGAGTGGTGAGAGTGAAGGTGAGTGTTGAGGGTGAGTGGTGGTGGCGAGGGTGAGTGTTGAGTGTGAGTGGTGAGGGTGAGTGGTGGTGGTGGGGGTGAGTAGTGAGTAGTGAGGGTGAGTGGTGAGGGTGAGTAGTGGTGGTTAGGGTGAGTCGTGAGTAGTGAGGGTGAGTGGTGAGGGTGAGTTAGTGGTGAGGGTGAGTGGTGAGGGTGATTGTGAGTGATGGTGAGTGTGAGTGGTGAATGGCGAGTTGTAATGAGTGATAGTGAGTGGTGAGGGAGAGTGAGGGAGAGTGGTGAGGGTGTATATATTTTTGCCTATGATGACAGCAGTACATGCTGACGTTTTGTATGTTAAATGAAAAAGCGAAATGTGTGAATGTGTCTGTTGGAAATTTTAAGCAAACTTGGCGACATGCAGTTTTTAAAATGGGAATAGGGTGAGTGGTGGTGGTGAGGGTGAGTGGTGAGTGGTTAGCGTGAGTGTGAGTGGTGAGGGGTCTGTGGTGAGTGTGAGTGGTGAGGGGTCTGTGGTGAGTGGTGAGGTGGTGAGTGGTGAGTGTGAGTGGTGAGGGTGAGGGTGAGTGGTGAGTGGTGAGCAGTGAGAGTGAGTGGTGAGGGGGAGTGGTGAGTGGTGAGAGAGAGTGGTGAGGGTGAGTGGTGAGGTTCAGTGGTGAGTGGTGAGGGTGAGTGAGGGTGAGTGAGTGTTGAGGGTGAGTGGTGGTGGTGAGGGTGAGTGGTGAGGGTGAGTGGTGAGGGTGAGTGGTGAGTGGTAAGAGTGAGTGGTGAGGAAGAGGGGTGAGTGGTGAGGGAGAGGGGTGAGCGTGAGTGGTGAGAGTGAGTGGTGAGTGGTGAGGGTGAGTGGTGAGGGTGAGTGGTGAGTTGTGAGAATGATTGGTGAGGGAGAGTGGTGAGCGTGAGTGGTGAGGGAGAGGGGTGAGTCGTGAGGGTGAGTGGTAATGGAGAGGGGTGAGTGGTGAGTGGTGAGGGTGATTGGTGAGTGGTGAGGGTGAGTGTGAGTGATGAGTGGTGAGCCTGTATATATTTTTGCCTATGATGACAGCAGTACATGCTGACGTTTTGTATGTTAAATGTAAAAGCTAAATGTGTGAATGTGTCTGTTGGAAATGTTAAGCAAACTTGGCGACATGCAGTTTTTAAAACGGGAATAGGGTGAGTGGTGGTGGTGAGGGTGAGTGTTAAGAGTGAGTGGTGAGTGATTAGGGTGAGTGTGAGTGGTGAGGGGTCTGTGGTAAGTGTGAGTGGTGAGTGTGAGTGGTGAGGGGTCTATGGTTAGTGTGAGTGGTGAGTAATGAGTGGTGAGGTGGTGAGTGATGAGGTGGTGAGTATGAGTGGTGAGAGTGAGGGTGAGTTGTGAGTGGTGAGAGTGAGTGGTGAGGGTGAATGGTGAGTGGTGAGAGTGAGTGGTGAGGGTGAGTAGTGAGGGTCCAGTGGTGAATGGTGAGAGATGAGTGGTGAGGGTGAGAGGTGAGGGTGAGTGTTGAGGATGAGTGAGTGGTGAGAGTGAGTGGTGGTGGTGAGGGTGAGTGTTGAAGGTGAGTGGTGGTGGCGAGGTTGAGTGTTGAGTGTGAGTGGTGAGGGTGAGGTGTGATCGGTGAGAGTGAGTGGTGAGGGTGATTGGTGAGTGGTGAGAGTGAGTGGTGAGGGTGAGTGGTGAGGGTCAGTGGTGAGTGGTGAGAGGTGAGTGGTGAGGGTGAGTGTTGAGGGTGAGTGTTGAGGGTGAGTGAGTGGTGAAGGTGAGTGGTGGTGGTGAGTGGTGAGGGTGAGTGTTGGTGGTGAGGGTGAGTGTTGAAGGTGAGTGGTGGTGGCGAGGGTGAGTGTTGAGTGTGAGTGGTGAGGGTGAGTGGAGGTGGTGAGGGTTAGGATTATTGGTGAGGGTGAGTGTTGAGGGAGAGGGGTGAGTGGTGAGGGTGAGTGGTGAGGGTGAGTGTGAGTGGTGAGTGATAGTGAGTGGTGAGTGATAGTGAGTGGTGAGTGGTGATGGTGAGTGGTGATGGTGAGTGGTGAGGGTGAGTGAGGGAGAGTGGTGAGGGAGAGTGGTGAGGGTGTACATATTTTTGCCTATGATGACAGCAGTACATGCTGACGTTTTGTATGTTAAATGTAAAAGCTAAATGTGTGAATGTGTCTGTTGGAAATGTTAAGCAAACTTGGCGGCATGCAGTTTTTAAAACGGGAATAGGGTGAGTGGTGTTGATGAGGGTGAGTGGTTAGGGTGAGTGTGAGTGTTGAGGGGTCTGTGGTGAGTGTGAGTGGTGAGGGGTCTGTGGTGAGTGTGAGTGGTGAGTGATGAGTGGTGAGGTAGTGAGTGGTGAGTGGTGAGTGGTGAGTGGTGAGGGTGAGGGTGAGTGGTGAGTGGTGAGCGGTGAGAGTGAGTGGTGAGGGTGAGTGGTGAGTGGTGAAAGTGAGTGTTGAGGGAGAGGGGTGAGTGGTGAGGGTGAGAGAGTGTTGAGGGAGAGTGGTGAGGGAGAGTGGTGAGGGTGAGGGTGAGTGGTGAGTGGTGAGCGGTGAGAGTGAGTGGTGAGGGAGAGTGGTGAGTGGTGAGAGTGAGTGGTGAGGGTGAGTGGTGAGGTTCAGTGGTGAGTGGTGAGGGTGAGTGAGGGTGAGTGAGTGTTGAGGGTGAGTGGTGGTGGTGAGTGGTGAGGGTGAGTGGTGAGGGTGAGTGGTGAGGGTGAGTGGTGAGTGGTGAGAGTGAGTGGTGAGGGAGAGGGGTGAGTGGTGTGGGAGAGGGGTGAGCGTGAGTGGTGAGAGTGAGTGGTGAGTGGTGAGGGTGAGTGGTGAGGGTGAGTGGTGAGTAGTGAGGATGATTGGTGAGGGAGAGTGGTGAGCGTGAGTAGTGAGGGAGAGGGGTGAGTCGTGAGGGTGAGTGGTAATGGAGAGGGGTGAGTGGTGAGTGGTGAGGGTGATTGGTGAGTGGTGAGGGTGAGTGTGAGTGATGAGTGGTGAGCGTGAGTGGTGAGGGTGTATATATTTTTGCCTATGATGACAGCAGTACATGTTGACGTTTTGTATGTTAAATGTAAAAGCTAAATGTGTGAATGTGTCTGTTGGAAATGTTAAGCAAACTTGGCGACATGCAGTTTTTAAAACGTGAATAGGGTGAGTGGTGGTGGTGAGGGTGAGTGTTAAGGGTGAGTGGTGAGTGATTAGGGTAAGTGTGAGTGGTGAGGGTCTGTGGTAAGTGTGAGTGGTGAGTGTGAGTGGTGAGGGGTCTGTGGTTAGTGTGAGTGGTGAGTAATGAGTGGTGAGGTGGTGAGTGTGAGTGGTGAGAGTGAGGGTGAGTTGTGAGTGGTGAGAGTGAGTCGTGAGGGTGAATAGTGAGTGGTGAGAGTGAGTGGTGAGGGTGAGTAGTGAGGGTCCAGTGGTGAATGGTGAGAGATGAGTGGTGAGGGTGAGAGGTGAGGGTGAGTGTTGAGGATGAGTGAGTGGTGAGAGTGAGTGGTGGTGGTGAGGGTGAGTGTTGAAGGTGAGTGGTGGTGGCGAGGGTGAGTGTTGAGTGTGAGTGGTGAGGGTGAGGGTGAGGTGTGATCGGTGAGAGTGAGTGGTGAGGGTGATTGGTGAGTGGTGAGAGTGAGTGGTGAGGGTGAGTGGTGAGGGTCAGTGGTGAGTGGTGAGAGGTGAGTGGTGAGGGTGAGTGGTGAGGGTGAGTGGTGAGGGTGAGTGTTGAGGGTGAGTGAGTGGTGAAGGTGAGTGGTGGTTGTGAGTGGTGAGGGTGAGTGTTGGTGGTGAGGGTGAGTGTTGAAGGTGAGTGGTGGTGGCGAGGGTGAGTGTTGAGTGTGAGTGGTGAGGGTGAGTGGTGGTGGTGAGGGTTAGGATTATTGGTGAGGGTGAGTGTTGAGGGAGAGGGGTGAGTGGTGAGGGTGAGTGGTGAGGGTGAGTGTGAGTGGTGAGTGATAGTGAGTGGTGAGTGATAGTGAGTGGTGATGGTGAGTGGTGATGGTGAGTGGTGAGGGTGAGTGAGGGAGAGTGGTGAGGGAGAGTGGTGAGGGTGTACATATTTTTGCCTATGATGACAGCAGTACATGCTGACGTTTTGTATGTTAAATGTAAAAGCTAAATGTGTGAATGTGTCTGTTGGAAATGTTAAGCAAACTTGGCGACATGCAGTTTTTAAAACGGGAATAGGGTGAGTGGTGGTGATGAGGGTGAGTGGTTAGGGTGAGTGTGAGTGTTGAGGGGTCTGTGGTGAGTGTGAGTGGTGAGGGGTCTGTGGTGAGTGTGAGTGGTGAGTGTGAGTGGTGAGGGTGAGGGTGAGTGGTGAGTGGTGAGCAGTGAGAGTGAGTGGTGAGGGTGAGTGGTGAGTGGTGAAAGTGAGTGTTGAGGGAGAGGGGTGAGTGGTGAGGGTGAGAGAGTGTTGAGGGAGAGTGGTGAGGGAGAGTGGTGAGGGTGAGGGTGAGTGGTGAGTGGTGAGCGGTGAGAGTGAGTGGTGAGGGGGAGTGGTGAGTGGTGAGAGTGAGTGGTGAGGGTGAGTGGTGAGGTTCAGTGGTGAGTGGTGAGGGTGAGTGAGGGTGAGTGAGTGTTGAGGGTGAGTGGTGGTGGTGAGTGGTGAGGGTGAGTGGTGAAGGTGAGTGGTGAGGGTGAGTGGTGAGTGGTGAGAGTGAGTGGTGAGGGAGAGGGGTGAGTGGTGAGGGAGAGGGGTGAGCGTGAGTGGTGAGAGTGAGTGGTGAGTGGTGAGGGTGAGTGGTGAGGGTGAGTGGTGAGTAGTGAGGATGATTGGTGAGGGAGAGTGGTGAGCGTGAGTGGTGAGGGAGAGGGGTGAGTCGTGAGGGTGAGTGGTAATGGAGAGGGGTGAGTGGTGAGTGGTGAGGGTGATTGGTGAGTGGTGAGGGTGAGTATGAGTGTGAGTGGTGAGGGTTTATATATTTTTGCTTATGATGACAGCAGTACATGGTGACGTTTTGTATGTTAAATATAAAAGCTAAATGTGTGAATGTGTCTGTTGGAAATGTTAAGCAAACTTGGCGACATGCAGTTTTTAAAACGAGAATAGGGTGAGTGGTGGTGGTGAGGGTGAGTGTTAAGGGTGAGTGGTGAGTGATTAGGGTGAGTGTGAGTGGTGAGGGGTCTGTGGTAAGTGTGAGTGGTGAGTGTGAGAGGTGAGGGGTCTGTGGTTAGTGTGAGTGGTGAGTAATGAGTGGTGAGGTGGTGAGTGATGAGGTGGTGAGTGTGAGTGGTGAGAGTGAGGGTGAGTTGTGAGTGGTGAGGGTGAATGGTGAGTTGTGAGAGTGAGTGGTGAGGGTGAGTAGTGAGGGTCCAGTGGTGAATGGTGAGAGATGAGTGGTGAGGGTGAGAGGTGAGGGTGAGTGTTGAGGATGAGTGAGTGGTGAGAGTGAGTGGTGGTGGTGAGGGTGAGTGTTAAGGGTGAGTGGTGAGTGATTAGGGTGAGTGTGAGTGGTGAGGGGTCTGTGGTAAGTGTGAGTGGTGAGTGTGAGAGGTGAGGGGTCTGTGGTTAGTGTGAGTGGTGAGTAATGAGTGGTGAGGTGGTGAGTGATGAGGTGGTGAGTGTGAGTGGTGAGAGTGAGGGTGAGTTGTGAGTGGTGAGGGTGAATGGTGAGTTGTGAGAGTGAGTGGTGAGGGTGAGTAGTGAGGGTCCAGTGGTGAATGGTGAGAGATGAGTGGTGAGGGTGAGAGGTGAGGGTGAGTGTTGAGGATGAGTGAGTGGTGAGAGTGAGTGGTGGTGGTGAGGGTGAGTGTTGAAGGTGAGTGGTGGTGGCGAGGGTGAGTGTTGAGTGTGAGTGGTGAGGGTGAGGGTGAGGTGTGATCGGTGAGAGTGAGTGGTGAGGGTGATTGGTGAGTGGTGAGAGTGAGTGGTGAGGGTGAGTGGTGAGGGTCAGTGGTGAGTGGTGAGTGGTGAGGGTGAGTGGTGAGGGTGAGTGTTGAGGGTGAGTGAGTGGTGAAGGTGAGTGGTGGTGGTGAGTGGTGAGGGTGAGTGTTGGTGGTGAGGGTGAGTGTTGAAGGTGAGTGGTGGTGGCGAGGGTGAGTGTTGAGTGTGAGTGGTGAGGGTGAGTGGTGGTGGTGAGGGTTATAATTATTGGTGAGGGTGAGTGTTGAGGGAGAGGGGTGAGTGGTGAGGGTGAGTGGTGAGGGTGAGTGGTGAGGGTGAGTGAGTGGTGAGTGATAGTGAGTGGTGAGTGGTGATGGTGAGTGGTGATGGTGAGTGGTGAGGGTGAGTGAGGGAGAGTGGTGAGGGTGTACATATTTTTGCCTATGATGACAGCAGTACATGCTGACGTTTTGTATGTTAAATGTAAAAGCTAAATGTGTGAATGTGTCTGTTGGAAATGTTAAGCAAACTTGGCGACATGCAGTTTTTAAAACGGGAATAGGGTGAGTGGTGGTGATGAGGGTGAGTGGTTAGGGTGAGTGTGAGTGTTGAGGGGTCTGTGGTGAGTGTGAGTGGTGGGGGGTCTGTGGTGATTGTGAGTGGTGAGTGATGAGTGTTGAGGTGGTGAGTGGTGAGTGGTGAGTGGTGAGTGTGAGTGGTGAGGGTGAGGGTGAGTGGTGAGCAGTGAGAGTGAGTGGTGAGGGTGAGTGGTGAAAGTGAGTGTTGAGGGAGAGGGGTGAGTGGTGAGGGTGAGAGAGTGTTGAGGGAGAGTGGTGAGGGAGGTTGGTGAGGGTGAGTGGTGAGTGGTGAGCGGTGAGAGTGAGTGGTGAGAGTGAGTGGTGAGTGGTGAGGGTGAGTGGTGAAGGTGAGTGGTGAGTAGTGAGGATGATTGGTGAGGGAGAGTGGTGAGCGTGAGTGGTGAGGGAGAGGGGTGAGTCGTGAGGGTGAGTGGTAATGGAGAGGGGTGAGTGGTGAGTGGTGAGGGTGATTGGTGAGTGGTGAGGGTGAGTGTGAGTGATGAGTGGTGAGCATGAGTGTGAGTGGTGAGGGTGTATATATTTTTGCTTATGATGACAGCAGTACATGGTGACGTTTTGTATGTTAAATATAAAAGCTAAATGTGTGAATGTGTCTGTTGGAAATGTTAAGCAAACTTGGCGACATGCAGTTTTTAAAACGAGAATAGGGTGAGTGGTGGTGGTGAGGGTGAGTGTTAAGGGTGAGTGGTGAGTGATTAGGGTGAGTGTGAGTGGTGAGGGGTCTGTGGTAAGTGTGAGTGGTGAGTGTGAGAGGTGAGGGGTCTGTGGTTAGTGTGAGTGGTGAGTAATGAGTGGTGAGGTGGTGAGTGATGAGGTGGTGAGTGTGAGTGGTGAGAGTGAGGGTGAGTTGTGAGTGGTGAGAGTGAGTGGTGAGGGTGAATGGTGAGTGGTGAGAGTGAGTGGTGAGGGTGAGTAGTGAGGGTCCAGTGGTGAATGGTGAGAGATGAGTGGTGAGGGTGAGAGGTGAGGGTGAGTGTTGAGGATGAGTGAGTGGTGAGAGTGAGTGGTGGTGGTGAGGGTTGAAGGTGAGTGGTGGTGGCGAGGGTGAGTGTTGAGTGTGAGTGGTGAGGGTGAGGTGTGATCGGTGAGAGTGAGTGGTGAGGGTGATTGGTGAGTGGTGAGAGTGAGTGGTGAGGGTGAGTGGTGAGGGTCAGTGGTGAGTGGTGAGAGGTGAGTGGTGAGGGTGAGTGGTGAGGGTGAGTGTTGAGGGTGAGTGAGTGGTGAAGGTGAGTGGTGGTGGTGAGTGGTGAGGGTGAGTGTTGGTGGTGAGGGTGAGTGTTGAAGGTGAGTGGTGGTGGCGAGGGTGAGTGTTGAGTGTGAGTGGTGAGGGTGAGTGGTGGTGGTGAGGGTTAGGATTATTGGTGAGGGTGAGTGTTGAGGGAGAGGGGTGAGTGGTGAGGGTGAGTGGTGAGGGTGAGTGTGAGTGGTGAGTGATAGTGAGTGGTGAGTGATAGTGAGTGGTGAGTGGTGATGGTGAGTGGTGAGTGTGAGTGAGGGAGAGTGGTGAGGGTGTACATATTTTTGCCTATGATGACGGCAGTACATGCTGATGTTTTGTATGTTAAATGTAAAAGCTAAATGTGTGAATGTGTCTGTTGGAAATGTTAAGCAAACTTGGCGACATGCAGTTTTTAAAACGGGAATAGGGTGAGTGGTGGTGATGAGGGTGAGTGGTTAGGGTGAGTGTGAGTGTTGAAGGGTCTGTGGTGAGTGTGAGTGGTGAGGGGTCTGTGGTGATTGTGAGTGGTGAGTGATGAGTGTTGAGGTGGTGAGTGGTGAGTGGTGAGTGGTGAGTGTGAGTGGTGAGGGTGAGGGTGAGTGGTGAGCGGTGAGAGTGAGTGGTGAGGGTGAGTGGTGAGTGGTGAAAGTGAGTGTTGAGGGAGAGGGGTGAGTGGTGAGGGTGAGAGAGTGTTGAGGGAGAGTGGTAAAGGAGAGTGGTGAGGGTGAGGGTGAGTGGTGAGCGGTGAGAGTGAGTGGTGAGGGGGAGTGGTGAGGGTGAGAGTGAGTGGTGGTGGTGAGGGTGAGTGGTGAGGGTGAGTGGTGGGGGTGAGTGGTGAGCGTGAGTGGTGAGTGGTAATTGTGAGTCGTGAGGGTGAGCGGTGAGCGTGAGTGGTGAGAGTGAGTGGTGAGGGTGAATGGTGAGGGTGAGAGTGAGTGGTGGTGGTGAGGGTGAGTGGTGAGTTTGAGTGGTGAGCATGAGTGTTGAGTGGTGAGAGTGAGTGGTGAGGGTAAGTGGTGAGTGTTGAGTGGTGAGTGTGAGTGGTGCGGGTGTGTGGTGAGCGTGAGTGGTGAGAGTGAGTGGTGAGCGGTGAGAGTGAGTGGTCAGCGTGAGTGGTGAGAGTGAGTGGTGAGGGTGAGTGGTGAGGGTGAGTGTTGAGGGTGAGTGAGTGGTGAGGGTGAGTGGTGAGTGGTGAGGGTGAGTGGTGGTGGTGAGGGTGAGTGTTGAGGGTGAGTGGTGGTGGCGAGGGTGAGTGTTGAGTGTTAGTGGTGAGGGTGAGTAGTGAGTGTGAGGGTGAGTGGTGAGGGTGAGTGTGAGTGATGGTGAGTGTGAGTGGTGAGTGATAGTGAGTGGTGAGTGATAGTGAGTGGTGAGTGGTCATGGTGAGTGGTGATAGTGAGGGAGGGAGAGTGGTGAGGGAGAGTGGTGAGGGTGTATATATTTTTGCCTATGATGACAGCAGTACATGCTGACGTTTTGTATGTTAAATGCAAAAGCTAAATGTGTGAATGTGTCTGTTGGAAATGTTAAGCAAACTTGGCGACATGCAGTTTTTAAAACGGGAATAGGGTGAGTGGTGGTGGTGAGGGTGAGTGTTAAGGGTGAGTGGTGAGTGATTAGGGTGAGTGTGAGTGGTGAGGGGTCTGTGGTAAGTGTGAGTGGTGAGTGTGAGTGGTGAGGGGTCTGTGGTTAGTGTGAGTGGTGAGTAATGAGTGGTGAGGTGGTGAGTGATGAGGTGGTGAGTGTGAGTGGTGAGTGGTGAGGATGATTGGTGAGGGAGAGTGGTGAGCGTGAGTGGTGAGGGAGAGGGGTGAGTCGTGAGGGTGAGTGGTAATGGAGAGGGGTGAGTGGTGAGTGGTGAGGGTGATTGGTGAGTGGTGAGGGTGAGTGTGAGTGATGAGTGGTGAGCGTGAGTGTGAGTGGTGAGGGTGAGTGTGAGTGGTGAGTGGTAAGTGTGAGTCGTGAGGGTGAGTGGTGAGCGTGAGTGGTGAGAGTGAGTGGTGAGAGTGAGTGGTGAGGGTGAGTGGTGAGGGTGAGAGTGAGTGGTGGTGGTGAGGGTGAGTGGTTAGGGTGAGTGGTGGGGGTGAGTGGTGAGCGTGAGTGGTGAGTGATGAGTGGTAATTGTGAGTCGTGAGGGTGAGTGGTGAGCGTGAGTGGTGAGAGTGAGTGGTGAGGGTGAATGGTGAGGGTGAGTGTGAGTGGTGGTGGTGAGGGTGAGTGGTGAGTTTGAGTGGTGAGCGTGAGTGTTGAGTGGTGAGAGTGAGTTGTGAGGGTAAGTGGTGAGTGTTGAGTGGTGAGTGTGAGTGGTGATGGTGTGTGGTGAGCGTGAGTGGTGAGAGTGAGTGGTGAGGGTGAGTGGTGAGAGGTGAGTGGTGAGGGTGAGTGGTGAGGGTGAGTGTTGAGGGTGAGTATGATTGGTGAGTGGTGGTGGTGAGGGTGAATGGTGAGGGTGAGTGGTGAGGGTGAGTGGTGGTGGTGAGGATGAGTAGTGAGAGTGAGTGGTGAGTGGTGGTGGTGAGGGTGAGTGGTGAGGGTGAGTGGTGGTGGTGAGGGTGAGTGAGGGTGAGTTTTGAGGGTGAGTGGTGGTGGTGAGGGTGAGTGTGTGTGAGTGGTGAGGGTGAGTGGTGGTGGTGATGAGGGTGAGGATGATTGGTGAGAGTGAGTGGTGAGCGTGAGTGGTGAGGGAGAGGGGTGAGTGGTGAGGGTGAGTGGTGAGAGAGTGTGGTGAGGGAGAGGGGTGAGGGAGAGTGGTGGTGGTGAGGGTGAGGATGGTTGCTGAGGGTGAGTGGTGAGGGAGAGGGGTGAGTGGTGAGGGTGAGTGGTGAGGGTGAGTGGTGAGGGTGATTATTGAATAGTGAGGGTGAGTGGTGGGTGAGTGGTGAGGGTGAGTGGTGAGCGTGAGTGAGTGGTGAGTGGTGAGGGTGAGTGGTGAGGGTGAGTGGTGAGTAGTGAGGATGATTGGTGAAGGTGAGTGGTGAGCGTGAGTGGTGAGGGATGAGTGGTGAGGGTGAATGGTGAGAGAGAGGGGTGAGTGGTGAGGGTGAGTGGTGCGCGTGAGTGGTGAGGGTGAGTGGAGAGTAGTGAGGGTGAGTGGTGAGGGAGAGGTGTGAGTGGTGAGTGGTGAGAGTGAGTGGTGAGTAGTGAGGGTGAGTGTGAGTAATGAGGGGTCTGTGGTGAGTGTGAGTGGTGAGTGTGAGTGGTGAAGGTGAGTGGTGAGAGTGAGTGGTGAGGGTGAGTGGTGAGAGTGAAGGTGAGTGTTGAGGGTGAGTGGTGGTGGCGAGGGTGAGTGTTGAGTGTGAGTGGTGAGGGTGAGTGGTGGTGGTGGGGGTGAGTAGTGAGTAGTGAGGGTGAGTGTGTGTGAGTGGTGAGGGTGAGTGGTGGTGGTGATGAGGGTGAGGATGATTGGTGAGAGTGAGTGGTGAGCGTGAGGGAGAGGGGTGAGTGGTGAGGGTGAGTGGTGAGAGAGTGTGGTGAGGGAGAGTGGTGAGGGAGAGTGGTGGTGGTGAGGGTGAGGATGGTTGCTGAGGGTGAGTGGTGAGGGAGAGGAGTGAGTGGTGAGGGTGAGTGGTGAGGGTGAGTGGTGAGGGTGATTAGTGAATAGTGAGGGTGAGTGGTGGGTGAGTGGTGAGGGTGAGTGGTGAGGGTGAGTGGTGAGTTGTGAAGATGATTGGTGAAGGTGATTGGTGAGCGTGAGTGGTGAGGGATGAGTGGTGAGGGTGAATGGTGAGAGAGAGGGGTGAGTGGTGAGTGGTGAGGGTGAGTGGTGAGAGTGAGGATGATTGGTGAAGGTGAGTGGTGAGCGTGAGTGGTGAGGGATGAGTGGTGAGGGTGAATGGTGAGAGAGAGGGGTGAGTGGTGAGTGGTGAGGGTGAGTGGTGAGAGTGAGTGGTGAGTGGTGAGGGTGAGTGTGAGTAATGAGGGGTCTGTGGTGAGTGTGAGTGGTGAGTGTGAGTGGTGAGGGTGAGTGGTGAGAGTGAGTGGTGAGGGTGAGTGGTGCGCGTGAGTGGTGAGGGTGAGTGGGGAGTAGTGAGGGTGAGTGGTGAGGGAGAGGGGTAAGTGGTGAGTGGTGAGTGTGAGTGGTGAGGGTGAGTGGTGAGAGTGAGTGGTGAGGGTGAGTGGTGCGCGTGAGTGGTGAGGGTGAGTGGGGAGTAGTGAGGGTGAGTGGTGAGGGAGAGGGGTGAGTGGTGAGGGTGAGTGGTGAGAGTGAGTGGTGAGTGGTGAGGGTGAGTGTGAGTAATGAGGGGTCTGTGGTGAGTGTGAGTGGTGAGTGTGAGTGGTGAGGGTGAGTGGTGAGAGTGAGTGGTGAGGGTGAGTGGTGAGAGTGAAGGTGAGTGTTGAGGGTGAGTGGTGGTGGCGAGTGTTGAGTGTGAGTGGTGAGGGTGAGTGGTGGTGGTGGGGGTGAGTAGTGAGTAGTGAGGGTGAGTGGTGAGGGTGTGTAGTGGTGGTTAGGGTGAGTCATGAGTAGTGAGGGTGAGTGGTGAGGGTGAGTTAGTGGTGAGGGTGAGTGGTGAGGGTGATTGTGAGTGATGGTGAGTGTGAGTGGTGAATGGCGAGTTGTAATGAGTGATAGTGAGTGGTGAGGGAGAGTGAGGGAGAGTGGTGAGGGTGTATATATTTTTGCCTATGATGACAGCAGTACATGCTGACGTTTTGTATGTTAAATGAAAAAGCGAAATGTGTGAATGTGTCTGTTGGAAATTTTAAGCAAACTTGGCGACATGCAGTTTTTAAAATGGGAATAGGGTGAGTGGTGGTGGTGAGGGTGAGTGGTGAGTGGTTAGCGTGAGTGTGAGTGGTGAGGGGTCTGTGGTGAGTGTGAGTGGTGAGGGGTCTGTGGTGAGTGGTGAGGTGGTGAGTGGTGAGTGTGAGTGGTGAGGGTGAGGGTGAGTGGTGAGTGGTGAGCAGTGAGAGTGAGTGGTGAGGGGGAGTGGTGAGTGGTGAGAGTGAGTGGTGAGGGTGAGTGGTGAGGTTCAGTGGTGAGTGGTGAGGGTGAGTGAGGGTGAGTGAGTGTTGAGGGTGAGTGGTGGTGGTGAGGGTGAGTGGTGAGGGTGAGTGGTGAGGGTGAGTGGTGAGTGGTGAGAGTGAGTGGTGAGGGAGAGGGGTGAGTGGTGAGGGAGAGGGGTGAGCGTGAGTGGTGAGAGTGAGTGGTGAGTGGTGAGGGTGAGTGGTGAGGGTGAGTGGTGAGTTGTGAGAATGATTGGTGAGGGAGAGTGGTGAGCGTGAGTGGTGAGGGAGAGGGGTGAGTCGTGAGGGTGAGTGGTAATGGAGAGGGGTGAGTGGTGAGTGGTGAGGGTTATTGGTGAGTGGTGAGGGTGAGTGTGAGTGATGAGTGGTGAGCCTGTATATATTTTTGCCTATGATGACAGCAGTACATGCTGACGTTTTGTATGTTAAATGTAAAAGCTAAATGTGTGAATGTGTCTGTTGGAAATGTTAAGCAAACTTGGCGACATGCAGTTTTTAAAACGGGAATAGGGTGAGTGGTGGTGGTGAGGGTGAGTGTTAAGGGTGAGTGGTGAGTGATTAGGGTGAGTGTGAGTGGTGAGGGGTCTGTGGTAAGTGTGAGTGGTGAGTGTGAGTGGTGAGGGGTCTATGGTTAGTGTGAGTGGTGAGTAATGAGTGGTGAGGTGGTGAGTGATGAGGTGGTGAGTGTGAGTGGTGAGAGTGAGGGTGAGTTGTGTGTGGTGAGAGTGAGTGGTGAGGGTGAATGGTGAGTGGTGAGAGTGAGTGGTGAGGGTGAGTAGTGAGGGTCCAGTGGTGAATGGTGAGAGATGAGTGGTGAGGGTGAGAGGTGAGGGTGAGTGTTGAGGATGAGTGAGTGGTGAGAGTGAGTGGTGGTGGTGAGGGTGAGAGTTGAAGGTGAGTGGTGGTGGCGAGGTTGAGTGTTGAGTGTGAGTGGTGAGGGTGAGGTGTGATCGGTGAGAGTGAGTGGTGAGGGTGATTGGTGAGTGGTGAGAGTGAGTGGTGAGGGTGAGTGGTGAGGGTCAGTGGTGAGTGGTGAGAGGTGAGTGGTGAGGGTGAGTGGTGAGGGTGAGTGTTGAGGGTGAGTGAGTGGTGAAGGTGAGTGGTGGTGGTGAGTGGTGAGGGTGAGTGTTGGTGGTGAGGGTGAGTGTTGAAGGTGAGTGGTGGTGGCGAGGGTGAGTGTTGAGTGTGAGTGGTGAGGGTGAGTGGAGGTTGTGAGGGTTAGGATTATTGGTGAGGGTGAGTGTTGAGGGAGAGGGGTGAGTGGTGAGGGTGAGGGGTGAGGGTGAGTGGTGAGGGTGAGTGAGGGAGAGTGGTGAGGGAGAGTGGTGAGGGTGTACATATTTTTGCCTATGATGACAGCAGGACATGCTGACGTTTTGTATGTTAAATGTAAAAGCTAAATGTGTGAATGTTTCTGTTGGAAATGTTAAGCAAACTTGGCGACATTCAGTTTTTAAAACGGGAATAGGGTGAGTGGTGGTGATGAGGGTGAGTGGTTAGGGTGAGTGTGAGTGTTGAGGGGTATGTGGTGAGTGTGAGTGGTGAGGGGTCTGTGGTGAGTGTGAGTGGTGAGTGATGAGTGGTGAGGTGGTGAGTGGTGAGTGGTGAGTGTGAGTGGTGAGGGTGAGGGTGAGTGGTGAGTGGTGAGCGGTGAGAGTGAGTGGTGAGGGTGAGTGGTGAGTGGTGAAAGTGAGTGTTGAGGGAGAGGGGTGAGTGGTGAGGGTGAGAGAGTGTTGAGGGAGAGTGGTGAGGGAGAGTGGTGAGGGTGAGGGTGAGTGGTGAGTGGTGAGCGGTGAGAGTGAGTGGTGAGGGGGAGTGGTGAGTGGTGAGAGTGAGTGGTGAGGGTGAGGTTCAGTGGTGAGTGGTGAGGGTGAGTGAGGGTGAGTGAGTGTTGAGGGTGAGTGGTGGTGGTGAGGGTGAGTGGTGAGGGTGAGTGGTGAGGGTGAGTGGTGAGAGTGAGTGGTGAGGGAGAGGGGTGAGTGGTGAGGGAGAGGGGTGAGCGTGAGTGGTGAGAGTGAGTGGTGAGTGGTGAGGGTGAGTGGTGAGGGTGAGTGGTGAGTAGTGAGGATGATTGGTGAGGGAGAGTGGTGAGCGTGAGTGGTGAGGGAGAGGGGTGAGTCGTGAGGGTGAGTGGTAATGGAGAGGGGTGAGTGGTGAGTGGTGAGGGTGATTGGTGAGTGGTGAGGGTGAGTGTGAGTGATGAGTGGTGAGCGTGAGTGTGAGTGGTGAGGGTGTATATATTTTTGCCTATGATGACAGCAGTACATGCTGACGTTTTGTATGTTAAATGTAAAAGCTAAATGTGTGAATGTGTCTGTTGGAAATGTTAAGCAAACTTGGCGACATGCAGTTTTTAAAACGGGAATAGGGTGAGTGGTGGTGGTGAGGGTGAGTGTTAAGGGTGAGTGGTGAGTGATTAGGGTGAGTGTGAGTGGTGCGGGTCTGTGGTAAGTGTGAGTGGTGAGTGTGAGTGGTGAGGGGTCTGTGGTTAGTGTGAGTGGTGAGTAATGAGTGGTGAGGTGGTGAGTGATGAGGTGGTGAGTGTGAGTGGTGAGAGTGAGGGTGAGTTGTGAGTGGTGAGAGTGAGTCGTGAGGGTGAATAGTGAGTGGTGAGAGTGAGTGGTGAGGGTGAGTAGTGAGGGTCCAGTGGTGAATGGTGAGAGATGAGTGGTGAGGGTGAGAGGTGAGGGTGAGTGTTGAGGATGAGTGAGTGGTGAGAGTGAGTGGTGGTGGTGAGGGTGAGTGTTGAAGGTGAGTGGTGGTGGCGAGGGTGAGTGTTGAGTGTGAGTGGTGAGGGTGAGGGTGAGGTGTGATCGGTGAGAGTGAGTGGTGAGGGTGAGGTGTGATCGGTGAGAGTGAGTGGTGAGGGTGATTGGTGAGTGGTGAGAGTGAGTGTTGAGGGAGAGGGGTGAGTGGTGAGGGTGAGTGGTGAGGGTGAGTGTGAGTGGTGAGTGATAGTGAGTGGTGAGTGATAGTGAGTGGTGAGTGGTGATGGTGAGTGGTGATGGTGAGTGGTGAGGGTGAGTGAGGGAGAGTGGTGAGGGAGAGTGGTGAGGGTGTACATATTTTTGCCTATGATGACAGCAGTACATGCTGACGTTTTGTATGTTAAATGTAAAAGCTAAATGTGTGAATGTGTATGTTGGAAATGTTAAGCAAACTTGGCGACATGCAGTTTTTAAAACGGGAATAGGGTGAGCGGTGGTGATGAGGGTGAGTGGTTAGGGTGAGTGTGAGTGTTGAGGGGTCTGTGGTGAGTGTGAGTGGTGAGGGGTCTGTGGTGAGTGTGAGTGGTGAGTGATGAGGGGTGAGGTGGTGAGTGGTGAGTGGTGAGTGTGAGTGGTGAGGGTGAGGGTGAGTGGTGAGTGGTGAGCGGTGAGAGTGAGTGGTGAGGGTGAGTGGTGAGTGGTGAAAGTGAGTGTTGAGGGAGAGGGGTGAGTGGTGAGGGTGAGAGAGTGTTGAGGGAGAGTGGTGAGGGAGAGTGGTGAGGGTGAGGGTGAGTGGTGAGTGGTGAGCGGTGAGAGTGAGTGGTGAGGGGGAGTGGTGAGTGGTGAGAGTGAGTGGTGAGGGTGAGTGGTGAGGTTCAGTGGTGAGTGGTGAGGGTGAGGGAGGGTGAGTGAGTGTTGAGGGTGAGTGGTGGTGGTGAGTGGTGAGGGTGAGTGGTGAAGGTGAGTGGTGAGGGTGAGTGGTGAGTGGTGAGAGTGAGTGGTGAGGGAGAGGGGTGAGTGGTGAGGGAGAGGGGTGAGCGTGAGTGGTGAGAGTGAGTGGTGAGTGGTGAGGGTGAGTGGTGAAGGTGAGTGGTGAGTAGTGAGGATGATTGGTGAGGGAGAGTGGTGAGCGTGAGTGGTGAGGGAGAGGGGTGAGTCGTGAGGGTGAGTGGTAATGGAGAGGGGTGAGTGGTGAGTGGTGAGGGTGATTGGTGAGTGGTGAGGGTGAGTGTGAGTGATGAGTGGTGAGCATGAGTGTGAGTGGTGAGGGTGTATATATTTTTGCTTATGATGACAGCAGTACATGGTGACGTTTTGTATGTTAAATATAAAAGCTAAATGTGTGAATGTGTCTGTTGGAAATGTTAAGCAAACTTGGCGACATGCAGTTTTTAAAACGAGAATAGGGTGAGTGGTGGTGGTGAGGGTGAGTGTTAAGGGTGAGTGGTGAGTGATTAGGGTGAGTGTGAGTGGTGAGGGGTCTGTGGTAAGTGTGAGTGGTGAGTGTGAGAGGTGAGGGGTCTGTGGTTAGTGTGAGTGGTGAGTAATGAGTGGTGAGGTGGTGAGTGATGAGGTGGTGAGTGTGAGTGGTGAGAGTGAGGGTGAGTTGTGAGTGGTGAGAGTGAGTGGTGAGGGTGAATGGTGAGTGGTGAGAGTGAGTGGTGAGGGTGAGTAGTGAGGGTCCAGTGGTGAATGGTGAGAGATGAGTGGTGAGGGTGAGAGGTGAGGGTGAGTGTTGAGGATGAGTGAGTGGTGAGAGTGAGTGGTGGTGGTGAGGGTTGAAGGTGAGTGGTGGTGGCGAGGGTGAGTGTTGAGTGTGAGTGGTGAGGGTGAGGTGTGATCGGTGAGAGTGAGTGGTGAGGGTGATTGGTGAGTGGTGAGAGTGAGTGGTGAGGGTGAGTGGTGAGGGTCAGTGGTGAGTGGTGAGAGGTGAGTGGTGAGGGTGAGTGGTGAGGGTGAGTGTTGAGGGTGAGTGAGTGGTGAAGGTGAGTGGTGGTGGTGAGTGGTGAGGGTGAGTGTTGGTGGTGAGGGTGAGTGTTGAAGGTGAGTGGTGGTGGCGAGGGTGAGTGTTGAGTGTGAGTGGTGAGGGTGAGTGGTGGTGGTGAGGGTTAGGATTATTGGTGAGGGTGAGTGTTGAGGGAGAGGGGTGAGTGGTGAGGGTGAGTGGTGAGGGTGAGTGTGAGTGGTGAGTGATAGTGAGTGGTGAGTGATAGTGAGTGGTGAGTGGTGATGGTGAGTGGTGAGTGTGAGTGAGGGAGAGTGGTGAGGGTGTACATATTTTTGCCTATGATGACGGCAGTACATGCTGACGTTTTGTATGTTAAATGTAAAAGCTAAATGTGTGAATGTGTCTGTTGGAAATGTTAAGCAAACTTGGCGACATGCAGTTTTTAAAACGGGAATAGGGTGAGTGGTGGTGATGAGGGTGAGTGGTTAGGGTGAGTGTGTGTGTTGAGGGGTCTGTGGTGAGTGTGAGTGGTGAGGGGTCTGTGGTGATTGTGAGTGGTGAGTGATGAGTGTTGAGGTGGTGAGTGGTGAGTGGTGAGTGGTGAGTGTGAGTGGTGAGGGTGAGGGTGAGTGGTGAGCGGTGAGAGTGAGTGGTGAGGGTGAGTGGTGAGTGGTGAAAGTGAGTGTTGAGGGAGAGGGGTGAGTGGTGAGTGTGAGAGAGTGTTGAGGGAGAGTGGTAAGGGAGAGTGGTGAGGGTGAGGGTGAGTGGTGAGCGGTGAGAGTGAGTGGTGAGGGGGAGTGGTGAGGGTGAGAGTGAGTGGTGGTGGTGAGAGTGAGTGGTGAGGGTGAATGGTGAGGGTGAGAGTGAGTGGTGGTGGTGAGGGTGAGTGGTGAGTTTTAGTGGTGAGCGTGAGTGTTGAGTGGTGAGAGTGAGTGGTGAGGGTAAGTGGTGAGTGTTGAGTGGTGAGTGTGAGTGGTGCGGGTGTGTGGTGAGCGTGAGTGGTGAGAGTGAGTGGTGAGCGGTGAGAGTGAGTGGTCAGCGTGAGTGGTGAGAGTGAGTGGTGAGGGTGAGTGGTGAGGGTGAGTGTTGAGGGTGAGTGAGTGGTGAGGGTGAGTGGTGAGTGGTGAGGGTGAGTGGTGGTGGTGAGGGTGAGTGTTGAGGGTGAGTGGTGGTGGCGAGGGTGAGTGTTGAGTGTTAGTGGTGAGGGGTCTGTGGTGATTGTGAGTGGTGAGTGATGAGTGTTGAGGTGGTGAGTGGTGAGTGGTGAGTGGTGAGTGTGAGTGGTGAGGGTGAGGGTGAGTGGTGAGCGGTGAGAGTGAGTGGTGAGGGTGAGTGGTGAGTGGTGAAAGTGAGTGTTGAGGGAGAGGGGTGAGTGGTGAGGGTGAGAGAGTGTTGAGGGAGAGTGGTAAGGGAGAGTGGTGAGGGTGAGGGTGAGTGGTGAGCGGTGAGAGTGAGTGGTGAGGGGGAGTGGTGAGGGTGAGAGTGAGTGGTGGTGGTGAGGGTGAGTGGTGAGGGTGAGTGGTGGGGGTGAGTGGTGAGCGTGAGTGGTGAGTGGTAATTGTGAGTCGTGAGGGTGAGCGGTGAGCGTGAGTGGTGAGAGTGAGTGGTGAGGGTGAATGGTGAGGGTGAGAGTGAGTGGTGGTGGTGAGGGTGAGTGGTGAGTTTTAGTGGTGAGCGTGAGTGTTGAGTGGTGAGAGTGAGTGGTGAGGGTAAGTGGTGAGTGTTGAGTGGTGAGTGTGAGTGGTGCGGGTGTGTGGTGAGCGTGAGTGGTGAGAGTGAGTGGTGAGCGGTGAGAGTGAGTGGTCAGCGTGAGTGGTGAGAGTGAGTGGTGAGGGTGAGTGGTGAGGGTGAGTGTTGAGGGTGAGTGAGTGGTGAGTGTGAGTGGTGAGGGTGAGGGTGAGTGGTGAGCGGTGAGAGTGAGTGGTGAGGGTGAGTGGTGAGTGGTGAAAGTGAGTGTTGAGGGAGAGGGGTGAGTGGTGAGGGTGAGAGAGTGTTGAGGGAGAGTGGTAAGGGAGAGTGGTGAGGGTGAGGGTGAGTGGTGAGCGGTGAGAGTGAGTGGTGAGGGGGAGTGGTGAGGGTGAGAGTGAGTGGTGGTGGTGAGGGTGAGTGGTGAGGGTGAGTGGTGGGGGTGAGTGGTGAGCGTGAGTGGTGAGTGGTAATTGTGAGTCGTGAGGGTGAGCGGTGAGCGTGAGTGGTGAGAGTGAGTGGTGAGGGTGAATGGTGAGGGTGAGAGTGAGTGGTGGTGGTGAGGGTGAGTGGTGAGTTTTAGTGGTGAGCGTGAGTGTTGAGTGGTGAGAGTGAGTGGTGAGGGTAAGTGGTGAGTGTTGAGTGGTGAGTGTGAGTGGTGCGGGTGTGTGGTGAGCGTGAGTGGTGAGAGTGAGTGGTGAGCGGTGAGAGTGAGTGGTCAGCGTGAGTGGTGAGAGTGAGTGGTGAGGGTGAGTGGTGAGGGTGAGTGTTGAGGGTGAGTGAGTGGTGAGGGTGAGTGGTGAGTGGTGAGGGTGAGTGGTGGTGGTGAGGGTGAGTGTTGAGGGTGAGTGGTGGTGGCGAGGGTGAGTGTTGAGTGTTAGTGGTGAGGGTGAGTAGTGAGTGTGAGGGTGAGTGGTGAGGGTGAGTGTGAGTGATGGTGAGTGTGAGTGGTGAGTGATAGTGAGTGGTGAGTGATAGTGAGTGGTGAGTGGTCATGGTGAGTGGTGATGGTGAGGGAGGGAGAGTGGTGAGGGAGAGTGGTGAGGGTGTATATATTTTTGCCTATGATGACAGCAGTACATGCTGACGTTTTGTATGTTAAATGCAAAAGCTAAATGTGTGAATGTGTCTGTTGGAAATGTTAAGCAAACTTGGCGACATGCAGTTTTTAAAACGGGAATAGGGTGAGTGGTGGTGGTGAGGGTGAGTGTTAAGGGTGAGTGGTGAGTGATTAGGGTGAGTGTGAGTGGTGAGGGGTCTGTGGTAAGTGTGAGTGGTGAGTGTGAGTGGTGAGGGGTCTGTGGTTAGTGTGAGTGGTGAGTAATGAGTGGTGAGGTGGTGAGTGATGAGGTGGTGAGTGTGAGTGGTGAGTGGTGAGGATGATTGGTGAGGGAGAGTGGTGAGCGTGAGTGGTGAGGGAGAGGGGTGAGTCGTGAGGGTGAGTGGTAATGGAGAGGGGTGAGTGGTGAGTGGTGAGGGTGATTGGTGAGTGGTGAGGGTGAGTGTGAGTGATGAGTGGTGAGCGTGAGTGTGAGTGGTGAGGGTGAGTGTGAGTGGTGAGTGGTAAGTGTGAGTCGTGAGGGTGAGTGGTGAGCGTGAGTGGTGAGAGTGAGTGGTGAGAGTGAGTGGTGAGGGTGAGTGGTGAGGGTGAGAGTGAGTGGTGGTGGTGAGGGTGAGTGGTTAGGGTGAGTGGTGGGGGTGAGTGGTGAGCGTGAGTGGTGAGTGGTGAGTGGTAATTGTGAGTCGTGAGGGTGAGTGGTGAGCGTGAGTGGTGAGAGTGAGTGGTGAGGGTGAATGGTGAGGGTGAGTGTGAGTGGTGGTGGTGAGGGTGAGTGGTGAGTTTGAGTGGTGAGCGTGAGTGTTGAGTGGTGAGAGTGAGTTGTGAGGGTAAGTGGTGAGTGTTGAGTGGTGAGTGTGAGTGGTGATGGTGTGTGGTGAGCGTGAGTGGTGAGAGTGAGTGGTGAGGGTGAGTGGTGAGAGGTGAGTGGTGAGGGTGAGTGGTGAGGGTGAGTGTTGAGGGTGAGTATGATTGGTGAGTGGTGGTGGTGAGGGTGAATGGTGAGGGTGAGTGGTGAGGGTGAGTGGTGGTGGTGAGGATGAGTAGTGAGAGTGAGTGGTGAGTGGTGGTGGTGAGGGTGAGTGGTGAGGGTGAGTGGTGGTGGTGAGGGTGAGTGAGGGTGAGTTTTGAGGGTGAGTGGTGGTGGTGAGGGTGAGTGTGTGTGAGTGGTGAGGGTGAGTGGTGGTGGTGATGAGGGTGAGGATGATTGGTGAGAGTGAGTGGTGAGCGTGAGTGGTGAGGGAGAGGGGTGAGTGGTGAGGGTGAGTGGTGAGAGAGTGTGGTGAGGGAGAGTGGTGAGGGAGAGTGGTGGTGGTGAGGGTGAGGATGGTTGCTGAGGGTGAGTGGTGAGGGAGAGGGGTGAGTGGTGAGGGTGAGTGGTGAGGGTGAGTGGTGAGGGTGATTATTGAATAGTGAGGGTGAGTGGTGGGTGAGTGGTGAGGGTGAGTGGTGAGCGTGAGTGAGTGGTGAGTGGTGAGGGTGAGTGGTGAGGGTGAGTGGTGAGGGTGAGTGGTGAGTAGTGAGGATGATTGGTGAAGGTGAGTGGTGAGCGTGAGTGGTGAGGGATGAGTGGTGAGGGTGAATGGTGAGAGAGAGGGGTGAGTGGTGAGGGTGAGTGGTGCGCGTGAGTGATGAGGGTGAGTGGAGAGTAGTGAGGGTGAGTGGTGAGGGAGAGGTGTGAGTGGTGAGTGGTGAGGGTGAGTGGTGAGAGTGAGTGGTGAGTAGTGAGGGTGAGTGTGAGTAATGAGGGGTCTGTGGTGAGTGTGAGTGGTGAGTGTGAGTGGTGAAGGTGAGTGGTGAGAGTGAGTGGTGAGGGTGAGTGGTGAGAGTGAAGGTGAGTGTTGAGGGTGAGTGGTGGTGGCGAGGGTGAGTGTTGAGTGTGAGTGGTGAGGGTGAGTGGTGGTGGTGGGGGTGAGTAGTGAGTAGTGAGGGTGAGTGTGTGTGAGTGGTGAGGGTGAGTGGTGGTGGTGATGAGGGTGAGGATGATTGGTGAGAGTGAGTGGTGAGCGTGAGGGAGAGGGGTGAGTGGTGAGGGTGAGTGGTGAGAGAGTGTGGTGAGGGAGAGTGGTGAGGGAGAGTGGTGGTGGTGAGGGTGAGGATGGTTGCTGAGGGTGAGTGGTGAGGGAGAGGAGTGAGTGGTGAGGGTGAGTGGTGAGGGTGAGTGGTGAGGGTGATTAGTGAATAGTGAGGGTGAGTGGTGGGTGAGTGGTGAGGGTGAGTGGTGAGGGTGAGTGGTGAGTTGTGAAGATGATTGGTGAAGGTGAGTGGTGAGCGTGAGTGGTGAGGGATGAGTGGTGAGGGTGAATGGTGAGAGAGAGGGGTGAGTGGTGAGTGGTGAGGGTGAGTGGTGAGAGTGAGGATGATTGGTGAAGGTGAGTGGTGAGCGTGAGTGGTGAGGGATGAGTGGTGAGGGTGAATGGTGAGAAAGAGGGGTGAGTGGTGAGTGGTGAGGGTGAGTGGTGAGAGTGAGTGGTGAGTGGTGAGGGTGAGTGTGAGTAATGAGGGGTCTGTGGTGAGTGTGAGTGGTGAGTGTGAGTGGTGAGAGTGAGTGGTGAGGGTGAGTGGTGCGCGTGAGTGGTGAGGGTGAGTGGGGAGTAGTGAGGGTGAGTGGTGAGGGAGAGGGGTGAGTGGTGAGTGTGAGTGGTGAGGGTGAGTGGTGAGAGTGAGTGGTGAGGGTGAGTGGTGCGCGTGAGTGGTGAGGGTGAGTGGGGAGTAGTGAGGGTGAGTGGTGAGGGAGAGGGGTGAGTGGTGAGGGTGAGTGGTGAGAGTGAGTGGTGAGTGGTGAGGGTGAGTGTGAGTAATGAGGGGTCTGTGGTGAGTGTGAGTGGTGAGTGTGAGTGGTGAGGGTGAGTGGTGAGAGTGAGTGGTGAGGGTGAGTGGTGAGAGTGAAGGTGAGTGTTGAGGGTGAGTGGTGGTGGCGAGTGTTGAGTGTGAGTGGTGAGGGTGAGTGGTGGTGGTGGGGGTGAGTAGTGAGTAGTGAGGGTGAGTGGTGAGGGTGAGTAGTGGTGGTTAGGGTGAGTCGTGAGTAGAGAGGGTGAGTGGTGAGGGTGAGTTAGTGGTGAGGGTGAGTGGTGAGGGTGATTGTGAGTGATGGTGAGTGTGAGTGGTGAATGGCGAGTTGTAATGAGTGATAGTGAGTGGTGAGGGAGAGTGAGGGAGAGTGGTGAGGGTGTATATATTTTTGCCTATGATGACAGCAGTACATGCTGACGTTTTGTATGTTAAATGAAAAAGCGAAATGTGTGAATGTGTCTGTTGGAAATTTTAAGCAAACTTGGCGACATGCAGTTTTTAAAATGGGAATAGGGTGAGTGGTGGTGGTGAGGGTGAGTGGTGAGTGGTTAGCGTGAGTGTGAGTGGTGAGGGGTCTGTGGTGAGTGTGAGTGGTGAGGGGTCTGTGGTGAGTGGTGAGGTGGTGAGTGGTGAGTGTGAGTGGTGAGGGTGAGGGTGAGTGGTGAGTGGTGAGCAGTGAGAGTGAGTGGTGAGGGGGAGTGGTGAGTGGTGAGAGTGAGTGGTGAGGGTGAGTGGTGAGGTTCAGTGGTGAGTGGTGAGGGTGAGTGAGGGTGAGTGAGTGTTGAGGGTGAGTGGTGGTGGTGAGGGTGAGTGGTGAGGGTGAGTGGTGAGGGTGAGTGGTGAGTGGTGAGAGTGAGTGGTGAGGGAGAGGGGTGAGTGGTGAGGGAGAGGGGTGAGCGTGAGTGGTGAGAGTGAGTGGTGAGTGGTGAGGGTGAGTGGTGAGGGTGAGTGGTGAGTTGTGAGAATGATTGGTGAGGGAGAGTGGTGAGCGTGAGTGGTGAGGGAGAGGGGTGAGTCGTGAGGGTGAGTGGTAATGGAGAGGGGTGAGTGGTGAGTGGTGAGGGTGATTGGTGAGTGGTGAGGGTGAGTGTGAGTGATGAGTGGTGAGCCTGTATATATTTTTGCCTATGATGACAGCAGTACATGCTGACGTTTTGTATGTTAAATGTAAAAGCTAAATGTGTGAATGTGTCTGTTGGAAATGTTAAGCAAACTTGGCGACATGCAGTTTTTAAAACGGGAATAGGGTGAGTGATGGTGGTGAGGGTGAGTGTTAAGGGTGAGTGGTGAGTGATTAGGGTGAGTGTGAGTGGTGAGGGGTCTGTGGTAATTGTGAGTAGTGAGTGTGAGTGGTGAGGGGTCTATGGTTAGTGTGAGTGGTGAGTAATGAGTGGTGAGGTGGTGAGTGATGAGGTGGTGAGTGTGAGTGGTGAGAGTGAGGGTGAGTTGTGAGTGGTGAGAGTGAGTGGTGAGGGTGAATGGTGAGTGGTGAGAGTGAGTGGTGAGGGTGAGTAGTGAGGGTCCAGTGGTGAATGGTGAGAGATGAGTGGTGAGGGTGAGAGGTGAGGGTGAGTGTTGAGGATGAGTGAGTGGTGAGAGTGAGTGGTGGTGGTGAGGGTGAGTGTTGAAGGTGAGTGGTGGTGGCGAGGTTGAGTGTTGAGTGTGAGTGGTGAGGGTGAGGTGTGATCGGTGAGAGTGAGTGGTGAGGGTGATTGGTGAGTGGTGAGAGTGAGTGGTGAGGGTGAGTGGTGAGGGTCAGTGGTGAGTGGTGAGAGGTGAGTGGTGAGGGTGAGTGGTGAGGGTGAGTGTTGAGGGTGAGTGAGTGGTGAAGGTGAGTGGTGGTGGTGAGTGGTGAGGGTGAGTGTTGGTGGTGAGGGTGAGTGTTGAAGGTGAGTGGTGGTGGCGAGGGTGAGTGTTGAGTGTGAGTGGTGAGGGTGAGTGGAGGTGGTGAGGGTTAGGATTATTGGTGAGGGTGAGTGTTGAGGGAGAGGGGTGAGTGGTGAGGGTGAGGGGTGAGGGTGAGTGTGAGTGGTGAGTGATAGTGAGTGGTGAGTGATAGTGAGTGGTGAGTGGTGATGGTGAGTGGTGATGGTGAGTGGTGAGTGTGAGTGAGGGAGAGTGGTGAGTGTGTACATATTTTTGCCTATGATGACAGCAGTACATGCTGACGTTTTGTATGTTAAATGTAAAAGCTAAATGTGTGAATGTTTCTGTTGGAAATGTTAAGCAAACTTGGCGACATGCAGTTTTTAAAACGGGAATAGGGTGAGTGGTGGTGATGAGGGTGAGTGGTTAGGGTGAGTGTGAGTGTTGAGGGGTCTGTGGTGAGTGTGAGTGGTGAGGGGTCTGTGGTGAGTGTGAGTGGTGAGTGATGAGTGGTGAGGTGGTGAGTGGTGAGTGGTGAGTGGTGAGTGTGAGTGGTGAGGGTGAGGGTGAGTGGTGAGTGGTGAGCGGTGAGAGTGAGTGGTGAGGGTGAGTGGTGAGTGGTGAAAGTGAGTGTTGAGGGAGAGGGGTGAGTGGTGAGGGTGAGAGAGTGTTGAGGGAGAGTGGTGAGGGAGAGTGGTGAGGGTGAGGGTGAGTGGTGAGTGGTGAGCGGTGAGAGTGAGTGGTGAGGGGGAGTGGTGAGTGGTGAGAGTGAGTGGTGAGGGTGAGTGGTGAGGTTCAGTGGTGAGGGTGAGTGAGGGTGAGTGAGTGTTGAGGGTGAGTGGTGGTGGTGAGGGTGAGTGGTGAGGGTGAGTGGTGAGGGTGAGTGGTGAGAGTGAGTGGTGAGGGAGAGGGGTGAGTGGTGAGGGAGAGGGGTGAGCGTGAGTGGTGAGAGTGAGTGGTGAGTGGTGAGGGTGAGTGGTGAGGGTGAGTGGTGAGTAGTGAGGATGATTGGTGAGGGAAAGTGGTGAGCGTGAGTGGTGAGGGAGAGGGGTGAGTCGTGAGGGTGAGTGGTAATGGAGAGGGGTGAGTGGTGAGTGGTGAGGGTGATTGGTGAGTGGTGAGGGTGAGTGTGAGTGATGAGTGGTGAGCGTGAGTGTGAGTGGTGAGGGTGTATATATTTTTGCCTATGATGACAGCAGTACATGCTGACGTTTTGTATGTTAAATGTAAAAGCTAAATGTGTGAATGTGTCTGTTGGAAATGTTAAGCAAACTTGGCGACATGCAGTTTTTAAAACGGGAATAGGGTGAGTGGTGGTGGTGAGGGTGAGTGTTAAGGGTGAGTGGTGAGTGATTAGGGTGAGTGTGAGTGGTGCGGGTCTGTGGTAAGTGTGAGTGGTGAGTGTGAGTGGTGAGGGGTCTGTGGTTAGTGTGAGTGGTGAGTAATGAGTGGTGAGGTGGTGAGTGATGAGGTGGTGAGTGTGAGTGGTGAGAGTGAGGGTGAGTTGTGAGTGGTGAGAGTGAGTGGTGAGGGTGAATGGTGAGTGGTGAGAGTGAGTGGTGAGGGTGAGTAGTGAGGGTCCAGTGGTGAATGGTGAGAGATGAGTGGTGAGGGTGAGAGGTGAGGGTGAGTGTTGAGGATGAGTGAGTGGTGAGAGTGAGTGGTGGTGGTGAGGGTGAGTGTTGAAGGTGAGTGGTGAGGGTCAGTGGTGAGTGGTGAGAGGTGAGTGGTGAGGGTGAGTGGTGAGGGTGAGTGTTGAGGGTGAGTGAGTGGTGAAGGTGAGTGGTGGTGGTGAGTGGTGAGGGTGAGTGTTGGTGGTGAGGGTGAGTGTTGAAGGTGAGTGGTGGTAGCGAGGGTGAGTGTTGAGTGTGAGTGGTGAGGGTGAGTGGTGGTGGTGAGAGTTAGGATTATTGGTGAGGGTGAGTGTTGAGGGAGAGGGGTGAGTGGTGAGGGTGAGTGGTGAGGGTGAGTGGTGAGGGTGAGTGGTGAGTGATAGTGAGTGGTGAGTGATAGTGAGTGGTGAGTGGTGATGGTGAGTGGTGATGGTGAGTGGTGAGGGTGAGTGAGGGAGAGTGGTGAGGGTGTACATATTTTTGCCTATGATGACAGCAGTAAATGCTGACGTTTTGTATGTTAAATGTAAAAGCTAAATGTGTGAATGTGTCTGTTGGAAATGTTAAGCAAACTTGGCGACATGCAGTGTTTAAAACGGGAATAGGGTGAGTGGTGGTGATGAGGGTGAGTGGTTAGGGTGAGTGAGAGTGTTGAGGGGTCTGTGGTGAGTGTGAGTGGTGGGGGGTCTGTGGTGATTGTGAGTGGTGAGTGATGAGTGTTGAGGTGGTGAGTGGTGAGTGGTGAGTGGTGAGTGTGAGTGGTGAGGGTGAGGGTGAGTGGTGAGTGGTGAGCAGTGAGAGTGAGTGGTGAGGGTGAGTGGTGAGTGGTGAAAGTGAGTGTTGAGGGAGAGGGGTGAGTGGTGAGGGTGAGAGAGTGTTGAGGGAGAGTGGTGAGGGAGAGTGGTGAGGGTGAGGGTGAGTGGTGAGTGGTGAGCGGTGAGAGTGAGTGGTGAGGGGGAGTGGTGAGTGGTGAGAGTGAGTGGTGAGGGTGAGTGGTGAGGTTCAGTGGTGAGGGTGAGTGAGGGTGAGTGAGTGTTGAGGGTGAATGGTGGTGGTGAGTGGTGAGGGTGAGTGGTGAGGGTGAGTGGTGAGGGTGAGTGGTGAGTGGTGAGAGTGAGTGGTGAGGGAGAGGGGTGAGTGGTGAGGGAGAGGGGTGAGCGTGAGTGGTGAGTAATGAGTGGTGAGGTGGTGAGTGATGAGGTGGTGAGTGTGAGTGGTGAGTGGTGAGGATGATTGGTGAGGGAGAGTGGTGAGCGTGAGTGGTGAGGGAGAGGGGTGAGTCGTGAGGGTGAGTGGTAATGGAGAGGGGTGAGTGGTGAGTGGTGAGGGTGATTGGTGAGTGGTGAGAGTGAGTGGTGAGGGTGAGTGGTGAGGGTCAGTGGTGAGTGGTGAGAGGTGAGTGGTGAGGGTGAGTGGTGAGGGTGAGTGTTGAGGGTGAGTGAGTGGTGAGAGTGAGTGGTGGTGGTGAGTGGTGAGGGTGAGTGTTGGTGGTGAGGGTGAGTGTTGAAGGTGAGTGGTGGTGGCGAGGGTGAGTGTTGAGTGTGAGTGGTGAGGGTGAGTGGTGGTGGTGAGGGTTAGAATTATTGGTGAGGGTGAGTGTTGAGGGAGAGGGGTGAGTGGTGAGGGTGAGTGGTGAGGATGAGTGAGTGGTGAGAGTGAGTGGTGGTGGTGAGGGTGAGTGTTGAAGGTGAGTGGTGGTGGCGAGGGTGAGTGTTGAGTGTGAGTGGTGAGGGTGAGGGTGAGGTGTGATCGGTGAGAGTGAGTGGTGAGGGTGATTGGTGAGTGGTGAGAGTGAGTGGTGAGGGTGAGTGGTGAGGGTCAGTGGTGAGTGGTGAGAGGTGAGTGGTGAGGGTGAGTGGTGAGGGTGAGTGTTGAGGGTGAGTGGTGAGGGTGAGTGGTGAGGGTGAGTGGTGAGTGGTGAGAGTGAGTGGTGAGGGAGAGGGGTGAGTGGTGAGGGAGAGGGGTGAGCGTGAGTGGTGAGTAATGAGTGGTGAGGTGGTGAGTGATGAGGTGGTGAGTGTGAGTGGTGGGGGGTCTGTGGTGATTGTGAGTGGTGAGTGATGAGTGTTGAGGTGGTGAGTGGTGAGTGGTGAGTGGTGAGTGTGAGTGGTGAGGGTGAGGGTGAGTGGTGAGTGGTGAGCAGTGAGAGTGAGTGGTGAGGGTGAGTGGTGAGTGGTGAAAGTGAGTGTTGAGGGAGAGGGGTGAGTGGTGAGGGTGAGAGAGTGTTGAGGGAGAGTGGTGAGGGAGAGTGGTGAGGGTGAGGGTGAGTGGTGAGTGGTGAGCGGTGAGAGTGAGTGGTGAGGGGGAGTGGTGAGTGGTGAGAGTGAGTGGTGAGGGTGAGTGGTGAGGTTCAGTGGTGAGGGTGAGTGAGGGTGAGTGAGTGTTGAGGGTGAATGGTGGTGGTGAGTGGTGAGGGTGAGTGGTGAGGGTGAGTGGTGAGGGTGAGTGGTGAGTGGTGAGAGTGAGTGGTGAGGGAGAGGGGTGAGTGGTGAGGGAGAGGGGTGAGCGTGAGTGGTGAGTAATGAGTGGTGAGGTGGTGAGTGATGAGGTGGTGAGTGTGAGTGGTGAGTGGTGAGGATGATTGGTGAGGGAGAGTGGTGAGCGTGAGTGGTGAGGGAGAGGGGTGAGTCGTGAGGGTGAGTGGTAATGGAGAGGGGTGAGTGGTGAGTGGTGAGGGTGATTGGTGAGTGGTGAGAGTGAGTGGTGAGGGTGAGTGGTGAGGGTCAGTGGTGAGTGGTGAGAGGTGAGTGGTGAGGGTGAGTGGTGGTGGTGAGTGGTGAGGGTGAGTGTTGGTGGTGAGGGTGAGTGTTGAAGGTGAGTGGTGGTGGCGAGGGTGAGTGTTGAGTGTGAGTGGTGAGGGTGAGTGGTGGTGGTGAGGGTTAGAATTATTGGTGAGGGTGAGTGTTGAGGGAGAGGGGTGAGTGGTGAGGGTGAGTGGTGAGGATGAGTGAGTGGTGAGAGTGAGTGGTGGTGGTGAGGGTGAGTGTTGAAGGTGAGTGGTGGTGGCGAGGGTGAGTGTTGAGTGTGAGTGGTGAGGGTGAGGGTGAGATGTGATCGGTGAGAGTGAGTGGTGAGGGTGATTGGTGAGTGGTGAGAGTGAGTGGTGAGGGTGAGTGGTGAGGGTCAGTGGTGAGTGGTGAGAGGTGAGTGGTGAGGGTGAGTGGTGAGGGTGAGTGTTGAGGGTGAGTGAGTGGTGAAGGTGAGTGGTGGTGGTGAGTGGTGAGGGTGAGTGTTGGTGGTGAGGGTGAGTGTTGAAGGTGAGTGGTGGTGGCGAGGGTGAGTGTTGAGTGTGAGTGGTGAGGGTGAGTGGTGGTGGTGAGGGTTAGGATTATTGGTGAGGGTGAGTGTTGAGGGAGAGGGGTGAGTGTTGAGGGTGAGTGGTGAGGGTGAGTGGTGAGGGTGAGTGGTGAGTGATAGTGAGTGGTGAGTGATAGTGAGTGGTGAGTGGTGATGGTGAGTGGTGATGGTGAGTGGTGAGGGTGAGTGAGGGAGAGTGGTGAGGGTGTACATATTTTTGCCTATGATGACAGCAGTACATGCTGACGTTTTGTATGTTAAATGTAAAAGCTAAATGTGTGAATGTGTCTGTTGGAAATGTTAAGCAAACTTGGCGACATGCAGTTTTTAAAACGGGAATAGGGTGAGTGGTGGTGATGAGGGTGAGTGGTTAGGGTGAGTGTGAGTGTTGAGGGGTCTGTGGTGAGTGTGAGTGGTGGGGGGTCTGTGGTGATTGTGAGTGGTGAGTGATGAGTGTTGAGGTGGTGAGTGGTGAGTGGTGAGTGTGAGTGGTGAGGGTGAGGGTGAGTGGTGAGTGGTGAGCAGTGAGAGTGAGTGGTGAGGGTGAGTGGTGAGTGGTGAAAGTGATTGTTGAGGGAGAGGGGTGAGTGGTGAGGGTGAGAGAGTGTTGAGGGAGAGTGGTGAGGGAGAGTGGTGAGGGTGAGTGGTGAGTGGTGAGCGGTGAGAGTGAGTGGTGAGGGGGAGTGGTGAGTGGTGAGAGTGAGTGGTGAGGGTGAGTGGTGAGGTTCAGTGGTGAGTGGTGAGGGTGAGTGAGGGTGAGTGAGTGTTGAGGGTGAGTGGTGGTGGTGAGTGGTGAGGGTGAGTGGTGAAGGTGAGTGGTGAGGGTGAGTGGTGAGTGGTGAGAGTGAGTGGTGAGGGAGAGGGGTGAGTGGTGAGGGAGAGGGGTGAGCGTGAGTGGTGAGAGTGAGTGGTGAGTGGTGAGGGTGAGTGGTGAGGGTGAGTGGTGAGTAGTGAGGATGATTGGTGAGGGAGAGTGGTGAGCGTGAGTGGTGAGGGAGAGGGGTGAGTCGTGAGGGTGATTGGTAATGGAGAGGGGTGAGTGGTGAGTGGTGAGGGTGATTGGTGAGTGGTGAGGGTGAGTATGAGTGATGAGTGGTGAGCGTGAGTGTGAGTGGTGAGGGTTTATATATTTTTGCTTATGATGACAGCAGTACATGCTGACGTTTTGTATGTTAAATGTAAAAGCTAAATGTGTGAATGTGTCTGTTGGAAATGTTAAGCAAACTTGGCGACATGCAGTTTTTTAAACGAGAATAGGGTGAGTGGTGGTGGTGAGGGTGAGTGTTAAGGGTGAGTGGTGAGTGATTAGGGTGAGTGTGAGTGGTGAGGGGTCTGTGGTAAGTGTGAGTGGTGAGTGTGAGAGGTGAGGGGTCTGTGGTTAGTGTGAGTGGTGAGTAATGAGTGGTGAGGTGGTGAGTGATGAGGTGGTGAGTGTGAGTGGTGAGAGTGAGGGTGAGTTGTGAGTGGTGAGAGTGAGTGGTGAGGGTGAATGGTGAGTTGTGAGAGTGAGTGGTGAGGGTGAGTAGTGAGGGTCCAGTGGTGAATGGTGAGAGATGAGTGGTGAGGGTGAGAGGTGAGGGTGAGTGTTGAGGATGAGTGATTGGTGAGAGTGAGTGGTGGTGGTGAGGGTGAGTGTTGAAGGTGAGTGGTGGTGGCGAGGGTGAGTGTTGAGTGTGAGTGGTGAGGGTGAGGTGTGATCGGTGAGAGTGAGTGGTGAGGGTGATTGGTGAGTGGTGAGAGTGAGTGGTGAGGGTGAGTGGTGAGGGTCAGTGGGGAGTGGTGAGAGGTGAGTGGTGAGGGTGAATGGTGAGGGTGAGTGTTGAAGGTGAGTGAGTGGTGAAGGTGAGTGGTGGTGGTGAGTGGTGAGGGTGAGTGTTGGTGGTGAGGGAGAGTGTTGAAGGTGAGTGGTGGTGGCGAGGGTGAGTGTTGAGTGTGAGTGGTGAGGGTGAGTGGTGGTGGTGAGGGTTAGAATTATTGGTGAGGGTGAGTGTTGAGGGAGAGGGGTGAGTGGTGAGGGTGAGTGTTGAGGATGAGTGAGTGGTGAGAGTGAGTGGTGGTGGTGAGGGTGAGTGTTGAAGGTGAGTGGTGGTGGCGAGGGTGAGTGTTGAGTGTGAGTGGTGAGGGTGAGGTGTGATCGGTGAGAGTGAGTGGTGAGGGTGATTGGTGAGTGGTGAGAGTGAGTGGTGAGGGTGAGTGGTGAGGGTCAGTGGTGAGTGGTGAGAGGTGAGTGGTGAGGGTGAGTGGTGAGGGTGAGTGTTGAGGGTGAGTGAGTGGTGAAGGTGAGTGGTGGTGGTGAGTGGTGAGGGTGAGTGTTGGTGGTGAGGGTGAGTGTTGAAGGTGAGTGGTGGTGGCGAGGGTGAGTGTTGAGTGTGAGTGGTGAGGGTGAGTGGTGGTGGTGAGGGTTAGAATTATTGGTGAGGGTGAGTGTTGAGGGAGAGGGGTGAGTGGTGAGGGTGAGTGGTGAGGATGAGTGAGTGGTGAGAGTGAGTGGTGGTGGTGAGGGTGAGTGTTGAAGGTGAGTGGTGGTGGCGAGGGTGAGTGTTGAGTGTGAGTGGTGAGGGTGAGGTGTGATCGGTGAGAGTGAGTGGTGAGGGTGATTGGTGAGTGGTGAGAGTGAGTGGTGAGGGTGAGTGGTGAGGGTCAGTGGTGAGTGGTGAGAGGTGAGTGGTGAGGGTGAGTGGTGAGGGTGAGTGTTGAGGGTGAGTGAGTGGTGAAGGTGAGTGGTGGTGGTGAGTGGTGAGGGTGAGTGTTGGTGGTGAGGGTGAGTGTTGAAGGTGAGTGGTGGTGGCGAGGGTGAGTGTTGAGTGTGAGTGGTGAGGGTGAGTGGTGGTGGTGAGGGTTAGAATTATTGGTGAGGGTGAGTGTTGAGGGAGAGGGGTGAGTGGTGAGGGTGAGTGGTGAGGATGAGTGAGTGGTGAGAGTGAGTGGTGGTGGTGAGGGTGAGTGTTGAAGGTGAGTGGTGGTGGCGAGGGTGAGTGTTGAGTGTGAGTGGTGAGGGTGAGGGTGAGGTGTGATCGGTGAGAGTGAGTGGTGAGGGTGATTGGTGAGTGGTGAGAGTGAGTGGTGAGGGTGAGTGGTGAGGGTCAGTGGTGAGTGGTGAGAGGTGAGTGGTGAGGGTGAGTGGTGAGGGTGAGTGTTGAGGGTGAGTGAGTGGTGAAGGTGAGTGGTGGTGGTGAGTGGTGAGGGTGAGTGTTGGTAGTGAGGGTGAGTGTTGAAGGTGAGTGGTGGTGGCGAGGGTGAGTGTTGAGTGTGAGTGGTGAGGGTGAGTGGTGGTGGTGAGGGTTAGGATTATTGGTGAGGGTGAGTGTTGAGGGAGAGGGGTGAGTGGTGAGGGTGAGTGGTGAGGGTGAGTGGTGAGGGTGAGTGGTGAGTGATAGTGAGTGGTGAGTGATAGTGAGTGGTGAGTGGTGATGGTGAGTGGTGATGGTGAGTGGTGAGGGTGAGTGAGGGAGAGTGGTGAGGGTGTACATATTTTTGCCTATGATGACAGCAGTACATGCTGACGTTTTGTATGTTAAATGTAAAAGCTAAATGTGTGAATGTGTCTGTTGGAAATGTTAAGCAAACTTGGCGACATGCAGTTTTTAAAACGGGAATAGGGTGAGTGGTGGTGATGAGGGTGAGTGGTTAGGGTGAGTGTGAGTGTTGAGGGGTCTGTGGTGAGTGTGAGTGGTGGGGGGTCTGTGGTGATTGTGAGTGGTGAGTGATGAGTGTTGAGGTGGTGAGTGGTGAGTGGTGAGTGGTGAGTGTGAGTGGTGAGGGTGAGGGTGAGTGGTGAGTGGTGAGCAGTGAGAGTGAGTGGTGAGGGTGAGTGGTGAGTGGTGAAAGTGAGTGTTGAGGGAGAGGGGTGAGTGGTGAGGGTGAGAGAGTGTTGAGGGAGAGTGGTGAGGGAGAGTGGTGAGGGTGAGGGTGAGTGGTGAGTGGTGAGCGGTGAGAGTGAGTGGTGAGGGGGAGTGGTGAGTGGTGAGAGTGAGTGGTGAGGGTGAGTGGTGAGGTTCAGTGGTGAGGGTGAGTGAGGGTGAGTGAGTGTTGAGGGTGAATGGTGGTGGTGAGTGGTGAGGGTGAGTGGTGAGGGTGAGTGGTGAGGGTGAGTGGTGAGTGGTGAGAGTGAGTGGTGAGGGAGAGGGGTGAGTGGTGAGGGAGAGGGGTGAGCGTGAGTGGTGAGTAATGAGTGGTGAGGTGGTGAGTGATGAGGTGGTGAGTGTGAGTGGTGAGTGGTGAGGATGATTGGTGAGGGAGAGTGGTGAGCGTGAGTGGTGAGGGAGAGGGGTGAGTCGTGAGGGTGAGTGGTAATGGAGAGGGGTGAGTGGTGAGTGGTGAGGGTGATTGGTGAGTGGTGAGAGTGAGTGGTGAGGGTGAGTGGTGAGGGTCAGTGGTGAGTGGTGAGAGGTGAGTGGTGAGGGTGAGTGGTGAGGGTGAGTGTTGAGGGTGAGTGAGTGGTGAGAGTGAGTGGTGGTGGTGAGTGGTGAGGGTGAGTGTTGGTGGTGAGGGTGAGTGTTGAAGGTGAGTGGTCGTGGCGAGGGTGAGTGTTGAGTGTGAGTGGTGAGGGTGAGTGGTGGTGGTGAGGGTTAGAATTATTGGTGAGGGTGAGTGTTGAGGGAGAGGGGTGAGTGGTGAGGGTGAGTGGTGAGGATGAGTGAGTGGTGAGAGTGAGTGGTGGTGGTGAGGGTGAGTGTTGAAGGTGAGTGGTGGTGGCGAGGGTGAGTGTTGAGTGTGAGTGGTGAGGGTGAGGGTGAGGTGTGATCGGTGAGAGTGAGTGGTGAGGGTGATTGGTGAGTGGTGAGAGTGAGTGGTGAGGGTGAGTGGTGAGGGTCAGTGGTGAGTGGTGAGAGGTGAGTGGTGAGGGTGAGTGGTGAGGGTGAGTGTTGAGGGTGAGTGAGTGGTGAAGGTGAGTGGTGGTGGTGAGTGGTGAGGGTGAGTGTTGGTGGTGAGGGTGAGTGTTGAAGGTGAGTGGTGGTGGCGAGGGTGAGTGTTGAGTGTGAGTGGTGAGGGTGAGTGGTGGTGGTGAGGGTTAGGATTATTGGTGAGGGTGAGTGTTGAGGGAGAGGGGTGAGTGGTGAGGGTGAGTGGTGAGGGTGAGTGGTGAGGGTGAGTGGTGAGTGATAGTGAGTGGTGAGTGATAGTGAGTGGTGAGTGGTGATGGTGAGTGGTGATGGTGAGTGGTGAGGGTGAGTGAGGGAGAGTGGTGAGGGTGTACATATTTTTGCCTATGATGACAGCAGTACATGCTGACGTTTTGTATGTTAAATGTAAAAGCTAAATGTGTGAATGTGTCTGTTGGAAATGTTAAGCAAACTTGGCGACATGCAGTTTTTAAAACGGGAATAGGGTGAGTGGTGGTGATGAGGGTGAGTGGTTAGGGTGAGTGTGAGTGTTGAGGGGTCTGTGGTGAGTGTGAGTGGTGGGGGGTCTGTGGTGATTGTGAGTGGTGAGTGATGAGTGTTGAGGTGGTGAGTGGTGAGTGGTGAGTGTGAGTGGTGAGGGTGAGGGTGAGTGGTGAGTGGTGAGCAGTGAGAGTGAGTGGTGAGGGTGAGTGGTGAGTGGTGAAAGTGATTGTTGAGGGAGAGGGGTGAGTGGTGAGGGTGAGAGAGTGTTGAGGGAGAGTGGTGAGGGAGAGTGGTGAGGGTGAGGGTGAGTGGTGAGTGGTGAGCGGTGAGAGTGAGTGGTGAGGGGGAGTGGTGAGTGGTGAGAGTGAGTGGTGAGGGTGAGTGGTGAGGTTCAGTGGTGAGGGTGAGTGAGGGTGAGTGAGTGTTGAGGGTGAATGGTGGTGGTGAGTGGTGAGGGTGAGTGGTGAGGGTGAGTGGTGAGGGTGAGTGGTGAGTGGTGAGAGTGAGTGGTGAGGGAGAGGGGTGAGTGGTGAGGGAGAGGGGTGAGCGTGAGTGGTGAGTAATGAGTGGTGAGGTGGTGAGTGATGAGGTGTTGAGTGTGAGTGGTGAGGATTATTGGTGAGGGAGAGTGGTGAGCGTGAGTGGTGAGGGAGAGGGGTGAGTCGTGAGGGTGAGTGGTAATGGAGAGGGGTGAGTGGTGAGTGGTGAGGGTGATTGGTGAGTGGTGAGGGTGAGTGTGAGTGATGAGTGGTGAGCGTGAGTGTGAGTGGTGAGGGTGAGTGTGAGTGGTGAGTGGTAAGTGTGAGTCGTGAGGGTGAGTGGTGAGCGTGAGTGGTGAGAGTGAGTGGTGAGAGTGAGTGGTGAGGGTGAGTGGTGAGGGTGAGAGTGAGGGGTGAGTGGTGAGGGTGAGTGGTGGGGGTGAGTGGTGAGCGTGAGTGGTGAGAGTGAGTGGTGAGAGTGAGTGGTGAGGGTGAGTGGTGAGGGTGAGAGTGAGTGGTGGTGGTGAGTGGTAATTGTGAGTCGTGAGGGTGAGTGGTGAGCGTGAGTGGTGAGAGTGAGTGGTGAGGGTGAATGGTGAGGGTGAGAGTGAGTGGTGGTGGTGAGGGTGAGTGGTGAGAGTGAGTGGTGAGGGTGAATGGTGAGTGGTGAGAGTGAGTGGTGAGGGTGAGTAGTGAGGGTCCAGTGGTGAATGGTGAGAGATGAGTGGTGAGGGTGAGAGGTGAGGGTGAGTGTTGAGGATGAGTGAGTGGTGAGAGTGAGTGGTGGTGGTGAGGGTGAGTGTTGAAGGTGAGTGGTGGTGGCGAGGGTGAGTGTTGAGTGTGAGTGGTGAGGGTGAGGTGTGATCGGTGAGAGTGAGTGGTGAGGGTGATTGGTGAGTGGTGAGAGTGAGTGTTGAGGGAGAGGGGTGAGTGGTGAGGGTGAGTGGTGAGGGTGAGTGTGAGTGGTGAGTGATAGTGAGTGGTGAGTGATAGTGAGTGGTGAGTGGTGATGGTGAGTGGTGATGGTGAGTGGTGAGGGTGAGTGAGGGAGAGTGGTGAGGGAGAGTGGTGAGGGTGTACATATTTTTGCCTATGATGACAGCAGTACATGCTGACGTTTTGTATGTTAAATGTAAAAGCAAATTGTGTGAATGTGTATGTTGAAAATGTTAAGCAAACTTGGCGACATGCAGTTTTTAAAACGGGAATAGGGTGAGTGGTGGTGATGAGGGTGAGTGGTTAGGGTGAGTGTGAGTGTTGAGGGGTCTGTGGTGAGTGTGAGTGGTGAGGGGTCTGTGGTGAGTGTGAGTGGTGAGTGATGAGTGGTGAGGTGGTGAGTGGTGAGTGGTGAGTGTGAGTGGTGAGGGTGAGGGTGAGTGGTGAGTGGTGAGCGGTGAGAGTGAGTGGTGAGGGTGAGTGGTGAGTGGTGAAAGTGAGTGTTGAGGGAGAGGGGTGAGTGGTGAGGGTGAGAGAGTGTTGAGGGAGAGTGGTGAGGGAGAGTGGTGAGGGTGAGTGGTGAGTGGTGAGCAGTGAGAGTGAGTGGTGAGGGGGAGTGGTGAGTGGTGAGAGTGAGTGGTGAGGGTGAGTGGTGAGGTTCAGTGGTGAGTGGTGAGGGTGAGTGAGGGTGAGTGAGTGTTGAGGGTGAGTGGTGGTGGTGAGTGGTGAGGGTGAGTGGTGAAGGTGAGTGGTGAGGGTGAGCGTGAGTGGTGAGAGTGAGTGGTGAGTGGTGAGGGTGAGTGGTGAGGGTGAGTGGTGAGTAGTGAGGATGATTGGTGAGGGAGAGTGGTGAGCGTGAGTGGTGAGGGAGAGGGGTGAGTCGTGAGGGTGAGTGGTAATGGAGAGGGGTGAGTGGTGAGTGGTGAGGGTGATTGGTGAGTGGTGAGGGTGAGTGTGAGTGATGAGTGGTGAGCATGAGTGTGAGTGGTGAGGGTGTATATATTTTTGCTTATGATGACAGCAGTACATGGTGACGTTTTGTATGTTAAATGTAAAAGCTAAATGTGTGAATGTGTCTGTTGGAAATGTTAAGCAAACTTGGCGACATGCAGTTTTTAAAACGAGAATAGGGTGAGTGGTGGTGGTGAGGGTGAGTGTTAAGGGTGAGTGGTGAGTGATTAGGGTGAGTGTGAGTGGTGAGGGGTCTGTGGTAAGTGTGAGTGGTGAGTGTGAGAGGTGAGGGGTCTGTGGTTAGTGTGAGTGGTGAGTAATGAGTGGTGAGGTGGTGAGTGATGAGGTGGTGAGTGTGAGTGGTGAGAGTGAGGGTGAGTTGTGAGTGGTGAGAGTGAGTGGTGAGGGTGAATGGTGAGTGGTGAGAGTGAGTGGTGAGGGTGAGTAGTGAGGGTCCAGTGGTGAATGGTGAGAGATGAGTGGTGAGGGTGAGAGGTGAGGGTGAGTGTTGAGGATGAGTGAGTGGTGAGAGTGAGTGGTGGTGGTGAGGGTTGAAGGTGAGTGGTGGTGGCGAGGGTGAGTGTTGAGTGTGAGTGGTGAGGGTGAGGTGTGATCGGTGAGAGTGAGTGGTGAGGGTGATTGGTGAGTGGTGAGAGTGAGTGGTGAGGGTGAGTGGTGAGGGTCAGTGGTGAGTGGTGAGAGGTGAGTGGTGAGGGTGAGTGGTGAGGGTGAGTGTTGAGGGTGAGTGAGTGGTGAAGGTGAGTGGTGGTGGTGAGTGGTGAGGGTGAGTGTTGGTGGTGAGGGTGAGTGTTGAAGGTGAGTGGTGGTGGCGAGGGTGAGTGTTGAGTGTGAGTGGTGAGGGTGAGTGGTGGTGGTGAGGGTTAGGATTATTGGTGAGGGTGAGTGTTGAGGGAGAGGGGTGAGTGGTGAGGGTGAGTGGTGAGGGTGAGTGTGAGTGGTGAGTGATAGTGAGTGGTGAGTGATAGTGAGTGGTGAGTGGTGATGGTGAGTGGTGAGTGTGAGTGAGGGAGAGTGGTGAGGGTGTACATATTTTTGCCTATGATGACAGCAGTACATGCTGACGTTTTGTATGCTAAATGTAAAAGCTAAATGTGTGAATGTGTCTGTTGGAAATGTTAAGCAAACTTGGCGACATGCAGTTTTTAAAACGGGAATAGGGTGAGTGGTGGTGATGAGGGTGAGTGGTTAGGGTGAGTGTGAGTGTTGAGGGGTCTGTGGTGAGTGTGAGTGGTGAGGGGTCTGTGGTGATTGTGAGTGGTGAGTGATGAGTGTTGAGGTGGTGAGTGGTGAGTGTGAGTGGTGAGGGTGAGGGTGAGTGGTGAGCGGTGAGAGTGAGTGGTGAGGGTGAGTGGTGAGTGGTGAAAGTGAGTGTTGAGGGAGAGGGGTGAGTGGTGAGGGTGAGAGAGTGTTGAGGGAGAGTGGTGGTGGTGAGTGGTGAGGGTGAGTGGTGAAGGTGAGTGGTGAGGGTGAGTGGTGAGTGGTGAGAGTGAGTGGTGAGGGAGAGGGGTGAGTGGTGAGGGAGAGGGGTGAGCGTGAGTGGTGAGAGTGAGTGGTGAGTGGTGAGGGTGAGTGGTGAGGGTGAGTGGTGAGTAGTGAGGATGATTGGTGAGGGAGAGTGGTGAGCGTGAGTGGTGAGGGAGAGGGGTGAGTCGTGAGGGTGAGTGGTAATGGAGAGGGGTGAGTGGTGAGTGGTGAGGGTGATTGGTGAGTGGTGAGGGTGAGTGTGAGTGATGAGTGGTGAGCATGAGTGTGAGTGGTGAGGGTGTATATATTTTTGCTTATGATGACAGCAGTACATGGTGACGTTTTGTATGTGTAGTGGTGATACGCGCTGGGTGTATATGTCGTGTGCCAGCGCGTATGTACGGGTGTGTGTGTGGTGACGCGCGCTGACGGGGAGGAGCAGGCGTCAGTGCGCGGGTGGGGGTAGTGCTGCTGATTGGCTGTGTGCCGGTGACGCGCCCAGAGGGAGTGATCGGGTAGCAGCGCGGTGTGATTGGTCGGGGAGTGGAAACACGCGCTGAGCGGAACCAGATCGTAGGGATAGCGCGTGGGGATTGGGTAACTGAGGAGCGGTGCCGACGTTGAGGTCCGCATCCGCTCCGTCTCCCGGGAAGAAGGGGTATATAAGGTGATGCACAGAGGAGCAGGGGGCAGAAGTGGAACCATCTAAGAATGAAGACGAAGGTGCAGAGATAGAGCCCGGAGAGGAGAGTAATGGAGAGTAGAGGAGAGTACGGTATAGTGTGTAGCCAGCGAGAGAGAACGGTCTACACGAGCTGAGTAATGTATAGTGTGTAGCCAGCGAGAGAGAACGGTCTACACGAGCTGAGTAATGTATAGTGTGTAGCCAGCGAGAGAGAACGGTCTACACGAGCTGAGTAATGTATAGTGTGTAGCCAGAGAGAGAAAACGGTCTACACGAGCTGAGTAATGTATAGTGTGTAGCCAGAGAGAGAGAACGGTCTACACGAGCCGAGTATGCATACGGTGTAGCCAGAGAGAGAGGAAGGTCTACACGAGCCGAGTATGCATACGGTGTAGCCAGAGAGAGAGATGCAAAGTCTACACGAGGCGAGTGGAGAGTGTAGCAGAGGCGCAGAGTCTACACGAGGCGAGAGAGGAGTGTAGCCGAGGCGCGGAGTCTACACGAGGCACAGAGAGCCAGCAGCACAGAATCCAGAGTCAAGAGAAGCGCATTGTGAAGAAGAGAGGCCACGCGTTGTATTGTTACAAGTCAAGATTTAATAAAAGAAGTGTGTTCCCGTCAAGGAGTTTCCTGCCGTCATTTCCAATACTTCATCTGGCGTCAGAAGTGAAACAGGCTTCCAAGTATGGAGACGAGGAAGACCCGTAGGACCCACGGGATTGACCGCGAGGAAGACCTGGACGACTCGGGGCCGCTGGTGGCGGGCGGTGAGGAAGAGGACTTGCCCACGCTGCAGGGTCCGTCGACGGCGCCGGCCGAGCGACCGGGGACCGACGCCGGGCTTCGTGAGGCGCACTCCCGACTGGCGGAGCTGCTGCTCGCCGCCGCGTCCATCTTGGCGGAGATCAGCTCGTCGGGAGGAGCGGGGACGGTGGGGGACATTTTACAAGGTCGCCCCGCAGATTCCCGCCAAAACGAATGGGGGATTCCCGCCATTGCGCCTGGGCCTACTTTTGGCGGGAACGGCGAGCGCCACGTGGTGGTGGGTTCCCAAGCGCGCGCATCGACGTCATCAGCGCGCGAGGGGGTCCGCCATCTTACGTCTGCTGCTGGAGCCGCCATCTTAGACACCGACGGACAGGCGGAGAGGAACCACGAGGCGGATGACTTCATTTTTCAGCAGCGCCTGCCCACGTTGTCAGCCTTCAAGGCGGAAGGCGGAGACTGGGGCCAATTTCAGCGAAGGTTTTTGGCGCATCAAGAGATGTCAGCGTGGTCCGATGCTACGGCGCTGCGGGCATTGCCCGCCATGCTGGACGACGATGCGCTCGCGGCCTTCAGGGCTGCACGGAAGTCGGACCGCTCCACGCTGAAGGATGCGCTGGGTTTGTTGGCCAGGGTCTACGGGCCTCCCTCTACGTGCCGCCATCAGTTCTACGCAAGACGGAAAGCGGCCACGGAGACCGCGCTGGCCTATCGCACGGCGTTGCTGGCTCTTGCTGATGCTGCGTTCCCTCGGATGGACGAGGAGGGCCAAGACGCGATGGTTTTGGAGCAGCTGCTCAAGTTGGCGCAGGACCTGGGGGTCCCTATCAACACAGCTGACGAGATTGATATTTCTTCTTTGAGAGTCGCCACGAGTATTCAAGCGCACGAGGCCCTACAACGGAAGCAAGGCGTTGGTTGCAACGCTGCTGTCGTCGCAGCCCCGGGTTTGGTGGTCGCCGAACCCCAAGTCGTCAGCCCACGAGAGGAGGCGTTCGCCACGGGACGACCAGGGGACTGGAGGCCGGGGGCCCGGTCGCCTCTGCGATCGGGCCGAAAGTCGGAGCAACCAAGATCTACTCCGACCCTCGTCATGTGCTATAACTGCGGCCTCCGGGGCCACGTGGCGTCCGGGTGCCGCGCTCCGCGGCAGCGCGCCATGGGAGCTCGGCTGGACGACGACCGAGAGCCCAAGTCATCTCTACAATCCCCGGCAAGTCGCGGCACCTCACACGCTCGGCCTGTTTATTCGGCACACATGGGACGCCGCGTTGCGGCGGAGGAGGGCCGGTTAAGGTTCGGGGATTCGGTTCGGCGAGGGGGGTTCGGCCGGGACCAGGGAGACATTGAATGGGCGGAATTGGGGCATAGAATTGTGGCTGCTTCGGCGGGTTCGTCCGTTGTTACGGGATCTATTGATGGGGTTGAGATTAGGGTGTTAGTGGACACGGGGGCATCGGCAACTATTATATCGGACCTCATTTATAATATTCTTCCGGTCCAATGTCGTCCGCTGCTTCCAGTGGATGTGCCATTTTACGCCGCTAATGGGGGATCGTTGGGCATTATCGGTCAGGTTAGGGCGTCCATTTGCATTGGAGATATCAAATTGTCGGGACCCGTTTTCGTTTCGTCTTCTTTGGCAGTTCCGTGTCTTTTGGGCACTGACTTTTTGGCTAAAATGCCCATTAAAATTCTTATCGATCAACGATGCATTGAACTGCCATCGGGTCGCCGGATTTCATTTTTGACGGGCCCTACTGACATTCGGACGGCGTGCGCTACGATACAAGCGGTGGCGACGCAGACAGTGCAAGTGCCCCCGGGTTCACAGATGTTGATTCCCCTCCGGTTGCGGAAACCATGGGTGAGGGAGGCTTCGGGACAGAGTATGCTTTTGGGTCCTTCTAACAAGGCTGTCGGGGGTCTTGATTTATCGGTGGCTCACTCTTTGGTGCGGGCTGACAGGGATCCGTTTGTGATGGTTTTGAACGCGGGGTCGCGACCAGCTGTCATTCCGCAGGGCACCGTGCTGGCTCACGCGGCGCAGGTCCCTGGGGATGATGGGTTGGTTGCGCAGGTGGGCTCGAGCCCCGCGCGGAACGTTGAGCCAAGGGAAGACCTTGAGTGGGTCCATTCGTTATGTGCCGCCTCGGACGATTTGTCGGCGGCGCAGTTGGGTGCGCTGCGCGAGTTGCTCATTGAATTCTCTGATGTATTCAGTAAACATAAGTATGACATTGGGTGCACGGATTTGTTGCACCATCACATTGAAACGGGCGATGCGGCGCCGGTCAGGCTAAATCCCTTCCGACTGAGTCCCGTGGAGAAGGAACTTGTTCAGTCGGCTGTTAACGATATGCTAGAAGCCGATATTATTTCGCCCTCCTCTAGCCCGTGGGGAGCGCCTATTGTGTTGGTTAAGAAGCAGGACGGGTCCCTGCGATTCTGCGTTGATTTCCGTCGCCTGAATAAGATCTCTGTGGCTGACGCGTATCCGCTCCCCAGGATGGATGAGTCCCTCGATGCTTTGTCTGGTGCGCGATATTTTTCGACTCTTGATTTGTTATCGGGGTTTTGGCAGTTGCCGCTCGACGAAGAGTCAAAACCTAAGACAGCATTTCGGACTCCAGGGGGGCTGTTCCAGTTTAACCGGTTACCCATGGGACTTCACTCCTCTCCAGCGACGTTTCAGCGACTTATGGAGCTGGTTTTGTCGGGCTTGCAGTGGGATACATGCTTGATTTATATGGACGATGTCATTGTTTTCAGTAAAACGTTTGAAGAACACCTCCGGCGATTGAGAGGGGTGTTCTTGCGAATGCGATCGGCTAAGTTGAAATTTAAACCGGCCAAATGTCACCTCCTTCGTAGGTCCGTTAGATACTTGGGTCACATTGTCGATTCTTCGGGGATCTCCACCGATCCCGCGAAGACGGATTGTGTCGGTTCGTGGCCGACACCCACGTCCGTTTCCGACGTGCGTAGTTTCATCGGGTTTGCTTCTTATTATCGGCGGTTCGTTGAGCACTTCGCCACTATTGCAAAACCCTTGCACGCTCTAACGGCGAAGGGAGTGAAGTTCAAATGGGGACCGGAGGAGGAGGCCGCGTTTCGCTCCCTCCGGGACGCCTTGGTGGGTGCCCCACCCTTGTGTTATCCCGATTTTGCCAGTCCCTTTTTGCTGGACACGGATGCTAGCAACACGGGCATTGGGGGGGTGCTATCCCAAGTCGTTGGGGGTGTCGAAAGAGTTGTCGCCTACGGTAGTAGGGTGTTGTCTCCGGCGGAGCAGCGCTACTGTGTCACCCGTCGCGAGCTGCTTGCCATTGTTTTTTTGTGCAGCAGTTTAGGCCATATCTTTATGGTCGTCACTTTACAGTCCGAACGGACCACGCGGCGCTACAGTATTCATTGAGGGTCGCCCAGCCCTCGGGCCAGTTGTCGCGTTGGTTGGAAGTCCTCCAGGACTATCAGTTTACGACTACGTACCGTAAGGGGTTGCGACACACGAATGCCGATTGCTTGTCGCGGTTGTTGCCTTGTGATGAATGCGCGTGTTTGTCGGGATCGGCGCGCTGTAAACCGACGCTTGCGGGGGAGATGGGGGCACTGGCTGCGACAGCGGGTGCACCGATCAGGGATGATTCCACTGCCTCTCAGGGTCGGGACTCGCTGCTCTCGCTGTCGCTCAGCGAATGGGGCCGCCTCCAGATGGCGGACAGCTCGCTGCTAGCATTGCGCCGCAAGGTTGGGGGTCCCGAGGGGGACCAGGAGCGTACCGGCTCCTATGTACTTGAGCAGGGAGTGTTATTGAAATGGGACAGTTTGTCCCGGCGGAACGCACTCGTGGTGCCTTCCGCTGTGAGGGGGAGGGTTGTCTTGGCGGCACACGAACGCCTCTTGCACTTGGGAGTTAACAAGACGCTTGCCCTGCTTCAGCGTGACTATTACTGGCCGGGAATGGGAAGTGATGTGGTGCATATTCTGAAGGGGTGCGTTGAGTGCGCCAGGCGTAAACCACCGGCCGTGGCAGCTAATCCACCGCTGCAATCTATTCAGGTCTCGCGTACCAACGAGCTCGTTGCACTCGATATTTTGGGGCCCTTCCCAGTCACGCCGAGAGGGAATAAATATTTGTTAGTGGGGGTCGAATACTTTACCCGATGGCCTATGGCGTGGCCTCTCGCTAACCAGTCGGCAGCGGCTGTGACGGATGCCTTCGTCCAGGGCTATGTCCTGGACAAGGGGGCTCCCGAACGCCTGCTGACCGACCAAGGTAAAAAATTTTCGAGTAAATTGTTGCAAGAGGTGTGCGATCTGTTGGGTACCAAGAAGGTGCGTACCTCCCCGTACCACCCGCAGACTGACGGGATGGTGGAGAGACTCCACAAAACCTTGACTTCCATGCTGTGCCAGCAGGTGTGCGAGGCACATGTAGATTGGGACCTGTAGGTCCCGGGAGTCCTTGCCGCGTATAGAATGGCCCCCCATGCAGCTACGGGGTTTTCCCCATTCTATTTGATGTACGGTCGGGAAGCTGACCCGCCAATAGAAACGCAACTTGGCCTGTCCACTCCACGAACTAATTCTAATTTGGCAGAACATATTAAGTTTAATATTCACAAGCTGACAGAGGCGAGGGAGGCCGCACGGCTTAATTCGCGGGCTCGCCAAATTGCTAATGAACGGTTGCGGGCACGGAAGGTGTCCATGCACGAATGGAAACCAGGTGACAGGGCCTGGCTGCATTGCCCTCAGGCACCCTTGGCTACGTCGCCTAAATTGTTGAGACCGTGGAGGGGACCCGTGGAGGTCGTGCGCGTTGCACGGCCCCAGTGCGTTCAGATAAGATGGGGAAAGCGCCGTTGGTACGTTCACCCCTCCCGACTGAAACCGTTCTCGCCTCCATATGGCCTCCCCGTGTGTCGTGATGGCCGGGCGTGTGACGTGACCGGCGACCCAGAGGGGGAAATGTCTCTGCCTGATCCACACGTATTTTCGCCTGATCTGCTCCCAGGTGTCTCGGAACTGACAGCTGCCGATCACCGGCGGCCGGATCTCCGCGGCGGGGCCGGCCCTTTCAGGCCCGTTCCGCGCCGTCTGGAGCAGCCGGAACCGCCGGACGGTCGTCAGTGTCCCGCCCCATACGATGGACCAGCCAGACGGACTCGCGCCAGGTCGTGCTACTTTGCATGACCTGCCTCGTGAGGAGTCGGGGCAGTTGGAGCGCCTCGTCACTGCGTGTAGTCGCAGGGACGTGGGGCGCGTTCGTTTCGAATTTGCTCGTATCGTGTTATTGTTGACTTTTCGTGTTCATTGTCAATCTGTACATAGTTATTCTTGTTGTTGTTGTTGTTGTGTTATGTTACGGGGCACACTCGGGGGGTTACGGGGTTTTTTTTTGTTGGTTGTCGTTTTATCGTCGCGGTTGGTTGTTGTTAGCAGCCGGGACGGCTGCGAGCTATGTGGGAGGGGGTGATGTAGTGGTGATACGCGCTGGGTGTATATGTCGTGTGCCAGCGCGTATGTACGGGTGTGTGTGTGGTGACGCGCGCTGACGGGGAGGAGCAGGCGTCAGTGCGCGGGTGGGGGTAGTGCTGCTGATTGGCTGTGTGCCGGTGACGCGCCCAGAGGGAGTGATCGGGTAGCAGCGCGGTGTGATTGGTCGGGGAGTGGAAACACGCGCTGAGCGGAACCGGATCGTAGGGATAGCGCGTGGGGATTGGGTAACTGAGGAGCGGTGCCGACGTTGAGGTCCGCATCCGCTCCGTCTCCCGGGAAGAAGGGGTATATAAGGTGATGCACAGAGGAGCAGGGGGCAGAAGTGGAACCATCTAAGAATGAAGACGAAGGTGCAGAGATAGAGCCCGGAGAGGAGAGTAATGGAGAGTAGAGGAGAGTACGGTATAGTGTGTAGCCAGCGAGAGAGAACGGTCTACACGAGCTGAGTAATGTATAGTGTGTAGCCAGCGAGAGAGAACGGTCTACACGAGCTGAGTAATGTATAGTGTGTAGCCAGCGAGAGAGAACGGTCTACACGAGCTGAGTAATGTATAGTGTGTAGCCAGAGAGAGAGAACGGTCTACACGAGCTGAGTAATGTATAGTGTGTAGCCAGAGAGAGAGAACGGTCTACACGAGCCGAGTATGCATACGGTGTAGCCAGAGAGAGAGGAAGGTCTACACGAGCCGAGTATGCATACGGTGTAGCCAGAGAGAGAGATGCAAAGTCTACACGAGGCGAGTGGAGAGTGTAGCAGAGGCGCAGAGTCTACACGAGGCGAGAGAGGAGTGTAGCCGAGGCGCGGAGTCTACACGAGGCACAGAGAGCCAGCAGCACAGAATCCAGAGTCAAGAGAAGCGCATTGTGAAGAAGAGAGGCCACGCGTTGTATTGTTACAAGTCAAGATTTAATAAAAGAAGTGTGTTCCCGTCAAGGAGTTTCCTGCCGTCATTTCCAATACTTCATATGTTAAATGTAAAAGCTAAATGTGTGAATGTGTCTGTTGGAAATGTTAAGCAAACTTGGCGACATGCAGTTTTTAAAACGAGAATAGGGTGAGTGGTGGTGGTGAGGGTGAGTGTTAAGGGTGAGTGGTGAGTGATTAGGGTGAGTGTGAGTGGTGAGGGGTCTGTGGTAAGTGTGAGTGGTGAGTGTGAGAGGTGAGGGGTCTGTGGTTAGTGTGAGTGGTGAGTAATGAGTGGTGAGGTGGTGAGTGATGAGGTGGTGAGTGTGAGTGGTGAGAGTGAGGGTGAGTTGTGAGTGGTGAGAGTGAGTGGTGAGGGTGAATGGTGAGTGGTGAGAGTGAGTGGTGAGGGTGAGTAGTGAGGGTCCAGTGGTGAATGGTGAGAGATGAGTGGTGAGGGTGAGAGGTGAGGGTGAGTGTTGAGGATGAGTGAGTGGTGAGAGTGAGTGGTGGTGGTGAGGGTTGAAGGTGAGTGGTGGTGGCGAGGGTGAGTGTTGAGTGTGAGTGGTGAGGGTGAGGTGTGATCGGTGAGAGTGAGTGGTGAGGGTGATTGGTGAGTGGTGAGAGTGAGTGGTGAGGGTGAGTGGTGAGGGTCAGTGGTGAGTGGTGAGAGGTGAGTGGTGAGGGTGAGTGGTGAGGGTGAGTGTTGAGGGTGAGTGAGTGGTGAAGGTGAGTGGTGGTGGTGAGTGGTGAGGGTGAGTGTTGGTGGTGAGGGTGAGTGTTGAAGGTGAGTGGTGGTGGCGAGGGTGAGTGTTGAGTGTGAGTGGTGAGGGTGAGTGGTGGTGGTGAGGGTTAGGATTATTGGTGAGGGTGAGTGTTGAGGGAGAGGGGTGAGTGGTGAGGGTGAGTGGTGAGGGTGAGTGTGAGTGGTGAGTGATAGTGAGTGGTGAGTGATAGTGAGTGGTGATGGTGAGTGGTGAGTGTGAGTGAGGGAGAGAGGTGAGGGTGTACATATTTTTGCCTATGATGACAGCAGTACATGCTGACGTTTTGTATGTTAAATGTAAAAGCTAAATGTGTGAATGTGTCTGTTGGAAATGTTAAGCAAACTTGGCGACATGCAGTTTTTAAAACGGGAATAGGGTGAGTGGTGGTGATGAGGGTGAGTGGTTAGGGTGAGTGTGAGTGTTGAGGGGTCTGTGGTGAGTGTGAGTGGTGAGGGGTCTGTGGTGATTGTGAGTGGTGAGTGATGAGTGTTGAGGTGGTGAGTGGTGAGTGGTGAGTGGTGAGTGTGAGTGGTGAGGGTGAGGGTGAGTGGTGAGCGGTGAGAGTGAGTGGTGAGGGTGAGTGGTGAGTGGTGAAAGTGAGTGTTGAGGGAGAGGGGTGAGTGGTGAGGGTGAGAGAGTGTTGAGGGAGAGTGGTAAGGGAGAGTGGTGAGGGTGAGTGGTGAGTGGTGAGCGGTGAGAGTGAGTGGTGAGGGGGAGTGGTGAGTGGTGAGAGTGAGTGGTGAGGGTGAGTGGTGAGGTTCAGTGGTGAGTGGTGAGGGTGAGTAAGTGTTGAGGGTGAATGGTGGTGGTGAGTGGTGAGGGTGAGTGGTGAGGGTGAGTGGTGAGGGTGAGTGGTGAGTGGTGAGAGTGAGTGGTGAGGGAGAGGGGTGAGTGGTGAAGGAGAGGGGTGAGCGTGAGTGGTGAGTAATGAGTGGTGAGGTGGTGAGTGATGAGGTGGTGAGTGTGAGTGGTGAGTGGTGAGGATGATTGGTGAGGGAGAGTGGTGAGCGTGAGTGGTGAGGGAGAGGGGTGAGTCGTGAGGGTGAGTGGTAATGGAGAGTGGTGAGTGGTGAGTGGTGAGGGTGATTGGTGAGTGGTGAGGGTGAGTGTGAGTGATGAGTGGTGAGCGTGAGTGTGAGTGGTGAGGGTGAGTGTGAGTGGTGAGTGGTAAGTGTGAGTCGTGAGGGTGAGTGGTGAGCGTGAGTGGTGAGAGTGAGTGGTGAGAGTGAGTGGTGAGGGTGAGTGGTGAGGGTGAGAGTGAGTGGTGGTGGTGAGGGTGAGTGGTGAGGGTGAGTGGTGGGGGTGAGTGGTGAGCGTGAGTGGTGAGAGTGAGTGGTGAGAGTGAGTGGTGAGGGTGAGTGGTGAGGGTGAGAGTGAGTGGTGGTGGTGAGGGTGAGTGGTGAGCGTGAGTGGTGAGTGGTGAGTGGTAATTGTGAGTCGTGAGGGTGAGTGGTGAGCGTGAGTGGTGAGAGTGAGTGGTGAGGGTGAATGGTGAGGGTGAGAGTGAGTGGTGGTGGTGAAGGTGAGTGGTGAGTTTGAGTGGTGAGCGTGAGTGTTGAGTGGTGAGAGTGAGTTGTGAGGGTAAGTGGTGAGTGTTGAGTGTGAGTGGTGAGAGTGTGTGGTGAGCGTGAGTGGTGAGAGTGAGTGGTGAGGGTGAGTGTTGAGATGTGAGTGGTGAGGGTGAGTGTGAGTGTTGAGGGTGAGTATGATTGGTGAGGGTGAGTGGTGGTGGTGAGGATGAATGGTGAGGGTGAGTGGTGAGGGTGAGTGGTGGTGGTGAGGGTGAGTAGTGAGAGTGAGTGGTGAGTGGTGGTGGTGAGGGTGAGTGGTGAGGGTGAGTGGTGGTGGTGAGGGTGAGTGAGGGTGAGTGTTGAGGGTGAGTGGTGGTGGTGAGGGTGAGTGTGTGTGAGTGGTGAGGGTGAGTGGTGGTGGTGATGAGGGTGAGGATGATTGGTGAGGGTGAGTGGTGAGCGTGAGTGGTGAGGGAGAGGGGTGAGTGGTGAGGGTGAGTGGTGAGAGAGTGTGGTGAGGGAGAGTGGTGAGGGAGAGTGGTGGTGGTGAGGGTGAGGATGGTTGCTGAGGGTGAGTGGTGAGGGAGAGGGGTGAGTGGTGAGGGTGAGTGGTGAGGGTGAGTGGTGAGCGTGAGTGAGTGGTGAGGGTGAGTGGTGAGGGTGAGTGGTGAGGGTGAGTGGTGAGTAGTGAGGATGATTGGTGAAGGTGAGTGGTGAGCGTGAGTGGTGAGGGATGAGTGGTGAGGGTGAATGGTGAGAGAGAGGGGTGAGTGGTGAGTGGTGAGGGTGAGTGGTGCGCGTGAGTGGTGAGGGTGAGTGGGGAGTAGTGAGGGTGAGTGGTGAGGGAGAGGGGTGAGTGGTGAGTGGTGAGGGTGAGTGGTGAGGGTGAGTAGTGGTGGTTAGGGTGAGTAGTGAGTAGTGAGGGTGAGTGGTGAGGGTGAGTTAGTGGTGAGGGTGAGTGGTGAGGGTGATTGTGAGTGATGGTGAGTGGTGAGTGTGAGTGGTGAGTGGCGAGTTATAGTGAGTGATAGTGAGTGGTGAGGGAGAGTGAGGGAGAGTGGTGAGGGTGTATATATTTTTGCCTATGATGACAGCAGTACATGCTGATGTTTTGTATGTTAAATGAAAAAGCTAAATGTGTGAATGTGTCTGTTGGAAATTTTAAGCAAACTTGGCGACATGCAGTTTTTAAAATGGGAATAGGGTGAGTGGTGGTGGTGAGGGTGAGTGGTGAGTGGTTAGCGTGAGTGTGAGTGGTGAGGGGTCTGTGGTGAGTGTGAGTGGTGAGGGGTCTGTGGTGAGTGGTGAGGTGGTGAGTGGTGAGTGTGAGTGGTGAGGGTGAGGGTGAGTGGTGAGCAGTGAGAGTGAGTGGTGAGGGGGAGTGGTGAGTGGTGAGAGTGAGTGGTGAGTGTGAGTGGTGAGGTTCAGTGGTGAGTGGTGAGGGTGAGTGAGGGTGAGTGAGTGTTGAGGGTGAGTGGTGGTGGTGAGTGGTGAGAGTGAATGGTGAGTGGTGAGAGTGAGGGTGAGTTGTGAGTGGTGAGAGTGAGTGGTGAGGGTCCAGTGGTGAATGGTGAGAGATGAGTGGTGAGGGTGAGAGGTGAGGGTGAGTGTTGAGGATGAGTGAGTGGTGAGAGTGAGTGGTGGTGGTGAGTGTTGAAGGTGAGTGGTGGTGGCGAGGGTGAGTGTTGAGTGTGAGTGGTGAGGGTGAGGGTGAGGTGTGATCGGTGAGAGTGAGTGGTGAGGGTGATTGGTGAGTGGTGAGAGTGAGTGGTGAGGGTGAGTGGTGAGGGTCAGTGGTGAGTGGTGAGAGGTGAGTGGTGAGGGTGAGTGGTGAGGGTGAGTGTTGAGGGTGAGTGAGTGGTGAAGGTGAGTGGTGGTGGAGAGTGGTGAATGGTGAGAGATGAGTGGTGAGGGTGAGAGGTGAGGGTGAGTGTTGAGGATGAGTGAGTGGTGAGAGTGAGTGGTGGTGGTGAGTGTTGAAGGTGAGTGGTGGTGGCGAGGGTGAGTGTTGAGTGTGAGTGGTGAGGGTGAGGGTGAGGTGTGATCGGTGAGAGTGAGTGGTGAGGGTGATTGGTGAGTGGTGAGAGTGAGTGGTGAGGGTGAGTGGTGAGGGTCAGTGGTGAGTGGTGAGAGGTGAGTGGTGAGGGTGAGTGGTGAGGGTGAGTGTTGAGGGTGAGTGAGTGGTGAAGGTGAGTGGTGGTGGAGAGTGGTGAGGGTGAGTGTTGGTGGTGAGGGTGAGTGTTGAAGGTGAGTGGTGGTGGCGAGGGTGAGTGTTGAGTGTGAGTGGTGAGGGTGAGTGGTGGTGGTGAGGGTTAGGATTATTGGTGAGGGTGAGTGTTGAGGGAGAGGGGTGAGTGGTGAGGGTGAGTGGTGAGGGTGAGTGTGAGTGGTGAGTGATAGTGAGTGGTGAGTGATAGTGAGTGGTGAGTGGTGATGGTGAGTGGTGATGGTGAGTGGTGAGGGTGAGTGAGGGAGAGTGGTGAGGGAGAGTGGTGACGGTGTACATATTTTTGCCTATGATGACAGCAGTACATGCTGACGTTTTGTATGTTAAATGTAAAAGCTAAATGTGTGAATGTGTCTGTTGGAAATGTTAAGCAAACTTGGCGATATGCAGTTTTTAAAACGGGAATAGGGTGAGTGGTGGTGATGAGGGTGAGTGGTTAGGGTGAGTGTGAGTGTTGAGGGGTCTGTGGTGAGTGTGAGTGGTGAGGGGTCTGTGGTGAGTGTGAGTGGTGAGTGATGAGTGGTGAGGTGGTGAGTGGTGAGTGGTGAGTGTGAGTGGTGAGTGTGAGTGGTGAGGGTGAGGGTGAGTGGTGAGTGGTGATCAGTGAGAGTGAGTGGTGAGGGTGAGTGGTGAGTGGTGAAAGTGAGTGTTGAGGGAGAGGGGTGAGTGGTGAGGGTGAGAGAGTGTTGAGGGAGAGTGGTGAGGGAAAGTGGTGAGGGTGAGTAGTGTTGGGGGGAGGGAGGCGTGGCCTGGGCAGAGCCGGCCATGCCTGGGCAGAGCCGGCCACGCCGGAGCGGATATAACCGGGGTGTGGATGCAGAGTGGGGCTGTTGAACTCCGACGTGAAGACGACATAATCGGTCCTCAGGTCCCGGGTCGTTGTCCTGGACCAGGCAGCCCATTGGCTGCCTGGTCCACGCTGTGTCTTGTTCCAGAGTGTTAGTGAGTTGAGGAAGGTGGTCACCACCTCATGTACAGTGTTATATTACTTACCGTTTAATAAATAGTGTTGCCTCCAAGCTGTGTGTGTGTGCACCTAATTCGAACCCACTACATTTGGCGTCACAAGTTGTGGAAAAATAAATATTGCTAGGTGTTATCCTAGGGAATTAAAATGGGCACACGAAAAACAAAAACAAAAAACTCACCTGGACGCCTTCGTACGACGGGGACGGCTTGACGACCATCCTTCGGACAGGGATGGGAGCTCCGGTGACAGAGAGAGAGATGGCGCAGCGGAGCGGCGGGATTGGCATCGCACAGCTGCTTCGCCGCCATCGGGAACGGAGCGACGGAGCCGCGGGGAGAGGACACCGTCGTCGCTGCGGGGGTTGGCGGGGTAGGCTCAGGCATGCGGGCCACGCGGTGGGGCCGCCATTTTGACGGCTGGCCGGGGCGCTGTTCCCGCCAAAATGCCGCTCCCGCCAATTCGGCGGCTGGTCGTGGCGCTGTTCCTGCTGCCAAAATGCCGCTCCCGCCGACATCAATGCCTGCGGAGGGGGAGTTCCACACGTTCGGGTGGCGCCCCCCGTCTTCTGCTCGAGCGCGAGAGGTGGATGGGTTTGCAAGAGGAGGCCGTATTCACCATGCAAGCTTCTTTGGGGCGTCCCAGTGCTCCACCTTGCCGCCCTCCGCTATTCACAGTTTGCCAGGCGAGTCGTGACATGACATAAGCACCCGGCCCCAAGATAAATAATTATAATAACTTCACCCACCCTGCAGGCGCCGGGTTGCATGTGTTTTTTTTAACTTGCTGATTTGCGGAGCGTGTTCGCCCGGTTGTGTGCGTGACAAATTGACGCGGCGTCCGTGCGGGTGTCTGCTTGTAACAGTGTTTGTTGTTAATTACGGCGTCGAGATCGTTATCTTCAGGGGGTAGCTAATGATTAATTCGTTGTTGGGTGTCCCCAGCTCCGTTGATATCCTGTGGGTTGCCGTGTTAATGACTCGTGTTGTTACATCGTTTTGTTGCGAAATCGCGATTGTTATTGTGTATACTATATGGAGGTTCGCTCGTGATTGGTCACGTGTAACTGTCAGAAACTTTGATCGTCATTGTTGCCAAGGTACAGACATTATGGAGCTTTGCTTGAGAGTGTTAACAGTGTATGGACTGTTGGGTACTTGCTTGTGATTATTTACTATGTACGGATTGACTGGAGTATTGATTGTGTGTGTTGCCATGTGGGGACTGGATGGAGCATTGCTCCAAATGATTGACTGTACGAACTTCGTATACTGCATATACTGCATATACTGTATTAATCAATTCGGCGATTTTTGGGGTTTGTGTCTAGTTTTTTTTGCTCTCAAAATTCGAATGCCCTGAGTCCCATGGTTAATGTTGAAGGGGATTTTGAAATGACAGGTTCGGTGTGTTTCAAACTCACTGGTTGGTTCCTGTCCGTTGTTGCACAGATGATGTCTTTTGTGCGGGAATGCCCCTTGTGTTCTACATGGATCGGGGGTGCGTTTCAGTTAATTGCCGCCAAATTGCGTTGCTCTCTCAACTCGGTTGGTACAGCTGCATGCTGCAATGCGAGTCTCGGAGATGATGTGTACGGATTCGGGATGTGAGGTGTATTGTTGTGACCATTGAATATTCGAGATCGCTACAAATTGTGCGTACCTGTTCGGCATTGGATCAGTTCAGTGGGGAATCCTAATTCAAATTGTATGTGTTGTGATGGTGTTAAATTGCGATTGTGTGGGAGATGACTGCCTTGGGTTGTGGCTCTGCCGTCATTGGTATGGAGCATTTCAATTGCGATGGTGACATGCTGCCAGGGATTTGGAATTGTGGTGCTGGCTGTCACCTATCTTGGGGCACAGATCCTGACCAGGATGGCCCAGTGAGAGTTGCGTGTCTAACACGAACGTTGTGGTCCCGTCATGCTGTGTCTGACGGCTTGACCTGACAGACCGGAGATCGAGACACTCCGTGGCATGTCTAGCCTAGTGGGCTGTGCGCTCACATGGCTCAGAGAGTGTGGTCCCGTCATGCTGTGTCTGACGGCTTGACCTGACAGTCCGGAGATCGAGACACTCCGTGGCTTGTCTAGCCTAGTGGGCTGTGTGCTCACATGGCTCAGAGAGTGTGGTCCCGTCATGCTATGGCTGACGGCTTGACCTGACGGCTCGGAGAGTGAGACACTCCGAGGCGCGTTGAAACAGTGGGCTGGAGATTCGTAGTGTTCAGGTGGAGTTGTCCCGTTATGTTGGGACTGTATCCCTCAGTTATTAGGGTGCATGTTGTGCAGTGAGTGAACGATGGGTCGTCTCAGCTCGGTCGGTACAGCTATATGCTGCGGTGCGAGTCTTGGAGATAGACTGGGTTAAAATCCCCCCCGATTTGGCCGACACGTGCTACTGGTTGTGACGTCACGTCGGAAAGGCGGTGGGGTGGTAACATGGAAATTCCCCCCCGATATGGCCGACGCGTGCTACTGGCTGTGACGCCGCGTCGTAAAGGCGGTGGGGTGGTAACATGGAAATTCCCCCCCCCGATATGGCCGACGCGTGCTACTGGTTGTGACGCCGCGTCGGAAAGGCGGTGGGGTGGTAACATGGAAATTCCCCCCCAATATGGCCGACGTGCACGGTTTTAGGATGAAGACACCACGTCGGAAAGTCAGGGGGTGCTAACGGGTGACTGTCATGTCCGATGAGCGGAGACGAGTGTTCGTTGAGTGATGCCTCAGGAGGGTTTGTTTCTCGTCACAGGAGGCAGTATCTACCTTGCACCTTGGAGTCGCCGGTTATGCCGACCGGCTATGGACTGGGGGGGGGGGAGGGAGTGGAGCATGTGTCAGCTACTCCTGCTCCTCCTGTTCTTGACTCCTGGGGAGGGGCCGTGCCCTTTGGGCCGCTTCTGGTTCCCCAGGGCCCAGCCACATGGACTCGTGGAAGACCGGCTGCTCTACATGGCTCTCAGACGCCTTGCTCATTGCCTACGCCGTCGTTACAATGGCCACACTCACATGTCGGTGCATGCATAATTCTCACGGGGAGGCTGTGCTGGAGAGTAAGTGGGTTAGCCAGTTTTCATGTATATTTGTTGTTACTTCCCCGTTTTATATACGGTTCCCTTCCTTTTACCCTCGTAGATTCTGTGTATATTACGTGATTGTATTACTTATCGGTCGCCGGTCATTTATTGATGTTGCTGGTTCAGAGGCACACCTTTTCGATGTGTCACAGTTGTGTTACAGCCGGGGACGGCTGTATGTTTATACAGGGGGGGGGGTGATGTAGTGACATAGGACGTCACTACTGTGTCGGCCTATACGAGGGCTGGGGGCCCCAAGGGGGTGCCTGGAGGGTCACGTGGTGGAGGGACCTTGACCATCCCTTGAGGTGGGGGAAGGGAGGCGTGACCTGGGCAGAGCCGGCCATGCCTGGGCAGAGCCGGCCACGCCGGAGTGGATATAACCGGGGTTTTTTGATGCAGAGCGGGGCTGTTGAACTCCGAAGTGAAGACGACATCATCGGTCCTCAGGTCCCGGGTCGTCGTCCTGGACCAGGCAGCCCATTGGCTGCCTGGTCCACGCTGTGTCGTGTTCCAGAGTGTTAGTGAGTTGAGGAAGGTGGTCACCACCTCATGTACAGTGTTATATTACTTACCGTATAATAAATAGTGTTGCCTCCAAGCTGTGTGTGTGTGCACCTAATTCGAACCCACTACATATGTTAAATGTAAAAGCTAAATGTGTGAAAGTGTGTCTGTTGGAAATGTTAAGCAAACTTGGTGACACGCAGTTTTTAAAACGGGAATAGGGCGATTCTAAAGTAATCTACAACCTTCGATGATTCATTGGTATGTTATGTTTTAAAGTTTTCAGAAATTTTAAAGTATATTTTTGCCCCGGGCAACGCCGGATATTTCCCATTCGAAGCAGTTTATATCGACTCTATAACCAACTTATAGTAAACGGGAATCGGCCGATTCTAAAGGAGTCTACAACCTTCGATTCCTTTGCCCGATTCAGAGAAACGATTCTTGGCGTGGTCGGGTTTAAAATTTTAATTACACATTGGTATGTTATGTTTTAAAGTTTTCAGAAGATTTTAAACGTATTTTCTACCGGGCAACACTGGGTAACACTGGGTATATCGGGTTTATAACACAAAGTCTTCGCCTGACAAGTGTGGGGTGTCGAGGCCTAGTAACGTGCAGAGCCTCTGGCCTCGCCTAGATTGCCCACCCGGCCGAGGCTGGGTGCTGGGCCGCTACCCCCCCCCCCCCCCGCGCTAGAATAATACTGTCTAATCGCTATAATTTTATTATCTACCGACCCTATACTAGTAATTGCACACATTGGGGTGGGGGGGGAGTGAAGAGGACGTGAAACGTTAATGAATTTACCTCAGCGTCGCATGTTAATGCGCGTGCATATTTTTAACGGGAATTAAAAATGGCGTGGTGAGGGTGAGTGGTGAGGGTGAGTGGTGAGAGTGAGTAGTGAGGGTGAGTGGTGAGGGTACGTGGTGAGGATGAGTAGTGAAGAAGAGTGGTGAGTTGTGAGGGTGAGTGGTGAGGGTGTGTGGTGAGTGGTGAGGGTGAGTGATGAGGGCGAGTAGTGAAGAAGAGTGGTGAGTGGTGAGGGTGAGTGGTGAGGGTGTGTAGTGAAGAAGAGTGGTGAGTGGTAAGGGTGAGTGGTAAGGGTGTGTGGTAAGGGTGTGTGGTGAGTGGTGAGGGTGAGTGGTGAGGGTGAGTAGTAAGGGTGAGTGGAGAAGGTGAGTGGTGAGGGTGAGTAGTTAGGAAGAGTGGTGAGGGTGAGTAGTGAGGGTGAGTAGTGAGGGTGAGTAGTGAGAGTGAGTAGTGAGGGTAGGTGTTGAGTGTGAGTGGTCAGGGTGAGTGGTGGTGTTGGTGAGGCTGAGGATGAGTGGGGAGCGTGAATGGTGAGGGTGAGTGGTGAGGGTGAGTGGAGAGGGTGCGTGGAGATGGTGGGTGGTGAGGGTGAGTGGTGAGGGTGAGTAGTGAGAGTGAGTAGTGAATTGGGAGGGTGAGTGGTGATCGAGAGTAGTGAGGGTGAGTGGTGAGCGAGAGTGGAGAGTGGTGAGAGTGAGTGGTGAGGGGGAGTTGTGAGGAAGAGTTGTGAGGAAGAATGGTGAGTGGTGAGTGGTGAGGGTGAGTGGTGAGTGGTGAGGGTGAGATGTGAGGGTGAGTGGTGAGGGTGAGTGGTGAGGGTGAGGGTGAGTGGTGAGGGAGAGGGCTAAGTGGTGAGGGTGAGTGGTGAGGAAGAGTGGTGAGTAGTGAAGATGATTGGTGAGGGTGAGTGGTGAGGGTGAGTGGTGAGGGTGAATGGTGAATGGTGAGGGTGAGTGGGTAGGGTGAGTGGTGAGGGTGAGTGGTGAGCGTGAGGGGTGAGTGGTGAGCGAGAGCGGTGAGTGGTGAGGGTGAGTATGAGTGGTGAGCGTGAGTGATGAGGGTGAGTGGTGAGGGTGAGTGGTAAGTGTGAGTCATGAGGGTGAGTGGTGAGCGTGAGTGGTGAGTGGTGAGAGTGAGTGGTGAGTTGTGAGAGTGAGTGGTGAGTGGTGATGGTGTTGTGAGCGTGAGTGGTGAGAGTTAGTGGTGAGGGTGAGTGGTGAGTGGTGAGAGGTGAGTGGTGAGGGTGAGTGGTGAGGGTGAGTGGTGGTTGTGAGGGTGAGTAGTGAGAGTGAGTGGTGAGGGTGAGTGGTGAGTGGTGAGAGGTGAGTGGTGAGGGTGAGTGGTGAGGAAGAGTGGTGAGGAAGAGTGGTGAGGGTGAGTGGTGAGTGGTGAGGGTGAGTGGTGAGGGTGAGTGGTGAGTGGTGAGGGTGAGTGGTAAGTGTGAGTGGTGAGGGTGAGTGGTGGTTGTGAGGGTGAGTAGTGAGAGTGAGTGGTGAGTGTGAGTGGTGAGAGGTGGGTGGTGAGGGTGAGTGGTGAGGGTGAGTGGTGGTGGTAATGGTTAGTGTTGAGGGTGAGTGGTGGTTGTGAGGCTGAGGATGATTGGTGAGGTGAGTGGTGAGCGTGAGTGGTGAGGGAGAGTGGTGAGGGTGAGTGGTGAGGGTGAGTGGTGAGGGAGAGTGGTGAGGGAGGGTGGTGAGGGTGAGTGGTGAGGATGAGTAGTAAGGGTGAGTAGTGAGGGTGAGTGTTGAGTGTGAGTGGTCAGGGTCAGTGGTGGTGTTGGTGAGGCTGAGGATGAGTGGGGAGCGTGAATGGTGAGGGTTAGTGGTGAGGGAGAGTGGTGAGGGTGAGTGGAGAGGGTGCATGGAGAGGGTGGGTGGTGAGGGTGAGTGGTGAGGGTGAGTGGTGAGGGTGAGTAGTGAGAGTGAGTAGTGAATTGGGAGGGTGAGTGGTGATCGAGAGTAGTGAGGGTGAGTGGTGAGCGAGAGTGGAGAGTGGTGAGGGTGAGTGGTGAGTGGGAGTTGTGCGGAAGAGTTGTGAGGAAGAGTGGTGAGTGGTGAGTGGTGAGGGTGAGTGGTGAGGGGGAGTTGTGAGGGTGAGTGGTGAGGGTGAATGGTGAGGGTGAAGGTGAGTGGTGAGCGTGAGTGGTGAGGGAGAGGGGTGAGTGGTGAAGGTGAGTGGTGAGGGAGAGGGGTAAGTGGTGAGGGTGAGTGGTGAGGAAGAGTGGTGAGTAGTGAAGATGATTGGTGAGGGTGAGTGGTGAGGGTGAGTGGTGAGTGGTGAGGGTGAGTGGGTAGGGTGAGTGGTGAGGGTGAGGGTGAGTGGTGAGCGTGAGGGGTGAGTGGTGAGGGAGAGGGGTGAGTGGTGAGGGTGAGTGGTGAGGGTGAGTGGTGGTTGTGAGGGTGAGTAGTGAGAGTGAGTGGTGAGGGTGAGTGGTGAGAGGTGAGTGGTGAGGGTGATTGGTGAGGAAGAGTGGTGAGGAAGAGTGGTGAGGGTGAGTGGTGAGTGGTGAGGGTGAGTGGTGAGGGTGAGTGGTGAGTGGTGAGGGTGAGTGGTAAGTGTGAGTGGTGAGGGTGAGTGGTGGTTGTGAGGGTGAGTAGTGAGAGTGAGTGGTGAGGGTGAGTGGTGAGAGGTGGGTGGTGAGGGTGAGTGGTGAGGGTGAGTGGTGGTGGTAATGGTTAGTGTTGAGGGTGAGTGGTGGTTGTGAGGCTGAGGATGATTGGTGAGGTGAGTGGTGAGCGTGAGTGGTGAGGGAGAGTGGTGAGGGTGAGTGGTGAGGGTGAGTGGTGAGGGAGAGTGGTGAGGGAGGGTGGTGAGGGTGAGTAGTGAGGATGAGTAGTAAGGGTGAGTAGTGAGGGTGAGTGTTGAGTGTGAGTGGTCAGGGTCAGTGGTGGTGTTGGTGAGGCTGAGGATGAGTGGGGAGCGTGAATGGTGAGGGTTAGTGGTGAGGGAGAGTGGTGAGGGTGAGTGGTGAGGGTGAGTGGAGAGGGTGCGTGGAGAGGGTGGGTGGTGACGGTGAGTGGTGAGGGTGAGTGGTGAGGGTGAGTAGTGAGAGTGAGTAGTGAATTATGGAGGGTGAGTGGTGATCGAGAGTAGTGAGGGTGAGTGGTGAGCGAGAGTGGAGAGTGGTGAGGGTGAGTGGTGAGTGGGAGTTGTGAGGAAGAGTTGTGAGGAAGAGTGGTGAGTGGTGAGTGGTGAGGGTGAGTGGTGAGTGGTGAGGATGAGTTGTGAGGGTGAGTGGTGAGGGTGAATGGTGAGGGTGAAGGTGAGTGGTGAGCGTGAGTGGTGAGGGAGAGGGGTGAGTGGTGAAGGTGAGTGGTGAGGGAGAGGGGTAAGTGGTGAGGGTGAGTGGTGAGGAAGAGTGGTGAGTAGTGAAGATGATTGGTGAAGGTGAGTGGTGAGGGTGAGTGGTGAGTGGTGAGGGTGAGTGGGTAGGGTGAGTGGTGAGGGTGAGGGTGAGTGGTGAGCGTGAGGGGTGAGTGGTGAGGGAGAGGGGTGAGTGGTGAGGGTGAGTGTGAGTGGTGAGTGTGAGTGATGAGGGTGAGTGGTGAGGGTGTGTGGTAAGTGTGAGTCGTGTGGGTGAGTGGTGAGCGTGAGTGGTGAGAGTGAGTGGTGAGTGGTGAGAGTGAGTGGTGAGTGGTGATGGTGTTGTGAGCGTGAGTGGTGAGTAGTGAGAGTTAGTGGTGAGGGTGAGTGGTGAGTGGTGAGAGGTGAGTGGTGAGGGTGAGGGTGAGTGGTGAGGGTGAGTGGTGGTTGTGAGGGTGAGTAGTGAGAGTGAGTGGTGAGGGTGAGTGGTGAGCGGTGAGTGGTGAGAGGTGAGTGGTGAGGGTGAGTGGTGAGGGTGAGTGGTGGTGGTCAGGGTGAGTGGTGAGGGTGAGTGGTGGTGGAAAGGGTGAGTGTTGAGGGTGAGTGGTGGTTGTGAGGCTGAGGATGATTGGTGAGGTGAGTGGTGAGCGTGAGTGGTGAGGGAGAGTGGTGAGGGTGAGTGGTGAGGGTGAGTGGTGAGGGAGAGTGGATGAGGGAGGGTGGTGAGGGTGAGTGGTGAGGGTGAGTAGTAAGGGTGAGTAGTGAGTGTGAGTGTTGTGTGTGAGTGGTCGGGGTGAGTGGTGGTGTTGGTGAGGCTGTGGATGAGTTGGGAGCGTGAATGGTGAGGGTGAGTGGTGAGGGAGAGTGGTAAGGGTGAGTGGTGAGGGTGAGTGGAGAGGGTGAGTGGAGAGGGTGGGTGGTAAGGGTGAGTGGTGAGGGTGAGTAGTGAGAGGGAGTAGTGAATTGGGAGGGTGAGTGGTGATCGAGAGTAGTGAGGGTGAGTGGTGAGCCAGAGTGGAGAGTGGTGAGAGTGAGTGGTGAGGGTGAGTTGTGAGGAAGAGTTGTGAGGAAGAGTGATGAGGAAGAGTGGGGAGGAAGAGTGGGGCGTGGTGAGTGGTGAGGGTCAGTGGTGAGTGGTGAAGGTGAGTTGTGAGGGTGAGTGGTGAGGGTGAGTGGTGAGGGTGAGTGGTGAGGGTGAGTGGTGAGCGTGAGTCGTGAGGGAGAGGGGTGAGTGGTGAGGGTGAGTGGTGAGGGAGAGGGGTAAGTGGTGAGGGTGAGTGGTGAGGAAGAGTGGTGAGTAGTGAAGATGATTGGTGAGGGTGAGTGGTGAGGGTGAGTGGTGAGGGTGAGTGGTGAGTGGTGAGGGTGAGTGGGTAGGGTGAGTGGTGAGGGTGAGGGTGAGTGGTGAGCGTGAGGGGTGAGTGGTGAGGGAGAGGGGTGTGTGGTGAGGGTGAGTGTGAGTGGTGAGCGTGAGTGTGAGTGATGAGGGTGAGTGGTGAGGGTGAGTGGTAAGTGTGAGTCGTGAGGGTGAGTGGTGAGTGATGAGGATGTGTGGTGAGCGTGAGTGGTGAGAGTTAATGTTGAGGGTGAGTGGTGAGATTGAGTGGTGAGGGTGAGTGGTGAGGGTCAGTGTTGAGGGTGAGTATGCATGGTGAGGGTGAGTGGTGTTGGTGAGTGGTGAGGGTGATTGGTGAGTGATGAGAGGTGAGTGATGAGGGTGAGTGGTGAGGGTGAGTGGTGGTGGTGAGGGTGAGTGGTGGTGATGAGGGTGAGTGTTGAGTGTGAGTGGTCAGGGTGAGTGGTGGTGGTGAGGGTGAGGATGTTTGGTGAGGGTGAGTGGTGAGCGTGAGTGGTGAGGGGTGAGTGGTGAGGGTGAGTGGTGAGAGAAAGTTGTGAGAGGGAGTGATGAGGGAGAGTGGTGAGGGAGAGTGGTGAGGGAGAGTGGTGGTGGTGAGGGTGAGGATGGTTGGTGAGGGTGGGTGGTGAGTGTGAGTGGTGAGAGAAAGAGGTGAGTGGTGAGGGTGAGTGGTGAGGGAGAGTGGTGAGGGTGAGTAGTGGTGGTGAGGGTGAGTAGTGAGTGGTGAGGTTGAGTGGTGAGGGTGATTAGTGAGTAGTGAGTAGTGACGGTGAGTGGTGAGGGTGAGTGGTGAGCGTGAGTGGTGAGGGAGAGGGGTGAGTGGTGAGAGTGAGTTGTGAGGGTGATTGGTGAGGGTGAGTGGTGAGTAGTGAGGATGATTGGTGAAAGTGAGTAGTCAGGGTGAGTGGTAAGTGTGAGTCATGAGGGTGAGTGGTGAGATTGAGTGGTGAGAGGTGAGTGGTGAGGGTGAGTGGTGAGGGTCAGTGTTGAGGGTGAGTATGAATGGTGAGGGTGAGTGGTGTTGGTTAGGGTGAGTGGTGAGGGTGATTTTTGAGTGGTGAGAGGTGAGTGGTGAGGGTGAGTGGTGAGTGTGAGTGGTGGTGATGAGGGTGAGTGTTGAGGGTGAGTGGTGAGGGTGAGTGGTGGTGATGAGGGTGAGTGTTGAGTGTGAGTGGTCAGGGTGAGTGGTGGTGGTGAGGGTGAGGATGTTTGGTGAGGGAGAGTGGTGAGTGTGAGTGGTGAGTGGTGAGGGTGAGTGGTGAGAGAGAGTGGTGAGAGGGAGTGATGAGGGAGAGTGGTGATGGAGAGTGGTGAGGGAGAGTGGTGGTGGTGAGGGTGAGGATGGTTGGTGAGGGTGGGTGGTGAGTGTGAGTGGTGAGAGAAAGGGGTAAGTGGTGAGGGTGAGTGGTGAGGGAGAGTGGTGAGGGTGAGTAGTGGTGGTGAGGGTGAGTAGTGAGTGGTGAGGGTGAGTGGTGAGGGTGATTAGTGAGTAGTGAGTAGTGACGGTGAGTGGTGAGGGTGAGTGGTAAGCGTGAGTGGTGAGGGAGAGGGGTGAGTGGTGAGAGTGAGTGGCGAGGGTGATTGGTGAGGGTGAGTGGTGAGCGTGAGTGGTGAGGGGTGAGTGGTGAGAGTGAGTGGTGAGTGTGATTGGTGAGGGTGAGTGTTGAGTAGTGAGGATGATTGGTGAGGGTGAGTGGTCAGGGTGAGTGGTAAGTGTGAGTCGTGAGGGTGAGTGGTGAGCGTGAGTGGTGAGAGTGAGTTGTGAGGGTGAGTGGTGAGTGGTCAGTGGTGAAAGTGAGTGGTGAGTGGTGAAAGGTGAGTGGTGAGGGTGAGTGGTAAGTGTGAGTCGTGAGGGTGAGTGGTGAGCGTGAGAAGTGAGTGGTGAGCGTGAGTGGTGAGAGTTAGTGTTGAGGGTGAGTGGTGAGATTGAGTGGTGAGAGGTGAGAGGTGAGTGGTGAGGGTGAATGGTGAGGGTCAGTGTTGAGGGTGAGTATGAATGGTGAGGGTGAGTGGTGTTGGTGAGGGTGAGTGGTGAGGGAGATTGGTGAGTGGTGAGAGGTGAGTGATAAGGGTGAGTGGTGAGGGTGAGTGGTGGTGATGAGGGTGAGTGTTGAGGGTGAGTGGTGAGGGTGAGTGGTGGTGGTGAGGGTGAGTGGTGGTGATGAGGGTGTGTGGTAAGTGTGAGTCGTGAGGGTGAGTCGTGAGCGTGAGTGGTGAGAGTGAGTGGTGAGTGGTGAGAGTGAGTGGTGAGTGGTGATCGTGTTGTGAGCGTGAGTGGTGAGTGGTGAGAGTTAGTGGTGAGGGTGAGTGGTGAGTGGTGAGAGGTGAGTGGTGAAGGTGAGGGTGAGTGGTGAGGGTGAGTGGTGGTTGTGAGGGTGAGTAGTGAGAGTGAGTGGTGAGGGTGAGTGGTGAGCGGTGAGTGGTGAGAGGTGAGTGGTGAGGGTGAGTGGTGAGGGTGAGTGGTGGTGGTCAGGGTGAGTGGTGAGGGTGAGTGGTGGTGGAAAGTGTGAGTGTTGAGGGTGAGTGGTGGTTGTGAGGCTGAGGATGATTGGTGAGGTGAGTGGTGAGCGTGAGTGGTGAGGGAGAGTGGTGAGGGTGAGTGGTGAGGGTGAGTGGTGAGGGAGAGTGGATGAGGGAGGGTGGTGAGGGTGAGTGGTGAGGGTGAGTAGTAAGGGTGAGTAGTGAGTGTGAGTGTTGAGTGTGAGTGGTCGGGGTGAGTGGTGGTGTTGGTGAGGCTGTGGATGAGTGGGGAGCGTGAATGGTGAGGGTGAGTGGTGAGGGAGAGTGGTAAGGGTGAGTGGTGAGGGTGAGTGGAGAGGGTGAGTGGAGAGGGTGGGTGGTGAGGGTGAGTGGTGAGGGTGAGTAGTGAGAGGGAGTAGTGAATTGGGAGGGTGAGTGGTGATCGAGATTAGTGAGGGTGAGTGGTGAGGGTGAGTTGTGAGGAAGAGTTGTGAGGAATATTGATGAGGAAGAGTGGGGAGGAAGAGTGGTGCGTGGTGAGTGGTGAGGGTCAGTGGTGAGTGGTGAAGGTGAGTTGTGAGGGTGAGTGGTGAGGGTGAGTGGTGAGGGTGAGTGGTGAGGGTGAGTGGTGAGCGTGAGTCGTGAGGGAGAGGGGTGAGTGGTGAGGGTGAGTGGTGAGGGAGAGGGGTAAGTGGTGAGGGTGAGTGGTGAGGAAGAGTGGTGAGTAGTGAAGATGATTGGTGAGGGTGAGTGGTGAGGGTGAGTGGTGAGGGTGAGTGGTGAGTGGTGAGGGTGAGTGGGTAGGGTGAGTGGTGAGGGTGAGGGTGAGTGGTGAGCGTGAGGGGTGAGTGGTGAGGGAGAGGGGTGTGTGGTGAGGGTGAGTGTGAGTGGTGAGCGTGAGTGTGAGTGATGAGGGTGAGTGGTGAGGGTGAGTGGTAAGTGTGAGTCGTGAGGGTGAGTGGTGAGTGATGAGGATGTGTGGTGAGCGTGAGTGGTGAGAGTTAATGTTGAGGGTGAGTGGTGAGATTGAGTGGTGAGGGTGAGTGGTGAGGGTCAGTGTTGAGGGTGAGTATGAATGGTGAGGGTGAGTGGTGTTGGTGAGGGTGAGTGGTGAGGGTGATTGGTGAGTGATGAGAGGTGAGTGATGAGGGTGAGTGGTGAGGGTGAGTGGTGGTGGTGAGGGTGAGTGGTGGTGATGAGGGTGAGTGTTGAGTGTGAGTGGTCAGGGTAAGTGGTGGTGGTGAGGGTGAGGATGTTTGGTGAGGGTGAGTGGTGAGCGTGAGTGGTGAGGGGTGAGTGGTGAGGGTGAGTGGTGAGAGAAAGTGGTGAGAGGGAGTGATGAGGGAGAGTGGTGAGGGAGAGTGGTGAGGGAGAGTGGTGGTGGTGAGGGTGAGGATGGTTGGTGAGGGTGGGTGGTGAGTGTGAGTGGTGAGAGAAAGGGGTGAGTGGTGAGGGTGAGTGGTGAGGGAAAGTGGTGAGGGTGAGTAGTGGTGGTGAGGGTGAGTAGTGAGTGGTGAGGTTGAGTGGTGAGGGTGATTAGTGAGTAGTGAGTAGTGACGGTGAGTGGTGAGGGTGAGTGGTGAGCGTGAGTGGTGAGGGAGAGGGGTGAGTGGTGAGAGTGAGTTGTGAGGGTGATTGGTGAGGGTGAGTGGTGAGTAGTGAGGATGATTGGTGAAGGTGAGTGGTCAGGGTGAGTGGTAAGTGTGAGTCGTGAGGGTGAGTGGTGATCGTGAGTGGTGAGTGGTGAGAGTGAGTTGTGAGGGTGAGTGGTGAGTGGTCAGTGGTGAGAGTGAGTGGTGAGTGGTGAAAGGTGAGTGGTGAGGGTGAGTGGTGAGGGTGAGTGTTGAGGGTGAGTGGTAAGTGTGAGTCGTGAGGGTGAGTGGTGAGCGTGAGAAGTGAGTGGTGAGCGTGAGTGGTGAGAGTTAGTGTTGAGGGTGAGTGGTGAGATTGAGTGGTGAGAGGTGAGTGGTGAGGGTGAGTGGTGAGGGTCAGTGTTGAGGGTGAGTATGAATGGTGAGGGTGAGTGGTGTTGGTGAGGGTGAGTGGTGAGGGTGATTGGTGAGTGGTGAGAGGTGAGTGATGAGGGTGAGTGGTGAGGGTGAGTGGTGGTGATGAGGGTGAGTGTTGAGGGTGAGTGGTGAGGGTGAGTCGTGGTGGTGAGGGTGAGTGGTGGTGATGAGGGTGAGTGTTGAGTGTGAGTGGTCAGGGTGAGTTGTGGTGGTGAGGGTGAGGATGTTTGGTGAGGGTGAGTGGTGAGCGTGAGTGGTGAGGGGTGAGTGGTGAGGGTGAGTGGTGAGAGAGAGTGGTGAGAGGGAGTGATTAGGGAGAGTGGTGAGGGAGAGTGGTGAGGGAGAGTGGTGGTGGTGAGGGTGAGGATGGTTGGTGAGGGTGGGTGGTGAGTGTGAGTGGTGAGAGAAAGGGGTGAGTGGTGAGGGTGAGTGGTGAGGGAGAGTGGTGAGGGTGAGTAGTGGTGGTGAGGGTGAGTAGTGAGTGGTGAGGGTGAGTGGTGAGGGTTATTAGTGAGTACTGAGTAGTGACGGTGAGTGGTGAGGGTGAGTGGTGAGCGTGAGTGGTGAGGGAGAGGGGTGAGTGGTGAGAGTGAGTTTTGAGGGTGATTGGTGAGGGTGAGTGGTGAGTAGTGAGGATGATTGGTGAGGGTGAGTAGTCAGGGTGAGTGGTAAGTGTGAGTCGTGAGGGTGAGTGGTGAGATTGAGTGGTTAGAGGTGAGAGGTGAGTGGTGAGGGTGAGTGGTGAGGGTCAGTGTTGAGGGTGAGTATGAATGGTGAGGGTGAGTGGTGTTGGTGAGGGTGAGTGGTGAGGGTGATTGGTGAGTGGTGAGAGGTGAGTGATGAGGGTGAGTGGTGAGGGTGAGTGGTGGTGATGAGGGTGAGTGTTGAGGGTGAGTGGTGAGGGTGAGTGGTGGTGGTGAGGGTGAGTGGTGGTGATGAGGGTGAGTGTTGAGTGTGAGTGGTCAGGGTGAGTTGTGGTGGTGAGGGTGAGGATGTTTGGTAAGGGTGAGTGGTGAGCGTGAGTGGTGAGGGGTGAGTGGTGAGGGTGAGTGGTGAGAGAGAGTAGTGAGAGGGAGTGATTAGGGAGAGTGGTGAGGGAGAGTGGTGAGGGAGAGTGGTGGTGGTGAGGGTGAGGATGGTTGGTGAGGGTGGGTGGTGAGTGTGAGTGGTGAGAGAAAGGGGTGAGTGGTGAGGGTGAGTGGTGAGGGAGAGTGGTGAGGGTGAGTAGTGGTGGTGAGGGTGAGTAGTGAGTGGTGAGGGTGAGTGGTGAGGGTTATTAGTGAGTACTGAGTAGTGACGGTGAGTGGTGAGGGTGAGTGGTGAGCGTGAGTGGTGAGGGAGAGGGGTGAGTGGTGAGAGTGAGTTGTGAGGGTGATTGGTGAGGGTGAGTGGTGAGTAGTGAGGATGATTGGTGAGGGTGAGTAGTCAGGGTGAGTGGTAAGTGTGAGTCGTGAGGGTGAGTGGTGAGATTGAGTGGTGAGAGGTGAGAGGTGAGTGGTGAGGGTGAGTGGTGAGGGTCAGTGTTGAGGGTGAGTATGAATGGTGAGGGTGAATGGTGTTGGTGAAGGTGAGTGGTGAGGGTGATTGGTGAGTGGCGAGAGGTGAGTGGTGAGGGTGAGTGGTGAGTGTGAGTGGTGGTGATGAGGGTGAGTGTTGAGGGTGAGTGGTGAGGGTGAGTTGTGGTGGTGAGGGTGAGTAGTGAGTGGTGAGGGTGAGTGGTGAGGGTTATTAGTGAGTACTGAGTAGTGACGGTGAGTGGTGAGGGTGAGTGGTGAGCGTGAGTGGTGAGGGAGAGGGTTGAGTGGTGAGAGTGAGTGGTGAGGGTGATTGGTGAGGGTGAGTGGTGAGTAGTGAGGATGATTGGTGAGGGTGAGTGGTCAGGGTGAGTGGTAAGTGTGAGTCGTGAGGGTGAGTGGTGATCGTGAGTGGTGAGAGTGAGTTGTGAGGGTGAGTGGTGAGTGGTCAGTGGTGAGAGTGAGTGGTGAGTGGTGAAAGGTGAGTGGTGAGGGTGAGTGGTGAGGGTGAGTGTTGAGGGTGAGTGGTAAGTGTGAGTCGTGAGTGTGAGTGGTGAGCGTGAGAAGTGAGTGGTGAGCGTGAGTGGTGAGAGTTAGTTTTGAGGGTGAGTGTTGAGATTGAGTGGTGAGAGGTGAGAGGTGAGTGGTGAGGGTGAGTGGTGAGGGTCAGTGTTGAGGGTGAGTGTGAATGGTGAGGGTGAGTGGTGTTGGTGAGGGTGAGTGGTGAGGGTGATTGGTGAGTGGTGAGAGGTGAGTGATGAGGGTGAGTGGTGAGGGTGAGTGGTGGTGATGAGGGTGAGTGTTGAGGGTGAGTGGTGAGGGTGAGTGGTGGTGGTGAGGGTGAGTGGTGGTGATGAGGGTGAGTGTTGAGTGTGAGTGGTCAGGGTGAGTTGTGGTGGTGAGGGTGAGGATGTTTGGTGAGGGTGAGTGGTGAGCGTGAGTGGTGAGGGGTGAGTGGTGAGGGTGAGTGGTGAGAGAGAGTGGTGAGAGGGAGTGATTAGGGAGAGTGGTGAGGGAGAGTGGTGAGGGAGAGTGGTGGTTGTGAGGGTGAGGATGGTTGGTGAGGGTGGGTGGTGAGTGTGAGTGGTGAGAGAAAGGGGTGAGTGGTGAGGGTGAGTGGTGAGGGAGAGTGGTGAGGGTGAGTAGTGGTGGTGAGGGTGAGTAGTGAGTGGTGAGGGTGAGTGGTGAGGGTTATTAGTGAGTACTGAGTAGTGACGGTGAGTGGTGAGGGTGAGTGGTGAGCGTGAGTGGTGAGGGAGAGGGGTGAGGTGTGAGAGTGAGTTGTGAGGGTGATTGGTGAGGGTGAGTGGTGAATAGTGAGGATGATTGGTGAGGGTGAGTAGTCAGGGTGAGTGGTAAGTGTGAGTCGTGAGGGTGAGTGGTGAGATTGAGTGGTTAGAGGTGAGAGGTGAGTGGTGAGGGTGAGTGGTGAGGGTCAGTGTTGAGGGTGAGTATGAATGGTGAGGGTGAGTGGTGTTGGTGAGGGTGAGTGGTGAGGGTGATTGGTGAGTGGTGAGAGGTGAGTGATGAGGGTGGGTGGTGAGGGTGAGTGGTGGTGATGAGGGTGAGTGTTGAGGGTGAGTGGTGACGTGAGTGGTGGTGGTGAGGGTGAGTGGTGGTGATGAGGGTGAGTGTTGAGTGTGAGTGGTCAGGGTGAGTTGTGGTGGTGAGGGTGAGGATGTTTGGTGAGGGTGAGTGGTGAGCGTGAGTGGTGAGGGGTGAGTGGTGAGGGTGAGTGGTGAGAGAGAGTGGTGAGAGGGAGTGATTAGGGAGAGTGGTGAGGGAGAGTGGTGAGGGAGAGTGGTGGTGGTGAGAGTGAGGATGGTTGGTGAGGGTGGGTGGTGAGTGTGAGTGGTGAGAGAAAGGGGTGAAAGGTGAGGGTGAGTGGTGAGGGAGAGTGGTGAGGGTGAGTAGTGGTGGTGAGGGTGAGTAGTGAGTGGTGAGGGTGAGTGGTGAGGGTTATTAGTGAGTACTGAGTAGTGACGGTGAGTGGTGAGGGTGAGTGGTGAGCGTGAGTGGTGAGGGAGAGGGTTGAGTGGTGAGAGTGAGTGGTGAGGGTGATTGGTGAGGGTGAGTGGTGAGTAGTGAGGATGATTGGTGAGGGTGCGTGGTCAGGGTGAGTCGTGAGGGTGAGTGGTGAGCGTGAGAAGTGAGTGGTGAGCGTGAGTGGTGAGAGTTAGTTTTGAGGGTGAGTGGTGAGATTGAGTGGTGAGAAGTTAGAGGTGAGTGGTGAGGGTGAGTGGTGAGGGTCAGTGTTGAGGGTGAGTATGAATGGTGAGGGTGAGTGGTGTTGGTGAGGGTGAGTGGTGAGGGTGATTGGTGAGTGGTGAGAGGTGAGTGATGAGGGTGAGTGGTGAGGGTGAGTGGTGGTGATGAGGGTGAGTGTTGAGTGTGAGTGGTCAGGGTGAGTTGTGGTGGTGTGGGTGAGGATGTTTGGTGAGGGTGAGTGGTGAGCGTGAGTGGTGAGGGGTGAGTGGTGAGGGTGAGTGGTGAGAGAGAGTAGTGAGAGGGAGTGATTAGGGAGAGTGGTGAGGGAGAGTGGTGAGGGAGAGTGGTGGTGGTGAGGGTGAGGATGGTTGGTGAGGGTGGGTGGTGAGTGTGAGTGGTGAGAGAAAGGGGTGAGTGGTGAGGGTGAGTGGTGAGGGAGAGTGGTGAGGGTGAGTAGTGGTGGTGAGGGTGAGTAGTGAGTGGTGAGGGTGAGTGGTGAGGGTTATTAGTGAGTACTGAGTAGTGACGGTGAGTGGTGAGGGTGAGTGGTGAGCGTGAGTGGTGAGGGAGAGGGGTGAGTGGTGAGAGTGAGTTGTGAGGGTGATTGGTGAGGGTGAGTGGTGAGTAGTGAGGATGATTGGTGAGGGTGAGTAGTCAGGGTGAGTGGTAAGTGTGAGTCGTGAGGGTGAGTGGTGAGATTGAGTGGTGAGAGGTGAGAGGTGAGTGGTGAGGGTGAGTGGTGAGGGTCAGTGTTGAGGGTGAGTATGAATGGTGAGGGTGAGTGGTGTTGGTGAAGGTGAGTGGTGAGGGTGATTGGTGAGTGGCGAGAGGTGAGTGGTGAGGGTGAGTGGTGAGTGTGAGTGGTGGTGATGAGGGTGAGTGTTGAGGGTGAGTGGTGAGGGTGAGTAGTGGTGGTGAGGGTGAGTAGTGAGGGGTGAGGGTGAGTGGTGAGTAGTGAGGATGATTGGTGAGGGTGAGTGGTCAGGGTGAGTGGTAAGTGTGAGTCGTGAGGGTGAGTGGTGATCGTGAGTGGTGAGTGGTGAGAGTGAGTTGTGAGGGTGAGTGGTGAGTGGTCAGTGGTGAGAGTGAGTGGTGAGTGGTGAAAGGTGAGTGGTGAGGGTGAGTGGTGAGGGTGAGTGTTGAGGGTGAGTGGTAAGTGTGAGTCGTGAGTGTGAGTGGTGAGCGTGAGAAGTGAGTGGTGAGCGTGAGTGGTGAGAGTTAGTTTTGAGGGTGAGTGTTGAGATTGAGTGGTGAGAGGTGAGAGGTGAGTGGTGAGGGTGAGTGGTGAGGGTCAGTGTTGAGGGTGAGTATGAATGGTGAGGGTGAGTGGTGTTGGTGAGGGTGAGTGGTGAGGGTGATTGGTGAGTGGTGAGAGGTGAGTGATGAGGGTGAGTGGTGAGGGTGAGTGGTGGTGATGAGGGTGAGTGTTGAGGGTGAGTGGTGAGGGTGAGTGGTGGTGGTGAGGGTGAGTGGTGGTGATGAGGGTGAGTGTTGAGTGTGAGTGGTCAGGGTGAGTTGTGGTGGTGAGGGTGAGGATGTTTGGTGAGGGTGAGTGGTGAGCGTGAGTGGTGAGGGGTGAGTGGTGAGGGTGAGTGGTGAGAGAGAGTGGTGAGAGGGAGTGATTAGGGAGAGTGGTGAGGGAGAGTGGTGAGGGAGAGTGGTGGTGGTGAGGGTGAAGATGGTTGGTGAGGGTGGGTGGTGAGTGTGAGTGGTGAGAGAAAGGGGTGAGTGGTGAGGGTGAGTGGTGAGGGAGAGTGGTGAGGGTGAGTAGTGGTGGTGAGGGTGAGTAGTGAGTGGTGAGGGTGAGTGGTGAGGGTTATTAGTGAGTACTGAGTAGTGACGGTGAGTGGTGAGGGTGAGTGGTGAGCGTGAGTGGTGAGGGAGAGGGGTGAGTGGTGAGAGTGAGTTGTGAGGGTGATTGGTGAGGGTGAGTGGTGAATAGTGAGGATGATTGGTGAGGGTGAGTAGTCAGGGTGAGTGGTAAGTGTGAGTCGTGAGGGTGAATGGTGAGATTGAGTGGTTAGAGGTGAGAGGTGAGTGGTGAGGGTGAGTGGTGAGGGTCAGTGTTGAGGGTGAGTATGAATGGTGAGGGTGAGTGGTGTTGGTGAGGGTGAGTGGTGAGGGTGATTGGTGAGTGGTGAGAGGTGAGTGATGAGGGTGAGTGTTGAGGGTGAGTGGTAAGTGTGAGTCGTGAGGGTGAGTGGTGAGCGTGAGTGGTGAGAGTTAGTTTTGAGGGTGAGTGGTGAGATTGAGTGGTGAGAAGTTAGAGGTGAGTGGTGAGGGTGAGTGGTGAGCGTGAGTGGTGAGGGAGAGGGTTGAGTGGTGAGAGTGAGTGGTGAGGGTGATTGGTGAGGGTGAGTGGTGAGTAGTGAGGATGATTGGTGAGGGTGAGTGGTCAGGGTGAGTGGTAAGTATGAGTCGTGAGGGTGAGTGGTGATCGTGAGTGGTGAGTGGTGAGAGTGAGTTGTGAGGGTGAGTGGTGAGTGGTCAGTGGTGAGAGTGAGTGGTGAGTGGTGAAAGGTGAGTGGTGAGGGTGAGTGATGAGGGTGAGTGTTGAGGGTGAGTGGTAAGTGTGAGTCGTGAGGGTGAGTGGTGAGCGTGAGAAGTGAGTGGTGAGCGTGAGTGGTGAGAGTTAGTTTTGAGGGTGAGTGGTGAGGGTGAGTGGTTAGAGGTGAGAGGTGAGTGGTGAGGGTGAGTGGTGAGGGTCAGTGTTGAGGGTGAGTATGAATGGTGAGGGTGAGTGGTGTTGGTGAGGGTGAGTGGTGAGGGTGATTGGTGAGTGGTGAGAGGTGAGTGATGAGGGTGAGGGGTGAGGGTGAGTGGTGGTGATGAGGGTGAGTGTTGAGGGTGAGTGGTGAGGGTGAGTGGTGGTGGTGAGGGTGAGTGGTGGTGGTGAGGGTGAGTGTTGAGTGTGAGTGGTCAGGGTGAGTTGTGGTGGTGAGGGTGAGGATGTTTGGTGAGGGTGAGTGGTGAGCGTTAGTGGTGAGGGGTGAGTGGTGAGGGTGAGTGGTGAGAGAGAGTGGTGAGAGGGAGTGATTAGGTAGAGTGGTGAGGGAGAGTGGTGAGGGAGAGTGGTGGTGGTGAGGGTGAGGATGGTTGGTGAGGGTGGGTGGTGAGTGTGAGTGGTGAGAGAAAGGGGTGAGTGGTGAGGGTGAGTGGTGAGGGAGAGTGGTGAGGTGAGTAGTGGTGGTGAGGGTGAGTAGTGAGTGGTGAGGGTCAGTGGTGAGGGTTATTAGTGAGTACTGAGTAGTGACGGTGAGTGGTGAGGGTGAGTGGTGAGCGTGAGTGGTGAGGGAGAGGGTTGAGTGGTGAAAGTGAGTGGTGAGGGTGATTGGTGAGGGTGAGTGGTGAGTAGTGAGGATGATTGGTGAGGGTGAGTGGTCAGGGTGAGTGGTAAGTGTGAGTCGTGAGGGTGAGTGGTGATCGTGAGTGGTGAGTGGTGAGAGTGAGTTGTGAGGGTGAGTGGTGAGTGGTCAGTGGTGAGAGTGAGTGGTGAGTGGTGAAAGGTGAGTGGTGAGGGTGAGTGATGAGGGTGAGTGTTGAGGGTGAGTGGTAAGTGTGAGTCGTGAGGGTGAGTGGTGAGCGTGAGAAGTGAGTGGTGAGCGTGAGTGGTGAGAGTTAGTTTTGAGGGTGAGTGGTGAGATTGAGTGATGAGAAGTTAGAGGTGAGTGGTGAGGGTGAGTGGTGAGGGTCAGTGTTGAGGGTGAGTATGAATGGTGAGGGTGAGTGGTGTTGGTGAGGGTGAGTGGTGAGGGTGATTGGTGAGTGGTGAGAGGTGAGTGATGAGGGTGAGTGGTGAGGGTGAGTGGTGGTGATGAGGGTGAGTGTTGAGGGTGAGTGGTGAGGGTGAGTGGTGGTGGTGAGGGTGAGTGGTGGTGATGAGGGTGAGTGTTGAGTGTGAGTGGTCAGGGTGAGTTGTGGTGGTGAGGGTGAGGATGTTTGGTGAGGGTGAGTGGTGAGCGTGAGTGGTGAGGGGTGAGTGGTGAGGGTGAGTGGTGAGAGAGAGTGGTGAGAGGGAGTGATTAGGGAGAGTGGTGAGGGAGAGTGGTGAGGGAGAGTGGTGGTGGTGAGGGTGAGGATGGTTGGTGAGGGTGGGTGGTGAGTGTGAGTGGTGAGAGAAAGGGGTGAGTGGTGAGGGTGAGTGGTGAGGGAGAGTGGTGAGGGTGAGAAGTGGTGGTGAGGGTGAGTAGTGAGTGGTGAGGGTGAGTGGTGAGGGTTATTAGTGAGTACTGAGTAGTGACGGTGAGTAGTGAGGGTGAGTGGTGAGCGTGAGTGGTGAGGGAGAGGGGTGAGGTGTGAGAGTGAGTTGTGAGGGTGATTGGTGAGGGTGAGTGGTGAGTAGTGAGAATGATTGGTGAGGGTGAGTAGTCAGGGTGAGTGGTAAGTGTGAGTCGTGAGGGTGAGTGGTGAGATTGAGTGGTGAGAGGTGAGAGGTGAGTGGTGAGGGTGAGTGGTGAGGGTCAGTGTTGAGGGTGAGTATGAATGGTGAGGGTGAGTGGTGTTGGTGAGGGTGAGTGGTGAGGGTGATTGGTGAGTGGCGAGAGGTGAGTGGTGAGGGTGAGTGGTGAGTGTGAGTGGTGGTGATGAGGGTGAGTGTTGAGGGTGAGTGGTGAGGGTGAGTAGTGGTGGTGAGGGTGAGTAGTGAGTGGTGAGGGTGAGTGGTGAGGGTTATTAGTGAGTACTGAGTAGTGACGGTGAGTGGTGAGGGTGAGTGGTGAGCGTGAGTGGTGAGGGAGAGGGTTGAGTGGTGAGAGTGAGTGGTGAAGGTGATTGGTGAGGGTGAGTGGTGAGTAGTGAGGATGATTGGTGAGGGTGAGTGGTCAGGGTGAGTGGTAAGTGTGAGTCGTGAGGGTGAGTGGTGATCGTGAGTGGTGAGTGGTGAGAGTGAGTTGTGAGGGTGAGTGGTGAGTGGTCAGTGGTGAGAGTGAGTGGTGAGTGGTGAAAGGTGAGTGGTGAGGGTGAGTGGTGAGGGTGAGTGTTGAGGGTGAGTGGTAAGTGTGAGTCGTGAGTGTGAGTGGTGAGCGTGAGAAGTGAGTGGTGAGGGTGAGTGGTAAGTGTGAGTCGTGAGGGTGAGTGTTGAGATTGAGTGGTGAGAGGTGAGAGGTGAGTGGTGAGGGTGAGTGGTGAGGGTCAGTGTTGAGGGTGAGTATGAATGGTGAGGGTGAGTGGTGTTGGTGAGGGTGAGTGGTGAGGGTGATTGGTGAGTGGTGAGAGGTGAGTGATGAGGGTGGGTGGTGAGGGTGAGTGGTGGTGATGAGGGTGAGTGTTGAGGGTGAGTGGTGACGTGAGTGGTGGTGGTGAGGGTGAGTGGTGGTGATGAGGGTGAGTGTTGAGTGTGAGTGGTCAGGGTGAGTTGTGGTGGTGAGGGTGAGGATGTTTGGTGAGGGTGAGTGGTGAGCGTGAGTGGTGAGGGGTGAGTGGTGAGGGTGAGTGGTGAGAGAGAGTGGTGAGAGGGAGTGATTAGGGAGAGTGGTGAGGGAGAGTGGTGAGGGAGAGTGGTGGTGGTGAGAGTGAGGATGGTTGGTGAGGGTGGGTGGTGAGTGTGAGTGGTGAGAGAAAGGGGTGAAAGGTGAGGGTGAGTGGTGAGGGAGAGTGGTGAGGGTGAGTAGTGGTGGTGAGGGTGAGTAGTGAGTGGTGAGGGTGAGTGGTGAGGGTTATTAGTGAGTACTGAGTAGTGACGGTGAGTGGTGAGGGTGAGTGGTGAGCGTGAGTGGTGAGGGAGAGGGTTGAGTGGTGAGAGTGAGTGGTGAGGGTGATTGGTGAGGGTGAGTGGTGAGTAGTGAGGATGATTGGTGAGGGTGAGTGGTCAGGGTGAGTCGTGAGGGTGAGTGGTGAGCGTGAGAAGTGAGTGGTGAGCGTGAGTGGTGAGAGTTAGTTTTGAGGGTGAGTGGTGAGATTGAGTGGTGAGAAGTTAGAGGTGAGTGGTGAGGGTGAGTGGTGAGGGTCAGTGTTGAGGGTGAGTATGAATGGTGAGGGTGAGTGGTGTTGGTGAGGGTGAGTGGTGAGGGTGATTGGTGAGTGGTGAGAGGTGAGTGATGAGGGTGAGTGGTGAGGGTGAGTGGTGGTGATGAGGGTGAGTGTTGAGTGTGAGTGGTCAGGGTGAGTTGTGGTGGTGTGGGTGAGGATGTTTGGTGAGGGTGAGTGGTGAGCGTGAGTGGTGAGGGGTGAGTGGTGAGGGTGAGTGGTGAGAGAGAGTAGTGAGAGGGAGTGATTAGGGAGAGTGGTGAGGGAGAGTGGTGAGGGAGAGTGGTGGTGGTGAGGGTGAGGATGGTTGGTGAGGGTGGGTGGTGAGTGTGAGTGGTGAGAGAAAGGGGTCAGTGGTGAGGGTGAGTGGTGAGGGAGAGTGGTGAGGGTGAGTAGTGGTGGTGAGGGTGAGTAGTGAGTGGTGAGGGTGAGTGGTGAGGGTTATTAGTGAGTACTGAGTAGTGACGGTGAGTGGTGAGGGTGAGTGGTGAGCGTGAGTGGTGAGGGAGAGGGGTGAGTGGTGAGAGTGAGTTGTGAGGGTGATTGGTGAGGGTGAGTGGTGAGTAGTGAGGATGATTGGTGAGGGTGAGTAGTCAGCTGAGATGTGGACTCGAGTCATGTGACTTGGACTCGAGTCAGACTCGAGTCATGAATTTGATGACTTGCGACTCGACTTGGACTTGCATAACAATGACTTTGTCCCACCTCTGAGATGTGGACTCGAGTCATGTGACTTGGACTCGAGTCAGACTCGAGTCATGAATTTGATGACTTGCGACTCGACTTGGACTTGCATAACAATGACTTTGTCCCACCTCTGGTAGTCAGGGTGAGTGGTAAGTGTGAGTCGTGAGGGTGAGTGGTGAGATTGAGTGGTGAGAGGTGAGAGGTGAGTGGTGAGGGTGAGTGGTGAGGGTCAGTGTTGAGGGTGAGTATGAATGGTGAGGGTGAGTGGTGTTGGTGAAGGTGAGTGGTGAGGGTGATTGGTGAGTGGCGAGAGGTGAGTGGTGAGGGTGAGTGGTGAGTGTGAGTGGTGGTGATGAGGGTGAGTGTTGAGGGTGAGTGGTGAGGGTGAGTAGTGGTGGTGAGGGTGAGTAGTGAGGGGTGAGGGTGAGTGGTGAGTAGTGAGGATGATTGGTGAGGGTGAGTGGTCAGGGTGAGTGGTAAGTGTGAGTCGTGAGGGTGAGTGGTGATCGTGAGTGGTGAGTGGTGAGAGTGAGTTGTGAGGGTGAGTGGTGAGTGGTCAGTGGTGAGAGTGAGTGGTGAGTGGTGAAAGGTGAGTGGTGAGGGTGAGTGGTGAGGGTGAGTGTTGAGGGTGAGTGGTAAGTGTGAGTCGTGAGTGTGAGTGGTGAGCGTGAGAAGTGAGTGGTGAGCGTGAGTGGTGAGAGTTAGTTTTGAAGGTGAGTGTTGAGATTGAGTGGTGAGAGGTGAGAGGTGAGTGGTGAGGGTGAGTGGTGAGGGTCAGTATTGAGGGTGAGTATGAATGGTGAGGGTGAGTGGTGTTGGTGAGGGTGAGTGGTGAGGGTGATTGGTGAGTGGTGAGAGGTGAGTGATGAGGGTGAGTGGTGAGGGTGAGTGGTGGTGATGAGGGTGAGTGTTGAGGGTGAGTGGTGAGGGTGAGTGGTGGTGGTGAGGGTGAGTGGTGGTGATGAGGGTGAGTGTTGAGTGTGAGTGGTCAGGGTGAGTTGTGGTGGTGAGGGTGAGGATGTTTGGTGAGGGTGAGTGGTGAGCGTGAGTGGTGAGGGGTGAGTGGTGAGGGTGAGTGGTGAGAGAGAGTGGTGAGAGGGAGTGATTAGGGAGAGTGGTGAGGGAGAGTGGTGAGGGAGAGTGGTGGTGGTGAGGGTGAAGATGGTTGGTGAGGGTGGGTGGTGAGTGTGAGTGGTGAGAGAAAGGGGTGAGTGGTGAGGGTGAGTGGTGAGGGAGAGTGGTGAGGGTGAGTAGTGGTGGTGAGGGTGAGTAGTGAGTGGTGAGGGTGAGTGGTGAGGGTTATTAGTGAGTACTGAGTAGTGACGGTGAGTGGTGAGGGTGAGTGGTGAGCGTGAGTGGTGAGGGAGAGGGGTGAGTGGTGAGAGTGAGTTGTGAGGGTGATTAGTGAGGGTGAGTGGTGAATAGTGAGGATGATTGGTGAGGGTGAGTAGTCAGGGTGAGTGGTAAGTGTGAGTCGTGAGGGTGAATGGTGAGATTGAGTGGTTAGAGGTGAGAGGTGAGTGGTGAGGGTGAGTGGTGAGGGTCAGTGTTGAGGGTGAGTATGAATGGTGAGGGTGAGTGGTGTTGGTGAGGGTGAGTGGTGAGGGTGATTGGTGAGTGGTGAGAGGTGAGTGATGAGGGTGAGTGTTGAGGGTGAGTGGTAAGTGTGAGTCGTGAGGGTGAGTGGTGAGCGTGAGAAGTGAGTGGTGAGCGTGAGTGGTGAGAGTTACTTTTGAGGGTGAGTGGTGAGATTGAGTGGTGAGAAGTTAGAGGTGAGTGGTGAGGGTGAGTGGTGAGCGTGAGTGGTGAGGGAGAGGGTTGAGTGGTGAGAGTGAGTGGTGAGGGTGATTGGTGAGGGTGAGTGGTGAGTAGTGAGGATGATTGGTGAGGGTGAGTGGTCAGGGTGAGTGGTAAGTATGAGTCGTGAGGGTGAGTGGTGATCGTGAGTGGTGAGTGGTGAGAGTGAGTTGTGAGGGTGAGTGGTGAGTGGTCAGTGGTGAGAGTGAGTGGTGAGTGGTGAAAGGTGAGTGGTGAGGGTGAGTGATGAGGGTGAGTGTTGAGGGTGAGTGGTAAGTGTGAGTCGTGAGGGTGAGTGGTGAGCGTGAGAAGTGAGTGGTGAGCGTGAGTGGTGAGAGTTAGTTTTGAGGGTGAGTGGTGAGGGTGAGTGGTTAGAGGTGAGAGGTGAGTGGTGAGGGTGAGTGGTGAGGGTCAGTGTTGAGGGTGAGTATGAATGGTGAGGGTGAGTGGTGTTGGTGAGGGTGAGTGGTGAGGGTGATTGGTGAGTGGTGAGAGGTGAGTGATGAGGGTGAGGGGTGAGGGTGAGTGGTGGTGATGAGGGTGAGTGTTGAGGGTGAGTGGTGAGGGTGAGTGGTGGTGGTGAGGGTGAGTGGTGGTGGTGAGGGTGAGTGTTGAGTGTGAGTGGTCAGGGTGAGTTGTGGTGGTGAGGGTGAGGATGTTTGGTGAGGGTGAGTGGTGAGCGTTAGTGGTGAGGGGTGAGTGGTGAGGGTGAGTGGTGAGAGAGAGTGGTGAGAGGGAGTGATTAGGTAGAGTGGTGAGGGAGAGTGGTGAGGGAGAGTGGTGAGGGAGAGTGGTGGTGGTGAGGGTGAGGATGGTTGGTGAGGGTGGGTGGTGAGTGTGAGTGGTGAGAGAAAGGGGTGAGTGGTGAGGGTGAGTGGTGAGGGAGAGTGGTGAGGGTGAGTAGTGGTGGTGAGGGTGAGTAGTGAGTGGTGAGGGTCAGTGGTGAGGGTTATTAGTGAGTACTGAGTAGTGACGGTGAGTGGTGAGGGTGAGTGGTGAGCGTGAGTGGTGAGGGAGAGGGTTGAGTGGTGAAAGTGAGTGGTGAGGGTGATTGGTGAGGGTGAGTGGTGAGTAGTGAGGATGATTGGTGAGGGTGAGTGGTCAGGGTGAGTGGTAAGTGTGAGTCGTGAGGGTGAGTGGTGATCGTGAGTGGTGAGTGGTGAGAGTGAGTTGTGAGGGTGAGTGGTGAGTGGTCAGTGGTGAGAGTGAGTGGTGAGTGGTGAAAGGTGAGTGGTGAGGGTGAGTGATGAGGGTGAGTGTTGAGGGTGAGTGGTCAGTGTGAGTCGTGAGGGTGAGTGGTGAGCGTGAGAAGTGAGTGGTGAGAGTGAGTGGTGAGAGTTAGTTTTGAGGGTGAGTGGTGAGATTGAGTGATGAGAAGTTAGAGGTGAGTGGTGAGGGTGAGTGGTGAGGGTCAGTGTTGAGGGTGAGTATGAATGGTGAGGGTGAGTGGTGTTGGTGAGGGTGAGTGGTGAGGGTGATTGGTGAGTGGTGAGAGGTGAGTGATGAGGGTGAGTGGTGAGGGTGAGTGGTGGTGATGAGGGTGAGTGTTGAGGGTGAGTGGTGAGGGTGAGTGGTGGTGGTGAGGGTGAGTGGTGGTGATGAGGGTGAGTGTTGAGTGTGAGTGGTCAGGGTGAGTTGTGGTGGTGAGGGTGAGGATGTTTGGTGAGGGTGAGTGGTGAGCGTGAGTGGTGAGGGGTGAGTGGTGAGGGTGAGTGGTGAGAGAGAGTGGTGAGAGGGAGTGATTAGGGAGAGTGGTGAGGGAGAGTGGTGAGGGAGAGTGGTGGTGGTGAGGGTGAGGATGGTTGGTGAGGGTGGGTGGTGAGTGTGAGTGGTGAGAGAAAGGGGTGAGTGGTGAGGGTGAGTGGTGAGGGAGAGTGGTGAGGGTGAGAAGTGGTGGTGAGGGTGAGTAGTGAGTGGTGAGGGTGAGTGGTGAGGGTTATTAGTTAGTACTGAGTAGTGACGGTGAGTAGTGAGGGTGAGTGGTGAGCGTGAGTGGTGAGGGAGAGGGGTGAGGTGTGAGAGTGAGTTGTGAGGGTGATTGGTGAGGGTGAGTGGTGAGTAGTGAGAATGATTGGTGAGGGTGAGTAGTCAGGGTGAGTGGTAAGTGTGAGTCGTGAGGGTGAGTGGTGAGATTGAGTGGTGAGAGGTGAGAGGTGAGTGGTGAGGGTGAGTGGTGAGGGTCAGTGTTGAGGGTGAGTATGAATGGTGAGGGTGAGTGGTGTTGGTGAGTGGTGAGGGTGATTGGTGAGTGGCGAGAGGTGAGTGGTGAGGGTGAGTGGTGAGTGTGAGTGGTGGTGATGAGGGTGAGTGTTGAGGGTGAGTGGTGAGGGTGAGTAGTGGTGGTGAGGGTGAGTAGTGAGTGGTGAGGGTGAGTGGTGAGGGTTATTAGTGAGTACTGAGTAGTGACGGTGAGTGGTGAGGGTGAGTGGTGAGCGTGAGTGGTGAGGGAGAGGGTTGAGTGGTGAGAGTGAGTGGTGAAGGTGATTGGTGAGGGTGAGTGGTGAGTAGTGAGGATGATTGGTGAGGGTGAGTGGTAAGGGTGAGTGGTAAGTGTGAGTCGTGAGGGTGAGTGGTGATCGTGAGTGGTGAGTGGTGAGAGTGAGTTGTGAGGGTGAGTGGTGAGTGGTCAGTGGTGAGAGTGAGTGGTGAGTGGTGAAAGGTGAGTGGTGAGGGTGAGTGGTGAGGGTGAGTGTTGAGGGTGAGTGGTAAGTGTGAGTCGTGAGGGTGAGTGGTGAGCGTGAGAAGTGAGTGGTGAGCGTGAGTGGTGAGAGTTACTGTTGAGGGTGAGTGGTGAGATTGAGTGGTGAGAGGTGAGAGGTGAGTGGTGAGGGTGAGTGGTGAGGGTCAGTGTTGAGGGTGAGTATGAATGGTGAGGGTGAGTGGTGTTGGTGAGGGTGAGTGGTGAGGGTGATTGGTGAGTGGTGAGAGGTGAGTGATGAGGGTGAGTGGTGAGGGTGAGTGGTGGTGATGAGGGTGAGTGTTGAGGGTGAGTGGTGAGGGTGAGTGGTGGTGGTGAGGGTGAGTGGTGGTGATGAGGGTGAGTGTTGAGTGGTCAGGGTGAGTTGTGGTGGTGAGGGTGAGGATGTTTGGTGAGGGTGAGTGGTGAGCGTGAGTGGTGAGGGGTGAGTGGTGAGGGTGAGTGGTGAGAGAGAGTGGTGAGAGGGAGTGATTAGGGAGAGTGGTGAGGGAGAGTGGTGAGGGAGAGTGGTGGTGGTGAGGGTGAGGATGGTTGGTGAGGGTGGGTGGTGAGTGTGAGTGGTGAGAGAAAGGGGTGAGTGGTGAGGGTGAGTGGTGAGGGAGAGTGGTGAGGGTGAGTAGTGGTGGTGAGGGTGAGTAGTGAGTGGTGAGGGTGAGTGGTGAGGGTTATTAGTGAGTACTGAGAAGTGACGGTGAGTGGTCAGGGTGGGTGGTGGTGGTGAGGGTGAGGATGTTTGGTGAGGGAGAGTGGTGAGCGTGAGTGGTGAGTGGTGAGGGTGAGTGGTGAGAGAGAGTGGTGAGAGGGAGTGATGAGGGAGAGTGGTGAGGGAGAGTGGTGAGGGGGAGTGGTGGTGGTGAGGGTGAGGATGGTTGGTGAGGGTGGGTGGTGAGTGTGAGTGGTGAGAGAAAGGGGTGAGTGGTGAGGGTGAGTGGTGAGGGAGAGTGGTGAGTGTGAGTAGTGGTGGTGAGGGTGAGTAGTGAGTGGTGAGGGTGAGTGGTGAGGGTGATTAGTGAGTAGTGAGTAGTGACGGTGAGTGGTGAGGGTGAGTGGTGAGGGTGATTGGTGAGGGTGAGTGGTGAGTAGTGAGTGGTGAGGATGATTGGTGAGGGGGAGTGGTCAGGGTGAGTGGTAAGTGTGAGTCGTGAGGGTGAGTGGTGAGCGTGAGTGGTGAGTGGTGACAGTGAGTTGTGAGGGTGAGTTGTGAGTGGTCAGTGGTGAGAGTGAGTGGTGAGTGGTGAAAGGTGAGTGGTGAGGGTCAGTGGTGAGGGTGAGTGTTGAGGGTGAGTGGTAAGTGTGAGTCGTGATGGTGAGTGGTGAGCGTGAGAAGTGAGTGGTGAGAGTGAGTGGTGAGGGTGAGTGGTGAGTGGTGAGAGTGAGTGGTGAGTGGTGAGGATGTGTGGTGAGCGTGAGTGGTGAGAGTTAGTGTTGAGGGTGAGTCGTGAGATTGAGTTGTGAGAGGTGAGAGGTGAGTGGTGAGGGTGAGTGGTGAGGGTCAGTGTTGAGGGTGAGTATGAATGGTGAGGGTGAGTGGTGATCGTGAGTGGTGAGTGGTGAGAGTGAGTTGTGAGGGTGAGTGGTGAGTGGTCAGTGGTGAGAGTGAGTGGTGAGTGGTGAAAGGTGAGTGGTGAGGGTGAGTGGTGAGGGTGAGTGTTGAGGGTGAGTGGTAAGTGTGAGTCGTGAGGGTGAGTGGTGAGCGTGAGAAGTGAGTGGTGAGCGTGAATGGTGAGAGTTACTGTTGAGGGTGAGTGGTGAGATTGAGTGGTGAGAGGTGAGAGGTGAGTGGTGAGGGTGAGTGGTGAGGGTCAGTGTTGAGGGTGAGTATGAATGGTGAGGGTGAGTGGTGTTGGTGAGGGTGAGTGGTGAGGGTGATTGGTGAGTGGTGAGAGGTGAGTGATGAGGGTGAGTGGTGAGGGTGAGTGGTGGTGATGAGGGTGAGTGTTGAGGGTGAGTGGTGAGGGTGAGTGGTGGTGGTGAGGGTGAGTGGTGGTGATGAGGGTGAGTGTTGAGTGGTCAGGGTGAGTTGTGGTGGTGAGGGTGAGGATGTTTGGTGAGGGTGAGTGGTGAGCGTGAGTGGTGAGGGGTGAGTGGTGAGGGTGAGTGGTGAGAGAGAGTGGTGAGAGGGAGTGATTAGGGAGAGTGGTGAGGGAGAGTGGTGAGGGAGAGTGGTGGTGGTGAGGGTGAGGATGGTTGGTGAGGGTGGGTGGTGAGTGTGAGTGGTGAGAGAAAGGGGTGAGTGGTGAGGGTGAGTGGTGAGGGAGAGTGGTGAGGGTGAGTAGTGGTGGTGAGGGTGAGTAGTGAGTGGTGAGGGTGAGTGGTGAGGGTTATTAGTGAGTACTGAGAAGTGACGGTGAGTGGTCAGGGTGGGTGGTGGTGGTGAGGGTGAGGATGTTTGGTGAGGGAGAGTGGTGAGCGTGAGTGGTGAGTGGTGAGGGTGAGTGGTGAGAGAGAGTGGTGAGAGGGAGTGATGAGGGAGAGTGGTGAGGGAGAGTGGTGAGGGGGAGTGGTGGTGGTGAGGGTGAGGATGGTTGGTGAGGGTGGGTGGTGAGTGTGAGTGGTGAGAGAAAGGGGTGAGTGGTGAGGGTGAGTGGTGAGGGAGAGTGGTGAGGGTGAGTAGTGGTGGTGAGGGTGAGTAGTGAGTGGTGAGGGTCAGTGGTGAGGGTTATTAGTGAGTACTGAGTAGTGACGGTGAGTGGTGAGGGTGAGTGGTGAGCGTGAGTGGTGAGGGAGAGGGTTGAGTGGTGAAAGTGAGTGGTGAGGGTGATTGGTGAGGGTGAGTGGTGAGTAGTGAGGATGATTGGTGAGGGTGAGTGGTCAGGGTGAGTGGTAAGTGTGAGTCGTGAGGGTGAGTGGTGATCGTGAGTGGTGAGTGGTGAGAGTGAGTTGTGAGGGTGAGTGGTGAGTGGTCAGTGGTGAGAGTGAGTGGTGAGTGGTGAAAGGTGAGTGGTGAGGGTGAGTGATGAGGGTGAGTGTTGAGGGTGAGTGGTAAGTGTGAGTCGTGAGGGTGAGTGGTGAGCGTGAGAAGTGAGTGGTGAGCGTGAGTGGTGAGAGTTAGTTTTGAGGGTGAGTGGTGAGATTGAGTGATGAGAAGTTAGAGGTGAGTGGTGAGGGTGAGTGGTGAGGGTCAGTGTTGAGGGTGAGTATGAATGGTGAGGGTGAGTGGTGTTGGTGAGGGTGAGTGGTGAGGGTGATTGGTGAGTGGTGAGAGGTGAGTGATGAGGGTGAGTGGTGAGGGTGAGTGGTGTTGATGAGGGTGAGTGTTGAGGGTGAGTGGTGAGGGTGAGTGGTGGTGGTGAGGGTGAGTGGTGGTGATGAGGGTGAGTGTTGAGTGTGAGTGGTCAGGGTGAGTTGTGGTGGTGAGGGTGAGGATGTTTGGTGAGGGTGAGTGGTGAGCGTGAGTGGTGAGGGGTGAGGGTGAGTGGTGAGAGAGAGTGGTGAGAGGGAGTGATTAGGGAGAGTGGTGAGGGAGAGTGGTGAGGGAGAGTGGTGGTGGTGAGGGTGAGGATGGTTGGTGAGGGTGGGTGGTGAGTGTGAGTGGTGAGAGAAAGGGGTGAGTGGTGAGGGTGAGTGGTGAGGGAGAGTGGTGAGGGTGAGAAGTGGTGGTGAGGGTGAGTAGTGAGTGGTGAGGGTGAGTGGTGAGGGTTATTAGTGAGTACTGAGTAGTGACGGTGAGTAGTGAGGGTGAGTGGTGAGCGTGAGTGGTGAGGGAGAGGGGTGAGGTGTGAGAGTGAGTTGTGAGGGTGATTGGTGAGGGTGAGTGGTGAGTAGTGAGAATGATTGGTGAGGGTGAGTAGTCAGGGTGAGTGGTAAGTGTGAGTCATGAGGGTGAGTGGTGAGATTGAGTGGTGAGAGGTGAGAGGTGAGTGGTGAGGGTGAGTGGTGAGGGTCAGTGTTGAGGGTGAGTATGAATGGTGAGGGTGAGTGGTGTTGGTGAGGGTGAGTGGTGAGGGTGATTGGTGAGTGGCGAGAGGTGAGTGGTGAGGGTGAGTGGTGAGTGTGAGTGGTGGTGATGAGGGTGAGTGTTGAGGGTGAGTGGTGAGGGTGAGTAGTGGTGGTGAGGGTGAGTAGTGAGTGGTGAGGGTGAGTGGTGAGGGTTATTAGTGAGTACTGAGTAGTGACGGTGAGTGGTGAGGGTGAGTGGTGAGCGTGAGTGGTGAGGGAGAGGGTTGAGTGGTGAGAGTGAGTGGTGAAGGTGATTGGTGAGGGTGAGTGGTGAGTAGTGAGGATGATTGGTGAGGGTGAGTGGTCAGGGTGAGTGGTAAGTGTGAGTCGTGAGGGTGAGTGGTGATCGTGAGTGGTGAGTGGTGAGAGTGAGTTGTGAGGGTGAGTGGTGAGTGGTCAGTGGTGAGAGTGAGTGGTGAGTGGTGAAAGGTGAGTGGTGAGGGTGAGTGGTGAGGGTGAGTGTTGAGGGTGAGTGGTAAGTGTGAGTCGTGAGGGTGAGTGGTGAGCGTGAGAAGTGAGTGGTGAGCGTGAGTGGTGAGAGTTACTGTTGAGGGTGAGTGGTGAGATTGAGTGGTGAGAGGTGAGAGGTGAGTGGTGAGGGTGAGTGGTGAGGGTCAGTGTTGAGGGTGAGTATGAATGGTGAGGGTGAGTGGTGTTGGTGAGGGTGAGTGGTGAGGGTGATTGGTGAGTGGTGAGAGGTGAGTGATGAGGGTGAGTGGTGAGGGTGAGTGGTGGTGATGAGGGTGAGTGTTGAGGGTGAGTGGTTAGGGTGAGTGGTGGTGGTGAGGGTGAGTGGTGGTGATGAGGGTGAGTGTTGAGTGGTCAGGGTGAGTTGTGGTGGTGAGGGTGAGGATGTTTGGTGAGGGTGAGTGGTGAGCGTGAGTGGTGAGGGGTGAGTGGTGAGGGTGAGTGGTGAGAGAGAGTGGTGAGAGGGAGTGATTAGGGAGAGTGGTGAGGGAGAGTGGTGAGGGAGAGTGGTGGTGGTGAGGGTGAGGATGGTTGGTGAGGGTGGGTGGTGAGTGTGAGTGGTGAGAGAAAGGGGTGAGTGGTGAGGGTGAGTGGTGAGGGAGAGTGGTGAGGGTGAGTAGTGGTGGTGAGGGTGAGTAGTGAGTGGTGAGGGTGAGTGGTGAGGGTTATTAGTGAGTACTGAGAAGTGACGGTGAGTGGTCAGGGTGGGTGGTGGTGGTGAGGGTGAGGATGTTTGGTGAGGGAGAGTGGTGAGCGTGAGTGGTGAGTGGTGAGGGTGAGTGGTGAGAGAGAGTGGTGAGAGGGAGTGATGAGGGAGAGTGGTGAGGGAGAGTGGTGAGGGGGAGTGGTGGTGGTGAGGGTGAGGATGGTTGGTGAGGGTGGGTGGTGAGTGTGAGTGGTGAGAGAAAGGGGTGAGTGGTGAGGGTGAGTGGTGAGGGAGAGTGGTGAGTGTGAGTAGTGGTGGTGAGGGTGAGTAGTGAGTGGTGAGGGTGAGTGGTGAGGGTGATTAGTGAGTAGTGAGTAGTGACGGTGAGTGGTGAGGGTGAGTGGTGAGGGTGATTGGTGAGGGTGAGTGGTGAGTAGTGAGTGGTGAGGATGATTGGTGAGGGGGAGTGGTCAGGGTGAGTGGTAAGTGTGAGTCGTGAGGGTGAGTGGTGAGCGTGAGTGGTGAGTGGTGACAGTGAGTTGTGAGGGTGAGTTGTGAGTGGTCAGTGGTGAGAGTGAGTGGTGAGTGGTGAAAGGTGAGTGGTGAGGGTCAGTGGTGAGGGTGAGTGTTGAGGGTGAGTGGTAAGTGTGAGTCGTGATGGTGAGTGGTGAGCGTGAGAAGTGAGTGGTGAGAGTGAGTGGTGAGGGTGAGTGGTGAGTGGTGAGAGTGAGTGGTGAGTGGTGAGGATGTGTGGTGAGCGTGAGTGGTGAGAGTTAGTGTTGAGGGTGAGTCGTGAGATTGAGTTGTGAGAGGTGAGAGGTGAGTGGTGAGGGTGAGTGGTGAGGGTCAGTGTTGAGGGTGAGTATGAATGGTGAGGGTGAGTGGTGATCGTGAGTGGTGAGTGGTGAGAGTGAGTTGTGAGGGTGAGTGGTGAGTGGTCAGTGGTGAGAGTGAGTGGTGAGTGGTGAAAGGTGAGTGGTGAGGGTGAGTGGTGAGGGTGAGTGTTGAGGGTGAGTGGTAAGTGTGAGTCGTGAGGGTGAGTGGTGAGCGTGAGAAGTGAGTGGTGAGCGTGAGTGGTGAGAGTTACTGTTGAGGGTGAGTGGTGAGATTGAGTGGTGAGAGGTGAGAGGTGAGTGGTGAGGGTGAGTGGTGAGGTTCAGTGTTGAGGGTGAGTATGAATGGTGAGGGTGAGTGGTGTTGGTGAGGGTGAGTGGTGAGGGTGATTGGTGAGTGGTGAGAGGTGAGTGATGAGGGTGAGTGGTGAGGGTGAGTGGTGGTGATGAGGGTGAGTGTTGAGGGTGAGTGGTGAGGGTGAGTGGTGGTGGTGAGGGTGAGTGGTGGTGATGAGGGGGAGTGTTGAGTGGTCAGGGTGAGTTGTGGTGGTGAGGGTGAGGATGTTTGGTGAGGGTGAGTGGTGAGCGTGAGTGGTGAGGGGTGAGTGGTGAGGGTGAGTGGTGAGAGAGAGTGGTGAGAGGGAGTGATTAGGGAGAGTGGTGAGGGAGAGTGGTGAGGGAGAGTGGTGGTGGTGAGGGTGAAGATGGTTGGTGAGGGTGGGTGGTGAGTGTGAGTGGTGAGAGAAAGGGGTGAGTGGTGAGGGTGAGTGGTGAGGGAGAGTGGTGAGGGTGAGTAGTGGTGGTGAGGGTGAGTAGTGAGTGGTGAGGGTGAGTGGTGAGGGTTATTAGTGAGTACTGAGAAGTGACGGTGAGTGGTCAGGGTGGGTGGTGGTGGTGAGGGTGAGGATGTTTGGTGAGGGAGAGTGGTGAGCGTGAGTGGTGAGTGGTGAGGGTGAGTGGTGAGAGAGAGTGGTGAGAGGGAGTGATGAGGGAGAGTGGTGAGGGAGAGTGGTGAGGGGGAGTGGTGGTGGTGAGGGTGAGGATGGTTGGTGAGGGTGGGTGGTGAGTGTGAGTGGTGAGAGAAAGGGGTGAGTGGTGAGGGTGAGTGGTGAGGGAGAGTGGTGAGTGTGAGTAGTGGTGGTGAGGGTGAGTAGTGAGTGGTGAGGGTGAGTGGTGAGGGTGATTAGTGAGTAGTGAGTAGTGACGGTGAGTGGTGAGGGTGAGTGGTGAGGGTGATTGGTGAGGGTGAGTGGTGAGTAGTGAGTGGTGAGGATGATTGGTGAGGGGGAGTGGTCAGGGTGAGTGGTAAGTGTGAGTCGTGAGGGTGAGTGGTGAGCGTGAGTGGTGAGTGGTGACAGTGAGTTGTGAGGGTGAGTTGTGAGTGGTCAGTGGTGAGAGTGAGTGGTGAGTGGTGAAAGGTGAGTGGTGAGGGTCAGTGGTGAGGGTGAGTGTTGAGGGTGAGTGGTAAGTGTGAGTCGTGATGGTGAGTGGTGAGCGTGAGAAGTGAGTGGTGAGAGTGAGTGGTGAGGGTGAGTGGTGAGTGGTGAGAGTGAGTGGTGAGTGGTGAGGATGTGTGGTGAGCGTGAGTGGTGAGAGTTAGTGTTGAGGGTGAGTCGTGAGATTGAGTTGTGAGAGGTGAGAGGTGAGTGGTGAGGGTGAGTGGTGAGGGTCAGTGTTGAGGGTGAGTATGAATGGTGAGGGTGAGTGGTGTTGGTGAGGGTGAGTGGTGAGGGTGAGTGGTGGTGGTGAGGGTGAGTGGTGGCGATGAGGGTTAGTGTTGATTGTGAGTGGTCAGCGTCAGTGGTGGTGGTGAGGGTGAGGATGTTTGGTGAGGGTGAGTGGTGAGCGTGAGTGGTGAGGGGTGAGTGGTGAGGGTGAGTGGTGAGAGAGAGTGGTGAGAGGGAGTGATGAGGGAGAGTGGTGAGGGAGAGTGGTGAGGGAGAGTGGTGGTGGTGAGGGTGAGGATGGTTGGTGAGGGTGGGTGGTGAGTGTGAGTGGTGAGAGAAAGGGGTGAGTGGTGAGGGTGAGTGGTGAGGGAGAGTGGTGAGGGTGAGTAGTGGTGGTGAGGGTGAGTAGTGAGTGGTGAGGGTGAGTGGTGAGGGTGATTAGTGAGTAGTGAGTAGTGACGGTGAGTGGTGAGGGTGAGTGGTGAGCGTGAGTGGTGAGGGAGAGGGGTGAGTGGTGAGAGTGAGTTGCGAGGGTGATTGGTGAGGGTGAGTGGTGAGTAGTGAGGATGATTGGTGAGGGTGAGTAGTCAGGGTGAGTGGTAAGTGTGAGTCGGGAGGGTGAGTGGTGAGATTTAGTGGTGAGAGGCAGAGGTGTGGACTCGAGTCATGTGACTTGGACTCGAGTCAGACTCGAGTCATGAATTTGATGACTTGCGACTCGACTTGGACTTGCATAACAATGACTTTGTCCCACCTATGAGATGTGGACTCGAGTCATGTGACTTGGACTCGAGTCAGACTCGAGTCATGAATTTGATGACTTGCGACTCTACTTGGACTTGCATAACAATGACTTTGTCCCACCTCTGGTGAGAGGTGAGAGGTGTGTGGTGAGGGTGAGTGGTGAGGGTCAGTGTTGAGGGTGAGTATGAATGGTGAGGGTGAGTGGTGAGGGTGATTAGTGAGTAGTGAGTAGTGACGGTGAGTGGTGAGGGTGAGTGGTGAGCGTGAGTGGTGAGGGAGAGGGGTGAGTGGTGAGAGTGAGTTGCGAGGGTGATTGGTGAGGGTGAGTGGTGAGTAGTGAGGATGATTGGTGAGGGTGAGTAGTCAGGGTGAGTGGTAAGTGTGAGTCGAGAGGGTGAGTGGTGAGATTTAGTGGTGAGAGGCAGAGGTGTGGACTCGAGTCATGTGACTTGGACTCGAGTCAGACTCGAGTCATGAATTTGATGACTTGCGACTCGACTTGGACTTGCATAACAATGACTTTGTCCCACCTATGAGATGTGGACTCGAGTCATGTGACTTGGACTCGAGTCAGACTCGAGTCATGAATTTGATGACTTGCGACTCTACTTGGACTTGCATAACAATGACTTTGTCCCACCTCTGGTGAGAGGTGAGAGGTGTGTGGTGAGGGTGAGTGGTGAGGGTCAGTGTTGAGGGTGAGTATGAATGGTGAGGGTGAGTGGTGTTGGTGAGTGGTGAGGGTGATTGGTGAGTGGTGAGTGGTGAGGGGTGAGTGTGAGTGGTGGTGATGAGGGTGAGTGTTGAGGGTGAGTTGTGAGGGTGAGTGGTGGTGGTGAGGGTGAGTGGTGGTGATGAGGGTGAGTGTTGAGTGTGAGTGGTCAGGGTGAGTGGTGGTGGTGAGGGTGAGGATGTTTGGTGAGGGAGAGTGGTGAGTGGTGAGGGGTGAGTGGCGAGTGTGAGTGGTGAGAGAGATTGGTGAGAGGGAGTGATGAGGGAGAGTGGTGAGGGAGAGTGGTGAGGGAGAGTGGTGAGTGAGAGTGGTGGTGGTGAGGGTGAGGATGGTTGGTGAGGGTGGGTGGTGAGTGTGAGTGGTGAGATTCCAAAGAACACACGATGAGATGTTACTATCCTTTGTGCAAGCACTTCCAAGAGTTCATGAACAGTGAGCCTGGTGAAATTTGGGGAGCGCATCGTCAGTAGTGACCCTTTGGTTCCTAGGGTGTTTCGGCATTTCATACTATACACCCTCCCCAAAGGCGGCCAGCGACAGGGTGATCAATCCTACGCTTGCGTCCCATTCCCAATTAGTCATAGGAGTTGCCTTGTTGTTGGTAGCCAACATCCCATGGGACTATGCATGGCAGAGGCGTCCTCCTCCCTGAGTCAAGCATTGTTGACTGCATACCTCCTGGCCCTCTCACTTTGGGGCCCAGCTGGGGTCTTTCCTCTTCATCCAGAGCCACTGACTGCTGCCTTCTGCCGCCTCCGATACAGCTTTGATTGCCGAACGCTGGCTCTGGCCCTTAATTCCCAGGTCTCTAAGCAGTCTGGTTGTAGATGTTGCCACAAAACCTCTGCAGCCCACCTCCACTGGTCGGACTTCTGTGTTCCAGCCATGATGCCGTGCTTCGGCAGCTAGATCGGCATAGCGCAGATGTTTTCGCTCATAAGCCTCATCTACTGAGTCCTCCCAGGGTACTGTGAGCTCAATGATGAAGACCTTCTTGAGCGAACGGGACCAGAGCACCATGTCAGGTCTTAGGGTGGTAGTTGCGATCTCCGGAGGAAACACAAGTTGCCGGCCAATGTCAGCTAGCATTTCCCAGTCGCGGGCCAAGCACAGCTGGTCTCGCTCTATTGGTGTAGAGCCGCTCTTCGGTGGTTTAGCCCCTTCGCGGAAAAAGGTCGTCCGTAAGGGGTGTGATGCTGCTGGGGGTGGTAGGGAGTTGGTGGCAGCTCGCTTGTCCTCCATGGGCGGACGCAAGGTTTTTAAGGACTTGGTTGTGACGCCAAGTGTAGCGTCCTTGGGTGAGGCTTGTCTTACACCCGGTGAGAATGTGCCTGAGGTTGGCTGGCATGGAACAGAGGGCACAGTCCGGATCTTCACCATACCATTGGTGAAGATTAACTGGTGTTGGAAGGATGTCATATGTTGCTCTGATGGAAAAGCTCAACCGCCTCGCTTCCATGGCCCACAGATCCTTCCAGCTGATCTTCCTCTTCTCCACACTGTCCCATCGAGTCCACTGTCCTTGTTTGGCAAGAGAGACTGCCTTGGCCCACCTTGCAGCCTCCTCCTGATGGCGTACTTCCTGCACTACCATCTTCCGCCGCTCTGGTGTAGTGGCCTTACTCCAAGCAGCACGGCTAGTTAGCCCAAGGCCTCCTCTCCCTTGCTGAACATGACCCACAATGTCAGCATGTCTGAGGGCTGCTGTTGCCTCCTGGACTGCTTTTCCTGGCCTCCATTTGCGCCCAGTTGCCAAGGTCGGCGCATTGTTGCTCACCACTGGGTCTCGAGATTCATTCAGTGTCATCTGGAGCCTGGTTTTTGCACACTTGAATTCCTCGGTTAGACTGGTGAGGGGCAGCTTGAGGACACCATCTCCATAGAGGCCTATGGTGGTAAGGCATCGTGGAACTCCGAGCCACTTCTTTAAGTAGCTCGTGGCTCCTCTTTCCATCTTCTCCACTGTTGAGATTGGAACCTCATACACTGCTAGGGGCCACAACACCCGGGGTAGGAGACCAAACTGCAGACACCAGGCCTCTAACTTTCCAGGTAGCTGGGTGTTGTCGATGGACTGTAGGCTACTACTGATGTCTTTGCGCAGCTGTTGCACCTGGTCTTTGTCCTTCACGCTTGCATCATACCACCTTCCAAGGCTTTTTACCGGCTGCTCAGACACTGTTGGGATTTGGTCATCTCCGATGAAGAATTTCAGGTCACAGAGTACTCCCTTCACAATCGAGATGCTGCGTGACTTGGATGGTTTAATCTTCATACGGGCCCAGCTGATGTTCTCCTCGAGTTTTCTGAGCAGTCTCCTGGTGCATGGGACAGTGGTGGTCAATGTTGTAATGTCGTCCATGTAGGCTCTGAGTGGAAGGACGCGAAAACCAGAGTCGACTCGCTGTCCACCAGCAACCCATTTTGAGGATCTGATGATAACCTCCATTGCCATTATGAATGCCAATGGAGAAATGGTACATCCCGCCATTATACCTACATTCAGGCATTGCCATGAGGTGGTGAACTCTGAGGTGGTAAAGCAGAACTGCAGATCCTGAAAGTACGACTTCACCAGGGTTGTGATGGTGTCCGTATGTGGAAAAATCTGAAGGCAGACCACAGGAGTTCATGGGGCACAGAGCCAAATGCATTGGCGAGGTCGAGGAAGACTACATGGAGGTCCCTTTTCTCCACCTTGGCCATTTGGATCTGGTGCCAGATCATGCTGGAATGTTCCAAGCAGCCAGAGAACCCTGACATTCCTGCCTTCTGTACAGATGTATCGACGTACACATTCCTTTGCAGGTACTCGGCCATCCTCTGGGCAATGATCCTAAAGAAGATTTTACCCTCGACATTCAGTAAGGAGATTGGGCGGAATTGGCTGATGTTCACTGCATCCTTCTCCTTAGGGATCAGGACCCCGCCTGCCCTACGCCACACTTTGGGTATTATCTTCTTTTGCCAAGCTGTTCTCTAGAGGAACCTCAGGACGTCTGGTGCGTTCTTATACACTTTGTACGGGACTCCATTTGGCCCCGGGGCTGATGCTGTTCTTGCCCTTCAAACTGTGTTTTCCACCTCTTTCCATGTCGGAGGGCTGGTCTCAATATGATGTTCCGGGGGTTCAATGGGTGGGATATCTGATGGGATGGCCAGATGTTCATGTCGCTTTGAGTCAACGTTTGTTGTTCTCAGGTGCTCTTCTAGGTCTTTCTTTGTTGTTTTTAGAACTCCACTTTTTTCCTTCGTGAAGAGACTTTTAAGGAACTTGAAGGGATCTTTATAGAATCAAGTTCTAGTTTGTTCTTTCTTCCTTCTGCGCTTCCGTAGGTTCTCTGCTCTACGGAGGGATGCCAACCGGGTTTTGATGTCAGCCTGAAGTGCCTCTATGCCATCCTTTTCCACTTCCGAGGCTTTCTTCCACTGTTTCTTATGCTGTCTCCTTTCTTGAACGAGGCGCTTGATTTCTTGTTGCCTCCTGGAAACTGGTGGGGTTGGAACCTTTCTCCCGCCTTTTGCCTCTTGCACTCCACATCTTTCTGCCTCGTACTCATAGATGATGTCCCCCATCCTCTCCAACTTCTTCTCCACAGTGCCTCGAAGTTTCTCGAGGGTCAAGGTAAGGTCAGTATTCACTGTTTCCCACAACTTCTTGTCACTGGCGCCAGGCCACTTCACATACGGTCTGTGCCCTGGTAGTCTCCTCTCGATTGCAGGTCTCGGAGGCTGGGTGAGTTCCACTCCTGTTGTTGGTTCCACCTCAGTTGTTACTTCGGTGCTTGAGTTTACGTCCTCCATGACAGTGGTACTGATGCACTGCAAACTATGGTTTGCGTCCAGTTGCTGTGCTTCATTCGACTGATTTGATCGCTTTCGCAGAAAGTAATCAATGCGAGGAAGTAATCAATGCGAGAGAAAGGGGTGAGTGGTGAGGGTGAGTGGTGAGGGAGAGTGGTGAGGGTGAGTAGTGGTGGTGAGGGTGAGTAGTGAGTGGTGAGGGTGAGTGGTGAGGGTGATTAGTGAGTAGTGAGTAGTGATGGTGAGTGGTGAGGGTGAGTGGCGAGCGTGAGTGGTGAGGGAGAGGGGTGAGTGGTGAGAGTGAGTGGTGAGGGTGAGTGGTGAGAGAGAGTGGTGAGAGGGAGTGATGAGGGAGAGTGGTGAGGGAGAGTGGTGAGCGAGAGTGGTGGTGGTGAGGGTGAGGATGGTTGGTGAGGGTGGGTGGTGAGTGTGAGTGGTGAGAGAAAGGGGTGAGTGGTGAGGGTGAGTGGTGAGGGAGAGTGGTGAGGGTGAGTAGTGGTGGTGAGGGTAAGTAGTGAGTGGTGAGGGTGAGTGGTGAGGGTGAGTGGTGAGCGTGAGTGGTGAGGGAGAGGGGTGAGTGGTGAGAGTGAGTTGTGAGGGTGATTGGTGAGGGTGAGTGGTGAGTAGTGAGAATGATTGGTGAGGGTGAGTAGTCAGGGTGAGTGGTAAGTGTGAGTCGTGAAGGTGAGTGGTGAGATTTAGTGGTGAGAGGTGGGAGGTGAGTGGTGAGGGTGAGTGGTGAGGGTCAGTGTTGAGGGTGAGTATGAATGGTGAGGGTGAGTGGTGTTGGTGAGTGGTGAGGGTGATTGGTGAGTGGTGAGTGGTGAGGGTGAGTGGTGAATGTGAGTGGTGGTGATGAGGGTGAGTGTTGAGGGTGAGTGGTGAGGGTGAGTGGTGGTGGTGAGGGTGAGTTGTGGTGATGAGGGTGAGTCTTGAGTGTGAGTGGTCAGGGTGAGTGGTGGTGGTGAGGGTGAGGATGTTTGGTGAGGGAGAGTGGTGAGCGGTGAGGGGTGAGTGGTGAGGGTGAGTGGTGAGAGAGATTGGTGAGAGGGAGTGATGAGGGAGAGTGGTGAGGGAGAGTGGTGAGGGAGAGTGGTGAGGGAGAGTGGTGGTGGTGAGGGTGAGGATGGTTGGTGAGGGTGGGTGGTGAGTGTGAGTGGTGAGAGAAAGGGGTGAGTGGTGAGGGTGAGTGGTGAGGGAGAGTGGTGAGGGTGAGTAGTGGTGGTGAGGGTGAGTAGTGAGTGGTGAGGGTGAGTGGTGAGGGTGATTAGTGAGTAGTGAGTAGTGATGGTGAGTGGTGAGGGTGAGTGGCGAGCGTGAGTGGTGAGGGAGAGGGGTGAGTGGTGAGAGTGAGTGGTGAGGGTGATTGGTGAGGGTGAGTGGTGAGTAGTGAGGATGATTGGTGAGGGTGAGTGGTCAGGGTGAGTGGTAAGTGTGAGTCGTGAGGGTGAGTGGTGAGCGTGAGTGGTGGGTGGTGAGAGTGAGTTGTGAGGGTGAGTGGTGAGTGGTCAGTGGTGAGAGTGAGTGGTGAGTGGTGAAAGGTGAGTGGTGAGGGTGAGTGGTGAGGGTGAGTGTTGAGAGTGAGTATGAGTGATGAGGGTGAGTGGTGGTGAGTGTGAGTGGTTAGGGTGAGTGGTGTTGGTGAGGGTGAGTAGTGAGAGTGAGTGGTGATGGTGATTGGTGAGGGTGTGTGGTGGTGGTGAGGGTGAGTGGTGAGGGTGAGTGATAGTGATGAGGGTGAGGATGATTGGTGAGGGTGAGTGGTGAGCATGATTGGTGAGGGGAGAGTGGTGAGGGAGAGTGGTGAGGGAGAGTGGTGGTGGTTAGGGTGAAGATGGTTGGTGAGGGTGGGTGGTGAGCATGAGTGGTGAGGGAAAGGGGTGAGTGGTGAGGGATAGTGGTGAGGGTGAGTAGTGGTGGTGAGTGTGAGTAGTGAGTGGTGAGGGTGATTAGTGAGTAGTGAGTAGTGACGGTGAGTGGTGAGGGTGAGTGGTGAGCGTGAGTGGTGAGCATGAGTGGTGTGTGGTGAGGAGTGAGGAAGAGTGGTGAGGAAGAGTGGTGAGGGTGAGTGGTGAGGGTGAGTGGTGAGCGTGAGTGGTGAGCGAGAGGGGTGAGTGGTGAGGGTGATTGGTGAGGGTGAATGGTGAGTAGTGAGGATGATTAGTGAGGGTGAGTGGTGAGGGTGAGGAATAGTGGTGAGCGTGAGTGGTGTGGGAGAGGGGTGAGCGTGAGTGGTGAGAGTGAGTGGTGAGTGGTGAGGGTGAGTGGTGAGGGTGAGTGGTGAATAGTGAGGATGATTGGTGAAGGTGAGTGGTGAGGGTGAGGGTGAGTGGTGAGTGTGAGTGGTGAGGGAGAGGGGTGAGTGGTGAGGGAGAGAGGTGAGCGTGAGTTGTGAGGGAGATGGGTGAGTGGTGAGGGAGAGGGGTGAGTGGTGAATGGTGAGTGGGGAGGGTGAGTGGTGAGTGGTGAGCGTGAGTGTGAGTGGTGAGGGGGAGTGGTGAGGGTGAGTGGTAAGTGTGAGTCGTGAGGGTGAGTGGTGAGTGGTGAGAGGTGAGTGATGAGGGTGAGTGGTGAGAGGTGAGCGGTGAGAGTGATCGGTGAGGGTGAGTGGTGGTGGTGAGGGTGAGTGTTGAGGGTGAGTGTTGAGGGTGAGTGGTGAGGGTGAGTGTTGAGTGTGAGTGGTGAGGGTGAGTGGTGAGGGTGAGGATGATTGGTGAGGGTGAGTCGTGAGCATCAATGGTGAGGGAGAGGGGAGAGTGGTGAGGGTGAGTGGTGAGAGAGAGTGGTGAGGGAGAGTGGTGAGGGAGAGTGGTGGTGGTGAGGGTGAGGATGGTTGGTGAGGGTGAGTGGTGAGCGTGAGTCGTGAAGGTGAGTGGTGAGGGTCAGTGTTGAGGGTGAGTATGAATGGTGAGGGTGAGTGGTGTTGGTGAGTGGTGAGGGTGATTGGTGAGTGGTGAGTGGTGAGGGTGAGTGGTGAGTGTGAGTGGTGGTGATGAGGGTGAGTGTTGAGGGTGAGTGGTGAGGGTGAGTGGTGGTGGTGAGGGTGAGTTGTGGTGATGAGGGTGAGTGTTGAGTGTGAGTGGTCAGGGTGAGTGGTGGTGGTGAGGGTGAGGATGTTTGGTGAAGGAGAGTGGTGAGCGGTGAGGGGTGAGTGGTGAGGGTGAGTGGTGAGAGAGATTGGTGAGAGGGAGTGATGAGGGAGAGTGGTGAGGGAGAGTGGTGAGGGAGAGTGGTGAGGGAGAGTGGTGGTGGTGAGGGTGAGGATGGTTGGTGAGGGTGGGTGGTGAGTGTGAGTGGTGAGAGAAAGGGGTGAGTGGTGAGGGTGATTGGTGAGGGAGAGTGGTGAGGGTGAGTAGTGGTGGTGAGGGTGAGTAGTGAGTGGTGAGGGTGAGTGGTGAGGGTGATTAGTGAGTAGTGAGTAGTGATGGTGAGTGGTGAGGGTGAGTGGCGAGCGTGAGTGGTGAGGGAGAGGGGTGAGTGGTGAGAGTGAGTGGTGAGGGTGATTGGTGAGGGTGAGTAGTGAGTAGTGAGGATGATTGGTGAGGGTGAGAGGTCAGGGTGAGTGGTAAGTGTGAGTCGTGAGGGTGAGTGGTGAGCGTGAGTGGTGGGTGGTGAGAGTGAGTTGTGAGGGTGAGTAGTGAGTGGTCAGTGGTGAGAGTGAGTGGTGAGTGGTGAAAGGTGAGTGGTGAGGGTGAGTGGTGAGGGTGAGTGTTGAGGGTGAGTATGAGTGATGAGGGTGAGTGGTGATGGTGGTGAGTGTGAGTGGTTAGGGTGAGTGGTGTTGGTGAGGGTGAGTAGTGAGAGTGAGTGGTGATGGTGATTGGTGAGTGGTGAGAGGTGAGTGGTCAGGGTGAGTGGTGAGGGTGTGTGGTGGTGGTGAGGGTGAGTGGTGAGGGTGAGTGATGGTGATGAGGGTGAGGATGATTGGTGAGGGTGAGTGGTGAGCATGATTGGTGATGGGAGAGTGGTGAGGGAGAGTGGTGAGGGAGAGTGGTGGTGGTTAGGGTGAAGATGGTTGGTGAGGGTGGGTGGTGAGCGTGAGTGGTGAGGGAAAGGGGTGAGTGGTGAGGGTGAGTGGTGAGCGTGAGTGGTGAGCGTGAGTGGTGTGTGGTGAGGAGTGAGGAAGAGTGGTGAGGAAGAGTGGTGAGGGTGAGTGGTGAGGGTGAGTGGTGAGCGTGAGTGGTGAGCGAGAGGGGTGAGTGGTGAGGGTGAGTGGTGAGGGTGAATGGTGAGTAGTGAGGATGATTAGTGAGGGTGAGTGGTGAGGGTGAGGAATAGTGGTGAGCGTGAGTGGTGAGGGAGAGGGGTGAGCGTGAGTGGTGAGAGTGAGTGGTGAGAGGTGAGTGGTGAGGGTGAGTGGTGAATAGTGAGGATGATTGGTGAGGGTGAGTGGTGAGGGTGAGGGTGAGTGGTGAGTGTGAGTGGTGAGGGAGAGGGGTGAGTGGTGAGGGAGAGGGGTGAGTGGTGAATGGTGAGTGGTGAGGGTGAGTGGTGAAGGTGAGTGTTAGTGGTGAGTGGTGAGCGTGAGTGTGAGTGGTGAGGGGGAGTGGTGAGGGTGAGTGGTAAGTGTGAGTCGTGGGCGTGAGTGGTGAGAGGTGAGTGATGAGGGTGAGTGGTGAGAGGTGAGCGGTGAGAGTGATCGGTGAGGGTGAGTGGTGGTGGTGAGGGTGAGTGTTGAGGGTGAGTGGTGAGGGTGAGGATGATTGGTGAGGGTGAGTGGTGAGCGTGAGTGGTGAGAGAGAGTGGTGAGGGAGAGTGGTGAGGGAGAGTGGTGGTGGTGAGGGTGAGGATGGTTGGTGAGGGTGAGTGGTGAGCGTGAGTGGTGAGGGAGAGTGGTGATGGTGAGTAGTGGTGGTGAGGGTGAGTAGTGAGTGGTTAGGGTGAGTGGTGAGGGTGATTAGTGAGCAGTGAGGGTGAGTGGTGAGGGTGAGTGGTGAGTGGTGAGCGTGAGTGGTGAGCGTGAATGGTGAGTGGTGAGGAAGAGTGGTGAGGAAGAGTGGTGAGGGGTGAGTGGTGAATGGTAAGGAATAGTGGTGAGGAAGAGTGGTGAGGGTGAGTGGTGAGTAGTGAGGGTGAGTGGTGAGGGTAAGTGGTGAGTAGTGAGGGGTGAGTGGTGAGGTTGAGTTGTGAGTGGTAAGCGTGAGTGGTGAGTGGTGAGGGGTGAGGAAGAGTGTTGAGGAGGAGTGGTGAGGAAGAGTGGGGAGGAAGAGTGGTGAGTGGTGAGAGTGAGTGGTGAATGGTGAGGAATAGTGGTGAGGAAGAGTGGTGAGGGTGAGTGGTGAGTAGTGAGGGTGAGTGGTGAGGTTAAGTGGTGAGGGAGAGGGGTGATTGGTGAGGGTGAGTGGTGAGCGTGAGTGGTGAAGGTGAGTGGTGAGTAGCGAGGGTGAGTGGTGAGGGAGAGGGGTAAGCGTGAGTGGTGAGGGAGAGGGGTGAGTGGTGAGAGTGAGTGGTGAGTGGTAAGGGTGAGTGGTGAGGGTGAGTGGTGAGTAGTGAGGATGATTGGTGAGGATGAGTGGTGAGGGTGAGGGTGAGTGGTGAGCGTGAGTGGTGAGGGAGAGGGTGAGTGGTGAGAGAGAGGGGTAAGCGTGAGTGGTGAGGGAGAGGGGTGATTGGTGAGTGGTGAGGTTGAGTGGTGAGTAGTGAGCATGATTGGTGAGAGTGAGTGGTGATCGTGAGCGGTGAGGGTGAGTGGTGAGTAGCGAGGGTCAGTGGTGAGGGAGAGGGGTGAGCGTGAGTAGTGAGGGAGAGGGGTGAGTGATGAGAGTGAGTGGTGAGTGGTGATAGGTGAGAGGTGAGTGGTGAGGGTGAGCGGTGAGGGTGAGTGTTGAGGGTGAGTATGAGTGGTGAGGTTGAGTGGTGGTGGTGAGGGTGAGTGGTGAGAGTGAGTGGTGAGTGTGATTGGTGAGTAGTGAGTGGTGAGGGTGAGTGGTGGTGGTGACGGTGAGGGTGAGTGGTGGTGATGAGGGTGAGTGTTGAAGGTTAGTGTTGAGGGAGAGTGGTGGTGGTGAGGGTGAGTGTTGAGTGTGAATGGTCAGGGTGAGTGGTGGTGGTGGTGAGGGTGAGGATGATTGGTGAGGGTAAGTGGTGAGCGTGAGTGGTGAGGGGTGAGTGGTGAGAGAGAGTGGTGAGGGTGAGTGGTGAGGGTGAGTGTGAGTGATGGTGAGTGTGAGTGGTGAGTGATAGTGAGTGGTGAGTGATAGTCCGTGGTGAGTGGTGAGGTAGAGTGTTGATGGTGAGTGGTGAGGGTGAGTGAGGGAGAGTGATGAGGGAGAGTGGTGAAGGTGTATATATTTTTGCCTATGATGACAGCAGTACATGCTGACGTTTTGTATGTTATATGTAAAAGCTAAATGTGTGAATGTGTGTGTCTGTTGGAAATGTTAAGCAAACTTGGCGACGGTAATAGGGCGATTCTAAAATAATCTACAACCTTCGATGATTGCTTTGCGCGATTCAAAGAATCGATTCCTGGCGCGCTGGGGGTTTACATTTTTAATTACAGAGTTTATTTTCATTGGTATGTTATGTTTTAAAGTTTTCAGGAGTTTTTAATTATATTTTTGACCCGGTCAACGCCGGATATTTCCCATTCGTAGCAGTTTATATCGACTCTATAACCAACTTATATTAAACGGGAATAAGCAGATTCTAAATGAATCTACAACCTTAGATTCCTTTACGCGCGATTCAGAGAATCGATTCTTGGCGTGGTCGGATTTAAAATTTTAATTACACAATTGTATTTTCATTGGTATGTTATGTTTTAAAGTTTTAAGAAGATGTTAAATGTATTTTCCCCTGGGCAACGCTGGGTATATCGAGTTCATAGCACAATGTCTTCACCTTACAAGTGTGGGGTGTCGAGGCCTAGTACCCTGCAGAGCCTCCGGCCTCGCCAAGATTGCCCACCTGGCTGAGGCTGGGTGCTGGGGCCGCTACCCCCCCCCCCAACGCTACAATAATACTGTCGAATCGCTATAATTTTATTATCTACCGACCCTATAATAGTAATTGCACACATTGGGGTGGGGGGGGGGGGGGAGTGAAGAGGACGTGTAACTTTGATGAATTTATCTCAGCGTCGCGTGTTAATGCATGTGCATATTTTTAACGGGAATTAAAAATGGCGTCCACCCTGCAGCGACGGCGTTGCTGCCCATTGGCAAGGGCAACCGCCCGTTGCCAGGGGCAACCGCCCTCGCGCATGCGCATCAGCGTGCTTCGTCGCGCGCTGGTCGGCAAACGTAAATAAATAAATAAAGATAAATCACACTCAATCGATCATCGGACCGCTTTAAAGTTTAGGAACGAAAAATCGAAAATGCCTATTCCCACCGCGGGGCCGGGGTGTGCTCACCGGCAAAATTTTATCTCGGCGAACCCCACGGCGCGAGAGCCAAATCCCCCGCAAGCGAGCGTACGCAGACAGACGGACGGACAGATGGACAGACAGACAAAAATGAATTATATAGGTTAGATATACACAACCAGCTCTGTCATTCTGTGATTAATGCGGCACGAATTGGTTGAAGTGTATCACGTGACCGCGAGCAAGCAGTAAACCAGAGGTGTGCTCCTCCCAAACATGTACACCCCCGGATTGGTTGAAGTGCGTCACGTGACCGCGAGTAAGCAACCGGGTGAGTGAGAGTGAGGAGAAGGGTGAGTGAGAGTCAGGAGATGGGTGAGTGAGAGTGAGGAGAAGGGTGAGTGAGAGTGATGAGAAGGGTGAGTGAGAGTCAGGAGATGGGTGAGTGAGAGTGAGGAGAAGGGTGAGTGAGAGTGAGGAGAAGGGTGAGTGAGAGTCAGGAGAAGGGTGAGTGAGAGTGAGGAGACGGGTGAGTGAGAGTCAGGAGACGGGATTAGTGAGAGTCAGGAGACGGGTGAGTGAGAGTGAGGAGAAGGGTGAGTGAGAGTGAGGAGACGGGTGAGTGAGAGTCAGGAGAAGGGTGAGTGAGAGTGAGGAGACGGGTGAGTGAGAGTCAGGAGACGGGATTAGTGAGAGTCAGGAGACGGGTGAGTGAGAGTGAGGAGAAGGGTGAGTGAGAGTGAGGAGACGGGTGAGTGAGAGAGGCAGAGCCGTGCTCCGTCCACTGCTGCCCCGTAGCAGAGCCGTGCTCTGTCCATTACATTAGTACTGGAGTTTTTTTGTGCTTAAAACCACTGCTGGATGAAGGCCTACCGCACGCTGTGTGAGTGGATCGTAAGGATTTACTTTACCAGTCTGTTGGGGGCCGCCGCACGCTGTGGTTGTTAGGGGGCACCGCAGGCTGTGGTTGTTCGTGGGTGCCTGTGGCACCCCCGAACAACCACATACTTGTTATTTCATAATACGATTCCAGGCCGCACTAAGCCTGTAGCTGTCAGAACGATTAAAGTTATTTCTATTTCTCTCAATTTCAATCGATTCTCTAATTAGTCTTTTCCAGTAATAATTAGTTTTACACAACACTTCAACGTTATCAAAATCAATTGATTGTCCTTGTTGGCAAGCATGTTCTGCCACTGCCAACAGTTGTGTTTGAGATAATTTAATATTTCTTTGTTATTTTAGTCTTACGCTGATGTTACGTACCGTCTGACCAATATAGCATCCGATATACACCTTCTGTTGACAATTTAGGTAATTCGTCTTTAGTGCAAGATACTAGTTTTTTATTGTGTACTGTACCAAATATTACTGTAATGTTTTACTTTTGCGAAACACAGGCCAATTTGTCAGTTACTCCTGAGATATGGTATTTTAATTGTTTTAACAATCTGATCGCTTTCAGCAGTGTTGCTTTGTGATCTTGATTTGGCATTTAGTGCTCAGTTAATTTGAGTATTATTGTAGCCATTCTGTCGTAGACGTTATAAAGTAACAGCATGCAATAAAATCTGGGAAAAAAAATCTCCAAGGATATAATCCACCCCTGGTTTGGAGTCTTTGTCTTGAACTCTTCGTTGTAATTCATGCAAAAATATCCTTCGAATGTATAAATCATCTCAATGTAACTCCACATCAAAGTGCTGTTCAAACATTGACAAGTGGCATTATTGGTGTAAAAGGAGTTGCAATCATAATTTAATATTTGGGCGCATAAAACCATTCAGCCAGCAAAAATTACGATGATTGGTGAATGTCAAATGGTAACCATAATTTAGGAATTTTACACAGATTTTACAGCATATTAATCCATATACCCGAGTGGAATATCTTTTTTATTGTTCCGGAAGGCAGATTCGAAGACGTAAACAACAGCAACATGTGACACATATAGCACCTGTGGAAAATGTGAACGTAGAATGATCCATGACGAGAACGAATGACTCTCGTCAAGATCCAAGAAGTGTGATCAATTGCTGAATCAAAAGTATAACTATTTTTAAAAGGTGCAAGGGACATAATTACATTCTTTTCACCCACTTATACAAATTAATTTTCTGTCACAACTATAGTGATGGTTAATATTTGCCTATTGGTATGAGTCTACATTTTCTTGGTTCTTTCGGTAAAGTCACGTAGAAGGGAAGAAATGAAATAATAAAAATAAAACATAATAAAATGAAATAATTCTCACGACGTTTCGGCTACAACGCAAGCAGCCGTCTTCAGGAAGACGGCTGCCGTCTTCAGGAAGACGGCTGCTTGCGTTGTAGCCGAAACGTCGTGAGAATTATTTCATTTGTTGTAGCCGAAACGTCGTGAGAATTATTTCATTTTATTATGTTTTATTTTTATTTTATTACTTCCCTTCTACGTGACTTTACCGAAAGAACCAAGAAGATGAATCCCTGCAGTCACGAAAGCTTTGAATCTAAAAAAAATGAGTCTACATTGTCTATTTAATTCGTTGTGTCACTATTCGTGCCGTGATCTTCATCGTGACACTACCCCTCGCGTTATACAGCTAACTTAGACACATTCCACATGTGACACCATTAAGGTATCTAAAGCCTTGGGAGTAAACAGTGTCGATTGGAGGAGAGAATTTTGTTTTCTTAACATTCATTGTTGAATCAATGAATGTAGGATAACATTAAATATTATAACTAAAATAAAGTGCACAAATTAGGCCAAAGTTGGATTTTTTAAAATTATATCCGGGATGGAACACCAAGTTACATCACTACACGACGTCCTTCAATGTGAAACCGTCATTTCGATTGATGATCCAGCACGCACTGTTTCACGCCACTCTCTCACTGAATCCGTCGTTCAGTCGCCTATGTACCACTTCATTCACTGTTAACATGAGTCATGTTGAAAATCAAAGCACGGAATTAATTTCATGACCAATGTTGACGACTACCTCTACCAGACTGAATGCGTGGTCGCATTTATTATGTGTTCAACCAACGTACTGCGAGTCCGAAAATTGCTCTTTCTGATTCATTCCGTGACATTCTTGAATTTGAAATTCCCTCCTAACATAGTTTTTACAAAGTTCCCCAATCTAGTTCAGTTTATTAAGCTCATAACCTCTGATCTTTTGTGAATTCAATCATATTGGGGATTTTTTTCTCACCACTCTTTGCCATTTGCTGCCTGCCACGTCCTATTTTAAACTTTTGGTTCTTTGCTCAGCAATCATATTAAAATGAACACAGCATTCATGAGCGCTGTATAAAAATCCACATACATTATCAATCAGGTTGATGCTCCTGTCTACTGAGCACAGATTTTTTATAAAATGCAGGTAGATATAAATGAAAATACAATAATGTCCCAGCCACACCTCATTGCCCCGAAGCTGAACAGCAGGTTGCTCGTGTTTCATACCCCCCCACCCGCTCACCAAGCTCACAACTACCCAGCTCGAACCTTACTCATTTAGCACACAAGTCGCGCTTTTATCCGTTTCATTGTTAAATAATCAGATAATCTTCTTGGTTCTTTCCGTAAAGTCACGTAGAAGGGAAATAATAAAATAATAAAAATAAAACAATGAAATACAATTCTCACGACGTCTCGGCCACAACGCAAGCAGCCGTCCTCAGGTGAAGAACAGGTTCACCTGAGGACGGCTGCTTGCGTTGTGGCCGAGATGCCGTGAGAATTGTAATCTATTGTGTTTTATTTTTATTATTTTATTATTTCCCTTCTACGTGACTTTACCGAAAGAACCAAGAAGATGAATCCCTGCAGTCACGAAAGCTTTAAATCGAAATTTAATCAGATAATATGAAGGAAACAGTTAATGGTCATGTCAGTGCGATTGAGACTGTTATAACACTTTTCATGATCTGGTTTTGGGACGTCGTCAATGACAGTACCTTCAGTGCTGATCCATTTAATGTTTTGCCACAGGAACAGATTTTGAATTACAATGAGAGAACACAGAACAAACTTGAATGAAAACATTTAAATGAACATGATGACCATTTTATTTGGTAAATATGAAATCGTGGCCCTAAAAGATTGAATACTAATGCAGAAAAAACACAATGAAAACAATATGGTAGAAACATTTCATGCACAAACAATTAAAAACGCTTGATATAAAATATAAATATATACCAGGAGCGGGTTCTAGATGTCATACTTTAATTGGAAACAACTGCCCTTTCAAGTAAGAATGAAGGATATCATTTGGACTAGATTCCACAACTATGGACATGATCAAAAATCATAAAACGACATTATGAACTTCTATATCCTCGAATAAACACAGTTTCAGATAATATTACTCTGAGCTAATATATATTATAAAAGGGCATTTGATTCAATTTCATCCGAGTTGCCACAATCTCTACAGCCTGAAGAAAATTGTATTGAACATATTACAACTGTGATACAGATGTCATAAAGTAACAGCATGAAATTAAATCTGGAAAAAAATGATCAGGAATCTTCAAGGCTATTCACTGTCACACGAGAAGATATCGATCAAATCTATAGATTGTAAAAATATAGACATATGAATGGTGAATGCACCATCTCATATTTGCAAACAGTCATTAATGCATTAACAGGAATGAACGTCAGAAAATGACTGACTTAAACATAACTGAATACATTTGGCAAAAATAAAATTTGAGCGTTTAAATGTCATGAACAAGATGAGAGAGTTTAACTTTATTTATTTCGACGGATTAATTTGAACGTAACATTTGTAATATGAGCAAGGACAGGGTCACGTGAGTGGGGGCGCAGTCAGGGTCACGTGAGGAGGAGGAGTCAGGGTCACGTGAGGGGGAGGATATAGGGTGAGAACCAGAAGGGGATCGGGAGTCGAGAGAGAATAGAGATGGAGCTCGTGTTAACGGGTCTGCTTTGGGAGACGTGCTTGATATACTTAGACGATGTTATCGTTTTCAGCCGCACGTTTGAGGAACATTTACGGAGGTTGGACGTGGTGTTTTCCAGAATGCGTTCTGCCAATTTGAAATTTAAGCCCAAAAAGTGTCACCGCTTACAACGATCCGTGCGCTATTTGGGCCACATTGTCAGTTTCGACGGGGTCGCCACGGACCCGGAGAAGACGGTGTGCATCCGTAACTGGTCGACTCCGGCCTCAGTGGGCGACGTGCGTCGGTTCGTTGGGTTTGCTTCATATTACCGCCGGTTCGTTCCAAACTTTGCCACGATCGCTAGGCCGTTGCACCTCCTTACGGCTAAAGGCCGGAGTTTCAGCTGGGGACCGACGGAAGAGGCGGCGTTTCAGGGCCTGCGTGGTCGTTTGGCGTCGGCACCGACGTTAGAATATCCAGATTTCACTCGACCTTTTATTCTGGATACTGACGCTAGTGACACCGGGATTGGGGCTGTTCTCTCCCAGTCTAGGAACGGCGTTGAACGTGTGGTGGCTTACGGTAGCCGCGTGTTGTCTCCTGCGGAGACCCGTTACTGCGTTACTCACCGCAAACTTTTGGCCATTGTACATTTTCTTCGCCAATATCGGCCGTATTTGTACGGCCGTACGTTTATTGTGCGCACGGACCATGCGGCTTTGCAATATGCCCTGCGAGTTGACCAACCGTCTGGCCAATTGGCACGATGGTTGGAAACGCTGCAGGAATTTTCGTTCGATATTCAGTATCGGAAGGGGTCGTGTCACGCGAACGCGGACGCACTCTCCAGATTGCCGCCGGGGTCCCTTTGCGCTTGCGCTTGGGGCACGAATAGGTGTACGCGGGTTCCGCAACTCCCTCGGCCTGTTGTGTCCGCTGTCGAGGTGCCCGAGGCTCCCGTATGCCCGGGACCGGCTGAGGTGCCCGAGGCTCCCGTGTGTCCGGGACCGGCTGAGGTGCCCGAGGCTCCCGTGTGTCCGGGACCGGCTGATGGCGTTTTGAACCTGCCGCGTTCGGTATGGGTTCGCGAGCAATTGCTCGATGAGTCGCTGGGAGCCATGCGGGGTCGGGCTGCGATGGGGACGGGGGGCCCGCTGTCCGGTGGGACGCCGGGAGCCGCTCTCTGGGATGGGTTGCTGATGTGGAGGGAAGGGTTGCACGATCGCTGGCGTCTGGTGGTGCCATCGTCGTTACGGTACGAGTTGGTTCGGACTCTGCACTCCGAGACGTTGTTACATCTCGGGGTGCAGAAAACCTTGTTGACGTTGCAGCGGGACTACTTCTGGCACGGCATGACGACCGATGTCGTCGGGCACATTCGGGCGTGTCCCGACTGTGCCTGGCGGAAGCCGCCTAAACACCCATATGTTCCACCAGTGCAGTCCATACAGGTGTCTCGGATTAACGAGTTGGTGGCGTTGGATATTTTGGGGCCTTTCCCACCGTCCGCTCAGGGGAATACATTTTTGTTGGTCGGGGTGGAATATCTTTCCCGCTGGGCGATGGCTTGGCCCTTGCCTGAGCAGTCGGCGGTGTCTATCACGGACGCGTTCCTGTTCGGATATGTAATGGACAAAGGGTGCCGGAAAGGTTGCTCACAGACCAAGGGCGAAATTTTTCTTCTAAATTATTGGCTGAGGTGTGTGCTGCACTGGGGACCAAGAAAGTTTGAACGTCTCCCTACCACCCGCAAACAGATGGCATGGTGGAACGGCTTAATCGGACCCTGTCGGCCATGCTCGCGTGGCGGAGGCACGGGAGGGGGCCAGATTGGCTACGGCCAAGACTCAGGCCCGGAACGAACGTTGCGCTCGGTGCTTGGATGGGGAATCCCCCTGGCGAGTGGGGAACATGGCCTGGCTGCACTGCCCGCAGGTGTGGGTGGGGACCTCCCCTAAGTTGCACAAACCATGGCAGGGGCCGGTTGTGCTTATTGAGGTGCCTAGTCCGCAGTCCGCGCGTGTTCGTTTCGGATCGCGGCGCTGGTACGTACATACGTCTCGATTGACATCCTACGTGGCCCCACAGCCGGATGCGTCATCTCCTAATGTTGCCTTGCCGGTGTCTGTTGCATCCGACGCGCCACTGACTTTGCCTGTTCAACCTGCAAGCGCGCCTGTCGTGCCTTCTACAGACGGACCGGCCGTGACACGGACGGAGACAGTGATTTCTGCTCCGGGTGGGCCTACCACGGCGACGGGGACACTTGACCCCGCCGCCCCTCCAACCCCGCCGCGGACGCACTTGCAGGAGACCCCGGCGACGGGTCTCTCTGGGGAACGGGACTCTGAAATTGACAGGACTCCAACAGCGGCGGGCGGTTCCGATCCCGCCGCTCCTAAAACCCTGTCGCGGTCACGGTCTGTGCAGGGGCCGCTCCCCATTCGGGACGGGCCGGCGACCTGCACGCGTTCCAAGTCCCTTTCCTTTCGTTAAGTATTCTATTTATTGTTGTTGTTGTGTTGTTGTTATAATTTCCGTTTGTCTTGTGACGCCTGATTGCTGTACTGTTGCTCACATTATTTTGTTCTGTTGCAGCCGGGTACAGCTGGGTTTTTCTACGGGGGGGGGGGGGGGGTCATGTAATGCGAGCAAAGACAGGGTCACGTGAGTGGGGGCGCAGTCAGGGTCACGTGAGGGGGAGGATATAGGGTGAGAACCGGAAGGGGATCGGCAGTCGAGAGAGAATAGAGAAGGAAGAGGCCACGCGGAGTGCTGGCGAGGAGTGGCACGATTGCCACGAGGTCGGAGTCACGGCACCGTCGGCCAGCGGGGTACGTGGAGCAGCGGGGTGGCTGCAGAGTGTGCGGGAGCACACGGAGCAGCAGAGTGGCTGCTGAGTGTGCGGAGTCACACGGAGCAGCAGGGTGGCTGCAGAGTGTGCGGAGCACACGGGCAGCGGTGTTGCTGCAGAGAGAGAGAGAGAGCGAAGGACTCGAACGACGTGCGGAGGCACGAGACGGAGAAGGTGCGGGTCCGACCGGAGACATCGCGGGGTGTGAGCAAGAACCCAATAAAAGGACAGACGGAGACCAACATCGCCTGAGAGTCCTTTATTACACATTTACCATTTCTTATGCATGTTTTTGTTTCTTGTAGTGTTCGTGTGAGAGCAATAATGTTTTTTTTACAATCCACCCTTGGTTTAGAGTCTTTATCTTCAACTCTTCGTTGTAATTCTTACAAAAATACCCTTCGAATGCATAAATCATCTCAATGTACTGCATATCAAGGTGCTGTCCAAACATTGACACATGTCATTATTGGTGGAAAAGGAGTTGCAATCATAATTAAATATATTTAGGCGCATTAAACCATTCAGGCAGCAAAAATGAAGATGATTGGTGAATGTCAATTGGTAACCTTAATAAAGGAATTGTACACCGATGTTATAGCATATTATTCCATATACCTGAGTGGAGTATCTTGTTTTATTGTTCCGGATGGCAGATTCGAAGACGTAAACAACAGCAACATGTGACACGTATAGCACCTGTGGAAAATGTGAACGTTGAATGATCCATGACGAGACCGAATTACTCGAGTCAAGATCCAAGGAGTGTGATCAACTGCTGAACCAAAATTATAATTATTTTCAAAAGGTGTAAGAGACATGATTACATTCTTTTCACCCACTTATCCAAATTAATTTTCTGTCACAGCTATAGTGATGAATAATATTTGCCTATTGATATAAGTCTACATTGTCTATTTAATTCGTTGTGTCACTATTCGTGCCGTGATCCTTATCGTGACACCACCCCTTTCGTTATACAGCTAACCTAGACACATTCCACATGTGACACCATTAAGGTATATAAAGCCTAGGGGGTAAACAGTGTCGATTGGAGGAGACAATTTTGTTTTCTTAACATGCATTGTTGAATCACGAATTGTAGGATAACATTAAATATTATAACTAAAATAAAGTGCACAAATTAGGCCAAAGTTGGATTTTTAAAAATTATTTCCGGGATGGAACACCAAGTTACATCACTACACGACGTCCTTAAATGTGAAACCGTCATTTCGATTGATGATCCAGCACGCACTGTTTCACGCCACTCACTCACTGAATCTGTCGTTCAGTCGCCTATGTATCACTCTTCATTCACTGTTACCATGAGTCATGTTGAAAATCAAAGCACGGAATTAATTTCATGACCAATGTTGACGGCTACCTCTACCAGACTGAATGCGTGGTCTCATTTATTATGTGTTCAACCAACGTACTGCGAGTTCGAAAATTGCTCTTTCTGATTCATTCCGTGACATTCTTGACTTTGAAATTCCCTCCTAACATAGTTTTTACCAAGTTCCCCAATCTAGTTCAGTATATTAAGCTCATAACCTCTGATCTTTTGTGAATTCAATCATATTGGGGATTTTTTTTCTCACCACTCTTTGCCATTTGCTGCCTGCCACGTCCTATTTTAAACTTTCGGTTCTTTGCTCAGCAACCATATTAAAATGAACACAGCATTCGTGAGCGCTGTATAAAAATCCATATACATTATCAATCAGGTTTATGCTCCTGTCTACTGAGCACACATTTTTAAAAAATGCAGGTAGATAAAAATGAACATACAACAATGTCCCAGCCACACCTCATTGCCCCGAAGCTGAACAGCAGGTTGCTCGTGTTTCATACCCCTCCCCCCCGCTCACCAAGCTCGCATCTCCCCAGCTCGAGCCTTACTCATTTAGCACACAAGTCGCGCTTTTATCCGTTTCATAGTTAAATAATCAGATAATTTTCTTGGTTCTTTCGGTAAAGTCAGGTAGAAGGGAAATAATAAAATAATAAAAATAAAACACAATAAAATACAATTCTTACGACGTCTCGGCCACAACGCAAGCAGCCGTCCTAAGGTGGAGAACAGGTCCCTCCGAAAGACAGCGTCCATTCGGACGACGGCTGCTTGCACAGCGTCCATTCGGAGCGTTTAAATGTCATGCACAAGATGAGAGAGTTTAACTTTATTTCTTTCGACGGATTAATTTGAACGTAACATTTACCATTTCTTATGCATGTGTAACAGGTTCCAGAGACACTTGTAGAGGTAACTTCTTTATTACAATACAACACTCCAACAGTCCAACAGTCCTGATACTCTGTTACAGCCTAGGTACACAGCCTAGTTACACAGCCTAGATACTCTACTCTGGCTACGCTCCGGAACTCGCCCTCACAAGGTCGTAGAGTCGGGAGTTCCAGAGTCCCAGCGCTGGCTCTCACAACATCCCAGGGTCTTCAGATGGCTGGTCGTGGGTCTTGGGTCTTGAGTTACAACTGGGCCCCGATCGTCCAGGGAGCTCTCCTTTTATGCCTGGTACAACGAGGGGTGGGGCCGTGTGCGCCCCCAGATATCCCACAGAGCACACACAGCCCCCCCCTTTGGCGGCGCCAAGGGGATTAAGCGTCTGGACCTCCTGGGAACTCAACGCCTGGCGCCCAGAGGCTTAAGCGTCTGGACCCACCTGGGAACCCAGAGCCCCCAGCAGCCCCTCCCTTCTTATGTCACTACATTACCCCCGTCTACGTAGCCTCCAGCCGACCCGGCTGTCAAAAAAAAATACAATTGTACAATAAATTATTTGTTAACCATCAGAATGAGTGTGTGACAAATCAAGAAAAAAAATGAGAAGAAAGCGCCTCTCCCCCTCCTGTGGTCACCGATGCAGAACAACACTGTATAAACACATATATGCAGGATGAACGCACGCCCCAATCGCCCACTATACATGATGGAAAGGTGAGTGGCGTCGCGTTGGGACGAGAGTTCGTGGGCGGGGGTCATGAAAATCGTTTGAGTTTTGAGCGAGTCCGAGTGGCAGGTCCATCGGTCGCGACGGAGGCGGGAGGGGACCGACGACCCGCTGTTGCGCTTGTGTCCTGGGTCGCTGATCCCGCGGGCAAGCTTGTTCCCGCTGGGTCGGCCGTGGCGGATTTCATTCCCAAGGCACCTGCCCGAGAGTTAGAAGCAGCATCATCGCGGCGCGACTCGTCAGACATGTCGCGCTCTCGGCCCCGGAGATGTGAAGGAGGTGTGTAGGGTTGAATGTAAGGTTTTAGACGTGACGGGTGCACGAACCAACGTCGCTTGCCATGCTGGATCCTGACACACTGCGGGCGGAGAACGCGAATAATAACAACCGGCCCTCTCCAAGGCTTAAGCAGTTTTGAGGAAGTAGCCAATGGTACCTGCGGGCAGTGGAGCCAGGCGCGGTCCCCTTCTACCCAAACGTGGCGGGATGTGCGGAGATTCCGCAACCGCTCGTTGGCAAGCTGACGGGCTTCTGAGTTATTTTGAGCAGCCTCCCGGGCATCTACGAGACGACGCACATTAGCACGGATGTGGTCGGCAATCTTAGCCTTAGGTGCGGGCTGTTTAATGTGCAATTGTACGTCGATTGGGGGGCAAACCTCCCTACCATACATAAGATAGAATGGCGAGTACCCCGTGGCAGCATGGGGCGCCATTCTATAGGCGGCCAAGACACCAGGTATGTGGAGATCCCAATCAGTCTGTGACTCAGACACCTGGTGGCTTAGCATGGAGGTAAGTGTCCTATGTAATCGCTCGACCATACCGTCAGTCTGGGGGTGATATGGCGAGGTGCGAATTTTGTGTGTCCCTAGCAGGTTGCACACATCCCGCAACAGGGTGGAAGAGAAATTTTTCCCTTGGTCGGTCAGCAGGCGTTCGGGAGCACCCTTGTCCAGGACGTAGCCCTGGAAAAAGGCCTCTGTAATGGCTGCTGCAGACTGGTTGGGGAGTGGCCAGGCCATGGCCCATCGGGTAAAATATTCGACCCCAACCAAAAGGTACTTATTACCCCGAGGAGTAGCGGGAAACGGACCCAAAATATCCAATGCGACGATCTCATTGACCCGGGAAACTTTAATGGATTGGAGCGGCGGGCAGGACGGCCTAGCAGGTGGTTTCCGCCGTGCACATTCTGTGCAACCTTGCACAAGGTCAGCCACATCGTTTGCCATGCCCGGCCAGAAAAATTCCAATTGGATTTTAGCTAGTGTTTTCTGAACACCCAAGTGCAAGAGGCGACTGTGGGTTTCCCACACAAGTCGTCCCCGCAGGGAGGTGGGCACCACCAATGTGTGGGATTGGGACCCCCCATCCCAATGCATGAGGACGCCTTCCCGGATGACATATGATACGGGGCCCCCCTGCCCCCTGTGACCCTCGGCATCCCTAGCGCGGCGTCTCAATTTGAGGAGGGAGACGTCTTCCATCTGAAGACGTCCCCAGTCGTCCAACCCGAGGCCCAGCAATGCGTCCTGCGGAACTTGCGTGGAGGGAGCCCCGTGGTCCCCGACCCCATCCCCGGTCGCGGCCGCGAGGGATGGGGGCGGTACCCCGTCAGGCTGCCTACAATGCCCCGCACCCAAAAAACAAGCAAAGCGCCCATTGTTCGGCAGTCGCGACAACCCGTCGGCGTTCCCGTGTTGAATCCCCTTGCGGTAAATGACAGTGAACGCAAAGTCCTGGAGGATCTCGAGCCAACGCGAGAGCTGTCCAGATGGTTGGTCCACTCGCAAGGCGTATTGTAGCGCCGCGTGGTCGGAGCGTACTGTGAAATGCCTGCCATACACGTATGGCCTGTACTGCTTTATGAAAAAAACGATAGCAAGCAATTCGCAGCGCGTCACGCAGTAACGTTGCTCCGCGGGCGACAGCACCCTGCTGCCATAGGCGACGACGCGCTCCACTCCATTGACAATTTGCGACAGCACCCCTCCAATTCCGGTGTTGCTGGCGTCTGTATCCAGAATGAACGGAGTGGTAAAATCTGGATAAGACAGGGTAGGAGCATCGACCAGTGCTTTTCGGACGGCATTGAACGATGCCTGTTCTAACTCTCCCCATCGGAGTTTGACCCCTTTGGCCGTTAATGCGTAGAGGGGCTTCGCAATAGATGCGAATCCCGCAACAAATCGTCGATAATATGAGGCGAAGCCGATAAAACTCCGCACCTCTCCAACAGAGGTAGGAGTTGGCCATGAGCGCACGCAATTTGTCTTTTCGGGGTCCGTGGCAATTCCCGAGCGGCTGACAATATGGCCCAAATAACGAACCGAATCCCTCATGAGGTGGCATTTTTGCGGTTTGAATTTGAGGTTAGCCGCTCGCATTTTAAGGAAAACTGCCTTCAATCGCGTGAGGTGTTCATCAAAAGTTTTGCTGAACACGATTACATCGTCGAGGTAGATTAGGCAAGAATCCCACTGGAGCCCAGCGAGGACCAGCTCCATCAGGCGCTGGAACGTCGCCGGGGCCGAGTGAAGACCCATGGGAAGTCTGTTGAATTGGAATAGTCCCTGCGGCGTGCGAAAGGCCGTCTTTGGTTTGGATGCGTCATCAAGGGGTAGCTGCCAAAACCCCGAGAGGAGATCCAAGGTGGAGAAGTAATGCGCACCTGCTAAGGCATCGAGCGACTCGTCCATCCTGGGAAGCGGGTAGGCGTCGGCCACAGAAATCTTATTAAGTTTCCTGAAGTCAACACAAAAGCGGAGGCTCCCGTCGTGCTTCTTAACAAGAACGATCGGCGCCCCCCATGGGCTATTTGATGGCGCAATGACATCGGCCGCCAACATATCGTTGACGGCCACCCGTACATGTTCCTTTTCGGCCGGGCTCAACCGGAATGGGTTTTGACGAATTGGAGCGGCATCACCCGTGTCGATGTGGTGGCTTAGCAATTTAGTGCAGCCAATGTCGAATTTGCTTTGACTGAAAACGTCGGCGAAATCGCTCAGCAGCGTGCGTAATTTAGCATGCTGTAATGGTGACAAATCGGCAGAAGTGGAGCAAAGTGCGTCGAGCCATCCTGTGTCAGGACCTGGCTTGGCAACGGAAGAGAACTCGCCCCCTACGTGACCCACGATCACATCTTCTGGCGGGGCTGGCGTCGTGTGAGCAAGCACCATTCCCTGACAGATAACGGCCGTTTCCAATCCCGCGTTAAGGACCTGGATAAAGAAGTCGTGGTCGCTTCGCACGAGCGTTTGTGCACACACGAGGTCCGACACCCGCTCAGCTGAACGCGAAGGCCCGATCACAGCACCCCCCATGAACGCGTCGTAATCAAGGGGTTTACGAAACCGGAGGGGAACTAACATCTGAGAGCCAGGAGGAATGTGAATTGTGCACGCCGCCAACGCCTGCACCGTCGTAGATGCGGAGTGCAACCGAGTGGGTGTGGGTAGGAAGGCCATGCGTCGGCCGGAGGGGAGCTCAATACACCCTTTGTTAATGAGAATTTTAATGGGCATCTTCCCCAAGAAATCTGTTCCGAGGAGGCACGGAACGGCGAGGGTTGATGAGACCAAAATGGGCCCAACTAATTGGACGTCAGCAATGCGGATCTGAGCATTGATCCGTCCGGTGATGCCCAACGAACCCCCATTTGCGGCATAGCATGGCACATCAACTGGCTGTAAGGGACGGCATATATCGGGCAAAATGTTATAAATTATGTCTGAAATGATGGTCGCCGACGCACCCGTATCGATCAACATACGAACATCAACGCCCTCGATGGAACCCACTACGGCAGAGGACCCTGCCGCAGCGGCAACGACCCTATGGGCCAACTCGGACCATTGACCCGGTCCGAGCGCCCGGTTGTTCAATGATGGGCCCGAATCCCCCTCCTCCGAAGCATGACCCCCCTGTGTGGTGTGAGGGTGCGTGCTTGTTGTAAGTGGGGGCCGAGAGTGCGAGGTGTCGTGACTCGCCTGGGTATGCCGAGGATACGGTGGTGGCCGAGGCGCCGGAGGTCCTGAAGTCCGGCGTCGGGGGACCCGGCAGCCGGACGCCACATGGCCCCGAAGGCCACAGTTGTGGCAGACGATGGACGCTCCGTCCTGGCGCGAGGTTGGCCGGTCCCGCTGGTGGTGATCTCGCTGGGATCGCCAGTTGGACGATCCGCGATTTTCTGTTGCTGCGAAGGCCTGATGAGGCCCCGAATGCACGTCATAGGCTTGTGCATCAGGTGGGCCTGCGCAGGCGGCGATGGTCGTGTCCTCATCGCAATGTAGGTGTGCTTGGATGCACCTGGCAGCACGTAGCGACGTGAAGTCGTCGTCGGCTGTCGGCATGGCAACTCGAAGCTGGCGGGCCAAGCTCATGAGCTTCTGCAGCACGAGTGACTCCACAGCGTCTTCATCCATGCGAGGGTAGGCAACCTTTGCCATGGCCAGCAGCGCGCTGCGGTACCCCATCGCCGACTCGGAGGCCTTCTTCCTCCTCGCATCGAAGCGGTGACGTGCTTCGGATGGGGGTCCATAAATCAGCCGCATCTGATGAAGGGCATCCGTGAGCGTGGCACGTTTTGCGCGTGGCACAGTAAGGAGTGCTGCGAGGGAGTCGTCGTCGAGCATGGCCGGGAGGCCCTGGAGCGCTTCATACTCCGACCAGCCGGACGTCTCTATAAGAGAGACGAACCGGCGTTCGAACGCTGCCCACTCACCCCCCTCTGAAGAAAATGCCTTGAGTGCCGGCAGGCGTTGGTGGACGTGAGCCAAGCTTTCGTTGCCTGGCAACCCGGCTGAAGCTGGCTTCGCGTTCGCAGCGCTGTCACTCGGCGGTGAGGGACGCAGCGCTGATGACGCGGCGTCATCGGGTTGGCCCACGCTGGGCCCGGAAGTGACGTCGCTCCCAGCGGCCACTGCTCCCCCCGCAGAAGTGACGACACACCCGGATGTATTTGCGGCGGGAACGGCCGCCATCTTTGTGTGGGAGCCGGCGGGATGGTGCGGCCGCTGCGCCTCCTCTCTCCCTGCTGTCTCCGCCTGTGAGCGACGCATGTCGTCCAGGATGGAGACGGTGGTGTGGAGCAGCTCGGTGAGGCGAAGCAGCGTTTCCTCCATTGCTGCTCCCGACGCTGGAGGAGGATCGGCAGGTATGGTGGACGACTGCTGAGCCGGCGGTGCAGCGTCGCTGTCGGCCCGAGTTGGCTGCCCCGTCGCCGCTTGCTCCTCAACATCGCCGTCAGGACTGAAGGTACGTGGCTTACTTCTTGTCTCCATTGCCACTTCTGACGCTAAATGTAACAGGTTCCGGAGACACTTGTAGAGGTAACTTCTTTATTACAATACAACACTCCAACAGTCCAACAGTCCTGATACTCTGTTACAGCCTAGGTACACAGCCTAGCTACACAGCCTAGATACTCTACTCTGGCTACGCTCCGGAACTCGCCCTCACAAGGTCGTAGAGTCGGGAGTTCCAGAGTCCCAGCGCTGGCTCTCACAACATCCCAGGGTCTTCAGATGGCTGGTCGTGGGTCTTGGGTCTTGAGTTACAACTGGGCCCCGATCGTCCAGGGAGCTCTCCTTTTATGCCTGGTACAACGAGGGGTGGGGCCGTGTGCGCCCCCAGAAATCCCACAGAGCACACACAGCCCCCCCCTTTGGCGGCGCCAAGGGGATTAAGCGTCTGGACCCCTGGGAACTCAACGCTTGGCGCCCAGAGGCTTAAGCGTCTGGACCCACCTGGGAACCCAGAGCCCCCAGCAGCCCCTCCCTTCTTATGTCACTACACATGTTTGTGTTTCTTGTAGTGTTCGTGTGAGAGCAATAATGTTTTTTTACACTCCACCCCTGGTTTAGAGTGTTTATCGTCAACTCTTCGTTGTAATTCTTACAAAAATACCCTTCGAATGCATAAATCATCTCAATGTACTGCATATCAAGTTGCTGTCCAAACATTGACACATGCCATTATTGGTGGAAAAGGAGTTGCAATAATAATTAAATATATTTAGGCGCATTAAACCATTCAGGCAGCAAAAATGAAGATGATTGGTGAATGTCAATTGGTAACCTTAATTTAGGAATTGTACACAGATGTTATAGCATATTATTCCATATACCTGAGTGGAGTATCTTGTTTTATTGTTCCGGATGGCAGATTCGAAGACGTAAACAACAGCAACATATGATGCGTATAGCACCTGTGGAAAATGTGAACGTAGAATGATCCATGACGAGACCGAATTACTCGAGTCAAGATCCAAGGAGTGTGATCAACTGCTGAACCAAAATTAAAATTATTTTCAAAAGGTGTAAGAGACATGATTACATTCTTTTCACCCACTTATCCAAATTAATTTTCTGTCACAGCTATAGTGATGAATAATATTTGCCTATTGATATAAGTCTACATTGTCTATTTAATTCGTTGTGTCACTATTCGTGCCTTATCGTGACACCACCCCTTATCCTTATCGTGACACCACCCCATTCGTTATACAGCTAACCTAGACACATTCCACATGTGACACCATTAAGGTATATAAAGCCTAGGGGGTAAACAGTGTCGATTGGAGGAGACAATTTTGTTTTCTTAACATTCATTGTTGAATCACGAATTGTAGGATAACATTACATATTATAACTAAAATAAAGTGCACAAATTAGGCCAAAGTTGGATTTTTAAAAATTATTTCCGGGATGGAACACCAAGTTACATCACTACACGACGTCCTTAAATGTGAAACCGTCATTTCGATTGATGATCCAGCACGCACTGTTTCACGCCACTCACTCACTGAATCTGTCGTTCAGTCGCCTATGTATCACTCTTCATTCACTGTTACCATGAGTCATGTTGAAAATCAAAGCACGGAATTAATTTCATGACCAATGTTGACGGCTACCTCTACCAGACTGAATGCGTGGTCTCATTTATTATGTGTTCAACCAACGTACTGCGAGTCCGAAAATTGCTCTTTCTGATTCATTCCGTGACATTCTTGACTTTGAAATTCCCTCCTAACATAGTTTTTACCAAGTTCCCCAATCTAGTTCAGTATATTAAGCTCATAACCTCTGATCTTTTGTGAATTCAATCATATTGGGGATTTTTTTTCTCACCACTCATTGCCATTTGCTGCCTGCCACGTCCTATTTTAAACTTTTGGTTCTTTGCTCAGCAACCATATTAAAATGAACACAGCATTCGTGAGCGCTGTATAAAAATCCATATACATTATCAATCAGGTTTATGCTCCTGTCTACTGAGCACACATTTTTAAAAAATGCAGGTAGATAAAAATGAACATACAACAATGTCCCAGCCACACCTCATTGCCCCGAAGCTGAACAGCAGGTTACTCGTGTTTCATACCCCTCCCCCCCGCTCACCAAGCTCGCATCTCCCCAGCTCGAGCCTTACTCATTTAGCACACAAGTCGCGCTTTTATCCGTTTCATAGTTAAATAATCAGATAATTTTCTTGGTTCTTTCGGTAAAGTCAGGTAGAAGGGAAATAATAAAATAATAAAAATAAAACACAATAAAATACAATTCTTACGACGTCTCGGCCACAACGCAAGCAGCCGTCCTAAGGTGGAGAACAGGTCCCTCCGAAAGACAGCGTCCATTCGGACGACGGCTGCTTGCACAGCGTCCATTCGGAGCGTTTAAATGTCATGCACAAGATGAGAGAGTTTAACTTTATTTCTTTCGACGGATTAATTTGAACGTAACATTTACCATTTCTTATGCATGTTTGTGTTTCTTGTAGTGTTCGTGTGAGAGCAATAATGTTTTTTTACAATCCACCCCTGGTTTAGAGTGTTTATCGTCAACTCTTCGTTGTAATTCTTACAAAAATACCTTTCGAATGCATAAATCATCTCAATGTACTGCATATCAAGTTGCTGTCCAAACATTGACACATGCCATTATTGGTTGAAAATGAGTTGCAATCATAATTAAATATTAGGCGCATTAAACCATTCAGGCAGCAAAAATGAAAATGATTGGTGAATGTCAAACGTTAACCTTAATTTAGGAATTGTACAGATTTTATAGCATATTATTCCATATACCTGAGTGGAGTATCTTGTTTTATTGTTCCGGATGGCAGATTCGAAGACATAAACAACAGCAACATGTGACACGTATAGCACCTGTGGAAAATGTGAACGTAGAATGGTACATGACGAGACCGAATTACTCGAGTCAAGATCCAAGGAGTGTGATCAACCGCTGAACCAAAATTATAATTATTTTCAAAAGGTGTAAGAGACATGATTACATTCTTTTCACCCACTTATCCAATTTAATTTTCTGTCACAACTATAGTGATGGATAATATTTGCCTATTGGTATGAGTCTACATTGTCTATTTAATTCGTTGTGTCACTATTCGTGCCGTGATCTTCATCGTGACACCACCCCTTTCGTTATACAGCTAACCTAGACATATTCCACATGTGACACCATTAAGGTATCTAAAGCCTAGGGGGTAAACAGTGTCGATTGGAGGAGATAATTTTATTTTCTTAATATTCATTGTTGAATCACGAAATGTAGGATCACATTAAATATTATAACTAAAATAAAGTGCACAAATTAGGCCAAAGTTGGATTTTTAAAAATTATTTCCGGGATGGAACACCAAGTTACATCACTACACGACGTCCTTAAATGTGAAACCGTAATTTCGATTGATGATCCAGCACGCACTGTTTCACGCCACTCACTCACTGAATCCGTCGTTCAGTCGCCTATGTATCACTCTTCATTCACTGTTACCATGAGTCATGTTGAAAATCAAGGCACGGAATAAATTTCATGACCAATGTTGACGGCTACCTCTACCAGACTGAAAGCGTGGTCTCATTTATTATGTGTTCAACCAACGTACTGCGAGTCCGAAAATTGCTCTTTCTGATTCATTCCGTGACATTCTTGACTTTGAAATTCCCTCCTAACATAGTTTTTACCAAGTTCCCCAATCTAGTTCAGTTTATTAAGTTCATAACCTCTGATCTTTTGTGAATTTAATCATATTGGGGATTTTTTTCCTCACCACTCTTTGCCATTTGCTGCCTGCCACGTTCTTTTTAAAACTTTTGGTTCTTTGCTCAGCAACCATGTTAAAATGAACACAGCATTCATGAGCGCTGTATAAAAATCCACATACATTATCAATCAGGTTTTTGCTCCTGTCTACTGAGCACACATTTTAAAAAAATGCAGGTAGATATAAATGAACATACAACAATGTCCCAGCCACACCTCATTGCCCCGAAGCTGAACAGCAGGTTGCTCGTGTTTCATACCCCCCCCACCCGCTCACCAAGCTCGCACCTTCCCAGCTCGAGCCTTACTCATTTAGCACACAAGTCGCGCTTTTATCCGTTTCATAGTTAAATAATCAGATAATCTTCTTGGTTCTTTCGGTAAAGTCAGGTAGAAGGGAAATAATAAAATAATAAAAATAAAACACAATAAAATACAATTCTTACGACGTCTCGGCCACAACGCAAGCAGCCGTCCTAAGGTGGAGAACAGGTCCCTCCGAAAGACAGCGTCCATTCGGACGACGGCTGCTTGCACAGCGTCCATTCGGAGCGTTTAAATGTCATGCACAAGATGAGAGAGTTTAACTTTATTTATTTCGACGGATTAATTTAAACGTAACAGTTACCATTTCTTATGCATGTTTGTGTTTCTTGTAATGTTCGTGTGAGAGCAATAATGTTTGTTTTACAATCCACCCCTGGTTTAGAGTGTTTATCGTCAACTCTTCGTTGTTATTTTTACAAAAATACCCTTCGAATGCATAAATCATCTCAATGTACTGCATATCAAGTTGCTGTCCAAACATTGACACATGCCATTATTGGTGGAAAAGGAGTTGCAATCATAATTAAATATTAGTCGCATTAAACCATTCAGGCAGCAAAAATGAAAATGATTGGTGAATGTCAAATGGTAACCTTAATTTAGGAATTGTACACAGATTTTATAGCATATTATTCCATATACCTGAGTGGAATATCTTTTTTATGGTTCCGGATGGCAGATTCGAAGACATAAACAACAGCAACATGTGACACGTATAGCACCTGTGGAAAATGTGAACGTAGAATGGTACATGACGAGACCGAATTACTCGAGTCAAGATCCAAGGAGTGTGATCAACTGCTGAACCAAAATTATAATTATTTTCAAAAGGTGTAAGAGACATGATTACATTCTTTTCACCCACTTATCCAAATACATTTTCTGTCACAACTATAGTGATGGATAATATTTGCCTATTGGTATAAGTCTACATTGTCTATTTAATTCGTTGTGTCACTATTCGTTCCGTGATCTTCATCGTGACACCACCCCTTTCGTTATACAGCTAACCTAGACATATTCCACATGTGACACCATTACGGTATCTAAAGCCTAGGGGGTAAACAGTGTCGATTGGAGGAGATAATTTTATTTTCTTAATATTCATTGTTGAATCACGAAATGTAGGATCACAATAAATATTATAACTAAAATAAAGTGCACAAATTAGGCCAAAGTTGGATTTTTAAAAATTATATCCGGGATGGAACACCAAGTTACATCACTACACGACGTCCTTAAATGTGAAACCGTCATTTCGATTGATGATCCAGCACGCACTATTTCACGCCACTTACTCACTGAATCCGTCGTTCAGTCGCCTATGTATCACTCTTCATTCACTGTTACCATGAGTCATGTTGAAAATCAAGGCCTGGAATTAATTTCATGACCAATGTTGACGGCTACCTCTACCAAACTGAATGCGTAGTCTCATTTATTATGTGTTCAACCAACGTACTGCGAGTCCGAAAATTGCTCTTTCTGATTCATTCCGTGACATTCTTGACTTTGAAATTCCCTCCTAACATAGTTTTTACCAAGTTCCCCAATCTAGTTCAGTTTATTAAGTTCATAACCTCTCATCTTTTGTGAATTTAATCATATTGGGGATTTTTTTCCTCACCACTATTTGCCATTTGCTGCCTGCCACGTTCTTTTTTAAACTTTTGGTTCTTTGCTCAGCAACCATGTTAAAATGAACACAGCTTTCATGAGCGCTGTATAAAAATCCACATACATTATCAATCAGGTATTTGCTCCTGTCTACTGAGCACACATTTTTAAAAAATGCAGGTAGATAAAAATGAACATACAACAATGTCCCAGCCACACCTCATTGCCCCGAAGCTGAACAGCAGGTTGCTCGTGTTTCATACCCCCCCCACCCGCTCACCAAGCTCACAACTACCCAGCTCGAGCCTTACTCATTTAGCACACAAGTCGCGCTTTTATCCGTTTCATAGTTAAATAATCAGATAATCTTCTTGGTTCTTTCCGTAAAGTCACGTAGAAGGGAAATAATAAAATAATAAAAATAAAACAATGAAATATAATTCTCACGACGTCTCGGCCACAACGCAAGCAGCCGTCCTCAGGTGAAGAACAGGTTCACCTGAGGACGGCTGCTTGCGTTGTGGCCGAGACGCCGTGAGAATTTAATCTATTGTGTTTTATTTTTATTATTTCCCTTCTACGTGACTTTACCGAAAAAACCAAGAAGATGAATCCCTGCAGTCACGAAAGCTTTAAATCGAAATTTAATCAGATAATATGAAGGAAACAGTTAATGGTCATGTCAGTGCGATTGAGACTGTTATAACACTTTTCATGATCTGGTTTTGGGACGTCGTCAATGATAGTACCTTCAGTGCTGATCCATTTAATGTTTTGCCACAGGAACAGATTTAGAATTACAATGAGAGAACACAGAACAAACTTGAATGAAAACATTTAAATGAACATGATGACCATTTTATTTGGTAAATATGAAATCGTGGCCCTAAAAGATTGAATACTAATGCAGAAAAAACACAATGAAAACAATATGGTAGAAACATTTCATGCACAAACAATTAAAAACGCTTGATATAAAATATAAATATATACCAGGAGCGGGTTCTAGATGTCATACTTTAATTGGAAACAACTGCCCTTTCAAGTAAGAATGAAGGATATCATCTGGACTAGATTCCACAACTATGGACATGATCAAAAATCATAAAACGACATTATGAACTTCTATATCCTCGAATAAACACAGTTTCAGATAATATTACTCTGAGCTAATATATATTATAAAAGGGCATTTGATTCAATTTCATCCGAGTTGCCACAATCTCTACAGCCTGAAGAAAATTGTATTGAACATATTACAACTGTGATACAGATGTCATAAAGTAACAGCATGAAATTAAATATGGAAAAAAATGATCAGGAATCTTCAAGGCTATTCACTGTCACACGAGAAGATATCGATCAAAACTATAGATTGTAAAAATATAGACATATGAATGGTGAATGCACCATCTCATATTTGCAAACAGTCATTAATGCATTAACAGGAATGAACGTCAGAAAATGACTGACTTAAACATAACTGAATACATTTGGCAAAAATAAAATTTGAGCGTTTAAATGTCATGAACAAGATGAGAGAGTTTAACTTTATTTATTTCGACGGATTAATTTGAACGTAACATTTGTAATATGAGCAAGGACAGGGTCACGTGAGTGGGGGCGCAGTCAGGGTCACGTGAGGAGGAGGAGTCAGGGTCACGTGAGGGGGAGGATATAGGGTGAGAACCAGAAGGGGATCGGGAGTCGAGAGAGAATAGAGATGGAGCTCGTGTTAACGGGTCTGCTTTGGGAGACGTGCTTGATATACTTAGACGATGTTATCGTTTTCAGCCGCACGTTTGAGGAACATTTACGGAGGTTGGACGTGGTGTTTTCCAGAATGCGTTCTGCCAATTTGAAATTTAAGCCCAAAAAGTGTCACCGCTTACAACGATCCGTGCGCTATTTGGGCCACATTGTCAGTTCCGACGGGGTCGCCACGGACCCGGAGAAGACGGTGTGCATCCGTAACTGGTCGACTCCGGCCTCAGTGGGCGACGTGCGTCGGTTCGTTGGGTTTGCTTCATATTACCGCCGGTTCGTTCCAAACTTTGCCACGATCGCTAGGCCGTTGCACCTCCTTACGGCTAAAGGCCGGAGTTTCAGCTGGGGACCGACGGAAGAGGCGGCGTTTCAGGGCCTGCGTGGTCGTTTGGCGTCGGCACCGACGTTAGAATATCCAGATTTCACTCGACCTTTTATTCTGGATACTGACGCTAGTGACACCGGGATTGGGGCTGTTCTCTCCCAGTCTAGGAACGGCGTTGAACGTGTGGTGGCTTACGGTAGCCGCGTGTTGTCTCCTGCGGAGACCCGTTACTGCGTTACTCACCGCAAACTTTTGGCCATTGTACATTTTCTTCGCCAATATCGGCCGTATTTGTACGGCCGTACGTTTATTGTGCGCACGGACCATGCGGCTTTGCAATATGCCCTGCGAGTTGACCAACCGTCTGGCCAATTGGCACGATGGTTGGAAACGCTGCAGGAATTTTCGTTCGATATTCAGTATCGGAAGGGGTCGTGTCACGCGAACGCGGACGCACTCTCCAGATTGCCGCCGGGGTCCCTTTGCGCTTGCGCTTGGGGCACGAATAGGTGTACGCGGGTTCCGCAACTCCCTCGGCCTGTTGTGTCCGCTGTCGAGGTGCCCGAGGCTCCCGTATGCCCGGGACCGGCTGAGGTGCCCGAGGCTCCCGTGTGTCCGGGACCGGCTGAGGTGCCCGAGGCTCCCGTGTGTCCGGGACCGGCTGATGGCGTTTTGAACCTGCCGCGTTCGGTATGGGTTCGCGAGCAATTGCTCGATGAGTCGCTGGGAGCCATGCGGGGTCGGGCTGCGATGGGGACGGGGGGCCCGCTGTCCGGTGGGACGCCGGGAGCCGCTCTCTGGGATGGGTTGCTGATGTGGAGGGAAGGGTTGCACGATCGCTGGCGTCTGGTGGTGCCATCGTCGTTACGGTACGAGTTGGTTCGGACTCTGCACTCCGAGACGTTGTTACATCTCGGGGTGCAGAAAACCTTGTTGACGTTGCAGCGGGACTACTTCTGGCACGGCATGACGACCGATGTCGTCGGGCACATTCGGGCGTGTCCCGACTGTGCCTGGCGGAAGCCGCCTAAACACCCATATGTTCCACCAGTGCAGTCCATACAGGTGTCTCGGATTAACGAGTTGGTGGCGTTGGATATTTTGGGGCCTTTCCCACCGTCCGCTCAGGGGAATACATTTTTGTTGGTCGGGGTGGAATATCTTTCCCGCTGGGCGATGGCTTGGCCCTTGCCTGACCAGTCGGCGGTGTCTATCACGGACGCGTTCCTGTTCGGATATGTAATGGACAAAGGGTGCCGGAAAGGTTGCTCACAGACCAAGGGCGAAATTTTTCTTCTAAATTATTGGCTGATGTGTGTGCTGCACTGGGGACCAAGAAAGTTCGAACGTCTCCCTACCACCCGCAAACAGATGGCATGGTGGAACGGCTTAATCGGACCCTGTCGGCCATGCTCGCGTGGCGGAGGCACGGGAGGGGGCCAGATTGGCTACGGCCAAGACTCAGGCCCGGAACGAACGTTGCGCTCGGTGCTTGGATGGGGAATCCCCCTGGCGAGTGGGGAACATGGCCTGGCTGCACTGCCCGCAGGTGTGGGTGGGGACCTCCCCTAAGTTGCACAAACCATGGCAGGGGCCGGTTGTGCTTATTGAGGTGCCTAGTCCGCAGTCCGCGCGTGTTCGTTTCGGATCGCGGCGCTGGTACGTACATACGTCTCGATTGACATCCTACGTGGCCCCACAGCCGGATGCGTCATCTCCTAATGTTGCCTTGCCGGTGTCTGTTGCATCCGACGCGCCACTGACTTTGCCTGTTCAACCTGCAAGCGCGCCTGTCGTGCCTTCTACAGACGGACCGGCCGTGACACGGACGGAGACAGTGATTTCTGCTCCGGGTGGGCCTACCACGGCGACGGGGACACTTGACCCCGCCGCCCCTCCAACCCCGCCGCGGACGCACTTGCAGGAGACCCCGGCGACGGGTCTCTCTGGGGAACGGGACTCTGAAATTGACAGGACTCCAACAGCGGTGGGCGGTTCCGATCTCGCCGCTCCTAAAACCCTGTCGCGGTCACGGTCTGTGCAGGGGCCGCTCCCCATTCGGGACGGGCCGGCGACCTGCACGCGTTCCAAGTCCCTTTCCTTTCGTTAAGTATTCTATTTATTGTTGTTGTTGTGTTGTTGTTATAATTTCCGTTTGTCTTGTGACGCCTGATTGCTGTACTGTTGCTCACATTATTTTGTTCTGTTGCAGCCGGGTACAGCTGGGTTTTTCTACAGGGGGGGGGGGGTCATGTAATGCGAGCAAAGACAGGGTCACGTGAGTGGGGGCGCAGTCAGGGTCACGTGAGGGGGAGGATATAGGGTGAGAACCGGAAGGGGATCGGCAGTCGAGAGAGAATAGAGAAGGAAGAGGCCACGCGGAGTGCTGGCGAGGAGTGGCACGATTGCCACGAGGTCGGAGTCACGGCACCGTCGGCCAGCGGGGTACGTGGAGCAGCGGGGTGGCTGCAGAGTGTGCGGGAGCACACGGAGCAGCAGAGTGGCTGCTGAGTGTGCGGAGTCACACGGAGCAGCAGGGTGGCTGCAGAGTGTGCGGAGCACACGGGCAGCGGTGTTGCTGCAGAGAGAGAGAGAGAGCGAAGGACTCGAACGACGTGCGGAGGCACGAGACGGAGAAGGTGCGGGTCCGACCGGAGACATCGCGGGGTGTGAGCAAGAACCCAATAAAAGGACAGACGGAGACCAACATCGCCTGAGAGTCCTTTATTACACATTTACCATTTCTTATGCATGTTTTTGTTTCTTGTAGTGTTCGTGTGAGAGCAATAATGTTTTTTTTACAATCCACCCTTGGTTTAGAGTCTTTATCTTCAACTCTTCGTTGTAATTCTTACAAAAATACCCTTCGAATGCATAAATCATCTCAATGTACTGCATATCAAGGTGCTGTCCAAACATTGACACATGTCATTATTGGTGGAAAAGGAGTTGCAATCATAATTAAATATATTTAGGCGCATTAAACCATTCAGGCAGCAAAAATGAAGATGATTGGTGAATGTCAATTGGTAACCTTAATAAAGGAATTGTACACAGATGTTATAGCATATTCCATATACCTGAGTGGAGTATCTTGTTTTATTGTTCCGGATGGCAGATTCGAAGACGTAAACAACAGCAACATGTGACACGTATAGCACCTGTGGAAAATGTGAACGTTGAATGATCCATGACGAGACCGAATTACTCGAGTCAAGATCCAAGGAGTGTGATCAACTGCTGAACCAAAATTATAATTATTTTCAAAAGGTGTAAGAGACATGATTACATTCTTTTCACCCACTTATCCAAATTAATTTTCTGTCACAGCTATAGTGATGAATAATATTTGCCTATTGATATAAGTCTACATTGTCTATTTAATTCGTTGTGTCACTATTCGTGCCGTGATCCTTATCGTGACACCACCCCTTTCGTTATACAGCTAACCTAGACACATTCCACATGTGACACCATTAAGGTATATAAAGCCTAGGGGGTAAACAGTGTCGATTGGAGGAGACAATTTTGTTTTCTTAACATGCATTGTTGAATCACGAATTGTAGGATAACATTAAATATTATAACTAAAATAAAGTGCACAAATTAGGCCAAAGTTGGATTTTTAAAAATTATTTCCGGGATGGAACACCAAGTTACATCACTACACGACGTCCTTAAATGTGAAACCGTCATTTCGATTGATGATCCAGCACGCACTGTTTCACGCCACTCACTCACTGAATCTGTCGTTCAGTCGCCTATGTATCACTCTTCATTCACTGTTACCATGAGTCATGTTGAAAATCAAAGCACGGAATTAATTTCATGACCAATGTTGACGGCTACCTCTACCAGACTGAATGCGTGGTCTCATTTATTATGTGTTCAACCAACGTACTGCGAGTTCGAAAATTGCTCTTTCTGATTCATTCCGTGACATTCTTGACTTTGAAATTCCCTCCTAACATAGTTTTTACCAAGTTCCCCAATCTAGTTCAGTATATTAAGCTCATAACCTCTGATCTTTTGTGAATTCAATCATATTGGGGATTTTTTTTCTCACCACTCTTTGCCATTTGCTGCCTGCCACGTCCTATTTTAAACTTTCGGTTCTTTGCTCAGCAACCATATTAAAATGAACACAGCATTCGTGAGCGCTGTATAAAAATCCATATACATTATCAATCAGGTTTATGCTCCTGTCTACTGAGCACACATTTTTAAAAAATGCAGGTAGATAAAAATGAACATACAACAATGTCCCAGCCACACCTCATTGCCCCGAAGCTGAACAGCAGGTTGCTCGTGTTTCATACCCCTCCCCCCCGCTCACCAAGCTCGCATCTCCCCAGCTCGAGCCTTACTCATTTAGCACACAAGTCGCGCTTTTATCCGTTTCATAGTTAAATAATCAGATAATTTTCTTGGTTCTTTCGGTAAAGTCAGGTAGAAGGGAAATAATAAAATAATAAAAATAAAACACAATAAAATACAATTCTTACGACGTCTCGGCCACAACGCAAGCAGCCGTCCTAAGGTGGAGAACAGGTCCCTCCGAAAGACAGCGTCCATTCGGACGACGGCTGCTTGCACAGCGTCCATTCGGAGCGTTTAAATGTCATGCACAAGATGAGAGAGTTTAACTTTATTTCTTTCGACGGATTAATTTGAACGTAACATTTACCATTTCTTATGCATGTGTAACAGGTTCCAGAGACACTTGTAGAGGTAACTTCTTTATTACAATACAACACTCCAACAGTCCAACAGTCCTGATACTCTGTTACAGCCTAGGTACACAGCCTAGCTACACAGCCTAGATACTCTACTCTGGCTACGCTCCGGAACTCGCCCTCACAAGGTCGTAGAGTCGGGAGTTCCAGAGTCCCAGCGCTGGCTCTCACAACATCCCAGGGTCTTCAGATGGCTGGTCGTGGGTCTTGGGTCTTGAGTTACAACTGGGCCCCGATCGTCCAGGGAGCTCTCCTTTTATGCCTGGTACAACGAGGGGTGGGGCCGTGTGCGCCCCCAGATATCCCACAGAGCACACACAGCCCCCCCCTTTGGCGGCGCCAAGGGGATTAAGCGTCTGGACCCCCTGGGAACTCAACGCCTGGCGCCCAGAGGCTTAAGCGTCTGGACCCACCTGGGAACCCAGAGCCCCCAGCAGCCCCTCCCTTCTTATGTCACTACATTACCCCCCTCTACGTAGCCTCCAGCCGACCCGGCTGTCAAAAAAAAATACAATTGTACAATAAATTATTTGTTAACCATCAGAATGAGTGTGTGACAAATCAAGAAAAAAAATGAGAAGAAAGCGCCTCTCCCCCTCCTGTGGTCACCGATGCAGAACAACACTGTATAAACACATATATGCAGGATGAACGCACGCCCCAATCGCCCACTATACATGATGGAAAGGTGAGTGGCGTCGCGTTGGGACGAGAGTTCGTGGGCGGGGGTCATGAAAATCGTTTGAGTTTTGAGCGAGTCCGAGTGGCAGGTCCATCGGTCGCGACGGAGGCGGGAGGGGACCGACGACCCGCTGTTGCGCTTGTGTCCTGGGTCGCTGATCCCGCGGGCAAGCTTGTTCCCGCTGGGTCGGCCGTGGCGGATTTCATTCCCAAGGCACCTGCCCGAGAGTTAGAAGCAGCATCATCGCGGCGCGACTCGTCAGACATGTCGCGCTCTCGGCCCCGGAGATGTGAAGGAGGTGTGTAGGGTTGAATGTAAGGTTTTAGACGTGACGGGTGCACGAACCAACGTCGCTTGCCATGCTGGATCCTGACACACTGCGGGCGGAGAACGCGAATAATAACAACCGGCCCTCTCCAAGGCTTAAGCAGTTTTGAGGAAGTAGCCAATGGTACCTGCGGGCAGTGGAGCCAGGCGCGGTCCCCTTCTACCCAAACGTGGCGGGATGTGCGGAGATTCCGCAACCGCTCGTTGGCAAGCTGACGGGCTTCTGAGTTATTTTGAGCAGCCTCCCGGGCATCTACGAGACGACGCACATTAGCACGGATGTGGTCGGCAATCTTAGCCTTAGGTGCGGGCTGTTTAATGTGCAATTGTACGTCGATTGGGGGGCAAACCTCCCTACCATACATAAGATAGAATGGCGAGTACCCCGTGGCAGCATGGGGCGCCATTCTATAGGCGGCCAAGACACCAGGTATGTGGAGATCCCAATCAGTCTGTGACTCAGACACCTGGTGGCTTAGCATGGAGGTAAGTGTCCTATGTAATCGCTCGACCATACCGTCAGTCTGGGGGTGATATGGCGAGGTGCGAATTTTGTGTGTCCCTAGCAGGTTGCACACATCCCGCAACAGGGTGGAAGAGAAATTTTTCCCTTGGTCGGTCAGCAGGCGTTCGGGAGCACCCTTGTCCAGGACGTAGCCCTGGAAAAAGGCCTCTGTAATGGCTGCTGCAGACTGGTTGGGGAGTGGCCAGGCCATGGCCCATCGGGTAAAATATTCGACCCCAACCAAAAGGTACTTATTACCCCGAGGAGTAGCGGGAAACGGACCCAAAATATCCAATGCGACGATCTCATTGACCCGGGAAACTTTAATGGATTGGAGCGGCGGGCAGGACGGCCTAGCAGGTGGTTTCCGCCGTGCACATTCTGTGCAACCTTGCACAAGGTCAGCCACATCGTTTGCCATGCCCGGCCAGAAAAATTCCAATTGGATTTTAGCTAGTGTTTTCTGAACACCCAAGTGCAAGAGGCGACTGTGGGTTTCCCACACAAGTCGCCCCCGCAGGGAGGTGGGCACCACCAATGTGTGGGATTGGGACCCCCCATCCCAATGCATGAGGACGCCTTCCCGGATGACATATGATACGGGGCCCCCCTGCCCCCTGTGACCCTCGGCATCCCTAGCGCGGCGTCTCAATTTGAGGAGGGAGACGTCTTCCATCTGAAGACGTCCCCAGTCGTCCAACCCGAGGCCCAGCAATGCGTCCTGCGAAACTTGCGTGGAGGGAGCCCCGTGGTCCCCGACCCCATCCCCGGCCGCGGCCGCAAGGGATGGGGGCGGTACCCCGTCAGGCTGCCTACAACGCCCCGCACCCAAAAAACAAGCACAGCGCCCATTGTTCGGCAGTCGCGACAACCCGTCGGCGTTCCCGTGTTGAATCCCCTTGCGGTAAATGACAGTGAACGCAAAGTCCTGGAGGATCTCGAGCCAACGCGAGAGCTGTCCAGATGGTTGGTCCACTCGCAAGGCGTATTGTAGCGCCGCGTGGTCGGAGCGTACTGTGAAATGCCTGCCATACACGTATGGCCTGTACTGCTTTATGAAAAAAACGATAGCAAGCAATTCGCGGCGCGTCACGCAGTAACGTTGCTCCGCGGGCGACAGCACCCTGCTGCCATAGGCGACGACGCGCTCCACTCCATTGACAATTTGCGACAGCACCCCTCCAATTCCGGTGTTGCTGGCGTCTGTATCCAGAATGAACGGAGTGGTAAAATCTGGATAAGACAGGGTAGGAGCATCGACCAGTGCTTTTCGGACGGCATTGAACGATGCCTGTTCTAACTCTCCCCATCGGAATTTGACCCCTTTGGCCGTTAATGCGTAGAGGGGCTTCGCAATAGATGCGAATCCCGCAACAAATCGTCGATAATATGAGGCGAAGCCGATAAAACTCCGCACCTCCCCAACAGAGGTAGGAGTTGGCCATGAGCGCACGCAATTTGTCTTTTCGGGGTCCGTGGCAATTCCCGAGCGGCTGACAATATGGCCCAAATAACGAACCGAATCCCTCATGAGGTGGCATTTTTGCGGTTTGAATTTGAGGTTAGCCGCTCGCATTTTAAGGAAAACTGCCTTCAATCGCGTGAGGTGTTCATCAAAAGTTTTGCTGAACACGATTACATCGTCGAGGTAGATTAGGCAAGAATCCCACTGGAGCCCAGCGAGGACCAGCTCCATCAGGCGCTGGAACGTCGCCGGGGCCGAGTGAAGACCCATGGGAAGTCTGTTGAATTGGAACAGTCCCTGCGGCGGATGCGTCATCAAGGGGTAGCTGCCAAAACCCCGAGAGGAGATCCAAGGTGGAGAAGTAATGCGCACCTGCTAAGGCATCGAGCGACTCGTCCATCCTGGGAAGCGGGTAGGCGTCGGCCACAGAAATCTTATTAAGTTTCCTGAAGTCAACACAAAAGCGGAGGCTCCCGTCGTGCTTCTTAACAAGAACGATCGGCGCCCCCCATGGGCTATTTGATGGCGCAATGACATCGGCCGCCAACATATCGTTGACGGCCACCCGTACATGTTCCTTTTCGGCCGGGCTCAACCGGAATGGGTTTTGACGAATTGGAGCGGCATCACCCGTGTCGATGTGGTGGCTTAGCAATTTAGTGCAGCCAATGTCGAATTTGCTTTGACTGAAAACGTCGGCGAAATCGCTCAGCAGCGTGCGTAATTTAGCATGCTGTAATGGTGACAAATCGGCAGAAGTGGAGCAAAGCGCGTCGAGCCATCCTGTGTCAGGACCTGGCTTGGCAACGGAAGAGAACTCGCCCCCTACGTGACCCACGATCACATCTTCTGGCGGGGCTGGCGTCGCGTGAGCAAGCACCATTCCCTGACAGATAACGGCCGTTTCCAATCCCGCGTTAAGGACCTGGATAAAGAAGTCGTGGTCGCTTCGCACGAGCGTTTGTGCACACACGAGGTCCGACACCCGCTCAGCTGAACGCGAAGGCCCGATCACAGCACCCCCCATGAACGCGTCGTAATCAAGGGTTTTACGAAACCGGAGGGGAACTAACATCTGAGAGCCAGGAGGAATGTGAATTGTGCACGCCGCCAACGCCTGCACCGTCGTAGATGCGGAGTGCAACCGAGTGGATGTAGGTAGGAAGGCCATGCGTCGGCCGGAGGGGAGCTCAATACACCCTTTGTTAATGAGAATTTTAATGGGCATCTTCCCCAAGAAATCTGTTCCGAGGAGGCACGGAACGGCGAGGGTTGATGAGACCAAAATGGGCCCAACTAATTGGACGTCAGCAATGCGGATCTGAGCATTGATCCGTCCGGTGATGCCCAACGAACCCCCATTTGCGGCATAGCATGGCACATCAACTGGCTGTAAGGGACGGCATATATCGGGCAAAATGTTATAAATTATGTCTGAAATGATGGTCGCCGACGCACCCGTATCGATCAACATACGAACATCAACGCCCTCGATGGAACCCACTACGGCAGAGGACCCTGCCGCAGCGGCAACGACCCTATGGGCCAACTCGGACCATTGACCCGGTCCGAGCGCCCGGTTGTTCAATGATGGGCCCGAATCCCCCTCCTCCGAAGCATGACCCCCCTGTGTGGTGTGAGGGTGCGTGCTTGTTGTAAGTGGGGGCCGAGAGTGCGAGGTGTCGTGACTCGCCTGGGTATGCCGAGGATACGGTGGTGGCCGAGGCGCCGGAGGTCCTGAAGTCCGGCGTCGGGGGACCCGGCAGCCGGACGCCACATGGCCCCGAAGACCACAGTTGTGGCAGACGATGGACGCTCCGTCCTGGCGCGAGGTTGGCCGGTCCCGCTGGTGGTGATCTCGCTGGGATCGCCAGTTGGACGATCCGCGATTTTCTGTTGCTGCGAAGGCCTGATGAGGCCCCGAATGCACGTCATAGGCTTGTGCATCAGGTGGGCCTGCGCAGGCGGCGATGGTCGTGTCCTCATCGCAATGTAGGTGTGCTTGGATGCACCTGGCAGCACGTAGCGACGTGAAGTCGTCGTCGGCTGTCGGCATGGCAACTCGAAGCTGGCGGGCCAAGCTCATGAGCTTCTGCAGCACGAGTGACTCCACAGCGTCTTCATCCATGCGAGGGTAGGCAACCTTTGCCATGGCCAGCAGCGCGCTGCGGTACCCCATCGCCGACTCGGAGGCCTTCTTCCTCCTCGCATCGAAGCGGTGACGTGCTTCGGATGGGGGTCCATAAATCAGCCGCATCTGATGAAGGGCATCCGTGAGCGTGGCACGTTTTGCGCGTGGCACAGTAAGGAGTGCTGCGAGGGAGTCGTCGTCGAGCATGGCCGGGAGGCCCTGGAGCGCTTCATACTCCGACCAGCCGGACGTCTCTATAAGAGAGACGAACCGGCGTTCGAACGCTGCCCACTCACCCCCCTCTGAAGAAAATGCCTTGAGTGCCGGCAGGCGTTGGTGGACGTGAGCCAAGCTTTCGTTGCCTGGCAACCCGGCTGAAGCTGGCTTCGCGTTCGCAGCGCTGTCACTCGGCGGTGAGGGACGCAGCGCTGATGACGCGGCGTCATCGGGTTGGCCCACGCTGGGCCCGGAAGTGACGTCGCTCCCAGCGGCCACTGCTCCCCCCGCAGAAGTGACGACACACCCGGATGTATTTGCGGCGGGAACGGCCGCCATCTTTGTGTGGGAGCCGGCGGGATGGTGCGGCCGCTGCGCCTCCTCTCTCCCTGCTGTCTCCGCCTGTGAGCGACGCATGTCGTCCAGGATGGAGACGGTGGCGTGGAGCAGCTCGGTGAGGCGAAGCAGCGTTTCCTCCATTGCTGCTCCCGACGCTGGAGGAGGATCGGCAGGTATGGTGGACGACTGCTGAGCCGGCGGTGCAGCGTCGCTGTCGGCCCGAGTTGGCTGCCCCGTCGCCGCTTGCTCCTCAACATCGCCGTCAGGACTGAAGGTACGTGGCTTACTTCTTGTCTCCATTGCCACTTCTGACGCCAAATGTAACAGGTTCCGGAGACACTTGTAGAGGTAACTTCTTTATTACAATACAACACTCCAACAGTCCAACAGTCCTGATACTCTGTTACAGCCTAGGTACACAGCCTAGCTACACAGCCTAGATACTCTACTCTGGCTACGCTCCGGAACTCGCCCTCACAAGGTCGTAGAGTCGGGAGTTCCAGAGTCCCAGCGCTGGCTCTCACAACATCCCAGGGTCTTCAGATGGCTGGTCGTGGGTCTTGGGTCTTGAGTTACAACTGGGCCCCGATCGTCCAGGGAGCTCTCCTTTTATGCCTGGTACAACGAGGGGTGGGGCCGTGTGCGCCCCCAGAAATCCCACAGAGCACACACAGCCCCCCCCTTTGGCGGCGCCAAGGGGATTAAGCGTCTGGACCCCTGGGAACTCAACGCCTGGCGCCCAGAGGCTTAAGCGTCTGGACCCACCTGGGAACCCAGAGCCCCCAGCAGCCCCTCCCTTCTTATGTCACTACACATGTTTGTGTTTCTTGTAGTGTTCGTGTGAGAGCAATAATGTTTTTTTACAATCCACCCCTGGTTTAGAGTGTTTATCGTCAACTCTTCGTTGTAATTCTTACAAAAATACCCTTCGAATGCATAAATCATCTCAATGTACTGCATATCAAGTTGCTGTCCAAACATTGACACATGCCATTATTGGTGGAAAAGGAGTTGCAATAATAATTAAATATATTTAGGCGCATTAAACCATTCAGGCAGCAAAAATGAAGATGATTGGTGAATGTCAATTGGTAACCTTAATTTAGGAATTGTACACAGATGTTATAGCATATTATTCCATATACCTGAGTGGAGTATCTTGTTTTATTGTTACGGATGGCAGATTCGAAGACGTAAACAACAGCAACATATGATGCGTATAGCACCTGTGGAAAATGTGAACGTAGAATGATCCATGACGAGACCGAATTACTCGAGTCAAGATCCAAGGAGTGTGATCAACTGCTGAACCAAAATTAAAATTATTTTCAAAAGGTGTAAGAGACATGATTACATTCTTTTCACCCACTTATCCAAATTAATTTTCTGTCACAGCTATAGTGATGAATAATATTTGCCTATTGATATGAGTCTACATTGTCTATTTAATTCGTTGTGTCACTATTCGTGCCTTATCGTGACACCACCCCTTATCCTTATCGTGACACCACCCCTTTCATTATACAGCTAACCTAGACACATTCCACATGTGACACCATTAAGGTATATAAAGCCTAGGGGGTAAACAGTGTCGATTGGAGGAGACAATTTTGTTTTCTTAACATTCATTGTTGAATCACGAATTGTAGGATAACATTAAATATTATAACTAAAATAAAGTGCACAAATTAGGCCAAAGTTGGATTTTTAAAAATTATTTCCGTGATGGAACACCAAGTTACATCACTACACGACGTCCTTAAATGTGAAACCGTCATTTCGATTGATGATCCAGCACGCACTGTTTCACGCCACTCACTCACTGAATCCGTCGTTCAGTCGCCTATGTATCACTCTTCATTCACTGTTACCATGAGTCATGTTGAAAATCAAAGCACGGAATTAATTTCATGACCAATGTTGACGGCTACCTCTACCAGACTGAATGTGTGGTCTCATTTATTATGTGTTCAACCAACGTGCTGCGAGTCCGAAAATTGCTCTTTCTGATTCATTCCGTGACATTCTTGACTTTGAAATTCCCTCCTAACATAGTTTTTACCAAGTTCCCCAATCTAGTTCGGTATATTAAGCTCATAACCTCTGATCTTTTGTGAATTCAATCATATTGGGGATTTTTTTTCTCACCACTCTTTGCCATTTGCTGCCTGCCACGTCCTATTTTAAACTTTCGGTTCTTTGCTCAGCAACCATATTAAAATGAACACAGCATTCGTGAGCGCTGTATAAAAATCCATATACATTATCAATCAGGTTTATGCTCCTGTCTACTGAGCACACATTTTAAAAAAATGCAGGTAGATAAAAATGAACATACAACAATGTCCCAGCCACACCTCATTGCCCCGAAGCTGAACAGCAGGTTGCTCGTGTTTCATACCCCTCCCCCCCGCTCACCAAGCTCGCATCTCCCCAGCTCGAGCCTTACTCATTTAGCACACAAGTCGCGCTTTTATCCGTTTCATAGTTAAATAATCAGATAATTTTCTTGGTTCATTCGGTAAAGTCAGGTAGAAGGGAAATAATAAAATAATAAAAATAAAACACAATAAAATACAAATCTTACGACGTCTCGGCCACAACGCAAGCAGCCGTCCTAAGGTGGAGAACAGGTCCCTCCGAAAGACAGCGTCCATTCGGACGACGGCTGCTTGCACAGCGTCCATTCGGAGCGTTTAAATGTCATGCACAAGATGAGAGAGTTTAACTTTATTTCTTTCGACGGATTAATTTGAACGTAACATTTACCATTTCTTATGCATGTTTGTGTTTCTTGTAGTGTTCGTGTGAGAGCAATAATGTTTTTTTACAATCCACCCCTGGTTTAGAGTGTTTATCGTCAACTCTTCGTTGTAATTCTTACAAAAATACCCTTCGAATGCATAAATCATCTCAATGTACTGCATATCAAGTTGCTGTCCAAACATTGACACATGCCATTATTGGTGGAAAAGGAGTTGCAATCATAATTAAATATATTTAGGCGCATTAAACCATTCAGGCAGCAAAAATGAAGATGATTGGTGAATGTCAATTGGTAACCTTAATTTAGGAATTGTACACAGATGTTATAGCATATTATTCCATATACCTGAGTGGAGTATCTTGTTTTATTGTTCCGGATGGCAGATTCGAAGACGTAAACAACAGCAACATATGATGCGTATAGCACCTGTGGAAAATGTGAACGTAGAATGATCCATGACGAGACCGAATTACTCGAGTCAAGATCCAAGGAGTGTGATCAACTGCTGAACCAAAATTATAATTATTTTCAAAAGGTGTAAGAGACATGATTACATTCTTTTCACCCACTTATCCAAATTAATTTTCTGTCACAGCTATAGTGATGAATAATATTTGCCTATTGATATGAGTCTACATTGTCTATTTAATTCGTTGTGTCACTATTCGTGCCTTATCGTGACACCACCCCTTATCCTTATCGTGACACCACCCCTTTCGTTATACAGCTAACCTAGACACATTCCACATGTGACACCATTAAGGTATATAAAGCCTAGGGGGTAAACAGTGTCGATTGGAGGAGACAATTTTGTTTTCTTAACATTCATTGTTGAATCACGAATTGTAGGATAACATTACATATTATAACTAAAATAAAGTGCACAAATTAGGCCAAAGTTGGATTTTTAAAAATTATTTCCGGGATGGAACACCAAGTTACATCACTACACGACGTCCTTAAATGTGAAACCGTCATTTCGATTGATGATCCAGCACGCACTGTTTCACGCCACTCACTCACTGAATCTGTCGTTCAGTCGCCTATGTATCACTCTTCATTCACTGTTACCATGAGTCATGTTGAAAATCAAAGCACGGAATTAATTTCATGACCAATGTTGACGGCTACCTCTACCAGACTGAATGCGTGGTCTCATTTATTATGTGTTCAACCAACGTACTGCGAGTCCGAAAATTGCTCTTTCTGATTCATTCCGTGACATTCTTGACTTTGAAATTCCCTCCTAACATAGTTTTTACCAAGTTCCCCAATCTAGTTCAGTATATTAAGCTCATAACCTCTGATCTTTTGTGAATTCAATCATATTGGGGATTTTTTTTCTCACCACTCTTTGCCATTTGCTGCCTGCCACGTCCTATTTTAAACTTTTGGTTATTTGCTCAGCAACCATATTAAAATGAACACAGCATTCGTGAGCGCTGTATAAAAATCCATATACATTATCAATCAGGTTTATGCTCCTGTCTACTGAGCACACATTTTTAAAAAATGCAGGTAGATAAAAATGAACATACAACAATGTCCCAGCCACACCTCATTGCCCCGAAGCTGAACAGCAGGCTGCTCGTGTTTCATACCCCTCCCCCCCGCTCACCAAGCTCGCATCTCCCCAGCTCGAGCCTTACTCATTTAACACACAAGTCGCGCTTTTATCCGTTTCATAGTTAAATAATCAGATAATTTTCTTGGTTCTTTCGGTAAAGTCAGGTAGAAGGGAAACAATAAAATAATAAAAATAAAACACAATAAAATACAATTCTTACGACGTCTCGGCCACAACGCAAGCAGCCGTCCTAAGGTGGAGAACAGGTCCCTCCGAAAGACAGCGTCCATTCGGACGACGGCTGCTTGCACAGCGTCCATTCGGAGCGTTTAAATGTCATGCACAAGATGAGAGAGTTTAACTTTATTTCTTTCGACGGATTAATTTTAACGTAACATTTACCATTTCTTATGCATGTTTGTGTTTCTTGTAGTGTTCGTGTGAGAGCAATAATGTTTTTTTACAATCCACCCCTGGTTTAGAGTGTTTATCGTCAACTCTTCGTTGTAATTCTTACAAAAATACCCTTCGAATGCATACATCATCTCAATGTACTGCATATCAAGTTGCTGTCCAAACATTGACACATGCCATTATTGGTGGAAAAGGAGTTGCAATCATAATTAAATATATTTAGGCGCATTAAACCATTCAGGCAGCAAAAATGAAGATGATTGGTGAATGTCAATTGGTAACCTTAATTTAGGAATTGTACACAGATGTTATAGCATATTATTCCATATACCTGAGTGGAGTATCTTGTTTTATTGTTCCGGATGGCAGATTCGAAGACGTAAACAACAGCAACATGTGACACGTATAGCACCTGTGGAAAATGTGAACGTTGAATGATCCATGACGAGACCGAATTACTCGAGTCAAGATCCAAGGAGTGTGATCAATTGCTGAACCAAATTTTAATTATTTTCAAAAGGTGTAAGAGACATGATTACATTCTTTTCACCCACTTATCCAAATTAATTTTCTGTCACAGCTATAGTGATGAATAATATTTGCCTATTGATATGAGTCTACATTGTCTATTTAATTCGTTGTGTCACTATTCGTGCCTTATCGTGACACCACCCCTTATCCTTATCGTGACACCACCCCTTTCGTTATACAGCTAACCTAGACACATTCCACATGTGACACCATTAAGGTATATAAAGCCTAGGGGGTAAACAGTGTCGATTGGAGGAGACAATTTTGTTTTCTTAACATTCATTGTTGAATCACGAATTGTAGGATAACATTAAATATTATAACTAAAATAAAGTGCACAAATTAGGCCAAAGTTGGATTTTTAAAAATAATTTCCCGGATGGAACACCAAGTTACATCACTACACGACGTCCTTAAATGTGAAACCGTCATTTCGATTGATGATCCAGCACGCACTGTTTCACGCCACTCACTCACTGAATCCGTCGTTCAGTCGCCTATGTATCACTCTTCATTCACTGTTACCATGAGTCATGTTGAAAATCAAAGCACGGAATTAATTTCATGACCAATGTTGACGGCTACCTCTACCAGACTGAATGCGTGGTCTCATTTATTATGTGTTCAACCAACGTACTGCGAGTACGAAAATTGCTTTTCTGATTCATTACGTGACATTCTTGACTTTGAAATTCCCTCCTAACATAGTTTTTACCAAGTTCCCCAATCTAGTTCAGTATATTAAGCTCATAACCTCTGATCTTTTGTGAATTCAATCATATTGGGGATTCTTTTTTCTCACCACTCTTTGCCATTTGCTGCCTGCCACGTCCTATTTTAAACTTTCGGTTCTTTGCTCAGCAACCATATTAAAATGAACACAGCATTCATGAGCGCTGTATAAAAATCCATATACATTATCAATCAGGTTTATGCTCCTGTCTACTGAGCACACATTTTTAAAAAATGCAGGTAGATATAAATGAACATACAACAATGTCCCAGCCACACCTCATTGCCCCGAAGCTGAACAGCAGGTTGCTCGTGTTTCATACCCCTCCCCCCCGCTCACCAAGCTCGCATCTCCCCAGCTCGAGCCTTATTCATTTAGCACACAAGTCGCGCTTTTATCCGTTTCATAGTTAAATAATCAGATAATTTTCTTGGTTCTTTCGGTAAAGTCAGGTAGAAGGGAAAAAATAAAATAATAAAAATAAAACACAATAAAATACAATTCTTACGACGTCTCGGCCACAACGCAAGCAGCCGTCCTAAGGTGGAGAACAGGTCCCTCCGAAAGACAGCGTCCATTCGGACGACGGCTGCTTGCACAGCGTCCATTCGGAGCGTTTAAATGTCATGCACAAGATGAGAGAGTTTAACTTTATTTCTTTCGACGGATTCATTTGAACGTAACATTTACCATTTCTTATGCATGTTTGTGTTTCTTGTAGTGTTCGTGTGAGTGCAATAATGTTTTTTTACAATCCACCCCTGGTTTAGAGTGTTTATCGTCAACTCTTCGTTGTAATTCTTACAAAAATACCTTTCGAATGCATAAATCATCTCAATGTACTGCATATCAAGTTGCTGTCCAAACATTGACACATGCCATTATTGGTTGAAAATGAGTTGCAATCATAATTAAATATTAGGCGCATTAAACCATTCAGGCAGCAAAAATGAAAATGATTGGTGAATGTCAAACGTTAACCTTAATTTAGGAATTGTACAGATTTTATAGCATATTATTCCATATACCTGAGTGGAGTATCTTGTTTTATTGTTCCGGATGGCAGATTCGAAGACATAAACAACAGCAACATGTGACACGTATAGCACCTGTGGAAAATGTGAACGTAGAATGGTACATGACGAGACCGAATTACTCGAGTCAAGATCCAAGGAGTGTGATCAACCGCTGAACCAAAATTATAATTATTTTCAAAAGGTGTAAGAGACATGATTACATTCTTTTCACCCACTTATCCAATTTAATTTTCTGTCACAACTATAGTGATGGATAATATTTGCCTATTGGTATGAGTCTACATTGTCTATTTAATTCGTTGTGTCACTATTCGTGCCGTGATTTTCATCGTGACACCACCCCTTTCGTTATACAGCTAACCTAGACATATTCCACATGTGACACCATTAAGGTATCTAAAGCCTAGGGGGTAAACAGTGTCGATTGGAGGAGATAATTTTATTTTCTTAATATTCATTGTTGAATCACGAAATGTAGGATCACATTAAATATTATAACTAAAATAAAGTGCACAAATTAGGCCAAAGTTGGATTTTTAAAAATTATTTCCGGGATGGAACACCAAGTTACATCACTACACGACGTCCTTAAATGTGAAACCGTAATTTCGATTGATGATCCAGCACGCACTGTTTCACGCCACTCACTCACTGAATCCGTCGTTCAGTCGCCTATGTATCACTCTTCATTCACTGTTACCATGAGTCATGTTGAAAATCAAGGCACGGAATAAATTTCATGACCAATGTTGACGGCTACCTCTACCAGACTGAAAGCGTGGTCTCATTTATTATGTGTTCAACCAACGTACTGCGAGTCCGAAAATTGCTCTTTCTGATTCATTCCGTGACATTCTTGACTTTGAAATTCCCTCCTAACATAGTTTTTACCAAGTTCCCCAATCTAGTTCAGTTTATTAAGTTCATAACCTCTGATCTTTTGTGAATTTAATCATATTGGGGATTTTTTTCCTCACCACTCTTTGACATTTGCTGCCTGCCACGTTCTTTTTTAAACTTTTGGTTCTTTGCTCAGCAACCATGTTAAAATGAACACAGCATTCATGAGCGCTGTATAAAAATCTACATACATTATCAATCAGGTTTTTGCTCCTGTCTACTGAGCACACATTTTAAAAAAATGCAGGTAGATATAAATGAACATACAACAATGTCCCAGCCACACCTCATTGCCCCGAAGCTGAACAGCAGGTTGCTCGTGTTTCATACCCCCCCCACCCGCTCACCAAGCTCGCACCTTCCCAGCTCGAGCCTTACTCATTTAGCACACAAGTCGCGCTTTTATCCGTTTCATAGTTAAATAATCAGATAATCTTCTTGGTTCTTTCGGTAAAGTCAGGTAGAAGGGAAATAATAAAATAATAAAAATAAAACACAATAAAATACAATTCTTACGACGTCTCGGCCACAACGCAAGCAGCCGTCCTAAGGTGGAGAACAGGTCCCTCCGAAAGACAGCGTCCATTCGGACGACGGCTGCTTGCACAGCGTCCATTCGGAGCGTTTAAATGTCATGCACAAGATGAGAGAGTTTAACTTTATTTATTTCGACGGATTAATTTAAACGTAACAGTTACCATTTCTTATGCATGTTTGTGTTTCTTGTAATGTTCGTGTGAGAGCAATAATGTTTGTTTTACAATCCACCGCTGGTTTAGAGTGTTTATCGTCAACTCTTCGTTGTTATTTTTACAAAAATACCCTTCGAATGCATAAATCATCTCAATGTACTGCATATCAAGTTGCTGTCCAAACATTGACACATGCCATTATTGGTGGAAAAGGAGTTGCAATCATAATTAAATATTAGTCGCATTAAACCATTCAGGCAGCAAAAATGAAAATGATTGGTGAATGTCAAATGGTAACCTTAATTTAGGAATTGTACACAGATTGTATAGCATATTATTCCATATACCTGAGTGGAATATCTTTTTTATGGTTCCGGATGGCAGATTCGAAGACATAAACAACAGCAACATGTGACACGTATAGCACCTGGGGAAAATGTGAACGTAGAATGGTACATGACGAGACCGAATTACTCGAGTCAAGATCCAAGGAGTGTGATCAACTGCTGAACCAAAATTATAATTATTTTCAAAAGGTGTAAGAGACATGATTACATTCTTTTCACCCACTTATCCAAATACATTTTCTGTCACAACTATAGTGATGGATAATATTTGCCTATTGGTATAAGTCTACATTGTCTATTTAATTCGTTGTGTCACTATTCGTTCCGTGATCTTCATCGTGACACCACCCCTTTCGTTATACAGCTAACCTAGACATATTCCACATGTGACACCATTACGGTATCTAAAGCCTAGGGGGTAAACAGTGTCGATTGGAGGAGATAATTTTATTTTCTTAATATTCATTGTTGAATCACGAAATGTAGGATCACATTAAATATTATAACTAAAATAAAGTGCACAAATTAGGCCAAAGTTGGATTTTTAAAAATTATATCCGGGATGGAACACCAAGTTACATCACTACACGACGTCCTTAAATGTGAAACCGTCATTTCGATTGATGATCCAGCACACACTATTTCACGCCACTTACTCACTGAATCCGTCGTTCAGTCGCCTATGTATCACTCTTCATTCACTGTTACCATGAGTCATGTTGAAAATCAAGGCCTGGAATTAATTTCATGACCAATGTTGACGGCTACCTCTACCAAACTGAATGCGTAGTCTCATTTATTATGTGTTCAACCAACGTACTGCGAGTCCGAAAATTGCTCTTTCTGATTCATTCCGTGACATTCTTGACTTTGAAATTCCCTCCTAACATAGTTTTTACCAAGTTCCCCAATCTAGTTCAGTTTATTAAGTTCATAACCTCTCATCTTTTGTGAATTTAATCATATTGGGGATTTTTTTCCTCACCACTCTTTGCCATTTGCTGCCTGCCACGTTCTTTTTTAAACTTTTGGTTCTTTGCTCAGCAACCATGTTAAAATGAACACAGCTTTCATGAGCGCTGTATAAAAATCCACATACATTATCAATCAGGTATTTGCTCCTGTCTACTGAGCACACATTTTTAAAAAATGCAGGTAGATAAAAATGAACATACAACAATGTCCCAGCCACACCTCATTGCCCCGAAGCTGAACAGCAGGTTGCTCGTGTTTCATACCCCCCCCACCCGCTCACCAAGCTCACAACTACCCAGCTCGAGCCTTACTCATTTAGCACACAAGTCGCGCTTTTATCCGTTTCATAGTTAAATAATCAGATAATCTTCTTGGTTCTTTCCGTAAAGTCACGTAGAAGGGAAATAATAAAATAATAAAAATAAAACAATGAAATATAATTCTCACGACGTCTCGGCCACAACGCAAGCAGCCGTCCTCAGGTGAAGAACAGGTTCACCTGAGGACGGCTGCTTGCGTTGTGGCCGAGACGCCGTGAGAATTTAATCTATTGTGTTTTATTTTTATTATTTCCCTTCTACGTGACTTTACCGAAAGAACCAAGAAGATGAATCCCTGCAGTCACGAAAGCTTTAAATCGAAATTTAATCAGATAATATGAAGGAAACAGTTAATGGTCATGTCAGTGCGATTGAGACTGTTATAACACTTTTCATGATCTGGTTTTGGGACGTCGTCAATGATAGTACCTTCAGTGCTGATCCATTTAATGTTTTGCCACAGGAACAGATTTAGAATTACAATGAGAGAACACAGAACAAACTTGAATGAAAACATTTAAATGAACATGATGACCATTTTATTTGGTAAATATGAAATCGTGGCCCTAAAAGATTGAATACTAATGCAGAAAAAACACAATGAAAACAATATGGTAGAAACATTTCATGCACAAACAATTAAAAACGCTTGATATAAAATATAAATATATACCAGGAGCGGGTTCTAGATGTCATACTTTAATTGGAAACAACTGCCCTTTCAAGTAAGAATGAAGGATATCATCTGGACTAGATTCCACAACTATGGACATGATCAAAAATCATAAAACGACATTATGAACTTCTATATCCTCGAATAAACACAGTTTCAGATAATATTACTCTGAGCTAATATATATTATAAAAGGGCATTTGATTCAATTTCATCCGAGTTGCCACAATCTCTACAGCCTGAAGAAAATTGTATTGAACATATTACAACTGTGATACAGATGTCATAAAGTAACAGCATGAAATTAAATCTGGAAAAAAATGATCAGGAATCTTCAAGGCTATTCACTGTCACACGAGAAGATATCGATCAAAACTATAGATTGTAAAAATATAGACATATGAATGGTGAATGCACCATCTCATATTTGCAAACAGTCATTAATGCATTAACAGGAATGAACGTCAGAAAATGACTGACTTAAACATAACTGAATACATTTGGCAAAAATAAAATTTGAGCGTTTAAATGTCATGAACAAGATGAGAGAGTTTAACTTTATTTATTTCGACGGATTAATTTGAACGTAACATTTGTAATATGAGCAAGGACAGGGTCACGTGAGTGGGGGCGCAGTCAGGGTCACGTGAGGAGGAGGAGTCAGGGTCACGTGAGGGGGAGGATATAGGGTGAGAACCAGAAGGGGATCGGGAGTCGAGAGAGAATAGAGATGGAGCTCGTGTTAACGGGTCTGCTTTGGGAGACGTGCTTGATATACTTAGACGATGTTATCGTTTTCAGCCGCACGTATGAGGAAAATTTACGGAGGTTGGACATGGTGTTTTCCAGAATGCGTTCTGCCAATTTGAAATTTAAGCCCAAAAAGTGTCACCGCTTACAACGATCCGTGCGCTATTTGGGCCACATTGTCAGTTCCGACGGGGTCGCCACGGACCCGGAGAAGACGGTGTGCATCCGTAACTGGCCGACTCCGGCCTCAGTGGGCGACGTGCGTCGGTTCGTTGGGTTCGCTTCATATTACCGCCGGTTCGTTCCAAACTTTGCCACGATCGCTAGGCCGTTGCACCTCCTTACGGCTAAAGGCCGGAGTTTCAGCTGGGGACCGACGGAAGAGGCGGCGTTTCAGGGCCTGCGCGGTCGTTTGGCGTCGGCACCGACGTTAGAATATCCAGATTTCACTCGTCCTTTTATTCTGGATACTGACGCTAGTGACACCGGGATTGGGGCTGTTCTCTCCCAGTCTAGGAACGGCGTTGAACGTGTTGTGGCTTACGGTAGCTGCGTGTTGTCTCCTGCGGAGACCCGTTACTGCGTTACTCGCCGCAAACTTTTGGCCATTGTACATTTTCTTCGCCAATATCGGCCGTATTTGTACGGCCGTACGTTTATTGTGCGCACAGACCATGCGGCTTTGCAATATGCCCTGCGATTTGACCAACCGTCTGGCCAATTGGCACGATGGTTGGAAACGCTGCAGGAATTTTCGTTCGATATTCAGTATCGGAAGGGGTCGTGTCACGCGAACGGAGACGCACTCTCCAGATTGCCGCCGGGGTCCCCTTGCGCTTGCGCTTGGGGCACGAATAGGTGTACGCGGGTTCCGCAACTCCCTCGGCCTGTTGTGTCCGCTGTCGAGGTGCCCGAGGCTCCCGTATGCCCGGGACCGGCTGAGGTGCCCGAGGCTCCCGTGTGTCCGGGACCGGCTGAGGTGCCCGAGGCTCCCGTGTGTCCGGGACCGGCTGATGGCGTTTTGAACCTGCCGCGTTCGGTGTGGGTTCGCGAGCAATTACTCGATGAGTCGCTGGGAGCCATGCGGGGTCGGGTTGCGATGGGGACGGGGGGCGCGTTGTCCGGTGGGACGCCGGGAGCCGCTCTCTGGGATGGGTTGCTGATGTGGAGGGAATGGTTGCACGATCACTGGCGTCTGGTGGTGCCATCGTCGTTACGGTACGAGTTGGTTCGGACTCTGCACTCCGAGACGTTGTCGGGGTGCAGAAAACCTTGTTGACGTTGCAGTGGGACTACTTCAGGCACGGCATGACGACCGATGTCGTCGGGCACATTCGGGCGTGTCCCAACTGTGCCTGGCGGAAGCCGCCTAAACACCCATATGTTCCACGAGTGCAGTCCATACAGGTGTCTCGGATTAACGAGTTGGTGGCGTTGGATATTTTGGGGCCTTTCCCGCCGTCCGCTCAGGGGAATACATTTTTGCTGGTCGGGGTGGAATATCTTTCCCGCTGGGCGATGGCTTGGCCCTTGCCCGACCAGTCGGCGGCGTCTATCACGGATGCGTTCCTGTTCGGATATGTAATGGACAAAGGGGCGCTGGAAAGGTTGCTCACAGACCACGGGCGAAATTTTTCTTCTAAATTATTGGCTGAGGTGTGTGCTGCACTGGGGACCAAGAAAGTTCGAACGTCTCCCTACCACCCGCAAACGGATGGCATGGTGGAATGGCTTAATCGGACCCTGTCGGCCATGCTCGCGTGGCGGAGGCACGGGAGGGGGCCAGATTGGCTACGGCCAAGACCCAGGCCCGGAACGAACGTTGCGCTCTGCGCTCGGATGGGGAATCCCCCTGGCGAGTGGGGAACATGGCCTGGCTGCACTGCCCGCAGGTGTGGGTGGGGACCTCCCCTAAGTTGCACAAACCATGGCAGGGGCCGGTTGTGCTTATTGAGGTGCCTAGTCCGCAGTCCGCGCGTGTTCGTTTCGGATCGCGGCGCTGGTACGTACATACGTCTCGATTGAAATCCTACGTGGCCCCACAGCCAGATGCGTCATCTCGTAATGTTGCCTTGCCGGTGTCTGTTGCATCCGACGCGCTACTGACTTTGCCTGTTCAACCTGCAAGCGCGCCTGTCGTGCCTTCTACAGACGGACCGGCCGTGACACGGACGGAGACAGTGATTTCTGCTCCGGGTGGGCCTACCACGGCGACGGGGACACTTGACCCCGCCGCCCCTCCAACCCCGCCGCGGACGCACTTGCAGGAGACCCCGGCGACGGGTCTCTCTGGGGAACGGGACTCTGAAATTGACAGGACTCCAACAGCGGCGGGCGGTTCCGATCCCGCCGCTCCTAAAACCCTGTCGCAGTCACGGTCTGTGCAGGGGCCGCTCCCCATTCGGGACGGGCCGACGACCTGCACGCGTTCCAAGTCCTTTCCTTTCGTTAAGTATACTATTTATTGTTGTTGTTGTGTTGTTGTTATAATCTCCGTTTGTCTTGTGATGGCTGATTGCTGTACTGTTGCTCGCATTATTTTGTTCTGTTGCAGCCGGGGACAGCTGGGTTTTTCTACAGGGGGGGGGGGGGTCATGTAATGCGAGCAAAGACAGGGTCACGTGAGTGGGGGCGCAGTCAGGGTCACGTGAGGGGGAGGATATAGGGTGAGAACCGGAAGGGGATCGGCAGTCGAGAGAGAATAGAGAAGGGAGAGGCCACGCGGAGTGCTGGCGAGGATTGGCACGATTGCCACGAGGTCGGAGTCACGGCACCGTCGGCCAGCGGGGTACGTGGAGCAGCGGAGTGGCTGCAGAGTGTGCGGGAGCACACAGAGCAGCAGAGTGGCTGCTGAGTGTGCGGAGTCACACGGAGCAGCAGGGTGGCTGCAGAGAGAGAGAGAGCGAAGGACTCGAACGACGTGCGGAGGCACGAGACGGAGAAGGTGCGGGTCCGACCGGAGACATCGCGGGGTGTGAGCAAGAACCCAATAAAAGGACAGACGGAGACCAACATCGCCTGAGAGTCCTTTATTACACATTTACCATTTCTTATGCATGTTTGTGTTTCTTGTAGTGTTCGTGTGAGAGCAATAATGTTTGTTTTACAATCCACCCCTGGTTTAGAGTGTTTATCGTCAACTCTTCGTTGTAATTCTTACAAAAATACCCTTAGAATGCATAAATCATCTCAATGTACTGCATATCAAGTTGCTGTCCAAACATTGACACATGCCATTATTGGTGGAAAAGGAGTTGCAATCATAATTAAATATTAGGCGCATTAAACCATTCTGGCAGCAAAAATGAAAATGATTGGTGAATGTCAAACGTTAACCTTAATTTAGGAATTGTACAGATTTTATAGCATATTATTCCATATACCTGAGTGGAGTATCTTGTTTTATTGTTCCGGATGGCAGATTCGAAGACATAAGCAACAGCAACATGTGACACGTATAGCACCTGTGGAAAATGTGAACGTAGAATGGTACATGACGAGACCGAATTACTCGAGTCAAGATCCAAGGAGTGTGATCAACTGCTGAACCAAAATTATAATTATTTTCAAAAGGTGTAAGATATATGATTACATTCTTTTCACCCACTTATCCAATTTAATTTTCTGTCACAACTATAGTGATGGATAATATTTGCCTATTGGTATGAGTCTACATTGTCTATTTAATTCGTTGTGTCACTATTCGTGCCGTGATCTTCATCGTGACACCACCCCTTTCGTTATACAGCTAACCTAGACATATTCCACATGTGACACCATTAAGGTATCTAAAGCCTAGGGGGTAAACAGTGTCGATTTGAGGAGATAATTTTATTTTCTTAATATTCATTGTTGAATCACGAAATGTAGGATCACATTAAATATTATAACTAAAATAAAGTGCACAAATTTGCCAAATTTGAATTTTTAAAAATTATATCCGGGATGGAACACCAAGTTACATCACTATACGACGTCCTTCAATGTGAAACCGACATTTCGATTGATGATCCAGCATGCACTATTTCACGCCACTTACTCACTGAATCCGTCGTTCAGTCGCCTATGTATCACTCTTCATTCACTGTTACCATGAGTCATGTTGAAAATCAAGGCACGGAATTAATTTCATGACCAATGTTGACGGCTACCTCTACCAAACTGAATGCGTGGTCTCATTTATTATGTGTTCAACCAACGTACTGCGAGTCCGAAAATTGCTCTTTCTGATTCATTCCGTGACATTCTTGACTTTGAAATTCCCTCCTAGCATAGTTTTTACCAAGTTCCCCAATCTAGTTCAGTTTATTAAGTTCATAACCTCTGATCTTTTGTGAATTTAATCATATTGGGGATTTTTTTCCTCACCACTCTTTGCCATTTGCTGCCTGCCACGTTTTTTTTTTACTTTTGGTTCTTTGCTCAGCAACCATGTTAAAATGAACACAGCATTCATGAGCGCTGTATAAAAATCCACATACATTATCAATCAGGTTTTTGCTCCTGTCTACTGAGCACACATTTTTAAAAAATGCAGGTAGATATAAATGAACATACAACAATGTCCCAGCCACACCTCATTGCCCCGAAGCTGAACAGCAGGTTGCTCGTGTTTCATACCCCCCCCCACCCGCTCACCAAGCTCGCACCTTCCCAGCTCGAGCCTTACTCATTGAGCACACAAGTCGCGCTTTTATCCGTTTCATAGTTAAATAATCAGATAATCTTCTTGGTTCTTTCGGTAAAGTCAGGTAGAAGGGAAAAAATAAAATAATAAAAAATTAAACACACTAAAATACAATTCTCACGAAGTCTCGGCCACAACGCAATCAGCCGTCCTCAGGTGGAGAACAGGTCCGTCGGAAAGACAGCGTCCATTCGGACGACGGCTGCTTGCACAGCGTCCATTCGGAGCGTTTAAATGTCATGAACAAGATGAGAGAGATTAACTTTATTTATTTCGACGGAATAATTTGAACGTAACAGTTACTATTTCTTATGCATGTTTGTGTTTCTTGTAGTGTACGTGTGAGAGCAATAATGTTTGTTTTTTACAATCCACCCCTGGTTTAGAGTCTTTATCGTCAACTCTTCGTTGTAATTCTTACAAAAATACCCTTCGAATGCATGAATCATCTCAATGTACTGCATATCAAGTTGTTGTCCAAACATTGACACATGCCATTATTGGTGGAAAAGGAGTTGCAATCATAATTAAATATTCTTCTTCTGGACCAGATGCCACAACTATGGGCATCATTAAAAATCATAAAACTAAATTATGAATTTGTATATCCTAACTGGTACAATACGTCGTGCTACGCACTCCTTTGGACATGATTTCCAGAATAACCTGTTCGGGCTTTACACTAACAAGAGGTGCAAAAATGGGGAGAGGACACTCCTCGGCCACCTAATTGTGGAGAAGAAACACGGATGGCAGCAGTCACGGGTTATAAGCTTATTTTAGATTGGCGTAAAAAATGGGCGCCACGGGTTGCCATCGTCGGTGGGAGGGGTCATTGCACCCCAATGATAGCTACCGCCCGCCTCAAGCTGGGCAGCCCCCGGCCAATAAGGTGCTTTCCCGCCACGGCTCACCTGCTCCAATGGGTGCTTGGAGCTTATGGTTCATCACCAGACAAGTGGGCTGCAACACCTGTGTAGTGGTGTAAAGGACGGACTAATACACTTCTTTATGGCACACACAATTTATTATCTTAATTACACAGTCTCTAACACACAAGGGGTATACGGTCCCCTTACCCGTTAACCTGAGGAGGTACAGCCTCTGACCCTGCACAGCTCACACTCCCACTTCGCTCCTTTTCTAAGGAGCTACAGCCTCCGGACTTGCCGGCTATCTAATCTCCCTGCTAGCCTAGCGTCCTCCGGCTGGGACCTAGGGGAGGCACACTGACCCGCCGCTGGCCCGGCGGGTCCCCGACCTTTGGTCGCTCAACACCTTCACCCTCACAAGGGCGGGAAGGCTGGGAGCCAGGGTCCTATCCAGGACCTATCTCCCCTGACCACTGGTTACACTGAGCCCCAGCCCTGACAAGGGCTGGAAGGCTTGGTCCAGGGTCCTAGCTGGCTCCGCCGACTTCGGTCTTCGTGTAGCAGAACTGGCCTCGAGCCCTCTGGCTCCCCGCCTTTTATAGGAATCCTCTCCGAGGGGTGGGGCTATGGGGGATCACAGCGCCCCCATGGCCCCCCAGGGTTAACCGATGCGGACGTGGATGTAGACACCCATGTGTGGGTGCAGACACCCTTGTGTTTCTTGTCCGCCTCTCTCCCCGTAACAACCCCTACACCTGCACCAGACAAAACAAAACAAAACGGAAGAAGATTCCAGCCCTTCATTTTGCAAGCTGGAATGTACGTACAATGTGTTCTGGACTCTCCGGATATCTTTTGCAGATTGAGGACATCCGCAAGACTGCAGTTATCGACAGGGAGCTGGCGAGATTTCATGTGGATATTGCAGCACTGCAGGAGACCCGGCTTGCTGGCAGTGGCTCACGACGAGAGAGTGACGACACTTTCTACTGGCAAGGAAAACAGCAGAACGAATCAATGCAACACGCTGTTGGGTTGGCCATAAAAAAAACACACTCCTTGGCATGATTGAACCACTGACTTCAGGCTCGGAGCAGATTCTGCCCATGAGACTGCTCACTCCTTCTGGCCATGTAAACATCTTGAGTGTCTATGCGCCAACAATCTACTCACCTCCAGAGATTCATGACCAGTTCTATGAAGAGCTTCACAATATTATTAGCAAAATCCCTAGCTCCGAGCACATGTTTATGGTGAGAGACTTCAATGCAAGGGTTGGGGCTGACCATGACGAGTGGCCCGCATGCCTTGGCTATCACGGCATTGGAAAGATGAATGCCAGTGGCCAAAGACTACTGGAGCTTTGTTCATACCACAATCTCTGTATCACAAACTCATTCCTTCTCACAAAACCATGCCATAAAGTATCATGGAGACATCCAAGGTCTATTAATTGGCACCGACTGGACCATGTCATCACCCGACGAGCCCTCCTCAATTCAGTACTCATCACACGCAGCTACCACAGTGCAGTCTGTGACACCGATCACTCGCTGGTATCCAGCAAGGTAAGACTATGCCCAAAGATACACCGCCTCAAACAAAAGCGCTACCTGCGCATCAACTCTGCCAAGACCTCCCACCCAGAGCTCACTCAATCATTCTAACACAGCCTTGAGCAGTCCCTACATGACACACCAGATGGAAGCGTGGAAACAAAGTGGGCATACATCAGAGACGACATCTTCAATGCAGCCAAGGCGAAAACAGACTGGTTTGAGGAACACCTGGATATATTGGAACCCATCCTTCAAGCCAAGTGCATGGCGTTCCTGAAATACCAGCAAGTCTGAAGTACAGGGTCATTAAGGACTCTGAAAGCTACCCGCAGTGCAGCTCAAACGACCGCCAGACGCTGCACCAGTAACTACTTGGTGAACCTCAGCAGTAGGATCCAACTCGCTTTTGACACTGGCAATATCCGTGCCATGTATGAAGGCATCAAGACAGCCTTTGGTACAAACATCAGGAGGACTGCCCCCCTTAAATCCAGCACAGGGGTCATCATCACTGATAAACAAGAGCAAATGGCCAGGTTGGTAGAACACTACTCAGAGCTCTACTCACGAGACAATGGTGTGTCAGAAGCTGCCCTTGCTGCTGTAAGGCCCTTACCAAATATACACGAACTGGACAATGTTCCAACCTTGAAGGATCTGGACAATGCCATCAACTCAATAGCCAGCGGCAACTCCCCGGGACAGGACGGCATCACACCTGAGGTACTGAAATTTGAGAAACCCGCCGTACTCACAAAACTCCATTAACTTATCTGCCAGTGCTGGGAATAAGGAGCAATGCCTCAAAACATGAGAGACTCCAACATCATCACCCTATATAAAAACAAGGGTGACCATGGGGACTGCAATAACTACCGTGGTATCTCCCTGCTGAGCATCGTGGGGAAAACCTTTGCCCACGTGGTCCCTCAGCAGGTTACAGATACTAGCTGAGAGGACTTATCCTGAGACTCAGTGTGGATTCAGAGCAGGAAGGTCCACAATTGACATGCGCTTCTCCTTGTGTCAGCTACAGTAAATATTTCGAGAACAGAGAATGCCCCTGTACTTGGCATTCATTGATCTTACAAAAGCCTTTGACCTCATCAGTAGGAGAGGCCTCTTCAAACTCCTCAAAGTGATTGGCTGCCAACCGAAGCTGCTGGCAGTCATCTCCTCTTTCCATGACAACATGAAAGTAACAATACAGCACAGCGGCACCACCTCAGAGGAATGTCCCATACTCAGTCGTGTAAAGCAGGGGTGCGTGCTTGCCCCAACACCGTTTGGCATCTTTTCTCATTTATGCTCACACATGCCTTTGGAACGGCAGAAGAGGGAGTCTTTCTCTATACAAGATCTGATGGCAAACTTTTCAATCTTGGCCATCTCAGATCCATAACTAAAGTCTGAAAATTCCTCATCAGAGAACTCATATTTGCTGATGATGCTGTGCTGACAGCTCACACAGAACACCTTGCCAATGCCTGTGTGGTGGTCATGATTGACACACACGCGCCACAACCAAGGGGAGGGGAAAAAACCGGTCCGGACCGGTCGGGCCAACGACGTTTGGAACCCCTCTGAGGAGAGGGTCTGGCAGGAGCTACGATCCCCCAGAACCCCGCCCCTCAGGGAGAAAGAGTATATAAGGTGGGTCCCTGAGAGCGCGAGGCAGTCCGTCTCAAGCTGAAGCCAGAAGCCGCCTGAAGAAGAAGACCCTGGACCCCAAGCCGCCGACGTCCTTCTAAGGGCCGGGGCTCAGTGCGGTGCCAGTGGTCGTGGGGTTAGGACCCTGAGGTTCCCTCGGCCTGATGCCCTTGTGAGGGCCAGGTCCGGACGGGCCAGTGGTCAGGGACCCACCAGGCCAGCGGTGGGTCAGCCTCCCCTAGGTTTAGCTAGCCGGAGGGCTGAAGTAGGGAGAGTTGTAGGTACGATAGCCCGGAGGCTGTACCTCCCCAGGTTGTGGGTGAAAGGGGTCATTACCCCTTTGTGTTAGGGATTAGTGTGAACTGTTTGGTGAAATAAAGCGTGTTGCCTCTACGAAGACTCTGTCTCCCTCCAAGAACATTACAACTGGTGTCAGAAGTGGCCAAGAACTTCGCCCACATGGAGACCAGACAGAAGGCGCTTACCAGGGCTCCGGACAAGGAGGCCGATGCCGACGCTGCTCCGGAGGCGGGGGCGCCATTCCCGGGGGACGGGTCCACAGCGGCGGGCTCACAATCTCCGGGCCCCTCAGGGAGCTCGCCACCGTCGGGATGGGCGATCCAGTCGGCACACGCTCGTTTTGCCGATCTCCTGCATGCCGCTGCCTCCATCCTCGACGAGCTCACGCTGGGTGGAGCAGTGGCTGCGGGTGGGGGGCCAGGCCGGAGGCCGGATGCCGTTCCTGCCGAAACGCGAGGGATTCCCGCGCAAAATTTTGATGTCTCTACCGGGTACGACGTCATTTTCGCCCGGGGATACGTCACTGCCGCCGGGAATGCCGCAGCTGGAAGCGATGTCACTTCCGCCGGGGGTGTCACCACTTCCTTCAGAAATGACGTCAACTGCCCCGAAAGTCACGTGTCCCAGGGGGCGCGCGCCACTTCCAGCTTTGCCGCCCTCCTACCCGAGGCTACCGCGTCATCGGAGATGCGACCGCCGCTTCTGGCGGACATTTTGTCGTCTGACGGCCCTACAAACGCCACGTTTGGTGCGCAGCTTGCCTCCGGGGTGGGACTACATCCCTGGCCTGCAATAGCGCTTGCCGTCTCTACAAGTCGTCGCGGCTAAAGGCAGAGACTGGGCAGCTTTTGCCCAAAGATTTGTGGCAAATGCTGAGATGGCAAGGTGGACTGCGGACATTGCTCTCCGAGCTTTGCCTTCCGCACTGGACGACATCGCTCTGGCTACGTTCCTCCTCATCCCACGGAAGGCTCGCTCCACGCTACAGGATGCCCTCGATTGGATGGCTTTGGTGTACGGGCCCCCATCGGAAACCAGGCATCGCTTTGCAAGCCGGAGGAGGGAGGCTGACGAGACCCCCCTCACCTACCAGAGCGCGCTGATGGCGCTGGCTCAAGCAGCCTACCCTCGGATGGACGACGTGGGCCTTGACACCATTGTGCTTGAAAAGATGTTGCTGCTGGCTCGTGAGTTGCGAATCGCCATTCACGTCAAGGACGAGGCGAATCTCTCCTCACTGCGCGCTGCTCACTATCTACACACGGAGCTGCTCCTCCAGCGGGACGGGCAGGTGGCGGCGTGTGCCACGCACATCGCTGCGCAGGAGAACGAGGTCCTGGACAACCAGGCCTTTGCATCACAGCACGCCGCAAGCTGGAGAGCAACCGACCGGCCTCGCCAGGGTGAGCCTCGGCGGAGACACAGTTTCCCGCGGGCATGGGCCCGCGTCACGTGCTACAACTGCGGCCAGCAAGGTCATCTGTCATCGGGCTGCCCAGCTCCTCGACGCCACGCTCCGGGTCGGCCTCCGTCGTCCCCCCGCATGCCTGCCGCTCCACAGGAACCGCAGGCAAGTCGCGACACCTCACGTATTCGGCCCCTGCCCTCATCTCACACTTCTCGTTTCCATGTACCGCTCCGTCGCATTGGGTCGAGTGGTCAGAGCCGGGATGGTGTTGATGTTCGGCAGCCACTCCGACCAGTTCAGTGGTCGGAGTTGGCCCACAGGGTTGTCGCCGTGGCTACGGGCTCTTCCGTTATCATCGGCGCTATCGAGGGAGTTGAATTTCGGTTACTGGTTGATACGGGCGCTTCAGCAACCATAATTTCTGACCTCATTTACAATGTGCTGCCCCAGAGGTGTCAGGCGCTCACCCCGGTTTCCGTCGCTTGCTTTGCAGCAAATGGAGGTTCCTTGGGAATAATTGCTCAGATAACGGCACAAATTTGTATTGGCGATTTTAAATTAATGGGTCCCATTTTGGTTTCAGAGACCCTTGCCGTTCCCTGTTTGCTGGGCACAGATTTTCTCGGCAAAATGCCCATTAAAATTTTGATTGACAAAGGCTGCATTGAGCTCCCTTCGGGCTGCCGAATGTCGTTCCTGCCCTCACCCACCCGGCTACACACGGCTTGCACGACCGTTCCGGCGATGGCGTCCCAAACCGTTCAGATTCCGCCGGGCGCGCAAATGTTAATTCCGCTTCGGTTGCGGAAACCGCTCTGGTCGGTGACAATGTCGGGTATTTTGCTGGCTCCTTCCAACACGGCCGTATGGGGATTGGAGCTGGTGGGAGCACAAACACTTGTGCCTGCTGATGGACAACCCTTCATTCAGGTGCTGAATGCAGGGTTGCGGACAAAGGTCGTGCACCAGGGGGCTGTGATTGCTCATGCATCGCTGCCACTCCACGCTGACTCCATCGTGGCTCACGTGGATGGTATGCCTTGGTCCGAGGCACATTCTGACACCGATGATGGTTGGATAGATTTTCTCTGTTCGGGGGCTGAAAATCTTCCCGAGTCCCAGTGATTGCGATTGCGTATGCTACTCCGTGAATTCGCCGATGTTTTTAGCAAGCACAAATTTGATATCGGGTGCACTAATCTATTGAACCACCACAATTAATACGGGTGATTCCGCTCCCATTCGGCAGAATCCGTTTCAGTTGAGCCCGGCAGACAAGAACATGTCCGGTTGGCAGTGAATGACATGCTGGCCGCGGACATTGTGGCTCCTTCCAACAGCCCATGGGGTGCACCGATTGTGCTCGTAAAGAAACATGATGGCAGTTTGCGATTTTGTGTGGATTTTCGGAAACTAAACAAAATTTTGCTGGCGGACGCATATCCGCTTCCTTGCATGGACAAGTCGCTGGATGCCTTGGCGGGCACGCGGTACTTTTCCACCTTGGACCTTTTATCCGGATTTTGGCAACTGCCCTTGGATGAGGCATCTAAACCAAAGACCGCGTTCCGCACGCCACAGGGTCTTTTTCAATTTAATCGGTTGCCCATGGGCTTGCACTCAGCCCCGGCGACATTCCAGCGGTTAATGGAGCTGGTCCTCGCTGGGCTGCAGTGGGACTTGTGCCTCATCTATCTGGATGATGTGATTATTTTCAGTCGTACGTACAAGGAACACTTGGAGAGATTGAGGGCTGTGTTTGTCAGGATGCGGACCGCTAACCTTAAATTCAAGCCCCAGAAGTGTTTTCTATTGCGGGAATCAGTGCGGTACCTCGGGCACATTGTCAGCCGTACGGGCATAGCCACTGACCCCGCCAAAACTGATTGTGTAAGGACGTGGCCGACACCTACGTCTGTGGGGGAGGTCCGCAGCTTCATGGGCTTCGCGTCCTATTACCGCTGGTTTGTTGAGGGTTTTGCGACAATAGCAAATCCTCTTCATGCTTTAACGGCTAAGGGGGCCAAGTTCCACTGGGGGGATGCAGAGGATGGGGCGTTCAAGGCGCTTCGCGATGCCCTTGTCGGTGCCCCTCCCTTGTGCTACCCTGACTTCACCTTGCCCTTCATCCTGGACACTGACGCCAGCAATACAGGCATTGGCGCAGTGCTCTCGCAAGTCGTGGACGGAGTCGAACGCGTCGTCGCCCACGGCAGTAGGGTGCAGTCCCCAGCGGAACTGCTTGCTATTGTTGTTTTTATACAACAGTATCGTCCGTACCTGTACGCCAGGCATTTTACGGTTCGTTTTGATCATGCGGCACTGCAGTATGCGCTAAAAATAGACCAGCCATCTGGCCAGTTGTCACGATGGCTCGAGGTCCTACAGGACTACGCGTTCACAGTAATCTACTGGAAAGGCACGCGCCATTCAAACGCTGATGGCCTATCGCGCCTTCCCCCAGGGGACGGCTGTGCGTGCTTTATGGGCTCTGGGAGGTGCAAGTCGGCCACGGTGGCTACACCTGCTTCTTCCATTGCGGCGGCGGCAGGGGTTGTCGACGCGGAGCCTGTCTTTATTGCCGACTCGCATGATTTGGTCGCGAGCGACCCACTGCTCAACCTGCCTCTGGATGAATGGGGACGGTTTCAGATGGAGGACGCCTCCCTCCATATTTTACGCCGTCGTGCCGAACGTGCTGGAAATTGCCAGGAGGGTATTGGAGCTGTTGTTTTGCGTGATGGTCTCCTCATGTCCTGGGACGCCAGCTCTCATCGTTATAAAATCGTCGTCCCCACCGCTCTGCGGGGCAGGGCCGTGTGGGCAGCGCACGAACGCCTCTTGCATTTGGGTATTCACAAAACGCTCGCCACACTGCAATTGGATTTTTTTTGGCCGGGAATGGCGCGCGATGTCGCCGACCTGTTGAACAGTTGCACGCAGTGTGCGCGGCGGAAACACCCGGCTAGGGCGGCCTGCCCGCCCCTTCAGTCAATTCGAGTGTCCCGGGTCAACGAGCTGGTGGCACTTGACATCCTGGGTCTCTTCCCTGTCACCACTCAGGGTAATGAGTAACTACTGGTTGGGGTTGAGTATTTCACCCGCTGGCCCATGGCCTGGCCCCTCCCCAACCAGTCGGCGGCAGCCATTGCGGAGGCGTTTCTCCAGGGCTATGTCCTGGATGAGGACACCCCGGAACGGCTGCTGACCGACCAGGAAAAACTTCTCATCTAACCTTCTGCGGGAGGTCTGTGACCTTCTGGGTACGCAGAAGGTGCGAACTTCCCCCTACCACCCGCAAACCGATGGTATGGTCGAGCGCCTGCACTGGATTATTACTTCTATGTTGTGCCATCAGGTGGATGAGGCACAGCTGTATTGGGACCTGCGTATACCTAGGGTTCTGGCCGCATATCGATTGGCACCTCATGCGGCCACGGGTTATTTGCCCTTCTACTTGATGTATGGCAGGGACGTTGACCCCACCATGGATGTGCAATTTCAGGTCAAGGTGGCTGCGTCACGCTCGAAGCTGTCCGACCACATTCAATTTAACATTCAGAAGTTGGTCGAGGTACGGGTGGCCGCGAAGGAAAATTCCGGGGCGAGGCAACGGGCGAACGAGCGTCTGTATGATCGCCGGGTTTCGGTACACAAATGGTCCATAGGGGATAGGGCGTGGCTGCACTGTTCCCAGGTACCGCTGGCAACATCATCTAAATTGCTCAGGCCCTGGCGGGTTCCAGTAGACATTGTTCTGGTCGTTCGGGACCAGTGCGTTCGGGTCGCGTGCGGACGGCGCTCATGGTACATTCACCCATTGTGCCTGAAACCCTACGTCGCACCGCACACTCACACATCATCTTCATCTCGCAGGGGCCATTTGCGTGATGTGTCCGATGTGCCGGGGGAGGGTTCTCCTGATCCTTGTGTTGCTCCGCACCCACCTGCCACTCCTTCGGATGTTGTGGGTGTGAGTCCACCAAGGGTAACCACACCAAAGGATCGGGGAGCTGCCCGACCGCCCGGCCTGCAGGAAGACGGCTCACGGGCACTGTCCCCTGCCTCCAGTGATGTGCCAGACGCCCGTCGTCAGGCCCCTCCCGACCCTTCACGGGGGACGCTGAACTCTTACGATGCACCCGCCACACGGACTCGCTCGAAGCGTTCCCAGTTCTCCTGAGACCTGATCCGACACACACACCGCCCCTTCTCCTTGCGTTCGGTCGGTGGTGTGGGTGTGAGGTTGACCCCAGGTCCTTGGTGTGGTATGTCCACAGTGTTCATATGTACAGGTGGGTTGGGGTAAATTATTGCGGGTGTTGTTGGCTTACTGTAGTTGTGCTGTTGTTGTTACTGTTGCGTTGAGGCTCACGGATTTTTTTTTCTTTCTGGTTCTTGTTATTTGTATTATTGTTGGGGTTGTGGATTGTGTTGCAGCCGAGACGGCTGCGTGCTGTACAGGGGGGGTGATGTGGTGGTCATGATTGACACACGCGCCACAACCAGGGTGAGGGGTAGAAACCGGTCCAGACCAGTCGGACCAACGGCGGTTGGAACCCCTCTGAGGGGAGGGGGCTGGCAGGAGCTACGATCCCCCAAAACCCCGCCGCTCAGGGAGAAAGAGTATATAAGGCGGGTCCCTGAGAGCGCGAGGCAGTCCGTCTCAAGCCGAAGCCAGAAGCCACCTGAAGAAGACCCTGGACCCCAAGCCGCCGACGTCCTTCTAAGGGCCGGGGCTCAGTGCGGTGCCAGTGGTCATGGGGTTAGGACCCTGAGGTTCCCTCGGCCTGATGCCCTTGTGAGGGCTAGGTCCGGACGGGCCAGTGGTCAGGGACCCACCAGGCCAGCGGTGGGTCAGCCTCCCCTAGGTTTAGCTAGCCGGAGGGCTGAAGTAGGGAGAGTTGTAGGTACGATAGCCCGGAGGCTGTACCTCCCCAGGTTGTGGGTGAAAGGGGCCATTACCCCTTTGTGTTAGGGATTAGTGTGAACTGTTTGGTGAAATAAAGCGTGTTGCCTCTACGAAGACTCCGTCTCCCTCCAAGAACATTACATCTGCAACAACTTTGGCCTGACAATCAGTCTGAAAAAGACAAATGTCATGGGCCAGGATGTCAGAGACACCCCTTCCATGAACATTGGAAGCTACACCCTGGAAGTCGTTTAGGACTTCACCTACTTGGGTTCCACCATCACCTGCAATTTTTCCCTTGTCACAGAGATTGACAATCGCATTGGGAAGGCGTCTATAGCTATGTTCAGATTGACCAAAAGAGTGTCGGACATCAAATCTCTAACGCCCAACACCAAAGTACAGGTGTATCGGGCCTGCATCCTTAGCACCCTCCTCTATGGGTCTGAGTCCTGGACAACATACGCCCATCATGAACATCGACTAAACACGTTCCACCTCCGATGTCTCAGGCACATCCTCGGTATCAGATGGCAAGATCGCATTCCCAACACCTTAGTCCTCAACTTGGCCAACATTCCCAGCATGTACTCTCTACTCAGTCATAGGCGCCTGAGATGGCTTGGACACGTGCGCCGCATGCAGGATGGCAGAATACCCAAGGGTGTCTTGTACGGTGAGCTGGCATCAGGCACACGGATCACTGTCGCCCAGTCCTGCGCTTCAAAGATGTCTGTACACAGGACATGAAGAGCTGCGATATCAACCCAAATGACTTGGAGAAAACTGCCGGCGACCGACTCAGCTGGCAGCATGCTGTGAAAACAGGCGTCAGGAGAGGTGAGGAGAAAAGACACACCGCTTGGCGGACCAAGAGGGAGTGACGTAAAGAAAAAGCAACAAACACCTCTGGAGCTGCCACCGCATTCGCTTGCAATTGTTGTGGCAAGAATTGTCACTCAAGGATTGGCCTACTAAGTCATTCTAGGCGCTGCAAAACCTACAGCCGACCTCGTAAGGCACAAAAGAATTGTCCTCTCGAGACACAAAGGCCTATGATGATGAAATAAAATATAAATGAGCAGGTTCTAGATATTATATTTTTATTGGAAACCACTGCCATTTCGAATCAGAATAAAGGAGGTATTCTGGACCAGATGCCACAACTATGGGCATCATTAAAAATCTTGAACTTGTATATCCTAGAGTAAACATATCAGTTTCAAATAATATTGTTCCGAACTAATGCAGATTATAACGAGACATCCAAGTTGCCACAATGTACTGCCTGAAGAAAAATATATCGAACATATTACAATTATTTTACTGACGTTATAAAGTAACAGCATGCAATACAATCTTAAAAAAAATCTCCAAGGAAAAATCCACCCCTGGTTTGGAGTCTTTATCTTGAACTCCTCGTTGTAATTCAATAAAAAATACCCTTTTAATGTATAAATCATCTCAATGTAACTCCACATCACGGTGCTGTCCAAACATTGACACATGCCATTATTGGTGAAAAAGGAGTTGCAATCATAATTCAATATATTTCGGCGCATTAAACTATTCAGGCAGTAAAAATGACGATGATAGGTGAATGTCAAATGGTAACCTTAAATTAGGAAGTGTACACAGATTTTAAAGCATATTATTCCATATACCTGAGTGGAATATATTATTTATGGTTCCGGATGGCAATTTCGAAGACGTAAACAACAGCAACATGTGACACGTATAGCACCTGTGGAAAAAATGTAACGTAGAATGATCCATGACGAGACCTAATTTCTCTAGTCAAGACCCAGGAAGTGTGATCAATTGCTGAATCAAAAGTATAACTTTTTTCCAAAAGGTGCAAGGGACATGATTACATTATTTTCACCCACTTATCCAAATTTATTTTCTGTCTCAACTATAGTGATGGATAATATTTGCCTATTGGTATAAGTATACACTGTCTATTTAATTCGTTGTGTCACTGTTCATGCCGTGATTTTTATAATGACACCACCCCTTGAGTTATACAGCTAACTTAGACAAATTCCACAAGTGACGCCATTAAGGTATCTAAAGCCTAGGGGGTAAACAGTGTCGAGTGGAAGAGAGGATTTTGTTTTTTTTACATGCATTGTTGAATCACGAAATGTATTACAACTAATATAAAGAGCACAAATTAGGCCAAAGTTGGATTTTTCAAAATTATATCCGGAATTGAACACAAAGTTACATCACTACACGACGTACTTCAATTTACGTCGATTGATGATCCAGCACGCACTGTTTCACGCCACTCACTCACTGAATACGCAGTTCAGTTGCCTATGTATCACTCTTCATTCACTGTTAACATGAGTCATGTTGAAAATCAAGGCACGGAATAAATTTCATGACCAATGTTGACGGCTACCTCTACCAGACTGAATGCGTCGTCTCATTTATTATGTGTTCAAACAACGTACTGCGTGTCAGAAAATTGCTATTCCTGATTCATTCCGTGACATTCTTGACTTTGAAATTCCCTCCTAACATAGTTTTTACCAAGTTCCCCAATCTAGTTCAGTTTATTAAGCTCACGTAGAAGGGAAATAATAAAATAATAAAAATAAAACATAATAAAATAATTCTCACGACGTTTTGGCCAAAACGCAAGCAGCCGTCCTCAGGTGAAGAACAGGTCTGTCGGAAAGACAGCGTCTGAATGAGCACCACCACACTTGGCAGCATATATTTAAGCTGGGTTGGAGGGGGAAGGGCGCCTTGACATAGGAATTTGCACATCAAGAGGAATTTAGCATATTTATGGGAAATGCAGTTATGGGATTAGTCTTTACTTGTGGAATGCGTAGGTGGGGGGGGCGGTTTCAAAGTCATTATTGCCGTGCATTATGCAGGATTAGCAGCATCAAAGGGAGGGAGTAGGTTTAGCATTTATAAAGTGAAGGAACTTTAATATTAAGGAGCTGCAGCAGATAAACCATCACGTAAAAAACTAAAATAGAAACTACATCAGTATCATCAATATACTAAATATACTCTCCAATAAGCTGAGCTACTAACAGTAAGTCATACATTACAATTCTATGTCGCAAAAAATAGAATATGCCTCCAGCTAAACTTTTTTCTCTTACATCACACGGGTCTACCCCGTACTATATATTGCCATAGACAAACCCAACATTAAATTATATACTGCATTACTATATACCTTAGACTATACATTGTAAAATTACACTATACAATTACGATACTATATATTACCTTATACATTATATTAAACATTACACTTTTATACTATTTATTATTATACAATCTGCTATACACTATACCATTGACTGTCGCGTGAAAGGTACTAAGAGGAAGCAACGAAATATGTCAATGGGAGAGTGGTGAGAGGAGACTTGCAGTGGAGCAAAGAATCCATTTCCTGCAGAGAATAAAAGATGTATAGGCAATGCCAGTGAGTGGACTGCGGTCTGAAAGTCACCGTAAACGTGAACACAATCAGTTAAGATCCGAAATGGTTTATTACGTCCTTCCAATGATTGCTGAGCCAAAATCCATCTTCTCGGTTGAAATTGTCTCTACGTTTGTATATGTAGTGGTGGTATTGACGTGCGCCGACTGTGACAGTGATGGATCACGGGGCGGCGCGGGGTGCGGGGTTGGGCACGCGTTGTGGGCGTGGTGTGGACGCGCGCGCCGGGAGTGACAGATGACGAGGCGGCGCGGAGTGAGGGGTGAGGCACGATGAGATGTGGGAAAAGAGGATCGTAGCCAGCACCCGGCGATTGGTCGAATAAGTGGGTGCTCGCAGCGACGTCCGCAGGTGGGGTATAAAGGGGGACGCGCGAGAGCACTCGGGGAGAGTTACCCAGTTGAAGACCCGAAGACGGAGCTGAAGACCTAGTGAAGCCGAGTAGCTCAGTGGCGTTAGTCGCCGAGTAGCTAAGTGGATGTTGGTCATCCGAGTAGCTCAGTGGCGTTAGTCGCCGAGTAGCTAAGTGGATGTTGGTCATCCGAGTAGCTCAGTGGGCGTTAGTCGCCAAGTAGCTAAGTGGGTGTTTGTCACCCGAGTACTAAGTGGATGTTGGTCATCCGAGTAGCTCAGTGGCGTTAGTCGCCAAGTAGCTAAGAGGATGTTGGTCATCCGAGTAACTCAGTGGGCGTTAGTCGCCAAGTAGCTAAGTGGGTGTTTGTCACCCGAGTACTAAGTGGATGTTGGTCATCCGAGTAACTCAGTGGGCGTTAGTCGCCAAGTAGCGAAGTGGGTGTTTGTCACCCGAGATACAAAGTAGGTGTTAGTCACCTGTAACCAAGTTTGATAAAATAAAGAGTGTGTTACCCATGAAGTCGTCTCCCGTGGAGTTACTACATTACAACTGGCGTCAGAAGTAAACCTGTCTTCGAGAAGTATGGACACAAGGAAGACTACCCGTACCCACGAGCGAGGTCGGGATGACGACGGCGTACCGGGGACACCGACCTCGGGAGTAGAGGACGAGGAGTTGCCGCCGATGCAGCACTTCGCGGTGATGGCCGACGCTCTGCTTGCCTCCGACACCGGCCTCCAGGACGCGCACGCCCGCTTGGCGGAGTTGCTACTCGCCGCCGCCGCTGTCTTGGCCGACATCTCCGTTCCAGCGAGCGGAAAAACGGCTGCGGGGGTCGTGGAGGAAGCGACGGTGGAGGATTCCCGCCAAAGGGCGCTTCGCGCCAAAAGCCTGGAAGTTGCCGCCGTTTTTGGGGGGCCGCCACCGATTGGCGGGAAAGACGGACGCCACGTGGCCGGACACCTCCGCGCAGCGCAGCCCACGTCATCGGCGCGCGCCGGAGCCCTCCATTTTGCGCCTGACAACCGAGCCGACATTTTACACAACTCCAGCGGAGCGCGGGAAAATCTCTCCGACGTCGACGACGATCGGGTCCTCCAGCAAAGATTGCCCGCGCTGTCGGCGTTCAAGGCGGATGGGGGCGACTGGGGAGCCTTCCAACGAAGGTTCCTCGCTCATCAGGAGATGTCGGGGTGGTCCGACACCACTGCCCTGCGTGCGTTGCCAGCGATGCTTGACGACGACGCGCTTGCAGCCTTCACATCTGCTGCAAGGTCGTCCCGCTCTACGCTCCAGGCCGCACTACACCTGATGGCGAAGGTGTTCGGGCCGCCCTCCACGTGCCGCCACCAGTTCTACGATCGGCGGAAGGTGGCTGGGGAAACGACGCTAGCCTACCGCACGGCACTGCTCGCCTTGGCGGACGCGGCTTTTCCCCGCATGGATAAGGAGGGGAAGGACGCCATGGTGACGGAGCAGCTGCTGGTGTTGGCCCACGAGTTGGGGGTCCCCATCAACATGGCAGACGAGATGGAGATCTGCTCCCTGGCGATCGCCACGAGCATTCACGCGTACGAGGTCCTCAAACGCAAGCCGGGGGTCGTCTGCAAATGGCCGGGGAATGCGGCACTGGCCGCCACGATCGCCGAACCTCAGCCAGCTGCGGTGCAGGAGCGGGCCTTCGCTGCACCGTGTCCGGGGGAGTGGAGAACGGGAGGTCGTTCGCCCACACGTTCGCCCCGCAAGCTGGAGCAACCGAAACCTACGACGTCCGTCGTCTGCTACAACTGCGGCCTTCGGGGTCACGTCGCAGCCGGGTGCCGGGCCCCGCGTCCGCGCACCGCAGGACCACGTCGGGACGACGACCAGGGCCACAAGTCATCCCAACAAAACCCGGCAAGTCGCGGCACCTCACACGTTCGGTCCACAAACACGGCACATTCGGGTCGCCGCTTCGCGGTGGGGGGTTCGCGGCTGGGTGCCGGGGGTTCAATTCGGCGGGGGGGGTCTGTACGCGGCCCGCAAGCAGTCGAGTGGTCCGAATTGGCCCACAGGATCGTGGCTGCGTCAGCCGGGTCGTCCGTGGTAACGGGGTTCATTGACGGGGTTGAGGTCCGGGTGCTTGTTGACACGGGTGCGTCGGCCACCATCATCTCGGACCTTATTTATAACATCCTTCCCGTCCAAAGTAGACCCCTTCTGCCGGTAGACGTGCCATTTTATGCGGCGAATGGGGGATCCCTGGGGATCATCGGCCAGATTCGGGCGACTATTTGCATTGGGGACATTAAATTAGCGGGCCCTATTTTTGTATCATCATCGCTGGCCGTTCCCTGTTTGCTAGGTACGGACTTTTTGTCAAAAATGCCCATCAAAATTCTTATTGATCAGGCCTGCATAGAGCTTCCGTCAGGTCGGCGGGTTGCCTTCTTGTCGAGCCCTATCAAAGTGCGCACGGTTTGTGCGACGGTGCAGGCGCTGGCGACTCACACTGTACGGGTACCCCCGGGATCGCAAATGTTAGTACCCCTTCGGTTCAGGAAGCCACTCGAGGTGGGTGCGGAGGCACAGGGGGTGCTGTTGGGGCCGTCAAACAGAGCCAGTAAGGGCCTCGACTTAGCGGTTGCTCAAACCATGGTGAGAGGGGACAGTGAGCCGTTCGTAATGGTCCTGAATACGGGGTCGCGGCCGGCCGTAATTGCGCAGGGAACGGTGCTGGCTCATGCCGCGCCGCTGCCCGTTGAGGAACGGCTCGTGGCTCAAGCAGATTTTACTGTCGAGTCGCATCCTCAAAGTGATGAGGGGACTGAGTGGTTGGACTCGCTGTGTGCGGGTTCTGCTAACTTGTCCGGGGTGCAATTGGGAGCATTGAGGGGTTTGCTCATCGAGTTTGCTGATGTGTTCAGCAAACATAAGTACGATATCGGCTGCACTGACCTGTTGCGCCACCACATAGCTACAGGGGACGCGGCCCCTATTCGTCAGAATCCCTTCCGGCTCAGCCCGGCCGAGAAGGAACATGTGCAATCGGCGGTTAATGATATGTTGGCGGCCGATATCATTTCGCCCTCTTCTAGTCCGTGGGGTGCTCCTATTGTCCTAGTAAAGAAACAGGACGGGTCCTTGCGGTTTTGTGTCGATTTCCGCCGCTTAAACAAAATCTCGATGGCGGATGCGTATCCGCTCCCCAGGATGGATGAGTCGCTGGATGCCTTGGCGGGAGCGCAGTTTTTTTCCACACTCGATCTGCTTTCTGGATTTTGGCAATTGCCACTCGATAACGAGTCTAAACCTAAAACTGCTTTCCGCACACCTGGGGGCCTTTTGAATTCAACCGTTTGCCCATGGGCTTACATTCCGCCCCCGCCACGTTCCAGAGACTCATGGAATTGGTTTTGTCAGGCCTCCAATGGGATACCTGTTTGATTTATCTTGACGATATTATCGTCTTTAGTCGGACTTTCGAGGAGCACCTCCAGCGACTGAGAGCGGTGTTCCTCAGGATGCGTTCCGCTAAGCTAAAATTTAAACCGGCTAAATGTTTTCTGCTTCGGGAATCTGTCAGGTATTTGGGCCATATCGTGAGTCGTTCAGGGATCTCGACGGACCCTGCTAAGACGCATTGCGTCAGCTCATGGCCAACGCCAACCTCGGTCACGGAGGTTCGTAGTTTCATTGGTTTTGCCTCCTATTACCGTCGTTTTGTCAAGCAATTTGCCACCATAGCCAAGCCCCTGCACGCTTTGACGGCTAAGGGTGTGAGGTTTCACTGGGGGGCAGAGGAGGAGGATGCGTTCTGCTCCCTCCGTGACGCTTTGGTGCAGGCTCCCCCCTTGTGTTACCCCGATTTCACACAACCGTTTTTGCTTGACACGGACGCCAGCAATACGGGTATCGGGGGGGTGCTCTCACAGTTGGTCGGGGGGGTTGAACGGGTGGTCGCCTACGGTAGTAGGGTTCTTTCCCCCGCAGAACAACGCTATTGCGTAACTCGTCGTGAATTGTTAGCCATTGTGTTTTTTACACAGCAATTCAGGCCGTATCTTTACGGCCGTCATTTTACGGTCCGGACGGACCATGCGGCTCTACAATACGCTATGCGCGTGGCGCAGCCATCGGGCCAATTGTCCCGATGGTTGGAGGTCCTTCAAGACTACCAATTCACGACGATTTACCGAAAAGGGTTGCGGCACTCAAACGCGGACGCCTTGTCGCGGTTGCCGCCGTGCACGGACTGCACATGTTTGTTGGGATCAGCGCGGTGCAAACCCCCGGTCGCCGGCGCCCCGGGAGTTGCGCTCGCCGCCACTGACACCCCGGGAGAGGACGCCCCCACGGGGAGGGATTCGCTGTTGTCGTTGCCCCTCATTGAGTGGGGCCGCCTCCAGATGTCCGACAGCTCCCTGCTTACGCTGCGTCGGAAAGTTGGCGCTCCCGAACAGGGGGAGGCGCGGGTCGGTTCCTGGGTGTGCAGACAGGGCCTGTTGATGAGGTGGGACAACATGTCCCGGCGTCACGTGCTCGTGGTGCCTGTTGCTATGCGGGGTAGGATTGTTCTGGCAGCTCATGAACGGCTCATGCATCTGGGTTTTCACAAAACGCTCGCCCTAATCCAGCGAGACTATTATTGGCCGGGGATGGGTAACGACGTGGCGAATATTCTTAAGGGATGCGTAGAGTGCGCCAAAAGGAAACCGCCACCATTGGCGGCTAATCCACCGCTGCAATCCATTCAGGTTTCGCGTATAAACGAATTGGTAGCGTTGGACATCTTGGGGCCCTTTCCGGTTACACCAAGGGGAAATAGGTTCCTGCTGGTTGGCGTGGAATACTTCACCCGATGGCCTATGGCATGGCCGCTCGCCAACCAGTCGGCTGCGGCGGTGGCGGACGCCTTTGTCCAGGGTTATGTGTTGGACAAGGGCGCCCCCGAACGCTTGCTGACGGATCAAGGGAAGAATTTTTCGAGCGTTTTGTTGCGCGAGGTGTGCGACCTGTTGGGTACAAAGAAAGTGCGTACTTCCCCCTACCACCCGCAGACTGACGGGATGGTTGAGCGTCTGAACAGAACGATTACGTCTATGTTGTGCCAACAGGTCTGCGACGATCAGGTTGATTGGGACTTACAGGTGCCGGGGGTACTCGCGGCCTATCGAATGGCCCCTCATGCGGCGACAGGGTTTTCCCCATTTTTTCTTATGTATGGGCGGGAGGCCGATCCGGCCATGGACGTCCAACTGGGGATTTCCCAGCCACGTGCAAAATCTAAATTGGCAGACCACATCAAATTTAATATCGCCAAATTGACTGAAGCGCGGGAGGGGGCAAGGTTGAATTCGCGGTCGCGGCAAATTGCAAACGAGAAATTGCATGAGCGGAGGGTGCATACGCATGATTGGAAACCAGGCGATAAGGCCTGGCTGCATTGTCCACATGCACCGTTGGCTACGTCCCCCAAGTTGTTGAGACCTTGGAGGGGACCGGTGGAAATTGTGCGGGTTGCACGGCCCCAGAGTATACAGATTAAATGGGGGAAACGCCGTTGGTATGTGCACCCCTCCCGACTGAAGCCCTATGCGGCACCGTGTGACCCCGTTCTGTGCCGTGACGACCGGGCGTGTGATGTGACCGTCGACTCGGGGAGGGAGGTGTCGCAGGCTGATCCTCACGTGTCTCCACCTGACCCACCCCCAGGTGCCTCGGGCTTGACGGCTGCTGACCATCGAGAGCCTGAACTCCGGGGCACGCACGAGTCCTCGATGCCTGGCCGATGTCTTCCTGAACCGCCGGCACCACCGGACGTTCAACCGCGTCTGGTGCCGTACGACGGACCGGCAAGGCGGACTCGGGCTAGGTCTCAACAATTTTCATGAGGACGGGTTTTTTTTGTGCTCTACACCGAGCTCGCCCGGTGTTCCCCTCTGCCGGGATAATGTCCCGTTGTAGGGACGCTCGGAAGAAAAGGGGACACTGCACGAGTCGAAAGAAAAAAAAAAAATTTCCATTTTTTTTTTTTTGTATACACATTGCTATTGTCACTCGCCGGTTTGTATATATTGTTCTGTTGTCGCGGTGGCATTGGTTGAGGGTTGCGGATGGTGGTGTTCGCGTCGTGTTGTGTTGTTAGCTTAGTTGTTGTTCTTGTTGTTGTGTTGTGTTACGGGGCACACAGGGAGGGTTTGTAATTTTTGTAGCAGCCGGGGCGGCTGCGAGCTATGTGGTAGGGGGTGATGTAGTGGTGGTATTGACGTGCGCCGACTGTGACAGTGATGGATCACGGGGCGGCGCGGGGTGCGGGGTTGGGCACGCGTTGTGGGCGTGGTGTGGACGCGCGCGCCGGGAGTGACAGATGACGAGGCGGCGCGGAGTGAGGGGTGAGGCACGATGAGATGTGGGAAAAGAGGATCGTAGCCAGCACCCGGCGATTGGTCGAATAAGTGGGTGCTCGCAGCGACGTCCGCAGGTGGGGTATAAAGGGGGACGCGCGAGAGCACTCGGGGAGAGTTACCCAGTTGAAGACCCGAAGACGGAGCTGAAGACCTAGTGAAGCCGAGTAGCTCAGTGGCGTTAGTCGCCGAGTAGCTAAGTGGATGTTGGTCATCCGAGTAGCTCAGTGGCGTTAGTCGCCGAGTAGCTAAGTGGATGTTGGTCATCCGAGTAGCTCAGTGGGCGTTAGTCGCCAAGTAGCTAAGTGGGTGTTTGTCACCCGAGTACTAAGTGGATGTTGGTCATCCGAGTAGCTCAGTGGCGTTAGTCGCCAAGTAGCTAAGAGGATGTTGGTCATCCGAGTAACTCAGTGGGCGTTAGTCGCCAAGTAGCTAAGTGGGTGTTTGTCACCCGAGTACTAAGTGGATGTTGGTCATCCGAGTAACTCAGTGGGCGTTAGTCGCCAAGTAGCGAAGTGGGTGTTTGTCACCCGAGATACAAAGTAGGTGTTAGTCACCTGTAACCAAGTTTGATAAAATAAAGAGTGTGTTACCCGTGAAGTCGTCTCCCGTGGAGTTACTACATTACATATATATCGATCGCCTCATGAACGAATCTCTCATGGTAGCCAGATGGCTTGCAGAGAACCTCTGTCTTGGAGAAGTCAATGTCATGTGTGCCCACTGAATTGTATCAGTGATCTGCCACGGCTGAAGTGTTTGTCCTACCGTGTTTCAGGTCTGCTTTATGTTCACGGATGCGGTCCAAGACATGTCGTTTGGTTTCTCCAATGTAACTGCTACCACAGAGGCAACTTAGTTTGTAGACGCCAGGGTACTGTATGTCTGGAACCACATCTTTTACAGACGGGACCAGATGACGGATTTTATGTACTGTGTTGAATCGGACCTGGATCTTGTGTTTTATCAGGATTTTGGAGATCTTTTTTTTTTTTTACCCCATCAATGTAGGGTAAGATGATGGTCTTGAAAGGCTCCTCAACATGATCCTTCTTGATGGTTGGAGTGATGGCTTTGCGGATTGTGTAGTTGGAGTAACCATTAGCCTTAAGAGCTTGGCGTACGTGCTTGGAATTAATTAACGGAATTAATTTCATGACCAATGTTGACGACTACCTCTACCAGTCTGAAAGCGTGGTCTCATTTATGTGTTCAACCAACATATTGCGAGTCCGATTTTTTTTCTGATTCATTCCGTGACATTCTTGACTTTGAAATTCCCTCCTAGCACAGCTTTTACCAGGTTCCCGAATCTTGTTCATTTTATTAAGCTCATAACCTCTGCTCTCTTGTGAATTCAATCACGTCCTATTTTAAACTTTTGGTTATTTGCTCAGCAACCATGTTAAAATGAACACAGCATTAATGAGCTCTGTATACAAATGCATATACATGATAATTCAGGTTGATGCTCCTGTCTACTGAGCACACATTTAAAAAAATGCAGGTAGATATGTAGGACTTGAGAAACGCGCGTCACGCGTTGGATTGAGATGCGTGCACACGGCGGACAATGAGGGCAAACGGGGACACAGTAAGCGGAGCGACTTACTGTTGTTGTTGTACCAATTAAAGTGGCAGGGTAGTTAAGGGGGGCCTGCAGGTGGCCGGGGTTAATCGAGGACGCAGGCCGGTGATTGGACGAGAGGTATGGGTGTCTGAGATTGGCGCTGCGGTGTCTACAACAACAACACCACGTGGGACTGGGGGCTGGGGGCGAGTAGCGAAGCGGGAGATGGTCCAATTAATTAAGGGGAATTGGTTCAGGGATAAAGGCGGAGAGCGTGGGGAGAAACGGGGGTTGGTGCCTGGGACGAGAGACGAACAGATGGAGAGACGGAACAACAGACAAAGAGAGTATAGTATAAGGTAGCAGTGGACAAAGAGAGTATAGTATAAGGTAGCAGTGGACAAAAAGAGTATAGTATAATGTAGCAGCAGACAAAGAGAATACAGAGTATGGTAGCAGTGGATAGAGAGAATACAGATAGAGTAGCAGTGGATGGAGCGAGTACAGTATAGGATAGCAGCAGAGCAAAGGACATTGGTGGAGAGAGCTACGACAGAGTGGGACGGCAGAGAGAACAAAGAGCGACCGAGCTGGAGAGAGAGAGAGAGAGCAGAGAGGAGGGTCGCTGGAGGAGAGGAGCAGAAGGAGAGCGAGCGAAGCCAGCGGAGCGAGCGAGCAGAGGGGCATTGAATGATGTTGATGGGGAGTTGTGAGTTGACAAGTACGGAGGGACATTGAGTAATGCCGACGGAGGAGATGTGAAACTATACGAGTTAATAAAGAACCGAGAAAGACAAAGAAGCTGTCGCGTCAGTAAGAGTCCTACAGATATAAATGAACATACAACAATGTCCCAGCCACACCTCATTGCCCCCAAGCTGAACAGCAGGTTGTTCGTGTTTCATACCCCCCACCCATCACCAAGCTCGCACCTACCCAGCTCGAGCCTTACTCATTTAGCACACAAGTCGCGCTTTTATCCATTTTCTAGTTAATTAATTAGATAATGAAAGAACAGTTAATGGTCATGTCAGTGCGATTGAGACTGTTATAACACTTTTCATGATCTGTTTTTGGAATGTCGTAAATGATAGTACCTACAGTGATGATCCATTGACTGTTTTGCCACAGGAACAGATTGAGAATGACAATGAGAGAACACAGAACAAACTTGAATGAAAATGTTCGTAATCAATTGAGACATTTAAATGAACAAGATGACGATTTCATTGGTAAATATGAAATGGTGGCCCTCAAAGAATGAATGCTAAAGCATAAAAATACAGATCAAACTATGGTAGAGACATTCCATGTCCAATATGAAATAAAACATATAAATGAGCAGGTTCTAGATATTACATTTTTATTGAAAACCACTGTCCTTTCAAGTCATAATAAAGGAGGTCTTCTGGACCAGATGCCACAACTATGGGCATCATTAAAAATCATGAAACTAAATAATGAATTTGTATATCCTAGCGTAAACACATCAGTTTCAAATAATATTGTTCCGAACGAGACATCAGAGTTGCCACAATGTACGGCCTGAAGAAATATATATCGAACATATTACAACTGTTATACAGACGTTATAAATTCATAATAAACGTGTTTGGGTTAGATCGCGTTATTTATAAATGACTCGTAACACTCCACCACCCGACACGGCCAATCAGCAAAAAAGTGTTACGTTGACAAAGACAAATAGTTCACTACTTTAGCCCACCGGTGTGTTGAAGAGTGAATACGCAACATTTACAGTTTTTGAGTACGCCGTTCGCTGGTAATTACCGATTTAAGGTTTTTATTTCCTTTCAAGCAAGAGCAAAAGGACCGGAAAAACCACATGAACGTAACGGGAACAGGGGATCCTTTTTACAGCCGATGCACCGAGTCCGCCGCGATCGAGTTCCCCTCTTTCACACCCTTTACTCAGAAAAAAACAAAAAGTCACCGTCGCAACGGAGGAAAAGGGGGGGGGGGGGGTACGTTCATCCACTCATTCTCGAAGGGGGGGGGGGGGGTCGTTTCGAAATCAGCCTATCCCGCACTTGGGTAGCGGCCATCGCCACTTTGCGTTTGTGGCTGCTCTGCCCGTTGTCGCCCGCTCCACCTCCACCACCCTCTCTAACAGCCCCCTGGCTAGTCGGTATACCTCGGGAGGCGACATATAGGCGCCCTTAATCAGCTTCTGGCGCGCCATCCACAGGGCCTCTTTTACGGCACCTATGACGGCCCATGCCTGAGCCCAGACCCCACCCGCTCTCTGCCTGAACATCCCCCAAATCATATTAGGCGCTGTGGCCTTTACGGGGCAAAAATGGGACAGCAGGGGTCGGCTTAACTCCCACACCTCCTGGGCAAATGGGCACTGTACGAGGGCATGAGCAGCGCTCTCTCCCAGGCCGCAGCCTCTCGGGCAATCAGGTGAGCGGGCCAATCTGCGGGAACACATAAATAGTCTGCACTCCAGCCTGTCCCATGCGGCCAGCCAGGATAAGTCCCGCTGCCTTTTCGTCAGGGCTGCCGATGCTACGTTTTCCCAAATTTGTCGTGCCCGGGTACCCCGAGCACCTGGCACCTCTGTGCAGATCTCCTTTTTCGATATTTCCGCCAGGACTTCCCTGGGAACCCACGACCCCCGCGTCCGGTCCGGCTCGTACTTCGTGATTTATTCATTTACCGCGGTGCACAACCACCCCTGAGGACAAGCCAGGGGGGTGCTGCGCGGCAACGACGCCATGCTTAGCCGTCTCAGGAGCCACGCCAGTCTGTACCGAACATAATATGAGGCTTTCACCTGGAGCCCATTGGAGAAATATAGTCGCAGCGTATTACAGACAAAAATCGTGTTGAGGATGCACACGACATTCGGGGCCCCCCTCCCACCGTTCTCAGCACGTTTGTACATTGTTTCTCTCTTCACTCGGTCCATCCCTCCCCCCCAGATGAACTTGAAAAACAGGCGCTCCAACGTTTTTGCCATTTGCGCCCCCGGCGGGAACACGTAGGCCAGGTAGATAAGTACCGGGAGGATTTCCACCCTCAAAACCAACATTCTACCTTCCATTGAAAGGCGCCTGTCTGCCCAACCAGCCAGCCTGCCTCTCACCATGCACTCTTTTCCCCGCCAATTCTTAGTCGCTGAGTCCTCCCTATAGAACGTGACTCCTAAGATTTTGATCCCCTCACCCTGGACCGTTATACCTGGCGGGCGGGCCTCAAATAACCTGGGGTCACCGAATATCAGCAGCTCACTTTTGCTTACATTCACCTTTAATCCTGAGGCCAAAAATAATCTATCCGCAAGTCTTAGGGCCTCCCATACCGAAGCAACATTCCCACAGAAAATGACAACATCGTCCATATACGTTGCAATTTTTGCTGGTTCCGCACACCCTGGCATGCTCACCCCTCTAATCAGCCGGCTTCCCCTGACAGCCTGGGCAAAAGGCTCCATGCACATTATGAATAACACCGGCGACATCGGGCACCCCTGCCGCACACCGGACCCAATTGGAAACCCTTCCGAGAGGACTCCATTTATTAGCAGGCTACATGTGAGCTTATGATATAGCTTCCTTATCCAGTCAATAAGCTGTTTCCCCACCCCCATTCGCCTCAAAACCGCGAACAAATAATCGTGCGAGATACTATCAAATGCCTTCTCCTGATCCAAACTGAGTAGACCCAATGAATTACCCCTCTCCACAGTGGTTTCCACCACCTCCCTCAACAGAACGAGGTTATCGGATATCCGCCTGCCCGGAACCGCACACTTCTGGTCAGACCCCACCACCTCCCCCACCACCTTCCCCAGACGCGCCGCGATAACTTTGGCCAGGATTTTATAATCGGTGTTCAGCAGGGTGATCGGGCGCCAGCTCCCGAGGTCGCTGTGCTCCCCCTTCCCCTTGTATATAAGGGTTATGACCCCTCTTGTCATTGAATCTGGCACAGGGCCTTCCTCCGTAATTTCCTTATACATCTGCCACGTCGTCCCTGAGGGTACTCCAAAACGTAACATAGAATTCAGCCGGTATCCCATCTAAACCTGGTGCACTGCGCCGACGTAATCCCCCCACCACCTCATCCAATTCTGCCCTCTGGGTATGCTTGTTCATCTCCTCTGGAGCCTCAATAACCCTATCTACCCCCCCTAGCAGTGTGCTCCGCGCCCCCTCGTCTGACGGCCTGCTCCTGTACAATTCCTTGAAGTAACCCCTGGCGGCCTCCGTTATCTCCTCTGTGTTCTTGAGTCTACCTAACCTGGGACATACCAATTCTCGGATTGTGTTGTCCGCTTTCCTGCACTTCTTAAAGAAAAAACGCGTGCAACGCTCACCCTCCTCGACCGCCTTCACCCGAGCCCTGAATGCAAATTGCGCGGCCTGCTTCTCCAACACCGCAGAGATCCTATCTTTTAGTTGCTTTATTTCTCCCATGACGGGGAATCCCAGTTCCATCAGTTTATATGCTCCCTCCAATCTCTCATTCAATCCCCGCAACGCAACCCCTACGCTCCTCCTTCTACTCTGGGACTGGAAAAAGGACTTAATTCGCCCCTTCACCATTCCCCACCATTCAGCTATCGTGCCAAAGCAGCACCGCAGGCTCCTCCATTCCTCGTACTGCCTGACAAATTCCTCCACCACCTTTTTGTCCTCCAGCAGTCCCGAGTTCATGCGCCAGATTCCCCTTCCCAACCTCAGCCCATCTGGGATTCTGAGCCCCCCAGCTATCATCTTATGGTCAGATAAAGAGAAAGGTTCGTTTTCCACTCTCTCCACTTTAACCTTGGCAGAGACAAAGAGGAAATCAATCCTCGAGTGTGCGGTTCCCAAACAACTCGACCACGTGAACCCTGGTCGCTTTGGGTGGAACGACCGGTAAGCGTCAATCAAATCAAAATCTCCAACCAAAGCCCCCAGCCTCCTAGAGGAGGGGTCCAACTTTCGACATCCGGCGACTGGCCGCGTGTCCGTCAGGGTTAGCGGGCAATTAAAATCACCCCCCATGACGATGTGTCTTCGTGTTAGCAGCAAGGCTGCCACGTTCTCTAGCAACTCCACACGTTCCGGAGAGCCTGTGGGGGCGTACACATTGATCAGCCGGACCGCCGCCCCACCATATTCAACATCGACATAGTGGAGTCGTCCCGGGACCACTTCTCGGGCCTCCTGCACCTCTATGTTCTTTCTACCTAGGAGGATAACCACTCCTGAGCACCTATTAACATTGCTTCCGGACCAGAAGCAGTGTCCCTCCCAGTCCCTAGCCAGATCCTCTCGACCAAGGGAGTATGGCAAGTGGCACTCCTGTAAAAAGTAAACGTCCTTTTTCAGGGACCGTAGGTAATGTAGAATGGCCCCCCTCCTAGCCCTGCCCCACATTCCCCTCACGTTTACTGATGCTACCGTGAGGTCCATACCCAGAATTGCCTCTCCCTACCCAGACTCGTCGTCCAATAGTTCATACAGGTTTGTGTCAGCCAATCCCTGCAACTGTTCCCCTCTCCTAGGCTCCTTGGGCAGCCCTCTTCCCTGGTTGGTCTTAGCCGCCACGGCACCATCTTCCGACGACCTCGCATCCATCGAGGAGTCTGTTGCCTCCAGGTCCCATTTGCGGGTCGTCCTCGCTGGGCCACGTGGCGCTTTCCGCTTCCTTTTCACCACGTTCTTGAATTTCTCCCTCCTGGTGCTCTCCCTCTGCTGCTCCTCTCCGTCCTCCCCCGCCTCCACCGCCTCTGCCCAGTCAACCACCGTTGGGTCGGGGGGTTTTCCCACGGGCTCCTCGTCCTCGTCCCCGGGGTGCTCCACCTGCCGGCCCGTGGGATCCGCGTCTTCCTCCGACGTCATCTGCCCACCTCTCCACCCCCGTCCTCCATCTTCCCGCCGGGCTGCGTTGGCTTCAGCCCGTCCTCGGCCACCTCCCCTTCTCCATCCGCAACCCTGCTCCTATGTGCGTGGACCTTGTTTGCATACGACAGCGGGCAGTCCCTGTACAGGTGGTCTTTATTCCCGCATAGGTTGCACAATGCCGGGGCGCAGCATTCTATCACAACGTGGTCCCATGCCTTGCATCGGAAACATATCCGTGCCTCGCACGCTGCAGCCAGATGGCCGCTTCCCCCACATCGCCTGCAGAGCTTCGGCTGCCCCGCGTACACCACGTAGCCCCTATTGCCACCAATGTTCAGGGCGCTCGGGATGTGTTGCAGAGCCCCTTCTGCCGTTCTCAGCCTCACTCGCCATTGTCTGGCGCCCGTCCAGATCCCTAAAGAGTCTTGGACCCGTTTACTGTCCGAAAGCACCAGGCAGTGCTGCCTCAGCCACACCTCGACGTCGTGGTCTGGCAGAGTCTCATTATACAAAAACACGGTGACAATTTTTGTGTCTAGCTCGGAGAGCAGTTGGAGCTTAAGCAGTGACAGTGGCCTCTCCCCCGCCTTCTCCTCGAACAAAGTCATAAAGCGTTGCAGCAAGTTACTTGTCTTGAAGCTTACGTCAAAAGCCCGGCCACCCGGCAGGGCAATCAAACAAAACAGATCTGCAGGATCCACTCGCAGAGTTTCTATCATCACAGACCGCACGAACCTCGGTCTGTCGATAGTGACTTCCTCTGGCACGTCCTCTTTGAAGGACATCCGTACACAATTGTGCCGCTTGGCGTGTATCGGGGTGAAGTTCCCCCCCGATCCTCCGCGCCACCGCCCTGCGCGCTCCTGGGGCCGCCCTGCCCCCACAGGTCCAGGACTTGCCTGGACATCGTCGCTTTGGGCACCTTGCGCCTGCAGGCCCGCCGAGCTCGGTGCTTCCTCCGCCTCCTCTCCTGGGCTGGCCGACACCATCCCACTCCTCGTCGGCTCCTCTCCATTCCTCGCCCGCTGCCACCAGGCGTCCTCCTCCGCTCGCCTCGAGGTCGACGCTCGCGCCTCGTCCCTCTCCTCTGCGGGTCTCCCTCCTCCAGGCAGTCCCACCTCACCATCCTCCGCCTCTGCAGCAGCAAAACCGGCCTGCTCACCTTGGCTCACCACCGCAGAGCGCTTGGTTGCCATGGCCCCGAGGGCCTGCGAGGCTGCCACTGGCCCGGCAGCCAGGGAGCCGAGACTAGGCACGACACCAGCAGAGACACGGTAGAGACGACCCAGCCGCGGTCGCTGCCCTCCTCATCGGGCAATTCGCCAGAATGGTGAAGCCTTCACTTGCTCCCGTTCTTAAAAAGAGCAGCAGAGTGACGTCATCATTTAACTCATGCAGCTGCGACGATTTCAGGCGGGGTATTGTAATTATATAATAGATTGGTAATGAGTCAATTGTTATTAGTAATGTTGTAATGTGTGTTATTGTAATTATATGCTACGTTAGTAATCAGTTAATTAGCATTTGATTCCCCTATAAGGAATTGTAATTTGTATACTAATATATAAACACCCAGCTCTGTCATTCTGTGATTAACGCGGCACGGATTGGTTGAAGTGTATCACGTGATCGCGATCAAGCAGTTAACCAGAGGTGCGCCCCTCCCAAACATGTACACCCCCGGATTGGTTGAAGTGTGTCACGTGACCGCGAGTAAGCATCCGGGTGAGTGAGAGTGAGAAGGGTGAGTGAGAGTGAGGAGAAGGGTGAGTGAGAGTGAGGAGACGGGTGAGTGAGAGTGAGGCAGAGCCGTGCTCCGTCCACTGCTGCCCTGAGGGAGAGCCGCGCTCTCTCCACTGCTGCCCCGTAGCAGAGCCGTGCTCTGTCCATTACATTAGTACTGGCGTTTTTTTGTGCTTAAATCCACTGCTGGATGAAGGCCAACTGCACGCTGTTCGAGTGGATCATAAGGATTTACTTGACCAGTCTGTTGGGGGCCACCACACGCTGTGGTTGTTAGGTTGCGCCGCAGGCTGTGGTTGTTCGGGGGTGCCTGTGGCACCCTCGCACAATCACATACTTATTATTTAACTAGCGGTGAGTACCCGGCGTTGCCCGGGCGAAAAAGGCAGACACACACATGTAGTTACACACACGAATCTACTGACACACACATAGAGTTGCACACACATATCGACTCACACATACATACATAGACTGAACAACAACAACCGCCATTCGCCAGTAAGTGGCGGTGACGTCACCACAACGTTTGTACCAGGCTATGTGCACCTTGAGGCCACGTAAAGTGTCGAACGCCCGCTGGCAGGAGGTCACGGGGCAGACCCAGATGGCACAGGTCGACTGACTGAGACGACTGGCTCATGCACCACCTGTGCCCCCTACTGTGGCAACTTGCTGTGCTTTAGCCACCCGGTGCTCCGCTCGTTGTTGTGAACGTCGCTCCTCCGCCCGCCGTTGTTGGAGGGCGACTGCCTCCAACTGGCCAGTAGCGTCCTTCAGGAGGCTCCTCCACAGAGGACGATCTTGACACGGCTGGTACCAGTCATCGGCAAGTCTACTCAGCTCCACGTCCTCCTGTACCACATCACTCCATCTCTTCTCTAGCCCATGCCGGGCCGTTTAGCCCCCTCGAATCCGGCGGAACAAAATATGTTTAGGCATGCGGTGTCTGGCCATGCGGGCTACATGACTCAGGCAACGCAGCCTTACCTGGCGGAGGAGCTCACCGATGGGACTTTGTCCACATCTTTCAAGGATTTGTGAACTCCTCACACAATGCAGCCTGGTTAAATCCAGGATGGATCGTAGGCAGGCCATCCTAAATGTTTCTAACCGGCGAAGATGTTCCATTAGGGGGCCGCAAGCGTAGAGAAGGGAGGGAATGACCGTGGCCGAGAAGACCTGAAGCTTCGTGCGGAGTGACAGACCAGGTAGCTTCCACACAGTGTTACGCAACCAATGAAAAGATAATGTGGCTCGACTGATTGGGAGTGAGAGCTCTGCTGTTAAACCAGAGCCGGTCATTAGCACACTGGCAAGGTATGGGAAACTGTCTCCACAACTGGCCCATCATCAATTGGGAGTTGTGGGGGTGGAGTGTCCGATGATAGAAAATACCCAGGCAGGTGCTTAGTTTTGGTGGGACTCTAGGTGGCAAGCTCCAGGTTCAGCAGCAGCACCTCGAACCCCTCCTCCGAGTAAGCAGCAATTAGCAGATCATCGGCATACATAACGTGGTTGAGCAATAGGGAGCCATCCCTTGACCGCACCCGGGCATCGATCAGCCTCCCATTGTATCTGCACCAGATGGAAATTATAGCGGTACAGCCATTGAAGGCTTCACGAACTACGTGGTCCAAATATATGTAAAATAATGTGGGAGCCAGAGGATATTCCTGTTGCACCCCAAGGTGTACAGGGAATGGCTCTGACTCACGGCCACGTAGTTTGACGCGGGGCTGCTCACCATCATGAAGGTCTTTAAGGATGGTGAGCAGTGGGTGAGGGACTCGGAAAGCACGAAGAACAACCCAGAGGCCAGGCCTACTGATGGTATCATAGGCCTTGAGCAGGTCAATAAAGCACACACATGGACTTAGACGCACACATGGGCCTACAGACACGCAAAGAAATGTACTTACACTGACTAACATGGAGGCATGCACACACAGCAACTAACACACGCACATGGACTCAGACACAAACATAGACTCACAAACACAAACACCGCCTTACAAACACACACACATATGGATTGACACACACATAGACATCCACTTGAGATAGACACACATGGGGTTACACACACATACAACGCCTCACACACATATATACATAGAGTGACACACACATTGCCCTACACACACATACAGACTGTCACGCATAGACATCCACTTGAGATATACACACATGGAGTTACACACACATATATGGACGTACACACATACAGTGACTCACACACAGACATACGTGGACTCACACACATATTGACGTAAACACACATATCTACTTACACACATATGGACTAAGAGACACACACACATGGACTTAAACACACATAGTTAGACTGACACACAGCCCTACACACATACAGATGTGACACACAGACATCTACTTGAGATACACAGACATGGATGAACACACACATATGGACTCACACAAACGCATTGACTTACACACACACATCGAGTGACACACACATGTATAGACTTACATACACATGTGGACTAACACACACATGTGGACTAGCACACATACACATGGACATACATGGCCACATCACAGACTGGCAGACCGTCGCAGCATCATAAAAGCGCAGCAGAAAAGGGGAAAAATTTATCAAGCTAAAAATAAAGAGTTTTGTGCACACAAACATTATTATTGTAATGTTTGTCAACTAATTTGTTTAATAATAGAAAACATTGGACTTGATTTGTTAGTGTAAGAAGCTTGGAAATTTGTACTTATCAAAGGCGTGTTGAGGCCTTGTGCCATGTGTAGCCCCCCTCCTGGCCTACATTGGCGAGGCGGCGGAGTTGGCACGTTGCCAGGCTAGGCGCTGGGCCGCTACCCTCTCCACCATCCCCCGACCACGCAAGAATAATGTTATGTAACCAGTAAAATATTATTATCTAGGGAGTCTGTAGTATAAACTGGACACATCGTGTTGGGGGGGAGGTAGGCGAAGAGGACGTGACACTGTGAAGAAATATCCGCGGCGTTATGTGCCTATGTGTTGGCTTTAAACGCGTAAAAGGAAATGTCCCCGTGAGATGGAGCCAAGGCGCATCACTTGGCAGGGTCCGCCGACCCCCCCCCACGCAATTGGCGTCAGTTGGTATGGTCGATGTCACGCAATAAGTAAATAATTAATAATATAAACGGCACAAATGTGTTAATTAAACTACTTTAAAGTTCAGGGATAGGAAAACGAAATAGCCTATTCCCACCGCGGGGCTTAGGGCGTGCCGCCTGGCAAATAATTTTCTACATATAGCCCACCGTCCGAGAGTCATATCCCCCGCAAGCGGGAGCACGTGGAGACTTTATATATTACTAGCGGAAGTACCCGGCTTTGCCCGGGTGAAAAATATATTTCTTAAAAACCTTACATATATATACACAGATACTAAGGTATTGTCAAAGCCCGGTGGGCTGTTTGTACATTTCTCCACCAACAAATATATAAAAGGCTTTCACAAGTCCAAAAAGTTGTAGAAAGTGTGGGGTAAATAGTTGATGTCAAAATGTTTCCGAAAATTGTGGTCTCCCCCCCCCCCCCCTCAAAAAATATCTTTACCCCTCATAGGTATATATACTAACAACACCTTACATATGTAATAAAGGACTCGACCACTGTGTCTGTCTTCGTTGTCCTTTATTCGGGTTCTTTACACTTGCCCCACACGGCTCTCTCTCCGAGACTCCCCCGCTTGGCAGCCCGATGCTGCCGTCGCTCCCGTAGCCTCTCACTCCACTCTGATGCAGCTCCGCTGCTGATCTCCTCGTGCAGGCCTCCGGCTGCCCTCACTGCAGCCTCAACCGGCTCCCCGTTCCTCCGTGCTCGGTCACCGCTGGCTGACGGTGCCGAGACTTATCCTGGGTGTGTGGCGATCTCGCCACCCTCCAACCCTCCGCCCTGCGTGGCCTCACTCTCTATTTCTCTCCAACTCTTCCCCCTGCTCTTCTGGTTTCTCCCCCTTAAGACTTGATCCCTCTCTCCCACGTGACCTAACTCCTCCCCCCGTGACGTCACATCCGCGAGGCCGTTTACGCCCGCATTACACCACCCTCCCCCGTAGAGAAAAATCCAGCCGACCTCGGCTGAACAATAACGACAACAAGTAATGCGAGCGAACACGGCCGAGACACATTGAAGGACAACGAAGCATACAATAAATAAAACAGTAAGAACAAGAACACAACAATAAAATTCAACGAAATGTAAGGGATTTCGAGCGTGTGCGGGTCGCCGGCCCGTCCCGGACGGTCGGCGGCCCTCCCGCAGACCGGGAACGTGACGGGGTTTTAGGAGCGACAGGATGAAGTCCTCCTGTCGCTATTGGAGGCCCGCCAACGTCCCGGTCCCGTATCCCCGAAGGCTCAGCGTCGGAGGTGTCCCGCACTCGTGTCTGCAGCGGGGTCGGAAGGGCCGCGAGGCTCGGAGTTCCCGCAGCCGTGGCAGGCACCCCCCGAGCAGAGCCCCTCGTCCCCTGCGGTGTCACGGCCGGCTTGTCTGTAACAGGCACGACAGGCGCTCTTGCAAGATCAACAGGCACAGGCAAGGGTGAGTCGGCAGCAACAGACCCCGGCAAGGCAACCTCAGGAGATGACGCATCAGGTAGAGGGGCCACATATGGCTTCAAGCGTGACGTGTGAACGAACCAACGCCGAGATCCAACCCGAACACGCGCCGACTGTGGATTGGGAACCTCGATGAGGCGAACCGGCCCTTGCCATGGTTTGTGTAATTTAGGAGAGGTACCTGGCCGCACCTGTGGGCAATGGAGCCAGGCCAGGTCCCCAACCTTCCAGGGGCACTCCCCTTTAGAGCGTCGAGCACACCGCTCGTTCCGGGCCTGGGCTTTGGCCGTAGCCATGCGGGCCCCCTCCCGCGCCTCAGTAACATGGCGAACGGTGTCCTGAATGTAATCAGGAAGAGGCTTAGCAGGTCTCCTCACTCCAGTTCCCAACTGCACATCCATCGGCGGCACGTTTTCACGACCGTACATAAGGAAAAATGGCGAATATCCTGTAGCCGCGTGCGGCGTCATCCGGTACACCGAAAGTACCCCAGGGATATGCAAATCCCAATCAGATTGTTGTTCACTCACCGTGTGGCACAACATGGCGGACAAAGTCCGATTAAGCCGTTCGACCATACCATCCATTTGCGGGTGGTAGGGAGATGTCCGTATTTTCTTAGTCCCAAGAGCCACACACACTTCCCCCAACAATTTAGAAGAAAAATTTCGGCCTTGGTCTGTGAGGAGCCTCTCCGGCGCACCCTTGTCCATAACGTACCCAAATAGAAAGACGTCTGTAATAGACGCCGCCGATTGGTCGGGCAACGGCCAGGCCATCGGCCAGCGGGAGAGGTACTCCACCCCAACCAGCAAGTATTTATTACCCTTCGCGGATGGCGGGAAGGGTCCCAAAATGTCTAGCGCCACCAATTCATTAACTCGAGACACCTGAATAGACTGTATCGGCGACACATACGGATGATTAGGTGGTTTTCGCCGGGCACAATCGGGACACGCGTGAACGTGTCCGACGACATCTGTCGCCATGCCGTGCCAAAAGTAATTTTGCTGCAACGTCAGTAGGGTTTTCTGCACTCCCAGATGTAAGAGCGTGTCGCAATGCAGAGTCCTAATCAACTCGTACCATAAGGACACCGGTACAACCAGACGCCAGCGTTCCTGTAATCCCTCCCTCCACATGAGCAGACCATCGCGGAGAGCGGTTTCCGGCCCACCGCCCGTACCCGGACCCCCACTCTCCTTCGCAGGCCGCTTCCGTAAGGACACCAATGAGTCGTCCAACATTTGTTCCCGAATCCACACAGCCCTTGGAAGATTCAAAACCCCATCAGCCGGACCCGGCTCCATTGGAGCATCAGGCACCTCGACGGCCAATGCAACCGGCTGAGGGGGAGGCTGAATCGGCGCACACCTATGCGTCCCAGACGCACACGCGCAAGGGGATCGCTGCGGCAACCTAGAAAGCGCGTCCGCATTCGCGTGACGCACCCCCTTTCAATGATGAATTTGGAATGAAAATTATTGCAGCGTGTCCAACCAACGCGCCAACTGGCCGGATGGTTGGTCCATCTTAAGAGCATACTGCAAGGCCGCATGATCAGTGCGCACAATAAACGAACGACCGTAGAGATACGGTCGAAATTGGCGGAGAAAAACAAACAACAGCCAAGAGTTCCCTGCGTGTGACGCAGTAGCGGGTTTCTGCAGGAGACAAAACCCGGCTACCGTACGCCACCACGTGCTCCACACCCCCTTTGGACTGAGACAACACCGCCCCAATGCCCGTGTCACTCGCGTCCGTATCCAGAATGAAGGGATGGTCAAAATCCGGATAGTCCAACGTCGGCGCCATTGCCAATAGATCGCGCAGGCCCTGAAAAGCCGCCTCTTCAGGCGGTCCCCAACCAAATTTACGTCCTTTACCCGTAAGGAGGTGCAAGGGCCTCGCGATCGTCGCAAAATTCGGAACAAATCTCCGATAATATGAGGCAAACCCCAAAAACCGACGCACATCCCCCACCGTGGCCGGGGTTGGCCAGTCACGGACGCACGCTGTTTTGTCCGGATCCGTGGCCACCCCGTCCGCACTTACGATATGCCCCAAGTAACGCACGGACCGTTGCAGTAGGTGACATTTCTTAGGCTTAAATTTCAAATTAGCAGAACGCATCCTGGCGAACACAGCCTCCAACCGCAGTAAATGTTCATCAAATGTGCGGCTGAAGACGATAATATCGTCTAAATATATCAGACATGTCTCCCACTGCAACCCCGTTAATACCAGCTCCATCAACCTTTGAAATGTGGCAGGGGCAGCATTCAACCAAATCGGAAGACAATTGAATTGGAATAACCCCTGCGGCGTACGGAAAGCAGTTTTCTCCCGCGAGGGCTCGTCAAGGGGAAGCTGCCAGAATCCCGAAGAGAGATCTAGCGTAGAAAAGAACTTCGCCCCCGAGAAGGCATCGAGGGAGTCGTCCATGCGCGGCAGGGGGTACACATCTGCCACAGATATCTTATTCAATTTCAGGAAATCTACACAAAATCGCAACTTGCTGTCCTTCTTCTTAACCAAAACAGCAGGCACCGCCCCATGGGCTGTTAGATGGAGAAATTATGTCCGCAGCCAACATGTCATCCACTGCCCCTCGAACGTATTCTCGCTCGGCCGGACTCATCCGATGTGAGTTTAACCGAATAGGGGCAGCGTCCCCTGTGTCAATATGATGGTAACGCAACGAGGTGCGTCCCAAATCCAAATCGTCGGAGCTAAACACATCCGAATAACTCAATAGCAATTTACAAATCGCACAACGTTGTTCCCCGGAAAGGGAAGGCTTTTCCCCACACAATTTGGCGATCCAGCGATTATCCGCAGCTCCCGGCTCTGAAACCCCAGCAACCACGCCGTGGCTGCCCAGATAATCCTGCGCCGTAAACGCCGTAGTGGCATGTGCCACAACCGTACCAGCCGGAACACATACATTTTCGGTACTCGCATTAAGCACCTGCAAAAATGGCTGCTGGTCCGGCCGGACAATAGTCTGCGCCCCAACCAGCGCCGATCCGCCCGTTATGGTGGCGGACGGCGACAACAAAACCCCAATTGCACCTTGCCGACCAGGCACAGGCTTCCGATATCGCAAGGGGATAAGCATCTGTGAGCCAGGTGGAATGTCAACAGATACCTCGGACAGCGCCTGCACCTGGGCGACCGGAGCAGGTCGCCCCCAGGGCGACGGCAGAAACGAAATCTTACGGCCACCCGGCAATTCAATGCAGTTATCATTAATTCTAATCAGAATGGGCATCTTGGCCAGAAAATCGGTTCCCAACAAACAAGGAACTGCCAGAGACCTCGAAATTAACACAATTCCCGAGGCCGACACTCCCCCGATAGATATTTTAGTGTCCACCTGGCCCACAATGCCCATGCTACCCCCGTTCGCCGCGACGCACGACCCATAAACCGGACGCACGGCCTCTGGTGGGATGCCCAACAGATGGAAAATTACATCCGATATAATGGTCACGGACGCTCCGTAATCCACCAAAATACGCACGTCCACCCCTTGTATAGAACCAGGTACAGTGGACGAACCCATAGCGGCCGCGACGACCCGCCGTGCCAATTTACGCCACTGCGTTACCGAGCGACATGGCCCAGTCGATGACCTCCCGTTGTTAACAACACCCGGATCGCACGACAACGGTGATGAGTGAGGTGTCAAGCCTTGCCGGGTGTCTGATGCGCACCTACTTGCCTGTCCTGGAGGATCCTTCCGCGGCGCGTCCGTTGACGAGGCCTCCTGCTGGGGTGGACCTGGGACATGAGCCCAGCAGTCCCTGGCGTAATGGCCCTTACGCCCGCAGCGGAAGCAGTCGATGTCGTTGCGCCGCGCCGCAGGCCCCCCGTCCCGACGTGCCCGTGTCGGCGGCGCAGCTCGCGGCCCCGGCCCACTGCGGCCCGACCACGGAGCAGAGGCGGCTGTCAGCTCCTGCGGGCCCCCCCCGTCAGGCACGTACACCACCTTTTTGGGATCCCAGCCCACAGCACCTCCTTCGACGATGGGCCCCCCCTTCCACGCCGTGACTTGCCTCCAACGGCGCAGGTTGAACTGGGCATCCAGACACTTAGCGGCCGCCCGGGATGTCAGCTTTTCGTGGCCACACACCGGCATAGGAATCCCCAAATCCCGGGACAGCTCGAGCATCTTACCCAAGATGAGAGGTTCGAGCAGGTCAGGCTCCGTCTCCGGGTATGCGGCCATAGCCAACTCCAATACCGCACCCCTGTATGCCACCGGTGACTCCTCGGGTGCTCGCTGTCATTGAACAAACCGGCGATGAGCGTGATCCGGTGGCTCGTATGCATCTGCCATCTCGTCGAAAACTCCTGTCAATGTTTTCTTCTTCTCGGCCTTTATAGAACGAAAGAATCTCACCGACTCGTCGTCGAGAAGAGTCGGCAGAACCTCCAATGCCTCAGCGTCAGTCCACCTTGCAGAGCGTACCGCCGCCAAAAATCTGCAGGCGAAAGCACTCCAATCGCCACCGATGGAGAATTCCTTAACAGTTGTAAGATGACGACTGCGACTCTTTGGCGCGCCGTCCTCAGCCGATGACTCACCAGGCGGCATATTCAAAATGGCGTCGCATCGCAACGTGTTCAAGATGGCGGCCTCCCGCCGTTCTTCTCCTGCCACGCCCAAGATGGCGTCTTCGTGCCGCGTGGCCGATGGCGCCGACAGCGAAGGTAAGGTCCGCGGACCACCATCGGCTCTCTCCAGCGCCGTCCTCGGCGTGACGAGCTCACACAATTGCGCCAGCACGATTTTCAGTGTCTCCAGCTGCGCCGCCATCTGTCCCCATCACAAGTCCGCGTCCTCCGGTGCAGATGAGTCCCCCGACGCGGCGACATCTTGGACTCCCGGACCCGCACTCGTTCCAGCACGGATCTCCTCCTCCATCGCAGGCAGGTCCACCGCCTTAGGAAGGTCGTCATCGTCGGATGATGTAGCAGATGATGGCGCAGGAATATTCTTTTTTCTCAGTTGTTTTGACATGCCGTTTCACTTCTGACACCAGTGTAATAAAGGACTCGACCACTGTTGTCTGTCTTCGTTGTCCTTTATTCGGGTTCTTTACACTTGCCCCACACGGCTCTCTCTCCGAGACTCCCCCGCTTGGCAGCCCGATGCTGCTGTCGCTCCCGTAGCCTCTCACTCCACTCTGATGCAGCTCCGCTGCTGATCTCCTCGTGCAGGCCTCCGGCTGCCCTCACTGCAGCCTCAACCGGCTCCCCGTTCCTCCGTGCTCGGTTACCGCTGGCCGACGGTGCCGAGACTTATCCTGGGTGTGTGGCGATCTCGCCACCCTCCAACCCTCCGCCCTGCGTGGCCTCACTCTCTATTTCTCTCCAACTCTCCCCCTGCTCTTCCGGTTTCTCCCCCTTAAGACTTGATCCCTCTCTCACACGTGACCTAAATCCTCCCCCCGTGACGTCACATCCGCGAGGCCGTTTACGCCCGCATTACACATACAACAGAGGAAGTGGTATCTATTGACTCTGTAGTAGTATCTACTGACTGTACCGTAGTATCTACTGAGCCAGTAGTAGCTACTGACTGTGTAGTAGTATTTAGTGACTGTAATAACTACTGACCATAGTAGTATTTACTGGGCCTACAGTAGTATCTACCGACTATATACTCGTAACGACTAACTTTATAGTATCTGCTGACTCTATAGTTGTATCCACTGACTATAGTAGTAACTACAAAATCTATAGCAGTATCTACTCACTCTATAATAGTATCTACTGACTCTAGTAGCTACTCACCGTAGCAGTATGTACTGACTGTATAGTAGTATATACTGACTGTAGCAGTATTGACTGACTGTAGTGGTATATACTGACTGTTTTAGTATTTACCATAGCGGTATCTACCAACTCGATAGCAGTATCTACTATCACTACAGCAGTGTATACCGACTGAGGTCGTACCTGCTATCACTACAGCAGTGCATACTGCTGTGTTGGTACCTGCTATGATTACAGCAGTGCATACTGCTGTGGTGGTATCTGCCAGAGGTGGGACAAAGTCATTGTTATGCAAGTCCAAGTCGAGTCGCAAGTCATCAAATTCATGACTCGAGTCTGACTCGAGTCCAAGTCACATGACTCGAGTCCACATCTCATAGGTGGGACAAAGTCATTGTTATGCAAGTCCAAGTCGAGTCGCAAGTCATCAAATTCATGACTCGAGTCTGACTCGAGTCCAAGTCACATGACTCGAGTCCACACCTCTGGTATCTGCTATGATGAGAGGAGTACATATTGTGGTGGTGGTACCTGGTATGATAACAGCAGTGCATATTGACTGTACTCATCATTCACCCTCACCATTCACCACTCACAACTCACCCTTACCACTCATCCTCACCACTCACCACTCCCACTCACTATTCACCATTCACCCTCACAACTCACCACTCACCAACCTCCCTCACCAATCTCCCTCACCCTCACCACTCACGCTCACCACTCACCCTCACCACTCACCAATCACCACTCACCCTCACCACTCGCTCTCACCACTAACCCTCACCACTAACCCTCACCACTCTCACTCACCACTCTCCCTCACCACTCACCACTCACTCTCACCATTCACCCTTACCACTCACCATCACCACTCAACTTCACCCTCACTACTCACCATTCATCCTCACCAATCACCACTGACCAATCACCACTCTCCACTAACCCTCACCACTCAACCTCACCACTCACCCTCAAAACTAACCATTCTCTCACCACTCACCCTCACCACTCAGCACTCACCCTCACCACTCACCCTCACCACTCACCCATCACCGCTCACCATTCACCCATCACCACTCACAACCGCCGCTCACCCTCACCACTCATCCTCACCACTCACCCTCACAACAACCACTCACCCTCACCGTTCACCACTCACCCTCACCACTCACCCTGACCACTCACCACTCATCCTCACCAATCACACCCTCACCAATCACCACTCACCCGCACTGCTCACCCTCACCACTCACCACTCACGCTCACCCTCACCACTCACCCCTCACTAATCACCACTCATAACCGCCACTCACCCTCACCACTCACCACTCACTCTCAACACTCACCCTCACCACTCACCGTCACCACTCACCCTCACTACTCACCACTCATCCTCACCAATCACACCCTCAACAATCACCACTCACCCTCACCACTCACCCACACCACTCACTCTCACCACTCACCACTCACCCTCACAACAACCACTCACCCTCACCGCTCAGCACTCACCCTCACTACTCACCCTCACCACTCACCACTCATCTTCACCACTCACCCTCACCATTCACCCTCACCACTCTCCCGCACCACTCTCCCTCACCACTCACCAGTCACGCTCACCACTCACCCTCACTACTCACCACTCACCCTCAACACTCACCCTCACCACTCACCCTCACCCTCACCACTCACCCAGACCACTCACCACTCATCCTCACCAATCACACCCTCACCAATCACCACTCACCCTCACTGCTCACCCTCACTGCTCACCCTCACCACTCACCCTCACCACTCACCCTCACCACTCACGCTCACCCTCACCACACACCACTCACTAATCACCACTCACAACCTCCACTCACCCTCACCACTCAGCACTCACCCTCAGCACTCATCCTCACCACTCACTCTCACCACTCACCCTCACCACTCACCCTCACCACTCACGCTCACGTCTCACCCTCACAACAACCACTCACCCTCACCGCTCACCAATCACCCTCACCACTCACCCTCACCACTCACACCCTCACCAATCACCCTCACCACTCACGCTCACCTCTCACCCTCACAACAACCACTCACCCTCACCACACACCCCTCACTAATCACCACTCACAACCACCACTCACCCTCACCACTCAGCACTCACCCTCAGCACTCACCCTCACCACTCACCCTCACCACTCACCCTCACCACTCAGGCTCACCACTCACCCTCACCCTCACAACAACCACTCACCCTCACTGCTCACCACTCACCCTCACCTTCACCACTCACCCTCACCACTCACCCTCACCACTCACCCTCACCACTCACCCTCACAACAACCACTCACCCTCACCGCTCACCACTCACCCTCACCACTCACCCTCACCACTCACACCCTCACCAATCACCCTCACCACTCACGCTCACCTCTCACCCTCACAACAACCACTCACCCTCACCACACACCCCTCACTAATCACCATTCCCAACCGCCACTCACCCTCACCACTCAGCACTCACCCTCAGCACTCACCCTCACCACTCACCCTCAGTACTCACCCTCACCACTCACCCTCACCACTCACGCTCACCTCTCACGCTCACAACAACCACTCACCCTCACCGCTCACCACTCACCCTCACCACTCAACCTCACCACTCACCCTCACCACTCACGCTCACCTCTCACCCTCACAACAACCACTCACCCTCACCGCTCATCACTCACCCTCATCACTCACCCTCACTACTCACCACTCATCCTCACCAATCACACCCTCAACAATCACCACTCACCCTCACCACTAACGCTCAACACTCACCCTCACCACTCATGCTCACCACTAACCCTCACCACTCACTAATCACCTCTCACAACCGTCACTCACCCTCACCACTCACTCTTACCACTCACCCTCATCACTCACCCTCACCACTCACCCTCACAACAACCACTCACCCTCACTACTCATCCTCACCAATCGCACCCTCACCAATCACCACTCACCATCACTGCTCACCCTCACCGCTCACCACTCAACCTCACCCTCACCACTCACGCTGACCCTCACCACTCACCCCTCACTAATCACCACTCACAACTTCCACTCACCCTCCCCACTCACCCTCACCACTCACCCTCACCACTCACCCTCACCATTCACCCTCACCACTCACCCTCACCATTCACCCTCACCACTTTCCCTCACCACTCTCCCTCACAACTCACCCTCACCACTCACCAGTCACGCTCACCACTCACCCTCACTACTCACCACTCACCCTCAACACTCACACTCACCGCTCACCACTCACCCTCAACACTCACCCTCACCGCTCACCACTAACCCTCACCACTCACACTGACCACTCACCACTCATCTTCACCAATCACACCCTCACCAATCACCACTCACCCTCACTGCTCACCCTCACCGCTCACCCTCACCACTCACCCTCACCACTCACACCCTCAACAATCACCACTCACCCTCACCACTCACGCTCAACACTCACCCTCACCACTCATGCTCACCACTAACCCTCACCACTCACCCTCACCACTCACTAATCACCTCTCACAACCGTCACTCACCCTCACCACTCACTCTTACCACTCACCCTCACCACTCACCCTCACAACAACCACTCACCCTCACAACAACCACTCACCCTCACTACTCACCTTCACCACTCATCCTCACCAATCACACCCTCACCAATCACCACTCACCCTCACTGCTCACCACTCAACCTCACCCTCACCACTCACGCTCACCCTCACCACTCACCCCTCACTAATCACCACTAACAACCGCCACTCACCCTCCCCACTCACCCTCACCACTCACCCTCACCAATCACCACTCACCCTCACCACTTACCACTCACCCTCACCACTCACTACTCACCCTCACCACTCTCCCTCACCACTCTCCCTCACCACTCTCCCTCACCACTCTCCCTCACCACTCACCCTCACCAGTCACGCTCACCACTCACCACTCACGCTCACCACTCACCCTCACTACTCACCCTAACCACTCACCACTCACCCTCAACACTCACCCTCACCGCTCACCACTCACCCTCACCACTCACCCTGACTACTCACCACTCATCCTCACCAATCACACCCTCACCAATCACCACTCACCCTCACTGCTCACCCTCACCACTCACCCTAACCACTCACGCTCACCCTCACAACTCACCCCTCACTAATCACCACTCACAACCGCCACTCACCCTCACCACTCACCACTCACCCTCACCACTCACCCTCACTACTCACCACTCATCCTCACCAATCACACCCTCAACAATCACCACTCACCCTCACCACTCACGCTCAACACTCACCCTCACCACTCATGCTCACCACTAACCCTCACCACTCACCCTCACCACTCACTAATCACCTCTCACAACCGTCACTCACCCTCACCACTCACTCTTACCACTCACCCTCACCACTCATCTTCACCAATCACACCCTCACCAATCACCACTCACCCTCACTGCTCACCACTCAACCTCACCCTCACCACTCACGCTCACCCTCACCACTCACCCCTCACTAATCACCACTAACAACCGCCACTCACCCTCCCCACTCACCCTCACCACTCACCCTCACCAATCACCACTCACCCTCACCACTTACCACTCACCCTCACCACTCACTACTCACCCTCACCACTCTCCCTCACCACTCTCCCTCACCACTCTCCCTCACCACTCTCCCTCACCACTCTCCCTCACCACTCTCCCTCACCACTCACCCTCACCAGTCACGCTCTCCACTCACCACTCACGCTCACCACTCACCCTCACTACTCACCCTAACCACTCACCACTCACCCTCAACACTCACCCTCACCACCACCACTCACCCTATTCCCATTTTAAAAACTTACTTACGTGTCGCCAAGTATGCTTGAGGGTGATTGGTGATTGGTGAGGGAGAGTGGTGAGGGTAAGTAGTGAGGAATAGTGGTGAGGGTGAGTTGTGAGGGTAAGTGGTGAGGGTGAGTGTGAGTGGTGAGTGGTCAGTGATAGTGAGTGGTGAGTGATAGTGAGTGATAGTGAGTGGAGAGGGTGAGTGGTGATGATGAGTGAGGGAGAGTGGTGAGGGAGCGTGTTGAGGGTGTATACATTTTTTTGCCTATTGTAATAAACGACTGGACCACGATGTCTGGCTCAGTGTCCTTTATTCGGTTCGTACTGTATTCCCACACGGCTGTCTCTACTCTGTAGCTTCTCCACGGTGCTGACTCCGATGTCGGCCCGGTCCACAACAGCAGCCCCGCTGCTGTTACTCTCACACAGCCCCCCTTGGCTGTACTCGCTGCAACTCCTCTCTCCTTCGTTCTCTCTGCAGCTCTGACAGCCTCGTGCTGTCTCTCCCTCTTCTCTCCCGCCACACCTGGCAGCCACACCGCTGCCTCTAACACGCAGCCCTTCTGGCTGTCTTCTCCGCAGCTGCACACCACTCCGTAGCTTCCTCCTGTCTTCGGGGTTGGCTCCCGATGGCCGTCGGTGCCCCCCCTCTTCTCACTCGCCCGCGTGGCCTCACTCTTTTCCGCTCACACCCCGACTGACTTCCCCTTCCGGTTTACCCGCTTAAGGACCCGAACCTTCCACCCACGTCACATGGCTCCACCCCCCGTGACGTCACATCCGGAAGGTCGCTTACGCCCGCATTACACCACCCTCCCCCGTAGAAAAATCCCAGCCGACGTCGGCTGACCAATAGCAAATCGTAATGCGGCGAATCGACCTTCCCCCCTAAAGGACACTAAGCATACAATGTAACAGCAAGAACAACAACAACAACGCAATCAACATCAACGAACGTACAAAAAGCATGCAATAAATACAACTGTAAGAAAAAGATAACAACACAGCAACAATCAACTAAACGTAAGCGATTTGGAACGTGTGCGGGTCGCCGGCCCGTCCCGGACGGTCGGCGGCCCACTCGCAGAACGGGAACGCGATGAAAGTCCAGGAATGACAGGGGGTAATCCCCCTGTCGCAGCTGGAAGTCCACCAACGTCCCGTGTCCCCAAAGAATTAGTCTCGGGCTTGTCCCGTGACCGTGCCTGCAGCTGGGTCGGAAGGGCTGCAGGGCTCGAAGGTCCCGCAGACCTGGCAGGCGTCCTCCGAGCAGGGCCCCTCGTCCCCCGCAATGTCACGGCCGGCCTGTTTCGGAGGATCTTTAGTCGGCTTGTCCGGTACCGAGGCCTCCTGCTGCGGCGGAGCCGGGAAGCGGGCCCAGCAGTCTCTGGCGTAGTGGCCCCTACGCCCGCAGCGGAAACATTCGGCATCATTGCGCCGAAGCGCAGGCCTTGCCTCCCGATGGCCCCGTTCCGGTAGCGCAGCGCGCGGCCTCGGCCCGCCGCGTCCCGTCCATGGAGCGGAGGCGGCCGTCAGCTGTTGAGGGCCCCGGTCATCCAGAACGTAGACAGCCTGCGCAGGGTTCCACCCCAGCGCATCCCTTCTTTGACGGGCCCCCCCGTCCACGCCGTCACTTGTTTCCAGCGACGGAGATTGAATTGCGCATCGAGACACTTAGCAGCCGTCCGGGAAGTTAGTTTCTCATGCCCACACACAGACATGGGGATCCCTAGATCCCGAGACAGCTCCAACATTTTCCATAATATGAGAGGCTCGAGCAGGTCCTGTGGCGTCTCAGGATAAGCTGCCATGGCCAGCTCCAGCACCGCACCCCTGAACGCCACGGGCGACTCCTCTGGTGCTCGTTGTCGTTGAGCGAATCGCCGATGCGCATCATCTGGTGGCTCATAAGCGTCGGCCATTTCTTGAAAAACACCACGTAAAGTTGCCTTCTTATCGGTCGTTATGGAACGGAAAAATCGGACAGATTCGTCGTCCAGGAGAGTCGGCAACACCTCCAAAGCCTCAGCATCGGTCCATCTTGCTGTGCATACCGCCGCCAAGAAGCGGCAGGCGAAAGCGTTCCAGTCCCCACCGACGGAAAATTCTTTAACTGTGGTAAGGTGGCGACTCCGACTCCTCTTCCCGCCGTCTTCCAATGGTGGTGGTTGTGGTGGCAAATTCAAAATGGCGTCGGCCCGCGGCGTGGCCAAGATGGCGGTTTGGCGCCGCGGAGCGCGCAAGATGGCGGCTTCTTGCCGCGTGGCCAATGGCGGCGGCAGGGCAGGCAACGTGGCGGCCCGCGGAGCACCAACTGCGTCCTCCATCGTCCCTGGCGCGACGAGATGGCATAAATGCGTCAGGACGTCCTTTAGTGCCTCCAGTTGTACCGCCATCTCTTGCCATCTTTGATCAGCATCCGATGATGTCGACGGACCCGCCACCGCGCCGACATCCTCCACTCCCGTCCCCGTGCTCGCCTCAGCAGGGCTCTCCTCCACCACCCCAGCAGAATCCGTGGTTGGAGGGAGTTCGTCGTCGTCGGACGAAGAAGCCGATGCAGGCGCCGGATTAACTTTCTTCCTCACTTGTTTCGACATGCCGTTGCACTTCTGACACCAGTGTAATAAACGACTGGACCACGATGTCTGGCTCAGTGTCCTTTATTCGGTTCGTACTGTATTCCCACACGGCTGTCTCTACTCTGTAGCTTCTCCACGGTGCTGACTCCGATGTCGGCCCGGTCCACAACAGCAGCCCCGCTGCTGTTACTCTCACACAGCCCCCCTTGGCTGTACTCGCTGCAACTCCTCTCTCCTTCGTTCTCTCTGCAGCTCTGACAGCCTCGTGCTGTCTCTCCCTCTTCTCTCCCACCACACCTGGCAGCCACACCGCTGCCTCTAACACGCAGCCCTTCTGGCTGTCTTCTCCGCAGCTGCACACCACTCCGTAGCTTCCTCCTGTCTTCGGGGTTGGCTCCCGATGGCCGTCGGTGCCCCCCCTCTTCTCACTCGCCCGCGTGGCCTCACTCTTTTCCGCTCACACCCCGACTGACTTCCCCTTCCGGTTTACCCGCTTAAGGACCCGAACCTTCCACCCACGTCACATGGCTCCACCCCCCGTGACGTCACATCCGGAAGGTCGCTTACGCCCGCATTACACTATGATGACAGCGGTACATGCTGACGTTTTGTATGTTAAATGTAAAAGCTAAATGTGTGAATGTGTGTGTCGGAAATGTTAAGGGCGATCCTAACGGAATCTACAACCTTTGATGATTCCTTTGCGCGATTCAAAGAATCGATTCCTGGCGCATAGGAGGTTTCCATTTTTCATTACAGAGTTTTATTTTCATTGGTATGTTATGTTTTAAAGTTTTCAGGAGTTTTTAATTATATTTTAGCCCCGGTCAACGCCGGATATTTCCCATTCGTAGCAGTTTATATCAACTCTATAACTAACTTATTTTAAACGGAAATAAGGCGATTCTAAATGAATCTACAACCTTCGATTCCTTTTCACGATTCAGAGAATCGATTCTTGGCGCGGTCGGGTTTAGAATTTTAATTACACAGTTGTATTTTCATTGGTATGTTATGTTTTAAAGTTTTCAGAAGATTTTAAATGTATTTTCCCCTGGGCAACGCTGGGTATATCGAGTTTATACCACAAAGTCGTCGCCTCAGACGTGTGGGGTGTCGAGGCCTAGTACCGTGCAGAGCCTCCGGCCTCGCCTAGAATGCCCACCCGGCCGAGGCTGGGTGCAGTGGCCGTCACCCGCCCCCCCCCCCCCGCGCTACAATAATACTGTCTAATCGCTATTATTTTATTATCTACCGACCCTATGATAGTAATTGCACACATTGGGGTGGGGGGGGAGCGAAGAGGACGTGAAACTTTGATGAATTTACCTCAGCGTCGCGTGTTAATGCGTGCCCATATTTTTAACAGGAATTAAAAATGGCGTCCACCCCGCAGCGACGGCGTTGCTGCCAACCGCCCGTTGCCAGGGGCAACCGCCTTCCCGCATGCCAGTCGGCAATAGTAAATAAATAAATAAAGAGAAATCGCACTAAATCGATCATCGGTCCGATTTAAAGTTTAGAGACGAAAAATAGGAAATGCCTAAGTTTACCCCGGGCCGGGGGCGTGCCCACCTGCAAAATTTAATCTCGGCGAACCCCACGGTCCGAGAGCTAAATCCCCCGGAAGGGAGCGTACGTAGACGGATGGACAGACAGACAGACAGACAAAAAATGAATTATATAGGTTAGATATCTCATATATAAAAGTCTCCGTGCGCTCGCGCTTGCGGGGGATTTGGCTCTCGGATGGTGGGCTTCACGTAGAAAAAAAAATTACAGGCGGCACGCCCTAAGCCCCGCGGTGGGAATAGGCTATTCCGTTTTCCCATCCGTAAACTTTAAAGTAGTTCAATTAACACATTTGTGCCGTTTCTATTATTAATTATTTTCTTATTGCGCGCCATCGACCCTACCAAGTGACGCCAATTGCGTGGGGGGGGGGGGGCGGACCCTACCAAGTGATGCGCGTTAGCACGAGCTCACGGGGACATTTCCTTTTACGCGTTTTACAGTCAACACATAGACACATAACGCTGCGGATATTCCTTCACAGTGTCATGTCCTCTTCGCCCCTCCCTAACACGATGCGTCCAATTTATAGTACAGACTCCGTAGACAATAATATTTTAGTGCTTACATACCATTATTCTTGCACGCGCGGGGGATGCTGGGGGGGGGGGTAGCGGCCCAGCCCCTAGCCTGGCAATGTGCCAACTCCGCCACCTCGCCAATGTAGGCCAGGACGGGGGGCTACGCATGGCACAAGGCCTCAACATGGCTATGGTAAGTACAAAGTTCCTTGCTTCTAACGCTAACAACTCAAGTCCATTGTTTACTATTGTTAAACACATTAGTTCACAAACATTACAATAATAATGTTTGTGTGCAGATCATTAATCACGTTCATTGCTTATTATCATTAAAAAAATCCCTTGCCAGATATTGTGTGCAGATAACAACTCAGGTTTCATTGTTTACCATTATGAAACAAGTTGACATGTTACAATAATTATGTTTGAGTGCACAAAACTCCTTTTGGATTTTTAGGTTGCTAATTTTTCCCTTTTTTTGCTGTCTTTTATGACGCTGCCACGGTCTACTGCCAGTCTGTGATTTCTGATTATTTCTTCAATACATTTCAATTGTTTCCATCGCTCACGTCACGCTATTTCCTCATACGTAGTACTGCCATACTGATAGCTGTGCCATCATCGGGGGTTGCTGTGCCCGTCAATGTGTGTTTCTTTGAGTCCATATGTGTGTGCGTGTAGAGCAATGCGTGTCTTTAACTCCATGTGTGTGTCTGTCTTTTTCTAACAGACAACGCCCCATGTGTGTGTGTATGTCAAAGTGTTTATGTGTGTGTGTCAGTCCAAGTGTGCGTGTCAGTCCATTTGTGTGCGTGTAAGTCCATGTGTGTGTGTAAGTACATATGTGTGTTTACGTCAATGTGTGTGTGTGAGTCCACGTATTGCTGTGTGTGAGTCGGTGTGTGTGTGTGTGTGAATCGCTGTATGTGTGAACATCCATATATGTGTGTGTAACTCCATGTGTGTGTATCTCAAGTGCATGTCTATGTGTGTGTGAGTCACTCTATGTGTGTGTGTGTCTCAGTCCATGTGCGTGTGTGTTAGTCGCTGTGTGTGCATGCCTCCATGCTAGTCAGTGTAACTCCATTTATTTGCGTGTCTGTAGGTCCATGTGTGCATCTTAGTCCATGCGTGTGCTTTATTGACCTGCTCAAGGCCTATGATACCATCGGTAGGCCTGGCCTCTGGGTTGCTCTTCGTGCTTTCCGAGTCCCTGACCCACTGATTACCATCCTTAAGGACCTTCATGATGGTGAGCGGCCCCCCGTCTAACTACGTGGCCGTGAGTCAGAGCCATTTCCTTTACACCTTGGGGTGCAACAGGGATGTCCTCTGGTTCCCACATTATTTTACATATATTTAGACCACGTAGTTCGTCAAGCCTTCAATGCCTGTACCGGAAGAATTCCCATCTGCTACAGATACAATGGGAGGCTGATCGATGCCTGGGTGCGGTCAAGGGATGGCACCCTATTGCTCAACCACGTTATGTATGCCGATGATCTGCTAATTGCTACTCACTCGGAGGAAGAGTTTGAGGTGCTGCTGCTGAACCTGGAGCTTGCCACCAAGAGGTGGGGGCCTTACCATCAGCCCCACCAAAACTAAGCAGCTGCCTGGCTATTTTGTACCATTGGACATTCCACCCCCACAACTCCCAATTTGTGATGGGGCAGTTGTGGAGACAGTGGAGAGTTTCCCATACCTTGCCAGTGTGCTAATGACCGGCTCCGGTTTAACGGCAAAGGTCTCACTCCGAATCAGTCGAGCTGCATTATCTTTTCATTGGCTGCGTAACGCTGTGTGGAAGCTACCTGGTCTATCACTCCATTCGAAGCTTCAGGTCTTCTCGGCCACGGTCATTCCCTCCCTTCTCTACGCTTGCGAAACTTGGACCCCCCTAATGGAACATCTTCGCCAGTTAGAAACATTTAGGATGGCCTGCCTACGATCCATCCTGGGTTTAACCAGGCTGCATTGTGTGAGGAGCTCACAAATCCTTGAAAGATGTGGACAAAGTCCCATTGGTGACCTCCGGCAGGCAAGGCTGCGTTTCCTGGGTCATGTAGCCCACATGGCCAGCCACCGCATGCCTAAACAGCTTTTGTTCGGCCGGATCGAGGGGGCTAAATGGGCGCGGCACGGGCTGGAAAAGACATGGAGTGATGTGCTACAGGAAGACTTGGAGCTGAGTCCACTTGCGGATAACTGGTACCAGCCGTGTCAAGATCGGCCTCTGTGGAGGAGGCTCCTGAAGGACGCTACTGGCCAGTTGGAGGCAGTCACCCTCCAACAACAACGGAGGGCGGAGGAGCGACGCTCACAACAACGAGCGGAGCGCCGGGTGGCTAAAGCTCAGAAAGTTGCTTCAGTAGGGGCCACAGGTGGTGCATCAGCCAGTCGTCTCAGTCAGTCGACCTGTGCCATCTAGGTTTGCCCCGTGACCTCCTGCCAGCGGGCGTTCGACACTTCACGTGGACTCAAGGTGCACATAGCCTGGCACAAGCGTTGGCGAATGACGGTTGTTGTTGTTCAGTCTATGTATATGTAGGACTTGGAATATGCCGCGCCACGCGTTCTGTGGGTCTGTTGCTATGCAAGCGAGCAGTGCACAGTAGGGGGTATTTGAGGACGAGGTTGTTGTTGTCGGGCGTGAGGAGGACGTCGTTAAGATAGGTGACATGTGTTAGGGGTAACCGAGGACACAGGCCGGTGATTGGCTAAGAGGGTGAGTGCTTAATGACTGGCGTCGCTCAGGTGGGAATAACAAGGCCACGTGAGGCTGGGGGCCTGGGGGCGAGGGGTAAAGCGTGGGGTGAGATAATTAATAAGGACTAATTGATACGGGGATAAAAGGCACAGCGCAAGAGAGAGACGGGAGTCTTGGTTAGAGCTGGAGTCTGGATAGGAGTTGGAGTGATGGTGCCCGGGATAGCGAGGAGCAGGAGTAAGTGGAGAAGATACGATAACGGTAGCAGTGGAGAGAGATAGGACAGAGTTCGGTAGTAAGAGAACGTAGAGTGAGTGGTAGCAGTGTTAGAAGTGCATCGGAGAGATACAGAGTAGGGTAGCAGCGGAGTGACGGACTCTGGGAGAGCAGGAGAGAGAACGGAGAGACATAGAGCGCCGTTGATGGCAGATGGCGTGACGGAGCGAATGGGGAGACACGGAGCGGTGATGAGGAGAAGGTGTGGACTTTAAAGAGCAAATAAACGGAACGAGAAAGACAACCCGAGTACGAGTCCTACATATTTATGTGTGAGTCCATTTGTGCGTGTAACTCTATGTGTGCGTATCAATGGATTTACGTGTGTAACTACATGTGTGTCTGCCTTTTTCGCCCGGGCAACGCCGGGTACTAACCGCTAGTAAGATTATAATACGATTCCAGGCCGCACTAAGACTGTAGCTGTCAGAGCGATTAAAGTTATTTCTATTTCTCTCAATTTCAATCGATTCTCTAATTAGTCTTTCCCAGTAATAATTAGTTTTACACAACGCTTCAACATTATCAAAATCAATTGATTGTCCTTTTTGGCAAGCATGTTCTGCCACAGCCGACAGTTGTGTTTGAGATAATTTAATATTTCTTTGTTCTTTTAGTCTTACGCTGATATTACGTCCCGTCTGACCAATATAGCATCTGCCACATACACAATTATTCCAATATACACCTTCTGTTGATAATTTAGGTAATTCGTCTTTAGTGCAAGATACTAGTTTTTTTAATTGTGCACTGTACCAAATCTTACTGTAATGTTTTACTTTTGCAAAACACAGGCCAATTTGTCAGTTACTCCTGAGATATGGTATTTTAATTGTTTTAACAATCTGATCGCTTTCAGCAGTGTTGCTTTGTGATCTTGATTTGGCATTTAGTACTGTTAATTTGAGCATTATTGTAGCCATTCTGTCGTAGACGTTATAAAGTTACAGCATGCAATAAAATCTGGAGAAAAAAAATCTCCAAGGATATAATGCACCCCTGGTTTGGAGTCTTTGTCTTGAACTCTTCGTTGTAATTCATACAAAAATACCCTTCGAATGTATAAATCATCTCACTGTAACGCCACATGAAAGCGCTGTTCAAACATTGACAATTGCCATTATTGGTGGAAAAGGAGTTGCAATCATAATTAACTATATTTAGGCGCATTAAACCATTCAGGCAGCAAAAATGAAGATGATCGGTGAATGTCAAATGGTAACCTTAATTTAGGAATTGTACACAGATTTTACAGCATATTATTCCATATACCTGAGTGGAGTATCTTGTTTTATTGTTCCGGATGGCAGATTCGAAGACGTAAACAACAGCAACATGTGACACGTATAGCACCTGTGGAAATTGTGAACGTAGAATGATCCATGACGAGACCGAATTACTCGAGTCAAGATCCAAGGAGTGTGATCAACTGCTGAACCAAAATTATAATTATTTTCAAAAGGTGTAAGAGACATGATTACATTCTTTTCACCCACTTATCCAAATTAATTTTCTGTCACAACTATAGTGATGGATAATATTTGCATATAGTTATAAGTCTACATTGTCTATTTAATTCGTTGTGTCACTTCTGTTGCCTTGATCTTCATCGTGACACCACCCCTCGCGTTATACAGCTAACTTAGACACATTCCACATGTGACACCATTAAGGAATCTAAAGCCTAGGGGGTAAACAGTGTCGATTGGAGGAGATAATTTTTTATCTTAGCATTCATTGTTGAATCACGAAATGTAGGATAAGATTAAATATTATAACTAAAATAAAGTGCAAAAATTAGGCCAAAGTTGGATATTTCAAAATTATATCCGGGATGGAACACAAAGTAACATCACTACACGACGTCCTTCAATGTGAAACAGTCATTTCGATTGATGATCCAGCACGCACTGTTTCCACGCCACTCACTCACTGAATCCGTCGTTCAGTCGCCTATGTATCACTTTTCATTCACTGTTACCATGAGTCATGTTGAAAATCAAAGCACTCAATTAATTTCATGACCAATGTTGACGGCTACCTCTACCAGACTGAATGCGTGGTCTCATTTATTATGTGTTCAACCAACGTACTGCGAGTTCGAAAATTGCTCTTTCTGATTCATTTTGTGAAATTCTTGACTTTGAAATTCCCTCCTCACATAGCTTTTACCAAGTTCCTCAATCTAGTTCAGTTTATTTAGCTCATAACCTCTGATCTTTTGTGAATTCAATCATATTGGGGATTTTTTTTCTCACCACTCTTTGCCATTTGCTGCCTGCCACGTCCTATTTTAAACTTTTGATTCTTTGCTCATCAACCATATTAAAATGAACACAGCATTCATGAGCGCAGTATACAAATCCATATACATATAATTCAGGTTGATGCTCCTGTCTACTGAGCACACATTTTGAAAAAATGCAGGTAGATATAAATGAACATACAACAATGTCCATCCACACCTCATTGCCCCCAAGCTAAACAGCAGGTTGCTCCTGTTTCAGAACCCCCCCCCCCTCACCAAGCTCGCACCTCCCCAGCTCGAGCCTTACTCATTTAGCAAACAAGTCGCGCTTTTATCCATTTTCTAGTTAATTAATCAGATAATATGAAGGAAACAGTTAATGGTCATGTCAACTGCCGGCGACCGACTCAGCTGGCAGCAGGCTGTGAAAACAGGCTTCAAGGAGAGGCGAGGAGAAAAGACACACTTCTTGGCAGATCAAGAGGGAACGACGTAAAAAAAAGCAACAAACACCTCTGGAGCTGCCACAGCATTCACTTGCAATTGTTGTGGCAAGGATTGTCACTAAAGAATTGGCCTACTAAGTCATTCTAAGCGCTGTAAAACCTACAGCTGACATCGTAAGGCGCAAATGAATTGTCTCTCGAAACACAAAGGCCTATGATGATGAAATAAAAAATATAAATGAAAGGTTCTAGATATTATATTTTTATTGGAAACAACTGCCCTTTCAAGTCAGAATATAGTAGGTCTTCTGGACCATTAAAAATCATAAAACTAAATTATGAATTTGTATATCTTAACTGGTACCATACGTCGTGCTACGCACTCTTTTGGACATCACCAGCAAGGCCGAGGGGGGGGGGGATCCTGACGCATGGGCAACCCAGGATTTCCAGAATAACCTGCCCGGGCTTTGCACCAACAAGAGGTGCAAAAATGGGGAGAGGACACTCCTCGGCCACCTAATTGTGGCCAAGAAACACGGATGGCAGCAGTCACGGGTTACAAGCTCATTTTAGATTGGCGTAAAAAATGGGCGCCACGGGTTGCCATCGTCGGTGGGAGGGGTCATTGCACCCCAATGATAGTTACCGCCCGCCTCAAGCTGGGCAGCCCCCAGCCAATAAGGTGCTTACCCGCCACAACTCACCTGCTCCAATGGGTGCTTGGAGCTTATGGTTCATCACCAGACAAGTGGGCTGCAACACCTGCACCAGACAAAAGCAAAACAAAACGGAGGAAGATTCCAGCCCTTCATTTTGCAAGCTGGAATGTACGTACAATGTGTTCTGGACTCTCCGAAAATATTTTGCAGATTGAGGACATCCGCAAGACTGCAGTTATCGACAGGGAGCTGGCGAGATTTCATGTGGATATTGCAGCACTGCAGGAGACCCGGCTTGCTGGCAGTGGCTCACGACGAGAGAGTGACGACACTTTATACTGGCATGGAAAACAACAGAACGAACCAAGGCAACACGGTGTTGGGTTCGCATTAAAAAACACACTCCTTGGCATGATTGAACCACCGACTTCAGGCTCCGAGCAGATTCTGCCCATGAGACTGCTCACTGCTTCTGGCCATGTTAACATCTTCAGTGTCTACGCCCCAATAATATACTCACCTCCAGAGATTCATGACCAGTTCTATGAAGAGCTTCACAATATTATTAGCAAAATTCTTAGCTCCGAGCACATGTTTATGTTGGGAGACTTCAATGCAAGGTTTGGGGCTGACCATGACGAGTGGCCCGCATGCCTTGGCTATCACGGCATTGGAAAGATGAATGTCAGTGGCCAAAGACTACTGGCGCTTTGTTCATACCACAATCTCTGTATCACAAACTCATTCCTTCTCACAAAACCATGCCATAAAGTATCATGGAGACATCCAAGGTCTCTTAATTTGCAGCGACTGGACCTTGTCATCACCCGACGAGCCCTCCTCAATTCAGTACTCATCACACGCAGCTACCACAGTGCAGTCTGTGACACCGATCATTCGCTGGTATCCAGCAAGGTAAGACTATGCCCAAAGATACACCGCCTCAAACAAAAGCGCTACCTGCGCATCAACTCTGCCAAGACCTCCCTCCCAGAGCTCACTCAATCATTCTAACACAGCCTTGAGCAGTCCCTACATGACACACCAGATGGAAGCGTGGAGACAAAGTGGGCATACATCAGAGACGACATCTTCAATGCAGCCAAGGCGTTTGAGGAACACCTGGATATATTGGAACCCATCCTCCAAGCCAAGTGCATGGCGCTCCTGAAATACAAGCAAGTCCAAAGTACAGGGTCATTAAGGACTCTGAAAGCTACCCGCAGTGCAGCTCAAATGACCGTCAGACGCTGCACCAGTAACTACTTGGTGAACCTCAGCAGTAGGATCCAACTCGCCTTTGACACTGGCAATATTCGTGCCATGTATGAAGGCATCAAGACAACCTTTGGTACAAACATCAGGAGGACTGCTCCTCTTAAATCCAGCACAGGGGCCATCATCACTGATAAACAAGAGCAAATGGCCAGGTTGGTAGAACACTACTCAGAGCTCTACTCACGAGACAATGGTGTGTCAGAAGCTGCCCTTGCTGCTGTAAGGCCCTTACCAAATATACAGAAACTGGATAATGTTCCAACCTTGAAGGAACTTGACAACGCCATCAATTCACTAGCCAGCGGCAACTCCCCGGGACAGGACGGCATCACACCAGAGGTACTGAAATGTGAGAAACCCGCCGTCCTCACAAAACTCCATGAACTTATCTGCCAGTGCTGGGAATAAGGAGCAATGCCTCAAGACATGAGAGACTCCAACATCATCACCCTATATAAAAACAAGGTTGACCGTGGGGACTGCAATAACTACCGTGGCATCTCCCTGCTGAGCATCGTGGGGAAGACCTTTGCCCATGTGGTCTCTCAGCAGGATACAAATACTAGCTGAGAGGACGTATCCTGAGGCACAGTGTGGATTCAGAGCAGGAAGGTCCACAATTGACATGCTCTTCTCCTTGCGTCAGCTACAGGAAATATGTCGAGAACAGAGAATGCCCCTGTACTTGGCATTCGTTGATCTTACAAAAGCCTTTGACCTCATCAGTAGGAGAGGCCTCTTCAAACTCCTCAAAGTGATCGGCTGCCCTCCGAAGCTGCTGGCAGTCATCTCCTCTTTCCATGACAACATGAAAGTAACAATACAGCACAGCGGCACCACCTCAGAGGAATTTCCCATACTCAGCGGTGTAAAGCAGGGATGCGTGCTTGCCCCAACACTGTTTGGCATCTTTTTCTCACTTATGCTCACACATGCCTTTGGGACAGCAGAAGGGGGAATCTTTCTCCATACAAAATCTGATGGCAAACTCTTCAATCTTGGTCATCTCAGATCCATAACCAAAAAGTCCGCAAAGTCCTCATCAGAGAACTCCTATTTGCTGATGATGCTGTGCTGACAGCTCACACAGAACAAGGTCTGCAGACACTCATCGACCACCTTGCCAATGCCTGCTACAACTTTGGCCTGACAATCAGTCTGAAAAAGACCAATGTCATGGGCCAGGATGTCAGAGATACCCCTACCATAAACATTGACAGCTACACCCTGGAAGTCGTTTAGGACTTCACCTGCTTGGGTTCCACCTTCACCTGCAATTTTTCCCTTGTCACAGAGATTTACAAGCGCATTGGGAAGGCGTCTATAGCTATGTTCAGATTGACCAAAAGAGTGTCGGACAACAAATCTCTAACGCCCAACATCAAAGTACAGGTGTATCGGGCCTGCGTCCTTAGCACCCTCCTCTATGGGTCTGAGTCCTGGACAACATACGCCCATCATGAACATCGACTAAACACATTCCACCTCCGATGTCTCAGGCACATGCTCGGTATCAGATGGCAAGATCGCATTCCCAACACCTCAGTCCTCAACTTGGCCAACATTCCCAGCATGTACTCTCTAACTCAGTCATAGGCGCCTGAGATGGCTTGGACACGTGCGCCGCCGGCAGCATGGCAGAATACCCAAGGGTGTCTTGTACGGCGAGCTGACATCAGGCATACACTGGTCGCCCAGTCCTACGCTTCAAAGATGTCTGTAAACGGGACATGAAGAGCTGCGACATCAACCCAAATGACTGGGAGAAAACTGCCGGCGACCGACTCAGCTGGCAGCAGGCTGTGAAAACAGGCGTCATTAGAGGCGAGGGAATAAAACCACACCGCTTGGCAGACCAAGAGGGAGCGACGTAAAGAAAAAGCAACAAACACCTCTGGAGCTGCCACCGCATTCACTTGCAATTGCTGTGGCAAGGATTGTCACTCAAGGATTGGCCTACTAAGTCATTCTAGGTGCTGAAAAACCTACAGCCAACCTCGTAAGGCATAAAATAATTGTCCTCTCGAGACACAAATGCCTATGATGATGAAATAAAAATATAAATGAGCAGGTTCTAGATATTATATGTTTATTGGAAACCACCGCGATTTCGAATCAGAATAAAGGAGGTCTTCTGGACCAGATGCCTCAACTATGGGCATCATTAAAAATCTTGAACTTGTATATCCTAGAGTAAATACATCAGTTTCAAATAATATATGTTCCGAGCTAATGTAGATTATAATGAGACATCCGAGTTGCCACAATGTACTGCCTGAAGAAAAATATATCGAACATATTACAATTGTTTTGCTGACGTTATAAAGTAACAGCATGCAATACAATCTGACAAAAAAATCTCCAAGGATATAATCCACCCCTGGTTTGGAGTCTTTATCTTGAACTCCTCGTTGTTATTCATATAAAAATACCCTTCTAATGTGTCAATCATCTCAATGTAACTCCACATCACGGTGCTGTCCAAACATTGACACATGCCATTATTGGTGAAAAAGCAGTTGTAATCATAATTAAATATATTTCGGCACATTATACGATTCAGGCAGCAAAAATGACGATGATTGATGAATGTCAAATGGTAACCTTAATTTAGGAATTGTACACAGATTTTATAGCATATTATTCCATATACCTGAGTGGAATATCTTTTTTATGGTTCCGGATGGCAAATTCGAAGACGTAAATAACAGCAACATGTGACACGTATAGCACCTGTGGAAAATGTGAACGTAGAATGATCCATGACGAGACCGATTTACTCTAGTCAAGACCCAGGAAGTGTGATCAATTGCTGAATCAATAGTATAACTTTTTTCCAAAAGGTGCAAGGGACATGATTACATTATTTTCACCCACTTATCCAAATTTATTTTCTGTCCCAACTATAGTGATGGATAATATTTGCCTATTGGTATAAGTATACACTGTCTATTTAATTCGTTGTCTCACTGTTCATGCCGTGGTCTCTATAATGACACCACCCCTTGAGTTATACAGCTAAATTAGACAAATTCCACAAGTGACGCCATTAAGGTATCTAAAGCCTAGGGGGTAAACAGTGTCGAGTGGAGGAGATGATTTTGTTTTCTTTGCATGTGTAATGCGGGCGTAAGCGACCTTCCGGATGTGACGTCACGGGGAGGCGGAGTCATGTGACGTGGGTGAAAGGTTCGGGTCCTTAAGCGGGTAAACCGGAAGGAGAAGGCAGTCGGGTTGTGAATGGAAAAGAGTGAAGCCACGCGGGCGAACGAGAGGAGGGGGGCACCGTCGGCCAGCGGGAGCCAACCCCGGAGAACAGTAGGGAGCTAAGGGGTGGTGAGAGGCTGCGGAGAGTACAGCCAGGAAGGCTGTGTGTTAGAGGCAGCGGTGTGGCTGCAGAGAGTCGCAGGAGCGACGAAGAGAGAGAGACAGCACGAGGCTGTCAGTGCTGCGGAGTAACCAAGAGCGAGGGGAGCTGCAGCGATTACAGCCAGGGGGGCTGAGAGAGAGTAACAGCAGCGGAGCTGCTGTGGTGGCTACAAGAGCGACAGAGGCCAACAGAGGGGCTGCTGGTGGAGACTGGAGAGACATCGGAGTCAGCACTGTGGGGACTGAGCAAAGAGGAGACAGCCGTGTGGGAAATACAGTACGAACCAAATAAACGACACTGAACCAGAGATCGTGGTCAAGTCTTTTATTACACAGGTGCCAGAAGTGAAACGGCATGTCGAAGAAAGTAAGGAAGAAAATTACTCCGCCGCCAGCATCAGCTTCTTCGTCCGACGACGACGATTTCCCTCCAACCATGGATCCTGCTGGGGTGGTGGAGGAGAGCCCTGCTGAAGCGAGCATGGGGATGGGAGTGGAAGATGTCGGCGCGATGGCGGGGCCGTCAACATCATCGGACGCTGATCAGAGATGGCAACAGATGGCGGTGCAACTGGAGGCACTCAAGGACGTCCTGGCGCAACTATGTCAACTCGTCACGCCAAGGACGACGGAGGAAGCTGAAGGTGCTCCACGGGCCGCCACGTTGCCTGCCCTGCCGCCGCCATTAGCCACGCGGCAAGAAGCCGCCATCTTGCGCGCCCCACGGCGCCAAACCGCCATCTTGGCCACGCCGCGGGCCGACGCCATTTTGAATTTGCCACCAGAACAACCAACATTTGAAGAAGGCGTGAAGAGGAGTCGGAGTCGCCACCTCACCACAGTTAAGGAATTCTCCATCGGGGGCGATTGGAGCGCTTTCGCCTGCCGATTCTTGGCGGCGGTACGTGCAGCAAGATGGACCGATGCTGAGGCCTTGGAAGTGTTGCCGACTCTACTGGACGATGAATCTGTTCGATTTTTCCGTTCCATAACGGCCGATAAGAAGAAGACTTTATGCGGAGTTTTTGAAGAAATGGCCGATGCTTATGAGCCACCTGACGATGCGCATCGGCGATTCGCTCAACGACAACGAGCACCCGAGGAATCGCCCGTGGCGTTCAGAGGTGCGGTGCTGGAGCTGGCCATGGCAGCTTATCCTGAGACGCCACAGGACCTGCTCGAGCCTCTCGTATTAGGTAAAATGCTGGAGCTGTCTCGGGATCTGGGGATCCCAATGCCTGTGTGTGGGCATGAGAAGCTCACTTCCCGGGCTGCAGCAAAGTGTCTGGATGCGCAGTTTAATCTCCGTCGCTGGAAGCAAGTGGCGGCATGGACGGGTTGGCCCGTCAAGGAAGGAGGCGCGATGGGGTGGGACCCCACAAAGGCGGTCTACGTGCCGGATGAGCGGGGCCCTCGGGAGCTGACGGCCGCCTCCTCTCCATGGTCGGGACGCGGCGGCCCGGGGCCGCGCACTACGCTACCGGAACGGGGCCGTCGGGATGCAAGGCCTGCGCTTCGGCGCAACGATGCCGACTGCTTCCGCTGCGGCCGTAGGGGCCATTACGCCAAGGATTGCTGGGCCCGCTTCCCGGGTCCGCCGCAGCAGGAGGTTTCAGTACAGGACAAGCCGCCCAAAGACCCTCCGAAACAGGCATGTCGGCACACACCAGACACCCGGCAAGGCTTTGCACCTCACCCATCACCTTCGTTGCGCGATCCTATTGTTGTTGTTCAAGAAAGGCCATCGACGGGGCCTTGTCGCTCGGTGACGCAGTGGCGCAAATTGGTACGGAGAGTTGTCGCGGCCGCTACGGGTTCGTCCACTGTACCGGGGTCTATACAAGGGGTGGACGTGCGCATTTTGGTCGACTCCGGAGCGTCTGCGACTATTATATCGGATGTCATTTTCCATCTGTTGGGCATCCCGCCGGGGGCTGTGCGCCCGGTTTATGGGTCGTGCGTCGCTGCGAACGGGGGTAGCATGGGTATCGTGGGCCAGGTGGATGCTAAGATATCTATTGGGGATGTGTCGGCTTCGGGTGTTGTGTTAATATCAAGATCTTTGGCGGTTCCTTGCTTATTAGGCACCGATTTTTTGTCTAAAATGCCCATTTTGATCAAAATCAATGAGAATTGTATTGAATTGCCGGGTGGCCGTCAAATCTCGTTTCTGCCGTCGCCCTGGGGGCGACCTGCTTCGGCCGTACAGGTGCAGGCGCTGTCCGTCGCATCTGTGGACATCCCACCTGGTTCACAGATGCTTATACCCTTGCGGTATCGGAAGCCCCTGCCTAATTGGCTAGGAGCAGTAGGGGTCTTGTTGTCGCCATCCGCCACGATAACAACAGGGTTGGCGTTAGTTGGGGCACAGACCATCGTCCGGCCGGATCAATTACCGTTTTTACAGGTGCTTAATGCGGGGGTGGAAAACATCCGTGTTCCGGCCGGTACGGTTGTGGCACATGCCACTACGGCGTTTGCGACGCACGATTGTCCGCATAGCCGGGGAGTGGTCGCTGGTGTTTCCTAGCCGAGGGGTTCGAATAATCGTTGGATTGCTAACTTATGTGACGAAAATTCTTCCCTGTCCGTTGAGCAACGTGATGCGCTGCGTAAATTGTTGTTGACGTATTCGGATGTGTTCAGCTCCGATGATTTGGATTTGGGCCGCACATCATTGCTTTCCCATCACATTGAGATGGGCGACGCTGCCCCTATTCGATTAAATTCGCATCGGATGAGTCCTGCGGAGCGAGAACACGTTCGGGGGGCAGTGTAAGACATGTTGGCTGCGGACATTATATCGCCATCTAACAGCCCATGGGGCGCTCCTGTGGTCTTGGTTAAGAAAAAGGATGGCAACTTGCGATTTTGTGTTGATTTCCGGAAATTGAATAAGATATCGGTGGCAGATGCGTACCCCCTGCCGCGTATGGACGACTCCCTTGACGCATTGTCGGGGGCTAAGTTCTTTTCCACACTGGACCTCTCTTCGGGATTTTGGCAGCTTCCCCTTGACGAGTCCTCACGGGAGAAAACCGCATTCCGTACGCCGCAGGGGTTATTTCAATTCAACTGCCTCCCGATGGGATTGAATGCGGCCCCTGCTACATTTCAAAGATTGATGGAGCTCGTTTTGACGGGGTTGCAGTGGGAGACGTGTCTTATATATTTGGACGATATCATTGTCTTCAGCCGCACATTTGAGGAACATTTAACGCGGCTGGAGACAGTGTTCACGAGGATGCGCTCTGCGAATTTGAAATTTAAACCAAAGAAATGCCACCTACTGCAACGGTCCGTCCGTTATTTGGGGCACATTGTGAGTGCTGAGGGGGTGTCCACGGATCCGGAAAAGACGGCGTGCGTCCGGGATTGGCCGACTCCGGCCACCGTGGGGGATGTTCGGCGGTTTTTGGGATTTGCCTCGTATTATCGAAGATTTGTGCCAGGTTTCGCGACGATTGCGAGGCCCTTGCATCTCCTTACGGGTAAAGGACGGAAATTTGTTTGGGGACAGCCGGAAGAGGCGGCCTTTCGGAGTCTGCGTGATCTATTGGCTACAGCCCCAACATTGGATTATCCCGATTTTGATCACCCTTTCATTCTTGATACGGACGCGAGTGACACAGGTATTGGGGCGATGTTGTCACAGTCTAAAGGGGGTGTAGAGCGCGTTGTGGCATATGGTAGCCGAGTCTTGTCTCCTGCGGAAACTCGCTACTGTGTCACTCGTAGAGAACTTTTGGCGGTTGTTTTTTTCCTACGCCAATTTCGACCGTACCTTTACGGCCGTTCTTTTATTGTGCGTACGGATCATGCGGCCTTGAAATATGCACTTAAAATGTACCAGCCATCCGGACAGTTGGCATGTTGGTTGGACACGCTACAGGAATTTTCCTTCCAAATTCAACATCGGAAGGGAGTGCGCCATGCGAACGCTGACGCACTTTCCAGATTACCGCGGCGAGCCCCTTGCAAATGTGCGTCGGGGACGCATAGGTGTTCGCCGATTCTAAACCCCCCTCAGCCGCTTACGTTGGCCGTCGAGAAGTCGGATACTCCGATGGGAACGGGACCGACTGACGGGGTTTTGAATCTGCCGCGGTCCGTCTGGATTCGGGAACAGATGATGGATGAGTCGTTGTTGTCCATGCGGAAGCGGTCTACGAGGGACAATGGGAGTCCGAGTACGGCTGTGGGGCCGCAAACCGCTTTCCGAGATGGTCTGCTTATGTGGCGAGAGGGGTTCCAGGAATGCTGGCGTCTGGTGGTACCAACGTCCTTGCGATTCGAGTTGATTAGAACTCTCCATTGTGACACACTCTTACATTTAGGGGTGCAGAAGACTTTGTTGAGGTTGCAACGTCATTATTTTTGGCACGGCATGGCGACAGATGTTGTAGGGCACGTGCGCGCGTGCCCTGAGTGCGCCCGACGTAAGCCGCCTAAACATCCTTACGTGCCGCCTCTCCAGTCGATTCAGGTGTCTCGAGTCAATGAATTGGTGGCACTGGACATATTGGGACCCTTCCCACCATCGGCGAGGGGAAATAAATATTTGCTGGTAGGGGTTGAGTACCTCTCCCGTTGGCCGATGGCCTGGCCGTTGCCCGATCAGTCGGCCGCAGCCATCACCGACGCCTTTTTGTTTGGGTACATTATGGACAAGGGGGCGCCTGAGAGACTCCTCACGGACCAGGGCCGAAATTTATCTTCTAAATTATTGGCGGAAGTGTGCGCGGGCCTTGGGACTAAGAAAATACGGACATCCCCATACCATCCGCAGACGGATGGTATGGTTGAACGGCTGAACAGGACATTGTCTGCCATGCTTTGCCATACTGTGAGTGAACAACAATGAGATTGGGATCTGCACATCCCCGGAGTGCTTTCGGCGTACAGGATGACGCCTCATGCGGCTACAGGGTATTCGCCGTTTTACCTTATGTATGGTCGGGAAAACGTGCCTCCGGTGGATGTGCAATTGGGTACTGGGGTGAAGGGACCTCGTAAACCACTCCCTGAATACATTCAGGACACGGTTCGCCGGGTCACGGAGGCGCGGGAGAATGCCCGCGTGGCTACGGCCAAAGCCCAAGCCCGGAACGAGCGGTATGCTCGACGGTCCGAGGGGGAGTGCCCCTGGAAGGTTGGAGACCTGGCCTGGCTCCATTGCCCGCAGGTGCGGCCGGGGACCTCTCCTAAACTGCACAAACCTTGGCATGGTCCCGTGCGCCTCATTGAGGTTCCAATCGACAGTCGGCGCGCGTTCAGATTGGTTCTCGCCGTTGGTTTGTTCATATGTCGCGGTTGAAACCATATGTTGCTCTCCTACGTGATGCGTCATCTCCCAATGTTGCCTTGCCGGGGTCTGTTGCTGCCGACTCTCCCCTGCCTGCGTCCACTGATCTTGCTAGAGCGCCTGTCGTACCTGTTCCAGACAGGTCGGCCGTGACACTGCGGGGGACGAGGGGCCCTGCTCGGAGGGCGCCTGCCAGGTCTGCGGGACCTTCGAGCCCTGCAGCCCTTCCGATCCAGCTGCAGGCACGGTCACGGGACAAGCCCAAGACTAATTCTTTAGGGACACGGGACGTTGGTGGACTTCCAGCTGCGACAGGGGGATTACCCCCTGTCATTCCTCGACTTTCATCGCGTTCCCGTTCTGCGAGTGGGCCGCCGACCGTCCGGGACGGGCCGGCGACCCGCACACGTTCCAAATCGCTTACGTTTCGTTGATTGTTGCTGTGTTGTTATCTTTTTCTTACAGTTGTATTTATTGCATGCTTTTCGTACGTCCGTTGATGTTACTTGGTGTTGTTGTTCTGTTGTTATATTTCATGCTTCGTGTCCTTTAGTACGGAAGGTCGGTTCACCGCATTATGCTTTGGTATTGTTCAGCCGAGGTCGGCTGGGTTTTTTCTACGGGGGAGGGTGGTGTAATGCGGGCGTAAGCGACCTTCCGGATGTGACGTCACGGGGAGGCGGAGCCATGTGACGTGGGTGAAAGGTTCGGGTCTTTAAGCGGGTAAACCGGAAGGAGAAGGCAGTCGGGTTGTGAATGGAAAAGAGTGAGGCACACGCGGAGCTGCTATGGGGGCTACAAGAGCGACAGAGGCCAACAGAGGGGCTGCTGGTGGAGACTGGAGAGACATCGGAGTCAGCACTGTGGGGACTGAGCAAAGAGGAGACAGCCGTGTGGGAAATACAGTACGAACCAAATAAAGGACACTGAGCCAGAGATCGTGGTCAAGTCTTTTATTACACTGGTGCCAGAAGTGAAACGGCATGTCGAAGCAACTAAGGAAGAAAATTACTCCGCCGCCAGCATCAGCTTCTTCGTCCAACGACGACGATTTCCCTCCAACCATGGATCCTGCTGGGGTGGTGGAGGAGAGCCCTGCTGAAGCGAGCATGGGGACGGCAGTGGAAGATGTCGGCGCGATGGCGGGGCCGTCAACATCATCGGACGCTGATCAGAGATGGCAACAGATGGCGGTGCAACTGGAGGCACTCAAGGACGTCCTGGCGCAACTATGTCAACTCGTCACGCCAAAGACGACGGAGGAAGCTGAAGGTGCTCCACGGGCCGCCACGTTGCCTGCCCTGCCGCCGCCATTAGCCACGCGGCAAGAAGCCGCCATCTTGCGCGCCCGCGGCGCCAAACCGCCATCTTGGCCACGCCGCGGGCCGACGCCATTTTGAATTTGCCACCAGAACAACCAACATTTGAAGAAGGCGTGAAGAGGAGTCGGAGTCGCCACCTCACCACAGTTAAGGAATTCTCCATCGTGGGCGATTGGAGCGCTTTCGCCTGCCGATTCTTGGCGGCGGTACGTTCAGCAAGATGGACCGATGCTGAGGCCCATCAACGGCCGATAAGAAGAAGACTTTATGCGGAGTTTTTGAAGAAATGGCCGACGCTTATGAGCCACCTGACGATGCGCATCGGCGATTCGCTCAACGACAACGAGCACCCGAGGAATCGCCCGTGGCGTTCAGAGGTGCGGTGCTGGAGCTGGCCATGGCAGCTTATCCTGAGACGCCACAGGACCTGCTCGAGCCTCTCGTATTAGGTAAAATGCTGGAGCTGTCTCGGGATCTGGGGATCCCCATGCCTGTGTGTGAGCATGAGAAGCTCACTTCCCGGGCGGCAGCGAAGTGTCTGGATGCGCAGTTTAATCTCCGTCGCTGGAAGCAAGTGGCGGCATGGACGGGTGGGCCCGTCAAGGAAGGAGGCGCGATGGGGTGGGACCCCACAAAGGCGGTCTACGTGCCGGATGAGCGGGGCCCTCGGGAGCTGACGGCCGCCTCCTCTCCATGGTCGGGACGCGGCGGCCCGGGGCCGCGCGCTACGCTTCCGGAACGGGGCCGTCGGGATGCAAGGCCTGCGCTTAGGCGCAACGATGCTGACTGCTTCCGCTGCGGCCGTAGGGGCCATTACGCCAAGGATTGCTGGGCCCGCTTCCCGGGTCCGCCGCAGCAGGAGCTTTCAGTACCGGACAAGCCGCCCAAAGACCCTCCGAAACAGGCATGTCGGCACACACCAGACACCCGGCCAGGCTTTGTACCTCACCCATCACCTTCGTTGCGCGATCCTATTGTTGTTGTTCAAGAAAGGCCATCGACGGGGCCTTGTCGCTCGGTGACGCAGTGGCGCAAATTGGCACGGAGAGTTGTCGCGGCCGCTACGGGTTCGTCCACTGTACCGGGGTCTATACAAGGGGTGGACGTGCGCATTTTGGTCGACTCCGGAGCGTCTGCGACTATTATATCGGATGTCATTTTCCATCTGTTGGGCATCCCGCCGGGGGCTGTGCGCCCGGTTTATGGGTCGTGCGTCGCTGCGAACGGGGGTAGCATGGGTATCGTGGGCTAGGTGGATGCTAAGATATCTATTGGGGATGTGTCGGCTTCGGGTGTTGTGTTAATATCAAGATCTTTGGCGGTTCCTTGCTTATTAGGCACCGATTTTTTGTCTAAAATGCCCATTTTGATCAAAATCAATGAGAATTGTATTGAATTGCCGGGTGGCCGTCAAATCTCGTTTCTGCCGTCGCTCTGGGGGCGACCTGCTTCGGCCGTACAGGTGCAGGCGCTGTCCGTCGCATCTGTGGACATCCCACCTGGTTCACAGATGCTTATACCCTTGCGGTATCGGAAGCCCCTGCCTAATCGGCTAGGAGCAGTAGGGGTCTTGTTGTCGCCATCCGCCACGATAACAACAGGGTTGGCGCTAGTTGGGGCACAGACCATCGTCCGGCCGGATCAATTACCGTTTTTACAGGTGCTTAATGTGGGGGTGGAAAACATCCGTGTTCCGGCCGGTACGGTTGTGGCACATGCCACGACGGCGTTTGCGACGCAAGATTGTCCGCATAGCCGGGGAGTGATCGCTGGTGTTACCGAGCCGAGGGGTTCGGATAATCGTTGGATTGCTAACTTATGTGACGAAAATTCTTCCCTGTCCGTTGAGCAACGTGATGCGCTGCGTAAATTGTTGTTGACGTATTCGGATGTGTTCAGCTCCGATGATTTGGATTTGGGCCGCACATCGTTGCTTTCCCATCACATTGAGACGGGCGACGCTGCCCCTATTCGATTAAATTTGCATCGGATGAGTCCTGCGGAGCGAGAACACGTTCAGGGGGCAGTGGAAGACATGTTGGCTGCGGACATTATATCGCCATCTAACAGCCCATGGGGCGCTCCTGTGGTCTTGGTTAAGAAAAAGGATGGCAACTTGCGATTTTGTGTTGATTTCCGGAAATTGAATAAGATATCGGTGGCAGATGCGTACCCCCTGCCGCGTATGGACGACTCCCTTGACGCATTGTCGGGGGCTAAGTTCTTTTCCACACTGGACCTCTCTTCGGGATTTTGGCAGCTTCCCCTTGACGAGTCCTCACGGGAGAAAACCGCATTCCGTACGCCGCAGGGGTTATTTCAATTCAACTGCCTCCCGATGGGATTGAATGCGGCCCCTGCTACATTTCAAAGATTGATGGAGCTCGTTTTGACGGGGTTGCAGTGGGAGACGTGTCTTATATATTTGGACGATATCATTGTCTTCAGCCGCACATTTGAGGAACATTTAACGCGGCTGGAGACAGTGTTCACGAGGATGCGCTCTGCGAATTTGAAATTTAAACCAAAGAAATGCCACCTACTGCAACGGTCCGTCCGTTATTTGGGGCACATTGTGAGTGCTGAGGGGGTGTCCACGGATCCGGAAAAGACGGCGTGCGTCCGGGATTGGCCGACTCCGGCCACCGTGGGGGATGTTCGGCGGTTTTTGGGATTTGCCTCGTATTATCGAAGATTTGTGCCGGGTTTCGCGACGATTGCGAGGCCTTTGCATCTCCTTACGGGTAAAGGACGGAAATTTGTTTGGGGACAGCCGGAAGAGGCGGCCTTTCGGAGTCTGCGTGATCTATTGGCTACGGCCCCAACATTGGATTATCCCGATTTTGATCACCCTTTCATTCTTGATACGGACGTGAGTGACACAGGTATTGGGGCGGTGTTGTCACAGTCTAAAGGGGGTGTAGAGCGCGTTGTGGCGTATGGTAGCCGAGTCTTGTCTCCTGCGGAAACTCGCTACTGTGTCACTCGTAGAGAACTTTTGGCGGTTGTTTTTTTCCTACGCCAATTTCGACCGTACCTTTACGGTCGTTCTTTTATTGTGCGTACGGATCATGCGGCCTTGCAATATGCACTTAAAATGGACCAGCCATCTGGACAGTTGGCACGTTGGTTGGACACGCTACAGGAATTTTCCTTCCAAATTCAACATCGGAAGATAGTGCGCCATGCGCACGCTGACGCACTTTCCAGATTACCGCGGCGAGCCCCTTGCAAATGTGCGTCGGGGACGCATAGGTGTTCGCCGATTCTAAACCCCCCTCAGCCGCTTACGTTGGCCGTCGAGAAGTCGGATACTCCGATGGGATCGGGACCGACTGACGGGGTTTTGAATCTGCCGCGGTCCATCTGGATTCGGGAACAGATGATGGATGAGTCGTTGTTGTCCATGCGGAAGCGGTCTACGAGGGACAATGGGAGTCCGAGTACGGCTGTGGGGCCGCAAACCGCTTTCCGAGATGGTCTGCTTATGTGGCGAGAGGGGTTCCAGGAATGCTGGCGTCTGGTGGTACCAACGTCCTTGCGATTCGAGTTGATTAGAACTCTCCATTGTGACACACTCTTACATTTAGGGGTGCAGAAGACTTTGTTGAGGTTGCAACGTCATTATTTTTGGCACGGCATGGCGACAGATGTTGTAGGGCACGTGCGCGCGTGCCCTGAGTGCGCCCGACGTAAGCCGCCTAAACATCCTTACGTGCCGCCTCTCCAGTCGATTCAGGTGTCTCGAGTCAATGAATTGGTGGCACTGGACATATTGGGACCCTTCCCACCATCGGCGAGGGGAAATAAATATTTGCTGGTAGGGGTTGAGTACCTCTCCCGTTGGCCGATGGCCTGGCCGTTGCCCGATCAGTCGGCCGCAGCCATCACCGACGCCTTTTTGTTTGGGTACATTATGGACAAGGGGGCGCCTGAGAGACTCCTCACGGACCAGGGCCGAAATTTCTCTTCTAAATTATTGGCGGAAGTGTGCGCGGGCCTTGGGACTAATAAATACGGACATCCCCATACCATCCGCAGACGGATGGTATGGTTGAACGGCTGAACAGGACATTGTCTGCCATGCTTTGCCATACTGTGAGTGAACAACAATGAGATTGGGATCTGCACATCCCCGGAGTGCTTTCGGCGTACAGGATGACGCCTCATGCGGCTACAGGGTATTCGCCGTTTTACCTTATGTATGGTCGGGAAAACGTGCCTCCGGTGGATGTGCAATTGGGTACTGGGGTGAAGGGACCTCGTAAACCACTCCCTGAATACATTCAGGACACGGTTCGCCGGGTCACGGAGGCGCGGGAGAATGCCCGCGTGGCTACGGCCAAAGCCCAGGCCCGGAACGAGCGGTATGCTCGACGGTCCGAGGGGGAGTACCCCTGGAAGGTTGGAGACCTGGCCTGGCTCCATTGCCCGCAGGTGCGGCCGGGGACCTCTCCTAAACTGCACAAACCTTGGCATGGTCCCGTGCGCCTCATTGAGGTTCCCAATCCACAGTCGGCGCGCGTTCAGATTGGTTCTCGCCGTTGGTTTGTTCATACGTCGCGGTTGAAACCATATGTTGCTCCCCTACGTGATGCGTCATCTCCCAATGTTGCCTTGCCAGGGTCTGTTGCTGCCGACTCTCCCCTGCCTGCGTCCACTGATCTTGCTAGAGTGCCTGTCGTACCTGTTCCAGACAGGTCGGCCGTGACACCGCGGGGGACGATGGGCCCTGCTCGGAGGGCGCCTGCCAGGTCTGCGGGACCTTCGAGCCCTGCAGCCCTTCCGACCCCGCCGCAGGCACATTCAAAGGACACGGCCAAGACTAATTCTTCGGGAACACGGGACGTTGGTGGACTTCCAACCGCAACAGGGGAATTACCCCATGTCATTCCTCGAGTTCCATCGCGTTCCCGTTCTGCGAGCGGGCCGCCGACCGTCCGGGACGGGCCGGCGACCCGCACACGCTCTAAATCACTTACGTTTCGTTGATTGTATGTTGTGTTGTTGTTCTTGTTCTTACCGTTGTATTTATTGCATGCTTTTCGTACGTCCGTTGATGTTACTTGGTGTTGTTGTTCTGTTGTTATATTGCATGCTTGGTGTCCTTTAGTACGGAAGGTCGGTTCACCGCATTACGCTTTGGTATTGTTCAGCCGAGGTCGGCTGGGTTTTTTCTACGGGGGAGGGTGGTGTAATGCGGGCGTAAGCGACCTTCCGGATGTGACGTCACGGGGAGGCGGGGCCATGTGACGTGGGTGAAAGGTTCGGGTCCTTAAGCGGGTAAACCGGAAGGAGAAGGCAGTCGGGTTGTGAATGGAAAAGAGTGAGGCCACGCGGGCGAACGAGAGGAGGGGGGCACCTTCGGCCAGCGGGAGCCAACCCCGGAGAACAGTAGGAAGCTAAGGGGTGGTGAGAGGCTATGGAGAGTACAGCCAGGAAGGCTGTGTGTTAGAGGCAGCGGTGTGGCTGCAGAGAGTCGCAGGAGCGACGAAGAGAGAGAGACAGCACGAGGCTGTCAGAGCTGCGGAGTAACCAAGAGCGAGGGGAGCTGCAGCGATTACAGCCAGGGGGGCTGAGAGAGAGTAACAGCAGCGGAGCTGCTGTGGGGGCTACAAGAGCGACAGAGGCCAACAGAGGGGCTGCTGGTGGAGACTGGAGAGACATCGGAGTCAGCACTGTGGGGACTGAGCAAAGAGGAGACAGCCGTGTGGGAAATACAGTACGAACCAAATAAAGGACACTGAGCCAGAGATCGTGGTCAAGTCTTTTATTACAAAATGAACACAGCATTAATGAGCTCTGTATACAAAAGCATATACATGATAATTCAGGTTGATGCTCCTGTCTACTGAGCACACATTTTAAAAAAACTGCAGCTAGATATGTAGAACTTGAGAAACGCGCGTCACGCGTTGGATTGAGATGCGTGCACGCGGCGGACAGTGAGGGCAAACGGGGACACAGGGCGCGGAGCGACTTTCTGTTGTTGTTCTACCAATAAAGGTGGCAGGGTAGTTAAGGGGGGCCTGCAGGTGGCCGGGGGTAATCGAGGAAGCAGGCCGGTGATTGGACGAGAGGTATGGGTGTCTGAGATTGGCGCCGCGGGTCTACAACAACAACACCACGTGGGACTGGGGGCTGGGGGCGAGTAGCGAAGCGGGGGATGGTCCAATAAATTAAGGGGAATTGGTTTAGGGATAAAAGCGGAGAGCGTGGGGAGAAACGGGGGTTGGTGCCTGGGACGAGAGACGAACACATGGAAGGATGGAGCAGCAGACAAAGAGAATACAGGGTATGGTAGCAGTGGATAGGGAGAATACAGATAGATTAGCAGTGGACGGAGCGAGTTCAGTATAGGGTAGCAGTGGAGTAACGGACCTTGGTGGAGAAAGCTACGAAGGAGTGGGACGACAGAGAGAACAACGAGCGACCGAGCTGGAGAGAGAGAGCAGAGAGGAGGGTCGCTGGAGGAGAGGAGCAGAAGGAGAGCGAGCAAAGCCAGAGGAGCGAGCGAGCGAGCAGAGGGGCATTGAGTGATGTTGATGGGGAGTTGTGAGTTGACAAGTACGGAGGGACATTGAGTGATGCCGACGGAGGAAATGTGAAACCATACGAGTTAATAAAGAACCGAGAAAGACACAGAAGCTGTCGTGTCAGTAAGAGTCCTACAGATATAAATGAACATACACCAATGTCCCAGCCACACCTCATTGCCCCCAAGCTGAACAGCAGGTTGTTCGTTTTTCATACCCCCCCCCCATCACCAAGCTCGCATCTACCCAGCTCGAGCCTTACTCATTTAGCACACAAGTCGCGCGTTTATTCATTTTATAGTTAATTCATTATATAATGAAGGAAACAGTTAATGGTCATGTCAGTGCGATTGAGACTGTTATAACACTTTTCATGATCTGGTTTTGGAACGTCGTCAATGATAGTACTTACAGTGATGATCCATTGACTGTTTTGCCACAGGAACAGATTTAGAATGACAATGAGAGAACACAGACCAAACTTGAATGAAAACATTTAAATGTGTAGGGGTCGCTAGCCCCCGAGATCCCTCCCTCGATAATGCTAACGGCCGGGCTAACATCATCAATCGCCCCCCCGCTGCTAAGCGAACCGCTGCTAGGTTCCTCACCCATGGTGTGGGAGCCGTCGCCCGAGGATTCCCCTCCACCGCGGGTCCGCGTAGTAGGCATGGTTGGATACCGCGTAGTATTATGTCCCCCTTTACGCTACCACGATAACCCCCTTTCCTAATCGCGTACCTGCGACCCACACGAAGCGAACGTATGCACACACACACACACCGCTCCGTGCACTCCAACTCCACACTGACTACTCGCGTTATGATCGTGCACCTGCATCACACACGGAGTAAACACACGCGACACCCACTCTCGCACCGCTCTGCGCAGCGCTCCCCCGAGGCGAGCCGCAGCACTACAGAACCACTGCGTACACACGCTCACCCACGCGCAGCGCTCACTCACGTGGCGAACCACTGTGTGCACCCGCGTACCCACATGCTCACGCTGCACGACAAGATCACGCGAGACCACGCTTCGCTATTAATGATTTATTATCTGCTACCTGGTAATTTAATGTTATGTCAGTATGAGTCGACGAGGCTGGCCTATCCTACTTCCCCTGGACCTATTCCCTATTTATCGGCTTACGATACCCTGTCACCTTGCTACTCACGGGTCGAAGTATTCGGTCGTCCTGTCGCTTTTCCTCTATGCCGTAGGGGCACATCGCGCGGACGTCCGGAGGCAGAGCTGAGAGCCGACTTGCACGCATGCCTCTTGAAGAGAAGTGAGGAGAGAGAGACTCCCTACCTTGCTACGCTCCTTTTTATCCTAATTCCCGGACTCGGGCCCCTACCCCCTTCCCACGTACCGTGCTCCTTTGCTATGCTAATTTATCCTCTGTCCGCGCGGCGTAAACTCTAAACAATAGCCCGCACCCCCCTTGCACGGGCAAGGCGGCTCCGCGGCGCCTCCACAGTGCTTTTGTTCCGCTAATCAATGAGCGACCTGCACGGCGCAAATTCCAATCAATCCCTTTCTCACGCACCGTGCGCCTTCGCTATTATTGCAGTTCATGTGGCGGCGTCCGTCACAAAGGTGCGCCGTGGGAACCCGTGCACGGCTCCCCGCGTGACCCCGCTCTCCCGATTACTCATACTGACAGCCCCATCCGTTATCCCTCCTAACAATGGTGCCTGCGGCCCCGAGCGTAACCATGCCGTCCCTCCGCTGCCTGTGCGGGGGGTGCCTGATTATGCAATTTAGATGCGCTGCGTGTTTACTAATGATGCTCCTCCATCACAATGCTCATTCCCACTGCCTGCCCTGTCGATACTTGCGTGTGTGGGGGGAAATGCGCCTCAACCGCGGTGGCCGAATGCCCCACGCCGCGACCACACCATATTAAGGCCAGTCGCAGCGCCGCGGCGCAACGTAGCACGGGGGAGGTCATCCAATTCCCTGATCGCCGGAAACCGTGAGAGTTAATCCCGACAAGTGTTTCTCAGATAAAAACCGGTCGATCAGGTGTCCTCCCCTTCCAACTCTATGGGGGGGAATGCGTGCGGGTGTGTTCATGTGAGGTGAGGTGAGGGGGACAAGGGGTTGGCTCCATTGCTTGGCGGTGGCGAGGTCGGGGATGGGGCGCCTGCCGAACGGCTTCGTGGTGGCGGCATCACATAGCCCCCTGAGGTGCCAGTCCCCGTCCCGGGTTGACTGGAGCACCTCGCTTGGGCCGCGCCCACGAGGAAACGTTTTGGGGTCCGGGGGATCCGTCCGGACCTGGTGGCTGGCCTCGGGGCGGGTGGTTCCGTCCTCTGTAGCTCCTGCGGCGGTCTCCTCCTCCACTCCAGCGGCTCTCCCCATCCTCCGGCACCTGTGGGCTGGGGCACAAACTCAGCAGCGGAAGGGTTTAGTGGCCGTCGTCCGCGCCGTCTCCGGACTAGATTGGGGCGTCTCGGGGGCCCGGCGGGGCCCATGTAGTGTGCGAGGCCCCCCAACACGAGGGGTGCGGGTACTCCGGGATTTCGGGGCCTTCGGGTGACGGGGTTCTCTCTCGCCGGGGCCGCTTTCCACGGTTTTAAGCGGCGGACATTGACCACCGTCTCTCGACCCCTCTCCCCGCCATAAATTAGTACCGTCCAGGGGGAGATCTGCCGCACCACGGTCCAGGGTCCCCGCCAGTAGGTCGTCAGTTTCCCCACCTGCCCGGCCCCGACGCGAGGGGTGTGTAGCCACACCTTAGCGCCTGTCAGGAATAAGGGGGGTTCCATGCGGGGTCGGGTGCCCTGTTCCTGCCGCCGATGCACGGCTTCCCCTTGTGGGTATGCTCGGCCTCGGGCTTCTCGCAGGGTCTCCAACAGGTGTTTCACGGGGCGGCTTCCCTCCTCTGGCTGGGGGGAAGGGACGCCGAATAGCAGATCTGCGGGTAAACGAGACTCACGGCCGAACATCATTAAAAACGGGGTTTGTCCCGTCGACGTGTGTACGGTGGTGTAAGCGAAAAGGGCGTAGGGGAGGTGTTCGTCCCAATCCCGTTGATTTGCGGCCACCATACGTTTGAGTTTCCCCGCTAGGGTCTGATTCATGCGCTCTACCATACCGTTCGCTTGGGGGTGGTACGCTGTGGTTCGGTCCTTCTGGATTCCGAATTCTCGGCACAGTGCCTGGAACAGCTCGGCCTCAAACTCGCTACCCTGGTCGGTGAGGACTCGTTCTGGGATCCCGTGCTTGAGTACGTAATGTTCCACGAATGCCCGGGCCACCACCAAGGCCGTTTTATCAGGGATGGCCACTGCCACGGGGTAGTGGGTGAAATACTCTACTGCGACTAGAATATACCAGTTGCCTCGATGGGATCGTGGGAATGGCCCCTGTAGATCGATCCTGACCAGCTGATTCGTGCGGCTGACGCGGAACGGCCTTAGGGGTACCTGGTATCGTGCCGGTTTCGGCCCGCACTGCTGACAGGCGCGGCAGCCCTGTACCCAGGCCGCCACGTCTTGTGCCAATTTGGGCCAGAGATACTGGTGACGCAGGGTCTCTCGAGTGCGTCGTTCCCCATCGTGGCCCCCGAGTGGGTGGTCATGCACCAGCCGTAGCAGCTGGGGTCGCACCTGGGCAGGAACACAGATGCACCCCGGCTGGCCGGCCTCGGTTAACTCCCGTACCACTCCGTTCTGCACACACAACCGGGCATACAAACCGCTCCAGGGTCCTGGTAGGGCGCTCTTTTCCTCCCGCAGTGCCACCTCCACTGCCGCCAGATCCGGATCTCGCTGCTGGGTCTGTCTCAGCTGCTCGTCGTTTAGGCCCGGGAAGGCGCAGCCGACGTCCTCCTGGATCCGTCCGATCGGGTCCCGAGCCGCGGGTCCCGCGCTTGCCGGGCGGTCGACGGGATCCTCGGTGCCACCTGTGAGGGTCTCTGTGGCGCACACTGCACTATCTCTCACTGGGGGGGGGGGGGGTCAGTGGCCGCGGCCACTCGGTGGTCCGTTGCCTGCCGGCAGCGTCCCCCCGTGAAACACGGGCAGGCCTCCTCCGCCCTTGTCTCGGCGTACACCGTGGGCCGCCTCAACAAGGCGTCCGCGTTTGCATGCGTCCGGCCAGCCTGATACTCGATTTGCAGGTTGTACTCCTGCAACTGCGCCAACCAACGGGCCATCTGCCCCCGCGGCTCCTTGAATGTAAGAAGGAACTGAAGAGCATAAGGGTCAGTGCGTATGCGACATCTCCGGCCGTACAAATACGGCCGGAACTGTTTACATGTGAAAATCACGGCGTACAACTCTTGGCGGGTCACGCAATAGTTCAGCTCGGCCCCACTCAAGGTCCGGCTGGCGTACGCGATGACTCGTTCCGTCCCATCCTGTACCTGTGACAACACCGCGCCCAGCCCGCTGCTGCAGGCGTCGGTGTCCAAAATAAAATCGGTGGTAAAATCGGGGAAAGCGAGGGTGGGGGCATGGGTGAGGTGGTCTTTGAGAGTGGTGAAGGCCGTCTGGCAGGCCCCCGTCCACTGATAGGGGTGCTTAGGGGAGGTGAGTTGGGTGAGGGGGCGTGCAATCTCGCTGAATCCCTTTACAAATCGACGATAATAGGTGGCGAGCCCCAAAAATGATCTGATCTCCGTCAGATTCCTTGGCCGTGGCCACTCCACTATGGCGCGTACCTTCTCCGGATCGGTGCGCATGCCTGCCTCGCTGACGCGATGCCCGAGGTACCCCACCTCGCGTTGTGCGATGTAACACTTACGTGGCTTGAGCTTGAGGTGAGCCGCTCGCAGTCGCTGGAACACCTCTCGTAGCCTGGACCAATGCTCAGACAAAGATCTACTGAACACGGTCACATCGTCCAAGTAAATCAGGCACTGTTCCCATTGCAAACCCCGCATCACCAACTCCATCAGCTGCTGGAACGTCGCGGGCGCATTGGTGAGTCCGAACAGGAGTACTCGAAACTTGAATAGTCCCATCGGGGTGGTGAATGCGGTTTTTGGCCGATCCTCCTCCGCCATCTCCACCTGCCAGTACCCGGACGCGAGATCGAGGGTGGAAAAGTATCGCGCTCCGGCGAGGCTGTCAAAAGTGTCGTCGATGCGAGGTATGGGGAAGGCGTCGCCGAGCGTGACTGCGTTCAATTTACGGTAATCGACGCAGAACCGGGTTGACCCATCCTTTTTCGTTACTAGTGTAGGGGTCTTACGGAGGGAATATGTGTCGAGCTGATATGTATGGGATCCAACGGGAAACTAGCACAGTGGGCGGGGCTACGTCAGTGCACGGGCAGGTGCCCTCTACGACGTCCGCGCTTCGGACGTTACGATCCCCCGGGGCCCCACCCCTCAGGGAGGGGGGATGTATAAAAGGGAAATGTATCGGGGGGCTAGGGAGAGTTTGGTTAGCTAAGAAGAGAAGACGGAAGACGTCCCAGATAGAGCCCTGGTCTCCCCCTGCTACGCCGTCCTTGTCAGGACCGCGCAGGCTCGAGTCAGTGGCGTGGTGCCAGAGCCAGAGCCAGGGTTGGTCTGGACTCTGAGTACCGGGCCCGACTGACCAGTGTCGGGCCAAGATAGCCTCCCCTAGTCCACGAGAGGAGGACTCTGAGGCAGGCTAGGGTTAGCCTAGAGGTGTGTCCTCAGATAGACGGGTGAGGGGGCCGATACCCCCTCAGTGTGTATGTCACAACGTGTGGTGTTAAATAAACAAGTGTGCCTCCAACTCCGGTGTGAACGAGTCATAAGATTATTACATCTGGCGTCAGAAGTAAACAACGAACATGGACACGCGCCGAACAGCTCGGGCCGGGGTACAGGAGGCGGAGGACACCGCGGGAAGTGCGGTACCAGAGACGGCTGAGGGGGCCAACGAGCAGCCGGGACCGAATGAGTCCTTACCGGGCCATCGGGAGGAAGGGGAGTCGCTGTCCGACGGGCTGCGGCTGTCGCACGCGAGTTTGGCGGAGCTGCTATACGCTGCTGCCGCCACACTCGAGACCATCACTCGGCTGGGGGCTGCTGGACCACCGCGAGGCGAGGACAGCCGACGGCCGTTGAACCTTCCCGCCATTTCTAACGTCGGCACTTTTGAAAGTCCCGCCATCGCCGCAGCAGCTGCCGAGGGCGTGGCCAACCTCAACTTGGGGTCCGACATCGACTCCGCTGGAGCTGCCGCGTCACCGCCTTCGGACGGAGCGTCACTATCTGCGCGACAGGCGATTACAGCTGCCGTTCGCGCTGACGCTCGGCCGAGTCGCGGGGACATCAAAGTGCGGTCCTCCACGGCGGTCGCGGCACTACACCAAAGACTACCCCCGCTGAAGGAGTTCGTGGCTGAGGAGGGCGACTGGGGGGGATTTCAGCGGCGCTTCCTCGCGCATCAAGAGATGGCGGGGTGGTCAGACAACGAAGCCCTCTGCGCACTACCGGCGCTCCTGGACGGCGACGCCCTCGCCGCTCTTACGTCCGCATCGAGGGACAAGCGCTCTACTCTTCAGATGGCGCTGCAATTGCTGGCTGGGGTTTACGGACCATCGGCCGAGTGTAGGCAGCGATTCTACGACCGCCAGTGGGGTGCGAAGGAGTCGCCCCTCGCCTACCGTACCAGCCTTCTGGCGCTCGCAAAGACGGCCTTCCCTCGTATGGATGACCAAGGCGTCGACGCCATGGTCACCGAGAAGATCCTTCTGCTGGCGGACGACCTGGACGTCGCCATCGTCGCGCAGGAGGACGTGGAGATGGGTTCCCTCCAAGCGGCGCGCCTCCTCCACGCCAACCTCCTGTCGCAGCGAAGGAAGGCCAGCAGGGCAGCTGCCGGCCGTACGGTGGCTGCCGTCACCTCACCGACGGAGGAGGTCTACGCCGCCGACTTCCGACAGCAGCAACGGATGGGAGCGCGGGCGGACCGGGATGGCCCGACTCGCCCCGACCGCCCGTCTTCACCACCTGCGCTCCCGCGCTGCTATAACTGCGGCATCCGGGGCCACGTCGCCTTGGGGTGCCGTTCTCCTCGACAGCGGGGGACGACGCCTCGCCGGGACGCCGGCCCTCCTCCTCCTCCTCCCAAGCTCCACCGACATGACCCGGCGAGTCGCGGCACCCCACATGTTTGGCCAAAGCACACACCCGTTACACATGTACACACCGCAACGAACGGGGGGCCAACATTGCACGCCATGGGGCCAACACGAACCACTATGGGGACCAAATTCGAACCAGCCCAGTGGTCCGTGTTGGCCCATCGCGTTCTAGCTGCGCCGTCGGGCTCGTCGGCCGTAGTAGGGTATATTGACGGGATCGAAGTGCGTATCCTCGTCGATACAGGTGCGTCGGCAACCATCATTTCGGAACTAATATACAACATTCTCCCTGTCCAAAGTCGTCCCTTGCTACCGGTTAATGTGCCATTCTACGCTGCTAACGGGGGCTCACTGGGTATCATGGGGCAGATTCGCGCGCAAATTTCGATCGGTGATATTAAATTGTCCGGCCCTATTTTTGTGTCCTCCTCGCTGGCGGTTCCGTGCCTGCTGGGGACGGATTTCTTGGGCAAAATGCCGATTCGGATCATGATTAATCAGGGTTGCATTGAACTCCCGTCGGGACGGCGGATGGCGTTTTTGCCTTCCCCTACTACGGATCGTTCAGCGCTCGCGACGGTACCCGCGTTTGTAGTTCAGACGGTTCGCGTGCCGCCAGGGGCACAAATGTTGGTACCCCTGAAGCTTCGTAGGCCCTTCGCTAAGGGTCTTGGGGACCAGGGTGTCCTGCTCGGCCCATCTAGGGCTGGGGTTAGCGGGCCGCATTTGATTCCCGCTCAGACCATTGTGAGGGGGGACGGGGACCCCTTCATCGCGGTCCTCAATGTGGGGTCGCAGGCCGTGGTAATTCCCCAGGGGACCGTGCTTGCTCACGCAACGCCGGTGCCCTGTGAGGAGTCTGTCGCAAATCACGTGCATGCTGCCACTCTGCCGACTCCACATTCGGACACCGATGAAGGGTGGCTTGAGGCGCTTTGTGCGGGATCGACGGACCTGTCGGATGTAGAGCGTCAAAAACTTAGGACACTGTTGCGCGAATTCGCCGATGTGTTTAGTCAAAACAAATTCGATCTGGGCTGCACCCAATTGCTGCGTCACCATATTGATACTGGTGACAGCGCGCCCATACGCCAAAATCCCTTCCGGCTGAGTCCCGCCGAGAAGGAACATGTCAAATCGGCTGTTGATGACATGTTAGCCGCCGATATCATTTCTCCCTCTACCAGCCCGTGGGGAGCACCGATCGTTCTGGTAAAGAAACAGGATGGATCGTTGCGGTTTTGCGTCGATTTTCGCCGCCTCAACAAAATTTCCGTTGCTGACGCATACCCGCTTCCCCGTATTGATGAATCACTCGACGCCTTGGCGGGGGCGCGATTCTTCTCCACATTGGATTTGCTTTCGGGATTCTGGCAGCTTCCTCTGGATGATGAATCTAAGCCTAAAACCGCTTTCCGTACGCCACATGGTCTCTTCCAATTTAACCGGTTGCCGATGGGATTACACTCGGCGCCGGCGACTTTCCAGCGATTGATGGAATTGGTTTTGGCTGGATTGCAGTGGGATTCGTGTTTAATCTATTTGGACGACGTTATCGTCTTTAGCAGAACATTCGACGAGCATCTCCAGAGGTTGCGGGCCGTTTTCCTCAAAATGCGGGCTGCTAATTTGAAATTTAAACCCCAAAAGTGTAATTTGTTGCGCGAATCGGTACGTTATTTGGGGCACATCGTAGGGCGCTCGGGTATTGCTACCGATCCCGCCAAAACGCAGTGCGTCAGCTCCTGGCCGACTCCCACCTCGGTGGGAGAGGTCAGGAGCTTTGTGGGTTTCGCGTCATACTACCGACGTTTTGTCGCGGACTTTGCCACCATTGCTAAACCCCTGCACGCTTTGACGTCAAAGGGGGTCCGTTTCCATTGGGGACAAGAGGAGGAGGCTGCGTTTCGCTCACTTCGGGACGCTCTGGTTAATGCCCCTCCCCTGGTTTATCCAGATTTCTCAAAACCCTTTGTGCTCGATACTGACGCGAGCAACACAGGTATTGGGGGCGTGCTGTCCCAGGTGGTCGAGGGCGTCGAACGGGTGGTCGCGTACGGTAGCCGAGTGTTGTCTCCGGCGGAGCAACGATATTGTGTCACGCGTCGGGAACTGCTGGCAATTGTCTACTTCATCCAGCAGTACCGGCCGTATCTGTACGGACAGTGTTTCACCGTCCGTACAGACCATGCAGCGCTACAGTACGCCCTGCGAGTCCAACAACCATCGGGACAATTGTCTCGATGGCTGGAGGTTCTCCAGGATTTTGATTTTCAGACCACGTACCATAAGGGCGTTCGCCACACCAACGCGGACGCCCTGTCACGCATGCCGACCACCCCCGAATGCGCATGCCTCCTGGGGTCGGGTCGGTGCAGGCATCCTGCTGAATTGCCTGTCCCGGTCTTGGCGGCTGCTGATGACGCAGCATCAATGACTAATTCTATCGCACAACAGGGTTCTGATTCTCTGTTGGGGTTGCCTGCTACGGAATGGGGCCGGTTGCAAATGGAAGATACTTCCCTCCTTGCGTTGCGCCGCCGCGTCGGGGACCGGGGGCGGGGGAGGGGTGATGCCGACGCATGGGAAATGCTCGGTGGGTTGTTAATGCATTGGGACGGGAAATCCCATCGCCACCGGCTAGTGGTCCCTTCGGGGTTACGGGGTAGGGTGGTGTGGGCCGCTCACGAGCGCCTCCTCCACCTGGGTACCCAAAAGACCCTGGCCTTGCTCCAACTTGATTTCTGTTGGCCGGGCATGACAAGGGATGTCGGGGATCTGCTAGCATCGTGCCCTAGATGTGCGCAGCGCAAACCACCAGCGAAGGAGTCGAACCCGCCCCTGCAATCTATCAGGGTTTCCCGGGTGAACGAACTCGTCGCGCTGGACATTCTAGGACCGTTCCCCGCCACCCCTAGGGGAAATAGGTATTTGCTAACCGGGGTTGAATATTTCACGCGCTGGCCTATGGCCTGGCCCCTGGCCAACCAGTCGGCGGCAGCCATCGTGGAGGCCTTTGTCCAGGGATACGTCCTTGACAAAGGTGCTCCCGAGAGGCTGCTGACTGACCAGGGTAAAAAATTTTCAAGCAAATTGCTCAAACAGGTCTGTGACATCCTTGGCACTAAAAAGATTCGCACCTCTCCATATCACCCACAAACCGACGGGATGGTCGAGCGGTTGCATCGTACCATCACGTCGATGCTGTCGCAGCACGTTTCTGACTCACAGACGGATTGGGATTTGAAAATTCAGGGGGTCCTGTCAGCATACCGGTTGGCCCCCCATACTGCGACGGGATTTTCCCCCTTTTTCCTTATGTACGGCCGCGAGCCGGAGCCACCTGTTCAGGCCCAACTGCAGATCCCGGCGCCGCACGGAAAGACTCAATTGGCCGAACACGTTAAATTCAACCTGGAAAAATTAACGGAGGCTCGGGATGCTGCCATGCAAAATTCTGCCAGGCGGCAGAGGGCTAATGAGCGCCTCAGAATGGGTCGCGCGCATGTAATACAGTGGAAGCCGGGGGACAGGGCGTGGTTGCACTGTCCCCAGGTACCGCTCGCGTCCTCCTCTAAACTGCTGCGACCGTGGCGGGGTCCCGTCGAGGTGGTTGAGGTCCTGAGACCTCAGTGCGTGCGCATTCAATGGGGGAGGCGCCGGTGGTTTGTACACCCTGCCAGGCTAAAACCCTTCGTTGCGGTGCGAGATCCCACTACACACGCGCGTGGCCAAGCATGTGGGGGGGCGTCCGACTCAGAGGGGTCTTCTCCGTTGCTCCCGCCTAACGTGCTGCCGGCTGTCCCACCCCCAGGCGCACCGGGAGTGACGGGCTCACGCCCGACGACCCCCGCAGGGGATGCTGAGGGTCTTGCGACGTCGGCAACAGACTCGCTCTGTGACGAACACCTGCCGGCCAACGACCTGCCGGCCGACGACCTGTCGGCCGCGCCTGTCCCGTGTGACGGGCCGGCGGCGAGAACGCGCGCAAAAATGCGCAGACTCTTGTGAAAAAAAAAGAGAGAAGAAAAAAAACAAAATTTTTTTTTGGGTCTTTTGTGCTTTCTCTTCCGGTGTACATTCGCATGTTGTGCTCACGGTGTGGGGCGTCCGTGCTGTGTTCCCGGCACGTGCCGCGCTGCGTTGTACGATTAGTGTGTTGTGTGTGTTGTGTGTGTTGTGTGTGTTGTGTGTGTTGTGCGTCGTCTGTGGGGGGGCTGGGGGGGGACTCCAGGTAAAGATACACGTGTATATACGCTCGTCCTACGGTTTTCGTATTTATTCGCGGGGGGGGGGTTCGTCGGATTATTTTTTTTTTCTCTTTCTTCCTGGTCTTATGCTCGTTGCGTTATTGTTCAAAAAAAAAAAATGAGGCACACGCTGGGGTATCGAGGGCTGAAGAAACTTTTATTGTCGATGTTGCAGCCGGGACGGCTGCGAGCTGTACAGGGGGGGGTGATGTAGGGGTCTTACGGAGGGAATATGTGTCGAGCTGATATGTATGGGATCCAACGGGAAACTAGCACAGTGGGCGGGGCTACGTCAGTGCACGGGCAGGTGCCCTCTACGACGTCCGCGCTTCGGACGTTACGATCCCCCGGGGCCCCACCCCTCAGGGAGGGGGGATGTATAAAAGGGAAATGTATCGGGGGGCTAGGGAGAGTTTGGTTAGCTAAGAAGAGAAGACAGAAGACGTCCCAGATAGAGCCCTGGTCTCCCCCTGCTACGCCGTCCTTGTCAGGACCGCGCAGGCTCGAGTCAGTGGCGTGGTGCCAGAGCCAGAGCCAGGGTTGGTCTGGACTCTGAGTACCGGGCCCGACTGACCAGTGTCGGGCCAAGATAGCCTCCCCTAGTCCACGAGAGGAGGACTCTGAGGCAGGCTAGGGTTAGCCTAGAGGTGTGTCCTCAGATAGACGGGTGAGGGGGCCGATACCCCCTCAGTGTGTATGTCACAACGTGTGGTGTTAAATAAACAAGTGTGCCTCCAACTCCGGTGTGAACGAGTCATAAGATTATTACACTAGTACCACTGGAGCTGACCAGGGGCTCGCCGAGGGCTGAATTATGTTATCGCGACGCATGTCCCCAACCGCCTCTTTGATCTGGGTGCGTTCGGGTGCGCCCACTCGGTATGCAGGGAGTTTGATGGGTCGGGCTGCACCGGTGTCAATTTGGTGCTTAACAAGGTCGGTCCGACCCACGTCTGAGTCGTGTTCACTGAACACGTCGGCATACTCCCGCAGTAATTCGCGCAGCCAATCGGCCTCTCCCTTAGGTAAGTCCGCCCATGGTACACGTAACGCGTCGAGCAGGGGAACGACCTCGGCTCGGGGAGTCGGGCCGACTCGCCAGGCTAGGTCCTGCTCACCCTCAGGACGACGGGGTCCTCAGCCCAGAGTGCGAACACCGAGTCGTTAGAGTGGCGTGCGTGCAGGGGGTGTACTGTGGCTATCGGGGTGCGCTGTCGCAGTATCGCTGGGGTATTGTGGGGGTTAAACATCCGCATAAACAATCGGTCCCCATCTGCGTTTACCAACGTGGCGGATCCCACAACCCCATACCGTTTTGCCAACTCCGGGTGAGGAGTTAGCATTACCTCCCCTGATGGTCGGAGTGCAGGGTCGGTGGGGGATGTTGCCACCGGCACCAGCATCTCGGTGAGCGGGCCGATGGTGACTGCCATCGCCAGGATAGCGGCCACAAGTGCAAAGCGGAGGCGCATTGGTTCTCGTCCCAGGAACGGTATCCGCTCGCCGTTGCTCTCCATGGTGGCGCATCGCTGGCGGGGTTGCACGTTGAGTCCCAACCGTTCTAGGAGGTCGGTACCTGCGATACACTCGTGACACAACGCACTCGACACGTAGAACTCCTGGGTGCACACCTGGCTGCCTATGCGGACCTCTAGGGTGGCTCTCCCTAGCAACCCCATTCCGGCTCCGCTCGCCGTGTGCAGCGCGCGGTCCGGGGCCTGCAGGTGACGCACGTCGATCCCGATCGCGCTGCAGTGCGCAGCGCTCACGAGCAAGGCCACCGCCCCCGTGTCCAGCAGGATTCGGGTACGCACTCCGTTTACCTCCCCTTCCACCAGCGACGTGGCCCCCGTGATCCCCGCCACCAGCTCCCGCAGCCAGTAGCCAGGAGTCACCGTTTCCGTGGGCGTTGTTGCTGGAACCTGTGTGGAGATCACTCGCTCGCCATTATCACTACAGCTTGTTTGTGTCGGGGCTACGTCGATTTCACCCCCCGGTGGTCCCCTCTCTAGGAGGGCCTTAGTGTTTGACCTTAGCTCTTGTCTAGCTCGGACGACCTGAGGACAGTCCCTCCTGAGATGCCCTCGCCGATCGCACACATAACACGCCCGGGGAGGGGTGGCGGCTCCGTAGTGGGTCCCCTGCCCGCTCCCTCTCCCTGTACGCAGTTGTTCCAACTCGGACTCTAATTGGGATACCTTCCCAGTCAGTCCCCCTACTGTGGAGTGTAGCTCACCCATCTCAGACTGGATGGTCTTCATATTTTTATTTGCTTCCTCGCGTACCTGGGTTACCCTCTCACCTACGTGGGTTACCCTCTCACCTACTTGGTTTATCATATCTCCCATACCGGCCTGTAACCCAGCTACCCACCCCGGGGTTTTCTCGCTGGGTCTCTGGGGCTCCCTTGCCCGTCCCCTTCCTGCAATGGCGAGCTCCTCCTCCTTGTCCGAGAGTAGGCTTGCTACGGCGCACTCTCGTCCCCTCCCTCGAGGCAGCGCGCGCTCACCAGAGAGCTTCTCGCATTTACGCGCACGCTCGACAAGTGTGTTAAAGGAGAGGCGTGCACCGTCTATATTTGGCTGCCACCACGGGGTGCGTGCCAAATATCGCTGGACCTTCCCGGCGGCGAGGCTCTCAATTACTTTCACCTCGTGCTCCGGGTACGCGAGCTGGGTCAACATGCGTACGTCCTCGGCGTAATCTCGCAGATCCTCGCCGGGCTGGCGGCGGCGTGCCTCTAAGGCCGCCTGCGCATCCTCCTCGTCATAGGCGCCGAAGCGCCGTTCGAGTTCGCACATTAATTTTTCCCACTGAGTTTGTGCGCTTGCGGGCAAAGCTTCCACAAAGTCAGCTGCCCGTCCATCTAAATGTATCTCTAACTGCTGCAACGCCTCCTCATCCGACCACCCATTAACCTTTTTAGCCCCCCTGATGCTGCGGGCAAACGATTTCCATGATGGAATTCCTTTGCCCGTAAATGTGCATTTGATTTTAACCTGGGTTGGGGGGCCTCTTTCCCTTGGGGGTGCGGGGGATCGTCCCGTTTCTGACACCAATATGTAGGGGTCGCTAGCCCCCGAGATCCCTCCCTCGATAATGCTAACGGCCGGGCTAACATCATCAATCGCCCCCCTGCTGCTAAGCGAACCGCTGCTAGGTTCCTCACCCATGGTGTGGGAGCCGTCGCCCGAGGATTCCCCTCCACCGCAGGTCCGCGTAGTAGGCATGGTTGGATACCGCGTAGTATTATGTCCCCCTTTACGCTACCACGATACCCCCCCTTTCCTAATCGCGTACCTGTGACCCACACGGAGCGAACGTACGCACACACACACACCGCTCCGTGCACTCCAACTCCACACTGACTACTCGCGTTATGATCGTGCACCTGCATCACACACGGAGTGAACACACGCGACACCCACTCTCGCACCGCTCTGCGCAGCGCTCCCCCGAGGCGAGCCGCAGCACTACAGAACCACTGCGTACACACGCTCACCCACGCGCTCAGCTCCGCGCAGCGCTCACTCACGTGGCGAATCACTGTGTGCACCCGCGCACCCACACGCTCACGCTGCACGACAATATCACGCGAGACCACGCTTCGCTATTAATGATTTATTATCTGCTACCTGGTAATTTAATTTTATGTCAGTATGAGTCGACGAGGCTGGCCTATCCTACTTCCCCTGGACCTATTCCCTATTTATCGGCTTACGATACCCTGTCACCTTGCTACTCATGGGTCGAAGTATTCGGTCGTCCTGTGGCTTTTCCTCTATGCCGTCGGGGCACGTCGCGTGGACGTCCGGAGGCAGAGCTGGGAGCCGACTTGCACGCGTGCCTCTTGAAGAGAAGTGAGGAGAGAGAGATTCCCTACCTTGCTACGCTCCTTTTTATCCTAATTCCCGGACTCGGGCCCCTACCCCCTTCCCACGTACCGTGCGCCTTTGCTATGCTAATTTATCCTCTGTCCGCGCGGCGTAAACTCTAAACAATAGCCCGCACCCCCCTTGCACGGGCAAGGCGGCTCCGCGGCGCCTCCACAGTGCTTTTGTTCCGCTAATCAATGAGCGACCTGCACGGCGCAAATTCCAATCAATCCCTTTCTCACGCACCTTGCGCCTTCGCTATTATTGCAGTTCATGCGGCGGCGTCCGTCACAAAGGTGCACCGTGGGAACCCGTGCACGGCTCCCCGCGTGATCCTGCTCTCCCGATTACTCATACTAACAGCCCCATCCGTTAACCCCCCTAACAATGGTGCCTGCGTGCCCGAGCATTACCATGCCGTCCATCCGCTGCCTGTGCGGGGGGTGCCTGATTATGCAATTCAGATGCGCTGCGTGTTTTCTAATGATGCTCCTCCATCACAATGCTCATTCCCACTGCCTGCCCCGACGATACTTGCGTGTGTGGGGGGAAATGCGCCTCAACCGCGGTGGCCGAATGCCCCACGCCGCGACCACACCATATTAAGGCCGGTCGCAGCGCCGCGGCGCAACGTAGCACGGGGGAGGTCATCCAATTCCCTGATCGCCGGAAACCGTGAGAGTTAATCCCGATAAGGGTTTCTCGGATAAAAACCGGTCGATCAGGTGTCCTCCCCTTCCAGCTCTATGGGGGGGAATTCGTGCCGGTTTGTTCATGTGAGGTGAGGTGAGGGGGACAAGGGGTTGGCTCCGTTGCTTGGTGGTGGCGAGGTCGGGGATGGGGCGCCTGCAGAACGGCTTCGTGGCGGCGGCATCACAAATTAACATAATGACCATTTTATTTGCTAAATATCAAATAGTGGCCCTAAAAGATTGAATACTAATGCAGAAAAAAACACAATGAAAACAATATGGTAGAAACATTCCATGCACAAACATTGAAAAACTCTTGATATAAAATATAAATATATAACAGGAGCGGGTTCTAGATGTCATACTTTAATTGGAAACAACTGCCCGTTCAAGTAAAAATGAAGGATATCATCTGGACTAGATTCCACAACTATGATAAAAAATCATGAAACGACATTATGAACTTCTATATCCTCGAAAAAACACAGTTTTAGATAATATTATTCTGAGCTAATATATATTATTAAAGGGCATTTGATTCAATTTCATCTGAGTTGCCACAATCTCTACCACCTGAAGATAAAAATATTGAACATATTACAACTGTGATATAGATGTAATAAAGTAACAGCATGAAATTAAATCTGAAAAAAAAATGGTCAGGAATCTTCAAGGCTATTCACTGTCACACGAGAAGATATCGATTAAAAATATAAATTGTAAAAATGTAGATATATGAATGGTGAATGTGTAATGTAGTAACTCGGCGGGAGACGACTTCACGGGTAACACACTCTTTATTTTATCAAACTCGTTCACAGGTGACTAACACCTACTTTGTATCTCGGGTGACAAACACCCACTTAGTATCTCGGGTGACAACCACCCACTTAGTATCTCGGGTGACAAACACCCACTTAGCTACTTGGCGACAAACGCCCACTGAGCTACTCGGATGACCAACATCCCCTCAGTATCTCGGGTGACAAACACCCACTTAGCTACTCGGCGACTAACGCCACTGAGCTACTCGGATGACCAACATCCACTTAGCTACTCGGCGACTAACGCCCACTGAGCTACTCGGATGACCAACATCCCCTCAGTATCTCGGGTGACAAACACCCACTTAGCTACTCGGCGACTAACGCCACTGAGCTACTCGGATGACCAACATCCACTTAGCTACTCGGCGACTAACGCCCCTGAGCTACTCGGGACACTCCCTGCCCGGGGTATCCGTCTCGACTGTGGGTCCCCAGCCCGACCCACGGGGGCGTCGGACCCCGGGTCCCACAGCCTCGCCTCCGAGCCACACAGGGCCCTGGTCCCCACAAGGACGGCGGGACTAGGGGTCTCGTGGCACTAGGTCTTCAGCTCCGTCTTCGGGTCTTCAACTCGGTAACTCTCCCCGAGTGCTCTCGCGCGTCCCCCTTTATACCCCACCTGCGGACGTCGCTGCGAGCACCCACTTATTCGACCAATCGCCGGGCGCTGGCTACGATCCTCTTTTCCCACATCTCATCGTGCCTCACCACTCACGCCGCGCCGCCCCGTCATCTGTCACTCCCGGCGCGCGCGTCCACACCACGCCCACAACGCGTGCCCAACCCCGCACCCCGCGCCGCCCCGTGATCCATCACTGTCACAGTCGGCGCACGTCAATACCACCACTACAAATGCACCGCCTCATATTTGCAAACAGTCATTAATGCATTAACAGGAATGAACGTCAGAAAATGATTGACTTAAACATAACTGAATACATGGGGCAAAAATAAATTTGAGAGTTTAAATGTCATGAACAAGATGAGAGAGTTTAACTTAATTTATATCGACGGATTAATTTGAGCGTAACATTTACCATTGCTTATGCATGTTTGTGTTTCTTGTAGTGTCCGTGTGAGAGCAATAATGTTTTTTTTACAATCCACCCCTGGTTTAGAGTCTTTATCTTCAACTCTTCGTTGTAATTTTTACAAAAATACCCGTCGAATGTATAAATCATCTCAATGTACTCCATATCAAGGTGCTGTCCAAACATTGACACATGCCATTATTGATGGAAAAGGAGTTGCAATCATAATTAAATATATTTCGGCGCATTAAACCATTCAGGCAGCAAAAATGATGATGATTGGTGAATGTCAAATGTTAACCTTAATTTAGGAATTGTACACAGATTTTATAGCATATTATTCCATATACCTGAGTGGAATATCTTTTTTATGGTTCCGGATGGCAAATTCGAAGACGTAAATAACAGCAACATGTGACACGTATAGCACCTGTGGAAAATGTGAACGTAGAATGATCCATGACGAGACCGATTTACTCTAGTCAAGACCCAGGAAGTGTGATCAATTGCTGAATCAAAAGTATAACTCTTTTCCAAAAGGTGCAAGGGACATGATTACATTATTTTCACCCACTTATCCAAATTTATTTTCTGTCCCAACTATAGTGATGGATAATATTTGCCTATTGGTATAAGTATACACTGTCTATTTAATTCGTTGTGTCACTGTTCATGCCGTGATCTTTATAATGACACCACCCCTTGAGTTATACAGCTAACTTAGACAAATTCCACAAGTGACGCCATTAAGGTATCTAAAGCCTAGGGGGTAAACAGTGTCGAGTGGAGGAGAGGATTTTGTTTTCTTTGCATGCATTGTTGAATCCCGAAATGTATTACAACTAATATATAGAGCAGAAATTAGGCCAAAGTTGGATTTTTCAAAATTAAATCCGGGATTGAACACCAAGCTACATCAATACACGACGTACTTCAATGTAAAGCCGTCATTTCGATTGATGATCCAGCACGCACTGTTTTACGCCACTCACTCACTGAATCCATAGTTCAGTCGTTTATGTATCACTCTTCATTCACTGTTACCACGAGTCATGTTGAAATCAAAGCACGGAATTAATTTCATGACCAATGTTGACGACTACCTCTACCAGTCTGAAAGCGTGGTCTCATTTATGTGTTCAACCAACATACTGCGAGTCCGAATATTTTTTTTTCTGATTCATTCCGTGACATTCTTGACTTTGAAATTCCCTCCTAGCACAGCTTTTACCAAGTTCCCGAATCGAGTTCAGTTTATTAAGCTCATAACCTCTGCTCTCTTGTGAATTCAATCACGTCCTATTTTAAACTTCTGTTTCTTTGCTCAGCAACCATGTTAAAATGAACACAGCATTAATGAGCTCTGTATACAAATGCATATACATGATTAATTCAGGTTGATGCTACTGTCTACTGAGCACACATTTAAAAAAAACTGCAGCTAGATATGTAGGACTTGAGAAACGCGCGTCACGCGTTGGATTGAGATGCGTGCACGCGGCGGACAGTGAGGGCAAACGGGGACACAGGGCGCGGAGCGACTTTCTGTTGTTGTTGTACCAATTAAGGTGGCAGGGTAGTTAAGGGGGGCCTGCAGGTGGCCGGGGGTAATCGAGGACGCAGGCCGGTGATTGGACGAGAGGTATGGGTGTCTGAGATTGGCGCCGCGGGTCTACAACAATAACACCACGTGGGACTGGGGGCTGGGGGCGAGTAGCGAAGCGGGGGATGGTGCAATAAATTAAGTGGAATTGGTTCAGGGATAAAGGCGGAGAGCGTGGGGAGAAACGGGGGTTGGTGCCGGGGGCGAAGGCGAACCGATGGAAGGATGGAGCAGCAGACAAAGCGAGTATAGTATAAGGTCGCAGTGGACAAGAGAATACAGGGTATGGTAGCAGTGGATAGAGAGAATACAGATAGATTAGCAGTGGACGGAGCGAGTACAGTATAGGGTAGCAGCGGAGCAACGGACCTTGGTGGAGAGAGCTACGAAGGAGTGGGACGGCAGAGAGAACAAAGAGCGACCGAGCTGGAGAGAAAGAGAGATAAGAGAGGAGGGTCGCTGGATGAGAGGAGCAGAAGGAGAGCGAGCGAAGCCAGAGGAGCGAGCGAGCAGAGGGGCATTGAGTGATGTTGATGGGGAGTTGTGAGTTGACAAGTACGAAGGGACATTGAGTGATGCCGACGGAGGAGATGTGAAACCATACGAGTTAATAAAGAACCGAGAAAGACAAAGCAGCTGTCGCGTCAGTAAGAGTCCTACAGATATAAATGAACAGACAACAATGTCCCAGCCACACCTCATTTGCCCCCAAGCTGAACAGCAGGTTGCTCGTGTTTAATACCCCCCCCATCACCAAGCTCGCATCTACCCAGCTCGAGCCTTACTCATTTAGCACACAAGTCGCGCTTTTATCCATGTCATAGTTAATTAATTATATAATGAAGGAAACAGTTAATGTTCATGTCAGTGCGATTGAGACTGTTATAACACTTTTCATGATCTGGTTTTGGCACGTCGTCAATGATAGTACCGACAGTGATGATCCATTGACTGTTTTGCCACAGGAACAGATTTAGAATGACAATGAGAGAACACAGAACAAACTTGAATGAAAACATTTAAATGAACATAATGACCATTTTATTTGCTAAATATCAAATAGTGGCCCTAAAAGATTGAATACTAATGCAGAAAAAACACAATGAAAACAATTTGGTAGAAACATTCCATGCACAAACATTGAAAAATGCTTGATATAAAATATAAATATATAACAGGAGCGGGTTCTAGATGTCATACTTTAATTGGAAACAACTGCCCGTTCAAGTAAGAATAAAGGATATCATCTGGACTAGATTCCACAACTATGGACATGATCAAAAATCATAAAACGACATTATGAGCTTCTATATCCTCGAATGAACACAGTTTTAGATAATATTATTCTGAGCTAATATCTAACCTATATAATTCATTTTTTGTCTATCTGTCTGTCTATCAGTCTGTCTGTCCGTCCGTCTGCGTACGCTCCCTTGCGGGGGATGTAGCTCTCGGACCGTGGGGTTCGGCGAGATTAAATTTTGCAGGTGGGCACGCCCCCGGCCCCGCGGTAAACTTAGGCATTTCCGATTTTTCGTCTCTAAACTTTAAATCGGACCGATTATCGATTTAGTGCGATTTCTCTTTGTTTATTTATTTAACGCTTTATTTATTTATTTAATATTGCCGACCGGCGCGGACCACGGCGGTTGCCCTTGGCAACGGGTAGCAACCGTTCGCTGCGGGGTGGACGCCATTTTGAATTCCCGTTATAAATATGCGCACGCATTAACACGCGACTCTGAGGTAAATTCATCAAAGTTTCACGTCCTCTTCACTCCCCCCCCCCCCACCCCAATGTGTGCAATTACTATTATAGGGTCGGTAGATAATACAATTATAGCGATTAGACAGTATTATTGTAACTATGGACATGATCAAAAATCATAAAACGACATTATGAACTTCTATATCCTCGAATAAACACAGTTTTAGATAATATTATTCTGAGCTAATATCTAACCTATATAATTCATTTTTTGTCTGTCCGTAGAAACATTCCATGTGTAGTGGTGATACGCGCTGGGGTATGCATCGTGTGCCAGCGCGTAGTGATTGGCTGTGTGTGTGGTGACGCGCGCTGACGGGGGAGGAGCAGGGGTCAGCGCGTGGGTGGGGGTAGTGGTGCTGATTGGCTGTGTGCCGGTGACACGCTGAGAGGGAGTGATCGGGTGGCAGCGCGGTGTGATTGGTCGGGGAGTGAAAACACGCGCTGGGTGGAAACGGATCGTAGAAATAGCGCGTCGTGATTGGGTAACTGAGGAGCGGTGCCGACGTCGAGGTCCGCATCCGCTCCGTCTCCCGTGAGGAGGGAATATATAAGGTGATGCACACAGGCTGAGAGGGAGGAAGTGGAACCATCGAAGAATGAAGACGGAGATGCAGAGAGTGTAAGGTCTACACGAGACAAGTAATGAAGAGTGTGTAGCCAGAGAGTGTAAGGTCTACACGAGACAAGTAATGAAGAGTGTGTAGCCAGAGATGTAAGGTCTACACGAGACAAGTAATGACGAGTGTGTAGCCAGAGATGTAAGGTCTACACGAGACGAGTGAAGAGTGTAGCCAAAGGCGCAGAGTCTACACGAGACGAGTGAAGTGTGTAGCCAGAGGCACAGAGTAGCCAGAGGCACAGAATCTACACGAGCTGAGTGAAGTGTGCAGTCGGGAGAAGAGAGGTCACAAGTTGTACCGTTGTATGGTGACCGTACTCTGAAGAATAGAGACCACACGTTGTATCGTGACAAGTCAAGATTTAATAAAAGAAGTGTGTTCCCCGTCAAGGAGTTTCCTGCCGTCATTTCCCATACTTCATCTGGCGTCAGAAGTGAAACGGGCTTCCAAGCATGGAAACAAGGAAGACCCGTCGGACCCACGGGATTGACCGCGAGGATAACCTGGACGACTCGGGGCCGCTGGTGGCGGGGGGTGAGGACGAAGAATTGCCCACGCTACAGGATCCGTCGACGGCGCCGGGCGAGCGACCGGGGACCGAGGCCGTGCTCCGCGAGGCGCACTCCCGACTGGCGGAGCTGCTGCTCGCCGCCGCGTCCATCTTAGCGGAGATCAGCTCGTCGGGAGGAGCGGGGACGGTGGCGGACATTCTACAGGGTCGCCCCGCAGATTCCCGCCAAAATGAATGGGGGATTCCCGCCATTGCATCTGGGCCGACTTTTGGCGGGAACGGCGTGCGCCACGTGGCAGCGGGTACCCAAGCGCGCGCATCGACGTCATCAGCGCGCGATGGGGTCCGCCATTTTACATCCGCCACTGGAGCCGCCATCTTACACACCGACGGAGAGGCGGAGAGGAACCACGAGGCGGATGACTTCATCTTTCAACAGCGTCTGCCCACATTGTCAGCCTTCAAGGCAGAAGGCGGGGACTGGGGCCAATTTCAGCGCAGGTTTTTGGCGCATCAGGAGATGTCCGCCTGGTCCGATGCTACGGCGCTGCGGGCGTTGCCCGCCATGCTGGACGACGACGCGCTCGCGGCCTTCAGGTCCGCACGGAAGTCGGACCGCTCCACGCTGAAGGATGCGCTGGGTCTGATGGCCAAGGTCTACGGACCTCCCTCGGCGTGCCGCCATCATTTTTATGCAAGGCGGAAAGCGGCCACGGAGACCGCGCTTGCCTATCGCACGGCGTTGCTGGCTCTCGCCGATGCTGCGTTCCCTCGTATGGACGAGGAGGGCCAAGATGCGATGGTTTTGGAGCAGCTGCTCAAGTTGGCGCAGGACCTGGGGGTCCCTATCAACACGGCTGACGAGATCGATATTTCTTCCTTGAGAGTCGCCACGAGTATTCAAGCGCACGAGGCCCTACAACGGAAACAGGGAGTTGTTTGCAACGCTGCCGTCGTCTCAGCTCCGGGTTCGGTAGTCACCGAACCCCAAGTCGTCAGCCCACGAGAGGAGGCGTTCACCGCGGGACGATCAGGGGACTGGAGGCCGGGGGCTCGGTCGCCTCTGCGATCGGCCCGCAAGCCGGAGCAACCGAGATCTACTCCGACCCTCATAACGTGTTATAACTGCGGCCTCCAGGCCACGTGGCGTCCGGGTGCCACGCTCCACGTCAGCGCGCCATGGGAGCTCGGCTGGACGACGACCAAGGGCCCAAGTCATCTCTACAATCCCCGGCAAGTCGCGGCACCTCACACGCTCGGCCTGTATACTCGGCACACATGGGACGCCACGTTGCGGCGGAGGAGGGCCGGTTAAGGTTCGGGGATTCGGTTCGGCGAGAGGGGTTCGGCCGGAACCAGGGAGATATTGAATGGGCGGAATTGGGGCATAGAATTGTGGCTGCTTCAGTGGGTTCGTCCGTCGTTACGGGATCTATTGATGGGGTCGAGGTTAGGGTGTTAGTGGACACGGGGGCGTCGGCGACTATTATATCGGACCTCATTTATAATATTCTCCCAGTCCAATGTCGTCCGCTGCTCCCAGTGGATGTGCCATTTTACGCCGCTAATGGGGGATCGTTGGGCATTATCGGTCAGATTAGGGCGTCCATTTGCATTGGAGATATCAAATTGTCGGGACCCGTTTTCGTTTCGTCTTCTTTGGCGGTTCCTTGTCTTTTGGGCACTGATTTTTTGGCAAAAATGCCCATTAAAATTCTTATCGATCAGCGGTGCATTGAACTGCCATCGGGTCGCCGGATTGCATTTTTGACGAACCCTACTGACATTCGGACGGCGTGCGCTACGATACAAGCGGTGGCGACACAGACCGTGCACGTGCCCCCGGGTTCACAGATGTTAATTCCCCTCCGGTTGCGGAAACCATGGGTGAGGGAGGCTTCGGAACAAGGCATGCTTTTGGGTCCTTCGAACAAGGCTGTCGGGGGTCTTGATTTATCGGTGGCTCACACCTTGGTGCGGGCTGACATGGATCCGTTTGTAATGGTTTTGAACGCGGGGTCGCGGCCAGCTGTCATTCAGCAGGGCACCGTGCTGGCTCACGCGGCGCGGGTCCCTGTGGATGAGCGGTTGGTTGCGCAGGCGGGTTCGAGCCCCACGCAGAACGTTGAGCCAAGGGAGGACCTTGAATGGGTCCATTCGCTATGCGCCGCCTCGGACGATTTGTCGGCGGTACAGTTGGGTGCGCTGCGCGAGTTGCTCATAGAATTTTCTGATGTGTTCAGTAAACATAAGTATGACATTGGGTGAACGGATTTGTTGCACCACCACATTGAAACGGGCGATGCGGCGCCGGTCAGGCTAAATCCCTTCCGACTGAGTCCTGCTGAGAAGGAACATGTTCAGTCGGCTGTTAACGAAATGCTAGAAGCCGACATTATTTCGCCCTCCTCCAGTCCGTGGGGAGTGCCTATTGTGCTGGTTAAGAAGCAGGACGGGTCCTTGCGATTCTGCGTTGATTTCCGTCGCTTGAATAAGATCTCTGTGGCTGACGCGTATCCGCTCCCCAGGATGGACGAGTCCCTCGATGCATTGTCCGGTGCGCGATATTTTTCGACTCTTGATTTGTTATCGGGGTTCTGGCAGTTGCCACTCGACGAAGAGTCGAAACCTAAGACAGCATTTCGGACTCCAGGGGGCCTGTTCCAGTTTAACCGGTTACCCATGGGACTTCACTCCTCTCCAGCGACGTTTCAGCGCCTTATGGAGTTGGTTTTGTCGGGCTTGCAGTGGGATACGTGCTTGATTTACATGGACGATGTCATTGTTTTCAGTAAAACATTTGAGGAACACCTCCAGCGATTGAGAGGGGTGTTCTTGCGAATGCGATCGGCTAAATTGAAATTTAAACCAGCCAAATGTCACCTTCTTCGTAAGTCGGTTAGATACTTGGGTCACATTGTCGACTCGTCGGGGATTTCTACCGATCCCGCGAAGACGGACTGTGTCGGTTCTTGGCCGACACCTACGTCAGTTTCCGACGTGCGTAGTTTCATCGGGTTTGCTTCTTATTACCGGCGGTTCGTTGAGCACTTCGCCACTATTGCAAAACCCTTGCACACTCTAACGGTGAAGGGAGTGAAGTTCCGATGGGGACCGGAGGAGGAAGCCGCGTTTCGCTCCCTCCTGGACGCCTTGGTGGGTGCCCCACCCTTGTGCTATCCCGATTTTGCGAGTCCCTTTTTGCTGGACACGGATGCTAGCAACACGGGCATTGGGGGGGTGCTATCCCAAGTCGTTGGGGGTGTCGAAAGAGTTGTCGCTTACGGTAGTAGGGTGTTGTCTCCGGCTGAGCAGCGCTACTGCGTCACCCGTCGCGAGCTGCTTGCCATTGTCTTTTTTGTACAACAGTTCAGACCATATCTCTATGGTCGTCACTTTACGGTCCGAACGGACCACGCGGCGCTACAGTATTCATTGAGGGTCGCCCAACCCTCGGGCCAATTGTCGCGGTGGTTGGAAGTCCTCCAGGACTATCAGTTCACGACTACGTACCGTAAGGGGTTGCGACACACAAATACCGACGGCCTGTCGCGGTTGTTGCCTTGTCATAAATGCGCGTGTTTGTCGGGATTGGCGCGCTGTAAACCGACGGTTGCGGGAGATATGGGGGCACTGGCTGCGACCGCGGGCGCACCGATCGTGGATGTTACCGCTACCTCTCAGGGTCGGGACTCGCTGCTCTCATTGTCGCTCAGTGAATGGGGCCGTCTCCAGATGGAGGACAGCTCGCTGCTAGCATTGCGCCGCAAGGTGGGGGGTCCCAAGGAGGACCAGGAGCGTACCGGCTCCTATGTACTTAAGCAGGGCATGTTATTAAGATGGGACAGTTTGTCCCGGCGGAATGCACTTGTGGTGCCTTCCGCTGTAAGGGGGAAGGTTGTCTTGGCGGCCCACGAACGCCTCTTGCATTTGGGAGTTAACAAAACGCTTGCCCTGCTTCAGCGTGACTATTATTGGCCGGGAATGGGGAGTGACGTGGTGAATATTCTGAAGGGGTGCATTGAGTGCGCCAGACGTAAACCACCGTCCGTGGCAGCTAATCCACCGCTGCAATCTATTCAGGTCTCGCGCACTAACGAGCTCGTTGCACTCGATATTTTGGGGCCTTTTCCAGTCACGCCTAGAGGGAAAAAATACCTGTTGGTGGGGGTCGAATACTTCACCCGGTGGCCTATGGCGTGGCCTCTCGCTAACCAGTCGGCAGCGGCTGTGACGGACGCCTTCGTCCAGGGCTATGTCCTGGACAAGGGGGCTCCCGAACGCCTGCTGACCGACCAAGGGAAAAAATTTTCGAGTAAATTTTTGCAAGAGGTGTGCAATCTGTTGGGTACCAAGAAGGTGCGTACCTCCCCGTACCACCCGCAGACGGACGGGATGGTGGAGAGACTTCACAAGACTTTGACTTCTATGCTGTGCCATCAGGTGTGTGAGGCACATGCAGATTGGGACCTGCAGGTCCCGGGGGTCCTTGCCGCGTATAGAATGGCCCCTCATGCAGCGACGGGGTTTTCCCCGCTGACCCGCCAATGGAAACGCAGCTTGGCCTGTCCGCTCCACGAACTAATTCTAAATTGGCAGAACATATTAAGTTCAATATTCACAAGCTGACAGAGGCGAGGGAGGCCGCACGGCTTAATTCGCGGGCTCGCCAAATTGCTAATGAACGGTTGCGGGCACGGAAGGTGTCCATGCACGAATGGAAACCACGTGACAGGGCCTGGCTGCATTGCCCTCAGGCACCCTTGGCTACGTCGCCTAAATTGTTGAGACCGTGGCGGGGGCCCGTGGAGGTCGTGCGCGTTGCATGGCCCCAGTGCGTTCAGATAAAGTGGGGAAAGCGCCGTTGGTACGTTCACCCCTCCCGACTGAAACCGTTCTCGCCTCCATATGGCCTCCCCTTGTGTCGTGATGGCCGAGCATGTGACGTGACCGACGACCCACAGGGGGAAATGTCTCTGCCTGATCCTCACATGTCTCCGCCTGATCTGCTCCCAGGTGTCTCAGAACTGACAGCTGCCGACCACCGGCGGCCAGATCTTCGCGGCGGGGCCGGCCCTTTTAGGCCCGTTCCGCGCCGTCTGGAGCAGCCGGAACCGCCGGACGGTCGTCAGTGTCCCGCCCCATATGACGGACCGGCCAGACGGACTCGCGCCAGGTCGTGCTACTTTGTATGACCTGCCACGTGAGGAGTCGGGGCAGTTGGAGCGCCTCGTCACTGCGTGTAGTCGCAGGGACGCTGGGCGCGTTCGTTTTCCGGAATTCGCTTGTATTGTGTTGTTGTTGACTTTTCTTGTGTTAATTGTCAATTTGTACATAGTTGTTGTTGTTGTTGTGTTACGGGGCACACTGAGGGTTACGGGTTTTTTTTTTGTTTTGTTTGTCGTGTTAACGTTGCGGTTGGTTGTTTGTTAGCAGCCAGGCCGGCTGCGAGCTATGTGGGAGGGGGTGATGTAGTGGTGATACGCGCTGGGGTATGCATCGTGTGCCAGCGCGTAGTGATTGGCTGTGTGTGTGGTGACGCGCGCTGACGGGGGAGGAGCAGGGGTCAGCGTGTGGGTGGGGGTAGTGGTGCTGATTGGCTGTGTGCCGTTGACGCGCTGAGAGGGAGTGATCGGGTGGCAGCGCGGTGTGATTGGTCGGGGAGTGAAAACACGCGCTGGGTGGAAACGGATCGTAGAAATAGCGCGTCGTGATTGGGTAACTGAGGAGCGGTGCCGACGTCGAGGTCCGCATCCGCTCCGTCTCCCGTGAGGAGGGAATATATAAGGTGATGCACACAGGCTGAGAGGGAGGAAGTGGAACCATCGAAGAATGAAGACGGAGATGCAGAGAGTGTAAGGTCTACACGAGACAAGTAATGAAGAGTGTGTAGCCAGAGAGTGTAAGGTCTACACGAGACAAGTAATGAAGAGTGTGTAGCCAGAGATGTAAGGTCTACACGAGACGAGAAATGAAGAGTGTGTAGCCAGAGGTGCAGAGTCTACACGAGACGAGTGAAGTGTGTAGCCAGAGGCACAGAGTAGCCAGAGGCACAGAATCTACACGAGCTGAGTGAAGTGTGCAGTCGGGAGAATAGAGACCACACGTTGTATCGTGACAAGTCAAGATTTAATAAAAGAAGTGTGTTCCCCGTCAAGGAGTTTCCTGCCGTCATTTCCCATACTTCACATGCACAAACATTGAAAAACGCTTGATATAAAATATAAATATATAACAGGAGCGGGTTCTAGATGTCATACTTTAATTGGAAACAACTGCCCGTTCAAGTAAGAATAAAGGATATCATCTGGACTATATTCCACAACTATGGACATGATCAAAAATCATAAAACGACATTATGAACTTCTATATCCTCGAATAAACACAGTTTTAGACAATATTATTCTGAGCTAATATCTTTATATATAAAAGTCTCCGTGCGTGTACGCTTGCGGGGGATTTGGCTCTCGGACGGAGGGGTTTACGACCGAAATAATTTGCCAGCCGGCACGCCCTAAGCCCCGTGGTGGGAATAGGCTATTCCGTTTTCACGTCCGTATATTTTAAAGTCGTTTAATTAACAAATTAGTGGCATTCTTATTTTAATTATTTACTTATTGCACGACATCGACCGTACCAACTCACAACAATTGCCTGGGGGGGGGGCGGACCCTGCCAAGTCATGCGCGTTCGCTCCAGCTCAAGGGGGACATTTTATTTTACGCGTTTAACATGGAATAAATATACACATCACGCTGCCGATTTCTCTTCACAGTGTGATGTCCTCTCCCCCCCCACCCCAATGCGTGCAGTCACTGCTATAAAGTCCTTAGATATTAATTTAATACTATAAAAGCGCTTACATAGTACTGTATTATTCTGCCTCGGGCGGGGGGATGGTGGGGAGGGGGTAGCGGCCCAGCCCGCAGCCTGGCAATGTCTCACCTCCTCCGGCTTGTTAATCTAGGCGAGGCCGCGGGCTCTGCACGGGACTAGACGTCACCACGCCAATGTAAAGTACAATTTGATTGCATATTTTGCTAAGAATTGAAGGTTTATTGTTTACTATTATTAAACAAATACGTTTACAAATATTACAATGATAATGTTTGTGTGCATGTGAGTCGATGCGTTTCTATGTGTGTAGCTCCATGTCTGTGTGTAAGTCCATGTGTGTGTCTTTCTCAAACGGACAACGCCCCATGTGTGCGTACGTACAAGTGTTTGTGTGTGTGTGTGTCAGTCCATTTGTGTGCGTATCAGTCGTTGTGTGTGTGTGTGCTAGTCCACATGTGTGTGTAAGTCCATACGTGTGTATTTCACTCAATGTGTGTGTGTCTAAGTGAATGCGTGTGTGTGAGTCGATGTGTGTGCATGTCTCCATCTGAGTGTGTAAGTCAATGTGCGTTTGTGTGTCTATGTGTGTCAGTTGATGTGTGTGTGTGTTCGTCGATGTGTATGTGTGTGTCAGTCCATATGTGTGTGTGTTAGTCCACATGTGTGTGTGAGTTCATACATATGTGTGTCACTCGATGTGTGTGTGTAATTCAATGCGTGTGTGTGAGTCGATATGTGTGTGTTAATCCATGTGTGTGTATATATAAACTAGATGTCTGTGTGTCATAGTCCATATGTGTATGTAGTGCAATGTGTGTGTCAGTCTATGTATGTGTGTATAAGTCCATGTGTGTGTGTCTTAGTCGATATCTGTGTGTAAGTACATATAGGTGTTTACGTCAATATGTGAGTCCACGAATGTCTGTGTGTGAGTCGATGTGTATGTTTGTGAGTCGCTGTATTTGTGTACATCGATACATGTGTGTGTAACTCCATGTGTGTGCATCTAAATTGGATGTCTATGCGTGTGTGAGTCCATATGTGTGTGTGTAAGTCCATGTGTTTGTGTGTGTGAGTCGATATGTCTGTGCGTGTCAGTCAATGGGCGTGTGTGTTAGTCACTTTGTGTGCGTGGCTCCATGTCAGTCAGTGTAAGTCCATTTCTTTGCGTGTCTGTAGGTCCATGTGTGCGTGTGAGTGAATGTATGTGCTTTATTGACCTGGTCAAGGGCCTATGATACCATCAGTAGGCCTGGCCTCTGGGTTGTTCTTCATGCTTTCGGAGTCCCTCACCCTTTGCTCACGATCCTTAAAGGACCTTCATGATGGTGAGCGGCCCCGCGTCAAACTAATTGGCCGTCAGTCAGAGCCATTTCCTCTACACCTTGGGCTGCGACAGCGGTGTCCTGTGCCTCCAACATTATTTTATATATCTTTTGACCACGTAGTTCGTGAAGCCTTCAATGGCTGTACCGGATGAATTACCATATGGTACAGATAAAATGGGAGGCTGATCGATGCAAGGGTGCGATCAAGGGATGGCTACCTATTGCTCAACCATGTTACGTTTGTCGATGCTCTGGTGATTGCTGCTCACTCAGAGGAGGAGTTAGAGGAACTGCTGCTGAACCTGGAGCTTGCCACTAAGAGGTGGGGCCTTACCATCAGCCCCACCAAAACTAGGCACCTACCTGGGTATTTTGTACCATCGGACAATCCACCCCCACAACTCACAATTGGTGATGCGGCAGTTGTAGAGAGATTGGAGAGATTCCCATTCCTGGCCAGTGTGCTCATGACTAACAGCAGAGGTCTCACTCCGAATCAGACGAGCCATATTCTCTTTTCATCGGTTGCGTAATGCTGTGTGGAAGCTACATGGTCTATCGCTCTGCACAAAGCTTCAGGTATTCTCAGCCACGGTCATTCCCTCCCTTCTCTTCGCTTGCGAAACTTGGATCCGCCTAATGGAACATCTTTGCTGGGTAGAAACATTTTGGATGGCCTACCTACGATTCATCCTGTGTTTAACCAGGCTGCATTGTGTGAGCAGCTCACAAATCCTTGAAAAATGTGGACAAAGTCCCATCGGCGAGCTCCGACAGGCAAGGCTGCCTTTCCTGAGTCATGCAGCCCGCATGCCCAGCCACCGCATGCCTAAACAGCGTTTGTTCGGCCGGATCGAGGGGACTAAACGGGCGCGGAACGGGCTAGAGAGGAGATGGAGTGATGTGGTACAAGAGGACGTGGAGCTGAGTGGACTTGCCGATGACTGGTACCAGCCGTGTCAAAATTGGCCTCTGTGGAAAAGGCTCCTGAACGACGCTACTGGGCAGTTGGAGGCAGTCACCCTCCAACAACAACGGAGGGCGGAGGAGCGAGCCATGCTCACAACAACGAGCGGAGCGCCGGGTGGCTAAAGCACAGCAAGTTGCCACAGTAGGGGGCACAGGTGGTGAATCAGCCAATCGTCTCAGTCAGTCGACCCGTGCCATCTGGGTCTGCCCTGTGACCTCCTGCCAGCGGGCGTTCGACGCTTCAAGTGACCTCATGGTGTACATAGTCTGGCACAAGCATTGTTTTGACGTCACCGCCACTTAGTGGCGAATGGCGGTTGTTGTTGTTCAGTCTATGTATGTGTAGTGGTGATACGCGCTGGGATAGGGATCGTGTGCCAGCGCGTAGTGATTGGCTGTGTGTGTTGGTGACGCGCGCTGACGGTGAGGGATCAGGGGCAGCGCGGGGTCGGAGGTTATGTGGTTGTGATTGGCTGTGTGCCGGTGACGTGCTGAGAGGGAGTGATCGGGTGGCAGCGCGGCGTGATGGGTTGTGTGATGGAAACACGCGCTGGGGGAAAAGGGATCGTAGGAACAGCGCGTCGTGATTGGTTAGCTAAGGAGCGATGCTCACGTCGAAGTCCGCATCCGCTCCGTCTCCCGGGAGCCGGGACTATATAAGGGGATGCACACAGGCGAACGGGGAGAGATGTAACCAGCGAAGACTGAAGACGGAGAGGAAGAGATAGGGCCTGCGGTACCTAGTCCCGCTGTCCTATAGGGACCGGGACTCTGTGTAGCCCGAGGCGTAGTGCAGTGTGAACCTGCAGTGTGAGCATGCGGTGTGAGCATGCAGAGTGTGTAGCCAGGGACATAGGGTCTACACGAGCTAAGTGAAGAGTGTGTAGCCAGGGACATAGGGTCTACACGAGCTAAGTGAAGAGTGTGTAGCCAGGGACATAGGGTCTACACGAGCTAAGTGAAGAGTGTGTAGCCAGGGACATAAGGTCTACACGAGCTAAGTAAAGAGTGTGTAGCCAGGGACATAGGGTCTACACGAGCTAAGTGAAGTGTGTGTAGCCAGAGGCATAGTGTCTACACGAGCTAAGCGAAGTGTGTGTGTAGCGAGAGGCATAGCGTCTACACGAGTTAGGAGGAGTGCATAGTCAGAAGAATAGAGACCACACGTTGTGTCGAGACCGTAGTCGGAAGAAGAGAGACCACACGTTGTATCGTGACAAGTCAAGATTTAATTAAAAGTGTGTTACCCGTCAAGAAGTTTCCTGCCGTCATTTCCCATACTTCAACTGGTGTCAGAAGTGAAACAGTCTTCCAAGCATGGATACAAGGAGGACTCTTCAAAACCACGGGATTGACCGCGGGGATAACCTTGACGACTCGGGCCAGCTGGCATCGGGGGCTGAGGACGAAGAATTGCCCACGCTGCAGGATCCGCCGACGGCGCTGGGCGAGCGACTGGGGACCGATGCCGTGCTCCGTGAGGCACACTCCCGTCTGGCGGAGCTGCTGCTCGCCGCCGCGTCCATCCTGGCGGAAATCAGCTCGTCGGGAGGAGCGGGGACGGCGGCGGACATTTTACAGGGTCGCCCCGCAGATTCCCGCCAAAATTACTTGGCGGTTTCCGCCATTTCATCTGCGCCATCTTTTGGCGGGAACGGAGACCACCACGTGGCGGCGGTTCTCCAAGCGCGCCCGCTTACATCATCGACGCGCGCTGCGGACCGCCATCAGACACCCGCCACTGGGGCCGCCATCTTACACACCGACGGGCGGCGGGAAGGAATCACGAGGCAGAAGACGACTTCATCTTTCAACAGCGCCTTCCCACATTGTCAACCTTCAAGGCGGAAGGCGGGGATTGAGGCCAATTTCAGCGCAGGTTTTTGGCGCATCAGGAGATGTCCGCCTGGTCCGACGCTACAGGGCTGCGGGCACTGCCTGCCATGTTGGACGACAACGCGCTCGCGGCCTTCACGTCCGCACGGAAGTCGGACCGCTCCACGCTTAAGGCTGCGCTGGGTCTCATGGTCAAGGTCTACGGACCTCCCTCGGCGTGTCGCCATCATTTTTATGCAAGGCGGAAGGCGGACACGGAGACCGCGCTCGCCTATCGCACGGCGTTGCTGGCTCTCGCCGACGCCGCGTTCCCTCGTATGGACGAGGAGGGCCAAGATGCGATGGTTTTGGAGCAACTGCTCAAGTTGGCGCAGGACCTGGGGGTCCCTATCAACACGGCCGACGAGATCGATATTTCTTCCCTGCGGGTCGCTACAAGTATATGTAATGTAGTAACTCGGCGGGAGACGACTTCACGGGTAACACACTCTTTATTTTATCAAACTCGTTCACAGGTGACTAACACCTACTTTGTATCTCGGGTGACAAACACCCACTTAGTATCTCGGGTGACAAACACCCACTTAGTATCTCGGGTGACAAACAACCACTTAGCTACTTGGCGACTAACGCCCACTGAGCTACTCGGATGACCAACATCCACTTAGTATCTCGGGTGACAAACACCCACTTAGCTACTCGGCGACTAACGCCACTGAGCTACTCGGATGACCAACATCCACTTAGCTACTCGGCGACTAACGCCACTGAGCTACTCGGGACACTCCCTGCCCGGGGTATCCGTCTCGACTGTGGGTCCCCAGCCCGACCCACGGGGGCGTCGGACCCCGGGTCCCACAGCCTCGCCTCCGAGCCACACAGGGCCCCGGTCCCCACAAGGACGGCGGGACTAGGGGTCTCGTGGCACTAGGTCTTCAGCTCCGTCTTCGGGTCTTCAACTGGGTAACTCTCCCCGAGTGCTCTCGCGCGTCCCCCTTTATACCCCACCTGCGGACGTCGCTGCGAGCACCCACTTATTCGACCAATCGCCGGGCGCTGGCTACGATCCTCTTTTCCCACATCTCATCGTGCCTCACCACTCACGCCGCGCCGCCCCGTCATCTGTCACTCCCGGCGCGCGCGTCCACACCACGCCCACAACGCGTGCCCAACCCCGCACCCCGCGCCGCCCCGTGATCCATCACTGTCACAGTCGGCGCACGTCAATACCACCACTACATCACCCCCTACCACATAGCTCGCAGCCGCCCCGGCTGCTATAAAAATATACAAACCCCCCTGTGTGCCCCGTAACACAACACAACAACAAGAACAACAACTAACCTAACAACACAACACGACGCGAACACTACCATCCGCAACCCTCAACCAATGCCACCGCGACAATAGAACAATATATACAAACCGGCGAGTGACAATAGCAATGTGTATGCAAAAAGGAAAATAAATGGAAAAATTTTTTTTTTCTTTCGACTCGTGCAGTGTCCCCTTTTTCTTCCGAGCGTCCCTACAACGGGACATTACCCCGGCAGAGGGGAACACCGGGCGAGCTCGGTGTAGAGCAAAAAACGTCTTCATGAAAATTGTTGAGACCTAGCCCGGGTCCGCCTTGCCGGTCCGTCGTACGGCACCAGACGCGGTTGAACGTCCGGTGGTGCCGGCGGTTCAGGAAGACATCGGCCAGGCATCGAGGACTCGTGCGTGCCCCGGGGTTCAGGCTCTCGACGGTCAGCAGCCGTCAAGCCCGAGGCACCTGGGGGTGGGTCAGGTGGAGACACGTGAGGATCAGCCTGCGACACCTCCCTCCCCGAGTCGACGGTCACATCACACGCCCGGTCGTCACGGCACAGAACGGGGTCACACGGTGCCGCATAGGGCTTCAGTCGGGAGGGGTGCACGTACCAACGGCGTTTCCCCCATTTAATCTGTATACTCTGGGGTCGTGCAACCCGCACAATTTCCACCGGTCCCCTCCAAGGTCTCAACAACTTGGGGGACGTAGCCAACGGTGCATGTGGACAATGCAGCCAGGCCTTATCGCCTGGTTTCCAATCATGCGTATGCACCCTCCGCTCATGCAATTTCTCGTTTGCAATTTGCCGCGACCGCGAATTCAACCTTGCTGCCTCCCGCGCTTCAGTCAATTTGGCGATATTAAATTTGATGTGGTCTGCCAATTTAGATTTTGCACGTGGCTGGGAAATCCCCAGTTGGACGTCCATGGCCGGATCGGCCTCCCGCCCATACATAAGAAAAAATGGGGAAAACCCCGTCGCCGCATGAGGGGCCATTCGATAGGCCGCGAGTACCCCCGGCACCTGTAAGTCCCAATCAACCTGATCGTCGCAGACCTGTTGGCACAACATAGACGTAATCGTCCTGTTCAGACGCTCAACCATCCCGTCAGTCTGCGGGTGGTAGGGGGAAGTACGCACTTTCTTTGTACCCAACAGGTCGCACACCTCGCGCAACAAAACGCTCGAAAAATTCTTCCCTTGATCCGTCAGCAAGCGTTCGGGGGCGCCCTTGTCCAACACATAACCCTGGACAAAGGCGTCCGCCACCGCCGCAGCCGACTGGTTGGCGAGCGGCCATGCCATAGGCCATTGGGTGAAGTATTCCACGCCAACCAGCAGGAACCTATTTCCCCTTGGTGTAGCCGGAAAGGGCCCCAAGATGTCCAACGCTACCAATTCGTTTATACGCGAAACCTGAATGGATTGCAGCGGTGGATTAGCTGCCAATGGTGGCGGTTTCCTTTTGGCGCACCCTACGCATCCCTTAAGAATATTCGCCACGTCGTTACCCATCCCCGGCCAATAATAGTCTCGCTGGATTAGGGCGAGCGTTTTGTGAAAACCCAGATGCATGAGCCGTTCATGAGCTGCCAGAACAACCCTACCCCGCATAGCAACAGGCACAACGAGCACGTGACGCCGGGACATGTTGTCCCACCTCATCAAAAGGCCCTGTCTGCACACCCAGGAACCGACCCGCGCCTCCCCTTCTTCGGGAGCGCCAACTTTCCGACGTAGCGTAAGTAGGGAGCTGTCGGACATCTGGAGGCGGCCCCACTCAATGAGGGGCAACGACAACAGCGAATCCCTCCCCGTGGGGGCGTCCTCTCCCGGGGTGTCAGTGGCGGCGAGCGCAACTCCCGGGGTGCCGGCGACCGGGGGTTTGCACCGCGCCGATCCCAACAAACATGTGCAGTCCGTGCACGGCGGCAACCGCGACAAGGCGTCCGCGTTTGAGTGTCGCAACCCCTTGCGGTAAATCGTCGTGAATTGGTAGTCTTGAAGGACCTCCAACCATCGGGACAATTGGCCCGATGGCTGTGCCACGCGCATAGCGTATTGTAGAGCCGCATGGTCCGTCCGGACCGTAAAATGACGGCCGTAAAGATACGGCCTGAATTGCTGTGTAAAAAACACAATGGCTAACAATTCACGACGAGTTACGCAATAGCGTTGTTCTGCGGGGGAAAGAACCCTACTACCGTAGGCGACCACCCGTTCAACCCCCCCGACCACCTGTGAGAGCACCCCCCCGATACCCGTATTGCTGGCGTCCGTGTCAAGCAAAAACGGTTGTGTGAAATCGGGGTAACACAAGGGGGGAGCCTGCACCAAGGCGTCACGGAGGGAGCAGAACGCAGCCTCCTCTTCCGCCCCCCAGTGAAACCTCACACCCTTAGCCGTCAAAGCGTGCAGGGGCTTGGCTATGGTGGCAAATTGCTTGACAAAACGACGGTAATAGGAGGCAAAACCAATGAAACTACGAACCTCCGTGACCGAGGTTGGCGTTGGCCATGAGCTGACGCAATGCGTCTTAGCAGGGTCCGTCGAGATCCCTGAACGACTCACGATATGGCCCAAATACCTGACCGATTCCCGAAGCAGAAAACATTTAGCCGGTTTAAATTTAAGCTTAGCGGAACGCATCCTGAGGAACACCGCTCTCAGTCGCTGGAGGTGCTCCTCGAAAGTCCGACTAAAGACGATGATATCGTCAAGATAAATCAAACAGGTATCCCATTGGAGGCCCGACAAAACCAATTCCATGAGTCTCTGGAACGTGGCGGGAGCGGAATGTAAGCCCATGGGCAAACGGTTGAATTCAAATAGGCCCCCAGGTGTCCGGAAAGCAGTTTTAGGTTTAGACTCGTTATCGAGTGGCAATTGCCAAAATCCAGAAAGCAGATCGAGTGTGGAAAAAAACTGCGCTCCCGCCAAGGCATCCAGCGACTCATCCATCCTGGGGAGCGGATACGCATCCGCCATCGAGATTTTGTTTAAGCGGCGGAAATCGACACAAAACCGCAAGGACCCGTCCTGTTTCTTTACTAGGACAATAGGAGCACCCCACGGACTAGAAGAGGGCGAAATGATATCGGCCGCCAACATATCATTAACCGCCGATTGCACATGTTCCTTCTCGGCTGGGCTGAGCCGGAAGGGATTCTGACGAATAGGGGCCGCGTCCCCTGTAGCTATGTGGTGGCGCAACAGGTCAGTGCAGCCGATATCGTACTTATGTTTGCTGAACACGTCAGCAAACTCGATGAGCAAACCCCTCAATGCTCCCAATTGCACCCCGGACAAGTTAGCAGAACCCGCACACAGCGAGTCCAACCACTCAGTCCCCTCATCACTTTGAGGATGCGACTTGACAGTGAAATCTGCTTGAGCCACGAGCCGTTCCTCAACGGGTAGCGGCGCGGCGTGAGCCAGCACCGTTCCCTGCACAATTACGGCCGGCCGCGACCCCGTATTCAGGACCATTACGAACGGCTCACTGTCCCCTCTCACCATGGTTTGAGCAACCGCTAAGTCGAGGCCCTTACTGGCTCTGTTTGACGGCCCCAACAGCACCCCCTGTGCCTCCGCACCCACCTCGAGTGGCTTCCTGAACCGAAGGGGTACTAACATTTGCGATCCCGGGGGCACCCGTACAGTGTGAGTCGCCAGCGCCTGCACCGTCGCACAAACCGTGCGCACTTTGGTAGGGCTCGACAAGAACGCAACCCGCCGACCTGACGGAAGCTCTATGCAGGCCTGATCTATAAGAATTTTGATGGGCATTTTGGACAAAAAGTCCGTACCTAGCAAACAGGGAACGGCCAGCGATGATGATACAAAAATAGGGCCCGCTAATTTAATGTCACCAATGCAAATAGTCGCCCGAATCTGGCCGATGATCCCCAGGGATCCCCCATTCGCCGCATAAAATGGCACGTCTACTGGCAGAAGGGGTCTACTTTGGACGGGAAGAATGTTATAAATAAGGTCCGAGATGATGGTGGCCGACGCACCCGTGTCAACAAGCACCCGGACCTCAACCCCGTCAATGAACCCCGTTACCACGGACGACCCGGCCGACGCAGCCACGATCCTGTGGGCCAATTCGGACCACTCGACTGCTTGCGGGCCGCGTACGGACCCCCCTCGCCGAATTGAACCCCCGGCACCCAGCCGCGAACCCCCCACCACGAAGCGGCGACCCGAATGTGCCGTGTTTGTGGACCGAACGTGTGAGGTGCCGCGACTTGCCGGGTTTTGTTGGGATGACTTGTGGCCCTGGTCGTCGTCCCGACGTGGTCCTGTGGCGCGCTGACGCGGGGCCCGGCACCCGGCTGCGACGTGACCCCGAAGGCCGCAGTTGTAGCAGACGACGGACGTCGTAGGTTTCGGTTGCTCCAGCTTGCGGGGCGAACGTGTGGGCGAACGACCTCCCGTTCTCCACTCCCCCGGACGCGATGCAGCGAAGGCCTGCTCCTGCACCGCAGCTGGCTGAGGTCCGGCGATCGTGGCGGCCAGTGCCGCGTTCCCCGCCCATTTGCAGACGACCCCCGGCTTGCGTTTGAGGACCTCGTACGCGTGAATGCTCGTGGCGATCGCCAGGGAGCAGATATCCATCTCGTCTGCCACGTTGATGGGGACCCCCAACTCGTGGGCCAACACCAGCAGCTGCTCCGTCACCATGGCGTCCTTCCCCTCCTTATCCATGCGGGGAAAAGCTGCGTCCGCCAAGGCGAGTAGTGCCGTGCGGTAGGCTAGCGTCGTTTCCCCAGCCACCTTCCGCCGATCGTAGAACTGGTGGCGACACGTGGAGGGTGGCCTGAACACCTTCGCCATCAGGTGTAGTGCGGCCTGGAGCGTAGAGCGGGACGACCTTGCAGCAGATGTGAAGGCTGCAAGCGCGTCGTCGTCAAGCATCGCTGGCAACGCACGCAGGGCAGTGGTGTCGGACCACCCCGACATCTCCTGATGAGCGAGGAACCTTCGTTGGAAGGCTCCCCAGTCGCCCCCATCCGCCTTGAACGCCGACAGCGCGGGCAATCTTTGCTGGAGGACCCGATCGTCGTCGACGTCGGAGAGATTTTCCCGCGCTCCGCTGGAGTTGTGTAAAATGTCGGCTCGGTTGTCAGGCGCAAAATGGAGGGCTCCGGCGCGCGCTGATGACGTGGGCTGCGCTGCGCGGAGGTGTCCGGCCACGTGGCGTCCGTCTTTCCCGCCAATCGGTGGCGGCCCCCCAAAAACGGCGGCAACTTCCAGACTTTTGGCGCGAAGCGCCTTTTGGCGGGAATCCTCCAACGTCGCTTCCTCCACGACCCCCGCAGCCGTTTTTCCGCTCGCCGGAACGGAGATGTCGGCCAAGACAGCGGCGGCGGCGAGTAGCAACTCCGCCAACCGGGAGTGCGCGTCCTGGAGGCTGGTGTCGGAGGCAAGCGGAGCGTCGGCCATCACCGCGAAGTGCTGCATCGGCGGCAACTCCTCGTCCTCTACTCCCGAGGTCGGTGTCCCCGGTACGCCGTCGTCATCCCGACCTCGCTCGTGGGTACGGGTAGTCTTCCTTGTGTCCATATTCCTTGAAGACAGGTTTACTTCTGACGCCAGTTGTAATGTAGTAACTCGGCGGGAGACGACTTCACGGGTAACACACTCTTTATTTTATCAAACTCGTTCACAGGTGACTAACACCTACTTTGTATCTCGGGTGACAAACACCCACTTAGTATCTCGGGTGACAAACACCCACTTAGTATCTCGGGTGACAAACACCCACTTAGCTACTTGGCGACTAACGCCCACTGAGCTACTCGGATGACCAACATCCACTTAGTATCTCGGGTGACAAACACCCACTTAGCTACTCGGCGACTAACGCCACTGAGCTACTCGGATGACCAACATCCACTTAGCTACTCGGCGACTAACGCCACTGAGCTACTCGGGACACTCCCTGCCCGGGGTATCCGTCTCGACTGTGGTTCCCCAGCCCGACCCACGGGGGCGTCGGACCCCGGGTCCCACAGCCTCGCCTCCGAGCCACACAGGGCCCCGGTCCCCACAAGGACGGCGGGACTAGGGGTCTCGTGGCACTAGGTCTTCAGCTCCGTCTTCGGGTCTTCAACTGGGTAACTCTCCCCGAGTGCTCTCGCGCGTCCCCCTTTATACCCCACCTGCGGACGTCGCTGCGAGCACCCACTTATTCGACCAATCGCTGGGCGCTGGCTACGATCCTCTTTTCCCACATCTCATCGTGCCTCACCACTCACGCCGCGCCGCCCCGTCATCTGTCACTCCCGGCGCGCGCGTCCACACCACGCCCACAACGCGTGCCCAACCCCGCACCCCGCGCCGCCCCGTGATCCATCACTGTCACAGTCGGCGCACGTCAATACCACCACTACATATACAAGCGCACGAGGTTCTTCAACGTAAACAGGGGGTCGTCTGCAACGCTGCCGTGGCCCCAGCTCCGGGCCCGGTTGTCACCGAACCCAAAGTCATCAGCCCACGAGAGGAGGCGTTCACCGCGGGACGACCAGGGGACTGGAGGTCGGGGGGTCGTTCGCCTCTGCGATCGGCCCGCAAGCTGGAGCAACCGAGATCTCCGACGACCCTCATCACGTGTTATAACTGCGGCCTCCGGGGCCACGTGGCGTCCGGTTGCCGCGCCCCACGTCAGCGCGCCATGGGACCTCGGCTGGACGACGACCAAGGCCCCAAGTCATCCCTACTTAACCCGGCAAGTCGCGGCACCTCACATGCTCGGCTCGCATGCTCGACACACAGGGGCCGTCGCGTTACGGCGGAGGAGAGCCGGTTAGGGTTTGGGGATTCGGTTCGGCGAGGGGGGTTCGGCCGGGACCGGGGAGACATTAAATGGTCGGAGTTGGGGCACAGAATAGTAGCTGCCTCAGAGGGTTCATCCGTTGTTACGGGATCTATTGATGGGGTCGAGGTCAGGCTGTTAGTGGACACGGGGGCGTCGGCGACTATTATATCGGACCTAATTTACAACATCCTACCAGTCCAATGTCGTCCGCTGCTTCCAGTGGATGTGCCATTTTACGCCGCTAATGGGGGATCATTGGGCATTATCGGTCAGATTAGGGCGTCCATTTGCATTGGAGACATCAAATTGTCGGGACCCGTTTTCGTTTCGTCCTCTTTGGCGGTTCCTTGTCTATTGGGCACTGATTTTTTGGCAAGAATGCCCATTAAAATTCTCATTGATCAGCGTTGCATTGAACTACCATCGGGTCGCCGCATTTCATTTTTGACGAACCCTACTGAGATTCGAACGGCGTGCGCTACGATACAAGCGTTGGCGACGCAGACCGTGCACGTACCCCCGGGTTCACAGATGTTAATTCCCCTCCGGTTGCGGAAACCGTGGGTAGGGGAGACCTTGGAACAAGGCATGCTGTTGGGTCCTTCTAATAGGGCTGTCGGAGGTCTCGATTTGTCGGTGGCGCACACTTTGGTTAGGGCTGACAGGGATCCGTTTGTGATGGTTTTAAACGCGGGGTCGTGGCCGGCCGTCATTCAGCAGGGCACCGTGCTAGCTCACGCGGCGCGGGTCCCTGCGGAAGAGCGGCTGGTCGCGCAGGTTGATCCGAGCCCCACGCGGAACATCAAACCAAAGGAGGACCTTGAATGGGTCGATTCGCTGTGCGCGGACTCGGACGATTTGTCAGGGGTGCAGTTGGGTGCGCTGCGCGAGTTGCTGATAGAATTTTCTGATGTATTCAGCAAACATAAGTATGACATTGGGTGCACGGACCTGTTACGCCACCACATTGAAACGGGCGATGCGGCACCGATCAGGGAAAACCCTTTCCGACTGAGTCCTGCTGAGAAGGAACATGTCCAGTCGGCCGTCAACGATATGCTAGAAGCTGACATTATTTCGCCTTCTTCCAGTCCTTGGGGAGCACCTATTGTGCTGGTTAAAAAGCAGGACGGGTCCCTGCGATTTTGCGTTGATTTCCGTCGCCTGAATAAGATCTCTGTGGCTGACGCGTATCCGCTCCCCAGGATGGACGAGTCCCTCGATGCATTGTCCGGGGCGCGATATTTTTCGACTCTTGATTTATTATCGGGATTCTGGCAGTTGCCACTCGACGAAGAGTCTAAACCTAAGACAGCATTTCGGACTCCAGGGGGCCTGTTTCAGTTTAACCGGTTACCCATGGGACTTCACTCCTCTCCTGTGACGTTTCAGCGCCTTATGGAGTTGGTTTTGTCGGGCTTGCAATGGGATACGTGCTTAATTTACCTTGACGATGTCATTGTGTTCAGTAGAACGTTTGAGGAACACCTCCAGCGATTGAGAGGGGTGTTCTTGCGTACGCGATCGGCTAAATTAAAGTTTAAACCAGCCAAATGCCACCTTCTGCGTAAGTCCGTTAGATACTTGGGTCACAATGTGGACTCTTCGGGAATTTCTACCGATCCCGCAAAAACGGACTGTGTCAGTTCATGGCCGACGCCCACGTCAGTTTCAGACGTGCGCAGTTTCATCGGGTTTGCTTCGTATTATCGCCGATTCGTTGAGCATTTTGCCACCATTGCAAAACCCTTGCACGCTCTAACGGCAAAAGAAGTGAAGTTCCGATGGGGACCGGAGGAGGAGGCCGCGTTCTGCTCCCTCCGTGACGCCTTGGTGGGTGCCCCACCCTTGCACTATCCTGATTTTGCGAGTCCCTTCTTGCTGGACACGGATGCTAGCAACACGGGCATTGGGGGGGTGCTATCCCAAGTCGTTGGGGGAGTCGAAAGGGTGGTCGCCTACGGTAGCAGGGTGTTGTCGCCGGCAGAGCAGCGCTACTGCGTCACCCGTCGTGAGCTGCTTGCCATAGTTTTTTTTGTACAACAATTCAGACCCTATCTCTATGGTCGTCACTTTACGGTCCGGACGGATCACGCGGCGCTCCAGTATTCATTGAGGGTCGCCCAACCCTCGGGTCAATTGTCACGGTGGTTGGAAGTCCTTCAGGACTATCAGTTCACGACTACATACCGTAAGGGGTTGCGACACACAAATGCCGATGCACTGTCGCGATTGTTGCCTTGTCACAAATGTGCGTGCTTGTCGGGATCGGCTCGTTGTAAACCGCCGGTTGCGGAAGGTATGGGGGCATTGGTCGCGACCGCGGGGGCGCCGATTGGGGATGTTCCCGCTACCCCAGGGGGTGAGGACTCGCTGCTCTCGCTGCCGCTGATTGAGTGGGGCCGTCTCCAAATGGCGGACAGCTCCCTGCTAGCATTGCGCCGCAGGGTGGGGGGGTCCGAAGAGGCCCAGGAGCGGACTGGCTCCTACGTACTTAAGAAGGGCCTGTTGATGAGATGGGACAGTTTGTCCCGGCGGCACGCACTTGTGGTGCCTTCCGCTGTGAGGGGGAAGGTTGTCTTGGCCGCACACGAATGCCTCTTGCATTTGGGAGTAAACAAAACGCTTGCCCTGCTGTAGCGTGACTATTATTGGCCGGGGATGGGGAGTGACGTGGTGAATATTCTGAAGGGATGTGTTGAGTGCGCCAGACGGAAACCACCGCCTGTGGCAGCTAATCCACCGCTGCAATCTATTCAGGTCTCGCGCACTAACGAGCTCGTTGTGCTCGATATTCTGGGGCCTTTTCCAGTCACGCCAAGGGGTAACAAGTACCTGTTGGTGGGGGTCGAATATTTTACCCGGTGGCCTATGGCGTGGCCACTCGCCAACCAGTCGGCGGCGGCTGTGACGGACGCCTTTGTCCAGGGCTACGTCCTGGACAAGGGGGCTCCCGAACGCCTGCTGACGGACCAGGGAAAATTTTTTTCTAGTAAATTGCTGCAAGAGGTGTGCGACCTGTTGGGCACTAAGAAGGTGCGTACCTCCCCGTACCACCCGCAGACGGACGGGATGGTGGAGAGACTCCACAGAACTTTGACTTCTATGCTGTGCCAGCAGGTGTGTGAGGCACATGTTGATTGGGACCTGCAGGTCCCGGGAGTCCTCGCCGCTTATAGAATGGCCCCCCATGCAGCAACGGGATTTTCCCCATTCTATCTGATGTACGGTCGGGAAGCCGACCCGCCCATGGAAACGCAGCTGGGCCTGTCCGCACCACGACCTAATTCGAAATTGGCAGAGCATATTAAATTTAACATTTGTAAGCTGACGGAGGCAAGGGAGGCCGCACGTCTTAATTCGCGGGCTCGCCAAATTGCAAACGAGCGGTTGTGTGCACGAAAGGTGTCCGTGCACAACTGGAAACCAGGTGACAGGGCCTGGCTGCATTGCCCTCAGGCACCTTTGGCTACGTCGCCTAAATTGTTGAAGCCATGGCGGGGACCAGTGGAGGTCGTGCGGGTTGCACGCCCCCAGTGCGTTCAGATAAAGTGGGGAAAGCGCCGTTGGTACGTCCACCCATCCCGACTGAAACCGTTCTCGCCTCCATATGGCCTCCCCTTGTGTTATGAGGGCCGAGCATGTGACGTGTCCGACGACCCGGAGGGGGAAATGTCTCTGCCTGATCCTCACATGTCTCCGCCTGATCCGCTCCCAGGTGTCTCGGAACTGACAGCTGCCGACCACCGGCGGCCGGATCTTCGCGGCGGGGCCGGTCCTTCCAGGCCCAATCCGCGCCGTCTGGAGCAGTCGGAGCCACCGGACGGTCGTCAGCGTCCCGTCCCATACGACGAACCGGCCAGACGGACTCGCGCTAGGTCGCGCTACTTTTTGTGACCTACCACGTGAGGAGTCGAGGCAGCCGGAGCGCCTGGTCACTGCGTTAGTCGCAGAGACGCTTGGCATGTTCGTTTTCTGGAATTCGCTTTTATTGTGTTGTTCGTCGGGCTGTATATAGCTTCTTATCTAGGTGGTGTGTGTGTTGTTGTTGATTTTTGTTGTGTTGGTTATCGATTGTACATAGGTTGTTGTTGTTGTGTTATTGTTGTGTTACGGGGCACACTGGGGGGGGGGGGGGGGGGTTGCTGTGTTAACGTTGTGTTGTGTTGTTGTTAGCAGCCGGGCCGGCTGCGAGCTATGTGGGAGGGGGTGATGTAGTGGTGATACGCGCTGGGATAGGGATCGTGTGCCAGCGCGTAGTGATTGGCTGTGTGTGTTGGTGACGCGCACTGACGGTGAGGGATCAGGGGCAGCGCGGGGTCGGAGGTTATGTGGTTGTGATTGGCTGTGTGCCAGTGACGTGCTGAGAGGGAGTGATCGGGTAGCAGCACGGCGTGATGGGTTGTGTGATGGAAACACGCGCTGGGAGAAAAGGGATCGTAGGAACAGCGCGTCGTGATTGGTTAGCTAAGGAGCGATGCTCACGTCGAAGTCCGCATCCGCTCCGTCTCCCGGGAGCCGGGACTATATAAGGGGATGCACACAGGCGAACGGGGAGAGATGTAACCAGTGAAGACTGAAGACGGAGAGGAAGAGATAGGGCCTGCGGTACCTAGTCCCGCTGTCCTATAGGGACCGGAACTCTGTGTAGCCCGAGGCGTAGTGCAGTGTGAGCCTGCAGTGTGAGCATGCGGTGTGAGCATGCAGAGTGTGTAGCCAGGGACATAGGGTCTACACGAGCTAAGTGAAGAGTGTGTAGCCAGGGACATAGGGTCTACACGAGCTAAGTGAAGAGTGTGTAGCCAGGGACATAGGGTCTACACGAGCTAAGTGAAGAGTGTGTAGCCAGGGACATAGGGTCTACACGAGCTAAGTGAAGAGTGTGTAGCCAGGGACATAGGGTCTACACGAGCTAAGTGAAGTGTGTGTAGCCAGAGGCATAGTGTCTACACGAGCTAAGCGAAGTGTGTGTGTAGCGAGAGGCATAGCGTCTTCACGAGTTAGGAGGAGTGCGTAGTCAGAAGAATAGAGACCACACGTTGTGTCGAGACCGTAGTCGGAAGAAGAGAGACCACACGTTGTATCGTGACAAGTCAAGATTTAATAAAAAGTGTGTTACCCGTCAAGAAGTTTCCTGCCGTCATTTCCCATACTTCATATGTATGTGTGAGTCGATACGTGTGTGTAACTCTATATGTGCGTGCATTAATTTGTGTAACTACATGTGTGTGTCTAAAGTCGATGTCTGTGTATGTGAGTGCATGTGTGTGTCTGCCTTTTTTGCCCGGGCAACGCTGGGTACTTACCGCTAGTATATTATAAAAGGACATTTGATTCAATTTCATCTGAGTTGCCACAATCTCTACAGACTGACGATAAAAATATTGAACATATTACAACTGTGATATAGATGTAATAAAGTAACAGCATGAAATGAAATCTGAAAAAAAAAATGGTTAGGAATCTTCAAGGCTATTCACTGTCACACGAGAAGATATCGATTAAAAATATAAATTGTAAAAATATAGACATATGAATGGTGAATGCACCGTCTCATATTTGCAAACAGTCATTAATGCATTGACAGGAATGAACGTCAGAAAATGATTGACTTAAACATAACTGAATACATGGGGCAAAAATCTAATTTGAGCATTTAAATGTCACGAACAAAATGAGAGAGTTTATCTTTATTTATATCGACGGGTTAATTTGAACGTAACATTAACCATTTCTTATGCATGTTTGTGTTTCTTGTAGTGTCCGTGTGAGAGCAATAATGTTTTTTTTTTACAATCCACTCCTGGTTTAGAGTCTTTATCTTCAACTCTTCGTTGTAATTCTTACAAAAATACCCTCCGAATGTATAAATCATCTCAATGCACTCCATATCAATGTGCTGTCCAAACATTGACACTTGCCATTATTGATGGAAAAGGAGTTGCAATCATAATTAAATATATTTCCGCGCATTAAACTATTAAGGCAGCAAAAATGGCAATGATTGGTGAATGTCAAATGGTAACCTTAATTTAGGAATTGTACACAGATTTTATAGCATATTATTCCATATACCTGAGTGGAATATATTTTTTTATGGTTCCGGATGGCAAATTCGAAGACGTAAATAACAGCAACATGTGACACGTATAGCACCTGTGGAAAATGTGAACGTAGAATGATCCATGACGAGACCGAGACCGATTTACTCTAGTCAAGACCCAGGAATTCTAGATTTGAAGCTTTCGTGACTGCAAGGAATCATATTCTTAGATTTTTTCGGTAAAGTCACGTAGGTAAAACATCAAAATTAATGAAAATAAAATAAAACAAAAATCACGACGTTTCGGAGGCAACACAAGTCTCCGTCATCAGGTGGGACCGTCACAGCCGAATTAGCTGCATCAAGTGGTGCAGCTAATTCGGCTGTGACGGTCCCACCTGATGACGGAGACTTGTGTTGCCTCCGAAACGTCGTGATTTTTGTTTTATTTTATTTTCATTAATTTTGATGTTTTACCTACGTGACTTTACCGAAAAAACCTAAGAATAAGACCCAGGAAGTGTGATCAATTGCTGAATCAAAAGTATAACTCTTTTCCAAAAGGTGCAAGAGACATGATTACATTTTTTTCACCCACTTATCCAAATTTATTTTCTGTCCCAACTATAGTGATGGATAATATTTGCCTATTGGTATAAGTATACACTGTCTATTTAATTCGTTGTGTCACTGTTCATGTCGTGATCTTTATAATGACACCACCCCTTGAGTTATACAGCTAACTTAGACAAATTCCACAAGTGACGCCATTAAGGTATCTAAAGCTTAGGGGGTAAACAGTGTCGAGTGGAGGAGAGGATTTTGTTTTCTTTGCATGCATTGTTGAATCCCGAAATGTATTACAACTAATATATAGAGCAGAAATTAGGCCAAAGTTGGATTTTTCAAAATTAAATCCGGGATTGAACACCAAGTTACATCAATACACGACGTACTTCAATGTAAAGTCGTAATTTCGATTGATGATTCAGCACGCACTGTTTTACGCCACTCACTCACGGAATCCATAGTTCAGTCGTTTATGTATCACTCTTCATTCACTGTTACCACGAGTCATGTTGAAATCAAAGCACGGAATTAATGTCATGACCAATGTTGACGACTACCTCTAACAGTCTGAAAGCGTGGTCTCATTGATGTGTTCAACCAACATACTGCGAGTCCGAATATTTTTTTTCTGATTTATTCCGTGACATTCTTGACTTTGAAATTCCCTCCTAGCACAGCTTTTACCAAGTTCCCGAATCTAGTTCAGTTTATTAAGCTCATAACCTCTGCTCTCTTGTGAATTCAATCACGTCCTATTTTAAACTTTTGTTTCTTTGCTCAGCAACCATGTTAAAATGAACACAGCATTAATGAGCTCTGCATACAAATGCATATACATGATTAATTCAGGTTGATGCTACTGTCTACTGAGCACACATTTAAAAAAAACTGCAGCTAGATATGTAGGACTTGAGAAACGCGCGTCACGCGTTGGATTGAGATGCGTGCACGCGGCGGACAGTGAGGGCAAACGGGGACACAGGGCGCGGAGCGACTTTCTGTTGTTGTTGTACCAATTAAGGTGGCAGGGTAGTTAAGGGGGGCCTGCAGGTGGCCGGGGGTAATCGAGGACGCAGGCCGGTTATTGGACGAGAGGTATGGGTGTCTGAGATTGGCGCCGCGGGTCTACAACAACAACACCACGTGGGACTGGGGGCTGGGGGCGAGTAGCGAAGCGGGGGATGGTCCAATAAATTAAGTGGAAATGGTTCAGGGATGAAGGCGGAGAGCGTGAGGAGAAACGGGGGTTGGTGCCGGGGGCGAGAGACGAACAGATGGAAGGATGGAGCAGCAGACAAAGCGAGTATAGTATAAGGTAGCAGTGGACAAGAGAATACGGGGTATGGTAGCAGTGGATAGAGAGAATACAGATAGATTAGCAGTGGACGGAGCGAGTACAGTATAGGGTAGCAGCGGAGCAACGGACCTTGGTGGAGAGAGCTACGAAGGAGTGGGACGGCAGAGAGAACAAAGAGCGACCGAGCTGGAGAGAGAGAGCAGAGAGGAGGGTCGCTGGAGGAGAGGAGCAGAAGGAGAGCGAGCGAAGCCAGAGGAGCGAGCGAGCAGAGGGGCATTGAGTGATGTTGATGGGGAGTTGTGAGTTGACAAGTACGGAGGGACATTGAGTGATGCCGACGGAGGAAATGTGAAACCATACGAGTTAATAAAGAACCGAGAAAGACAAAGAAGCTGTCGCGTCAGTAAGAGTCCTACACATATAAATGAACATACACCAATGTACCAGCCACACCTCATTGCCCCCAAGCTGAACAGCAGGTTGTTCGTGTTTCATACCCCCCCCCATCACCAAGCTCGCATCTACCCAGCTCGAGCCTTACTCATTTAGCACACAAGTCGCGCGTTTATCCATTTTATAGTTAATTAATTATATAATGAAGGAAACAGTTAATGGTCATGTCAGTGCGATTGAGACTGTTATAACACTTTTCATGATCTGGTTTTGGAACGTCGTCAATGATAGTACCTACAGTGATGATCCATTGACTGTTTTGCCACAGGAACAGATTTAGAATGACAATGAGAGAACACAGACCAAACTTGAATGAAAACATTTAAATGAACATAATGACCATTTTATTTGCTAAATATTAAATAGTGGCCCTAAAAGATTGAATACTAATGCAGAAAAAACACAATGAAAACAATATGGTAGAAACATTCCATGCACAAACATTGAAAAACTCTAGATATAAAATATAAATATATAACAGGAGCGGGTTCTAAATGTCATACTTTAATTGGAAACAACTGCCCGTTCAAGTAAGAATGAAGGATATCATCTGGACTAGATTCCACAACTATGGACATGATCAAAAATCATAAAACGACATTATGAACTTCTATATCCTCGAATAAACACAGTTTTAGATAATATTATTCTGAGCTAATATATATTATAAAAGGGCATTTGATTCAATTTCATCTGAGTTGCCACAATCTCTACAGCCTGAAGATAAAAATATTGAACATATTACAACTGTGATATAGATGTAATAAAGTAACAGCATGAAATTAAATCTGAAAAAAAATGGTCAGGAATCTTCAAGGCTATTCACTGTCACACGAGAAGATATCGATTAAAAATTTAAATTGTAAAAATATAGACATATGAATGGTGAATGCACCGCCTCATATTTGCAAACAGTCATTAATGCATTAACAGGAATGACCGTCAGAAAATGATTGACTTAAACATAACTGAATACATGGGGCAAAAATAAAATTTGAGAGTTTAAATGTCATGAACAAGATGAGAGATTCCAAAGAACACAGGATGAGATGTTACTATCCTTTGTGCAAGCACTTCCAAGAGTTCATGAACAGTGAGCCTGGTGAAATTTGGGGAGCGCATCGTCAGTAGTGACCATTTGGTTCCTAGGGTGTTTCGGCCTTTCATACTATACACCCTCCCCAAAGGCGGCCAGCGACAGGGTGATCAATCCTACGCTTGCGTCCCATTCCCAATTACTCATACGAGTTGACTTGTTGTTGATAGCCAACATCCCATGGGACTATGCATGGCAGGGGCGTCCTCCTCCCTGAGTCAAGCATTGTTGACTGCATACCTCCTGGCCCTCTCACTTTGGGGCCCAGCTGGGGTCTTTCCTCTTCATCCAGAGCCACTGACTGCTGCCTTCTGCCGCTTCCGATACAGCTCTGATTGACGAACGCTGGCTCTGGCCCTTAATTCCCAGTTCTCTAAGCAGTCTGGTAGTAGATGTTGCCACAAAACCTCTGCAGCCCACCTCCACTGGTCGGACTTCTGTGTTCCAGCCAGAGGTGTGGACTCGAGTCATGTGACTTGGACTCGAGTCAGACTCGAGTCATGAATTTGATGACTTGCGACTCGACTTGGACTTGCATAACAATGACTTTGTCCCACCTATGAGATGTGGACTCGAGTCATGTGACTTGGACTCGAGTCAGACTCGAGTCATGAATTTGATGACTTGCGACTCGACTTGGACTTGCATAACAATGACTTTGTCCCACCTCTGGTTCCAGCCATGATGCCGTGCTTCGGCAGCTAGATCAGCATAGCGCAGATGGTTTCGCTCATAAGCCTCATCTACTGAGTCCTTCCAGGGCACTGTGAGCTCAATGATGAAGACCTTCTTGATCGAACGTGACCAGAGCACCATGTCAGGTCTTAGGGTGGTGGTTGCGATCTCCGGAGGAAACACAAGTTGCCGGCCAATGTCAGCTAGCATTTTCCAGTCGCGGGCCAAGCGCAGCTGGTCTCGCTCTATTGGTGTAGAGCCGCTCTTCGGTGGTTTAGCCCCTTCGCGGACAAAGGTCGTCCGTAAGGGGTGTGATGCTGCTGGGGGTGGTAGGGAGTTGGTGGCAGCTCGCTTGTCCTCCAGGGCGGACGCAAGGTTTTAAGGACTTGGTTGTGACGCCAAGTGTAGCGTCCTTGGGTGAGGCTTGTTTTACACCCTGTGAGAATGTGCCTGAGGTTGGCTGGCATGGAACAGAGGGCACAGTCCGGATCTTCACCATACCATTGGTGAAGATTAACTGGTGTTGGAAAGATGTCATATGTTGCTCTGATGGAAAAGCTCAACCGCCTCGCTTCCATGGCCCACAGATCCTTCCAGCTGATCTTCCTCTTCTCCACACTGTCCCATCGAGTCCACTGTCCTTGTTTGGCAAGAGAGACTGCCTTGGCCCACCTTGCAGCCTCCTCCTGATGGCGTACTTCCTGCACTACCATCTTCCGCCGCTCTGGTGCAGTGGCCTTACTCCAAGCAGCACGGCTAGTTAGCCCAAGGCCTCGTCTCCCTTGCTGAACATGACCCACAATGTCAGCATGTCTGAGGGCTGCTGGTGCCACCTGGACTGCTTTTCCTGGCCTCCATTTGCGCCCAGTTGCCAAGGTCGGCGCGTTGTTGCTCACCACTGGGTCTCGAGATTCATTCAGTGTCATCTGGAGCCTGGTTTTTGCACACTTGAATTCCTCGGTTAGACTGGTGAGGGGCAGCTTGAGGACACCATCTCCATAGAGGCCTATGGTGGTAAGGCATCGTGGAACTCCGAGCCACTTCTTTAAGTAGGTCGTGGCTCCTCTTTCCATCTTCTCCACTGTTGAGATTGGAACCTCATACACTGCTAGGGGCCACAACACCCGGGGTAGGAGACCAAACTGCAGACACCAGGCCTTTAACTTTCCAGGTAGCTGGGTGTTGTCGATGGACTGTAGGCTACTACTGATGTCTTTGCGCAGCTGTTGCACCTGGTCTTTGTCCTTCAGGCTTGCATCATACCACCTTCCAAGGCTTTTTACCAGCTGCTCACACACTGTTGGGATTTGGTCATCTCCGATGAAGAATTTCAGGTCACAGAGTACTCCCTTCACAATCGAGATGCTGCGTGACTTGGATGGTTTAATCTTCATACGGGCCCAGCTGATGTTCTCCTCGAGTTTTCTGAGCAGTCTCCTGGTGCATGGGACAGTGGTGGTCAATGTTGTAATGTCGTCCATGTAGGCTCTGAGTGGAGGGAGGCGAAAACCAGAGTCGACTCGCTGTCCACCAGCAACCCATTTTGAGGATCTGATGATAACCTCCATTGCCATTATGAATGCCAATGGAGAAATGGTACATCCCGCCATTATACCTACATTCAGGCATTGCCATGAGGTGGTGAACTCTGAGGTGGTGAAGCAGAACTGCAGATCCTGAAAGTACGACTTCACCAGGGTTGTGATGGTGTCCGGTATGTGGAAAAATCTGAAGGCAGACCACAGGAGTTCATGGGGCACAGAGCCAAATGCATTGGCGAGGTCGAGGAAGACTACATGGAGGTCCCTTTTCTCCACCTTGGCCATTTGGATCTGGTGCCAGATCATGCTGGAATGTTCCAAGCAGCCAGAGAACCCTGATATTCCTGCCTTCTGTACAGATGTATCGACGTACGCATTCCTTTGCAGGTACTCGGCCATCCTCTGGGCAATGATCCTAAAGAAGATTTTACCCTCGACATTCAGTAAGGAGATTGGGCGGAATTGGCTGATGTTCACTGCATCCTTCTCCTTAGGGATCAGGACCCCGCCTGCCCTACGCCACACTTTGGGTATTATCTTCTTTTGCCAAGCTGTTCTCATAAGCCTCCAGAGGAACCTCAGGACGTCTGGTGCGTTCTTATACACTTTGTACGGGACTCCATTTGGCCCCGGGGCTTATGCTGTTCTTGCCCTTCGAACTGTGTTTTCCACCTCTTTCCATGTCGGAGGGCTGGTCTCAATATGATGTTCCGGTGGTTCAATGGGTGGGATATCTGATGGGATGGCCAGATGTTCATGTCGCTTTGAGTCAAAGTTTGTTGTTCTCAGGTGCTCTTCTAGGTCTTTCTTTGTTGTTTTTAGAACTCCACTTTTTTCCTTCGTGAAGAGACTTTTAAGGAACTTGAAGGGATCTTTATAGAATCGAGTTCTAGTTTGTTCTTTCTTCCTTCTGCGCTTCCGTAGGTTCTCTGCTCTACGGAGGGATGCCAACCGGGTTTTGATGTCAGCCTGAAGTGCCTCTATGCCCTCCTTTTCCACTTCCGAGGCTTTCTTCCACTGTTTCTTAAGCTGTCTCCTTTCTTGAACGAGGCGCTTGATATCTTGTTGCCTCCTGGAAACTGGTGGGGTTGGAACCTTTCTCCCGCCTTTTGCCTCTTGCACTCCAAAGCTTTCTGCCCCGTACTCATAGATGATGTCCCCCATCCTCTCCAACTTCTTCTCCACTGTGCCTCGAAGATTCTCGAGGGTCAAGATAAGGTCAGTATTCACTGTTTCCCACAACTTCTTGTCACTGGCGCCAGGCCACTTCACATACGGTCTGTGCCCTGGTAGTCTCCTCTCGATTGCAGGTCTCGGAGGCTGGGTGAGTTCCACTCCTGTTGTTGGTTCCACCTCAGTTGTTACTTCGGTGCTTGAGTTTACGTCCTCCATGACAGTGGTACTGATGCACTGCAAACTATGGTTTGCGTCCAGTTGCTGTGCTTCATTCGACTGATTTGACCGCTTACGCAGAAAGTAATCAATGCGAGGCCTCTGTCTCTCTTTACCCAAACACCCCTTCTTCCCCTGGTGGATCATCAACCCATGGTGTGATGTAACTTTCCTCCAACCACAGACACATACCTGCATCTGTTTGTGGCCTGCTGTTGCAGCGGAACTTGTGACAGTTGCTGTGGTGTTCTCTTGTGCTGTGCTCTCATTACTCGTAGTCGTTTCCGGTCCAGTCGTTACCATGTTGTCAGTCGATGAGTCATCTTCCGCCCCCGCTCTCGCAGACTCTAGGGGTATTCTCGTATGTTGACTTTCTGTAGCTAAATCGGGTGTTTCCAACATACTGCGAAGCATGGGAAACTACAGAAAGAGAGTTTAACTTTATTCATATCGACAGATTAATTTGAGCGTAACATTTACCATTTCTTATGCATGTTTGTGTTTCTTGTAGTGTCCGTGTGAGTGCAATAATGTTTTTTTTACAATCCACCCCTGGTTTAGAGTCTTTATCTTCAACTCTTCGTTGTAATTCTTACAAAAATACCCTTCGAATGTATAAATCATCTCAATGTACTCCATATCAAGGTGCTGTCCAAACATTGACACATGCCATTATTGATGGAAAAGGAGTTGCAATCATAATTAAATATATTTCGGCGCATTAAACCATTCAGGCAGCAAAAATGACGATGATTGGTGAATGTCAAATGGTAACCTTAATTTAGGAATTGTACACAGATTTTATAGCATATTATTCCATATACCTGAGTGGAATATCTTTTTTTATGGTTCCGGATGGCAAATTCAAAGACGTAAATAACAGCAACATGTGACACGTATAGCACCTGTGGAAAATGTGAACGTAGAATGATCCATGACGAGACCGATTTACTCTAGTCAAGACCCAGGAAGTGTGATCAATTGCTGAATCAAAAGTATAACTCTTTTCCAAAAGGTGCAAGGGACATGATTACATTATTTTCACCCACTTATCCAAATTTATTTTCTGTCACAACTATAGTGATGGATAATATTTGCCTATTGGTATAAGTATACACTGTCTATTTAATTCGTTGTGTCACTGTTCATGCCGTGATCTTTATAATGACACCACCCCTTGAGTTATACAGCTAACTTAGACAAATTCCACAAGTGACGCCATTAAGGTATCTAAAGCCTAGGGGGTAAACAGTGTCAAGTGGAGGAGAGGATTTTGTTTTCTTTGCATGCATTGTTGAATCCCGAAATGTATTACAACTAATATATAGAGCAGAAATTAGGCCAAAGTTGGATTTTTCAAAATTAAATCCGGGATTGAACACCAAGTTACATCAATACACGACGTACTTCAATGTAAAGCCGTAATTTCGATTGATGATCCAGCACGCACTGTTTTACGCCACTCACTCACTGAATCCATAGTTCAGTCGTTTATGTATCACTCTTCATTCACTGTTACCACGAGTCATGTTGAAATCAAAGCACGGAATTAATTTCATGACCAATGTTGACGACTACCTCTACCAGTCTGAAAGCGTGGTCTCATTTAAGTGTTCAACCAACATACTGCGAGTCCGAATATTTTTTTTTCTGATTCATTCCGTGACATTCTTGACTTTGAAATTCCCTCCTAGCACAGCTTTTACCAAGTTCCCGAATCGAGTTCAGTTTATTAAGCTCATAACCTCTGCTCTCTTGTGAATTCAATCACGTCCTATTTTAAACTTTTGTTTCTTTGCTCAGCAACCATGTTAAAATGAACACAGCATTAATGAGCTCTGTATACAAATGCATATACATGATTAATTCAGGTTGATGCTACTGTCTACTGAGCACACATTTAAAAAAAACTGCAGCTAGATATGTAGGACTTGAAAAACGCGCGTCACGCGTTGGATTGAGATGCGTGCACGCGGCGGACAGTGAGGGCAAACGGGGACACAGGGCGCGGAGCGACTTTCTGTTGTTGTTGTACCAATTAAGGTGGCAGGGTAGTTAAGGGGAGGATGCAGGTGGCCGGGGGTAATCGAGGACGCAGGCCGGTGATTGGACGAGAGGTATGGGTGTCTGAGATTGGCGCCGCGGGTCTACAACAACAACACCACGTGGGACTGGGGGCTGGGGGCGAGTAGCGAAGCGGGGGATGGTCCAATAAATTAAGTGGAATTGGTTCAGGGATAAAGGCGGAGAGCGTGGGGAGAAACGGGGGTTGGTGCCGGGGGTGAGAGACGAACAGATGGAAGGATGGAGTAGCAGACAAAGCGAGTATAGTATAAGGTCGCAGTGGACAAGAAAATACAGGGTATGGTAGCAGTGGATAGAGAGAATACAGATAGATTAGCAGTGGACGGAGCGAGTACAGTATAGGGTAGCAGCGGAGCAACGGACCTTGGTGGAGAGAGCTACGAAGGAGTGGGACGGCAGAGAGAGCAAAGAGCGACCGAGCTGGAGAGAAAGAGAGATAAGAGAGGAGGGTCGCTGGAGGAGAGGAGCAGAAGGAGAGCGAGCAAAGCCAGAGGAGCGAGCGAGCAGAGGGGCATTGAGTGATGTTGATGGGGAGTTGTGAGTTGACAAGTACGGAGGGACATTGAGTGATGCCGACGGAGGAGATGTGAAACCATACGAGTTAATAAAGAACCGAGAAAGACAAAGCAGCTGTCGCGTCAGTAAGAGTCCTACAGATATAAATGAACAGACAACAATGTCCCAGCCACACCTCATTTGCCCCCAAGCTGAACAGCAGGTTGCTCGTGTTTAATACCCCCCCCCATCACCAAGCTCGCATCTACCCAGCTCGAGCCTTACTCATTTAACACACAAGTCGCGCTTTTATCCATGTCATAGTTAATTAATTATATAATGAAGGAAACAGTTAATGTTCATGTCAGTGCGATTGAGACTGTTATGACACTTTTCATGATCTGGTTTTGGCACGTCGTCAATGATAGTACCTACAGTGATGATCCATTGACTGTTTTGCCACAGGAACAGATTTAGAATGACAATGAGAGAACACAGAACAAACTTGAATGAAAACATTTAAATGAACATAATGACCATATTATTTGCTAAATATCAAATAGTGGCCCTAAAATATTGAATACTAATGCAGAAAAAACACAATGAAAACAATTTGGTAGAAACATTCCATGCACAAACATTGAAAAATGCTTGATATAAAATATAAATATATAACAGGAGCGGGTTCTAGATGTCATACTTTAATTGGAAACAACTGCCCGTTCAAGTAAGAATAAAGGATATCATCTGGACTAGATTCCACAACTATGGACATGATCAAAAATCATAAAACGACATTATGAGCTTCTATATCCTCGAATGAACACAGTTTTAGATAATATTATTCTGAGCTAGTATCTAACCTATATAATTCCTTTTTTGTCTATCTGTCTGTCTATCTGTCTGTCCGTCCGTCTGCGTACGCTCCCTTGCGGGGGATGTAGCTCTCGGACCGTGGGGTTCGGCGAGATTAAATTTTGCAGGTGGGCACGCCCCCGGCCCCGCGGTAAACTTAGGCATTTCCGATTTTTCGTCTCTAAACTTTAAATCGGACCGATTATCGATTTAGTGCGATTTCTCTTTATTTATTTATTTAAAGCTTTATTTATTTATTTAATATTGCCGACCGGCGCGGACCACGGCGGTTGCCCCTGGCAACGGGTAGCAACGCGTTTGCTGCGGGGTGGACGCCATTTTGAATTCCCGTTATAAATATGCGCACGCATTAACACGCGACTCTGAGGTAAATTCATCAAAGTTTCACGTCCTCTTCACTTCCCCCCCCCCCACCCCAATGTGTGCAATTACTATTATAGGGTCGGTAGATAATACAATTATAGCGATTAGACAGTATTATTGTAGCGCGGGGGGGGGGGGGGGGGGGGTAACGGCCCCAGTACCCAGCCTCAACGGGGTAAGCAATCTAGGCGAGGCCGGAGGCTCTGCACGGTACTAGGCCTCGACACCCCACCCGTGTCAAGCGACGACTTTGTGGTATAAACTCGATATACCCGGCGTTGCCCGGGGGGAAAATACATTTAAAATCTTCTGAAAACTTTAAAACATTACATACCAATGAAAATACAACTGTGTAATTACTTTTAAACCCGACGCGCCAAGAATCGATTCTCTGAATCGCGCAAAGGAATCGAAGGTTGTAGATTCCTTTACATTCGGACGATTCCCGTTTACTATAAGTTGGTTAAAGTCGATATAAACTGCTACAAACGGGAAATATCCGGCGTTGACCGGGGCAAAAATGTAATTAAAAACTCCTGAAAACATTAAAACATAACATTCCAATGAAAATAAAACTCTGTCATTCAAAATGTAAACCCCCAACATGCCAGGAATCGATTCTTTGAATCGCACAATGGACTAATCGAAGGTTGTAGATTACTTTACGAATGGGAAATATCCGGCGTTGACTGGGGCAAAAATATAATGGTGAGGGTGTGATTGGTGAGGATGAGTAGTGAGGGTGAGTGATGAGGGTGAGTGGTGAGGGTGAGTGGCGGTTGTGAGTGGCGATTGTGAGTGGTGATTAGTGAGTGGTGAGGGGAGGTTGAGTGGTGAGGGTGAGCGGTGAGGGTGAGTGTTGAGGGTGAGTGTTGAGGGTGAGTGGTGAGTGGTGATTGGTGAGGGTGTGATTGGTGAGGATGAGTGGTGAGGGAGAGTGGTGAGGGAGAGTGGTGAGGATGAGTGGTGAGTGTGAGTGTTGAGGGTGAGTGGTGAGGGTGTGATTGGTGAGGATGAGTGGTGAGGGAGAGTGGTGAGGGAGAGTGGTGAGGATGAGTGGTGAGGGAGAGTGGTGAGGGAGAGTGGTGAGGATGAGTGGTGAGGGAGAGTGGTGAGGGAGAGCGGTGAGGGTGAGTGTTGAGGGTGAGTGGTGATTGGTGAGGGTGTGATTGGTGAGGATGAGTGGTGAGGGAGAGTGGTGAGGGAGAGTGGTGAGGGTGAATGGTGAGGGTGAGTGGTGAGTGGTGAGGGTGAGTGGCAAGTGGTGAGGGTGAGTGGTGATTGGTGAGGGTGTGATTGGTGAGGATGAGTGGTGAGTGGTGAGGGTGAGTGTTGAGGGTGAGTGGTGAGGGAGAGTGGTGAGGGTGTGATTGGTGAGGATGAGTGGTGAGGGTGAGTGGTGAGCGGTGAGGGTCAGTGTTGAGGGTGAGTGGTGAGTGGTGATTGGCGAGGGTGTGATTGGTGAGGATGAGTGGTGAGTGGTGAGGGTGAGTGTTGAGGGTGAGTGGTGAGGGAGAGTGGTGAGGGTGTGATTGGTGAGGATGAGTGGTGAGCGAGAGTGGTGAGGGTGAATGGTGAGGGTGAGTGGTCAGGGTGAGTGGCAAGTGGTGATTGGTGATGGTGTGATTGGTGAGGATGAGTGGTGAGGGAGAGTGGTGAGGAAGAGTGGTGAGGGTGTGATTGGTGAGGATGGGTGGTGAGTGGTGAGGGTGAGTGTTGAGGGTGAGTGGTGAGGGTGTGATTGGTGAGGATGAGTGGTGAGGGAGAGTGGTGAGGGAGAGTGGTGAGGGAGAGTGGTGAGGGTGAATGGTGAGGGTGAGTGGTGAGTGGTGATTGGTGAGGGTGTGATTGGTGAGGATGAGTGGTGAGGGAGAGTGGTGAGGGAGAGTGGTGAGGGTGTGATTGGTGAGGATGAGTGGTGAGTGGTGAGGGTGAGTGTTGAGAGTGAGTGGTGAGTGGTGATTTTTGAGGGTGTGATTGGTGAGGGAGAGTGGTGAGGGAGAGTGGTGAGGGTGAATGGTGAGGGTGAGTGGTGAGGGTGAGTGGCAAGTGGTGAGGGTGAGTGGTGATTGGTGAGGGTGTGATTGGTGAGGATGAGTGGTGAGTGGTGAGGGTGAGTGGTGAGGGAGAGTGGTGAGGGTGTGATTGGTGAGGATGAGTGGTGAGGGTGAGTGTTGAGGGTGAGTGGTGAGTGGTGATTGGTGAGGGTGTGATTGGTGAGGATGAGTGGTGAGGGAGAGTGGTGAGGGAGAGTGGTGAGGGTGAATGGTGAGAGTGAGTGGTGAGTGGTGAGGGTGAGTGGCAAGTGGTGAGGGTGAGTGGTGATTGGTGAGGGTGTGATTGGTGAGGATGAGTGGTGAGGGAGAGTGGTGAGGGTGAATGGTGAGGGTGAGTGGTCAGGGTGAGTGGCAAGTGGTGAGGGTGAGTGGTTATTGGTGAGGGTGTGATTGGTGAGGATGAGTGGTGAGGGAGAGTGTTGAGGGAGAGTGGTGAGGGTGTGATTGGTGAGGATGGGTGGTGAGTGGTGAGGGTGAGTGTTGAGGGTGAGTCGTGAGGGTGTGATTGGTGAGGATGAGTGGTGAGGGAGAGTGGTGAAGGAGAGTGGTGAGGGTGAATGGTGACGGTGAGTGGTGAGTGGTGATTGGTGAGGGTGTGATTGGTGAGGATGAGTGGTGAGGGAGAGTTGTGAGGGAGAGTGGTGAGGGTGTGATTGGTGAGGATGAGTGGTGAGTTGTGACGGTGAGTGTTGAGGGTGAGTGGTGAGTGGTGATTGGTGAGGGTGTGATTGGTGAGGGAGAGTGGTGAGGGTGAATGGTGAGGGTGAGTGGTGAGTGGTGAGGGTGAGTGGCAAGTGGTGAGGGTGAGTGGTGATTGGTGAGGTTGTGATTGGTGAGGATGAGTGGTGAGGGGTGAGTGGTGAGCGTGAGTGGTGAGGGTGAGTGGTGAGGGTGAGTGCTGAGTGGTGAGGGTGAGTGGTGAGAGAGTGGTTAGTTTTGAGGGTGAGTGGTGAGGTTGAGTGGTGAGGGTTAGTGGAGAGTGGTGAGTGGTGATTGGTCAGTGGTGATTGGTGAGGATGAATGGTGAGTAGTGAGGGTGAGGTTGTGTGGTGAGGGTGAGTGGTGGTTGTGACGGTGAGTGGTGAGGGTGAGTGGTGAGGGAGATTGGTGAGGGTGAGTGTTGAGGGTGAGTGGTGAGGGTGTGATTGGTGAGGATGAGTGGTGAGGGAAAGTGGTGAGGGAGAGTGGTGAGGATGAGTGGTGAGGGAGAGTGGTGAGGGAGAGTGGTGAGGATGAGTGGTGAGGGAGAGTGGTGAGGGAGAGTGGTGAGGGTGAGTGTTGAGGGTGAGTGGTGAGTGGTGATTGGTGAGGGTGTGATTGGTGAGGATGAGTGGTGAGGGAGAGTGGTGAGGGAGAGTGGTGAGGGTGAATGGTGAGGGTGAGTGGTGAGTGGTGAGGGTGAGTGGCAAGTGGTGAGGGTGAGTGGTGATTGGTGAGGGTGTGATTGGTGAGGATGAGTGGTGAGTGGTGAGGGTGAGTGTTGAGGGTGAGTGGTGAGGGAGAGTGGTGAGGGTGTGATTGGTGAGGATAAGTGGTGAGTGTGAGTGGTGAGCGGTGAGGGTGAGTGTTGAGGGTGAGTGGTGAGTGGTGATTGGTGAGGGTGTGATTGGTGAGGATGAGTGGTGAGGGAGAGTGGTGAGGGAGAGTGGTGAGGATGAGTGGTGAGTGTGAGTGTTGAGGGTGAGTGGTGAGGGTGTGATTGGTGAGGATGAGTGGTGAGGGAGAGTGGTGAGGGAGAGTGGTGAGGATGAGTGGTGAGGGAGAGTGGTGAGGGAGAGTGGTGAGGATGAGTGGTGAGGGAGAGTGGTGAGGGAGAGCGGTGAGGGTGAGTGTTGAGGGTGAGTGGTGATTGGTGAGGGTGTGATTGGTGAGGATGAGTGGTGAGGGAGAGTGGTGAGGGAGAGTGGTGAGGGTGAATGGTGAGGGTGAGTGGTGAGTGGTGAGGGTGAGTGGCAAGTGGTGAGGGTGAGTGGTGATTGGTGAGGGTGTGATTGGTGAGGATGAGTGGTGAGTGGTGAGGGTGAGTGTTGAGGGTGAGTGGTGAGGGAGAGTGGTGAGGGTGTGATTGGTGAGGATGAGTGGTGAGGGTGAGTGGTGAGCGGTGAGGGTCAGTGTTGAGGGTGAGTGGTGAGTGGTGATTGGCGAGGGTGTGATTGGTGAGGATGAGTGGTGAGTGGTGAGGGTGAGTGTTGAGGGTGAGTGGTGAGGGAGAGTGGTGAGGGTGTGATTGGTGAGGATGAGTGGTGAGCGAGAGTGGTGAGGGTGAATGGTGAGGGTGAGTGGTCAGGGTGAGTGGCAAGTGGTGATTGGTGATGGTGTGATTGGTGAGGATGAGTGGTGAGGGAGAGTGGTGAGGAAGAGTGGTGAGGGTGTGATTGGTGAGGATGGGTGGTGAGTGGTGAGGGTGAGTGTTGAGGGTGAGTGGTGAGGGTGTGATTGGTGAGGATGAGTGGTGAGGGAGAGTGGTGAGGGAGAGTGGTGAGGGTGAATGGTGAGGGTGAGTGGTGAGTGGTGATTGGTGAGGGTGTGATTGGTGAGGATGAGTGGTGAGGGAGAGTGGTGAGGGAGAGTGGTGAGGGTGTGATTGGTGAGGATGAGTGGTGAGTGGTGAGGGTGAGTGTTGAGAGTGAGTGGTGAGTGGTGATTTTTGAGGGTGTGATTGGTGAGGGAGAGTGGTGAGGGAGAGTGGTGAGGGTGAATGGTGAGGGTGAGTGGTGAGGGTGAGTGGCAAGTGGTGAGGGTGAGTGGTGATTGGTGAGGGTGTGATTGGTGAGGATGAGTGGTGAGTGGTGAGGGTGAGTGGTGAGGGAGAGTGGTGAGGGTGTGATTGGTGAGGATGAGTGGTGAGGGTGAGTGTTGAGGGTGAGTGGTGAGTGGTGATTGGTGAGGGTGTGATTGGTGAGGATGAGTGGTGAGGGAGAGTGGTGAGGGAGAGTGGTGAGGGTGAATGGTGAGAGTGAGTGGTGAGTGGTGAGGGTGAGTGGCAAGTGGTGAGGGTGAGTGGTGATTGGTGAGGGTGTGATTGGTGAGGATGAGTGGTGAGGGAGAGTGGTGAGGGTGAATGGTGAGGGTGAGTGGTCAGGGTGAGTGGCAAGTGGTGAGGGTGAGTGGTTATTGGTGAGGGTGTGATTGGTGAGGATGAGTGGTGAGGGAGAGTGTTGAGGGAGAGTGGTGAGGGTGTGATTGGTGAGGATGGGTGGTGAGTGGTGAGGGTGAGTGTTGAGGGTGAGTCGTGAGGGTGTGATTGGTGAGGATGAGTGGTGAGGGAGAGTGGTGAAGGAGAGTGGTGAGGGTGAATGGTGACGGTGAGTGGTGAGTGGTGATTGGTGAGGGTGTGATTGGTGAGGATGAGTGGTGAGGGAGAGTTGTGAGGGAGAGTGGTGAGGGTGTGATTGGTGAGGATGAGTGGTGAGTTGTGACGGTGAGTGTTGAGGGTGAGTGGTGAGTGGTGATTGGTGAGGGTGTGATTGGTGAGGGAGAGTGGTGAGGGTGAATGGTGAGGGTGAGTGGTGAGTGGTGAGGGTGAGTGGCAAGTGGTGAGGGTGAGTGGTGATTGGTGAGGTTGTGATTGGTGAGGATGAGTGGTGAGGGGTGAGTGGTGAGCGTGAGTGGTGAGGGTGAGTGGTGAGGGTGAGTGCTGAGTGGTGAGGGTGAGTGGTGAGAGAGTGGTTAGTTTTGAGGGTGAGTGGTGAGGTTGAGTGGTGAGGGTTAGTGGAGAGTGGTGAGTGGTGATTGGTCAGTGGTGATTGGTGAGGATGAATGGTGAGTAGTGAGGGTGAGGTTGTGTGGTGAGGGTGAGTGGTGGTTGTGACGGTGAGTGGTGAGGGTGAGTGGTGAGGGAGATTGGTGAGGGTGAGTGTTGAGGGTGAGTGGTGAGGGTGTGATTGGTGAGGATGAGTGGTGAGGGAAAGTGGTGAGGGAGAGTGGTGAGGATGAGTGGTGAGGGAGAGTGGTGAGGGAGAGTGGTGAGGATGAGTGGTGAGGGAGAGTGGTGAGGGAGAGTGGTGAGGGTGAGTGTTGAGGGTGAGTGGTGAGTGGTGATTGGTGAGGGTGTGATTGGTGAGGATGAGTGGTGAGGGAGAGTGGTGAGGGAGAGTGGTGAGGGTGAATGGTGAGGGTGAGTGGTGAGTGGTGAGGGTGAGTGGCAAGTGGTGAGGGTGAGTGGTGATTGGTGAGGGTGTGATTGGTGAGGATGAGTGGTGAGTGGTGAGGGTGAGTGTTGAGGGTGAGTGGTGAGGGAGAGTGGTGAGGGTGTGATTGGTGAGGATAAGTGGTGAGTGTGAGTGGTGAGCGGTGAGGGTGAGTGTTGAGGGTGAGTGGTGAGTGGTGATTGGTGAGGGTGTGATTGGTGAGGATGAGTGGTGAGGGAGAGTGGTGAGGGAGAGTGGTGAGGGTGAATGGTGAGGGCGAGTGGTGAGGGTGAGTGGCAAGTGGTGAGGGTGAGTGGTGATTGGTGAGGGTGTGATTGGTGAGGATGAGTGGTGAGTGGTGAGGGTGAGTGTTGAGGGTAAGTGGTGAGGGTGTGATTGGTGAGGATGAGTGGTGAGGGAGAGTGGTGAGGGAGAGTGGTGAGGGTGAATGGTGAGGGTGAGGTGTGAGTGGTGAGGGTGAGTGGCAAGTGGTGAGGGTGAGTGGTGATTGGTGAGGGTGTGATTGGTGAGGATGAGTGGTGAGGGGTGAGTGGTGAGCGTGAGTGGTGAGGGTGAGTGGTGAGGGTGAGTGCTGAGTGGAGAGGGTGAGTGGTGAGAGAGTGGTTAGTTTTGAGGGTGAGTGGTGAGGTTGAGTGGTGAGGGTTAGTGGAGAGTGGTGAGTGGTGATTAGTCAGTGATGATTGGTGAGGATGAATGGTGAGTAGTGAGGGTGAGGTTGTGTGATGAGGGTGAGTGGTGGTTGTGACGGTGAGTGGTGAGGGAGATTGGTGAGGGAGATTGGTGAGGGAGATTGGTGGAATGGTGAATAGTGAGTGGGAGTGGTGAGTAGTGAGGATGAGTGGTAAGGGTGAGTTGTGAGTGGTGAATGGTGAGGGTGAATGATGAGTACAGTCAATGTGCACTGCTGTAATCATAGCAGGTACCACCACCACAGAATGTACTGCTGTCATCTTAGCAGGTACCACCACACTATGTACTGCTGTCGTCATAGCAGGTACCAACACAGCAGTATGCACTGCTGTAGTGATAGCAGGTACGACCTCAGTCGGTATACACTGCTGTAGCGATAGTAGATACTGCTATCGAGTTGGTAGATACCGCTATAGTAAATACTAAAACAGTGAGTATATACCGCTACAGTCAGTCAATACTGCTACAGTCAGTATATACTACTATACAGTCAGTACATACTACCACGGTGAGTAGCTACTAGAGTCAGTAGATACTATTATAGAGTGAGTAGATACTGCTATAGATTTTGTAGTTACTACTATAGTCAGTGGATACAACTATAGAGTCGGCAGATACTATACAGTTAGTCGTTACGAGTATATAGTCGGTAGATACTACTGTAGGCCCAGTAAATACTATGGTCAGTAGTTATTCCAATCACTAAATACTACTACACAGTCAGTAGCTACTACTGGCTCAGTAGATACTACGGTACAGTCAGTAGATACTACTACAGAGTCAATAGGTACCACTTCCTCTGTTGTATGTAAGGTGTTGTTAGTATATATACCTACGAGGGGTAAATATATTTTTTGAGGGGCGTGGGAGACCACAATTTTCGGAAACCTTTTGACATCAACTATTTACCCCACACTTTCTACAACTTTTTGGACTTGTGAAAGCCTCTTATATATTTGTTGGTGGAGAAATGTACAAACAGCCCACCGGGCTTTGACAATACCTTAGTGTCTGTGTATATATATGTAAAGTTTTAAGAAATATATTTTTCACCCGGGCAAAGCCGGGTACTTCCACTAGTCTTCTTATATATAAACGTCTCTGTGCGTGCACGCTTGCGGGGGATTTGGCTCTCGAACGGAGGGGTTTAAGACCGAAATAATTTGCCAGCCGGCACGCCCTAAGCCCAGTGGTGGGAATAGGCTATTCCGTTTTCACGTCCGTATATTTTAAAGTCGTTTAATTAACAAATTAGTGGCATTCTTATTTTAATTATTTACTTATTGCACGACATCGACCGTACCAACTCACAACAATTGCCTGGGGGTGGGGGGGGGGCGGACCCTGCCAAGTCATGCGCGTTCGCTCCAGCTCACGGGAGACATTTTATTTTACGCGTTTAACATGGAATAAATATACACATCACGCTGACGATTTCTCTTCACAGTGTGATGTCATCTCCCCCCCGCCACCCCAATGCGTGCAGTCACTGCTATAAAGTCCTTAGATATTAATTTAATACTATAAAAGCGCTTACATAGTACTGTATTATTCTGCCTCGGGCGGGGGGATGGTGGGGGGGGGGTAGCGGCCCAGCCCGCAGCCTGGCAATGTCTCACCTCCTCCGGCTTGCCAATCTAGGCGAGGCCGCGGGCTCTGCACGGGACTAGACGTCACCATGCCAATGTAAAGTACAATTTGATTGCATATTTTGCTAAGAATTGAAGGTTTATTGTTCACTATTATTAAACAAATAAGTTTACAAATATTACAATGATAATGTTTGTGTGCATGTGAGTCGATGCGTTTCTATGTGTGTAGCTCCATGTCTGTGTGTAAGTCCATGTGTGTGTCTTTCTCAAACAGACAACGCCCCATGTGTGTGTACGTACAAGTGTGTGTGTGTGTGTCAGTCCATTTGTGTGCGTATCAGTCGTTGTGTGTGTGTTAGTCCACATGTGTGTGTAAGTCCATACGTGTGTGTTTCACTCAATGTGTGTGTGTCTAAGTGAATGCGTATGTGTGAGTCCATGTGTGTGCATGGCTCCATCTGAGTGTGTAAGTCAATGTGCGTTTGTGTGTCTATGTGTGTCAGTTGATGTGTGTGTGTGTTCGTCAATGTGTATGTGTGTGTCAGTCCATATGTGTGTGTGTTAGTCCACATGTGTGTGTGAGTTCATACATATGTGTGTCACTCGATGTGTGTGTGTAATTCAATGCGTGTGTGAGTCGATATGTGTGTGTGTTAATCCATGTGTGTGTATATAAACTAGATGTCTGTGTGTCATAGTCCATATGTGTATGTAGTGCAATGTGTGTGTCAGTCTATGTATGTGTGTATAAGTCCATGTGTGTGTGTCTTAGTCGATATCTGTGTGTAAGTACATATGTGTGTTTACGTAAATATGTGAGTCCACGAATGTCTGTGTGTGAGTCGATGTGTATGTTTGTGAGTCGCTGTATGTGTGTACATCGATACATGTGTGTGTAACTCCATGTGTGTGCATCTAAATTGGATGTCTATGCGTGTGTGAGTCCATATGTGTGTGTGTAAGTCCATGTGTTTGTGTGTGTGAGTCGATATGTCTGTGCGTGTCAGTCAATGGGCGTGTGTGTTAGTCACTTTGTGTGCGTGGCTCCATGTCAGTCAGTGTAAGTCCATTTCTTTGCGTGTCTGTAGGTCCTTGTGTGCGTGTGAGTGAATGTATGTGCTTTATTGACCTGGTCAAGGGCCTATGATACCATCAGTAGGCCTGGCCTCTGGGTTGTTCTTCATGCTGTCGGAGTCCCTCACCCTTTGCTCACGATCCTTAAAGGACCTTCATGATGGTGAGCGGCCCCGCGTCAAACTAATTGGCCGTCAGTCAGAGCCATTTCCTCTACACCTTGGGCTGCGACAGCGGTGTCCTGTGCCTCCAACATTATTTTATATATCTTTTGACCACGTAGTTCGTGAAGCCTTCAATGGCTGTACCGGATGAATTACCATATGGTACAGATACAATGGGAGGCTGATCGATGCAAGGGTGCGATCAAGGGATGGCTACCTATTGCTCAACCATGTTATGTTTGTCGATGCTCTGGTGATTGCTGCTCACTCAGAGGAGGAGTTGGAGGAACTGCTGCTGAACCTGGAGCTTGCCACTAAGAGGTGGGGCCTTACCATCAGCCCCACCAAAACTAGGCACCTACCTGGGTATTTTGTACCATCGGACAATCCACCCCCACAACTCACAATTGGTGATGCGGCAGTTGTAGAGAGATTGGAGAGATTCCCATTCCTGGCCAGTGTGCTCATGACTGGCTCCGGTTTAACAGCAGAGGTCTCACTCCGAATCAGACGAGCCATATTCTCTTTTCATCGGTTGCGTAATGCTGTGTGGAAGCTACATGGTCTATCGCTCTGCACAAAGCTTCAGGTCTTCTCAGCCACGGTCATTCCCTCCCTTCTCTTCGCTTGCGAAACTTGGACCCGTCTAATGGAACATCTTTGCTGGGTAGAAACATTTTGGATGGCCTACCTACGATTCATCCTGTGTTTAACCAGGCTGCATTGTGTGAGCAGCTCACAAGGAATGGGTGAGCGTGGGGAGAAACGGGGGTTGGTGCCTGGGACGAGAGACGAACAGATGGAAGGATGGAGCAGCAGACAAAGAGAGTATAGTATATTCTAGCAGTGGACAAGAGAATACAGGGTATGGTAGCAATGGATAGGGAGAATACAGATAGATTAGCAGTGGACGGAGCGAGTACAGTATAGGGTAGCAATGGAGTAACGGACCTTGGTGGAGAGAGCTACGAAGGAGTGGGACGGCAGAGAGAACAAAGAGCGACCGAGCTGGAGAGAGAGAGAGCAGAGAGGAGGGTCGCTGGAGGAGAGGAGCAGAAGGAGAGCGAGCGAAGCCAGAGGAGCGAGCGAGCAGAGGGGCATTGAGTGATGTTGATGGGGAGTTGTGAGTTGACAAGTACGGAGGGACATTGAGTGATGCCGACGGAGGAGATGTGAAACCATACGAGTTAATAAAGAACCGAGAAAGACAAAGCAGCTGTCGCGTCAGTATATAAATGAACAGACAACAATGTCCCAGCCACACCTCATTTGCCCCCAAGCTGAACAGCAGGTTGCTCGTATTTCATACCCCCCCCCCCCATCACCAAGCTCGCATCTACCCAGCTCGAGCCTTACTCATTTAGCACACAAGTCGCGCTTTTATCCATGTCATAGTTAATTAATTATATAATGCAGGAAACAGTTAATGTTCATGTCAGTGCGATTGAGACTGTTATAACACTTTTCATGATCTGGTTTTGGAACATCGTCAATGATAGTACCTACAGTGATGATCCATTGACTGTTTTGCCACAGGAACAGATTTAGAATGACAATGAGAGAACACAGAACAAACTTGAATGAAAACATTTAAATTAACATAATGACCATTTTATTTGCTAAATATCAAATAGTGGCCCTAAAAGATTGAATACTAATGCAGAAAAAACACAATGAAAACAATATGGTAGAAACATTCCATGCACAAACATTGAAAAAGCGCTTGATATAAAATATAAATATATAACAGGAGCGGGTTCTAGATGTCATACTTTAATTGGAAACAACTGCCCGTTCAATTAAGAATAAAGGATATCATCTAGACTAGATTCCACAACTATGGACATGATCAAAAATCATAAAACGATATTATGAACTTCTATATCCTCGAATAAACACAGTTTTAGATAATATTATTCTGAGCTAATATCTAAAATATATAATTCATTTTTTGTCTGTCCGTCCGTCCGTCCGTCCATCCGTCTGCGTACGCTCCCTTGCGGGGGATGTAACTCTCGGACCGTGGGGTTCGGCGAGATTAAATTTTGCAGGTGGGCACGCCCCCGGCCCCGCGGTAAACTTAGGCATTTCCGATTTTTCGTCTCTAAACTTTAAATCGGACCGATTATCGATTTAGTGCGATTTATATTTATTTATTTATTTAACGCTTTATTTATTTATTTACTATCGCCGGCCGGCGCGGACCACGGCGGTTGCCCCTGGCAACGGGTAGCAACGCGTTCGCTGCGGGGTGGACGCCATTTTGAATTCCCGTAAAAAATATGCGCACGCATTAACACGCGATTCTGAGGTAAATTTATCAAAGTTTCACGTCCTCTTCACTCCCCCCTCACCCCAATGTGTGCAATTACTATTATAGGGTCGGTAGATAATACAATTATAGCGATTAGACAGTATTATTGTAGCGCGGGGGGGGGGGTTAACGGCCCCAGTACCCAGCCTCAGCCGGGTGGGCAATCTAGGCGAGGCCGGAGGCTCTGCACGGTACTAGGCCTCGACACGCAACTCTATCAGGCGTCGACTTTGTGGTATAAACTCGATATACCCAGCGTTGCCCGGGGGGAAAATACATTTAAAATCTTCTGAAAACTTTAAAACATAACATCCCAATGAAAATACAACTGTGTAATTAAAACTCTAAACCCGACCGCGCCAAGAATCGCGAAAAGGAATCGAAGGTTGTAGATTCATTTAGAATCGCCTTATTTCCGTTTAATATAAGTTGGTTATAGAGTTGATATAAACTGCTACGAATGGGAAATATCCGGCGTTGACCGGGGCTAAAATATAATTAAAAACTCCTGAAAACTTTAAAACATAACATACGAATGCAAATAAAACTCTGTAATTAAAAATAGAAACCTCCTATGCGCCAGGAATCGATTCTTTGAATCGCGCAAAGGAATCATCGAAGGTTGTAGATTCATTTAGGATCGCCCTTAACATGTGGTGAGGGAGAGGGAGAGTGAGGGAGAGTGGTGAGTGAGGAAGAGTGGTGAGTGAGGGAGAGTGGTGAGTGAGGGAGAGTGGTGAGTGAGGAAGAGTGGTGAGTGAGGGAGAGTGGTGAGTGAGGGAGAGTGGCGAGTGAGGGAGAGTGGTGAGTGAGGGAGAGTGGTGAGTGAGGGAGAGTGGTGAGTGAGGGAGAGTGGTGAGTGATGGAGAGTGGTGAGTGAGGGAGAGTGGTGAGTGAGGGAGAGTGGTGAGTGAGGGAGAGTGGTGAGTGAGGGAGAGTGGTGAGTGAGGGAGAGTGGTGAGTGAGGGAGAGTGGTGAGTGAGGGAGAGTGGTGGGTGAGGGAGAGTGGTGAGTGAGGGAGAGTGGTGAGTGAGGGAGAAAGTGAGTGGTGAGAGTGAGTGGTGAGGGTGAGTGGTGAGTGGTGAGTGGTGAGGGTGAGTGGTGAGGGTGAGGTTGAGTGGTGAGGGTGAGTGGTGAGGGTGAGTGGTGATTGGTGAGGGTGAGGTTGAGTGGGGAGGGTGAGTGGCGGTTGTTAGTGGTTATTAGTGAGGGGTGAGTGGTGAGGGTGAGCGTGAGTGGTGAGGGTGAGGTTGAGTGGTGAGCAGTGAGGGTGAGTGGTGATTGGTGAGGATGAGTGGTGAGGGTGAGTAGTGAGGGTGAGTGGTTGTTGTGAGGGTGAGTGGTTGTTGTGAGGGTGAGTGGTGAGGGTGAGTGGTAAGAGTGAGTGGTGAGGGTGAGTGACGGTTGTGAGAGGTGATTAGTGAGTGGTGAGGGTGAGTGGTGAGGGTTAGTGGTGAGCATGAGTGGTGAGGGTGAGTGTTGAGCGTGAGTGGTGAGGGTGAGTGGTGATTGTTGAGGGTGTGATTGGTGAGGATGAGTGGTGAGCAGTGTGGGTGAGTGGTGAGGGTGAGTGGTGAGGGTGAGTGGCGGTTGTGAGTGGTGATTAGTGAGGGGTGAGTGGTGAGGGTGAGCGTGAGTGGTTAGGGTGAGTGGTGAGGGTGAGCGGTGAGGGTGAGCAGTGAGAATGAGTGGTGATTGGTGAGGGTGTGATTGGTGAGGATGAGTGGTGAGTGGTCAGGGTGAGTGGTGAGGGTGAGTGGTGAGCGGTGAGGGTGAGTGTTGAGGGTGATTGGTGAGTGGTTAGGGTGAGTAGTGAGGGTGAGTGGTGAGCGTGAGTGGTGAGTGGTGAGGGAGAGTGGTGAGGGAGAGTGGTGAGGGAGAGTGGTGAGGGAGAGTAGTGAGTGGTGAGGGTGAGTGGTAAGTGGTGAGGGTGAGTGGTGATTGGTGAGGGAGAGTGGTGAGGGAGAGTGGTGAGGGAGAGTGGTGAGGGTGAGTTGCGAGTGGTGAGGGTGAGTGGTAAGTGGTGAGGGTGAGTGGTGATTGGTGAGGGTGAGTGGTGAGGGTGAGTGGGGAGGGTGAGTGGCGGCTGTTAGTGGTGATTAGTGAGGGGTGAGTGGTGAGGGTGAGCGTGAGTGGTGAGGTTGAGTGGTGAGCAGTGAGGGTGAGTGGTGATTGGTGAGGATGAGTGGTGAGGGTGAGTAGTGAGGGTGAGTGGTTGTTGTGAGGGTGAGTGGTTGTTGTGAGGGTGCGTGGTGAGGGTGAGTGACGGATGTGAGAGGTGATTAGTGAGTGTTGAGGGTGAGTGTTGAGGGTTAGTGGTGAGGGTGAGTGGCTGTTGTGAGTGGTGATTAGTGAGGGGTGAGTGGTGAGGGTGAGCGTGAGTGGTGAGGGTGAGTGGTGAGGGTGAGCGGTGAGGGTGAGCAGTGAGTGTGGGTGGTGATTGGTGAGGATGTGATTGGTGAGGATGAGTGGTGAGTGGTCAGGGTGAGTGGTGAGCGGTGAGGGTGAGTGTTGAGGGTGAGTGGTGAGCGGTGAGGGTGAGTGTTGAGGGTGAGTGGTGAGTAGTGAGGGTGAGTGGTGAGTGTGACTGGTAAGTGGTGATGGTGAGTGGTGAGGGAGAGTGGTGAGGGAAAGTGGTGAGGGTGAATGGTGAGTGGTGAGGGTGAATAGTGAGGGTGAATGGTGAGGGTGAGTGGTGATTGGTGAGGGTGAGTGGTGAGGGTGAGTGGGGAGGGTGAGTTGCAGTTGTGAGTGGTGATTAGTGAGAGGTGAGTGGTGAGGGTGAGCGTGAGTGGTGAGGGTGAGGTTGAGTGGTGAGCGGTGAGGGTGAGCAGTGAGGGTGAGTGGTGATTGGTGAGGGTGCGATTGGTGAGGATGAGTAGTGAGGGTGAGTGGTTGTTGTGAGGGTGAGTGGTGAGGGTGAGTGATGAGGGTGAGTGGTAAGAGTGAGTGGTGAGGGTGAGTGACGGTTGTGAGAGGTGATTAGTGAGTGGTGAGGGTGAGTGGTGAGGTAGAGGGGTGAGTGGTGAGGGTGAGTGGTGAGGTTGAGTGGTGAGCGTGAGTGGTGAGGGAGAGAGGTGAGTGGTGAGGGTGAGCATGAGTGGTGAGGGTGAGGTTGAGTGGTGAGCAGTGAGGGTGAGTGGTGATTGGTGAGGATGAGTGGTGAGGGTGAGTAGTGAGGGTGAGTGGTTGTTGTGAGGGTGAGTGGTTGTTGTGAGGGTGAGTGGTGAGGGTGAGTGGTAAGAGTGAGTGGTGAGGGTGAGTGACGGTTGTGAGAGGTAATTAGTGAGTGGTGAGGGTGAGTGGTGAGGGTTAGTGGTGAGCATGAGTGGTGAGGGTGAGTGTTGAGCGTGAGTGGTGAGAGTGAGTGGTGATTGTTGAGGGTGTGATTGGTGAGGATGAGTGGTGAGCAGTGAGGGTGAGTGGTGAGGGTGAGTGGTGAGTGGTGAGGGTGAGTGGTGATTAGTGAGGGGTGAGTGGTGAGGGTGAGCGTGAGTTGTTAGGGTGAGTGGTGAGGGTGAGCGGTGAGGGTGAGCAGTGAGGGTGAGTGGTGATTGGTGAGGGTGTGATTGGTGAGGATGAGTGGTGAGTGGTCAGGGTGAGTGGTGAGGGTGAGTGGTGAGCGGTGAGGGTGAGTGTTGAGGGTGAGTGGTGAGTGGTTAGGGTGAGTAGTGAGGGTGAGTGGTGAGCGTGAGTGGTTAGTGGTGAGGGAGAGTGGTGAGGGAGAGTGGTGAGGGAGAGTGGTGAGGGAGAGTAGTGAGTGGTGATGGTGAGTGGTAAGTGGTGAGGGTGAGTGGTGATTGGTGAGGGAGAGTGGTGAGGGAGAGTGGTGAGGGAGAGTGGTGAGGGAGAGTGGTGAGGGTGAGTAGCGAGTGGTGAGGGTGAGTGGTAAGTGGTGAGGATGAGTGGTGAGGGTGAGTAGTGAGGGTGAGTGGTTGTTGTGAGGGTGAGTGGTTGTTGTGAGGGTGAGTGGTGAGGGTGAGTGGTAAGAGTGAGTGGTGAGGGTGAGTGACGGTTGTGAGAGGTGATTAGTGAGTGGTGAGGGTGAGTGGTGAGGGTTAGTGGTGAGCATGAGTGGTGAGGGTGAGTGTTGAGCGTGAGTGGTGAGGGTGAGTGGTGATTGTTGAGGGTGTGATTGGTGAGGATGAGTGGTGAGCAGTGTGGGTGAGTGGTGAGGGTGAGTGGTGAGGGTGAGTGGCGGTTGTGAGTGGTGATTAGTGAGGGGTGAGTGGTGAGGGTGAGCGTGAGTGGTGAGGTTGAGTGGTGAGGGTGAGCGGTGAGGGTGAGCAGTGAGAATGAGTGGTGATTGGTGAGGGTGTGATTGGTGAGGATGAGTGGTGAGTGGTCAGGGTGAGTGGTGAGGGTGAGTGGTGAGCGGTGAGGGTGAGTGTTGAGGGTGATTGGTGAGTGGTTAGGGTGAGTAGTGAGGGTGAGTGGTGAGCGTGAGTGGTGAGTGGTGAGGGAGAGTGGTGAGGGAGAGTGGTGAGGGAGAGTGGTGAGGGAGAGTAGTGAGTGGTGAGGGTGAGTGGTAAGTGGTGAGGGTGAGTGGTGATTGGTGAGGGAGAGTGGTGAGGGAGAGTGGTGAGGGAGAGTGGTGAGGGTGAGTTGCGAGTGGTGAGGGTGAGTGGTAAGTGGTGAGGGTGAGTGGTGATTGGTGAGGGTGAGTGGTGAGGGTGAGTGGGGAGGGTGAGTGGCGGCTGTTAGTGGTGATTAGTGAGGGGTGAGTGGTGAGGGTGAGCGTGAGTGGTGAGGTTGAGTGGTGAGCAGTGAGGGTGAGTGGTGATTGGTGAGGATGAGTGGTGAGGGTGAGTAGTGAGGGTGAGTGGTTGTTGTGAGGGTGAGTGGTTGTTGTGAGGGTGCGTGGTGAGGGTGAGTGACGGATGTGAGAGGTGATTAGTGAGTGTTGAGGGTGAGTGTTGAGGGTTAGTGGTGAGGGTGAGTGGCTGTTGTGAGTGGTGATTAGTGAGGGGTGAGTGGTGAGGGTGAGCGTGAGTGGTGAGGGTGAGTGGTGAGGGTGAGCGGTGAGGGTGAGCAGTGAGTGTGGGTGGTGATTGGTGAGGATGTGATTGGTGAGGATGAGTGGTGAGTGGTCAGGGTGAGTGGTGAGCGGTGAGGGTGAGTGTTGAGGGTGAGTGGTGAGCGGTGAGGGTGAGTGTTGAGGGTGAGTGGTGAGTAGTGAGGGTGAGTGGTGAGTGTGACTGGTAAGTGGTGATGGTGAGTGGTGAGGGAGAGTGGTGAGGGAAAGTGGTGAGGGTGAATGGTGAGTGGTGAGGGTGAATAGTGAGGGTGAATGGTGAGGGTGAGTGGTGATTGGTGAGGGTGAGTGGTGAGGGTGAGTGGGGAGGGTGAGTTGCAGTTGTGAGTGGTGATTAGTGAGAGGTGAGTGGTGAGGGTGAGCGTGAGTGGTGAGGGTGAGGTTGAGTGGTGAGCGGTGAGGGTGAGCAGTGAGGGTGAGTGGTGATTGGTGAGGGTGCGATTGGTGAGGATGAGTAGTGAGGGTGAGTGGTTGTTGTGAGGGTGAGTGGTGAGGGTGAGTGATGAGGGTGAGTGGTAAGAGTGAGTGGTGAGGGTGAGTGACGGTTGTGAGAGGTGATTAGTGAGTGGTGAGGGTGAGTGGTGAGGTAGAGGGGTGAGTGGTGAGGGTGAGTGGTGAGGTTGAGTGGTGAGCGTGAGTGGTGAGGGAGAGAGGTGAGTGGTGAGGGTGAGCATGAGTGGTGAGGGTGAGGTTGAGTGGTGAGCAGTGAGGGTGAGTGGTGATTGGTGAGGATGAGTGGTGAGGGTGAGTAGTGAGGGTGAGTGGTTGTTGTGAGGGTGAGTGGTTGTTGTGAGGGTGAGTGGTGAGGGTGAGTGGTAAGAGTGAGTGGTGAGGGTGAGTGACGGTTGTGAGAGGTAATTAGTGAGTGGTGAGGGTGAGTGGTGAGGGTTAGTGGTGAGCATGAGTGGTGAGGGTGAGTGTTGAGCGTGAGTGGTGAGAGTGAGTGGTGATTGTTGAGGGTGTGATTGGTGAGGATGAGTGGTGAGCAGTGAGGGTGAGTGGTGAGGGTGAGTGGTGAGTGGTGAGGGTGAGTGGTGATTAGTGAGGGGTGAGTGGTGAGGGTGAGCGTGAGTTGTTAGGGTGAGTGGTGAGGGTGAGCGGTGAGGGTGAGCAGTGAGGGTGAGTGGTGATTGGTGAGGGTGTGATTGGTGAGGATGAGTGGTGAGTGGTCAGGGTGAGTGGTGAGGGTGAGTGGTGAGCGGTGAGGGTGAGTGTTGAGGGTGAGTGGTGAGTGGTTAGGGTGAGTAGTGAGGGTGAGTGGTGAGCGTGAGTGGTTAGTGGTGAGGGAGAGTGGTGAGGGAGAGTGGTGAGGGAGAGTGGTGAGGGAGAGTAGTGAGTGGTGATGGTGAGTGGTAAGTGGTGAGGGTGAGTGGTGATTGGTGAGGGAGAGTGGTGAGGGAGAGTGGTGAGGGAGAGTGGTGAGGGAGAGTGGTGAGGGTGAGTAGCGAGTGGTGAGGGTGAGTGGTAAGTGGTGAGGATGAGTGGTGAGGGTGAGTAGTGAGGGTGAGTGGTTGTTGTGAGGGTGAGTGGTTGTTGTGAGGGTGAGTGGTGAGGGTGAGTGGTAAGAGTGAGTGGTGAGGGTGAGTGACGGTTGTGAGAGGTGATTAGTGAGTGGTGAGGGTGAGTGGTGAGGGTTAGTGGTGAGCATGAGTGGTGAGGGTGAGTGTTGAGCGTGAGTGGTGAGGGTGAGTGGTGATTGTTGAGGGTGTGATTGGTGAGGATGAGTGGTGAGCAGTGTGGGTGAGTGGTGAGGGTGAGTGGTGAGGGTGAGTGGCGGTTGTGAGTGGTGATTAGTGAGGGGTGAGTGGTGAGGGTGAGCGTGAGTGGTGAGGTTGAGTGGTGAGGGTGAGCGGTGAGGGTGAGCAGTGAGAATGAGTGGTGATTGGTGAGGGTGTGATTGGTGAGGATGAGTGGTGAGTGGTCAGGGTGAGTGGTGAGGGTGAGTGGTGAGCGGTGAGGGTGAGTGTTGAGGGTGATTGGTGAGTGGTTAGGGTGAGTAGTGAGGGTGAGTGGTGAGCGTGAGTGGTGAGTGGTGAGGGAGAGTGGTGAGGGAGAGTGGTGAGGGAGAGTGGTGAGGGAGAGTAGTGAGTGGTGAGGGTGAGTGGTAAGTGGTGAGGGTGAGTGGTGATTGGTGAGGGAGAGTGGTGAGGGAGAGTGGTGAGGGAGAGTGGTGAGGGTGAGTTGCGAGTGGTGAGGGTGAGTGGTAAGTGGTGAGGGTGAGTGGTGATTGGTGAGGGTGAGTGGTGAGGGTGAGTGGGGAGGGTGAGTGGCGGCTGTTAGTGGTGATTAGTGAGGGGTGAGTGGTGAGGGTGAGCGTGAGTGGTGAGGTTGAGTGGTGAGCAGTGAGGGTGAGTGGTGATTGGTGAGGATGAGTGGTGAGGGTGAGTAGTGAGGGTGAGTGGTTGTTGTGAGGGTGAGTGGTTGTTGTGAGGGTGCGTGGTGAGGGTGAGTGACGGATGTGAGAGGTGATTAGTGAGTGTTGAGGGTGAGTGTTGAGGGTTAGTGGTGAGGGTGAGTGGCTGTTGTGAGTGGTGATTAGTGAGGGGTGAGTGGTGAGGGTGAGCGTGAGTGGTGAGGGTGAGTGGTGAGGGTGAGCGGTGAGGGTGAGCAGTGAGTGTGGGTGGTGATTGGTGAGGATGTGATTGGTGAGGATGAGTGGTGAGTGGTCAGGGTGAGTGGTGAGCGGTGAGGGTGAGTGTTGAGGGTGAGTGGTGAGCGGTGAGGGTGAGTGTTGAGGGTGAGTGGTGAGTAGTGAGGGTGAGTGGTGAGTGTGACTGGTAAGTGGTGATGGTGAGTGGTGAGGGAGAGTGGTGAGGGAAAGTGGTGAGGGTGAATGGTGAGTGGTGAGGGTGAATAGTGAGGGTGAATGGTGAGGGTGAGTGGTGATTGGTGAGGGTGAGTGGTGAGGGTGAGTGGGGAGGGTGAGTTGCAGTTGTGAGTGGTGATTAGTGAGAGGTGAGTGGTGAGGGTGAGCGTGAGTGGTGAGGGTGAGGTTGAGTGGTGAGCGGTGAGGGTGAGCAGTGAGGGTGAGTGGTGATTGGTGAGGGTGCGATTGGTGAGGATGAGTAGTGAGGGTGAGTGGTTGTTGTGAGGGTGAGTGGTGAGGGTGAGTGATGAGGGTGAGTGGTAAGAGTGAGTGGTGAGGGTGAGTGACGGTTGTGAGAGGTGATTAGTGAGTGGTGAGGGTGAGTGGTGAGGTAGAGGGGTGAGTGGTGAGGGTGAGTGGTGAGGTTGAGTGGTGAGCGTGAGTGGTGAGGGAGAGAGGTGAGTGGTGAGGGTGAGCATGAGTGGTGAGGGTGAGGTTGAGTGGTGAGCAGTGAGGGTGAGTGGTGATTGGTGAGGATGAGTGGTGAGGGTGAGTAGTGAGGGTGAGTGGTTGTTGTGAGGGTGAGTGGTTGTTGTGAGGGTGAGTGGTGAGGGTGAGTGGTAAGAGTGAGTGGTGAGGGTGAGTGACGGTTGTGAGAGGTAATTAGTGAGTGGTGAGGGTGAGTGGTGAGGGTTAGTGGTGAGCATGAGTGGTGAGGGTGAGTGTTGAGCGTGAGTGGTGAGAGTGAGTGGTGATTGTTGAGGGTGTGATTGGTGAGGATGAGTGGTGAGCAGTGAGGGTGAGTGGTGAGGGTGAGTGGTGAGTGGTGAGGGTGAGTGGTGATTAGTGAGGGGTGAGTGGTGAGGGTGAGCGTGAGTTGTTAGGGTGAGTGGTGAGGGTGAGCGGTGAGGGTGAGCAGTGAGGGTGAGTGGTGATTGGTGAGGGTGTGATTGGTGAGGATGAGTGGTGAGTGGTCAGGGTGAGTGGTGAGGGTGAGTGGTGAGCGGTGAGGGTGAGTGTTGAGGGTGAGTGGTGAGTGGTTAGGGTGAGTAGTGAGGGTGAGTGGTGAGCGTGAGTGGTTAGTGGTGAGGGAGAGTGGTGAGGGAGAGTGGTGAGGGAGAGTGGTGAGGGAGAGTAGTGAGTGGTGATGGTGAGTGGTAAGTGGTGAGGGTGAGTGGTGATTGGTGAGGGAGAGTGGTGAGGGAGAGTGGTGAGGGAGAGTGGTGAGGGAGAGTGGTGAGGGTGAGTAGCGAGTGGTGAGGGTGAGTGGTAAGTGGTGAGGGTGAGTGGTGATTGGTGAGGGTGAGTGGTGAGGGTGAGTGGGGAGGGGGAGTGGCGTTTGTTAGTGGTGATTAGTGAGGGGTGAGTGGTGAGGGTGAGCGTGAGTGGTGAGGTTGAGTGGTGAGCAGTGAGGGTGAGTGGTGATTGGTGAGGATGAGTGGTGAGGGTGAGTAGTGAGGGTGAGTGGTTGTTGTGAGGGTGAGTGGTTGTTGTGAGGGTGCGTGGTGAGGGTGAGTGGTAAGAGTGAGTGGTGAGGGTGAGTGACGGTTGTGAGAGGTGATTAGTGAGTGGTGAGGGTGAGTGGTGAGGGTTAGTGGTGAGGGTGAGTGGCGGTTGTGAGTGGTGATTAGTGAGGGGTGAGTGGTGAGGGTGAGCGTGAGTGGTGAGGGTGAGTGGTGAGGGTGAGCGGTGAGGGTGAGCAGTGAGTGTGGGTGGTGATTGGTGAGGATGTGATTGGTGAGGATGAGTGGTGAGTGGTCAGGGTGAGTGGTGAGCGGTGAGGGTGAGTGTTGAGGGTGAGTGGTGAGCGGTGAGGGTGAGTGTGAGTGGTGAGTAGTGAGGGTGAGTGGTGAGTGTGACTGGTGAGCGGTGATGGTGAGTGGTGAGGGAGAGTGGTGAGGGAAAGTGGTGAGGGTGAATGGTGAGGGTGAGTGGTGAGGGTGAATGGTGAGGGTGAGTGGTGAGGGTGAGTGGTGATTGGTGAGGGTGAGTGTTGAGGGTGAGTGGGGAGGGTGAGTGGCAGTTGTGAGTGGTGATTAGTGAGAGGTGAGTGGTGAGGGTGAGCGTGAGTGGTGAGGGTGAGGTTGAGTGGTGAGCGGTGAGTGTGAGCAGTGAGGGTGAGTGGTGATTGGTGAGGGTGCGATTGGTGAGGATGAGTAGTGAGGGTGAGTGGTTGTTGTGAGGGTGAGTGGTGAGGGTGAGTGATGAGGGTGAGTGGTAAGAGTGAGTGGTGAGGGTGAGTGACGGTTGTGAGAGGTGATTAGTGAGTGGTGAGGGTGAGTGGTGAGCATGAGTGGTGAGGGTGAGTGTTGAGCGTGAGTGGTGAGGGTGAGTGGTGATTGTTGAGGGTGTGAATGGTGAGGATGAGTGGTGAGTGGTCAGGGTGAGTGGTGAGGGTGAGTGGTGAGGGTGAGTGGTGAGAGGTGAGTGTTGAGGGTGAGTGGTGAGTAGTGAGGGTGAGTGGTGAGCGTGACTGGTGAGTGGTGAGGGAGAGTGGTGAGGGAGAGTGGTGAGGGTGAATGGTGAGGGTGAGTGGTGAGTGGTGAAGGTGAGTGGCAAGTGGTGAGGGTGAGTGTTGATTGGTGAGGGTGTGATTGGTGAGGATTAGTGGTGAGTGGTGAGGGTGAATAGTGAGGGTGAGTGCTGAGCGGTGAGGGTGAGTGGTTGTTGTGAGGGTGAGTGGTTAGTGGTGAGAGTGAGTGTTGAGGGTGAGTGGTGAGCGTGAGTGGTGAGGGTGAGTGTTGAGGGTGAGTGGTGAGTGGTGAGGGTGAGTGGCGGTTATGAGTGGTGATTAGTGAGGGGTGAGTGGTGAGGGTGAGCGTGAGTTGGGAGGGTGAGTGGCGGTTATGAGTGGTGATTAGTGAGGGGTGAGTGGTGATTGGTGAGGGTGTGATTGGTGAGGATGAGTGGTGAGTGGTCAGGGTGAGTGGTGAGGGTGAGTGGTTGTTGTGAGGGTGAGTGGTGAGGATGAGTGGTGAGGGTGAGTGGTTGTTGTGAGGGTGAGTGGTGAGGATGAGTGGTGAGGGTGAGTGGCGGTTGCGAGTGGTGATGGGTGAGTGGTGAGCGGTGAGGGGTGAGTAGTGAGGGTGAGTGGTGAGGGTGAGTGGTGAGGGTGAGTGCTGAGTGGTGAGGGTGAGTGGTGAGAGAGTGGTTAGTTTTGAGGGTGAGTGGTGAGGTTGAGTGGTGAGGGTTAGTGGAGAGTGGTGAGTGGTGATTGGTCAGTGGTGATTGGTGAGGATGAATGGTGAGTAGTGAGGGTGAAGTTGAGTGGTGAGGGTGAGTGGTGGTTGTGACGGTGAGTGGTGAGGGTGAGTGGTGAGGGTGAGTGGTGAAGGTGAATGGTGAGAGTGAGTGGTGAGTGGTGAGTGGTGAGGGAGAGTGGTGAGTGAGAGTGGTGAGGGTTAGTGGTGAGGGTTAGTGGTGATAGTGAGTGGTGAGGGTGAGTGGTGATTGGTGAGTGGTGAGGGTGAGTGGTGAGGGAGATTGGTGAGGGAGGTTGGTGAGTGGTGAGTTGTGAGGGTGAATGGTGAATAGTGAGTGGGAGTGGTGAGTGGTGAGGATGAGTGGTAAGGGTGAGTTGTGAGTGGTGAATGGTGAGGGTGAATGATGAGTAGTCAATATGCACTGCTGTTATCATACCAGGTACCACCACCACAATATGTACTCCTCTCATCATAGCAGATACCACCACAGCAGTATGCACTGCTGTAATCATAGCATGTTCCACCATAATATGCACTGCTGTCATCATAACAGGTACCAACACAGCAGTATGCACTGCTGTAGTGATAGCAGGTACGACCTCAGTCGGTATACACTGCTGTAGCGATAGTAGATACTGCTATCGAGTTGGTAGATACCGCTATAGTAAATACTAAAACAGTCAGTATATACCGCTACAGTCAGTCAATACTGCTACAGTCAGTATATACTACTATACAATCAGTACATACTACCACGGTGAGTAGCTACTAGAGTCAGTAGATACTATTATAGAGTGAGTAGATACTGCTATAGATTTTGTAGTTACTACTATAGTCAGTGGATACAACTATAGAGTCAGCAGATACTATACAGTTAGTCGTTACGAGTATATAGTCGGTAGATAGTATCTACCGACTATATACTCGTAACGACTAACTGTATACTACTGTAGTAGGTTCGAATTAGGTGCACACACACGCAGCTTGGAGGCAACACTATTTATTAAACGGTAAGTAATATAACACTGTACATAAGGTGGTGACCACCTTCCTCAACTCACTAACACTCTGGAACACGACACAGACTGGACCAGGCAGGCAACGGCCTGCCTGGCCCAGGACGACGACTCGGGACTTGACGACCGATGATGTCTTCACTTTGGAGTACAGTACAGCCTCGCTCTGCGTTCACACCACGCTTATATCTGCTTTGGCGTGCCTGGCTCCGCCCCTGCGTGGCTGGCTCTCTTCAGGCCACGCCTCCCTTCCCAGGACACGCCTCACTTCCCCCACCTCTGGGAAGGTCCGGATCCCTCCACCACGTGACCCCCCAGGCACCCCCTTGGGGTCCCCAGCCTTCGTACAGGCCAACACAGTAGTGACCGTTCTGTCACTACACTACTGTAGGCCCAGTAAATACTACTATGGTCAGTAGTTATTACAGTCACTAAATAAATACTACTACACAGTCAGTAGCTACTTCTGGCTCAGTAGATACTATGGTACAGTCAGTAGATACTACTACAGAGTCAATAGATACCACTTCCTCTGTTGTATGTAAGGTGTTGTTAGTATATATACCTACGAGGGGTAAAGATATTTTTTGAGGGGGGGGGGGAGACCACAATTTTCGGAAACATTTTGACATCAACTATTTACCCTACACTTTCTACAACTTTTTGGACTTGTGAAAGCCTCTTATATATTTGTTGGTGGAGAAATGTACAAACAGCCCACCGGGCTTTGACAATACCTTAGTATCTGTGCATATATATGTAAGGTTTTTAAGAAATATATGTTTCACCCGGGCAAAGCCGGGTACTTCCGCTAGTCTTATATATAAAAGTCTCCGTGCGTGCACGCTTGCGGGGGATTTGGCTCTCGGACGGAGGGGTTTAAGACCGAAATAATTTGCCAGCCGGCACGCCCTAAGCCCCGTGGTGGGAATAGGCTATTCCGTTTTCACGTCCGTATATTTTAAAGTCGTTTAATAAACAAATTAGTGGCATTCTTATTTTAATTATTTACTTATTGCACGACATCGACCGTACCAACTCACAACAATTACCTGGGGGGAGGGGGGGGGGCGGACCCTGCCAAGTCATGCGCGTTCGCTCCAGCTCACGGGGGACATTTTATTTTACGCGTTTAACATGGAATAAATATACACATCACGCTGCCGATTTCTCTTCACAGTGTGATGTCCTCTCCCCCCCCCCCACCCCAATGCGTGCAGTCACTGCTATAAAGTCCTTAGATATTAATTTAATACTATAAAAGCGCTTACATAGTACTGTATTATTCTGCCTCGGGCGGGGGGATGGTGGGGGGGGGGGTAGCGGCCCAGCCCGCAGCCTGGCAATGTCTCACCTCCTCCAGCTTGCCAATCTAGGCGAGGCCGCGGGCTCTGCACGGGACTAGACGTCACCACGCCAATGTAAAGTACAATTTGATTGCATATTTTGCTAAGAATTGAAGGTTTATTGTTTACTATTATTAAACAAATTAGTTTACAAATATTACAATGATAATGTTTGTGTGCATGTGAGTCGATGCGTTTCTATGTGTGTAGCTCCATGTCTGTGTGTAAGTCCATGTGTGTGTCTTTCTCAAACGGACAACGCCCCATGTGTGTGTACGTACAAGTGTTTGTGTGTGTGTGTGTCAGTCAATTTGTGTGCGTATCAGTCGTTGTATGTGTGTTAGTCCACATGTGTGTGTAAGTCCATACGTGTGTGTTTCACTCAATGTGTGTGTGTCTAAATGAATGCGTGTGTGTGAGTCGATGTGTGTGCATGGCTCCATCTGAGTGTGTAAGTCAATGTGCGTTTGTGTGTCTATGTGTGTCAGTTGATGTGTGTGTGTTCGTCGATGTGTATGTGTGTGTCAGTCCATATGTGTGTGTGTTAGTCCACATGTGTGTGTGAGTTCATACATATGTGTGTCACTCGATGTGTGTGTGTAATTCAATGCGTGTGTGTGAGTCGATATGTGTGTGTTAATCCATGTGTGTGTATATAAACTAGATGTCTGTGTGTCATAGTCCATATGTGTATGTAGTGCAATGTGTGTGTCAGTCTATGTATGTGTGTATAAGTCCATGTGTGTGTGTCTTAGTCGATATCTGTGTGTAAGTACATATGTGTGTTTACGTCAATATGTGAGTCCACGAATGTCTGTGTGTGAGTCGATGTGTATGTTTGTGAGTCGCTGTATGTGTGTACATCGATACATGTGTGTGTAACTCCATGTGTGTGCATCTAAATTGGATGTCTATGCGTGTGTGAGTCCATATGTGTGTGTGTAAGTCCATGTGTTTGTGTGTGTGAGTCGATATGTCTGTGCGTGTCAGTCAATGGGCGTGTGTGTTAGTCACTTTGTGTGCGTGGCTCCATGTCAGTCAGTGTAAGTCCATTTCTTTGCGTGTCTGTAGGTCCATGTGTGCGTGTGAGTGAATGTATGTGCTTTATTGACCTGGTCAAGGGCCTATGATACCATCAGTAGGCCTGGCCTCTGGGTTGTTCTTCATGCTTTCGGAGTCCCTCACCCTTTGCTCACGATCCTTAAAGGACCTTCATGATGGTGAGCGGCCCCGCGTCAAACTAATTGGCCGTCAGTCAGAGCCATTTCCTCTACACCTTGGGCTGCGACAGCGGTGTCCTGTGCCTCCAACATTATTTTATATATCTTTTGACCACGTAGTTCGTGAAGCCTTCGATGGCTGTACCGGATGAATTACCATATGGTACAGATACAATGGGAGGCTGATCGATGCAAGGGTGCGATCAAGGGATGGCTACCTATTGCTCAACCATGTTACGTTTGTCGATGCTCTGGTGATTGCTGCTCACTCAGAGGAGGAGTTGGAGGAACTGCTGCTGAACCTGGAGCTTGCCACTAAGAGGTGGGGCCTTACCATCAGCCCCACCAAAACTAGGCACCTACCTGGGTATTTTGTACCATCGGACAATCCACCCCCACAACTCACAATTGGTGATGCGGCAGTTGTAAATGTTGTGGCTTCAACACACCGGTGGGTTAAAGCAGTGAACTATTTGTCTTTTGTCAACGTGACACATTTTTACTGATTGGCCGTGTCGGGTGGTGGAGGGTTACGACACATTTATAAATAACGCGATCTAAACCCAAAAACGTTGATTATGAATAACATTGGTCGCGAAAGCCTACGTGTTAAACTGAGTTGTAGAGAGATTGGAGAGATTCCCATTCCTGGCCAGTGTGCTCATGACTGGCTCCGGTTTAACAGCAGAGGTCTCACTCCGAATCAGACGAGCCATATTCTCTTTTCATCGGTTGCGTAATGCTGTGTGGAAGCTACATGGTCTATCGCTCTGCACAAAGCTTCAGGTCTTCTCAGCCACGGTCATTCCCTCCCTTCTCTTCGCTTGCGAAACTTGGACCCGCCTAATTGGAACATCTTTGCTGGGTAGAAACATTTTGGATGGCCTACCTACGATTCATCCTGTGTTTAACCATGCTGCATTGTGTGAGCAGCTCACAAATCCTTGAAAAATGTGGACAAAGTCCCATCGGCGAGCTCCGACAGGCAAGGCTGCCTTTCCTGAGTCATACAGCCCGCATGCCCAGCCACCGCATGCCTAAACAGCGTTTGTTCGGCCGGATCGAGGGGACTAAACGGGCGCGGAACGGGCTAGAGAGGAGATGGAGTGATGTGGTACAAGAGGACGTGGAGCTGAGTGGACTTGCCGATGACTGGTACCAGCCGTGTCAAGATTGGCCTCTGTGGAAAAGGCTCCTGAACGACGCTACTGTGCAGTTGGAGGCAGTCACCCTCCAACAACAACGGAGGGCGGAGGAGCGAGCCATGCTCACAACAACGAGCGGAGCGTCGGGTGGCTAAAGCACAGCAAGTTGCCACAGTAGGGGGCACAGGTGGTGAATCAGCCAATCGTCTCAGTCAGTCGACCCGTGCCATCTGGGTCTGCCCTGTGACCTCCTGCCAGCGGGCGTTCGACGCTTCAAGTGACCTCATGGTGTACATAGACTGGCACAAGCATTGTGGTGACGTCACCGCCACTTAGTGGCGAATGGCGGTTGTTGTTGTTCAGTCTATGTATGTATGTGTGAGTCGATACGTGTGTGTAACTCTATATGTGTGTGCATTAATTTGTGTAACTACATGTGTGTGTCTAAAGTCGATGTCTGTGTATGTGAGTGCATGTGTGTGTCTGCCTTTTTTGCCCGGGCAACGCTGGGTACTTACCGCTAGTATATTATAAAAGGTCATTTGATTCAATTTCATCTGAGTTGCCACAATCTCTACAGCCTGACGATAAAAATATTGAACATATTACAACTGTGATATAGATGTAATAAAGTAACAGCATGAAATTAAATCTGAAAAAAATGGTCAGGAATCTTCAAGGCTATTCACTGTCACACGAGAAGATATCGATTAAAAATATAAATTGTAAAAATATAGACATATGAATGGTGAATGCACCGTCTCATATTTGCAAACAGTCATTAATGCATTAACAGGAATGAACGTCAGAAAATGATTGACTTAAACATAACTGAATACATGGGGCAAAAATCAAATTTGAGCGTTTAAATGTCATGAACAAAATGAGAGAGTTTAACTTTATTTATATCGACGGATTAATTTGAACGTAACATTTACCATTTCTTATGCATGTTTGTGTTTCTTGTAGTGTTCGTGTAAGAGCAATAATGTTTTTTTTACAATCCACCCCTGGTTTAGAGTCTTTATCTTCAACTCTTCGTTGTAATTCTTACAAAAATACCCTCCGAATGTATAAATCATCTCAATGTACTCCATATCAAGGTGCTGTCCAAACATTGACACATGCCATTATTGATGGAAAAGGAGTTGCAATCATAATTAAATATATTTCGACGCATTAAACCATTCAGGCAGCAAAAATGACGATGATTGGTGAATGTCAAATGGTAACCTTAATTTAGGAATTGTACACAGATTTTATAGCAAATTATTCCATATACCTGAGTGGAATATCTTTTTTTAAATCCTTTATATTAAGTTCGCTTGCTTGCTTGCGTGCTTGCTTGCTTGCTTGCGTGCTTGCTTGCTTAGGACCGTGCAAATTTTTCGGTCGTTTTTTAACCCACTTCCCGTGATCCAATCGAGCTGACATTTTCCACACAGACTCGTTATTGTTCGTGAAAAAAAATTCTCAAAATTTTACACTTTTTAGGCAAAAAAAAATTATTTTACATATATTCAAAAAGAACTCATTCATGGCTTTGGCTGAACGTCAGAGTGTAAGAGCCCAGAGCGTAACCCCTCTACAGGCCGTGGTGGAGTAGCGCAGTTGGTAGCGCCCTCGCTTCCCATGCCAAAGGTGGCGGGATCGATCCCTGCGTCCTCCACAGGCGAATATATTTTTAAATCCTTTAAATTAAGTTCGCTTGCTTGCTTAGGACCGTGCAAATCTTTCGCTAGTTTTTTAACCCACTTCCCGTGATCCAATCGAGCTGACATTTTCCACACAGACTCGTTGTGTGGGACAATTAATTTTCGTGAAAAAAAATCAAAAATTTTACACTGTTTAGGGAAAACAAATTAAATATTTAATTACCAATTGCTTAATGGTGGCAGACAATCATCTGACCCATAGGTGGCAGCCATCTCAAGCCAGAGGACGAGAGGACTCTAGCCGCCACGCATATAAAGGATTTATAGTGAAAAACTTTGTTTTTACGGGTTTACTTGTTATGGTTCAGGATGGCAAATTCGAAGACGTAAATAACAGCAACATGTGACACGTATAGCACCTGTGGAAAATGTGAACGTAGAATGATCCATGACGAGACCGATTTACTCTAGTCAAGACCCAGGAAGTGTGATCAATTGCTGAATCAATAGTATAACTCTTCTCCAAAAGGTGAAAGGGACATGATTACATTATTTGCACCCACTTATCCAAATTTATTTTCTGTCCCAACTATAGTGATAGATACTATTTGCCTATTGGTATAAGTATACACTGTCTATTTAATTCGTTGTGTCACTGTTCATGCCGTGATCTTTATAATGACACCACCCCTTGAGTTATACAGCTAACTTAGACAAATTCCACAAGTGACGCCATTAAGGTATCTAAAGCCTAGGGGGTAAACAGTGTCGAGTGGAGGAGAGGATTTTGTTTTCTTTGCATGTGTAGTGGTGGTATTGACGTGCGCCGACTGTGACAGTGATGGATCACGGGGCGGCGCGGGGTGCGGGGTTGGGCACGCGTTGTGGGCGTGGTGTGGACGCGCGCGCCGGGAGGGAGAGATGACAGGGCGGCGCGGCGTGGGTGGTGAGGCACGATGAGATGTGGGAAAAGAGGATCGTAGCCAGCGCCCAGCGATTGGTCGAATAAGTGGGTGCTCGCAGCGACGTCCGCAGGTGGGGTATAAAGGGGGACGCGCGAGAGCACTCGGGGAGAGTTACCCAGTTGAAGACCCGAAGACGGAGCTGAAGACCTAGTGCCACGAGACCCCTAGTCCCGCCGTCCTTGTGGGGACCGGGGCCCTGTGTGGCTCGGAGGCGAGGCTGTGGGACCCGGGGTCCGACGCCCCCCCCGTGGGTCGGGCTGGGGACCCACAGTCGAGACGGATACCCCGGGTAGGGAGTGTCCCGAGTAGCTCAGGGGCGTTAGTCGCCGAGTAGCTAAGTGGATGTTGGTCATCCGAGTAGCTCAGTGGCGTTAGTCGCCGAGTAGCTAAGTGGGTGTTTGTCACCCGAGATACTAAGTGGATGTTGGTCATCCGAGTAGCTCAGTGGGCGTTAGTCGCCAAGTAGCTAAGTGGGTGTTTGTCACCCGAGATACTAAGTGGGTGTTTGTCACCCGAGATACTAAGTGGGTGTTTGTCACCCGAGATACAAAGTAGGTGTTAGTCACCTGTGAACGAGTTTGATAAAATAAAGAGTGTGTTACCCGTGAAGTCGTCTCCCGCCGAGTTACTACATTACAACTGGCGTCAGAAGTGAACCTGTCTTCAAGAAGTATGGACACAAGGAAGACTACCCGTACCCACGAGCGAGGTCGGGACGACGACGGCGTACCGGGGACACCAACCTCGGGAGGAGAGGACGAGGAGTGGCCGCCGATGCAGCACCTCGGGGTGATGGCCGACGCTCTGCTTGCCTCCGACACCAGCCTCCAAGACGCACACTCCCGGTTGGCGGAGTTGCTGCTCGCCGCCGCTGCAATCTTGGCCGAGATCTCCGTTCCAGCGGGCGAGAAAATGGCTGCGGGGTTGGAGGAAGGAGCGAGGCTGGCGGGATCCCGCCAAAAGGCGCTTCGCGCCAAAAGTCTGGAAGTTCCCGCCGTTTTTGAGGGGCCGCCATTGATTGGCGGGAAACACGGACGCCACGTGGCCGGACACTTCCGCGCAGCGCAGCCCACGTCATCAGCGCGCGCCGGAGCTCTCCATTTTGCGCCTGACAACCGAGCCGACATTTTAGACAACTACAGCGGAGCGCGGGAAAATCTCTCCGACGTCGACGACGATCGGGTCCTCCAGCAAAGATTGCCCGCGCTGTCGGCGTTCAAGGCGGATGGGGGCGACTGGGGAGCCTTCCAACGAAGGTTCCTCGCTCATCAGGAGATGTCGGGGTGGTCCGACACCACTGCCCTGCGTGCGTTGCCAGCGATGCTTGACGACGACGCGCTTGCAGCCTTCACATCTGCTGCAAGGTCGTCCCGCTCTACGCTCCAGGCCGCACTACACCTGATGGCGAAGGTGTTCGGACCGCCCTCCACGTGTCGCCACCAGTTCTACGATCGGCGGAAGGTGGCTGGGGAAACGACGCTAGCCTACCGCACGGCACTACTCGCCTTGGCGGACGCAGCTTTTCCCCGCAATGGATAAGGAGGGGAAGGACGCCATGGTGACGGAGCAGCTGCTGGTGTTGGCCCACGAGTTGGGGGTCCCCATCAACGTGGCAGACGAGATGGATATCTGCTCCCTGGCGATCGCCACGAGCATTCACGCGTACGAGGTCCTCAAACGCAAGCCGGGGGTCGTCTGCAAATGGGCGGGGAACGCGGCACTGGCCGCCACGATCGCCGAACCTCAGCCAGCTGCGGTGCAGGAGCAGGCCTTCGCTGCATCGCGTCCGGGGGAGTGGAGAACGGGAGGTCGTTCGCCCACACGTTCGCCCCGCAAGCTGGAGCAACCGAAACCTACGACGTCCGTCGTCTGCTACAACTGCGGCCTTCGGGGTCACGTCGCAGCCGGGTGCCGGGCCCCGCGTCAGCGCGCCACAGGACCACGTCGGGACGACGACCAGGGCCACAAGTCATCCCAACAAAACCCGGCAAGTCGCGGCACCTCACACGTTCGGTCCACAAACACGGCACATTCGGGTCGCCGCTTGGCGGTGGGGGGTTCGCGGCTGGGTGCCGGGGGTTCATTTCGGCGAGGGGGGTCCGTACGCGGCCCGCAAGCAGTCGAGTGGTCCGAATTGGCCCACAGGATCGTGGTTGCGTCGGCCGGGTCGTCCGTGGTAACGGGCTTCATTGACGGGGTTGAGGTCCGGGTGCTGGTTGACACGGGTGCGTCGGCCACCATCATCTCGGACCTTATTTATAACATTCTTCCCGTCCAAAGTAGACCCCTTCTGCCAGTAGACGTGCCATTTAATGCGGCGAATGGGGGATCCCTGGGGATCATCGGCCAGATTCGGGCGACTATTTGCATTGGTGACATCAAATTGGCGGGCCCTATTTTTGTATCATCATCGCTGGCCGTTCCCTGTTTGCTAGGTACGGACTTTTTGTCCAAAATGCCCATCAAAATTCTCATAGATCAGGCCTGCATTGAGCTTCCGTCAGGTCGGCGGCTTGCGTTCTTGACGAGCCCTACCAAAATACGCACGGTTTGTGCGACGGTGCAGGCGCTGGCAACTCAGACTGTAAGGGTGCCCCCGGGATCGAAAATGTTGGTACCCCGTCGGTTGAGGAAGCCACTCGAGGTGGGCGCGGTGGCACAGGGGGGGCCGTTGGGGCCGTCTAACAGGGCCAGAAGGGGCCTCGACTTAGCGGTTGCTCAAACCATGGTGAGAGGGGACAGTGAGCCGTTCGTAAGGGTCCTGAATACGGGGTCGCGGCCGGCCGAAATTGTGCAGGGAACGGTGCTGGCTCACGCCGCGCCGCTACCCGTTGAGGAACGGCTCGTGTCTCAAGCGGATTTCACTGTCGAGTCGCATCCTCCAAGTGATGAGGGGACAGAGTGGTTGGACTCGTTGTGTGCCGGTTCTGCTAACTTGTCCAAAGTGCAATTGGGAGTCGACGCTCCCACGGGGAGGGATTCGCTGTTGTCATTGCCCCTCATTGAGTGGGGCCGTCTCCAAATGTCCGACAGCTCCCTACTTACGCTACGTCGAAAAGTTGGCGCTCCCGAGGTAGGGGATGCGCGGGTCGGTTCCTGGGTGTGCAGACAGGGCCTTTTGATGAAGTGGGACAACATGTCCCGGGGTCACGTGCTCGTTGTGCCTGTTGCTATGCGGGGTAAGGTCGTTCTGGCAGCTCATGAACGGCTCATGCATCTGGGTTTTCAAAAAACGCTCGCCCTAATCCAGCGAGACTATTATTGGCCGGGGATGGGTAACGACGTGGCGAACATTCTTAAGGGATGCGTAGGGTGCGCCGAAAGAAAACCGCCACCATTGGCAGCTAATCCACTGCTGCAATCCATTCAAGTTTCGCGCACAAACGAATTGGTTGCGTTGGACATCTTGGGGCCCTTTCCTGCTACACCGAGGGGAAATAGGTTCCTGCTGGTTGGCGTAGAATACTTCACCCGATGGCCCATGGCATGGCCACTCGCCAACCAGTCGGCTGCAGCGGTGGCGGACGCCTTCGTCCAGGGTTATGTTTTGGACAAGGGCGCCCCCGAACGCTTGCTGACGGATCAAGGAAATAATTTTTCGAGCGGTTTGTTGCGCGAGGTGTGCGACCTGTTGGGTACGATGAAAGTGCGTACTTCCCCCTACCACCCGCAGACTGACGGGATGGTTGAGCGTCTGAACAGGACGATTACGTCTATGTTGTGCCAACAGGTCTGCGACGATCAGGTTGATTGGGACTTACAGGTGCCGGGGGTACTCGCGGCCTATCGAATGGCCCCTCATGCGGCGACGGGGTTTTCCCCATTTTTTCTTATGTATGGGCGGGAGGCCGATCCGGCCATGGACGTCCAACTGGGGATTTCCCAGCCACGTGCAAAATCTAAATTGGCAGACCACATCAAATTTAATATCGCAAAATTGACTGAAGCACGGGAGGCGGCGAGGTTGAATTCGCGGTCGCGGCAAATTGCGAACGAGAGATTGCATGAGCGGAGGGTGCATACGCATGATTGGAAACCAGGCGATAAGGCCTGGCTGCATTGTCCACATGCACCGTTGGCTACGTCCCCCAAGTTGTTGAGACCTTGGAGGGGACCGGTCGAAATTGTGCGGGTTGCACGACCCCAGAGTATACAGATTAAATGGGAAAAACGCCGTTGGTACGTGCACCCCTCCCGACTGAAGCCCTATACGGCACCGTGTGACCCCGTTCTGTGCCGTAACGACCGGGCGTGTGATGTGACCGTCGACTCGGGGAGGGAGGTGTCGCAGGCTGCTCCTCACGTGTATCCACCTGACCCACCCCCAGGTGCCTCGGGCTTGACGGCTGCTAACCGTCGGGAGCCTGAACCCCGCGGCACGCACGGGTCCTCGGTGCCTGGCCGATGTCTTTCTGAACCGCTGGCACCACCGGACGTTCAACCGCGTCTGGTGCCGTACGACGGACCGGCAAGGCGGACTCGGGCTAGGGCACAACAATTTTCATGAAGACGTTTTTTTCTCAACACCGAGCTCGCCCGGTGTTCCCCTCTGCCGGGGTAATGTCCCGTTGTAGGGACGCTCGGAAAAAGAAGGGGACACTGCACGAGTCGAAAGAAAAAAAAAATTTTCCATTTATTTTCCTTTTTGCATACACATTGCTATTGTCACTCGCCGGTTTGTATATATTGTTCTATTGTCGCGGTGGCATTGGTTGAGGGTTGCGGATGGTAGTGTTCGCGTCGTGTTGTGTTGTTAAGTTAGTTGTTGTTCTTGGTGTTGTGTTACGGGGCACACAGGGGGGTTTGTATATTTTTATAGCAGCCGGGTCGGCTGCGAGCTATGTGGTAGGGGGTGATGTAGTGGTGGTATTGACGTGCGCCGACTGTGACAGTGATGGATCACGGGGCGGCGCGGGGTGCGGGGTTGGGCACGCGTTGTGGGCGTGGTGTGGACGCGCGCGCCGGGAGGGAGAGATGACAGGGCGGCGCGGCGTGGGTGGTGAGGCACGATGAGATGTGGGAAAAGAGGATCGTAGCCAGCGCCCAGCGATTGGTCGAATAAGTGGGTGCTCGCAGCGACGTCCGCAGGTGGGGTATAAAGGGGGACGCGCGAGAGCACTCGGGGAGAGTTACCCAGTTGAAGACCCGAAGACGGAGCTGAAGACCTAGTGCCACGAGACCCCTAGTCCCGCCGTCCTTGTGGGGACCGGGGCCCTGTGTGGCTCGGAGGCGAGGCTGTGGGACCCGGGGTCCGACGCCCCCCCCGTGGGTCGGGCTGGGGACCCACAGTCGAGACGGATACCCCGGGTAGGGAGTGTCCCGAGTAGCTCAGGGGCGTTAGTCGCCGAGTAGCTAAGTGGATGTTGGTCATCCGAGTAGCTCAGTGGCGTTAGTCGCCGAGTAGCTAAGTGGGTGTTTGTCACCCGAGATACTAAGTGGATGTTGGTCATCCGAGTAGCTCAGTGGGCGTTAGTCGCCAAGTAGCTAAGTGGGTGTTTGTCACCCGAGATACTAAGTGGGTGTTTGTCACCCGAGATACTAAGTGGGTGTTTGTCACCCGAGATACAAAGTAGGTGTTAGTCACCTGTGAACGAGTTTGATAAAATAAAGAGTGTGTTACCCGTGAAGTCGTCTCCCGCTGAGTTACTACATTACAACTGGCGTCAGAAGTGAACCTGTCTTCAAGAAGACACCACCCCTTGAGTTATACAGCTAACTTAGACAAATTCCACAAGTGACGCCATTAAGGTATCTAAAGCTTAGGGGGTAAACAGTGTCGAGTGGAGGAGAGGATTTTGTTTTCTTTGCATGCATTGTTGAATCCCGAAATGTATTACAACTAATATATAGAGCAGAAATTAGGCCAAAGTTGGATTTTTCAAAATTAAATCCGGGATTGAACACCAAGTTACATCAATACACGACGTACTTCAATGTAAAGCCGTCATTTCGATTGATGATCCAGCACGCACTGTTTTACGCCACTCACTCACTGAATCCATAGTTCAGTCGTTTATGTATCACTCTTCATTCACTGTTACCACGAGTCATGTTGAAATCAAAGCACGGAATTAATTTCATGACCAATGTTGACGACTACCTCTACCAGTCTGAAAGCGTGGTCTCATTTATGTGTTCAACCAACATACTGCGAGTCCGAATATTTTTTTTTCTGATTCATTTCGTGACATTCTTGACTTTGAAATTCCCTCCTAGCACAGCTTTTACCAAGTTCCCGAATCTAGTTCAGTTTATTAAGCTCATAACCTCTGCTCTCTTGTGAATTCAATCACGTCCTATTTTAAACTTTTGTTTCTTTGCTCAGCAACCATGTTAAAATGAACACAGCATTAATGAGCTCTGTATACAAAAGCATATACATGATAATTCAGGTTGATGCTCCTGTCTACTGAGCACACATTTTAAAAAAATGCAGGTAGATATGTAGGACTTGAGAAACGCGCGTCACGCGTTGGATTGAGATGCGTGCACGCGGCGGACAGTGAGGGCAAACGGGGACACAGGGCGCGGAGCGACTTTCTGTTGTTGTTGTACCAATTAAGTTTGCAGGGTAGTTAAGGGGGGCCTGCAGGTGGCCGGGGGTAATCGAGGACGCAGGCCGGTGATTGGACGAGAGGTATGGGTGTCTGAGATTGGCGCCGCGGGTCTACAACAACAACACCACGTGGGACTGGGGGCTGGGGGCGAGTAGCGAAGCGGGGGATGGTCCAATAAATTAAGGGGAATTGGTTCAGGGATAAAGGCGGAGAGCGTGGGGAGAAACGGGGGTTGGTGCCTGGGACGAGAGACGAACAGATGGAAGGATGGAGCAGCAGACAAAGAGAGTATAGTATAAGGTAGCAGTGGACAAGAGAATACAGGGTATGGTAGCAGTGGATAGAGAGAATACAGATAGATTAGCAGTGGACGGAGCGAGTACATTATAGGGTAGCAGCGGAGTAACGGACCTTGGTGGAGAGAGCTACGAAGGAGTGGGACGGCACAGAGAACAAAGAGCGACCGAGCTGGAGAGAGAGAGCAGATCGGAGGGTCGCTGGAGGAGAGGAGCAGAAGGAGAGCGAGCGAAGCCAGAGGAGCGAGCGAGCAGAGGGGCATTGAGTGATGTTGATGGGGAGTTGTGAGTTGACAAGTACGGAGGGACATTGAGTGATGCCGACGGAGGAGATGTGAAACCATACGAGTTAATAAAGAACCGAGAAAAACAAAGAAGCTGTCAGGTCAGTAAGAGTCCTACAGATATAAATGAACAGACAACAATGTCCCATCCACACCTCATTGCCCCCAAGCTGAACAGCAGGTTGCTCGTGTATCATACCCCCCCCCATCACCAAGCTCGCATCTACCCAACTCGAGCCTTACTCATTTAGCACACAAGTCGCGCTTTTATCCATTTTATAGTTAATTAATTATATAATGAAGGAAACAGTTAATTGTTCATGTCAGTGCGATTGAGACTGTTATAACACTTTTCATGATCTGGTTTTGGAACGTCGTCAATGATAGTACCTACAGTGATGATCCATTGACTGTTTTGCCACAGGAACAGATTTAGAATGACAATGAGAGAACACAGACCAAACTTGAATGAAAACATTTAAATTAACATAATGACCATTTTATTTGCTAAATATCAAATAGTGGCCCTAAAAGATCGAATACTAATGCAGAAAAAACACAATGAAAACAATATGGTAGAAACATTCCATGCACAAACATTGAAAAACGCTTGATATAAAATATAAATATATAACAGGAGCGGGTTCTAGATGTCATACTTTAATTTGAAACAACTGCCCGTTCAAGTAAGAATGAAGGATATCATCTGGACTAGATTCCACAACTATGGACATGATCAAAAATCATCAAACGACATTATGAACTTCTATATCCTCGAATAAACACAGTTTTAGATAATATTATTCTGAGCTAATATATATTATAAAAGGGCATTTGATTCTATTTCATCTGAGTTGCCACAATCTCTACAGCCTGAAGATAAAAATATTGAACATATTACAACTGTGATATAGATGTAATAAAGTAACAGCATGAAATTAAATCTGAAAAAAAATGGTCAGGAATCTTCAAGGCTATTAACTGTCACACGAGAAGTTATCGATTAAAAATATAAATTGTAAAAATATAGACATATGAATGGTGAATGCACCGTCTCATATGTGCAAACAGTCATTAATGCATTAACAGGAATGAACGTCAGAAAATGATTGACTTAAACATAACTGAATACATGGGGCAAAAATCAAATTTGAGCGTTTAAATGTCATGAACAAAATGAGAGAGTTTAACTTTATTTATATCGACGGATTAATTTGAACGTAACATTTACCATTTCTTATGCATGTTTGTGTTTCTTGTAGTGTTCGTGTAAGAGCAATAATGTTTTTTTTTACAATCCACCCCTGGTTTAGAGTCTTTATCTTCAACTCTTCGTTGTAATTCTTACAAAAATACCCTTCGAATATATAAATCATCTCAATGTACTCCATATCAAGGTGCTGTCCAAACATTGACACATGCCATTATTGATGGAAAAGGAGTTGCAATCATAATTAAATATATTTCGGCGCATTAAACCATTCAGGCAGCAAAAATGAAGATGATTGGTGAATGTCAAATGGTAACCTTAATTTAAGAATTGTACACAGATGTTATAGCATATTATTCCATATACCTGAGTGGAGTATCTTGTTTTATTGTTCCTGATGGCAGATTCGAAGACGATAACAACAGCAACATGTGACACGTATAGCACCTGTGGAAAATGTGAACGTTGAATGATCCATGACGAGACCGAATTACTCGAGTCAAGATCCAAGGAGTGTGATCAACTGCTGAACCAAAATATAATTATTTTCAAAAGGTGTAAGAGACATGATTACATTCTTTTCACCCACTTATCCAAATTAATTTTCTGTCACAACTATAGTGATGGATAATATTTGCCTATTGGTATAAGTATACATTGTCTATCTAATTCGTTGTGTCACTATTCGTGCCGTGATCTTCATCGTGACACCACCCCTCGCGTTTTACAGCGAACTTAGACACATTCCACATGTGACACCATTAAGGTATCTAAGCCTAGGGGGTAAACAGTGTCGATTGTAGAAGAACATTTTCTTTTCTTAACATTCATTGTTGAATCACTAAATGTAGGATAACATTAAATAATATAACTAAAATAAAGTGCACAAATTAGGCCAAAGTTGGATTATTAAAAATTATATCCGGAATGGAACACCAAGTTACATCACTACACGACGTCCTTCAATGTGAAACCGTCATTTCGATTTATGATCCAGCACGCACTGTTTCACGCCACTCACTCACTGAATCAAAACCTTTGCTCTCTTGTGATATCAATCATATTGGGGATTTTTTTTCACCACTCTTTGCGAATTTGCTGCCTGCCACGTCCTATTTTAAACTTTTGGTTCTTTGTTCAGCAACCATGTTAAAATGAACACAGCATTCATGAGCTCTGTTTACAAATCCATATATATGATAATTCAGGTTGATGCTCCTGTCTCCTGAGCACACATTTTTTTAAATGCAGGTAGATATAAATGAACATACACCAATGTCCCAGCCACACCTCATTGCCCCCAAGCTGAACAGCAGGTTGCTCCTGTTTCAGAACCCCTCTCCCCCGCTCACCAAGCTCGCACCTTCCCAGCTCGAGCCTTACTCATTTAGCACACAAGTCGCGCTTTTATCCATTTTCTAGTTAATTAATCAGATAATATGAAGGAAACAGTTAATGGTCATGTCAACTGCCGGCGACCGACTCAGCTGGCAGCAGGCTGTGAAAACAGGCGTCAGGAGAGTCGAGGAGAAAAGACACACTGCTTGGCAGACCAAGAGGGAGCGACGTAAAAAAAAGCAACAAACACCTCTGGAGCTGCCACCGCATTCACTTGCAATTGTTGTGGCAAGGATTGTCACTCAAGGATTGGCCTACTAAGTCATTCTAGGCACTGCAAAACCTACAGCTGACCTCGTAAGGCGCAAATGAATTGTCTCTCGAAACACAAATGACTATGATGATGAAATAAAAAAATATAAATGAACAGGTTCTAGATATTATATTTTGTATTGAAAACCACTGCCCTTTCAAGTCAGAATAAATGAGGTCTTCTGGACCAGATGCCACAACTATGGGCATCATTAAAAATCGTAAAACTAAATTATGAATTTGTATATCCTAACTGGTACCATACGTCGTGCTACGCACTCTTTTGGACATCACCAGCAAGGCCGAGGGGGGGGTGGGATCCTGACGCATGGGCAACCCAGGATTTCCAGAATAACCTGCCCGGGCTTTGCACCAACAAGAGGTGCAAAAATGGGGAGAGGGCACTCCTCGGCCACCTAATTGTGGCGTTAAAAAATTAACCCGGAAAAACAAAGTTTTTCACTATAAATCCTTTGTATGCGTGGCGGCTAGAGTCCTCTCGTCCTCTGGCTTGAGATGGCTGCCACCTATGGGTCAGATGAATGGTTGCCACCATTAAGCAATTGGTAATTAAATATAATTTATTTATTCCTAAAAAGTGTAAAATTTTGGAAAAAAAATTCACGAAAATATATTGTCCCGCACAATGAGTCTGTGTGCAAAATGTCAGCTCGATTGGATCACGGGAAGTGGGTTAAAAAAAGACCGAAAGATTTGCACGGTCGTAAGCAAGCAAGCAAGCGCGCAAGTGAACTTAATATAAAGGATAAAAAAATGGGCGCCACGGGTTGCCATCATCGGTGGGAGGGGTCATTGCACCCCAATGGATAGCTACCGCCCGCCTCAAGCTGGGCAGCCGCCAGCCAATAAGGTGCTTACCCGCCACGGCTCACCTGCTCCAATGGGTGCTTGGAGCTTATGGTTCATCACCAGACAAGTGGGCTGCAACACCTGCACCAGACAAAAGCAAAACAAAACGGAAGAAGATTCCAGCCCTTCATTTTGCAAGATGAAATGTACGTACAATGTGTTCTGGACTCTCCGAAACTCTTTTGCAGATTGAGGACATCCGCAAGACTGCAGTTATCGACAGGGAGCTGGCGAGATTTCATGTGGATATTGCAGCACTGCAGGAGACCCGGCTTGCTGGCAGTGGCTCACGACGAGAGAGTGACGACACGTTATACTGGCATGGAAAACAACAGAACGAACCAAGGCAACACGGTGTTGGGTTCGCCATAAAAAAACACACTCCTTGGCATGATTGAACCACCGACTTCAGGCTCCGAGCAGATTCTGCCCATGAGACTGCTCACTTCTTCTGGCCATGTAAACATCTTCAGTGTCTACGCCCCAATAATCTACTCACCTCCGGAGATTCATGACCAGTTCTATGAAGAGCTTCACAATATTATTAGCAAAATCCTTAGCTCCGAGCACATGTTTATGGTGAGAGACTTCAATGCAAGGTTTGGTGCTGACCATGACGCGTGGCCCGCATGCCTTGGCTATCACGGCATTGGAAAGATGAATGCCAGTGGCCAAAGACTACTGGAGCTTTGTTCATACCACAATCTCTGTATCACAAACTCATTCCTTTTCACAAAACCATGCCATAAAGTATCATGGAGACATCCAAGGTCTCTTAATTTGCACCGACTGGACCTTGTCATCACCCGAAGAGCCCTCCTCAATTCAGTACTCATCACACGCAACTACCACAGTGCAGTCTGTGACACCGATCATTCGCTGGTATCCAGCAAGGTAAGACTATGCCCAAAGATACACCGCCTCAAACAAAAGCGCTACCTGCGCATCAACTCTGCCAAGACCTTCCTCCCAGAGCTCACTCAATCATTCTAACACAGCCTTGAGCAGTCCCTACATGACACACCAGATGGAAGCGTGGAGACAAAGTGGGCATACATCAGAGACGACATCTTCAATGCAGCCATCAATACATTCGGTAAGCAGACAAGGCGAAACAGACTGGTTTGAGGAACACCTGGATATATTGGAACCCATCCTCCAAGCCAAGTGCATGGCGCTCCTGAAATACAAGCAAGTCCCAAGTACAGGGTCATTAAGGACTCTGAAAGCTGCCCGCAGTGCAGCTCAAACGACCGCCAGACGCTGCACCAGTAACTACTTGGTGAACCTCAGCAGTAGGATCCAACTCGCCTTTGACACTGGCAATATCCGTGCCATGTATGAAGGCATAAAGACAGCCTTTGGTACAAACATCAGGAGGACTGCTCCCTTTAAATCCAGCACAGGGGCTATCATCACTGATAAACAAGAGCAAATAGCCAGGTTGGTAGAACACTACTCAGAGCTCTACTCACGAGACAATGGTGTGTCAGAAGCTGCCCTTGCTGCTGTAAGGCCCTTACCAAATATACACGAACTGGATAATGTTCCAACCTTGGAGGAATTTGACAACGCCATCAATTCACTAGCCAGCGGCAACTCCTCGGGACAGGACGGCATCACACCTGAGGTACTGAAATGTGAGAAACCCGCCGTCCTCACAAAACTCCATGAACTTATCTGCCAGTGCTGGGAATAAGGAGCAATGCCTCAAGACATGAGAGACTCCAACATCATCACCCTATATAAAAATAAGGGTGACTATGGGGACTGCAATAACTACCGTGGCATCTCCCTGCTGAGCATCGTAGGGGAAACCTTTGCCCATGTGGTCCCTCAGCAGGTTACAAATACTAGCTGAGAGGACGTATCCTGAGGCACAGTGTGGATTCAGAGCAGGAAGGTCCACAATTGACATGCTCTTCTCCTTGCATCAGCTACAGGAAATATGTCGAGAACAGAGAATGCCCCTGTACTTAGCATTCGTTGATCTTACAAAAGCCTTTGACCTCATCAGTAGGAGAGGCCTCTTCAAACTCCTCAAAGTGATCGGCTGCCCACCGAAGCTGTTGGCAGTCATCTCCTCTTTCCATGACAACATGAAAGTAACAATACAGCACAGCGGCACCACCTCAGAGGAATTTCCCATACTCAGCGGTGTAAAGCAGGGGTGCGTGCTTGCCCCAACACTGTTTGGCATCTTTTTCTCACTTATGCTCACACATGCCTTTGGGACAGCAGAAGGGGGAGTATTTCTCCATACAAAATCTGATGGCAACTCTTCAATCTTGGCCATCTCAGATCCATAACCAAAAAGTCCGCAAAGTCCTCATCAGAGAACTTCTATTTGCTGATGGTGCCATGCTGACAGCTTACACAGAACAAGGTCTGCAGACACTCATCGACCACCTTGCCAATGCCTGCAACAACTTTGGCCTGACAATCAGTCTGAAAAAGACCAATGTCATGGGCCAGGATGTCAGAGACACCCCTACCATAAACATTGACAGCTACACCCTGGAAGTCGTTTAGGACTTCACCTGCTTGGGTTCCACCATCACCTGCAATTTTTCCCTTGTCACAGAGATTGACAAGCGCATTGGGAAGGCGTCTATAGCTATGTTCAGATTGACCAAAAGAGTGTCGGACAACAAATCTCTAACGCCCAACATCAAAGTACAGGTGTATAGGGCCTGCGTCCTTAGCACCCTCCTCTATGGGTCTGAGTCCTGGACAATATACGCCCATCATGAACATCGACTAAACACATTCCACCTCCGATGTCTCAGGCACATCCTCGGTATCAAATGGCAAGATCGCATTCCCAACACCTCAGTCCTCAACTTGGCCAACATTCCCAGCATGTACTCTCTACGCAGTCATAGGCGCGTGAGACGGCTTGGACACGTGCGCCGCATGCAGGATGACAAAATACCCAAGGGTGTCTTGTATGGCGAGCTGGCATCAGGCACACGGGTCACTGGTCGCCCAGTCCTGCGCTGTAAAGATGTCTGTAAACGGGACATGAAGAGCTGCGAAATCAACCCAAATGACTGGGAGAAAACTGCCGGCGACCGACTCAGCTAGCAGCTGGCTGTGAAAACAGGCGTCATTAGAGGCGAGGGAAAAAAACACACCGCTTGGCAGACCAAGAAGGAGCGACGTAAAGAAAAAGCAATAAACACCTCTGGAGCTGCCACCGCATTCACTTGCAATTGCTGTTGCAAGGATTGTCACTCAAGGATTGGCCTACTAAGTCATTCTAGGTGCTGCAAAACCTACAGCCGACCTCGTAAGGCATAAAAAATTGTCCTCTCGAGACACAAAGGCCTATGATGATGAAATAAAAATATAAATGAGCAGGTTATTATATGTTTATTGGAAAGAACTGCGATTTCGAATCAGAATAAAGGCGGTCTTCTGGACCAGATGCCTCAACTATGGGCATAATTAAAAATCTTGAACTTGTATATCCTAGAGTAAATACATAAGTTTCAAATAATATATGTTCCGAGCTAATGTAGATTATAACCAGACATCCGAGTTGACACAATGTACTGCCTGAAGAAAAATATATCGAACATATTACAATTGTTTTACTGACGTTATAAAGTAACAGCATGCAATACAATCTGACAAAAAAATCTCCAAGGATATAATCCACCCCTGGTTTGGAGTTTTTATCTTGAACTCCTCGTTGTAATTCAATAAAAAATACCCTTCTAATGTATCAATCATCTCAATGTAACTCCACATCACGGTGCTGTCCAAACATTGACACATGCCATTATTGGTGAAAAAGGAGTTGCAATGATAATTAAATATATTTCCGCGCATTAAACCATTCAGCCAGCAAAAATGACGATGAATGGTGAATGTCAAATGGTAACCTTAATTTAGGAATTGTACACAGATTTTATAGCATATTATTCCATATATCTGAGTGGAATATCTTTTTTTATGGTTCCGGATGGCAAATTCGAAGACGTAAATAACAGCAACATGTGACACGGAAAGCACCTGTGGAAAATGTGAACGTAGAATGATCATTGACGAGACCGCATTACTCTAGTCAAGACCCAGGAAGTGTGATCAATTGCTGAATCAAAAGTATAACTCTTTTCCAAAAGGTGCGAGGGACATGATTAGATTATTTTCACCCATTTATCCAAATTTATTTTCTGTCACAACTATAGTGATGGATAATATTTGCCTTTTGGTATAAGTATACACTGTCTATTTAATTCGTTGTGTCACTGTTCATGTCGTGATCTTTATAATGACACCACCCCTTGAGTTATACAGCTAACTTAGACAAATTCCACAAGTGACGCCATTAATGTATCTAAAGCCTAGGCGGTAAACAGTGTCGAGTGGAGGAGAGGATTTTGTTTTCTTTACATGCATTGTTGAATCACGAAATGTATTACAACTAATTCAAAGAGCAGAAATTAGGCCAAAGTTGGATTTTTCAAAATTATTTCCGGGATTGAACACCAAGTTACATCACTACACGACGTACTTCAATGTGAAGCCGTCATTTCGATTGATGATCCAGCACGCATTGTTTCACGACACTCACTCACTGAATCCGTAGTTCAGTCGCCTATGTATCACCCTTCATTCACTGTTACCATGAGTCATGTTGAAAATCAAAGAACGGAATTAATTTCATGACCAATGTTGACGACTACCTCTACCAGTCTGAAAGCGTGGTCTCATTTATGTGTTCAACCAACATACTGCGAGTCCGAATATTTTTTTTTCTGATTCATTCCGTGACATTCTTGACTTTGAAATTCCCTCCTAGCACAGCTTTTACCAAGTTGCCGAATCTAGTTCAGTTTATTAAGCTCATAACCTCTGCTCTCTTGTGAATTCAATCACGTCCTATTTTAAACTTTTGTTTCTTTGCTCAGCAACCATGTTAAAATGAACACAGCATTAATGAGCTCTGTATACAAATTCACATACATGATTATTCAGGTTGATTCTCCTGTCTACTGAGCACACATTTAAAATAATGCAGGTAGATATGTAGAACTTGTGAACCGCGCGTCACGCGTTGGATTGAGATGCATGCACACGGCGGATAGTGAGGGCAAACGGGGACACAGGGCGCGGAGCGACTTACTGTTGTTGTACCAATTAAGGTGGCAGGGTAGTTAAGGGGGGCCTGCAGGTGGCCGGGGGTAATCGAGGACGCAGGCCGGTGATTGGACGAGAGGTATGTGTGTCTGAGATTGGCGCCGCCGGTCTACAACAACAACACTACGTGGGACTGGGGGCTGGGGGCGAGTAGCAAAGCGGGGGATGGTCCAATTAATTAAGGGGAATTGGTTCAGGGATGAAGGTGGAGAGCGTGGGGATAAACGGGGGTTGGTGCCTGGGACGATAGATGAACAGATGGAGAGACAGTGCAGCAAACAAAGAGAGTATAGTATAAGGAAGCAGTAGACAAAGAGAGTATAGTTTAAGGTAGTAGTGGACAAAGAGAGTATAGTATAAGGTAGCAGTGTACAAGATAATACAGTGTATGGTAGCAGTGGATAGAGAAAATACAGATAGAGTAGCAGTGGATGGAGTGAGTACAGTGGAAGATAGCAGCGGAGTAACGGACCTTGGTGGAGAGAGCTACGACGGAGTGGGACGGCAGAGAGAACAAAGAGCGACCGAGCTGGAGAGAGAGAGAGAGAGCAGAGAGGAAGGTCGCTGAAGGAGAGGAGCAGAAGGAGAGCGAGCGAAGCCAGGGGAGCGAGCGAACGGAAGAACATTGAGTGATGCCGACGGAGGAGATGTGAAACTATACGAGTTAATAAAGAACCGAGAAAGACAAAGAAGTGATCAAAAAGAACCACGCCGACATGTCGAAGAAAGCAACGAAAAATAATAACTTACCGGCAGGCTCATCGGCCGACAGCAGCGACGCGGATGTGATACCCCCGTCGGGGTTGGAGGCTCCCGCTCCCCCGGTGGACGCGGCTGATGGGGCGCTGCCGTGGGAAGAGGGCGACCCGAACGACGAAGATGAGCCAAGCCCGCCTAACGTATGGAGATCTGCGATGGCTGCGTGGGAGGCCAGGATGGCGGCGCTCACGAAAGAATTTGAATTATTTATGCAAACGATACGGACGGCACCGACGGGATCAGATCAGCTGCCACACGAGCTCGTCACATCTGCGGAGGCTGGCGACACGGCTGTATCTCCCGATGCACCAGGTGCAGAGCTGGACGCCGAGGAGGAGCCGGAGTCGCCGACTTCGAGCACAACGCCGATTGCACGTGGAACGCTTTGAGGTTAACGTCGGCGTCTGGGTGGCGTTTACACGACGGTTTCGGGCAGCGTACGAATCGCTCGGGTGGACAGAAGATGAAGCGCTACGAGCTTTGCCAACGGCCTTGGACGACGATGCCATTGATGGAGACATTCACGGCGATTCAGGACATTTACGAGCCGCGATCGGTCGCCAAGCGCAAGTTTCAGTTGAGACGGCGGGCGGAGACGGAATCTCCCCTCGCGTATCGCAGTGCGCTGTTGACCCTCGGCCAAGCGGCTTACCTGACGATGGATCACGCCGCCCTTGATTCCTTGGCCCAGGAAAAGCTGTTGCTGATGGCGAAGGAGCTACGAGTCGTATTTTCACTTCCCAGCAACAGCGACAACAACGGGTCGTCTTTGCAGATTGCCAGGAACATCCAGGTCAACCTGGATCTTCGCAACTAGCCAGTGGCGGTGACACCACAGCCCCTGGTGGTGTGCGCTGGTGCGGCCGGGGGGCCTGTCGGAGTTGGAGCCGGGGTCGCTGACAGCAGCGGCTGCACGGCCGCTTGTGGGCCCGCCTCGTCGCCCCAGGACGTTCAGACGTGGCGGTCTGCTGACGTCTTACGAGTGCAGGCGTCAAGGACACTTCGCACAGGACTGCTGGAGACGAAGAGGCGTCTTCCCGCGGTCATCAGGAGGCTACAACCGCGGATTCTACCCATCCCAGGACTATCAGGCGAGTCGCGACACATGCAATACATGGCCGTATCCTACACCTCACCCATCCGAGACACCACACACTATTGATCCCCCTTCGTATGACTCACATGGGAATGCTGTATGGGGTGCATTGGTTCATCGTGTTTTGGAGCTGCGCCGGGTTCGTCGGATATGATGGCGCTTGTTCAAGGGGTACAGATTCGAGTTATCGTCGATACGGGGGCTTCTGCGACCCTCATTTCCTTGCAAACTTTCCGATTATTGCCAACCTTGCCCCATGCGTTGGAACCAGAGGATAGGCCGTGTATAGTGGCAAATGGGGGCAGTTTGGGAATTTTGGGTCGAGTGCTTGCAACAATTGAAGTTGGGGAGGTGTGTGTAACGGGATACATTTTGGCTTCGACTGTTCTGGCCGTGCCATGTTTGTTGGGTACAGATTTTTTGCAAAAGATGCCAATTAAGATTTCTATTGAGAAGGGACGATTGGAATTGCCATCGGGGAAGTGCCTTAAGTTTTTGGGAACTCCATCTAAATTTGCTCGCGTTAACGCTGTGTTTCAGGCGGTGGTTAGCCGCACGGTGCGCGTTCCGCCTGCAACGCAGATGCTTGTGCCGTTACTCTTGAAAAAAGGGCTGTCAGTGGGTAACTTGGAGTAAGGCATTTTGTTGACACCGTCGAATGCTGTGGCACGAACGCTATCCTTGGTTGGTGCTTTTACGATGGTGGCGGCGACGTGCGAATCATTCATTCAGATTGTAAATACAGGGCACGAGTCAGTCGTTATTCAAGAAGGGACTATGTTGGCGCACGCGTCGGTTGCGCGGAACTCAGAATGGGATGCGTGCTTGGCAGCTGGGGAAGGAGATGCGCTGCCACGGGATGAGGAGGAACCGGGCTGGTTTCGGGATTTGTACGATTGCAATGATAATTTGACACCCGAGCAGCGGTCACGTCTTCGGGGGTTGCTTTGGAAATTCAGGGACGTTTTTAGCTCGAAAGTTTGATGTTGGTCGCACGTCCCTGTTGCGTCATCACATTGATACTAGGGATGCACCCCCAATTCGATTATATTCTCACCGGGTGAGCCCGCTGGAGAAGGATTGCATTCGGAAAACGGTGGACGAAATGTTGCAACAAAATATCGTCTCTCCTTCTTCCAGCCCGTTGGGGGGCTCCGATTGTATTGGTTAAATAACGAGATGGTTCTCTGCGATTTTGTGTGGATTACAGAAAATTGAATAAGATTTCGGTGGCGGATGCATACCCGCTCCTGCACATTGATGACTCATTGGACGCCTTGTCCGGTGCGAAATTTTTTTCCACTTTGAATCTTCTGTCGGGCTTTTGGCAATTGCCCTTGGACGAGGAATCTAAACCAAAGACGGCCTTCCGCACACCACAGGGGTTGTTACAATTTAACATACTTCCGATGGGGCTGCACTCCGCGCCAGCCACCTTTCAATGATTGATGGAACTCGTATTGTCCAGATTGCAGTGGGAGTCGTGTTTAATATACCTTGACGATGTCATTGTGTTCAGTAAAGATTTTGAAGGACACTTGCAGTGGCTACGGGCTGTGTTTGGCCGGGTACGGGACGCCAATGGCTACGGGCTGTGTTTGGCCGGGTACGGGACGCCAATTTGAAATTTAAACCCCAGAAATGGCAATTGTTGAGAACATCTGTCAAATACTTGGGTCATGTGGTCAGTGAAGCGGGGGTCGCCACTGACCCGGAGAAAATCAGTTGTGTACGTGCGTGGCTGGTGCCTAAGACAGTATTGGAAGTGCGTAGCTTCGTGGGATTTGCGTCATATTACCGTCGATTTGTTAAAGATTTTACCACAATTGCGAGGCCGCTGCATACGCTGACTGCTAAGGGTAAGAAGTTTTTGAGGGGTGACGAGGAACAGCGTTCATTTGAGACGCTCCGGGACACTTTGGCAGACGCACCGCCGCTCGAATATCCAAATTTTGCGTTAATGTTTATTTTGGACACTGACGCCAGTGACACGGTCATCGGGGCTGTGTTGTCGCAGACGATTGATGGAGTTGAAAGGGTCATTGCATACGGCAGCCGCGTACTGTCCCCGGCAGAGCAAAGATATTGTGTAACATGCAGGGAATTGTTGGCGATTGTACACTTTGTGCAGTTGTATCGACCATACTTGTATGGAAGGCAATTTTTGGTCCGCACTGACCACGCGGAACTGCAGGACTCCTTGCGGATCGATCAATCCTCGGGTCATGTTAATGCGGACGCTCTGTCCCAATTGCCTCAGCCGTCGGGCTTGTGTAGATGTTCCGAGGGATCGCTGCGTTGCGGGCCACCGCTGCAGGGCATTCCGGCCATGGCCGCTGCAGCCGATTCGGACCGGGTTGATGAAGCACCGGCTAAGGAGCCTGGGTTGCTGGGATTGTCACGAGAATGTTGGGCGCGCTTGCAAGCGGACGATCCTTTGCTTACCAGAATGAAACGTCGGGCCTCCCGTTCCAAACCGTCAGATGATCGGGCTTTTTTTCGGCTCATAGACTACCTCCTAGTGAGGTGGGATGTCGTTTTACAGAAGTTTTGTATTGTTGTGCCACTATGTTTGAGGGGAAAACTTATTCGCGACGCGCACGAGCGATTGATGCACTTGGGTGAGAAAAAAAACGCGTTGACTTTGAGTAACGATTTCTATTGGCCGGGATTGCAAAACGATGTTCATTTGTATGTTAAGGCCTGTCACGAGTGCGCGCGGTGGAAGGCGCCGGCGCAGCCATATCGAGTACCATTGCAGTCGATACGGGTTTTGTGGGTAAACGAGTTTGTAGCCCTTGATATTCTGGGACCCCGCGGGGTCACAAATATTTGCTCGTGGGGGTCGAGTACCTCACTCGGTGGCCTATGGCATGGCCACTAGCGGACCAATCGGCAGGATCGATTGTGGAGGCCTTCCTGCAGGGTTACCCCTGCTGACCAGGGTAAAAAAAAATCTTCCCGCCTATTGAAGGAAGTGTGTGATGCATTGGGTACAAGTGTAATACGGGCGTAAATGGGCGGGTCGGATGTGACGATCCGAGAGGGAGGAGTCAGGGTCACGTGGGGGGAGAAGTTATAGCAGGGAGACAGGAAGATATCGAGGAGTCGGGGGGAGTGAAGAGTGGAGACCACGTTGGGTGGTCGCCGTGCCTCAGCCTAGTGGCTGAGGGGCTCATGACGGCGCCAGCCAGTGGGTGGAAGAGAGAGTTGGGGATAGAGACAGAGAGTGGCGAGATCGCCACAGAGGCCACGCAGGGCTGAGGTTGGAGAGTGGCGAGATCGCCACAGAGGCCACGCAGGGCTGAGGATGGGGAGTGGCGAGATCGCCACACACGGTAAGACTCGGCACCGCCAGCCAGCGGTGACCGAGCACGGAGGAACGGGGAGCAGCGGTGGAGCTGCAGTGAGAGCAGCCGGAGGGCTGCACCAGGGACCTGCAGCGGAGCTGCAGGAGCGCGGAAGGCTACGGGAGCGAAGGCAGCTGTGGAGCTGCCAAGCGGGGAGGCTCTGAGCGAGGGCCGTGTGGGACAAGTGTAAAAGAACCCAAATAAAGGACAACGGAGACAGACCCAGTGATCGAGTCCTTTATTACACTGGTGTCAGAAGTGAAACGGCATGTCAAAACAGCTCAGAAGAAAAAATATTCCTGCGCCATCATCTGCTACATCATCCGACGACGACGACCTTCCTCAGGCGGTGGACCTGCCTGCGATGGAAGAGGAGATCCGTGCTGGAACGAGTACGGGTCCAGGGGTGCAAGATGTTACCGCGTCGGTGGACCCGTCTGCGCCGGAGGACGCCAACTTACGATCGAGACAGATGGCGGCGCAGCTGGAGACCTTGAAAATCGTGCTGGCGCAACTGTGTGAGCTCACCACGCCGAGGACGGCGTCGGGGAGGCCCTGTGGTGATCCGCAGGCCTCCGCCTTGCCTGCGCTGCCAGTGCCATCTGCCACGCGGCATGAAGATGCCATCTTGGGCGTGGCAGGGGAGAAACGGCGGGAAGCCGCCATCTTGTCTTCACCGCGGCGGGAAGACGCCGCCATCTTCAACATCGCGGCGGAGAGGCGGCCTTGCGCTGCCATCTGGAGGTGCTGCGGGGAGAGCAGCCTGCTGTGAGCTGCTGTTTTGCGAGGAGGAGCTGCGAGGAGAGGACGCCGACGCTGCAGCTGCTGGGGTGGGAGCTCTCCCGTCCTGGCTCGGGTGCGAGACAACGGAGCAGTCAAGTCATTGTTCGAGTTCTGCGAGGCGTCTCAAGTTACCACCCTGCCGTCCTCTGCTTGCTGCAGCCCCGGGCGAGTCGTAACGATACGCACCCGGCCTTAACACACACCTCACCCATCTAGCGTGTGCCGGGGGGCGATTTTTGTCATGTCTCGAGCGTGCGGAGCGCGGTTCGGGCTGTGTGTGTGTGTGTGTTCTGGATGAACGCGCTATTTGCTTGTTGCTCGGTGTCAATTAGTGTGTATGTGTGTGTGTGTTGAGGATGGACGGAGAGTCTGCTGTGCTTGCTGAGTGTCAAATAGTGTGTGTGCGCTGCGGCGTGGAGTTGTTATCTTGATGGCGAAGTTAATTATTAACTTGGGAGCGTCGGGTATCCTGCGCTGTACCATCTCGTGGGTTACCGTGTGCGACCGGCTTAATTGAAAAATATATTTTTTTGGTGTATTGTGCTGCGAGGTGCTGTGTGCGATGTGGTTGTTTGCAAGAGAGAATATTTGTGTTGTTGCTGCAAAGTTACGACAGGATTAATGGTGTGTTGGTTGCCTGCAGATCTGCTTGCTATTGTGCTAAAATGTACGCGTGTGATCGCGATATGCTGACTGCATGTGCTGTTACACCGTTCTGTATGGTTATGGGGTGCGATGCATTGGTTGACTATTGGGGTTGGGATTGTTATTAATTGTGCGTACCTGTTGGAAATTGGTAACAAATTCGAGGGGGACCCAAAAATTTGGTTGTATGGGTGTTTATGCACACGAGATTGCGTGTATATTATAGGTAATTGAGTTTTTTTGAAAATGAGGGTGCGTGATGACGCCGTTGTGGGTGGCTCAGATGTTAATGGCGATGGGGACGTAAATTGACGCCAAGTGGCGTCGCTCATTCGATTGATTGCATGCAGCCAGGAGTGGCGTTGCGGGTAGGTGTGTGTAACCAATGTGTTTTGGTAAAATATTGGTTAAAATTTCCCCGATATGACTGCTGTGCGCAGCAAGCTGGGGCTGTGCGTCTATCGTTGGTGGGGTTGTTACAACGTGATGGGGGATGCATCTTGTGACCCCCAGCAAAGGGCAGCTGGGGTGCACGCACGGGGTAAACTGGCCACGTATTCGCACGTTGGGCCGCCATTTTGCGCGCACGCGGGGTATGGTGACGATGCGCTTTGCGCAAGGGGCCGCCATTTTGAGTGCGCGCGAGATATTGCGAGAACGCGCTTGGCGAAGGGGGCCGCCATTTTGAGCGCGCGGGAAAACCTCGGTGGGGCAAATATTCCATCTGTTATGCCTGCCATTGTTGATTGGGTGATGCACGAGTTGTGGTCACATCGGCCTATGGCTGATGGCTGACCTGACAGCCCGGAGGCGAATCCTCCGTGGTATGTCTCAAACTAATGGGCCGTGTGCTCATATGGCTCGGGGAGTCATGGTTCAGTTGTGCGGTGGCAGACTGAACCTGGTGTGCCGGGGGCTCACGGGATTTGGAGTAGAGGGTTTGTTACGTGCCAGCGAACGGGGTGACCTGGCTAGCATGGAGCAGGGATTCTCTATACGGGTCCTCCAGCGGGAAGGGCCGCGGACTTGTTCCGCTCTGGGTTAGGGCGTTATTGACTCTATAAGAGAACATTGCCCCGTGGGGGGGGGGGGGGGGGGGGGGTCGTTGGTGTCTGGCCTTGCCGAGGGATTGATCTTCCCTTGGCTATAAAGCGTCAGACTATAAGATGCTGGTGTGTGTCCATCGCTGATGGGATAGTAAGGGAGGGGCAAGGCCGAGTGCTGCTCATCCCCGAAATTGCTCTAGCCGAGAGTATGATTAGTGGATGTTGCTGTGGTTTGACGACCACGGTGAGGGTTAGGGCGAGTTAAACGTTACCGCTGGGGAGCGTGGCTCACTCCACGTGGGGGTGTGCGACTGGGGGTTTTGTTGAGAGTGACCGTGGGTACATGCTATGTACGTGTGATGTCTTTGCTGATCCTCAAGGGAGGACTGCTGGTGGGCAAGAGCAGGAATTTTTTTTTTGGTGTTGTTGTCACGTGTAAATAAAATTGTTGTTAAAAGGTAAATACTGGGGCATCCATTGCGGTTATTTTGGGTAATTACTGGGGTTTTCTTAAGCGGGCCGGAATTACATCATCTCCACTACCCTGGGGCCGGGTGGCTGTCGTGTACGACATGCGGATGTGCGTTGTTGTGCTGTGCCTCAGGGGATTGGATTCTCCTTCTCGTCACAGATCTTCGGCGCCTGCCACACTGGGTGTTACCTGGTGTGCTAACTGGATGAGGACTTAAAGGAGCAATTGAGCGCATGTTCGTGATTCTGCTCTACCACTTGCTCTTTGATGTTGGACTTGAGCCGAGCGGATGGAACGACAACATGGACACGCTCTAAGACACCACATTCCTGGGTTGTGCACGTGTGCCATTCTTGCGTGTCGGTTGCCGTTGTTGTGCTTTGTGCCATTATTATTCTTGTTGTTCTGTTCCGGTTCCTGATCCCTCCCCTTTCGTTACTTGTGTTGTTTTTGTTGTTATAATCTCCGTTGTGTCTGGGGGACTCCTGATTGTGATGCCTTCGCCCGCATTATTTTGTTCTGTTTCAGCCGAGGACGGCTGGAATTTTCTCTACGGGGGAGGGTGGTGTAATGCGGGCGTAAATGGGCGGGTCGGATGTGACGATCCGAGAGGGAGGAGTCAGGGTCACGTGGGGGGAGAAGTTATAGCAGGGAGACAGGAAGATATCGAGGAGTCGGGGGGAGTGAAGAGTGGAGACCACGTTGGGTGGTCGCCGTGCCTCAGCCTGGTGGCTGAGGGGCTCATGACGGCGCCAGCCAGTGGGTGGAAGAGAGAGTTGGGGATAGAGACAGAGAATGGCGAGATCGCCACAGAGGCCACGCAGGGCTGAGGTTGGAGAGTGGCGAGATCGCCACAGAGGCCACGCAGGGCTGAGGATGGGGAGTGGCGAGATCGCCACACACGGTAAGACTCGGCACCGCCAGCCAGCGGTGACCGAGCACGGAGGAACGGGGAGCAGCGGTGGAGCTGCAGTGAGAGCAGCCGGAGGGCTGCACCAGGGACCTGCAGCGGAGCTGCAGGAGCGCGGAAGGCTACGGGAGCGAAGGCAGCTGTGGAGCTGCCAAGCGGGGAGGCTCTGAGCGAGGGCCGTGTGGGACAAGTGTAAAAGAACCCAAATAAAGGACAACGGAGATAGACCCAGTGATCGAGTCCTTTATTACACAAGGATAATTCAGACATCCCCATACCACCCGCAAACCGACGGGATAGTTGAGCGTCTTCATCGAACATTGACGTCTATGTTGTGCCAACAGGTTAATTCGGCTCAGACAGATTGGGATGTACATGTTCCGGCGGCCTTGGCTGCTTATAGATTAGCCCCACACTCCTCGACAGGGTATTCACCCTTCTATTTGATGTATGGTTGTGAACTGGAAGCCCCGGCCCTGGTCAAGCTGGGGGTAAAAACTCAAGGGAAGTCGTCAGCAGTGCCTGTCCCCATGCTTGAGGCATTGGATCGTCTAAAGGAGGCTAGGGAGGCCTCGCTGGGAAATTCGGAACGAAGGCAGGCGGCTAATGACCGCCTGCATGGTACACAGCCTCCATGGGAGGAATGGCAGGTGGGGGACAAGGCCTGATTACATTGTCCGATGGTGCCGGTAGGCACATCACCGAAATTCCATCGGCCCTGGCAGGGTCTCATTGAGATTGTGGAAGTTCGCCAGGATCAGTGTGTGAGGATACAATATGGTCACTGATTGTGACATGTTCACCCGTCGCGCTTGAAGAGATATGTGGTACCTTATGATGCGTCATCTCCCATCCCGGAACAGCCTGGATTGGACGTGTCCGACGAGCGTACTGTGCGGCGATGGGAGAACGCTCCTCAGCAGTTTACCCCCCGTGTGTCTGCAGGATCGCCATTTCTGAGTAAGGGGCCACCCCGGGACGCATGCGACCGCGTTGGTGGCTTGTCAGGGAATGGCCGGTGCAACGAAGCGGGGTGCACGTTTCGGGCAGGACGCTGCCCCGCGCCCACGGAGAAATATTCCCTGCCCCTGCCCCCTGTTCACCCGAGCCGGGGTGACGGACCGGCTGCGGGAACCCGCTCCAGAAGAGTGACTTTTTCATTAACATTGCGTGACATGGACGTTGGTTGTCGTATTCGGGGGGCGGGGGATCGTGTACATTGTGTTGGGTTGTTGTGTATTGCCGCATGACGTGTTGTGTTTAGCCGGGACAGCTAACTCTTTAAACATGGGTGGGGGGGGGGGGGGTGATGTAGGACTTCAGAAACGTGCATCACACGTTGGATTGAGATGCGTGCACGCGGCGGACAGTGAGAGCAAACGGGGACACAGGGTGCGGAGCGACTAACTGTTGTTGTACCAATTAAGGGGGCAGGGTAGTTAAGGGGGGCCTGCAGATGGCCGGGGGTAATCGAGGAAGCAGGCCGGTGATTGGACGAGAGGTATGGGTGTCTGAGATTGGCGGCGCTGTATCTACAACAACAACACCACGTGGGACTGGGGGCTGGGGGCGAGTAGCGAAACGGTTGATGTTCCAATTAATTAATGGGAATTGGTTCAGGGATAAAGGCGGGGAGCGTGGGGAGAAACGGGGGTTGGTGCCTGGGACGAGAGACGAACAGATGGAGAGACGGAGCAGCAGACAAAGAGAGTATAGTATAAGGTAGCAGTGGACAAATAGAGTATAGTATAAGGTAGCAGTGGACAAAGAGAGTATAGTATAATGTGGCAGTGGACAAGAGAATACAGGGTATGGTAGCAGTAGATAGAGAATACAGATAGAGTAGCAGTGGACGGAGCGAGTACAGTATAGGATAGCAGCGGAGTAACAGACCTTGGTGGAGAGAGCTACGACGGAGTGGGACGGCAGAGAGAACAAAGAGCGACCGAGCTGGAGAGAGAGAGAAAGAGAGCAGAGAGGAGTGTCGTTGGAGGAGAGGAGCAGAAGGAGAGCGAGCGAAGCCAACTTAGCGAGTGAGCGGAGGGGCATTGAGTGATGTTGATGGGGAGTTGTGAGTTGACAAGTACGGAGGGACATTGAGTGATGCCGATGGAGTATATGTGAAACCATACGAGTTAATAAAGAACGGAGAAAGACAAAAAAGCTGTCGCGTCAGTAAGAGTCCTACAGATATAAATGAACATACAACAATGTCCCAGCCACACCTCATTGCCCCCAAGCTGAACAGCAGGTTGCTCGTGTTTCATAACCCCCCCCATCACCAAGCTCGCACCTACCCAGCTCGAGCCTTACTCATTTAGCACACATGTCGCCCTTTTATCCATTTTCTAGTTGATTAATTAGATAATTAAGGAAACAGTTAAAGGTCATGTCAGTGCGATTGAGACTGTTTTAACACTTTTCATGATCTGGTTTTGGAATGTCGTCAATGATAATACCTACAGTGATGATCCATTGACTGTTTTGCCACAGGAACAGATTTAGAATGACAATGAGAGAACACAGAACAAACTTAAATGAAAATGTTCGTAATCCATTGAGACATTTAAATGAACAAGATGACAATTTCATTGGTAAAAATGAAATGGTGGCCCTCAAAGAATGAATGCTAAAGCATAAAAATACAGATCAAACTATGGTAGAGACATTCCATGTCCAATATGAAATAAAAAATATAAATGAGCAGGTTCTAGATATTATATTTGTATTGGAAACCACTGCACTTTCATGTCAGAATTAAGGAGGTCTTCTGGACCAGATGCCACAACTATGGTCATCATTAAAAATCATGAAACTAAATAATGAATTTGTATATCCTAGCGTAAACACATAAGTTTCAAGTAATATTGTTCCGAGCTAATGTAGATTATAACGAGACAGAGTTGCCACAATGTACGGCCTGAAGAAAAATATATCGAATATATTACAACTGTTATACAGACGTTTTAAATTCATAATAAACGTGTTTGGGTTAGATCGCGTTATTTATAAATGACTCGTAACACTCCGCCACCCGATATGGCCAATTAGCAAAAAGTGTCACGTTGACAAAAGACAAATAGTTGACTACTTTAGCCCACCGGTGTGTTGAATAGTGAATACACAACATTTACTGTTTTTGAGTACGTCGTTCGCTGGTAATTACATCCAGCATCATCGGGCAATTTGCCAGAATGGTGAAGCCCTCACTTGCTCCCGTTCTTAAAGAGAGCAGCAGGGTGACGTCATCATTTAACTCATGCAGCTGCGACGATTTCAGGCGGGGTAGGGGAGTTTTGTAATTATATAATAGATTGGTAATCAGTCAATTGTTATGATTAGTAATGGGTTGTAATGTGTGTTATTGTAATTATATGCTACGTTAGTGATCGGTTAATTAGCATGTGTTTCCCCTATAAGGAATTGTAATTTGTATACTAATATATAAACACCCAGCTCTGTCATTCTGTGACTCTCTCATTCTGTGATTAACGTGGTACGGGTTGGTTGAAGTGTATCACGTGACTGAGAGCAAGCAGTCAACCAGAGGTGCGCCCCTCCCAAACATGTACACCCCCGGATTGGTTGAAGTGCGTCACGTGACCGCGAGTAAGCAGCCGGGTGAGTGAGAGTGAGGAGAAGGGTGAGTGAGAGTGAGGAGACGGGTGAGCGAGAGTGATGAAAAGGGTGAGTGAGAGTGAGGAGACGGGTGAGTGAGAGTGAGGCAAAGCCGTGCTACGTCTACTGCTGCCGAGGGAGAGCCGTGCTCTGTCCACTGCTGCCCTGAGGGAGAGCCGTGCTCTGTCCACTGCTGCCCTGAGGGAGAGCCGCGCTCTCTCCACTGCTGCCCCGTGGCAGAGCCGTGCTCTGTCCATTACATTAGTACTGGAGTTTTTGTATGCTTAAATCCACTGCTGGATGAATGCCCACCGCGCGCTGTGCGAGTGGATCGTGAGGATTTACTTGACCAGTCTGTTTGGGGCCGCCGCACGCTGTGGTTGTTCGGGGGTGCCTGTGGCACCCCCGCGCCTTAGGCGTCTCCCCACAACCTAGTTATTTAATAATACGATTCCAGGCCGCACTAAGCCTGTAGCTGTCAGAGCGATTAAAGTTATTACTATTTTTCGATTTAAAGCTTTCGTGACTGCAGGGATTCATCTTCTTGGTTCTTTCGGTAAAGTCACGTAGAAGGGAAGTAATAAAATAATAAAAATAAAACATAATAAAATAATTCTCATGACGTTTCGGCCACAACGCAAGTAGCCGTCCTCAGGTGAAACCAGGTCTGTCGAGGCGACAGTGTCTGAATGAAACAGCACACGTGCTTGGAGCATATATATAAGCTGGGTTGGAAGTGGGGGGGGGGGGGAAAGGGAGCGCCTTGACAAAATAATTTGCATATCAAGAGGAATCCAGCATACCCATGGGAAATGCAGGTATGTGATTAGTACTACTTGTGTAAGTGCATTATGCAGGATTAGCAGCATCCAAGGGAGGGGATATGGGAAATGCAGATATGTGATTAGTACTACTTGTGTAAGTGCATTATGCAGGATTAGCAGCATCCAAGGGAGGGGATATGGGAAATGCAGATATGTGATTAGTGCTACTTTGCCCGTGCATGATGCAGGATTAGCAGCATCACAGGGAGGGGATAGGTGTAGCATTTATAAAGGGAAGAAGTGTTAATAGTATCTAGCTGCAGTAACTAAAACCACCAAGTTAACAACTAAAGTATAAACTACATAGTATCATCATTATACTAGATATACTCTACAATAAGCTGAGTTACTAACAGTAAGTAATACATTATAATTCTACGTCATAAAATATAATATGCTTCCATCTAAACTTTATTCTCTTACATCACACGATTCTACACCATACTATATATTGCCATAGACAAACCCAAACATTAAATTATTTACTGTATTGCTATAAACCACCCTAAACCTTATCCATTGTAATATTATTCTACCCACCCTAATGTATATCACATTGCTGTATATTCACTATACAATTACGATACTATATATTACTTTGTACATTGTATTACGCATATACATTTTTTAAACTATTTCTTATTATACACTGTATCGTTGACCGTCGTGTGAAAGATACTGTGTGGAAGCAACAAAATATGTCAATGCAGCGGAGCAAAGAATCCATTCCCTGCGGAGAATACAATGCCAGTGAGTGGAACGTGGTCTGAAAGTCACAGTAAACTTGAAGACAATCAGTTAAGATCCGAAATGGTGTATTACGTCCTTCCAATGATTGCTAAGCCAGAATCCATCTTTTCGGTTGAAATTGTCTCTGTGTTTGTATATGTGAATAGCCTCATGAACGAATCTCTCATGGTAGCCAGATGGCTTGCAGAGAACCTCTGTCTTGGAGAAGTCAATATCATGTGAGCCCACTGAATTGTAACAGTGATCTGCCACGGCTGAGGTGTTTGTCCTACCGTGTTTCAAGTCTGCTTCATGTTCACGGATGCGGTCCGAGACATGTCGTTTGGTTTCTCCAATGTAACTGCTACCACAGAGGCAACTTAGTTTGTAGACGCCAGGGTACTGTATGTCTGGAACCACATCTTTTACAGACGGGACCAGATCACGGATTTTATGTACTGTGTTGAATCGGACCTGGATCTTGTGTTTAATCAGGATTTTGGAGATCTTTTTTGTGACCCCAGCAATGCAGGGTAAGGTGATGGTCTTGAAAGGCTCCTCAACAGGATATTTCTTGGTGGTTGGCGTGATGGCCTTGCGGATTGTGTAGTCGGAGTAAAGATTAGCCTTAAGAGCTTGGCGTACGTGTTTGAGTTCACTGGCAATGTGTTCCTGGTCGGAAATGCATTGGGCTCTATGGTATAGAGTCTTGATGAGGGAATTCTTCTGGAATGGATGGTGGTGCGAATCCGGTTTTAGGTAAGCATCCGTATGGGTGGCTTTCCTGTAGACAGTGGCCCATTGAACCATCAGGCCTCCTTTTAATTAGGACATCCAAAAAGGGTAGCTTGCCATCTTTTTCGACTTCCATGGTGAATCTGATGGCTGGATGTATGGAATTGATGTGGTCGAGAAATTGGTCTAGAGCAGGCCGGCCATGTGGCCAGATGACAAAAGTGTCATCTACGTACCTCTTCCATAAGGTCGGGTGTAGAGTGGCAGTCTGGATGGCGTCAGTCTCAAATTTCTCCATGAAGACGTTGGCTACAACCGGAGATAGGGGGGAGCCCATTGGGGTGCCCTCAGTTTGGTTGTAGAAAGTTCCATTCCAGGTGAAGTATGTATTGGTTAAGCAGTGTCTCACCAGGGGGGGGTACCCCAGCATTCAGTCATTGATGAACCAAGTCTTCAATGATTGCGATGGTGTCAGGTACAGTAACTTTGATGAATAAGGAAACCACATCAAAACTGACAAGCAGGTCATCTGGGGACAGGGAAATCCCCTTGATTGTCGATACCAGGTCAGTAGAGTTTAGTACCGCAGAGGTGGTTTTTCCAGTGAAAGGCAGTAGGATTTCAGACAAAAAACGAGCCAGTTTATAGGTGGGGGAGTTGATAGTAGAGACAATGGGACGAAGAGGTGTGTCTTCTTTATGTATCTTTGGCAAGCCGTATAATCTTGGTGGCCTGGCTACAAAAGGTTTCAACGATAACTGTTTGGTCTGATCAATTAATGCAGTTGAATCAGAAATGATTTGCTTGGTTTTAGAGACGAGGCTGTTGGTGGGGTCTCTTTTTATTTTTGTATAGCTGCCATCGTTGAGTAGTTCTTGAATTTTGTTGTTGTATTCTGTTTTGTCCATGATGACAGTGGCATTGCCTTTGTCGGCTGAGAGGATGACAATGTCATCCCTCTTTTTTAATTGAGCTAATTCAAAACGCTCATCTTTGCTGATGTTGCTAGCTGGCATCTTAGCGTTTTTGAGGGTTGCAGAGATTTCAGATCTTGCTACGTCTGCAGCGATGTGACTCAGGCCCTTGAGAGCTACATCTACTCTAGCAATTATATCATTAACTGGTATGTGTCTAGGTGTGACTGCAAAGTTTAGTCCTTTAGCTAAAACGGATTTCAGACCTTCAGAAATAGACTGTTACTGCGATTAATTACGACTTTGTTAACGTCTAGCTTTTCAATGTGTGGGTCAGGTTTCTTGTTTGAGAGGCGGTTGAATTTGTAAATCAAGTTGTCCTTACATTTGGTCGACATAGCGGCAGCTGAAGAGGCAGTCATTTTGTCTACATGTTCCCAATCCGATGTGGACATTGTTGCACTCAAAGATAAGTGTGATGTGTAGAGTGTCTTGTCTAACTGATCTAGATCAGTGCGAGTAAGTCTGATTTTCTCTGAGATAAGAGCTAAGCTAGTTCTAGACAGAATTCGTTTAGCATTAGAAGAAGTTACAGCAGCAGATGTTAGTGTAAATGTGTTTGGTATTACCTTAGAGTCGCGGCATCTCTTCAGAAAGGTGAGAGACTCGATTAGCTGAGCCGTCTTATTGGAAGGACGTAATAAACCATTTCGGATCTTAACTGATTGTGTTCACGTTTACGATGACTTTCAGACCATGTTCCACTCACCGGCATTGTATTCTCCGCAGGGAATGGATTCTTTGCTCTGCTGCAAGTTTCCTTGCACTACTCTCCAAATTGACATATTTCGTTGCTTCCTCTTAGTATCTTTCACACGACGGTCAATGGCACAGTGTATAATAACAAATAGTATAACATTTATATGCTTAATACAATGTACAAAGTAATATATAGTATCCTAATTGTATAGTGAATATACACCAGTGTAATATACATTAGGGTGGGTAGAATAATACATAGTGTAATATTACAATGTATAAGGTGGTTTAGGGTGGTTTATAGCAATACAGTATATAATTTAATGTTGGGTTTGTCTATGGCAGTATATAGTACGGTGTAGACTAGTGTGATGTAAGAGAATAAAGTTTAGATGGAAGGATATTATATTTTATGACGTAGAATTATAATGTATTACTTACTGTTAGTAACTCAGCTTATTGTAGAGTATATCAAAGTATAATGATGATACTATGTAGTTTATACTTTAGTTGTTTACTTGGTGGTTTTAGTTACTGCAGCTAGATACTATTAACACTTCTTCCCTTTATTAATGCTACCCCTATCCCCTCCCTGTGATGCTGCTAATCCTGCATCATGCACGGGCAAAGTAGCACTAATCACATATCTGCATTTCCCATATCCCCTCCCTTGGATGCTGCTAATCCTGCATAATGCACTTACACAAGTAGTACTAATCACATACCTGCATTTCCCATGGGTATGCTGGATTCCTCTTGATATGCAAATTATTTTGTCAAGGCGCTCCCTTCCCCCCCCCTTCCAACCCAGCTTATATATATATATGCTCCAAGCACGTGTGCTGTTTCATTCAGACGCTGTCGCCTCGACAGACCTGGTTTCACCTGAGGACGGCTACTTGCATTGTGGCCGAAACGTCGTGAGCATTATTTTATTATTTTTTATTTTTATTATTTTATTACTTCCCTTCTACGTGACTTTGCCGAAAAAACCAATAAGATTATTACTATTTTTCTCAATTTCAATCGATTCTCTAATTAGTCTTTGCCAGTAATAATTAGTTTTACACAACACTTCAACGTTATCAAAATGAATTGATTTTCCTTGTTGGAAAGCATGTTCTGCCTCTGCCGACAGTTGTGTTTGAGATAATTTAACATGTATTTGTTCTTTTAGTCTTACGCTGATGTTACGTCCCGTCTGACCAATATAGCATCTGCCACATAAACAATTAATCCGATATACACCTTCTGTTGATAATTTTGGTAATTCGTCTTTAGTGCAAGGTACTAGTTTTTTAATTGTGTACTGTACCAAATCTTACTGTAATGTTTTACTTTTGCAAAACACAGGCCAATTTGTCAGTTACTCCTGAGGTATGGTATTTTAATTGTTTTAACAATCTGATCGCTTTCAGCAGTGTTGCTTTGCGGTCTTGATTTGGCATTTAGTGCTCAGTTAATTTGAATATTATTGTAGCCATTCTGTCGTAGACGCTATAAAGTAACAGCATGCAATAAAATATGGAAAAAAAAATCTCCAAGGATATAATCCACCCCTGGTTTGGAGTCTTTGTCTTGAACTCTCCGTTGTAATTCATGCAAAAATACCCTTCGACTGTATAAATCATCTCAATGTAACTCCACATCAAAGTGCTGTTCAATCATTGACAAATGCCATTATTGGTGGAAAAGGAGTTGCAATCATAATTTAATATTTGGGCGCATTAGACCATTCAGCCAGCAAAAAATTACGAGTGGAATATCTTTTTTATTGTTCCGGATGGCAGATTCGAAGACGTAAACAACAGCAACATGTGACACATATAGCACCTATGGAAAATGTGAACGTAGAATGATCCATGACGAGAACGAATACATCTAGTCAAGATCCAAGAAGTGTGATCAATTGTTGAATCAAAAGTATAACTATTTTTAAAAGGTGCAAGGGACATGATTACATTCTTTTCACCCACTTATCCAAATTAATTTTCTGTCACAACTATATTGAGGATAATATTTGCCTATTGGTATAGGTATATTGTCTATTTAATTCGTTGCATTACTGTTCATGCCGTGATCTTTATAATGACACCTCCCCTTGCGTTATATAGATAACTTAGACAAATTCCACAAGTGACACCATTAAGGTTTCTAAAGCCTAGGGAGTAAACAGTGTTGAGTGGAGGAGAGGATTTTGTTTTCTTAACATTCATTGTTGAATCACGAAATGTAGGATAACATTAAATATTATAACTAATATAAATGTAGTGCCTGAAAATACGTGCCACATGCGGGAGTGGGTGTACGCACGCGCAGAGTACAGTGGGAACCAACGAGGTCGAGGTTGTTGTTGTCGTTAGGCGTAGGGAGAAGGCAGAGATGGGTAGGGGGCAATTAAGGACACATGGCGCTAATTGGCTGGGAATTATTCTCCAAATGTGGTGCCACGCTGTCTGAGGACAGTAACAGGTGGTTAGGGGTGATTAAGGACGCAGGGCGCTGATTGGCTGTGAAGTTGTTGTTGTCGCTAAGTGGCGCCGCATTGTCTGGGGAAACATGGCAGGTGCCAGCGGGGGCTGGGGCAAGTGGCGTCGCGCGGGAATGCCACAGATTAATTGATGATTAATTGACTCGGGGATAAAGAGAGGGGTTTTTGGAGCAGACGGGAGTTCGCGCCTGGGATAAGAAGCAGGATGTTGGAGCCGAAGCAGCGGAGCCAGAAGCAGTGGAGAAGTGTAGGGTGGCAGTGGAGAAGTGTAGGGTAGCAGTGGAGATGCCAGCAAAAGCGGCTGGAGTGTGACGGCAAAGCCAGCAGAAAGCGGCTGGAGTGTGACGACGAAGTCAGTAGAAAGCGGCTCGAGTGTAGTGGAAAAGCTGATAGAGATACGGCTGAGTGACGGGGGAGCTGATAAAGAGCAGCTGAACTGTGACAGAGAGAGTGGAGAGGAGCTGGAGGATGTCGCTCCCCCGACGGACCTGGATGGAGGGGCACCTCCGCGGGAGGAGGACAATCCAGATGACGAACCAAGCCCGCCTCATGTGTAGAGGGCTGCGATGGCTGAGTGGGAGGCCAGGATGATGGCACTCGTGAAGGAGTTCGAACGATTCATGCTAACGATACGGGAGGCGCTGACGGGATTGGACCAGCCGCCACACGGCACAGCTGTGTCTCCCGCTATGCCAGGAATGGAGCCGGATGCCGATGGGGCGCCGGGGTCGCCGACTCTGGGCTTACGACGCCGGCTGCACGTGGAACGTTTCAAGGCGAAAGTTGTGGACTGGACGGCATTTACACGACGGTTTCGAGCAGCATACGAGTCGCTCGGGTGGACAGAAGGTGACGCGTTACGGGCCCTACCGACGGCCCTGGATGACGATGCATTGGCGGCATTCTACAGCTTCTCTGCAGAAGTTCCCTTATCATTGACGGAGGCATTCGTGGCAATGCAAGACATTTACGAGCCGCGATCGGTCGCCAAGCGCAAGTTACAATTGAGGAAGCGGGCGGAGATGGAATCTCCCCCCCCCCCCTATATGCCCTAACCCTGTTGGCATACGATTCCGGACAGTTTCTGTATAGATGTTCTCTGCTACCGCAGAGATTACATTGTGCCGGGACACTGCACTCTTCCACCACGTGGTCCAGTGCCTTGCATCTATAGCAGACCCTCGCCTCGCATGCTGCGGCCAGGTGTCCGCGTCCCCCACACCTCCTACACAGTTTGGGCTGTCCCGCATATACAACATAACCTCCGGCTGCCTCCTATATTCAGGGCACTCGGGATGTGTCTCAGGGCCCCCACCTCTGTCTTCAGCCGCACCCTCCATGGTCTAGCCCCTGTCCATTTCCCCACCTTCTTACAGCCCGATAGTAGCAATGCTGTCTCAACCAGACCTCCACGTCATGGTCGTGTAGAGCTTCATTATATAGGAAGACAGTCACCACCTTCGTATCCAGCTCCGATAGTAGCTGCAACTTCATTTATGCCAGTGGCTTTTCCTCCGCCTTCTCCTCGAAGCGGGTCAGGAATCTCTGTAGCAGGGGGCTTGAGTTGAATCTGACATCAAAAGCCCTCCCTCCCGGCAGGGTTATCAAGCAGTACAGGTCTGTTGGCTCTATTTGTAACAAGCCCATCACTATTGACCGTACAAAGGTCGCCCGGTCGATGGTCACTTCCTCCGCCACCTCGTCCTTCATCGCCACTCTGACGCAGTTATGTCGTCTGACGTGAGGTGGTGTTAGGCTCGCCCCTGCCCCGCCTCGCCAACCCCCTGCTCGTTCCCGGGGCCTCCCAGCCCCCACCGGTCCAGTGTCCACTGCCACCTTCTCCCCCCGGGCCTCCCACAGCCCCAGGGTTGCTGGCATCTCACTGGCCTCGTCCCTTACCCTCCGCTCGGGGGCACCCGCCCCTCTGCCCCCCGGCACCATACCTCTTCCTCCTCGGCCCCCCTCGCCCACCCCATCAGCTCCCACCCTCCCCTCCATTTCCGCCACCTGCCCCCTCTGCAGTGCCTCCGCCACCCTCCTCTCAACCCCTCGCCGTGCCTCCCCCTCACCCCCCTCCTGCCGCCTGTAGGTCAGCCTGGTTGCCCCAGTCCCCCCCAGCGCCACAGGTGGTGTCGGTGGCCCTCTGCTTTCTCCGCGTCTCCGTCTTGCCTCCTGCAATCGCCATCTGGCCAACTCGGTCGTCCCGGGCTCTCTCAGCAGTGCACGTGGCGTCGATTGCTCTTGGCGCTCGCCCTGCCTCCTTTTCGTCTGCTGCAACCGCTAGCTGGGCGGCTCGGTCGGCCCGGTCTCCCTTGGCAACTCGGGTGGCACCCGTGGCCCTCGACTCCCGCCATTTCACCTCCTCGTCCGCTGCAATTTCCATCTCGACGCTCCAGCAGTCCCAGCCTCTTGGCAGTGTGGTCATCCCTGGCCTCACGGCCAGGGCCCTCGCAGGCCTCAGAGCTGGTGGCTAAGTCTCGCATGTGATCGCCGTGGTGATAGCAGCTTGAGGTCCGGACGGGCTGGAAGGATCACCTAAGTGCTCCTGGTGTCTTCCCTGGCAAGCTAGGATAGTTGCTATTTAAAAAAAAATTTTCATTTGAATCAAGAGCAGGCCTCTGCCTTGTACAGCCAAAAAGAACAGAAAAAAAGACAGGAGAACACATGACCGGAACAGGGGATCCTTTTGTAACAACCAGTGCCCTTACAGCAGATGCACAGAGTACGACGCGGTAGAATTTCCCTCTTACACACCCTTTAAGTAGAAAGGCAATAAATGTCCGTCACAAAGGAGGGTACATTCATCCACCCATTCTCGACGGCAGGGGGGGGGGGGCATTCACAATTCAACCTATCCCACACGGGGGTGGCGGCCATCGCCATTTCGCGTTTGTGGCGCTCCTGCCCATCGTCTCCTGCTCCACCTCCACCACCCTTTCCAACAGCCCCCTGGCTAGGCGGTATACCCCGAGGGGCGACATATAGGTGCCTTTGATCAGCTTCTGGCGGGCCGTCCACAGGGCCTTTTTTATGGCGCCTATGACGGCCCACGCCTGAGCCCAAACCTCGCCCGCCCTTTGTCTGAACCTCCCCCAAATTATATTAGGCACTGTGGTCTTTACGGGGCAAAAATGGGACAGCAGAGGCCGGCATAACTCCCACAACTCCTGGGCAAATGGGCACTGTATGAGGGCGTGAGCAGTGTTCTCTTTCAGGCCGCAGCCTCTCGGGCAATCAGGAGAGTGGGCCATTCTACGGTGTTGTATATGTTGGTTATCAAAATTTGTTATGTTGTATGCGTGCGTGGGTGAAATTATTATGTTGTATATGTGGGTTATGAATATTCAGTTAAAATAATAATAATCAAATGAAATTTGGCCAAATGTGTAATTAACCGGAAATATGTTAATTTATGTAATTATGCACATTTAATTATGCCAATTCGAGAGGTAATCGTAGTAATTATGCGAGTGGGTGTAATTATGATAATGCAAGTCGTTATGATAACCAGACCCCGCCTCGGTGACGAGGGTGGGTTATCGATCGGAATAAGGCAATTAATCGTATGCAGTTATGCAGGTGTGGTGTAAGTATGCAAGATTAACTTAGATTAACTCGGCATCGTTGTCTAGGTTCGTCTCATTCTCGCTTTAACATTCCCAGAGTGGGTATTCGTGGTTATATTTTAGGTCCCCGGTCACCCCGTTATCGCTTTAGTATGTATTAGTGTGTTTATTAAGGTCACCAAGTTCAGATCTCAACGCAGAAGCAGATCTTATGTATAGATTTCAGGAAATAATCACACAACCACTTCTGTATTAATCAATTTATTACTAATTCAACCTCAACTATGATATAGTATGCGAACTCTCAATCCCGGAACGTCAACACGGCATCAATACAGTATCATCAACGATTGTCTGATTTCACTTTGACAACGGCACATGGATCCCGCATAACGCGATGGTTGTTAGTGAGAGAGAGAGTCGTTAAACTATGCAAATACTATGCTAAGAAAAACCTTAACGTTAATGAATGATTATACTCAATATTGTTCACGCAGTACCGCACTCCTTATTGATCATACGCAACCCTTATCACGTTGTTAGCACCTTGGGTCACGGGACAGTTGAATATTCTGTAGAGGATGCGAGTACGTGCGGCGATTATGACTGAAAGATACTTGAAAGATTATACGGCGATAAAAAAAACACAATCAAAAACAGTTATTATTCTTAAAGGCACCAATCTCAACAGATACATCGGCAGGTTATCTGACAACAGAATGGCTCGGAGTAAGGGCCTGCGACGGTGCTCCTTTTCCGAAGATCGTTATCTTATACCAAGTTTACTAATTGGGGACCAGATCACCTGATAAGGATCTGGTGGGCCACCACTCCCCACGTGAGCGTGGCTCGGCGGAAGGAGGTGCCAAGAATCAATTCGTATTGATGGATCTGTTGGGAATTTATGCGATTAAGAGTACAGCCCACTAAATATTAAAGATAAAAATTACAAATACACTTATAAACGACGGATGGCCATCACTCGGTCTCGTTGTGATGCCTTCACAGCCACGGATGGCTTATGGGTTCGAGTGTGTTTGAGTGGTAAGAGTTGTCTTGAATAGTCAGTGTTCGGAGTCGGTTTTTTATGTCAAACAGACGCCTGGTGGTCGTGTGGTGAGGGGGCGGTGCGCGTCATACGTATCAGTCGCTCTCCTGTCACCGTGGTGAACTGGTTCGGATACCCGTTGATACGCTGTCGCAGTTCGGAACCGGTCGGTAGGTGGCGCCCACAGCTCGCTCGCAGCGTGCAGTGTTGGGTCGTCGACCAGGGTGAGCACGGAGCCTCGTCGCCAAACCGCGACCCTCCCCACTCCGGCGGCAGCAGAGACCTCCGACTCGGCAGAGGTTGACCCACGCAGGCCGAGTTGAGCTGTCAAGCGGGTCTTGCCCGCCTGCAGAGGAGATGGGGAGCCGCTTGAGTCGAGCCCCGAGAGCCGGCTCCGGTGAGCCGATCGAACTCGGCTGAGTCCCAGACGAGCTGAAGATGAGTCGAGCCGACCCGCTGGTCGAGCTCGCTCCTGAGTCGACCCTCCCGGTCGAGCTGGTTTCCAATACTCAGGGTCCTTTCTTTTATGCCGAAAAATCCCTTTAGATCCTGCCCACAAGGCGGGGTTTCTTTCGATTTACTGTGTCAGGATCTGTCCGTAGGTAGGTGTGTCCATGTGTGTGTCCGTACGTCCATATGTCCTTGTGTGCATAAGTCGTCTCTCTGTCTGGGTGCGATATTATCTCTTGTCTGGCCTTCTTCATGAACCAAAACACAGACGTTACAAATCGTCTTATAGGCGTCTTTGTCCGTGTTGCACCACCTGGAGGGAGGGGCAACACTCTCTCCGACCCTCACCGACGCACAAAGAAATGGTTAAAAAGTTTTAAGTTAACATTTGTCCCTTACCATTTCACAGCTATGATTCTGTATGTAACCTAAGGTCTGTCGTTTCCCATCGTGGTGCTTGACTCAAGTGGAGGTGTTCCCCCGAGCGTATACACACTCCTATCCCGCGCTGCGGGGATACAAAGACGGCCGGGATCTCCCTTTCTCTCCGACCCTGGGTTTAACATCGCTCTTTTATTATGTATTTTATATTCGATCTGGTGGTGATTCATCCCGCATATGCTTCGGGTCGAGTTGTATAAAGTATTAAAGTATGGAAATAACATTTCATATCAATAACTTTAGCCTACCCTGTTGTTAAATTCCGACTTTAACGTTACTTTAATAGCAATACAGAATAATTGAGCTTTTTGTCTTAACTAGGCGAACGCGAACTTCTGGTGACCCCCGCAGCCTTGTTGTTCAGCTGAGTCTGCATCCTTGAGAGATACACAAAACTCTTATTCTCGTCTCACTGTGGTCATCCAACCTTCTGCTCTGGGAGTATTATTCTTAATCAGCTCCCTCCCCTGTGCACACGTGTTCCAACTAGCTCGGAATCCCTAAACACACAATCAGTGATGATTCCTGGCTTTCTGTGGTTGTGATTTAGACAAAGGCGCCTCTGTTTCCTTCCATTGCCTTTGAGCTGACACTGCCCTATTATTCGCCCATGTGCTGAGGTCATAGAATTCGTTTTGACTTCAGTAATATTAACATTCAGTATTGGATTAGCAAATGGGCAATGGTTCATTGATGTAGCTCGCAGCCTGGTCTCCAATTTGAGCGAGCGCGAGGATCGATAATTTAGCCTACTCTGTTGTTGAATTTCGAATTTTGACGTTACTTTAAAACCATGCAGGATGGTTGGGCTTTTTGCCTTAACTATGTCTGGCTGACTCTCCCACTGTCTCTGCCGCCTGCACGGGTGACATGTGCCCGTTTATCAGGCCTTATCTTTCCTTGAAGCAAGGTTGCAAATTCTGCCATCCTAGCCCTCCTCCAGTTCATTACTTAACAACACCTGGTGTTTTGCAGTTTGCTGCGCTTTGGTGTGTTTTCATTCATTATAAAAAAAAACAAGTAAAAAGATAATAACAATTTTGGAAGAAGCGGTTAGTATACAACATTCCGCCCTTTTAAAAATGACCAGTGGTCAAATGGCCACGGGTTATTTTTAAAAAAAATATGTATACCCTTTTTCCATCATGAACCATCGGTTGTCCTCAAGTTTTGCTGCTATTTCCTTACAACGCGCGCGTACGTGTCACAACTTAACATGGTTATATGTGACAAGAGAGAGGAAAAAAATATATTCTAAAGGAAGGTAAAACTATAAGGGAGGGAGAAATTATTCTATTGACTACGTGTTATAGGAGATATCGTTAAAAAGATAGTTTCTACGGTTATTCTTGGGTGGCATCATCAGGCCTTGGCTCTATCCCTGTTCCTGGGCTTGAATGGTAGGTGGCTTGTGCCTGCGATTAGTCTTTTAAGTTCGGTATTCATTTTGGCCACATGGTATGTTAAGGTTAGAATAGCCAGGACTAGTATGATCATCCCTGTTGCCCCTGTGATTCCCATCCCCATCTGTTGATTTCGCTGATATCCAGCCTCTTCGGTCGCCCAAGTAAGATCTGTTATGTTAATCTCCGATTCGCTGAGGGATAATTTCACCATATGGAATTCTTTACTGTTCAACAAGTTCCGAAAATGTTGTATGGCCCAGATGTTTCCAAATATCGCCTTCTCACACTCGGAGAACTTCATCTCCACTCCCCGGAGGGCTTTGCTGGCATAGGCAATAACTCGTTTCTCTGCTTCCTGTCCCTGGCACAGTACCGAGCTGATACTATGATCTGAGTATGCGGTCTCCAGGTAGTATTCTTTCCCTTTCTCTGGGTATGCTAGGCAGGATGCCTCTGTGATCTGTCGTTTTAATTCTTTTTCTGCGGCTTCCTGTTCCTGTCCCCACTCCCATGGTTCGTCTTTTTGCAGTAGTTTGACTAAGGGTCGAACGATTCCTGCGTAGTCGTCCACGAACTGTCGAAGGTAGTTGCAAATCCCTAAGAAGCTCCGAAGGGTCGTGACTGTGGTGGGCGATTTGAGTGCGAGGAGGGCTCCAAGTCTTTTGGTTTGGGGTAACATTCCCTCAGTGCCGACCTGGAGCCCGAGGTAGTCCACCCTTTTGCGTGCCCACTGTCCTTTTTGTATTGAAATCTTTGCGCCTGCTTCCTTTAACTGCTCGAGGGTATGCTGGAGGCTCTCGAGGTGTTCTTCCCATGAGGAGTCCTTGACCAGTATATCGTCGACATAGACGATGGTACCTCGCTCTTTTGCGTCGTCCATTGCCTTGTGTAGGAATATGTTAAAGTCGCAGGTGAATTTGAGTATCCAAATGGACATCGGTTCCAAGTATACTGTATTCCATTGAATGTAAATGCCAACTTGTATTGATCCGCTTCTTTCACGGGCATGGTCCAGAAGCCATTTGATAGATCCATGGTGGTGAGAATTTTTGCGCCTTTTATTTGGTTGAGATTCTGGTCGATCTCTGCCATTGGCCATCGAGATAGGGGAACCGTTTTGTTGAGTTGCCTATAGTCGATGGTGAGTCGCCACTTGCCTGTGGGTTTCAATACAGGCCAAATCGGTGAGTTGTAGGTTGAGTTGCATTCTCGAATTATATTCTTCTTGAGTAGGTTCTCCAAGGTTTCTTGGATTGATTCGTAGGCAGCCAGTGGAATCTTGTATTGTTTCACATATACCGCTGGCGCTCCTTCCAGTGTGGGAATAGATACCACGTGTAGGTCGGTTTTGCCGCAATCATAGGGGGGTCTTCTGAGAACAGGAAGTGGTATTTGTGGAGCAGTTGACGAAGCTCATTTCGTTGAGTGTCGTTCTCGAGGGCGTCTGCTGCTTCAATTTGTTGTTCGATTTGTTCTTCTATTATGGAAACTCCTTGTCCTGGGTCTGGGTCCAAGGCCTTCGTGGTTTCGGGCGGCTCGGTTGAAAGTTCCTTTTGCGTTACTATCGGTTGAGTTGCCTTGGCTTCATCCGAGGGTAATACGCTCTTGCCCTTGTGTTCTCCTTCATCGATTTGCAGTTCGTCGGTTTGGCCTCCAGGGGGCGGTATATACTCCATGAGGGGACGGTCATTTGGTGATACTGACTCTAAGTCGGCTTCCTTTCGGTCTTCTCTCAGTCTGTTAGTCATTAGCTGAGTGATTCGAATTCCTGCTGGGAGCTCGTCTTCGTTCCTGATTGTCGTTGATAGGTCGTTGAGCTCTTGTGTTATCACTTGGATTCCCGTGGAGTCTCTCATAACGTCTTCATCTTCTGAGTCCCTTTGTTGCTCCGGCATTGACTGTGCCCAAATTTGTCGGGATTCAAGGTTCATAATGGGTTTCAGGCGATTCAGTAGTTCTATCCCAATGATCAGCTCTTTTCCGGGGTTCCGTACGACATATAGGGGATGGTTCATGTTGATTTTGTTGAACGTCAACTTCGTCATAACTTTGCCCAATGGTCGCATGTGGGTCCCTTCACATCCTGAGTAGGTAAGTTTACTTGGCATCATCTGTAGTGTTTCATTCTTCCTCTGGAGGGCAGTCTGGAGTTCGTCAAATAATTCTCTGGATATCATGGATATTTCTGCTCCAGTATCACAAAGGCCCTGGCTGGTCAGGGTGTCTTGCAGCATTACTTCCACGTGGACTCGTCCGACTGGTCCTACGGGAATCAATTCCCCCAGATGGTACCCTTTTCCCTCTGGTACCACTTCGGTGATTGCTTCGGGGCTTCTTGTCTTCCCTACGTTCACTTGGGCTACCTTTGCGCTGGGTGTGTCCTCCTCCTGTGTGGGTATAGTTGGTATTCTTCCCTTCGCTATTTGCATGGGAGTCTTCATACTCCCTAGGAGCTCTTTTTCCATCCTAATGTGGTGAGCATATCGATTCCTCATATCGATTCCTGTTAGCTAACGGTGGTCTATGCTCTATTGCTAGTGGAGGCGGCAGTGGGGGACGATATGGTGACTGGTTTGGTGGGCGTCGGCCTCCGCGGGGTAGGTATGGCCCGTCACTCGCTTTTCCTCCTCCATAATTCCAGCCTCCGCCCTCTTCTGCATTCCATGGTGGTGGCGGCTGTGGGTGCCAGGTTCCTCTGGCCTCGTTTCTCCCCCCACGTGGAACGTTATTCAGCGTGTTGTGGACGGGTGTTGATTCTATTGGGTTAGGCGCCCTCTCCTGGGGGAATTCATGTCCACCCCGTGTGGCTCTAATATTATTCCTTGGAGATTCGCTTCCCTCCAGATCGAGGCATTCTTTATCTCTGGTGACGATGTGGGTTTTGGCTATGCTAGTGGTTTTCCGTCCGTTCACCCAGGCCGTGTGGGCCTTGCTTTCAATCTGGCGTAGGGAGGCAGTCTCGGGGTCCAACATCATTCCTACTATTCTCACTTTCAGGTCTCAATGATTGGAAGAACATCACTTTTAAGACTGTCTTATCTCCCTGGGCATTGTCCACGTCCCCTGCGTAATATGCTTTCTTAAGGCGTAGGAGATAATCTCGTGGGTCTTCGTCTACACGCTGGGTCATCAACTTTGCCGCGTTCAATCCTTCGGATAGTGTGGAGTATTCCCCAAATCGCTTAACTACTGCTCGGCTCAATTGTTTAAAGTCACTCTTCACCCTATTTGGCAGGGAGGCTACCCATGGTCTGGCGGGTTCATGTAGGCTCCTTGATAATAAACATGCCTTTTCTGCTGATTTACCCAGACCCCGGATCTTATCCTCCTGTTCTACTGTAGCTATGTGAGTGTGTATATCCCTGTTCTTGTTATGTGGATCGAAATAGGGAATTCTCACGAGTGCTTTGTCCATTAGTTTTAGTGTCTTACTGTTAAAAGTGTGTTGTTCGTCATCAGTGGTGTCGGTTCCTGAGGAGTGCTCACTTGAGCTACCCTTGTCTCTACTATCACTGTTGTCATGTTTCCCGTGTCTGTGTCGTGATCTCCCTCTGTCCGAGGATTCGTATCTGTCCCGTTGCTTGTGTCTCTTGTTTTCCTTACGTGGGTCTTGTGATTCGTGCTTGTGGGTTGGTGTGCGTGATCTCCTTGAGCGGTGTCTATGTGGTGAGTGTTTTTGTCCTTGACCTTCATGCTGCCTACTACGTGTGTGGTGCCTGCTAGGTGAGGTGTTGTATTTATGTTTGTCTCGTGCTTCATGGTTATCGGGATTCCTGTCTCTGTCATCTGTGGTGCGGGTGGTTTTGCGTGGGTGATTTTTACGGGTCATGCGTCCCTCTGGTGAGCTCTCTCTGTTACCCATGTCGTGTTGATAATGTTTACGTGAGGTGCGTCTCTCTGGTGAGCTGTGTCTGTCATCTGCATCATGTCGGTCATGTTTGCGTGAGGTGTGTTCCTCTGGTGAGCTCTCTCTGTTACCCGTGTCGTGTTGGTCATCGTCAGAGGAGTCAGTGTCAGATGAGCCGTCACCATCACGGTGGCTCTGCTTAACATAACTTTTGTAGTGCCTTTTGCACCTGTAACGTGGGTCAACTTGGCTCGGTGATTTCTGCTTATCCCATGGCTCATGCTTGTGTGATGTGCGTCTCTCTGGTGAGCTCCTGTTACCCGTGTCGTGTTGGTCGTGTTTGTGCGAGGTGCGTTTCTCTGGTGAGCTGTCTCTGTCATCTGCATCATGTCGGTCATACTTGCGTAGCGTGCGTCTGCCTGGTGTGCTGTTTATGTCATGTTTCCCGTCTTGCACCAGCTCCGCCCTTTTCCGCCCTATCATTACAGTGTATCCTGATGACTTAGGGTTAATTATTTGTCTCTCTCTAACGTTGGGGTGGTCGGCCTCATGTTTTCCCGTTTGTATTATTATTTCCTCTTCTCTCTCCTCGATTTGCGAGGGTGTTACTGTATCAAAATTGCTTTGCACAGTAGCCATACTCATTGTGGGATCTGGCCCTGGGCTACGTCCACGTGGCTCGGAGTGTGGTAAATTGTTACTCCCGTATGTGTTCTGTGTATCAACGTCTGGGTGTTTCACTGGTGCATTTAGTGCGGATTCTTTCTCTCTCACGAGGGCGTGCAGACGCTCTACCTGCTCCATTAAGGACAGTTTCTCTTGTCCTTCCCTTTCAAATTTTTCCTCATTCCATAATCTTTCTCTGTCTGTCTGTGCGAGGAGATACGAGTCTACCCTCGCTATTTCTGCAATTTTTACGTCACGTTTGGCTTTGCCACATTTCATCACGTCCTTAAGTAGTTTCCTTCTATGGGCCTTAACATCTTCTGTATGGCACCCCTCCCATATATCTCTCTGCTCCGTCTGCTGGCTAGCAGTCCGTCCAGTACGTTTTAACACAAATTCCCGATATTGTTTTTCCATAGATTCCATCTCCTCCTCAGAGGTCCACTCTGTATCAGTGTTATGCGTTGGTGTGTCAAACTCAGAATGTTGTGGATCCTGTGCCATCTCTATTACGTAGTGTGGTTAATAGACTTAAAAGTGTATCTTAATTCTAACATCTCATGTGCGGCGTGAGTTACTCTAGAATTCCCCTTCAGAGCACATATAAACAATTGTATCACAGGATGCGTCAGTTCAACTCGAGCAAATAATCTCAGCCCAGCTGTCTTTGTTATACTCTGCTACTCTGGTATTTCCCTTCAGAGCGCGTTTTGTTTGTATACCCCCGTTTACAATCACAAGGCAACATTAGTTCACAACACTTTGATTAACACAACAGTGATTCGTTCCTGAATTCATGCATAAACTGTCTGCGAGAAATCCCGGACGAGCCCCCATTATGTTGTATATGTTGGTTATCAAAATTTGTTATGTTGTATGCGTGCGTGGGTGAAATTATTATGTTGTATATGTGGGTTATGAATATTCAGTGAAAATAATAATAATCAAATGAAATTTGGCCAAATGTGTAATTATCCAGAAATATGTTAATTTATGTAATTATGCACATTTAATTATGCCAATTCGAGAGGTAATCGTAGTAATTATGCGAGTGGGTGTAATTATGATAATGCAAGTCGTTATGATAACCAGACCCCGCCTCGGTGACGAGGGTGGGTTATCGATCGGAATAAGGCAATTAATCGTATGCAGTTATGGTGTAAGTATGCAAGATTAACTTAGATTAACTCGGCATCGTTGTCTAGGTTCGTCTCATTCTCGCTTTAACATTCCCAGAGTGGGTATTCGTGGTTATATTTTAGGTCCCCGGTTCACCCCGTTATCGCTTTAGTATGTATTAGTGTGTTTATTAAGGTCACCAAGTTCAGATCTCAACGCAGAAGCAGATCTTATGCATAGATTTCAGGAAAGAATCACACAACCACTTCTGTATTAATCAATTTATTACTAATTCAACCTCAACTATGATATAGTATGCGAACTCTCAATCCCGGAACGTCAACACGGCATCAATACAGTATCATCAACGATTGTCTGATTTCACTTTGACAACGGCACATGGATCCCGCATAACGCGATGGTTGTTAGTGAGAGAGAGAGTCGTTAAAATATGCAAATACTATGCTAAAAAAAACCTTAACGTTAATGAATGATTATACTCAATATTGTTCACGCAGTACCGCACTCCTTATTGATCATACGCAACCCTTATCACGTTGTTAGCACCTTGGGTCACGGGACAGTTGAATATTCTGTAGAGGATGCGAGTACGTGCGGCGATTATGACTGAAAGATACTTGAAAGATTATACGGCGATAAAAAAACACAATCAAAAACAGTTATTATTCTTAAAGGCACCAATCTCAACAGATACATCGGCAGGTTATCTGACAACAGAATGGCTCGGAGTAAGGGCCTGCGACGGTGCTCCTTTTCCGAAGATCGTTATCTTATACCAAGTTTACTAATTGGGGACCAGATCACCTGATAAGGATCTGGTGGGCCACCACTCCCCACGTGAGCGTGGCTCGGCGGAAGGAGGTGCCAAGAATCAATTCGTATAGATGGATCTGTTGGGAATTTATGCGATTAAGAGTACAGCCCACTAAATATTAAAGATAAAAATTACAAATACACTTATAAACGACGGATGGCCATCACTCGGTCTCGTTGTGATGCCTTCACAGCCACGGATGGCTTATGGGTTCGAGTGTGTTTGAGTGGTAAGAGTTGTCTTGAATAGTCAGTGTTTGGAGTCGGTTCTTTATGTCAAACAGACGCCTGGTGGTCGTGTGGTGAGGGGGCGGTGCGCGTCATACGTATCAGTCGCTCCCCTGTCACCGTGGTGAACTGGTTCGGATACCCGTTGATACGCTGTCGCAGTTCGGAACCCGGTCGGTAGGTGGCGCCCACAGCTCGCTCGCAGCGTGCAGTGTTGGGTCGTCGACCAGGGTGAGCACGGAGCCTCGTCGCCAAACCGCGACCCTCCCCACTCCGGCGGCAGCAGAGACCTCCGACTCGGCAGAGGTTGACCCATGCAGGCCGAGTTGAGCTGTCAAGCGGGTCTTGCCCGCCTGCAGAGGAGATGGGGAGCCGCTTGAGTCGAGCCCCGAGAGCCGGCTCCGGTGAGCCGATCGAACTCGGCTGAGTCCCAGACGAGCTGAAGATGAGTCGAGCCGACCCGCTGGTCGAGCTCGCTCCTGAGTCGACCCTCCCGGTCGAGCTGGTTTCCAATACTCAGGGTCCTTTCTTTTATGCCGAAAAATCCCTTTAGATCCTGCCCACAAGGCGGGGTTTCTTTCGATTTACTGTGTCAGGATCTGTCCGTAGGTAGGTGTGTCCATGTGTGTGTCCGTACGTCCGTATGTCCTTGTGTGCATAAGTCGTCTCTCTGTCTGGGTGCGATATTATCTCTTGTCTGGCCTTCTTCATGAACCAAAACACAGACGTTACAAATCGTCTTATAGGCGTCTTTGTCCGTGTTGCACCACCTGGAGGGAGGGGCAACACTCCCTCCGACCCTCACCGACGCACAAAGAAATGGTTAAAAAGTTTTAAGTTAACATTTGTCCCTTACCATTTCACAGCTATGATTCTGTATGTAACCTAAGGTCTGTCGTTTCCCATCGTGGTGCTTGACTCAAGTGGAGGTGTTCCCCCGAGCGTATACACACTCCTATCCCGCGCTGCGGGGATACAAAGACGGCCGGGATCTCCCTTTCTCTCCGACCCTGGGTTTAACATCGCTCTTTTATTGTGTATTTTATATTCGACCTGGTGGTGATTCATCCCGCATATGCTTCGGGTCGAGTTGTATAAAGTATTAAAGTATGGAAATAACATTTCATATCAATAACTTTAGCCTACCCTGTTGTTAAATTCCGACTTTAACGTTACTTTAATAGCAATACAGAATAATTGAGCTTTTTGTCTTAACTAGGCGAACGCGAACTTCTGGTGACCCCCGCAGCCTTGTTGTTCAGCTGAGTCTGCATCCTTGAGAGATACACAATACTCTTATTCTCGTCTCACTGTGGTCATCCAACCTTCTGCTCTGGGAGTGTTATTCTTAATCAGCTCCCTCCCCTGTGCACACGTGTTCCAACTAGCTCGGAATCCCTAAACACACAATCAGTGATGATTCCTGGCTTTCTGTGGTTGTGATTTAGACAAAGGCGCCTCTGTTTCCTTCCATTGCCTTTGAGTTGACACTGCCCTATTATTCGCCCATGTGCTGAGGTCATAGAATTCGTTTTGACTTCAGTAATATTAACATTCAGTATTGGATTAGCAAATGGGCAATGGTTCATTGATGTAGCTCGCAGCCTGGTCTCCAATTTGAGCGAGCGCGAGGATCGATAATTTAGCCTACTCTGTTGTTGAATTTCGAATTTTGACGTTACTTTAAAACCATGCAGGATGGTTGGGCTTTTTGCCTTAACTATGTCTGGCTGACTCTCCCACTGTCTCTGCCGCCTGCACGGGTGACATGTGCCCGTTTATCAGGCCTTATCTTTCCTTGAAGCAAGGTTGCAAATTCTGCCATCCTAGCCCTCCTCCAGTTCATTACTTAACAACACCTGGTGTTTTGCAGTTTGCTGCGCTTTGGTGTGTTTTCATTCATTATAAAAAACAAGTAAAAAGATAATAACAATTTTGGAAGAAGAGGTTAGTATACAACAACGGGAACACATAAACAGTCTGCATTCCAGCCTGTCCCATGCTGCCAGCCAGGATAAATCCCGCTGTCTTTTCGTCAGGGCTGCCGATGTTACGTTCTTTCAAATTTGTCGGTGCCCAGCACCCCTTGCACCTGGCACCTCTGTACAGACCTCCTTTTTGGACATTTCCGCCAGGACTTCCCTGGGGACCCAGGACCCCCGTGTCCGGACCGGCTCATACTTGGTAACGTATTCGTTCACCATGGTGCACAACCACCCCTGGGGCCAAGCCAGGGGGGTGCCGCGCGGCAACGAAGCCATGTCTAGCCGCCGCAGGAGCCACGCCAGCCTGTACTGTACGAAATACGAGGCTTTCACCTGGAGGCCATTGGAGAAGTACAGGCGCAAGGTGTCACAGACACAGATCGTGTCGAGAATGCCCGCGACATTCGGGGCCCCCCTCCAACCGTTCTCGGCACGTTTATACATTGTTTCTCGTTTTACTCGGTCCATCCCATTCCCCCAGATAAACCTGAAGAACAGGCGCTCAATTCTTTTCGCCATTTGCGCGCCCGGCGGGAACACGTAGGCCAGGTAGATAAGTACCGGGAGGATTTCCACCCTCAAAACCAACATTCTACCTTCCATTGAAAGGCGCCTGTCTGCCCAACCAGCCAGCCTGCCTCTCACCATGCACTCTTTTACCCGCCAATTCTTAGTCGCCGAGTCCTCCCTATAGAACGTGACTCCTAAGATTTTGATCCCCTCACCCTGGACCGCTATACCTGGCGGGCGGCCCTCAAATAACCTGGGGTCACCGAATATCAGCAGCTCACTTTTGCTTACATTCACCTTTAATCCTGAGGCCAAAAATAATCTATTCGCAAGTCTTAGGGCCTCCCATACCGAAGCAACATTCCCACAGAAAATGACAACATCGTCCATATACGTTGCAATTTTTGCTGGTTCCGCACACCCTGGCATGCTCACCCCTCTAATCAGCCGGCTTCCCCTGACAGCCTGGGCAAAAGGCTCCATGCACATTATGAATAACACCGGCGACATCGGGCACCCCTGCCGCACACCGGACCCAATTGGAAACCCTTCCGAGAGGACTCCATTTATTAGCAGGCTACCTGTGAGCTTATGATATAGCTTCCTTATCCAGTCTATAAGCTGCTTCCCCACCCCCATTCGCCTCAAAACCGCGAACAAATAATCGTGCGAGATGCTATCAAATGCCTTCTCCTGATCCAAACTGAGTAGACCCAATGAATTACCCCTCTCCACAGTGGTTTCCACCACCTCCCTCAACAGAACGAGGTTATCGGATATCCGACTGCCCGGAACTGCACACTTCTGGTCGGACCCCACCACCTCCCCCACCACCTTCCCCAGACGCGCCGCGATAACTTTGGCCAGGATTTTATAATCGGTGTTCAGCAGGGTGATCGGGCGCCAGCTCTCGAGGTCACTGCGCTCCCCCCCTTCCCCTTGTATACAAGGGTTATGACCCCTCTTGTCATTGAATCTGGCACAGGGCCTTCCTCCGTAATTTCCTCATACATCTGCCACATGTCGTCCCTGAGGGTACTCCAAAACGTAACATAGAATTCAGCCGGTATCCCATCTAACCCTGGTGCACTGTGCCGACGTAATTCCCCCACCACCTCATCCAATTCTGCCCTCTGGATATGCTTGTTTAGCTCCTCCGGAGCCTCAATAACCCTATCTACCCCCCCTAGCAGTGTGCTCCGCGCCCCCTCGTCTGACGGCCTGCTCCTGTACAATTCCTTGTAGTAACCCCTGGCAGCCTCCGTTATCTCCTCTGTGTTCTTGAGTCTACCTAACCTGGGACATACCAATTCTCGGATTGTGTTGTCCGCTTTTCTACATTTCTTAAAGAAAAAACGCGTGCAACGCTCACCCTCCTCGACCGCCTTCACCCGAGCCCTGAATGCAAGTTGCGCGGCCTGCTTCTCCAACACCGCAGAGATCCTATCTTTTAGTTGCTTTATTTCTCCCATGACGGGGAATCCCAGTTCCATCAGTTTATATGCTCCCTCCAATCTCTCATCCAATCCCTGCAACGCAACCCCTACGCTCCTCCTTCTACTCTGGGACTGGAAAAATGACTTAATTCGCCCCTTCACCATTCCCCACCATTCAGCTATCGTGCCAAAGCAGCACCGCAGGCTCCTCCATTCCTCGTACTGCCTGACAAATTCCTCCACCACCTTTTTGTCCTCCAGCAGTCCCGAGTTCATGCGCCAGATTCCCCTTCCCAACCTCAGCCCACCTTGGCAGAGTCAAAGAGGAAATCAATCCTCGAGTGTGCGGTTCCCAAACAACTCGACCACGTGAACCCTGGTCGCTTTGGGTGTAACGACTGGTAAGCGTCAATCAAACCAAAATCTCCAACCAAAGCCCCCAGCCTCCTAGAGGAGGGGTCCAACTTTCGACATCCGGCGACTGGCCGCGTGTCCGCCAGGGTTAGCGGGCAATTAAAATCACCCCCCATGACGATGTGCCTTCGTGTTAGCAGCAAGGCTGCCACGTTCTCTAGCAACTCCACACGTTCCGGAGAGCCTGTGGGGCGTACACATTGATCAGCCGGACCGCCGCCCCACCATATGCAACATCGACATAGTGGAGTCGTCCCGGGACCACTTCTCGGGCCTCCTGCACCTCTATGTTCTTTCTACCTAGGAGGGTAACCACTCCTGAGCACCTATTAACATTGCTTCCGGACCAGAAGCAGTGTCCCTCCCAGTCCCTAGCCAGATCCTCTCGACCAAGGGAGTATGGCAAGTGGCACTCCTGTAAAAAGTAAACGTCCTTTTTCAGGGACCGTAGGTAATGTAGAATGCCCCCCCTCCTAGCCCTGCCCCACATTCCCCTCACGTTTACTGATGCTACGGTGAGGTTCATACCCAGAATTGCCTCTCCCTACCCAGACTCGTCGTCCAATAGTTCGTACAGGTTTGTGTCAGCCAATCCCTGCAACTGTTCAGCTCTCCTAGGCTCCTTGGGCAGCCCTCTTCCCTGGTTGGTCTTAGCCGCCACGGCACCATCTTCCGACGACCTCGCGTCCATCGAGGAGTCTGTTGCCTCCAGGTCCCGTTTGCGGGTCGTCCTCGCTGGGCCACGCGGCACTTTCCGCTTCCTTTTCACCACCTTCTTGAATTTCTCCCTCCAGGTGCTCGCCCTCTGCTGCTCCTCTCCGTCCTCTCCCGCCTCCACCGCCTCCGCCCAGTCAACCACCGTTGGGTCGGGGGGTTTTCCCACGGGCTCCTCGTCCTTGTCCCCGGGGTGCTCCACCTGCTGGCCCGTGGGATCCGCGTCTTCCTCCGACGTCATCTCCCCCTCCTCCCTCTCGTCCTGCAGTGGCGTACCTTGCCTGCCCACCTCTCCACCCCCGTCCTCCATCTTCCCGCCGGGCTGCGTTGGCTTCAGCCCATCCTCGCCCACCTCCCCTTCTCCATCCGCCACCCTGCTCCTATGTGCGCGGACCTTGTTTGCGTACGACAGCAGACAGTCCCTGTACAGGTGGTCTTTATTCCCGCATAGGTTGCACAATGCTGGGGCGCAGCATTCTGTCACAACGTGGTCCCGTGCCTTGCATCGGAAACATATCCGTGCCTCGCACGCTGCAGCCAGATGGCCGCTTCCCCCACATCGCCTGCAGAGCTTCGGCTGCCCCGCGTACACCACGTAGCCCCTATTGCCACCAATGTTCAGGGCGCTCGGGATGTGTTGCAGAGCCCCTTCTGCCATTCTCAACCTCACTCGCCATTGTCTGGCGCCCGTCCAGATCCCTAAAGAGTCTTGGACCCGTTTACTGTCCGAAAGCACCAGGCAGTGCTGCCTCAGCCACACCTCGACGTCGTGGTCTGGCAGAGTCTCATTATACAAAAACACGGTGACAATTTGTGTCTAGCTCGGAGAGCAGTTGGAGCTTAAGCAGTGACAGGGGCCTCTCCCCCGCCTTCTGCTCGAACAAAGTCATAAAGCGTTGCAGCGAGTTACTTGTCTTGAAGCTCACGTCAAAAGCCCGACCACCCGGCAGGGCAATCAAACAAAACAGATCCGCAGGATCCACTCGCAGAGTTTCTATCATCATAGACCGCACGAACCTCGGTCTGTCAATAGTGACTTCCTCTGGCACGTCCTCTTTGAAGGACATCCGTACACAATTGTGCCGCTTGGAGTTCCCCCCCGATCCTCCGCGCCACCGCCCTGCGCGCTCCTGGGGCCGCCCTGCCCCACAGGCCCAGGACTTGCCTGGACAGCGTCGCTTTGGGCACCTTGCGCCTGCAGGCCCGCCGAGCTCGGTGCTTCCTCCGCCTCCTCTCCTGGGCTGGCCGACACCATTCCACTCCTCCTCGGCTCCTCTCCCTTCCTCGCCCGCTGCCACCAGGCGTCCTCCTCCGCTTGCCTCGAGGTAGACGCTCGCGCCTCGTCCCTCTCCTCTGCGGGTCTCCCTCCTCCAGGCAGTCCCACCTCACCATCCTCTGCCTCTGCAGCAGCCAAACTGGCCCGCTCACCTTGGCTCACCACCCCAGAGCGCTTGGTCGCCATGCCCCCGAGGGCCTGCGAGGCTGCCACTGGCCAGGCAGCCAGGGAGCCGAGACTTGGCACGACACCAGCAGAGATACAGAGGCACCGCACCACCAACCCCCCTCCTCATCGGGCAATTCGCCAGAATGGTGAACCCTTGACTTGCTCCCGTTCTTAAATCGAGCAGCAGGTTGACGTCATCATTTAACTCATGCAGGTGCGACGATTTCAGGCGGGGTTGGGGAGTATTGTAATTATATAATAGATTGGTATTCAGTCAATTGTTATGATTAGTAATGAGTTGTAATGTGTGTTATTGTAATTATATGCTACGTTAGAAATCAGTTAATTAGTACGTGTTTCCCCTATAAGGAATCGTAATTTGAATACTAATATATAAACACCCAGCTCTGTCATTCTGTGACGCTGTCATTCTGGGATTAACACGGCACGGATTGATTGAAGTGCGTCACGTGACCGCGAGCAAGCAGCCGGGTGAGTGAGAGTGAGAAGACGGGTAAGTGAGAGTCAGGAGACGGGTGAGTGAGAGTCAGGAGACGGGTGAGTGAGAGTGAGGCAGAGCCGTGCTCTGTTCACTGCTGCCCTGAGGGACCCCCGTGCTCTCCACTGCTAGCCCTAGAGCCGCGCTGTCTCCACTGCTGCCGTGAGGTAGCCAGACGCGCTCTATCCACTGCTGCCCTGAGGCAGAGCCGTGCACAACCACATACTAGTTATTTAATAATACGCTTCCAGGCCACAATCTCTTATTTGCATTTGGTAGTCATAGTAACCAATTGAAACGAACGCCAGAAAATTATTGACTTCAACTGAGATAAAGGTGTGGAAAAAGGGTAATTTGAGCAGGCAATAGTCATAAGCATGATGAGACATCGACTTTATTTTTCATTTTTGTCGTGGGATTATTTTGAACCAAACATTTACCATTCCCTACACATGCTTGTGTGTCTTGTAGTGTTCGTGTGAGAGCAATGAGGTTTTTTTAACAATCCACCCCTGGTTTAGAGTCTGGGTCTTGAATTTCGGATGTATAAATCATCTCAATTAAACTCTACATCAAGGTGCTTTACAAACAATGCCACATCTGATCGAGTCACTGACATTTCTGAAGAGATGCCATGACTACCGATATTTTAATGCGGCTGGTTCACACGAAATAGATTTCTCTATCTACGTGACTTTACAGAAAGAACCAAATAATAAGAATTCCTGCAGTCACGAAAGTTTAAAGTAAAAAATAAAATGTCAAATGGAAGCCTTAGTGAAGGAATTTTATGTAGATTTTATATCATATGATTCCATATACCTGAGTGGAATATCTTTTAAAATAAGAAAATTGTTCCGGATGGCAGATTCTGAGAAGTATATGACAACCACATATAACACGTATAACACCTGTGTAGAATGAAAAAGTAGAGAGTTTCATGACGAGATGGAATAACTCTGTTCATGACTCAAGACGTGTGACCAACTGCTGAAGTAAGATTATATTTGTTTCACCCAATCTATATATGCCATTTCCAAAAATGTATATTCAGAGTGATGTTGCCTATTTTTTTGTAATAGTTCTCTTTTTTCATATATTTGGATTTTGCGCGTTCAAAAAAGAAAACTGCAGTCAGGGTCTGTCAACTGCTTCTTTTTGAGACAATAAAGGCCAAATGAGCACCCCCTGCTGCTTCGGCCTTCTGCCTCACACAGAGGAAACTGCCATCTGGAGGTTAATCATTCACATAATTGTTAAAGCGAGAATGATAAATGTTGAAGCGAGAATTATAAATCTTGAAGCGATAATCATTGATATTATCACGATTGATGATATATACCCCTAGACAACGAGATAACATACACACACATAACAACAACAACTGCCATTCGCCACTAAGTGGCGGTGATGTAACCACGACGCTTGTGCCAGGCTATGTGCACGTTGAGGCCACCTGAAGTATCGAACGCCCACTGGCAGGAGGTCACGGTGCAGACCCAGGTGCCACAGGTTGACTGACTGAGATGACTGGCTGATGCACCACCTGTGCCCCCTACTGTGCCAACTTGCTGTGCTTTCGCCACACGGTGCTCCGCTCGTTGTTGAGCGTCGCTCTTCCGCCCTTCATTGTTGTTGGAGGGCGACTGCCTCCAACTGCCCAGTAGCATCCTTCACGAGCCTCCTCCACAGAGGCCGATCTTGACACCGCTGGTACCAGTCATCGGCAAGTCAACTAAGCTTCACATCCTCCTGTACCACATCACTCCATCTCTTCTCTAGTCCATGCCGCACCCGTTTAGCCCCCTATATCCGGCTGAACAAAAGCTGTTTAGGCATGCGGGCTACATGACCCAGCCAACGCAGCCTTGCCTGCCGGAGGAGCTCACCGATTGGAGTTTGTCCAGATCTTTCAAGGATTTATGAGCTCCTCATACAATCCAGCCTGGTTAAACCCAGGATGGAGCATAGGCAGGCCAGTGTAAATGTTTGTAACCGGTAAAGATGTTCCATTAGGGGGGTCCACGTTTTGCAAGCGTAGAGAAGGGAGGGAATCACCGTGGCCGAGAAGATCTGAAGCTTCGTGCAGCGCGTCAGACTAGGTAGCTTCCACACAGCATTACGCAACCGATGAAAAGATAATCACACACACAAACACACACACATTAATCATTACTTTTTTACAAACATTTATTACGCTTGATGCATAGTTTTGTTAATTACGATTTATTACATATATTAACATATTCTTTTAAATTTGTAAAAAAAAATTGATTATTTTAGCCATATTATTTTTTTAAATCTTGATTTTGTAGTGGAGCAGTTGATGACATTACATCACGCTCACTCTCTGGTGCCGTGACGTCACAGGATTTGACGTCAAGCGGACCTTCCGGTACAATGACGTCACGGGCGGTGATGTCATGCACAGGTGGCGGGGCGATGACGTCTCGTCTCCCTGGGGTAATTAAGCTGGAGCCCGTGACGTGAGCGGGGTCGTCACAAGAGCCCGGGAATGTGAAGGGTGGAAGTCGGGACCCAGGGTAGGGGAAATCTAGCACGAGGCTCGGAGTGGCTGCTTTACCCGGTTGGCCGATGTTGGTTTAGCCCTCGGCCGGCGCAGTGGGAAGAGTCCGGAAAGTCAGTGTGCTAGGAGTCCCAGTACTCTATCCCTGGGGAGATTTATATTAGCCTTAACCCATAACCGGCGTAAGCCCCTAATATACCCTAGGTCAGGGGTCGGCAACCTGCGGCTCCGGAGCCGCATGCGGCTCTTTTGAACCTTGACCGCGGCTCCGGGGCGGATGCTAGCGAGGGGAGGAGGCGCACTGTGACACCTGCTCTGGCGTTGCCGCTGCTGACAGGTCGCCGCTCCGCTCCACACTGCCCGCCCGGTGACAGGCAATAACGTTGCCGTTGCTTTGTCACATGTTTGGAAGAAGTAAAAACCTTCCTGGGCAGCAAAGAGCTCACCTTTGCTGAGCTGGAACAGCCAGAGTGGCTGGAAAAATTACATTTTATGGTAGACATGACAGCACATCTAAACACGCTAAATACAACCCTTCAGGGGAAAGGAGGCACAGCCCTGCACATGCTGGAGGTTTTGGCATTCGAGCGCAAGTTGACAGTGTTTGTCAAAGATTTACAGAGAGGTACACTGTCTCACTTTCCCTCTTTGAGAGAGTTCAAACAAAGTCATGATACGATAAATTTGGAATATTTCAAGTCTGCAATCACCACAATGCAAAGTTCGTTTGGGAAACGATTCTGTGAGTTCAGAGAGGAAAAAACGACATTATCCTTCCCTGTCACTCCCCTGGCGATCGATCCATCCCTATTGAATATGACTGCATTTGCAGGTGTAAGTCAACCTGATCTTGAGATGGAACTGGCCGATATAGCCGACAAAGATATATGGGTGTCCAAGTTCAAATGCTTGACCGCTACTCTTGAGGATGTTGCCCGGGCAGAAGGCCATTCTGGCTCAGAATCATAAATGGAGTGATATTGAAAACCTTCCCAAACAGGACAAACTTGTATTCGAAACATGGAATGCCATCCCCAACACTTATATAAACATGAAAAAGTATGCATTTGGAGTCCTGTCGATCTTCGGCTCCACATATGTATGTGAGCAGGTCTTCTCCAACATGAACTATATTAAAAACAAACATCGATCACGCCTCACAGATGACAGCTTGCAAGCCTGTGTGAAAATGAAGGTGACGTCTTACAGCCCTGATGTGCAGACACTGTGCACTGAGGTTCAGGAGCAAAAATCCCATTAACCAGGTAATTTAGCTATTAATTTGCAAAAATATATTTTACATTGTTAAGTGAAAAAGTCCTTTTTTTATTCAGATTGACAGCTGACTGCACGATCCTGTATATAGCAATAAGGTAAGAAACAATATATGCAGTGTTATATTTGTTTTAAATGTTGCAATGGTTTTGCGGCTCCCAGTTTATTTTTTCCTTCGGAAACGGGTCCAAGTGGCTCTTTATGTCTTAAAGGTTGCAGACCCCTGCCCTAGGTGTAAGCCCCTAATAAATCCTTGGCGTTAGCCCCGAAGAAGATCTGCCTCCGAGTCGTCTTGGCACCTCAACAATTTGAAGCTTTCGTGACTGCAGGAATCCATACTCTTTGGTTCTTTCGGTAAAGTTACGTAGGTAGAAATAAAATAAAACAAATCACGACGTTTCGATGGCAACCCAAGCAATCTTCATCAGGTGGAACAACCACAGCAAGAACAAATGCTGAAGTAGGCGAGAGAGCTGCCGTGGCAAGAGGTTATTTAGGTAAGAAAGGAGGGAGGAGCAAGGCGGGAGAGAGAGGGGGGAGCAGGGGAAGGGGAGCTGCGTGAGCGCTAGTAGGAGAAGAAGTGAGGCTGGGGGGGGAAGTATGCGGGGCGAGAAGTGAGAAGCTGAGTGTGGGACACGGGGGGAAATCAACTCGGAAAAATATGTAGAGGTGGTACGTACCGGGATGTAGCGAGCCCAGAGGCGTAGCTAGGATATTTTGCGCCCGGGGACGAACTATAAAATTGGCGCCCCCCCCCCCCCCCCCCCGTTTATTCACATTTTCCTATTACATCGAATAAGGAATAACAATTTAAATTTTAATGAAGCATTGTATTTAAAGAAGCAAATTTATAGAAATTATATTACATGGCTCACTCAGTCACTGTCGTAGACTGGTTGACATAGTATGCAAAAGATACTTTTTTCTTGATTTCACTGTCGCAAACTGGTCAATCACGTAATCAAAATCTGTTTTTTCCAATGTTTCTCTTTCAACGCTAAGAAGAGCAAGATCGCTGAGACGATCTTGTCCAATTGAAGCACGCAAATACGACAGAATAAGTTTCAATTTGCTGAACGACCGCTCACAGCTTGCAATTGAAACTGCTATTGTTAATACAATTTGCAGTGAAATTCGCAAATTCGGAAATATGTCGTCTCCATAAAACACAATAAAACCAAGAACATCCAAAGGAATTTATGGTAGAACTTCATTCCGGTTACTGAGCAGCATTTTGCAATCTCCAATTTCTGTGAAAAGTTCGTGGCCATTGATGTCGGTGTCATGGAAATTTCCAAAATCTGTGCAATTTCGACGAATTGCATCGACATCTGTGTCGGATAGAAGAGTTTTGACGTCCAGCAGAAATCCAAATTTTGTGTTCAGGTCTTTTAGTCGTAAAAACCGTGTTGACATCTCGTGTTGACGTCGATCAAATACGCTCTTCATAACGCGCACAATTTCTTCTTCTGCTGAAAGTCCTGCATCTCTTGCCAGTTCTGGCATCTTCCGACGTCACTTAATTCTTCTGTCCACATCTATCCCCCAGGCTATGCATCTTGTTTTGGCGTTTTCTACAGCAACTTGGCTCAAATCATCACGAAGCTTGACAAATTCATGCTCCAATGATTTAAGATCAGTTTCTGCTTCCTTGAAATTCATAGTAGGATCCTGTAAGCGCTTCTGAACACGATACATTTTTCCCAGAATGACATTCCAGAAATGTAATAAAACTATGAAGTTAAAACTTAATACGCATGCCTGTAACTGTTCTGCATCACTTCTGGTTTCAGGCGTCATAGTTACGTCCTCCGATAATTTGTCTAGCAGCCCTACTAGTTCATCCAGTCCTTCATAGATAGCTTTAACAGCTTCTGATCGTGCACTCCAGCGTGTTTCAGACTCCAGCTTTACTGTGATGGGCACAGCTTTTTTTTTAATTCTTCCCAACGAATTGTTGAACGAGAGAAAAACAAATATATACTTTCAACTGTTCCAAAAAATGTGACGACAAGTGGATCCTGTTTAGCTGAGTGTACTTCTGCTAAGTTTAAGCTGTGGTTGTCACAGTTGACAAACAATGCACTGTGATTTTTGTCACATATTCGTTGTTGAAGGCCGGATATATGCCCAGTCATCACAGCAGCATTGTCATAACATTGTGCCCGACAGTCGGCTAGAGGTATGTTGTCAGATTTCAGTCTCTCGACGATGACTCTTTCTAGGCTTGCTGCATCTTTTGCATGTATCTCGATATAACCTAAAAAATATTCTTTAATAGTTACTTTTTTAGTTTGAAAATCCACATCCACAAATCTTATGACCTGAGAAAGCTGTCCCCGATGTCCTAGATCAGGAGTTGAGTCAAGTAAAATACCGTAGTACTTGTTTTTCCTGATATCACCCAACAATTGGTTCTTTACAGTCGACGCAAGTATGTGGATAAATTCATTCTGGATTTCCGGTGACAAATAAGAAACTGATCCCGGATTTTCTCCTGCGTGCTGTGCGTGTTTTGCTAACAATGGGTCATACTGAGCAACGAGTTTGATAAGCGCGAGAAAGTTTCCAAAATTTTTATCCTCATCCGCATTCAAATTTTCCACATGGCCACGTAGTGCCAAATTTTTGTGAAACCAGAAACTTAATACATGTGAGTATTCTTTGCAATATATCTCGCCAACGTTGTTTTTCCAAATGAATCTGAGCTTGAACCACTGCGTCAATTCCAGTACCATAAATTATCTTTCGTTCGGCTTCCTTCCATGTCGTAAAAGTTGTACGGTGGCTAGGATTGTTTTCATGAGAATTTAGTTTTGTCTGGCTTTCTCCATTTGTTGAAACCGTTTGTTAACTCAAATGAAGCTCGTGAGTTTGAACTCGATGATGTAAATAATAGACAACAGAAACAGTAAGCTGCTTTATTGATTGGTGAATATAATAGCCACGAACGATTCACTTCCTCTGCGTTCGCTAGTCGGCGTTTAAACCATGCTGATGTAATTGAACGTTCTCTGGATACTGATGATAGATTGTCTCTGTGCTGAAAAGGCAAGGATCCGAGAGTAATCATTTCATTGCGAAGAGGCTGTGATATTTTCGATTGCTTTGTCGTTTTATAAAATTTTAAGTAGCCAACATCGTGAAACCTTAGTACAGCAGGAACAGCATCATAATGAGTGTTTTCAGCTTCTCTATCAGAAGATTCTTCTATCTCATCTTCCCCGTTACTGTCAACAAGTTCATCATCATGTTGAACCTGTTCAACGACGACGCCCTGGTCTTCAGTTTATTCGGAGTCTTCCTCAGCATAGACAGTAACATCTGTCTGAACCATGTTTATCTCCGAGTCTTCAATGTCTTCAACCTTCTCGTTTACATGCTCTGAAATAGGTGGTTGATAGCCGCCATCTTCTGATTCTGAAGTTGGAGTTTGCAGCTTCAGCTTCTTTCTTCTTAGCTTTCTTTAAAAAGCTAGCCAGTAATGAACTTGACTTTTTTGATGCCATTTCAGCTTTTTTTCTTTTACGACATTGAGCTCTACTTCGTTTTCTTCCTGACATGGCTGACAAAAAATATAAATATATTATTATATCACTGAGTACACTGAAGTGAAAAAAATATGTGTAGGCCTAGAAAATAACATAGTAGCACTGGCATAGTGCTACTACAATACATAATTATTATAATAATTAGGCTATACACGCAGATTAAAAGTGCATAATTTATACGCTTAAAGGCAGATTATGCTGCAGATATTTAAAAATATCGATATAATAAATTGTATTCTATATTTAAAAAAAACATTAATTTATTTATCAAAAAATATAAAACATACCTCTTGCTCAAGTAACCAAAATAGGTCGCCGCTTTGGACGCCACCGCCTATAAGCTTCTACTGTCGGTCGTACGCGGCCATGTAACGGCATAGACTTACCCGCCGAGGTTGACGCTCATCCGGTGGCTTGTAGTCGTGGCACGGTGGTCTAGCTAACACAGTAACACTCTCACTTAGTGTTCGCCAGCGAGCATGGCTCGGCTCTTAGGTCAGTTCAAATATAAGGTACGAGCGACGTACACGTATAAGTGAGCCTTGTAGTAAATGCTGCTAAATGAAGGCCACGTTATGTTGACGTGCGTTGGCTGCTCCAGCTGCTGCAGCCGCCTGGAGCGTGGTGTCAATAATAAGAACTAAAAATAGGCCGTCGTAGTTTCCACCACCAAAAAACAGGCCAGTGACTAACGCTGAAAGACTGCGCCTGTCTGTTGTTTCGGACGTTCTTCCATGTAAGTTCTTAATAGGCGCGCGAAACCAAAATGTAATTACATGACATGTAGGCTGTGTGGCGGAATATATAAACTTTTAGGTTGAGGTGTAGATTTGTGCAGTAGTTTCAGGCTGCCGCACCCGCCGCAATAAGTTATCACGAGACGTAAGCCTCATTTTGGCGCCCCTTTACCTTGGCGCCCGGGGACACGTGTACCCCCCTGCCCCCCCCTAGCTACGCCTCTGAGCGAGCCATCGCGTAGCCGGTGTCTACATCACGGTCCGCACATGGGTGGCTACACCGACGTCCGCATTAGCTCCGCCCCTCGGGGGCAGAGGGCTATATAGGGCGGTGCGCATGAGTGCTCGGGGAGTCGTTGAAGCCAGTGAAGAATGAAGATGGAGCAAGCTAGATAGGACCCTGGGACCCCTAGCCCCGCTGCCCTTATCAGGCCCGGGACTCTGTGTGGCTCAGTGGTGAGACCCTGGGTACTCGCGGCCCGATGGCCTTATCAGGGCCGGGTTTGATGGGCCAGTGGTTGGGACCCGTACCCTGGCTAGGTCGGGTCAGATAGCCTCCTCTAGGAAGTACATAGCCGGAGGACCTGAGAGTGTAGCCGGTGTCAGGCACGCGTAGCCGTAGGCTGTATTCCTAGGCTGTATAGATGACTGTTCTGTAAGGTGTTATAAATAAATACGTGCTGCCTCCGTCAACTCGTCTCCTGCAGTATTTACTCCATTACAAATAGACAAGTACCCGGCGGGTATGATGGAAACAACCACAAACAGTTAAGGTTTTACCTGGTTAATAACATCCTTCCAATGATTGCTCAATTTGTATTTATCTTCTCGGTTGAAGTTATGTCTATTTATGTATCTGGATGGCTTCATGAACAAACCTTTGATAGATGCCTGAGGTTTGCAGAGTACCTTGGTCTCGGAAAAAACAATATCATGCGAGCCCACAGTGTTATAACAATGGTCAGCCACGGCGGAGGTATTGGTTCTGCCGTGTTTCAGATTTGCCTTGTGTTCGCGAACACGGTCCGCAACATGTCGTTTCGTTTCCCCAATGTTGTTGTTACCGCAGGTACAACTCAGTTTGTAGACTCTAGGATATTGCATGTCAGGAATGACCTCCTTCACAGATGGGATTAGATCACGGATTTTGTGTATTGTATTGAATCGGACCTGGATCTTGTGTTTAAGATTTTGGAAATATTTTTGGTAACACCTGCTATATATGGTAAAGTGATGGTTTTGATTAGCTTCTCAGGGGATTGTCTCTCCATGGTTGGAGAAACAGCTTTGCGAATAATGCGGTCCGAGTACCCATTCATCTTGAGAGCCTGGTGTACGTGTTCCAGTTCACTGGCTAGGTGGTGTTGGTCGAAAGTGCAGTGGGCCATATGGTGTAGTGTTTTGATGAGGGAATTCTACTGGACTGAATGGTGGTGGGAATCAGGTTTCAAATAGGAATCTGTGTGGGTGGCTTTACTGTAGACAGAGTGTCCCAACAAGCCATCAGGTATCTTCTCAAACAAAACATCTAGGAATGGTAGCTTACCATCCTTCTCCACTTCCATTGTGAATTTTTATGGATGGGTGTATGTGTAATGCGAGCAAGGATTGAGGGGGGGCGGAGTCTGGGTCACGTGGGGAGTGGGTGGAGTTAGGGTCACGTGGGAGAGAGGATTTAGGGGGAGAACCGAAAGGGGAAAGGGGAGTTGAGACGGAGGGAAACAGGAGGAGGCCACGCTGGGAAGGACGGAGAGAGTGGCGCGGTCGCTACGCGGTGTAAGACGTCGACACCGTCAGCCATCGATGTCAGACGCAGAGAGCTAGCGGCAGGGGGAGGCTAGCTGTATACGGGGCAGCAGTGAAGCTAGAGCTAGCGGAGCAGCGGTGTGGCTGCAAGGTGGAGCAGCAGGGAGTCTGCCTAACGGAGCAGCAGGGAGACTGCATATCGGAGCAGCAGGGAAACTGCATATCGGAACAGCCGAGGGGCTGTGGAGAGATCGTCGGGAGGGACGCGGGCCTGAGCGAGGATGCCTTGGTAACGAGATTCTACCAACCCAATTAAGGACAACGGAGATCGACATCTGAGAGAGAGTCCTTTATTACATATGGAATTCATGTGGTTGAGAACTTGGTTCAACTCTGGCAGGCCATGTGGCCAAATGACCAAAGTGTCATCTACGTATCTCTTCCACAATGAAGGACGTAGGGTGGATGTCTGGTGATAAGGGGGAACCCATGGGGGTACCTTCATTTTGTTTGTAGAAAGTACCATTCCAGGTGAAGTAAGTGTTGGTAAGGCAGTGCCTAACCAAAGTTAATACATCAGGACTCAGTCCATGTGGGACCAAGTCTTCAATTATTGCTAAGGTGTCAGGTAGGGGAATCTTGGTGAACAGAGAGACTATATAAAAGCTAACTAGCAAATCATCTGGGGACAGTGAAATGCCCTTGATTAGAGAGACCAAGTGAGCTGAGTTACGTACTGCTGAAGTTATCTTGCTCGTGAATGCAAGCAAGGTCTCAGGCATAAATCGGGCCAGTTTGTAGGTAGATGAGTTGATAGTGGAAACGATGGGCCGAAGTGGAGTACCTTCTTCATGGATTTTTGGAAGACCATAGATTCTGGGTGGACTATTAGCAGAAGGTTTAAGGGAGAGCCGCTTGGATGGTTCGATTAGAGAAGTCGAATTGGTAATGCTATTGTTGGTTTTTGTAGCCAGGCGGTTGGTATAATCTTTGTTGATTTTGGTGTAACTGCCATCATTAAAAAGTTCATGGATTTTGTTGTTGTATGTGGTTTTATCTATCACAACTGTAGTGATGGATACCATGTTCATATTTATATAAGAATGCTGTCTGTTTTTTACACTGGTCATGCTGTAATTTGTATCATAGCACCACACGTTGCGTTACACAACTGACTTAGCCACATTTCACAAGTGATGCTCATTCAGGTTTCTAAAGCCTAGGGGCAAACCAGTGTCGAGAGGAGAATAGGATTTAGTTTTCTTGATATTGTTAATCAAGATGTGCACAATAATATGAAAGTTATAACTAATATGAGATCACACAATAGGCCAACATTGGAATCGATATATCTTGGATGGATCACTCAGTTCTCACTTCACTATAATCGATATATATGTAGTGGTGGTGTTGACGTGTGCCGACTGTGACAGTGATGGATCACGGGGCGGCGCGGGGTGCGGGGTTGGGCACGCGTTGTGGGCGTGGTGTGGACGCGCGCGCCGGGAGTGACAGATGACGGGGCGGCGCGGCGTGGGTGGTGAGGCACGCTGAGATGTGGGAAAACAGGATCGTAGCCAGCGCCCAGTGATTGGTCGAATAAGATGGGTGCTCGCAGCGACGTCCGCAGGTGGGGTATAAAGGGGGACGCGCGAGAGCACTCGGGGAGAGTTACCCAGTTGAAGACCAGAAGACGGAGCTGAAGACCTAGTGCCCCGAGACCCCTAGTCCCGCCGTCCTTGTGGGGACCGGGGCCCTGTGTGGCTCGGAGGCGAGACTGTGGGACCCGGGGTCCGACGCCCACGTGGGTCGGGCTGGGGACCCACAGTCAAGACGGACACCCCGGGCAGGGAGTGTCCCGAATAGCTCAGTGGGCGTTAGTCGCCAGGGTAGCTAAGAGGGCGTTAGTCGCCAGGGTAGCTAAGTGGGTGTTTGTCACCCGAATAGCTCAGTGGGCGTTAGTCGCCAGAATAGCTCAGTGGGCGTTAGTCGCCAGGGTAGCTAAGAGGGTGTTTGTCACCCGAATAGCTCAGTGGGCGTTAGTCGCCAGAATAGCTCAGTGGGCGTTAGTCGCCAGGGTAGCTAAGAGGGCGTTAGTCGCCAGGGTAGCTAAGAGGGTGTTAGTCACCCGAGTAGCTCAGTGGGCGTTAGTCGCCAGAATAGCTCAGTGGGCGTTAGTCGCCAGGGTAGCTAAGAGGGCGTTAGTCGCCAGGGTAGCTAAGAGGGTGGTTGTCACCCGAATAGCTCAGTGGGCGTTAGTCGCCAGAATAGCTCAGTGGGCGTTAGTCGCCAGGGTAGCTAAGAGGGCGTTAGTCGCCAGGGTAGCTAAGAGGGTGTTAGTCACCCGAATAGCTCAGTGGGCGTTAGTCGCCAGGGTAGCTAAGAGGGCGTTAGTCGCCAGGGTAGCTAAGTGGGTGTTTGTCACCCGAGATACTAAGTGGGTGTTAGTCACCTGTGAACGAGTTTGGTAAAATGAAAGAGTGTGCTCCCCGTGAAGTCGTCTCCCGCCGAGTTACTACATTACAACTGGCGTCAGAAGTAAACCTGTCTTCAATAAGTATGGACACGAGGAAGACTACCCGTACCCACGAGCGAGGTCAGGACGACGACGGCGTACCGGGGACACCAACCTCGGGAGGAGAGGACGAGGAGTTGCCGCCGATGCAGCACTTCGCGGTGATGGCCGACGCTCCGCTTGCCTCCGACACCAGCCTCCAAGACGCGCACTCCCGGTTGGCGGAGTTGCTACTCGCCGCCGCCGCTGTCTTGGCGGACATCTCCGTTCCGGCGAGCGGAAAAACGGCTGCGGGGTTGGTGGAGAAAGCGACGTTGGAGGGATCCCGCCAAAAGGCGCTTCGCGCCAAAAGTCTGGAAGTTGCCGCCGTTTTTGAGGGGCCGCCATCGATTGGCGGGAAACACGGACACCACGTGGCCGGAGACCTCCGCTCAGCGCAGCCCACGTCATCAGCGCGCGCCGGAGCTCTCCATTTTGCGCCTGACAACCGAGCCGACATTTTACACAACTACAGCGGAGCGCGGGAAAATCTCTCCGACGTCGACGACGATCGGGTCCTCCAGCAAAGATTGCCCGCGCTGTCGGCGTTCAAGGCGGATGGGGGCGACTGGGGAGCCTTCCAACGAAGGTTCCTCGCTCATCAGGAGATGTCGGGGTGGTCCGACACCACTGCCCTGCGTGCGTTGCCAGCGATGCTCGACAACGACGCGCTTGCAGCCTTCACATCTGCTGCAAGGTCGTCCCGCTCTACGCTCCAGGCCGCACTACACCTGATGGCGAAGGTGTTCGGACCGCCCTCCACGTGTCGCCACCAGTTCTACGATCGGCGGAAGGTGGCTGGAGAAACGACGCTCGCCTATCGCACGGCACTGCTCGCCTTGGCGGACGCAGCTTTTCCCCGCATGGATAAGGAGGGGAAGGACGCCATGGTGACGGAGCAGCTGCTGGCGTTGGCCCACGAGTTGGGGGTCCCCATCAATGTGGCGGACGAAATGGATATCTGCTCCCTGGCGATCGCCACGAGCATTCACGCGTTCGAGGTCCTCAAACGCAAGCCGGGGGTCGTGGGTGTTAGTCACCTGTGAACGAGTTTGGTAAAATAAAAGAGTGTGCTCCCCGTGAAGTCGTTGGGGGTCCCCATCAATGTGGCGGACGAAATGGATATCTGCTCCCTGGCGATCGCCACGAGCATTCACGCGTACGAGGTCCTCAAACGCAAGCCGGGGGTCGTGGGTGTTAGTCACCTGTGAACGAGTTTGGTAAAATAAAAGAGTGTGCTCCCCGTGAAGTCGTCTCCCGCCGAGTTACTACATTACATATATATAAATGTAAAGCAGTCATATTGATTGATGATCCAGCAAGCACTGCTTCACTCCACTCACTCATTCCTTGGAATTCAGTCGCCTAATTATCACTCCTCATTCACTGTTACCATGCGTCATGTTGTAATGCAAAGCACGTATTTAATCCATCACCAATGTTGAGGGAGACGTCTACCAGACTTGACTTTGGAATTCCACTCTATAATTTATTTTCCCAAGTTCTCAAACTTTACTCAGTTTATGAACGCCATAGTCTCTTATATCTTACAACTTGAATCCTATTGGGATGGTTTTCCTCACCACTCTATGGGCCGTTTGTTTCCTGGCACTTCCTATTTTAAATCTTTGGATCTCTGATCAGCAAGCATAAAATAAACAAAGCCTTCCTTCACAATCTATCCCAATCCATATAAATGATAAGTCATGTTGATGCTTCCTTCTACTAAGCACACGTAAATAAAGAATTGCAGCTCTATAAATCAACATACATCAATGTCCCAGCCACACCTCATTGCCACCAAGCTGACCACCAAGTTGCTCCTGTTTCATACCACCCCCACCACACTCAAACCTACCCAGCTCGAGCCTTACACATGTTGAGTAGTTCCGATGGACGTACTCGTAGACGGAGGTAAGTTAAGGGCTTCCGCTAGGGTTTATTAAAGCTTATCAATATTACACAGGGTACACAACTTCCAGGGGCTAGGGGTCCTACTTTGAGTCCGGGTCCCTGCCGGCTAGCTCCGGTCTCTCTCTCTCGTGTCAGATCGTGGATTCTGCCGACTCCACCGACCGGAGAGAGAGCACCTTTACGGCTACCACCGGCTTCTCCCCAGACTCCCTATTCGATCCCTCTCTCTACCCCTGGTTCCCTCTTCACCCTGTTTACTTTACCCGTTCCCACAGTGACCCCGCTTACGTCACGGGGTATTCCTTAAGTACCCTAGGAGACGTGACGTCATGTGCACTGTCCAGCGCGCGTGACCCCACGTCCCGTGACGTCATCGCACTGGACAGCGCACACGACGCCACTACTTTCCCCTACTCCTCTACATCACCCCCCCCCCACCCCGTGAAAAAAAAACACCGACCCGGCTGCAATCACCCCGCAAGCGGGGCCCCACACCGGACCGAAGACCGAACAATCACCTTAGGGCAGCACGGCCCCTCAAGCAGAACAGCAACAACAACCACAACAACAAAAAACAAAACAAATAGAGCCCGAAGGCCTCATCCGCCGGATAGCGCCGAACGGGCGCCAGGGGCTGGGCCCGCTGAACGGCCATCAGGGCCGTCACCGGAGCCGCATCCCCCTCGAGCGGGTATGCGCTGCTGGCCCGCTCCCCTGTGCGGCGTCCGCCACTCGTGCAGGTGGCCCGTCAGCGGGCAACAGGCCCACCACCGTGGCCTCCGGTGACAGGGGGGTCTCTGTCGGCCTCACTTGGGAGGGGCCTGGGGGCACACACACAGGCCGGACGTCACCTCCGTCAACGAGACCCGGCCGGTCAGGCACGCCGGATAAATCATCAGCCGGCCGCTCCGGAATTGGGGGTGGATCCCCCAGGGTAGATGGAACATAACTTTTGAGCCGGGATGGGTGCACTATCCACTGCCGGCGACCGAACCGAATCTGGACGCATTGCGGCCGGCGGACCTCCACAACCTCCACGGGGCCCTGCCAAGGGCGATACAATTTGGCCGATGTGCCAATGGGGACCTGGGGACAATGCAGCCACGCTTTTTGACCCGCTACCTACGGGAGGCAAGCTGCCTGGTGTTTGGGCAGCCGCTCATTAGCCGCCTGCCGGCTTGCGGAATTCTCGCGCCTCGCGCAGCCGGTCAAGCGTGACCTTTAAAGGGGCCGGCACCGCCGACCCCTTCCTGGAGGAGCCAACGTCCATCTGGACGTGCACCGGGGGCTCCAGTTCCCTACCGTACATCAAATAAAAAGGCGAAAATCCCGTGGAGGAATGAGGGGCCAACCGATACGCCGCCAAGACCCCCGGGACGAACAGGTCCCAGTCTGACTGGAACGTGTTCACCTGGTGGCACAGCATGGACGTAAGGGTGCGGTTCAAGCGCTCTACCATCCTGTCTGACTGGGGGTGGTAGGGCGAGGTGCGGATTTTCTTGGTGCCAAGGAGGTCACACACCTCCTTGAGCAACGTAGACGAGAAATTCCGCCCCTGGTCAGTCAACAATTGTTCCGGCGCGCCCTTGTCAAACACGTACCCCTGGACAAAAGTCTCGGTGATAGAAGAGGCCGACTGATCGACCAAAGGCCATGCCATGGGCCAATGTGTGAGGTACTCAACGCCCACCAAGAGGTATTTGTGGCCCCGTTGGGATGCAGGGAATGGCCCCAAAATGTCGAGCGCCATGAGCTCATTAACGCGAGAAACCCGGATGGACTTCAGCGGGGCCCGGTCCCGGACAACTGGGGCCTTCCTCCGCGCGCAGTCGTGGCAACCCTTCAAAATCAGTGCCACGTCACCCTCAACACCCGGCCAGTAATAGTCCCGCTTAAGGGTCAATAAGGTCTTGTGGTAGCCAAGGTGCATAAGCTTCTCGTGAATGGCTCGGGTTAATTTACCACGCAGGCTAGTGGGCACAACCACACAATTGCATTCCAATTGGGCATCACAACGCATGAGGAGTCCGTCATGCACGACGATCGCCAGGGCAGCCGACGAAGCTGAGCTCCGGGCCTTATGCCCGACACGGCGCCGTAGCTTCAGCAGAGAGGAATCCTCCATCTGCAAGCTGGACCATACCTCCCGGGGGAGTCCAAGGCTGAAATCCGCGGGCGCCGCCGCACCTGGAGGGGTGGCCGCCTCGGCCGACGTGACCAACTGGGCCGCGGCATCCCCTGGGGCCTTGCAACGGCTAGAGCCCAGGGCGCAAGCACACCCGCCGTTTGCCGGCAATCGGGATAAACCGTCCGCATTTCCATGCTGTGTCCCCTTCCTGTGGATTACATCAAAGGGGTAATCCTGGAGCACTTCGAGCCAGCGAGACAGCTGACCCGAGGGCTGACTAATCCTCAGCGAATATTGCAGGGCCGCGTGGTCGGTTCGGACCGTAAACAGCCTACCGTACAAATATGGTCCATACAACTGAACAAAATAAACTATGGCCAAAAGCTCCCTCCGGGTCACACAATATCGCTGTTCCGTCGGGGACAGAATGCGACTGCCATAGGCTACCACCCTCTCAACCCCGTCGACCACCTGGGCCAGGACAGCCCCAATTCCCGTGTCGCTGGCATCGGTATCGAGCAGGAAGGATTTAGAAAAATTCGGGTACCCCAAGGGCGGCGCATCCGCCAAGGCCGTGCGAAGCGCCGCAAAAGCCGCCTCCTCCTCCGCGCCCCAGTGAAACCTTTGGCCTTTGGCGGAAAGGGCGTGCAGTGGCTTCGCAATTGTCGCAAAATCGCGGACAAACTGGCGATAGTACGATGCAAAGCCAACGAAGCTACGCACCTCCACGACAGATGTGGGAGTCGGCCACGTCCGGACACAAGCCGTTTTATCCGGGTCTGTGGCGACACCTGACGTGCTAACAATGTGTCCCAAATACTTCACCGATGGTTGTAGCAAGTGGCATTTCTGGGGTTTGAATTTCAAGCCAGCAGCACGCACTTTGACGAACACCTCCTCAAGGCATTGCAAGTGCTCGCCAAACGTATGGCCAAAAACAATAACGTCATCCAAGTAGATTAGACAAGACTCCCACTGCAGCCCCGCCAAGACCATCTCCATGAGACGCTGGAAGGTGGCCGGGGCCGAATGGAGACCCATAGGAAGCCGATTGAACTCGAACAACCCCTGGGGCGTGCGGAACGCTGTCTTGGATCTAGAGGCCTCATCCAGTGGAAATTGCCAGAAGCCGGAGAGCAAATCTAATGTCGAAAAGAACTGCGCGCCCGAGAGGGCGTCCAGGGAATCATCCATGCGAGGCAATGGATATGCATCAGCCATCGAGATCTTGTTCAATCTACGGAAATCGATGCAGAACCGGAGACTCCCGTCCCGTTTCTTGACTAGCACAATGGTGGCACCCCAAGGGCTAGTAGATGGGGAGATGATGTCCGCCGCCAACATTTCGTCGACAGCCGAGCGGACATGATCTTTTTCCGCTGGGCTAAAGCGGTGGGAATTAAGTCGAATAGGGCCGCGTCGCCCGTGTATATGTGGTGGTCCAAAAGAGTAGTGCGACCCAGATCAAACTTACTTTGGCTGAACACATCGGTGAACCGCTCGATGAGGTCGCGGAGTTGCCGACATTCCCCGGAGGACAACGAGGCATTCTCGTCGCACAACGTGGCGATCCATGATGCGTCGGGGTCCCCCGTGCGCATCACGCCCGCCACGACCCCTCCATCCGGGGCAGCACTCTCGGGTGGAGGAGCCGGGGTCGCGTGCGCCAGGACGGCGCCGGCCGGGACTACGACCTGCACGGGTCCCAAATTGAGGACCTGCAAAAAAAGGTCCTGGCCGCCCGACACGGCTGTCAAGGCGCCCACCAACCCCTTCGTCCTTGAAAAGTAGCTTGACGGGGACAGGAGGATACCCGTCTCCGTGGAGCCTATTTCGAGCGGTTTGCGCAACCTAAGGGGTAGCAGGATTCGTGATGCCGGCGGTACGGTCACCGGCGCTTTATTCAAGGCCCGTACACCGGCGACCAAGGGAGACAGGACGGTAGGCGATTGTAGGAATTGCAGCCGCCTTCCTGACGGCATTTCCACACAGCCCTGGTCAACGAGAATTCAGATGGGCATCCTAGACAAAAAGTCGGTCCCCAAGAGGCATGGCACTGCCAAGGTCCTGGAGACCAAAATAGGCCCGGCCAACTCAATCTCGTCAACCCGAACCGACGCTACAACGTGGCCCAAGATGCCCAAACTGCCGCCGTTCGCGGCGACACAAGCCCCGCGAACCGGCCTTAATGGACCCATGCTGCGGGGTAGCAGCCCGAAAATGGCCTGAGAAATCATGGTGGCTGACACCCCCGTATCCACCAGGAGGCGAACGTGCACCCCTTGCACATATCCTGCCACCGCTGAGGAGCCGGCAGCTGCCGCCACCATCCTATGCGCAAGGGCATCCCAGTGGCGGGTCTGTCTGGGCCATTGAGGGGGTGATGACGATGGTGCACCCGACCCTTCGAGGACAACCCCATGACAATGGGCCCTAGCCCTGCTAGATGCATGAGGTGAAGGGAGCGGCTGCCTGGGGCCCTGGACCCGATGCCAACGAGGGTCTGGGAGAAGGTGGAGTCCCTTTTCCAAAGGCCCCCAGGGCATTCCGGCAGCCCCGCTCAATGTGGCCCCGCTGACCACAGCGGAAGCAGGCCACCGTGGCCACCTCCTGCGGACGGGAAGGTCCCGGCCGCCCCCGCTGCTCCGGACGGCGACCACCCGCCCCCCTTCCTCGATGATCGGGCATCGCCAGGGCCGCGAGGGTGTCCACTCCCTGAGAGGTGGCCCCCCCGTCCGGCGCCGGGACCCCCTCACACGCCGCCATCCGAGGCTGTTGGCAGAGGGAGAGGTGCGCCTGAATGTTTTCGGCGACCGCCAAGGATGTGATCTGCCGATCATTGTTGATCGAAAGAGCAATTCCTAGCTCCCTTGCCAGGTCAAGCAGCTTCCCCAAGGCTATAGAATCAAGTGCTCTGCCATACAGGTCAGGGTATGCAGCCTGCGCCAGGGCCAGGAGCGAGCAGCGGAAGGCCAGCGGCAGTTCCCCCTCCTCCCGCCGCCGCAATGAGAACTTTAGCTGCGCACAGGACGGCGGCTCAAAAACGTTGGCCATTTGGATATAGGCCACGGGGAGCGTAGCACGATTGGCCGGATGGATGGACTTGAAGGCCTGCAGAGCCCTCTCGTCCTAGCAGGTCGGAAGCGCCGGCAAGGCCTCCTCCATGGACCAGCCGACCGACATGTATGCCGCGTTGAACCGGTCCTGGAAGGCCGACCAGTCGCCCCCTTTCGCGACAAACGGCGCGACGTCGGGTAAGCGGCGCAGCCATTGGCCGTGCGGCGCCGCGAGGTGTGGAAGCCAAGCGGCACCTGCGGGCCACCCGGCGGACGTGACGTGGTGCGGCGGTGGCAGCGTTGCGGCACCCGTGGGCCACGCCGGAGACGTGGCAAGCGGCGGGTGTGTTGCGGCACCCCCCGGCCAAGCCGGAGAAGGAGCGAGTAGCGGCCGCGTTGCAGCACCCGCGGGCCACGCCGAAGACGCGGAAAGGTGCGGTGGTGCTGCGGCCCCCACGGGTCACGCCCTGGGCGCGGCGAAGTGCGGCAGAGTTGCAGCCCCCATGGGCCACGCCGTAGGCGCAGCGAAGTGCGGCAGAGTTGCGGCCCCCATGGGCCACGCCGTAGACGCAGCGAGGTGTGAAGGCGCCTCCGCTTTCGCGACCCACCTGTCAGCGGCGGCGTACGAAGCCACGGCGTCGTCCGCGGCCCACCCCGCAGGCACGGTGAGGTGCGTGGCCGCGGAAGCCTCTCGCGACGCGGCGAGGGACCACGGCATTGCAGCCTCCACGGGCCACGCCGAAGACGCGGCGGTATAATTCGGGCCTGCAGCGGCCCCTTCGGCCCACCCCGCCAGCGCAGCGAGGTGCGGGACAGCGGCCATAGCCGCGGCAACCTCCAGCGACACGGCGAGGGGCGGCGGCATTGCGGCCTCCCCGGGTCATGCTGAAGACGCGGTGGTATAATACGGAGCCGCGGCGGCATCCACGACAAGGGATGCAGGCACGGCGAGGTGCAGAGCCGCGGCATCGCCGGTGGCCGGCCCCGTGAGCGCGGCGACGGGCGGAGCCGCGGCAGCACCCGCAGCCCATTCCGGCGGCACGGCGATGTACGGGGCAGCGGCGGCTGCCGCTGCGGCGGCTGCCGCTGCCCACCCCGGTGGCCCGGCGAGGACGGCACGTGCGTACTTACCCGGGGCCCCCCCAGCGGGCGCAGGTTGATGTGGAGTCGCGTCGTCGCCGGCGGCTGGTCCCGCAGGAGCGGCGTGCCGAGAAACCCCGGCCGCGTCGGTGGAGAGACGTGGCGTCGCGGTCGCCATGGCAGCCATGGCGCCAACTTCAGGGCCACGTCCCTAACTCGACTCCCCATTGGTTGCGGGCTGAAGCCAGCAGAGCTAATCATCATTCTCCAGGTGTAGCCTTCACATTACATCAGCGCCACGCCCCTGGCTCGACTCTCCATTGGTTGTGGGCTGAGGCCGGCAGAGCCACCATCATCCAGGTGTAACCTATTTATCATCCAGGTGTAACCCATTTATCATCCAGATGTAACCTCACATTACACATGTGTAATGAGAGAGCACCACCGATAGGAACTGCTGGGTTAATCATAGCCAATCAGAGGTAAAGGTTCCATCTGGGCCAAAGGTAATGGGTGGAGCTCGTGGGTACGTTCGGGATGCGTCGAGAAGGTTCTAGGAGGGGCGTGGCGAGAAGTGCAGCTTAGCTCCACCGGGAGCCAAGGAGAGGCAGTGAGAGGACTCGGGGTCGGTGTGGGAACCTGGAGTCCGGATTGCATCTTCGAAACCTTGTCACGCCACCGGTCACATGGCAACCTCTGCCGGCGAAGCCCTCTCTATATCCCTGCACGCTGCCAGCCAGCAGCGAGTGAGAGAGAGCGAGCGGAGCCGCGCCGTAATGGAGGACGAGGGAGCGTGCGCATTACGGCAGCGGAGAGAGAGTGAGACCATCCGGAAAGGGAGTGTGGAACCGAGCAGTAATCTAACCTATATAATTCATTTTTTGTCTGTCCGTCCGTCTGTCCGTCCGTCCGTCCATCTGTCTGCGTACGCTCGCTTGCGGGGGATTTGGCGAGAAAATGTTTTGCCGGTGGGCACGCCCCCGGCCCCGCGGTGGGAATAGGCATTTCTGATTTTTCGTCTCTAAACTTTAAATCGGTCCGATTATCGATTTAGTGCGATGTAACTTTATTTATTTATTTATGTTTGCCGACCGGCACGTGACAAAGCACGCCGTTGCGCATGCGCGAGGGCGGTTGCCCCTGACAACAGGCGGTTGCCCCTGGCAACGGGCAGCAACGCCGTCGCTGAGAGGTGGACGCCATTTTTAATTTTTTTTAAATATGCACACGCATTAACACGCAACGCTGAGGTAAATTCATCAAAGTTTCACGTCCTCTTCACTCCCCACCCCACCCCAATGTGTGGAATTACTATTTTAGGGTCGGTAGATAATAAAATTATAGCGATTAGACAGTATTATTCTAGCGTGGGGGGGGGGGGGGTAGCAGCCCAGCACCCAGCCTCGGCCGGGTGGGCAAACTAGGTGAGGCCGGAGGCTCTGCACGTTACTAGGCCTCGACACCCCACACTTGTCAGGCGAAGACTTTGTGCTATAAACTCGATATACCCAGCATTGCCGGGGGGAAAATACATTTAAAATCTTCTGAAAACTTTAAAACATAACATACCAATGAAAAAACAACTGTGTAATTACAATTTTAAACCCGACCGCGCCAAGAATCGATTCTCTGAATAGCGCAAAGGAATCGAAGGTTGTAGATTCATTTAGAATCGGCTTATTCCCGTTTAATATAAGTTGGTTATAGAGTTGATATCAAGTGCTACGAATGGGAAATATCCGGCATTGACCGGGACAAAAATATAATTAAAAACTCCTGAAAACTTTAAAACATAACATACCAATGAAAATAAAACTCTGTAATTAAAAATGTAAACCCCCAGCGCGCCAGGAATCGATTCTTTGAATCACGCAAAGGAATCATCGAAGGTTGTAGATTACTTTAGAATCGCCCTATTCCCGTTTTAAAAACTGCATGTCGCCAAGTTTGCTTAACATTTCCAACAGACACACACATTCATGCATTTAGCTTTTACATTTAACATACAAAACGTCAGCATGTACTGCTGTCATCATAGCCAAAAATATATACACCCTCACCACTCTCCCTCACCACCACCACTCACTCTCACCACTCACCCTCACCACTCACCACTCACCCCTCTCCCTCACCACTAACCCTCACTACTCACCACTCACCCTCACCCTCACCACTCACCACTCACCCCTCACCACTCACCCTCACTACTCACCACTCACCCTCACCAATCACGCTCACCACTTGCCCTCACCACTCACCCCTCTCCCTCACCACTCTCCCTCACCACTCACCCCTCTCCCTCACCACTCACGCTCACCACTCACCCTCACCAATCATCCTCGATACTCACCACTCACCCTCACCACTCACCCCTCCCTCACCACTCACGCTCACCACTCACACTCACTACTCACCCTCACCACTCATCCTCACTACTCACCACTCACCCTCACCACTCACCCTCACCACTCACCACTCACTCTCACCACTCACGCTCACCAATCATCCTCACTACTCACCACTCACCCTCACCACTCACCACTCACTCTCACCACTCACGCTCACCACTCACCCTCACCACTCACCACTCACCCCTCTCCTTCACCACTCACCCTCACCACTCACTCTCACCACTCACGCTTACCACTCACCCTAACCACTCACCACTCACCTCTCTCCTTCATCACTCACCCTCACCCCTCTCCGTCACCACTCACGCTCACCACTCACCCTCACCACTCACCCTCACCACTCACCCTCACCCTCAATACTCACCCTCACCACTCATCCTTACCACCACCACTCACCCTCACCACTCACCCTCACCACCTCCACTCACCCTGTCAATTCACCCTCACCCTCACCACTCACTACTCATCCTCACCACTACCACTCACCCTCACCAGTCACCCTCAACACCACCACTCACCCTCACTACTCACACTCACCCTGAACACTCACCCTCACCACTAACCATCATCACTCACCTCTCACTACTCACCCTCACCGCCACCACTCAACCCCACCACTCACCCTCACCACCACCACTCACTCTCACCACTCACACTCACCCTCAACACTCACCCTCACGACTCACCCTCACCACTCACCTCTCACCACTCACCCTCACGTCTCACCCTCACCACTCACTCTCATCACTCACCACTCACGCTCACCACACACCCTCACCAGTCACACTCACCACTCACCCTCACGACTCACACTTACCACTCACCCTCACCACTCACCCTCACCACTCACACTCACGCTCACCACTCACCACTCACCCCTCTCCCTCACCACTCACCCTCAACACTCACCACTCACCCTCACCACTCACCACTCACTCTCACCACCACCACTCACCCTCTCAATTCACCCTCACCCTCACCACTCACTCTCACTACTCACCCTCACCACTACCACTCACCCTCACCAGTCACCCTCAACACCACCACTCACCCTCACTACTCACACTCACCCTGAACACTGACCCTCACCACTAACCATCATCACTCACCTCTCACTACTCACCCTCACCGCCACCACTCAACCCCACCACTCACCCTCACCACCACCACTCACCCTCACCACTCACACTCACCTTCAACACTCACCCTCACGACTCACCCTCACCACTCACCTCTCACCACTCACCCTCACCTCTCACCCTCACCACTCACTCTCATCACTCACCACTCACGCTCACCACACACCCTCACCAGTCACACTCACCAATCACCCTCACGACTCACACTTACCACTCACCCTCACCACTCACCCTCACCACTCACACTCACGCTCACCACTCACCACTCACACTCACCCTCACTAGTCACCCTCACCACTCACCACTCACCCCTCTCCCTCACCACTCCCCCTCACTACTCACCCCTCTCACTCACCACTCACGCTCACAACAGACCCTCACCAATCATCCTCACTACTTACCACTCACCCTCACCACTCACCCTCACCACTCACCACTCACCCCTCTCCCTCACTCTCACCCTCACCACTCACCCTCACCACTCACCCTCATTACTCACCACTCACCCTCACCACTCACCCTCACCAATCATCCTCACTACTCAACACTCTTCCTCACCACTCACCCTCACCACTGACCCCTCTCTCTCACCACTCACCCTCACCACTCACCCCTCTCCCTCACCACTCACGCTCACCACTCAACCTCACCACTCACCACTCGCCCTCACCACCACCACTCACCCTTACCACTCACACTCACCCTCAACACTCACCCTCACTACTCACCTCTCACCACTCACTCTCACCTCTCACCCTCAACACTCACTCTCACCACTCACCACTCACGCTCACCACACACCCTCACCACTCATCCTCACTACTCACCACTCACCCTCACCACTCACCCTCACCACTCACTCTCACCACTCACGCTCACCACTCACCATCACCACTCAACCCTCTCCCTCGCCCTCCCAACTCACCCCTCTCCTTCACCACTCACGCTCACCAATCATCCTCACTACTCACCACTCACCCTCACCACTCACCACTCACTCTCACCACTCACGCTCACCACTCACCCTAACCACTCACCACTCACCCCTCTCCTTCATCACTCACCCTCACCACTCACCCCTCTCCGTCACCACTCACGCTCACCACTCACCCTCACCACTCTCCCTCACCACTCACACTCACCACTCACCCTCACCCTCAATACTCACCCTCAACACTCATCCTTATCACCACCACTGGCCCTCACCACTCACCCTCACCACCACCACTCACCTTCACCAGTCACCCTCACCACCACCACTCACCCTCACTACTCACACTCACCCTCAACACTCACCCTCACCACTCACCCTCATCACTCACCTCTCACTACTCACCCTCACCGCCACCACTCACCCCCACCACTCACCCTTAGCACCACCACTCACCCTCACCACTCACACTCACCCTCAACACTCACCCTCACGACTCACCCTCACCACTCACCTCTCACCACTCACCCTCACCTCTCACCCTCACCACTCACTCTCATAAATCCCCACTCACGCTCACCACACACCCTCACGAGTCACACTCACCACTCACCCTCACGACTCACACTTACCTCTCACCCTCACCACTCACCCTCACCACTCACGCTCACCACTCACCACTCACCCTCACAAGTCACCCTCACCACTCACCACTCACCCATCTCCCTCACCACTCACCCTCACTACTCATCCCTCTCCCTCACCACTCACGCTCACCACTCACCCTCACCAATCATCCTCGATACTCACCACTCACCCTCACCGCTCACCCCTCCCTCACCACTCACGCTCACCACTCACTACTCACCCTCACCACTCACCCTCACCACTCATCCTCACTACTCACCACTCACCCTCACCACTCACCCTCACCACTCACCACTCACTCTCACCACTCACACTCACAATCATCCTCACTACTCACCACTCACCCTCACCACTCACCACTCACTCTCACCACTCACGCTCACCACTCACCCTCACCATTCACCACTCACCTCTCTCCTTCACCACTCACCCTCACCACTCACTTTCACCACTTATGGTTACCACTCACCCTAACCACTCACCACTCACCCCTCTCCTTCATCACTCACCCTCACCACTCACCCCTCTCCGTCACCACTCACGCTCACCACTCACCCTCACCACTCACCCTCACCACTCACCCTCACCCTCAATACCCACCCTCACCACTCATCCTTACCACCACCACTCACCCTCACCACTCACCCTCACCACCACCACTCACCCTCTCAATTCACCCTCACCCTCACCACTCACTCTCACTACTCACCCTCACCACTACCACTCACCCTCACCAGTCACCCTCAACACCACCACTCACCCTCACTACTCACACTCACCCTGAACACTCACCCTCACCACTAACCATCATCACTCACCTCTCACTACTCACCCTCACCGCCACCACTCAAGCCCACCACTCACCCTCACCATCACCACTCACCCTCACCACTCACACTCACCCTCAACACTCACCCTCACGACTCACCCTCACCACTCACCTCTCACCACTCACCCTCACGTCTCACCCTCATCACTCACTCTCATCACTCACCACTCACGCTCACCACACACCCTCACCAGTCACACTCACCACTCACCCTCACGACTCACACTTACCACTCACCCTCACCACTCACCCTCACCACTCACACTCACGCTCACCACTCACCACTCACACTCACCCTCACTAATCACCCTCACCACTCACCACTCACCCCTCTCCCTCACCACTCACCCTCAACACTCCCCACTCACCCTCACCACTCACCACTCACCCTCACCACCACCACTCACCCTCACAATTCACCCTCATCCTCACCACTCACTCTCACTACTCACCCTCACCACTACCACTCACCCTCACCAGTCACCCTCAACATCACCACTCACCCTCACTACTCACACTCACCCTGAACACTCACCCTCACCACTAACCATCATCACTCACCTCTCACTACTCACCCTCACCGCCACCACTCAACCCCACCACTCACCCTCACCACCACCACTCACCCTAACCACTCACACTCACCCTCAACACTCACCCTCACGACTCACCCTCACCACTCACCTCTCACCACTCACCCTCACCTCTCACCCTCACCACTCACTCTCATCACTCACCACTCACGCTCACCACACACCCTCACCAGTCACACTCACCAATCACCCTCACGACTCACACTTACCACTCACCCTCACCACTCACCCTCACCACTCACACTCACGCTCACCACTCACCACTCACACTCACCCTCACTAGTCACCCTCACCACTCACCACTCACCCCTCTCGCTCACCACTCGCCCTCAATACTCACCCCGCTCACTCACCACTCACGCTCACCACTCACCCTCACCAATCATCCTCACTACTTACCACTCACCCTCACCACTCACCCTCACCACTCACCCTCACCACTCACCACTCACCCCTCTCCCTCACTCTCACCCTCACCACTCACCCTCACCACTCACCCTCACCACTCACCACTCACCCTCACCACTCACCCTCACCAATCATCCTCACTACTCAACACTCTTCCTCACCACTCACCCTCACCACTGACCCCTCTCCCTCACCACTCACCCTCACCACTCACCCCTCTCCCTCACCACTCACGCTCACCACTCAACCTCACCACTCACCACTCACCCTCACCACCACCACTCACCCTCACCTCTCACACTCACCCTCAACACTCACCCTCACTACTCACCTCTCACCACTCACTCTCACCTCTCACCCTCACCACTCACTCTCACCACTCACCACTCACTCTCACCACACACCCTCACCACTCACCCTCACTACTCACCACTCACCCTCACCACTCACCCTCACCACTCACTCTCACCACTCATGCTCACCACTTACCATCACCACTCACCCCTCTCCCTCGCCCTCCCAACTCACCCCTCTCCTTCACCACTCACGCTCACCAATCATCCTCACTACTCACCACTCACCCTCACCACTCACCACTCACTCTCACCACTCACGCTCACCACTCACCTTCACCACTCACCACTCACCCCTCTCCTTCACCACTCACCCTCACCACTCACTCTCACCACTCACGCTCACCACTCACCCTAACCACTCACCACTCACCCCTCTCCTTCATCACTCACCCTCACCACTCACCCCTCTCCGTCACCACTCACGCTCACCACTCACCCTCACCACTCTCCCTCACCACTCACACTCACCACTCACCCTCACCCTCAATACTCACCCTCAACACTCATCCTTACCACCACCAATTGGCCCTCACCACTCACCCTCACCACCACCACTCACCTTCACCAGTCACCCTCACCACCACCACTCACCCTCACTACTCACACTCACCCTCAACACTCACCCTCACCACTCACCCTCATCACTCACCTCTCACTACTCACCCTCACCGCCACCACTCACCCCCACCACTCACCCTTACCACCACCACTCACCCTCACCACTCACACTCACCCTCAACACTCACCCTCACGACTCACCCTCACCACTCACCTCTCACCACTCACCCTCACCTCTCACCCTCACCACTCACTCTCATCAATCCCCACTCACGCTCACCACACACCCTCACGAGTCACACTCACCACTCACCCTCACGACTCACACTTACCTCTCACCCTCACCACTCACCCTCACCACTCACGCTCACCACTCACCACTCACCCTCACAAGTCACCCTCACCACTCACCACTCACCCCTCTCCCTCACCACTCACCCTCACTACTCATCCCTCTCCCTCACCACTCACGCTCACCACTCACCCTCACCAATCATCCTCACTACTTACCACTCACCCTCACCACTCATCCTCACCACTCACCCTCACCACTCACCACTCACCCCTCTCCCTCACCCTCACCACTCACCCTCACCAATCACCCTCACTACTCACCACTCACCCTCACCACTCACCCTCACCAATCATCCTCACTACTCAACACTCTTCCTCACCACTCACCCTCACCACTCACTCCTCTCCCTCACCACTCACCCTCACCACTCACCCCTGTCCCTCACCACTCACGCTCACCACTCAACCTTACCACTCACCCTCACCACTCACCCTCACCACCACCAATCACCCTCACCACTCACACTCACTCTCAACACTCACCCTCACCACTCACCTCTCATCACTCACCCTCACCTCTCACCCTCACCACTCACTCTCACCACTCACCACTCACGCTCACCACACACCCTCACCACTCACCCTCACGACTCACACTCACCACTCACCCGCACCACTCACCCTCACCACTCACAATCACGTTCACCACCCACCACTCACCTCTCACCACTCACCACTCTCCCTCACCACTCACCACTCACCACTCACCCTCACCACTCACTCTCACGACTCACACTTACCACTCACCCTCACCACTCACCCTCACCGCTCACCCTCACCAATCATCATCACTACTTACCACTCACCCTCACCACTCACCCTCACCACTCACCCTCACCACTCACCCTCACCACTCACCACTCACCCCTCTCCCTCAGCCTCACTAGTCACCCTCACCACTCACCCTCACCACTCACCACTCACCCTCACCACTCACCCTCACCTATCATCCTCACTACTCAAAACTCTTCCTCACCACTCACCCTCACCACTGACCCCTCTCTTTCACCACTCACCCTCACCACTCACCCCTTTCCCTAACCACTCACGATCACCACTCACCCTCACCACACACCCTCACCACTAATCCTCACCACCACCAATCACCCTCACCACTCACACTCACCCTCAACACTCACCCTCACCACTCACCTCTCACCACTCACCCTCACCTCTCAACCTCACCACCACCACTCACCCTCTCAATTCACCCTCACCCTCACCACTCACTCTCACTACTCACCCTCACCACTACCACTCACCCTCACCACTAATTCTCATCACTCACCTCTCACTACTCACCCTCACCGCCACCACTCACCCCCACCACTCACCCTCACCACCACCACTCACCCTCACCACTCACACTCACCCTCAACACTCACCTCTCACCACTCACCCTCACCTCTCACCCTCACCACTCACTCTCATCACTCACCACTCACGCTCACCACACACCCTCACCAGTCACACTCACCACTCACCCTCACCACTCACCCTCACCACTCACACTCACGCTCACCACTCACCACTCACACTCGCCCTCACTAGTCACCCTCACCACTCACCCCTCTCCCTCACCACTCCCCCTCACTACTCACCCCTCTCCCTCACCACTCATGTTCACCACTCACCCTCACCAATCATCCTCACTACTTACCACTCACCCTCACCACTCACCCTCACCACTCACCCTCACCACTCACCACTCACCCCTCTCCCTTACTCTCACCCTCACCACTCACCCTCACCACTCACCCTCACCACTCACCCCTCTCCATCACCACTCACGCTCACCACTCACCCTCACCACTCTCCCTCACCACTCACTCTCACCACTCACCCTCACCCTCAATACTCACCCTCAACACTCATCCTTACCACCACCACTGGCCCTCACCACTCACCCTCACCACCACCACTCACCCTCACCAGTCACCCTCACCACCACCACTCACCCTCACTACTCACACTCACCTTCAACACTCACCCTCACCACTCACCCTCCTCACTCACCTCTCACTACTCACCCTCACCGCCACCACTCACCCCCACCACTCACCCTTACCACCACCACTCACCCTCACCACCCACACTCACCCTCAACACTCACCCTCACCACTCACCTCTCACCACTCACCCTCACCTCTCACCCTCACCACTCACTCTCATCACTCACCACTCACGCTCACCACACACCCTCACGAGTCACACTCACCACTCACCCTCACGGCTCAAACTTACCACTCACCCTCACCACTCACCCTCACCACTCACGTTCACTACTCACCACTCACCCTCACAAGTCACCCTCACCACTCACCACTCACCCCTCTCCCTCACCACTCACCCTCACTACTCACCCCTCTCCCTCACCACTCACGCTCACCACTCACCCTCACCAATTATCCTCACTACTTACCACTCACCCTCACCACTCACCCTCACCACTCACCACTCACCCCTCTCCCTCACCCTCACCACTCACCCTCACCAATCATCCTCACTACTCAACACTCTTCCTCACCACTCACCCTCACCACTCACCCCTCTCCCTCACCACTCACCCTCACCACTCACCCCTGTCCCTCACCACTCACGCTCACCACTCAACCTCACCACTCACCCTCACCACTCACCCTCACCACCACCAATCACCCTAACCACTCACACTCACCCTCAACACTCACCCTCAACACTCACCACTCACCCTCACCACTCACTCTCACAACTCACACTTACCACTCACCGTCACCACTCACCCTCACCGCTCAACACTCACCCTTACCAATCATCCTCACTACTTACCACACACCCTCACCACTCACCCTCACCACTCACCCTCACCACTCACCACTCACCCTCACCACTCACCCTCACCAATCATCCTCACTACTCAACACTCTTCCTCACCACTCACCCTCACCACTGACCCCTCTCCCTCACCACTCACCCTCACCACTCACCCCTCTCCCTCACCACTCACGCTCACCACTCAACCTAACCACTCACCACTCACCCTCACCACCACCACTCACCCTCACCACTCACACTCACCCTCAACACTCACCCTCACTACTCACCTCTCACCACTCACTCTCACCTCTCACCCTCACCACTCACTCTCACCACTCACCACTCACGCTCACCACACACCCTCACCACTCACCCTCACTACTTACCACTCACCCTCACCACTCACCCTCACCACTCACTCTCACCACTCACGCTCACCACTTACCATCACCACTCCCCCTCTACCTCGCCCTCCCAACTCACCCCTCTCCTTCACCACTCACGCTCACCAATCATCCTCACTACTCACCACTCACCCTCACCACTCACCACTCACTCTCACCACTCACGCTCACCACTCACCTTCACCACTCACCACTCACCCCTCTCCTTCACCACTCACCCTCCCCACTCACTCTCACCACTCACGCTCACCACTCACCCTAACCACTCACCACTCACCCCTCTCCTTCATCACTCACCCTCACCACTCACCCCTCTCCATCACCACTCACGCTCACCACTCACCCTCACCACTCTCCCTCACCACTCACCCTCACCCTCAATATTCACCCTCAACACTCATCCTTACCACCACCAATTTGCCTTCACCACTCACCCTCACCACCACCACTCACCTTCACTAGTCACCCTCACCACCACCACTCACCCTCACTACTCACACTCACCCTCAACACTCACCCTCACCACTCACCCTCATCACTCACCTCTCACTACTCACCCTCACCGCAACCACTCACCCCCACCACTCACCCTTACCACCACCACTCACCCTCACCACTCACACTCACCCTCAACACTCACCCTCACGACTCACCCTCACCACTCACCTCTCACCACTCACCCTCACCTCTCACCCTCACCACTCACTCTCATCAATCCCCACTCACGCTCACCACACACCCTCACAAGTCACACTCACCACTCACCCTCACGACTCACACTTACCTCTCACCCTCACCACTCACCCTCACCACTCACGCTCACCACTCACCACTCACCCTCACAAGTCACCCTCACCACTCACCACTCACCCCTCTCCCTCACCACTCACCCTCACTACTCATCCCTCTCCCTCACCACTCACGCTCACCACTCACCCTCACCAATCATCCTCACTACTTACCACTCACCCTCACCACTCATCCTCACCACTCACCCTCACCACTCACCACCCACCCCTCTCCCTCACCCTCACCACTCACCCTCACCAATCACCCTCACTACTCACCACTCACCCTCACCACTCACCCTCACCAATCATCCTCACTACTCAACACTCTTCCTCACCACTCACCCTCACCACTCACTCCTCTCCCTCACCACTCAACCTTACCACTCACCCTCACCACTCACCCTCACCACCACCAATCACCCTCACCACTCACACTCACCCTCAACACTCACCCTCACCACTCACCTCTCGTCACTCACCCTCACCTCTCACCCTCACCACTCACTCTCACCACTCACCACTCACGCTCACCACACAGCCTCACCACTCACCCTCACGACTCACACTCACCACTCACCCTCACCACTCACCCTCACCACTCACAATCACGTTCACCACCCACCACTCACCTCTCACTACTCACCACTCTCCCTCACCACTCACCACTCACCCTCACCACTCACTCTCACGACTCAAACTTACCACTCACCCTCACCACTCACCCTCACCGCTCACCACTCACCCTCACCAATCATCATCACTACTTACCACTCACCCTCACCACTCACCCTCACGACTCACCCTCACCACTCACCTCTCACCACTCACCCTCACCTCTCACCCTCACCACTCACTCTCATCAATCCCCACTCACGCTCACCACACACCCTCACGAGTCACCCTCACCACTCACCCTCACCACTCACGCTCACCACTCACCACTCACCCTCACAAGTCACCCTCACCACTCACCACTCACCCCTCTCCCTCACCACTCACCCTCACTACTCATCCCTCTCCCTCACCACTCACGCTCACCACTCACCCTCACCAATCATCCTCACTACTTACCACTCACCCTCACCACTCATCCTCACCACTCACCCTCACCACTCACCACTCACCCCTCTCCCTCACCCTCACCACTCACCCTCACCAATCACCCTCACTACTCACCACTCACCCTCACCACTCACCCTCACCAATCATCCTCACTACTCAACACTCTTCCTCACCACTCACCCTCACCACTCACTCCTCTCCCTCACCACTCACCCTCACCACTCACCCCTGTCCCTCACCACTCACGCTCACCACTCAACCTTACCACTCACCCTCACCACTCACCCTCACCACCACCAATCACCCTCACCACTCACACTCACTCTCAACACTCACCCTCACCACTCACCTCTCATCACTCACCCTCACCTCTCACCCTCACCACTCACTCTCACCACTCACCACTCACGCTCACCACACACCCTCACCACTCACCCTCACGACTCACACTCACCACTCACCCGCACCACTCACCCTCACCACTCACAATCACGTTCACCACCCACCACTCACCTCTCACCACTCACCACTCTCCCTCACCACTCACCACTCACCACTCACCCTCACCACTCACTCTCACGACTCACACTTACCACTCACCCTCACCACTCACCCTCACCGCTCACCCTCACCAATCATCATCACTACTTACCACTCACCCTCACCACTCACCCTCACCACTCACCCTCACCACTCACCCTCACCACTCACCACTCACCCCTCTCCCTCAGCCTCACTAGTCACCCTCACCACTCACCCTCACCACTCACCACTCACCCTCACCACTCACCCTCACCTATCATCCTCACTACTCAAAACTCTTCCTCACCACTCACCCTCACCACTGACCCCTCTCTTTCACCACTCACCCTCACCACTCACCCCTTTCCCTAACCACTCACGATCACCACTCACCCTCACCACTCACCCTCACCACTCATCCTCACCACCACCAATCACCCTCACCACTCACACTCACCCTCAACACTCACCCTCACCACTCACCTCTCACCACTCACCCTCACCTCTCAACCTCACCACCACCACTCACCCTCTCAATTCACCCTCACCCTCACCACTCACTCTCACTACTCACCCTCACCACTACCACTCACCCTCACCACTAATTCTCATCACTCACCTCTCACTACTCACCCTCACCGCCACCACTCACCCCCACCACTCACCCTCACCACCACCACTCACCCTCACCACTCACACTCACCCTCAACACTCACCTCTCACCACTCACCCTCACCTCTCACCCTCACCACTCACTCTCATCACTCACCACTCACGCTCACCACACACCCTCACCAGTCACACTCACCACTCACCCTCACCACTCACCCTCACCACTCACACTCACGCTCACCACTCACCACTCACACTCGCCCTCACTAGTCACCCTCACCACTCACCCCTCTCCCTCACCACTCCCCCTCACTACTCACCCCTCTCCCTCACCACTCATGTTCACCACTCACCCTCACCAATCATCCTCACTACTTACCACTCACCCTCACCACTCACCCTCACCACTCACCCTCACCACTCACCACTCACCCCTCTCCCTTACTCTCACCCTCACCACTCACCCTCACCACTCACCCTCACCACTCACCCCTCTCCATCACCACTCACGCTCACCACTCACCCTCACCACTCTCCCTCACCACTCACTCTCACCACTCACCCTCACCCTCAATACTCACCCTCAACACTCATCCTTACCACCACCACTGGCCCTCACCACTCACCCTCACCACCACCACTCACCCTCACCAGTCACCCTCACCACCACCACTCACCCTCACTACTCACACTCACCTTCAACACTCACCCTCACCACTCACCCTCCTCACTCACCTCTCACTACTCACCCTCACCGCCACCACTCACCCCCACCACTCACCCTTACCACCACCACTCACCCTCACCACCCACACTCACCCTCAACACTCACCCTCACCACTCACCTCTCACCACTCACCCTCACCTCTCACCCTCACCACTCACTCTCATCACTCACCACTCACGCTCACCACACACCCTCACGAGTCACACTCACCACTCACCCTCACGGCTCAAACTTACCACTCACCCTCACCACTCACCCTCACCACTCACGTTCACTACTCACCACTCACCCTCACAAGTCACCCTCACCACTCACCACTCACCCCTCTCCCTCACCACTCACCCTCACTACTCACCCCTCTCCCTCACCACTCACGCTCACCACTCACCCTCACCAATTATCCTCACTACTTACCACTCACCCTCACCACTCACCCTCACCACTCACCACTCACCCCTCTCCCTCACCCTCACCACTCACCCTCACCAATCATCCTCACTACTCAACACTCTTCCTCACCACTCACCCTCACCACTCACCCCTCTCCCTCACCACTCACCCTCACCACTCACCCCTGTCCCTCACCACTCACGCTCACCACTCAACCTCACCACTCACCCTCACCACTCACCCTCACCACCACCAATCACCCTAACCACTCACACTCACCCTCAACACTCACCCTCAACACTCACCACTCACCCTCACCACTCACTCTCACAACTCACACTTACCACTCACCCTCACCACTCACCCTCACCGCTCAACACTCACCCTCACCAATCATCCTCACTACTTACCACACACCCTCACCACTCACCCTCACCACTCACCCTCACCACTCACCACTCACCCTCACCACTCACCCTCACCAATCATCCTCACTACTCAACACTCTTCCTCACCACTCACCCTCACCACTGACCCCTCTCCCTCACCACTCACCCTCACCACTCACCCCTCTCCCTCACCACTCACGCTCACCACTCAACCTAACCACTCACCACTCACCCTCACCACCACCACTCACCCTCACCACTCACACTCACCCTCAACACTCACCCTCACTACTCACCTCTCACCACTCACTCTCACCTCTCACCCTCACCACTCACTCTCACCACTCACCACTCACGCTCACCACACACCCTCACCACTCACCCTCACTACTTACCACTCACCCTCACCACTCACCCTCACCACTCACTCTCACCACTCACGCTCACCACTTACCATCACCACTCACCCCTCTACCTCGCCCTCCCAACTCACCCCTCTCCTTCACCACTCACGCTCACCAATCATCCTCACTACTCACCACTCACCCTCACCACTCACCACTCACTCTCACCACTCACGCTCACCACTCACCTTCACCACTCACCACTCACCCCTCTCCTTCACCACTCACCCTCCCCACTCACTCTCACCACTCACGCTCACCACTCACCCTAACCACTCACCACTCACCCCTCTCCTTCATCACTCACCCTCACCACTCACCCCTCTCCATCACCACTCACGCTCACCACTCACCCTCACCACTCTCCCTCACCACTCACCCTCACCCTCAATATTCACCCTCAACACTCATCCTTACCACCACCAATTTGCCTTCACCACTCACCCTCACCACCACCACTCACCTTCACTAGTCACCCTCACCACCACCACTCACCCTCACTACTCACACTCACCCTCAACACTCACCCTCACCACTCACCCTCATCACTCACCTCTCACTACTCACCCTCACCGCAACCACTCACCCCCACCACTCACCCTTACCACCACCACTCACCCTCACCACTCACACTCACCCTCAACACTCACCCTCACGACTCACCCTCACCACTCACCTCTCACCACTCACCCTCACCTCTCACCCTCACCACTCACTCTCATCAATCCCCACTCACGCTCACCACACACCCTCACAAGTCACACTCACCACTCACCCTCACGACTCACACTTACCTCTCACCCTCACCACTCACCCTCACCACTCACGCTCACCACTCACCACTCACCCTCACAAGTCACCCTCACCACTCACCACTCACCCCTCTCCCTCACCACTCACCCTCACTACTCATCCCTCTCCCTCACCACTCACGCTCACCACTCACCCTCACCAATCATCCTCACTACTTACCACTCACCCTCACCACTCATCCTCACCACTCACCCTCACCACTCACCACCCACCCCTCTCCCTCACCCTCACCACTCACCCTCACCAATCACCCTCACTACTCACCACTCACCCTCACCACTCACCCTCACCAATCATCCTCACTACTCAACACTCTTCCTCACCACTCACCCTCACCACTCACTCCTCTCCCTCACCACTCAACCTTACCACTCACCCTCACCACTCACCCTCACCACCACCAATCACCCTCACCACTCACACTCACCCTCAACACTCACCCTCACCACTCACCTCTCGTCACTCACCCTCACCTCTCACCCTCACCACTCACTCTCACCACTCACCACTCACGCTCACCACACAGCCTCACCACTCACCCTCACGACTCACACTCACCACTCACCCTCACCACTCACCCTCACCACTCACAATCACGTTCACCACCCACCACTCACCTCTCACTACTCACCACTCTCCCTCACCACTCACCACTCACCCTCACCACTCACTCTCACGACTCAAACTTACCACTCACCCTCACCACTCACCCTCACCGCTCACCACTCACCCTCACCAATCATCATCACTACTTACCACTCACCCTCACCACTCACCCTCACCACTCACCCTCACCACTCACCCTCACCACTCACCACTCACCCCTCTCCCTCACCCTCACTAGTCACCCTCACCACTCACCCCTCACCCTCACCCTCACCACTCACCACTCACCCTCACCAATCACCCTCACCTATCATCCTCACTACTCAAAACTCTTCCTCACCACTCACCCTCACCACTGACCCCTCTCTTTCACCACTCACCCCTTTCCCTCACCACTCACGCTCACCACTCACCCTCACCACTCACCCTCACCACTCATCCTCACCACCACCAATCACCCTCACCACTCACACTCACCCTCAACACTCACCCTCACCACTCACCTCTCACCACTCACCCTCACCTCTCAACCTCACCACCACCACTCACCCTCTCAATTCACCCTCACCCTCACCACTCACTCTCACTACTCACCCTCACCACTACCACTCACCCTCACCACTAATTCTCATCACTCACCTCTCACTACTCACCCTCACCGCCACCACTCACCCCCACCACTCACCCTCACCACCACCACTCACCCTCACCACTCACACTCACCCTCAACACTCACCCTCACGACTCACCCTCACCACTCACCTCTCACCACTCACCCTCACCTCTCACCCTCACCACTCACTCTCATCACTCACCACTCACGCTCACCACACACCCTCACCAGTCACACTCACCCTCACCACTCACCCTCACCACTCACACTCACGCTCACCACTCACCACTCACCCTCACTAGTCACCCTCACCACTCACCCCTCTCCCTCACCACTCCCCCTCACTACTCACCCCTCTCCCTCACCACTCATGCTCACCACTCACCCTCACCAATCATCCTCACTACTTACCACTCACCCTCACCACTCACCCTCACCACTCACCCTCACCACTCACCCCTCTCTCTTACTCTCACCCTCACCACTCACCCACACCACTCACCCTCACCACTCACCCCTCTCCATCACCACTCACGCTCACCACTCACCCTCACCACTCTCCCTCACCACTCACTCTCACCACTCACCCTCATCCTCAATACTCACCCTCAACACTCATCCTTACCACCACCACTGGCCCTCACCACTCACCCTCACTACCACCACTCACCCTCACCAGTCACCCTCACCACCACCACTCACCCTCACTACTCACACTCACCTTCAACACTCACCCTCACCGCTCACCCTCCTCACTCACCTCTCACTACTCACCCTCAACGCCACCACTCACCCCCACCACTCACCCTTACCACCACCACTCACCCTCACCACCCACACTCACCCTCAACACTCACCCTCACGACTCACCCTCACCACTCACCTCTCACCACTCACCCTCACCTCTCACCCTCACCACTCACTCTCATCACTCACCACTCACGCTCACCACACACCCTCACGAGTCACACTCACCACTCACCCTCACGACTCACACTTACCACTCACCCTCACCACTCACCCTCACCACTCACCACTCACCCCTCTCCCTCACCACTCACCCTAACTACTCACCCCTCTCCCTCACCACTCACGCTCACCACTCACCCTCACCAATCATCCTCACTACTTACCACTCACCCTCACCACTCACCCTCACCACTCACCCTCACCACTCACCACTCACCCCTCTACCTCACCCTCACCACTCACCCTCACCAATCATCCTCACTACTCAACACTCTTCCTCACCACTCACCCTCACCACTCACCCCTCTCCCTCACCACTCACCCTCACCACTCACCCCTGTCCCTCAACACTCACGCTCACCACTCAACCTCACCACTCACCCTCACCACTCACCCTCACCACCACCAATCACCCTAACCACTCACACTCACCCTCAACACTCACCCTCACCACTCACCCTCACCACTCACTATCACAACTCACACTTACCACTCACCCTCATCACTCACCCTCACCGCTCAACACTCACCCTCACCAATCATCCTCACTACTTACCACACACCCTCACCACTCACCCTCACCACTCACCCTCACCACTCACCACTCACCCCTCTCCCTCACCCTCACTAGTCACCCTCACCACTCACCCCTCACCCTCACCACTCACCCTCACCACTCACCCCTCTCCCTCACCACTCACGCTCACCACTCACCCTCACCACTCACCCTCACCACTCACCCTCACCACTTATCCTCACCACCACCAATCACCCTCACCACTCACACTCACCCTCAACACTCACCCTCACCACTCACCTCTCAACACTCACCCTCACCTCTCACCCTCACCACCGCCACTCACCCTCTCAATTCACCCTCACCCTCACCACTCACTCTCACTACTCACCCTTACCACTACCACTCACCCTCACCAGTCACCCTCAACACCACCACTCACCCTCACTACTCACACTCACCCTGAACACTCACCCTCACCACTAACCCTCATCACTCTCCTCTCACTACTCACCCTCACCGCCACCAGTCACCCCCACCACTCACCCTCACCACCACCACTCACCCTCACCACTCACACTCACCCTCAACACTCACCCTCACGACTCAACCTCACCACTCACCTCTCACCACTCACCCTCACCTCTCACCCTCACCACTCACTCTCATCACTCACCACTCACGCTCACCACACACCCTCACCAGTCACACTCACCACTCACCCTCACCACTCACCCTCACCACTCACCCTCACCTCTCACGCTCACCACTCACTCTCATCACTCACCACTCACGCTCACCACACCCCCTCACGAGTCACACTCACCACTCACCCTCACAACTCACACTTACCATTCACCCTCACCACTCACCCTCACCACTCACGCTCACTACTCACCACTCACCCTCACAAGTCACCCTCACCACTCACCACTCACCCCTCTCCCTCACCACTCACCCTCACTACTCACCCCTCCACCTCACCACTCACGCTCACCACTCACCCTCACCAATCATCCTCACTACTTACCACTCACCCTCACCACTCACCCTCACCACTCACCACTCACCCCTCTCCCTCACCCTCACCACTCACCCTCACCAATCATCCTCACTACTCAACACTCTTGCTCACCACTCACCCTCACCACTCACCCCTCTCCCTCACCACTCACACTCACCACTCACCACTCACCCTCACCACTCACCATCACCAATCACCCTAACCACTCACACTCACCCTCAACACTCACCCTCACCACTCACCCTCACCACTCACTCTCACAACTCACACTTACCACTCACCCTCACCACTCACCCTCACCGCTCACCACTCACCCTCACCAATCATCCTCACTACTTACCACTCACCCTCACCACTCACCCTCACCACTCACCACTCACCCCTCTCCCTCACCCTCACTAGTCACCATCACCACTCACCCCTCACCCTCACCACTCACCCTCACCACTCACCACTCACCCTCACCACTCACCCTCATCAAACATCCTCACTACTCAACACTCTTCCTCACCACTCACCCTCACCACTGACCCCTCTCTTTCACCACTCACCCTCACCACTCACCCCTCTCCCTAACCACTCACGCTCACCACTCACCCTCACCACTCACCCTCACCACTCACCCTCACCACTTATCCTCACCACCACCACTCACCCTCAACACTCACACTCACCCTCAACACTCACCCTCACCACTCACCTCTCACCACTCACCCTCACCTCTCACCCTCACCACCACCACTCACCCTCTCAATTCGCCCTCACCCTCACCACTCACTCTCACTACTCACCCTAACCACTACCACTCACCCTCACCAGTCACCCTCAACACCACCACTCACCCTCACTACTCACACTCACCCTGAACACTCACCCTCACCACTAACCCTCATCACTCACCTCTCACTACTCACCCTCACCGCCACCACTCACCCCCACCACTCACCCTCACCACCACCACTCACCCTCACCACTCACACTCACCCTCAACACTCACCCTCACGACTCAACCTCACCACTCACCTCTCACCACTCACCCTCACCTCTCACCCTCAGCACTCACTCTCATCACTCACCACTCACGCTCACCACACACCCTCACCAGTCACACTCACCACTCACCCTCACCACTCACCCTCACCACTCACACTCACGCTCACCACTCACCACTCACACTCACCCTCACTAGTCACCCTCACCACTCACCCCTCTCCCTCACCACTCCCCCTCACTACTCACCCCTCTCCCTCACCACTCACGCTCACCACTCACCCTCACCAATCATCCTCACTACTTACCACTCACCCTCACCACTCACCCTCACCTCTCACCCTCACCACTCACAACTCACCCCTCTCCCTCACTCTCACCCTCACCACTCACCCTCACCACTCACCCTCACCACTCATCACTCACCCTCACCACTCACCCTCACCAATCATCCTCACTATTCAACATGTTTCCTCACCACTCACCCTCACCACTGACCCCTCACCACCACCACTCACCCTCACCACTCACACTCACCCTCAACACTCACCCTCACGACTCACCCTCACCACTCACCTCTCACCACTCACCCTCACCTCTCACCCTCACCACTCACTCTCATCACTCACCACTCACGCTCACCACACACCCTCACCAGTCACACTCACCCTCACCACTCACCCTCACCACTCACACTCACGCTCACCACTCACCACTCACCCTCACTAGTCACCCTCACCACTCACCCCTCTCCCTCACCACTCCCCCTCACTACTCACCCCTCTCCCTCACCACTCATGCTCACCACTCACCCTCACCAATCATCCTCACTACTTACCACTCACCCTCACCACTCACCCTCACCACTCACCCTCACCACTCACCCCTCTCTCTTACTCTCACCCTCACCACTCACCCACACCACTCACCCTCACCACTCACCCCTCTCCATCACCACTCACGCTCACCACTCACCCTCACCACTCTCCCTCACCACTCACTCTCACCACTCACCCTCATCCTCAATACTCACCCTCAACACTCATCCTTACCACCACCACTGGCCCTCACCACTCACCCTCTCCACCACCACTCACCCTCACCAGTCACCCTCACCACCACCACTCACCCTCACTACTCACACTCACCTTCAACACTCACCCTCACCACTCACCCTCCTCACTCACCTCTCACTACTCACCCTCAACGCCACCACTCACCCCCACCACTCACCCTTACCACCACCACTCACCCTCACCACCCACACTCACCCTCAACACTCACCCTCACGACTCACCCTCACCACTCACCTCTCACCACTCACCCTCACCTCTCACCCTCACCACTCACTCTCATCACTCACCACTCACGCTCACCACACACCCTCACGAGTCACACTCACCACTCACCCTCACGACTCACACTTACCACTCACCCTCACCACTCACCCTCACCACTCACCACTCACCCCTCTCCCTCACCACTCACCCTAACTACTCACCCCTCTCCCTCACCACTCACGCTCACCACTCACCCTCACCAATCATCCTCACTACTTACCACTCACCCTCACCACTCACCCTCACCACTCACCCTCACCACTCACCACTCACCCCTCTACCTCACCCTCACCACTCACCCTCACCAATCATCCTCACTACTCAACACTCTTCCTCACCACTCACCCTCACCACTCACCCCTCTCCCTCACCACTCACCCTCACCACTCACCCCTGTCCCTCAACACTCACGCTCACCACTCAACCTCACCACTCACCCTCACCACTCACCCTCACCACCACCAATCACCCTAACCACTCACACTCACCCTCAACACTCACCCTCACCACTCACCACTCACCCTCACCACTCACTATCACAACTCACACTTACCACTCACCCTCATCACTCACCCTCACCGCTCAACACTCACCCTCACCAATCATCCTCACTACTTACCACACACCCTCACCACTCACCCTCACCACTCACCCTCACCACTCACCACTCACCCCTCTCCCTCACCCTCACTAGTCACCCTCACCACTCACCCCTCACCCTCACCACTCACCCTCACCACTCACCCCTCTCCCTCACCACTCACGCTCACCACTCACCCTCACCACTCACCCTCACCACTCACCCTCACCACTTATCCTCACCACCACCAATCACCCTCACCACTCACACTCACCCTCAACACTCACCCTCACCACTCACCTCTCAACACTCACCCTCACCTCTCACCCTCACCACCGCCACTCACCCTCTCAATTCACCCTCACCCTCACCACTCACTCTCACTACTCACCCTTACCACTACCACTCACCCTCACCAGTCACCCTCAACACCACCACTCACCCTCACTACTCACACTCACCCTGAACACTCACCCTCACCACTAACCCTCATCACTCTCCTCTCACTACTCACCCTCACCGCCACCAGTCACCCCCACCACTCACCCTCACCACCACCACTCACCCTCACCACTCACACTCACCCTCAACACTCACCCTCACGACTCAACCTCACCACTCACCTCTCACCACTCACCCTCACCTCTCACCCTCACCACTCACTCTCATCACTCACCACTCACGCTCACCACACACCCTCACCAGTCACACTCACCACTCACCCTCACCACTCACCCTCACCACTCACCCTCACCTCTCACGCTCACCACTCACTCTCATCACTCACCACTCACGCTCACCACACCCCCTCACGAGTCACACTCACCACTCACCCTCACAACTCACACTTACCATTCACCCTCACCACTCACCCTCACCACTCACGCTCACTACTCACCACTCACCCTCACAAGTCACCCTCACCACTCACCACTCACCCCTCTCCCTCACCACTCACCCTCACTACTCACCCCTCCACCTCACCACTCACGCTCACCACTCACCCTCACCAATCATCCTCACTACTTACCACTCACCCTCACCACTCACCCTCACCACTCACCACTCACCCCTCTCCCTCACCCTCACCACTCACCCTCACCAATCATCCTCACTACTCAACACTCTTGCTCACCACTCACCCTCACCACTCACCCCTCTCCCTCACCACTCACACTCACCACTCACCACTCACCCTCACCACTCACCATCACCAATCACCCTAACCACTCACACTCACCCTCAACACTCACCCTCACCACTCACCCTCACCACTCACTCTCACAACTCACACTTACCACTCACCCTCACCACTCACCCTCACCGCTCACCACTCACCCTCACCAATCATCCTCACTACTTACCACTCACCCTCACCACTCACCCTCACCACTCACCACTCACCCCTCTCCCTCACCCTCACTAGTCACCATCACCACTCACCCCTCACCCTCACCACTCACCCTCACCACTCACCACTCACCCTCACCACTCACCCTCATCAAACATCCTCACTACTCAACACTCTTCCTCACCACTCACCCTCACCACTGACCCCTCTCTTTCACCACTCACCCTCACCACTCACCCCTCTCCCTAACCACTCACGCTCACCACTCACCCTCACCACTCACCCTCACCACTCACCCTCACCACTTATCCTCACCACCACCACTCACCCTCAACACTCACACTCACCCTCAACACTCACCCTCACCACTCACCTCTCACCACTCACCCTCACCTCTCACCCTCACCACCACCACTCACCCTCTCAATTCGCCCTCACCCTCACCACTCACTCTCACTACTCACCCTAACCACTACCACTCACCCTCACCAGTCACCCTCAACACCACCACTCACCCTCACTACTCACACTCACCCTGAACACTCACCCTCACCACTAACCCTCATCACTCACCTCTCACTACTCACCCTCACCGCCACCACTCACCCCCACCACTCACCCTCACCACCACCACTCACCCTCACCACTCACACTCACCCTCAACACTCACCCTCACGACTCAACCTCACCACTCACCTCTCACCACTCACCCTCACCTCTCACCCTCAGCACTCACTCTCATCACTCACCACTCACGCTCACCACACACCCTCACCAGTCACACTCACCACTCACCCTCACCACTCACCCTCACCACTCACACTCACGCTCACCACTCACCACTCACACTCACCCTCACTAGTCACCCTCACCACTCACCCCTCTCCCTCACCACTCCCCCTCACTACTCACCCCTCTCCCTCACCACTCACGCTCACCACTCACCCTCACCAATCATCCTCACTACTTACCACTCACCCTCACCACTCACCCTCACCTCTCACCCTCACCACTCACAACTCACCCCTCTCCCTCACTCTCACCCTCACCACTCACCCTCACCACTCACCCTCACCACTCATCACTCACCCTCACCACTCACCCTCACCAATCATCCTCACTATTCAACATGTTTCCTCACCACTCACCCTCACCACTGACCCCTCTCCCTCACCACTCACCCTCACCACTCACCCCTCTCCCTCAACACTCACGCTCACCACTCAACCTTACCACTCACCCTCACCACTCACCCTCACCACCACCAATCACCCTCACCACTCACACTCACCCTCAACACTCACCCTCACCACTCACCTCTCACCACTCACCCTCACCTCTCACCCTCACCACTCACTCTCACCACTCACCACTCACGCTCACCACACACCCTCACCACTCACCCTCACGACTCACACTTACCACTCACCCCACCACTCACCCTCACCACTCACAATCACGTTCACCACCCATCACTCACCTCTCACCACTCACCACTCTCCCTCACCACTCACCACTCACCCTCACTACTCACTCTCACGACTCACACTTACCACTCACCCTCACCACTCACCCTCACCGCTCACCACTCACCCTCACCAATCATCCTCACTACTCACCACTCACCCTCACCACTCACCCTCACCACTCACCCTCACCACTCACCACTCACCCCTCTCCCTCACCCTCACTAGTCACCCTCACTAGTCACCCTCACCACTCACCCCTCACCCTCACCACTCACCCTCACCACTCACCCTCACCACTCACCCTCACCAATCATCCTCACTACTCAACACTCTTCCTCACCACTCACCCTCACCACTGACCCCTCTCTTTCACCACTCACCCTCACCACTCACCCCTCTCCCTCACCACTCACGCTCACCACTCACCCTCACCACTCACCCTCACCACTCATCCTCACCACCACCAATCACCCTCACCACTCACACTCACCCTCAACACTCACCCTCACTACTCACCTCTCACCACTCACCCTCACCTCTCAACCTCACCACCACCACCACTCACCCTCTCAATTCACCCTCACCCTCACCACTCACTCTCACTACTCACCCTCACCACTACCACTCACCCTCACCACTAACCCTCATCACTCACCTCTCACTACTCACCCTCACCGCCACCACTCACCCCCACCACTCACCCTCACCACCACCACTCACCCTCACCACTCACACTCACCCTCAACACTCACCCTCACGACTCACCCTCACCACTCCCCTCTCACCACTCACCTTCACCTCTCACCCTCACCACTCACTCTCATCACTCACCACTCACGCTCACCACACACCCTCAACACTCACCCTAACGACTCACCCTCACCACTCACCTTTCACCACTCACCCTCACCACTCACCCTCACCACTCACCCTCACCACTCACACTCACGCTCACCACTCACCACTCACACTCACCCTCACTAGTCACCCTCACCACTCACCTCTCTCCCTCACCACTCCCCCTCACTACTCAACCCCTCTCCCTCACCACTCATGCTCACCACTCACCCTCACCAATCATCCTCACTACTTACCACTCACCCTCACCCCTCACCACTCACCCTCACCACTCACCACTCACCCCTCTCCCTTACTCTCACCCTCACCACTCACCCTCACCACTCACCCTCACCACTCACCCCTCTCCGTCACCACTCACGCTCACCACTCACCCTCACCACTCTCCCTCACCACTCACACTCACCACTCACCCTCACCCTCAATACTCACCCTCAACACTCATCCTTACCACCACCACTGGCCCTCACCACTCACCCTCACCACCACCACTCACCCTCACCAGTCACCCTCACCACCACCACTCACTCTCACTACTCACCCTCACCACTACCACTCACCCTCACCACTAACCCTCATCACTCACCTCTCACTACTCACCCTCACCGCCACCACTCACCCCCACCACTCACCCTCACCACCACCACTCACCCTCACCACTCACACTCACCCTCAACACTCACCCTCACGACTCACCCTCACCACTCCCCTCTCACCACTCACCCTCACCTCTCACCCTCACCACTCACTCTCATCACTCACCACTCACGCTCACCACACACCCTCACCACTCACACTCACCCTCAACACTCACCCTCACGACTCACCCTCACCACTCACCTCTCACCACTCACCCTCACCACTCACCCTCACCACTCACCCTCACCACTCACACTCACGCTCACCTCTCACCACTCACACTCACCCTCACTAGTCACCCTCACCACTCACCTCTCTCCCTCACCACTCCCCCTCACTACTCAACCCCTCTCCCTCACCACTCATGCTCACCACTAACCCTCACCAATCATCCTCACTACTTACCACTCACCCTCACCACTCACCCTCACCACTCACCGTCACCACTCACCGCTCACCCCTCTCCCTTACTCTCACCCTCACCACTCACCCTCACCACTCAACCCTCTCCGTCACCACTCACGCTCACCACTCACCCTCACCACTCTCCCTCACCACTCACACTCACCACTCACCCTCACCCTCAATACTCACCCTCAACACTCATCCTTACCACCACCACTGGCCCTCACCACTCACCCTCACCACCACCACTCACCCTCACCACTCACCCTTACCACCACCACTCACCCTCACCACTCACACTCACCCTCAACACTCACCTTCACGACTCACCCTCACCACTCACCTCTAACCACTCACCCTCACCTCTCACCCTCACCACTCACTCTCATCACTCACCACTCACGCTCACCACACACCCTCACGAGTCACACTCACCACTCACCCTCACGACTCACACTTACCACTCACCCTCACCACTCACCCTCACCACTCACGCTCACTACTCACCACTCACCCTCACAAGTCACCCTCACCACTCACCACTCACCCCTCTCCCTCACCACTCACCCTCACTACTCACCCCTCTCCCTCACCACTCACGCTCACCACTCACCCTCACCAATCATCCTCACTACTTACCACTCACCCTCACCACTCACCCTCACCACTCACCCTCACCACTCACCACTCACCCCTCTCCCTCACCCTCACCACTCACCCTCACCAATCATCCTCACTACTCAACACTCTTCCTCACCACTCACCACTGACCCCTCTCCCTCACCACTCACCCTCACCACTCACCCCTGTCCCTCACCACTCACGCTCACCACTCAACCTCACCACTCACCCTCACCACTCACCCTCACCACCACCAATCACCCTAACCACTCACACACACCCTCAACACTCACCCTCACCACTCACCACTCACCCTCACCACTCACACTCACAACTCACACTTACCACTCACCCTCACCACTCACCCTCACTGCTCACCACTCACCCTCACCAATCATCCTCACTACTTACCACTCACCCTCACCACTCACCCTCACCACTCACCACTCACCCCTCTCCCTCACCCTCACTAGTCACCCTCACCACTCACCCCTCACCCTCACCACTCACCCTCACCACTCACCACTCACCCTCACCACTCACCCTCATCAATCATCCTCACTACTCAACACTCTTGCTCACCACTCACCCTCACCACTGACCCCTCTCTTTCACCACTCACCCTCACCACTCACCACTCTCCCTCACCACTCACGCTCACCACTCACCCTCACCACTCACCCTCACCACTCACCCTCACCACTTATCCTCACCACCACCAATCACCCTCACCACTCACACTCACCCTCAACACTCACCCTCACCACTCACCTCTCACCACTCACCCTCACCTCTCACCCTCACCACCACCACTCACCCTCTCAATTCACCCTCACCCTCACCACTCACTCTCACTACTCACCCTAACCACTACCACTCACCCTCACCAGTCATCCTCAACACCACCACTCAACCTCACTACTCACACTCACCCTGAACACTCACCCTCACCACTAACCCTCATCACTCACCTCTCACTACTCACCCTCACCGCCACCACTCACCCCCACCACTCACCCTCACCACCACCACTCACCCTCACCACTCACACTCACCCTCAACACTCACCCTCACGACTCAACCTCACCACTCACCTCTCACCCTCACCCTGACCACTCACCCTCACCAATCATCCTCACTACTCAACACTCTTCCTCACCACTCACCCTCACCACTCACCCCTCTCCCTCACCACTCACCCTCACCACTCACCCCTGTCCCTCACCACTCACGCTCACCACTCAACCTCACCACTCACCCTCACCACTCACCCTCACCACCACCAATCACCCTAACCACTCACACACACCCTCAACACTCACCCTCACCACTCACCACTCACCCTCACCACTCACACTCACGACTCACACTTACCACTCACCCTCACCACTCACCCTCACTGCTCACCACTCACCCTCACCAATCATCCTCACTACTTACCACTCACCCTCACCACTCACCCTCACCACTCACCACTCACCCCTCTCCCTCACCCTCACTAGTCACCCTCACCACTCACCCCTCACCCTCACCACTCACCCTCACCACTCACCACTCACCCTCACCACTCACCTTCATCAATCATCCTCACTACTCAACACTCTTGCTCACCACTCACCCTCACCACTGACCCCTCTCTTTCACCACTCACCCTCACCACTCACCACTCTCCCTCACCACTCACGCTCACCACTCACCCTCACCACTCACCCTCACCACTCACCCTCACCACTTATCCTCACCACCACCAATCACCCTCACCACTCACACTCACCCTCAACACTCACCCTCACGACTCACCCTCACCACTCACCCTCACCACTCACCCCTCTCCCTCACCCTCACCACTCACCCTCACCACTCACCCTCACCACTCACCACTCACCCTCACCAATCATCCTCACTACTCAACAATCTTCCTCACCACTCACCCTCACAACTGACCCCTCTCTTTCATCACTCACCCTCACCACTCACCCCTCTCCCTCACCACTCACGCTCACCACTCACCCTCACCACTCACCCTCACCACTCATCCTCACCACCACCAATCACCCTCACCACTCACACTCACCCTCAACACTCACCCTCACCACTCACCCTCACCTCTCACCCTCACCACCACCACTCACCCTCTCAATTCACGCTCACCCTCACCACTCACTCTCACTACTCACTCTCACCACTACCACTCACCCTCACCAGTCACCCTCAACACCACCACTCACCCTCACTACTCACACTCACCCTGAACACTCACCCTCACCACTAACTATCATCACTCACCTCTCACTACTCACCCTCACCGCCACCACTCACCCCCACCACTCACCCTCACCACCACCACTCACCCTCACCACTCACACTCACCCTCAACACTCACCCTCACGACTCACCCTCACCACTCACCTCTCACCACTCACCCTCACCACTCACCCTCACCACTCACACTCACGCTCACCACTCACCACTCACACTCACCCTCACTAGTCAGCCTCACCACTCACCCCTCTCCCTCACCACTCCCCCTCACTACTCACCCCTCTCCCTCACCACTCACGCTCACGACTCACCCTCACCAATCATCCTCACTACTTACCACTCACCCTCACCACTCACCCTCACCACTCACCACTCACCCTCACCACTCACCCTCACCAATCATTATCACTACTCAACACTCTTCCTCACCACTCACCATCACCACTGACCCCTCTTCCTCACCACTCACCCTCACCACTCACCCCTCTCCCTCACCACTCACGCTCACCACTCAACCTCACCACTCACCCTCACCACCACCACTCACCCTCACCACTCACACTCACGCTCAACACTCACCCTCACCACTCACCTCTCACCACTCACTCTCACCTCTCACCCTCACCACTCACTCTCACCACTCACCACTCACGCTCACCACACACCCTCACCACTCATCCTCACTACTCACCACTCACCCTCACCACTCACCCTCACCACTCACTCTCACCACTCACGCTCACCACTTACCCTCACCACTCAACCCTCTCCCTCGCCCTCCCAACTCACCCCTCTCCTTCACCACTAACGCTCACTAATCATCCTCACTACTCACCACTCACCCTCACCACTCACCACTCACTCTCACCACTCACGCTCACCACTCACCGTCACCACTCACCCCACTCCTTCACCACTCACCCTCACCACTCACTCTCACCACTCACGCTCACCACTCACCCTAACCAATCACCACTCACCCCTCTCCTTCATCACTCACCCTCACCACTCACCCTTCTCCGTCACCACTCACGCTCACCACTCACCCTCACCACTCTCCCTCACCACTCACACTCACCCTCAACACTCACCCTCACGATTCACCCTCACCACTCACTCTCACCACTCACGCTCACCTCTCACCCTCACCACTCACTCTCATCACTCACCACTCACGCTCACCACACACCCTCACCAGTCACACTCACCACTCACCTTCACGACTCACACTTACCACTAACCCTCACCACTAACCCTCACCACTCACGCTCACCACTCACCACTCACCCTCACAAGTCACCCTCACCACTCACCACTCACCACTCACCCCTCTCCCTCACCACTCACCCTCACTTCTCACCCCTCTCCCTCACCACTCACGCTCACCACTCACCCTCACCAATCATCCTCACTACTTACCACTCACCCTCACCACTCACCCTCAAAACTCACCCTCACCACTCACCACTCACCCCTCTCCCTCACCCTCACCACTCACCTTCACCACTCACCCTCACTACTCACCACTCACCCTCACGACTCACCCTCACCAATCATCCTCACTACTCAACACTCTTCCTCACCACTCACCCTCACCACTCACCCCTCTCCCTCACCACTCACCCTCACCACTCACCCCTGTCAGTCACCTCTCACGCTCACCACTCAACCTCACCACTCACCTCTCACCACTCACCACTCTCCCTCACCACTCACCACTCACCCTCACCAATCACCCTCATGACTCACACTTACCACTCACCCTCACCACTCACCCTCACCACTCACCCCTCTCCCTCACCACTCACCCTCATCACTCACCTCTCACTACTCACCACCACCACTCACCCCCACCATTCACCCTCACCACCACCACTCACACTCACCCTCAACACTCACCCTCACGACTGACCCTCACCACTCACCTCTCACCACTCACCCTCACCTCTCACCCTCACCACTCATTCTCATCACTCACCACTCACGCTCACCACACACCCTCACCAGTCACACTCACCACTCACCCTCACGACTCACACTTACCACTCACCCTCACCACTCACGCTCACCACTTACCACTCACACTCACCCTCACTAGTCACCCTTACCACTCACCACTCACCCCTCTCCCTCACCACTCACCCTCTCTACTCACCCCTCTCCCTCACCACTCACGCTCACCACTCACCCTCACCAATCACCCTCACTACTTTCCACTCACCCTCAACACTCACCCTCACCACTCACCCTCACCACTCACCCCTCTCCCTCACCCTCACCCTCACCACTCACCCTCACTACTCACCCTCACCACTCACCACTCACCCTCACCACTCACCCTCACCACTCACCCTCACCAATCATCCTCACTACTCAACACTCTTCCTCACCACTCACCCTCACCACTGACCCCTCTCTTTCACCACTCACCCTCACCACTCACCCCTCTTCCTCACCACTCACCCTCACCACTCACCCTCACCACTCACCCTCACCACCACCAATCACCCTCACCACTCACACTCACCCTCAACACTCACCCTCACCACTCACCTCTCACCACTCACCCTCACCTCTCACCCTCACCACTCACTCTCACCACTCACCACTCACGCTCACCACACACCCTCACCAGTCACACTCACAAATCACTCTCACCACTCACCCTCACCACTCACTCTCACCACTCACCACTCACCCTCACGACTCACACTTACCACTCACCCTCACCACTCACCCTCACCACTCACACTCACGCTCACCACTCACCACTCACCACTCACCACTCTCCCTCACCACTCACCCTCACCACTCACTTTCACCACTCACCCTCACTACTCACCCTCACCACTCACCCTCACCACTCACCACTCACCCTCACCACTCACCCTCACCAATCATTCTCACTACTCAACACTCTTCCTCACCACTCACCCTCACCACTGACCTCTCTCTTTCACCACTCACCCTCACCACTCACCCCTCTCCCTCACCACTCACGCTCACCACTCACCCTCACCACTCACACTCACCCTCAAAACTCACCCTCACCACTCACCTCTCACCACTCACCCTCACCTCTCACCCTCACCACTCACTCTCACCACTCACCACTCACGCTCACCACAAACCCTCACCAGTCACACTCACAAATCACTCTCACCACTCACCCTCACCACTCACTCTCACCACTCACCACTCACTCTCACGACTCACACTTACCACTCACCCTCACCACTCACCCTCACCACTCACACTCACGCTCACCACTCACCACTCACCTCTCACCACTCACTCTCACCACTTACCACTCACGCTCACCACACACCCTCACCAGTCACACTCACAAATCACTCTCACCACTCACCCTCACGACTCACACTTACCACTCACCCTCACCACTCACCCTCACCACTCACACTCACGCTCACCACTCACCACTCACCACTCACCACTCTCCCTCACCACTCACCACTCACCCTCACCACTCACCCTCACCACTCACCCTCATTACTCACCCTCACCACTCACCCTCACCACTCACCACTCACCCTCACCACTCACCCTCACCAATCATCTTCACTACTCAACACTCTTCCTCACCACTCACCCTCACTACTGACCTCTCTCTTTCACCACTCACCCTCACCACTCACCCCTCTCCCTCACCACTCACGCTCACCACTCACCCTCACCACTCACACTCACCCTCAACACTCACCCTCACCACTCACCTCTCACCACTCACCCTCACCTCTCACCCTCACCACTCACTCTCACCACTCACCACTCACGCTCACCACACACCCTCACCAGTCACACTCACAAATCACTCTCACCACTCACGCTCACCACTCAACCTCACCACTCACCTCTCACCACTCACCACTCTCCCTCACCACTCACCACTCACCCTCACCAATCACCCTCACGACTGACACTTACCACTCACCCTCACCACTCACCCTCACCACTCACCCCTCTCCCTCACCACTCACCCTCATCACTCACCTCTCACTACTCACACTCACCGCCACCACTCACCCCCACCATTCACCCTCACCACCACCACTCACCCTCACCACTCACACTCACCCTCACCACTCACACTCACCCTCAACACTCACCCTCACGACTGACCCTCACCACTCACCTCTCACCACTCACCCTCACCCTCACCACTCACTCTCATCACTTACCAATCACCCTCACCACTCACCCTCACCACTCACGCTCACCACTTACCACTCACACTCACCCTCACTAGTCACCCTCACCACTCACCACTCACCCCTCTCCCTCACCACTCACCCTCTCTACTCACCCCTCTCCCTCACCACTCATGCTCACCACTCACCCTCACCAATCACCCTCACTACTTACCACTCACCCTCAACACTCACCCTCACCACTCACCCTCACCACTCACCCCTCTCCCTCACCCTCACCCTCACCACTCACCCTCACTACTCACCCTCACCACTCACCACTCACCCTCACCACTCACCCTCACCACTCACCACTCACCCTCACCACTCACCCTCACCAATCATCCTCACTACTCAACACTCTTCCTCACCACTCACCCTCACCACTGACCCCTCTCTTTCACCACTCACCCTCACCCTCAACACTCACCCTCACCACTCACCTCTCACAACTCACCCTCACCTCTCACCCTCACCACTCACTCTCACCACTCAACACTCACGCTCACCACACACCCTCACCAGTCACACTCACAAATCACTCTCACCACTCACCCTCACCACTCACTCTCACCACTCACCACTCACTCTCACGACTCACACTTACCACTCACCCTCACCACTCACCCTCACCACTCACACTCACGCTCACCACTCACCACTCACCTCTCACCACTCTCCCTCCCCACTCACCACTCACCACTCACCCTCACCAATCACCCTCACGACTCACACTTAACACTCACCCTCATCACTCACCCTCACAACTCACCCCTCTCCCTCGACACTCACCCTCACCACTCACCCCTCTCCCTCACCACTCACCCTCATCACTCACCTCTCACTACTCACCCTCACCACCACCACTCACCCCCACCACTCGCCCTCACCACCACCACTCACCCTCACCACTCACACTCACCCTCAACACTCACCCTCACGACTGACCCTCACCACTCACCTCTCACCACTCACCACTCACACTCACTAGTCACCCTCACCACTCACAACTCACCCCTCTCCCTCACCACTCACCCTCTCTACTCACCCCTCTCCCTCACCACTCACGCTCACCACTCACCCTCACCAATCATCCTCACTACTTACCACTCACCCTCACCACTCACCCTCACCACTCACCCTCACCCCTCTCCCTCACCCTCGCCCTCACCACTCACCCTCACTACTCACCCTCACCACTCACCACTCACCCTCACCACTCACCCTCACCACTCACCCTCACCACTCACCCTCACCACTCACCCTCACCACTCACCCTCACCACTCACGCTCACCACTCACCACTCACCTCTCACCACTCACCACTCTCCCTCACCACTCACTACTCACCACTCACCCTCACCAATCATCCTCACGACTCACACTTACCACTCACCCTCACCACTCACCCTCACCACTCACCCCTCTCCCTCGACACTCACCCTAACCACTCACCCCTCTCCCTCACCACTCACCCTCATCACTCATCTCTCACTACTCACCTTCACCGCCACCACTCACCCACACCACTCACCCTCACCACCACCACTCACCCTCACCACTCACACTCACCCTCAACACTCACCCTCACGACTGACCCTCCCCACTCACCTCTCACCACTCACCCTCACCTCTCACCCTCACCACTCACTCTCATCTCTCACCACTCACGCTCACCACACACCCTCACCAGTCACACTCCCCCTCATGACTCACACTTACCACTCACCCTCACCACTCACCCTCACCACTCACGCTAACCACTCACCACTCACACTCACTCTCACTAGTCACCCTCACCACTCACCACTCACCCCTCTCCCTCACCACTCACCCTCTCTACTCACCCCTCTCCCTCACCACTCACGCTCACTACTCACCCTCACCAATCATCCTCACTACTTACCACTCACCCTCACCACTCACCCTCACCACTCACCCTCACCACTCACCCCTCTCCCTCACCCTCACCCTCACCACTCACCGTCACTACTCACCCTCACCACTCACCACTCACCCTCACCACTCACCCTCACCAATCATCCTCACTACTCAACACTCTTCCTCACCACTCACCCTCACCACTGACCCCTCTCTTTCACCACTCACCCTCACCACTCACCCCTCTTCCTAACCACTCACGCTCACCACTCACCCTCACCACTCACCCTCACCACTCACCCTCACCACCACCAATCACCCTCACCACTCACACTCACCCTCAACACTCACTTCTCACCACTCACCCTCACCTCTCACCCTCACCACTCACTCTCACCACTCACCACTCACGCTCACCACACACCCTCACCAGTCACACTCACAAATCACTCTCACCACTCACCCTCACCAATCATTCTCACCACTCACCACTCACGCTCACGACTCACACTTACCACTCACCCTCACCACTCACCCTCACCACTCACACTCACGCTCAACACTCACCACTCACCACTCACCACTCTCCCTCACCACTCACCACTCACCACTCACCCTCACCACTCACCCTCACCACTCACCCTCACCCTCACCACTCACCCTCACCACTCACCCTCACCACTCACCCTCACCAATCATCCTCACTACTCAACACTCTTCCTCACCACTCACCCTCACCACTGACCCCTCTCTTTCACCACTCACCCTCACCACTCACCCCTCTCCCTCACCACTCACGCTCACCACTCACCCTCACAACTCACCCTCACCACTCATCCTCACCACAACCAATCACCCTCACCACTCACACTCACCCTCAATAATCACCCTCACCCCTCACCTCTCACCACTCACCCTCACCTCTCACCCTCACCACCACCACTCACCCTCTCAATTCACCCTCACCCTCACCACTCACTCTCACTACTCACAGTCACCACTACCACTCACCCTCACCAGTCACCCTCAACACCACCACTCACCCTCACTACTCACACTCACCCTGAACACTCACCCTCACCACTAACCCTTATCACTCACCTCTCACTACTCACCCTCACCGCCACCACTCACCCCCACCACTCACCCTCACCACCACCACTCACCCTCACCACTCACACTCACCCTCAACACTCACCCTCACGACTCACCCTCACCACTCACCTCTCACCACTCACCCTCACCTCTCACCCTCACCACTCACTCTCATCACTCACCCTCACCACTCACACTCACGCTCACCACTCACCACTCACACTCACCCTCACTAGTCACCCTCACCACTCACCCCTCTCCCTCACCACTCCCCCTCACTACTCACCCCTCTCCCTCACCACTCACGCTCACCACTCACCCTCACCAATCATCCTCACTACTTACCACTCACCCTCACCATTCACCCTCACCACTCACCCTCACCACTCACCACTCACCCCTCTCCCTCACTCTCAACCTCACCACTCACCCTCACCACTCACCCTCACCACTCACCACTCACCCTCACCACTCACCCTCACCAATCATCCTCACTACTCAACATTCTTCCTCACCACTCACCCTCGCCACTGACCCTTCTCCCTCAGCACTCACCCTCACCACTCACCCTCACGACTCACACTCACCACTCACCTCTCACCACTCACCCTCACCCTTAACCCTCACCACTCACTCTCATCACTCACCACTCACGCTCACCACACACCCTCACCAGTCACACTCACCACTCACCCTCACCACTCACACTCACGCTCACCACTCACCACTCACACTCACCCTCACTAGTCACCCTCACCACTCACCCCTCTCCCTCACCACTCACGCTCACCACTCACCCTCACCAATCATCCTCACTACTTACCACTCACCCTCACCACTCACCCTCACCATTCACCCTCACCACTCACCACTCACCCCTCTCCCTCACTCTCACCCTCACCAATCAGCCTCACCACTCACCCTCACCACTCACCCTCACCAATCATCCTCACTACTCAACACTCTTCCTCACCACTCACCCTCACCACTGACCCCTCTCCCTCACCACTCACCCTCACCACTCCCCCCTCTCCCTCACCACTCACGCTCACCACTCAACCTAACCACTCACCACTCACCCTCACCACCACCACTCACCCTCACCACTCACACTCACCCTCAACACTCACCTTCACCACTCACCTCTCACCACTCACTCTCACCCTCACCAATCACCCTCACGACTCACACTTACCACTCACCCTCACCACTCACCCTCACCACTCACCCTCACCACTCACCCCTCTCCCTCGACACTCACCCTCACCACTCACCCCTCTCCCTCACCACTCACCATCATCACTCATCTCTCACTACTCACCTTCACCGCCACCACTCACCCCCACCACTCACCCTCACCAACACAACTCACCCTCACCACTCACACTCACCCTCAACACTCACCCTCACGACTGACCCTCACCACTCACCTCTCACCACTCACCCTCACCTCTCACCCTCACCACTCACTCTCATCACTCACCACTCACGCTCACCACACACCCTCACCAGTCACACTCACCACTCACCCTCACGACTCACACTTACCACTCACCCTCACCACTCACCCTCACCACTCACGCTCACCACTCACCACTCACCCTCACTAGTCACCCTCACCACTCACCACTCACCCCTCTCCCTCACCATTCACCCTCTCTACTCACCACTCACACTCACCACTCACCCTCACCAATCATCCTCACTACTTACCACTCACCCTCACCACTCACCCTCACCACTCACCCTCACCACTCACCCCTCGCCCTCACCCTCACCCTCACCACTCACCTTCACTACTCACCCTCACCACTCACCCTCACCACTCACCCTCACCAATCATCCTCACTACTCAACACTCTTCCTCACCACTCACCCTCACCACTGACCCCTCTCTTTCACCACTCACCCTCACCACTCACCCCTCTTCCTCACCACTCATGCTCACCACTCACCCTCACCACTCACCCTCACCACTCACCCTCACCACTCACCCTCACCACCACCAATCACCCTCACCACTCACACTCACCCTCAACACTCGCCCTCACCACTCACCTCTCACCACTCACCCTCACCTCTCACCCTCACCACTCACTCTCACCACTCACCACTCACGCTCACCACACACCCTCACCAGTCACACTCACAAATCACTCTCACCACTCACCCTCACCAATCACTCTCACCACTCACCACTCACGCTCACGACTCACACTTACCACTCACCCTCACCACTCACCCTCACCACTCACACTCACGCTCAACACTCACCACTCACCACTCACCACTCTCCCTCACCACTCACCACTCACCCTCACCACTCACCCTCACCACTCACCCTCACCACTCACCCTCACCACTCACCCTCACCACTCACCCTCACCAATCATCCTCACTACTCAACACTCTTCCTCACCACTCACCCTCACCACTGACCCCTCTCTTTCACCACTCACCCACACCACTCACCCCTCTCCCTCACCACTCACGCTCACCACTAACCCTCACCACTCACCCTCACCACTCATCCTCACCACCACCAATCATCCTCACCACTCACACTCACCCTCAATACTCACCCTCACCCCTCACCTCTCACCACTCACCCTCACCTCTCACCCTCACCACCACCACTCACCCTCTCAATTCACCCTCACCCTCACCACTCACTCTCACTACTCACACTCACCACTACCACTCACCCTCACCAGTCACCCTCAACACCACCACTCACCTTCACTACTCACACTCACCCTGAACACTCACCCTCACCACTAACCCTCATCACTCACCTCTCACTACTCACCCTCACCGCCACCACTCACCCCCACCACTCACCCTCACCCTCAACACTCACCCTCAACACTCACCCTCACGACTCACCCTCACCACTCACCTCTCACCACTCACCCTCACCTCTCACCCTCACCACTCACTCTCATCACTCACCACTCACGCTCACCACACACCCTCACCAGTCACACTCACCACTCACCCTCACCACTCACCCTCACCACTCACACTCACACTCACCCTCACTAGTCACCCTCACCACTCACCCTCACCACTCACCACTCACCCTCACCACTCACCCTCACCAATCATCCTCACTACTCAACACTCTTCCTCACCACTCACCCTCACTACTGACCTCTCTCCTTCACCACTCACCCTCACCACTCACCCCTCTCCCTCACCACTCACGCTCACCACTCACCTTCACCACTCACACTCACCCTCAACACTCACCCTCACCACTCACCTCTCACCACTCACCCTCACCTCTCACCCTCACCACTCACTCTCACCACTCACCACTCACGCTCACCACACACCCTCACCAGTCACACTCACAAATCACTCTCACCACTCACGCTCACCACTCAACCTCACCACTCACCTCTCACCACTCACCACTCTCCCTCACCACTCACCACTCACCCTCACCAATCACCCTCACGACTCACACTCACCACTCACCCTCACCACTCACCCTCACCACTCACCCCTCTCCCTCATCACTCACCCTCATCACTCACCTCTCACTACTCACCCTCACCGCCACCACTAACCCCCACCATTCACCCTCACCACCACCACTCACCCTCACCACTCACACTCACCCTCAACACTCACCCTCACGACTGACCCTCACCACTCACCTCTCACCACTCACCCTCACCTCTCACCCTCACCACTCACTCTCATCACTCACCACTCACGCTCACCACACACCCTCACCAGTCACACTCACCACTCACCCTCACGACTCACACTTACCACTCACCCTCACCACTCACCCTCACCACTCACGCTCACCACTTACCACTCACACTCACCCTCACTAGTCACCCTCACCACTCACCACTCACCCCTCTCCCTCACCACTCACCCTCTCTACTCACCCCTCTCCCTCACCACTCACGCTCACCACTCACCCTCACCAATCACCCTCGCTACTTACCACTCACCCTCAACACTAACCCTCACCACTCACCCTCACCACTCACCCCTCTCCCTCACCCTCACCCTCACCACTCACCCTCACTACTCACCCTCACCACTCACCACTCACCCTCACCACTCACCCTCACCACTCACCACTCACCCTCACCACTCACCCTCACCAATCATCCTCACTACTCAACACTCTTCCTCACCACTCACCCTCACCACTGACCCCTCTCTTTCACCACTCACCCTCACCACTCACCCCTCTTCCTCACCACTCACCCTCACCACTCACCCTCACCACTCACCCTCACCACCACCAATCACCCTCACCACTCACACTCACCCTCAACACTCACCCTCACCACTCACCTCTCACCACTCACCCTCACCTCTCACCCTCACCACTCACTCTCACCACTCACCACTCACGCTCACCACACACCCTCACCAGTCACACTCACAAATCACTCTCACCACTCACCCTCACCACTCACTCTCACCACTCACCACTCACCCTCACGACTCACACTTACCACTCACCCTCACCACTCACCCACACCACTCACACTCACTCTCACCACTCACCACTCACCACTCTCCCTCACCACTCACCACTCACCCTCACCACTCACCCTCACCATTCACCCTCACTACTCACCCTCACCACTCACCCTCAACACTCACCACTCACCCTCACCACTCTCCCTCACCGCTCACCACTCTTCCTCACCACTCACCCTCACCACTGACTTCTCTCTTTCACCACTCACCCTCACCACTCACCCCTCTCCCTCACCACTCACGCTCACCACTCACCCTCACCACTCACACTCACCCTCAACACTCACCCTCACCACTCACCTCTCACAACTCACCCTCACCTCTCACCCTCACCACTCACTCTCACCACTCACCACTCACTCTCACGACTCACACTTACCACTCACCCTCACCACTCACCCTCACCACTCACACTCACGCTCACCACTCACCACTCACCTCTAACCATTCTCCCTCCCCACTCACCACTCACCCTCACCAATCACCCTCACGACTCACACTTAACACTCACCCTCATCACTCACCCTCACAACTCACCCCTCTCCCTCGACACTCACCCTCACCACTCACCCCTCTCCCTCACCACTCACCCTCATCACTCACCTCTCACTACTCACCCTCACCGCCACCACTCACCCCCACCACTCGCCCTCACCACCACCACTCACCCTCACCACTCACACTCACCCTCAACACTCACCCTCACGACTGACCCTCACCACTCACCACTCACCCTCACCTCGCACCCTTACCACTCACTCTCATCACTCACCACTCACGCTCACCACACACCCTCACCAGTCACACTCACCACTCACCCTCATGACTCACACTTACCACTCACCCTCACCACTCACCCTCACCACTCACGCTCACCACTCACCACTCACACTCACCCTCACTAGTCACCCTCACCACTCACAACTCACCCCTCTCCCTCACCACTCACCCTCTCTACTCACCCCTCTCCCTCACCACTCACGCTCACCACTCACCCTCACCAATCATCCTCACTACTTACCACTCACCCTCACCACTCACCCTCACCACTCACCCTCACCCCTCTCCCTCACCCTCGCCCTCACCACTCACCCTCACTACTCACCCTCACCACTCACCACTCACCCTCACCACTCACCCTCACCACTCACCCTCACCACTCACCCTCACCACTCACCCTCACCACTCACGCTCACCACTCACCTCTCACCACTCACCACTCTCCCTCACCACTCACTACTCACCACTCACCCTCACCAATCATCCTCACGACTCACACTTACCACTCACCCTCACCACTCACCCTCACAACTCACCCCTCTCCCTCGACACTCACCCTAACCACTCACCCCTCTCCCTCACCACTCACCCTCATCACTCATCTCTCACTACTCACCTTCACCGCCACCACTCACCCCCACCACTCACCCTCACCACCACCACTCACCCTCACCACTCACACTCACCCTCAACACTCACCCTCACGACTGACCCTCACCACTCACCTCTCACCACTCACCCTCACCTCTCACCCTCACCACTCACTCTCATCACTCACCACTCACGCTCACCACACACCCTCACCAGTCACACTCACCACTCACCCTCACCACTCACACTCATGCTCACCACTCACCACTCACACTCACCCTCACTAGTCACCCTCACAACTCACCCCTCTCCCTCGACACTCACCCTAACCACTCACCCCTCTCCCTCACCACTCACCCTCATCACTCATCTCTCACTACTCACCTTCACCGCCACCACTCACCCCCACCACTCACCCTCACCACCACCACTCACCCTCACCACTCACACTCACCCTCAACACTCACCCTCACGACTGACCCTCACCACTCACCTCTCACCACTCACCCTCACCTCTCACCCTCACCACTCACTCTCATCACTCACCACTCACGCTCACCACACACCCTCACCAGTCACACTCACCACTCACCCTCACCACTCACACTCATGCTCACCACTCACCACTCACGCTCACCACTCAACCTCACTACTTACCACTCACCCTCACCACTCACCCTCACCATTCACCCTCACTACTCACCACTCACCCCTCTTCCTCACTCTCACCCTCACCACTCAGCCTCACCACTCACCACTCACCCTCACCACTCACCCTCACCAATCATCCTCACTACTCAACACTCTTCCTCACCACTCACCCTCACCACTGACCCCTCTCCCTCACCACTCACCCTCACCACTCCCCCCTCTCCCTCACCACTCACGCTCACCACTCAACCTCACCACTCACCACTCACCCTCACCACCACCACTCACCCTCACCACTCACACTCACCCTCAACACTCACCCTCACCACTCACCTCTCACCACTCACTCTCACCCTCACCAATCACCCTCACGACTCACACTTACCACTCACCCTCACCACTCACCCTCACCACTCACCCTCACCACTCACCCCTCTCCCTCACCACTCACCCTCTCTACTCACCCCTCTCCCTCACCACTCACGCTCACCACTCACCCTCACCAATCACCCTCGCTACTTACCACTCACCCTCAACACTAACCCTCACCACTCACCCTCACCACTCACCCCTCTCCCTCACCCTCACCCTCACCACTCACCCTCACTACTCACCCTCACCACTCACCACTCACCCTCACCACTCACCCTCACCACTCACCACTCACCCTCACCACTCACCCTCACCAATCATCCTCACTACTCAACACTCTTCCTCACCACTCACCCTCACCACTGACCCCTCTCTTTCACCACTCACCCTCACCACTCACCCCTCTTCCTCACCACTCACCCTCACCACTCACCCTCACCACTCACCCTCACCACCACCAATCACCCTCACCACTCACACTCACCCTCAACACTCACCCTCACCACTCACCTCTCACCACTCACCCTCACCTCTCACCCTCACCACTCACTCTCACCACTCACCACTCACGCTCACCACACACCCTCACCAGTCACACTCACAAATCACTCTCACCACTCACCCTCACCACTCACTCTCACCACTCACCACTCACCCTCACGACTCACACTTACCACTCACCCTCACCACTCACCCACACCACTCACACTCACTCTCACCACTCACCACTCACCACTCTCCCTCACCACTCACCACTCACCCTCACCACTCACCCTCACCATTCACCCTCACTACTCACCCTCACCACTCACCCTCAACACTCACCACTCACCCTCACCACTCTCCCTCACCGCTCACCACTCTTCCTCACCACTCACCCTCACCACTGACTTCTCTCTTTCACCACTCACCCTCACCACTCACCCCTCTCCCTCACCACTCACGCTCACCACTCACCCTCACCACTCACACTCACCCTCAACACTCACCCTCACCACTCACCTCTCACAACTCACCCTCACCTCTCACCCTCACCACTCACTCTCACCACTCACCACTCACTCTCACGACTCACACTTACCACTCACCCTCACCACTCACCCTCACCACTCACACTCACGCTCACCACTCACCACTCACCTCTAACCATTCTCCCTCCCCACTCACCACTCACCCTCACCAATCACCCTCACGACTCACACTTAACACTCACCCTCATCACTCACCCTCACAACTCACCCCTCTCCCTCGACACTCACCCTCACCACTCACCCCTCTCCCTCACCACTCACCCTCATCACTCACCTCTCACTACTCACCCTCACCGCCACCACTCACCCCCACCACTCGCCCTCACCACCACCACTCACCCTCACCACTCACACTCACCCTCAACACTCACCCTCACGACTGACCCTCACCACTCACCACTCACCCTCACCTCGCACCCTTACCACTCACTCTCATCACTCACCACTCACGCTCACCACACACCCTCACCAGTCACACTCACCACTCACCCTCATGACTCACACTTACCACTCACCCTCACCACTCACCCTCACCACTCACGCTCACCACTCACCACTCACACTCACCCTCACTAGTCACCCTCACCACTCACAACTCACCCCTCTCCCTCACCACTCACCCTCTCTACTCACCCCTCTCCCTCACCACTCACGCTCACCACTCACCCTCACCAATCATCCTCACTACTTACCACTCACCCTCACCACTCACCCTCACCACTCACCCTCACCCCTCTCCCTCACCCTCGCCCTCACCACTCACCCTCACTACTCACCCTCACCACTCACCACTCACCCTCACCACTCACCCTCACCACTCACCCTCACCACTCACCCTCACCACTCACCCTCACCACTCACGCTCACCACTCACCACTCACCTCTCACCACTCACCACTCTCCCTCACCACTCACTACTCACCACTCACCCTCACCAATCATCCTCACGACTCACACTTACCACTCACCCTCACCACTCACCCTCACAACTCACCCCTCTCCCTCGACACTCACCCTAACCACTCACCCCTCTCCCTCACCACTCACCCTCATCACTCATCTCTCACTACTCACCTTCACCGCCACCACTCACCCCCACCACTCACCCTCACCACCACCACTCACCCTCACCACTCACACTCACCCTCAACACTTACCCTCACGACTGACCCTCACCACTCACCTCTCACCACTCACCCTCACCTCTCACCCTCACCACTCACTCTCATCACTCACCACTCACGCTCACCACACACCCTCACCAGTCACACTCACCACTCACCCTCACCACTCACACTCATGCTCACCACTCACCACTCACACTCACCCTCACTAGTCACCCTCACAACTCACCCCTCTCCCTCGACACTCACCCTAACCACTCACCCCTCTCCCTCACCACTCACCCTCATCACTCATCTCTCACTACTCACCTTCACCGCCACCACTCACCCCCACCACTCACCCTCACCACCACCACTCACCCTCACCACTCACACTCACCCTCAACACTCACCCTCACGACTGACCCTCACCACTCACCTCTCACCACTCACCCTCACCTCTCACCCTCACCACTCACTCTCATCACTCACCACTCACGCTCACCACACACCCTCACCAGTCACACTCACCACTCACCCTCACCACTCACACTCATGCTCACCACTCACCACTCACGCTCACCACTCAACCTCACTACTTACCACTCACCCTCACCACTCACCCTCACCATTCACCCTCACTACTCACCACTCACCCCTCTTCCTCACTCTCACCCTCACCACTCAGCCTCACCACTCACCACTCACCCTCACCACTCACCCTCACCAATCATCCTCACTACTCAACACTCTTCCTCACCACTCACCCTCACCACTGACCCCTCTCCCTCACCACTCACCCTCACCACTCCCCCCTCTCCCTCACCACTCACGCTCACCACTCAACCTCACCACTCACCACTCACCCTCACCACCACCACTCACCCTCACCACTCACACTCACCCTCAACACTCACCCTCACCACTCACCTCTCACCACTCACTCTCACCCTCACCAATCACCCTCACGACTCACACTTACCACTCACCCTCACCACTCACCCTCACCACTCACCCTCACCACTCACCCCTCTCCCTCGACACTCACCCTCACCACTCACCCCTCTCCCTCACCACTCACCCTCATCACTCATCTCTCACTACTCACCTTCACCGCCACCACTCACCCCCAACACTCACCCTCACCACCACCACTCACCCTCACCACTCACACTCACCCTCAACACTCACCCTCACGACTGACCCTCACCACTCACCTCTCACCACTCACCCTCACCTCTCACCCTCACCACTCACTCTCATCACTCACCACTCACGCGCACCACACACCCTCACCAGTCACACTCACCACTCACCCTCACGACTCACACTTACCACTCACCCTCACCACTCACCCTCACCACTCACGCTCACCACTCACCACTCACCCTCACTAGTCACCTTCACCACTCACCACTCACCCCTCTCCCTCACCACTCACCCTCTCTACTCACCCCTCACCACTCACACTCACCACTCACCCTCACCAATCATCCTCACTACTTACCACTCACCCTCACCACTCACCCTCACCACTCACCCTCACCACTCACCCCTCGCCCTCACCCTCACCCTCACCACTCACCCTCACTACTCACCCTCACCACTCACCACTCACCCTCACCACTCACCCTCACCAATCATCCTCACTACTCAACACTCTTCCTCACCACTCACCCTCACCACTGACCCCTCTCTTTCACCACTCACCCTCACCACTCACCCCTCTTCCTCACCACTCATGCTCACCACTCACCCTCACCACTCACCCTCACCACTCACCCTCACCACTCACCCTCACCACCACCAATCACCCTCACCACTCACACTCACCCTCAACACTCGCCCTCACCACTCACCTCTCACCACTCACCCTCACCTCTCACCCTCACCACTCACTCTCACCACTCACCACTCACGCTCACCACACACCCTCACCAGTCACACTCACAAATCACTCTCACCACTCACCCTCACCAATCACTCTCACCACTCACCACTCACGCTCACGACTCACACTTACCACTCACCCTCACCACTCACCCTCACCACTCACACTCACGCTCAACACTCACCACTCACCACTCACCACTCTCCCTCACCACTCACCACTCACCACTCACCCTCACCACTCACCCTCACCACTCACCCTCACCACTCACCCTCACCACTCACCCTCACTACTCACCCTCACCACTCACCCTCACCACTCACCACTCACCCTCACCACTCACCCTCACCAATCATCCTCACTACTCAACACTCTTCCTCACCACAAACCCTCACCACTGACCTCTCTCTTTCACCACTCACCCTCACCACTCACCCCTCTCCCTCACCACTCACGCTCACCACTCACCCTCACCACTCACACTCACCCTCAAAACTCACCCTCACCACTCACCTCTCACCACTCACCCTCACCTCTCACCCTCACCACTCACTCTCACCGCTCACCACTCACGCTCACCACAAACCCTCACCAGTCACACTCACAAATCACTCTCACCACTCACCCTCACCACTCACTCTCACCACTCACCACTCACTCTCACGACTCACACTTACCACTCACCCTCACCACTCACCCTCACCACTCACACTCACGCTCACCACTTACCACTCACCTCTCACCACTCACTCTCACCACTTACCACTCACGCTCACCACACACCCTCACCAGTCACACTCACAAATCACTCTCACCACTCACCCTCACGACTCACACTTACCACTCACCCTCACCACTCACCCTCACCACTCACACTCACGCTCACCACTCACCACTCACCACTCACCACTCTCCCTCACCACTCACCACTCACCCTCACCTCTCACCCTCACCACTCACCCTCACTACTCACCCTCACCACTCACCCTCACCACTCACCACTCACCCTCACCACTCACCCTCACCAATCATCTTCACTACTCAACACTCTTCCTCACCACTCACCCTCACTACTGACCTCTCTCTTTCACCACTCACCCTCACCACTCACCCCTCTCCCTCACCACTCACGCTCACCACTCACCCTCACCACTCACACTCACCCTCAACACTCACCCTCACCACTCACCTCTCACCACTCACCCTCACCTCTCACCCTCACCACTCACTCTCACCACTCACCACTCACGCTCACCACACACCCTCACCAGTCACACTCACAAATCACTCTCACCACTCACGCTCACCACTCAACCTCACCACTCACCTCTCACCACTCACCACTCTCCCTCACCACTCACCACTCACCCTCACCAATCACCCTCACGACTGACACTTACCACTCACCCTCACCACTCACCCTCACCACTCACCCCTCTCCCTCACCACTCACCCTCATCACTCACCTCTCACTACTCACCCTCACCGCCACCACTCACCCCCACCATTCACTCTCACCACCACCACTCACCCTCACCACTCACACTCACCCTCACCACTCACACTCACCCTCAACACTCACCCTCACGACTGACCCTCACCACTCACCTCTCACCACTCACCCTCACCCTCACCACTCACTCTCATCACTTACCACTCACCCTCACCACTCACCCTCACCACTCACGCTCACCACTTACCACTCACACTCACCCTCACTAGTCACCCTCACCACTCACCACTCACCCCTCTCCCTCACCACTCACCCTCTCTACTCACCCCTCTCCCTCACCACTCATGCTCACCACTCACCCTCACCAATCACCCTCACTACTTACCACTCACCCTCAACACTCACCCTCACCACTCACCCTCACCACTCACCCCGCTCCCTCACCCTCACCCTCACCACTCACCCTCACTACTCACCCTCACCACTCACCACTCACCCTCACCACTCACCCTCACCACTCACCACTCACCCTCACCACTCACCCTCACCAATCATCCTCACTACTCAACACTCTTCCTCACCACTCACCCTCACCACTGACCCCTCTCTTTCACCACTCACCCTCACCCTCAACACTCACCCTCACCACTCACCTCTCACAACTCACCCTCACCTCTCACCCTCACCACTCACTCTCACCACTCAACACTCACGCTCACCACACACCCTCACCAGTCACACTCACAAATCACTCTCACCACTCACCCTCACCACTCACTCTCACCACTCACCACTCACTCTCACGACTCACACTTACCACTCACCCTCACCACTCACCCTCACCACTCACACTCACGCTCACCACTCACCACTCACCTCTCACCACTCTCCCTCCCCACTCACCACTCACCACTCACCCTCACCAATCACCCTCACGACTCACACTTAACACTCACCCTCATCACTCACCCTCACAACTCACCCCTCTCCCTCGACACTCACCCTCACCACTCACCCCTCTCCCTCACCACTCACCCTCATCACTCACCTCTCACTACTCACCCTCACCGCCACCACTCACCCCCACCACTCGCCCTCACCACCACCACTCACCTTCACCACTCACACTCACCCTCAACACTCACCCTCACGACTGACCCTCACCACTCACCTCTCACCACTCACCCTCACCTCGCACCCTTACCACTCACTCTCATCACTCACCACTCACGCTCACCACACACCCTCACCAGTCACACTCACCACTCACCCTCATGACTCACACTTACCACTCACCCTCACCACTCACCCTCACCACTCACGCTCACCACTCACCACTCACACTCACTAGTCACCCTCACCACTCACAACTCACCCCTCTCCCTCACCACTCACCCTCTCTACTCACCCCTCTCCCTCACCACTCACGCTCACCACTCACCACTCACCCTCACCACTCACCCTCACCCCTCTCCCTCACCCTCGCCCTCACCACTCACCCTCACTACTCACCCTCACCACTCACCACTCACCCTCACCACTCACCCTCACCACTCACCCTCACCACTCACCCTCACCACTCACCCTCACCACTCACCCTCACCACTCACGCTCACCACTCACCACTCACCTCTCACCACTCACCACTCTCCCTCACCACTCACTACTCACCACTCACCCTCACCAATCATCCTCACGACTCACACTTACCACTCACCCTCACCACTCACCCTCACCACTCACCCCTCTCCCTCGACACTCACCCTAACCACTCACCCCTCTCCCTCACCACTCACCCTCATCACTCATCTCTCACTACTCACCTTCACCGCCACCACTCACCCCCACCACTCACCCTCACCACCACCACTCACCCTCACCACTCACACTCACCCTCAACACTCACCCTCACGACTGACCCTCCCCACTCACCTCTCACCACTCACCCTCACCTCTCACCCTCACCACTCACTCTCATCTCTCACCACTCACGCTCACCACACACCCTCACCAGTCACACTCACCCTCATGACTCACACTTACCACTCACCCTCACCACTCACCCTCACCACTCACGCTCACCACTCACCACTCACACTCACTCTCACTAGTCACCCTCACCACTCACCACTCACCCCTCTCCCTCACCACTCACCCTCTCTACTCACCCCTCTCCCTCACCACTCACGCTCACTACTCACCCTCACCAATCATCCTCACTACTTACCACTCACCCTCACCACTCACCCTCACCACTCACCCTCACCACTCACCCCTCTCCCTCACCCTCACCCTCACCACTCACCGTCACTACTCACCCTCACCACTCACCACTCACCCTCACCACTCACCCTCACCAATCATCCTCACTACTCAACACTCTTCCTCACCACTCACCCTCACCACTGACCCCTCTCTTTCACCACTCACCCTCACCACTCACCCCTCTTCCTCACCACTCACGCTCACCACTCACCCTCACCACTCACCCTCACCACTCACCCTCACCACCACCAATCACCCTCACCACTCACACTCACCCTCAACACTCACTTCTCACCACTCACCCTCACCTCTCACCCTCACCACTCACTCTCACCACTCACCACTCACGCTCACCACACACCCTCACCAGTCACACTCACAAATCACTCTCACCACTCACCCTCACCAATCATTCTCACCACTCACCACTCACGCTCACGACTCACACTTACCACTCAGCCTCACCACTCACCCTCACCACTCACACTCACGCTCAACACTCACCACTCACCACTCACCACTCTCCCTCACCACTCACCACTCACCACTCACTCTCACCACTCACCACTCACGCTCACCACACACCCTCACCAGTCACACTCACAAATCACTCTCACCACTCACCCTCACCAATCATTCTCACCACTCACCACTCACGCTCACGACTCACACTTACCACTCAGCCTCACCACTCACCCTCACCACTCACCCTCACCACTCACCCTCACCCTCACCACTCACCCTCACCACTCACCCTCACCACTCACCCTCACCAATCATCCTCACTACTCAACACTCTTCCTCACCACTCACCCTCACCACTGACCCCTCTCTTTCACCACTCACCCTCACCACTCACCCCTCTCCCTCACCACTCACGCTCACCACTCACCCTCACAACTCACCCTCACCACTCATCCTCACCACCACCAATCACCCTCACCACTCACACTCACCCTCAATAATCACCCTCACCCCTCACCTCTCACCACTCACCCTCACCTCTCACCCTCACCACCACCACTCACCCTCTCAATTCACCCTCACCCTCACCACTCACTCTCACTACACACACTCACCACTACCACTCACCCTCACCAGTCACCCTCAACACCACCACTCACCCTCACTACTCACACTCACCCTGAACACTCACCCTCACCACTAACCCTTATCACTCACCTCTCACTACTCACCCTCACCGCCACCACTCACCCCCACCACTCACCCTCACCACCACCACTCACCCTCACCACTCACACTCACCCTCAACACTCACCCTCACGACTCACCCTCACCACTCACCTCTCACCACTCACCCTCACCTCTCACCCTCACCACTCACTCTCATCACTCACCCTCACCACTCACACTCACGCTCACCACTCACCACTCACACTCACCCTCACTAGTCACCCTCACCACTCACCCCTCTCCCTCACCACTCCCCCTCACTACTCACCCCTCTCCCTCACCACTCATGCTCACCACTCACCCTCACCAATCATCCTCACTACTTACCACTCACCCTCACCATTCACCCTCACCACTCACCCTCACCACTCACCACTCACCCCTCTCCCTCACTCTCACCCTCACCACTCACCCTCACCACTCACCCTCACCACTCACCACTCACCCTCACCACTCACCCTCACCAATCATCCTCACTACTCAACACTCTTCCTCACCACTCACCCTCACCACTGACCCTTCTCCCTCAGCACTCACCCTCACCACTCACCCTCACGACTCACACTCACCACTCACCTCTCACCACTCACCCTCACCCTTAACCCTCACCACTCACTCTCATCACTCACCACTCACGCTCACCACACACCCTCACCAGTCACACTCACCACTCACCCTCACCACTCACACTCACGCTCACCACTCACCACTCACACTCACCCTCACTAGTCACCCTCACCACTCACCCCTCTCCCTCACCACTCACGCTCACCACTCACCCTCACCAATCATCCTCACTACTTACCACTCACCCTCACCACTCACCTTCACCATTCACCCTCACCACTCACCACTCACCCCTCTCCCTCACTCTCACCCTCATCAATCAGCCTCACCACTCACCCTCACCACTCACCCTCACCAATCATCCTCACTACTCAACACTCTTCCTCACCACTCACCCTCACCACTGACCCCTCTCCCTCACCACTCACCCTCACCACTCCCCCCTCTCCCTCACCACTCACGCTCACCACTCACCACTCACCCTCACCACCACCACTCACCCTCACCACTCACACTCACCCTCAACACTCACCTTCACCACTCACCTCTCACCACTCACTCTCACCCTCACCAATCACCCTCACGACTCACACTTACCACTCACCCTCACCACTCACCCTCACCACTCACCCTCACCACTCACCCCTCTCCCTCGACACTCACCCTCACCACTCACCCCTCTCCCTCACCACTCACCATCATCACTCATCTCTCACTACTCACCTTCACCGCCACCACTCACCCCCACCACTCACCCTCACCAACACCACTCACCCTCACCACTCACACTCACCCTCAACACTCACCCTCACGACTGACCCTCACCACTCACCTCTCACCACTCACCCTCACCTCTCACCCTCACCACTCACTCTCATCACTCACCACTCACGCTCACCACACACCCTCACCAGTCACACTCACCACTCACCCTCACGACTCACACTTACCACTCACCCTCACCACTCACCCTCACCACTCACGCTCACCACTCACCACTTACCCTCACTAGTCACCCTCACCACTCACCACTCACCCCTCTCCCTCACCATTCACCCTCTCTACTCACCACTCACACTCACCACTCACCCTCACCAATCATCCTCACTACTTACCACTCACCCTCACCACTCACCCTCACCACTCACCCTCACCACTCACCCCTCGCCCTCACCCTCACCCTCACCACTCACCTTCACTACTCACCCTCACCACTCACCCTCACCACTCACCCTCACCAATCATCCTCACTACTCAACCCTCTTCCTCACCACTCACCCTCACCACTGACCCCTCTCTTTCACCACTCACCCTCACCACTCACCCCTCTTCCTCACCACTCATGCTCACCACTCACCCTCACCACTCACCCTCACCACTCACCCTCACCACTCACCCTCACCACCACCAATCACCCTCACCACTCACACTCACCCTCAACACTCGCCCTCACCACTCACCTCTCACCACTCACCCTCACCTCTCACCCTCACCACTCACTCTCACCACTCACCACTCACGCTCACCACACACCCTCACCAGTCACACTCACAAATCACTCTCACCACTCACCCTCACCAATCACTCTCACCACTCACCACTCACGCTCACGACTCACACTTACCACTCACCCTCACCACTCACCCTCACCACTCACACTCACGCTCAACACTCACCACTCACCACTCACCACTCTCCCTCACCACTCACCACTCACCCTCACCACTCACCCTCACCACTCACCCTCACCACTCACCCTCACCACTCACCCTCACCACTCACCCTCACCAATCATCCTCACTACTCAACACTCTTCCTCACCACTCACCCTCACCACTGACCCCTCTCTTTCACCACTCACCCACACCACTCACCCCTCTCCCTCACCACTCACGCTCACCACTAACCCTCACCACTCACCCTCACCACTCATCCTCACCACCACCAATCATCCTCACCACTCACACTCACCCTCAATACTCACCCTCACCCCTCACCTCTCACCACTCACCCTCACCTCTCACCCTCACCACCACCACTCACCCTCTCAATTCACCCTCACCCTCACCACTCACTCTCACTACTCACACTCACCACTACCACTCACCCTCACCAGTCACCCTCAACACCACCACTCACCCTCACTACTCACACTCACCCTGAACACTCACCCTCACCACTAACCCTCATCACTCACCTCTCACTACTCACCCTCACCGCCACCACTCACCCCCACCACTCACCCTCACCCTCAACACTCACCCTCAACACTCACCCTCACGACTCACCCTCACCACTCACCTCTCACCACTCACCCTCACCTCTCACCCTCACCACTCACTCTCATCACTCACCACTCACGCTCACCACACAACCTCACCAGTCACACTCACCACTCACCCTCACCACTCACCCTCACCACTCACACTCACGCTCACCACTCACCACTCACACTCACCCTCATGTGTCACCCTCACCACTCACCCTCACCACTCACCACTCACCCTCACCACTCACCCTCACCAATCATCCTCACTACTCAACACTCTTCCTCACCACTCACCCTCACTACTGACCTCTCTCTTTCACCACTCACCCTCACCACTCACCCCTCTCCCTCACCACTCACGCTCACCACTCACCCTCACCACTCACACTCACCCTCAACACTCACCCTCACCACTCACCTCTCACCACTCACCCTCACCTCTCACCCTCACCACTCACTCTCACCACTCACCACTCACGCTCACCACACACCCTCACCAGTCACACTCACAAATCACTCTCACCACTCACGCTCACCACTCAACCTCACCACTCACCTCTCACCACTCACCACTCTCCCTCACCACTCACCCTCACCAATCACCCTCACGACTCACACTTACCACTCACCCTCACCACTCACCCTCACCACTCACCCCTCTCCCTCACCACTCACCCTCATCACTCACCTCTCACTACTCACCCTCACCGCCACCACTAACCCCCACCATTCACCCTCACCACCACCACTCACCCTCAACACTCACCCTCACGACTGACCCTCACCACTCACCTCTCACCACTCACCCTCACCTCTCACCCTCACCACTCACTCTCATCACTCACCACTCACGCTCACCACACACCCTCACCAGTCACACTCACCACTCACCCTCACGACTCACACTTACCACTCACCCTCACCACTCACCCTCACCACTCACGCTCACCACTTACCACTCACACTCACCCTCACTAGTCACCCTCACCACTCACCACTCACCCCTCTCCCTCACCACTCACCCTCTCTACTCACCCCTCTCCTCACCACTCACGCTCACCACTCACCCTCACCAATCACCCTCGCTACTTACCACTCACCCTCAACACTAACCCTCACCACTCACCCTCACCACTCACCCCTCTCCCTCACCCTCACCCTCACCACTCACCCTCACTACTCACCCTCACCACTCACCACTCACCCTCACCACTCACCCTCACCACTCACCACTCACCCTCACCACTCACCCTCACCAATCATCCTCACTACTCAACACTCTTCCTCACCACTCACCCTCACCACTGACCCCTCTCTTTCACCACTCACCCTCACCACTCACCCCTCTTCCTCACCACTCACCCTCACCACTCACCCTCACCACTCACCCTCACCACCACCAATCACCCTCACCACTCACACTCACCCTCAACACTCACCCTCACCACTCACCTCTCACCACTCACACTCACCTCTCACCCTCACCACTCACTCTCACCACTCACCACTCACGCTCACCACACACCCTCACCAGTCACACTCACAAATCACTCTCACCACTCACCCTCACCACTCACTCTCACCACTCACCACTCACCCTCACGACTCACACTTACCACTCACCCTCACCACTCACCCACACCACTCACACTCACTCTCACCACTCACCACTCACCACTCTCCCTCACCACTCACCACTCACCCTCACCACTCACCCTCACCATTCACCCTCACTACTCACCCTCACCACTCACCCTCAACACTCACCACTCACCCTCACCACTCTCCCTCACCGCTCACCACTCTTCCTCACCACTCACCCTCACCACTGACTTCTCTCTTTCACCACTCACCCTCACCACTCACCCCTCTCCCTCACCACTCACGCTCACCACTCACCCTCACCACTCACACTCACCCTCAACACTCACCCTCACCACTCACCTCTCACAACTCACCCTCACCTCTCACCCTCACCACTCACTCTCACCACTCACCACTCACTCTCACGACTCACACTTACCACTCACCCTCACCACTCACCCTCACCACTCACACTCACGCTCACCACTCACCACTCACCTCTAACCATTCTCCCTCCCCACTCACCACTCACCCTCACCAATCACCCTCACGACTCACACTTAACACTCACCCTCATCACTCACCCTCACAACTCACCCCTCTCCCTCGACACTCACCCTCACCACTCACCCCTCTCCCTCACCACTCACCCTCATCACTCACCTCTCACTACTCACCCTCACCGCCACCACTCACCCCCACCACTCGCCCTCACCACCACCACTCACCCTCACCACTCACACTCACCCTCAACACTCACCCTCACGACTGACCCTCACCACTCACCACTCACCCTCACCTCGCACCCTTACCACTCACTCTCATCACTCACCACTCACGCTCACCACACACCCTCACCAGTCACACTCACCACTCACCCTCATGACTCACACTTACCACTCACCCTCACCACTCACCCTCACCACTCACGCTCACCACTCACCACTCACACTCACCCTCACGAGTCACCCTCACCACTCACAACTCACCCCTCTCCCTCACCACTCACCCTCTCTACTCACCCCTCTCCCTCACCACTCACGCTCACCACTCACCCTCACCAATCATCCTCACTACTTACCACTTACCCTCACCACTCACCCTCACCACTCACCCTCACCCCTCTCCCTCACCCTCGCCCTCACCACTCACCCTCACTACTCACCCTCACCACTCACCACTCACCCTCACCACTCACCCTCACCACTCACCCTCACCACTCACCCTCACCACTCACCCTCACCACTCACGCTCACCACTCACCACTCACCTCTCACCACTCACCACTCTCCCTCACCACTCACTACTCACCACTCACCCTCACCAATCATCCTCACGACTCACACTTACCACTCACCCTCACCACTCACCCTCACAACTCACCCCTCTCCCTCGACACTCACCCTAACCACTCACCCCTCTCCCTCACCACTCACCCTCATCACTCATCTCTCACTACTCACCTTCACCGCCACCACTCACCCCCACCACTCACCCTCACCACCACCACTCACCCTCACCACTCACACTCACCCTCAACACTCACCCTCACGACTGACCCTCCCCACTCACCTCTCACCACTCACCCTCACCTCTCACCCTCACCACTCACTCTCATCACTCACCACTCACGCTCACCACACACCCTCACCAGTCACACTCACCACTCACCCTCACCACTCACACTCACGCTCACCACTCACCACTCACACTCACCCTCACTAGTCACCCTCACCACTCACCCCTCTCCCTCACCACTCACGCTCACCACTCAACCTCACTACTTACCACTCACCCTCACCACTCACCCTCACCATTCACCCTCACCACTCACCACTCACCCCTCTTCCTCACTCTCACCCTCACCACTCAGCCTCACCACTCACCACTCACCCTCACCACTCACCCTCACCAATCATCCTCACTACTCAACACTCTTCCTCACCACTCACCCTCACCACTGACCCCTCTCCCTCACCACTCACCCTCACCACTCCCCCCTCTCCCTCACCACTCACCCTCACCACCACCACTCACCCTCACCACTCACCCTCACCACTCACCCTCACCACTCACCCCTCTCCCTCGACACTCACCCTCACCCCTCTCCCTCAACACTCACCCTCATCACTCATCTCTCACTACTCACCTTCACCGCCACCACTCACCCCCAACACTCACCCTCACCACCACCACTCACCCTCACCACTCACACTCACCCTCAACACTCACCCTCACGACTGACCCTCACCACTCACCTCTCACCACTCACCCTCACCTCTCACCCTCACCACTCACTCTCATCACTCACCACTCACGCGCACCACACACCCTCACCAGTCACACTCACCACTCACCCTCACGACTCACACTTACCACTCACCCTCACCACTCACGCTCACCACTCACCACTCACCCTCACTAGTCACCTTCACCACTCACCACTCACCCCTCTCCCTCACCACTCACCCTCTCTACTCACCCCTCACCACTCACACTCACCACTCACCCTCACCAATCATCCTTACTACTTACCACTCACCCTCACCACTCACCCTCACCACTCACCCTCACCACTCACCCCTCGCCCTCACCCTCACCCTCACCACTCACCCTCACTACTCACCCTCACCACTCACCACTCACCCTCACCACTCACCCTCACCAATCATCCTCACTACTCAACACTCTTCCTCACCACTCACCCTCACCACTGACCCCTCTCTTTCACCACTCACCCTCACCACTCACCCCTCTTCCTCACCACTCATGCTCACCACTCACCCTCACCACTCACCCTCACCACTCACCCTCACCACTCACCCTCACCACCACCAATCACCCTCACCACTCACACTCACCCTCAACACTCGCCCTCACCACTCACCTCTCACCACTCACCCTCACCTCTCACCCTCACCACTCACTCTCACCACTCACCACTCACGCTCACCACACACCCTCACCAGTCACACTCACAAATCACTCTCACCACTCACCCTCACCAATCACTCTCACCACTCACCACTCACGCTCACGACTCACACTTACCACTCACCCTCACCACTCACCCTCACCACTCACACTCACGCTCAACACTCACCACTCACCACTCACCACTCTCCCTCACCACTCACCACTCACCCTCACCACTCACCCTCACCACTCACCCTCACCACTCACCCTCACCACTCACCCTCACCACTCACCCTCACCAATCATCCTCACTACTCAACACTCTTCCTCACCACTCACCCTCACCACTGACCCCTCTCTTTCACCACTCACCCTCACCACTCACCCCTCTCCCTCACCACTCACGCTCACCACTCACCCTCACCACTCACCCTCACCACTCATCCTCACCACCACCAATCATCCTCACCACTCACACTCACCCTCAATACTCACCATCACCCCTCACCTCTCACCACTCACCCTCACCTCTCACCCTCACCACCACCACTCACCCTCTCAATTCACCCTCACCCTCACCACTCACTCTCACTACTCACACTCACCACTACCACTCACCCTCACCTGTCACCCTCAACACCACCACTCACCCTCACTACTCACACTCACCCTGAACACTCACCCTCACCACTAACCCTCATCACTCACCTCTCACTACTCACCCTCACCGCCACCACTCACCCCCACCACTCACCCTCACCCTCAACACTCACCCTCAACACTCACCCTCACGACTCACCCTCACCACTCACCTCTCACCACTCACCCTCACCTCTCACCCTCACCACTCACTCTCATCACTCACCACTCACGCTCACCACACACCCTCACCAGTCACACTCACCACTCACCCTCACCACTCACCCTCACCACTCACACTCACGCTCACCACTCACCACTCACACTCACCCTCACTAGTCACCCTCACCCTCACCACTCACCACTCACCCTCACCACTCACCCTCACCAATAATCCTCACTACTCAACATTCTTCCTCACCACTCACCCTCACTACTGACCTCTCTCTTTCACCACTCACCCTCACCACTCACCCCTCTCCCTCACCACTCACGCTCACCACTCACCCTCACCACTCACACTCACCCTCAACACTCACCCTCACCACTCACCTCTCACCACTCACCCTCACCTCTCACCCTCACCACTCACTCTCATCACTCACCACTCACGCTCACCACACAACCTCACCAGTCACACTCACCACTCACCCTCACCACTCACCCTCACCACTCACACTCACGCTCACCACTCACCACTCACACTCACCCTCATGTGTCACCCTCACCACTCACCCTCACCACTCACCACTCACCCTCACCACTCACCCTCACCAATCATCCTCACTACTCAACACTCTTCCTCACCACTCACCCTCACTACTGACCTCTCTCTTTCACCACTCACCCTCACCACTCACCCCTCTCCCTCACCACTCACGCTCACCACTCACCCTCACCACTCACACTCACCCTCAACACTCACCCTCACCACTCACCTCTCACCACTCACCCTCACCTCTCACCCTCACCACTCACTCTCACCACTCACGCTCACCACACACCCTCACCAGTCACACTCACAAATCACTCTCACCACTCACGCTCACCACTCAACCTCACCACTCACCTCTCACCACTCACCACTCTCCCTCACCACTCACCCTCACCAATCACCCTCACGACTCACACTTACCACTCACCCTCACCACTCACCCTCACCACTCACCCCTCTCCCTCACCACTCACCCTCATCACTCACCTCTCACTACTCACCCTCACCGCCACCACTAACCCCCACCATTCACCCTCACCACCACCACTCACCCTCAACACTCACCCTCACGACTGACCCTCACCACTCACCTCTCACCACTCACCCTCACCTCTCACCCTCACCACTCACTCTCATCACTCACCACTCACGCTCACCACACACCCTCACCAGTCACACTCACCACTCACCCTCACGACTCACACTTACCACTCACCCTCACCACTCACCCTCACCACTCACGCTCACCACTTACCACTCACACTCACCCTCACTAGTCACCCTCACCACTCACCACTCACCCCTCTCCCTCACCACTCACCCTCTCTACTCACCCCTCTCCTCACCACTCACGCTCACCACTCACCCTCACCAATCACCCTCGCTACTTACCACTCACCCTCAACACTAACCCTCACCACTCACCCTCACCACTCACCCCTCTCCCTCACCCTCACCCTCACCACTCACCCTCACTACTCACCCTCACCACTCACCACTCACCCTCACCACTCACCCTCACCACTCACCACTCACCCTCACCACTCACCCTCACCAATCATCCTCACTACTCAACACTCTTCCTCACCACTCACCCTCACCACTGACCCCTCTCTTTCACCACTCACCCTCACCACTCACCCCTCTTCCTCACCACTCACCCTCACCACTCACCCTCACCACTCACCCTCACCACCACCAATCACCCTCACCACTCACACTCACCCTCAACACTCACCCTCACCACTCACCTCTCACCACTCACCCTCACCTCTCACCCTCACCACTCACTCTCACCACTCACCACTCACGCTCACCACACACCCTCACCAGTCACACTCACAAATCACTCTCACCACTCACCCTCACCACTCACTCTCACCACTCACCACTCACCCTCACGACTCACACTTACCACTCACCCTCACCACTCACCCACACCACTCACACTCACTCTCACCACTCACCACTCACCACTCTCCCTCACCACTCACCACTCACCCTCACCACTCACCCTCACCATTCACCCTCACTACTCACCCTCACCACTCACCCTCAACACTCACCACTCACCCTCACCACTCTCCCTCACCGCTCACCACTCTTCCTCACCACTCACCCTCACCACTGACTTCTCTCTTTCACCACTCACCCTCACCACTCACCCCTCTCCCTCACCACTCACGCTCACCACTCACCCTCACCACTCACACTCACCCTCAACACTCACCCTCACCACTCACCTCTCACAACTCACCCTCACCTCTCACCCTCACCACTCACTCTCACCACTCACCACTCACTCTCACGACTCACACTTACCACTCACCCTCACCACTCACCCTCACCACTCACACTCACGCTCACCACTCACCACTCACCTCTAACCATTCTCCCTCCCCACTCACCACTCACCCTCACCAATCACCCTCACGACTCACACTTAACACTCACCCTCATCACTCACCCTCACAACTCACCCCTCTCCCTCGACACTCACCCTCACCACTCACCCCTCTCCCTCACCACTCACCCTCATCACTCACCTCTCACTACTCACCCTCACCGCCACCACTCACCCCCACCACTCGCCCTCACCACCACCACTCACCCTCACCACTCACACTCACCCTCAACACTCACCCTCACGACTGACCCTCACCACTCACCACTCACCCTCACCTCGCACCCTTACCACTCACTCTCATCACTCACCACTCACGCTCACCACACACCCTCACCAGTCACACTCACCACTCACCCTCATGACTCACACTTACCACTCACCCTCACCACTCACCCTCACCACTCACGCTCACCACTCACCACTCACACTCACCCTCACTAGTCACCCTCACCACTCACAACTCACCCCTCTCCCTCACCACTCACCCTCTCTACTCACCCCTCTCCCTCACCACTCACGCTCACCACTCACCCTCACCAATCATCCTCACTACTTACCACTTACCCTCACCACTCACCCTCACCACTCACCCTCACCCCTCTCCCTCACCCTCGCCCTCACCACTCACCCTCACTACTCACCCTCACCACTCACCACTCACCCTCACCACTCACCCTCACCACTCACCCCTCTCCCTCACCACTCACGCTCACCACTCACCCTCACCACTCACACTCACCCTCAACACTCACCCTCACCACTCACCACTCACACTCACCCTCACTAGTCACCCTCACCACTCACCCCTCTCCCTCACCACTCACGCTCACCACTCAACCTCACTACTTACCACTCACCCTCACCACTCACCCTCACCATTCACCCTCACCACTCACCACTCACCCCTCTTCCTCACTCTCACCCTCACCACTCAGCCTCACCACTCACCACTCACCCTCACCACTCACCCTCACCAATCATCCTCACTACTCAACACTCTTCCTCACCACTCACCCTCACCACTGACCCCTCTCCCTCACCACTCACCCTCACCACTCCCCCCTCTCCCTCACCACTCACCCTCACCACCACCACTCACCCTCACCACTCACCCTCACCACTCACCCTCACCACTCACCCCTCTCCCTCGACACTCACCCTCACCCCTCTCCCTCAACACTCACCCTCATCACTCATCTCTCACTACTCACCTTCACCGCCACCACTCACCCCCAACACTCACCCTCACCACCACCACTCACCCTCACCACTCACACTCACCCTCAACACTCACCCTCACGACTGACCCTCACCACTCACCTCTCACCACTCACCCTCACCTCTCACCCTCACCACTCACTCTCATCACTCACCACTCACGCGCACCACACACCCTCACCAGTCACACTCACCACTCACCCTCACGACTCACACTTACCACTCACCCTCACCACTCACGCTCACCACTCACCACTCACCCTCACTAGTCACCTTCACCACTCACCACTCACCCCTCTCCCTCACCACTCACCCTCTCTACTCACCCCTCACCACTCACACTCACCACTCACCCTCACCAATCATCCTTACTACTTACCACTCACCCTCACCACTCACCCTCACCACTCACCCTCACCACTCACCCCTCGCCCTCACCCTCACCCTCACCACTCACCCTCACTACTCACCCTCACCACTCACCACTCACCCTCACCACTCACCCTCACCAATCATCCTCACTACTCAACACTCTTCCTCACCACTCACCCTCACCACTGACCCCTCTCTTTCACCACTCACCCTCACCACTCACCCCTCTTCCTCACCACTCATGCTCACCACTCACCCTCACCACTCACCCTCACCACTCACCCTCACCACTCACCCTCACCACCACCAATCACCCTCACCACTCACACTCACCCTCAACACTCGCCCTCACCACTCACCTCTCACCACTCACCCTCACCTCTCACCCTCACCACTCACTCTCACCACTCACCACTCACGCTCACCACACACCCTCACCAGTCACACTCACAAATCACTCTCACCACTCACCCTCACCAATCACTCTCACCACTCACCACTCACGCTCACGACTCACACTTACCACTCACCCTCACCACTCACCCTCACCACTCACGCTCACCACTCACCACTCACACTCACCCTCACTAGTCACCCTCACCACTCACAACTCACCCCTCTCCCTCACCACTCACCCTCTCTACTCACCCCTCTCCCTCACCACTCACGCTCACCACTCACCCTCACCAATCATCCTCACTACTTACCACTTACCCTCACCACTCACCCTCACCACTCACCCTCACCCCTCTCCCTCACCCTCGCCCTCACCACTCACCCTCACTACTCACCCTCACCACTCACCACTCACCCTCACCACTCACCCTCACCACTCACCCCTCTCCCTCACCACTCACGCTCACCACTCACCCTCACCACTCACACTCACCCTCAACACTCACCCTCACCACTCACCACTCACACTCACCCTCACTAGTCACCCTCACCACTCACCCCTCTCCCTCACCACTCACGCTCACCACTCAACCTCACTACTTACCACTCACCCTCACCACTCACCCTCACCATTCACCCTCACCACTCACCACTCACCCCTCTTCCTCACTCTCACCCTCACCACTCAGCCTCACCACTCACCACTCACCCTCACCACTCACCCTCACCAATCATCCTCACTACTCAACACTCTTCCTCACCACTCACCCTCACCACTGACCCCTCTCCCTCACCACTCACCCTCACCACTCCCCCCTCTCCCTCACCACTCACCCTCACCACCACCACTCACCCTCACCACTCACCCTCACCACTCACCCTCACCACTCACCCCTCTCCCTCGACACTCACCCTCACCCCTCTCCCTCAACACTCACCCTCATCACTCATCTCTCACTACTCACCTTCACCGCCACCACTCACCCCCAACACTCACCCTCACCACCACCACTCACCCTCACCACTCACACTCACCCTCAACACTCACCCTCACGACTGACCCTCACCACTCACCTCTCACCACTCACCCTCACCTCTCACCCTCACCACTCACTCTCATCACTCACCACTCACGCGCACCACACACCCTCACCAGTCACACTCACCACTCACCCTCACGACTCACACTTACCACTCACCCTCACCACTCACGCTCACCACTCACCACTCACCCTCACTAGTCACCTTCACCACTCACCACTCACCCCTCTCCCTCACCACTCACCCTCTCTACTCACCCCTCACCACTCACACTCACCACTCACCCTCACCAATCATCCTTACTACTTACCACTCACCCTCACCACTCACCCTCACCACTCACCCTCACCACTCACCCCTCGCCCTCACCCTCACCCTCACCACTCACCCTCACTACTCACCCTCACCACTCACCACTCACCCTCACCACTCACCCTCACCAATCATCCTCACTACTCAACACTCTTCCTCACCACTCACCCTCACCACTGACCCCTCTCTTTCACCACTCACCCTCACCACTCACCCCTCTTCCTCACCACTCATGCTCACCACTCACCCTCACCACTCACCCTCACCACTCACCCTCACCACTCACCCTCACCACCACCAATCACCCTCACCACTCACACTCACCCTCAACACTCGCCCTCACCACTCACCTCTCACCACTCACCCTCACCTCTCACCCTCACCACTCACTCTCACCACTCACCACTCACGCTCACCACACACCCTCACCAGTCACACTCACAAATCACTCTCACCACTCACCCTCACCAATCACTCTCACCACTCACCACTCACGCTCACGACTCACACTTACCACTCACCCTCACCACTCACCCTCACCACTCACACTCACGCTCAACACTCACCACTCACCACTCACCACTCTCCCTCACCACTCACCACTCACCCTCACCACTCACCCTCACCACTCACCCTCACCACTCACCCTCACCACTCACCCTCACCACTCACCCTCACCAATCATCCTCACTACTCAACACTCTTCCTCACCACTCACCCTCACCACTGACCCCTCTCTTTCACCACTCACCCTCACCACTCACCCCTCTCCCTCACCACTCACGCTCACCACTCACCCTCACCACTCACCCTCACCACTCATCCTCACCACCACCAATCATCCTCACCACTCACACTCACCCTCAATACTCACCATCACCCCTCACCTCTCACCACTCACCCTCACCTCTCACCCTCACCACCACCACTCACCCTCTCAATTCACCCTCACCCTCACCACTCACTCTCACTACTCACACTCACCACTACCACTCACCCTCACCTGTCACCCTCAACACCACCACTCACCCTCACTACTCACACTCACCCTGAACACTCACCCTCACCACTAACCCTCATCACTCACCTCTCACTACTCACCCTCACCGCCACCACTCACCCCCACCACTCACCCTCACCCTCAACACTCACCCTCAACACTCACCCTCACGACTCACCCTCACCACTCACCTCTCACCACTCACCCTCACCTCTCACCCTCACCACTCACTCTCATCACTCACCACTCACGCTCACCACACACCCTCACCAGTCACACTCACCACTCACCCTCACCACTCACCCTCACCACTCACACTCACGCTCACCACTCACCACTCACACTCACCCTCACTAGTCACCCTCACCCTCACCACTCACCACTCACCCTCACCACTCACCCTCACCAATAATCCTCACTACTCAACATTCTTCCTCACCACTCACCCTCACTACTGACCTCTCTCTTTCACCACTCACCCTCACCACTCACCCCTCTCCCTCACCACTCACGCTCACCACTCACCCTCACCACTCACACTCACCCTCAACACTCACCCTCACCACTCACCTCTCACCACTCACCCTCACCTCTCACCCTCACCACTCACTCTCATCACTCACCACTCACGCTCACCACACAACCTCACCAGTCACACTCACCACTCACCCTCACCACTCACCCTCACCACTCACACTCACGCTCACCACTCACCACTCACACTCACCCTCATGTGTCACCCTCACCACTCACCCTCACCACTCACCACTCACCCTCACCACTCACCCTCACCAATCATCCTCACTACTCAACACTCTTCCTCACCACTCACCCTCACTACTGACCTCTCTCTTTCACCACTCACCCTCACCACTCACCCCTCTCCCTCACCACTCACGCTCACCACTCACCCTCACCACTCACACTCACCCTCAACACTCACCCTCACCACTCACCTCTCACCACTCACCCTCACCTCTCACCCTCACCACTCACTCTCACCACTCACGCTCACCACACACCCTCACCAGTCACACTCACAAATCACTCTCACCACTCACGCTCACCACTCAACCTCACCACTCACCTCTCACCACTCACCACTCTCCCTCACCACTCACCCTCACCAATCACCCTCACGACTCACACTTACCACTCACCCTCACCACTCACCCTCACCACTCACCCCTCTCCCTCACCACTCACCCTCATCACTCACCTCTCACTACTCACCCTCACCGCCACCACTAACCCCCACCATTCACCCTCACCACCACCACTCACCCTCAACACTCACCCTCACGACTGACCCTCACCACTCACCTCTCACCACTCACCCTCACCTCTCACCCTCACCACTCACTCTCATCACTCACCACTCACGCTCACCACACACCCTCACCAGTCACACTCACCACTCACCCTCACGACTCACACTTACCACTCACCCTCACCACTCACCCTCACCACTCACGCTCACCACTTACCACTCACACTCACCCTCACTAGTCACCCTCACCACTCACCACTCACCCCTCTCCCTCACCACTCACCCTCTCTACTCACCCCTCTCCTCACCACTCACGCTCACCACTCACCCTCACCAATCACCCTCGCTACTTACCACTCACCCTCAACACTAACCCTCACCACTCACCCTCACCACTCACCCCTCTCCCTCACCCTCACCCTCACCACTCACCCTCACTACTCACCCTCACCACTCACCACTCACCCTCACCACTCACCCTCACCACTCACCACTCACCCTCACCACTCACCCTCACCAATCATCCTCACTACTCAACACTCTTCCTCACCACTCACCCTCACCACTGACCCCTCTCTTTCACCACTCACCCTCACCACTCACCCCTCTTCCTCACCACTCACCCTCACCACTCACCCTCACCACTCACCCTCACCACCACCAATCACCCTCACCACTCACACTCACCCTCAACACTCACCCTCACCACTCACCTCTCACCACTCACCCTCACCTCTCACCCTCACCACTCACTCTCACCACTCACCACTCACGCTCACCACACACCCTCACCAGTCACACTCACAAATCACTCTCACCACTCACCCTCACCACTCACTCTCACCACTCACCACTCACCCTCACGACTCACACTTACCACTCACCCTCACCACTCACCCACACCACTCACACTCACTCTCACCACTCACCACTCACCACTCTCCCTCACCACTCACCACTCACCCTCACCACTCACCCTCACCATTCACCCTCACTACTCACCCTCACCACTCACCCTCAACACTCACCACTCACCCTCACCACTCTCCCTCACCGCTCACCACTCTTCCTCACCACTCACCCTCACCACTGACTTCTCTCTTTCACCACTCACCCTCACCACTCACCCCTCTCCCTCACCACTCACGCTCACCACTCACCCTCACCACTCACACTCACCCTCAACACTCACCCTCACCACTCACCTCTCACAACTCACCCTCACCTCTCACCCTCACCACTCACTCTCACCACTCACCACTCACTCTCACGACTCACACTTACCACTCACCCTCACCACTCACCCTCACCACTCACACTCACGCTCACCACTCACCACTCACCTCTAACCATTCTCCCTCCCCACTCACCACTCACCCTCACCAATCACCCTCACGACTCACACTTAACACTCACCCTCATCACTCACCCTCACAACTCACCCCTCTCCCTCGACACTCACCCTCACCACTCACCCCTCTCCCTCACCACTCACCCTCATCACTCACCTCTCACTACTCACCCTCACCGCCACCACTCACCCCCACCACTCGCCCTCACCACCACCACTCACCCTCACCACTCACACTCACCCTCAACACTCACCCTCACGACTGACCCTCACCACTCACCACTCACCCTCACCTCGCACCCTTACCACTCACTCTCATCACTCACCACTCACGCTCACCACACACCCTCACCAGTCACACTCACCACTCACCCTCATGACTCACACTTACCACTCACCCTCACCACTCACCCTCACCACTCACGCTCACCACTCACCACTCACACTCACCCTCACTAGTCACCCTCACCACTCACAACTCACCCCTCTCCCTCACCACTCACCCTCTCTACTCACCCCTCTCCCTCACCACTCACGCTCACCACTCACCCTCACCAATCATCCTCACTACTTACCACTTACCCTCACCACTCACCCTCACCACTCACCCTCACCCCTCTCCCTCACCCTCGCCCTCACCACTCACCCTCACTACTCACCCTCACCACTCACCACTCACCCTCACCACTCACCCTCACCACTCACCCCTCTCCCTCACCACTCACGCTCACCACTCACCCTCACCACTCACACTCACCCTCAACACTCACCCTCACCACTCACCTCTCACAACTCACCCTCACCTCTCACCCTCACCACTCACTCTCACCACTCACCACTCACTCTCACGACTCACACTTACCACTCACCCTCACCACTCACCCTCACCACTCACACTCACGCTCACCACTCACCACTCACCTCTAACCATTCTCCCTCCCCACTCACCACTCACCCTCACCAATCACCCTCACGACTCACACTTAACACTCACCCTCATCACTCACCCTCACAACTCACCCCTCTCCCTCGACACTCACCCTCACCACTCACCCCTCTCCCTCACCACTCACCCTCATCACTCACCTCTCACTACTCACCCTCACCGCCACCACTCACCCCCACCACTCGCCCTCACCACCACCACTCACCCTCACCACTCACACTCACCCTCAACACTCACCCTCACGACTGACCCTCACCACTCACCACTCACCCTCACCTCGCACCCTTACCACTCACTCTCATCACTCACCACTCACGCTCACCACACACCCTCACCAGTCACACTCACCACTCACCCTCATGACTCACACTTACCACTCACCCTCACCACTCACCCTCACCACTCACGCTCACCACTCACCACTCACACTCACCCTCACTAGTCACCCTCACCACTCACAACTCACCCCTCTCCCTCACCACTCACCCTCTCTACTCACCCCTCTCCCTCACCACTCACGCTCACCACTCACCCTCACCAATCATCCTCACTACTTACCACTTACCCTCACCACTCACCCTCACCACTCACCCTCACCCCTCTCCCTCACCCTCGCCCTCACCACTCACCCTCACTACTCACCCTCACCACTCACCACTCACCCTCACCACTCACCCTCACCACTCACCCTCACCACTCACCCTCACCACTCACCCTCACCACTCACGCTCACCACTCACCACTCACCTCTCACCACTCACCACTCTCCCTCACCACTCACTACTCACCACTCACCCTCACCAATCATCCTCACGACTCACACTTACCACTCACCCTCACCACTCACCCTCACAACTCACCCCTCTCCCTCGACACTCACCCTAACCACTCACCCCTCTCCCTCACCACTCACCCTCATCACTCATCTCTCACTACTCACCTTCACCGCCACCACTCACCCCCACCACTCACCCTCACCACCACCACTCACCCTCACCACTCACACTCACCCTCAACACTCACCCTCACGACTGACCCTCCCCACTCACCTCTCACCACTCACCCTCACCTCTCACCCTCACCACTCACTCTCATCACTCACCACTCACGCTCACCACACACCCTCACCAGTCACACTCACCACTCACCCTCACCACTCACACTCACGCTCACCACTCACCACTCACACTCACCCTCACTAGTCACCCTCACCACTCACCCCTCTCCCTCACCACTCACGCTCACCACTCAACCTCACTACTTACCACTCACCCTCACCACTCACCCTCACCATTCACCCTCACCACTCACCACTCACCCCTCTTCCTCACTCTCACCCTCACCACTCAGCCTCACCACTCACCACTCACCCTCACCACTCACCCTCACCAATCATCCTCACTACTCAACACTCTTCCTCACCACTCACCCTCACCACTGACCCCTCTCCCTCACCACTCACCCTCACCACTCCCCCCTCTCCCTCACCACTCACCCTCACCACCACCACTCACCCTCACCACTCACCCTCACCACTCACCCTCACCACTCACCCCTCTCCCTCGACACTCACCCTCACCCCTCTCCCTCAACACTCACCCTCATCACTCATCTCTCACTACTCACCTTCACCGCCACCACTCACCCCCAACACTCACCCTCACCACCACCACTCACCCTCACCACTCACACTCACCCTCAACACTCACCCTCACGACTGACCCTCACCACTCACCTCTCACCACTCACCCTCACCTCTCACCCTCACCACTCACTCTCATCACTCACCACTCACGCGCACCACACACCCTCACCAGTCACACTCACCACTCACCCTCACGACTCACACTTACCACTCACCCTCACCACTCACGCTCACCACTCACCACTCACCCTCACTAGTCACCTTCACCACTCACCACTCACCCCTCTCCCTCACCACTCACCCTCTCTACTCACCCCTCACCACTCACACTCACCACTCACCCTCACCAATCATCCTCACTACTTACCACTCACCCTCACCACTCACCCTCACCACTCACCCTCACCACTCACCCCTCGCCCTCACCCTCACCCTCACCACTCACCCTCACTACTCACCCTCACCACTCACCACTCACCCTCACCACTCACCCTCACCAATCATCCTCACTACTCAACACTCTTCCTCACCACTCACCCTCACCACTGACCCCTCTCTTTCACCACTCACCCTCACCACTCACCCCTCTTCCTCACCACTCATGCTCACCACTCACCCTCACCACTCACCCTCACCACTCACCCTCACCACTCACCCTCACCACCACCAATCACCCTCACCACTCACACTCACCCTCAACACTCGCCCTCACCACTCACCTCTCACCACTCACCCTCACCTCTCACCCTCACCACTCACTCTCACCACTCACCACTCACGCTCACCACACACCCTCACCAGTCACACTCACAAATCACTCTCACCACTCACCCTCACCAATCACTCTCACCACTCACCACTCACGCTCACGACTCACACTTACCACTCACCCTCACCACTCACCCTCACCACTCACACTCACGCTCAACACTCACCACTCACCACTCACCACTCTCCCTCACCACTCACCACTCACCACTCACCCTCACCACTCACCCTCACCACTCACCCTCACCACTCACCCTCACCACTCACCCTCACCACTCACCCTCACCAATCATCCTCACTACTCAACACTCTTCCTCACCACTCACCCTCACCACTGACCCCTCTCTTTCACCACTCACCCTCACCACTCACCCCTCTCCCTCACCACTCACGCTCACCACTCACCCTCACCACTCACCCTCACCACTCATCCTCACCACCACCAATCATCCTCACCACTCACACTCACCCTCAATACTCACCATCACCCCTCACCTCTCACCACTCACCCTCACCTCTCACCCTCACCACCACCACTCACCCTCTCAATTCACCCTCACCCTCACCACTCACTCTCACTACTCACACTCACCACTACCACTCACCCTCACCAGTCACCCTCAACACCACCACTCACCCTCACTACTCACACTCACCCTGAACACTCACCCTCACCACTAACCCTCATCACTCACCTCTCACTACTCACCCTCACCGCCACCACTCACCCCCACCACTCACCCTCACCCTCAACACTCACCCTCAACACTCACCCTCACGACTCACCCTCACCACTCACCTCTCACCACTCACCCTCACCTCTCACCCTCACCACTCACTCTCATCACTCACCACTCACGCTCACCACACACCCTCACCAGTCACACTCACCACTCACCCTCACCACTCACCCTCACCACTCACACTCACGCTCACCACTCACCACTCACACTCACCCTCACTAGTCACCCTCACCCTCACCACTCACCACTCACCCTCACCACTCACCCTCACCAATAATCCTCACTACTCAACATTCTTCCTCACCACTCACCCTCACTACTGACCTCTCTCTTTCACCACTCACCCTCACCACTCACCCCTCTCCCTCACCACTCACGCTCACCACTCACACTCACCCTCAACACTCACCCTCACCACTCACCTCTCACCACTCACCCTCACCTCTCACCCTCACCACTCACTCTCACCACTCACCACTCACGCTCACCACACACCCTCACCAGTCACACTCACAAATCACTCTCACCACTCACGCTCACCACTCAACCTCACCACTCACCTCTCACCACTCACCACTCTCCCTCACCACTCACCACTCACCCTCACCAATCACCCTCACGACTCACACTTACCACTCACCCTCACCACTCACCCTCACCACTCACCCCTTTCCCTCACCACTCACCCTCATCACTCACCTCTCACTACTCACCCTCACCGCCACCACTCACCCCCACCATTCACCCTCACCACCACCACTCACCCTCACCACTCACACTCACCCTCAACACTCACCCTCACGACTGACCCTCACCACTCACCTCTCACCACTCACCCTCACCTCTCACCCTCACCACTCACTCTCATCACTCACCACTCACGCTCACCACACACCCTCACCAGTCACACTCACCACTCACCCTCACGACTCACACTTACCACTCACCCTCACCACTCACCCTCACCACTCACGCTCACCACTTACCACTCACACTCACCCTCACTAGTCACCCTCACCACTCACCACTCACCCCTCTCCCTCACCACTCACCCTCTCTACTCACCCCTCTCCCTCACCACTCACGCTCACCACTCACACTCACCAATCACCCTCACCACTCATCCTCACCACCACCAATCATCCTCACCACTCACACTCACCCTCAATACTCACCATCACCCCTCACCTCTCACCACTCACCCTCACCTCTCACCCTCACCACCACCACTCACCCTCTCAATTCACCCTCACCCTCACCACTCACTCTCACTACTCACACTCACCACTACCACTCACCCTCACCAGTCACCCTCAACACCACCACTCACCCTCACTACTCACACTCACCCTGAACACTCACCCTCACCACTAACCCTCATCACTCACCTCTCACTACTCACCCTCACCGCCACCACTCACCCCCACCACTCACCCTCACCCTCAACACTCACCCTCAACACTCACCCTCACGACTCACCCTCACCACTCACCTCTCACCACTCACCCTCACCTCTCACCGTCACCACTCACTCTCATCACTCACCACTCACGCTCACCACACACCCTCACCAGTCACACTCACCACTCACCCTCACCACTCACCCTCACCACTCACACTCACGCTCACCACTCACCACTCACACTCACCCTCACTAGTCACCCTCACCACTCACCCCTCTCCCTCACCACTCCCCCTCACTACTCACCTCTCTCCCTCACCACTCACGCTCACCACTCACTCTCACCAATCATCCTCACTACTTACCACTCACCCTCACCATTCACCCTCACCACTCACCCTCACCACTCACCACTCACCCCTCTCCCTCACTCTCACCCTCACCACTCACCCTCACCACTCACCCTCACCACTCACCACTCACCCTCACCACTCACCCTCACCAATCATCCTCACCACCACCAATCACCCTCACCACTCACACTCACCCTTAATACTCACCCTCACCACTCACCTCTCACCACTCACCCTCACCTTTCACCCTCACCACCACCACTCACCCTCTCAATTCACCCTCACTCTCACCACTCACTCTCACTACTCACCACTACCACTCACCCTCACCAGTCACCCTCAACACCAACACTCACCCTCACTACTCACACTCACCCTGAACACTCACCCTCACCACTAACCCTCATCACTCACCTCTCACTACTCACCCTCACTGCCACCACTCACCCCAACCACTCACCCTCACCACCACCACTCACCGTCACCACTCACACTCACCCTCAACACTCACCCTCACGACTCACCCTCACCACTCACCTCTCACCACTCACCCTCACCTCTCACCCTCACCACTCACTCTCATCACTCACCACTCACGCTCACCACACACCCTCACCAGTCACACTCACCACTCACCGTCACCACTCACCCTCACCACTCACACTCACGCTCACCACTCACCACTCCCACTCACCCTCACTAGTCACCCCCACCACTCACCCCTCTCCCTCACCAATCCCCCTCACTACTCACCCCTCTCCCTCACCACTCACGCTCACCACTCACCCTCACCAATCATCCTCACTACTTACCACTCACCCTCACCATTCACCCTCACTACTCACCTCTCACCACTCACCCTCACCCTTCACCCTCACCACTCACTCTCATCACTTACCACTCACGCTCACCACACACCCTCACCATTCACCCTCACCACTCACCCTCACCACTCACCACTCACTCCTCTCCCTCATTCTCACCCTCACCACTCACCCTCACCACTCACCCTCACCACTCCATCACTCACCGTCACCACTCACCCTCACCAATCATCCTCACTACTCAACACTCTTCCTCACCACTCACCCTCACCACTGACCCCTCTCCCTCAGTACTCACCCTCACCACTCACCCTCATGACTCACCCTCACTACTCACCTCTCACCACTCACCCTCACCCTTCACCCTCACCACTCACTCTCATCACTCACCACTCACGCTCACCACACACCCTCACCAGTCACACTCACCACTCACCCTCACCACTCACCCTCACCACTCACACTCACACTCACCACTCACCACTCACACTCACCCTCACTAGTCACCCTCACCACTCACCCTTCTCCCTCACCACTCCACCTCACTACTCACTCCTCTCCCTCACCACTCACGCTCACCACTCACCCTCACCAATCATCCTCACTACTTACCACTCACCCTCACCACTCACCCTCACCACTCACCCTCACCACTCACCCCTCTCCCTCACTCTCACCCTCACCACTCACCCTCACCACTCACTCTCACCACTCACCACTCACCCTCACCACTCACCCTCACCAATCATCCTCACTACTCAACACTCTTCCTCACCACTCACCCTCACCACTGACCCCTCTCCCTCACCACTCACCCTCACCACTCACCCCTCTCCCTCACCACTCATGCTCACCACTCAACCTCACCACTCACCACTCACCCTCACCACCACCACTCACCCTCACCACTCACCCTCACCACTCACACTCACCCTCAACACTCACCCTCACCACTCACCTCTCACCACTCACTCTCACCCTCACCACTCACTCTCACCACTCACCACTCACGCTCACCACACACCCTCATCACTCATCCTCACTACTCACCACTCACCCTCACCACTCACCCTCACCACTCACTCTCACCACTCACACTCACCACTTACCCTCACCACTCACCCCTCGCCCTCCCAACTCACCCCTCTCCTTCACCACTCACGCTCACCAATCATCCTCACTAGTCACCACTCACCCTCACCACTCACCACTCACGCTCACCACTCACCCTCACCACTCACCATTCACCCCTCTCCTTCACCACTCACCCTCACCACTCACTCTCACCACTCACGCTCACCACTCACCCTAACCACTCACCACTCACCCCTCTCCTTCATCACTCACCCTCACCACTCACCCCTCTCCGTCACCACTCACGCTCACCACTCACCCTCACCACTCTCTTTCACCACTCACACTCACCACTCACCCTCACCCTCAATACTCACCCTCAACACTCATCCTTACCACCACCACTGGCCCTCACCACTCACCCTCACCACCACCACTCACCCTCACCAGTCACCCTCACCACCACCACTCACCTCCCACTACTCACCCTCACCGCCACCACTCACCCCCACCACTCACCCTTACCACCACCGCTCCCCCTCACCACTCACACTCACCCTCAACACTCACCCTCACGACTCACCCTCATCACTCACATCTCAAAACTCACCCTCACCTCTCACCCTCACCACTCACCCTCACCACCACCAATCAAGGAAGGCGGCGTCTTTGGGAAGACAAGATGTAACTTGCACACAATTGAGTGGCAAAAACGTGGTCTTCCTCATGCTCACATATTGCTATGGATGAGGGAAAAATTCATGCAAATGACATTGACTCATTTATCTGTGCTGAGCTACCTGACCCGAATCAAGACCCTGCCCTATTTGATGTGGTCTGCAAGCAAATGGTCCATGGCCCATGTGGGGAGTTCAATCCAAAATCGCCATGTATGCAAGACCGCAAGTGTACCAATAAGTATCCAAGAAACTTCTTGAAAGAAACTCAGGCAGGGCATGATGGCTATCCTCTATATCGTCGCAGAAATATAGAAGATGGTGGATTTTAAACAACGTTCAGACCTGGCACTAACTCTGAAATGAAGGTTGACAACCAGTGGATCGTTCCCTACTGCCCTCTTCTGTGCAAGATATTTGAGGCCCACATTAATGTGGAATTCTGCAATTCTGTGAAAGCCATCAAATATGTTTGCAAATACATCAACAAAGGGTCTGACATGGCCGTGTTTGCCTTACAAAAAGAGGGGCAAAGTGTGGATGAAGTTCAACTTTTTGTCAAAGGAAGATACATCAGCACCAATGAGGCCATTTGGAGAATTCTTGGCTCCCCCATCCATGAGCGTTCCCCCACAGTGGTCCATTTGGCAGTTCACCTCGAAAATGGTCAACGCATCTACATCACCGAAGGAAATGCCCAAGAACAGGCCCTGGCTCCACAAGATACAACCCTGATGGCGTTTTTTGTTTCGTGCCAAAGTGACCCATTTGCTGCCAACCTGCTCTACCATAAAGTTCCCTCCTACTATACGTGGACTGCTCAAAAGAAATGGAAGCAATGTGCCGGTGACGGTGAATCTGATGCCTTGGGAAGAGTCTACAGAGTTCATCCCAACAATCAGGAGTGCTACTTTCTGCGAATGCTTCTCCATCTTGTGAAAGGGCCAAAATCTTTCCAAGACCTCAAAACAGTGGAAGGAGTTGTTTGTGAAACATACAGGGAAGCTTGCAATCTTCGTGGAATTCTTGAGGATGATCAGCATCTTGATAAAGCTATGACAGAAGCTTCTGTTAGTCAGTCCCCTTCTCAACTCAAATTGCTCTTCTGCATAATTCTTCAAGTTTGCAGCCCATCTAACCCCATGGGACTCTGGGAAAAAATACAAAGACGACATGAGTGAGGACATCCTCCACAGAGCTCAACAAGAAAATCCCAACCTCGAGGTGAACTTTTCTGATGTCATCTTTAACCAGGCCCTCATCCTCCTTGAAGACAAACTTCGCTCCATTGGTGGAAAAGACTTCAACTCTTTCGGACTACCAACACCCTCCAGGGACTACCTGCATGCCCTTGCCCAAGAGATCGTACGTGAAATATCCTATGATGGTTTAGAGCTTCTTAAATTTATTGAGGAGAATGAACCAAAGCTGATGGATGCACAAAGAGAAGCCTACAGGAAAATCTTGGAAGACATTGAGTCTAAAAATGGAGGCATGTTTTTCCTTGATGCACCTGGCGGTACTGGGAAGACCTTTGTTCTCAACCTGCTCCTGGCTAAGGTTCGCCAGAGGCAGAAAATTGCTCTGGCTGTGGCATCGTCAGGGATTGCATCGACTCTGCTTATTGGAGGGAGAACTGCCCATTACACATTCAAGCTTCCATTAGATCTATCCCGACAAGAAAACCCCGTTTGTAATATTTCAAAGGGGACTGCCCTTGCACAAGTCCTGGTTAATTGTGAATTAATAGTGTGGGATGAATGCACCATGTCCCACAAGGGAGCATTTGAGGCTGTCAACACAACTTTGCAGGACTTCCGCAACAATTCCAGGATTATGGGTGGTGTAACTTTTCTCATGGCTGGTGACTTCCGACAAACCTTACCTGTGGTACTTCGAGGGACCAAAGCTGATGAGTTAAATGCCTGCATCAAGTCTTCATTCCTCTGGATGCACGTAATGAAACTGAGACTAACTACAAACATGCGTGTATATCTCCATGGAGACCAAGAGGCAGGAAACTTTGCTGAAGCTCTCCTTGATATTGGAAATGGCAGAATTCTTGCTGACGGCACAGATGGACTTATCACCATGTCTAAAGGCATCCTTTCCACTTCGGAAGAGGAACTGGAGGAAAAAGTGTACCCAAACATGCAACAACACTTTCAAGATGTTGTCTGGCTAGAGGAGAGGGCCATTTTGGCTCCAAAAATGATGCCATTCACAGAATAAATTTTATGTTGTTGCAGAAATTATCTGGAGAGAGCAAGTCCTATAAATCTATTGCTTCTCGTCCGGGTAGTTCTTGTACCACGTCACGCGTCGTGGTTGCACCGTGGGACTTGAATTGAAACAGTGCAGTGTGGAGCTGCTTCCATCGACGCCATTGATCGGATCCGAGAGGCCTACGTCGGGGCCTACGTCGAGGCCCACGTGGGGGCCTACATAGAAGCCTACGTCGAGGCCTACTTCGTGGCCTACGTCGGGGCCTACGTCGAGGCTACTTCGAGGCCTACGTCGGGGCCCACGTGGGGGCCTACGTGGGGGCCTACGTCGGGGCCTACGTCGAGGCCTACATAGAGGCCTACGTCGGGGCCCACGTGGGGGCCTACATAGAGGCCTACGTCGGGGCCTACGTCGAGGCCTACGTGGAGGCCTACATAGAGGCCTACGTCGGGGCCCACGTGGAGGCCTACATAGAGGCCTACGTCGGGGCCCACGTCGAGGCCCACGTGGGGGCCTACATAGAGGCCTACGTCGGGGCCTACGTCGAGGCCCACGTGGAGGCCTACATAGAGGCCTACGTGGAGGCCTACATAGAGGCCTACGTCGGGGCCCACGTCGAGGCCCACGTGGGGGCCTACATAGAAGCCTACGTCGGGGCCTACGTCGAGGCCTACTTCGAGGCCTACGTCGGGGCCTACGTCGAGGCCTACTTCGAGGCCTACGTCGGGGCCCACGTGGGGGCCTACGTGGGGGCCTACGTCGAGGCCTACGTGGAGGGTGCTCGTCAATGGAAGCAGAACAATGAAGCTGATGGGCCAAACATCTCGCCTCTCCACGTCCACATCACGCAACTATTCGGCCTCGGCGCCTCCAGGCCGCACGCCCGCTGCTGCTCTGCTGTAGTACACACAGCTGCGGCTGCTTCGTGTATGACTCCTGCAACTGCAGTTGGGTCGGCTGCAGCTGCTACAGCAGCTACAACAACAACAGCAGCTGCAACAACAACAGCAGCTGCAACAACAATAGCAGCTGCAACAACAACAGCAGCTGCAACAACAACAGCAGCTGCAACAGCAGCTGCAACAACAACATCAGCTGCAACAACAACAGCAGCTGCAACAACAACAGCAGCTGCAACAACAACAGCAGCTGCAACAACAACAGCAGCTACAACAACAACAGCAGCTGCAGCAACAACAACAGCAGCTGCAGCAACAACAACAGCAGCTGCAGCAACAACAACAGCAGCTGCAGCAACAACAACAGCAGCTGCAACAACAACAACAGCAGCTGCAACAACAACAACAGCAGCTGCAACAACAACAACAGCAGCTGCAACAACAACAACAGCAGCTGCAACAACAACAACAGCAGCTGCAACAACAACAGCAGCTGCAACAACAACAGCAGCTGCAACAACAACAGCAGCTGCAACAACAACAGCAGCTGCAACAACAACAGCAGCTGCAACAACAACAGCAGCTGCAACAACAGCAGCTGCAACAACAACAGCAGCTGCAACAACAACAGCAGCTGCAACAACAACAGCAGCTGCAACAACAACAGCAGCTGCAACAACAACAGCAGCTGCAACAACAACAGCAGCTGCAACAACAACAGCAGCTGCAACAACAACAGCAGCTGCAACAACAACAGCAGCTGCAACAACAACAGCAGCTGCAACAACAACAGCAGCAAGATGGCGGCGGCGTGTGCGGCCGTGTGTGCGTTGTGCTGCATGGGTGTGGGCTGTGCGTGAGAGTGGGTGAGGGTGAGCTGCGTGTGAGTGAGCTGTGTGTGTGTTTAAATTTAGTGTTTTAAAGATGTCAATTCACCTGCTGTGTATCTTACTACTGTCCCTCCCGGCCATATCTAGTGCCACACTCAACTCTACAAACGGCTACCCGCGTTACTTCGCGTCAATACTTATTGCTAAATTTGCCACTACACCTGCTAATGAAACAACTTATAGACACTTCTACACTCCATCATTGTATCCTTTTAAACCCTATCTTTGTCCCATTACTTCACCAGCACTCCTTCCAAACTTCATTCTGCTCTTAAAAATAACACCATCTGTGAGCTGCTGCTATTCGTCCAAGGTTCGTCGCTCTTCATCCTTTCACAGAAAATACCTGTGCAAACTATTAATTCTACTTTTCTTATTTCTGGGTGGTATTGAGCTTCATCCTGGCCCAAATGTAAAGAACTCATATAATTCTGTAGATTTTTCTGGCAGAAAAGGTGTTGGTGTTCTACATGTCAACATCAGAGGGCTTTTGATTAAATTAAGTCAACTAAAACTAGAAGTAGCAAATCTTGACCCGGACATATTTTGCCTAACAGAAACATTTCTCACTCCTGCCGTCAATGACTTGCAGATTACGATTGACAACTACAACCTTTTTCGGCTTGACCGAGGATCTAAAGGAGGTGGAATTGCCATCTATGTTCGTAATACTATTGTATGTTCACCAGCTCACTCCTTGTTTAAAAAATGTTGCTTTGAAGGTCTGGCTCTCAGAATAACTCTCCCTAATAATCAACACATATTGGTAGTGTGCTGCTATAGACCGCCTAGTGGTAAGGATGTTGAAGCTGCATCTGCACTGAGAGAGCTTCTTGGGGGCCTCCCTAAAGGTGAAATAGTTTTAGTGGGTGATCTAAATTGGAATTGGTTAAACCCGCCGGCCGTGGCCACAAATTTTGCAGATGAATTTAACCTGTTTCAATTAATAAATGTCCCCACAAGACCCAACCTAAAAAATCCGGGACAGTCATCTCTGCTTGACGTCCTATTGACAAATGCCCCTCACAATTTCGCACTGACTGGTGTTCTAGGTAATAACCTTAGTGATCACTCCTTCATTTTTGGGGTGAGATCATCAGCCAGACACAAAGCCCCCCCTAAATTGGTTGAGAAGCACTCCATGAGACACTTCAGCATACAGGCATTTACTAATGATGTGCTTCACTCGGATATTGACAAGGTCTGTGATATTCCAAACCTGACTACGGCTTGGGAGACCTTCAGGTACACGTTTCTACAAATTCTTAACAAACATGCTCCGTTGGTTAAATTTAAAACTAAAGGCAATCGTCCACCATGGTTTGATCCTTTGATTACAAAACTCATGAAAACTAGAGACAAGGCTTGGGCATGTGCTCAGAAAAGTAATTTGGTTAATGACTGGCTAGAATACAGGATTTTAAGGAATAGATGCGTCAAAAAAATACGGCATGCAAAAAATGACTACTTCTCTTCTACTCTCCTTGAATCTCATGGAAATGCCAGGATTTTCTGGAAAACAATCAAATGTATCGAAAAAGCATCCAAAACAGATCATCTGCCCGTTCAGCTTAACCGAAATGGGGAATATTTTTCAGATCCCCAAAAAATAGTTGACAATTTTAACCTTCATTTTTCTGAAGCTGGTACCCTATTTGATAATCTATTGGGAGTCACCCCTGCTCATGCAAATTCCTACACCCCTATCCAAACATTAAGCGAATTTAGTTTTCAGCCAATCCACGAAAGTAATGTTTTGAAACAACTGTCCTTCCTCAAAGGGTCCTCCTCTACCGGAGCAGATAGTATTCCCGTCTTTGCTCTACTAAGTGTTGGTCACCTAATATACAAACCTATAGCCCATATTTTCAACCTGTCCATCAAAGAAGCATCAGTTCCTCTAGAATGGAAACATTCCTATGTTCGTCCACTTCACAAAGGGGGCCCTAAAGATGATCCAAATAACTACCGACCTATCTCAATTTTGTCCCCGTTGATGAAAATTTTTGAAAAATTATTGAACTACCAAATTATCAGTTTCCTGTCCGCCAACAATCTATTACATCTAAAACAATCTGGGTTCCGAAAAAAATACAGCACCACATCTGCTGCATTAGACTCTATGAATCACATTTACAGTAGCCTTGATAATAAGCAGTACTGCGCCTGTCTTTTTCTTGACTTGTCCAAAGCTTTTGATACAGTAGACCACAACATCCTGCTTAGTAAAATAAGTTGCCTCGGTTTTTCCGAAAACACAGTAAAATGGTTAAAAAATTACCTCTTTTCTCGCACCCAAACTGTATTCACAGATGGTTGGAGGTCAAACAGTGTTAAGATAACAAAAGGGGTTCCACAGGGTTCCATTCTCGGCCCCCTCTTGTTCTCTCTTTATGTAAATGACTTGGGCACTGAACTGGATTATTCCAGGGTAAATCTTTTTGCAGATGACACGGTACTAATTACTGCTGGCCGCTCTCCGGATGACGTGATTGCTAAGCTCCAGAGTGATTTCAACAAACTACAACATCAGCTAGTTGCTCTTAAACTAGTCCTAAATCCTGCCAAAACCAAGGTGCTATGCTTCTCACCAGGACTAAAGCGGGAAGTTATTTTCCCCAAATTACATTCCTTAAATAATGATCAAATAGAGCAAGTTAAGATCTATAAGTATCTTGGGATCATCCTGGATTCAAAACTGAATTTTGAAGATCACATTGATTATATTGGGAAAAAGACAAAAATTAAAATTGGTTTTCTATATCGACACAAGCACTGCTTCCCCCCTATGTTCCGTTTGGAATTGATTAAAGCTACCATACTGCCTCTACTTGATTACTGTGACATTGTTTATAAATCAGCCCCAAGTACTGTACTGAAGAAGCTTGACTCAATGTATCACTCGGCCTTAAGATTTGCATTGAACTGCCCATATAGGACTCACCACTGTGACCTCTACATTGGGTCAAACTTAACATCTCTGAATGTTCGACGGCTTGTGCACCAGATCTTATTTATTCATGATGTACTTGCAAAAGAATCTGCAGATTACCTGCTGGATCTCATCTCTGTTTCAAAGAACAAATTTGACCTAAGGTCTACACTCATTTACCAGCTTAATATTCCCTATTGCCGTACATATACTGGAGGAAGGGCCTTTGCTATTGATGCCCCCAGGGTCTGGAATGCTGTTGCCAATAAATTGAAACTTGAGTCACTACCTATGAGATCTTCACTCAAAACTGCTCTAGAGGAGTTGTACACCCCTAGCTGCCAGTGCTATTCAGTGACCTAAAATAAAATGTTTCGCTCCGGATGATCGCTGCAAAGTATGACCTGTGTTTTGATTTAGTGTGCTGATCTTAAAGGTGGAGTGACTCATGCAGCCAGCTATGGCTGCAGGGTTTTGGTAGTACATGTTGTTTATGCCATTTATTGTGAAAATTCTGTCACAGTTCCTATGATTGCTTTTTCATTGCTTTCATGGCTTTATTTTGGTGATTTCGAAAAGTTTATTGGTTTAGCCATGTTTGTTTGTTGTAGTACAGAGTTAGACTGATGGCCTTAATTTAAGCTGTCTTGTGGTTGTTGTTGTTGTTGTTTGACTTGCATCCCACTGGGATTTTTGCACACAGCGTTGGTGTACGGTGTTTTTTCTGCAATATTTTGCTGTCTTTTCTTGGATTTTCTGTTTGCACTTAGTCACATATTCACTTTAAGATGTTTTTTTGTTCATGTTTTTGTTTTTTGTTTGTTGCGGTTGCACCCGATTCAAGAGCTGAATGGCTCACAGGGCTATACCTAATAAATGAACTTGAACTTGAACTTGACACAGTGTTGGACCATGATCAAATTGTTCACTTATCCAGTTGAATTCTTGAATTCTCTGCAGCTCCCGGGTGTACCACCACACAACTTGCTACTAAAAATTGGGGCACCTGTCTTGCTATTGAGAAACTTGGACCCACCTAGACTATGCAATGGCACAAGGTTAATTGTTAAAGAATAACATTGTAATGTTATCAAAGCTACAATCATTACAGGCAATTCTAAAGGTGAGGACGTCTTTATCCCTCGCATACCTATAATCCCAAATGACACAGTCTTTGAATTTAAGAGGCTTCAATTCCCCATCCAGCTCAGCTTTGCAATGTCCATTAACAAGGCGCAAGGACAATCTTTAAAAGTGGTAGGACTGAATTTGGCAACTCAGTGCTTTTCTCATGGCCAACTTTATGTTGGATGCTCTCGTGTAGGCAGTGAAAAAATATTTACATTACTTTGCACCAGCAGGCAGGACCAGAAATATTGTTTACAAAGAAGCTCTTTGATAGGGGGGTGTTGGTCAGCAAAAAGTGGCAGTTTCACCTGTCGCGATCTTGCAGTCAGCGGTTGTTTGCGGCACCGCCCGTGCGCTGTTGTTCTTTCGCTTCAGATCTTACCTGCCCTACTTCCTTTCTCCCCATTTCCCCCTTTTTCCTATTACAAGTTATATAGTCTGTGTTTTTGTAGTGCCTTACTATAGTACAAATAAATACGTGTTTTTCTACCATTGACCATCTACTTACGACTCATTGGATTCGATAAAAGACAAAGGCTACTACTACATGTTATGTAGTAGTACAGAGTTAACCTGATAGCTTTAATCTAAATTGTTGTATGGTTGTTATTGTTAGACTTGCATTCCACTGAAATTTTTGCGCACAGCGTTGATATACGGTGTTTTTTCAGGAACATTTTGCTGTTTTTTCCTGGATGTTTCTGTCGCGCGTCGCCACTTTAAGATGTTCTTTGTTCATGTTTTTGTTTGTTGTGGTTGCACCTGAGTCAAGAGCCATATAAAAAAGGCACTAAATAAATGTTAACTACAATTAAATACATGTTTCTGTTTGTCTTCTTGCGTATGGCACTTTTGGAAAGCTAAATGTCAATGTTCAGGTCTGCTGGCAACGAAAGGGCTTCAGGAGAGAGCTTATGCAAGTCCTGTTATTCCTACATTGAAGAGACGGAGATCACACTGGCTTATTATGTGGTCCATCATTTGGGTTCACAGTTCCATTGATTATTTAGTATTACAGTTTTTATTCTCCTAAACACATTAAATTCATACGCAAATACTTTTTACGTACATTAAACTTTTTGTATTTGTGTATGTAATATATGTACTACCACACTCGGTATGTACTGCTGTCATCACAGCAGGTACCACCACACTCGGTATGTACTGCAGCCATCATAGGTACCAACACAGTATGCATTGCTGTAGTGATAGCAGGTACCACCACAGTCGGTATGCACTTCTGTCATCATAGCAGGTATCATCAGTCAGTATGCACTGCTGTAATCATAGCAGGTACCACCACAGCAGTATGCACTGCTGTAATCATAGCAGGTACCACCACAACATGCACTGCTGTAATCATAGCAGGTACCATCACAGCAGTATGCACTGTTGTAATCATAGCAGGTACCAACATAGTATCCACTGCTGTAATCATAGCAGGTACCACCACAGCAGTATGCACTGCTGAAATGGTATACACTGCTGTTATCATAGCAGGTGCCAACATAGTATCAACTGCTGTAATCATAGCAGGAACCACCACAGTCAGTATGCACTGATGTAATCATAGCAGGTACCACCACAGTCAGTATGCACTGATGTAATCATAGCAGGTACCAGCACAGCATGCACTGCTGTAATCATAGCAGGTACCACCACAGTCATTATGCACTGATGTAATCATAGCAGGTACCACCACATTCAGTATGCACTGCTGTAATTATATCAGGTAAAACCACCGCAGTATGCACTGCTGTAATCAAAGCAGGTACCACCACAACATGCACTGCTGTAATCATAGCAGGTACCATTACAACAGTATGCACTGATGTAATCATAGCAGGAACCACCATAGCAGTATGCACTGCTATAATGGTATACACAGCTGTGATCATAGCAGGTACCACCACAGCAGTATGCAGTGCTGTAATCATAGCCGGTACCACCACAACATACACTGCTGTATTCATAGCAGGTACCACCACAATCAGTATCCACTGCTGTAATCATAGCAGGTACCACCACAGCAGTATGCAGTGCTGTAATCATAGCAGGTACCAACTCAACATGCACTGCTGTAATCATAGCAGGTACCAACACAGTATGCACTGCTGTAGTCATAGCAGGTACCACCACAGTCAGTATGCACTGCTGTAATCATAGCAGGTACCACCACAGCATGCACTACTGTCATCATAGCAGGTACTACCACAGTCAGTATGCACTGATGTAATCATAGCAGTTACCACCACAGTCAGTATGCACTGCTGAAATCATAGCAGGAACCACCACAGCATGCACTGCTGTAATCATAGCAGGTACCACCACAATCAGTATCCACTGCTGTAATCATAGCAGGTACCACCACAGCAGTATGCAGTGCTGTAATCATAGCAGGTACCAACTCAACATGCACTGCTGTAATCATAGCAGGTACCAACACAGTATGCACTGCTGTAGTCATAGCAGGTACCACCACAGTCAGTATGCACTGCTGTAATCATAGCAGGTACCACCACAGCATGCACTACTGTCATCATAGCAGGTACTACCACAGTCAGTATGCACTGATGTAATCATAGCAGTTACCACCACAGTCAGTATGCACTGCTGAAATCATAGCAGGAACCACCACAGCATGCACTGCTGTAATCATAGCAGGTACCACCAAAGCAGTATGCACTGCTGTAACCATAGCAGGTACCACTACAACATGCACTGCTGTAATCATAGCAGGTACCATCACAGCAGTATGCGCTGCTGTAATGGTATACACTGCTGTGATCATAGCAGGTACTAACACAGTATGCACTGCTGTAATAGTATACACTGCTGTGATCATAGCAGGTACCAACATTGTGTCACTGCTGTAATCATAGCAGGTACCACCACATTCAGTATGCACTGATGTAATCATAGCAGGTACCACCACAGTCAGTATGCACTGCTGTCATCATAGCAGATAAAACCACAGCAGTATGCACTGCTGTAATAATAGCAGGTACCATTACAGCAGTATGCACTGATGCAATCATAGCAGGTACCACCACAGCATGTACTGCTGTAATCATAGCAGGTACCACCGCAGTCAGTATGCACTGCTGTCATCATAGCAGGTAAAACCACAGCAGTATGCACTGCTGTAATCATAGCAGGTAAAACCACAACATGCACTGCTGTAATCATAGCAGCTACCATTACAGCAGTATGCACTGATGCAATCATAGCAGGAACCACCATAGCAGTATGCACTGCTATAATGGTATACACTGCTGTGATCATACCAGGTACCACCACAGCAGTATGCAGTGCTGTAATCATAGCAGGTACCACCACAACATGCACTGCTGTAATCATAGCAGGTACCACAACAGTCAGTATCCACTGCTGTAATCATAGCAGGTACCACCACAGCAGTATACAGTGCTGTGATCATAGCAGGTACCACCTAAACATGCACTGCTGTAATCATAGCAGGTACCATCACAGCAGTATGCACTGCTGTAATGGTATACACTGCTGTGATGATAGCAGGTACCAACACAGTATGCACTGCTGTAATGGTATACACTGCTGTAATCATAGCAGGTACCACCACAGCAGTATACAGTGCTGTGATCATAGCAGGTACCACCTCAACATGCACTGCTGTAATCATAGCAGGTACCATCACAGCAGTATGCACTACTGTAATGGTATACACTGCTGTGATCATAGCAGGTACCAACACAGTATGCACTGCTGTAATGGTATACACTGCTGTGATCATAGCAGGTACCAACACAGTATGCACTGCTGTAGTCATAGCAGGTACCACCACAGTCAGTATGCTCTGCTGTAATCATAGCAGGTGCCACAACAGCATGCACTGCTGTCATCATAGCAGGAACTACCACAGTCAGTATGCACTGATGTAATCATAGCAGGTACCACCACAGTCAGTATGCACTGCTGAAATCATAGCAGGTACCACCACAGTCAGTATGCACTGGGGTAATCATAGCAGGTACCACTACAACATGCACTGATGTAATCATAGCAGGTACCACCACAACATGCACTGCTGTAATCATAGCAGGTACCATTACAGCAGTATGCACTGATGCAATCATAGCAGGAAACACCATAGCAGTATGCACTGCTATAATGGTATACACTGCTGTGATCATAACAGGTACCACCACAGCAGTATGCAGTGCTGTGATCATAGCAGGTACCACATAAACATGCACTGCTGTAATCATAGCAGGTACCATCACAGCAGTATGCACTGCTGTAATGGTATACACTGCTGTGATGATAGCAGGTACCAACACAGTATGCACTGCTGTAGTCATAGCAGGTACCACCACAGTCAGTATGCTCTGCTGTAATCATAGCAGGTTCCACCACTGCATGCACTGCTGTCATCATAGCATGTACTACCACAGTCAGTATGCACTTTTGTAATCATAGCAGGTACCACCACAGTCAGTATGCACTGCTGTAATCATAGCAGGTACCACCACAGTCAGTATCCACTGCTGAAATCATAGCAGGTACCACCACAGTCAGTATGCACTGGGGTAATCATAGCAGGTACCACTACAACATGCACTGCTGTAATCATAGCAGGTACCAACATTGTATCCACTGCTGTAATCATAGCAGGTACCACCACAGTCAGTATGCACTGATGTAATCATAGCAGGTACCACCACAATATGCACTGCTGTAATTATAGCAGGTACCATCACAGCAGTATGCACTGCTGTAATGGTATGCACTGCTGTGATGATAGCAGGTACCAACACAGTATGCACTGCTGTAATGGTATACACTGCTGTGATCATAGCAAGTACCAACACAGTATGCACTGCAGTAGTCATAGCAGGTACCACCACAGTCAGTATGCACTGCTGTAATCATAGCAGGTGCCACCACAGCATGCACTGCTGTCATCATAGCAGGTACTACCACAGTCAGTATGCAGTGCTGTGATCATAGCAGGTACCACATAAACATGCACTGCTGTAATCATAGCAGGTACCATCACAGCAGTATGCACTGCTGTAATGGTATACACTGCTGTGATGATAGCAGGTACCAACACAGTATGCACTGCTGTAGTCATAGCAGGTACCACCACAGTCAGTATGCTCTGCTGTAATCATAGCAGGTTCCACCACTGCATGCACTGCTGTCATCATAGCATGTACTACCACAGTCAGTATGCACTTTTGTAATCATAGCAGGTACCACCACAGTCAGTATGCACTGCTGTAATCATAGCAGGTACCACCACAGTCAGTATCCACTGCTGAAATCATAGCAGGTACCACCACAGTCAGTATGCACTGGGGTAATCATAGCAGGTACCACTACAACATGCACTGCTGTAATCATAGCAGGTACCAACATTGTATCCACTGCTGTAATCATAGCAGGTACCACCACAGTCAGTATGCACTGATGTAATCATAGCAGGTACCACCACAATATGCACTGCTGTAATTATAGCAGGTACCATCACAGCAGTATGCACTGCTGTAATGGTATGCACTGCTGTGATGATAGCAGGTACCAACACAGTATGCACTGCTGTAATGGTATACACTGCTGTGATCATAGCAAGTACCAACACAGTATGCACTGCAGTAGTCATAGCAGGTACCACCACAGTCAGTATGCACTGCTGTAATCATAGCAGGTGCCACCACAGCATGCACTGCTGTCATCATAGCAGGTACTACCACAGTCAGTATGCACTGATGTAAGCATAGCAGGTACCACCACAGTCAGTATGCACTGCTGTAATCATAGCAGGTACAACCACAGTCAGTATCCACTGCTGAAATCATAGCAGGTACCACCACAGTCAGTATGCACTGATGTAATCATAGCAGGTACCACCACAATATGCACTGCTGTAATTATAGCAGGTACCATCACAGCAGTATGCACTGCTGCAATGGTATGCACTGCTGTGACCATAGCAGGTACCAACACAGTATGCACTGCTGTAGTCATATCAGGTACCACCACAGTCAGTATGCTCTGCTGTAATAATAGCAGGTGCCACCACAGCATGCACTGCTGTCATCATAGCAGGTACTACCACAGTCAGTATGCACTGATGTAATCATAGCAGGTACCACCACAGTCAGTATGCACTGCTGTAATCATAGCAGGTACCACCACAGTCAGTATCCACTGCTGAAATCATAGCAGGTACCACCACAGTCAGTATGCACTGCTGTAATCATAGCAGGTACCACTACAACATGCACTGCTGTAATCATAGCAGGTACTAACAGTATGTACTGCTGTAATAGTATACACTGCTGTGATCATAGTAGGTACCACCACAGTCAGTATGCACTGATGTAATCATAGCAGGTACCACCACAATATGCACTGCTGTAATTATAGCAGGTACTATCATAGCAGTATGCACTGCTGTAATCATAGCAGGTGCCACCACAGCATGCACTGCTGTCATCATAGCAGGTACTACCACAGTCAGTATGCACTGATGTAATCATAGCAGGTACCACCACAGTCAGTATGCACTGCTGTAATCATAGCAGGTACCACCATAATCAGTATCCACTGCTGTAATCATAGCAGGTACCAACACAGTATGCACTGCTGTAGTCATAGCAGGTACCACCACAGTCAGTATGCACTGCTGTAATCATAGCAGGTACCACCACAGCATGCACTACTGTAATCATAGCAGGTACTACCACAGTCAGTATGCACTGATGTAATCATAGCAGGTACCACCACAGTCAGTATGCACTGCTGAAATCATAGCAGGAACCACCACAGCATGCACTTCTGTAATCATAGCAGGTACCACCACAGCAGTATGCACTGCTGTAATCATAGCAGGTACCACTACAACATGCACTGCAGTAATCATAGCAGGTACCATCACAGCAGTATGCGCTGCTGTAATGGTATACACTGCTGTGATCATAGCAGGTATTAACACAGTATGCACTGCTGTAATAGTATACACCGCTGTGATCATAGCAGGCACCAACATTGTGTCACTGCTGTAATCATAGCAGGTACCATCACAGCAGTATGCGCTGCTGTAATGGTATACACTGCTGTGATCATAGCAGGTACCAACATTGTGTCACTGCTGTAATCATAGCAGGTACCACCACATTCAGTATGCACTGATGTAATCATAGCAGGTACCACCACAGCATGTACTGATGTAATTATAGCAGGTACCACCACAGCATGTACTGCTGTAATCATAGCAGGTACCACCACAGTCAGTATGCACTGCTGTCATCATAGCAGGTAAAACCACAGCAGTATGCACTGCTGTAATCATAGCAGGTACCACCACAGTCAGTATGCACTGCTGTAATCATAGCAGGTACCACTACAACATGCACTGCTGTAATCATAGCAGGTACTAACAGTATGCACTGCTGTAATAGTATACACTGCTGTGATCATAGCAGGTACCACCACAGTCAGTATGCACTGATGTAATCATAGCAGGTACCACCACAATATGCACTGCTGTAATTATAGCAGGTACCATCACAGCAGTATCCACTGCTGTAATCATAGCAGGTGCCACCACAGCATGCACTGCTGTCATCATAGCAGGTACTACCACAGTCAGTATGCACTGATGTAATCATAGCAGGTACCACCACAGTCAGTATGCACTGCTGTAATCATAGCAGGTACCACCATAATCAGTATCCACTGCTGTAATCATAGCAGGTACCAACACAGTATGCACTGCTGTAGTCATAGCAGGTACCACCACAGTCAGTATGCACTGCTGTAATCATAGCAGGTACCACCACAGCATGCACTACTGTAATCATAGCAGGTACTACCACAGTCAGTATGCACTGATGTAATCATAGCAGGTACCACCACAGTCAGTATGCACTGCTGAAATCATAGCAGGAACCACCACAGCATGCACTTCTGTAATCATAGCAGGTACCACCACAGCAGTATGCACTGCTGTAATCATAGCAGGTACCACTACAACATGCACTGCTGTAATCATAGCAGGTACCATCACAGCAGTATGCGCTGCTGTAATGGTATACACTGCTGTGATCATAGCAGGTACTAACACAGTATGCACTGCTGTAATAGTATACACTGCTGTGATCATAGCAGGTACCAACATTGTGTCACTGCTGTAATCATAGCAGGTTCCATCACAGCAGTATGCGCTGCTGTAATGGTATACACTGCTGTGATCAAAGCAGGTACTAACACAGTATGCACTGCTGTAATAGTATACACTGCTGTGATCATAGCAGGTACCAACATTGTGTCACTGCTGTAATCATAGCAGGTACCACCACATTCAGTATGCACTGATGTAATCATAGCAGGTACCACCACAGCATGTACTGATGTAATTATAGCAGGTACCACCACAGCATGTACTGCTGTAATCATAGCAGGTACCACCACAGTCAGTATGCACTGCTGTCATCATAGCAGGTAAAACCACAGCAGTATGCACTGCTGTAATCATAGCAGGTACCATTACAGCAGTATGCACTGATGCAATCATAGCAGGAACCACCATAGCAGTATGCACTGCTATAATGGTATACACTGCTGTGATCATACCAGGTACCACCACAGTAGTATGCAGTGCTGTAATCATAGCAGGTACCACCACAACATGCACTGCTGTAATCATAGCAGGTACCACAACAGTCAGTATCCACTGCTGTAATCATAGCAGGTACCACCACAGTCAGTATCCACTGCTGAAATTATAGCAGGTACCACCACAGTCAGTATGCACTGGGGTAATCATAGCAGGTACCACTACAACATGCACTGCTGTAATCATAGCAGGTACCAACATTGTATCCACTGCTGTAATCATAGCAGGTACCACCACAGTCAGTATGCACTGATGTAATCATAGCAGGTACCACCACAATATGCACTGCTGTAATTATAGCAGGTACCATCACAGCAGTATGCACTGCTGTAATGGTATGCACTGCTGTGATGATAGCAGGTACCAACATAGTATGCACTGCTGTAATGGTATACACTGCTGTGATCATAGCAGGTACCAACACAGTATGCACTGCTGTAGTCATAGCAGGTACCACCACAGTCAGTATGCTCTGCTGTAATCATAGCAGGTGCCACCACAGCATGCACTGCTGTCATCATAGCAGGTACTACCACAGTCAGTATGCACTGATGTAATCATAGCAGGTACCACCACAGTCAGTATGCACTGCTGTAATCATAGCAGGTACCACCACAGTCAGTATCCACTGCTGAAATCATAGCAGGTACCACCACAGTCAGTATGCACTGGCGTAATCATAGCAGGTACCACTATAACATGCACTGATGTAATCATAGCAGGTACCACCACAGCATGTACTGCTGTAATCATAGCAGGTACCACCACAGTCAGTATGCACTGCTGTCATCATAGCAGGTAAAACCACAGCAGTATGCACTGCTGTAATCATAGCAGGTACCACCACAACATGCACTGCTGTAATCATAGCAGGTACCATTACAGCAGTATGCACTGATGCAATCATAGCAGGAACCACCATAGCAGTATGCACTGCTATAATGGTATACACTGCTGTGATCATACCAGGGACCACCACAGCAGTATACAGTGCTGTGATCATAGCAGGTACCACCTAAACATGCACTGCTGTAATCATGCAGGTACCATCACAGCAGTATGCACTGCTGTAATGGTATACACTGCTGTGATGATAGCAGGTACCAACACAGTATGCACTGCTGTAGTCATAGCAGTTACCACCACAGTCAGTTTGCTCTGCTGTAATCATAGCAGGTGCCACCACATCATGCACTGCTGTCATCATAGCAGGTACTACCACAGTCAGTATGCACTGATGTAAGCATAGCAGGTACCACCACAGTCAGTATGCACTGCTGTAATCATAGCAGGTACAACCACAGTCAGTATCCACTGCTGAAATCATAGCAGGTACCACCACAGTCAGTATGCACTGATGTAATCATAGCAGGTACCACCACAATATGCACTGCTGTAATTATAGCAGGTACCATCACAGCAGTATGCACTGCTGCAATGGTATGCACTGCTGTGATCATAGCAGGTACCAACACAGTATGCACTGCTGTAGTCATATCAGGTACCACCACAGTCAGTATGCTCTGCTGTAATCATAGCAGGTGCCACCACAGCATGCACTGCTGTCATCATAGCAGGTACTACCACAGTCAGTATGCACTGATGTAATCATAGCAGGTACCACCACAGTCAATATGCACTGCTGTAATCATAGCAGGTACCACCACAGTCAGTATCCACTGCTGAAATCATAGCAGGTACCACCACAGTCAGTATGCACTGCTGTAATCATAGCAGGTACCACTACAACATGCACTGCTGTAATCATAGCAGGTACTAACAGTATGCACTGCTGTAATAGTATACACTGCTGTGATCATAGCAGGTACCACCACAGTCAGTATGCACTGATGTAATCATAGCATGTACCACCACAATATGCACTGCTGTAATTATAGCAGGTACCATCACAGCAGTATGCACTGCTGTAATCATAGCAGGTGCCACCACAGCATGCACTGCTGTCATCATAGCAGGTACTACCACAGTCAGTATGCACTGATGTAATCATAGCAGGTACCACCACAGTCAGTATGCACTGCTGTAATCATAGCAGGTAACACCATAATCACTATCCACTGCTGTAATCATAGCAGGTACCAACACAGTATGCACTGCTGTAGTCATAGCAGGTACCACCACAGTCAGTATGCACTGCTGTAATCATAGCAGGTACCACCACAGCATGCACTACTGTAATCATAGCAGGTACTACCACAGTCAGTATGCACTGATGTAATCATAGCAGGTACCACCACAGTCAGTATGCACAGCTGAAATCAAAGCAGGAACCACCACAGCATGCACTTCTGTAATCATAGCAGGTACCACCACAGCAGTATGCACTGCTGTAATCATAGCAGGTACCACTACAACATGCACTGCTGTAATCATAGCAGGTACCATCACAGCAGTATGCGCTGCTGTAATGGTATACACTGCTGTGATCATAGCAGGTACTAACACAGTATGCACTGCTGTAATAGTATACACTGCTGTGATCATAGCAGGTACCAACATTGTGTCACTGCTGTAATCATAGCAGGTACCATCACAGCAGTATGCGCTGCTGTAATGGTATACACTGCTGTGATCATAGCAGGTACTAACACAGTATGCACTGCTGTAATAGTATACACTGCTGTGATCATAGCAGGTACCAACATTGTGTCACTGCTGTAATCATAGCAGGTACCACCACATTCAGTATGCACTGATGTAATCATAGCAGGTACCACCACAGCATGTACTGATGTAATTATAGCAGGTACCACCACAGCATGTACTGCTGTAATCATAGCAGGTACCACCACAGTCAGTATGCACTGCTGTCATCATAGCAGGTAAAACCACAGCAGTATGCACTGCTGTAATCATAGCAGGTACCACCACAACATGCACTGCTGTAATCATAGCAGGTACCATTACAGCAGTATGCACTGATGCAATCATAGCAGGAACCACCATAGCAGTATGCACTGCTATAATGGTATACACTGCTGTGATCATACCAGGTACCACCACAGCAGTATGCAGTGCTGTAATCATAGCAGGTACCACCACAACATGCACTGCTGTAATCATAGCAGGTACCACAACAGTCAGTATCCACTGCTGTAATCATAGCAGGTACCACCACAGTCAGTATCCACTGCTGAAATCATAGCAGGTACCACCACAGTCAGTATGCACTGGGGTAATCATAGCAGGTACCACTACAACATGCACTGCTGTAATCATAGCAGGTACCAACATTGTATCCACTGCTGTAATCATAGCAGGTACCACCACAGTCAGTATGCACTGATGTAATCATAGCAGGTACCACCACAATATGCACTGCTGTAATTATAGCAGGTACCATCACAGCAGTATGCACTGCTGTAATGGTATGCACTGCTGTGATGATAGCAGGTACCAACATAGTATGCACTGCTGTAATGGTATACACTGCTGTGATCATAGCAGGTACCAACACAGTATGCACTGCTGTAGTCATAGCAGGTACCACCACAGTCAGTATGCTCTGCTGTAATCATAGCAGGTGCCACCACAGCATGCACTGCTGTCATCATAGCATGTACTACCACAGTCAGTATGCACTGATGTAATCATAGCAGGTACCACCACAGTCAGTATGCACTGCTGTAATCATAGCAGGTACCACCACAGTCAGTATCCACTGCTGAAATCATAGCAGGTACCACCACAGTCAGTATGCACTGGGGTAATCATAGCAGGTACCACTACAACATGCACTGATGTAATCATAGCAGGTACCACCACAGCATGTACTGCTGTAATCATAGCAGGTACCACCACAGTCAGTATGCACTGCTGTCATCATAGCAGGTAAAACCACAGCAGTATGCACTGATGCAATCATAGCAGGAACCACCATAGCAGTATGCACTGCTATAATGGTATACACTGCTGTGATCATACCAGGGACCACCACAGCAGTATACAGTGCTGTGATCATAGCAGGTACCACCTAAACATGCACTGCTGTAATCATAGCAGGTACCATCACAGCAGTATGCACTGCTGTAATGGTATACACTGCTGTGATGATAGCAGGTACCAACACAGTATGCACTGCTGTAGTCATAGCAGGTACCACCACAGTCAGTATGCTCTGCTGTAATCATAGCAGGTGCCACCACAGCATGCACTGCTGTCATCATAGCAGGTACTACCACAGTCAGTATGCACTTATGTAATCATAGCAGGTACCACCACAGTCAGTATACACTGCTGTAATCATAGCAGGTACCACCACAGTCAGTATCCACTGCTGAAATCATTGCAGGTACCACCACAGTCAGTATGCACTGGGGTAATCATAGCAGCTACCACCACAATATGCACTGCAGTAATTATAGCAGGTACCATCACAGCAGTATGCACTGCTGTAATGGTATGCACTGCTGTGATGATAGCAGGTACCAACATAGTATGCACTGCTGTAATGGTATACACTGCTGTGATCATAGCAGGTACCAACACAGTATGCACTGCTGTAGTCATAGCAGGTACCACCACAGTCAGTATGCTCTGCTGTAATCATAGCAGGTGCCACCACAGCATGCACTGCTGTCATCATAGCAGGTACTACCACAGTCAGTATGCACTGATGTAATCATAGCAGGTACCATCACAGTCAGTATCCACTGCTGAAATCATAGCAGGTACCACCACAGTCAGTATGCTCTGCTGTAATCATAGGAGGTGCCACCACAGCATGCAATGATGTCATCATAGCAGGTACAACCACAGTCAGTATGCACTCATGTAATCATAGCAGGTACCACCACAGTCAGTATCCACTGCTGAAATCATAGCAGGTACCACCACAGTCAGTATGCACTGGGGTAATCATAGCAGGTACCACTACAACATGCACTGCTGTAATCATAGCAGGTACCAACATTGTATCCACTGCTGTAATCATAGCAGGTACCACCACAGTCAGTATGCACTGATGTAATCATAGCAGGTACCACAACAATATGCACTGCTGTAATTATAGCAGGTACCATCACAGCAGTATGCACTGCTGTAATGGTATGCACTGCTGTGATGATAGCAGGTACCAACATAGTATGCACTGCTGTAATGGTATACACTGCTGTGATCATAGCAGGTACCAACACAGTATGCACTGCTGTCATCATAGCAGGTACTACCACAGTCAGTATGCACTGATGTAATCATAGCAGGTACCACCACAGTCAGTATGCACTGCTGTCATCATAGCAGGTAAAACCACAGCAGTATGCACTGCTGTAATCATAGCAGGTACCACCACAACATGCACTGCTGTAATCATAGCAGGTACCATTACAGCAGTATGCACTGATGCAATCATAGCAGGAACCACCATAGCAGTATGCACTGCTATAATGGTATACACTGCTGTGATCATACCAGGTACCACCACAGCAGTATGCAGTGCTGTAATCATAGCAGGTACCACCACAACATGCACTGCTGTAATCATAGCAGGTACCACAACAGTCAGTATCCACTGCTGTAATCATAGCAGGTACCACCACAGCAGTATACAGTGCTGTGATCATAGCAGGTACCACCTAAACATGCACTGCTGTAATCATAGCAGGTACCATCACAGCAGTATGCACTGCTGTAATGGTATACACTGCTGTGATGATAGCAGGTACCAACACAGTATGCACTGCTGTAGTCATAGCAGGTACCACCACAGTCAGTATGCTCTGCTGTAATCATAGCAGGTGCCACCACAGCATGCACTGCTCTCATCATAGCAGGTACTACCACAGTCAGTATGCACTGGGGTAATCATAGCAGGTACGACTACAACATGCACTGCTGTAATCATAGCAGGTACCAACATTGTATCCACTGCTGTAATCATAGCAGTTACCACCACAGTCAGTATGCACTGCTGTAATCATAGCAGGTACCACCACAGTCAGTATCCACTGCTGAAATCATAGCAGGTACCACCACAGTCAGTATGCACTGGGGTAATCATAGCAGGTACGACTACAACATGCACTGCTGTAATCATAGCAGGTACCAACATTGTATCCACTGCTGTAATCATAGCAGTTACCACCACAGTCAGTATGCACTGATGTAATCATAGCAGGTACCACCACAATATGCACTGCTGTAATTATAGCAGGTACCATCACAGCAGTATGCACTGCTGTAATGGTATGCACTGCTGTGATGATAGCAGGTACCAACATAGTATGCACTGCTGTAATGGTATACACTGCTGTGATCATAGCAGGTACCAACACAGTATGCACTGCTGTAGTCATAGCAGGTACCACCACAGTCAGTATGCTCTGCTGTAATCATAGCAGGTGCCACCACAGCATGCACTGCTGTCATCATAGCAGGTACTACCACAGTCAGTATGCACTGATGTAATCATAGCAGGTACCACCACAGTCAGTATGCACTGCTGTAATCATAGCAGGTACCACCACAGTCAGTATCCACTGCTGAAATCATAGCAGGTACCACCACAGTCAGTATGCACTGGGGTAATCATAGCAGGTACCACTACAACATGCACTGATGTAATCATAGCAGGTACCACCACAGCATGTACTGCTGTAATCATAGCACGTACCACCACAGTCAGTATGCACTGCTGTCATCATAGCAGGTAAAACCATAGCAGTATGCACTGCTATAATGGTATACACTGCTGTGATCATACCAGGGACCACCACAGCAGTATACAGTGCTGTGATCATAGCAGGTACCACCTAAACATGCACTGCTGTAATCATAGCAGGTACCATCACAGCAGTATGCACTGCTGTAATGGTATACACTGCTGTGATGATAGCAGGTACCAACACAGTATGCACTGCTGTAGTCATAGCAGGTACCACCACAGTCAGTATGCTCTGCTGTAATCATAGCAGGTGCCACCACAGCATGCACTGCTGTCATCATAGCAGGTACTACCACAGTCAGTATGCACTTATGTAATCATAGCAGGTACCACCACAGTCAGTATACACTGCTGTAATCATAGCAGGTACCACCACAGTCAGTATCCACTGCTGAAATCATTGCAGGTACCACCACAGTCAGTATGCACTGGGGTAATCATAGCAGCTACCACCACAATATGCACTGCAGTAATTATAGCAGGTACCATCACAGCAGTATGCACTGCTGTAATGGTATGCACTGCTGTGATGATAGCAGGTACCAACATAGTATGCACTGCTGTAATGGTATACACTGCTGTGATCATAGCAGGTACCAACACAGTATGCACTGCTGTAGTCATAGCAGGTACCACCACAGTCAGTATGCTCTGCTGTAATCATAGCAGGTGCCACCACAGCATGCACTGCTGTCATCATAGCAGGTACTACCACAGTCAGTATGCACTGATGTAATCATAGCAGGTACCATCACAGTCAGTATCCACTGCTGAAATCATAGCAGGTACCACCACAGTCAGTATGCTCTGCTGTAATCATAGGAGGTGCCACCACAGCATGCAATGATGTCATCATAGCAGGTACAACCACAGTCAGTATGCACTCATGTAATCATAGCAGGTACCACCACAGTCAGTATCCACTGCTGAAATCATAGCAGGTACCACCACAGTCAGTATGCACTGGGGTAATCATAGCAGGTACCACTACAACATGCACTGCTGTAATCATAGCAGGTACCAACATTGTATCCACTGCTGTAATCATAGCAGGTACCACCACAGTCAGTATGCACTGATGTAATCATAGCAGGTACCACAACAATATGCACTGCTGTAATTATAGCAGGTACCATCACAGCAGTATGCACTGCTGTAATGGTATGCACTGCTGTGATGATAGCAGGTACCAACATAGTATGCACTGCTGTAATGGTATACACTGCTGTGATCATAGCAGGTACCAACACAGTATGCACTGCTGTCATCATAGCAGGTACTACCACAGTCAGTATGCACTGATGTAATCATAGCAGGTACCACCACAGTCAGTATGCACTGCTGTCATCATAGCAGGTAAAACCACAGCAGTATGCACTGCTGTAATCATAGCAGGTACCACCACAACATGCACTGCTGTAATCATAGCAGGTACCATTACAGCAGTATGCACTGATGCAATCATAGCAGGAACCACCATAGCAGTATGCACTGCTATAATGGTATACACTGCTGTGATCATACCAGGTACCACCACAGCAGTATGCAGTGCTGTAATCATAGCAGGTACCACCACAACATGCACTGCTGTAATCATAGCAGGTACCACAACAGTCAGTATCCACTGCTGTAATCATAGCAGGTACCACCACAGCAGTATACAGTGCTGTGATCATAGCAGGTACCACCTAAACATGCACTGCTGTAATCATAGCAGGTACCATCACAGCAGTATGCACTGCTGTAATGGTATACACTGCTGTGATGATAGCAGGTACCAACACAGTATGCACTGCTGTAGTCATAGCAGGTACCACCACAGTCAGTATGCTCTGCTGTAATCATAGCAGGTGCCACCACAGCATGCACTGCTCTCATCATAGCAGGTACTACCACAGTCAGTATGCACTGGGGTAATCATAGCAGGTACGACTACAACATGCACTGCTGTAATCATAGCAGGTACCAACATTGTATCCACTGCTGTAATCATAGCAGTTACCACCACAGTCAGTATGCACTGCTGTAATCATAGCAGGTACCACCACAGTCAGTATCCACTGCTGAAATCATAGCAGGTACCACCACAGTCAGTATGCACTGGGGTAATCATAGCAGGTACGACTACAACATGCACTGCTGTAATCATAGCAGGTACCAACATTGTATCCACTGCTGTAATCATAGCAGTTACCACCACAGTCAGTATGCACTGATGTAATCATAGCAGGTACCACCACAATATGCACTGCTGTAATTATAGCAGGTACCATCACAGCAGTATGCACTGCTGTAATGGTATGCACTGCTGTGATGATAGCAGGTACCAACATAGTATGCACTGCTGTAATGGTATACACTGCTGTGATCATAGCAGGTACCAACACAGTATGCACTGCTGTAGTCATAGCAGGTACCACCACAGTCAGTATGCTCTGCTGTAATCATAGCAGGTGCCACCACAGCATGCACTGCTGTCATCATAGCAGGTACTACCACAGTCAGTATGCACTGATGTAATCATAGCAGGTACCACCACAGTCAGTATGCACTGCTGTAATCATAGCAGGTACCACCACAGTCAGTATCCACTGCTGAAATCATAGCAGGTACCACCACAGTCAGTATGCACTGGGGTAATCATAGCAGGTACCACTACAACATGCACTGATGTAATCATAGCAGGTACCACCACAGCATGTACTGCTGTAATCATAGCACGTACCACCACAGTCAGTATGCACTGCTGTCATCATAGCAGGTAAAACCACAGCAGTATGCACTGCTGTAATCATAGCAGGTACCACCACAACATGCACTGCTGTAATAATAGCAGGTACCATTACAGCAGTATGCACTGATGCAATCATAGCAGGAACCACCATAGCAGTATGCACTGCTATAATGGTATACACGGCTGTGATCATACCACGTACCACCACAGCAGTATGCAGTGCTGTAATCATAGCAGGTACCACCACAACATGCACTGCTGTAATCATAGCAGGTACCACAACAGTCAGTATCCACTGCTGTAATCATAGCAGGTACCACCACAGCAGTATACAGTGCTGTGATCATAGCAGGTACCACCTAAACATGCACTGCTGAAATCATAGCAGGTACCATCACAGCAGTATGCACTGCTGTAATGGTATACACTGCTGTGATGATAGCAGGTACCAACACAGTATGCACTGCTGTAGTCATAGCAGGTACCACCACAGTCAGTATGCTCTGCTGTAATCATAGCAGGTGCCACCACAGCATGCACTGCTGTCATCATAGCAGGTACTACCACAGTCAGTATGCACTTATGTAATCATAGCAGGTACCACCACAGTCAGTATCCACTGCTGAAATCATAGCAGGTACCACCACAGTCAGTATGCACTGGGGTAATCATAGCAGGTACCACTACAACATGCACTGCTGTAATCATAGCAGGTACCAACATTGTATCCACTGCTGTAATCATAGCAGGTACCACCACAGTCAGTATGCACTGATGTATTCATAGCAGGTACCACCACAATATGCACTGCTGTAATTATAGCAGGTACCATCACAGCAGTATGCACTGCTGTAATGGTATGCACTGCTGTGATGATAGCAGGTACCAACACAGTATGCACTGCTGTAATGGTATACACTGCTGTAGTTATAGCAGGTACCACCACAGTCAGTATGCTCTGCTGTAATCATAGCAGGTGCCACCACAGCATGCACTGCTGTCATCATAGCAGGTACTACCACAGTCAGTATGCACTGATGTAATCATAGCAGGTACCACCACAGTCAGTATGCACTGCTGTAATCATAGCAGGTACCACCACAGTCAGTATCCACTGCTGAAATCATAGCAGGTACCACCACAGTCAGTAAGCACTGGGGTAATCATAGCAGGTACCACTACAACATGCACTGCTGTAATCATAGCAGGTACCAACATTGTATCCACTTCTTGGTTCTTTCGGTAAAGTCACGTAGAAGGGAAGTAATAAAATAATAAAAATAAAACATAACAAAACAATTCTCACGACGTTTCGGCCACAACGCAAGCAGCCGTCCTCAGGCGAAGAATGGACGGCTGCTTGCGTTGTGGCCGAAACGTCGTGAGAATTGTTTTGTTGTGTTTTATTTTTATTATTTTATTACTTCCCTTCTACGTGACTTTACCGAAAGAACCAAGAAGATGAATCCCTGCAGTCACGAAAGCTTTAAATCGAAATTGTATCCACTGCTGTAATCATAGCAGGTACCACCACAGTCAGTATGCACTGCTGTAATCATAGCAGGTACCACCACAATATGCACTGCTGTAATTATAGCAGGTACCATCACAGCAGTATGCACTGCTGTAATGGTATGCACTGCTGTGATGATAGCAGGTACTAACACAGTATGCACTGCTGTAATGGTATACACTGCTGTGATCAAAGCAGGTACCAACACAGTATGCACTGCTGTAGTCATATCAGGTACCACCACAGTCAGTATGCTCTGCTGTAATCATAGCAGGTGCCACCACAGCATGCACTGCTGTAATCATAGCAGGTATCACCACAGTCAGTATCCACTGCTGAAATCATAGCAGGTACCACCACAGTCAGTATGCACTGCTGTAATCATAGCAGGTACCACTACAACATGCACTGCTGTAATCATAGCAAGTACTAACAGTATGCACTGCTGTAATAGTATACACTGCTGTGATCATAGCAGGTACCACCACAGTCAGTATGCACTGATGTAATCATAGCAGGTACCACCACAATATGCACTTCTGTAATTATAGCAGGTACCATCACAGCAGTATGCACTGCTGTATTCATAGCAGGTGCCACCACAGCATGCACTGCTGTCATCATAGCAGGTACTGCCACAGTCAGTATGCACTGATGTAATCATAGCAGGTACCACCACAGTCAGTATGCACTGCTGTAATCATAGCAGGTACCACCACAGTCAGTATGCACTGATGTAATCATAGCAGGTACCACCACAATATGCACTGCTGTAATTATAGCAGGTACCATCACAGCAGTATGCACTGCTGTAATCATAGCAGGTACCAACATAGTATCCGCTGCTGTAATCATAGCAGGTACCACCACAGTCAGTATGCAGTGATGTAATCATAGCAGGTACCACCACAACATGCACTGCTGTAAATGTAGTATTGTAAATTACAGCGGGAGACCACTTGACGGGTAGCACACTTTATTAACTCTTCTCTTGGGCACAATGACACGTGTGGACAACTACAGCTCTTCCTTAGCCACAATAACACGTGTGGACACTACAGCTCTTCCTTAGCCACAATAACACGTGTGGACACTACAGCTCTCGCTACGCGTTCCACCTGGCTACACACACACGGGCTCTCCAGCCCCGTAGCTCCCAGGCGAACCTACAGACCCACCCCAGCTTGGGTATGGGTCACGACCCTTGGGTCCCGTGGCCCGGCCCTCACACAGACGTCCGGCCTCGGGTCCCAAGGTCCCGCCTCTGAGCCGCACAGGGTCCCAGCCCTTACAAGGACAGCGGGACTAGGGGTCTCAGGGCCCTTCCTCTTCCTTCTCCGTCTTCTGTCTTCACTGGTCACCAACTCCCCGAGCGCCCGCGCGCACCGCCTTATATAGCCCTCCGCTCCCGAGGAGACAGAGTCTATGCGGACCGCGATGTGAGCACCCACTAGTCGACCAATCACGACGCGCTGTTCCTACGATCCGTTTTCCCCAGCGCGTGTTACCACCACACAACCAATCGCCCCGCGCTGCCACACGACCACTCCCCGTCAGCGCGCGTCACCAACACACAGCTAATCACCACCACATAACCCATGACCCCGCGCTGCCCTATGATCCCTCACCGTCAGCGCGTGTCAGCGACACACAGCCAATCACCACGCGCTGCCACACGATCCCTACTGTCAGCGCGTATCACCACTACATCACCCCCTCCCACATAGCTCGCAGCCGGCCCGGCTGCCAAAAACCAAAAAAAAACCCCACTCACCAAGTGTGCCCCGTAACATTAACCACAATGCAACACAGCAACACAACACAACAACACAACACCTGAACGTTAACTAGTAACAAGAACGAACTATGTACAAACCGACGAGTAACCGAATAAAAGTTATTTCAAAAAGACCGACGAATCCGGTGTCTCCTCGGCTCCCGATCCCCCTCCCGCTTGCTCCTCGAACGGAACGATAGAGCGGTCGAACGGACGGGGAACGCCGTGACGAGACGATCCGGGCGACTCGTCCCGCACCTCCACCTCATTTATTGGGTCAGGAAAAGTTGCGCGATCTAGCGCGAGTCCGCCTGGCCGGTCCGTCGTACGGGACAGGACGCTGTCGACCGGCCGGTGGCTCCGGCAGCCCAGGAAGGCACGGATCGGGCCTGGAAGAACCGTCCGTGCCGCGGGGATCCGGTCGCCGGTCGTCGGCAGCTGTCAGTTCCGAGACACCTGGGAGCGGATCAGGCGAAAACATGTGAGGATCAGGCGGAGACATTTCCCTCCCCGGGTCGTCGGTCACATCACATGCTCGGTCCTCCCGACACAAAGGAAGGCCATATGGTGGCGAGAACGGTTTCAGCCGAGAGGGGTGAACGTACCAACGCCGCTTTCCCCATTTTATCTGCACACACTGGGGGTGTGCAACCCGCACGACCTCCACGGGTCCCCGCCATGGCCTCAATAATTTAGGCGACGTAGCCAAAGGTGCATGAGGGCAATGCAGCCAGGCCCTATCGCCCGGTTTCCAATCGTGCACGGACACCCTCCGTGCACGCAAGCGCTCGTTGGCAATTTGGCGAGACCTCGAATTAAGCCGTGCGGCCTCCCGTGCCTCGGCCAGTTTTGCAATGTTAAATTTAATATGGTCGGCCAACTTGGAATTAGGCCGTGGCACGGAACGTCCCAGCTGAGTTTCCATGGGCGGATCGGCCTCCCGACCGTACATCAGATAAAATGGGGAAAATCCCGTTGCTGCATGGGGGGCCATTCTGTACGCGGCGAGGATCCCCGGGACCTGCAAGTCCCAGTCAACCTGTGCCTCACACACCTGCTGGCACAACATGGAAGTTAAAGTTCTGTGGAGCCGCTCCACCATTACGTCAGTCTGTGGGTGGTACGGGGATGTACGCACCTTTTTTGTACCCAACAGGTCGCACACCTCCTGCAGTAATTTGCTCGAAAAATTCTTTCCCTGGTCGGTCAGCAAGCGTTCGGGAGCCCCCTTGTCCAAGACGTAGCCTTGGACAAAGGCGTCTGCTACGGCCGCCGCCGACTGGTTGGCGAGTGGCCACGCCATAGGCCATCGGGTAAAGTATTCCACACCAACCAACAGGTACTTGTTACCCCTAGGCGTGACAGGAAAAGGCCCCAAAATATCCAGCGCGACGAGCTCGTTAGTGCGCGAGACCTGAATGGACTGCAGCGGTGGATTCGGCGCAACGGCCGGTGGTTTCCGCTTGGCGCAATCCACACACCCCTTCAGTATATTGACCACGTCGCTCCCCATCCCCGGCCAATAATAGTCACGCTGGAGCAAAGCGAGCATTTTGTTTACACCCAAATGCAAGAGGCGCTCGTGTGCGGCCAGAACGACTTTGCCCCGCATAGCGGAAGGCACGACGAGTGCGTGCCGCCGGGACATATTGTCCCATCTCATCAGCAGGCCCTGCTTGAGCAGCCAGGAGCCAGCTTGCTTTCGACCCTCCTCGGGACCCCCCGCCCTGCGACGCAACGCGAGCAGGGAGCTGTCAGCCATCTGGAGTCGGCCCCACTCAACGAGAGACAGTGAGAGCAGCAAGTCCCCGCCCGCAGGGGTAGCGGGAACGTCAACCATCGGCGCATTCGTGGCCGCGACCAACTCACTCTCAGGTACCGCACCCGGCGGTTTACAGCGCGCCGACCCCGTCAAGCACGCACATTCGGGACGAGGTGACAACCGCGACAGGGCATCCGCGTTGGTGTGGCGCAACCCCTTACGGTAAGTGGTCGTAAATTGATAGTCCTGGAGGACTTCCAACCACCGTGACAATTGGCCTGAGGGTTGGGCGACCCTCAATGAATACTGAAGCGCCGCGTGGTCCGTCCGGACCGTAAAATGACGGCCATAGAGATAAGGTCTAAATTGCTGCACAAAAAAGACAATAGCCAGCAACTCGCGACGGGTGACGCAGTAGCGCTGTTCCGCAGGCGACAAAACCCTGCTACCATAAGCGACCACCCGTTCAACACCCCCAACGACCTGTGAAAGAACCCCCCCAATGCCCGTGTTGCTAGCATCAGTATCCAGCAAGAAGGGACTCGTAAAATCAGGGTAACGTAAGGGCGGGGCACCCACCAAGGCGTCCCAGAGGGAGCAAAACGCGGCCTCCTCCTCTGGCCCCCATCGAAACCTGACTCCTTTGGCTGTTAGAGCGTGCAAGGGTTTGGCAATGGTGGCGAAATGCTCAACGAATCGGCGGTAGTAGGAAGCAAACCCAATGAAGCTGCGGACCTCAGAAACCGACGTGGGCGTCGGCCATGAACTGACACAGTTCGTCTTCGCGGGATCGGTGGAGATCCCCGAAGAATCGACAATGTGGCCCAGGTACCTTACGGATTTCCACAAAAGGTGGCATTTCGCCGGTTTAAACTTCAACTTAGCCGATCGCATCCGCGAGAACACCCCTCTCAATCGCTGGAGGTGTTCCTCAAAAGTTTTACTGAAAACAATTACATCGTCGAGGTAAATTAAGCAAGTATCCCATTGCAACCCCGACAAAACCAATTCCATGAGGTGCTGAAATGTCGCGGGAGCGGAATGGAGCCCCATGGGCAAGCGGTTGAACTGGAACAGGCCCCCTGGGGTCCGGAATGCGGTCTTAGGTATAGACTCATCGTCGAGTGGCAACTGCCAGAATCCCGACACTAAGTCAAGCGTAGAAAAATACCGTGCCCCGGACAATGCGTCCAGGGACTCATCCATCCTAGGGAGCGGATATGCATCAGCCACAGAGATTTTATTAAGGCGACGGAAATCTACACAAAAACGCAAGGAGCCGTCTTGCTTCTTAACCAGCACAATAGGTGCTCCCCACGGACTGGATGAGGGCGAAATGATGTCGGCCGTCAGCATGTCATTGACAGCCGATTGAACGTGTTCCTTCTCCGCAGGACTCAGCCGGAAGGGATTCTGCCGGACTGGTGCCGCATCACCTGTTTCAATGTGGTGGCGTAACAGGTCCGTGCACCCAATATCATATTTGTGCTTGCTGAACACATCGGAGAATTCGATAAGCAGAGCACGCAGCGCACCCAATTGCACGCTTGACAAATCAGTGGAGTCCGCACACAGCGAATCGACCCATCCAAGGTCATCACCCGGTAGAATTTTCTGCGCCGGGACGGGATCAACATGTGCAATAAGGCGCTCCTCCGCAGGGACCCGTGACGCATGAGCAAGCACGGTGCCCTGCGGAATAACGGCCGGCCGCGAACCAGCGTTTAAAACCATAACGAACGGGTCCTCGTCAGCCCGAACCAACGTTTGAGCCGCCGCCAAATCCAGACCGCTGACAGCTCTATTCGATGGACCCAAAAGCACGCCTTGTCCCGCAGTCTCTGCACCCAATGGCTTCCGCAACCGGAGGGGTATCAACTTCTGCGAACCCGGGGGCACGTGCACCATCTGCGTCGCTAGCGCTTGGATCGTTGCGCACGCCGTCCGTATTTCAGTAGGATTAGACAAAAACGAAATACGGCGACCCGATGGCAGCTCAATACAACGTTGATCCACGAGAATTTTAATGGGCATCTTAGCCAAAAAATCTGTGCCCAACAGACAAGGAACCGCTAGGGAAGAGGAGACGAAAACAGGTCCCGCCAATTTAATATCCCCTATGCAAATGGTCGCCCGAATCTGACCGATAATACCCAATGAGCCCCCATTTGCAGCGTAAAATGGCACGTCCACCGGAAGCAGAGGTCGACATTGGATGGGGAGAATGTTATAAATGAGGTCGGAAATTATAGTCGCCGACGCTCCCGTGTCCACCAACACCCTGACCTCGACCCCGTCTATGAATCCCGTAACGACCGAGGAACCCGCCGACGCAGCCACTATTCTGTGGCCCAACTCAGACCATTTAACGTCCCCCCGGCCCCGTACGAATCCCCCTCTCCGAACCGAATCCCCGACCCCCAATCGGCCATCCTCCGCCGCAAAGCGACGGCCCATGTGTGTCGTGTATGTAGGCCGAGCATGTGAAGTGCCGCGACTTGCCGGGGGTAGTTGGGACGACTTGGGGCCTTGGTCGTCATCCAGCCGAGATCCCGTGGCACGCTGACGTGGAGCGCGGCACCCAGACGCCACGTGGCCCCGAAGGCCGCAGTTGTAGCACGTGACGAGGAACGTCGGAGGTCTCGGTTGCTCCAGCTTGCGGGCCGATCGCAGAGGCGAACGATCCCCCGACCTCCAATCCCCCGATCGTGCTGCAGCGAACGCCACCTCCCGTGGGTGAACGACCTGGGCCTCGGTGACCACCGTGGCTGGAGCTGAGACCGCGGCAGCAGTGCAGACGACCACCTGTTTCCGCTTCAGGACCTCGTGCGCCTGGATACTCGTTGCGACATGCAACGAACATATGTCGACTTCGTCGGCTGTGTTGATGGGGACCCCCAGGTCATGCGCCAACTTCAGCAGTTGTTCCAAAACCATAGCGTCCTGCCCCTCCTCGTCCATACGAGGGAACGCGGCGTCCGCGAGGGCCAACAACGCCGTGCGGTAGGCGAGTGCGGTCTCCGTGTCCGCCTTCCGTCGTTCGTAAAATTGGTGGCGGCAGGCCGATGGTGGGCCGTACACCTTGGCCATAAGGCCCAGCACAGCCTTGAGCGTGGAGCGGGCCGATCTCGGTGCTGCCCCCAAGGCCACGAGCGCGTCGTCGTCCAACATGGCAGGCAGAGCCCGCAGCGCCGTAGCGTCGGACCAGGCCGACATCTCTTGATGGGCGAGGAATCTTCGCTGGAATGCGCCCCAGTCACCCCCTTCCGCTTTGAAGGCTGTCAACGCGGGAAGACGCTGCTGGAAAATAATATCGTCCTCCGCCTCGTGACTCTCCCGCGCCACCCCGTCGACATGCAAAATGGCGACCCCTGTGGCGGGTGGCTGATGGCGGCCCGTAGCGCGCGATGATGACGCGAGCGGCAGAGATTGGAGGACCCCCGCCACGTGTTGCTCGCAGTTACCGCCAAAAGATGGCCGCTCAGCAGAAATGGCGGGAATTTCAAAGTCATTTTGGCGGGAATCAGCAACGCGAGCCCTTTCAATGTCCGTCGACGTTCTCGCTCCTCCAGACGCGGTGATCTCCGCTAGGATGGACGCCGCGGCGAGTAGTAGTTCTGCCAGGCGGGAGTGCGCGTCGCGGAGTCCAGCATCAGCCCCCAGTCGCTCGTTGGGCGCCCATGAGGGTTCCTGTGGCGCCGGCATCTACTCCTCTTCTCCCCCTGATGCCTGCTGGCCCGAGTCGTCGTGGTTTTCCTCCCGGTCACGCTCGTGAGTCCGATGAGTCTTCCTGGTATCCATGGCAGGAAGACTGTTTCACTCCTGACGCCAGTTGTAGTATTGTAAATTACAGTGGGAGACCACTTGACGGGTAGCACACTTTATTAACTCTTCTCTTGGGCACAATGACACGTGTGGACAACTACAGCTCTTCCTTAGCCACAATAACACGTGTGGACACTACAGCTCTTCCTTAGCCACAATAACACGTGTGGACACTATAGCTCTCGCTACGCGTTCCACCTGGCTACACACACACGGGCTCTCCAGCCCCGTAGCTCCCAGGGGAACCTACAGACCCACCCCAGCTTGGGTATGGGTCACGACCCTTGGGTCCCGTGGCCCGGCCCTCACACAGACGTCCGGCCTCGGGTCCCAAGGTCCCGCCTCTGAGCCGCACAGGGTCCCAGCCCTTACAAGGACAGCGGGACTAGGGGTCTCAGGGCCCTACCTCTTCCTTCTCCGTCTTCTGTCTTCACTGGTCACCAACTCCCCGAGCGCCCGCGCGCACCGCCTTATATAGCCCTCCGCTCCCGAGGAGACGGAGTCTATGCGGACCGCGATGTGAGCACCCACTTGTCGACCAATCACGACGCGCTGTTCCTACGATCCGTTTTCCCCAGCGCGTGTTACCACTACACAACCAATCGCCCCGCGCTGCCACACGACCACTCCACGTCAGCGCACGTCACCAACACACAGCCAATCACCACCACATAACCCATGACCCCGCGCTGCCCTATGATCCCTCACCGTCAGCGCGCGTCACCGACACAGCCAATCACCACGCGCTGCCACACGATCCCTACTGTCAGCGCGTATCACCACTACATAAACATAGCAGGTACCATCACAGCAGTATGCACTGCTGTAATCATAGCAGGTACCACCACAGCAGTATGCACTGCTATAATGGTATACACTGCTGTGATCATAGCAGGTACCAACACAGTATGCACTGCTGTAGTCTTAGCAGGTAACACCATAGTTATTATGCACTGATGTAATCATAGCAGGTACCGCCACAGTCAGTATCCACTGCTGAAATCATAGAAGGGACCACCACAGCATGCACTGCTGTAATCATTGCAGGTACCACCACATCAGTATGCACTGCTGTAATCATAGCAGGTACCACTACAACATGCACTGATGTAATCATAGCAGGTACCACCACAGCAGTATGCACTGCTGTAATCATAGCAGGTACCACCACAACATGCACTGTAGTAATCATAGCAGGTACCATCACAGCAGTATGCACTGTTGCAATCATAGCAGGTACCAACATAGTATCCACTGCTGTAATCATAGCAGGTACCACCACAGTCAGTATGCACTGATGTAATCATAGCAGGTACCACCACAGCAGTATGCACTGCTGAAATGGTATACACTGCTGTTATCATAGCAGGTACCAACATAGTATCCACTGCTGTAATCATAGCAGGTACCACCACAGTCAGTATGCACTGATGTAATCATAGCAGGTACCACCACAGTCAGTATGCACTGATGTAATCATAGCAGGTACCACCACAGCATGCAATGCTGTAATCATAGCAGGTACCACCACAGTCAGTATGCACTGATGTAATCATAGCAGGTACCACCACAGTCAGTATGCACTGCTGTAATCATAGCAGGTTAAACCACCGCAGTATGCACTGCTGTAATCAAAGCAGGTACCACCACAACATGCACTGCTGTAATCATAGCAGGTATCATTACAGCAGTGAAATAAAAGACTTGACCACGATGTCTGGCACAGTGTCCTTTATTTGGTTCGTACTATATTTCCCACACGGCTGTCTCCTATTTGTTCAGCCCCCACAGTGCTGACTCCGATATCGCTCCAGTCCCCACCAGCAGCCCCTCTGTTGGCCTGTGTCGCTCTCGTAGCACCCACAGCAGCTCCGCCGCTGTTACTCTCTCACAGCCCCCCCTGGCTGTAACCGCTGCAGCTCTTCTCTCTCTTGGTCACTCCGCAGCTCTGACAGCCTCGTGCTGTCTCTCTCTTCGTAGCTCCTGCAACTCTCTGCAGCCACACCGCTGCCTCTAACACACAGCCTTCCTGGCTGTACTCTCTGCAGCTTCACACCACCCCGTAGCTCCCTACTGTTCCCTGGGGTTGGCTCCCGCTGGCCGACGGTGCCCCCCTCCTCTCGTTCTCCCGCGTGGCCTCACCCTTTTCCATTCACAACCCGACTGCCAACTCCTTCCGGTTTACCCGCTTAAGGACCCGAACTTTCCTCCCACGTCACATGACTCCACCTCCCCGTGACGTCACATCCGGAAGGTCGCTTACGCCCGCATTACAGCAGTATGCACTGATGTAATCATAGCAGGAACCACCATAGCAGTATGCACTGCTATAATGGTATACACAGCTGTGATCATAGCAGGTACCACCTCAACATGCACTGCTGTAATCTTAGCAGGTACCATCACAGCAGTATGCACTGCTGTAATGGTATACACTGCTGTGATCATAGCAGGTACCAACACAGTATGCACTGCTGTAGTTATAGCAGGTACCACCACAGTCAGTATGCACTGCTGTAATCATAGCAGGTACCACCACAGCATGCACTACTGCCATCATAGCAGGTACTACCACAGTCAGTATGCACTGATGTAATCATAGCAGGTACCACCACAGTCAGTATGCACTGCTGTAATCATAGCAGGTACCACCACAGCAGTATGTACTGCTATAATCATAGCAGGTACCACTACAACATGCACTCCTGTAATCATAGCAGGTACCATCACAGCAGTATGCGCTGCTGTAATGGTATACACTGCTGTGATCATAGCAGGTACTAACACAGTATGGACTGCTGTAATAGTGTAATGCGGGCGTAAGCGACCTTCCGGATGTGACGTCACGGGGGGTGGAGCCATGTGACGTGGGTGGAAGGTTCGGGTCCTTAAGCGGGTAAACCGGAAGGGGAAGTCAGTCGGGGTGTGAGCGGAAAAGAGTGAGGCCATGCGGGCGAGTGAGAAGAGGGGGGGCACCGACGGCCATCGGGAGCCAACCCCGAAGACAGGAGGAAGCTACGGAGTGGTGTGCAGCTGCGGAGAAGACAGCCAGAAGGGCTGCGTGTTAGAGGCAGCGGTGTGGCTGCCAGGTGTGGCGTGAGAGAAGAGGGAGAGACAGCACGAGGCTGTCAGAGCTGCAGAGAGAACGAAGGAGAGAGGAGTTGCAGCGAGTACAGCCAAGGGGGGCTGTGTGAGAGTAACAGCAGCGGGGCTGCTGTTGTGGACCGGGCCGACATCGGAGTCAGCACCGTGGAGAAGCTACAGAGTAGAGACAGCCGTGTGGGAATACAGTACGAACCGAATAAAGGACACTGAGCCAGACATCGTGGTCCAGTCGTTTATTACACTGGTGTCAGAAGTGCAACGGCATGTCGAAACAAGTGAGGAAGAAAGTTAATCCGGCGCCTGCATCGGCTTCTTCGTCTGACGACGACGAACTCCCTCCAACCACGGATTCTGCTGGGGTGGTGGAGGAGAGCCCTGCTGAGGCGAGCACGGGGACGGGAGTGGAGGATGTCGGCGCGGTGGCGGGTCCGTCGACATCATCGGATGCTGATCAAAGATGGCAAGAGATGGCGGTACAACTGGAGGCACTAAAGGACGTCTTGACGCATTTATGCCATCTCGTCGCGCCAGGGACGATGGAGGACGCAGTTGGTGCTCCGCGGGCCGCCACGTTGCCTGCCCTGCCGCCGCCATTGGCCATGCGGCAAGAAGCCGCCATTTTGCGCGCTCCGCGGCGCCAAACCGCCATCTTGGCCACGCCGCGGGCCGACGCCATTTTGAATTTGCCACCACAACCACCACCATTGGAAGACGGCGAGAAGAGGAGTCGGAGTCGCCATCTTACCACAGTTAAAGAATTTTCCGTCGGTGGGGACTGGAGCGCTTTCGCCTGCCGCTTCTTGGCGGCGGTACGCACAGCAAGATGGACCGATGCTGAGGCTTTGGAGGTGTTGCCGACTCTCCTGGACGACGAATCTGTCCGATTTTTCCGTTCCATAACGACCGATAAGAAGGCAACTTTACGTGGTGTTTTTCAAGAAATGGCCGACGCTTATGAGCCACCAGATGATGCGCATCGGCGATTCGCTCAACGACAACGAGCACCAGAGGAGTCGCCCGTGGCGTTCAGGGGTGCGGTGCTGGAGCTGGCCATGGCAGCTTATCCTGAGACGCCACAGGACCTGCTCGAGCCTCTCATATTAGGGAAAATGTTGGAGCTGTCTCGGGATCTAGGGATCCCCATGCCTGTGTGTGGGCATGAGAAACTAACTTCCCGGACGGCTGCTAAGTGTCTCGATGCGCAATTCAATCTCCGTCGCTGGAAACAAGCGACGGCGTGGACGGGGAGGCCCGTCAAAGAAGGGGATGCGCTGGGGTGGAACCCTGCGCAGGCTGTCTACGTTCCGGATGACCGGGGCCCTCAACAGCTGACGGCCGCCTCCGCTCCATGGACGAGACGCGGCGGGCCGAGGCCGCGCGCTGCGCTACCGGATCGGGGCCTTCGGGAGGCAAGGCCTGCGCTTCGGCGCAACGATGCCGAATGTTTCCACTGCGGGCGTAGGGGCCACTACGCCAGAGACTGCTGGGCCCGCTTCCCGGCTCTGCCGCAGCAGGAGGCCTCGGTACCGGACAAGCCGACTAAAGATCCTCCGAAACAGACAGGCCGGCCGTGACATTGCGGGGGACGAGGTGCCCTGCTCGGAGGACGCCTGCCAGGTCTGCGGGACCTTCGAGCCCTGCAGCCCTTCCGACCCAGCTGCAGGCACGGTCACGGGACAAGCCCAAGACTAATTCTTTGGGGACACAGGACGTTGGTGGACTTCCAGCTGCGACAGGGGGATTACCCCCTGTCATTCCTCGACTTTCATCGCGTTCCCGTTCTGCGAGTGGGCCGCCGACCGTCCGGGACGGGCCGGCGACCCGCACACGTTCCAAATCGCTTACGTTTCGTTGATTGTTGCTGTGTTGTTATCTTTTTCTTACAGTTGTATTTATTGCATGCTTTTTGTACGTTCGTTGATGTTAATTGCGTTTTTGTTGTTGTTTTTGCTGTTACATTGTATGCTTAGTGTCCTTTAGGGGGGAAGGTCGATTCGCCGCATTACGATTTGCTATTGGTCAGCCGAGGTCGGCTGGGATTTTTCTACGGGGGAGGGTGGTGTAATGCGGGCGTAAGCGACCTTCCGGATGTGACGTCACGGGGGGTGGAGCCATGTGCGTGGGTGGAAGGTTCGGGTCCTTAAGTGGGTAAAACGGAAGGGGAAGTCAGTCGGGGTGTGAGCGGAAAAGAGTGAGGCCACGCGGGCGAGTGAGAAGAGGGGGGGCACCGACGGCCATCGGGAGCCAACCCCGAAGACAGGAGGAAGCTACGGAGTGGAGTGCAGCTGCGGAGAAGACAGCCAGAAGGGCTGCGTGTTAGAGGCAGCGGTGTGGCTGCCAGGTGTGGCGGGAGAGAAGAGGGAGAGACAGCACGAGGCTGTCAGAGCTGCAGAGAGAACGAAGGAGAGAGGAGTTGCAGCGAGTACAGCCAAGGGGGGCTGTGTGAGAGTAACAGCAGCGGGGCTGCTGTTGTGGACCGGGCCGACATCGGAGTCAGCACCGTGGAGAAGCTACAGAGTAGAGACAGCCGTGTGGGAATACAGTACGAACCGAATAAAGGACACTGAGCCAGACATCGTGGTCCAGTCGTTTATTACAATAGTATTCACTGCCGTGATCATTGCAGGTACCAACATTGTGTCCACTGCTGTAATCATAGCAGGTACCACCACATTCAGTATGCACTAATGTAATCATAGCAGGTACCACCACAGCATGTAATCATAGCAGGTATCACCACAGCATGTACTGCTGTAATCATAGCAGGTACCACCACAGTCAGTATGCACTGCTGTCATCATAGCAGGTAAAACCACAGAAGTATGCACTGCTGTAATCATAGCAGGTACCACCACAACATGCACTGCTGTAATCATAGCAGGTACCATTACAGCAGTATGCACTGATGTAATCATAGCAGGAACCACCATAGCAGTATGCACTGCTATAATGGTATACACTGCTGTGATCATAGCAGATACCACCACAGCAGTATGCAGTGATGTAATCATAGCAGGTACCACCACACCATGCACTGCTGTAATCATAGCAGGTACCACAACAGTCAGTATCCACTGCTGTAATCATAGCAGGTACCACCACAGCAGTATACAGTGCTGCAATCATAGCAGGTACCACCTCAACATGCACTGCTGTAATCATAGCAGGTACCATTACAGCAGTATGCACTGCTGTAATGGTATACACTGATATGATGATAGCAGGTACCAACACAGTATGCACTGCTGTAATGGTATACACTGCTGTGATGATAGCAGGTACCACCACAATATGCACTGCTGTAATTATAGCAGGTACCATCACAGCAGTATGCACTGCTGTAATCATAGCAGGTACCAACATAGTATCCAATGCTGTAATCATAGCAGGTACCACCACAGTTAGTATGCACTGATGTAATCATAGCAGGTACAACCACAGCATGCACTGCTGTAATCATAGCAGGTACCACCACAGTCAGTATGCTCTGCTGTAATCATAGCAGGTGCCACCACAGCATGCACTGCTGTCATCATAGCAGGTACTACCACAGTCAGTATGCACTGATGTAATCATAGCAGGTACCACCACAGTCAGTATGCACTGCTGTAATCATAGCACGTACCACCACAGTCAGTCTCCACTGCTGAAATCATAGCAGGTACCACCACAGTCAGTATGCACTGCTGTAATCATAGCAAGTACCACTACAACATGCACTGCTGTAATCATAGCAGGTACTAACACAGTATGCACTGCTGTAATAGTATACACTGCTGTGATCATAGCAGGTGCCAACATAGTATCCGCTGCTGTAATCATAGCAGGTACCACCACAGTCAGTATGCACTGATGTAATCATAGCAGATACCACCACATCATGCACTGCTGTAATCATAGCAGGTACCACCACAGTCAGTATGCAGTGATGTAATCATAGCAGGTACCACCACAACATGCACTGCTGTAAACATAGCAGGTACCATCACAGCAGTATGCACTGCTGTAATCATACCAGGTTCCACCACAGCAGTATGCAGTGCTATAATGGTATACACTGCTGTGATCATAGCAGGTACCAACACAATTATTATGCACTGATGTAATCATAGCAGGTACCACCACAGTCAGTATCCACTATTGTAATCATAGCAGGTACCACCACATCAGTATGCACTGCTGTAATCATAGCAGGTACCATAACAACATGCACTGCTGTAATCATAGCAGGTACCACCACAGCAGTATGCACTGCTGTAATCATAGCAGGTACCACCACAACATGCAATGCTGTAATCATAGCAGGTAACATCACAGCAGTATGCACTGCTGTGATCATAGCAGGTACCAACACAGCAGTAGGCACTGTTGTATTCATAGCAGGTACCACCACAGCAGTATGCACTGCTATAATGGTATACACTGCTGTAATCATAGCAGATACCAACACAGTATGCACTGCTGTAGACTTAGCAGCTACCACCACAGTCATTATGCACTGATGTAATCATAGCAGGTACCACCACAGTCAGGATCCACTGCTGAAATCATAGAAGGTACCACCACAGCATGCACTGCTGTAATCATAGCAGGTACCATCACAGCAGTATGCGCTGTTGTAATAATAGCAGGTACCAACATAGTATCCACTGCTGTAATAATAGCAGGTACCACCACAGTCATTATGCACTGATGTAATCATAGCAGGTACCACCACAGCAGTATGCACTGCTGAAATGGTATACACTGCTGTTATCATAGCAGGTACCAACATAGTATCCACTGCTGTAATCATAGCAGGTACCACCAAAGTCAGTATGCATTGATGTAATCATAGCAGGTACCAAAACAACATGCACTGCTGTAATCATAGCTGGTACCATCACAGCAGTATGCACTGCTGTAATCATAGCAGGTTCCACCACAGCAGAATGCACTGCTGTGATCATAGAAGGTACCAACACAGCAGTATGCACTACTGTAGTCATAGCAGGTACCACCACAGTCAGTATGCACTGATGTAATCATAGCAGATACCACCACATCATGCACTGCTGTAATCATAGCAGGTACCACCACAGTCAGTATGCAGTGATGTAATCTTAGCAGGTACCACCACAACATGCACTGCTGTAAACATAGCAGGTACCATCACAGCAGTATGCACTGCTGTAATCATAGCAGGTACCACCACAGCAGTATGCAGTGCTATAATGGTATACACTGCTGTGATCATATCAGGTACCAACACAGTTATTATGCACTGATGTAATCATAGCAGGTACCACCACAGTCAGTATCCACTGCTGAAATCATAGCAGGTACCACCACAGCATGCACTGCTGTAATCATAGCAGGTACCACCACATCAGTATGCACTGCTGTAATCATAGCAGGTACCACTACAACATGCACTGCTGTAATCATAGCAGGTGCCACCACAGCAGTATGCACTGCTGTAATCATAGCAGGTACCACCACAACATGCAATGCTGTAATCATAGCAGGTACCATCACAGCAGTATGCACTGTTGTAATCATAGCAGGTACCAACATAGTATTCACTGCTGTAATCATAGCAGGAACCACCACAGCAGTATGCACTGCCGAAATGGTATACACTGCTGTTATCATCGCAGGCACCAACATAGTATCCACTGCTGTAATCATAGCAGGTACCACCACAGTCAGTATGCACTGATGTGATCATAGCAGGTACCACAACAACATGCACTGCTGTAATCATAGCAGATACCATCACAGCAGTATGCACTGCTGTAATCATAGCAGGTTACACCACAGCAGTATGCACTGTTGTGATCATAGCAGGTACCAACACAGCAGTATGCACTGCTGTAATCATAGCAGGTACCACCACAGCAGTATGCACTGCTATAATGGTATACACTGCTGTAATCATAGCAGATACCAACACAGTATGCACTGCTGTAGTCTTAGCAGGTACCACCACAGTCATTATGCACTGATGCAATCATAGCAGGTACCACCACAGTCAGTATCCACTGCTGAAATCATAGCAGGTACCACCACAGCATGCACTGCTGTAATCATAGCAGGTACCACCACAGCAGTATGCACTGCTGTAATCATAGCAGGTACCACTACAACATGCACAGCTGTAATCATAGCAGGTACCACAACAACATGCACTGCTGTAATCATAGCAGGTACCATCACAGCAGTATGCACTGCTGTAATCATAGCAGGTTCCACCACAGCAGTATGCACTGCTGTGATCATAGCAGATACCAACACAATATGCACTGCTGTAGTCTTAGCAGGTACCACCACAGTCAGTATCAACTGCTGAAATCATAGCAGGTACCACCACAGCATGCACTGATGTAATCATAGCAGGTACCACAACAACATGCACTGCTGTAATCATTGCAGGTACCATCACAGCAGTATGCACTGCTGTAATCATAGCAGGTTCCACCACAGCAGTATGCACTGCTGTGATCATAGCAGGTACCAACACAGCAGTATGCACTACTGTAGTCATAGCAGGTACCACCACACTCAGTATGCAATGCTGTAATCATAGCAGGTACCACCATAGTCAGTATGCACTAATGTAATCATAGCACGTACCACCACAACATGCTCTGCTGTAATCATAGCAGGTACGACCACGGCATTATGCACTGCTGTAATCATAGCAGGTACCACCACAGCAGTATGCACTGCTATAATGGTATACACTGCTGTGATCATAGCAGATACCAACACAGTATGCACTGCTGTAGTCTTAGCAGGTACCACCACAGTCATTATGCACTGATGTAATCATAGCAGGTACCACCACAGTCAGTATCCACTGCTGAAATCATAGCAGGTACCACCACAGCATGCACTGCTGTAATCATAGCAGGTACCACCACAGCAGTATGCACTGCTGTAATCATAACAGGTACCACTACAACATGCACAGCTGTAATCATAGCAGGTACCACCACAGCAGTATGCACTGCTGTAATCATAGCAGGTACCACCACAGCATGCACTGCTGTAATCATAGCAGGTACCATCACAGCAGTATGCACTGTTGTAATAATAGCAGGTACCAACATAGTATCCACTGCTGTAATCATAGCAGGTACCACCACAGTCATTATGCACTGATGTAATCATAGCAGTACCACCACAGCAATATGCACTGCTGAAATGGTATACACTGCTGTTATCATAGCAGGTACCAATGTAATGCGGGCGAAAGCGACCTTCCGGATGTGACGTCACGAGGAGGCGGAGCCAGGTGACGTGGGTGAAAGGTTGGGGTCCTTAAGCGGGTAAACCGGAAAGAGAAGGCAGTCGGGGTGTGAATGGAAAGGAGTGGGGCCACGGGGGCGTACAAGAGGAGGGGGCACCGTTGGAGCGGGAGCCAACCCCGGGAACAGTAGGGAGCTACTGGGAGGTGTGAAGCTGCAGATAGAAACAGGCAGTAAGGCTGTGTGTGAGAGGCAGCGGTGTGGCTGCCAAGAGTCGCAGGAGCGACGAGGAGGAGAGACAGCACGAAGCTGTCAGAGCTGCGGAGTAGCAGAGAGGAGAGTAGAGCTGCAGCAAGAACAGCCAAGGGGGCTGTGTGAGATAACAGCAGCGGAGCTGCTGTGGGGCTGCAAGAGCGACAAGGAACACCAGCGGGGCTGCTGATGGTGACTGGAGTGACATCGGAGCCAGCACTGTGGGGACTGAACGAATAAGAGAGACAGCCGTGTGGGTAATACAGTACGAACCAAATAAAGGACACTGAGCCAGAGATCGTGGTCAAGTCTTTTATTACACTGGTGTCAGAAGTGAAACGGCATGTCTAAGCAAGTAAGGAAGAAAATTCCTCCGGCGCCAGCATCGGCTTCTTCGTCCGACGACGACGAATTCCCTCCGACCACGGATTCTGCTGGGGTGGTGGAGGAGAGCCCTGCTGGGGCGAGCACGGGGACGGGCGTGGAAGATGTCGGCGCGATGGCGGGTCCGTCAACAACATCGGACGCTGATCAAAGATGGCAACAGGTGGCAGAACAACTGGAGACACTCAGGGACGTCCTGGCGCATCTATGTCACCTCGTTACGCCAAGGACGACGGCGGAAGGAGAAGGTGCTCCACGGGCCGCCACGTTGCCTGCCCTGCCGCCGGCCATTAGCCACGCGGCAAGAAGACGCCATCTTGCGCGCTCCGCGGCGCCAAACCGCCATCTTGGCCACGCCGCGGGCCGACGCCATTTTGAATTTGCCTCCAGAACAACCATCATTGGAAGACGGCGTAAAGAGGAGTCGGAGTCGCCACCTTACTACAGTTAAGGAATTCTCTATCGGGGGCGATTGGAGCGCTTTCGCCTGCCGATTTTGGCGGCGGTTCGTTCAGCAAGATGGACCGATGCGGAGGCTTTGGAAGTGTTGCCGACTCTACTGGACGACGAATCTGTTCGCTTTTTCCGTTCCATAACGGCCGATAAGAAGAAGACTTTATGTGGAGTTTTTGAGGAAATGGCCGACGCCTATGAGCCACCTGACGACGCGCATCGGCGATTCGCTCAACGACAACGAGCACCCGAAGAATCGCCCGTGGCGTTCAGGGGTGCGGTGTTGGAGCTGGCCATGGCAGCATATCCTGAGACGCCACAGGATCTGCTCGAGCCTCTCATATTGGGAAAAATGCTGGAGCTGTCTCGGGATCTGGGGATCCCCATGCCTGTGTGTGGGCATGAGAAGCTCACGTCCAGGGCGGCAGCAAAGTGTCTGGATGCGCAGTTTAATCTCCGTCGCTGGAAGCAAGTGGCGGCATGGACGGGTGGGCCCGTCAAGGAAGGAGGCGCGATGGGGTGGGACCCCACAAAGGCGATCTATGTGCCGGATGAGCGGGGTCCTCGGGAGCTGACGGCCGCCTCCTCTCCATGGTCGGGACGCGGAAGGCTGGGGCCGCGCGCTATGCCATCGGAACGGGGCCGTCGGGATGCAAGACCTGCGCTTCGGCGCAACGATGCCGATTGCTTCCGCTGCGGCCGTAGGGGCCATTACGCCAGGGATTGCTGGGCCCGCTTCCCGGGTCCGCCGCAGCAGGAGGCCACAACACCGGACAAGCCGACCAAGGAACCTCCGAAACAGGCATGTCGGCACGCACCAGACACCCGGCAAGGCTTTACACCTCACCCACCACCTGTGTTGCGCAATCCTATTGTTGTTGTTAAAGAAAGGCCATCGACGGGGCCTTGTCGTTCAGTTACGCAGTGGCGCAAATTGGCACGGAGAGTTGTCGCGGCCGCTACGGGTTCGTCCACTGTACCGGGGTCTATACAAGGTGTGGACGTGCGCATTTTGGTCGACTCGGGAGCGTCTGCGACTATTATATCGGATGTCATTTTCCATCTGTTGGGCATTCCGCCGGGGGCTGTGCGTCCGGTTTATGGGTCGTGCGTCGCTGCGAACGAGGGTAGTATGGGTATCGTGGGCCAGGTGGATGCTAAGATATCTATTGGGGATGTGTCGGCTTCGGGCGTTGTGTTAATATCGAGATCTTTGGCGGTTCCTTGCTTACTAGGCACGGATTTTTTGGCTAAGATGCCCATTTTGATTAAAATCAATGAAAATTGTATTGAATTGCCGGGGGGCCGGCGAATCTCGTTTCTGCCGTCGCCCTGGGGGCGACCTGCTTCGGCCGTACAGGTGCAGGCGCTGTCCGTCGCATCTGTGGACATCCCACCTGGTTCACAGATGCTTATACCCTTGCGGTATCGGAAGCCCCTGCCCAATCGGCTAGGAGCAGTAGGGGTCTTGTTGTCGCCATCCGCCACGATAACAACAGGGTTGGCGTTAGTTGGGGCACAGACCATCGTCCGGCCGGATCAATTACCGTTTTTACAGGTGCGTAATGCGGGGGTGGAAAACATCCGTGTTCCGGCCGGTACGGTTGTGGCACATGCCACTACGGCGTTTGCGACGCGCGATTGTCCGCATCGCCGAGGAGTGGTCGCTGGTGTTTCCGAGCCAAGGGGTTCGGATAATCGTTGGATCGCTACCTTATGTGACGAAAATTCTTCCCTGTCCGTGGGGCAACGTGATGCGCTGCGTAAATTGTTGCTGACGTATTCGGATGTGTTCAGCTCCGATGATTTGGATTTGGGACGCACATCGTTGCTTTCCCATCACATTGAGACGGGCGACGCTGCCCCTATTCGATTAAATTCGCATCGGATGAGTCCAGCGGAGCGAGAACACGTTCGGGGGGCGGTGGAAGACATGTTGGCTGCGGACATTATATCGCCATCTAACAGCCCATGGGGCGCTCCTGTGGTCTTGGTTAAGAAAAAGGATGGCAACTTGCGATTTTGTGTTGATTTCCGGAAATTGAATAAGATATCGGTGGCAGATGCGTATCCCCTGCCGCGTATGGACGACTCCCTTGACGCATTGTCGGGGGCCAAGTTCTTTTCCACACTGGACCTCTCTTCGGGATTTTGGCAGCTTCCCCTTGACGAGTCCTCACGGGAGAAAACCGCATTCCGTACGCCGCAGGGGTTATTTCAATTCAACTGCCTCCCGATGGGATTGAATGCGGCCCCTGCTACATTTCAAAGATTGATGGAGCTCGTTTTGACGGGGTTGCAGTGGGAGACGTGTCTTATATATTTGGACGATATTATTGTGTTCAGCCGCACATTTGAGGAACATTTAACGCGGCTGGAGACAGTGTTAACGAGGATGCGCTCTGCCAATTTGAAATTCAAACCAAAGAAATGCCACCTACTGCAACGGTCCGTCCGTTATTTGGGGCACATTGTGAGTGCAGAGGGGGTGTCCACGGATCCGGAAAAGACGGCGTGTGTCCGGGATTGGCCGACTCCGGCCTCCGTAGGGGATGTTCGGCGGTTTTTGGGATTTGCCTCGTATTACCGAAGATTTGTGCCGGGGTTTGCGACGATTGCGAGGCCCTTGCATCTCCTTACGGGTAAAGGACGGAAATTTGTTTGGGGAGAGCCGGAAGAGGCGGCCTTTCGGAGTCTGCGTGATCTATTGGCTACGGCCCCGACATTGGATTATCCCGATTTTGATCGCCCTTTCATTCTTGATACGGACGCGAGTGACACAGGTATTGGGGCGGTATTATCACAGTCTAAAGGGGGCGTGGAGCGCGTCGTGGCGTATGGTAGCCGAGTCTTGTCGCCTGCGGAAACACGCTACTGTGTCACTCGTAGAGAACTTTTGGCGGTTGTTTTTTTCCCACGCCAATTTCGACCGTACCTTTACGGTCGTTCGTTTATTGTGCGTACGGATCATGCGGCCTTGCAATATGCACTCAAAATGGACCAGCCATCGGGACAGTGGGCACGTTGGTTGGACACGCTGCAGGAATTTTCCTTCCAAATTCAACATCGGAAGGGAGTGCGCCATGCGAACGCTGACGCACTTTCCAGATTACCAGGGCGCGCCCCTTGTAAATGTGCGTCGGGGACGCATAGGTGTTCGCCGATTCTGAACCCCCCTCAGCCGCTTACGTTGGCCGTCGGGAAGTCGGATACTCCGATGGAACCGGGACCGACTGACGGGGTTTTGAATCTGCCGCGGTCTGTCTGGATTCGGGAACAGATGATGGATGAGTCGTTGTTGTCCATGCGGAAGCGGTCTATGAGGGACAATGGGAGTCCGAGTTCGGCTGTGGGGCCGCGAACCGCTCTCCGAGATGGTCTGCTTATGTGGCAAGAAAGGTTCCAGGAAAGCTGGCGTGTGGTGGTACCAACGTCCTTGCGATTTGAGTTGATTAGAACTCTCCATTGTGACACACTATTGCATTTAGGGGTGCAGAAGACTTTGTTGACGTTACAACGTCATTATTTTTGGCACGGCATGGCGACAGATGTCGTAGGGCACGTGCGCGCGTGCCCTGAATGCGCCCGGCGTAAGCCGCCTAAACATCCTTACGTGCCGCCTCTCCAGTCGATTCAGGTGTCTCGAGTCAATGAATTGGTGGCACTGGACATATTGGGACCCTTCCCACCATCGGCGAGGGGAAATAAATATTTGCTGGTAGGGGTTGAGTATCTCTCCCGTTGGCCGATGGCCTGGCCGTTGCCCAATCAGTCGGCCGCGGCCATCACCGACGCCTTTTTGTTTGGGTACATTATGGACAAGGGGGCGCCTGAGAGACTCCTCACGGACCAGGGCCGAAATTTCTCTTCTAAATTATTGGCTGAAGTGTGCGCAGGCCTTGGGACTAAGAAAATACGGACATCTCCATACCATCCGCAGACGGATGGTATGGTTGAGCGGCTGAACAGGACATTGTCTGCCATGCTTTGCCATACTGTGAGTGAACAGCAATCAGATTGGGATCTGCACATCCCCGGAGTGCTTTCGGCGTACAGAATGACGCCCCATGCGGCTACAGGGTATTCGCCGTTTTACCTTATGTATGGTCGGGAAAACGTGCCTCCGGTGGATGTGCAATTGGGTACTGGGGTGAAGGGACCTCGTAAACCACTCCCTGAATACATTCAGGACACGGTTCGCCGGGTTACGGAGGCGCGGGAAAACGCCCGCGTGGCTACGGCCAAAGCCCAGGCCCGGAACGAGCGGTATGCTCGGCGGTCTGAGGGGGAGTGCCCCTGGAAGGTGGGAGACCTGGCCTGGCTCCATTGCCCGCAGGTGCGGCCGGGGACCTCTCCTAAATTGCACAAACCTTGGCATGGTCCTGTGCGCCTCATTGAGGTTCCCAATCCACAGTCGGCGCGCGTTCAGATTGGGTCTCGCCGTTGGTTTGTTCATACGTCGCGGTTAAAACCATATGTTGCTCCCCTACGTGATGCGTCATCTCCCAATGTTGCCTTGCCGGGGTCTGTTGCTGCTGACTCTGACTCTTCCCCGCCTGCGTCCATTGATCTTGCTAGAGCGCCTGTCATACCTGTTCCAGACAGGCCGACCGTGACACCGCGGGGGAGGAGTAGGCCTGTTCGGAGGGCGCCTGCCAGGGCTGCGGGACCTTCGAGCCCTGCGACCCTTCCGACCCCGCTGCAGGCGCATTCGCGGAACACGACCAAGACTGATTCGTCAGGGACACGAGACGTCGGTGGACTTCCAATCGCAGCAGGGGAATTACCCCCTGTCATTCCTCGTGTTCCATCGCGTCCCCGTTCTACAAGTGGGCCGCCGACCGTCCGGGACGGGCCGGCGACCCGCACTCGTTCCAAATCGCTTACGTTTCGTTGATTGTATGTTGTTATTGTTCTTGTTCTTGCCGTCGTATTTATCGCATGCTTTCGTACGTTCGTCGATGTTACTTGTGTTGTTGTTCTTGTTGTTATATTGCATGCTTAGTGTCCTTTAAGGGGGAAGGTCGGTTCACCGCATTACGCTTTGGTATTGTTCAGCCGAGGTCGGCTGGGTTTTTTCTATGGGGGAGGGTGGTGTAATGCGGGCGAAAGCGACCTTCCGGATGTGACGTCACGAGGAGGCGGAGCCAGGTGACGTGGGTGAAAGGTTGGGGCTTTTAAGCGGGTAAACCGGAAAGAGAGAGCAGTCGGGGTGTGAATGGAAAGGTGTGGGGCCACGCGGGTGTACGAGCCGAGGGGGCACCGTCAGAAGCGGGAGCCAACCCCGGGAACAGTAGGGAGCTGCTGGGAGGTGTAAGCTGCAGATAGGATAGGCAGTAAGACGGCTGCCAAGAGTCGCAGGAGTGACGAGGAGGCGAGACAGCACGAGGCTGTCAGAGCTGCGGAGTAGCAGAGAGGAGAGTGGAGCTGCAGCAGGAACAGCCAAGGGAGCTGTGTGAGATTACAGCAGCGGAGCTGCTGTGGGGCTGCAAGAGCGCCAAGAACAGCAGTCGGGGCTGCTGATGGTGACTGGAGTGGACATCGGAACCAGCACTGAGAGAATAAGAGAGACAGCCGTGTGGGAGTGCAGTACGGACCGAATAAAGGACACTGAGCCAGAGATCGTGGTCAAGTCTCTTATTACAGATGTAACAGGAGGGAATTAACGCAAAAATGCGTTCGAAACCGCTACCTAGCGTTTCCCAGGATTCAGCAAAAACAAAAAAAATAATATCCGTCGGAGTTATGAGGGATGAGAACCATGTAACTGGTGATACCGATGTTTAACGTTGTGTTTTATTTCTTTTGCTTATTTCAAATGTAACCATGTTACGATTGTGATACATATGCGCGCGTCGTAAGAAATAACCGCCGAGAGTGAGGGCGGCTTATAGATTCATAACACAAAAAAAGGGGCATTTACTTGGTTTGAAAATTCACCAGTGGCCAAATCAACCCCTGATAATTTTCAAACGGGCGGATTGTTGTGTCTATTTTTTTTAATTAAGAACAATTCAAAAAAATATATATTATTTTTTTAATCTATATATATACCTTTTTAATTAATTAATGAAAACAACTCACTTCTCCTCACAAGAACACCAGGAATCCATGAAACATGGAGGGCGGTTAAAATGTTGAGAGTTCGGTCACAAAGAGGTCATGGGCATCCGAATGGACAAAAGATGTATGGACTAGCCTCCCAAGACATCTGGAGATATACAGATAAGGGCAGAATAAATAACGGTTGAAACTTCGCGTTTTCTTAACGTTTTCCTTACCGAAAAGTAGAAACTTAACAAAGATAATTAACCAACAAACAATAATATTATTATTATATGTTTCCTACCTACACGACCTTCCAAAAAAATAAAAATAAAAACTAAAGAGTACGAATTCCAGAAAGCTTAAGTGGAAACATAATAACGCTTAACCTTAGGACATAAAAAAATTAACTCAGAATAAAACACCAATCTCTGGGGAACTAAACTAATGGGCATATCACACTACGATAATATGTAACATGTTTTCCAGGAAATGGCAGCCCTCCTGCTCACGCTCCTGCTAACGTACCTTGCCAAGCTAGAAGGGAGCCAAGAGCTGATCAAGCCAGGACCAGAATCCGGGGTGATGCTGAGAGACTCCTCCAGCTTCCTAGTAACCGAAACGAAAATATTAACCCAACAAGTCTATGTCTCCTTGGAACCTGCCTTGGTGGTAAAGAAGCACTTCGGGAAGTTACCACCCCAAGCTACCCAAGCAACCCGAATATGGTATTATGACTTCCTAAGATACAGTGAACAGAATGTCGGAACGATCCTGAAGCAATTACAAAGAACCATGATACTTCCCCCCACCACTGTCAACCTAACACGTTCCAAGAGGTCTATCGGCCTGGGAGGGGTCTTTGGAATACTATCCGGTTTTAGCTCCTTAATCACACTAGGAGTATCCATATCCAACGCCGTAAAGATTGGACACCTCACGCAAGGTATCGAGAATTTACAGCTCGATATGCATCAGATCCAGCAGCAAATACAACACCAACAAAAGAATCTGGTCGAAATGGGATCCACCCTCCGAGACACCGTGGTTCTCGTAAACCTACATTCTATCATGATTAACTTAACATTCCAAGAATTGAGTTCTGCAATCCGAGATCTATACGAAGAAGAGAGTATTCGAGAGCCAATTCAGTGGGTGATCCAAGACTTGTTGCGTAGCACCAGCGGCAGCATCAGTGATCTTATACAAGGACAAATTCCGTCATATCTGGTAACTCCAACACTGATAAAAGATGTGCTACAAGCAGCATCCCCGGAAACAATCAGTCCAACTCAAGTACAAATTGCCTTCAACATGGGTACAGCCACACCCATACATGTGGACCCCCAAACTAGACAGCTGGCATTTTTGCTAAATTTACCCCTGGTCAAACCCGGAAATGTATTTCGATTGCGGACAGTATTGAACGTGGGTACATGGAATAACGACATTTACTCCAAGATGGAAACTCCCTTAGTGGTGGCCTACCAGGAAGAAGGCCCCCTTAAGTACCTGGTGCCTGACCTAAACCTGTGTCAAATAATGAAAGAGGTTCATTGGCTCTGCCCAGGGGAACCATTTCTGACCAATACAGCAGAAATAATGTGTGGTCTGTCAAACCTAAGCTCTAAGGAAACTTGCAAGTTGAAGCTAAGTAAACCCAAAGAAAGAACCGGAACAGTGGCCATGATAGCTAATGCCCAGTGGTTGATTAGCACCCCTTTAGATACGGCAATTGTTTCCACCGATCAACACTCCATAACCATGGAAGTTCCGATTCCAAGCCACGTCGCACTGGTCACAATACCAAGAGGAACATTCGTACGCATAGGGGACAAGGTATTATATAACCTAGACAAAAGCCTACACCAAGCGGAGGTAGAAATAGTAGACACATTCCGAGTCCACAAGTTTGAGATAAGCAGCACTCTGTCCAACTTGTTGAACAGTAAAGAATTCCACATGGTGAAATTATCCCTCAGCGAATCAGAGATTAACATAACAGATCTTACTTGGGCGACCAAAGAGGCTGGATCTCAGCGAAATCAACAGATGGGGATGGGAATCACAGGGGCAACAGGGATAATCATACTAGTCCTGGCTATTCTAACCTTAACATACCATGTGGCCAAAATGAAGACCGAACTTAAAAGACTAATCGCAGGCACAAGCCACCTACCATTCAAGTCCAGGAGCAGGGATAGAGCCAAGGCCTGATGATGCCACCCAAGAATAACCGTAGAAACTATCTTTTTAACGATATCTCCTATAACACGTAGTCAATAGAATAATTTCTCCCTCCCTTATCGTTTTACCTTCCTTTAGAATATTTTTTTTTCTCTCTTGTCACATATAATCATGTTAAGTTGTGACACGTACGCGCGCGTTGTAAGGAAATAGCAGCAAAACTTGAGGACAATCGATGGTTCATGATGGAAGAAGGGTATACATTTTTTTTTAAAATAACCCGTGGCCATTTGACCACTGGCCATTTTTAAAAGGGCGGAATGTTGTATCCTAAGCCTTCTTCCAAACTTGATGTTTTTATATATTATCTTGTTACTTGATATATAATGAATGAAAACACCCCAAAGCGCAGCAAACTGCAAAACACCAGGTGTTGTTAAGTAATGAACTGGAGGAGGGCTAGGATGACAGAATTTGCAACCTTGCCTCAAGGAAAGATAAATCCAGGGTGAGTGGTCAAACGAAACCCAGCTCAAGGCTGTTGCACAGGGGAGGGGGCTGATTAACAACCCTGCGCGTCTGAACGTGAGGGGGCCTTTGACCTGAAATTAAGAATAACACTCCCAGAGCAGAAGGTTGGATGGCCACAGTGAGACGAATAAGAGCGTTGTATTTCTCAAGGATGCAGACTCAGCTGAATAGCAAGGCTGCAGGGGTCACCAGAAGTTCGCGTTCGCCTAGTTAAGACGAAAAGCTCAATTATTCTGTATTGCTATTAAAGTAACGTTAAAGTCGGAATTTAACAACAGGATAGGCTAAAGTTATCGATATTCACACCCACTCCAATTAAACCAGGCCACAAGTTACGCCTACTGAACCATCACCATCATTAAGTCAATATGAAATGTTATTTCCATACTTTAATACTTAATATACAACTCGACCCAAAGCATATGACAATCAGAACCTTCCTAAGTCAAAATTGAATCGCACCCAGACAGGAGCGAATAGTCGATATAAGGTTGAAGAGGGAAGGAAATTAAGAGCACGGCGAACTGCAAACGTAAGCAAAAAAAGCCGGGAACACACCAACCCAGTGACCCACCAGCCCAGCAACAGCGAGTCGGGCTTCGACAGGCCATAAAAGTAGAAATAATAACTCCCGGGGTCAGGGGACATCAGAAAAAGCAAGCAGACAAAAACCAGAACTGACTCCAAGGTTCAACCGCCCTCACCTACAAGGAGTGACGGAAATTAATGAGGCCTTGAGTTAACGGCGTCAGCTGGACAGCAACAACAACGGCGAGCAGAGACAGAGTGAGGCAAAGACTGCGAGGCTATGAAATGCAACTTCATGTCAGTAAAGCCGACCAACAAGTTAAGTTAAAGACATCACAATACATAATATCGTACATAACATCAATGTTAACGCTATTCACCGTCAACTATATTCCGCTTATATAACCATGCAGACACCAAGGAATACGAATTCCTAGGATCAAGAAACTTACCCCTTAACCTAAGATATCGGAAATAAATTAATAATAATAAGCCTATGCATGAAAAGACAAAAGTAAAACTCATGAAAAGCCAGGATAGCGGGATAAATCACCACCAGGTCGAAATAAAATACATAATAAAAGAGCGATGTTAAACCCAGGGTCGGAGAGAAAGGGAGATCCCGGCCGTCTTTGTATCCCCGCAGCGCGGGATGGGAGTGTGTATGTGCTCGGGGAGGCACCTCCACTTGGGTCAAGCACCACGATGGGAAACGACACACCTTAGGTTACATACAGAATCATAACTGGGAAATGGTAAGGGACAAATGTTAATTTAAAACTTTTTAACCATGTCTTTATGCGTCTGTGAGGGTCGGAGGGAGTGTGCCCCTCCCTCCAGGTCGTGCAACACGGACAGAGGCGCCTGTGAGACGATTTGTAACGTCTGTGTTTTGGTTCATGAAGAAGGCCAGACAAGAGATAATATTGCACCCAGACAGAGAGACGATTTCGAGGCAATTTGTAACATCTGATTGTTTGCTCATGGATTTTATGGAGGGAGTATGACAACGGAATATACCGTGGGTGATGCACACAAGGACACGGACGTACGGACACACACATGGACACACCTACCTACGGACAGATCCTGACACAGCAAAAATCGAAAGAAACCCCGCCTTGTGGGCAGGACCCAAAGGGATTTTTCGGCATAAAAGAAAGGACCCTGAGCATTGGAAACCAGTTCGACCAGGAGGGTCAACTCATCAGCCGAGTTCGACCAGTGGGTCGGCTCAGGAGTTCGACCAGCGGGTCGACTCAGGAGCGAGCTGCGACCAGCGGGTCGGCTCGACTCATCTTCAGCTCGACCGGGAGGGTCGACTCAGGAGCGAGCTGCGACCAACGGGTCGGCTCGACTCTTCAACTCGTCTGGGACTCAGCCGAGTTCAGCCGGCTCTCGGGGCTCGACTCAAGCGGCTCCCCATCTCCTCTGCAGGCGGGCAAGACCCGCTTGACAGCTCAACTCGGCCTGCGTGGGTCAACCTCTGCTGAGTCGGAGGTTTCCCTGCTGCCGCGAGAATCGCGGTTTGGCGACGACGCTGCGAGCGAGCTGTGGGCGCCACCTACCGACCGGGTTCCGAATTACGACAGCGTATCAACGGACATCCGAACCAAGTTCACCGCGACAGGGGAGCGATTGATACGTATGACGCGCACCACCCCTCACCACACGACCACCAGGCGTCTGTTTGACATAAAGAACCGACTCCGAACATTGACTATTCAAGACCACTCTTACCACTCAAACACACTCGAACCCATAAGCCATCCGTGGCTGTGAAGAAACACTCGAGACCGAGTGATGGCCATCCGTCGTTTATAAGAGTATTCGTAATTTTATCTTTAATATTTAGTGGGCTGTACTCTTAATCGCATAAATTCCCAACAGATCCATCAATACGAATTGATTCTTGGCACCTCCTTCCGCCGAGCCACGCTCACGTGGGGAGTGGTGGCCCACCAGATCCTTATCAGGTGATCTGGTCCCCAATTAGTAAATTTGACATAAGATAACGATCTTCGGAAAAGGAGCACCGTCGCAGGCCCTTACTCCGAGCCATTCTGTTGTCAGATAACCTGCCGATGTATCTGTTGAGATTGGTGCCTTTAAGAATAATAACTGTTTTTGATTGTGTTTTTTTATCGCCGTATAATCTTTCAAGTATCTTTCAGGCATAATCGCCGCACGTACTCGCATCCTCTACAGAATATTCAACTGTCCCGTGACCCAAGGTGCTAACAACGTGATAAGGGTTGCGTATGATCAATAAGGAGGGCGGTACTGCGTGAACAATATTGAGTATAATCATTCATTAAAGTTAAGGTTTTTCTTAGCATAGTATTTGCATGTTTTAACGACTCTCTCTCTCACTAACAACCATCGCGTTATGCGGGATCCATGTGCCGTTGTCAAGTGAAATTAGACAATCATTGATGATACTGTATTGATGCCGTGTTGACGTTCCGGGATTGAGAGTTCGCATACTATATCATAGTTGAGGTTGAATTAGTAATAAATTGATTAATACAGGAGTGGTTGTGTGATTCTTTCCTGAAGTCTATGCATAAGATCTGCTTCTGCGTTGAGATCTGAACTTGGTGACCTTAATAAACACACATACATACTCAGTAAATGTTAAAGCGATAACGGGGTGAACCGGGGACCTAAAGATAAGCGAGAATGAGACGAACCTAGACAACGATGCCGAGTTAATCTAAGTTAATCTTGCATACTTACACCACACCTGCATAACTGCATACGATTAATTGCCTTATTCCGATCGATAACCCACCCTCGTCACCGAGGCGGGGTCTGGTTATCATGACGACTTGCATTATCATAATTACACCCACTCGCATAATTACTACGATTACCTCTCGAATTGGCATAATTAAATGTGCATAATTACATAAATTAACATATTTCCGGATAATTACACATTTGGCCAAATTTCATTTGATTATTATTATTTTCACTGAATATTCATGACCCACATATACAACATAATAATTTCACCCACGCACGCATACAACACATCAAAATTTTGATACCCAACATATACAATATAATGGGGGCTCGTCCGGGATTTCTCGCAGACAGTTTGTGCATGAATTCAGGAACGAATCACTGTTGTGTTAATCAAAGTGTTGTGAACTAACGTTGCCTTGTGATTGTAAACGGGCGTAAAACAAAACAAAACGCGCTCTGAAGGGAAATACCAGAGTAGCAGAGTATAACAAAGACAGCTGGGCTGAGATTATTTGCTCGAGTTGAACTGACGCATCCTGTGATACAATTGTTTATAAGTACTCTGAAAAGGAATGTCAAAGTAACTCCTGCCGCTTGAGATGATAGGATTAAGAAGAATTTTTGAATGGGTGACGGGGTACGGGGAACTCGTATTAAAACGTACCGACCAATCTGTTACAAAGCAGTACAGTCAGAGAGACATATGGGAAGGGAGCTGTATCGATAACACGAACACACCTCGGGGGAAACTAATTGACTGGATAAAATGTAACAAAGGCGAACACGATGCAAAAACTACAGGAAAGGCAGGACAGGACTCATTCCTCCTCACACAGGCATACAGACAGGGATGGTGGAATAAAGGAAAATTCGGAAAGGAAACGGGAGAGAAATCGTCTCTAATAAACGAGGAAAAATGTCCTCACACCATCGTAAGGGAGGAGAAATCAGGGCTCGCGACACCAGCGGAACTCACAGACGTGGATCCACAGAATAAATGTGGAAGTAACATTAAATCACACTCATTCGAGAGAAGGGATGGAGAGATACATATGCAAACAAAAACATGTGAGATTGACAACTTCACAGATAGAGGGAAGCAAAATGTTAAAGTAAAGTCGACAGGACGTGCTCCGCTAAGGGCAGAGACAAAAACTGAAGGGAAATGGCAACACGAGCGACACGGCATTGGGCGCGCACACAGAAAATGCACACCGCTTAATCACGCCCCACACAGAACAGATAAAAGTGACAGATTGCCTGATGATAACTTGTTTGATGATGACGCTGACGGCGATCAACTTTCGGAATACTTATTCAACAGTAAAACCCTTAAATTGATGGACAAGGCTCTAGTCAGAATTCCCGATTTTGACCCCCACAATAAGACTATGGATATCCACACACATATCGCGACAGTGGAAGAGGAGGCAATGATTAGAGGGTTGATGAGACGGGATGAAAAAGCGAGTTTGTTGAAACGAAGCTTAAATAAAGATTCTATCCCATGGGTAAAGTCACTACCACACAAGGTTAGAAATGATTTTAAACAACTGAGCCTGGCAGTGATTCGGAAGTTTGGAGAATATTCGACACTCACTGAGGGGTTTTATGCTGTAAAATCGATGACCCAGGGCATGGACCAAGATCCACGTGACTACCTCGTACAATTTAAAAGAGCGTATTACGCAGGCGATGTGAATCAATACCACGAAGGAGATAAAATGTTCAAAATTATGTTTTTTGAATCCTTGAGCCCAGAGATTACAGAAAGGGTGAGAATGGTTTTGAATCCAGAAACCGCATCCTTACGCCGCATAGAGAGCAAGGCGTACATGGCATGGTTATACAGAGCTAAGAATCATAATTCGGATCCAGAACACAGGGAGAGGGATAAAGAACCCAGCCTCTCAGAGAGGAATAAAAATCACCGAGCAGTCCCACAATGCAGGGCGGAGCAAACACGCACGCACACATGGCAAAATAACCCAGAGAGAGGTTGGCACGAGAATGAGAGCGGCATAAAGCCGAACATTCAGAGGAATCGCAGGAGGGGGAGGTTCAGAACAGAACCATACCAACACCCCATGCCACGACACACACGAGGCCAAAGTTGCACACTAAGATGGCGAGATAACCATCCAGCGGGAAGGTACACAGACTGCGGAGGTATGGATGCGAACATGCAGGAGAATCGTAGGAGGGAGAGGTTCAGAGCAGAACCATATCAACACCCCATCCCACGACACACGCAAGGTTCAAATTACGCACAGAGATGGCAAGATAACCACCTAGCGGGAAGGTGTTACACAGACCGCGGAGGTATGGATGCGAACATTCAGAGTAATCGCAGGATGGGAGGTCAAACACAATCGATCCAATTCCGACCAATTCCTCCACCGGCTATACCAGGAGGGAATAGAGGAATAACACAGAATGCGGTCCAAAGACATGATAAACAACCCACAGTGAGCGCGAGCGAGCGGCCAACACGCGCCCCACCCGCCGAGGTATTAAACCCGAAGCTCAATGAGGAATACAGGCAGGCTGCAAGTGACAGGGCGGGCAGAAACGTGGACAGTACTCCCGTAAATGACGCGCGGATCGAATACAAGGACAGGGTTGCATTGAAGCGTGATCGGACAGTACAAAAACCGACAGCAGGGACACGCCCTGAGGAGCGCAGGCATGAGCCTTTGAATGGAAAATATCCAAGGGAAACCAAAATTTATGTGGGTCGGAGTGCTAAAATGGAGACGAATGTCCATGACGTATCGGGAATGGTGTTGGAATCCAACACACTCGTAAAAACAAAGAGGGCAACATTACGAGGGACAGAATTAAATCGACACACTGACTCGGCAAATGTGCATGTAATCGCAGAGAGAGCGAATGCCAGTGATGACGGAATACAGAAGTTGGTTGTGTGCGCGAATTCTGATTATGTGCAGCACAATTTTACACCACACACTCCCACGACGCGAGAGAGTGAGAGGGGAAATTACAAAAACGAACCGGAAAACCGTGATCGAATGATCAAAGTGATAAGTGGTAAACCAGACACTCAGAACTTGGTAAAAAGATTGCAAGGATGTGTAATGCGGGCGAAAGCGACCTTCCGGATGTGACGTCACGAGGAGGCGGAGCCAGGTGACGTGGGTGAAAGGTTGGGGCTTTTAAGCGGGTAAACCGGAAAGAGAGAGCAGTCGGGGTGTGAATGGAAAGGTGTGGGGCCACGCGGGCGTACGAGCCGAGGGGGCACCGTCAGAAGCGGGAGCCAACCCCGGGAACAGTAGGGAGCTGCTGGGAGGTGTAAGCTGCAGATAGGATAGGCAGTAAGACGGCTGCCAAGAGTCGCAGGAGCGACGAGGAGGCGAGACAGCACGAGGCTGTCAGAGCTGCGGAGTAGCAGAGAGGAGAGTGGAGCTGCAGCAGGAACAGCCAAGGGAGCTGTGTGAGATTACAGCAGCGGAGCTGCTGTGGGGCTGCAAGAGCGCCAAGAACAGCAGTCGGGGCTGCTGATGGTGACTGGAGTGGACATCGGAACCAGCACTGAGAGAATAAGAGAGACAGCCGTGTGGGAGTGCAGTACGGACCGAATAAAGGACACTGAGCCAGAGATCGTGGTCAAGTCTCTTATTACACTGGGGTCAGAAGTGAAACGGCATGTCTAAGCAAGTAAGGAAGAAAATTCCTCCGGCGCCAGCATCGGCTTCTTCGTCCGACGACGACGAATTCCCTCCGACCACGGATTCTGCTGGGGTGGTGGAGGAGAGCCCTGCTGAGGCGAGCACGGGGACGGGCGTGGAAGATGTCGGCGCGATGGCGGGTCCGTCAACAACATCGGACGCTGATCAAAGATGGCAACAGGTGGCAGAACAACTGGAGACACTCAAGGACGTCCTGGCGCATCTATGTCACCTCGTTACGCCAAGGACGACGACGGAACGAGAAGGTGCTCCACGGGCCGCCACGTTGCCTGCCCTGCCGCCGCCATTGGCCACGCGGCAAGAAGACGCCATCTTGCGCGCTCCGCGGCGCCAAACCGCCATCTTGGCCACGCCGCAGGCCGGCGCCATTTTGAATTTGCCTCCAGAACAACCATCATTGGAAGACGGCGTAAAGAGGAGTCGGAGTCGCCACCTTACTACAGTTAAGGAATTCTCTATCGGGGGCGATTGGAGCGCTTTCGCCTGCCGATTTTTGGCGGCGGTTCGTTCAGCAAGATGGACCGATGCGGAGGCTTTGGAAGTGTTGCCGACTCTACTGGACGACGAATCTGTTCGATTTTTCCGTTCCATAACGGCCGATAAGAAGAAGACTTTATGTGGAGTTTTTGAGGAAATGGCCGACGCCTATGAGCCACCTGACGACGCGCATCGGCGATTCGCTCAACGACAACGAGCACCCGAAGAATCGCCCGTGGCGTTCAGGGGTGCGGTGTTGGAGCTGGCCATGGCAGCATATCCTGACACGCCACAGGATCTGCTCGAGCCTCTCATATTGGGAAAAATGCTGGAGCTGTCTCGGGATCTGGGGATCCCCATGCCTGTGTGTGGGCATGAGAAGTTCACGTCCCGGGCGGCAGCAAAGTGTCTGGATGCGCAGTTTAATCTCCGTCGCTGGAAGCAAGTGGCGGCATGGACGGGTGGGCCCGTCAAGGAAGGAGGCGCGATGGGGTGGGACCCCACAAGGGCGATCTATGTGCCGGATGAGCGGGGTCCTCGGGAGCTGACGGCCGCCTCCTCTCCATGGTCGGGACGCGGAAGGCCGGGGCCGCGCGCTACGCCATCGGAACGGGGCCGCCGGGATGCAAGACCTGCGCTTCGGCGCAACGAGGCCGATTGCTTCCGCTGCGGCCGTAGGGGCCATTACGCCAAGGATTGCTGGGCCCGCTTCCCGGGTCCGCCGCAGCAGGAGCCCACAACACCGGACAAGCCGACCAAGGAACCTCCGAAACAGGCATGTCGGCACGCACCAGACACTCGGCAAGGCTTTACACCTCACCCACCACCTTTGTTGCGCGATCCTATTGTTGTTGTTAAAGAAATGCCATCGACGGGGCCTTGTCATTCAGTTACGCAGTGGCGCAAATTGGCACGGAGAGTTGTCGCGGCCGCTACGGGTTCGTCCACTGTACCGGGGTCTATACAAGGTGTGGACGTGCGCATTTTGGTCGACTCGGGAGCGTCTGCGACTATTATATCGGATGTCATTTTCCATCTGTTGGGCATTCCACCGGGGGCTGTGCGTCCGGTTTATGGGTCGTGCGTCGCTGCGAACGGGGGTAGTATGGGTATCGTGGGCCAGGTGGATGCTAAGATATCTATAGGGGATGTGTCGGCTTCGGGCGTTGTGTTAATATCGAGATCTTTGGCGGTTCCTTGCTTACTAGGCACGGATTTTTTGGCTAAGATGCCCATTTTGATTAAAATCAATGAGAATTGTATTGAATTGCCGGGGGGCCGGCGAATCTCGTTTCTGCCGTCGCCCTGGGGGCGACCTGCTTCGGCCGTACAGGTGCAGGCGCTGTCCGTCGCATCTGTGGACATCCCACCTGGTTCACAGATGCTTATACCCTTGCGGTATCGGAAGCCCCTGCCCAATCGGCTAGGAGCAGTAGGGGTCTTGTTGTCGCCATCCGCCACGATAACAACAGGGTTGGCGTTAGTTGGGGCACAGACCATCGTCCGGCCGGATCAATTACCGGTTTTACAGGTGCTTAATGCGGGGGTGGAAAACATCCGTGTTCCGGCCGGTACGGTTGTGGCACATGCCACTACGGCGTTTGCGACGCACGATTGTCCGCATCGCCGGGGAGTGGTCGCTGGTGTTTCCGAGCCAAGGGGTTCAGATAATCGTTGGATCGCTACCTTATGTGACGAAAATTCTTCCCTGTCCGTGGGGCAACGTGATGCGCTGCGTAAATTGTTGCTGACGTATTCGGATGTGTTCAGCTCCGACGATTTGGATTTGGGACGCACATCGTTGCTTTCCCATCACATTGAGACGGGCGACGCTGCCCCTATTCGGTTAAATTCGCATCGGATGAGTCCAGCGGAGCGAGAACACGTTCGGGGGGCGGTGGAAGACATGTTGGCTGCGGACATTATATCGCCATCTAACAGCCCATGGGGCGCTCCTGTGGTCTTGGTTAAGAAAAAGGATGGCAACTTGCGATTTTGTGTTGATTTCCGGAAATTGAATAAGATATCGGTGGCAGATGCGTACCCCCTGCCGCGTATGGACGACTCCCTTGACGCATTGTCGGGGGCTAAGTTCTTTTCTACACTGGACCTCTCTTCGGGATTTTGGCAGCTTCCCCTTGACGAGTCCTCACGGGAGAAAACCGCATTCCGTACGCCGCAGGGGTTATTTCAATTCAACTGCCTCCCGATGGGATTGAATGCGGCCCCTGCTACGTTTCAAAGGTTGATGGAGCTCGTTTTGACGGGGTTGCAGTGGGAGACGTGTCTTATATATTTGGACGATATTATTGTGTTCAGCCGCACATTCGAGGAACATTTAACGCGGCTGGAGACAGTGTTCACGAGGATGCGCTCTGCCAATTTGAAATTCAAACCAAAGAAATGCCACCTACTGCAACGGTCCGTCCGTTATTTGGGGCACATTGTGAGTGCAGAGGGGGTGTCCACGGATCCGGAAAAGACGGCGTGCGTCCGGGATTGGCCGACTCCGGCCTCCGTGGGGGATGTTCGGCGGTTTTTGGGATTTGCCTCGTATTACCGAAGATTTGTGCCGGGGTTTGCGACGATTGCGAGGCCCTTGCATCTCCTTACGGGTAAAGGACGGAAATTTGTTTGGGGAGAGCCGGAAGAGGCGGCCTTTCGGAGTCTGCGTGATCTATTGGCTACGGCCCCGACATTGGATTATCCCGATTTTGATCGCCCTTTCATTCTTGATACGGACGCGAGTGACACAGGTATTGGGGCGGTATTATCACAGTCTAAAGGGGGCGTGGAGCGCGTCGTGGCGTATGGTAGCCGAGTCTTGTCGCCTGCGGAAACACGCTACTGTGTCACTCGTAGAGAAGTTTTGGCGGTTGTTTTTTTCCTACGCCAATTTCGACCGTACCTTTACGGTCGTTCGTTTATTGTGCGTACGGATCATGCGGCCTTGCAATATGCACTCAAAATGGACCAGCCATCGGGACAGTGGGCACGTTGGTTGGACACGCTGCAGGAATTTTCCTTCCAAATTCAACATCGGAAGGGAGTGCGCCATGCGAACGCTGACGCACTTTCCAGATTACCAGGGCGCGCCCCTTGTAAATGTGCGTCGGGGACGCATAGGTGTTCGCCGATTCTGAACCCCCCTCAGCCGCTTACGTTGGCCGTCGGGAAGTCGGATACTCCGATGGAACCGGGACCGACTGACGGGGTTTTGAATCGGCCGCGGTCTGACTGGATTCGGGAACAGATGATGGACGAGTCGTTGTTGTCCATGCGGAAGCGGTCTATGAGGGACAATGGGAGTCCGAGTTCGGCTGTGGGGCCGCGAACCGCTCTCCGAGATGGTCTGCTTATGTGGCAAGAAAGGTTCCAGGAAAGCTGGCGTGTGGTGGTACCAACGTCCTTGCGATTTGAGTTGATTAGAACTCTCCATTGTGACACACTATTGCATTTAGGGGTGCAGAAGACTTTGTTGACGTTACAACGTCATTATTTTTGGCACGGCATGGCGACAGATGTCGTAGGGCACGTGCGCGCGTGCCCTGAATGCGCCCGGCGTAAGCCGCCTAAACATCCTTACGTGCCGCCTCTCCAGTCGATTCAGGTGTCTCGAGTCAATGAATTGGTGGCACTGGACATATTGGGACCCTTCCCACCATCGGCGAGGGGAAATAAATATTTGCTGGTAGGGGTTGAGTATCTCTCCCGTTGGCCGATGGCCTGGCCGTTGCCCAATCAGTCGGCCGCGGCCATCACCGACGCCTTTTTGTTTGGGTACATTATGGACAAGGGGGCGCCTGAGAGACTCCTCACGGACCAGGGCCGAAATTTCTCTTCTAAATTATTGGCTGAAGTGTGCGCAGGCCTTGGGACTAAGAAAATACGGACATCTCCATACCATCCGCAGACGGATGGTATGGTTGAGCGGCTGAACAGGACATTGTCTGCCATGCTTTGCCATACTGTGAGTGAACAGCAATCAGATTGGGATCTGCACATCCCCGGAGTGCTTTCGGCGTACAGAATGACGCCCCATGCGGCTACAGGGTATTCGCCGTTTTACCTTATGTATGGTCGGGAAAACGTGCCTCCGGTGGATGTGCAATTGGGTACTGGGGTGAAGGGACCTCGTAAACCACTCCCTGAATACATTCAGGACACGGTTCGCCGGGTTACGGAGGCGCGGGAAAACGCCCGCGTGGCTACGGCCAAAGCCCAGGCCCGGAACGAGCGGTATGCTCGGCGGTCTGAGGGGGAGTGCCCCTGGAAGGTGGGAGACCTGGCCTGGCTCCATTGCCCGCAGGTGCGGCCGGGGACCTCTCCTAAATTGCACAAACCTTGGCATGGTCCTGTGCGCCTCATTGAGGTTCCCAATCCACAGTCGGCGCGCGTTCAGATTGGGTCTCGCCGTTGGTTTGTTCATACGTCGCGGTTAAAACCATATGTTGCTCCCCTACGTGATGCGTCATCTCCCAATGTTGCCTTGCCGGGGTCTGTTGCTGCTGACTCTGACTCTTCCCCGCCTGCGTCCATTGATCTTGCTAGAGCGCCTGTCGTACCTGTTCCAGACAGGCCGACCGTGACACCGCGGGGGAGGAGTGGGCCTGTTCGGAGGGCGCCTGCCAGGGCTGCGGGACCTTCGAGCCCTGCGACCCTTCCGACCCCGCTGCAGGCGCATTCGCGGAACACGACCAAGACTGATTCGTCAGGGACACGAGACGTCGGTGGACTTCCAATCGCAGCAGGGGAATTACCCCCTGTCATTCCTCGTGTTCCATCGCGTCCCCGTTCTACAAGTGGGCCGCCGACCGTCCGGGACGGGCTGGCGACCCGCACTCGTTCCAAATCGCTTACGTTTCGTTGATTGTATGTTGTTATTGTTCTTGTTCTTGCCGTCGTATTTATCGCATGCTTTCGTACGTTCGTCGATGTTACTTGTGTTGTTGTTCTTGTTGTTATATTGCATGCTTAGTGTCCTTTAAGGGGGAAGGTCGGTTCACCGCATTACGCTTTGGTATTGTTCAGCCGAGGTCGGCTGGGTTTTTTCTATGGGGGAGGGTGGTGTAATGCGGGCGAAAGCGACCTTCCGGATGTGACGTCACGAGGAGGCAGAGCCAGGTGACGTGGGTGAAAGGTTGGGGCTTTTAAGCGGGTAAACCGGAAAGAGAGAGCAGTCGGGGTGTGAATGGAAAGGTGTGGGGCCACGCGGGCGTACGAGCCGAGGGGGCACCGTCAGAAGCGGGAGCCAACCCCGGGAACAGTAGGGAGCTGCTGGGAGGTGTAAGCTGCAGATAGGATAGGCAGTAAGACGGCTGCCAAGAGTCGCAGGAGCGACGAGGAGGCGAGACAGCACGAGGCTGTCAGAGCTGCGGAGTAGCAGAGAGGAGAGTGGAGCTGCAGCAGGAACAGCCAAGGGAGCTGTGTGAGATTACAGCAGCGGAGCTGCTGTGGGGCTGCAAGAGCGCCAAGAACAGCAGTCGGGGCTGCTGATGGTGACTGGAGTGGACATCGGAACCAGCACTGAGAGAATAAGAGAGACAGCCGTGTGGGAGTGCAGTACGGACCGAATAAAGGACACTGAGCCAGAGATCGTGGTCAAGTCTCTTATTACAGATGTAACAGGAGGGAATTAACGCAAAAATGCGTTCGAAACCGCTACCTAGCGTTTCCCAGGATTTAGCAAAAACACAAAAATTAATATCCGTCGGAGTTATGAGGGATGAGAACCATGTAACTGGTGATACCGATGTTTAACGTTGTGTTTTATTTCTTTTGCTTATTTCAAATGTAACCATGTTACGATTGTGATACATATGCGCGCGTCGTAAGAAATAACCGCCGAGAGTGAGGGCGGCTTATAGATTCATAACACAAAAAAAGGGGCATTTACTTGGTTTGAAAATTCACCAGTGGCCAAATCAACCCCTGATAATTTTCAAACGGGCGGATTGTTGTGTCTATTTTTTTTAATTAAGAACAATTCAAAAAAAAATATAATATTTTTTTTAATCTATATATATACCTTTTTAATTAATTAATGAAAACAACTCACTTCTCCTCACAAGAACACCAGGAATCCATGAAACATGGAGGGCGGTTAAAATGTTGAGAGTTCGGTCACAAAGAGGTCATGGGCATCCGAATGGACAAAAGATGTATGGACTAGCCTCCCAAGACATCTGGAGATATACAGATAAGGGCAGAATAAATAACGGTTGAAACTTCGCGTTTTCTTAACGTTTTCCTTACCGAAAAGTAGAAACTTAACAAAGATAATTAACCAAAAAACAATAATATTATTATTATATGTTTCCTACCTACACGACCTTCCAAAAAAATAAAAATAAAAACTAAAGAGTACGAATTCCAGAAAGCTTAAGTGGAAACATAATAACGCTTAACCTTAGGACATAAAAAATTTAACTCAGAATAAAACACCAATCTCTGGGGAACTAAACTAATGGGCATATCACACTACGATAATATGTAACATGTTTTCCAGGAAATGGCAGCCCTCCTGCTCACGCTCCTGCTAACGTACCTTGCCAAGCTAGAAGGGAGCCAAGAGCTGATCAAGCCAGGACCAGAAACCGGGGTGATGCTGAGAGACTCCTCCAGCTTCCTAGTAACCGAAACGAAAATAGTAACCCAACAAGTCTATGTCTCCTTGGAACCTGCCTTGGTGGTAAAGAAGCACTTCGGGAAGTTACCACCCCAAGCTACCCAAGCAACCCGAATATGGTATTATGACTTCCTAAGATACAGTGAACAGAATGTCGGAACGATCCTGAAGCAATTACAAAGAACCATGATACTTCCCCCCACCATTGTCAACCTAACACGTTCCAAGAGGTCTATCGGCCTGGGAGGGGTCTTTGGAATACTATCCGGTTTTAGCTCCTTAATCACACTAGGAGTATCCATATCCAACGCCGTAAAGATTGGACACCTCACGCAAGGTATCGAGAATTTACAGCTCGATATGCATCAGATCCAGCAGCAAATACAACACCAACAAAAGAATCTGGTCGAAATGTGATCCACCCTCCGAGACACCGTGGTTCTCGTAAACCTACATTCTATCATGATTAACTTAACATTCCAAGAATTGAGTTCTGCAATCCGAGATCTATACGAAGAAGAGAGTATTCGAGAGCCAATTCAGTGGGTGATCCAAGACTTGTTGCGTAGCACCAGCGGCAGCATCAGTGATCTTATACAAGGACAAATTCCGTCATATCTGGTAACTCCAACACTGATAAAAGATGTGCTACAAGCAGCATCCCCGGAAACAATCAGTCCAACTCAAGTACAAATTGCCTTCAACATGGGTACAGCCACACCCATACATGTGGACCCCCAAACTAGACAGCTGGCATTTTTGCTAAATTTACCCCTGGTCAAACCCGGAAATGTATTTCGATTGCGGACAGTATTGAACGTGGGTACATGGAATAACGACATTTACTCCAAGATGGAAACTCCCTTAGTGGTGGCCTACCAGGAAGAAGGCCCCCTTAAGTACCTGGTGCCTGACCTAAACCTGTGTCAAATAATGAAAGAGGTTCATTGGCTTTGCCCAGGGGAACCATTTCTGACCAATACAGCAGAAATAATGTGTGGTCTGTCAAACCTAAGCTCTAAGGAAACTTGCAAGTTGAAGCTAAGTAAACCCAAAGAAAGAACCGGAACAGTGGCCATGATAGCTAATGCCCAGTGGTTGATTAGCACCCCTTTAGATACGGCAATTGTTTCCACCGATCAACACTCCATAACCATGGAAGTTCCGATTCCAAGCCACGTCGCACTGGTCACAATACCAAGAGGAACATTCGTACGCATAGGAGACAAGGTATTATATAACCTAGACAAAAGCCTACACCAAGCGGAGGTAGAAATAGTAGACACATTCCGAGGCCACAAGTTTGAGATAAGCAGCACTCTGTCCAACTTGTTGAACAGTAAAGAATTCCACATGGTGAAATTATCCCTCAGCGAATCAGAGATTAACATAACAGATCTTACTTGGGCGACCAAAGAGGCTGGATCTCAGCGAAATCAACAGATGGGGATGGGAATCACAGGGGCAACAGGGATAATTATACTAGTCCTGGCTATTCTAACCTTAACATACCATGTGGCCAAAATGAAGACCGAACTTAAAAGACTAATCGCAGGCACAAGCCACCTACCATTCAAGTCCAGGAGCAGGGATAGAGCCAAGGCCTGATGATGCCACCCAAGAATAACCGTAGAAACTATCTTTTTAACGATATCTCCTATAACACGTAGTCAATAGAATAATTTCTCCCTCCCTTATCGTTTTACCTTCCTTTAGAATATTTTTTTTTCTCTCTTGTCACATATAATCATGTTAAGTTGTGACACGTACGCGCGCGTTGTAAGGAAATAGCAGCAAAACTTGAGGACAATCGATGGTTCATGATGGAAGAAGGGTATACATTTTTTTTTAAAATAACCCGTGGCCATTTGACCACTGGCCATTTTTAAAAGGGCGGAATGTTGTATCCTAAGCCTTCTTCCAAACTTGATGTTTTTATATATTATCTTGTTACTTGATATATAATGAATGAAAACACCCCAAAGCGCAGCAAACTGCAAAACACCAGGTGTTGTTAAGTAATGAACTGGAGGAGGGCTAGGATGACAGAATTTGCAACCTTGCCTCAAGGAAAGATAAATCCAGGGTGAGTGGTCAAACGAAACCCAGCTCAAGGCTGTTGCACAGGGGAGGGGGCTGATTAACAACCCTGCGCGTCTGAACGTGAGGGGGCCTTTGACCTGAAATTAAGAATAACACTCCCAGAGCAGAAGGTTGGATGGCCACAGTGAGACGAATAAGAGCGTTGTATATCTCAAGGATGCAGACTCAGCTGAATAGCAAGGCTGCAGGGGTCACCAGAAGTTCGCGTTCGCCTAGTTAAGACGAAAAGCTCAATTACTCTGTATTGCTATTAAAGTAACGTTAAAGTCGGAATTTAACAACAGGATAGGCTAAAGTTATCGATATTCACACCCACTCCAATTAAACCAGGCCACAAGTTACGCCTACTGAACCATCACCATCATTAAGTCAATATGAAATGTTATTTCCATACTTTAATACTTAATATACAACTCGACCCAAAGCATATGACAATCAGAACCTTCCTAAGTCAAAATTGAATCGCACCCAGACAGGAGCGAATAGTCGATATAAGGTTGAAGAGGGAAGGAAATTAAGAGCACGGCGAACTGCAAACGTAAGCAAAAAAAGCCGGGAACACACCAACCCAGCGACCCACCAGCCCAGCAACAGCGAGTCGGGCTTCGACAGGCCATAAAAGTAGAAATAATAACTCCCGGGGTCAGGGGACATCAGAAAAAGCAAGCAGACAAAAACCAGAACTGACTCCAAGGTTCAACCGCCCTCACCTACAAGGAGTGACGGAAATTAATGAGGCCTTGAGTTAACGGCGTCAGCTGGACAGCAACAACAACGGCGAGCAGAGACAGAGTGAGGCAAAGACTGCGAGGCTATGAAATGCAACTTCATGTCAGTAAAGCCGACCAACAAGTTAAGTTAAAGACATCACAATACATAATATCGTACATAACATCAATGTTAACGCTATTCACCGTCAACTATATTCCGCTTATATAACCATGCAGACACCAAGGAATACAAATTCCTAGGATCAAGAAACTTACCCCTTAACCTAAGATATCGGAAATAAATTAATAATAATAAGCCTATGCATGAAAAGACAAAAGTAAAACTTATGAAAAGCCAGGATAGCGGGATAAATAACCACCAGGTCGAAATAAAATACATAATAAAAGAGCGATGTTAAACCCAGGGTCGGAGAGAAAGGGAGATCCCGGCCGTCTTTGTATCCCCGCAGCGCGGGATGGGAGTGTGTATGTGCTCGGGGAGGCACCTCCACTTGGGTCAAGCACCACGATGGGAAACGACACACCTTAGGTTACATACAGAATCATAACTGGGAAATGGTAAGGGACAAATGTTAATTTAAAACTTTTTAACCATGTCTTTATGCGTCTGTGAGGGTCAGAGGGAGTGTGCCCCTCTCTCCAGGTCGTGCAACACGGACAGAGGCGCCTGTGAGATGATTTGTAACGTCTGTGTTTTGGTTCATGAAGAAGGCCAGACAAGAGATAATATTGCACCCAGACAGAGAGACGATTTCGAGGCAATTTGTAACATCTGATTGTTTGCTCATGGATTTTATGGAGGGAGTATGACAACGGAATATACCGTGGGTGATGCACACAAGGACACGGACGTACGGACACACACATGGACACACCTACCTACGGACAGATCCTGACACAGCAAAAATCGAAAGAAACCCCGCCTTGTGGGCAGGACCCAAAGGGATTTTTCAGCATAAAAGAAAGGACCCTGAGCATTGGAAACCAGTTCGACCAGGAGGGTCAACTCATCAGCCGAGTTCGACCAGTGGGTCGGCTCAGGAGTTCGACCAGCGGGTCGACTCAGGAGCGAGCTGCGACCAGCGGGTCGGCTCGACTCATCTTCAGCTCGACCGGGAGGGTCGACTCAGGAGCGAGCTGCGACCAACGGGTCGGCTCGACTCTTCAACTCGTCTGGGACTCAGCCGAGTTCAGCCGGCTCTCGGGGCTCGACTCAAGCGGCTCCCCATCTCCTCTGCAGGCGGGCAAGACCCGCTTGACAGCTCAACTCGGCCTGCGTGGGTCAACCTCTGCTGAGTCGGAGGTTTCCCTGCTGCCGCGAGAATCGCGGTTTGGCGACGACGCTGCGAGCGAGCTGTGGGCGCCACCTACCGACCGGGTTCCGAATTACGACAGCGTATCAACGGACATCCGAACCAAGTTCACCGCGACAGGGGAGCGATTGATACGTATGACGCGCACCACCCCTCACCACACGACCACCAGGCGTCTGTTTGACATAAAGAACCGACTCCGAACATTGACTATTCAAGACCACTCTTACCACTCAAACACACTCGAACCCATAAGCCATCCGTGGCTGTGAAGAAACACTCGAGACCGAGTGATGGCCATCCGTCGTTTATAAGAGTATTCGTAATTTTATCTTTAATATTTAGTGGGCTGTACTCTTAATCGCATAAATTCCCAACAGATCCATCAATACGAATTGATTCTTGGCACCTCCTTCCGCCGAGCCACGCTCACGTGGGGAGTGGTGGCCCACCAGATCCTTATCAGGTGATCTGGTCCCCAATTAGTAAATTTGACATAAGATAACGATCTTCGGAAAAGGAGCACCGTCGCAGGCCCTTACTCCGAGCCATTCTGTTGTCAGATAACCTGCCGATGTATCTGTTGAGATTGGTGCCTTTAAGAATAATAACTGTTTTTGATTGTGTTTTTTTATCGCCGTATAATCTTTCAAGTATCTTTCAGGCATAATCGCCGCACGTACTCGCATCCTCTACAGAATATTCAACTGTCCCGTGACCCAAGGTGCTAACAACGTGATAAGGGTTGCGTATGATCAATAAGGAGGGCGGTACTGCGTGAACAATATTGAGTATAATCATTCATTAAAGTTAAGGTTTTTCTTAGCATAGTATTTGCATGTTTTAACGACTCTCTCTCTCACTAACAACCATCGCGTTATGCGGGATCCATGTGCCGTTGTCAAGTGAAATTAGACAATCATTGATGATACTGTATTGATGCCGTGTTGACGTTCCGGGATTGAGAGTTCGCATACTATATCATAGTTGAGGTTGAATTAGTAATAAATTGATTAATACAGGAGTGGTTGTGTGATTCTTTCCTGAAGTCTATGCATAAGATCTGCTTCTGCGTTGAGATCTGAACTTGGTGACCTTAATAAACACACATACATACTCAGTAAATGTTAAAGCGATAACGGGGTGAACCGGGGACCTAAAGATAAGCGAGAATGAGACGAACCTAGACAACGATGCCGAGTTAATCTAAGTTAATCTTGCATACTTACACCACACCTGCATAACTGCATACGATTAATTGCCTTATTCCGATCGATAACCCACCCTCGTCACCGAGGCGGGGTCTGGTTATCATAACGACTTGCATTATCATAATTACACCCACTCGCATAATTACTACGATTACCTCTCGAATTGGCATAATTAAATGTGCATAATTACATAAATTAACATATTTCCGGATAATTACACATTTGGCCAAATTTCATTTGATTATTATTATTTTCACTGAATATTCATGACCCACATATACAACATAATAATTTCACCCACGCACGCATACAACACATCAAAATTTTGATACCCAACATATACAACATGACGCAGTAGCGCTGCTCCGCCGGCGACAAGACCCTGCTGCCATAGGCGACCACTCTTTCGACTCCCCCAACGACTTGTGAGAGCACCCCCCCAATGCCCGTGTTGCTAGCATCCGTGTCTAGCAAGAAGGGACTCGCAAAGTCAGGATAACGCAAGGGTGGGGCACCCACCAAGGCGTCCCGGAGGGAGCAGAACGCGGCATCCTCCTCCGGTCCTCATCGCAACTTGACTCCTTTCGCCGTCAGAGCGTGCAAGGGTTTTGCAATGGTGGCGAAATGCTCAACGAATCGGCGGTAATAAGAAGCAAAACCGATGAAACTGCGCACGTCCGAAACTGACGTGGGTGTCGGCCATGAACTGACACAGTCCGTCTTCGCGGGATCGGTAGAGATCCCCGAAGAGTCGACAATGTGGCCCAAGTATCTAACGGACTTACGAAGAAGGTGGCATTTGGCCGGTTTAAACTTTAATTTAGCCGATCGCATTCGCAAGAACACCCCTCTCAATCGCTGGAAGTGTTCCTCAAACGTTTTACTGAAAACAATGACATCATCAAGGTAAATCAAGCACGTCTCCCATTGCAAGCCTGACAAAACCAACTCCATAAGGCGCTGAAACGTCGCGGGAGCGGAGTGAAGTCCCATAGTCCGAAATGCCGTCTTAGGTTTAGACTCGTCGTCGAGTGGCAACTGCCAGAATCCCGATAATAAATCAAGAGTCGAAAAATATCGCGCACCAGACAATGCATCGAGGGACTCGTCCATTCTGGGGAGCGGATACGCGTCAGCCACAGAGATTTTATTCAGGCGACGGAAATATACGCAAAATCGCAAGGAGCCGTCCTGCTTTTTAACCAGCACATTAGGTGCTCCCCAAGGACTGGAAGAAGGCGAAATAATGTCGGCTGCCAGCATATCGTTGACGGCCGACTGAACGTGTTCTTTCTCAGCAAGACTCAGGCGGAAGGGATTTAGCCTGACCGGTGCCGCATCACCCGTTTCAATATGGTGGCGTAACAGGTTCGTGCACCCAATGTCATACTTATGCTGACTGAACACATCAGAAAATTCTATCAGCAACGCACGCAGCGCACCCAACTGTACCGTTGACAAATCGTTCGAGTCCGCGCACAGCGAATCGACCCATTCAAGGTCCTCCCTCGCTGTGATGTTCTGTGTGGGGCTTGGATCAACCTGCGCAACCAGCCGCTCTTAAGCAGGGACCCGTGCCGCGTGAGCTATCACGGTGCCCTGCTGAATAACGGCCGGCCGCGACCCAGCGTTTAAAACCATCACAAACGGGTCCTTGTCAGCCCGAACCAAAGTGTGAGCCACCGACAAATCGAGACCTCCGACAGCCCTATTTGAAGGACCCAAAAGCATGTCTTGTTCCGAGGTCTCCCCCACCCACGGTTTCCGCAACCGGAGGGGAATTAACATCTGTGAACCCGGGGGCACGTGCACGGTCTGTGTCGCCAACGCTTGTATCGTAGCGCACGCCGTCCGAATTTCAGTAGGGTTCGTCAAAAATGAAATACGGCGACCCGATGGTAGTTCAATGCAACGCTGATCGATGAGAATTTTAATGGGCATTTTAGCCAAAAAATCTGTGCCCAACAGACAAGGAACCGCCAAGGAAGAAGAAACGAAAACGGGTCCCGACAATTTGATATCTCCAATGCAAATGGACGCCCTAATCTGACCGACAATGCCCAACGATCCCCCATTAGCTGCGTAAAATGGCACGTCCACTGGGAGCAGCGGTCGACATTGGACGGGGAGAATGTTGTAAATGAGGTCCGATATAATAGTCGCCGACGCCCCCGTGTCCACTAACACCCTGACCTCGACCCCATCAATAAATCCCGTAACGATGGATGATCCCGCCGAGGCAGCCACTATTCTATGCCCCAACTCCGACCATTCAATGTCTCCTCGGTCCCGGCCGAACCCCCCTCGCCGAACCGAATCCCCGAACCCTAACCGGCTCTCCTCCGCCGCAACGCGACGGCCCATGTGTGTCGTGCCTGTAGGCCGAGCATGTGAGGTGCCGCGACTTGCCGGGGTTAGTAGGGATGACTTGGGGCCTTGGTCGTCGTCCAGCCGAGATCCCCTGGCGCGCTGACGTGGAGCACGGCAACCGGACGCCACGTGGCCCCGGAGGCCGCAGTTATAACACGTGATGAGGGGCGTCGGAGATCTCGGTTGCTCCAGCTTGCGGGCCAATCGCTGAGGCGAATGACCCCCCGACCTCCAGTCCCCCGGTCGTCCCGCGGTGAACGCCTCCTCTCGTGGGCTGATGACTTGGGGTTCGGTGACCACCAGGCCCGGAGCTGAGGCCACGGCAGCGTTGCAGACGACCCCCTGCTTTCGTTGAAGGACCTCGTGCGCTTGTATACTTGTTGCGACCCGCAAGGAAAAAATATCGATCTCGTCGGCCGTGTTGATGGGGACCCCCAGGTCCTGCGCCAACTTGAGCAGTTGCTCCAATACCATCACATCCTGGCCCTCCTCGTCCATACGAGGGAACGCGGCGTCGGCGAGAGCCAGCAACGCCATGCGGTGGGCGAGCGCGGTCTCCGTGTCCGCCTTCCGCCCTGCGTAAAAATGATGGCTACACGCCGAGGGAGGACCGTAGACCTTGGCCATGAGACCCAGCGCAGCCTTAAGCGTGGAGCGGTCCGACCTCCGTGCGGACGTGAAGGCCGCGAGCGCGTTGTCGTCCAACATGGCAGGCAGTGCCCGCAGCGCCGTAGCGTCGGACCAGGCGGACATTTCCTGATGCGCCAGAAACCTGCGCTGGAATTGGCCCCAGTCCCCGCCTTCCGCCTTGAAGACTGACAATGTGGGAAGGCGCTGTTGAAAGATGAAGTCGTCCTCTGCCTCGTGGTTCCTCTCCGCCGCCCCGTCGGTGTGCGAGATGGCGGCCCCAATGGCGGGTGGCTGATGGCTGTCCACAGCGCGCGTTGATGACGTAAGCGGGCGCGCTTGTAGAACCGCCGCCACGTGGTGCTCGCCGTTCCCGCCAAAAGATGGCCGTGCAGCAGAAATGGCGTGAATCGTCCAGTCATTTTGGCGGGAATCCGCGGGGCGACCCTGTTGAATGTCCGCCGACGTCCCCGCTCCTCCCGACGTGCTGATTTCCGCCAGGATGGACGCGGCGGCGAGCAGCAGCTCCGCCAGACGGGAGTGCGCCTCGCGGAGCACGGCTTCGGTCCCCAATCGCTCGTCCGGCGCCCTCGGCGGATCCTGCTCTGTCGGCATTTCTTCCTCCTCAACCCCCGATGCCAGCAGGCCCGAGTCGTCAAGGTTATCCTCGCGGTCAATCCCGTGAGTCCGACGGGTCTTCCTTGTATCCATGCTTGGAAGACTGTTTCACTTCTGACGCCAGTTGAAGTATTGGAATGACAGCAGGAAACTCCTTGACGGTTAACACACTTTTTATTAAATCTTGACTTGGTCTCTATTCCTCAGACTACACACACTTCGCTCGATACGTGTAGACTCTATTCCTCTGGCTACACACACTTCAGTTGACACGTGTAGATTCTATTCCTCTGGCTACCCACTGCACTTGACTCGTGTAGGTTATATTCCTCCGGCTACACACTGCACTTGACTCGTGTAGGTTCTATTCCTCCGGCTACACACTGCACTCCGCCCCGTAACGTCCGTGGAGCCTACCAGCCCACCCCAGCTTGGGCGTGGGCCACAACCTCTGAGTCCCACGAGCCGGCCCTCTCACGGACGTCCGGCACCGGGTCCCAGGTTCTACCGCTGGGTCAAAGAGTCCCGGTCCCTACAGGACAGCGGGACTAGGTACCGCAGGGCTCTAGCTCTTCATCCCCCGTCTTCAGTCTTCGCTGGTTTCTCGCTCCCGTGCGCCTGTGCACATCCCCTTATATATCCCCCGCTCACGGGAGACGGAGCGTCTGCGGACCTCGACGTGAGCATCGCTCCTTAGTTAACCAATCACGACGCGCTGTTCCTACGATCCGTTTTCCCCAGCGCGTGTTACCACTACACAACCAATCACGCCGCGCTGCACCCGATCACTCCCTCTCAAGCGCGTCACCGGCACACAGCCAATCACTACCACATAACCCCCGACCCCGCGCTGACCCCTGATCCCTCACCGTCAGCGCGCGTCACCAACACACACAGCCAATCACTATGCGCTGGCACATGCTCCCCACCCCAGCGCGTATCACCACTACACCTGTACCGGAAGAATTCCCATCTGCTACAGATACAATGGGAGGCTGATCGATGCCCAGGTGCGGTCAAGGGATAGCTCCCTGTTGCTCAACCACGTTATGTATGCCGATGATCTGCTGATGGCTGCTCACTCGGAGGAGGCGTTCCAGGTGCTGCTGCTGAACCTGGAGATTGCCACCAACAGGTGGGGCCTTACTATCAGCCCAACCAAAGCTAAGCACCTGCCTGGCTATTTTGTACCATTGGACACTCCACCCCCCCAACTCCCAATTGGTGATGGGGCTGTTGTGGAGACAGTGGAGAGTTTCCCATACCTTGTCAGTGTGCTAATGACCGGCTCCGGTTTATCAGCAAAGGTCTCACTCCGAATAAGTCGAGCTGCATTATTTTTTCATCGGTTGCGTAACGCTGTGTGGAAGCTGCCTGGTCTCTCGCTCCGCATGAAGCTCCAGGTCTTTTCGGCCACAGTAATTCCCTTCCTTCTCTACGCTTTCGAAACGTGCACAACACTAATGGAACATCTTCGCCGGTTAGAAACATTTAGGCTGGCCTGCTAACGATCCATCCTGGTTTTCACCATATGTGTGTGTGTGCGTCTAAGTCGATGTGTTTATATGTGTGGGTCAACGTCTGTGTGTAAGTCCATGTGTGTGTCTGTCTTTTTCGCCCGAGCAACGCCGGGTATTTACCACTAGTTGCGTGATATTTTTTACACTTTTCATTATTTTTCTATCTGCATGACTTTTCCGAAAGACACAATCAATGTACATTAATAATGTTTGTGTGCAGACAACGAATTTTTTATCCCATGCTTCTTTCGCTCAACTCTTGTACACAGAAACCTGGTATTTTTATCATCACCTTCAAAATATTCACGTATTTTTGTTTGTGTGCTCACAACTATTATTTGATTATTGACTTGCTCTGCATTCATTTTGTTGTGTCACATTCATAGAAACCTATTGTTTCAATAATCACTTTGATAATATTTTAATCATAATGTTTGTGTGCGGACTAATTCTATTTCTATTCCTTGCTTCTTCCACTAAACTCATGTACATAGAAATTGTGTAATAACAGCCATAGAGGGTTCACGTGGGGATTGGCTTGCCGGTCCTGCTTTGTAGCCAATAAGGGTTGAGATAGGGAGCGTGGGGCCGGCGTGATCACGGCATGTCATCGGGAGTGATTGGCCCAGCCATTCGGGGCCCCAGCTAATGGGGATCCGGATGAGAGGCGTGGTCCCGGGAGTGACAGGGAACCATCTAGAACGGTCGAGGCTGTCCATGGAGGATTGGCTGGGGGGACCACGTGACGAAGGGATTAAAATAGAGTGAGAGAGAATGATCGGGAGCAGACTGGGAAACGAACAGGGTGAGAGCCACGCGCGAACGGGGCTCCGGGGGCCACGTGCGTGGGGGGAGCTGGTGTGAAGTCTGCCCGCTCTCTGTTGTCTGCCAACAACGGAGTGAGCGTGAAATAAGTGTATCGTGGAGTTGAAAATAAAGAGGACCGATTCCGAAACCATCTCCGAAGGATTATTACACTGGTGTCAGAAGTGCTTCTGCGACTGTTTGGACGATCGTCAAGATGTCCAAGCACCTCAGAAAAAAGAACCTGCCCGTGCCTCTATCGGAGGAAGAGGCCGAGACGGATGAAGATGAGCTGTTGGGAGCTACAGCCCCTATGCCGCCTGCTGAAAATATTCTCCTCGACGTCTCTCAGCGTCGACCGGGGGAAGATGCGACCACTGCAGGAACAAAAGACGAGTGGCGGCTGATGGCGGAGCAGATTGAGTCATTACGCGCCATTCTGCTTAGCCTGGTGACCGCGGTGGCGTCCTCACCAGCCGCGGGTCGCCAGATCGCCGATCAGCTGGACGCCGCGGGAAGGGGTCCTGCAAAGGAATCTGCGTCCGCCATTCCTCCTGCTACGCGGGAGGACGCCGTCATTTTGGGTGGGACGGCTGCGCCGGAGTCGTCGGGCGCCATTTTGAGCACGCCTACTGCCACGCGGCCGCCGGACGCCATTTTGCCTGCAACGGGTGGAGAGCGGGAACGACAGTCGGAGACGCCCGCGGTGCGCGCTTGCCACCACGGACATCGCCTTCCACAAATTAAAGAATTCATCGCGGGGGGCGATTGGAGTGCTTTCACGTGGCGCTTCGAGTCAGCTTTTAGATCCGTCAATTGGACGGAGGAAGAAGCGCTGGGAGCGCTACCCACACTGCTAGACGATGTTTCTCTGGGGGTCTTCGGCTCCATCCCGGCGTCCAAGAAGAAGACACTGCGGGACGCGTTCGCAGAGATGGCGGAATTTTATGACCCACCGACGTCAGCCACCAGAAAATTTATGTCGCGTCGCCGAGCATCGGAGGAATGGCCGTTGGCTTATCGTGGGGCGTTGATGGCGCTGGCCATGGCTGCCTACCCCGACGCGACGGCCAACCATTTGGATCCTCTCATCCTCTCCCGTATGCTGGAGTTGGCTCAGGAGCTAAACATTTCGCTACCAGTGTGCGGCCACGAACCACTTACATCGCGATGGGTGGCGCGCTGCCTGGACGCTAAATTTAACATTAAGCGCTGGGACCAGATGGCGGCGTGGACGGGGAAACCAGAAATCGACGGGCCACCTTTGGGGTGGTCTCCACGACTGGTGGTCCACTGCTCCGACGACTCGGGCGACGACGACATGCTGGCTGCTGCTGTTCAGCATAGGAGTCCGGGACGGCGGCTGCGCGACCAGCGTGGCGACTACACGGGCCGTCCACGCGCAAGGGCCGGGTCGTCCGACCGCCGGCCGACGTCGGCTGCGTGCTTCAGGTGCAGCAGACGGGGCCATTTCGCCCGTGACTGCCGCTGCCGACCTCTGCTGTCGCCTCTTCCGCCAAGTGGACCTCCATCTCCTCCACCTGCTGCGGAACTGCAACAACCTCGGGCGAGTCGGCACAAATCGGACACCCGGCAGGTCTTGTCACATCACTCATCCACTCGCACTCATTCTTACACTCCTGAGGATAATTTTACTTCTCCTGCCACATTTACGCGCTCTGCTACACAGTGGAAGAAATTGGCTCGCAGGGTTGTGGCTGCGGCGTCGGGCTCGTCGACGGTACGCGGTACCATCGACGGCGTTGATGTCCGTATCTTGGTGGACACGGGCGCGTCGGCCACCATCATTTCAGATGTTATTTTCCATTTGTTGTCTATTCCTACGTCGCAGATACGCAGGGTTAATGACGCGTGTGTCGCCGCGAATGGGGGAAGCATGGGTATCTGTGGCCAGGTAGATGTGAGCATCGCTATCGGAAATATTACCGCCGCAGGACCTGTGTTAATCTCTCGCTCACTAGCTGTTCCATGCTTACTCGGTACTGATTTCCTGCGTCGGATGCCACTAAGAATACGGGTCGACCAGGACTGTTTGGAAATGCCGGGGGGTCGTAGAATGGCGTTCCTGCCTTCCCTGTTGGCCAACGCGCCTACAGGTAACGCAGTTACTGCCGTTGTTGCTGCTACGGTGGAGGTTCCGTCGGGAGCACAGATGCTAATTCCGCTGCGTTATCGAAAACCCCTTCGAATGGGAGGGAATGTGAAAGGCGTGCTGCTATCCCCATCTAACTCGGTATCTAAATCCTTTTCTTTGGCGGCGGCGCAAACGATCGTGTGACCAGGTCAAGCACCTTTCATACAGGTGTTAAATGGGGGACCTGACCGCATTATTGTTCCGGAGGGGTTGGTGCTGGCTCACGCCACTACCGACTTCGCCTCTTGCGATGAAGCGCCGCGCGCCCGGAGGCCCGCTGATGGGCCCCCTCACGATCGTTGTCACGAACGCTGGATCGCAGATTTATGCGGAGATAATTCTTCCTTGTCGAACGAACAAAGGAACGCCCTGCGTTCATTATTGCTACGGTACACTGATGTTTTCAGCAAAAATGATTTGGACCTCGGCTGCACGTCGCTTTTGTCGCACCATATTGACACCGGTGCGACACCTCCCATCTGTATGCACCCTCATCGCATGAGCCCGGCGGAAAGGGAACACGTGCGCGGAGCGGTAGATGAATTGCTGGCGGCGGATATTATTTCGCCATCCAACAGCCCTTGGGCCGCGCCCGTCGTTCTGGTAAAGAAAAAGGATGGTGGTACGAGATTTTGCGTTGATTTCCGCCGGTTGAACAACTTTCGGTGGTGGATGCATACCCCTTACCGAGGATGGATGATTCATTGGATGCTTTATCGGGTGCTAAATTCTTTTCCCCCTTGACCTGTCCTCGGGCTTCTGGCAGCTTCCCCTCGACGATGAGTCGAAGGCCAAAATGGCATTCCGCACGCCGCAGGGTCTCTTTGAATTTAATCGGTTGCCTATGGGCTTGAATGCGGCGCCGGCGACGTTTCAGCGGCTCATGGAATTGGTGTTGGCTGGACTACAGTGGGAAACGTGCCTCATATACCTAGACGATATAATTGTCTTCAGCCTCACGTTCGAGGAACACCTCCAGCGCCTAGAGACGGTTTTTCAAAGAATGCGTGCGGCTGACCTTAAGTTTAAACCTAAAAAATACCACCTTCTGCAACACTCATATTGTCAGTTCAGACGGCGTATCCACTGACCCTCTGAAAACCAAATATGTACGACAGTGGCCCACACCCACTTCGGTGGGTGATGTTCGGCGGTTCATTGGGTTCGCTTCCTATTATCGCCGCTTTGTTAAGAACTTTGCGACGTTAGCAAAACCATTACACGTTCTGACTGGCAAAAATCAAAGGTTTAAATGGGGAGCGGAGGAGGAAAGTTCCTTTGTGGCACTTCGGGACCACCTCGCCACGGCGCCCACGCTAGATTACCCAGATTTCTCACAGCCATTCATCCTTGATACGGATGCTAGTGATATCGGCATTGGGGCCGTTTTGTCGCAACGTAAGGACGGGGTTGAGCGAGTGGTGGCGTACGGCAGCAGGGTTTTATCCCCTGCGGAAACACGCTACTGTGTGACAAGACGAGAGCTTTTGGCAATTGTCCACTTTGTTCGCTTGTACCGGCCGTACCTGTATGGACGGAAGTTCCTAGTTCGCACTGATCATGCGGCTTTGCAATACTCCTTGAAATTAGATCAACCATCAGGCCAATTGGCTCGGTGGTTGGAATCGTTACAGGAATTTTCCTTCGATATTACATACCGCAAGGGGGCCCGTCACGCGAACGCTGACGCGCTCTCAAGGCTGTCGCCCCTTCCTCCGTGCACTTGCCTGATGGGCACGCACCGCTGTGCGGCACTGCCCACCTCGCCTTGTCCAGTTATGGGGGCGATAGCGAATGAGGACGATGCAGGGGCGAAAGCGGAGGAGGACGACCAGCAGGGGTCGGTGGACACCGATGATACCTTACGGCTGCCGCACGCGGTCTGGTTACGTGAGCAGGAGACTGATGCCTCGCTGTCTCCGCTACGGAAATTGATAGGGAAACAGAAATCTCAATTGGCGGGCTGGAAGTGGCAGATGTTCCGAGGCAAGTCGGGATTGTTAATGTGTACTGACGGGTTGTCTGACCGACCACGCTTGGTGGTGCCTACTTCGCTTCGCTACGACCTGCTCCGTGCTCTGCACGCTGATAAGTTGATGCACCTCGGCGTCCAAAAGACTTTGGCCGCAATGCAGAAGGATTTTTTTTGGGCCGGTATGATGGCAGACGTCAATGACTTTGTCCGCTCATGCAAGGATTGTGCAAAGAGAAAGCCGCCTCGGAACCCCTATGTACCACCGTTACGCTCCATGGTGTCCCGTATCAACGAATTGGTTGCTCTCGATATTTTGGGCCCGTTTCCCCCGTCGGCGAGTGGCAATAAATACCTTCTGGTTGGGGTGGAATATTTTTCTCGATGGCCGATGGCCTGGCCTCTGCCCGACCAGACGGCAGCGTCCATTACCGACGCTTTCTTGAACGGGTATATCATGGACAAGGGGGCACCTGAGAGGCTGCTCACAGATCAAGGGCGGAATTTCTCTTCTAAATTGCTTAAGGAAGTTTGCGACGCGCTGGGTACGAAGAAAATTCGCACTTCTCCATACCACCCACAAACAGATGGTATGGTGGAACGATTCAACCGTACCCTCTCGGCTATGCTTTGTCACACGGTCAGTGCAAAGCAATCCGATTGGGACCTGCACATACCAGGCGTCCTAGCGGCTTACCACATGGTTCCACACACGTCCACGGGATACTCACCATTTTTTTTGATGTATGGCCGTGAAAATGTTCCACCCATCGATGTGCAACTGGGTAAGCCGAGTAAACGACCGTCCCGTTCCTTGCCTGACCACGTGCGTGATTCGCTTGAACGAGTAACGGAGGCGCGAGAGGCTGCCCGGTGTGCGACGGCCCGTGCCCAGGCAAGGAACGAACGGTATGCGCGTCGTTCGCATACTCGCATGCCTTGGTCAGTGGGGGACCTGGCGTGGCTCCACTGCCCCCAGGTACCGGCGGGCACATCCCCCAAACTGCACAGGCCGTGGCGGGGGCCTGTGACGCTGGTTGATGTTCGGAACTTGCAGAGTATCCGCGTTCAGTACGGAAAACGGAGGTGGTATGTCCACTCCTCACAACTTAAACCCTATGTTGACGCGCGTGTCGGCCCTTCATCCCCACTAGTTGACCTGCCGGGTTCCGCCGCGCCGACTATGCCGATTGTCACACCCATTGATCCCAAGGGGGACTGTGTTGTGCCTCCTACAGATGAACAGGTTCTGAGGGCTGAGGAAGCCCCAGCCGCCCCCCCTCCAACGGGGCCTGCTCTGGACGCGACCAAGCACCAACAACCTACTTCTTCTTCGAGCCTACCACCTCCTGTCCATCCGGAAGCAAAGCGATCACGCGCTGGGAGCGGAGAGGGTCCCGCGTCGCGTATGCGGTCGAAATCTCTTCCGTTTCGTTAACGTTTGATCGGTTCGCTACATTCCCTGTCGTTACTGCGCTGCAGGGGCGCCCTAATGTATGTCGTGATTTTTGTATGGGTGACTGTTTTAAATGTTGCTAGGCGCGGGGACGCCGGTTCACCCTCGTATTGTTAAACGCACCTTGGTGCACTAATAAGATGTTTCGGAATTGGTTCATCACCCTTTCCCAGCCGAGACGGCTATTTTTTTCACCGGGGGGGGGGGGGGGGGTGATGTAATAACAGCCATAGAGGGTTCACGTGGGGATTGGCTTGCCGGTCCTGCTTTGTAGCCAATAAGGGTTGAGATAGGGAGCGTGGGGCCGGCGTGATCACGACATGTCATCGGGAGTGATTGGCCCAGCCATTCGGGGCCCCAGCTAATGGGGATCCGGATGAGAGGCGTGGTCCCGGGAGTGACAGGGAACCATCTAGAACGGTCGAGGCTGTCCATGGAGGATTGGCTGGGGGGACCACGTGACGAAGGGATTAAAAGAGAGTGAAAGAGAATGATCGGGAGCAGACTGGGAAACGAACAGGTTGAGAGCCACGCGCGAACGGGGCTCCGGGGGCCACGTGCGCGGTGGGAGCTGGTGTGAAGTCTGCCCGCTCTCTGTTGTCTGCCAACAACGGAGTGAGCGTGAAATAAGTGTATCGTGGAGTTGAAAATAAAGAGGACCGATTCCGAAACCGTCTCCGAAGGATTATTACACCAGTTGAAGTATTGGAATGACGGCAGGAAACTCCTTGACGGGTAACACACTTTTTATTAAATCTTGACTTGTCACGATACAACGTGTGGTCTCTATTCCTCAGACTACACACACTTCGCTCGATACGTGTAGACTCTATTCCTCTGGCTACACACTGCACTTGACTCGTGTAGGTTCTATTCCTCCGGCTACACACTGCACTTGACTCGTGTAGGTTCTATTCCTCCGGCTACACACTGCACTCCGCCCCGTAACGTCCGTGGAGCCTACCAGCCCACCCCAGCTTGGGCGTGGGCCACAACCTCTGAGTCCCACGAGCCGGCCCTCTCACGGACGTTCGGCCCCGGGTCCCAGGGTTCCGCCGCTGGGTCACACAGAGTCCCGGTCCCTACAGGACAGCGGGACTAGGTACCGCAGGGCTCTAGCTCTTCATCCCCCGTCTTCAGTCTTCGCTGGTTACTCGCTCCCGTGCGCCTGTGCGCATCCCCTTATATATCCCCCGCTCACGGGAGACGGAGCGTCTGCGGACCTCGACGTGAGCATCGCTCCTTAGTTAACCAATCACGACGCGCTGTTCCTACGATCCGTTTTCCCCAGCGCGTGTTACCACTACACAACCAATCACGCCGCGCTGCACCCGATCACTCCCTCTCAAGCGCGTCACCGGCACACAGCCAATCACTACCACATAACCCCCGACCCCGCGCTGACCCCTGATCCCTCACCGTCAGCGCGCGTCACCAACACACACAGCCAATCACTACGCGCTGGCACACGATCCCCACCCCAGCGCGTATCACCACTACATCACCCCCTCCCACATAGCTCGCAGCCGGCCCGACTGCTAAACAACAACACAACACAACGTCAACACAACAAAAACCCCACCCCCCAGTGTGCCCCGTAACGCAACAACAACAACAACAACAACCTATGTACAAATCGACAACCAACACAATAAAAGTCAACAACAACACACACAACACCTAGATAAGAAGCTATGTACAGCCCGACGAACAACACAATAAAAGCGAATTCCAGACAATGAACGTGTCCAGTGTGTTTGTGACTAAACGCAGTGACGAGGCGCTCCAGCCGCCTCGACTCCTCATTTGGTAGATCATAACAAGTAGCGCGACCTAGCGCGAGTCCGCCTGGCCGGTCCGTCGTATGGGAGGGGACGCTGACGACCGTCCGGTGGCTCCGGCTGCTCTGGACGGCGCGGATCGGGCCTGGAAGTACCGGCCGCGCCGCGAAGATCCGGCCGCCGGTGGTCGGCAGCTGTCAGTTCCGAGACACCGGGGTTAGTAGGGATGACTTGGGGCCTTGGTCGTCGTCCAGCCGAGGTCCCCTGGCGCGCTGACATGGAGCGCGGCAACCGGACGCCACGTGGCCCCGGAGGCCGCAGTTATAACACGTGATGAGGGTCGTCGGAGATCTCGGTTGCTCCAGCTTGCGGGCCGATCGCTGAGGCGAACGACCCCCCGACCTCCAGTCCCCCGGTCGTCCCGCGGTGAACGCCTCCTCTCGTGGGCTGACGACTTGGGGTTCGGTGACCACCGGGCCCGGAGCTGAGGCCACGGCAGCGTTGCAGACGACCCCCTGCTTACGTTGAAGGACCTCGTGCGCCTGTATACTTGTTGCGTGTTGCGACCCGCAAGGAAGAAATATCGATCTCGTCGGCCGTGTTGATGGGGACCCCCAGGTCCTGCGCCAACTTGAGCAGTTGCTCCAATACCATCGCATCCTGGCCCTCCTCGTCCATACGAGGGAACGCGGCGTCGGCGAGAGCCAGCAACGCCGTGCGGTAGGCGAGGGCGGTCTCCGTGTCCGCCTTCCGCCCTGCGTAAAAATGATGGCGACACGCCGAGGGAGGACCGTAGACCTTGGCCATGAGACCCAGCGCAGCCTTAAGCGTGGAGCGGGCCGACCTCCGTGCGGACGTGAAGGCCGCGAGCGCGTTGTCGTCCAACATGGCAGGCAGTGCCCGCAGCGCCGTAGCGTCGGACCAGTCGGACATTTCCTGATGCGCCAGAAACCTGCGCTGGAATTGGCCCCAGTCCCCGCCTTCCGCCTTGAAGACTGACAATGTGGGAAGGCGCTGTTGAAAGATGAAGTCGTTCTCCGCCTCGTGGTTCCTCTCCGCCGCCCCGTCGGTGTGCGAGATGGCGGCCCCAATGGCGGGTGGCTGATGGCTGTCCGCAGCGCGCGTTGATGATGTAAGCGGGCGCGCTTGTAGAACCGCCGCCACGTGGTGCTCGCCGTTCCCGCCAAAAGATGGCCGAGCCGCAGAAAGGGCGGGAATCGCCCAGTCATTTTGGCGGGAATCCGCGGGGCGACCCTGTTGAATGTCCGCCGACGTCCCCGCTCCTCCCGACGTGTTGATTTCCGCCAGGATGGACGCAGCGGCGAGCAGCAGCTCCGCCAGACGGGAGTGCGCCTCGCGGAGCACGGCTTCGGTCCCCAATCGCTCGTCCGGAACCCTCGGCGGATCCTGCTCTGTCGGCATTTCTTCCTCCTCACCTCCCGATGCCAGCTGGCCCGAGTCGTCAAGGTTATCCTCGCGGTCAATCCCGTGAGTCCGACGGGTCTTCCTTGTATCCATGCTTGGAAGACTGTTTCACTTCTGACGCCAGTTGAAGTATTGGAATGACGGCAGGAAACTCCTTGATGGGTAACACACTTTTTATTAAATCTTGACTTGTCACGATACAACGTGTGGTCTCTATTCCTCAGACTACACACACTTCGCTCGATACGTGTAGACTCTATTTCTCTGGCTACACACACTTCACTTGACACGTGTAGATTCTCTTCCTCTGGCTACACACTGCACTTGACTCGTGTAGGTTCTATTCCTCCGGCTACACACTGCACTTGACTCTTGTAGGTTCTATTCCTCCGGCTACACACTGCACTCCGCCCCGTAACGTCCGTGGAGCCTACCAGCCCACCCCAGCTTGGGCGTGGGCCACAACCTCTGAGTCCCACGAGCCGGCCCTCTCACGGACGTTCGGCCCCGGGTCCCAGGGTTCCGCCGCTGGGTCACACAGAGTCCCGGTCCCTACAGGACAGCGGGACTAGGTACCGCAGGGCTCTAGCTCTTCATCCCCCGTCTTCAGTCTTCGCTGGTTACTCGCTCCCGTGCGCCTGTGCGCATCCCCTTATATATCCCCCGCTCACGGGAGACGGAGCGTCTGTGGACCTCGACGTGAGCATCGCTCCTTAGTTAACCAATCACGACGCGCTGTTCCTACGATCCGTTTTCCCCAGCGCGTGTTACCACTACACAACCAATCACGCCGCGCTGCACCCGATCACTCCCTCTCAAGCGCGTCACCGGCACACAGCCAATCACTACCACATAACCCCCGACCCCGCGCTGACCCCTGATCCCTCACCGTCAGCGCGCGTCACCAACACACACAGCCAATCACTACGCGCTGGCACACGATCCCCACCCCAGCGCGTATCACCACTACATCACCCCCTCCCACATAGCTCGCAGCCGGCCCGACTGCTAAACAACAACACAACACAACGTCAACACAACAAAAACCCCACCCCCCAGTGTGCCCCGTAACGCAACAACAACAACAACAACAACCTATGTACAAATCGACAACCAACACAATAAAAGTCAACAACAACACACACAACACCTAGATAAGAAGCTATGTACAGCCCGACGAACAACACAATAAAAGCGAATTCCAGACAATGAACGTGTCCAGTGTGTTTGTGACTAAACGCAGTGACGAGGCGCTCCAGCCGCCTCGACTCCTCATTTGGTAGATCATAACAAGTAGCGCGACCTAGCGCGAGTCCGCCTGGCCGGTCCGTCGTATGGGAGGGGACGCTGACGACCGTCCGGTGGCTCCGGCTGCTCTGGACGGCGCGGATCGGGCCTGGAAGTACCGGCCGCGCCGCGAAGATCCGGCCGCCGGTGGTCGGCAGCTGTCAGTTCCGAGACACCGGGGTTAGTAGGGATGACTTGGGGCCTTGGTCGTCGTCCAGCCGAGGTCCCCTGGCGCGCTGACATGGAGCGCGGCAACCGGACGCCACGTGGCCCCGGAGGCCGCAGTTATAACACGTGATGAGGGTCGTCGGAGATCTCGGTTGCTCCAGCTTGCGGGCCGATCGCTGAGGCGAACGACCCCCCGACCTCCAGTCCCCCGGTCGTCCCGCGGTGAACGCCTCCTCTCGTGGGCTGACGACTTGGGGTTCGGTGACCACCGGGCCCGGAGCTGAGGCCACGGCAGCGTTGCAGACGACCCCCTGCTTACGTTGAAGGACCTCGTGCGCCTGTATACTTGTTGCGTGTTGCGACCCGCAAGGAAGAAATATCGATCTCGTCGGCCGTGTTGATGGGGACCCCCAGGTCCTGCGCCAACTTGAGCAGTTGCTCCAATACCATCGCATCCTGGCCCTCCTCGTCCATACGAGGGAACGCGGCGTCGGCGAGAGCCAGCAACGCCGTGCGGTAGGCGAGGGCGGTCTCCGTGTCCGCCTTCCGCCCTGCGTAAAAATGATGGCGACACGCCGAGGGAGGACCGTAGACCTTGGCCATGAGACCCAGCGCAGCCTTAAGCGTGGAGCGGGCCGACCTCCGTGCGGACGTGAAGGCCGCGAGCGCGTTGTCGTCCAACATGGCAGGCAGTGCCCGCAGCGCCGTAGCGTCGGACCAGTCGGACATTTCCTGATGCGCCAGAAACCTGCGCTGGAATTGGCCCCAGTCCCCGCCTTCCGCCTTGAAGACTGACAATGTGGGAAGGCGCTGTTGAAAGATGAAGTCGTTCTCCGCCTCGTGGTTCCTCTCCGCCGCCCCGTCGGTGTGCGAGATGGCGGCCCCAATGGCGGGTGGCTGATGGCTGTCCGCAGCGCGCGTTGATGATGTAAGCGGGCGCGCTTGTAGAACCGCCGCCACGTGGTGCTCGCCGTTCCCGCCAAAAGATGGCCGAGCCGCAGAAAGGGCGGGAATCGCCCAGTCATTTTGGCGGGAATCCGCGGGGCGACCCTGTTGAATGTCCGCCGACGTCCCCGCTCCTCCCGACGTGTTGATTTCCGCCAGGATGGACGCAGCGGCGAGCAGCAGCTCCGCCAGACGGGAGTGCGCCTCGCGGAGCACGGCTTCGGTCCCCAATCGCTCGTCCGGAACCCTCGGCGGATCCTGCTCTGTCGGCATTTCTTCCTCCTCACCTCCCGATGCCAGCTGGCCCGAGTCGTCAAGGTTATCCTCGCGGTCAATCCCGTGAGTCCGACGGGTCTTCCTTGTATCCATGCTTGGAAGACTGTTTCACTTCTGACGCCAGTTGAAGTATTGGAATGACGGCAGGAAACTCCTTGATGGGTAACACACTTTTTATTAAATCTTGACTTGTCACGATACAACGTGTGGTCTCTATTCCTCAGACTACACACACTTCGCTCGATACGTGTAGACTCTATTTCTCTGGCTACACACACTTCACTTGACACGTGTAGATTCTCTTCCTCTGGCTACACACTGCACTTGACTCGTGTAGGTTCTATTCCTCCGGCTACACACTGCACTTGACTCTTGTAGGTTCTATTCCTCCGGCTACACACTGCACTCCGCCCCGTAACGTCCGTGGAGCCTACCAGCCCACCCCAGCTTGGGCGTGGGCCACAACCTCTGAGTCCCACGAGCCGGCCCTCTCACGGACGTTCGGCCCCGGGTCCCAGGGTTCCGCCGCTGGGTCACACAGAGTCCCGGTCCCTACAGGACAGCGGGACTAGGTACCGCAGGGCTCTAGCTCTTCATCCCCCGTCTTCAGTCTTCGCTGGTTACTCGCTCCCGTGCGCCTGTGCGCATCCCCTTATATATCCCCCGCTCACGGGAGACGGAGCGTCTGTGGACCTCGACGTGAGCATCGCTCCTTAGTTAACCAATCACGACGCGCTGTTCCTACGATCCGTTTTCCCCAGCGCGTGTTACCACTACACAACCAATCACGCCGCGCTGCACCCGATCACTCCCTCTCAAGCGCGTCACCGGCACACAGCCAATCACTACCACATAACCCCCGACCCCGCGCTGACCCCTGATCCCTCACCGTCAGCGCGCGTCACCAACACACACAGCCAATCACAACGCGCTGGCACACGATCCCCACCCCAGCGCGTATCACCACTACACCTGTACCGGAAGAATTCCCATCTGCTACAGATACAATGGGAGGCTGATCGATGCCCAGGTGCGGTCAAGGGATAGCTCCCTGTTGCTCAACCACGTTATGTATGCCGATGATCTGCTAATGGCTGCTCACTCGGAGGAGGCGTTCCAGGTGCTGCTGCTGAACCTGGAGATTGCCACCAACAGGTGGGGCCTTACCATCAGCCCAACCAAAGCTAAGCACCTGCCTGGCTATTTTGTACCATTGGACACTCCACCCCCCCAACTCCCAATTGGTGATGGGGCTGTTGTGGAGACAGTGGAGAGTTTCCCATACCTTGTCAGTGTGCTAATGACCGGCTCCGGTTTATCAGCAAAGGTCTCACTCCGAATAAGTCGAGCTGCATTATTTTTTCATCGGTTGCGTAACGCTGTGTGGAAGCTGCCTGGTCTCTCGCTCTGCATGAAGCTCCAGGTCTTTTCGGCCACGGTAATTCCCTTCATTCTCTACGCTTTCGAAACGTGCACAACACTAATGGAACATCTTCGCCGGTTAGAAACATTTAGGCTGGCCTGCTAACGATCCATCCTGGGTTTCACCATATGTGTGTGTTTGCGTCTAAGTCGATGTGTTTATATGTGTGGGTCAACGTCTGTGTGTAAGTCCATGTGTGTGTCTGTCTTTTTCGCCCGAGCAACGCCGGGTATTTACCACTAGTTGCGTGATATTTTTTACACTTTTCATTATTTTTCTATCTGCATGACTTTACCGAAAGACACAATCAATGTACATTAATAATGTTTGTGTGCAGACAACTAATTTTTTATCCCATGCTTCTTTCGCTCAACTCTTGTATACAGAAACCTGGTATTTTTATCATCACCTTCAAAATATTCACGTATTTTTGTTTGTGTGCTCACAACTATTATTTGATTATTGACTTGCTCTGCATTAATTTTTTTGTGTCACCTTCATAGAAACCTATTGTTTCAATAATCACTTTGATAATATTTTAATCATAATGTTTGTGTGCGGACTAATTCTATTTCTATTTCTTGCTTCTTCCACTAAACTCATGTACTTACTGCTAGTATTCTATAAAATCTGAATACAATTCTTCCACTAAGGCTACCATTTGACAATCACCAATCAACAACGTCATTTTTTCTGCTGTAATGCTTTAATGCTCCGAATATATATTTAATTATACTTGCATCTTCTTTTCCCCAAGAGTTGCATGTGTCAATGTTTGCACAGTTACTTGATGTGCAGTTACATTGATATGATGTATACACCTGGAATATATTTTAGTATGAACAATGAAGAGTTCAAGATCGAGATTCTAAACCAGGGGTGAATTGTTAAAAGATAAACCACATTGCTCTCACTAGAACACTACAAGAAACACAAACATGTGAAGGAAATGTCGTTTGTCGATGTCTCATCATGCTTAGGACGTTTAACCTGCTCATATTTACCTTTTCCACACCTTTCATCTCTGTTTAAGTGATTACATTTTCTGACGTTCATTCCTGTTAGTTGCTATAATTACTGCCGAATGCAAATATGAGATGGTTGATGCATTCATCATTTATAATTGTCAAACATTTTTTCGATAAATATATTCGAGTGTGACAGTGCATAGCCTTTACGATTCCTGACTAGGCTTCTTTTCAGATTTACTTGTATTTTGTTACTTTATAACGTTTCTGTAAGTTATAATATGTTCGTTATGTTTTTCTTCAGGCCGTGCTTTGTCAAAGTCGGATGAAACTGAATCAAATGCCCTTTTGGCTCGGAATATTATTAGAAATGTATTTGTTCCTTCTAGGATGTACAAGTTTATAATTCGGTTGTATGTTGCTTTCATGATGGTAACATTCCGACGTAGTGGCAGGATGTTAACTCCCTCGCCTCGTATGCATTAGATCATGTTTTTGATCCCGACCCTGGTACCTGGACATTTGGAGTTTATTTTTTTTCGCGTGGTTCCGTGGATTCTACCCTGGGTCCTCTGCTTTTTTTTATTAATCCACATTTAGAATCAACATGCTTTCAAAGTATTTGGTTGCAATAAATTTTCACCTGATTAGCCACTTCATTGGTCTGTCATTTGCTACAACGTCGTAGCATCTGGTTTAGGAAGAGATCCTTTATTCTGACTTCAAAGTGCAGTAATCTCAAATTCAATTGTGATGTCTAGATCACGCTCTTCCTCATTTATATTATTTTACTTGTAACATATATGTGTTTGTTGTGCGTGAAATGTCTGCACAAAATCGTTTTAGTTACGTCTGTTGTGCATTTCCATTCTTTATTTTATGACCACCATTTCATATTTTCAAATAACAACTTCAAGTTGGTAAATTTAAATGACTTAATTACAATGGATGACCAGGTAGGTGTTCATCAACTTGCAAACAGATAAAAGGCAGACTCGTGTGTTGCATGAGTTAGGCTGCAGCTGGTTATGTTAGAACGTGGTTTGGGATGAGGAGGGTGGTTATGAAAGAGGAACAACGTTGTGTTCAGTTTGGGGGCAATGACATGTGGCTGGGATATTGTATATTCTTGTGTCTTTCGGTAAAGTAACGTAGATAGGTTCAAAGAAAGAAAAAAAACATTGACGTTTCGATCGCAACGCAAGCGGTCGTCTTCAGGAAAAGGGGGGTTAGCTTCCAAGGAAAACTGTTCATAAGGGTTTGAAATGGGGGTAGCCCAAATGTCAGCAGCCAATGATAATATAAGTGTCCGGCAGCCAACCCGGCGGTGGTTCGTTTTTCACCAATCAAAGGGCTGCCAGGTGAAAATTAGCATGTAAAAAAGAGATTAGCATGTTAATGAGAGATCACAGAGCCACAACCAAGGGGTTGGCGTGCGAAGTGACTGTGAAAGTGCAAGTTTGAATTGGGCGTAAAGCACAACTAAGATCGGAAGGTGGTAGGATGGGAACATCATAGCAAATTATGACTTAAACTGGTTGATAACGTCCTTCCAATAATTGCTCAGTTTGTACCCATCTTCTCGGTTGAAATTGTGTCTATGTCTATATATGTGTAATAAACGACTCTGTCAGGCGTTCTTGGTCTCCGTTGTGTCGTTTATTTAGGTTCTTCTTTCCCACCCCGCTGGTCCACGGCCGGACCCGCGCCGCCTTCACTCCCGTCTTTCCATGTGCCCCGCACACGCCGCCAGCCACACCGCTCGCTCCGTGTGCCCCGCACACTCCGCTAGTCACTCACTAGCCACGTGTGCCCCGCACACTCGGCTAGCTCTCACACCCAGCTAGCCCCGTCGACCCCACGCCACGTGGCAGATGGCGCCGCTGCTCCCGTTCTGCCCAGCGTGGCTTCCCCCTATTCTCGCTCCGTCCCAACTCCCGATCTCTTCCGGCTCTCCCCCTATATCCTTCCCATCACGTGACTTCCGTCTCCGCCCCCCGTTCACCTCGTCTCCCATTGGAGCCGAGATGAGCAGTGGCTCCTCCCACACGCTCCGCCGACCAGGCTCCACCCCCCAATGCTCCGGCCCGCGTGATCGGCGCGGAGGCCAACAACCACCCCGTTTATGCTCGCATTACATATGGATGACTTCATGAACAAATCTTTATTGATAGCCAGTGGGCTTGCAAAGTACCTTCGTCTTAGAGAAATAAATTTCGTGTGAGCCCACCGCATTAAAACAATGATCAGCCACGGCCGAGGTATTGGTCCTACCGTGTTTCAGATCTGCCTTATGTTCACGAACACGGTCTGAGACATGTTGCTTAGTTTCCCCAATGTAACTACTGCCACAGACACAGCTTAGTTTGTAGACGCCGGGGTATTGCATTTCAGGGATCACATCCTTCACAGATGGGATCAGATCACGAATTTTATGTACTGTGTTAAATCGAACCTGGATCTTGTGTTTGCTCACGATTTTGGAAATATTTTTAGTGACCCCTGCTATGTATGGCGAGGTGATGTTTTTTTATTGGGTCCTCAGATGGTTCTTTCCAAATGGTTGGGGTGATATTTTTATGGATTGTGTAATCTGAATATCCAATCATCTTGAGAGCTTGGTGTACATGTTTCAGTTCACTGGCTCGGTGATGACGGTCGGAAATACATTGAGCTCTATGGTGTAGAGTTTTGATGAGGAAATTATTCTGGGATGGATGGTGGTGGGAGTCAGGTTTTAGGTAGGCATCCGTATAGGTGGCTTTCCTGTAGACAGTGTCCCATTGAGCCATCTGGTCTCTTTTAAATTAAAATATCCAAGAAGGGTAACTTGCCATCCTTTTCCACCTCCATGGTGGATTTGACGGCTGGGTGTATGGAATTGATGTGGTTGGGGAATTGGTTCAGAGCTGGTCAGCCATGTGGCCATATGATGAACGTGTCATCTATGTACTTCTTCCACAAAGATGGACATAGAGTGGATGCCTGGATGGCATCTGTCTAAAAAATGTCCATGAAAACATTGGCTACAACTGAAGATAAGGGAGAACCCATTGGGGTACCTTCAACTTGTTTGTAGAATGTTCCATTTCAGGTGGCGTAAGTGTTGGTGAGACAGTGTCTCACCAAGGCAAATACACCAGCATTCAGTCCTTGTTGGACCAAATATTTAATGATGGCAAACAAAGAGACCACATCGAAACTAACGAGCAAATCACCTGGAGATAGTGAAATGTCCTTAATTAACGATACCAAGTGAGCTGAGTTGAGTGCAGCTGAGGTGGTCTTACCAGTGAATGGTTGTAAGGTCTCAGAGAGATATCGGGCCAGTTTGTAGGTGGGTGAGTCAATGGTGGAGACGATAGGACGAAGGGGTGTCCCTTCTTTATGGATTTTTGGTAAGCTATACAATTTGGGTGGTCTAGCAGCAGAGGGTTTTAAGGAAAACCGCTTGGTTGGTTTGATCAAAGATGTGGAATCAGTGATTATATTGTTGATTTTTGCAACGAGGCGGTTGGTGGGATCTCTTAATTCTGGTATAGCTACCATCATTAAGTAGATCCTGAATTTTGTTATTGTATGCGATTTTGTCCATAGTTGTGGCATTACCCTTGTCAGCTCAGAGGATGATGATGGGATCTCTCTTTTTTAATTGAGAAAGCTCAAAGCGCTCATCTTAACTGATGTTGCTAATAGGTGTTATAGCGTTTTTGAGGATTGCAGCGATTTCTGATCTTGCTACATCTGCAGTAATGTGTCCCAAACCCTTAAGGGTTGCATCGACCTGGACAATGATATCATCAACTGGGATGTGTTTAGGGGTGACTGCGAAATTCAATCCTTTGGCTAGAACCGATTTTAGGCTGTCTGAAACAGGACTGTTACTCTGATTGATAACAATCTTGTCAACTTCTTGGTTCTTTCGGTACGTCTTCAGACGGATGCTTGCGTTGTAGCCGAAACGTCGTGAGAATTATTTTATGATGTTTTATTTTTATTATTTTATTACTTCCCTTCTACGTGACTTTACCGAAAGAATCAAGAAGATGAATCCCTGCAGTCACGAAAGCTTTAAATCGAAAAAAAAATCTTGTCAACGTTTAACTTTTTGACATGTGCATCTGGCTTCTTCTTGGAAAGGAGGTTGAACTTGAAAATCTTTGCATTTAGCTGACATTGAGGTGGCTGAAGAGGCTGTCATGTTATCTACATGTTCCCAATCAGATGTAGATATTTTCCATCAACGTTTAGTGTGATTTCAGGAGAGTCTTGTCTAAATTGTCTAGTTCAAATCGGAGCATTCTTATTCTCTCTAAAATCAAGGCTAGGCCAGTGCTGAACAAGATCGCTTGAGCATTGCGAGAAGTAACAGCAGCAGGTGTCAGTGTAAAGGTGATCGGTATTACCTTATTGTCGCGGCATCACTTCAGAAATGTGAGCGACTCGATCAGATGAGCCTTCTTGTCGCAAAGTTTGTTAACAGATCTATTAGTTGGCTGCCAAACACTGACATTATCACGTAGTTATAAATAAATTAAAATAAAACAAATTACGACGTTTCGATTGCAACACAAGCAATCATAATCAGGTGGTAAAACCACAGCAAGAAAATGTTGAAGCCATCCAACTTCAACCGAGAAGATGGATACAAATTGAGCAATAATTGGAAGGATGTTATTAACCAGGTAAAACCTTAACTGCTTTATCGTTGTTGTCTATCATATCTGCCGGGTACCTGTCTATTTTTCCGAGTTAATTTTCCCCCTGCATCCCCAGCTTTTTCGACATCCCACTTCCAGCCACGCCCACTTCCCCCCCCCCCCCAGCCTCACGTCCCCTCTCCTAATGCTCACGCAGCGCTCCCCTCCCCCTACCTAACACTCCCCCCTCTCTCTTTCCCCCCTTGCCCCCCCCTTTCTTACATATGTAATGCGAGCATAAATGGGGTTGCTGCTGGACTCTGGCCCAATCACACGGCCCGGGGTATTGGGAGCGGAGCCCGGTATGGGGGGCGTGTGGGAGGGGCAGCCGTTCACCTCGGCTCCAATGGGAAGCGAGGTGAATGGAGGTGCAGCCAGCAGGGCAGTATGGGAAGGCCGGATCTGACGATCCGGGAGGGAGGAGTCAGGGTCACGTGGGAGAGAGGATATAGAGCGGAGCCCGGAAGAGATCAGGGCCAGTTGATGGAGTGAAGAAGCGGGACCATGTTCGGTGGCCGCCGCACCATCAGCCACGTGGCTGATGGGGCTTCGGCACACCATCGGCCAGCAGTGTGCGGAGCGGGGAGGAGCGGATGCGACTAATGGCAGAGCGCGTGCGGGGCGCGCGCGAGAAGGAGCTGACAGAGAAGCATGCGGGGCACGCGAGAGGAGCGTGCGTGGCACGCGAGAGGAGACGCTGGTCCCTTATCAGGACCAGCGGGGTGTGAGGACGAGTGGAGGAGATGAGGAGGAAGCGCGTGCGCGGGGCGCGCGAGAGACGACGCTGGTCCGTGGAGGAGACCAGTGGGGTGCGGTGAAGAACCTGAATAAAAGACAAGCGGAGACTAGCAGTGCCTGACGGAGTCTTTTATTACACATATATAACCTCTTGCCATGGCAGCTCTCTCTCCCACTTCAGCAAAAAAAATATTCTTGCTGTGGTTTTCCCACCTGATGATGATTTCTTGTGTTGCAATCGAAACGTCGTGATTTGTTTTATTTTAATTTATTTTTAACTACGTGACTTTACCGAAAAAACCAAAGAGTATGAATTCCTGCAGTCACGAAAGCTTTAAGTCGGGATATTTTATGATGATTTATAGAGAACTCCAGCATTTTTAATGTTTGCTGCTTCGACAGAAGCATTAACATGACTTATAATTTGTATTGATTGGGATAGAAAGTGGAGGAAGGATTTTTTTTATTTTCATTATGCTTGCTGAACAAAGATCCAGATGTTTAAAATTGGAAGTGCAGACAACAAACAAACGGCCCATAGAGTGGTGAGAAAAAACTATCCCAAACGATTCAAGTTGTAAGAGATAATATATTATGGCGTTAATAAACTGAGCAAGTCAATTCGTCAACTAGTTGCCATATTATATTGTCGACTAGATGACTAGTTGATGGGTGGTTTTAGCATAGCAGACCCTTCACGATGTGTCACAGAGCACGGGAGCTGCGGTCCAACGATCTTCAAGACTCAATAATGAGTCAGTTGGCAGATCTGCAGGCTATTCGGACAGTCTCGAAACTGGTTTTCTTCCAAAGATGACAGCCTCATCTGATTCTACTTTGCTGTGATTACCTCCGGTATCATTGGGCTTGTTCGGGTGGGCACAACTTAATCAAGAATGGCAGTAATACTCTTTGGTTCTTTCGCTGAAGTCACGTAGTTAGAAATAAAATAAAATAAAAATAAAACAAATCACGACGTTTCGATTTCAACACAAGCAATCTTCATCAGGTGTGACAACCACTGCAAGCAAAATTGCTAAAGTGGACGAGAGATCCATAAAGAAAGTACTCCACTTCGGCCCTTCAAATCAAGAACGCCAGGAATGTAATTTTATAATTGAGCTGCAAATGAATCTGCCATCGATGCATGATTTAGACATGCCAGTGATGACCTGATATTATGACGGAAAGCATTGTGGTCCGATCGTTTCCAGTCTATGTACGATATCTTTGTGATAGGTTGGTGAATAATCAATAATGTCACTTTGCACATAACGAGACTGTAATCTGATATGACCACATCTTCAATAACAATGTTGGTCACAGTTACGGCATCGGCGGATGTGCAGATGTGATCCAGTATATTTTCCGAGTGACATGTTGTGGCACTGACGTGCTGGGTTAAACTGTCTATTATCTCGGCGAGTTGTTGATTTTACCACAAAAGCTGGTCGGTGTGGGACAGGCAACTTATGATGGAGGGTTTTCAGCTCACTCAAGGGCAACAGCGACATCGTCAGGCTGTTTCATTGGACCAGTGTGTTATGGTGCACTAGTGTACCACCAATACGTCCAAATACATAATTTCATCATTTATTTGGAGAGATGGATATATGAAGTAAATGTATGTATATTCTGCCTATTTATACTACAGCATGGAACTCAGTGCAGTTTTTTTAAGGTATGAATCAGAGATGTGGGAGCACAGATGATAAATAAGTCAAAAACAATTCAAGTGTATTAAGACAGCTAAACAAGAGGAAATATTTGATGTCGGAACATAACTAAAAAACATAAAATGCAACGAATGTCCAGGGTAATTATTAAAGTCAAACTCTGATTTTTTTCATTCTGAAATGAATATGTGAGCGAATTTAATTTGATAATCAATATTAACATATTAATAGGTCTGAAGAAGAACGTTTCCAATCAACACAAGTTACCTGATGTTGATATGAATCCAAAACACCGACTGACAAAGTATATGGAACAATACTTAAAGTCGTATTGAACGAGGTATGGAGACATGGATGATATTATAATCATGTTGATAATTGCACTAAATTAAATGGGAGAAACGGATCAAATATCACGCGGAATTTAGATACATCTTGTTGACTTATATAAATGCACTTAGAGAGTACATGTTATTAGTAGAGATGAAACAGATTAATAAGACTGGTAACGAAATGGCAACCAAGAGGAAACACTTGACAGGATGGCCAGTGTGGACATGAAGTGATTAGCTCAGATAATGTGGTATTCTGAGATGGATTGTAATGATATAGCAAGCACTTAATTTAGAATGTAATTGAATATTGCAGGTAATTATGGCACATTTCAATTTAGGAATACTACAATTAAATATTTCAATTTTGTAAATTTGCATATTAAGTGACGTGTCGTAAGTTTACGTTCTGCGTGTAGGACAGATGAAGGAGATCAAAGCTGTGCTAAAGTTTGAAAGGGATACAAGTGCTGGGTGTTTAGCAGAATCCCCCGTGGGCAGCAGAATGACGTGAGTTCATTAAGAAACCAATGTCAAAAATCAGCTTCCTCTTTCCTCAAGAGATGCTATAAATATTGAGCTTCTGGCATTGACTTTTAAGTGGGGTGTGAGAGGTTTTAAGACTGGGCGAAATGGTATATAAACACCTTCACAGCATCTTGGTGGCATCAGTGTGCTTCGAGCACTGAATACTGTGCATGGCAAGTCATTGAACAAGCGCAACTAGATGCTGTGATGCATACAGACGACACAGAAGGTGAGTGAAAATTATATGCAATTAACCCTTTCCCACTATCTGTATATACATATTTTAAAACTTTATCAAATTGAATCATGAAATACAAACGACAAAATATCTATTCACTTTTCCCTCTTTAAAAAGTCTTGTGAAATTTGCCGTGTGGAAATCAAATGAAGAAAATATCTAAACTCAACACGTTTTTCAACAATGTGGCATTTAAAATACTATATATAATACTAGCGGATGTACCCGGCGTTGCCCGGGTGAAAAATATATTTCTTAAAAACCTTACATATATATACACAGATACTAAGGTATTGTCAAAGCCCGGTGGGCCGTTTGTACATTTCTCCACCAACAAATATATAAGAGGCTTGCACAAGTCCAAAAAGTTGTAGAAAGTGTGGGGTAAATTGTTGATGTAAAAGGTTTCCGAAAATTGTGGACCCCCCCCCCTCAAAAAATATCTTTACCCCTCGTAGGTATATATACCTACACACCTTACATACAACAGAGGAAGTATTCACTCTGTAGTAGTATTTACTGACTGTACCGTAGTATCTATTGAGACAGTAGTAGCTACTGACTGTGTAGTAGTATTTAGTGACTGTAGTAACTACTGACCATCGTAGTATTTACTGGGCCTACAGTAGTATCTACCAACTATATAGTAGAAACGACTAACTGTATAGTATCTGCTGACTCTATAGTAGTTTTCACTGACTATAGTAGTAAGTTCTAACTCTATAGCAGTATCTACTCACTCTATAATAGTATCTACTGACTCCAGTAGCTACTCACCGTGGTAATATGTACTGACTGTATAGTAGTATATACTGACTGTAGCAGTATTGACTGACTGTAGTGGTATATACTGACTGTTTTAGTATCTACTAACTCTATATAGGAGTATCTACCAACTCGATAGCAGTATCTACATTCACTACAGCAGTGTATACCGACTGAGGTGGTACCTGCTATCACTACAGCAGTGCATAGTGACTGGTGGTACCTGCTATGATTACAGCAGTGCATACTGATGTGTTGGTACCTGCTATGATGACAGCAGTGCATATTGTGGTGGAACCTGCTATGATGACAGCAGTGCATACTGCTGTGGTGGTACCTGTGTAGTGGGTTAGAATTAGGTGCACACACACGCAACTTAGAGGCAACACTATTTATTAAACGGTAAGTAATATAACACTGTACATGAGGTGGTGACCACCTCCCTCAACTCACTAACACTCTGGAACGCGACACACACTGGACCAGGCAGGCAACGGCCTGCCTGGCCCAGGACGACGACTCGGGACTTGACGACCGATGGTGTCTTCACTTCGGAGTACAGTACAACAGCAGCCTCACTCTGCGTTCACACCACGCTTATATCTGCTTTGGCGTGGCCGGCTCCGCCCAGGCGTGGCTGGCTCTCTCCAGGCCACGCCTCCCTTCCCAGGACACGCCTCACTTCCCCCACCTCTGGGAAGGTCCGGATCCCTCCACCACGTGACCCCCCAGGCACCCCCTTGGGGCCCCCAGCCCTCGTACGGGCCGACACAGTAGTGACCGTTCTATGTCACTACACCTGTTAGGATGACAGCAGTGCATATTGTGGTGGTACCTGCTATGATTATAGCAGTGCTTACTGCTGTGGTGATATCTGCTATGATTACAGCAGTACATACTGACTGTGTTGGTAGCTTCTATGATTACAGCAGTGCATACTGACTGTGGTGGTACATGCTATGATTGCAGCAGTGCATACTTCTGTGGTGGTACATACTATGATTACAGCAGTGTATACTGCTGTGGTGGTACCTATGATTACAGCAGTGCATACTGCTGTGTTGGTACCTGCTATGATTACAACAGTGCATATTGTGGTGGTATTTGCTATGATGAGAGGAGAACATATTGTGGTGGTGGTACCTGCTATGATTACAGCAGTGCATATTGTGGTGGTATCTGCTATGATAAGAGGAGTATATATTGTGGTGGTGGTGGTACCTGCTATGATGACAGCAGTACATACAGTGGTGGTGGTGGTACCTGCTCTGATGAAAGCAGTACATACTGTGGTGGTGGTACCTGCTATGATTACAGCAGTGCATGTTGACGGTACTCACCACTCACCCTCACCACTCACAACTCACCCTCACCACTCATCCTCACCACTCACCCTCACCACTCATCACTCACCACTCACACTCACCACTCACTACTCACTACTCACCCTCACCATTCACCCTCACAACTCACCAATCTCCCTCTCCACTCACCCTCACCACTCACCCTCACAATTCAGCATCACCACTCACCAATCACCACTCACACTCACCACTCACCCTCACCACTAACCCTCACCACTCTCCCTCACCACTCACCCTCACCACTCACCCTCACCACTCCCCACTCTCCCTCACCACTCACCACTCACTCTCACCATTCACCCTCACCATTCAGCCTCACCACTCACCCTCACCACTCACCCTTACAACTCACCACTTACCGTCACAACCACCACTCACCCTCACCACTCACCCTCACCACTCAACCTCAAGAGTGGTGAGTAGTGATGATGATTGGTGAGGGTGAGTGGTGAGGGTGAGTGGTGAGCATGAGTGGTGAGGGAGAGGGGTGAGTGGTGAGTGGTGAGGGTGAGTGGTGAGGGTGAGTGGTGAAGGTGAGGGTGAGTGTTAAGTGGGGAGGGAGAGTTGTGAGGGTGAGTGGTGAGCGAGAGTGGTGAGGGAGAGGGGTGAGTGGTGAGGGTAATGGAGAGGGGTGAGTGGTGAGTGGTGTGGGTGAGGGAGAGGGGTGAGTGGTGAGCGGTGAGGGTGAGGCGTGAGTGGTCAGAGTGAGTGGTGAGTAGTGAGGATGATTGGTGAGGGTGAGTGGTGAGTGTGAGTGGTGATGGAACGGAGTGAGGGTGAGTGGTGAGGGAGAGGGGTGAGTGGTGAGCGTGAGTGGTGAGGGTTAGGGTGAGTGTGAGTGGTGAGTGGTGAGCATGAGTGTGAGTGGTGAGGGTGAGTGGTAAGTGTGAGTCGTGAGGGTGAGTGGTGGTGGTGAAGGTGAGTGGTGAGAGTGAGTGGTGAGGGTGAGTGGTGAGGGTGAGTGGTGAGAGTGAGTGGTGAGTGTGACTGGTGAGGGTGTGTGGTGAGCGTGAGTGGTGAGTGGTGAGGGAGAGGGGTGAGTGGTGAGTGGTGTGGGTGAGGGAGAGGGGTGAGTGGTGAGTGGTGAGGGTGAGGCGTGAGTGGTGAGAGTGAGTGGTGAGTAGTGAGGATGATTGGTGAGGGTGAGTGGTGAGCGTGAGTTGTGAGGGAGAGGGGTGAGGGTGAGTGGTGAGGGAGAGGGGTGAGTGCTGAGTGGTGAGGGTGAGTGGTGAGTGATAAGCGTGAGTGTGAGGGTTAGTGGTGAGGGTGAGTGGTAAGTGTGAGTCATGAGGGTGAGTAGTGAGTGGTGAGAGTGAGTTGTGAGGGTGAGTGGTGAGTGGTGAGGGTGAGAAGTGAGTGTTACTGGTGAGGGTGTGTGGTGAGCGTGAGTGGTGAGTGGTGAGAGTGAGTGGTGAGGGTGAGAGGTGAGGGTGAGTGGTGAGAGGTGAGTGGTGAGGGTGAGTGTTGAGAGGTGAGTGGTGAGGGTGAGTGGTGAGGGTGAGAGGTGAGGGTGAGTGGTGAGAGGTGAGTGGTGAGGGTGAGTGGTGAGGGTGAGTGTTGAGGGTGAGTGTGAGTGGTGAGGGTGAGTGGTGGTGGTGAGGGTGAGTGGTGAGGGTGAGTGGTGGTGGTGAGGGTGAGTAATGAGAGGTGAGTGGTGAGGGTGAGTGTTGAGGGTGAGTGTGAGTGGTGAGGGTGAGTGGTGGTGGTGAGGGTGAGTGTTGAGGGTGAGTGTGAGTGGTGAGGGTGAGTAGTGGGGGTAAGGGTGAGTAGTGAGTGGTGAGGGTGAGTGGTGAGTGGTGAGGATGAATGGTGAGGGTGAGTGGTGGTGGTGAGGGGGAGTGGTAAGGGTGAGTGGTGGTGGTAAGGGTGAGTGGTGAGGGTGAGTATTTGAGGGTGAGGGTGAGTGTTGAGCGTGAGTGGTGAGGGTGAGTCGCGAGCGTGAGTGGTGATTGGTGAGGGTGAGTGGTGAGGGTGAGTGGTGGTGGTGAGGGTGAGTGATGAGGGAGAGGGGTGAGTGGTGAGAGTGAGTGGTGAGTGGTCAGGGTGAGTGGTGAAGGTGAGTTTGAGTGGTAAGTAGGGAGGGAGAGTGGTGAGGGTGAGTGGTGGTGGTGAGGGTGAGTGATGAGGGAGAGGGGTGAGTGGTGAGGGAGAGGTGTGAGTGGTCAGTGGTGAGCGTGAGTGGTGAGGGTGAGGGTGAGTGGTAAGTGTGAGTCGTGAGGGTGAGTGGTGAGTAGTGAGAGTGAGTGGTGAGGGTGATAGGTGAGGGTAAGTGGTGAGAGCTGAGTGGTGAGGGTGAGTGGTGAGGGTGAGTGTTGACGGTGAGTGTGAGTGGTGAGGGTGAGTGGTGGTGGTGAGGGTGAGTGATGAGGGAGAGGGGTGAGTGGTGTGGGTGAGGGAGAGGGGTGGGTGGTGAGTGGTGTGGGTGAGGCGTGAGTGGTGAGAGTGAGTGGTGAGTAGTGAGGATGATTGGTGAGGGTGAGTGGAGAGCGTGAGTGGTGAGGGAGAGGGGTGAGGGTGAGTGTTGAGTGTGAGTGGTGAGCGTGAGTGTGAGTGGTGAGGGTGAGTGGTAAGTGTGAGTCGTGAGGGTGAGTGGTGGTGGTGAAGGTGAGTGGTGAGAGTGAGTGGTGAGGGTGAGTGGTGAGGGTGAGTGGTGAGAGTGAGTGGTGAGTGTGACTGGTGAGGGTGTGTGGTGAGCGTGAGTGGTGAGTGGTGAGGGAGAGGGGTGAGTGGTGAGTGGTGAGGGTGAGGCGTGAGTGGTGAGAGTTAGTGGTGAGTAGTGAGGATGATTGGTGAGGGTGAGTGGTGAGCGTGAGTGGTGAGGGAGAGGGGTGAGGGTGAGTGGTGAGGGAGAGGGGTGAGTGCTGAGTGGTGAGGGTGAGTGTGAGTGGTGAGTGATAAGCGTGAGTGTGAGTGGTGAGGGTTAGTGGTGAGGGTGAGTGGTAAGTGTGAGTCATGAGGGTGAGTAGTGAGTGGTGAGAGTGAGTTGTGAGGGTGAGTGGTGAGTGGTGAGGGTGAGAAGTGAGTGTTACTGGTGAGGGTGTGTGGTGAGCGTGAGTGGTGAGTGGTGAGAGTGAGTGGTGAGGGTGAGAGGTGAGGGTGAGTGGTGAGAGGTGAGTGGTGAGGGTGAGTGGTGAGGGTGAGTGTTGAGAGGTGAGTGGTGAGGGTGAGTGGTGAGGGTGAGAGGTGAGTGGTGAGTGGTGTGGGTGAGGGAGAGGGGTGAGTGGTGAGTGGTGAGGGTGAGGCGTGAGTGGTGAGAGTGAGTGGTGAGTAGTGAGGATGATTGGTGAGGGTGAGTGGTGAGCGTGAGTGGTGAGGGAGAGGGGTGAGGGTGAGTGGTGAGGGAGAGGGGTGAGTGCTGAGTGGTGAGGGTGAGTGTGAGTGGTGAGTGATAAGCGTGAGTGTGAGTGGTGAGGGTTAGTGGTGAGGGTGAGTGGTCAGTGTGAGTCATGAGGGTGAGTAGTGAGTGGTGAGAGTGAGTTGTGAGGGTGAGTGGTGAGTGGTGAGGGTGAGAAGTGAGTGTTACTGGTGAGGGTGTGTGGTGAGCGTGAGTGGTGAGTGGTGAGAGTGAGTGGTGAGGGTGAGAGGTGAGGGTGAGTGGTGAGAGGTGAGTGGTGAGGGTGAGTGGTGAGGGTGAGTGTTGAGAGGTGAGTGGTGAGGGTGAGTGGTGAGGGTGAGAGGTTAGGGTGAGTGGTGAGAGGTGAGTGGTGAGGGTGAGTGGTGAGGGTGAGTGTTGAGGGTGAGTGTGAGTGGTGAGGGTGAGTGGTGGTGGTGAGGGTGAGTGGTGAGGGTGAGTGGTGGTGGTGAGGGTGAGTAATGAGAGGTGAGTGGTGAGGGTGAGTGTTGAGGGTGAGTGTGAGTGGTGAGGGTGAGTGGTGGTGGTGAGGGTGAGTGTTGAGGGTGAGTGTGAGTGGTGAGGGTGAGTGGTGGGGGTAAGGGTGAGTAGTGAGTGGTGAGGGTGAGTGGTGAGTGGTGAGGATGAATGGTGAGGGTGAGTGGTGGTGGTGAGGGGGAGTGGTAAGGGTGAGTGGTGGTGGTAAGGGTGAGTGGTGAGGGTGAGTATTTGAGGGTGAGGGTGAGTGTTGAGCGTGAGTGGTGAGGGTGAGTGGCGAGTGTGAGTGGTGATTGGTGAGGGTGAGTGGTGAGGGTGAGTGGTGGTGGTGAGGGTGAGTGATGAGGGAGAGGGGTGAGTGGTGAGAGTGAGTGGTGAGTGGTCAGGGTGAGTGGTGAAGATGAGTTTGAGTGGTAAGTAGGGAGGGAGAGTGGTGAGGGTGAGTGGTGGTGGTGAGGGTGAGTGATGAGGGAGAGGGGTGAGTGGTGACGGAGAGGTGTGAGTGGTCAATGGTGAGCGTGAGTGTGAGTGGTGAGGGTGAGAGTGAGTGGTAAGTGTGAGTCGTGAGGGTGAGTGGTGAGTAGTGAGAGTGAGTGGTGATGGTGAGTGTGTGTGTGAGTGGTGAGTGTGATTGGTGAGGGTGTGTGGTGAGCGTGAGTGGTGAGTGGTGAGAGTGAGTGGTGAGGGTGATAGGTGAGGGTAAGTGGTGAGAGCTGAGTGGTGAGGGTGAGTGGTGAGGGTGAGTGTTGACGGTGAGTGTGAGTGGTGAGGGTGAGTGGTGGTGGTGAGGGTGAGTGATGAGGGAGAGGGGTGAGTGGTGTGGGTGAGGGAGAGGGGTGAGTGGTGAGTGGTGTGGGTGAGGCGTGAGTGGTGAGAGTGAGTGGTGAGTAGTGAGGATGATTGGTGAGGGTGAGTGGTGAGCGTGAGTGGTGAGGGAGAGGGGTGAGGGTGAGTGTTGAGTGTGAGTGGTGAGCGTGAGTGGTGAGGGTTAGTGGTGAGGGTGAGTGGTAAGTGTGAGTAGTGAGTGTGAGTGGTGAGTGGTGAGAATGAGTGGTGAGGGTGAGTGGTGAGAGTGAGTAGTGAGTGTGAATGGTGAGGGTGTGTGGTGAGCGTGAGTGGTGAGGGTGAGTGGTGGTGGTGAGGGTGAGTGATGAGGGAGATGGGTGAGTGGTGAGGGTGAGGCGTGAGTGGTGAGAGTGAGTGGTTAGTGTGACTGGTGAGGGTGTGTGGTGAGCGTGAGTGGTGAGTCGTGAGATTGAGTGGTTAGGGTGAGAGGTGAGGGTGAGTGGTGAGAGGTGAGGGTGAGTGGTGAGGGTCAGTGGTGGTGGTGAGGGTGAGTAGTGAGAGGTGAGTGGTGAGGGTGAATGGTGAGGGTGAGTGTTGAGGGTGAGTGTGAGTGGTGAGTGGTGGTGGTGAGGGTGAGTAGTGAGTGGTGAGGGTGAGGGTGAGTGGTGAGTGGTGAGTGGTGAGGGTGAATGGTGAGGGTGAGTGGCAAGCGTGAGTGGTGATTGATGAAGGTGAGTGGTGAGGGTGAGTTGTGAGGGTGAGTGGTGAGGGTGAGTGGTGAGGGTGATTGGTGAGTGTGAGTGGTGACGGAGAGGGGTGAGTGGTGAGGGTGAGTGGTGAGGGTGAGTGGTGAAGGAGAGGGGTCAGTGGTGAGTGGTGAGGGTGAGTGGTGAGTAGTGAGGATGATTGGTGAGCGTGAGTGGTGAGCGTAAGTGGTGAGGGAGATGGGTGAGTGGTGAGGTGAGTGGTGAGGGAGAGGGGTGAGTGGCGAGTGGTGAGGGTGAGTGGTGAGGGTGAGTGGTGAGTGGTAAGTGGTGAGCGTGAGTGTGAGTGGTGAGGGTGAGTGGTGAGGGTGAGTGGTAAGTGTGCGTCGTGAGGGTGAGTGGTGAGGTTGAGTGGTGAGTGGTGAGGGAGAGTGGTGATTGGTGAGAGGTGAGTGGTGAGTGGTGAGCGTGAGTGTGAGTGGTGAGGGTGAGTGGTGAGGGTGAGTGGTAAGTGTGAGTGGTGAGGGTGAGTGGTGGTGGTGAGGGTGAGTGGTGAGGGTGATTAGTGAGTAGTGAGGGTGAGTGGCGAGGGTGAGTCGTGAGGGTGAGAGGTGAGTAGTGAGGGTGAGTGGTGAGGGTGAATGGTGAGTAGTGAGGGTGAGTGGTTAGGGTGAGTGGTGAGGGTGAGTGGTGAGCTGTGAGTGGTGAGGGAGAGGGTGAGTGGTGAGCATGAGTGGTGAGGGTGAGTGGTGGTGGTGCGGGTGAGTGGTGAGGATGATTGGTCAGGGTGATTGGTGAGGGAGAGTTGTGAGAGTGAGTGGTGAGTGGTGAGGGTGAGTGTTGAGGGTGAGTGGTGAAGGTGAGGTTGAGTGGTAAGTGGGGAGGGAGAGTGTTGAGGGTGAGTTGTGGTGGTGATGGTGAGTGATGAGGGAGAGGGGTGAGTGGTCAGGGAGAGAGGTGAGTGGTGAGTTGTGAGGGTGAGGCATGAGTGGTGAGAGTGAGTGGTTAGTGGTCAGGGTGAGTGGTGAGGGTGAGTGGTGAGTAGTAATGATGATTGGTGAGGGTGAGTGGTGAGCGTGAGACATGAGGGAGAGGGGTGAGTGGTGAGGGTGAGTAGTGAAGGAGAGGGGTGAGTGGTGAGAGTGAGTGGAGAGGGTGAGTGTGAGTGGTGATTGGTGAGTGGTGAGCGTGAGTGTGAGTGGTGAGGGTGAGTGGTAAGTGTGAGTCGTGAGGGTGAGTGGTGAGTAGTGAGAGTGAGTGGTGAGGGTGAGTGGTGAGAGTGAGTGGTGAGAGTGACTGGTGAGGGTGTGTGGTGAGCGTGAGTGGTGAGTGTTGAGAGTGAGTGGTGAGGGTGATAGGTGAGGGTGAGTGGTGAGTGGTGAGCGTGAGTGGTGAGGGAGAGGGGTGAGTGGTGAGGGTGAGTTGTGAGGGAGAGGGTTGAGTGGTGAGTGGTGAGTGGTGAGGGTGAGTGGTGAGGGTGAGTGGTGAGTGGTGAGCGTGAGTGTGAGTGGTGAGGTTGAGTGGTGAGGGTGAGTTGTAAGTGTGCGTCGTGAGGGTGAGTGGTGAGGGTGAGTGGCAAGCGTGAGTGGTGATTGATGAAGGTGAGTGGTGAGGGTGAGTTGTGAGGGTGAGTGGTGAGGGTGAGTGGTGAGGGTGATTGGTGAGTGTGAGTGGTGTTGGAGAGGGGTGAGTGGTGAGGGTGAGTGGTGAGCGTGAGTGGTGAGAGTGAGTGGTGAGGGAGAGGGGTGAGTGGTGTGGGTGAGTGGTGAAGGAGAGGGGTCAGTGGTGAGTGGTGAGGGTGAGTGGTGAGTAGTGAGGATGATGGGTGAGCCTGAGTGGTGAGCGTGAGTGGTGAGGGAGAGGGGTGAGTGGTGAGGGTGAGTGGTGAGGGAGAGGGGTGAGTGGCGAGTGGTGAGGGAGAGTGGTGATTGGTGAGAGGTGAGTGGTGAGTGGTGAGCGTGAGTGTGAGTGGTGAGGGTGAGTGGTGAGGGTGAGTGGTAAGTGTGAGTGGTGGTGGTGAGGGTGAGTGGTGAGGGTGATTAGTGAGTATTGAGGGTGAGTGGTGAGAGTGAGTCGTGAGGGTGAGTGGTGAGTAGTGAGGGTGAGTGGTGAAGGAGAGGGGTGAGTGGTGAGGGTGTGTGGTGAGCGTGAGTGGTGAGAGTGAGTGGTGAGAGTTAGTGGTGAGTGGTGAAGGTGAATGGTGAGGGTGAGTGGTGAGTAGTGAGGATGATTGGTGAGCGTGAGTGGTGAGCGTGAGTGGTGAGGGAGAGGGGTAAGTGGTGAGGGTGAGTGGTGAGGGTGAGTGTGAGTGGTGAGTGGTGAGTGGTGAGCATGAGTGTGAGTGGTGAGGGTGAGTGGTGAGGGTGAGTGGTAAGTGTGAGTCGTGAGGGTGAGTGGTGAGAGTGAGTGGTGAGGGAGAGTGGAGAGTGGTGAGAGGTGAGTGGTGAGTGGTGAGCGTGAGTGTGAGTGGTGAGGGTGAGTGGTGAGGGTGAGTGGTAAGTGTGAGTGGTGAGGGTGATTAGTGAATAGTGAGGGTGAGTGGTGAGGGTGAATGGTGAGTAGTGAGGGTGAGTGGTTAGGGTGAGTGGCGAGGGTGAGTGGTGGTGGTGAGGGTGAGTGGTGAGGATGATTGGTCAGGGTGATTGGTGAGGGAGAGTGGTGAGAGTGAGTGGTGAGTGGTGAGGGTGAGTGGTGAGGGTGAGTGGTGAAGGTGAGGTTGAGTGGTAAGTGGGGAGGGAGAGTGGTGAGGGTGAGTGTTGGTGGTGAGGGTGAGTGGTGAGGGTGAGTGGTGAGTAGTGATGATGATTGGTGAGGGTGAGTGGTGAGCGTGAGAAGTGAGGTAGAGGGCTGAGTGGTGAGGGTGAGTGGTGAGGGAGAGTGGTGAGTAGTGAGAGTGAGTGGTGAGAGGTGAGTGGTGAGGGTGAGTGGTGAGGGTGAGTGTTGACGGTGAGTGGTGAGGGTGAGTGGTGGTGGTGAGGGTGAGTGATGAGGGAGAGGGGTGAGTGTGAGTGGTGAGGGAGAGGGGTGAGTGGTGAGTGGTGAGTGTTGAGTGTGAGTGGTGAGTGGTGAGCGTGAGTGGTGAGGGTTAGTGGTGAGAGTGAGTAGTGAGTGTGAATGGTGAGGGTGTGTGGTGAGCGTGAGTGGTGAGGGTGAGTGGTGGTGGTGAGGGTGAGTGATGAGGGTGAGTGTGAGTGGTCAGTGGTGAGCGTGAGTGTGAGTGGTGAGGGTGAGGGTGAGTGGTAAGTGTGAGTCGTGAGGGTGAGTGGTGAGTAGTGAGAGTGAGTGGTGATGGTGAGTGTGAGAGTGAGTGGTGAGTGTGATTGGTGAGGGTGTGTGGTGAGCGTGAGTGGTGAGTGGTGAGAGTGAGTGGTGAGGGTGATAGGTGAGGGTAAGTGGTGAGAGGTGAGTGGTGAGGGTGAGTGGTGAGGGTGAGTGTTGACGGTGAGTGTGAGTGGTGAGGGTGAGTGGTGGTGGTGAGGGTGAGTGATGAGGGAGAGGGGTGAGTGGTGTGGGTGAGGGAGAGGGGTGAGTGGTGAGTGGTGTGGGTGAGGCGTGAGTGGTGAGAGTGAGTGGTGAGTAGTGAGGATGATTGGTGAGGGTGAGTGGTGAGCGTGAGTGGTGAGGGAAAGGGGTGAGGGTGAGTGTTGAGTGTGAGTGGTGAGTGTGAGTGGTGAGGGTTAGTGGTGAGGGTGAGTGGTAAGTGTGAGTAGTGAGGGAAAGAGGTGAGTGGTGAGAATAAGTGGTGAGTGGTGAGTGGTGAGAGTGAGTAGTGAGTGTGACTGGTGAGGGTGTGTGGTGAGCGTGAGTGGTGAGGGTGAGTAGTGGTGGTGAGGGTGAGTGATGAGGGAGAGGGGTCAGTGGTGAGGGTCAGGGAGAGGGGTTAGTGGTGAGTGGTGAGGGTGAGGCGTGAGTGGTGAGAGTGAGTGGTTAGTGTGACTGGTGAGGGTGTGTGGTGAGCGTGAGTGGTGAGTCGTGAGATTGAGTGGTGAGGGTGAGAGGTGAGGGTGAGTGGTGAGAGGTGAGTGGTGAGGGTGAGTGGTGAGGGTGAGTGTTGAGGGTGAGTGTGAATGGTGAGGGTGAGTGGTGGTGGTGAGGGTGAGTGGTGAGGGTCAGTGGTGGTGGTGAGGGTGAGTAGTGAGAGGTGAGTGGTGAGGATGAATGGTGAGGGTGAGTGTTGAGGGTGAGTGTGAGTGGTGAGTGGTGGTGGTGAGGGTGAGTGGTGAGGGTGAGTGGTGGTGGTGAGGGTGAGTAGTGAGTGGTGAGGGTGAGGGTGAGTGGTGAGTGGTGAGTGGTGAGGGTGAATGGTGAATGTGAGTGGTGGTGGTGAAGGGGAGTGGTAAGGTTGAGTGGTGTTGGTAAGGGTGAGTGGTGAGGGTGAGTTTTGAGGTTGAGGGTGAGTGGTGAGCGTGAGTGGTGAGGGTGAGTGGCAAGCGTGAGTGGTGATTGATGAAGGTGAGTGGTGAGGGTGAGTTGTGAGGGTGAGTGGTGAGGGTGAGTGGTGAGGGTGATTGGTGAGTGTGAGTGGTGACGGAGAGGGGTGAGTGGTGAGGGTGAGTGGTGAGGGAGAGGGGTGAGTGGCGAGTGGTGAGGGTGAGTGGTGAGGGTGAGTGGTGAATGGTGAGTGGTGAGCGTGAGTGTGAGTGGTGAGGGTGAGTGGTGAGGGTGAGTGGTAAGTGTGCGTCGTGAGGGTGAGTGGTGAGGGTGAGTGGTGAGTGGTGAGGGAGAGTGGTGATTGGTGAGAGGTGAGTGGTGAGTGGTGAGCGTGAGTGTGAGTGGTGAGGGTGAGTGGTGAGGGTGAGTGGTAAGTGTGAGTGGTGAGGGTGAGTGGTGGTGGTGAGGGTGAGTGGTGAGGGTGATTAGTGAGTAGTGAGGGTGAGTGGTGAGGGTGAGTCGTGAGGGTGAGTAGTGAGGGTGAGTGGTGAGGGTGAATGGTGAGTAGTGAGGGTGAGTGGTTAGGGTGAGTGGTGAGGGTGAGTGGTGAGCTGTGAGTGGTGAGGGAGAGGGTGAGTGGTGAGCATGAGTGGTGAGGGTGAGTGGTGGTGGTGGTGAGGGTGAGTGGTGAGGATGATTGGTCAGGGTGATTGGTGAGGGAGAGTTGTGAGAGTGAGTGGTGAGGGTGAGTGTTGAGGGTGAGTGGTGAAGGTGAGGTTGAGTGGTAAGTGGGGAGGGAGAGTGTTGAGGGTGAGTGGTGGTGGTGATGGTGAGAGATGAGGGAGAGGGGTGAGTGGTCAGGGAGAGAGGTGAGTGGTGAGTTGTGAGGGTGAGGCATGAGTGGTGAGAGTGAGTGGTTAGTGGTGAGGGTGAGTGGTGAGGGTGAGTGGTGAGTAGTGATGATGATTGGTGAGGGTGAGTGGTGAGCGTGAGACGTGAGGGAGAGGGGTGAGTGGTGAGGGTTAGTAGTGAAGGAGAGGGGTGAGTGGTGAGGGTGAGTGGCAAGGGTGAGTGTGAGTGGTGAGTGGTGAGTGGTGAGTGGTGAGCGTGAGTGTGAGTGGTGAGGGTGAGTGGTAAGTGTGAGTCGTGAGGGTGAGTGGTGAGTAGTGAGAGTGAGTGGTGAGGGTGAGTGGTGAGAGTGAGTGGTGAGAGTGACTGGTGAGGGTGTGTGGTGAGCGTGAGTGGTGAGTGTTGAGAGTGAGTGATGAGGGTGATAGGTGAGGGTGAGTGGTGAGGGTGAGTGGTGAGCGTGAGTGGTGAGGGAGAGGGGTGAGTGGTGAGGGTGAGTGGTGAGGGAGAGGGATGAGTGGTGAGTGGTGAGTGGTGAGGGTGAGTGGTGAGGGTGAGTGGTGAGTGGTGAGTGGTGAGCGTGAGTGTGAGTGGTGAGGGTGAGTGGTGAGGGTGAGTGGTAAGTGTGCGTCGTGAGGGTGAGTGGTGAGGGTGAGTGGCAAGCGTGAGTGGTGATTGATGAAGGTGAGTGGTGAGGGTGAGTTGTGAGGGTGAGTGGTGAGGGTGAGTGGTGAAGGTGATTGGTGAGTGTGAGTGGTGATGGAGAGGGGTGAGTGGTGAGTGGTGAGGGTGAGTGGTGAGAGTGAGTGGTGAGGGAGAGGGGTGAGTGGTGAGGGTGAGTGGTGAAGGAGAGGGGTCAGTGGTGAGTGGTGAGGGTGAGTGGTGAGTAGTGAGGATGATTGGTGAGCCTGAGTGGTGAGCGTGAGTGCTGAGGGAGAGGGGTGAGTGGTGAGGGTGAGTGGTGAGGGAGAGGGGTGAGTGGCGAGTGTTGAGGGTGAGTGGTGAGGGTGAGTGGTGAGTGGTGAGTGGTGTGCGTGAGTGTGAGTGGTGAGGGTGAGTGGTGAGGGTGAGTGGTAAGTGTGCGTCGTGAGGGTGAGTGGTGAGGGTGAGTGGTGAGGGAGAGTGGTGATTGGTGAGAGGTGAGTGGTGAGTGGTGAGCGTGAGTGTGAGTGGTGAGGGTGAGTGGTGAGGGTGAGTGGTAAGTGTGAGTGGTGAGGGTGAGTGGTGGTGGTGAGGGTGAGTGGTGAGGGTGATTAGTGAGTAGTGAGGGTGAGTGGTGAGAGTGAGTCGTGAGGGTGAGTGGTGAGTAGTGAGGGTGAGTGGTGATGGTGAATGGTGAGTAGTGAGGGTGAGTGGTTAGGGTGAGTGGTGAGGGTGAGTGGTGAGCTGTGAGTGGTGAGGGAGAGGGTGAGTGGTGAGCATGAGTGGTGAGGGTGAGTGGTGAGGATGATTGGTCAGGGTGATTGGTGAGGGAGAGTGGTGAGAGTGAGTGGTGAGTGGTGAGGGTGAGTGTTGAGGGTGAGTGGTGAAGGTGAGGTTGAGTGGTAAGTGGGGAGGGTGAGTGGTGAGGGTGAGTGGTGGTGGTGATGGTGAGTGATGAGGGAGAGGGGTGAGTGGTCAGGGAGAGAGGTGAGTGGTGAGTTGTGAGGGTGAGGCATGAGTGGTGAGAGTGAGTGGTTAGTGGTGAGGGTGAGTGGTGAGGGTGAGTGGTGAGTAGTGATGATGATTGGTGAGGGTGAGTGGTGAGCGTGAGAGGTGAGGGAGAGGGGTGAGTGGTGAGGGTGAGTAGTGAGGGAGAGGGGTGAGTGGTGAGGGTGAGTGGTGAGCGTGAGTGGTGAGAGTGAATTGTGAGGGAGAGGGGTGAGTGGTGAGGGTGAGTAGTGAGGGAGAGGGGTGAGTGGTGAGGGTGAGTGGCGAGGGTGAGTGTGAGTGGTGAGTGGTGAGTGGTGAGTGGTGAGTGGTGAGGGTGAATGGTGAATGTGAGTGGTGGTGGTGAAGGGGAGTGGTAAGGTTGAGTGGTGTTGGTAAGGGTGAGTGGTGAGGGTGAGTTTTGAGGTTGAGGGTGAGTGGTGAGCGTGAGTGGTGAGGGTGAGTGGCAAGCGTGAGTGGTGATTGATGAAGGTGAGTGGTGAGGGTGAGTTGTGAGGGTGAGTGGTGAGGGTGAGTGGTGAGGGTGATTGGTGAGTGTGAGTGGTGACGGAGAGGGATGAGTGGTGAGGGTGAGTGGTGAGCGTGAGTGGTGAGAGTGAGTGGTGAGGGAGATGGGTGAGTGGTGAGGGTGAGTGGTGAGGGAGAGGGGTGAGTGGCGAGTGGTGAGGGTGAGTGGTGAGGGTGAGTGGTGAATGGTGAGTGGTGAGCGTGAGTGTGAGTGGTGAGGGTGAGTGGTGAGGGTGAGTGGTAAGTGTGCGTCGTGAGGGTGAGTGGTGAGGGTGAGTGGTGAGTGGTGAGGGAGAGTGGTGATTGGTGAGAGGTGAGTGGTGAGTGGTGAGCGTGAGTGTGAGTGGTGAGGGTGAGTGGTGAGGGTGAGTGGTAAGTGTGAGTGGTGAGGGTGAGTGGTGGTGGTGAGGGTGAGTGGTGAGGGTGATTAGTGAGTAGTGAGGGTGAGTGGTGAGGGTGAGTCGTGAGGGTGAGTAGTGAGGGTGAGTGGTGAGGGTGAATGGTGAGTAGTGAGGGTGAGTGGTTAGGGTGAGTGGTGAGGGTGAGTGGTGAGCTGTGAGTGGTGAGGGAGAGGGTGAGTGGTGAGCATGAGTGGTGAGGGTGAGTGGTGGTGGTGAGGGTGAGTGGTGAGGATGATTGGTCAGGGTGATTGGTGAGGGAGAGTTGTGAGAGTGAGTGGTGAGGGTGAGTGTTGAGGGTGAGTGGTGAAGGTGAGGTTGAGTGGTAAGTGGGGAGGGAGAGTGTTGAGGGTGAGTGGTGGTGGTGATGGTGAGAGATGAGGGAGAGGGGTGAGTGGTCAGGGAGAGAGGTGAGTGGTGAGTTGTGAGGGTGAGGCATGAGTGGTGAGAGTGAGTGGTTAGTGGTGAGGGTGAGTGGTGAGGGTGAGTGGTGAGTAGTGATGATGATTGGTGAGGGTGAGTGGTGAGCGTGAGACGTGAGGGAGAGGGGTGAGTGGTGAGGGTTAGTAGTGAAGGAGAGGGGTGAGTGGTGAGGGTGAGTGGCAAGGGTGAGTGTGAGTGGTGAGTGGTGAGTGGTGAGTGGTGAGCGTGAGTGTGAGTGGTGAGGGTGAGTGGTAAGTGTGAGTCGTGAGGGTGAGTGGTGAGTAGTGAGAGTGAGTGGTGAGGGTGAGTGGTGAGAGTGAGTGGTGAGAGTGACTGGTGAGGGTGTGTGGTGAGCGTGAGTGGTGAGTGTTGAGAGTGAGTGATGAGGGTGATAGGTGAGGGTGAGTGGTGAGGGTGAGTGGTGAGCGTGAGTGGTGAGGGAGAGGGGTGAGTGGTGAGGGTGAGTGGTGAGGGAGAGGGATGAGTGGTGAGTGGTGAGTGGTGAGGGTGAGTGGTGAGGGTGAGTGGTGAGTGGTGAGTGGTGAGCGTGAGTGTGATTGGTGAGGGTGAGTGGTGAGGGTGAGTGGTAAGTGTGCGTCGTGAGGGTGAGTGGTGAGGGTGAGTGGCAAGCGTGAGTGGTGATTGATGAAGGTGAGTGGTGAGGGTGAGTTGTGAGGGTGAGTGGTGAGGGTGAGTGGTGAAGGTGATTGGTGAGTGTGAGTGGTGATGGAGAGGGGTGAGTGGTGAGTGGTGAGGGTGAGTGGTGAGAGTGAGTGGTGAGGGAGAGGGGTGAGTGGTGAGGGTGAGTGGTGAAGGAGAGGGGTCAGTGGTGAGTGGTGAGGGTGAGTGGTGAGTAGTGAGGATGATTGGTGAGCCTGAGTGGTGAGCGTGAGTGCTGAGGGAGAGGGGTGAGTGGTGAGGGTGAGTGGTGAGGGAGAGGGGTGAGTGGCGAGTGTTGAGGGTGAGTGGTGAGGGTGAGTGGTGAGTGGTGAGTGGTGTGCGTGAGTGTGAGTGGTGAGGGTGAGTGGTGAGGGTGAGTGGTGAGGGTGAGTGGTGAGCGTGAGTGGTGAGGGAGAGGGGTGAGTGGTGAGGGTGAGTGGTGAGGGAGAGGGATGAGTGGTGAGTGGTGAGTGGTGAGGGTGAGTGGTGAGGGTGAGTGGTGAGTGGTGAGTGGTGAGCGTGAGTGTGAGTGGTGAGGGTGAGTGGTGAGGGTGAGTGGTAAGTGTGCGTCGTGAGGGTGAGTGGTGAGGGTGAGTGGCAAGCGTGAGTGGTGATTGATGAAGGTGAGTGGTGAGGGTGAGTTGTGAGGGTGAGTGGTGAGGGTGAGTGGTGAAGGTGATTGGTGAGTGTGAGTGGTGATGGAGAGGGGTGAGTGGTGAGTGGTGAGGGTGAGTGGTGAGAGTGAGTGGTGAGGGAGAGGGGTGAGTGGTGAGGGTGAGTGGTGAAGGAGAGGGGTCAGTGGTGAGTGGTGAGGGTGAGTGGTGAGTAGTGAGGATGATTGGTGAGCCTGAGTGGTGAGCGTGAGTGCTGAGGGAGAGGGGTGAGTGGTGAGGGTGAGTGGTGAGGGAGAGGGGTGAGTGGCGAGTGTTGAGGGTGAGTGGTGAGGGTGAGTGGTGAGTGGTGAGTGGTGTGCGTGAGTGTGAGTGGTGAGGGTGAGTGGTGAGGGTGAGTGGTAAGTGTGCGTCGTGAGGGTGAGTGGTGAGGGTGAGTGGTGAGGGAGAGTGGTGATTGGTGAGAGGTGAGTGGTGAGTGGTGAGCGTGAGTGTGAGTGGTGAGGGTGAGTGGTGAGGGTGAGTGGTAAGTGTGAGTGGTGAGGGTGAGTGGTGGTGGTGAGGGTGAGTGGTGAGGGTGATTAGTGAGTAGTGAGGGTGAGTGGTGAGAGTGAGTCGTGAGGGTGAGTGGTGAGTAGTGAGGGTGAGTGGTGATGGTGAATGGTGAGTAGTGAGGGTGAGTGGTTAGGGTGAGTGGTGAGGGTGAGTGGTGAGCTGTGAGTGGTGAGGGAGAAGGTGAGTGGTGAGCATGAGTGGTGAGGGTGAGTGGTGAGGATGATTGGTCAGGGTGATTGGTGAGGGAGAGTGGTGAGAGTGAGTGGTGAGTGGTGAGGGTGAGTGTTGAGGGTGAGTGGTGAAGGTGAGGTTGAGTGGTAAGTGGGGAGGGTGAGTGGTGAGGGTGAGTGGTGGTGGTGATGGTGAGTGATGAGGGAGAGGGGTGAGTGGTCAGGGAGAGAGGTGAGTGGTGAGTTGTGAGGGTGAGGCATGAGTGGTGAGAGTGAGTGGTTAGTGGTGAGGGTGAGTGGTGAGGGTGAGTGGTGAGTAGTGATGATGATTGGTGAGGGTGAGTGGTGAGCGTGAGAGGTGAGGGAGAGGGGTGAGTGGTGAGGGTAAGTAGTGAGGGAGAGGGGTGAGTGGTGAGGGTGAGTGGTGAGCGTGAGTGGTGAGAGTGAATTGTGAGGGAGAGGGGTGAGTGGTGAGGGTGAGTAGTGAGGGAGAGGGGTGAGTGGTGAGGGTGAGTGGCGAGGGTGAGTGTGAGTGGTGAGTGGTGAGTGGTGAGCGTGAGTGTGAGTGGTGAGGGTGAGTGGTAAGTGTGAGTCGTGAGGGTGAGTGGTGAGTAGTGAGAGTGAGTGGTGAGGGTGAGTGGTGAGAGTGAGTGGTGAGAGTGACTGGTGAGGGTGTGTGGTGAGCGTGAGTGGTGAGTGTTGAGAGTGAGTGGTGAGGGTGATAGGTGAGGGTGAGTGGTGAGGGTGAGTGGTGAGCGTGAGTGGTGAGGGAGAGGGGTGAGTGGTGAGGGTGAGTGGTGAAGGAGAGGGATGAGTGGTGAGTGGTGAGTGGTGAGGGTGAGTGGTGAGGGTGAGTGGTGAGTGGTGAGCGTGAGTGTGAGTGGTGAGGGTGAGTGGTGAGGGTGAGTGGTAAGTATGCGTCGTGAGGGTGAGTGGTAAGGGTGAGTGGTGAGTGGTGAGTGGTGAGCGTGAGTGTGAGTGGTCAGGGTGAGTGGTGAGGGTGAGTGGTAAGTGTGAGTGGTGAGGGTGAGTGGTGAGGGTGATTAGTGAGTAGTGAGGGTGAGTGGTGAGGGTGAGTCGTGAGGGTGAGTGGTGACTAGTGAGGGTGAGTGGTGAGGGTGAATGGTGAGTAGTGAGGGTGAGTGGTTAGGGTGAGTGGTGAGGGTGAGTGGTGAGCTGTGAGTGGTGAGGGAGAGGGTGAGTGGTGAGCGTGAGTGGTGAGGGTGAGTGGTGGTGGTGAGGGTGAGTGGTGAGGGTGAGTGATGAAGGTGAGGTTGAGTGGTAAGTGGGGAGGGAGAGTGGTGAGGGTGAGTGGTGGTGGTGAGGGTGAGTGGTGAGGGAGAGGGGTGAGTGGTCAGGGAGAGGGGTGAGTGGTGAGTTGTGAGGGTGAGGCGTGAGTGGTGAGAGTGAGTGGTTAGTGGTGAGGGTGAGTGGTGAGGGTGAGTGGTGAGTAGTGATGATGATTGGTGAGGGTGAGTGGTGAGTGGTGAGGGAGAGTGGTGATTGGTGAGAGGTGAGTGGTGAGTGGTGAGCGTGAGTGTGAGTGGTGAGGGTGAGTGGTGAGGGTGAGTGGTAAGTGTGAGTGGTGAGGGTGAGTGGTGGTGGTGAGGGTGAGTGGTGAGGGTGATTAGTGAGTTGTGAGGGTGAGTGGTGAGAGTGAGTCGTGAGGGTGAGTGGTGAGTAGTGAGGGTGAGTGGTGATGGTGAATGGTGAGTAGTGAGGGTTAGTGGTTAGGGTGAGTGGTGAGGGTGAGTGGTGAGCTGTGAGTGGTGAGGGAGAGGGTGAGTGGTGAGCATGAGTGGTGAGGGTGAGTGGTGAGGATGATTGGTCAGGGTGATTGGTGAGGGAGAGTGGTGAGAGTGAGTGGTGAGTGGTGAGGGTGAATGTTGACGGTGAGTGGTGGTGGTGATGGTGAGTGATGAGGGAGAGGGGTGAGTGGTCAGGGAGAGAGGTGAGTGGTGAGTTGTGAGGGTGAGGCATGAGTGGTGAGAGTGAGTGGTTAGTGGTGAGGGTGAGTGGTGAGGGTGAGTGGTGAGTAGTGATGATGATTGGTGAGGGTGAGTGGTGAGCGTGAGAGGTGAGGGAGAGGGGTGAGTGGTGAGGGTGAGTAGTGAGGGAGAGGGGTGAGTGGTGAGTGTGAGTGGTGAGAGTGAGTGGTGAGAGTGAGTGGTGAGGGAGAGGGGTGAGTGGTGAGGGTGAGTAGTGAGGGAGAGGGGTGAGTGGTGAGGGTGAGTGGCGAGGGTGAGTGTGAGTGGTGAGTGGTGAGTGGTGAGTGGTGAGCGTGAGTGTGAGTGGTGAGGGTGAGTGGTAAGTGTGAGTCGTGAGGGTGAGTGGTGAGTAGTGAGAGTGAGTGGTGAGGGTGAGTGGTGAGAGTGAGTGGTGAGAGTGACTGGTGAGGGTGTGTGGTGAGCGTGAGTGGCGAGTGTTGAGAGTGAGTGGTGAGGGTGATAGGTGAGGGTGAGTGGTGAGGGTGAGTGGTGAGCGTGAGTGGTGAGGGAGAGGGGTGAGTGGTGAGGGTGAGTGGTGAGGGAGAGGGATGAGTGGTGAGTGGTGAGGGTGAGTGGTGAGGGTGAGTGGTGAGTGGTGAGCGTGAGTGTGAGTGGTGAGGGTGAGTGGTGAGGGTGAGTGGTAAGTATGCGTCGTGAGGGTGAGTGGTAAGGGTGAGTGGTGAGTGGTGAGTGGTGAGCGTGAGTGTGAGTGGTCAGGGTGAGTGGTGAGGGTGAGTGGTAAGTGTGAGTGGTGGGTGAGTGGTGAGGGTGATTAGTGAGTAGTGAGGGTGAGTGGTGATGGTGAGTCGTGAGGGTGAGTGGTGACTAGTGAGGGTGAGTGGTGAGGGTGAATGGTGAGTAGTGAGGGTGAGTGGTTAGGGTGAGTGGTGAGGGTGAGTGGTGAGCTGTGAGTGGTGAGGGAGAGGGTGAGTGGTGAGCGTGAGTGGTGAGGGTGAGTGGTGGTGGTGAGGGTGAGTGGTGAGGGTGAGTGATGAAGGTGAGGTTGAGTGGTAAGTGGGGAGGGAGAGTGGTGAGGGTGAGTGGTGGTGGTGAGGGTGAGTGGTGAGGGAGAGGGGTGAGTGGTCAGGGAGAGGGGTGAGTGGTGCGTTGTGAGGGTGAGGCGTGAGTGGTGAGAGTGAGTGGTTAGTGGTGAGGGTGAGTGGTGAGGGTGAGTGGTGAGTAGTGATGATGATTGGTGAGGGTGAGTGGTGAGCGTGAGAGGTGAGGGAGAGGGGTTAGTGGTGAGGGTGAGTGGTGAGGGAGAGGGGTGAGTGGTGAGGGTGAGTGGCGAGGGTGAGTGTGAGTGGTGAGTGGTGAGCGTGAGTGATGAGGGTGAGGGTGAGTGGTAAGTGTGAGTCGTGAGGGTGAGTGGTGAGTAGTGAGAGTGAGTGGTGAGGGTGAGTGGTGAGAGTGAGTGGTGAGTGTGACTGGTGAGGGTGTGTGGTGAGTGTGAGTGGTGAGTGGTGAGAGTGAGTGGTGAGGGTGAGTGGTGAGTAGTGAGGGTGAGTGGTGAGGGTGAGTGTTGACGGTGAGTGTGAGTGGTGAGGGTGAGCGGTGGTGGTGAGGGTGAGTGATGAGGGAGAGGGGTGAGTGGTGAGGGTGAGGGAGAGGGGTTAGTGGTGTGGGTGAGGGAGAGGGGTGAGTGGTGAGGGTGAGGCGTGAGTGGTGAGAGTGAGTGGTGAGTCGTGAGGATGATTGGTGAGGGTGAGTGGTGAGCGTGAGTGGTGAGGGAGAGGGGTGAGGCTGAGTGGTAAGTGTGAGTAGTGAGGGTGAGTGGTGAGTGGTGAAAATGAGTGGTGAGGGTGAGTGGTGAGAGTGAGTAGTGAGTGTGACTGGTGAGGGTGTGTGGTGAGCTTGAGTGGTGAGGGTGAGTGGTGGTGGTGAGGGTGAGTAGTGAGGGTGAGTGGTGAGCGTGAGTGGTGAGGGAGAGGGGTTAGTGGTGAGTGGTGAGGGTGAGTGATGAGCGTGAGTGGTTAGAGTGATTGGTGAGTGGTGAGGGTGAGTGGTCAGGGTGAGTGTTGAGTAGTGAGGATGATTGGTGAGGGGAGTGGTGAGCCTGAGAGGTGAGGGAGAAGGGTGAGTGGTGAGGGTGAGTGGTGAGGGAGAGGGGTGAGTGGTGAGGGTGAGTGGTGAGGGTGAGGGAGAATGGTAAGTGTGAGTCGTGAGGGTGAGTGGTGAGTAGTGAGTGTGAGTGGTAGGGTGAAAGGTGAGGGTGAGTGGTGAGAGGTGAGTGGTGAGGGTGTGTGGTGAGCGTGAGTGGTGAGGGTGTCTGGTGAGGATGATTGGTCAGGGTGATTGGTGAGGGAGAGTGGTGAGAGTGAGTGGTGAGTGGTGAGGGTGAGTGGTGAGGGTGATTGGTGAAGGTGAGGGTGAGTGGTAAGTGGGGAAGGAGAGTGGTGAGGGTGAGGGTGAGTGGTAAGTGTGAGTCGTGAGGGTGAGTGGTGAGTAGTGAGAGTGAGTGGTGAGTGTGACTGGTGAGGGTGTGTGGTGAGTGTGAGTGGTGAGTGGTGAGAGTGAGTGGTGAGGGTGAGAGGTGAGGGTGAGTGGTGAGTGGTGAGGGTGAGTGGTGAGGGTGAGTGTTGACGGTGAGTGTGAGTGGTGAGGGTGAGCGGTGGTGGTGAGGGTGAGTGATGAGGGAGAGGGGTGAGTGGTGAGGGTGAGGGAGAGGGGTTAGTGGTGTGGGTGAGGGAGAGGGGTGAGTGGTGAGTGGTGAGGGTGAGGCGTGAGTGGTGAGAGTGAGTGGTTAGTGGTGAGGGTGAGTGGTGAGGGTGAGTGGTGAGTAGTGATGGTGATTGGTGAGGGTGAGTGGTGAGCGTGAGAGGTGAGGGAGAGGGGTGAGTGGTGAGGGTGAGTGGTGAGGGAGAGGGGTGAGTGGTGAGGGTGAGTGGCGAGGGTGAGTGTGAGTGGTGAGTGGTGAGCGTGAGTGATGAGGGTGAGGGTGAGTGGTAAGTGTGAGTCGTGAGGGTGAGTGGTGAGTAGTGAGAGTGAGTGGTGAGGGTGAGTGGTGAGAGTGAGTGGTGAGTGTGACTGGTGAGGGTGTGTGGTGAGTGTGAGTGGTGAGTGGTGAGAGTGAGTGGTGAGGGTGAGTGGTGAGTAGTGAGGGTGAGTGGTGAGGGTGAGTGTTGACGGTGAGTGTGAGTGGTGAGGGTGAGCGGTGGTGGTGAGGGTGAGTGATGAGGGAGAGGGGTGAGTGGTGAGGGTGAGGGAGAGGGGTTAGTGGTGTGGGTGAGGGAGAGGGGTGAGTGGTGAGTGGTGAGGGTGAGGCGTGAGTGGTGAGAGTGAGTGGTGAGTCGTGAGGATGATTGGTGAGGGTGAGTGGTGAGCGTGAGTGGTGAGGGAGAGGGGTGAGGCTGAGTGGTAAGTGTGAGTAGTGAGGGTGAGTGGTGAGTGGTGAAAATGAGTGGTGAGGGTGAGTGGTGAGAGTGAGTAGTGAGTGTGACTGGTGAGGGTGTGTGGTGAGCTTGAGTGGTGAGGGTGAGTGGTGGTGGTGAGGGTGAGTAGTGAGGGTGAGTGGTGAGCGTGAGTGGTGAGGGAGAGGGGTTAGTGGTGAGTGGTGAGGGTGAGTGATGAGCGTGAGTGGTTAGAGTGATTGGTGAGTGGTGAGGGTGAGTGGTCAGGGTGAGTGTTGAGTAGTGAGGATGATTGGTGAGGGGAGTGGTGAGCCTGAGAGGTGAGGGAGAAGGGTGAGTGGTGAGGGTGAGTGGTGAGGGAGAGGGGTGAGTGGTGAGGGTGAGTGGTGAGGGTGAGGGAGAATGGTAAGTGTGAGTCGTGAGGGTGAGTGGTGAGTAGTGAGTGTGAGTGGTAGGGTGAAAGGTGAGGGTGAGTGGTGAGAGGTGAGTGGTGAGGGTGTGTGGTGAGCGTGAGTGGTGAGGGTGTTTGGTGAGGATGATTGGTCAGGGTGATTGGTGAGGGAGAGTGGTGAGAGTGAGTGGTGAGTGGTGAGGGTGAGTGGTGAGGGTGATTGGTGAAGGTGAGGGTGAGTGGTAAGTGGGGAAGGAGAGTGGTGAGGGTGAGGGTGAGTGGTAAGTGTGAGTCGTGAGGGTGAGTGGTGAGTAGTGAGAGTGAGTGGTGAGGGTGAGTGGTGAGAGTGAGTGGTGAGTGTGACTGGTGAGGGTGTGTGGTGAGTGTGAGTGGTGAGTGGTGAGAGTGAGTGGTGAGGGTGAGAGGTGAGGGTGAGTGGTGAGTGGTGAGGGTGAGTGGTGAGGGTGAGTGTTGACGGTGAGTGTGAGTGGTGAGGGTGAGCGGTGGTGGTGAGGGTGAGTGATGAGGGAGAGGGGTGAGTGGTGAGGGTGAGGGAGAGGGGTTAGTGGTGTGGGTGAGGGAGAGGGGTGAGTGGTGAGTGGTGAGGGTGAGGCGTGAGTGGTGAGAGTGAGTGGTTAGTGGTGAGGGTGAGTGGTGAGGGTGAGTGGTGAGTAGTGATGGTGATTGGTGAGGGTGAGTGGTGAGCGTGAGAGGTGAGGGAGAGGGGTGAGTGGTGAGGGTGAATGGTGAGGGAGAGGGGTGAGTGGTGAGGGTGAGTGGCGAGGGTGAGTGTGAGTGGTGAGTGGTGAGCGTGAGTGATGAGGGTGAGTGGTAAGTGTGAGTCGTGAGGGTGAGTGGTGAGTAGTGATTGTGAGTGGTGAGGGTGAGTGGTGAGAGTGTGTGGTGAGTGTGACTGGTGAGGGTGTGTGGTGAGTGTGAGTGGTGAGTGGTGAGAGTGAGTGGTGAGGGTGAGAGGTGAGGGTGAGTGGTGAGTGGTGAGGGTGAGTGGTGAGGGTGAGTGTTGATGGTGAGTGTGAGTGGTGAGGGTGAGCGGTGGTGGTGAGTGATGAGGGAGAGGGGTGAGTGGTGAGGGTGAGGGAGAGGGGTTAGTGGTGTGGGTGAGGGAGAGGGGTGAGTGGTGAGTGGTGAGGGTGAGGCGTGAGTGGTGAGAGTGAGTGGTGAGTCGTGAGGATGATTGGTGAGGGTGAGTGGTGAGCGTGAGTGGTGAGGGAGAGGGGTGAGGGTGAGTGGTAAGTGTGAGTAGTGAGGGTGAGTGGTGAGTGGTGAAAATGAGTGGTGAGGGTGAGTGGTGAGTGGTGAGAGTGAGTAGTGAGTGTGACTGGTGAGGGTGTGTGGTGAGAGTGAGTGGTGAGGGTGAGTGGTGGTGGTGAGGGTGAGTAGTGAGGGTGAGTGGTGAGCGTGAGTGGTGAGGGAGAGGGGTTAGTGGTGAGTGGTGAGGGTGAGTGGTGAGCGTGAGTGGTTAGAGTGATTGGTGAGTGGTGAGGGTGAGTGGTCAGGGTGAGTGTTGAGTAGTGAGGATGATTGGTGAGGGGAGTGGTGAGCGTGAGAGGTGAGGGAGAAGGGTGAGTGGTGAGGGTGAGTGGTGAGGGAGAGGGGTGAGTGGTGAGGGTGAGTGGTGAGGGTGAGGGTGAATGGTAAGTGTGAGTCGTGAGGGTGAGTGGTGAGTAGTGAGAGTGAGTGGTGAGGGTGAGTGGTGAGAGTGAGTGGTGAGTGTGACTGGTGAGGGTGTGTGGTGAGCGTGAGTGGTGAGAGTGAGTGGTAGGGTGAAAGGTGAGGGTGAGTGGTGAGAGGTGAGTGGTGAGGGTGTGTGGTGAGGGTTGAGTGTTGAGGGTGAGTGGTGGTGGTGAGGGTGACTGGTGAGGATGATTGGTGAGGGTGAGTGGTGAGAGTGAGTGGTGAGTGGTGAGGGTGAGTGGTGAGGGTGATTGGTGAAGGTGAGGGTGAGTGGTAAGTGGGGAAGGAGAGTGGTGAGGGTTAGTGGTGAGCGAGAGTGGCGAGGGAGAGGGGTGAGTGGTGAGGGTGAGTGGTGAGGGAGAGGGGTGAGTGGTGAGGGTGAGTGGTGAGGAAGAGTGGTGAGTAGTGACGATGATTGGTAATGGTGAGTGGTGAGGGTGAGTGATGAGGGTGAGTGGTGAGTGGTGAGGGTGAGTGGTGAGGGTGAGCATGAGTGGAGAGGGAGAGGGGTGAGTGGTGAGGGTGATGGAGAGGGGTGAGTGGTGAGTGGTGAGGGTGAGTGGTGAGCTTGAGTGGTTATAGTGATTGGTGAGTAGTGAGAGTGAGTGGTGAGGGTGAGTTGTGAGTGGTGAGAGTGAGTGGTGAGTGTGACTGGTGAGGGTGTGTGGTGAGCGTGAGTGGTGAGTGGTGAGAGTGTGTGGTGAAGGTGAGAGGTGAAGGTGAGTTGTGAGAGGTGAGTGGTGAGGGTGTGTGGTGAGGGTGAGTGTTGAGGGTGAATGTGAGTGGTGAGGGTGAGTGGTGGTGGTGAGGGTGAATGGTAAGTGTGAGTCGTGAGGGTGAGTGGTGAGTAGTGAGAGTGAGTGGTGAGGGTGAGTGGTGAGAGTGAGTGGTGAGTGTGACTGGTGAGGGTGTGTGGTGAGCGTGAGTGGTGAGAGTGAGTGGTAGGGTGAAAGGTGAGGGTGAGTGGTGAGAGGTGAGTGGTGAGGGTGAGTGGTGAGGGTTAAGTGTTGAGGGTGAGTGGTGGTGGTGAGGGTGACTGGTGAGGATGATTGGTGAGGGTGAGTGGTGAGAGTGAGTGGTGAGTGGTGAGGGTGAGTGGTGAGGGTGATTGGTGAAGGTGAGGGTGAGTGGTAAGTGGGGAAGGAGAGTGGTGAGGGTTAGTGGTGAGCGAGAGTGGCGAGGGAGAGGGGTGAGTGGTGAGGGTGAGTGGTGAGGGAGAGGGGTGAGTGGTGAGGGTGAGTGGTGAGGAAGAGTGGTGAGTAGTGACGATGATTGGTAATGGTGAGTGGTGAGGGTGAGTGATGAGGGTGAGTGGTGAGTGGTGAGGGTGAGTGGTGAAGGTGAGCATGAGTGGAGAGGGAGAGGGGTGAGTGGTGAGGGTGAGGGAGAGGGGTGAGTGGTGAGTGGTGAGGGTGAGTGGTGAGCGTGAGTGGTTATAGTGATTGGTGAGTATTGAGAGTGAGTGGTGAGGGTGAGTTGTGAGTGGTGAGAGTGAGTGGTGAGTGTGACTGGTGAGGGTGTGTGGTGAGCGTGAGTGGTGAGTGGTGAGAGTGTGTGGTGAAGGTGAGAGGTGAAGGTGAGTTGTGAGAGGTGAGTGGTGAGGGTGTGTGGTGAGGGTGAGTGTTGAGGGTGAATGTGAGTGGTGAGGGTGAGTGGTGGTGGTGAGGGTGAGTGATGAGGGAGAGGGGAGAGTGGTGAGTGGTGAGGGTGAGGCGTGAGTGGTGAGAGTGAGTGGTGAGGATGATTGATGAGTGTGAGTGGTGAGCGTGAGTGGTGAGGGAGAGGGGTGAGGGTGAGTGGTGAGGGAGAGTGTTGAGTGTGACTGGTGAGTGGTGAGCGTGAGTGTGAGTGGTGAGGGTGAGTGGTTAGTGGTGAGAGTGAGTGGTGAGGGTGAGAAGTGAGGGTGAGTGGTGAGAGGTGAGTGGTGAGGGTGAGTGGTGAGGGTGAGTGTTGAGGGTGAGTGTGAGTGGTGAGAGTGAGTGGTGGTGGTGAAGGTGAGTGATGAGGGAGAGGGGTGAGTGGTGAGGGTGAGGGAGAGGGGTGAGTGGTGAGTGGTGAGGGTGAGGGAGAGGGGTGAGTGGTGAGGGTGAGGCGTGAGTGGTGAGGGAGAGGGGTGAGTGGTGAGTGGTGAGGGTGAGTGTTGAGTGAGAGTGGTGAGTGGTGAGTGTGAGTGTGAGTCGTGAGGGTGAGTGGTGAGTGGTGAGAGTGAGTGGTAAGGGTGAGAGGTGAGGGTGAGTGGTGAGAGGTTAGTGGTGAGGGTGAGTGTTGAGGGTGAGTGTGAGTGGTGAGGGTGAGTTGTGGTGGTGAGGGTGAGTGGTGAGGGTGATTAGTGAGTAGTGAGGGTGAGTGGCTAGGGTGAGTCATGAGGGTGAGTGGTCAGTAGTGAGGGTGAGTGGTGAGGGTGAATGGTGAGTAGTGTGGGTGAGTGGTTAGGGTGAGTGGTGAGGGTGAGTGGTGAGCTGTGAGTGGTGAGGGAGAGGGTGAGGGGTGAGCGTGAGTGGTGAGGGTGAGTGGTGGTGGTGAGGGTGAGTGGTGAGGATGATTGGTCAGGGTTATTGGGTGAGGGAGAGTGGTGAGAGTGAGTGGTGAGGGTGAGTGGTGAAGGTGAGGGTGAGTGGTAAGTGGGGAGGGAGAGTGGTGAGGGTGAGTGGTGAGCAAGAGTGGTGAGGGAGAGGGGTGAGTGGTGAGGGTGAGTGGTGAGGGGTGAGTGGTGAGTGGTGAGGAAGAGTGGTGAGTAGTGACGATGATTGGTGAGGGTGAGTGGTGAGGTTGAGTGATGAGGGTGAGGGTGAGTGGTGAGTGGTGAGTGTGAGTGGTGAGGGTGAGTGGTGAGGGTGAGTGGTGAGCGTGAGTGGTGAGGGAGAAGGGTGAGTGGTGAGGGTGAGTGGTGAGGGACAGGGGTGAGTGGTGAGGGTGAGTGGTGAGCGTGAGTGGTGAGTGGTAAGTGTGAGTCGTGAGTGGTGAGTAGTGAGAGTGAGTGGTGAGGGTGTGTGGTGAGTGGTGAGTGTGACTGGTGAGGGTGTGTGGTGAGCATGAGTGGTGATTGGTGAAAGTGAGTGGTGAGGGTTAGAGGTGAGGGTGAGTGGTGAGAGGTGAGTGGTGAGGGTGAGTGGTGAGGGTGAGTGTTGAAGGTGAGTGTGACTGGTGAGAATGAGTGGTGGTGGTGAGGGTGAGTGATGAGGGAGAGGGTGAGTGTTGAGGGTGAGGGAGAGGGGTGAGTGGTGAGTGGTGAGGGTGAGGGAGGAGTGGTGAGTGGCGAGGGTGAGGGTGAGGCGTGAGTGGTGAGTAGTGAGGATGATTGGTGAGGGTGAGTGGTGAGGGTGAGTGGTGAGGGTGAGTGGTGAGGGAGAGGGGTGAGGGAGAGGGGTGAGTGGTGAGGGTGAGGGTGAATGGTAAGTGTGAGTCATGAGGGTGAGTGGTGAGAGGTGAGTGGTGAGAGTGAGTAGTAGGGTGAGAGGTGAGGGTGAGTGGTGAGAGGTGAGGGTGAGTGGTGAGGGTTGAGTGTTGAGGGTGAGTGGTGGTGGTGAGGGTGACTGGTGAGGATGATTGGTCAGGGTGATTGGTGAGGGAGAGTGGTGAGAGTGAGTGGTGAGGGTGAGTGGTGAGGGTGAGTGGTGAAGGTGAGGGTGAATGGTAAGTGGGGAGGGAGAGTGGTGAGGGTTAGTGGTGAGCGAGAGTGGTGAGGGAGAGGGGTGAGTGGTGAGGGTGAGTGGTGAGGGAGAGGGGTGAGTGGTGACGATGATTGGTAAGGGTGAGTGGTGAGGGTGAGTGATGAGGGTGAGTGGTGAGTGGTGAGGGTGAGTGGTGAGGGTGAGTGGTGAGCATTAGTGGAGAGGGAGAGGGGTGAGTGGTGAGGGTGAGGGAGAGGGGTGAGTGGTGAGTGGTGAGGGTGAGTGGTGAGCGTGAGTGGTTAGAGTGTTTGGTGAGTGGTGAGGGTGAGTGGTGAGGGTGAGTGGTAAGGGTGAGTGGTGAGTAGTGAGAGTGAGTGGTGAGGGTGAGTTGTGAGTGGTGAGAGTGAGTGGTGAGTGTGACTGGTGAGGGTGTGTGGTGAGCATGTGTGGTGAGTGGCGAGAGTGAGTGGTGAAGGTGAGAGGTGAGGGTGAGTGGTGAGAGGTGAGTGGTGAGGGTGAGTGGTGAGGGTGAGTGTTGAGGGTGAGTGTGAGTGGTGAGGGTGAGTGGTGGTGGTGAGGGTGAGTAATGAGGGAGAGGGGTGAGTGGTGAGTGGTGAGGGTGAGGCGTGAGTGGTGAGAGTGAGTGGTGAGTCGTGAGGATGATTGGTGAGGGTGAGTGGTGAGCGTGAGTGGTGAGGGAGAGGGGTGAGGGTGAGTGGTAAGTGTGAGTAGTGAGGGTGAGTGGTGAATGGTGAAAATGAGTGGTGAGGGTGAGTGGTGAGTGGTGAGAGTGAGTAGTGAGTGTGACTGGTGAGGGTGTGTGGTGAGCGTGAGTGGTGAGGGTGAGTGTTGGTGGTGAGGGTGAGTAGTGAGGGTGAGTGGTGAGCGTGAGTGGTGAGGGAGAGGGATTAGTGGTGAGTGGTGAGGGTGAGTGGTGAGCGTGAGTGGTTAGAGTGATTGGTGAGTGGTGAGGGTGAGTGGTCAGGGTGAGTGTTGATTAGTGAGGATGATTGGTGAGGGGAGTGGTGAGCGTGAGAGGTGAGGGAGAAGGGTGAGTGGTGAGGGTGAGTGGTGAGGGAGAGGGGTGAGTGGTGAGGGTGAGTGGTGAGTGGTGAGAGTGTGTGGTGAAGGTGAGAGGTGAAGGTGAGTTGTGAGAGGTGAGTGGTGAGGGTGTGTGGTGAGGGTGAGTGTTGAGGGTGAATGTGAGTGGTGAGGGTGAGTGGTGGTGGTGAGGGTGAATGGTAAGTGTGAGTCGTGAGGGTGAGTGGTGAGTAGTGAGAGTGAGTGGTGAGGGTGAGTGGTGAGAGTGAGTGGTGAGTGTGACTGGTGAGGGTGTGTGGTGAGCGTGAGTGGTGAGAGTGAGTGGTAGGGTGAAAGGTGAGGGTGAGTGGTGAGAGGTGAGTGGTGAGGGTGAGTGGTGAGGGTTAAGTGTTGAGGGTGAGTGGTGGTGGTGAGGGTGACTGGTGAGGATGATTGGTGAGGGTGAGTGGTGAGAGTGAGTGGTGAGTGGTGAGGGTGAGTGGTGAGGGTGATTGGTGAAGGTGAGGGTGAGTGGTAAGTGGGGAAGGAGAGTGGTGAGGGTTAGTGGTGAGTGAGAGTGGCGAGGGAGAGGGGTGAGTGGTGAGGGTGAGTGGTGAGGGAGAGGGGTGAGTGGTGAGGGTGAGTGGTGAGGAAGAGTGGTGAGTAGTGACGATGATTGGTAATGGTGAGTGGTGAGGGTGAGTGATGAGGGTGAGTGGTGAGTGGTGAGGGTGAGTGGTGAGGGTGAGCATGAGTGGAGAGGGAGAGGGGTGAGTGGTGAGGGTGAGGGAGAGGGGTGAGTGGTGAGTGGTGAGGGTGAGTGGTGAGCGTGAGTGGTTATAGTGATTGGTGAGTATTGAGAGTGAGTGGTGAGGGTGAGTTGTGAGTGGTGAGAGTGAGTGGTGAGTGTGACTGGTGAGGGTGTGTGGTGAGCGTGAGTGGTGAGTGGTGAGAGTGTGTGGTGAAGGTGAGAGGTGAAGGTGAGTTGTGAGAGGTGAGTGGTGAGGGTGTGTGGTGAGGGTGAGTGTTGAGGGTGAATGTGAGTGGTGAGGGTGAGTGGTGGTGGTGAGGGTGAGTGATGAGGGAGAGGGGAGAGTGGTGAGTGGTGAGGGTGAGGCGTGAGTGGTGAGAGTGAGTGGTGAGGATGATTGATGAGTGTGAGTGGTGAGCGTGAGTGGTGAGGGAGAGGGGTGAGGGTGAGTGGTGAGGGAGAGTGTTGAGTGTGACTGGTGAGTGGTGAGCGTGAGTGTGAGTGGTGAGGGTGAGTGGTTAGTGGTGAGAGTGAGTGGTGAGGGTGAGAAGTGAGGGTGAGTGGTGAGAGGTGAGTGGTGAGGGTGAGTGGTGAGGGTGAGTGTTGAGGGTGAGTGTGAGTGGTGAGAGTGAGTGGTGGTGGTGAAGGTGAGTGATGAGGGAGAGGGGTGAGTGGTGAGGGTGAGGGAGAGGGGTGAGTGGTGAGTGGTGAGGGTGAGGGAGAGGGGTGAGTGGTGAGGGTGAGGCGTGAGTGGTGAGGGAGAGGGGTGAGTGGTGAGTGGTGAGGGTGAGTGTTGAGTGAGAGTGGTGAGTGGTGAGTGTGAGTGTGAGTCGTGAGGGTGAGTGGTGAGTGGTGAGAGTGAGTGGTGAGGGTGAGAGGTGAGGGTGAGTGGTGAGAGGTTAGTGGTGAGGGTGAGTGTTGAGGGTGAGTGTGAGTGGTGAGGGTGAGTTGTGGTGGTGAGGGTGAGTGGTGAGGGTGATTAGTGAGTAGTGAGGGTGAGTGGCTAGGGTGAGTCATGAGGGTGAGTGGTCAGTAGTGAGGGTGAGTGGTGAGGGTGAATGGTGAGTAGTGTGGGTGAGTGGTTAGGGTGAGTGGTGAGGGTGAGTGGTGAGCTGTGAGTGGTGAGGGAGAGGGTGAGGGGTGAGCGTGAGTGGTGAGGGTGAGTGGTGGTGGTGAGGGTGAGTGGTGAGGATGATTGGTCAGGGTTATTGGGTGAGGGAGAGTGGTGAGAGTGAGTGGTGAGGGTGAGTGGTGAAGGTGAGGGTGAGTGGTAAGTGGGGAGGGAGAGTGGTGAGGGTGAGTGGTGAGCAAGAGTGGTGAGGGAGAGGGGTGAGTGGTGAGGGTGAGTGGTGAGGGGTGAGTGGTGAGGAAGAGTGGTGAGTAGTGACGATGATTGGTGAGGGTGAGTGGTGAGGTTGAGTGATGAGGGTGAGGGTGAGTGGTGAGTGGTGAGTGTGAGTGGTGAGGGTGAGTGGTGAGGGTGAGTGGTGAGCGTGAGTGGTGAGGGAGAAGGGTGAGTGGTGAGGGTGAGTGGTGAGGGACAGGGGTGAGTGGTGAGGGTGAGTGGTGAGCGTGAGTGGTGAGTGGTAAGTGTGAGTCGTGAGTGGTGAGTAGTGAGAGTGAGTGGTGAGGGTGTGTGGTGAGTGGTGAGTGTGACTGGTGAGGGTGTGTGGTGAGCATGAGTGGTGATTGGTGAAAGTGAGTGGTGAGGGTTAGAGGTGAGGGTGAGTGGTGAGAGGTGAGTGGTGAGGGTGAGTGGTGAGGGTGAGTGTTGAAGGTGAGTGTGACTGATGAGAATGAGTGGTGGTGGTGAGGGTGAGTGATGAGGGAGAGGGTGAGTGGTGAGGGTGAGGGAGAGGGGTGAGTGGTGAGTGGTGAGGGTGAGGGAGGAGTGGTGAGTGGCGAGGGTGAGGGTGAGGCGTGAGTGGTGAGAGTGAGTGGTGAGTAGTGAGGATGATTGGTGAGGGTGAGTGGTGAGGGTGAGTGGTGAGGGTGAGTGGTGAGGGAGAGGGGTGAGGGAGAGGGGTGAGTGGTGAGGGTGAGGGTGAATGGTAAGTGTGAGTCATGAGGGTGAGTGGTGAGAGGTGAGTGGTGATAGTGAGTAGTAGGGTGAGAGGTGAGGGTGAGTGGTGAGAGGTGAGGGTGAGTGGTGAGGGTTGAGTGTTGAGGGTGAGTGGTGGTGGTGAGGGTGACTGGTGAGGATGATTGGTCAGGGTGATTGGTGAGGGAGAGTGGTGAGAGTGAGTGGTGAGGGTGAGTGGTGAGGGTGAGTGGTGAAGGTGAGGGTGAATGGTAAGTGGGGAGGGAGAGTGGTGAGGGTTAGTGGTGAGCGAGAGTGGTGAGGGAGAGGGGTGAGTGGTGAGGGTGAGTGGTGAGGGAGAGGGGTGAGTGGTGACGATGATTGGTAAGGGTGAGTGGTGAGGGTGAGTGATGAGGGTGAGTGGTGAGTGGTGAGGGTGAGTGGTGAGGGTGAGTGGTGAGCATTAGTGGAGAGGGAGAGGGGTGAGTGGTGAGGGTGAGGGAGAGGGGTGAGTGGTGAGTGGTGAGGGTGAGTGGTGAGCGTGAGTGGTTAGAGTGTTTGGTGAGTGGTGAGGGTGAGTGGTGAGGGTGAGTGGTAAGGGTGAGTGGTGAGTAGTGAGAGTGAGTGGTGAGGGTGAGTTGTGAGTGGTGAGAGTGAGTGGTGAGTGTGACTGGTGAGGGTGTGTGGTGAGCATGTGTGGTGAGTGGCGAGAGTGAGTGGTGAAGGTGAGAGGTGAGGGTGAGTGGTGAGAGGTGAGTGGTGAGGGTGAGTGGTGAGGGTGAGTGTTGAGGGTGAGTGTGAGTGGTGAGGGTGAGTGGTGGTGGTGAGGGTGAGTAATGAGGGAGAGGGGTGAGTGGTGAGTGGTGAGGGTGAGGCGTGAGTGGTGAGAGTGAGTGGTGAGTCGTGAGGATGATTGGTGAGGGTGAGTGGTGAGCGTGGGTGGTGAGGGAGAGGGGTGAGGGTGAGTGGTAAGTGTGAGTAGTGAGGGTGAGTGGTGAATGGTGAAAATGAGTGGTGAGGGTGAGTGGTGAGTGGTGAGAGTGAGTAGTGAGTGTGACTGGTGAGGGTGTGTGGTGAGCGTGAGTGGTGAGGGTGAGTGTTGGTGGTGAGGGTGAGTAGTGAGGGTGAGTGGTGAGCGTGAGTGGTGAGGGAGAGGGATTAGTGGTGAGTGGTGAGGGTGAGTGGTGAGCGTGAGTGGTTAGAGTGATTGGTGAGTGGTGAGGGTGAGTGGTCAGGGTGAGTGTTGATTAGTGAGGATGATTGGTGAGGGGAGTGGTGAGCGTGAGAGGTGAGGGAGAAGGGTGAGTGGTGAGGGTGAGTGGTGAGGGAGAGGGGTGAGTGGTGAGGGTGAGTGGTGAGGGTGAGGGTGAATGGTAAGTGTGAGTCGTGAGGGTGAGTGGTGAGTAGTGAGAGTGAGTGGTGAGGGTGAGTGGTGAGAGTGAGTGGTGAGTGTGACTGGTGAGGGTGTGTGGTGAGCGTGAGTGGTGAGAGTGAGTGGTAGGGTGAAAGGTGAGGGTGAGTGGTGAGAGGTGAGGGTGAGTGGTGAGGGTTGAGCGTTGAGGGTGAGTGGTGGTGGTGAGGGTGACTGGTGAGGATGATTGGTGAGGGTGAGTGGTGAGAGTGAGTGGTGAGTGGTGAGGGTGAGTGGTGAGGGTGATTGGTGAAGGTGAGGGTGAGTGGTAAGTGGGGAAGGAGAGTGGTGAGGGTTAGTGGTGAGCGAGAGTGGTGAGGGAGAGGGGTGAGTGGTGAGGGTGAGTGGTGAGGGAGACGGGTGAGTGGTGAGGGTTAGTGGTGAGGAAGAGTGGTGAGTAGTGACGATGATTGGTAATGGTGAGTGGTGAGGGTGAGTGATGAGGGTGAGTGGTGAGTGGTGAGGGTGAGTGGTGAGGGTGAGTGGTGAGCATGAGTGGAGAGGGAGAGGGGTGAGTGGTGAGGGTGAGGGAGAGGGGTGAGTGGTGAGTGGTGAGGGTGAGTGGTGAGCGTGAGTGGTTATAGTGATTGGTGAGTAGTGAGAGTGAGTGGTGAGGGTGAGTTGTGAGTGGTGAGAGTGAGTGGTGAGTGTGACTGGTGAGGGTGTGTGGTGAGCGTGAGTGGTGAGTGGTGAGAGTGTGTGGTGAAGGTGAGAGGTGAAGGTGAGTTGTGAGAGGTGAGTGGTGAGGGTGTGTGGTGAGGGTGAGTGTTGAGGGTGAATGTGAGTGGTGAGGGTGAGTGGTGGTGGTGAGGGTGAGTGATGAGGGAGAGGGGTGAGTGGTGAGTAGTGAGGGTGAGGCGTGAGTGGTGAGAGTGAGTGGTTAGGATGATTGATGAGGGTGAGTGGTGAGCGTGAGTGGTGAGGGAGAGGGGTGAGGGTGAGTGGTGAGGGAGAGGGGTGAGTGGTGAGTGGTGAGGGTGAGTGTTGAGTGTGACTGGTGAGTGGTGAGCGTGAGTGTGAGTGGTGAGGGTGAGTGGTTAGTGGTGAGAGTGAGTGGTGAGGGTGAGAAGTGAGGGTGAGTGGTGAGAGGTGAGTGGTGAGGGTGAGTGGTGAGGGTGAGTGTTGAGGGTGAGTGTGAGTGGTGAGAGTGAGTGGTGGTGGTGAAGGTGAGTGATGAGGGAGAGGGGTGAGTGGTGAGGGTGAGGGAGAGGGGTGAGTGGTGAGTGGTGAGGGTGAGGGAGAGGGGTGAGTGGTGAGGGTGAGGCGTGAGTGGTGAGGGAGAGGGGTGAGTGGTGAGTGGTGAGGGTGAGTGTTGAGTGAGAGTGGTGAGTGGTGAGCGTGAGTGTGAGTCGTGAGGGTGAGTGGTGAGTGGTGAGAGTGAGTGGTGAGGGTGAGAGGTGAGGGTGAGTGGTGAGAGGTTAGTGGTGAGGGTGAGTGTTGAGCGTGAGTGTGTGTGGTGAGGGTGAGTGTGAGTGGTGAGAGTGAGTGGTGGTGGTGAAGGTGAGTGATGAGGGAGAGGGGTGAGTGGTGAGGGTGAGGGAGAGGGGTGAGTGGTGAGTGGTGAGGGTGAGGGAGAGGGGTGAGTGGTGAGGGTGAGGCGTGAGTGGTGAGGGAGAGGGGTGAGTGGTGAGTGGTGAGGGTGAGTGTTGAGTGAGAGTGGTGAGTGGTGAGCGTGAGTGTGAGTCGTGAGGGTGAGTGGTGAGTGGTGAGAGTGAGTGGTGAGGGTGAGAGGTGAGGGTGAGTGTTGAGCGTGAGTGTGTGTGGTGAGGGTGAGTTGTGGTGGTGAGGGTGAGTGGTGAGGGTGATTAGTGAGTAGTGAGGGTGAGTGGCTAGGGTTAGTCATGAGGGTGAGTGGTCAGTAGTGAGGGTGAGTGGTGAGGGTGAATGGTGAGTAGTGTGGGTGAGTGGTTAGGGTGAGTGGTGAGGGTGAGTGGTGAGCTGTGAGTGGTGAGGGAGAGGGTGAGTGGTGAGCATGAGTGGTGAGGGTGAGTGGTGGTGGTGAGGGTGAGTGGTGAGGATGATTGGTCAGGGTTATAGGGTGAGGGAGAGTGGTGAGAGTGAGTGGTGAGGGTGAGTGGTGAAGGTGAGGGTGAGTGGTAAGTGGGGAGGGAGAGTGGTGAGGGTGAGTGGTGAGCAAGAGTGGTGAGGGAGAGGGGTGAGTGGTGAGGGTGAGTGGTGAGGGGTGAGTGGTGAGTGGTGAGGAAGAGTGGTGAGTAGTGACGATGATTGGTGAGGGTGAGTGGTGAGGTTGAGTGATGAGGGTGAGTGGTGAGTGTGAGTGGTGAGGGTGAGTGGTGAGGGTGAGTGGTGAACGTGAGTGGTGAGGGAGAGGGGTGAGTGGTGAGGGTGAGTGGTGAGGGACAGGGGTGAGTGGTGAGGGTGAGTGGTGAGTGGTAAGTGTGAGTCGTGAGTGGTGAGTAGTGAGAGTGAGTGGTTAGGGTGTGTGGTGAGTGGTGAGAGTGAGTGGTGAGTGTGACTGGTGAGGGTGTGTGGTGAGCATGAGTGGTGATTGGTGAAAGTGAGTGGTGAGGGTTAGAGGTGAGGGTGAGTGGTGAGAGGTGAGTGGTGAGGGTGAGTGGTGAGGGTGAGTGTTGAAGGTGAGTGTGTCTGGTGAGAATGAGTGGTGGTGGTGAGGGTGAGTGATGAGGGAGAGGGTGAGTGGTGAGTGGTGAGGGTGAGGGAGGAGTGGTGAGTGGCGAGGGTGAGGGTGAGGCGTGAGTGGTGAGAGTGAGTGGTGAGTAGTGAGGATGATTGGTGAGGGTGAGTGGTGAGGGTGAGTGGTGAGGGAGAGGGGTGAGGGTGAGGGTGAATGGTAAGTGTGAGTCATGAGGGTGAGTGGTGAGAGGTGAGTGGTGAGAGTGAGTGGTAGGGTGAGAGGTGAGGGTGAGTGGTGAGAGGTGAGTGGTGAGGGTGAGTGGTGAGGGTTGAGTGGTGAGGGTGAGTGGTGGTGGTGAGGGTGACTGGTGATGATGATTGGTCAGGGTGATTGGTGAGGGAGAGTGGTGAGAGTGAGTGGTGAGGGTGAGTGGTGAGGGTGAGTGGTGAAGGTGAGGGTGAATGGTAAGTGGGGAGGGAGAGTGGTGAGGGTTAGTGGTGAGCGAAAGTGGTGAGGGAGAGGGGTGAGTGGTGAGGGTGAGTGGTGAGGGAGAGGGGTGAGTGGTGACGATGATTGGTAAGGGTGAGTGGTGAGGGTGAGTGATGAGGGTGAGTGGTGAGTGGTGAGGGTGAGTGGTGAGGGTGAGTGGTGAGCATGTGTGGAGAAGGAGAGGGGTGAGTGGTGAGGGTGAGGGAGAGGGGTGAGTGGTGAGTGGTGAGGGTGAGTGGTGAGCGTGAGTGGTTAGAGTGTTTGGTGAGTGGTGAGGGTGAGTGGTGAGGGTGAGTGGTGAGGGTGAGTGGTGAGTAGTGAGAGTGAGTGGTGAGGGTGAGTTGTGAGTGGTGAGAGTGAGTGGTGAGTGTGACTGGTGAGGGTGTGTGGTGAGCATGTGTGGTGAGTGGTGAGAGTGAGTGGTGAAGGTGAGAGGTGAGGGTGAGTGGTGAGAGGTGAGGGTGAGTGGTGAGGGTGAGTGTTGAGGGTGAGTGTGAGTGGTGAGGGTGAGTGGTGGTGGTGAGGGTGAGTAATGAGGGAGAGGGGTGAGTGGTGAGTGGTGAGGGTGAGGCGTGAGTGGTGAGAGTGATTGGTGAGGATGATTGATGAGGTTGAGTGGTGAGCGTGAGTGGTGAGGGAGAGGGGTGAGGGTGAGTGGTGAGGGAGAGAGGTGAGTGGTGAGTGGTGAGGGTGAGTGTTGAGTGTGAGTGGTGAGTGGTGAGCGTGAGTGTGAGTGGTGAGGGTGAGGGTGAGTGGTGAGTGGTGAGAGTGAGTGGTGAGGGTGAGAAGTGAGGGTGAGTGGTGAGAGGTTAGTGGTGAGGGTGAGTGGTGAGGGTGAGTGTTGAGGGTGAGTGTGAGTGGTGAGAGTGAGTGGTGGTGGTGAAGGTGAGTGATGAGGGAGAGGGGTGAGTGGTGAGGGTGAGGGAGAGGGGTGAGTGGTGAGTGGTGAGGGTGAGGGTGAGGGAGAGGGGTGAGGGTGAGGCGTGAGTGGTGAGAGTGAGTGGTGAGTAGTGAGGATGATTGATGAGAGTGAGTGGTGAGCGTGAGTGGTGAGGGAGAGGGGTGAGGGTGAGTGGTGAGGGAGAGGGGTGAGTGGTGAGTAGTGAGGGTGAGTGTTGAGTGAGAGTGGTGAGTGGTGAGCGTGAGTGTGAGTCGTGAGGGTGAGTGGTGAGAGTGAGTGGTGAGGGTGAGTGGTGAGGGTGAGGGTGAATGGGAAGTGTGAGTCGTGAGGGTGAGTGGTGAGTAGTAAGAGTGAGTGGTGAGGGTGAGTGGTGAGAGTGAGTGGTGAGTGTGACTGGTGAGGGTGTGTGGTGAGCGTGAGTGGTGAGAGTGAGTGGTAGGGTGAGAGGTGAGGGTGAGTGGTGAGAGGTGAGTGGTGAGGGTGAGTGGTGAGGGTTGAGTGTTGAGGGTGAGTGGTGGTGGTGAGGGTGAGGGTGAGTGGTGAGTGGTGAGTGGTGAGGGTGAGAAGTGAGGGTGAGTGGTGAGAGGTGAGTGGTGAGGGTGAGTGGTGAGGGTGAGTGTTGAGGGTGAGTGTGAGTGGTGAGAGTGAGTGGTGGTGGTGAAGGTGAGTGATGAGGGAGAGGGGTGAGTGGTGAGGGTGAGGGAGAGGGGTGAGTGGTGAGTAGTGAGGGTGAGGGAGAGGGGTGAGTGGTGAGGGTGAGGCGTGAGTGGTGAGAGTTAGTGGTGAGTAGTGAGGATGATTGATGAGGGTGAGTGGTGAGCGTGAGTGGTGAGGGAGAGAGGTGAGGGTGAGTGGTGAGGAGAGGGGTGAGTGGTGAGTGGTGAGGGTGAGTGTTGAGTGAGAGTGGTGAGTGGTGAGCGTGAGTGTGAGTCGTCAGGGTGAGTGGTGAGAGTGAGTGGTGAGGGGGAGAGGTGAAGGTGAGTGGTGAGAGGTTAGTGGTGAGGGTGAGTGTTGAGGGTGAGTGTGAGTGGTGAGGGTGAGTGGTGGTGGTGAGGGTGAGTGGTGAGGGTGAGTGGTGAGTAGTGAGGGTGAATGGTTAGGGTGAGTGGTGAGGGTGAGTGGTGAGCTGTGAGTGGTGAGGGAGAGGGTGAGTGGTGAGCGTGAGTGGTGAGGGTGAGTGGTTGTGGTGAGGGTGAGTGGTGAGGATGATTGGTCAGGGTTATTGGTGAGGGAGAGTGGTGAGAGTGAGTGGAGAGTGGTGAGGGTGAGTGGTGAGGGTGAGTGGTGAAGGTGCGGGTGAGTGGTAAGTGGAGATGGAGAGTGGTGAGGGTGAGTGGTGAGCGAGAGCGGTGAGGGAGAGGGGTGAGTGGTGAGGGTGAGTGGTGAGGTAGAGGAGTGAGTGGTGAGTGGTGAGGAAGAGTGGTGAGTAGTGACGATGATTGGTGAGGGTGAGTGGTGAGGTTGAGTGATGCAGGTGAGGGTGAGTGGTGAGTGGTGAGTGTGAGTGGTGAGGGTGAGTGGTGAGGGTGAGTGGTGAGCATGAGTGGTGAGGGAGAGGGGTGAGTGGTGAGGGTGAGTGGTGAGGGACAGGGGTGAGTGGTGAGGGTGAATGGTGAGCGTGAGTGGTGAGTGGTAAGTGTGAGTCGTGAGTGGTGAGTAGTGAGAGTGAGTGGTGAGGGTGAGTGGTGAGTGGTGAGAGTGAGTGGTGAGTGTAACTGGTGAGGGTGTGTGGTGAGCGTGAGTGGTGAGTGGTGAGAGTGAGTGGTGAGGGTTAGAGGTGAGGGTGAGTGGTGAGAGGTGAGTGGTGAGGGTGAGTGGTGAGGGTGAGTGTTGAGGGTGAGTGTGAGTGGTGAGAATGAGTGGTGGTGGTGAGGGTGAGTGATGAGGGAGAGGGTGAGTGGTGAGGGTGAGGGAGAGGGGTGAGTGGTGAGTGGTGAGGGTGAGGGGTGAGTGGTGAGTGGTGAGTGGTGAGGGTGAGGCGTGAGTGGTGAGAGGTGAGTGGTGAGGGTGAGTGGTGAGGGTGAGTGTTGAGGGTGAGTGTGAGTGGTGAGGGTGAGTGGTGGTAGTGAGGGTGAGTGGTGAGAGTGAGTGGTGAGGGTGAGAGGTGAGGGTGAGTTGTGAGAGGTTAGTGGTGAGGGCGAGTGTTGAGGGTGAGTGTGAGTGGTGAGGGTGAGTGGAGAGGGTGAGTCGTGAGGATGAGTGGTGAGTAGTGAGGGTGAGTGGTGAGGGTGAGTGGTGAGCTGTGAGTGGTGAGGGAGAGGGTGAGTGGTGAGCGTGAGTGGTGAGGGTGAGTGGTGGTGGTGAGGGTGAGTGGTGAGGATGATTGGTCAGGGTTATTGGTGAGGGAGAGTGGTGAGTGGTGAGGGTGAGGGAGAGGGGTGAGTGGTGAGTAGTGAGGGTGAGGGAGAGGGGTGAGTGGTGAGGGTGAGGCGTGAGTGGTGAGAGTTAGTGGTGAGTAGTGAGGATGATTGATGAGGGTGAGTGGTGAGCGTGAGTGGTGAGGGAGAGAGGTGAGGGTGAGTGGTGAGGAGAGGGGTGAGTGGTGAGTGGTGAGGGTGAGTGTTGAGTGAGAGTGGTGAGTGGTGAGCGTGAGTGTGAGTCGTCAGGGTGAGTGGTGAGAGTGAGTGGTGAGGGGGAGAGGTGAAGGTGAGTGGTGAGAGGTTAGTGGTGAGGGTGAGTGTTGAGGGTGAGTGTGAGTGGTGAGGGTGAGTGGTGGTGGTGAGGGTGAGTGGTGAGGGTGAGTGGTGAGTAGTGAGGGTGAATGGTTAGGGTGAGTGGTGAGGGTGAGTGGTGAGCTGTGAGTGGTGAGGGAGAGGGTGAGTGGTGAGCGTGAGTGGTGAGGGTGAGTGGTTGTGGTGAGGGTGAGTGGTGAGGATGATTGGTCAGGGTTATTGGTGAGGGAGAGTGGTGAGAGTGAGTGGAGAGTGGTGAGGGTGAGTGGTGAGGGTGAGTGGTGAAGGTGCGGGTGAGTGGTAAGTGGAGATGGAGAGTGGTGAGGGTGAGTGGTGAGCGAGAGCGGTGAGGGAGAGGGGTGAGTGGTGAGGGTGAGTGGTGAGGTAGAGGAGTGAGTGGTGAGTGGTGAGGAAGAGTGGTGAGTAGTGACGATGATTGGTGAGGGTGAGTGGTGAGGTTGAGTGATGCAGGTGAGGGTGAGTGGTGAGTGGTGAGTGTGAGTGGTGAGGGTGAGTGGTGAGGGTGAGTGGTGAGCATGAGTGGTGAGGGAGAGGGGTGAGTGGTGAGGGTGAGTGGTGAGGGACAGGGGTGAGTGGTGAGGGTGAATGGTGAGCGTGAGTGGTGAGTGGTAAGTGTGAGTCGTGAGTGGTGAGTAGTGAGAGTGAGTGGTGAGGGTGAGTGGTGAGTGGTGAGAGTGAGTGGTGAGTGTAACTGGTGAGGGTGTGTGGTGAGCGTGAGTGGTGAGTGGTGAGAGTGAGTGGTGAGGGTTAGAGGTGAGGGTGAGTGGTGAGAGGTGAGTGGTGAGGGTGAGTGGTGAGGGTGAGTGTTGAGGGTGAGTGTGAGTGGTGAGAATGAGTGGTGGTGGTGAGGGTGAGTGATGAGGGAGAGGGTGAGTGGTGAGGGTGAGGGAGAGGGGTGAGTGGTGAGTGGTGAGGGTGAGGGGTGAGTGGTGAGTGGTGAGTGGTGAGGGTGAGGCGTGAGTGGTGAGAGGTGAGTGGTGAGGGTGAGTGGTGAGGGTGAGTGTTGAGGGTGAGTGTGAGTGGTGAGGGTGAGTGGTGGTAGTGAGGGTGAGTGGTGAGAGTGAGTGGTGAGGGTGAGAGGTGAGGGTGAGTTGTGAGAGGTTAGTGGTGAGGGCGAGTGTTGAGGGTGAGTGTGAGTGGTGAGGGTGAGTGGAGAGGGTGAGTCGTGAGGATGAGTGGTGAGTAGTGAGGGTGAGTGGTGAGGGTGAGTGGTGAGCTGTGAGTGGTGAGGGAGAGGGTGAGTGGTGAGCGTGAGTGGTGAGGGTGAGTGGTGGTGGTGAGGGTGAGTGGTGAGGATGATTGGTCAGGGTTATTGGTGAGGGAGAGTGGTGAGAGTGAGTGGTGAGTGGTGAGGGTGAGTGGTGAGGGTGAGTGGTGAAGGTGAGGGTGAGTGGTAAGTGGGGAGTGAGAGTGGTGAGGGTGAGTGGTGAGCGAGAGTGGTGAGGGAGAAGGGTGAGTGGTGAGGGTGAGTGGTGAGGGAGAGTGATGAGGGTGAGGGTGAGTGGTGAGTGGTGAGTGTGAGTGGTGAGGGTGAGTGGTGAGGGTGAGTGGTGAGCGTGAGTGGTGATGGAGAGGGGTGTGTGGTGAGGGTGAGTGGTAAGTGTGAGTCGTGAGTGGTGAGTAGTGAGAGTGAGTGGTGAGGGTGAGTGGTGAGTGGTGAGGGTGAGTGGTGAGGGTGATTAGTGAGTAGTGAGAGTGAGTAGTGAGGGTGAGTCGTGAGGGTGAGTGGTGAGTAGTGAGGGTGAGTGGTGAGGGTGAATGGTGAGTAGTGAGGGTGAATGGTTAGGGTGAGTGGTGAGGGTGAGTGGTGAGCTGTCAGTGGTGAGGGAGAGGGTGAGTGGTGAGCGTGAGTGGTGAGGGTGAGTGGTTGTGGTGAGAGTGAGTGGTGAGGATGATTGGTCAGGGTTATTGGTGAGGGAGAGTGGTGAGAGTGAATGGTGAGTGGTGAGGGTGAGTGGTGAGGGTGAGTGGTGAAGGTGAGGGTGAGTGGTAAGTGGGGAGGGAGAGTGGTGAGGGTGAGTGGTGAGCGAGAGTGGTGAGGGAGAGGGGTGAGTGGTGAGGGTGAGTGGTGAGATAGAGGGGTGAGTGGTGAGTGGTGAGGAAGAGTGGTGAGTAGTGACGATGATTGGTGAGGGTGAGTGGTGAGGTTGAGTGATGAGGGTGAGTGGTGAGTGGTGAGTGTGAGTGGTGAGGGTGAGTGGTGAGGGTGAGTGGTGAGCATGAGTGGTGAGGGAGAGGGGTGAGTGGTGAGGGTGAGTGGTGAGGGACAGGGGTGAGTGGTGAGGGTGAATGGTGAGCGTGAGTGGTGAGTGGTAAGTGTGAGTCGTGAGTGGTGAGTAGTGAGAGTGAGTGGTGAGGGTGAGTGGTGAGTGGTGAGAGTGAGTGGTGAGTGTGACTGGTGAGGGTGTGTGGTGAGCGTGAGTGGTGAGTGGTGAGAGTGAGTGGTGAGGGTTAGAGGTGAGGGTGAGTGGTGAGAGGTGAGTGTTGAGGGTGAGTGTGAGTGGTGAGAATGAGTGGTGGTGGTGAGGGTGAGTGATGAGGGAGAGGGTGAGTGGTGAGGGTGAGGGAGAGGGGTGAGTGGTGAGTGGTGAGGGTGAGGGAGAGGGGTGAGTGGTGAGTGGTGAGGGTGAGGCGTGAGTGGTGAGAGGTGAGTGGTGAGGGTGAGTGGTGAGGGTGAGTGTTGAGGGTGAGTGTGAGTGGTGAGGGTGAGTGGTGGTGGTGAGGGTGAGTGGTGAGAGTGAGTGGTGAGGGTGAGAGGTGAGGGTGAGTGGTGAGAGGTTAGTGGTGAGGGTGAGTGTTGAGGGTGAGTGTGAGTGGTGAGGGTGAGTGGTGAGGGTGAGTCGTGAGGATGAGTGGTGAGTAGTGAGGGTGAGTGGTGAGGGTGAGTGGTGAGCTGTGAGTGGTGAGGGAGAGGGTGAGTGGTGAGCGTGAGTGGTGAGGGTGAGTGGTGGTTTTGAGGGTGAGTGGTGAGGATGATTGGTCAGGGTTATTGGTGAGGGAGAGTGGTGAGAGTGAGTGGTGAGTGGTGAGGGTGAGTGGTGAGGGTGAGTGGTGAAGGTGAGGGTGAGTGGTAAGTGGGAAGTGAGAGTGGTGAGGGTGAGTGGTGAGCGAGAGTGGTGAGGGAGAAGGGTGAGTGGTGAGGGTGAGTAGTGAGGGAGAGGGGTGAGTGGTGAGTGGTGAGGAACAGAGGTGAGTAGTGACAATGATTGGTGAGGGTGAGTGGTGAGGGTGAGTGGTGAGGGTGAGTGGTGAGCGTGAGTGGTGAGGGACAGGGGTGAGTGGTGAGGGTGAGTGGTGAGCGTGAGTGGTGAGGGTGAGTGGTAAGTGTGAGTCGTGAGTGGTGGGTAGTGAGAGTGAGTGGTGAGGGTGACTGGTGAGGGTGTGTGGTGAGCGTGAGTGGTGAGTGGTGAGAATGATTGGTGAGGGTTAGAGGTGAGGGTGGGTGGTGAGAGGTGAGTGGTGAGGGTGAGTGGTGAGGGTGAGTGTTGAGGGTGAGTGTGAGTGGTGAGAGTGAGTGGTGGTGGTGATGGTGAGTGATGAGGGAGAGGGTGAGTGGTGAGGGTGAGGGAGAATGGTGAGTGGTGAGTGGTGAGGGTGAGGGAGAGGGGTGAGTGGTGAGTGGTGAGGGTGAGGCGTGAGTGGTGAGAGTGAGTGGTGAGTAGTGAGGATGATTGGTGAGGGTGAGTGGTGAGGGTGAGTGGTAAGTGTGAGTCGTGAGGGTGAGTGGTGAGAGTGAGTGGTGAGAGGTTAGTGGTGAGGGTGGTGGTGAGGGTGAGTGGTGAGGGTGATTAGTGCATAGTGAGGGTGAGTGGTGAGGGCGAGTCGTGAGGGTGAGTGGTGAGTAGAGAGGGTGAGTGGTTAGGGTGAGTGGTGAGGGTTAGTGGTGAGCTGTGAGTGGTGAGGGAGAGGGTGAGTGGTGAGCGTGAGTGGTGAGGATGAGTGGTGGTGGTGAGGGTGATTGGTGAGGATGATTGGTCAGGGTTATTGGTGAGGGAGAGTGGTGAGAGTGAGTGGTGAGTGGTGAGGGTGAGTGGTGAGGGTGAGTGGTGAAGGTGAGGGTGAGTGATAAGTGGGGAGGGAGAGTGGTGAGGGTGAGTGGTGAGCGAGAGTGGTGTGGGAGAGGGGTGAGTGGTGAGGGTGAGTGGTGAGGGAGAGGGGTGAGTGGTGAGGGTGAGGGTGAGTGGTGAGGAAGAGTGGTGAGTAGTGACGATGATTGGTGAGGGTGAGTGGTGAGGGTGAGTGATGAGGGCGAGGGTGAGTGGTGAGGGTGAGCGATGAGGGAGAGTGGTGAGTGGTGAGGGTGACTGGTGAGGGTGAGTGGTGAGCGTGAGTGGTGAGGGAGAGGGGTGATTAGTGAGGGTGAGGGAGAGTGGTGAGTGGTGAGGGTGAGTGGTGAGCGTGAGTGGTTAGAGTGATTGGTGAGTGGTGAGGGTGAGTGGTGAGGGTTAGTGATGAGTAGTGAGGATGATTGGTGAGGGTGAGTGGTGAGCGTGAGAGGTGAGGGAGACGGGTGAGTGGTGAGGGTGAGTGGTGAAGGAGAGGAGTGAGTTGTGAGGGTGAGTGATGAGGGTGAGTGTGAGTGGTGAGTGGTGAGCATGAGTGTGAGTGGTGAGGGTGAGGGTGAGTGGTAAGTGGGAGTCGTGAGGGTTAGTGGTGAGTAGTGAGAGTGAGTGGTGAGGGTGAGTGCTGAGTGGTGAGAGTGAGTGGTGAGTGTTACTGGTGAGGGTGTGTGGTGAGTGTAAGTGGTGAGTGGTGAGAGTGAGTGGTAACGGTGAGAGGTGAGGGTGAGTGGTGAGAGGCGAGTGGTGAGGGTGAGTGGTGAGGGTGAGTGTTGAGGGTGAGTGATAGTGGTGAGGGTGAGTGGTGGTGGTGAGGGTGAGTGATGAGGGAGAGGGGTGAGTGGTGATGGTGAGGGAGAGGGGTGAGTGGTGAGGGTGAGTGGTGAGGGACAGGGGTGAGTGGTGAGGGTGAGTGGTGAGTGGTAAGTGTGAGTCGTGAGTGGTGAGTAGTGAGAGTGAGTGGTGAGGGTGTGTGGTGAGTGGTGAGAGTGAGTGGTGAGTGTGACTGGTGAGGGTGTGTGGTGAGCATGAGTGGTGATTGGTGAAAGTGAGTGGTGAGGGTTAGAGGTGAGGGTGAGTGGTGAGAGGTGAGTGGTGAGGGTGAGTGGTGAGGGTGAGTGTTGAAGGTGAGTGTGTCTGGTGAGAATGAGTGGTGGTGGTGAGGGTGAGTGATGAGGGAGAGGGTGAGTGGTGAGTGGTGAGGGTGAGGGAGGAGTGGTGAGTGGCGAGGGTGAGGGTGAGGCGTGAGTGGTGAGAGTGAGTGGTGAGTAGTGAGGATGATTGGTGAGTGGTGAGGGTGAGTGGTGAGGGAGAGGGGTGAGGGTGAGGGTGAATGGTAAGTGTGAGTCATGAGGGTGAGTGGTGAGAGGTGAGTGGTGAGAGTGAGTGGTAGGGTGAGAGGTGAGGGTGAGTGGTGAGAGGTGAGTGGTGAGGGTGAGTGGTGAGGGTTGAGTGTTGAGGGTGAGTGGTGGTGGTGAGGGTGACTGGTGAGGATGATTGGTCAGGGTGATTGGTGAGGGAGAGTGGTGAGAGTGAGTGGTGAGGGTGAGTGGTGAGGGTGAGTGGTGAAGGTGAGGGTGAATGGTAAGTGGGGAGGGAGAGTGGTGAGGGTTAGTGGTGAGCGAGAGTGGTGAGGGAGAGGGGTGAGTGGTGAGGGTGAGTGGTGAGGGAGAGGGGTGAGTGGTGACGATGATTGGTAAGGGTGAGTGGTGAGGGTGAGTGATGAGGGTGAGTGGTGAGTGGTGAGGGTGAGTGGTGAGGGTGAGTGGTGAGCATGAGTGGAGAGGGAAAGGGGTGAGTGGTGAGGGTGAGGGAGAGGGGTGAGTGGTGAGTGGTGAGGGTGAGTGGTGAGCGTGAGTGGTTAGAGTGTTTGGTGAGTGGTGAGGGTGAGTGGTGAGGGTGAGTGGTGAGGGTGAGTGGTGAGTAGTGAGAGTGAGTGGTGAGGGTGAGTTGTGAGTGGTGAGAGTGAGTGGTGAGTGTGACTGGTGAGGGTGTGTGGTGAGCATGTGTGGTGAGTGGTGAGAGTGAGTGGTGAAGGTGAGAGGTGAGGGTGAGTGGTGAGAGGTGAGGGTGAGTGGTGAGGGTGAGTGTTGAGGGTGAGTGTGAGTGGTGAGGGTGAGTGGTGGTGGTGAGGGTGAGTAATGAGGGAGAGGGGTGAGTGGTGAGTGGTGAGGGTGAGGCGTGAGTGGTGAGAGTGATTGGTGAGGATGATTGATGAGGTTGAGTGGTGAGAGGTTAGTGGTGAGGGTGAGTGGTGAGGGTGAGTGTTGAGGGTGAGTGTGAGTGGTGAGAGTGAGTGGTGGTGGTGAAGGTGAGTGATGAGGGAGAGGGGTGAGGGTGAGGCGTGAGTGGTGAGAGTGAGTGGTGAGTAGTGAGGATGATTAATGAGAGTGAGTGGTGAGCGTGAGTGGTGAGGGAGAGGGGTGAGGGTGAGTGGTGAGGGAGAGGGGTGAGTGGTGAGTAGTGAGGGTGAGTGTTGAGTGAGAGTGGTGAGTGGTGAGCGTGAGTGTGAGTCGTGAGGGTGAGTGGTGAGAGTGAGTGGTGAGGGTGAGTGGTGAGGGTGAGGGTGAATGGGAAGTGTGAGTCGTGAGGGTGAGTGGTGAGTAGTAAGAGTGAGTGGTGAGGGTGAGTGGTGAGAGTGAGTGGTGAGTGTGACTGGTGAGGGTGTGTGGTGAGCGTGAGTGGTGAGAGTGAGTGGTAGGGTGAGAGGTGAGGGTGAGTGGTGAGAGGTGAGTGGTGAGGGTGAGTGGTGAGGGTTGAGTGTTGAGGGTGAGTGGTGGTGGTGAGGGTGAGGGTGAGTGGTGAGTGGTGAGTGGTGAGGGTGAGAAGTGAGGGTGAGTGGTGAGAGGTGAGTGGTGAGGGTGAGTGGTGAGGGTGAGTGTTGAGGGTGAGTGTGAGTGGTGAGAGTGAGTGGTGGTGGTGAAGGTGAGTGATGAGGGAGAGGGGTGAGTGGTGAGGGTGAGGGAGAGGGGTGAGTGGTGAGTGGTGAGGGTGAGGGAGAGGGGTGAGTGGTGAGGGTGAGGCGTGAGTGGTGAGAGTTAGTGGTGAGTAGTGAGGATGATTGATGAGGGTGAGTGGTGAGCGTGAGTGGTGAGGGAGAGGGGTGAGGGTGAGTGGTGAGGAGAGGGGTGAGTGGTGAGTGGTGAGGGTGAGTGTTGAGTGAGAGTGGTGAGTGGTGAGCGTGAGTGTGAGTCGTCAGGGTGAGTGGTGAGAGTGAGTGGTGAGGGGGAGAGGTGAAGGTGAGTGGTGAGAGGTTAGTGGTGAGGGTGAGTGTTGAGGGTGAGTGTGAGTGGTGAGGGTGAGTGGTGGTGGTGAGGGTGAGTGGTGAGGGTGAGTGGTGAGTAGTGAGGGTGAATGGTTAGGGTGAGTGGTGAGGGTGAGTGGTGAGCTGTGAGTGGTGAGGGAGAGGGTGAGTGGTGAGCGTGAGTGGTGAGGGTGAGTGGTTGTGGTGAGGGTGAGTGGTGAGGATGATTGGTCAGGGTTATTGGTGAGGGAGAGTGGTGAGAGTGAGTGGAGAGTGGTGAGGGTGAGTGGTGAGGGTGAGTGGTGAAGGTGCGGGTGAGTGGTAAGTGGAGAGGGAGAGTGGTGAGGGTGAGTGGTGAGCGAGAGCGGTGAGGGAGAGGGGTGAGTGGTGAGGGTGAGTGGTGAGGTAGAGGGGTGAGTGGTGAGGAAGAGTGGTGAGTAGTGACGATGATTGGTGAGGGTGAGTGGTGAGGTTGAGTGATGCGGGTGAGGGTGAGTGGTGAGTGGTGAGTGTGAGTGGTGAGGGTGAGTGGTGAGGGTGAGTGGTGAGCATGAGTGGTGAGGGAGAGGGGTGAGTGGTGAGGGTGAGTGGTGAGGGACAGGGGTGAGTGGTGAGGGTGAATGGTGAGCGTGAGTGGTGAGTGGTAAGTGTGAGTCGTGAGTGGTGAGTAGTGAGAGTGAGTGGTGAGGGTGAGTGGTGAGTGGTGAGAGTGAGTGGTGAGTGTAACTGGTGAGGGTGTGTGGTGAGCGTGAGTGGTGAGTGGTGAGAGTGAGTGGTGAGGGTTAGAGGTGAGGGTGAGTGGTGAGAGGTGAGTGGTGAGGGTGAGTGGTGAGGGTGAGTGTTGAGGGTGAGTGTGAGTGGTGAGAATGAGTGGTGGTGGTGAGGGTGAGTGATGAGGGAGAGGGTGAGTGGTGAGGGTGAGGGAGAGGGGTGAGTGGTGAGTGGTGAGGGTGAGGGGTGAGTGGTGAGTGGTGAGTGGTGAGGGTGAGGGTGAGGCGTGAGTGGTGAGAGGTGAGTGGTGAGGGTGAGTGGTGAGGGTGAGTGTTGAGGGTGAGTGTGAGTGGTGAGGGTGAGTGGTGGTAGTGAGGATGAGTGGTGAGAGTGAGTGGTGAGGGTGAGAGGTGAGGGTGAGTGGTGAGAGGTTAGTGGTGAGGGCGAGTGTTGAGGGTGAGTGTGAGTGGTGAGGGTGAGTGGAGAGGGTGAGTCGTGAGGATGAGTGGTGAGTAGTGAGGGTGAGTGGTGAGGGTGAGTGGTGAGCTGTGAGTGGTGAGGGAGAGGGTGAGTGGTGAGCGTGAGTGGTGAGGGTGAGTGGTGGTGGTGAGGGTGAGTGGTGAGGATGATTGGTCAGGGTTATTGGTGAGGGAGAGTGGTGAGAGTGAGTGGTGAGTGGTGAGGGTGAGTGGTGAGGGTGAGTGGTGAAGGTGAGGGTGAGTGGTAAGTGGGGAGTGAGAGTGGTGAGGGTGAGTGGTGAGCGAGAGTGGTGAGGGAGAAGGGTGAGTGGTGAGGGTGAGTGGTGAGGGAGAGTGATGAGGGTGAGGGTGAGTGGTGAGTGTGAGTGGTGAGGGTGAGTGGTGAGGGTGAGTGGTGAGCGTGAGTGGTGATGGAGAGGGGTGTGTGGTGAGGGTGAGTGGTAAGTGTGAGTCGTGAGTGGTGAGTAGTGAGAGTGAGTGGTGAGGGTGAGTGGTGAGTGGTGAGGGTGAGTGGTGAGGGTGATTAGTGAGTAGTGAGGGTGAGTAGTGAGGGTGAGTCGTGAGGGTGAGTGGTGAGTAGTGAGGGTGAGTGGTGAGGGTGAATGGTGAGTAGTGAGGGTGAATGGTTAGGGTGAGTGGTGAGGGTGAGTGGTGAGCTGTCAGTGGTGAGGGAGAGGGTGAGTGGTGAGCGTGAGTGGTGAGGGTGAGTGGTTGTGGTGAGGGTGAGTGGTGAGGATGATTGGTCAGGGTTATTGGTGAGGGAGAGTGGTGAGAGTGAATGGTGAGTGGTGAGGGTGAGTGGTGAGGGTGAGTGGTGAAGGTGAGGGTGAGTGGTAAGTGGGGAGGGAGAGTGGTGAGGGTGAGTGGTGAGCGAGAGTGGTGAGGGAGAGGGGTGAGTGGTGAGGGTGAGTGGTGAGGTAGAGGGGTGAGTGGTGAGTGGTGAGGAAGAGTGGTGAGTAGTGACGATGATTGGTGAGGGTGAGTGGTGAGGTTGAGTGATGAGGGTGAGGGTGAGTGGTGAGTGGTGAGTGTGAGTGGTGAGGGTGAGTGGTGAGGGTGAGTGGTGAGCATGAGTGGTGAGGGAGAGGGGTGAGTGGTGAGGGTGAGTGGTGAGGGACAGGGGTGAGTGGTGAGGGTGAATGGTGAGCGTGAGTGGTGAGTGGTAAGTGTGAGTCGTGAGTGGTGAGTAGTGAGAGTGAGTGGTGAGGGTGAGTGGTGAGTGGTGAGAGTGAGTGGTGAGTGTGACTGGTGAGGGTGTGTGGTGAGCGTGAGTGGTGAGTGGTGAGAGTGAGTGGTGACGGTTAGAGGTGAGGGTGAGTGGTGAGAGGTGAGTGTTGAGGGTGAGTGTGAGTGGTGAGAATGAGTGGTGGTGGTGAGGGTGAGTGATGAGGGAGAGGGTGAGTGGTGAGGGTGAGGGAGAGGGGTGAGTGGTGAGTGGTGAGGGTGAGGGAGAGGGGTGAGTGGTGAGTGGTGAGGGTGAGGCGTGAGTGGTGAGAGGTGAGTGGTGAGGGTGAGTGGTGAGGGTGAGTGGTGGTGGTGAGGGTGAGTGGTGAGAGTGAGTGGTGAGGGTGAGAGGTGAGGGTGAGTGGTGAGAGGTTAGTGGTGAGGGTGAGGGTGAGTGTTGAGGGTGAGTGTGAGTGGTGAGGGTGAGTGGTGAGGGTGAGTCGTGAGGATGAGTGGTGAGTAGTGAGGGTGAGTGGTGAGGGTGAGTGGTGAGCTGTGAGTGGTGAGGGAGAGGGTGAGTGGTGAGCGTGAGTGGTGAGGGTGAGTGGTGGTTTTGAGGGTGAGTGGTGAGGATGATTGGTCAGGGTTATTGGTGAGGGAGAGTGGTGAGAGTGAGTGGTGAGTGGTGAGGGTGAGTGGTGAGGGTGAGTGGTGAAGGTGAGGGTGAGTGGTAAGTGGGAAGTGAGAGTGGTGAGGGTGAGTGGTGAGCGAGAGTGGTGAGGGAGAAGGGTGAGTGGTGAGGGTGAGTGGTGAGGTAGAGGGGTGAGTGGTGAGGAAGAGTGGTGAGTAGTGACGATGATTGGTGAGGGTGAGTGGTGAGGTTGAGTGATGCGGGTGAGGGTGAGTGGTGAGTGGTGAGTGTGAGTGGTGAGGGTGAGTGGTGAGGGTGAGTGGTGAGCATGAGTGGTGAGGGAGAGGGGTGAGTGGTGAGGGTGAGTGGTGAGGGACAGGGGTGAGTGGTGAGGGTGAATGGTGAGCGTGAGTGGTGAGTGGTAAGTGTGAGTCGTGAGTGGTGAGTAGTGAGAGTGAGTGGTGAGGGTGAGTGGTGAGTGGTGAGAGTGAGTGGTGAGTGTAACTGGTGAGGGTGTGTGGTGAGCGTGAGTGGTGAGTGGTGAGAGTGAGTGGTGAGGGTTAGAGGTGAGGGTGAGTGGTGAGAGGTGAGTGGTGAGGGTGAGTGGTGAGGGTGAGTGTTGAGGGTGAGTGTGAGTGGTGAGAATGAGTGGTGGTGGTGAGGGTGAGTGATGAGGGAGAGGGTGAGTGGTGAGGGTGAGGGAGAGGGGTGAGTGGTGAGTGGTGAGGGTGAGGGGTGAGTGGTGAGTGGTGAGTGGTGAGGGTGAGGGTGAGGCGTGAGTGGTGAGAGGTGAGTGGTGAGGGTGAGTGGTGAGGGTGAGTGTTGAGGGTGAGTGTGAGTGGTGAGGGTGAGTGGTGGTAGTGAGGGTGAGTGGTGAGAGTGAGTGGTGAGGGTGAGAGGTGAGGGTGAGTGGTGAGAGGTTAGTGGTGAGGGCGAGTGTTGAGGGTGAGTGTGAGTGGTGAGGGTGAGTGGAGAGGGTGAGTCGTGAGGATGAGTGGTGAGTAGTGAGGGTGAGTGGTGAGGGTGAGTGGTGAGCTGTGAGTGGTGAGGGAGAGGGTGAGTGGTGAGCGTGAGTGGTGAGGGTGAGTGGTGGTGGTGAGGGTGAGTGGTGAGGATGATTGGTCAGGGTTATTGGTGAGGGAGAGTGGTGAGAGTGAGTGGTGAGTGGTGAGGGTGAGTGGTGAGGGTGAGTGGTGAAGGTGAGGGTGAGTGGTAAGTGGGGAGTGAGAGTGGTGAGGGTGAGTGGTGAGCGAGAGTGGTGAGGGAGAAGGGTGAGTGGTGAGGGTGAGTGGTGAGGGAGAGTGATGAGGGTGAGGGTGAGTGGTGAGTGTGAGTGGTGATGGAGAGGGGTGTGTGGTGAGGGTGAGTGGTAAGTGTGAGTCGTGAGTGGTGAGTAGTGAGAGTGAGTGGTGAGGGTGAGTGGTGAGTGGTGAGGGTGAGTGGTGAGGGTGATTAGTGAGTAGTGAGGGTGAGTAGTGAGGGTGAGTCGTGAGGGTGAGTGGTGAGTAGTGAGGGTGAGTGGTGAGGGTGAATGGTGAGTAGTGAGGGTGAATGGTTAGGGTGAGTGGTGAGGGTGAGTGGTGAGCTGTCAGTGGTGAGGGAGAGGGTGAGTGGTGAGCGTGAGTGGTGAAGGTGAGTGGTTGTGGTGAGGGTGAGTGGTGAGGATGATTGGTCAGGGTTATTGGTGAGGGAGAGTGGTGAGAGTGAATGGTGAGTGGTGAGGGTGAGTGGTGAGGGTGAGTGGTGAAGGTGAGGGTGAGTGGTAAGTGGGGAGGGAGAGTGGTGACGGTGAGTGGTGAGCGAGAGTGGTGAGGGAGAGGGGTGAGTGGTGAGGGTGAGTGGTGAGGTAGAGGGGTGAGTGGTGAGTGGTGAGGAAGAGTGGTGAGTAGTGACGATGATTGGTGAGGGTGAGTGGTGAGGTTGAGTGATGAGGGTGAGGGTGAGTGGTGAGTGGTGAGTGTGAGTGGTGAGGGTGAGTGGTGAGGGTGAGTGGTGAGCATGAGTGGTGAGGGAGAGGGGTGAGTGGTGAGGGTGAGTGGTGAGGGACAGGGGTGAGTGGTGAGGGTGAATGGTGAGCGTGAGTGGTGAGTGGTAAGTGTGAGTCGTGAGTGGTGAGTAGTGAGAGTGAGTGGTGAGGGTGAGTGGTGAGTGGTGAGAGTGAGTGGTGAGTGTGACTGGTGAGGGTGTGTGGTGAGCGTGAGTGGTGAGTGGTGAGAGTGAGTGGTGAGGGTTAGAGGTGAGGGTGAGTGGTGAGAGGTGAGTGTTGAGGGTGAGTGTGAGTGGTGAGAATGAGTGGTGGTGGTGAGGGTGAGTGATGAGGGAGAGGGTGAGTGGTGAGGGTGAGGCGTGAGTGGTGAGAGGTGAGTGGTGAGGGTGAGTGGTGAGGGTGAGTGGTGGTGGTGAGGGTGAGTGGTGAGAGTGAGTGGTGAGGGTGAGAGGTGAGGGTGAGTGGTGAGAGGTTAGTGGTGAGGGTGAGGGTGAGTGTTGAGGGTGAGTGTGAGTGGTGAGGGTGAGTGGTGAGGGTGAGTCGTGAGGATGAGTGGTGAGTAGTGAGGGTGAGTGGTGAGGGTGAGTGGTGAGCTGTGAGTGGTGAGGGAGAGGGTGAGTGGTGAGCGTGAGTGGTGAGGGTGAGTGGTGGTTTTGAGGGTGAGTGGTGAGGATGATTGGTCAGGGTTATTGGTGAGGGAGAGTGGTGAGAGTGAGTGGTGAGTGGTGAGGGTGAGTGGTGAGGGTGAGTGGTGAAGGTGAGGGTGAGTGGTAAGTGGGAAGTGAGAGTGGTGAGGGTGAGTGGTGAGCGAGAGTGGTGAGGGAGAAGGGTGAGTGGTGAGGGTGAGTAGTGAGGGAGAGGGGTGAGTGGTGAGTGGTGAGGAACAGAGGTGAGTAGTGACAATGATTGGTGAGGGTGAGTGGTGAGGGTGAGTGGTGAGGGTGAGTGGTGAGCGTGAGTGGTGAGGGACAGGGGTGAGTGGTGAGGGTGAGTGGTGAGCGTGAGTGGTGAGGGTGAGTGGTAAGTGTGAGTCGTGAGTGGTGAGTAGTGAGAGTGAGTGGTGAGGGTGATTGGTGAGTGGTGAGAGTGAGTGGTGAGTGTGACTGGTGAGGGTGTGTGGTGAGCGTGAGTGGTGAGTGGTGAGAGTGAGTGGTGAGGGTGAGTGGTGAGGGTGAGTGTTGAGGGTGAGTGTGAGTGGTGAGAGTGAGTGGTGGTGGTGATGGTGAGTGATGAGGGAGAGGGTGAGTGGTGAGGGTGAGGGAGAAGGGTGAGTGGTGAGTGGTGAGGGTGAGGGAGAGGGGTGAGTGGTGAGTGGTGAGGGTGAGGCGTGAGTGGTGAGAGTGAGTGGTGAGTAGTGAGGATGATTGGTGAGGGTGAGTGGTGAGGGTGAGTGGTAAGTGTGAGTCGTGAGGGTGAGTGGTGAGAGTGAGTGGTGAGAGGTTAGTGGTGAGGGTGGTGGTGAGGGTGAGTGGTGAGGGTGATTAGTGCATAGTGAGGGTGAGTGGTGAGGGCGAGTCGTGAGGGTGAGTGGTGAGTAGAGAGGGTGAGTGGTTAGGGTGAGTGGTGAGGGTGAGTGGTGAGCTGTGAGTGGTGAGGGAGAGGGTGAGTGGTGAGCGTGAGTGGTGAGGATGAGTGGTGGTGGTGAGGGTGAGTGGTGAGGATGATTGGTCAGGGTTATTGGTGAGGGAGAGTGGTGAGAGTGAGTGGTGAGTGGTGAGGGTGAGTGGTGAGGGTGAGTGGTGAAGGTGAGGGTGAGTGATAAGTGGGGAGGGAGAGTGGTGAGGGTGAGTGGTGAGCGAGAGTGGTGTGGGAGAGGGGTGAGTGGTGAGGGTGAGTGGTGAGGGAGAGGGGTGAGTGGTGAGGGTGAGGGTGAGTGGTGAGGAAGAGTGGTGAGTAGTGACGATGATTGGTGAGGGTAAGTGGTGAGGGTGAGTGATGAGGGCGAGGGTGAGTGGTGAGGGTGAGCGATGAGGGAGAGTGGTGAGTGGTGAGGGTGACTGGTGAGGGTGAGTGGTGAGCGTGAGTGGTGAGGGAGAGGGGTGATTGGTGAGGGTGAGGGAGAGTGGTGAGTGGTGAGGGTGAGTGGTGAGCGTGAGTGGTTAGAGTGATTGGTGAGTGGTGAGGGTGAGTGGTGAGGGTTAGTGATGAGTAGTGAGGATGATTGGTGAGGGTGAGTGGTGAGCGTGAGAGGTGAGGGAAACGGGTGAGTGGTGAGGGTGAGTGGTGAAGGAGAGGAGTGAGTTGTGAGGGTGAGTGATGAGGGTGAGTGTGAGTGGTGAGTGGTGAGCATGAGTGTGAGTGGTGAGGGTGAGGGTGAGTGGTAAGTGGGAGTCGTGAGGGTTAGTGGTGAGTAGTGAGAGTGAGTGGTGAGGGTGAGTGCTGAGTGGTGAGAGTGAGTGGTGAGTGTTACTGGTGAGGGTGTGTGGTGAGTGTAAGTGGTGAGTGGTGAGAGTGAGTGGTAACGGTGAGAGGTGAGGGTGAGTGGTGAGAGGCGAGTGGTGAGGGTGAGTGGTGAGGGTGAGTGTTGAGGGTGAGTGATAGTGGTGAGGGTGAGTGGTGGTGGTGAGGGTGAGTGATGAGGGAGAGGGGTGAGTGGTGATGGTGAGGGAGAGGGGTGAGTGGTGAGGTAAAGTGGTGAGGTTGAGGGTGAGTGTGAGTGGTGAGTGGTGAGCGTGAGTGGTGAGGGTGAGTGGTAATTGTGAGTCGTGAGGGTGAGTGGTGAGTAGTGAGGGTGAGTGGTGAGTGGTGAGCATGAGTGTGAGTGGTGAGGGTGAGGGTGAGTGGTAAGTGGGAGTCGTGAGGGTTAGTGGTGAGTAGTGAGAGTGAGTGGTGAGGGTGAGTGCTGAGTGGTGAGAGTGAGTGGTGAGTGTTACTGGTGAGGGTGTGTGGTGAGTGTAAGTGGTGAGTGGTGAGAGTGAGTGGTAACGGTGAGAGGTGAGGGTGAGTGGTGAGAGGCGAGTGGTGAGGGTGAGTGGTGAGGGTGAGTGTTGAGGGTGAGTGATAGTGGTGAGGGTGAGTGGTGGTGGTGAGGGTGAGTGATGAGGGAGAGGGGTGAGTGGTGATGGTGAGGGAGAGGGGTGAGTGGTGAGGTAAAGTGGTGAGGTTGAGGGTGAGTGTGAGTGGTGAGTGGTGAGCGTGAGTGGTGAGGGTGAGTGGTAATTGTGAGTCGTGAGGGTGAGTGGTGAGTAGTGAGGGTGAGTGGTGGTGGTGAGGGTGAGTGATGAGGGAGAGGGGTGAGTGGTGAGGGTGAGGGAGAGGGGTGAGTGGTGAGTGGTGAGGGTGAGGGAGAGGGGTGAGTAGTGAGTGGTGAAGGTGAGGCATGAGTGGTGAGAGTGAGTGGTGAGTAGTGAGGATGATTGGTGAGGGTGAGTGGTGAGCGTGAGTGGTGAGGGAGAGGGGTGAGGGTGAGTGGTGAGGGAGAGGGGTGAGTGGTGAGTGGTGAGGGTGAGTGTTGAGTGTGAGTGGTGAGCACCAGTGTGAGTGGTGAGGGTTAGTGGTGAGGGTGAGTGGTAAGTGTGAGTCGTGAGGGTGAGTGGTGAGAGTGAGTGGTGAGGGAGAGGAGTAAGTGGTGAGGGTGAGTGGTGAGGGACAGGAGTGAGTGGTGAGGGTGAGTGGTGAGCGTGAGTGGTGTGGGTGAGTGGTAAGTGTGAGTCGTGAGTGGTGAGTAGTGCGAGTGAGTGGTGAGGGTGAGTGGTGAGTGGTGAGAGTGAGTGGAGAGTGTTACTGGTGAGGGTGTGTGGTGAGCGTAAGTGGTGAGTGGTGAGAGTGAGTGGTGACGGTGAGAGGTGAGGGTGAGTGGTGAGAGGTGATTGGTGAGGGTGAGTGGTGAGGGTGAGTGTTGAGGGTGAGTGAGAGTGGTGAGGGTGAGTGGTGGTGATGAGGGTGAGTGATGAAGGAGAGGGGTGAGTGGTGAGGGAGAGGGGTGAGTGGTGAGGGTGAGTGGTGAGGGTGAGGGTGAGTGTGAGTGGTGAGTGGTGAACGTGAGTGGTGAGGGTGAGTGGTAATTGTGAGTCGTGAGGGTGAGTGGTTAGTAGTGAGGGTGAGTGGTGGTGGTGAGGGTGAGTTATGAGGGAGAGGTGTGAGTGGTGAGGGTGAGGGAGAGGGGTGAGTGGTGAGTGGTGAGGGTGAGGGAGAGGGGTGAGTAGTGAGTGGTGAGGGTGAGGCGTGAGTGGTGAGAGTGAGTGGTGAGTAGTGAGGATGATTGGTGAGGGTGAGTGGTGAGCGTGAGTGGTGAGGGAGAGGGGTGAGGGTGAGTGGTGAGGGAGAGGGGTGAGTGGTGAGGGTGAGTGTTGAGTGTGAGTGGTGAGCACCAGTGTGAGTGGTGAGGGTTAGTGGTGAGGGTGAGTGGTAAGTGTGAGTCGTGAGGGTGAGTGGTGAGTTGTGAGAGTGAGTGGTGAGGGACAGGAGTGAGTGGTGAGGGTGAGTGGTGAGCGTGAGTGGTGAGGGTGAGTGGTGAGTGGTGAGAGTGAGTGGTGAGTGTTACTGGTGAGGGTGTGTGGTGAGTGTGAGTGGTGAGTGGTGAGAGTGAGTGGTAACGGTGAGAGGTGAGCGTGAGTTGTGAGGGTGAGTGGTAAGTGTGAGTCGTGAGTGGTGAGTAGTGAAAGTGAGTGGTGAGGGTGAGTGGTGAGTGGTGAGAGTGAGTGGTGAGTGTGACTGGTGAGGGTGTGTGGTGAGCGTGAGTGGTGAGTGGTGAGAGTGAGTGGTGAGGGTTAGAGGTGAGGGTGAGTGGTGAGAGGTGAGTGGTGAGGGTGAGTGGTGAGGGTGAGTGTTGAGGGTGAGTGTGAGTGGTGAGAGTGAGTGGTGGTGGTGAGGGTGAGTGATGAGGGAGAGGGTGAGTGGTGAGGGTGATGGAGAGGGGTGAGTGGTGAATGGTGAGCGTGAGGGAGAGGGGTGAGTGGTGAGTGGTGAGGGTGAGGCGTGAGGGTGAGTGGTGAGTGGTGAGAGTGAGTGGTGAGGGTGAGAGGTGAGGGTGAGTGTTGAGAGGTTAGTGGTGAGGGTGAGTGTTGAGGGTGAGTGTGAGTGGTGAGGGTGAGTGGTGGTGGTGAGGGTGAGTGGTGAGGGTGATTAGTGCATAGTGAGGGTGAGTGGTGAGGGCGAGTCGTGAGGGTGAGTGGTGAGGGTGAATGGTGAGTAGTGAGGGTGAGTGGTTAGGGTGAGTGGTGAGGGTGAGTGGTGAGCTGTGAGTGGTGAGGGAGAGGGTGAATGGTGAGCATGAGTGGTGAGGGTGAGTTGTGGTGGTGAGGGTGAGTGGTGAGGATGATTGGTCAGGGTGATTGGTGAGGGAGAGTGGTGAGAGTGAGTGGTGAGTGGTGAGGGTGAGTGGTGAGGGTGAGTGGTGAAGGTGAGGGTGAGTGGTAAGTGGGGAGGGAGAGTGGTGAGGGTGAGTGGTGAGCGAGAGTGGTGAGGGAGAGGGGTGAGTGGTGAGGGTGAGTGGTGAGGGAGAGGGGTGAGGGTGAGTGGTGAGGAAGAATGGTGAGTAGTGACGATGATTGGTGAGGGTGAGTGGTGAGGGTGAGTGATGAGGGTGAGGGTGAGTGGTGAGCGTGAGTGATGAGGGTGAGTGGTGAGTGGTGAGGGTGAGTGGTGAGGGTGAGTGGTGAGCGTGAGTGGTGAGGGAGAGGGGTGAGTGGTGAGGGTGAGGGAGAGGGGTGAGTGGTGAGTGGTGAGGGTGAGTGGTGAGCGTGAGTGGTTAGAGTGATTGGTGAGTGGTGAGGGTGAGTGGTGAGGGTTAGTGATGAGTAGTGAGGATGATTGGTGAGGGTGAGTGGTGAGCGTGAGAGGTGAGGGAGAGGGGTTAGTGGTGAGGGTGAGTGGTTATGGAGAGGAGTGAGTTATGAGGGTGAGTGGTGAGTGGTGAGCGTCAGTGTGAGTCGTGAGGGTAAGGGTGAGTGGTAAGTGGGAGTCGTGAGGGTTAGTGGTGAGTAGTGAGAGTGAGTGGTGAGGGTGAGTGGTGAGTGGTGAGAGTGAGTGGTGAGTGTTACTGGTGAGGGTGTGTGGTGAGCGTGAGTGGTGAGAGTGAGTGGTAACGGTGAGAGGTGAGGGTGAGTGGTGAGAGGTGAGTGGTGAGGGTGAGTGGTGAGGGTGAGTGTTGAGGGTGAGTGAGCGTGGTGAGGGTGAGTGGTGGTGGTGAGGGTGAGTGATGAGGGTGAGGGAGAGGGGTGAGTGGTGAGGGTGAGTGGTGAGGGTGAGTGGTGAGTGGTGAGCGTGAGTGTGAGTGGTGAGGGTGAGTGGTAATTGTAAGTCGTGAGGGTGAGGGGTGAGTGTTGAGGGTGAGGGAGAGGGGTGAGTGGTGAGGGTGAGTGGTGAGGGTGAGTGGTGAGTGGTGAGCGTGAGTGTGAGTGGTGAGGGTGAGTGGTAATTGTAAGTCGTGAGGGTGAGTGGTGAGTGGTGAGAGTGAGTGGTGAGTGTTACTGGTGAGGGTGTGTGGTGAGCGTGAGTGGTGAGTGGTGAGAGTGAGTGGTAACGGTGAGAGGTGAGGGTGTGTGGTGAGGGTGAGTGGTGAGGGTGAGTGTTGAGGGTGGGTGAGAGTGGTGAGGGTGAGTGGTGGTGGTGAGGGTGAGTGATGAGGGAGAGGGGTGAGTGTTGAGGGTGAGGGAGAGGGGTGAGTGGTGAGAGTGAGTGGTGAGGGTGAGTGTGAGTGGTGAGTGGTGAGCGTGAGTGTGAGTGGTGAGAGTGAGTGGTAATTGTAAGTCGTGAGGGTGAGTGGTGAGTAGTGAGGGTGTGTGGTGGTGGTGAGGGTGAGTGATGAGGGAGAGGGGTGAGTGGTGAGGGTGAGGGGTGAGTGGTGAGTGGTGAGGGTGAGGGAGAGGGGTGAGTAGTGAGTGGTGAGGGTGAGGCGTGAGTGGTGAGCGTGAGTGGTGAGGGAGAGGGGTGAGGGTGAGTGGTGAGGGAGAGGGGTGAGTGGTGAGTGGTGAGGGTGAGTGGTGAGTGTTACTGGTGAGGGTGTGTGGTGAGCGTGAGTGGTGAGAGTGAGTGGTAACGGTGAGAGGTGAGGGTGAGTGGTGAGAGGTGAGTGGTGAGGGTGAGTGGTGAGGGTGAGTGTTGAGGGTGAGTGAGCGTGGTGAGGGTGAGTGGTGGTGGTGAGGGTGAGTGATGAGGGAGATGGGTGAGTGTTGAGGGTGAGGGAGAGGGGTGAGTGGTGAGGGTGAGTGGTGAGGGTGAGTGGTGAGTGGTGAGCGTGAGTGTGAGTGGTGAGGGTGAGTGGTAATTGTAAGTCGTGAGGGTGAGTGGTGAGTGGTGAGAGTGAGTGGTGAGTGTTACTGGTGAGGGTGTGTGGTGAGCGTGAGTGGTGAGTGGTGATAGTGAGTGGTAACGGTGAGAGGTGAGGGTGTGTGGTGAGGGTGAGTGGTGAGGGTGAGTGTTGAGGGTGGGTGAGAGTGGTGAGGGTGAGTGGTGGTGGTGAGGGTGAGTGATGAGGGAGAGGGGTGAGTGTTGAGGGTGAGGGAGAGGGGTGAGTGGTGAGAGTGAGTGGTGAGGGTGAGTGTGAGTGGTGAGTGGTGAGCGTGAGTGTGAGTGGTGAGAGTGAGTGGTAATTGTAAGTCGTGAGGGTGAGTGGTGAGTAGTGAGGGTGTGTGGTGGTGGTGAGGGTGAGTGATGAGGGAGAGGGGTGAGTGGTGAGGGTGAGGGGTGAGTGGTGAGTGGTGAGGGTGAGGGAGAGGGGTGAGTAGTGAGTGGTGAGGGTGAGGCGTGAGTGGTGAGCGTGAGTGGTGAGGGAGAGGGGTGAGGGTGAGTGGTGAGGGAGAGGGGTGAGTGGTGAGTGGTGAGGGTGAGTGTTGAGTGTGAGTGGTGAGCGTGAGTGTGAATGGTGAGGGTTAGTGGTGAGGGTGAGTGGTAAGTGTGAGTCGTGAGGGTGAGTGGTGAGAGTGAATGGTGAGGGTGTGTGGTGAACGTGAGTAGTGAGGGTGAGTGGTGGTGGTAAGGGTGAGTGATGAGGGAGAGGGGTGAGTGGTGAGGGAGAGGGGTGAGTGGTGAGGGTGAGTGGTGAGGGTGAGTGGTGAGGGTGAGTGGTGAGGGTGAGTGGTGAGTAGTGAGGATGATTGGTAAGGGTGAGTGGTGAGCGTGAGAGGTGAGGGAGAGGGGTGAGGGTGAGTGGTGAGGGTGAGTGGTGAGCGTGAGTGTGAGTGGTGAGGGTGAGTGGTAAGTGTGAGTCGTGAGGGTGAGTGGTGAGTAGTGAGAGTGAGTGGTCAGGGTGAGTGGTGAGTGGTGAGAGTGAGTGTGAGTGTGACTGGTGAGGGTGTGTGGTGAGCGTGAGTGGTGAGTGGTGAGAGTGAGTGGTGAGGGTGAGAGGTGAGGGTGAGTGGTGAGAGGTGAGAGTGAGTGGTGAGGGTGAGTGGTGAGGGTGAGTGGTGAGGGTGAGTGTTGAGGGTGAGTGTGAGTGGTGAGGGTGAGTGATGGTGGTGAGGGTGAGTGATGAGGGAGAGGGGTGAGTGGTGAGGGTGAGGGAGAGGGGTGAGTGGTGAGGGTGAGGGAGAGGGGTGAGTGGTGAGTGGTGAGGGTGATGCGTGAGTGGTGAGAGTGAGTGGTTAGTGGTGAGGGTGAGTGGTGAGGGTGAGTGGTGAGTAGTGAGGATGATTGGTGAGGGTGAGTGGTGAGCGTGAGTGGTGAGAGTGAGTGGCAGAGGTGTAAAGTGCTTGAGTAATTTTACTTGATTACTGTACTTAAGTATTATTTTTGGGGATTTTTACTTTACTTGAGTATGAATAAAAATCAATACTTTTACTTTTACTTAATTACATTTTTTTAGAAAAAAGTACTTTTTACTCCTTACAATTTTATTTACAGTCAAAAAGTACTTATTTTTTGGAGATCACTTCATTCTATTTTCCGTTGCTATTACCAAACCAATTGAATTGAGCTGATGCCCAGTTTAATTTAAATGTTATTTATTCTGCCTATGAAAATCGTTTTCACATTACATGGAATTGGTCAGACATGTTCATTGGTCCTTTGGAAGTGACGTCATGTCACATCTATTACCACAATGCACAGCACCTTGACCTGGAAATTAGAGAAATTATAACAGTCAATCAGTGGAAGAAAATGGAGGAAGAACGTGATTCAGCTGCGAGTACAGTCCAAAATCAGCCACAGGATCAAGAGCACCCGTGGCCGTATCTTAGCGAATTCTTTTCTTTTAGTGGTATTAATAAGGATTCATTCAAGATTAAATGTGTCCTTTGTCTCCCGCTTAATAAGGAAATATCGGCCTTCAAATGTTCGCTATCAAACTTAAGGAAGCATATTGAGGTAAGTACGTTAAGTATTTTGTTTTACTGATAGTTTTCTTGTGTGCATGTTTTGACCTTGACGGCACGCCTTTTATATGTGTAGTAGGCCTATTTTCACTAATGCATGCGATTGACAATATAAGGCTCACGTAATAAAATGCTAAAATGCATTGGTAATTGTCTGTAAATTATTTGCTATGGTAACGTTAGGTCCACGGGAAATTTGGCGCCTATAGCAGTATTGCTTTGAATCATCATTATCGTTCCGTGCTCTCATTGTGTTTGAATTCATGCACAACACAAGAAAATCAAGCGATACATTTTTATTTGTAATAATTACCAAACATGTTGTATTGTCAAAACGGTAACACTTTACAATATGGTTCATTAGTTAATGTATTAACTAACATTGAGATTAAAAGCTTAAACAAGAATCTCTAGTTTTCATTCTTGCTTTTACTTTTACTTCTTTAATACTCAAGTACAATTTTAATGTAGTACTTTTTTACTTTTACTCAAGTAAGATTCTAGCCAGATACTTTTACTTTTAATTGAGTAAAATTTTCCCTCAGTACTTGTACTTTCACTTAAGTAACATTTTTTAGTACTTTTTACACCTCTGGTGAGTGGTGAGTGTAAGTGGTGAGGGTGAGTGGTGACTAGTGAGGATGATTGGTGAGGGTGAGTGGTGAGCGTGAGAGGTGAGAGAGAGGGGTGAGTGGTGAGGTAGAGGGGTGAGTGGTGAGGGTGAGTGGTGAGGGTGAGTGTGAGTGGTGAGTGGTGAGCGTGAGTGTGAGTGCTGAGGGTGAGGGTGAGTGGTAAGTGTGAGTCGTGAGGGTGAGTGGTGAGGGAGAGGGGTCAGTGGTGAGTGGTGAGGGTGAGTGGTGAGGGTGAGTGTGAGTGGTGAGCATGAGTGGTGACGGAGATGGGTGAGTGGTGAGGGTGAGTGATGAGGGAGAGGGGTGAGTGTTGAGGGTGAGGGAGAGGGGTGAGTGGTGAGGGTGAGTGGTGAGGGTGAGTGGTGAGGGTGAGTGGTGAGTGGTTAGGGTGAGTAGTGAGCGTGAGTGGTGAGAGTGAGTGGTGAGGGTGAGTGGTGGAGGAGAGGGGTGAGTGGTGAATGGTGAGGGTGAGTGGTGAGCGTTAGTGGTGAGAGTGAGTGGTGAGTCGTGAGGGTGAGTGGTGAGTAGTGAGGATGATTGGTGAGCGTGAGTGGTGAAGGAGAGGGGTGAGTTGGGAGGGCGAGGGAGAGGGGTGAGTGGTGAGGGTGAGTGGTGAGCGTGAGTGGTGAGGGTGAGTGGTGAGTAGTGAGGGGTGAGTGGTGAGGGTGAGTGGTGAGGGGTTTGTGGTGAGTGTGAGTGTTGAGTGTGAGTCGTGCGGGGTCTTTGGTGAGGGAGAGGGGAGAGGGGTGAGTGTGAGTGGTGAGGGGTCTGTGGTGAGTAGCGAGGATGATTGGTGAGGGTGAGTGGTGAGCGTGAGTGGTGAGGGAGAGGGGTGAGTGGTGAGGGTGAGTGATGAGCGTGATTGGTGAGGGTGAGTGGTGAGTAATGAGGGTGAGTGGTGAGGGAGAGGGGTGAGTGGTGAGTGGTGAGGGTGAGGGTGAGTGGTGAGGGTGAGTGGTGAGTAGTGAGGGTGAGTGGTGACAGAGAGGGGTGAGTGGTGAGTGGTGAGGGTGAGTGGTGAGAGTGAGTGGTTAGGGTGAGTGGTGAGGGTGAGGGTGAGTGGTGAGAATGAGTGGTGGTGGTGAGGGAGAGTGGTGAGGGTGTATATATTTTTGCCTATGATGACAGCAGTACATGCTGACGTTTCGTATGTTAAATGTTAAAGCTAAATGTGTGAATGTGTGTGTTTGTTGGAAATGTTAAGCGAACTTGGCGACATGCAGTTTTTAAAACGGGAATAGGGCGATTCTAAAGTAATCTACAACCTTCGATGATTCCTATGCGCGATTCAAAAAATCGATTCCTGGCGCGCTGGGGGTTTACATTTTTAATTACAGAGTTTTATTTTCATGGGTATGTTATGTTTTAAAGTTTTCAGGAGTTTTTAATAATATTTTTGCCCCAGTCAACGCCGGATATTTCCCATTCGTAGCAGTTTATATCAACTCTATAACCAACTTATATTTAACGGAAATAAGCCGATTTTAAATGAATCTACAACCTTCGATTCCTTTGCGCGATTCAGAGAATCGATTCTTGGCGCGGCTGGGTTTAAAATTTTTATTACACAGTTGTATTTTCATTGGTATGTTATGTTTTAAAATTTTCAGAAGATTTTAAATGTATTTCCCCCCTGGGCAACGCTGGGTATATCGAGTTTATAGCACAAAGTCTTCGCCTGACAAGTGTGGGGTGTCGAGGCCTAGTAACGTGCAGAGCCTCCGGCCTCGCCTATATTGCCCACCCGGCCGAGGCTGGGTGCTGGGCCGCTACCCCCTCCCCCGCGCTACAATAATACTGTCTAATCGCTATAATTTCATTATCTACCGACCCTATAATAGTAATTGCACACATTGCGGTGGGGGGGGAGTGAAGAGGACGTGAAACTTTGATGTATTTACCTCAGCGTCGCGTGTTAATGCGTGTGCATATAAAAAAAAATAAAAAAAAATGGCGTCCACCCCTCAGCGACGGCGTTGCTGCCCGTTGCCAGGGGCAACCGCCCATTGTCAGGGGCAACCGCCCGTTGCCAGGGGCAACCGCCCTCGCGCATGCGCACCGGCTTGCTTTGTCACGTGCCGGTCGACAAACGTAAATAAATAAATAAAGATAAATCGCACTAAATCGATACTCGGACCGATTTAAAGTTTAGAGACGAAAAAATCGGAAATGCCTATTCCCATCGCGTGGCCGGGGGCGTGCCCACCGGCAAAAAAAATTTTCGGCGAACCCCACGGCCCGAGCGCCAAATCCCCCGCAAGCGAGCGTACGCAGACAGACGGACGGACAGACGGACAGACAGACAGACAGACAAAAAATGAATTATATAGGTTAGATGCAACATTTTGGGTAATGGCAGTTATTCAATCAAAATATCCATTTATTATTCTCAAAAATTGGTATACATGGATCACTTGCTCATCGAGGATGTGCATTCTAATCCACGACCATGATCTAACCAAGTTAGAAAGTCAGCCAATTACATTTCGTTTCGGGATTGTTGGCTATATTCTCATACACGAGCAGGGTGGGGAAATTGGTTAGCCGGCGTGACCTGAAGTCTCGCCGTTGCGGCAGGGGCCAGCCGAGAAACCTCCAATCTCCTGCCGGTACTTGTGCGCTCTCATCGCTCGTCTCTGCTAACGACTCCACCAAGCCGCGTCACGTGGCCCTTTGCCCTGCCGCCGGACCTGGCCGCTGACTCGGCAAGGCTGTACGTACGTATGTTTAACTTCTTTTGGACCATGCTAAATGGAGTGCTGCCCTCCGTGCGCCTCGAACTCCTCACCCATGATGACGTTTTTTTTGGGTTAGATCGTGTAAATGTCATAAACAGAACTCCACCCACCACACTCAACAAATATGAGTTTGTCACGTAAATAAAATTTGCCAATAAGTTACTACTTTAGCACACCATATTCCTATCTCCTGTATTGGTAATACCCTTTCCCCTGAGCGCCCGGGATACCCTCGCGGCCTAGTCCCACGGTCAGTGTACGAAGAGTGGTGGTCCAGCCCCCGCACACTCGGGCCCGTATCCACCTCACTCTCAATACCTCGAGGCTGGGATGATCCGTGGTGGTTTGAGCAGAGCAACAACTAAAAACTAAAGCCAAAAACGTTCATGTTGTAGAGAGAACAGGGTCATTAAGGAATAGTGTACAACTAACAAACGAGGTACTAAATGGTCGTAAATGAAACTCATAAGAATAAAAAGGCACAAAACACGTTTTTCAATGCACGCACTTTCATCTGCACTCAAAAGTGGAAAATACGTTATTTTGACTCAAATTTAATAAAAATTGACGTGCTGAATGAATAAATTCGGGGTCAAAATAATGTATTTTCTATATTTGAGTACCAATAAATTGCGTGCATTGAAAAACTCGTTTTTAACCTATTTTTTGTATTGTTTTAAATGTCGACGGCTATATGAAAATGAAAGGAAAATAATTTATCGGTACAAAGTTGGAAATTATCATTTTAAATAGGCAATAAAGAAGGGGAGTGCAGAATAAGTTGTTGCATTATTAAAAAAAATTGTTTTATGTATGGTGAGACATTGTAAAAAAATACGTTCTCATCCTATACTGTTGAACTTAGTAAATACTTGGACATCAATTCTGGTAATTTGCATACAGTTAGCTTCTGTAAAGTTGAAGTGCAGCAAATAAATAAAAGAAGTAGCATTCGCAGGGGCATTCGTATCGTAGCATTCGCAGTAGCATTCGTATCAGGGTTAGGATAGAACCCAGGACCTCCTGTATACCAGGCAAGGTAGTAAACATCGTGCCACCGCATGATGTTAAATGTGAAAAATAGCAACGCTATTACCCTCACGGTCTATGAAGAAATCACCCTGACATGGAATGTGGCTGATCTGTTTGGACCTCAAAATTAAAGCAGATTTGAGCGGGGATAGGCTGGAGGGGTGCCCATCATGCACAAGCAGGTCGTCATAGGGCTGGGGGGGCACGTTGTGTTTACATGTAGTTGTACTATAAGTCTACGCTGCCCGCCTTCAGCAATCCAAACTGACCAGCGGCGGGTGAAGTATGGTCAAACGGCCTCGGCAACCAGCGCGGTGTGTGGAGGCCGTCATCCAGCAGTGGAATGACAAACGGTTTCTATGCTCTTACGGGCATTCTGCTAGAGGGTATTGAGGCTTACTTTTACATACTGCCCAGACATCATTGAAAAGGTGGGTGCATACCCACACCGTGGGCGCCATTACCTCGCCTGGTATACAGGAGGTCGTGGACTCTTTCCCGGTGGTTGCGTGGATTTGTCTCCGCGTCCTCCGATTTTTTCCTCCGCATTTAGAATCAACATCACGCGTTTAGAGCATTTGGCTGCTAGAAATGTACACATGATAAGCCACTTCGGTGAGCTATCATTTCTCGAACCAGTTGTGCTTGTTTTTTCCCTTAGCCAATTTCTGTCTTTCCCCTCTAACAGATACTCTCTCTTTTCCGATTAATTTTGTTAAAACTTTATTCCTCCAATCCCTTTAATAGTCTGCCTCCCAACCAATCACCGTGGAGGCTTCTTTCAAATAGCCATTAGGCTGCATATTAGCTTGGGGTAATTTTTCGATCATTACACGCCTATGGATTGCCATGTTATAACACGCACATAATTATGCATCAAGCCCGTAATTATAGTATACTAGCGGTAAGTACCCAGCGTTGCCAGGGCGAAAAAGGCAGACACATATCGACTTACACACACAATTTCTATGTACATGAGTTTAGTGGAAGAAGCAAGGAACAAAAATATAATTAGTCCGCACACAAACATTATGATTGTAACATTAGCAAGATGATTATTGAAAAAATCGGTTTCTATGAAGGTGATTTGACACCAAAACAAATGAATTCAGAGCAAGTCAATAATCAAATAATAGTTGTGAGCACTCAAACTAAAATATGTGAATATTTTGAAGGTGATGATAAAAAAATACTAGGTTTCTGTGTACAATAATTGAGCGAAAGAAGCATGAAATACAAAAATTAGTTGTCTGCACACAAACATTATTAATGTACATTGATTGTGTCTGTCGGTAAAGATACGCAGATAGAAAAATAATGAAAAGTGTATATCACAATACCATACAACAACAAGAACCGCCGTTCAGTACTAAGTGGCGGTGACGTCACCACGACGCTTGTGGCAGGTTATGTGCACCTTGAGGCAACGTGAAGTGTCAGACGCCCGCTGGCAGGAGGTGACGGGGCAGACCCAGATGCCACAGGTCGACTGACTGAGACGACTGGTTTATGCACCACCTATGCCCCCTACTGTGCCAAATTGCCGTGCTTTAGTCACCCGGCGCTCCGCTCGTTATTGTGAGCATCACCCCTCCGCCCCCCGTTGTTGTAGGAGTACGACTGTCTCCAACTGGCCAGTAGCGTCCTTCACGAGCCTCCTCCACAGAGGCCGATCTTGAGACCACTGGTACAAGTCATCGGCAAGTCCACTCATCTGCACATCCTCATGTAACACATCACGCCATCTCTTCTATAGCCCGTGCTGCGCTCGTTCAGCCCCCACGATCCGGCCGAACAAAAGCTGTTCATGCATGCATTGGCTGGGCATGCGGGCTACATGGGCCAGCCAACGCAGCCTTGCCTGCCAAAGGAGCTCACCAATGGGACTGTGTCCACACCTTTAAAGGATTTGTGAGCTCCTCACACAATCCAGCCTGGTTAGACCCAGGATGGATGGTAGGCAGGCCAGCCTAAATGTTTGTAACCGGTGAAGATGTTCCATTAGGGGGGTCCACGTTTCACATGCGTAGAGACGGGAGGGAATGACTATGGCCGAGAAGACCTGAAGCTTCGTGCGGAGCAACATACCAGGCAGCTTGCACACAGCGTAACGCAACCGATGAAAAGACAATGCCGTTGGACTGATTCGGAGTGAGACCTCTGCTGTTGGCCCGGAGCCAGTCATGAGTACACTGCCCAGGTATGGCAAACTGTCCACTGTTTCCACAACCGGCCCATCATCAATTGGGAGTTGTGGGGGTGGAGTGTCAAATGGTACAAAAAACCCAGGCAGGTGCTTAGTTTTGGTGGGGCTGATGGCAAGGCCCCACCTCTTAGTGGCAAGCTCCAGGTTCAGCAGCAGCGCCTCCAACTCGTCCTCTGAGTGAGCAGCAATTACCAGATCATGGGCATACATAATATGGTTGAGCAATATGGAGCCATCCCTTGAACGCACCCGGGCATCGATCAGCCTCTCATTGTTATCTGTACCATATGGTAATTCTTCCGGTACAGCCATTGAAAGCTTCACGAACTACGTGGTCCAAATATATGTAAAAGAATGTGGGAGCCAGAGGACATCCCTGTCGCACCCCAAGGTGTAGAGAAAATGGCTCTGACTCATGGACACGTAGTTTGACGTGGGGCCACTCACCATCATGAAGGTCCTTAAGGATCGTGAGCAGAGGGTCAGGGACTCCGAATGCACGACGAGCAACCCAGAGCCCAGGCCTACTGATGGTATCATAGGCATTGAGCAGGTCAATAAATCACACACATGGACTAATACGCACACATGGACCTATAGGCATGCAAAGATATGGACTTACACTGACTAACATGGAGCCATGCACACACAGCGACTAACACACGCACATGGACTGACACACATACACACATACATAGACTCACACACGCATACATAGACTGACACAACACAACAACCGCCATTCATCACTAAGTGGTGGTGACGTCACCACGACGCTTGTGCCAGGCCATGTGCACCTTGAGGCCACGTGAAGTGTCGAACGCCCGCTGGCAGGAGGTCACGGGGCCGACCCAGGTGCCACGGGTCGACTGACTGAGATGACCGAGATAACTGGCTGATGCACCACATGTGCCCCCTACTGTGCCAACTTGCTGTGATTTAGCCACTCGCGCTCCGCTTGTTGTTGTGAGCGTCGCTCCTCCGCCCTCCGTTGTTGTTGGAGGGCGACTGCCTCCAACTGCCCAGTAGCGTCCTTCACGAGCCTCCTCCATAGAGGAGCCTACTCCATAGACTGACACACACATTGCCATACACACACATAGACATATGGATTCTCACACACAGACATATAGTTTAGATACACACACATGGAGTTACACACACTTATCAAGTCACACACACATTGACTTACACACACACATCGAGTGACATGCACACATGTATAGACTTACACACACATGTGGACTAAACCACACATACACATGGACATACACACACACATAGACACACAAACGCACATTGACTTACACACTGACATGGTGCCATGCACACACATCGACTAACACACACAGCGACGGATGCACACACATGGACTGACAGGCACACTTGGATTGACACACACACAAACACATCGACGTACACACACACATCAGGCGTTGTCGGTTCGAGAAAAACAGACACACACATGGACTTACACACAGACGCATGGACCTACACACACACACAAATTGACTGAAACAAACACATCGACTCACACACAGACATGGACGTGCACAGCAATCTCCGATGATCGCACAGCTATCAGCATCGCAGTACTACGTATCAGTAAATATCGGGACGTGAGTAATCGAAACAATATAAATGCATAGAAGAAATAAGCTGAAATAAGTGTACATAAAATAGCAGCAGTACGTACAAGTAAGTTGAGAAGCAGGCTACAGTCTAGATGATAGACTGCTAGTACTACAACTCAATGACTTAAGCATAGCCACAGTGGACATAAAAAGCTGGCAATACAGGCAGCAGCTGAAAAAGCAGGATACAGTCGACATAAAAGGCTGGCAGTACACTGAGTGAGTTAAAGAAGCAGGCAACAGATTATATATTGGCATACACTCATAATGGGCAAAAGCAAAATTAACAGTGTAGATAAGTGGCAGTGCACTGACGTCAATGAATCAGCAGGCAGCAGTCCACAGCACAGACTGGCAGTACACCATCGTAGCGTCATGAAAAGGCCCCAAAAAAGGAAATATTTAGCAACCAAATAACGAAAAATTGTATTTCTTCCCACAAACATTATTATTTTAATATTAGCCAACTGTTTAGTTTCATAATAGTAAACAATGAAGCAGAGTTGTTTTCTGCACACAAATATTTTGTTTGTAATATTTTTTTGCTTATTTTTTAATAATATAAAAAAATAAACCTGAGTTCTTAGCGTAAGATTAAATAAAATTATACTTCACATTGGCGTGGTGAGGCCTAGTCCTGTGCAGAGCCCCCGTCCTCGCCTCGATTTCTAAGCCCGCAGAGGTGTGAGCTTGGCAGGCTCGGGGCTGGGCCGCTCCCCCCAGCCACGCTATAATAATGGCATGTAAGCGCTATAATAATAATTATATGTAGGGGCTTTATAGTAATTTCAGGACGCATTGGGGTATCGGTGGGGTGGGAAGAAGAGGACATCGCACTGTGAAGAATTAACGTGTTTTGTGTGTTTTTGCTGCATGTGTAAGGCGAATGAAAATGTGTGCCGATCATGTGTGCGTTGCTAGGGGCAACCCACGTGACCAGTGCAAAGTGTAATTAGATAAATGCTCATCTTTCTTCTATATGAAAGTCTCCTCGCGCTTGCGGAGGATTTGGCTCTCGGACGGTGGGCTTCACGTAGAATTTTTTTTTACAGGCGGCACGCCCTAAGCCCCGCGGTGGAAATAGGCTATTCCGTTTTCCCATCCGTAAACTTTAAAGCAGTTTAACTAACACATTTGTGCCGTTTCTTTTTATTAAGTATTTACATATTTGCGCGCCATCGACTGTACCAAGTGACGCCAATTGCGGGGGGGCGGACCCTGCCAAGTGCTGCGCGTTCGCTCGAGCTCACGGGGGAAATTTCCTTTTACGCGTTTTACAGCCAACACATACACACATAACGCTGCGGATATTTCTTCACAGTGCCATGTCCTCTTCGCCCCCCCTAACACGATGCGTCCAGTTTATAGTACAGACTCCGTAGATAATAATATTTAGGTGCTTATGTAGTGGTGGTATTGACGTGCGCCGACTGTGACAGTGATGGATCACGGGGCGGCGCGGGGTGCGGGGTTGGGCACGCGTTGTGGGCGTGGTGTGGACGCGCGCGCCGGGAGTGACAGATGACGAGGCGGCGCGGAGTGAGTGGTGAGGCACGATGAGATGTGGGAAAAGAGGATCGTAGCCAGCACCCGGCGATTGGTCGAATAAGTGGGTGCTCGCAGCGACGTCCGCAGGTGGGGTATAAAGGGGGACGCGCGAGAGCACTCGGGGAGTTAGAGTTACCCAGTTGAAGACCCGAAGACGGAGCTGAAGACCTAGGTCATCCGAGTAGCTCAGTGGCGTTAGTCGCCGAGTAGCTAAGTGGATGTTGGTCATCCGAGTAGCTCAGTGGGCGTTAGTCGCCAAGTAGCTAAGTGGGTGTTTGTCACCCGAGTACTAAGTGGATGTTGGTCATCCGAGTAGCTCAGTGGCGTTAGTCGCCAAGTAGCTAAGAGGATGTTGGTCATCCGAGTAACTCAGTGGGCGTTAGTCGCCAAGTAGCTAAGTGGGTGTTTGTCACCCGAGTACTAAGTGGATGTTGGTCATCCGAGTAACTCAGTGGGCGTTAGTCGCCAAGTAGCGAAGTGGGTGTTTGTCACCCGAGATACAAAGTAGGTGTTAGTCACCTGTAACCAAGTTTGATAAAATAAAGAGTGTGTTACCCGTGAAGTCGTCTCCCGTGGAGTTACTACACTACAACTGGCGTCAGAAGTAAACCTGTCTTCGAGAAGTATGGACACAAGGAAGACTACCCGTACCCACGAGCGAGGTCGGGATGACGACGGCGTACCGGGGACACCGACCTCGGGAGTAGAGGACGAGGAGTTGCCGCCGATGCAGCACTTCGCGGTGATGGCCGACGCTCCGCTTGCCTCCGACACCGGCCTCCAGGACGCGCACGCCCGCTTGGCGGAGTTGCTACTCGCCGCCGCCGCTGTCTTGGCCGACATCTCCGTTCCGGCGAGCGGAAAAACGGCTGTGGGGGTCGTGGAGGAAGCGACGGTGGAGGATTCCCGCCAAAGGGCGCTTCGCGCCAAAAGCCTGGAAGTTGCCGCCGTTTTTGGGGGGCCGCCACCGATTGGCGGGAAAGACGGACGCCACGTGGCCGGACACCTCCGCGCAGCGCAGCCCACGTCATCGGCGCGCGCCGGAGCCCTCCATTTTGCGCCTGACAACCGAGCCGACATTTTACACAACTCCAGCGGAGCGCGGGAAAATCTCTCCGACGTCGACGACGATCGGGTCCTCCAGCAAAGATTGCCCGCGCTGTCGGCGTTCAAGGCGGATGGGGGCGACTGGGGAGCCTTCCAACGAAGGTTCCTCGCTCATCAGGAGATGTCGGGGTGGTCCGACACCACTGCCCTGCGTGCGTTGCCAGCGATGCTTGACGACGACGCGCTTGCAGCCTTCACATCTGCTGCAAGGTCGTCCCGCTCTACGCTCCAGGCCGCACTACACCTGATGGCGAAGGTGTTCGGGCCGCCCTCCACGTGCCGCCACCAGTTCTACGATCGGCGGAAGGTGGCTGGGGAAACGACGCTAGCCTACCGCACGGCACTGCTCGCCTTGGCGGACGCGGCTTTTCCCCGCATGGATAAGGAGGGGAAGGACGCCATGGTGACGGAGCAGCTGCTGGTGTTGGCCCACGAGTTGGGGGTCCCCATCAACGTGGCAGACGAGATGGAGATCTGCTCCCTGGCGATCGCCACGAGCATTCACGCGTACGAGGTCCTCAAACGCAAGCCGGGGGTCGTCTGCAAATGGCCGGGGAATGCGGCACTGGCCGCCACGATCGCCGAACCTCAGCCAGCTGCGGTGCAGGAGCGGGCCTTCGCTGCACCGTGTCCGGGGGAGTGGAGAACGGGAGGTCGTTCGCCCACACGTTCGCCCCGCAAGCTGGAGCAACCGAAACCTACGACGTCCGTCGTCTGCTACAACTGCGGCCTTCGGGGTCACGTCGCAGCCGGGTGCCGGGCCCCGCGTCCGCGCACCGCAGGACCACGTCGGGACGACGACCAGGGCCACAAGTCATCCCAACAAAACCCGGCAAGTCGCGGCACCTCACACGTTCGGTCCACAAACACGGCACATTCGGGTCGCCGCTTCGCGGTGGGGGGTTCGCGGCTGGGTGCCGGGGGTTCAATTCGGCGGGGGGGGTCCGTACGCGGCCCGCAAGCAGTCGAGTGGTCCGAATTGGCCCACAGGATCGTGGCTGCGTCAGCCGGGTCGTCCGTGGTAACGGGGTTCATTGACGGGGTTGAGGTCCGGGTGCTTGTTGACACGGGTGCGTCGGCCACCATCATCTCGGACCTTATTTATAACATCCTTCCCGTCCAAAGTAGACCCCTTCTGCCGGTAGACGTGCCATTTTATGCGGCGAATGGGGGATCCCTGGGGATCATCGGCCAGATTCGGGCGACTATTTGCATTGGGGACATTAAATTAGCGGGCCCTATTTTTGTATCATCATCGCTGGCCGTTCCCTGTTTGCTAGGTACGGACTTTTTGTCAAAAATGCCCATCAAAATTCTTATTGATCAGGCCTGCATAGAGCTTCCGTCAGGTCGGCGGGTTGCCTTCTTGTCGAGCCCTATCAAAGTGCGCACGGTTTGTGCGACGGTGCAGGCGCTGGCGACTCACACTGTACGGGTACCCCCGGGATCGCAAATGTTAGTACCCCTTCGGTTCAGGAAGCCACTCGAGGTGGGTGCGGAGGCACAGGGGGTGCTGTTGGGGCCGTCAAACAGAGCCAGTAAGGGCCTCGACTTAGCGGTTGCTCAAACCATGGTGAGAGGGGACAGTGAGCCGTTCGTAATGGTCCTGAATACGGGGTCGCGGCCGGCCGTAATTGCGCAGGGAACGGTGCTGGCTCACGCCGCGCCGCTGCCCGTTGAGGAACGGCTCGTGGCTCAAGCAGATTTTACTGTCGAGTCGCATCCTCCAAGTGATGAGGGGACTGAGTGGTTGGACTCGCTGTGTGCGGGTTCTGCTAACTTGTCCGGGGTGCAATTGGGAGCATTGAGGGGTTTGCTCATCGAGTTTGCTGATGTGTTCAGCAAACATAAGTACGATATCGGCTGCACTGACCTGTTGCGCCACCACATAGCTACAGGGGACGCGGCCCCTATTCGTCAGAATCCCTTCCGGCTCAGCCCGGCCGAGAAGGAACATGTGCAATCGGCGGTTAATGATATGTTGGCGGCCGATATCATTTCGCCCTCTTCTAGTCCGTGGGGTGCTCCTATTGTCCTAGTAAAGAAACAGGACGGGTCCTTGCGGTTTTGTGTCGATTTCCGCCGCTTAAACAAAATCTCGATGGCGGATGCGTATCCGCTCCCCAGGATGGATGAGTCGCTGGATGCCTTGGCGGGAGCGCAGTTTTTTTCCACACTCGATCTGCTTTCTGGATTTTGGCAATTGCCACTCGATAACGAGTCTAAACCTAAAACTGCTTTCCGCACACCTGGGGGCCTTTTTGAATTCAACCGTTTGCCCATGGGCTTACATTCCGCCCCCGCCACGTTCCAGAGACTCATGGAATTGGTTTTGTCAGGCCTCCAATGGGATACCTGTTTGATTTATCTTGACGATATTATCGTCTTTAGTCGGACTTTCGAGGAGCACCTCCAGCGACTGAGAGCGGTGTTCCTCAGGATGCGTTCCGCTAAGCTAAAATTTAAACCGGCTAAATGTTTTCTGCTTCGGGAATCTGTCAGGTATTTGGGCCATATCGTGAGTCGTTCAGGGATCTCGACGGACCCTGCTAAGACGCATTGCGTCAGCTCATGGCCAACGCCAACCTCGGTCACGGAGGTTCGTAGTTTCATTGGTTTTGCCTCCTATTACCGTCGTTTTGTCAAGCAATTTGCCACCATAGCCAAGCCCCTGCACGCTTTGACGGCTAAGGGTGTGAGGTTTCACTGGGGGGCAGAGGAGGAGGATGCGTTCTGCTCCCTCCGTGACGCTTTGGTGCAGGCTCCCCCCTTGTGTTACCCCGATTTCACACAACCGTTTTTGCTTGACACGGACGCCAGCAATACGGGTATCGGGGGGGTGCTCTCACAGTTGGTCGGGGGGGTTGAACGGGTGGTCACCTACGGTAGTAGGGTTCTTTCCCCCGCAGAACAACGCTATTGCGTAACTCGTCGTGAATTGTTAGCCATTGTGGTTTTTACACAGCAATTCAGGCCGTATCTTTACGGCCGTCATTTTACGGTCCGGACGGACCATGCGGCTCTACAATACGCTATGCGCGTGGCGCAGCCATCGGGCCAATTGTCCCGATGGTTGGAGGTCCTTCAAGACTACCAATTCACGACGATTTACCGAAAAGGGTTGCGGCACTCAAACGCGGACGCCTTGTCGCGGTTGCCGCCGTGCACGGACTGCACATGTTTGTTGGGATCAGCGCGGTGCAAACCCCCGGTCGCCGGCGCCCCGGGAGTTGCGCTCGCCGCCACTGACACCCCGGGAGAGGACGCCCCCACGGGGAGGGATTCGCTGTTGTCGTTGCCCCTCATTGAGTGGGGCCGCCTCCAGATGTCCGACAGCTCCCTGCTTACGCTGCGTCGGAAAGTTGGCGCTCCCGAACAGGGGGAGGCGCGGGTCGGTTCCTGGGTGTGCAGACAGGGCCTGTTGATGAGGTGGGACAACATGTCCCGGCGTCACGTGCTCGTGGTGTCTGTTGCTATGCGGGGTAGGATTGTTCTGGCAGCTCATGAACGGCTCATGCATCTGGGTTTTCACAAAACGCTCGCCCTAATCCAGCGAGACTATTATTGGCCGGGGATGGGTAACGACGTGGCGAATATTCTTAAGGGATGCGTAGAGTGCGCCAAAAGGAAACCGCCACCATTGGCGGCTAATCCACCGCTGCAATCCATTCAGGTTTCGCGTATAAACGAATTGGTAGCGTTGGACATCTTGGGGCCCTTTCCGGTTACACCAAGGGGAAATAGGTTCCTGCTGGTTGGCGTGGAATACTTCACCCGATGGCCTATGGCATGGCCGCTCGCCAACCAGTCGGCTGCGGCGGTGGCGGACGCCTTTGTCCAGGGTTATGTGTTGGACAAGGGCGCCCCCGAAAGCTTGCTGACGGATCAAGGGAAGAATTTTTCGAGCGTTTTGTTGCGCGAGGTGTGCGACCTGTTGGGTACAAAGAAAGTGCGTACTTCCCCCTACCACCCGCAGACTGACGGGATGGTTGAGCGTCTGAACAGAACGATTACGTCTATGTTGTGCCAACAGGTCTGCGACGATCAGGTTGATTGGGACTTACAGGTGCCGGGGGTACTCGCGGCCTATCGAATGGCCCCTCATGCGGCGACAGGGTTTTCCCCATTTTTTCTTATGTATGGGCGGGAGGCCGATCCGGCCATGGACGTCCAACTGGGGATTTCCCAGCCACGTGCAAAATCTAAATTGGCAGACCACATCAAATTTAATATCGCCAAATTGACTGAAGCGCGGGAGGGGGCAAGGTTGAATTCGCGGTCGCGGCAAATTGCAAACGAGAAATTGCATGAGCGGAGGGTGCATACGCATGATTGGAAACCAGGCGATAAGGCCTGGCTGCATTGTCCACATGCACCGTTGGCTACGTCCCCCAAGTTGTTGAGACCTTGGAGGGGACCGGTGGAAATTGTGCGGGTTGCACGGCCCCAGAGTATACAGATTAAATGGGGGAAACGCCGTTGGTATGTGCACCCCTCCCGACTGAAGCCCTATGCGGCACCGTGTGACCCCGTTCTGTGCCGTGACGACCGGGCGTGTGATGTGACCGTCGACTCGGGGAGGGAGGTGTCGCAGGCTGATCCTCACGTGTCTCCACCTGACCCACCCCCAGGTGCCTCGGGCTTGACGGCTGCTGACCATCGAGAGCCTGAACCCCGGGGCACGCACGAGTCCTCGATGCCTGGCCGATGTCTTCCTGAACCGCCGGCACCACCGGACGTTCAACCGCGTCTGGTGCCGTACGACGGACCTGCAAGGCGGACTCGGGCTAGGTCTCAACAATTTTCATGAGGACGGGTTTTTTTTGTGCTCTACACCGAGCTCGCCCGGTGTTCCCCTCTGCCGGGATAATGTCCCGTTGTAGGGACGCTCGGAAGAAAAGGGGACACTGCACGAGTCGAAAGAAAAAAAAAAAATTTCCATTTATTTTTTTTTGTATACACATTGCTATTGTCACTCGCCGGTTTGTATATATTGTTCTGTTGTCGCGGTGGCATTGGTTGAGGGTTGCGGATGGTGGTGTTCGCGTCGTGTTGTGTTGTTAGCTTAGTTGTTGTTCTTGTTGTTGTGTTGTGTTACGGGGCACACAGGGAGGGTTTGTAATTTTTGTAGCAGCCGGGGCGGCTGCGAGCTATGTGGTAGGGGGTGATGTAGTGGTGGTATTGACGTGCGCCGACTGTGACAGTGATGGATCACGGGGCGGCGCGGGGTGCGGGGTTGGGCACGCGTTGTGGGCGTGGTGTGGACGCGCGCGCCGGGAGTGACAGATGACGAGGCGGCGCGGAGTGAGTGGTGAGGCACGATGAGATGTGGGAAAAGAGGATCGTAGCCAGCACCCGGCGATTGGTCGAATAAGTGGGTGCTCGCAGCGACGTCCGCAGGTGGGGTATAAAGGGGGACGCGCGAGAGCACTCGGGGAGTTAGAGTTACCCAGTTGAAGACCCGAAGACGGAGCTGAAGACCTAGGTCATCCGAGTAGCTCAGTGGCGTTAGTCGCCGAGTAGCTAAGTGGATGTTGGTCATCCGAGTAGCTCAGTGGGCGTTAGTCGCCAAGTAGCTAAGTGGGTGTTTGTCACCCGAGTACTAAGTGGATGTTGGTCATCCGAGTAGCTCAGTGGCGTTAGTCGCCAAGTAGCTAAGAGGATGTTGGTCATCCGAGTAACTCAGTGGGCGTTAGTCGCCAAGTAGCTAAGTGGGTGTTTGTCACCCGAGTACTAAGTGGATGTTGGTCATCCGAGTAACTCAGTGGGCGTTAGTCGCCAAGTAGCGAAGTGGGTGTTTGTCACCCGAGATACAAAGTAGGTGTTAGTCACCTGTAACCAAGTTTGATAAAATAAAGAGTGTGTTACCCGTGAAGTCGTCTCCCGTGGAGTTACTACACTACACTTACATACCATTATTCTTGCACGCGCGGGGGATGCTGGGGGGGGGGGGGGGTAGCGGCCCAGCCCCTAGCCTGGCAATGTGCCAACTTTGCAGCCTCGCCAATGTAGGCCAGGACGGGGGCGACGCATGGCACAAGGCCTCAACATGGCTATGGTAAGTACAAAGTTCCTTGTTTCTTACGCTAACAACTCAAGTCCATTGTTTACTATTGTTAAACACATTAGTTCACAAACATTACAATAATAATGTTTGCGTGCAGATCATTAATCATGTTCATTGCTTATTGTTATTAAACAAATACCTTGCCAGATATTGTGTGCAGATAACAACGCAGGTTCATTGTTTACCATTATGAAACAAGTTGACAGATGTTACAATAATTGTGTTTGTGTGCACAAAAGTATTTTTGGATTTTTACGTTGCTCAATTTTCCTTTTTTTTGCTGCGCTTTTATAACGCTGCCACGGTCTACTGCCAGTCTGTGATTTCTGATTATTTCTTCATTACATTTCTATTCTTTCCATCGCTCACGTCACACTATTTCATCATACGTAGTACTGCCATACTGATAGCTGTGCCATCATCGGGGATTGCTGTGCCCGTCGATGTGTGTCTTTAAGTCCATATGTGTGTGCGTGTAGAGCCATGCATGTCTTTAACTCCATGTGTGTGTCTGTATTTTTCGAATGGACAACGCCCCATGTGTATGTGTACGTCAAAGTGATTATGTGTGTGTGTCAGTCCAAGTCTGCGTGTCAATCCATTTGTGTGTGTATCAGTCGCTGTGTGTGTGTGTGTAAGTCCATGTGTGTGTGTCTTAGTCCATATGTGTGTGTGTGGTTAATGTAAGCATGATTCCTTGCAAAAGGTGTCAGTTTTGTTGCCAGAAAAAGGGGAAAACCCCTATTAGTATATTTTGGTACTGGCCAAGGAGATCCCATGATGTAGCTTCTCACCCCGAGCTCTCATTACTCTGGTAGTGCGTTGTCTTTGAACTGTGCGCCTTTTGGCGTCATCTGGTCGAACACCATATGAGACTAGGCTCCAAAGAAAGCTGTCTCTGGTGTGGACCAATCAGTTTCAAAGACAATGCATAAATTATCAGAGTATTGTTTTGTTGGTTTGCATTTGACTGCAAGTATTGTGGTTAATGTAAGCATGATTCCTTGCAAAAGGTGTCAGTTTTGTTGCCAGAAAAAAGGGGAAAAAACCTATTAGTACTTCACGTGGCCTCAAGGTGCACATAGCCTGGCACAAGCGTTGTCGTGACGTCACCGCCACTTAGTGGCGAATGGCGGTTGTTGTTGTTCAGTCTATGTATGTATGTGTGAGTCCATTTGTGCGTGTAACTCTATGTGTGCGTGTCAGTCGATTTGCGTGTGTAACTACATGTGTGTCTGCCTTTTTCGCCCGGGCAACGTCGGGTACAAACCGCTAGTCTTCTTCTTTCTTCTCTTTACCTATAAAAGTCACTTTTTGTCTGACCGTCTGTCTGTCTGTCCCTCTGCGTACGCTCGCTTGCGAGGGATTTGGCGCTCGGGCCGTGGGGTTTAGGACGGAAAAAATTTGCCGGTGGGCGCGCCCCGAGCCCCGCGATGGGAATAGGCATTTCCGTATTTTTGTCCCTAAACTTTAAAGCGGTTTAATTATCGATTTGGTGCATTTTATCTTATTTATTTATTTATTATTGCCAGCCGGCACATGACGAAGCATGCCGTTGCGCATGCGCGAGACCCCGACCGAGGGCGGTTGCCCCTGGCAACGGGCGGCGCGCCGTCGCTGGAGGGCGGTCGCGATTTCTCACTGGCGTTAAAAATACGCACACGCATTAACACGCGACGCTGAGGTTAATTCTTCAAAGTTTCACGTCCTCTTCTCTCTCCCCCCCCACCCCAATGTGTGCAACTACTATTATAGGGTCGGTAGATAATACAATTATAGCGATTAGACAGTATTATTCTAGCGCGGGGGGGGGGGGGAGCGGCCCAGCACCCAGCCTCGGCCTCGGCCGGCTGGGCAATCTAGGCGAGGCCGGAGGCTCTGTACGGTACTAGGCCTCTACACCCCACACTTGTCAGGCGAAGACTTTGGGCTATAAACTCGATATACCCAGCATTGCCCGGGGGAAAAATACATTTAAAATCTTCTGAAAACTTTAAAACATAACATACAAATGAAAATAAAACTCTGTAATTAAAAATGTAAACCCCCAGCACGCCAGGAATCGCAAAGGAATCGAAGGTTGTAGATTCCTTTAGAATCGGCCTATTCCCGTTTAATATAAGTTACTTATAGAGTAGTTTAAATGTAGACAGTAGAAATAGTTATTAAGCTGAGTGAGTGTACTGGCAGTCTATAATGTAGACTGTAGCCTGGTTATTAAGCTGGGTGAGTGTACTGACAGTCTATAATGTGGACTGTAGCCTGGTTATTAAGCTGGGTGAGTGTACTGGCAGTCTATAATGTGGACTGTAGCCTGGTTATTAAGCGGGGTGAGTGTACTGGCAGTCTATAATGTGGACTGTAGGCTGGTTATTAAGCTGGGTGAGTGTACTGGCAGTCTATAATGTAGACTGTAGCAATGGTTATTAAACTGGGTGAGTGTGCTGGCAGTCTATAATGTAGACTGCACAAATAGTTATTAAGCTGGGTGAGTGTACTGGCAGTCTATAATGTAGACTGCACAAATAGTTATTAAGCTGGGTGAGTGTACTGGCAGTCTATAATGTAGACTGCACAAATAGTTATTACGCTGGGTGAGTGTACTGACAGTCTATAATGTAGACAGTAGAAATAGTTATTAAGATGGGTGAGTGTACTGGAAGTCTATAATGTAGACTGTAGCCTGGTTATTACTCTGGGTGAGTGTACTGACAGTCTATAATGTAGACTGTACAAATAGTTATTAAGTTGGGTGAGCGTACTGACAGTCTATAATGTACACTGTAGCCTGGTTATTAAGTAAAATGAGTGTACTGGCAGTCTATAATGCAGACTGTACAAATAGTTATTAAGCTGGGTGAGTGTACTGGCAGTCTATAATGTAGACTGTACAAATAGTTATTAAGCTGGGTGAGTGTACTGGCAGTCTATAATGCAGACTGTAGCCTGGTTATTAAGTAAAGTAGCAGGTACAACCACAGTCAGTATCCACTGCTGTAATCATAGCCGGTACCACCAGTCAGTATGCACTGCTGTAATCATAGCAGGTACTACCACAGCAGTATGCACTGCAGGTACCAACACAGTATGCACTGATGTAGTCATAGCAGGTACCACCACAGCAGTATGTACTGCTGTAGTCATAGCAGGTACCACCACAGCAGTATGCACTGCAGGTACCAACACAGTATGCACTGTTGTAGTCATAGCAGGTACCACCACAGCAGTATGCACTGCTGTAGTCATAGCAGGTACCACCACAATCAATATGCACTGCTGTAATCATAGCAGGTACCACCACAGTAGTATCCACTGCTGTAATCATAGCAAGTACCACCACAATTTGCACTGCTGTAATCATAGCAGGTACCAACACAGCAGCATGCACTGCTGTAATCATAGCAGGTACCACCACTGTCAGTATGCACTGCTGTAATAGCAGGTACCACCACAGCAGTATGCACTGCTGTAATCATAGCAGGTACCAACACAGCAGCATGCACTGCTGTAATCATAGCAGGTAACACTACAGCAGTATGCACTGCTGTAATAGCAGGTACCACCACAGCAGTATGCACTGCTGTAATCATAGTAGGAACCACCACAGTCAGTATGCACTGCTGTCGTGAAGGCAGGTACCACCACAGTCAGTATGCACTGCTGTAGTCATATCAGGTGCCATCACTGTCAGTATGCACTGCTGTAGTGATAGCAGGTACCACCTCAGTCGGTATGCACTGCTGTAGTGATAGTAGATACTGCTATCGAATTGGTAGATACTGCTATATAGATACTCTTAGTTCTTTCGGTAAAGTCACGTAGGTAAAAAATGAAATTAAAATTAATTAAAAAAAAACCACGACGTTTCGGAGGCAACACAAGCTTCCGTCTTCAGGTGAAACTGTCACAGCAAAATATCTGCATCAAGTGAAGAGAAGTCCCAAGAGGTACGACCTTATATACTGGTTAAGGGGGGGAGGAGCCAGGAAGGGCTGCGAGATGATCAGTACTGCTGCTGGAACTAAGCCTTTGTAATGTAGATGGCATATGTAGATAAGCCAGCTAGGATTAAGCTGCCTTTTGTTATGCTGCTGGGTGGGTAAATTAATTAAATATGATTAAGCCGCCTTTTGTTATGCTGCTGGGTGGGTAAATTAATAAAATACGAAAAAGGAGAGTAATGTTAAACGCTGGAGATGTTAACACTCGGTAGAGTAAAATAGTGGCTGTCAGATAAGATGGTCCAAAAATGTGTAGTTAAATCTTTTGCATGGTTGATAACATCTTTCCAATGATTAGTAAGTTTGTACCCATCATCACGGTTTAAATTATATCTGTGTTTGTATATCTGAATGGCTTTGTGTACAAACCTTTGATGGTAGCCAGAGGGTTTGCAGAACACCTTAGTCTCGGAGAAAACAATATCATGAGAGCCCACCACGTTGTAGCAATGATCGGCAACGGCGGAAGACTCAATTTTGCCGTGTTTCAAATCTGACTTGTGCTCGCGGACACAATCATAGACATGACGTTTCGTTTCCCCAATGTAACAGTCACCACAGCTGCAACTCAGTTTATAGACTCCATGGTCACCTACGTGACTTTACCGACTTTACCAAAAGAATTAAGAGTATGAATCCTTGCAGTCACGAAAACTTCAAATCTAGAACTGCTATATAGCGTTAGTAGATTCCAAAACAGTCAGTACATTCTACTACGGTGAGTAGCTACTAGAGTCAGTAGATACTACTATAGAGTGAGTAGATACTGCTATAGAGTTAATAGTTACTACTATAGTCAGTGGATACTACTATAGAGTCAGCAGATACTATACAGTTAGTCGTTACGACTATATAGTCGGTAGATACTACTGCAGGCCCAGTAAATACTACTATGGTCAGTCGTTACTACAATCATTAAATAATACTCCACAGTCAGTAGCTACTACTGGCTCAGTAGATACTACTGTACAGTCAGTAGATACAACTACAGAGTCAATAGATACTACTTCCTCTGTTGTATGTAGGGTGTGTAGGTATATATACCTTCGCGGGGGTAAAGATATTTTTGGCGGGGGTCCACAATTTTTGGAAACCTTTTACATCAACTATTTACCCCACACTTTCTATAACTTTTTGGACTTGTGCAAGCCTTTATTTATTTGTTGGTGGAGAAATGAACAAACGGCCCACCGGGCTTTCATAATACCTTAGTATCTGCGTATGTATATGTAAGGTTTTCAAGAGAAGTCTTGAAATATATTTTTCACCCGGGCAACGCCGGGTACTTCCCGCTAGTCTAACCTATAAAAGGCATTTTTTGTCTGTCCGTCTGTCTGTCTGTGTACACGCTTGCGAGGGGTTTGGCTCTCGAACCATGCGGTTTACGCGAAGAAAAATTTGCCGGTCAGCACGCGCCAAGCCCCCCGTTGGGAATTGGCTATTCCGTTTTCCCATACGTAAACGTTAAAGTAGTTAAAATAGAGTTTTTGTGCGATTTATCTTTATTTATTTACTTACTTTTGCCGCCCGGCGCGGGACAAAGCACGCTATTGCGCATGTGCAAAACGCTGACAGGAGTTTCCCCTGGCAACGAAAGCATGTCATCACTGGAGGCTGGGGGAGATTTCTCATTCGAGTTCAAAATGCACAAAAATGTACACGCAACGCTGAGGTGAATTCATCAAAGTGTCACGTCCTCTTCCCCCCCCCCCCCCACCCCAATGTGTGCACTTACTATTATAGGGTCAGTAAATACTAAAATTATAGCGCTTAGACAGGACTATTGTAGCGCGGGGGAGGGGGGGAAGAGGCCAATCTAGGCGAGGCCGGCGGCTCTGAATGGGACTAGGCCTCTCTGTCAGGTGAGTACTTTGTACTATAGAGTCGATATATACTGCTACTAGCGGGAAATACCCAGCGTTGCCCGGAGCAAAAATAGATTTAAAAACTTCTGAAAACTTGAAAACATAACATACAAATGAAATTAAAATTCATTTAAAATTAAACCCAAGCGTGCAAGAATCGATTCTTAAATTGCGCAAAGGAATCGAAGGTTGTAGATTACTTTAGAATCGTCTTGAAGTGAGGACGTGGAAAAACCAGTAAATCTTACAAAAAACTTTACAATGCTGTGGGCTCAAATCCCAGTGTGATGCAAGTCAAACAATAAAAAACATAAGAGATTAACCATATGTTTTCTAAATAACCAACACGATGCATCCAGTTGATACTACAGAGTCTGTAAATAATATTATAGTGCTTACATACCATTATTCTTGCATGGGCAGGGAGATGGGTGGGGGTAGTGGCCCAGCCCCCAGCCTGCCAACGTCCTACCTCACCTGCCTCGGCAATGTAAGCCAGGACGGGGGCTCCGAACAAGACTAGGCCTGACCAAGCCTATGGTAACTACAAATTTCCTTGCTTCTTACGCTAAGAACTCAGGTTCATTGTTTACTATTATTAAACAAATACGTTGACAAATATTACAATAATAATGTTTGTGTGCTGATAATAACTCAGGTTCATTGCTTACTATTATAAAACAAATACGTTGCCAGATATTACAATAATAATTTTTGTGTGCACATAGGAACTCTGCTTCATTGTTTACTATTATGAAACTAATAAGTTGCCAGAAATAACAATAATTATATTTCGATTTAAAGCTTTCGTGACTGCAGGGATTAATCTTTTTGGTTCTTTCGGTAAAGTCACGTAGAAGAGAAATAATAAAATAATAAAAATAAAACATAATAAAATAATTCTCACGACGTTTCGGCCACAACGCAAGCAGCCATCCTGAGGTGAAGACCAGGTCTGTCGGGGAGACAGCGTCTGAATGAAACACCACCATGCTTGGAGCGTATATTTAAGCTGGTTTGGAAGGGGAAGAGCGCCTTGACAAAAGAATTTGCATATCAAGTGGAATTTAGCATATTTATGGAAAATGCAGATATGTGATTAGTACTACTTGTGAAATGCGTAAGTGGTGGGCGGGGGGTTTCAAAGTCATATTATGCCCGTGCATTATGCAGGATTAGCAGCATCAAAGGGAGGGGATAGGGGTAGCATTAATAAAGGGAAGGAATGTTAATAGTATGTAGCTACAGTAAATAAACCACCACGTAAAAAAACTAAAGTATAAACTACATATTATCATCAGTATACTAAATATACTCTTAATTCTAGATTTGAAGCTTTCGTGACTGCAAGGATTCATATTCTTAGGTTTTTTCGGTAAAGTCACGTCGGTAAAAATTTAAAATTAAAAAAAGTAAAATAAAATAAAAATAAAATAAAAATCACGACGTTTCAGAGGCAACACAAGCTTCCGTCTTCAGGTGAGGGTGAGTGGTGAGTAGTGAGTAGTGAGGGTGAGTGGAGAGCATGAGTGTTGAGCGTGAGTGGTATGGGTGAGTAGTGAGCGTGAGTGGTGAGTGGTGAGGGGTGAGTGGTGAGGGTGAGTGGTGAGGGTGAGTGGCGGTTGTGAGTTGTGATTAGTGAGGGGTGGGTGGTGAGGGTGAGCGTGAGTGGAGAGTGGTGAGGGTGAGTGGTGAGGGTGAGCGGTGAGGGTGAGTGGTGATTGGTGAGGGTGTGATTGGTGAGGATGAGTGGTGAGTGGTGAGAGTGAGTGGTGAGGGTGAGTGGTGAGCGGTGAGGGTGAGTGTTGAGGGTGAGTGGTGAGTGGTTAGGGTGAGTAATGAGGGTGAGTGGTGAGCATGAGTGGTGAGCGTGACTGGTGAGTGGTGAGGATGAGTGGTGAGGGTGAGTGGTGAGGGAGTGTGGTGAGGGAGAGTGGTTAAGGTGAATGGTGAGGGTGAGTGGTGAGGGTGAGTAGTGAGTGGTGAGGGTGAGTGGTAAGTGGTGAGAGTGAGTGGTGATTGGTGAGGGTGTGATTGGTGAGAAGGAGTGGTGAGTAGTGAGGGTGAGTGGTGAGGGTGAGTGGGGAGAGTGAGTGGCGGTTGTGAGTGGTGATTAGTGAGGGGTGAGTGGTGAGGGTGAGCGTAAGGGGTGAGGGTGAGGTTAATTGGTGAGGGTGAGTGGTGAGCGGTGAGGGTGAGCAGTGAGGGTGAGTGGTGATTGGTGAGCGTGAGTGGTGATTGGTGAGGGTGTGATTGGTGAGTGGTGGGTGTGATTGGTGAGTGGTGAGGGTGAGTGGTGAGGGTGAGTGGTGAGCGGTGAGGGTGAGTGGTTGTTGTGAGGGTGAGTGGTGAGGGTGAGTGGTGAGGGTGAGTGGTGAGGGTGAGTGGTGAGGGTGAGTGATGGTTGTGAGTGGTGATTAGTGAGTTGTGAGGGTGAGTGGTGAGCATGAGTGGTGAGGGTGAGTGGTGAGCGTGAGTGGTGATGGTGAGTGATGATTGTTGAGGGTGTGATTGGTGAGGATGAGTGGTGAGGGTGAGTGGTGAGTGGGGAGGGTGAGTGCTGAGTGGTGAGGGTGAGTGGTTAGAGAGTGGTTAGTTTTGAGGGTGAGTGGTGAGGTTGAGTGGTGAGGTTGAGTGGTGGAGGGTTAGTGGAGAGTGGTGAGTGGTGATTTGTCAGTGGTGATTGGTGAGGATGAATGGTGAGTAGTGAGGGTGAGGTTGAGTGGTGATGGTGAGTGGTGAGGGTGAGTGGTGCTTGTGACAGTGAGTGGTGAGGGTGAGTGGTGAGGGTGAGTGGTGAGGCTGAATGGTGAGAGTGAGTGGTGAGTGTTGAGGGAGAGTGGTGAGGGAGAGTGGTGAGGGAGAGTGGTGAGGGAGAGTGGTGAGGGAGAGTGGTGAGGGTTAGTGGTGAGAGTGATTGGTGAGGGTGAGTGGTGAGTAGTGAGGGTGAGGTTGAGGGGTGAGGGTGAGTGGTGAGGGTGAGTGGTGCTTGTGACAGTGAGTGGTGAGGGTGAGTGGTGAGGGTGAGTCATGAGGGTGAGTGGTGAGGGTGAGTGGCGAGGGAGATTGGTGAGGGTGAGTAGTGAGTGGTGATGGTGAGTGGTAAGTGGTGAGGGTGTGATTGGTGAGGATGAGTGGTGAGTAGTGAGGGTGATGGTGAGTGGGGAGGGTGAGTGGCGGTTGTGAGTGGTGATTAGTGAGGGGTGAGTGGTGAGGGTGAGGTTGAGTGGTGAGGGTGAGGTTGAGTGGTGAGCGGTGAGGGTGAGTGGTGATTGGTGAGGGTGTGATTGGTGAGGATGAGTGGTGAGGGTGAGTAGTGAGGGTGATTGGTGAGCGGTGAGGGTGAGTGGTTGTTGTGAGGTTGAGTGGTGAGTGGTAAGAGTGAGTGGTGAGGGTGAGTGGTGAGCGTGAGTGGTGAGGGTGAGTATTGATTGTTGAGGGTGTGATTGGTGAGGATGAGTGGTGAGTAGTGAGGGTGAGTGGTGATGGTGAGTGGTGAGGGTGAGTGTTGAGGGTGAGTTGTGAGTGGTGAGGGTGAGTGGTGGTTGTGAGTGGTGATTAGTGAGGGGTGGGTGGTGAGGGTCAGCGTGAGTGGTGAGTAGTGAGGGTGAGCAGTGAGGGTGAGTGGTGATTGGTGATTGGTGAGGGTGTGATTGGTGAGGATGAGTGGTGAGTGGTCAGGGTGAGTGGTGAGGGTGATTGGTGAGGGTGAGTGGTGAGCGGTGAGGGTGAGTGGTTGTTGTGAGGGTGAGTGGTGAGGTTGAGTGGTGAGGGTGAGTGGTGAGTGGGGAGGGTGAGTGCTGAGTGGTGAGGGTGAGTGGTGAGGGTGAGTGGTTAGAGAGTGGTTAGTTTTGAGGGTGAGTGGTGAGGTTGAGTGGTGAGGTTGAGTGGTGGAGGGTTAGTGGTGAGTGGTGATTTGTCAGTGGTGATTGGTGAGGATGAATGGTGAGTAGTGAGGGTGAGGTTGAGTGGTGAGGGTGAGTGGTGAGGGTGAGTGGTGCTTGTGACAGTGAGTGGTGAGGGTGAGTGGTGAGGGTGAGTGGTGAGGCTGAATGGTGAGAGTGAGTGGTGAGTGGTGAGGGAGAGTGGTGAGGGAGAGTGGTGAGGGAGAGTGGTGAGGGAGAGTGGTGAGGGAGAGTGGTGAGGGAGAGTGGTGAGGGAGAGTGGTGAGGGTTAGTGGTGAGAGTGATTGGTGAGGGTGAGTGGTGAGTAGTGAGGGTGAGGTTGAGGGGTGAGGGTGAGTGGTGAGGGTGAGTGGTGCTTGTGACAGTGAGTCATGAGGGTGAGTGGTGAGGGTGAGTGGCGAGGGAGATTGGTGAGGGAGATTGGTGAGTTGTGAGGGTGAATGGTGAGGGTGAGTAGTGATTGGGAGTGGTAAGTGGTGAGTGGTGAGGATGAGTGGTGAGGTTGAGTTGTGAGTGGTTAATGGTGAGGGTGAATGATGAGTACAGACAATATGCACTGCTGTAATTATAGCAAGTACCACCACCACAGTATGTACTGCTCTCGTCAGAGCAGGTACCACCACCACCACTACAGTATGTACTGCTGTCATCATAGCAGGTACCACCACAGTATGTACTGCTGTCGTCATAGCAGGTGCCACCACACCCGGCATGTACTGCTGTTATCATACCAGGTACCACCACCACAATATGTACTCCTCTCATCATAGCAGATACCACCACAGCAGTATGCACTGCTGTAATCATAGCAGGTTCCACGACAATATGCACTGCTGTAATCATAACAGGTACCAACACAGCGGTATGCACTGCTGTAATCATAGCAGGTACCACCAGTCAGTATGCACTGCTGTAATCATAGCAGGTTCCACCACAATATGCACTGCTGTAGTGATAGTAGATACTGCTATCGAGTTGGTAGATACCGCTATAGTAAATACCAAAACAGTCAGTATATACCACTACAGTCAGTCAATACTGCTACAGTCAGTATATACTACTATACAGTCAGTACATACTACCACGGTGAGTAGCTACTAGAGTCAGTAGATACTATTATAGAGTGAGTAGATACTGCTATAGATTTAGTAGTTACTACTATAGTCAGTGGATACAACTATACGATACTATACAGTTAGTCGTTACGACTATATAGTCGGTAGATACTACTGCAGGCCCAGTAAATTCTACAATGGTCAGTAGTTACGACAGTCACTAAATACTACTACACAGTCAGTAGCTACTACTGGCTCAGTAGATACTACGGTACAGTCAGTAGATACTACTACAGAGTCAATAGATACCACTTCCTCTGTTGTATGTAAGGTGTTGTTAGTATATATACCTACGAGGGATAAAGATATTTTTTGAGGGGGGGGGGAGACCACAATTTTCGGAAACCTTTTGACATCAACTATTTACCCCACGCTTTCTACAACTTTTTGGACTTGTGCAAGCCTCTTATATATTTGTTGGTGGAGAAATGTACAAACAGCCCACCAGGCTTTGACAATACCTTAGTATCTGTGTATATATATGTAAGGTTTTAAATAAATATATTTTTCACCCGGGCAAAGCCGGGTACTTCCGCGAGTATGAATATAAATATACTCTCCAATAAGCTGAGCTACTAACAGTAAGTAATACATGACAATTCTATGTCGCAAAAAATATAATATGCTTCCAGCTAAACTGTTTTCCTTTACATCACACGGGTCTACCCCGTACTATATACTGCCATAGACAAACCCAACATTAAATTATATACTGTATTACTATACACCACCCTATACCTTAGAATAATACATAGTGTAATATTACACTATGTATTATTCTATCCACCCTACTGTATATCACACTGCTGTTTATTCACTATACAATTACGATACTATATATTACCTTATACATTGTATTAAACATTACAATTTTATACTATTCATTATTATACAATCTGCTATACACTATACCATTGACCGTCGCGTGAAAGATACTAAGAGGAAGCAACGGAATATGTGTACCTGACACCATCGCAATCATTGAAGACTTGGTTCATCAAGGACTGAATACTGGGGTACCCCCCTGGTGAGACACTGCTTAACCAATACATACTTCACCTGGATTGGAACTTTCTACAAACAAACTGAGGGCACCCCAATGGGCTCCCCCCCTATCTGCGGTTGTAGCCAACGTGTTCATGGAGAAATTTGAGACTGACGCCATCCAGACTGCCACTCTACGCCCGACCTTATGGAAGAGGTACGTAGATGACACTTTTGTCATCTGGCCACATGGCCGGCCTGCTCTAGACCAATTCCTCGACCACATCAATTCCATACACCCAGCCATCAGATTCATCATGGAAGTCGAAAAAGATGTCAAGCTACCCTTTTTGGATGTCCTAATTAAAAGGAGACCTGATGGTTCAATGAGCCACTCTGTCTACAGGAAAGCCACCCATACGGATGCTTACCTAAAAACGGATTCCCACCACCATCCATCCCAGAAGAATTCCCTCATCAAGACTCTATACCATAGAGCCCAATGCATCTCCGACCAGGAACACATTGCCAGTGAACTCAAACACGTACGCTAAGCTCTTAAGGCTAATGGTTACTCCGACTACACAATCCGTAAAGCCATCTCTCCAACCATCAAGAAGGATCCTTTTGAGGAGCCTTTCAAAACCATCACCTTACCCTACATTGCTGGGGTCACAAAAAAGTTCTCCAAAATCCTCATTAAACACATGATCCAGGTCCGATTCAACACAGTACATAAAATCCGTGATCTGGTCCCGTCTGTAAAAGATGTGGTTCCAGACATACAGTACCCTGGCGTCTACAAACTAAGTTGCCTCTGTGGTAGCATTTACATTGGAGAAACCAAACGACATGTCTCGGACCGCATCCGTGAACATAAAGCAGACCTGAAACACGGTAGGACAAACACCTCAGCCGTGGCAGATCACTATTACAATTCAGTGGGCTCACATGACATTGACTTCTCCAAGACAGAGGTTCTCTGCAAGCCATCTGGCTACCATGAGAGATTTATTCATGAGGCGATCCACATATACAAACACAGAGACAATTTCAACCGAGAGGATGGATTCTAGCTCCGCAATCATGGGAAGGACGTAATAAACCATTTCGGAGCTTAACTGATTGTGATTGTGTTCACGTTTACGGTGACTTTCAGACTGCAGCCCACTCACTGGCATTGACTATATATCTTGTATTCTCCGCAGGGAATGGATTCTTTGCTCCGCTGCAAGTCTCCTACTACCACTCTCCCATTGACATATTTCGTTGCTTCCTCTTAGTATCTTTCACGCGACGGTCAATGGTATAGTGTATAGCAGATTGTATAATAATAAATAGTATAAAATTGTAACGTTTTATACAATGTATAAGGTAATATATAGTATCGTAATTGTATAGTGAATATACAGCAGTGTGATATACAGTAGGATGGATAGAATAATACATAGTGTAATATTACACTATGTATTATTCTAAGGTATAGGGTAGTGTATAGTAATACAGTCTATAATTTAATGTTGGGTTTGTCTATGGCAGTATATAGTACGGGGTAGACCCATGTGATGTAAAAGAAAAGAGTTTAGCTGGAAGCATATTATATTTTTTTGTGACGTAGAATTGTAATGTATTACTTACTGTTAGTAGCTCAGCTTATTGGAGAGTATATTTAGTATACTGATGATACTATGTAGTTTATACTTTAGCTTTTTACGTGGTGGTTTATTTACTGCAGCTACATACTATTAACATTCCTTCCCTTTATTAATGCTACCCCTATCCCCTCCCTTTGATGCTGCTAATCCTGCATAATGCATGGGCATAATATGATTTTGAAACCCCCCCGCCCACCTCCTACGCATTTCACAAGTAGTACTAATCACATATCTGCATTTCCCATAAATATGCTAAATTCCTCTTGATATGCAAATTATTTTGTCAAGGCGCTCTTCCCCTTCCAACCCAGCTTAAATATACGCTCCAAGCGTGGTGGTGTTTCATTCAGATGCTGTCTCCCTGACAGACCTAGTCTTCACCTGAGGACGGCTGCTTGCGTTGTGGCCGAAACATCGTGAAAATTATTTTATTATGTTTTATTGTTATTATTTTCCTTCTCCGTGACTTTACCGAAAGAACCAAGAAGATATTATGAAACCAATAAGTTGCCAAATATTACTGTAATTATGTTTGTGTGCAGATATGAACTCAGGTTCATTGTTTACTATTATGAAACTGATAAGTTGGCAGATATTACAATAATAATGTTTGTGTGCACAAAACTAATTCTTCATTATTACGTTGCTAAATATTCAATGTTTTGCTGACTTTTTACGTCGCTGCGACGGTCTACTGCCAGTCTGTCATGTGGCCTGCTGCCTGCTGATTAATTAACGTCAGTGCATTGCCACTCTATTATCTACACTGCTAATTTTGATTTTGCCCATTCTAAGTGTATTCCAGTCTATAATCTGTTACCTGCTTCTTTACCTCACTCAGTGTACTGTCAGCCTTTAATGTCGACTGTATTCTGCTTTTTCAGCTGCTGCCTGTATTGCCAGCTTTTAATGTCGACTATAGCAATGCTTATGGCATTGAGTCGGCGTACTGGCAGTCTATAATCTACACTATAGCCTGCTTCTCAACTTACCTATGCATATTGCTGCTCTTTAATTTACACTTATTTCTGCTTATTTCTTCAATGCATTTCTATTGTTTCGATTGCTCACGTCACACTATTTACTCAAACATAGTACTGCGATACTGATAGCTGGGCCATGATTAGGGATTACTGCGCACGTCGATGTGTGTGTGTGAGTCGATGTGTGTGTGTGTTTGAGTCGATGTGTGTGTGCGTGTAGGTCCATGTGTGTGTCTGTCTTTTTCTAACGGACAACGCCCTATGTGTGTGTGTTTACGTCGAAGTGTTTGTGTGTGTGTCAGTCCAAGTGTGCATGTCAGTCCATTTGTGTGCGTATCCGTCGCTGTGTGTATGTTAGTCCATGTGTGTGTTAGTCGATGTGTGCATGGCTCCATCTGAGTGTGTAAGTCAATGTGCGTTTGTGTGTCTATGTGTGTCAGTCGATGTGTGTGTGTAAGTCGATGTGTGTGTGTACGTCGATGTGTATGTGTGTGTCAGTCCATATGTGTGTGTGTAAGTCCACATGTGTGTGTAAGTCCATACATGTGTGTGTGTGTCACTCGATGCGTGTGTGTAAGTCAGTGCGTGTGTGTGAGTCGATATATGTGTTAATCCATGTGTTTGTATCTAAAGTAGATTTCTGTGTCACAGTCCATATGTGTATGTGTGTGTAGGGCAATGTGTGTGTAAGAACATGTATGTTTACGTCAATGTGTGTGTTAGTCCACGTATGTCTGTGTGTGAGTCGATGTGTGTGTACGTCGATATATGTGTGTGTAACTCTATGTGTGTGTATCTAAAGTGGATGTCTATGCGTGTGTGAGTCCATATGTGCGTGTGTGTGTAAGTCCATTTGTTTGTGTGTGTGAGTCGATATGTCTGTGTGTGTCAGTCCACGGCCGTGTGTGCGTGGCTCCATATGAGTGGCTCCATGTGAGTCAGTGTAAGTCCATTTCTTTGTGTGTCTGTACATCCATGTGTGCGAGTGAATGTATGTGCTGTATTGACCTGGTCAATGCCTATGATACCATCAGCAGGCCTGGCCTCGGTTGTTCTTCATACTTTCGGAGTCCCTCACCCTTTGCTCACGATCCTTAAGGACCTTAATGATGGTGAGCGGCCCCGCGTCAAACTACGTGGCCGTCAGTCAGAGCCATTCCCTCTACACCTTGGGGTGCGACAGGGATGTCCTCTGGCTCCCACATTATTTAACATATCTTTTTATCACGTCGTTCGTGAGGCCTTCAATGGCTGTACCGGAGGAATTACCATATGGTACAGATACAATGAAAGGCTGATCGATGCCCGGGTGTGGTCAAGGCATGGCTCTATTGCTCAACCATGTTAAGTATGCTGATGCTCTGGTGATTGCTGCTCACTCAGAGGAGGAGTTGGAGGCACTACTGCTGAACCTGGAGCTTGCCACTAAGAGGTGGGGCCTTACCATCAGCCCCACCAAAACTAAGCACCTGCCTGGCTATTTTGTACCATAGGACAATCCACCCCCACAACTTACAATTGGACAGACTGGAGAGATTCCTATACCTGCCCAGTGTGCTCATGATTGGTCCGGTTTAACAGCAGAGGTCTCACTCCGAATCAGTCGACTCGCATTATCTTTTCATCGGTTGCGTAACCCTGTGTGGAACCTACCTGGTCTATCACTCCGCACGAAGCTTCAGCTCTTCTCTGCCTCGGTCATTCCCTCCCTTCTCTATGCTTCTGAAACTTGGACCCCCTAATGGAACATCTTTGCCGGTTATAAACATTTACGCTGGCCTGCTAACGATCCATCCTGGGTTTAACCATATGTGTGTGTGTGTGTATGCGTCTAAGTCGATGTGTTTCTACGTGTGTGCGTCGATGTCTGTGTGCAAGTCCACGTGTTTGTCTGCCTTTGTCGCCCGGGCAACGCCGGGTACTTACCGCTAGTATCCAATAAATAAGTAACACATAACTGGTAGATAAGTAAGTAAGCGTACTTTTAGGCTTACCAGCAATCGACCTCATCATATTACAGCTACTGGACCGGTAGTTACATCTGTACAGTTTTAGCACTGGTAGATTGCGCACTGCGCAGACAATAGCGGCACTACGGTAACGCCATTGATTCCTGGCAACAAAGCCATTGGAAGTTTGAAACAAAGCTCATGGTCGCGACTGTATAGTCCTCAGCCAATAGCAGCAGCGTAAGGGACTCAGCAATTATTATTCCGCGTCTGGTAGACGCTTGTTAAGGCCCTTCCCATTGTGCAATTCATAGCCTCAGCTGAAACTTTCGCACCCTCCTACAGCCACTGAAAGTATTAAACAAAGTGCGCCCACTTCAAACATTGTCGTTTTAGAGTGTTCTTGAATGTGATTTTTGCAGTATACAGTACATACTGTTGTGCAATTTTAGTGTTAGTGGTTTATTCAGCAGTGCTTTAGTCAAAGGTAGGTGTCACACGTGTAAAATATTTTTGGGATAGCCCGCACCTCCATATACCCCGCAGGGTCTTATTTTGTTTGTAAAGAGTGGTATACCCCGCCGGTTATATGTGGGAAATATGGTATTCAGTTGTTGTGCTCCCTTTTGTAATTGAACAGACACTGCAGAAGATGACACATCTTGGCGGGACATGATCCGGACAAACAAAAGAAAACTGATAGACTGGATCAGTGAAGAGCCCTCCGATTTGCTGGATGAACTGGAAAGTAAAGACCTAATTAACCGAAATGTTTATAAACAGGTTAAGGAAATCAGTGACTCAAAGAAGCAGTCTCGCTTCCTCATCGACCACTTCATTGACAGACAAGAGGAGGATTGCAATCATTTCCTACAATCGCTCAGAGATGTGAAGAACAATTACCATCCGGAGCTCCAGAATTGGATTGAAAATCTTGGTAGGTAATAATTTCGAGTGTGAATTCTAGATCTCTTAGAATAGAAACAATATACATTACAATGGCATTAAATGGATACAATCATTTAAATAATCATAATCTAAGTCGTTCTGAAAGTAACACTACATATCACAATACAATGCATAATCAGAAGTTATGGGTTTCTAAATTCATTACAGAGCAAAGTAAAATACAAGTATGGTTAAATTAGTAATTGTGAAACGGGTGCTCTAATGATATCCCTAAAAGTAAAATAACTAAAATCAAACGGCAAATCACTATGTCGCTGACCTTATTGCGCTCAGCAGAAATTAGACAAGGACTATATTTGCCACTATTACTCAATTCCTCAAACCAGTTTCTTATTCCAGTCCCGTAGGTTTGGTTGATTGGTGTAACTTTTTGTAAAACTCTTTCACTGATAAAAGAGTTCTACTAATTCCTGGCTCTCTTCATCATTCGCTGCTCCTCTACCTTCAAATGTATTGCCTCCTTCTGTATGTATGTTGAACTTCTGTCGCACCATACATAGCCAACCGTGCTAATCGAAGGTGCTACACCCTTTTAAGGGTACAACACTAACTGATCTCCGTCATATCACTTCTTCTCAGGTCACTCCTCTGATCTCTGAAACTCGACCCTTCTCCAATTTGGTCTCTGCAAACTTTACTCGTATGGGTGCATTTGTGTTCGATCTGTTCAACAGGCCTCAGCTTGGGTATTGTTAATTTCACATTTCATTTACCAGCTGTAACTCCCCTCCTTTAGAAGCCAGGTCTTGGTCCAGAGTTGTTGGTTAACTTCCATCCTATCTTCTTCTTGGTTCTTTCGGTAAAGTCACGTAGAAGGGAAGTAATAAAATAATAAAAATTAAACATAATAAAATAATTCTCACGACGTTTCGGCCACAACGCAAGCAGCCGTCCTCAGGTGAAACCAGGTCTGTCGAGGCGACAGCGTTTGAATGAAACAGCACACGTGCTTGGAGCATATATATAAGCTGGGTTGGAAGGGGGGGGGGAAAGGGGGCGCCTTGACAAAAGAATTTGCATATCAAGAGGAATCCAGCATACCCATGGGAAATGCAGGTATGTGATTAGTACTACTTGTGTCCGTGCATTATGCAGGATTAGCAGCATCCAAGGGAGGGGATATGGAAAATGCAGATATGTGATTAGTGCTACTTTGCCCGTGCATGATGCAGGATTAGCAGCATCACAGGGAGGGGATAGGGGTAGCATTAATAAAGGGAAGACGTGTTAATAGTATGTAGCTGCAGTAACTAAAATTCCATCCTATCTCTTAAGATTAATTTCCTCAGTAAGGTCCTGGAGTGCTGTAGCTAATTGACTCCAGCAATATCTGGCCTTGAATAATCTGCTTGACCCCTATCAACTGGGATTCAGATCATGGCATAGTACGAATACTGCTTTGTTTAGGTTGGTAAATGACATGTTGAACTCTGCAGGCCGCAATATCATTTAGGGTTCCTCTAGAAACGACACTCGGAACCATTCGGCTCCACTTGGAGCTTTGCTTTGATTTCTGGGTGTGTACTCTCACTGTTATAGAGACGACACTGACGTAATTTCAGCTGAGACCTGACTGCATCAGTGACATATACGCTTTCATCATCACTCATTCATCAAATTTTGGATGAAGAAGAATTTTCTTCAGCTGAATGTTGACAAGACTCAAGGCCATTTTGTTGGTTGTTTCCAGCAGTTGACCAAAAATGTATTACTCCACCTGGTGATCGATGGCCAGAACGTCTGCCACACACATGAGATTTAACAACTCTTCAATGGTATTTGACCAGTCTCATTCCTTTGACCTTTCTCCCTTACGTTGATTAGTCGTGGAGCCTCTAACTCTGTGTCCATGTTACCTCACAACCAGTCTAGTCTGAAAGCCATCCATAATTACTTGACACACACCCATCTTCCATATGTGTAATCTCCATTATCGGCAACGTATCTGTTTTCACACCAACTTTTGCAACATCATTATTACTCTCCTCGTCATCACTCTCACTACAGTACATCCTCAGCATTACAACGATACACACCTGTCATAACACAAGCGTACAAGAAAACCTCGTACACTACCATCTAAGGATTAATGTAAAGCCTGGATTTTGGGTGTGAACCACGAGATCTTGAATCCTAATGCCTTTTTCTCGACACCCAGGACTTCAAAAGCCAATTCATGGGTATCCAGTGACTCCACATCAATCACAGCATCCTCAGAAGAGTAAAGGTTAGTAACCCTCACTTCACGACAGATGTGCCATGCAGACTACGATTCACTTTACAACAGAACACCCAATTACATGCAGATATTGAAGAGAGTTCGGGCAAGAACATACCCCTATCTTACGCAAACGTCACTGGGTAACAGCCAGAGATATACCCACCACACTTTGTAGCACTTTCACTTCCTGCATGCCGGCACACCATCATATCCGGTATTTTTTGGAATTCACAAAAGTTGCAGGGCTTCCTAAAAGGCATCCTGATTTCTTATTCTGGCACAAATACAGACTGTTCAGGCTGCTGAGTGTACACGATATTATTGAAAAAGCACATACACCGACAATAGTCACAATTTGTTTCACTCCTGATGGTCACTCTTGCCTTTCACAAAATTGCATGCAATGCCATGACATGTCATTCACCATTAATGCCACCGACTCCAGTAACTGTCCAACTCTTACATTCATTTACCACCAATCGAGTTACCTCAATTAAGAGTGGCGCATCACAGAATAGCTTAAACTCCATTGGGAATAGACAGCTACTCAAAAAAATCGCCCGAATGAATCTGTACTCATCAGGAGTAAAGACTACCACAAGCATTTCTATTGGAAGTTCCTGAAAGCATAGGCTTCAAACCGAGGCATATTAAGGCATTACGAGCAGTCCTTTTACAACAGGTGGCTGAAGATCTCACAAACAATGCTGTAAATCTAACATTACTTCTCCCTCCTTGGATAGGATTTAACCTGACGACTCTGCTGTCTGGCGTTTCATGACTGTTAGGATCGTAGTGTGTAGTCTGTGCATTAGCCGGGCAGTGGTGGTGCATGTTGGTAATCCAGCAGTATTATGGTGAGGGTTGGTGGATTGCACAAAAGTTGCAAACCTCCTCTCCCATGGGTGTAGAGATGGCATACTTTCGTCTTATGTTGATGTCGAGGAAAACGACAATATTACATTGAGGTGATTGAGCCAGATAATTGCATGAGGAGTAGCGGAATGTATCTCAATGATGCCTCTTTCATATTTGAGAATTGGAAATTGAGTCTTTATATGTTCTGTGGTCTGTTATGCTTGACCACAGTCATACACTGGAGATTTCCCTGTCTTCATTTTGGGTAAACCATCCTTCTTATCATCTGTGCTGATGGCAGTGTTTATAAATGTAGGTCATTGTCCAATAAAGTTGATGATGGAGATTTTGCTTGGTGCTTTTTGTAACGTGGTCCTTTCGTGCTATCCACTAATTTGTAGGCTATGGAGTTGGGTGGAACTTTGAGGTCCGATATTCATTTGAATGATTAGCTCCAAGACATCGCAGAGTGAGTAGAGCACAGTCCTTTAACTCCTTCATTTCACCGCTTTCATTGAGAGGCTCGAGCAGGGCCCTTTCAACTTGTGTGCTGCCTGACAGCTTTACACTGCCAGAGCAGAGCCTGGGTCTCTTTTTCCAGCAGGGATTGTATTCTTCCCAGAAGTCCCAGGGGTTACTCTTCTTGGCAGTGGAAATAAGGAGATAAATGTCACGGCGATTCGGATCACCACCTTCTATAGCTTTCTACAGCAGTCCAAGCAGCTTTGGCCAAGTTCCACTGCAGGATTAGTTTAGACATGATCACGGGGATTTCGTGATCGTGTCGAATGATGTTGCGGAAGACAGTGATTATTTTGTGAGATATGTGAAGCCATCCATATATATAGACACAGACACAATTTCAATCAAGAATATGGGTAATCATTGGGAGGACGTTATCAGCCAGTTTAAGTCGTAACTGGTTGTGATGTTCCCATCCTACCACCTTCCGATGTTAGTTCTTATTTTCGGCTCTCTGATTTTACATTAACAGGTTAAATGTCTCACACTAACACAGCCACATCGCTCGCCGGGCACGAGGTTGCTGCTAAGCAGTCTTCCATTCACATGCTAAGCTTTCACATTAACATAGCCACCTCAGGGCGCTGGCCGTGGAGGCCACTCAACAATCTTACATTAACATGCTAATTTTTACTTGGCAGCCCTTTGATTGGTGGAAAACCCACCACCGTCGCAGTCGCTGTCCACCACTTACATTACAATTGGCTGCTGACATTTGGGCTATGCCCATTTCAAACCTTTAGAAACTGTTTCCTTTGTAAGCAAACTCCTCTTTCTGATGACGAACGTGTGTGTTGCGATCGAAATGTCGTAGTTTTTTGTTATTTCCTTTGAACATATCTATGTGACTTTACCGAAAGACTCAAAGAATGCAAAGAATATGTGAAGCATGCTTCTGCTTCAAACCTTTGCAAGTGGTGATGAGATCCAGTTTGTCGTCTCTTTTCCAGCAAGCAGAGTGAAAAGTTGTTGCCTGTTCAGGGATAAAAGAGCAGTTGCAGATCTTCTGTGGACATCTAGTCTGTGAGGTATTCGTCATCGGATAATTCGCTTCATAGCCCCGCTAGTGGTAGCTGTTAAATTCACAAAAAAGAGGTATTGCGCTGAATTTGGTTCACTTTTGAGTGCTGGATTATTCCATGTCGAAGTAGGGGCTTTACTCACGATGGTAATGTGCAGATACCCTATTTTAATGGCGGTGGTGAATGTGGTTTATTCTTCAGTCGCCAAATTGATTGCATTAGCTGTGATTTCTCACTTAACAGCATTTGTCAAGAAAATCACAGTGAAAAATAAACATATCGTTGTTTTTACATCTTACCTATAAACGTCACTTTTTGTCTGTCTGTCTGTCCCTCTGTCTGTTTGTCCGTCTGTCTGTCTGTGTACGCTCGCTTGCGAGGGATTTGGCGCTCGGCCCGTGGGGTTTAGGACAAAAAAAATTTGCCGGGAGGCACGTCCCGTGACCCGCGGTGGGAATAGGCGTTTCCGATTTTTCGTCCGTCGCCTTTAAAGTGCTCCGATTATCGATAAAGTGCGATTTCTCTTTATTTATTTATTTACTATTGCCGGCCGGCACGTGACAAAGCACTCCGTTGCACATGCGCGAGACGCCGACCAGGGTGGTTGCCCCTGGCAACGGGCAGCAACGCCGTCGCTGCGGGATGGACGCCATTTTTAATTTCCGTAAAAAATATGCACACGCATTAACACGCGACGCTGAGGTAAATTCATCATAGTTTCACGTCCTCTTCACTCCCCCCCCCGACCCCAATGTGTGCAATTACTATTATAGGGTCGGTAGATAATACAATTATAGCGATTAGACAGTATTATTCTAGCGCGGGGGGGGGGGGTAGCGGCCCCAGCCTCGGCCAGGTGGGAAATCTAGGCGAGGCCGGAGGCTCTGCATGGTACTAGGCCTCGACACCCCACACTTGTCAGGCGACGACTTTGTGCTATAAACTCGAAAACTTTAAAACATAACATACCAATGAAAAAACAACTGTGTAATAAAAAATTTAAACCCGACCGAGCCAAGAATCGATTCTCTAAATCGTGCAAAAGAATCGAAGGTTGTAGACTCCTTTAGAATCGGCCGATTCCCGTTTACTATAAGTTGGTTAATTCTAGATTTGAAGCTTTCGTGACTGCAATGATTCATATTCTCAGGTTTTTTCGGTAAAGTCACGTAGGTAAAAACATTAAAATTAATGAAAGTAAAATAAAACAAAACAAAATAAAATTCACGACGTTTCGGAGGCAACACAAGTCTCCGTCATCAGGTGGGACCGTCACAGCCGAATTAGCTGCATCAAGTGAAGCAATGATTCAAGATGTAATCCCTTATAAGCAAGTTGAAGGGAGGTGGAGAGGGGGGGGGGAGAGCTTATCAGGCTGTGGTAGCCAATGAATGGAAACGTATCGGGAGGGAGGAGGAGCGGTGATCAAAGACTGCACGCAGTGCTCAACACAATGAATGGAGACGTGTCGGGACGGAGGGCGAGCGGCGATCAAAGACTGCACGCAGTGCTCAACACAATGAATGGAGACGCGCCGGGACGGAGGGCGAGCGGTGATCAAAGACATCACGTAGTGCTCAACACAATGAATGGAAACGTGGCGAGCGGTGATCAAAGAACAATGAAGAGATTACTGTTAAACACTGTGGATGTTAACACTCGGTGAAGTAAATTAAAATAGTGCCTGTCAGATAAGATGGTCCAAAAAGTGTAATTAAGTCTTTTTTGCGTGGTTAATAACATCTTTCCAGTGATTACTGAGTTTGTACCCATCATCACGGTTGAAATTATGTCTGTGTTTGTATATTTGTATGGCTTCGTGTACAAACCTTTGATGGTAGCCCGGAGGTTTGCAGAGAACCTTGGTCTCGGAAAAGACAATTTCATGAGAGCCCGCCGAGTTGTAGCAATGATCGGCAACGGCCGAAGAATCAGTTCTGCCGTGTTTCAGATCTGACTTGTGCTCGCGGACACGATCAGCAACATGACGTTTTGTTTCTCCAATGTAGCAATCACCACAAATGCAACTCAATTTGTAGACTCCAGGATACTGTAAGTCAGGAACGACATCCTTCACAGATGGAATCAGATCACGGATTTTATGCACTGTACTGAATCGGACTTGGATCTTATGTTTGTTTAGAATTTTGGAGATCTTTTTGGTCACGCCTGCTATGTATGGTAACGTGATAGTTTTGGTCAGAGTTTCATGTGGTTGTTTCTGTGTGGTGGGAGAGACAGCTTGGCGGATAGTGCGGTCAGAGTATCCGTTCATCGGATACTCAGCCCTCAGGATGAACGGATACTCTGACCGCACTATCCGCCAAGCTGTCTCTCCCACCACACAGAAACAACCACATGAAACTCTGACCAAAACTATCACGTTACCATACATAGCAGGCGTGACCAAAAAGATCTCCAAAATTCTAAACAAACATAAGATCCAAGTCCGATTCAGTACAGTGCATAAAATCCGTGATCTGATTCCATCTGTGAAGGATGTCGTTCCTGACTTACAGTATCCTGGAGTCTACAAATTGAGTTGCATTTGTGGTGATTGCTACATTGGAGAAACAAAACGTCATGTTGCTGATCGTGTCCGCGAGCACAAGTCAGATCTGAAACACGGCAGAACTGATTCTTCGGCCGTTGCCGATCATTGCTACAACTCGGCGGGCTCTCATGAAATTGTCTTTTCCGAGACCAAGGTTCTCTGCAAACCTCCGGGCTACCATCAAAGGTTTGTACACGAAGCCATACAAATATACAAACACAGACATAATTTCAACCGTGATGATGGGTACAAACTCAGTAATCACTGGAAAGATGTTATTAACCACGCAAAAAAGACTTAATTACACTTTTTGGACCATCTTATCTGACAGGCACTATTTTAATTTACTTCACCGAGTGTTAACATCCACAGTGTTTAACAGTAATCTCTTTATTGTTCTTTGATCACCGCTCGCCACGTTTCCATTCATTGTGTTGAGCACTACGTGATGTCTTTGATCACCGCTCGCCCTCCGTCCCGGCGCGTCTCCATTCATTGTGTTGAGCACTGCGTGCAGTCTTTTATCGCCGCTCGCCCTCCTTTCCGACACGTCTCCATTCATTGTGTTGAGCACTGCGTGCAGTCTTTGATCACCGCTCCTCCTCCCTCCCGATACGTTTCCATTCATTGGCTACCACAGCCTGATAAGCTCTCCCCCCCCCCTCTCCACCTCCCTTCAACTTGCTTATAAGGGATTACATCTTGAATCATTGCTTCACTTGATGCAGCTAATTCGGCTGTGATGGTCCCACCTGATGACGGAGAATTGTGTTGCCTCCGAAACGTCGTGAATTTTATTTTGTTTTGTTTTATTTTACTTTCATTAATTTTAATGTTTTTACCTACGTGACTTTACCGAAAAAACCTGAGAATATAAGTTGGTTATAGAGTCGATATAAACTGCTACGAACAGGAAATATTCGGCGTTGACCGGTGCAAAAATATAATAAAAAATTCCTGAAAACTTTAAAACATACCAAAGAAAATAAAACTCCGTAATAAAAAATGGTAAACCCCCAACACGCCAGGAATCGATTCTTTGAATCGCGCAAAGGAATCATCGAAGGTTATAGATTACTTTAGAATCGCCCTATTCCCGTTTTAAAATCTGCATGTCGCCAAGTTTGCTTAACATTTCCAACAGACAAACACATTCACACATTTAGCTTTTACATTTCACATACAAAACGTCAGCATGTACTGCTGTCATCATAGGCAAAAATATATACACCCTCACCACTCTCCCTCACCACTCTCCCTCACCACTCTCCCTCACCACTCACACCACTCACCATCACTCACCCTCACTCACACTCACCACTCACTACTCACCCTCACCACGACTACTCACCCTCACCACGATTACTCACCACTCTCCCTCACCCCTCTCCCTCACCACTCACCCTCACTACTCAACACTCACCCTCACCAATCACGCTCACCACTCACCCTCACCACTCACCCCTCTCCCTCACCACTCACCCTCACCACCACCACTCACCCTGACCACTCACAATCAACACTCACCCTCACCACCACCACCACTCACCCACAACACTCACCCTCACCACCACCACTCACCCTCACCACTCACCACCACCACTCACCCTCACCACTCACCCTCCAACTCACCTCTCACCACTCGCCATTCACCCTCACCACTCACTCTCACTACTCACCCTCACCACCACCACTCACCCTCACCACTCTCCCTCACAATTCTCTCTCACACTCACCCTCACCAACACTACTCACCCTCACCACTAACTCTCACTACTCACCCTCACCACCACCACTCACCCTCGCCACTCTCCCTCACCACTCTCTCTCACACTCACCCTCACCACTCACTACTCACCCTCACCAACACTACTCACCCTCACCACTCTCCCTCACAACTCACCTTCACCACTCACACCTCTTCCTCACCACTCACGCTCACCACTCACCCTCACCAACCATCCTCACCACCACCACTCCCTCACCATTCTCTCTCACCACTCACCCCTCTCCCTCACCACTCATGCTCACCAATCATCCTCACCCTCCCCACCACCACTCACCCTCAACACTCACCCTTACCACTCACTCTCATCACTCACCACTCACGCTCACCACTCACCCTCACGACTCACACTTACCACTCACCCTCACCACTCACCCTCACCACTCACACTCACACTCACCACTCACCCTCACCACTCACAACTCACCCTCACCACTCACCACTCACCACTCACCCCTCTCCCTCACCACTCACCCTCACCACTCACGCTCACCACTCACCCTCGCCAATCATCCTCACTACTCACCACTCACCCTCACCACTCACACTCACCACTCACTCTCACCACTCACCCTCACCACTCACCCTCACCACTCACCCTCACCACTCACGCTCACCCCTCTCACTCACCACTCACGCTCACCACTCACCCTCACCCTCACCACTCACCCTCACCACTCACCCTCACCACTCACCCTCACCACTCACTCTCCCCAATCATCCTCACTACTCACCACTCTTCCTCACCACACCCCCTCACCACTCACCCCTCTCCCTCACCATTCACGCTCACCACTCACCCTCACCCTCACCACTCACCCTCACCACTCACCATCACTGTGGTGGTGGTACCTGCTATGATGCCAGTAGTACAAACTGACGTTTTGTATGTTAAATGTCAAAAGCTAAATTAGTGAATGTGTGTGTCTGTTCGAAATGTTAAGCATACTTGGCGACACGTAAGCAAGTTTTTAAAACGGGAATAGGGTGAGTGGTGATGGTGAGCGTGACTGGTGAGTGGTGAGCGTGACTGGTAAGTGGTGAGGGTGAGTGGTGAGGGTGAGTAGTGAGTGGTGAGTAGTGAGTGGTGAGTGTGAGTGGTGAGTGTGAGTGGTGAGGGTGAGTGGTGAGTAGTGAGTGGTGAGCGTTAGTGGTGAGTGGTGAGAGTGAGTGGTGAGGGTGAGTGGTGATTGGTGAGGGTGTGATTGGTGAGGATGAGTGGTGAGTAGTGACGGTGAGGGTGAGTGGTAAGGGTGAGGGTGAGTGGTGAGTGGTGAGGGCGAGTGGCGGTTGTGAGTGGTGATTAGTGAGGGGTGAGTGGCAAGGGTGAGCGTGAGTGATGAGTGGTGAGGGTGAGTGGTGAGGGTGAGTGGTGAGCAGTGAGGGTGAGCAGTGAGGGTGAGCGGTGATTGGTGAGGGTGAGTGGTGAGGGGTGAGGATGAGTGGTGAGCGGTGAGGGTGAGTGGTTGTTGTGAGAGTGAGTGGTGAGGGTGAGTGGCGGTTGTGAGTGGTGATTAGTGAGTGGTGAGGGTGAGCGTGAGTGGTGAGGGTGAGTGGTGAGCGTGAGTGGTGAGGATGAGTGGTGAGGGTGAGTGCTGAGTGGTGAGGGTGAGTGGTGAGAGAGTGGTTAGTGGTTAGGGTGAGTGGTGAGGGTGAGTGGTGAGGTTGAGTGGTGAGAGTTAGTAGAGAGTGGTGATGGTGAGTGGTGAGTGGTGAGGATGAGTGGTGAAGATGAGTGGTGAGTGGTGAGGGTGAGTGGTGAGGGTGAGCGGTGAGTACAGTCAATATGCACTGTTGTAATCATAGCAGGTACCACCACCACAGTATGTACTGCTCTCATCAGAGCAGGTACCACCACCACAGTATGCACTGCTGTCATCATAGGAGGTACCACCACAGTCAGTATGCACTGCTGTCATCATAGCAGGTGCCACCACACTCGGTATGTACTGCTGTCATCATAGCAGGTACCACCACCACAATATGTACTCCTCTCATCATAGCAGGTACCACCACAATATGCACTGCTGTAATCATAGCAGGTACCACCACATCAGTATGCACTGCTGTAATCATAGGTACCACCACAGCAGTATACACTGCTGTAATCATAGTATTTACCACCACAGCAGTATACACTGCTGCAATCATAGCATGTACCACAACAGTCAGTATGCACTGCTGTAATCATAGCAGATATCACCACAGCAGTATGCACTGCTCGAATCATAGCAGGTACCACCACAATATGCACTGATGTAATCATAGCAGGTACCAACAGCAGTATGCACTGCTGTAATCATAGCAGGTACCACCAGTCACTATGCACGGCTGTAATCATAGGTACCACCAGTCAGTATGCACTGCTGTAGTGATAGCAGGTACGACCTCAGTCGGTATACACTGCTGTAGTGATAGTAGATACTGCTATCGAGTTGGTAGATACTGCTATATAGAGTTAGTAGATACTTAAACAGTCAGTATATACTACCACAGTGAGTAGCTACTAGAGTCAGTAGATACTATTATAGCGTGAGTAGATACTGCTATAGAGTTAATAGTTACTACTATAGTCAGTGGATACTACTATAGTCAGCAGATACTATACAGTTAGTCGTTACGACTATATAGTCGGTAGATACTACTGCAGGCCCAGTAAATACTACTATGGTCAGTAGTTACTACAGTCACTAACTACTACCACACAGTCAGTAGCTACTACTGGCTCAGTAGATACTACGGTACAGTCAGTAGATACTACTACAGAGTCAATAGATACTACTTCCTCTGTTGTATGTAAGGTGTGTAGGTATATATACCTACGAGGTGTAAAAATATTTTTTTGAGCGGGGGAGGGGGGGTCCACAATTTTCGGAAACCTTTTACATCAACTATTTACCCCACACTTTCTACAACTTTTTGGACTTGTGCAAGCCTCTTATATATTTGTTGGTGGAGAAATGTACAAACGGCCCACCGGGCTTTGACAATACCTTAGTATCTGTGTATATATATATGTAAGGTTTTTAAGAAATATTTTTTTCACCCGGGCAACGCTGGGTACTTCTGCTAGTTTATTATAAAATAATTACCCTACATATGTCATAAAAAAAACAAAGTAGAAGGTCACGACTAAACTTACATTTATTAGAAAAAAAATACAACTGTCATGTGTAAAATGTGTGGATCAGAGAGCTATCACATGCTCCCACTGAAGTCACCTCACCCGTACATGCATGGTAGTAATGCAGGTGGTCGGTACTGGATTAGTTCTCAACCGTTTTCACTGCATGGCACACACACTTTGAAGCTTCCTCGATCTTTGTGACACAACAAATTCCCACCCAGCGAGTGGGTGGGAATGCAATACATATCGAGAAAAAGAACATCAAGTGGCGCTGCCAACATCTGTGAAAATAATTTCCCAACTGCACGAGTGTATTCATGTATGTCTGTGTGTCTTTGTGTGACTCCATGTCTGTGTGTGTCCTTGTGTGTGTATCTTCGTGTCTGTGTACGCGTCATCATGTATGGAAATATGGCCAGGAGCTAAATGATAATGTGACAGTCTGCTCGCCTCGAGAAGGCATCGGGAGAGAGTGTCTGTACGTAGTTGATGGTACACCAGTAGTTCGATATTTGCGTCTCAAATGACGTGTTTATTCAATGTCCACATTGTTTACTATTTCTCCAGAATTCTTAGAGATCTGGATGAGATTCTAGGATAGTAACAGAGTGATCCCAGAAAGGGAATCGGACTCAAGTCGGCACCAATGTACATGTTAGAGGTCTTAGATGATGGTCAGGTTGCCATTGGCTATAAATCATAATCAACGATTTTTGGGTTTAGATCGCGTTATTTATAAATGTGTCGTAACCCTCCACCACCCGACACGGCCAATCAGTAAAAAAGTGTCACGTTGACAAAAGACAAATAGTTCACTGCTTTAGCCCACCGGTGTGTTGAAGCGTGAAACCACAACATTTACAATTTGAGTACGACGTTTCGCTGGTAATTGCATCCAGCATCATCGGGCAATTCGCCAGAATGGTGAGGCTCTGCTGTGTCTCCCGTTCTTATATAGAGCAGCAGCAGGGTGACGTCATCATTAACTCATTAACTCATCAGGTGCAAAGATTTGAGGGGGGGTTATTGTAATTATATACTTGATTAGTAATAAGGCTATTGTTACGATGCGAGTTGTAGATTAGTAATCATTTGGAATGTGTTCTATTGTGATTATGCTACATTAATCATCAGTTAGTGCTTGTTTCCCTTATAAGGAATTGTAATGCATCTTATTTAATAATACGCTTCCAGGCCGCACTAAGCCTGTAGCTGTCTGAGCGATTAACTTGACTAACACTGATTTAACCACTGACATGATTTCTGTCCTTTCTAAAGGCCTTAACTTTGCCGTTACCCCACGCACAATTCCAGTGGATGAGATAATTGCTGAGGTAGAATCAGCCGTAAGACTCCTTCCACATAATGAGGCAGAGATGACTAGACACGAGGTTGCCAAAATAATTGAGAATAGTAAAATACCGAAAGTAAATATTAGCTCGAACGAGGCAAAAGCCTTAAGAGAGCTTCGTCTAAATAAAGATATTCAAATCCTAGCAGCTGATAAGGGCCGCACTACTGTAGTGATGTCACGAGCCGATTATGATAATAAAATTAAAGATTTATTAGAGGAAAGTACCTACATTAAAATTAAACGAGATCCAACTAATACTCTGGAACGTAAGACTACTGCAATCATTGCAAATTCATTAATCCCAAAAAATGAGCAATTCCTAATTAAGCCAAGGGCTTCAAAACCACCTAGACTGTATGGGCTACCAAAGATCCATAAAATCGGCATCCCTTTACGACCCATAGTCAGTACAATTGGCTCTGCCACATATAAATTAGCAAAATATGTAACTAAACAAATACAGCCCTACATCGGTAGGACATCATCATTCATAAGAAATTCAGAACATCTTGTGAATATGATCAAAGATATTAAACTTAACCCTAATGATATTTTGGTGAATTTTGATGTGATTTCGCTATTCACTAAGGTTCCAGTGAGCGAGTCGCTTAAATTACTTGATACACTGGTAAAGAATACAGATTTACCAAAAGATATTCCGAAACTCGCTGACCATTGTTTAAATAACACTTACTTCTTATGGAGAGGTGAATTCTTTAAACAAAGGGAGGGAGCAGCAATGGGCTCTCCTTTATCTCCTGCTATAGCAAATTTGTACATGGAAAACTTTGAAACCAGAGCACTTGCCTCGAGCACATTAAAACCATCCTTTTGGTTTAGATATGTGGATGCCACTTTGGTTGTCTGGCCACATGGTAAAGATACACTTAACGATTTTCTAAATCATCTCAATGCACAAAACCCGGCCATTCAGTTCACCATGGAAATGGAGGTGAATAACACACTCCCGTTCCTGGATATTTTACTTGGGCATGGCCTAAATGGTAAAATAACACACAGCGTTTACAGAAAGCAAACGCACACTGATGCCTATCTGAATGCGAAATCGCATCATCACCCAGCTCAGAAATCCTCTCTTATCAAGACGCTCATACATCGGGCTAAAACAGTGTCAGATGATGAACGTCTAGTGAGAGAGATTAAACATGTTAAAGAAGCACTAAGACAGAATGGCTACAATAATGCTCAAATTAACAGAGCACTAAATGCCAAATCACGATCGCAAAGCAACACTGCTGAAAGCGATCAGATTATTAAAACAATAAAAATACCATTTATCTCAGGAGTAACTGACAAATTAGCCCGTGTTTTGCAAAAGCAAAACATTACAGTAAGATTTGGTACAGTACACAAAATTCAACAACTAGTAACGTGCACTAAAGACGAATTACCTAAATTATCAACAGAAGGTGTATATCGGATTAATTGTGTATGTGGCAGATGCTATATTGGACAGACAGGGTGTAACGTTAGTGTAAGACTAAAATAACACCAGAGAAATATTAAACTATCGCAAACACAACTGTCGGCAGTGGCAGAACATGCTTGCCAACAGGGACACTCAATTGATTTTGACAACGTTGAAGTGTTGTGTAAAACTAGTTACTACTGGCAAAGACTAATTAGAGAATCCATTGAGATTGAGAGAAACAGAAATAACTTTAATCGCTCAGACAGCTACAGGCTTAGTGCGGCCTGGAAGCGTATTATTAAATAAGATGCATTACAATTCCTTATAAGGGAAACAAGCACTAGCTGATGATTAATGTAGCATAATCACAATAGAACACATTCCAAATGATTACTAATCTACAACTCGCATCGTAACAATAGCCTTATAACTAATCAAGTATATAATTACAATAACCCCCCCCCCTCAAATCTTTGCACCTGATGAGTTAATGAGTTAATGATGACGTCACCCTGCTGCTGCTCTATATAAGAACGGGAGACACAGCAGAGCCTCACCATTCTGGCGAATTGCCCGATGATGCTGGATGCAATTACCAGCGAAACGTCGTACTCAAATTGTAAATGTTGTGGTTTCACGCTTCAACACACCGGTGGGCTAAAGCAGTGAACTATTTGTCTTTTGTCAACGTGACACTTTTTTACTGATTGGCCGTGTCGGGTGGTGGAGGGTTACGACACATTTATAAATAACGCGATCTAAACCCAAAAATCGTTGATTATGAACAATATTGGTCGCGAAAGCCTACGTGTTAAGCTATAAATCATGTAAACCCCCTTGCAGTTTCAACCTCTCTGTGGATATTTGTTGGCAGAACGTTCGCCATAGCAAGAAGCCAGGGGATTGATGTCGGTTGCAGTGTTCAGGTTGTTTAATTGTGCATCTCACAGTTGTGTACGAGCTCCCGGACCTGGCTGGAGCGCAGCCATTTTGTCGCTGAGTGGATCAGTGAGAGGGTGGCAGTTCGCAGCACATCAGCTGAGGCAGCCTAGTCCATTCTTGCAAGTTTATGCAGCATGGCGATTATTGATTTCGTCTTTAAACATATTTATTTAATGTGGGGCTTTATAACCCTTGACATCCTGGAGTTGGGTCACAGCTCACTAGGCTACCACAGTGACAGTTGTAACTTGTTGACCCGCCCCTATTGGACATCTGTTAAAAAGAGCGTCATGGCTCATCGGATTTCTCCTGGAGTCTAAATTAAGATTCGGATTCTGAAAATATTTAGATTCTAACGGATATATGCCTCCAATAAAGTAAGATCAGTTTTGAAGGTGTTTTTTTTTGTGCAGCAAGGGCTATGCCATCTACAGATATTAATTTGTGAGATGATGTGCACGGCAGGTCACTTATTATATATACCTTAAATAGTCTTAAATAATGAGCTGCACTGTTACACCTTCAATAAAGGTGCCATGAGTTGGGAGAGTTTTGTAACCCCAGGAATAGAGTGTTTCCCTCACATGAATGGGCATTCTCTGACTGCTTCAGCTTCCTGATCATTTGGCTGTCTTTCTGCTTATCTGTATTCTCTCTGTATTAGAGTGAGCAAATTCTGTGGGCGTTACAAGTTTAACTTATTATTATATGAGGGATACGAATGTCAAGATCTTAGATATATTGCCTACATTACAGTACTTGGTGATGCTGTGTTTGTAATGGTGGATGAACACGTTTCACAATGTTGTTTTAAAACACATTTGTCAAACTCAATACATTCATCAAAGGTCATTGAATGGTTTGCTGATGTAGTGGCGGTGCGCGCTGACAAGGTGGGGGCGTGTGTGTGCGCGCGCCGGGCGTGGCTACATCAAGAGTGGGTGTGTTGACGCACGCCGACAGTGATGGATCACGGGGCGGCGCTGGGTGCGTGGTTGTGCGTGCAGACACGATATGGGAAACAGGATCGTGGCCAGCGCGCTGAGTGATTGGTCAACTGGGGTGGGTGCTCTCAGCGACGTCCGCATGGATGACTATAAAGGGGGACGCGCGGGAGCACTTGGGGAGTTATTACCAGCTGAAGATCGAAGACGGAGTTGAAGAGATAGGGCCCTGAGACCCCTAGCCCCGCTGTCCTTGTCAGGGCCGGGACCCTGTGCGGCTCAGAGGCGAGGCTGTGGGACCCGTGACCTGGCGTCCATGTGGAGCCAGGCTGTGGGACCCAGGGTCGAGATTAATAACCCAGCCGAGTGGGTTCCGAGAAGCTACGGGGCGTAAGAGCCCGTGTGGGTGTAGCCAAGGGAACCTCGTGGGGGATGTGGCAGTTAGCCACCCGTGTAATATAAGTTGGTGTTAATAAAAGCTGTGCTACCCGTCAGAGTCGTCTCCCGCCAAGTTACTACTTTACACTTACTTGAGTAGCATTGCTCACGAAGCATTGCATAAACAGATGTGCCAAAACAACTGGGACATTCGATTGAATTTTACCACGTTTGAAATTTGTTATCTTAACAAAAGGATAAAGTTCTATGTTGTCAAGGATCGTGTGCTTCCTGTCTTACTCAATGGAGTTCGTGCTTCTTTTCTTACTCCATGATACATGCATGCTCGAAGAAGCATAGGAGATACTTCTGAACTCTTTACAGAATGTTGCGGTATCGATTGGATGACTGTATATTCATAGGCTATGGCAGGAAAATATGATGAGGCTTACTACTGACATGATATCATGAGACCAACTGCATTTTTGGGAATATGGCTCTCGTTCCCTTGGCTGACCCTGCTGAACCTCTATGATGGAAGAGGAGACCAAGGGGTCAACTATGAACATCTTGGTTGCATCAGATTGACCTTTCCTGTCAAAATATAGGGGAAAATGGGAGCTTGCTTACCAGGAGGAACTTAGAAATAATACAATTAATGTACAATAACTGAACAGGAAATCTATGATTAGATGAAGAGAGTGCCAATATACATATTTATAAGAGGAGTCAGACAAGGTGACACACTTTGGCCAAAGTTTTCACAGCAACGTAGAAATATGATTTTCCCAAAAAATGTTTTAAGAAACAAAGATGCAAATGATAATGGTGAAAAAATAAATAATCTCAGATTTGCTAATGATATCATAAAATATGGGAAAAATGGTGGCATTAACTATACTGAGTAGAAACTAGAGGTAGAATACCACATTTGTTTGTATTTTCTTGGGCATAATCAATGTGTGTCTTGAAAGAGAGTTTATATCCAGATAACGCCTAGATATTGAAAGTTGTCAACCTGCTTAATAAGTGCATAGGAGAATAACATAACGTTTCTCTTTTTAGCGTTGAGGACGAGTTTTTGGGCATTACTATGAAGTTGAAGATTATCAAAGTAATGTTGTAGATGAGAGATGGCAGAGGTGTATTGACCACGACTAATGATAATGGCTATTATTGCACGATTACAGAGTATTTTAAGTAATATGGAATATTCTTCTTAGGTTTTTTCGGTAAAGTCACGTAGAAAGTAAAATAAAATAAAAACAAAAATCACGACGTTTCGGAGGCAACACAAGTCTCCGTCATCAGGTGGGACCGTCACAGCCAGATTAGCTGTATCAAGTGAGGCAATGATTCAACATGTAATCCCTTAAAAGCGAGTTGAGGGGGGAGGGAGAGGGAGGGGGGAGCTCATCAGACTATGGTAGCCAATGAAAGGAACGTATCGGGAGGGAGGGGGGGCGAGGCCAAAAGGGTGGCCGATGGACGTGGAAGCGCTTGTGCGCAAGCGGCCAATTACTGCACACGCCAACACAATGGAGCGATTGTGCGCAAGCGGCCAGCCACTGCACCCGCCAACACAATGGGCAGAGAGGAGGAGGGGAGGTCTAATACACATGATAGACAAAAGAACGAAAATGATGATGGGTACAAACTTAGGGGGAGCTCATCAGACTATGGTAGCCAATGAATGGAACGTATCGGGAGGGAGGGGGGGGGCGGGGGGGGGGCGAGGCCAAAAGGGTGGGCGACGGACGTGGAAGCGCTTGTGCGCAAGCGGCCAATTACTGCACACGCCAACACAATGGAGAGAGAGGGGGGGGGGGTCTGATACACATGATAGACAAAAGAACGAAAATGCCCATGTTTATACCAATGCTGGCTGAACAATGAAGAGAGTACTGTTAAAATAACTGGGGATGTTAACACTCGGTAAAGTACAGTAAAATAGTGCCTGTCAGATAAGATGGTCCAAAAAATTTGTGATTAAGTCTTTTTTGCGTGGTTGATAACATCTTTCCAATGATTACTAAGTTTGTACCCATCATCACGGTTGAAATTATGTCTGTGTTTGTATATTTGTATGGCTTCGTGTACAAACCTTTGATGGTAGCCGGGAGGTTTGCAGAGAACCTTGCTCTCGGAAAAGACAATTTCATGAGAGCCCACCGAGTTGTAGCAATGATCGGCCACGGCAGAAGAATCAGTTCTGCCGTGTTTCAGATCTGACTTGTGCTCGCGGACACGATCAGAAACATGACGTTTCGTTTCTCCAATGTAGCAATCACCACAAATGCAACTCAATTTGTAGACTCCAGGATACTGTAAGTCAGGAACGACATCCTTCACAGATGGAATCAGATCTTTTTGGTCACGCCAGCTATGTATGGTAACGTGATGGTTTTGGTCGGAGTTTCATGTGGCTGTTTCTGTGTGGTGGGAGAGACAGCTTGGCGGATAGTACGGTCAGAGTATCCGTTCATCCTGAGGGCCCGATGTACATGTCTTAATTCACCAGTCAGGTGGTGTTTGTCAGAAATGCCATGTGCTCTGTGGTATAGCGTTTTGATGAGAGAGTTCTTTTGAGATGGGTGGTGGTGGGAATCCGGTTTCAAGTAGGAGTCTGTGTGGGTGGCTTTTCTGTAGACAGAATGTCCCAAGGAACCGTCAGGACTCCTCTCAAACAGAATATCCAAGAATGGTAGTTTACCGTCTTTCTCCACTTCCATGGTGAATCTGATGGATGGGTGTCTAGAATTGATGTGGTCCAAGAAGTGGTTCAATGCTGGGAGGCCATGTGGCCAGATGACGAAAGTGTCATCCACATATCTCTTCCACAGGGAAGGACGCAGGGTGGATGTCTGGATGGCGTCTGATTCAAACTTTTCCATGAATATGTTGGCTATAACTGGTGACAAAGGGGAGCCCATAGGGGTACCCTCATTCTGTTTGTAGAAGGTGCCATTCCAGGTAAAATAGGTGTTGGTGAGGCAATGCCTAACCAGCGCAGGTGCATCAGAATTCAATCCATGTTGGACTAAGTCCTCAATTATTGTTAGGGTGTCCGGTACTAGGACTTTGGTAAACAAAGATACTACATCAAAGCTGACGAGGATGTCATCAGGAGATAGTACCATGTCCTTAACCATAGAGACTAATTGGGTTGAGTTGAGTACTGCTGAAGAGGTCTTGCCTGTGAAAGGGAGCAGAGTATCTGATAGAAAACGGGCTAGTTTGTACGTAGGAGAGTTTATCGTCGACACAATGGGTCGTAGCGGGGTGCCTTCCTTATGGATTTTTGGAAGACCATAGAGTCTGGGAGGTCTTGCCGCCGATGGTTTTAGAGAGGGACGTTTGCTTGGTTCGATTAGGGAAGTCGAACTCGTGATGATACTGTTGGTTTTCGTCGTTAGGCTTTTAGTGGGATCGTTTTTAATTTTGGAGTAACTCCCATCATTAAGAAGGTCCAGGATTTTGTTGTTGTATGAGTCTTTATCCATGATGACCGTGGCATTGCCCTTGTCTGCCGAGAGGATGACTATATCATCTCTCTTTTTTAGGTCCGCGAGTTCAGAGCGTTCGTTTTTGCTGATGTTACTAGTGGGTTTCTTAGCATTCTTAAGAATAGTAGCTATTTCAGCTCTTGCTACATCCGCATGGATGTGTCCTATGCCTCTGAGGGCTACATCAATCTGGGAAATCATATCCTCTACTGGTATATATTTAGGGGTGACGGCGAAATTTAGTCCTTTGGCCAGTACCGTTTTTAGAGTGTCAGAAATTCGGATGTTACTCTGATTAATCACGGTCTTGTTAACATCCAGCTTTGCGATGTGTGGCTCTGGTTTCTTCTTAGATAGGAGGTTGAATTTAGAAATCAGGTTAGCTTTGCATTTGGCTGACAGTGAGTCAGCAGAAGCAGAAGTCATGTTATCAACGTGGTTCCAATCAGAAGGTGACATTTTTTGTGTTAACATTAAATGTGTTTGTAAGAGAGTCTTGTCTAAATTATCGAGTTCAGATCGGAGTAATCTTATTCTCTCCGAGATTAGTGATAGGCTGGCTTTAAATAAGATCTGTTTGGAGTTTGGTGAGGACTCCAAACAGATCTAGAATTAACATGGAATAGTTTGCTGGTGTATTTGTAGTGACATCACGGATGTCACTGTGTAATGCCAGCTCTAGAGAGGCACGGCGTTGCGATGTATTGCCATCGCGGGCACCACTTACATGTGGGTGCAGTACCGGCCCTAAAGGGGCTCTGTGAGCGCTGTCTGACAGTGCTGAGTGGCACCACGCTCTGCGTGCAGTGTCGACCCCTACAGGATAGGGTGTGAGAGTGCCAGCCATGGGAATGGGGTTACAATACGCCACGGCACTGTGATTGACCCCGAAGGACATGTGACCGGTAAAGTCTAAACTGGGGCCCCAGGTGGGGGCTAGGGGTAGTCACGTGTCAGAGTCGAGAACCTGCTAGAGGATTCTAGAAGGTGGTCGTGGCTAAGGGCAGAGCCAGCCCCGCCACAGAGGATATAAGCCGGGTCCCCCAGTTGGACTGGCTGCTATTGTTCATCCTGAAGAATCTACGTTTTATGTTCTACGTCCTACAAGAGTCACCAACACGTGGACCTGGACCCAGGCCGGGTCCGGTCTGTCGTAGCTAATTCCTGTGTAATTAGTGTAGATAGCCTTCATTCCACCACCATAGGTGGTGGAATAAATGTGTTGCCTCCAAGAAGTGCCTATGCGACTCAGTTGAAATCACTATATATTTATAGATATGTCGAGAAAGTGATTTGACATTTTTTGCTTTAAATGCGTTCAAAGCGGTAAACCGGAATTAATTCAATATATGTACTACACTTTGATGTCAGATTAACATAACACATCTGGATCTCATGTGCAAAATTTGTATTGTTCACAGGTGGCTGGAATAAATCCAAACAATACATATTCAAGAAGTCCAATGATACAAAATGTGTATATACAGGACCAAATCATCAACCCAGGTAATATATGCTGCACAATTGTCATGACGAGTGATATGGAAACAAGTTTACTATAAATTTTACTAAAACAAACTAAATTAAAAGGTAGTTATACTCTTTGGTTCTGTCGGTAAAGTCACGTAGGTAGAAAAAAAATCACGACGTTTCAAGCAATCGTCATCAGGTGAGACAGATACAGCAGGAAAAACTGCAGTTTTCATGCTGTATCTGTCTCACCTGATGACGATTGCTTGTGTTGTGATCCAAACGTCGTGATTTATTTTGACGAAAGAACCAAAGAGTATGGATTCCTGCTGTCATGAAAGCTTTAAATCAAGACTAAAATGTAGTTAATTAAAGAAACATTATTCTAGCGTAGAATAGAAAGCAATTCCAAATGCTATACACGTAAAGTAATCTATACTTACAAAAAATAGATTGGCAGTAAACATCAGTTGTCGAGCTGAATATTTGATAACCTGTTTAAACTATATATATGTAGTGTTTTATTTCATGCGGACAACTTCTTCTTTTTCTCCTGTGTCACTTTTATTTAACAGATCTCCTCGCGTTTGACACCCCATAACTCCGTCGTGTTTTTCCCGCTTGCGCTGCTTGCCTGCTCCGCTCGCTTTGCTCGCTCTGCTCCCCCTCTCTCTCTCTCAGACTCTCCACGGCTTGCTTCCTCTCTCTCACTCTCCTCCACTGCTAGCCTGTTCTCTCTCTCACTCTCCTAGTCTCTCCACTGCTAGCCTGTCTGTCACGCTCCACTCATTATGCTCTCTCTGCTGCTGGCCTACCACTACACACTGTGATAGCTTCCCACCGTACACTCTGCAAGCCTCTCCACTGCTAGCCTATTCCTATACACTCGGATAGCTTCTCCACTGCTAGCATCTCACTATATTTTCTGCTAGCGTCTCTACTGTTAACCTTCCACTATATACTCTGCTTGCTTCTCCGCTGCTAACTATACGCTCTGCTAGCTTCTCTATCTTTCCTCTTCTCTTCACTGCAACCAACTCCCCTATTTCTCTCAGGCTCCCGAATATAACCCCCTCCTCATTAACTCCTCATGAATTTAACAGGCGACCTACCGTCGCCCCACACCCATGGCTTCCGTCGTTATCGTCTCAATCTCCCGTCTGCCTGGCGTCTGTTCGGCGCCTGCATTTGCAGCAAGCCAATCACTGCTATGCAGCTTAATGAGCCGTCTCCTTTCCATTGCTCCCTCTCACCGCACATGCTCGCCCCGATGTGATCTCACTGTCTGTAACTCGCACATGCTTGCACACCGCTTGTAAACCCCCCGCGCACATTATCCCCCCCCCCCTGCCGTGATGAAAAAGCTAGCCGTCCCGGCTAAAAAACAACCAACACAACGCGCGATTAGTGGCACGGGTTAAACAACAACAACCTTTTGACAACGTAATACAATCGGTGGCCCGGGTAACAATGATGTGCCACAATAACAGGTGTATGTGTAGTGGAATGCTCCCACAGTGCCCTCAACGGAAGGCCGTTCCTCGGGAGTGGATTCCAGCTGCCGGTCCGTCACCCCTGAATGAGTCAACTTGGGGCAAGGGAGGGGAACGCTCAATAATTGACAAGGAGCCGCGTCTCGTCCTCGTTGCGACTTTTCCCTTGTGAGGGTGGCCATTCACTGGTGCGGTGGCACCCCACTTCCGTGTGTCCCGGGGTGCATTCCGAGGTTGCGGCTGGCCAACCGGCTCCTGTTCCAAGAGCCTGCCAGCCAGCTCATCCCGTGCTAATAGTGGTGGTCCTGAAGGCACACAGGGGGCAGACCGCTGAGGCGCATCCACATGCGACCGTACCACAGGTTCGTTAGACAAATCGCTTCGGGATGGGGGATGACGTATCATACGGAGGAACACATTTCTTAAGGCGCGATGGGTGAACATGCCATTGGCGCCGGCCAAAGCGAATACATATGTAATAAAGGACTCTCTCTCAGATATCGATATCCGTTGTCCTTTATTGGGTTCATAGAATCTCGATACCACGGCGTCTCGCTCAGGCCCGCGTCCCGCTCGACGACCTCTCCACAGCCTCGGCTGCTCAGATATGCAGTCTCCCTGCTGCTCCAATATGCAGTCTCCCTACTGCTCCGTTAGGCAATCCTTGCAGCCACACCGCTGCTCCGCTATCTAGCGTCACTGCTGCCCCGTACACATCTAGCCTCTCACAGCCCCGTTAGCTCTCTCCGTCTGACACCGATGGCTGACGGTGTCGACGTCTCCCACCGCGTGGCGACCGCGCCACTCTCTCCGTCTTGCCCAGCATGGCCTCCTCGTGTTTCACTACGTCTCAACTCCCCCTTCCCCTTCCGGTTCTCTCCCTAAATCCTCTCACCCACGTGACCCTAACTCCACCCACTCCCCACGTGACCCAGACTCCGCCCCCCCTCAATCCTTGCTCGCATTACACGACCCCCCCCCCCCCCCCCGTAATGAAAACCCAGCCGTCCTCGGCTGCAATAATTACAATAAAATAATGCGAGCAATATTGGAACCATCTCGTATCACTGGACAATGGAGAATATAAGAACGATAACAAGAACAACAAGAACAATAACAATCAACGAAAGGAAAGGGATTTGGAACGCGTGCGGGTCGCCGGCCCATCCCGAACGGGCGGCGGTCCCCCCACAGACCGAGAATGTGATGGGGTCTTAAGATCGACGGGAGTAGAACCGCCCGCCGCTGTCGGAGCCCGTCAACGCCAAGGTCCCGTTCCCCAGGGAGACCCAAGTCCGGGGTCTCTGGCAACCGTGTCTGTGGTGGGGTTAGAGGGGCAGCGGGGTCAAGTGGCCCCGTCGCCATGGTAGGCCCACCCAGAGCAGGATTCGCCACATCCACCTGCGTCACGGCTGGTTCATCTGTAGAAGGCACGACAGGCGCGCTTGCAGAGTCAACAGGCAAGGGCAGAGGTGCGTCGGGCGCAACAGACACCGGCAAGGCAACATCAGGGGATGACGCATCCGTCCACGGGGCCACGTAGGGCTTCAATCAAGACGTATGAACGTACCAGCGCCGCGATCCGAACCGAACCCGTGCAGATTGCGGGTTAGGGACTTCAATAAGCTTAACCGGCCCCTGCCATGGTTTGTGAAGCTTAGGGGAGGTCCCCGGCCGCACTTGCGGGCAGTGCAGCCATGCCATGTCCCCTACTCGCCAGGGGCATGTACCGGTTGAGCGCCGGGCGCTATGCTCGTTTCGCGCCTGCGTCTTGGCAGTAGCCAATCGGGCCCCCTCCCGTGCTTCGGCGACGCGTCGAACAGTGTCCTGAATATATGCGGGGAGAGGTTTAACAGGACCCTTCGCCCCCGTACCCAGCTGTACTTCCACCGGCGGCACATTCTCGCGGCCGTACATTAGAAAAAATGGAGAATACCCAGTGGACGCATGAGGCGTCATCCGATACGCGGAGAGTACTCCAGGTATATGCAAGTCCCAATCAGCTTGTTTTTCGTGTGACATAGCATGGCTGACAGCGTCCGATTAAGGCGTTCCACCATGCCATCCGTCTGCGGGTGGTAGGGAGACATACGGACCTTCTTGGTTCCCAGCGCAGCGCACACCTCCGCCTCTCCGGCGCCCCCTTGTCCATCACATATCCAAATAAGAAGGCGTCCGTGATAGATGCCGCCGACTGGTCGGGTAAAGGCCAAGCCATCGGCCAGCGGGAAAGATATTCCACCCCGACCAGCAAATATTTATTACCCCTAGCGGATGGCGGGAAAGGTCCCAAAATATCCAGCGCCACCAACTCGTTGATTCAAGACACTTGTATAGACTGCACCGGCGGCACGTAAGGGTTTTTAGGCGGCTTCCACCGGGCACACTCGGGACACGCCCAAATGTGTCCGACGACATCCGTCGTCATGCCGTGCCAGAAGTAGTCTCGCTGCAATGTTAACAAAGTCTTCTGCACCCCAAGATGTAATACAGTGTAGCCGTGCAGAGTCCGAATCAATTCGTACCGTAGCGATAACGGTACTACCAGACGCCAGCGGTCATGCAATCCCTCTCTCCACATGAGCAAACCATCCCGGAGAGCGGCCCCCGGCGTCCCACCGGACAGCAATCTCCTCGCTCCTTTCACAGCCTGACTCCGTAAAGCCCCCAACGAGTCGTCAAGCAATTGTTCGCGAATCCATACCGAGCGAGGCAGGTTCAGAACCCCATCGGACGGTCTTGGGCACACCGGAGCCCCAGGCACCTCGACAGCTGACACGACAGGCCGAGGGGGTAGCTGAACCGGCGTACACCTATTCGTACCCAACGCGCAAGCGCAAGGGGACCCCTGCGGTAATCTGGAGAGTGCATCCTCATTCGCGTGACGCGACCCCTTCCGATATTGTATGTCAAAGGAAAATTCCTGCAGGGTCTCCAACCATCGTGCCAGTTGGCCAGATGGTTGGTCAACCCTCAGGGCATATTGCAGAGCCGCATGGTCCGTGCGCACAATAAATGACTGGCCGTAAAGATACGGCCGATATTGGCGGAGAAAATAAACAATAGCCAATAATTCGCGGCGAGTAACGCAGTAGCGAGTTTCTGCCGGGGACAGTACACGGCTACCGTAGGCTACCACGCATTCTACGCCGCCCTTGGACTGTGACAGAACGGCCCCAATCCCAGTGTCACTAGCGTCCGTATCCAGAATAAAAGGTTGATCAAAATCCGGAGAGTCCAATGTCGGCGCCGTCGCCAACCGATCGCGTAGGCCCTGAAACGCGGCTAACTCCGGCGGACCCCAACTGAACCTCCGACCCTTACCCGTAAGGAGGTGCAAGGGCCTAGCAATCATAGCAAAGTTCGGGACGAACCTGTATGAGGCGAACCCCAGGAAGCGATGTACGTCCCCAACTGAGGCCGGGGTTGGCCAGTTGTGGACGCACGCCATCTTCTCCGGGTCCGAGGCCACCCCGTCCGCACTGACTATGTGTCCCAAATAACGCACGGATCGTTGCAGTAGGTGACACTTTTTCGGTTTGAATTTTAAATTTGCGGAGCGCATCCTAGCAAAAACCATCTCCAATCTCTGCAAATGTTCGTCAAATGTGCGGCTAAAGACGATAACATCGTCTAAATAAATCAAACATGTCTTCCACTGCAGACCCGTTAACACCAGCTCCATCAACCGCTGAAAAGTGGCGGGAGCCGCATTCAAGCCCATCAGAAGGCAATTAAACTGAAACAGTCCCTGCGGCGTACGAAAAGCCGTCTTTTCCCTCGAGGACTCGTCAAGGGGAAGCTGCCAGAATCCCGAAGAGAGATCCAATGTTGAAAAAAACTTCGCCCCAGACAAGACATCAAGGGAATCATCCATACACGGAAGTGGGTACGCGTCTGCGACGGACACCTTATTCAATTTCCGAAAATCGACGCAAAATCGCAGTTTCCCATCCTTCTTCTTCACAAGGACTACCGGCGCGCCCCATGGACTGTTAGACGGGGATATAATGTCAGCGGCTAGCATGTCCTCCACTGCACCGCAAACCTGATCCAGCTCCGTCGGGCTCAACCGATGCGAGTTCAACCGAATCGGAGCGGCATCCCCCATATAAATGTGGTGGGAAAGCAGGGAGGTGCGTCCGAAGTCAAAATCATCCGAGCTGAACACTTCGGAATAACTTAGCAACAGCGCGCGAAGCGCGGACCGTTGCTCTCTGGTCAGGGATGAATTCTCCCCCCATAACTCGGCAACCCAACGGTCATCCTGCCCCATTGGCCACGAAACCCCCCCTACCATATCCCGGCGGACCCGGTTGTCATGGGTCGTAAACGCGGTCGTGGCGTGAGCCACAACCGTTCCGACCGGGACACTGACATTCTCTGCACTCCCATTTAGCACCTGTAAGAATGGGGGCTGGCCCGGCCGGACAATTGTTTGTGCCTCAACCAGCGCCGAGCCGCCCGTTATAGCCGTGGACGGCGATAACAGAACCCCCGCCGCTCCCTCAACGCCAGGTACTGGCTTCCGATATCTCAACGGGATAAGCATCTGCGAACCAGGTGGAATGTCAACAGATACCTCGGACAGTGCCTGCACCTGGCAAACAGGGGCAGGCCGGCCCCATGGCGACGGTAGGAATGAAATTTTCTGCCCCCCTGGTAATTCAATGCAGTTTTGATCAATCCTTATTTAAATCGGCATTTTTGCCAGGAAATCAGTCCCCAGCAAACAGGGTACCGCGAGGGACCTAGAGATCAACACGGTCCCTGAAGCCGATACCACCCCAATGGATATGTTGGCGTCCACCTGGCCCACAATGCCCATACTTCCCCCGTTCGCCGCTATGCATGAATCATAAACCGCTCGCACTCTCCCTGGCGGAATGCCCAAAAGATGGAAAATGACATCCAAAATAATGGTCACGGATGCACCGGAGTCCACCAAAATACGCACCTCGACCCCCTGAATAGAACCCGGTACCGTGGACGACCCCGTAGCGGCCGCAACTACCCCCCGTGCCAATCGGCGCCATTGCGTCAGCGAGCGACACGGGTCAATCGGAGGCACCTTGTTGTTAACGACACACGGACCGCGCGGCGATGGTGATGCATGAGGTGACAGGCCTTGTCGGGTGTCTGGTGCGCACCGACTTGCCTGTCCTGGTGGGTCTTTTCGCGCGACGTCCGTGGTCGAGGCCTCCTGCTGGGGCGGCCCCCGGGATGCGAGCACAACGTCCCTGGCGAAGTGGCCCTTACGGCCGCAGCGGAAACACTCCACGTCCTTCCGACGCGCGGCACCCCCCCTGTCCCAACGCTCCCGCGCCAGCGGCCCGGACCTCGGCCCCGTCCCCCCCCGAGCAGGCCACTGGGTGGAGGCGGCCGTCAACTCCTGCGGACCCTTGTCGTCAGGAACGTAGATAACCTTCGTAGGATCCCACCCCGTAGCACCGCCTTCAACGATAGGCCCCCCGTCCAAGCTGACACCTGCTTCCAGCGTCGGAGATTAAATTGAGCGTCCAAGCACTTAGCCACAGCACGGGACATCAATTTATCATGGCTGCAAACCGGCATGGGGATCCCCAGGTCTCTAGATAATTCGAGCATCTTGCCCAACACGAGGGGCTCTAACAAATCGGGCTCTGTCTCGGGGTATGCCGTCATCGCCAGTTCCAGAACTGCGCCTCTGTAGGCCACCGGCGATTCATCAGGCGCCCGTTGATGCTGAACAAATCTCCGATGGGCGTCGTCCGGAGGCTCGTACGCATCCGCCATCTCCTCGAAGACACCCTGCAGCGTCTTCTTCTTGTCAGCCTTGATGGAGCGGAAGAACCGGACGGACTCGTCGTCGAGAAGTGTTGGTAAGACTTCCAGGGCCTCCGCGTCCGTCCATTTGGCGGAGCGTACGGCCGCTTGAAAACGGCAGGCGAATGCGCTCCAATCGCCGCCGATTGAGAATTCTTTGACCGTTGTTAAATGACAGCTGCGGGTTCTTGCTCCTCCGTCCTCCTCCGATGGTGACACGTGCGGCAGCGACAAAATGGCGTCGCTCCGCAACGTGTGCAAGATGGCGGCTTCCCGCGGCGGAGGGCGCAAGATGGCGGCTTCTCGCCGTTCCTCCTCGGCCACGCCCAAGATGGCGTCTTCGTGCCGCGTGGTCGAGAGGGCTGATGGCGACGGCAAGGCCCCGGCCCGTTGTTCCCCGCCGGGCCTCCCCGAAGTCGTCGCCGGCGTCACAAGGACGCACAATTGCGCCAACACCGTCTTCAGCGCCTCCAGTTGTGCCACCACCTGTTGCCATCCGTCCTCAGCGTCCAGTCGCGCGGATGGGCCCACCGAAGCGGCCACGTCCTGCACGGCCGGAACCCCGCTCGTCCCCGCTCTGCTTTCCTCCTCAATCGTGGGTAGCGCCACCGCTGGAGGGAGGTCGTCGTCGGAAGATGTTGCCGAAGATGGTGCAGGGACGGTCTTCCTCCTGAGCTGTTTTGACATGCCGTTTCACTTCTGACACCAATGTAATAAAGGACTCTCTCTCAGATGTCGATCTCCGTTGTCCTTTATTGGGTTCGTAGAATATCGATACCACGGCATCTCGCTCAGGCCCGCGTCCCGCTCGACGACCTCTCCACAGCCTCGGCTGCTCCGATATGCAGTCTCCCTGCTGCTCCAATATGCAGTCTCCCTGCTGCTCCGTTAGGCAATCCTTGCAGATACACCGCTGCTCCGCTATCTAGCGTCACTGCTGCCCCGTACACAGCTAGCCTCTCACAGCCCCGTTAGCTCTCTCCGTCTGACACCGATGGCTGACGGTGTCGACGTCTCCCACCGCGTGGCGACCGCGCCACTCTCTCCGTCTTGCCCAGCGTGGCCTCCTCGTGTTTCACTCCGTCTCAACTCCCCCTTCCCCTTCTGGTTCTCACCCTAAATCCTCTCACCCACGTGACCTTAACTCCACCCACTCCCCACGTGACCCAGAATTCGACCCCCTCAATCCTTGCTCGCATTACACATACACTCTGGTCCCAACGAGTTTCCACAATCTCGACGGGACCCTGCCAGGGCCGATGGAGCTTTGGTGATGTGCCCACTGGCACCATAGGGCAGTGCAGCCAGGCCTTGTCCCCCACATGCCAGGGCTCCCGCGGAGACTGTGTGCCATGCAGGCGTTCATTGGCTGCCTGTCGTCGTGTCGTGTTACCCAGTGAGGCCTCTCTTGCCTCATTCAGTCGGTCTAACGTCACCTGCATGGGGACAGGTACGGCCGACGTCATGCATATGCATCTTAATGAGCCGTCTCCTTTCCCTCTCACTGCACCTGGTCGCCTCGATGTGACCTCACTGTCTGCAACTCGCACATGCTTGCACAACACTTTCAATCCCCCTGCGTGCGTTATTCCACTACATACACACACGTCTCTTTCACAACTTTCACACACGAATAAAAAACTATATTGGACTATACAGGCAATTTTTTCACATTTTGTAGTTACAACTGTACTTCAAATTAGCTGGCATGTTATATTTCATAACTTTTTAAAATTAATAACCTCTAAATATATATATATATACTTTCAACCCCTTTGACAAGTTTCATTGGTATATTTATATCTAATTACGCAGCTGTACTGTAGTACCCGACGTAACTACACTCTCTCTAAAAAATAAGAATAGGTTTTACCCTTTCTTGCAATAAAACAGGTGTTAAGATGTTCAAACACCAATGGAAACCTTTTGCAAGGAATCATGTCTGCATTAACCATGCGTACTTGTGGTGGACATGCAAACAAAACATACACCAGAGACAGTCTTTTTTAGGGCTCCAATCTCAACCAGTGTTAGACCAGAGAACGACAAAAGGCGAACAGCACAAAGAGAATGCACTATCAGGGCATTTATAGCTCAGGGTGAGCAGATGCAACATGGGACCTTTCTTGGTAGTATCAAAGTATAAGAATAGGTTTACCCTTTCTGGCAATAAATAGGAGGTGTTAAGATGCTCAAACAACAAACAGAAACCTTTTGCAAGGAATCATGTCTGCATTAACCGCACATATTTGTGCTGCAATGTCCACCACAAGCATGTGTGGTTAATGCAGACATGATTCCTTGTGAATGGTTTCCATTTGGTGTTTAGACATCCTAACACCTGTTTTATTGCCAGAAAATGTAAAAACTATTCTATTTTTTCATACTTTGAGACTGGCAAAACAGGTTCCATTTTACACTGTTTCTGTTGCGCTATGCTATACTGGTTTGCTATGCTCTGTCTCCATCTCTATCTTGTGTGCACTACTCATAGTTCTGTCTTTAACCCACTGCTGCTCTTCTTCTCTGCAGGAAAGTTCGTATTGACACAAAACATGTTATTAACCATATCCAACCTCACGTTAATCATTTTCACATGATAAACCAGTCTTTGTAACATTTTGCCTTACATATTCTTGGTTCTTTCGGTAAAGTCACGTAGAAGGAAAATAATAAAATAATAAATATAAAACATAATAAGATAAAATTCTCACGACTTTTTGGCCACAACGCAAGCAGCCGTCTTCAGGTGAAGAACAGAGCTGTCGAAAAGACAGCGTCCTAATGAACACTGCTAAGCTTAGCAGCATATTTTTAAGCTGGGTGGGAGGAAGAGAGCGCCTTGACAAAGGAATTTACATATCAACAGAGGAATTTAGCATATTCATGACAAATGCAGATATGGGGTTAGTCACTCCTTGTGGAATGTGTAGGTGGTGAGGGGTCTCAAAGTCATATTATGCTAGTGTATTATGTAGAATTAGCAGTTATAAAGGGAGGGAAAATTTAAAAATAAAGAACTGCAACAGCCCAAACCACCACGTATCAAGCTAGTGCATTATTTGAAAAACTAAAAAGGAGTTTCTAAAGAACTGCAAATACGCTACTATCATACAATAAACCGATGTGAAAAAACAAAATATATACTACAGCAATATAGTCAATGTACTCAATATACTCTCCAATAAGCTGAGCTATTAACATTAAGTAACTGGGTATACACTACACTTTATAATGACTACCATATAGTAAACTGATAAAAAAGCGAAAATATGAATTACATCAATATAATCAATGAACTCAATATACTCTCCAATAAGCTGAGCTACTAACAATAAGTCATTATACATTACACTTCTATGTCCAAAAATGTGGCGGTTTTTTCCTTAACGTTAGCACCACGGAAAGCGGCGATTGTTGTTCAGACGGACGAGCCCATTTATGCTCGGAACGGAGGAGGGGGGAGAGAGAAACAACCACTGTGCGCTCCTCTGTCCTGTGTTGCGCTACAACCATGCTATAAACTAGACTACTATACATTACAATATTATACCTTCCCATCTAAACTACACCGTATAATATCGTATACACAGCCCAATATAAGCTCTAACATTATGCATTATATTTATATTCCTCCAACTAAACTTTTTTCTACATCACACGACCATTCACCATACTATACAATGCCATAGACAAGCCCCAACATTGCATCATACACTGCATTGCTATTGTAGTACCGTCGAACACAGGTCGACACCCGGGGTTGAGGCACACTGATGTTTATTATAACTTCACACTCGGCACAGGGCAACGTATACTGGAGGGGGTAGCGGCCCCCTCACCCGGATAACTGGGGACACACCGCTGGCTATCCCTAACCTACCCCCGAGTCCTCCACTAACGGGCTAGGGGAGGCTATCTGGCCCGACACTGGTGAGTCGGGCTACGGTACCTGGAGTCCCAGAGTGCTGACTCTGGTTCACAGGACCACGCCACTGGCTCTGACCTGCGCGGCCCTTACAAGGGCGGCGTTCCAGGGGAGACCAGGGCTCTCACTAGGCAGGTCTTCAGTCTTCAAGAGTCACCACCACATTCTGCCTCGAGCCCTCCGGCTCATCCCCTTATATCTCGAACCCCTCCCCCCCGCTGGGGTACCATCTGCGGACGTCGGTGCGAGCACCCTCCCGTGTGCTCACTAAGCCCCGCCCACTGTGCTAGTTTCTCATAGGATCCCATACATATCACCCCTACACATCTCTCCTCCGTAAGACCCCTACATCACCCCCCCCTGTACAGCTCGCAGCCGTCCCGGCTGCAACATTAACAATAAAAGTTAAACCCCTCTCCATCCCCCAGCGTGTGCCTCATTCTTTTTTCAACAATAACGCAACGAGAAGAACAACAGGAAGGAAAAATAACCCGACGAACCCGACAAACCCCGCCCGAATAAATACGAAATCCGTAATACGAGCGTATATACACGTGTTTCTTAACCTGGAATCCCCCCCCAGCACACACAACACCCAGAACACACACACACAGCACGCCCAACAATCGTACAATGCAACGTGCCGGGAACACAGCACGGACGCCCCACACCGTGAGCACAACATGTGAATGAACATCGGAAAAGAGAAACCAAAAGAAATACCCCCATCAAAATTTTTTTTTTTTTTCTAATTTCCTCACAAGAGTTTTCGCATTTTTGCGCGCGTCCTCGCCGCAGGCCCGTCACACGGGACAGGCCCGACCGGCAGGTCGTCGGCCGGCAGGTGTTCATCACCGAGTGAGTCTGTTGCTGACGTTGCAAGACCCTCAGCATTCCCTGTGGGGGTCGTCGGGCGTGAGCCCGTCACTCCCGGTGCACCTGTGGGTGGTACAGCCGGCAGCACGTTAGGCGAGAGAACCGGAGAAGACCTCCCTGAGTCGGACGCCCCCCCACATGTTTGGCCACGCGCGTGTGTAGTGGGACCTCGCACCGCAACGAAGGGTTTTAGCCTGGAGGGGTGTACAAACCACCGGCGCCTCCCCCATTGAATGCGCACGCACTGAGGTCTCAGGACCTCAACCACCTCGACGGGACCCCGCCATGGTCGCAGCAGTTTAGAGGAGGACGCGAGCGGTACCTGGGGACAGTGCAACCATGCCCTGTCCCCCGGCTTCCACTGTAGCACATGCGCGCGAGCCATTCTGAGGCGCTCATTAGCCCTCTGCCGCCTGTCAGAATTTTGCATGGCAGCATCCCGCGCTTCCGTTAATCTTTCCAGGTTGAATTTAACATGTTCGGCCAATTGAGTTTTCCCCTGAGGCGCTGGGATCTGCAGCTGGGCCTGAACAGGTGGCTCTGGTTCGCGGCCATACATAAGGAAAAAGGGGGAAAATCCCGTCGCAGCATGGGGGGCCAACCGGTATGCTGACAGGACCCCCTGGATTTTCAAATCCCAATCTGTCTGTGAGTCAGAAACGTGCTGCGACAACATCGACGTGATGGTACGATGCAACCGCTCGACCATCCCGTCGGTTTGTGGGTGATATGGAGAGGTGTGAATCTTTTTAGTGCCAAGGATCTCACAGACCTGTTTGAGCAATTTGCTTGAAAATTTTTTACCCTGGTCGGTCAGCAGCCGCTCGGGAGCACCTTTGTCAAGGACATAGCCCTGGACAAAGGCCTCCACGATGGCTGCCGCCGACTGGTTGGCCAGGGGCCAGGCCATAGGCCAGCGCGTGAAATATTCAACACCGGTTAGCAAATACCTATTTCCCCTGGGGGTGGCGGGGAACGGTCCTAGAATGTCCAGCGCGACGAGTTCGTTTACCCGGGAAACCCTGATAGATTGCAGGGGCGGGTTCGACTCCTTCGCTGGTGGTTTGCGCTGCGCACACTTAGGGCACGATCCTAATAGATCCCCGACATCCCTCGTCATGCCCGGCCAAAAGAAATCAAGTTGGAGCAAGGCCAGGGTCTTTTGGGTACCCAGGTGGAGGAGGCGCTCGTGAGCGGCCCACACCACCCTACCCCGTAACCCCGAAGGGACCACTAGCCGGTGTCTACGGGATTTCCCGTCCCAATGCATTAACAACCCACCGAGCATTTCCCATGCGTCGGCATCACCCCTCCCCCGCCCCCGGTCCCTGACGCGGCGGCGCAACGCAAGGAGGGAAGTATCTTCCATTTGCAACCGACCCCATTCCGTAGCAGGCAACCCCAACAGGGAATCAGAACCCTGTTGTGCGATGGAATTTGTCATTGGTGCTACGTCGTCAGTAGCCGCCAAGACCGGGACAGGCAATTCAGCAGGATGCCTGCACCGACCCGACCCCAGGAGGCATGCGCATTCGGGGGTGGTCGGCATGCGTGACAGGGCGTCCGCGTTGGTGTGGCGAACGCCCTCACGGTACGTGGTCTGAAAATCAAAATCTTGGAGAACCTCCAGCCATCGAGACAATTGACCCGATGGTTGTTGGACTCGCAGGGCGTACTGTAGCGCCGCATGGTCTGTACGGACGGTGAAACACTGTCCGTACAGATATGGCCGGTACTGCTGGATGAAGTAGACAATTGCCAGCAGTTCCCGACGCGTCACACAATATCGTTGCTCCGCTGGAGACAACACTCGGCTTCCGTACGCGACCACCCGTTCCACGCCATCAACCACCTGGGATAGCACGCCCCCAATACCTGTGTTGCTCGCGTCGGTATCGAGCACAAAGGGCTTCGAAAAATTGGGATAAACCAGGGGAGGGGCATTAACCAGAGCGTCCCGAAGTGAGCGGAACGCAGCCTCCTCCTCCTGTCCCCAATGGAAGCGGACCCCCTTTGACGTCAAAGCGTGCAGGGGCTTAGCAATGGTGGCAAAGTCCGCGACAAAGCGTCGGTAGTATGACGCAAAACCAACAAAGCTCCTGACCTCTCCCACCGAGGTGGGAGTCGGCCAGGAGCTGACACACTGCGTTTTGGCGGGATCGGTAGCAATACCCGAGCGCCCTACGATGTGCCCCAAATAACGTACCGATTCGCGCAACAAATGACACTTTTGTGGTTTAAATTTCAAATTAGCAGCCCGCATTTTGAGGAAAACGGCCCGTAACCTCTGGAGATGCTCATCAAATGTTCTGCTAAAGACGATAACGTCGTCCAAATAGATTAAACACGAATCCCACTGCAATCCAGCCAAAACCAATTCCATCAATCGCTGGAAAGTCGCCGGCGCCGAGTGTAATCCCATCGGCAACCGGTTAAATTGGAAGAGACCATGTGGCGTACGGAATGCGGTTTTAGGCTTAGATTCATCGTCCAGAGGAAGCTGCCAGAATCCCGAAAGCAAATCCAATGTGGAGAAGAATCGCGCCCCCGCCAAGGCGTCGAGCGATTCATCAATACGGGGAAGCGGGTATGCGTCAGCAAGGGAAATTTTGTTGAGGCGGCGAAAGTCGACGCAAAACCGCAACGATCCATCCTGTTTCTTTACCAGAACGATCGGTGCTCCCCACGGGCTGGTAGAGGGAGAAATGATATTGGCGGCTAACATGTCATCAACAGCCGATTTGACATGGTCCTTCTCGGCGGGACTCAGCCAGAAGGGATTTTGGCGTATGGGCGCGCTGTCACCAGTATCAATATGGTGACGCAGCAAATGGGTGCAGCCCAGATCGAATTTGTTTTGACTAAACACATCGGCAAATTCGCGCAATAGTGTCCTAAGTTTTTGACGCTCTACATCCGACAGGTCCGTCGATCCCGCACAAAGCGCCTCAAGCCACCCTTCATCGGTGTCCGAATGTGGAGTCGGCAGAGTGGCAGCGTGTACGTGATTTGCAACAGACTCCTCACAGGGCACCGGCGTTGCGTGAGCAAGCACGGTCCCTTGGGGAATGACCACGGCCTGCGACCCCACATTGAGGACCGCGATGAAGGGGTCCCCGTCCCCCCTTACAATGGTCTGAGCGGGCACCAAATGCGGCCCGCTAACCCCAGCCCTAGATGGCCCCAGCAGGACACCCTGGTCCCCAACACCCTTAGCGAAGGGCCTACGAAGCTTAAGGGGCACCAACATTTGTGCCCCCGGCGGCACGCGAACCGTTTGAACTACCAACGCGGGTACCGCCGCGAACGCCGAGCGATCCGTAGTAGGGGAAGGCAAAAACGCCATCCGTCGTCCCGACGGGAGTTCAATGCAACCCTGATTAATCATAATCCGAATCGGCATTTTGCCCAAGAAATCCGTCCCCAGCAGGCACGGAACCGCCAGCGAGGAGGAAACAAAAATAGGGCCGGACAATTTAATATCACCGATCGAAATTTGCGCGCGAATCTGACCCATGATACCCAGTGAGCCCCCGTTAGCAGCGTAGAATGGGACATCAACCGGTAGCAAGGGACGACTTTGGACAGGGAGAATGTTGTATATTAGTTCCGAAATGATGGTCGCCGACGCACCTGTATCGACGAGGATACGCACTTCGACCCCGTCAATATACCCTACTACGGCCGACGACCCCGACGGCGCAGCCAGAACGCGATGGGCCAACACGGACCACTGTGCGGGTTCGAATTGGGTCCCCATAGTGGTTCGTGTTGGCCCCGCGGTATGCAATGTTGGCCCCCCGTTCGTTGCGGTGTGTACATGTGTAACGGGTGTGTGCTTCGGCCAAACATGTGGGGTGCCGCGACTTGCCGGGTCATGTCGGTGGAGCTTGGGAGGAGGAGGAGGAGGAGGCCCGTCGTCCCGGCGAGGCGTCGTCCCCCGCTGTCGAGGGGAGCGGCACCCCAAGGCGACGTGGCCCGGACGCCGCAGTTATAGCAGCGCGGGAGCGTAGGCGGTGAAGCTAGGCGGTCGGAGCGGACCGACCCATCCCGGTCCGCCCGTGCTCCCATCCGCTGCTGCTGTTGGAAGTCGGCGGCGTAGACCTCCTCCGTCGGTGGGGTGATGGCAGCCACCGTACGCCCGGCCGCTGCCCTGCTGGCCTTCCTTCGCTGCGACAGGAGGTTAGCGTGGAGGAGCCGCGCCGCTTGGAGGGAATCCATCTCTGCGTCCTCCTGCGCAACGATAGCGACATCCAGGTCGTCCACCAGCAGAAGGATCTTCTCGGAGACCATGGCATCCACGCCTTGGTCATCCATGCGAGGGAAGGCCGTCTTGGCCAGCGCCAGAAGGCTCATACGGTAGGCGAGGGGCGACTCCTTCGCACCCCGCTGGCGATCGTAGAATCGCTGCCTACACTCCGCCGAAGGCCCGTAGACCCCAGCCAGGAATTGCAGCGCCGTCTGAAGAGTAGAGAGCTTGTCCCTCGATGCGGACGTAAGAGCGGCGAGGGCGTCGCCGTCAAGGAGCGCTGGTAGCGCGCAGAGGGCTTCGTCATCTGACCACCCCGCCATTTCTTGATGCGCGAGGAAGCGCCGCTGAAATCCCCCCCAGTCGCCCTCCTCAGCCACGAACTCCTTCAGCGGGGGCAGCCTTTGGTGTAGCGCAGCGGCCGCCGTGGAGGCCCGCACTTTGCTGTCCCTGCAACTCGGCTGAGCGTCAGCACGAACGGCAGATGTAATCGCCTGTCGCGCAGATAGTGACGCTCCGTCCGAAGGTGGTGACGTGGCAGCCCCAGTAGAGCCGACGTGGGACCCCAGGTTGAGGTTGGCCACGCCCTCGGCAGCTGCTGCGGCGATGGCGGGATTTTCAAAAGTGGCGTCGGTAGAAATGGCGGGAAGGCGCAACGGCCGTCGGCCGTCCTCGCCCCGCGGTGGTCCCGCAGCCCCCAGCCGAGTAATGGTCTCGAGTGTGGCGGCAGCGGCGTATAGCAGCTCTGCCAACCTCGCGTGCGCCAGCCGAAGTCCGTCGGGCAGCGACTCCCCTTCCTCCCGGTGCCCCGGTAAGGATGCATTCTGTACCGGCTGCTTGTTACCCCCATCAGCCGTCTCTGGTACCGCCATTTCCGCGGTGTCCTCCGCCTCTTGCACCCCGGACTGAGCCGTTCGGCGCGTGTCCATGTTCGTTGTTTACTTCTGACGCCAGATGTAGTACCGTCGAACACAGGTCGACACCCGGGGTTGAGGCACACTGATGTTTATTATAACTTCACACTCGGCACAGGGCAACGTATACTGGAGGGGGTAGCGGCCCCCTCACCCGGATAACTGGGGACACACCACTGGCTATCCCTAACCTACCCCCGAGTCCTCCACTAACGGGCTAGGGGAGGCTATCTGGCCCGACACTGGTGAGTCGGGCTACGGTACCTGGAGTCCCAGAGTGCTGACTCTGGTTCACAGGACCACGCCACTGGCTCTGACCTGCGCGGCCCTTACAAGGGCGGCGTTCCAGGGGAGTCCAGGGCTCTCACTAGGCAGGTCTTCAGTCTTCAAGAGTCACCACCACATTCTGCCTCGAGCCCTCCGGCTCATCCCCTTATATCTCGAACCCCTCCCCCCCGCTGGGGTACCATCTGCGGACGTCGGTGCGAGCACCCTCCCGTGTGCTCACTAAGCCCCGCCCACTGTGCTAGTTTCTCATAGGATCCCAAACATATCACCCCTACACATCTCTCCTCCGTAAGACCCCTACACTATAAACTACCTTATACCTTAGACTATACATTGTAATATTACACTATGTATTATTCTACAAACCCTAATGTATACCACATTGCTGTATATTCACTATACAATTACGATACTATATATTACATTATACATTATATTAAACATTACATTATTATACTATTTATTATTATACAATCTGCTATACACTATACCATTGACTGTCGCGTGAAGGTACTAAGAGGAAGCAAAGAAATATGTCAATGGGAGAGTGGTAGAAGGAAACTTGCAGCAGAGTAAAGATTCCAATCCAATACAAAAGCTATATAGTCACCTAGCGGTTATTACCCGGCATTGCCCGGGCGGAAAAGGCAGACACACAGATGGACTTACACACAGACGTCGACCCACACACATAGAAACACATCGACTTAGACGCACACACACACATATGGTTAAACCCAGGATGGATCGTTAGCAGGCCAGCCTAAATGTTTGTAACCGGCGAAGATGTTCCATTAGGGGGGTGCACGTTTCGCAAGCGTAGAGAAGGGAGGGAATTACCTTGGCCAAGAAGACCTGGAGCTTCATGCGCAGCTAGAGAGCAGGTAGCTCCCACACAGCGTAACGCAGCCGATGAAAAGATAATGGTACTCGACTGATTTGGAGTGAGACCTGTTAAACCGGAGCCGGTCATGAGCACACTGGCCAGGTATGGGAATCTCTCCAATCTCTGCACAACTGCCGCATCACGAATTGTGAGTAGTGGGGGTGGATTGTCCGATGGTACAAAATACCTAGGCAGGTGCTATGTTTTGGTGGGGCTGATGTTAAGGCCCTACCTCTTAGTGGCAAGCTCCAGGTTCAGCAGCAGTGCCTCCAACTCAGCCTCTGAGTGAGCAGCAATCACCAGAGCATCGACATACATAACATGGCTGAGCAATAGGGAGCCATCCCTTGACCGCACCCGGGCATCGATCAGTCTCCCATTGTAGCTGTACCATATGGTACAGAACTTGAAGGCTTCAGGAACTACGTGTTTAAAAGATATGTGAAATAATGTGTGAGCCAGAGGACATCCCTGTCACACCCCAAGGTGTAGAGGGAATGGCTCTGACTGACGGCCACGTAATTTGACGCGGGGCCGCTCACCATCATGAAGGTCCTTAAGGATCGTGAGCAAAGGGTGAGGGACTCCGAAAGCATGAAGAGCAACCCGGAGGCCAGGCCTACTGATGGTATCATAGGCCTTGACCACGTCAATAAAGCACACACATTCACTCACACGCACACATGGTCCTACAGACACGCAAAGAAATTGACACAAAGCGAATAACACACACGCCCATGGACTGACACACACAGACATATCGACTCACACACACACACATATGGACTCACACACGCATAGACATCCACTTTAGATACACACACATAGAGTTACACACACATATATCGACGTACACACATACAGCGACTCACACACATACATCGACTCACACACAGACATACGTGGACTCACACACATTGACGTAAACACACATGTACTTACATACACACATATCGACGAAGACACACACACATGGACTTACACACACATACATATGGATTCAAACACACATAGACATCCACTTGAGATAAACACACATGGAGTTACACACACATATATCGACGTACACACATAAAGCAACTCACACACACACCGACTCACACACAGACATACATGGACTCAAACACACATTGACATTAACAATTTCTCGACCACATCAATTCCATACACCCAGCCATCAGATTCACCATGGAAGTCGAAAATGATGGCAAGCTACCCTTTTTGGATGTCCTAATCAAAAGGAGACCTGATGGTTCAATGAGCCACTCTGTCTACAGGAAAGCCACCCACACGGATGCTTATCTAAAACCGGATTCCCACCACCATCCATCCCAGAAAAATTCCCTCATCAAGACTCTATATCATAGAGCCCAATGCATCTCCGACCATGAACACATTTCCACTGAACTCAAACACGTACGCCAAACTCTTAAGGCTAATGGTTACTCTGACTACACAATCCACAAAGCCATCACTCCAACCATCAAGAAGGATCCTGTTGAGGTGCCTTTCAAGACCATCACCTTACCCTACATTGCTGGGGTCACAAAAAAGATCTCCAAAATCCTGATTAAACACAAGATCCAGGTCCGATTCAACACAGTACATAAAATCCGTGATCTGGTACCGTCTGTAAAAGATGTGGTTCCAGACATACAGTACCCTGGTGTCTACAAACTAAGTTGCCTCTGTGGTAGCAGTTACATTGGGGAAACCAAACGACATGTCTCGGACCGCATCCGTGAACATAAAGCTGACCTGAAACACGGTAGGACAAACACCTCAGCCGTGGCAGATCACTGTTACAACTCAGTGGGCTCACATGACATTGACTTCTCCAAGACAGAGGTTCTCTGCAAGCCATCTGGCTATCATGAGAGATTCGTTCATGAGGCGATCCACATATACAAACACAGAGACAATTTTAACCGAGAAGATGGATTCTGGCTTAGCAATCACTGGAAGGACGTAATAAACCATTTTGATACACATTAGGGTGGGTAGAATAATACAAAGTGTTATATTAAAATGGTTTATAGCAATACAGTATGTAATTTAATGTTGGGTTTGCCTATGGCAGTATATAGTACAGTATAGACGCGTGTGATGTAAGAGAATAAAGTTTAGATGGAAGCATATTATATAATTTTTTACAACGTAGAATTTTTTATGTATTACTTACTGTTAGTAACTCAGCTTATTGTAGAGTATAGTAAGTATACTGATGATGCTATGTAGTTTATACTTTAGTTTGTTATGCAGTTTATACTTTAGTTTTTTACGTGGTTGTTTAGTAACTGCAGCTACATACTATTAACATTCCTTTCCTTTGTTAATGCTACCCCCCTCCCCCCCCCCTTTGATGCTGCTAATCCTGCATAATGCACGGGCATAGTATTGATTTGGAACCCCCCCCCCCGCCCACCTCCTACGCATTTTCCATATGCTGAATTCCTCTTGATATGCAAATTATTTTGTTTAGGCGCTCTTCTTCCCACCTCCCCCCCTCTAACCCAGCTTAAATATACGCTCCAAGCTTGGTGGTGTTTCATTCTTCGCCTGAGGACGGCTGCTTGCGTTGTGGCCGAAACGTCGTGAGAATTGTTTTATTATGTTTTATTTTTATTATTTTATTACTTCCCTTCTACGTGACTTTACCGAAAGAACCAAGAAGATAAATATGTACTTACACGCACATACATGGACTTACACGCACATACATGGACTTACACACATATACATAGACTGACACACACATAGCCCTACACACACATACACATATGTAATCTGACACACAGACATCTACTTTAGATACACAGACATGGATTAACACACATACACGCATTGACTTACACACACACATCGAGTGACACACACATGTATAGACTTACACACACATGTGGACTAACACACACACATATGGACTGACACACATACACATCGACGTACACACACATATATCGACTGACACACATAGACACACAAACGCACATTGACTTACACACTCAGATGGAGCCATGCACACACATCGACTAACACACACACATGGACTAACACACACACAGCGACTGATACGCATACAAATGTACTGGCAAGCACACTTGGACTGACACACACACATAAACACTTTGACGTACACACACACATGGGGCGTTGTCCGTTCGAAAAAGACAGACAAACACATGGACTTAAAGACACGCATGGATCTACACGCACACACATATGGACTCAAAAACACACACATCGACTCACACACACACATCGACGGGCACTGCAATCCCCGATGATAGCACAGCTATCAGTATCGCAGTATTACGTGTGAGTAAATAGTGTGACGTGAGCGATGGAAACAATATAAATGCATTGAAGAAATACGCAGAAATAAGTGTCAATGAAAGAGCAGCAGTACGCACAGGTAAGTTGAGAAGCTGGCTACAGTCGAGATAATAGACTGCCAGTACGCCGACTCAATGACATAAAAATTGCTACAAGGCAGGCAGTACACTGAGTGAGGTAAAGAAGCAGGCAAAATATTATAGAATGGCATACACTGATAATGGTGAAAATAAAATTAGGTTGGCAGTACACTGACGTTAATTAGCAGCAGGCTGCAGGCAACACCACAGACTGGCAAGAGACCGTCGCAGCGTGATAAAAGCGCAGGAAAAAAAGGGAAAATTTAGCAACCTAAAAATTTAAAAGAGTTTTGTGCACACAAACATTTTTGTAATATGTACTAACTTGTTTCATAATAGTAAACAATGAACCTGAGTTGTTATCTGCACACAAACATAATTATTGTAATATCTGCCAACTTATTTGTTTCATAATAGTAAGCAATGAACGTGAGTTCTTATCTGCACACAAACATTATTATCGTAAGATTTGCCAACTGATTAGTTCAATAATAGTAAACAATGAACCTGAGTTCTCATCTGCACAGAAACATTATTGTAAAATCTGCCAACTTATTTGTTTGATAAAAGTAAACAATGAACCTGAGTACATAGTATTTGCTCCGCTGCAAGTTTCCTGCTACCACTCTCCCACTAACATATTATTTTGCTTCCTCTTAGTACCTTTCACGCGACGGTCAATGGTATGGTGTATAGTAGATTGTATAATAAAAAATAGTATAATAGTGTAATGTTTAATATAATGTAGGAGGTAATATATAGTATCGTAATTGTATCTTCTTCTTTATCTTCTTATATATAAAAGTCTCCGTGCGCTCGCGCTTGCAAGGGATTTGGCTCTCGGACGGTGGGGTTTAAGACCTTAATAATTTGCCAGGCGGCACGCCCTAAGCCCCGTGGTGGGAATAGGCTATTCCGTTTTCCCTTCCGTAAACTTTAAAGTAGTTTAATTAACACATTTGTGCCGTTTCTATTATTCATTATTTACTTATTGCACCACATCGACCGTACCAAGTGACGCCAATTGCGTGGGGGGGGGGGCGGACCCTGCCAAGTCATGCACGTTCGCTCCAGCTCACGGGAGACATTTTATTTTACGCGTTTTACAGTCAACACGTATACACATCATGCTGCGGATATTTATTCACAGTGTCATGTCCTCTTCGACCACCCCAACACGATTCGTTTAGTTTATACTACAGACTCCATAGATAATCATATTTTACTGCTTACATAGCAATATTCTTGCACGGGCGGCGGTTGTTGGAGAGGGGGTCGCGGCCCAGCCCCTAGCCTGGCAACGTGCCAACTCCGCGCCTCGCCAATTTAGGCCAGGACGGGGGCTACGCATCGCACAAGGCCTCAACATGCCTATGCTAAGTACAAATTTCCTTGCTTCTTACGCTAACAACTCAAGTCCATTGTTTATTATTGTTAAACACATTAGTTGACAAACATTACTATAATAATGTTTGTGTGCAGATCATTAATCGTGTTCATTGCTTATTATTAAACAAACACGTTGCCAGATATTGTGTGCAGATAACAACTCAGGTTCATTGTTTACCATTATCAAACAAGTTGACCGATGTTACAATCGTTATGTTTGTGTGCACAAAACTCTTTTTGCATTTTTACGTTGCTCAATTTTCCCTTTTTTTGCTGCGCTTTTATGACGCTGCCACGGTATACTGCCAGTCTGTGATTTCTGATTATTTCTTCAATACATTTCTATTGTTTCCATCGCTCACGTCACGCTATTTCCTCATACGCAGTACTGCCATACTGATAGCTGTGCCATCATCGAGGATTGCTATGCCCGTCCATGTGTGTGTGTCTTTTAGTCCATATGTGTGTGCGTGTAGAGCCATGCGCGTCTTTAACTCCATGTGTGTGTCTGTCTTTTTCGAACGGACAACGCCCCATGTGTGTGTGTACGTCAAAGTGTTTATATGTGTGTGTGTCAGTCCAAGTGTGCGTGTCAGTCCATTTGTATGCGTATAAGTCGCTGTGTGTGTGTTAGTCCATGTGTGTGTCTTTGAGTCCATGTGTGTGCGTGTAGAGCCATGCGTGTCTTTAACTCCATGTGGGTGTCTTTTTCGAACGGACAACGTCAAAGTGTTTATGTGTGTGTGTTAGTCCATGTGTGTGTGTCAGTCGATCTGTGTGCGTGTACGTCCATGTGTATGTCAGTCCATATGTGTGTGTGTTAGTCCACATGTGTGTGTAAGTCTATACATGTGTGTGTCACTCGATGTGTGTGTGTAAGTCAATGTGTCTGTGTGTGAGTCCATATGTGTGTTAATCCATGTCTGTGTATCTAAAGAACATATCTGTGTGTCACAGTCCATATGTGTGTGCAGGGCTATGTGTGTCAGTCTATGTATGTGTAAGTTCATGTGTGTGTGTCTTAGTCCATATGTGTGTGTGCAACTCCATGTGTGTATATCTCAAGTGGATGTCTGTGTGAGAGTCCACATGTGTATGTGTGTACGGCAATGTGTGTGTAACTCCATGTGTGCGTATCTCAAGTGCATGTCTATGTGTGTGTCAGTCCATATGTGTGTGCGTCTGTAAGTCGATGTGTTTGTGTGTCTCAGTCCATATGTGTGTGTGTGTCTCAGTCCATGTGCGTGTGTGTTAGTCGCTGTATGTGCATGCCTCCATGTTAGTCAGTGTAAGTCCATTTCTTTGTGTGTCTGTAGGCCCATGTGTGCGTCTTAGTCCATGCGTGTACTTTATTGACGTGCTCAAGGCCTATGATACCATCAGTAGGCCTGGCCTCTGGGTTGTTCTTCGTGCTTTCGGAGTCCCTGACCCTCTGCTCACGATCATTAAGGACCTTCATGATGGTGAGCGGGCCCGGGTAAAACTACGTGGCCGGGAGTCAGAGCCTTTCCCTGTACACCTTGGGGTGCGACAGGGATGTCCTCTGGCTCCCACATTATTTAACATCTATTTTGACCGCGTAGTTCGTGAAGCCTTTAATAGCTGTGTAATGCGGGTGTAAACGGCCTCGCGGATATGACATAACAGGGGGAGGGTTTAGGTCACGTGGGGGAGAGGGGAAAGCTCTTAAGGGCGGTAACCGGAAGAGACGGGGGGAGAGTGTAAGAATAAAGACGAGAGGAGGCCACGCAGGGCAGAGAGGGAGAGTGGCGCGATCGCCACAGGCCGGGACTCGGCACCATTGGCCAGCGGTGTCCGGGCACGGGGGGGAGACGGAGAGCAGCGGTGGGGCTGCAGAGAGAGCAGTTGAGAGACTGCACAAAGGCCGAGAGGCTAAGAGGAAGCCAGCAGCGGAGCTGCATCGGGAGCGGGGAGAAAAGGCTACGTGAGCGACGGCAGCTGTCAAGCTGCCAAGCGGAAGGCTCTGAGCGAGTGCCGTGTGGGGCAAAGTTGTAAGAACCCAAATAAAGGACAACGGAGACAGACACAGTGGAAGAGTCATTTATTACAGCTGTACCGGGGGAATTTCCATTTGGTACAGATATAATGGGAGGCTGATCGACGCCCGGGTGCGATCAAGGGATGGCTCCTTATTGGTCAACCACGTTATGTATGCCGATGATTTGGTAATAGCTGCTCACTCGGAGGAGGAGGTGCTGCTGCTGAACCTGGAGCTTGACACCAACAACGATCGGAGCACCGGGTGGCTAAAGCACAGCAAGTTGCCACAGTAGGGGGCACAGGTGGTGCATCAGCCAGTCGTCTCAGTCAGTCGACCTGTGCCATCTGGGTCTGCCCCGTGACCTCCTGCCAGCGGGCGTTCGACACTTTACGTGGCCTCAAGGTGCACATAGCCTGGCACAAGCGTTGTGGTGACGTCACCGACACTTACTGGCGAATGGCGGTTGTTGTTGTTGTTCAGTCTATGTATGTATGTGTGAGTCCATATGTGCGTGTAACTCTATGTGTGCGTGTCAATCGATTTGCGTGTGTAACTACATGTGTGTCTGCCTTTTTCGCCCGAGCAACGCCAGGTACTAACCGCTAGTAGTGAATATTCAGCAGTGTGGTTTCCAGTAGGGTTTATAGAATAATACATCGTGTAATATTACAATGTATAGTCTAAGGTATAGAGTAGTGTATAGTAACGGAGTGTATAATTCAATGTTGGGGTTTGTATATGGCAGTGTATAGTACGGTGTATAGTCGTGTGATGTAGAAATAAGTTAAGTTGAAGGCGTATTAATATAATGCATAATTTTTTAGCTTATATTGGGCTGTGAATACGATATTAAAAAGTGTAGTTTAGATTGGAAGGTATAATATTGTAATGTATAGAAGTCTAGTTTATAGCATGGTTGTAATGCAGCACAGAACAGAGTAGCGCACCGTGGTTGTTTCTCTCTCCCCCCTCCTCCGTTCCGAGCATAAATGGGCTCGTCCGTCTGAACAACGCTCGCCGCTTTCCGTTGTGCGAGCGTTACGGAAAAAACAGCCACGTTTTTCGACATAGAAGTGTAATGTATAATGACTTATTGTTAGTAGCTCAGCTTATTGGAGAGTATATTGAGTTTACTGATTTTATTGATGTAGTTTATATTTTAGTTTTTTTCTGTTTACTATACGGTAGTCATTATATAATGTAGTGTATGCACAGTTACTTAATGTTACTAGCTCAGCTTATTGGAGAGTATATTGAGTACATTGATGGATAGTTTATATTTAGTTTTTTCACATCGGTTTATTGTATGGTAGTAGGGTATTTGCAGTTCTTTAGAAACTCCTTTTTTGTTTTCCACTTAATGCACTAGCTTGTTACGCGGTGGTTTGGGCTGTTGCAGTTCTTTATAATTAAAATGTCTCTCCCTTTATTACTGCTAATCCTACATAATACACGAGGATAATATGACTTTGAGACCCCCCACCGCCTACACATTCCACAAGGAGTGACTAACCCCATATCTGCATTTGTCATCAATATGCTAAATTCCTCTGTTGATATGTAAACTCATTTGTAAAGGCGCTCTCCTCCTCCCACCCAGCTTAAAAATACACTGCCAAGCTTAGCAGTGTTCATTAGGACGCTGTCTTTCTGACAGCTCTGTTCTTCACCTGAGGATGGCTGCTTGCATTGTGGCCGAAACGTCGTGAGAATTTTATTTTATTATGTTTTATGTTTATTCTTTTCTTATTTCCCTTTATGTGACTTTACCGAAAGAACCAAGAATATGAATCCCTGCAGTCACGAAAGCTTTAAATCGAAATTTATCCCTACATTAAATATTGTATATATATCATGATTCCTTAGTATGTGTGTGTCTGCCACATAGTGGTAAATTTGCGGGTTGCGCACAGCGCTATGAACCTAGCAGCCTGAGTTCGATTCTCGCTCATGGCCAACACCAGTGACGATTATCTGAACCGGGCCTGGGCCCCCCTAAGTCGGCTCAGCCTCAAATGAGTATCTGGTGTTGTGGGGAAAAACATCACCACTGAGGAGACAAAAGCAGTCTGGCGTGGTGCTGGCCACCCACCCCCTCGTGTCCTGTGCCAGCCTTCATTATGTGCTGACTAACTACACTTGTCCCAACAGTTAGTTAAGGCTATGCAGGGGATCTTTGTATTTGTCTTTTGTGCCACTTTAAACAAATATCATACAATGCACATTTTCAAGCTACATGTACAATTTTTTTTATCGATCACCATAACACTCTGATCTTTTCTAAGACCTTGTATTAATGTATGTTGAAATTATTTCGCGCCGTATGTAACAGTTCTGAAGAAATCCGTTTTCAATCTAGGTTTTAAATTGCGTAGTTCCAGTGATTTCCTCAAATCAGAAGGTACAGCGTTCAAAAAGGCCACAGAAGGGCAATGCAGTGACTGCCATTGTTCGATGGTTATCCAAAAGCCGCTGTGAGGATGACCCGAGTTTGCATCATGGTTTATGCTCTTTGACAAGATGACCAAGCTTTTGTGGTTAATTTGTGGCAATAACTTAGTTGTGTAATGATTGCGACATTATAATATATTTGTTCGGCAACCGAAAGCCAAAGGAGCTCAGCAAGCATTGGACGGACATGGTCGAATCTTGCAGTACTCGTCACGACACATGCCAAAGAATGTTATACACGATGCAGCTTAGTAATGTTTTTTTGCCAGACGTACCCACTATATCATTTGCTGTAAGTAGTAGTTAATAATGGAGCCTTGTCGATAGTATGCTACGCACCAATGTGTTGATTATGTCACAATTCAATAGTGGTCGAATGTGTCGTAGAGTCGTGATATGAAAATTGCAGGACTTGACGATATTTAGCACGAGGTGATCAAGCAACGTATTCTGGTCGAGTACGGTGGCGAGGCTGTTGAGATGATTATAAACTGAATCCCCGAGTCTGCGACTACCACACCTGTTCCTCTCACAAATAGTTTAACCTGAGGCCGAGTGACAACCAGGAGAACCTACAATTTTCCTGGATTGAGAAAACCACAATTGCACCAATCGTGTGCAATTTTCGAGTTTTTCGAGGCTCTTCAACATATTTTTAGAATTTGATATCATGCATCGGCGATCGGAGAGATGTATGCTGAAAATAGCAAAGACCTTTGGACGGACCACTCGTACGCCAACTAGGCACGGCATAGTTGATGACTGTTTGTCACCCAGCTTGACGAACTGTGATTGACCAAAAAGTTACGACTCAATCCACCCCAGTGTCATACCTGATACTCGACACCTTGACCATAGCTACCTGATGAGTATCTCCCTGTGGCGTACCAGTCATCCATGATCTTGTTAAGATCAGTAATGTTTAGTAGAGCCGGCTCAGTGCTGTGTAATGTCCAGTATGCCGACTAAAAGTGGTTGAATCAGTCTATTGCAGCGACATGGGAAGTAACCGCTTTTTATAAGTGAAGTAAGTGTGCAAATTCAAGGACTGTGGGGGTAGGGAAAGAGGAAAGCAGGGCTGAGAGGGGCTGATGGACGAGGTTACTAAGGGTTAAGAAGAGTGCATACTCTTTGTTTTTTTCGGTAAAGTCGTGTAGGTAAAACAATCAATAAAATAAATGAAAACAACTAAATTTATTTAATTTTATTGATTGTTTTATCTACGTGACTTTACCGAAAAAAAAGAGTATGAATCATTGCAGTTACGAAAGCTTCAAATCTAGAATTAAGAAGAGTTGGTGGAGATGAAAGGCTCGGGACAACCTTATATTTAAGTAAGCTTGTTTGTCTACTTCTAAGGTGGCTTGACAGTGGGTGAGAAGTGAGTCATAGGATGACCAGTTCTGAGGAGATGGGAAGAACTTCCACAGACATTCAGTTTTGCATAAAAAACGACTGTTACATTTGAGGTTGGCAGTTAACCATGGCTGGGGAGGAATAGCTGATGGGGAGCAAAGGCGTAGGGGGGGCTAGGTAGTTGAGGGAAGAGGATATTACAATAGAGAGGGAAGAAGAGGAAGAGTCAGGGTGGAGGAAGGAAATATCAATGATAGAAGGAAGGAGGGAATAGCTGCGGGAAGTCAGGGAGCAAGTGTCTATGGGAGTGAAAGTTCCAGCAATGGATAGAGTGGGGGTTAGCGGATGGTGTGGAAGGAGCAAGGGAAGTTAAATAAATTGTGAGGGACATGAGAAAGTGGTCGGGAAGGGAGGGGTGTAACTCAGTAGAGATAGGTGATGCATTGTCTGAAAGTAAGATACGGTTCAGGGTACTGCCAGATGTATAAGTATGGGGGGATGAAAGCAGGTGGAGACCAAACGAGTTGACTAGGGAGAGTAAGGCAGAGGCAGTGTGGCTACAAAAGTGGAGGTTGAAGTCCTCCACTTTAGCAAGGTGGAGGATTCCAATCACCAAGAAGGGGGGATAGAGGAGAGAAGGAAGTTGAAGTGGTCAAAGAAGTAAATATGGGGTCCTGAGGGGTGGTAGATAATGAGAAAAGTGATGCAGTAATAAGTGATGAATGAAGTGAATTGCAATTCAAAAGAAGAATATTCTTAGGTGATTGTCGAGAAGCAGTCGAGCCGTTTACAGTCGTGCAGTACCTTATAATAGACTGCCGAAAGCACCACCACTCCACAGCATTCTGAAGTTTCCGTACACAACAAAGGATCTATGAACGGCGCATTGCAAGATGCCAGATGGCTGTCGTAATGTTTCCGGATATGCGAAGGAAGATTTATATTTCCTTCTATGACAATGGCTGGTTAATAGGGCATTGCAGATGGTAAAGTGCCAGATAACGGTGCTTTTGCTGTATATATATACATTATTTGGGAATGTTAATGCAGATATGGACAAGAAACATTACTCGATACATGCAGAACCGGCCCTAGACCTTTGGGGGCCCTAAGCAAAATTTGGTTGGAGGCCCCTTTGATGTATGATTTTTTTTTCACCCACTAGCTAGCAGTGACTCTAGGGGGCCTCTGCTGGCCACGGGGCCCTTTGCAATTGCAAGGGTCGCTTAGTGGCTGGGCCGGCTCTGGATACATGATTAACCTCCGATTATCTCACGTACCTAGATTAGCTTTCGCAGCCCCAATTAGCACGGTTGGCTACTTACGATGAAAAAGAAGCTCATCATACATATGTTGTGTCTTCAAAAATCACTCAGACTGACACGTTGTAACAAGTTACCTGCTTACACTTTATTGACCTATTATCGCACCAGTTGTAGGCACTCCTAGAGCTATCTGTACGGTCACTTAAATCGAACTTATTCCCACTCGTATCTACGTTACACCTCACTTATCCTGCCCTTGGCAGCTCAGCCCTCAACGACTCCGCACACAGCATCTTCGCACACAGCAGCTTCACGCAGCAGCTTCCTATCTCCACCGCTGCCCTCACCTACGCTCCCTCTGACCCGCTCACTCATCTGTCCCAGGCGGGGGGATCAGCCATCATCCACGACGCCTAAGGGTTGAGGTCCATTGACGGCTCGAGTGGCAGTGGCGAGATCTCTTCACTCTTGTCCCCAGCAACAACTCTCTTGCTCCGCTCACACACACGTCTTTATATCCTCCTGACAATTATCCGAGAGCTTTCGTGTGTCTCTTCATTCGTCAAGCCCAGCCAGGCTGGCGCCTGCCAGCCCATTAATCAACTCTTATCTCCCGTCTCCCTGGCAACACCTCTGGACTTGACGTGCACAACTGCTCGACCCCGTTTGCACCTGCTGTTCACCTTAACACTTGGGAGTTTGTCCGTGCAAACCTAACGTTTGCACGCACGCACCCATTTGCCCTGAGTTGTCCTGGGCTAACATTAACATTGGTTGACAACCAGGAAATTTTGCATGTACCATAACAGCGAACGGCACGGTTTCTTCTGCAGAACAATTAATACACGATTTGCCAGATTATTATCTAAATAAATATTCCAAGTGTTATTGTTCGAACTAAAAAAATGTTCTTGGCATGTATCTTAATTTGGCATTTGACCTATAGGGCAGATATTGCAATAGGTTGAATAATGTGGGAAGAAGAGCCATATTTACACGACTTTGTGATGTTTTATTTTCCAGATTATCATCAAGTGTTCCTACAAGTCAAGACGCTGATGATGAAGACCAGACTGACGAGCCAGGTGAAGAACAAAGCAGCATTAAGCCAACATCTTCGTGTGCAGAAAGTACAAATTTGCAAAGGTAAATCAAAATAATTTCATTTTACATCACATACACACTTGATTTTGTAAGTTACTCTTAATTATCAAGCATTGGTATTAACTGTGACAATAATTTAAATCATACATGTAGGGATTCACAGGTAAATCCTTTTTCCGTGGATTAGATTGAGATCATGAAAATGACACGAAACTGGTCTTATCTAATCAATGTTTCTCCAAATCCACCCTAGAGAGGAAGCGTAGAACTGATTCTGATCTATTGGCATCATATGTGAATTATTGCTAATTAATGTATCTTGTGGAAATGAGACAAAACCATTTTGGATAAAATTTCACCCAAATTTTAATATAGACTTCAAATCCAAGCAAGCCTTAATCGCTATTGCTTGAGTTTCAAAAGTTTAAAAAGCACAAAGGTAAACAAATTGCAATGTATACAAATCATACACATTGAATATGCTGCCACCAGTGAGTAAAGCAAATTCGGCATTAACTATATCTACATCAACCTACTGGGGTGGCCATGGTATTTCTCACATACAATGCGCCACTGAGTTCAAGGGAGGGAATGGAATCCAGTACCCAGGATTTTAAAATCCTACAATGTGAGATCTAATCACAACAAACCATTGTAAATATTTAACCCTTATACCATGGAAGCTGCTGTGGCCAAGTTTGGCCCTCGCAACTCATATCAAGGCCGGATTCCAGAAGAAAATCCAAGACCAGTGCAGCCTTTGTGGAGTTATCATTAGCCTATGACGCAGTCTGGATGAAGGGATTGATGTGCAAGCTGACATACCACCAACCAACTCACGTAGATTTGTATATTCGGATGACCTTGCCCTGGCAAAGCAAGCAGCCATAACATCATATCCACTTCGATTTAAAGCTTTCGTGACTGCAGGGATTCATCTTCTTGGTTCTTTCGGTAAAGTCACGTAGAAGGGAAGTAACAAAATAATACAAATAAAACATAATAAAATAATTCTCACGACGTTTCGGCCACAACGCAAGCAGCCGTCCTCAGGTGAAGAATGAAACACCACCAAGCTTGGAGCGTATATTTAAGCTGGGTTGGAGGGGGGGAGGTGAGAAGAAGAGCGCCTAGACAAAATAATTTGCATATCAAGAGGAATTTAGCATATGGAAAATGCGTAAACACCAGAAATGTATGTGTAAGATAAATTCCCTTAAAACAATAGTAACTGCATTTCATATTGAGAATAGAAGTGTCAAGCACACTCTGAAAGTGACCTTCTATGACAATATTTTGCGACACGATCCCACTCCAATCTATCTCGGAGTAAAGTTGGACTGTACGCTAACCTTCCACAACCACCTGAAACAGGTCGCTGCCAAGACCTTGATGTAGAAACTGGCAAGCACAAGCTGGGGAGCATCAGGACCAGTGTTATGGATATCAACAATGGACCTTCTGTAGCCAATACTGCGCAACAGTATGGACCATAAATAGTCACACTCAACTTGTTGATGTCCAACTGAACACTGCAATGCAAGTGAATATAACACTCTAAAATCTATAGTTATAAAATACTTAATCAGATGTCAGTTTTCAAAGATACTTCTCTGTGTATGGGCTGTCACCTGCAAACAAAGTAAATGGTAAAGATACTTACCGAATTTATTAATCATCTCAATTCGCAAAACCTGGCCATCCAGTTCACCATGGAAATGGAGGTGAAAAACACACTCTCATTCCTGGATATTTTGCTCGGACGCGGCCTAAATGGTAAAATAACACACAGCATTTAACGAAAAGAAACGCACACTGATGCCTATCTGAATGCAGATTCGCATCATCACCCCGCACGGAAGTCCTCTCTCATCAAGACGCTCACACATCAGGCGAAAAGAGTGGCAGATGGTGAACGTCTGAGGAGAAAGCACTGCGATTAAATGGCTACAATAATGCTCAATTTAACAGAGCGTTGAATGCCAAACCAAGATTGAATAGCAATACTGCTGAAAGCGATCAGGTTATTAAAACTTTTTAAATACCATATATTGCGGGAGTAACTGACAAATGATCTAGAGTTTTGGGAAAACAAAATCAGTAAGATTTGGCATGGTACACAAACTTTTAAAAACTAGTATCTTGTACTTAAGATGAATTGCCTAATTTATCAACAGAAGGTGTGTATGGGGGTAATTGCTTATTTGGCATATGCTATGTTGGACAGACGCGACGTAACATTAGCGTAATACTAAAATAACACCAAAGAAAGAAAAAATACTCTCAAACACAACTGTCGGCAGTTGCAGAACATGCTTCCCAACAAGAACACTCAATTGATTTTGATAACGTCAAAGTGTTCTGACAAGCATTTTCAACCTCTCACTGATTGAGGATACATTTCTGCTTGATTGGAAATTTGATTTTATTCGACCTATTCTTAGTTTTTTTTCGGTAAAGTCACGTATAAAGATAAAATAATAAATAAAATTAAATGTTATCTTTATGCGTGACTTTACCGAAAAAAAACAAAGAATAATTCCTGCAGTCACGAAAGCTCCAAAATTAAGATTTATTCGACCTGTTTATGAAAATGGCTCCAAAGAAGACCATAACAATTTCAGACCAATTTCTATTCTTTCACAAGTTCCTAAAATATATTTAAAAATATTTAAAACGCTAATAAAATGCTACCTTAAAACTCACAATCCTTTACAGTAAACAGTCTGCTTTTCGAGAGGATTACCACACCACCACAACAAGGATGGATGTATTACATTTTTATCTTCAGTAACCTGCATAAAGTCAGCTACTGCTGAGCACTATTCCTTGACTTGTCAAAAGCCTTTGATAATGTTGAGCATGATATGCTATTCACAAGACCTGGTCAACTAAACATTTCAAACAGTACGATAAAATTGTTAAGAGATTCCTCTCAGACTGTTCTCAAATGTTACATAGTGATAACATCTCGTGATTAGATGGGTGGTGACCTCGACAGTGGGATTTGGTTAGCCCACAAGGTCACATCATGGCTCCCCTCCCCAGGGTAGAAAGGGTCGTCCACCCACAAGGCGAACACCGAGTTAACGTTTGTTGTATATGTCGGGTTTTGAAAATTGATTTAAAAATATATATATATTAAATGAAGATTTAAAAAAATCGTTATTATCGGAAATTATGCTAAATTATGTAATTTATAAATTATGCTAATTAGGAAGATAATCGTATTAATGTATGCGGATGTTCGCGATTATGCTAATGTGGGCAGTTATGATAATTAGGCTTAGGTTCGTTGCCCAGGATCGTATCATCAATCGGGACAATGCAATTATTCTCGCTTAAACATTTATTGATTATATCTTAGTGTGTTTATGTTAGGTCTCCAAATTAAAATCTCAATGCAGGATACAGTTCTTATAAATAAGATTGTTATGCATGAACTCGGGAAAGAAACACTCAAACACTTCTGTGTTAAGCAATTTTAATTCTAAACAAAAACATGATACTCTAATATGCGCACTCTCATGCTTGGAATTATCCACGGTACCATCGGGGAAATTTCCCTCCGCGAGCAGTATAGATAACCATCAATGATTGCGTTGTTTCACTTTGGCAACCGCACATATCATTAATTCCACCGCGTAACGCGAGCATAGACGGCGACAGGTAGACTCTTTAAAACAGGCAGGCAACGATATTCATACGAAAGGCAATAAAAGCAAATTATTATACCCCAAAGGCAAAAGTATACGTAAATAGATTCATCGGCAAGATTATATAATTAACTAAATGTCTTGGAACAATGGTGTGCGACGGTGTGTGTGCCCTCTTACGGGAGATTATTATCTTTGGCTCAGCTTTACTTAATTTGTGGACAAGATTTTATGATAAAGAAGCAGGTTTAACACGATATTCTCTCTCTGTGAGCGTGTAGATTCGTGACGAAGGTTTCAAAAGTTTAGTTTGTGTCGATGAATCTATTGGTAATTTATGCGATTAGAAGTAAAATAAAAAACGAGAAAAAAACGACTGAGGTACTTATAAACGATGTATTCTTATCACTCGATGAGCCGCGATGCCTTCACGGCCAGCTGATGGTTCATGCACTTTTATAATTAGTCTTCTTATGATTGGCTAGCGTATATTCCATTGTGTGGGGGTGTATGATTGTCCCCTTGATAAATTCTTGTGTGAGCAGACGCCGGGCACGTCGTGGGTTTGTGAGTGTGGGGGAGGGGATACGAACGGCTTGGAGTTTCCTCTCGCACGTGGCGTGTTTGCAGTGAGCCGCCGGCTTTCTCTCTCCGCTGCTAGATGAGCGGCGTCGGCACGATGTTGTCCTTGAAGAGGCTCGGTCGCTCGTGGCGCGTGGTGGTGCCCGGTGGCCCCCGGTGGTGCCCGGTGGCCCCGGTGGTGTCCGGCGGCGCTTGTTCGCTCATGCGCTAGTAGGCTGGCACCTGTGCTCTGGGCACTGGGCGACGCGGCTGTGCGCGCTCTCCAGCTCCGGGTTCTCTAGCGATGAACGATGCTCTCGTTCGTTGCTTGATTGACATTGGGCGCTTTCCGCTTTTTCACGAGAGTGATAGCTGGAATTTTCGCCAGCTTCACTCGCACTGCAGCGGCTCGGTGGAGCGATACTTCTTCTGTTGGTGCGGAACTCTTGCTTGTTTTAGTATGTCGCTACTCAGCGAGCCTCTCCATCCTTGATGATTTGCGGAGTCTTCTTCTGCTGGCAAGTTTCTTCTGTGTCGGTGGTGATGATCTACTGCATCGGTCGTGATGATGATGAGCCCACGGCGCTTTTGCTGGCGCTCACTTTCAAAAGTTGTGAATTGTATTCCTACACCTCTTAAACAACTGTGAAAGCTTAGTACACTACCACTTGTCGCAATCCTTGACTTTGCGAATGTATCAACACATCGGGGTAAATCTTCTTATATATAAAAGTCCCCGCGCCCTCGCGCTTGCGGGAGATTTGGCTCTCGGACGGTGGGGTTTAAGACCGAAATAATTTGCCAGGCGGCACGCCCTAAGCCCCGTGGTGGGAATAGGCTATTCTGTTTTCCCGTCCGTAAACTTTGAAGTAGTTTAATTCACATATTTGTGCCGTTTCTATTATTCATTATTTACTTATTGCGCGACATCGACCGTCCCAACTGACGACAATTGCGTGGGGAGGACGGACCCTACCAAGTGCTGCGTTCACTCGAGCTCACGGGGACATTTTCTTTTACGCGTTTAAAGCCAACACATACACACATGACGCTGCGGATATTTCTTCGCAGTGTCATGTCCTCTTCGCCCCCCCCCCAACACAGTTTATACTACAGACTCCCTAGATAATAATATTTTACTGCTTACATACCATTATTCTTGCACGGGCGTGGGATGCTGGGGGGGGTAGGGTAGTGGCCCAGCCCCTAGCCTGCCAACTTGCCAACTCCGCCGCCTCGCCAATGTAGGCCAGGACGGGAACTACGCATGGCACAAGGCCTCAACATGCCTTTGATAAGTACAAATTTCCAAGCTTCTTACGCTAACAACTCAAGCCCATTGTTTACTATTGTTAAACACATTAGTTGACACATTACAATAATAATGTTTGTGTGCAGATTAAAACTCAGCTTCATTGTTCAGCATTATGAAACAAGTTCACAGATGTTAGAATAATTATGTTTTTGTGAAGATAAGAACTCTGGTTCATTGTTTACCATTATTAAACGAGTTCACATGTTACAATAATTATGTTTGTGTACAGAAAACTCTTTTTGGATTTTTGGGTTGCTCAATTTCCCCTTTTTTTGCTGCACTTTTATAACGCTGCCACGGTCTACTGCCAGTCTGTGATTTCTGCTTCTTTCTTCAATGCATTTCTATTGTTTCCATCGCTCACGTCACGCTATTTACTCATACGTAGTACTGCGATACTGATAGCTGTGCCATCATCGGGGATTGCTGTGCCCGTCGATGTGTGTGTGTGAGTCCATGTGTGTGTCTTTGAGTCCATATGTGTGTGCGTGTAGAGCCATGCGTGTCTTTCACTCCATGTGGGTGTCTTTTTCGAACGGACAACGTCAATGTGTTTATGTGTGTGTGTTAGTCCATGTGTGTGTCTCAGTCGATCTGTGTGCGTGTACGTCGATGTGTATGTCAGTCAATATGTGTGTGTGTTAGTCCACATGTGTGTGTAAGTCTATACATGTGTGTGTCACTCGATGTGTGAGTGTAAGTCAATGCGTCTGTGTGTGAGTCCATATGTGTGTTAATCCACGTCTGTGTATCTAAAGTAGATATCTGTGTGTCACAGTCCATATGTGTATGTGTGTAGGGCTATGTGTGTGTCAGTCTATGTGTGTGTAAGTTCATGTGTGTGTGTCTTAGTCCATATGTGTGTGTGTGTGAGTACATGTGTGTTTACGTCAATGTGTGTTTTAGTCCACGTGTTGCTGTGTGCGAGTCGGTGTGTGTGTGTGAGTCGCTGTATGTGTGTACGTCCATATATGTGCGTGCAACTCCATGTGTGTATATCTCAAGTCGATGTCTGTGTGACAGTCCACATGTGTATGTGTGTGTACGGCAATGTGTGTGGCACTCTATGTATGTGTGTGTGTTGCTGTATGTGTGTATCTCGATATGTGTGTGTAACTCCATGTGTGCGTATCTCAAGTGAGTGGTGAGGATGAGTGGCGAGGGTGAGTGGTGAGGCTGAATGGTGAGGGTGAATGGTGAGAGTGAGTGGTGAGGGGGAGTGGTGAGGGTGAGTGGTGAGGGAGATTGGTGAGGGTGAGTGGTGAGTAGTGAGGATGATTGGCGAGGGTGAGTAGTGAGTGGGAGTGGTGAGTGGTGAGGATGAGTGGTGAGGGTGAGTTGTGAGTGGTGAATGGTGAGGGTGAATGATGAGTACAGTCAATATGCACTGCTGTAATCATAGCAGGTTCCACCACAATATGCACTGCTGTCATCATAACAGCTACCACCACAGCAGTATGCACTGCTGTAATCATAGCAGGTACCACCAGTCAGTATGCACTGCTGTAGTGATAGCAGGTACCACCTCAGTCGGTATACACTGCTGAAGTGATAGTAGATACTGCTATCGAGTTGGTAGATACCGCTATAGTAAATACTAAAACAGTCAGTATATACCACTACAGTCAGTCAATACTGCTACAGTCAGTATATACTACTATACAGTCAGTACATACTACCACGGTGAGTAGCTACTAGAGTCAGTAGATACTATTATAGAGTGAGTAGATACTGCTATAGATTTAGTAGTTACTACTATAGTCAGTGGATACAACTATAGAGTCAGCAGATACTATACAGTTAGTCGTTACGACTATATAGTCGGTAGATACTACTGTAGGCCCAGTAAATACTACTATGGTCAGTAGTTACGACAGTCACTAAATACTACTACACAGTCAGTAGCTACTACTGGCTCAGTAGATACTACGGTACAGTCAGTAGATACTACTACAGAGTCAATAGATACCACTTCCTCTGTTGCATGTAAGGTGTTGTTAGTATATATACCTACGAGGGGTAAAGATATTTTTTGAGGCGGGGGGGGGGAGACCACAATTTTCGGAAACCTTTTGACATCAACTATTTACCCCACACTTTCTACAACTTTTTGGACTTGTGCAAGCCTCTTATATATTTGTTGGTGGAGAAATGTACAAACGGCCCACCGGGCTTTGACAATACCTTAGTATCTGTGTATATATATGTAAGGTTTTCAAGAAATATATTTTTCACCCGGGCAAAGCCGGGTACTTCCGCTAGTCTTATATATAAAAGCCTCCGTGCGCTCGCGCTTGCGAGGGATTTGGCTCTCGGATGGTGGGGTTTAAGACCGAAATAATTTGCCAGGCGGCACGCCCTAAGCCCCGTGGTGGGAATAGGCTATTCCGTTTTCCCGTCCGTAAACTTTAAAGTAGTTTAATTAACACATTTGTGCCGTTTCTATTATTTATTATTTACTTATTGCACCACATCGACCGTACTAAGTGACGCCAATTGCGTGGGGGGCGGACCCTGCCAAGTCATGCGCGTTCGCTCCAGCTCACGGGAGACATTGTATTTTACGCGTTTTACAGTCAACACGTATACACATCACGCTGCGGATATTTATTTACAGTGTCATGTCCTCTTCGCCCCCCCCCCCCCCCCCAACACGATTCGTTTAGTTTATACTACAGACTCCATAGATTATCATATTTTACTGCTTACATAGCAATATTCTTGCACGGGCGGCGGATGTTGGAGAGGGGGTCGCGGCCCAGCCCCTAGCCTGGCAACGTGCCAACTCCGCGCCTCACCAATGTAGGCCAGAACGGGGGCTACGCATCGCACAAGTCCTCAACATGCCTATGCTAAGTGCAAATTTCCTTGCTTCTTACGCTAACAACTCAAGTCCATTGTTTATTATTGTTAAACACATTAGTTGACAAACATTACTATAATAATGTTTGTGTGCAGATCATTAATCGTGTTCATTGCTTATTATTAAACAAACACGTTGCCAGATATTGTGTGCAGATAACAACTCAGGTTCATTGTTTACCATTATCAAACAAGTTGACCGATGTTACAATCGTTATGTTTGTTTGCACAAAACTCTTTTTGCATTTTTACGTTGCTAAATTTTCCCTTTTTTTTGCTGCGCTTTTATGACGCTGCCACGGTATACTGCCAGTCTGTGATTTCTGATTATTTCTTCAATACATTTCTATTGTTTCCATCGCTCACGTCACGCTATTTCCTCATACGCAGTACTGCCATACTGATAGCTGTGCCATCATCGAGGATTGCTATGCCCGTCCATGTGTGTGTCTTTTAGTCCATATGTGTGTGTGCAACTCCATGTGTGTATATCTCAAGTGGATGTCTGTGTGAGAGTCCACATGTGTATGTGTGTGTACGGCAATGTGGGTGTAACTCTATGTATGTGTGTTTGTCGCTGTATGTGTGTACGTCGATATGTGTGTGTAACTCCATGTGTGCGTATCTCAAGTGCATGTCTATGTGTGTGTGAGTCCATATGTGTGTGCGTCTGTAAGTCGATGTGTTTGTGTGTCTCAGTCCATATGTGTGTGTGTGTCTCAGTCCATGTGCGTGTGTGTTAGTCGCTGTATGTGCATGCCTCCATGTTAGTCAGTGTAAGTCCATTTCTTTGTGTGTCTGTAGGCCCATGTGTGCGTCTTAGTCCATGCGTGTACTTTATTGACCTGCTCAAGGCCTACGATACCATCAGTAGGCCTGGCCTCTGGGTTGTTCTTCGTGCTTTCGGAGTCCCTGACCCTCTGCTCACGATCATTAAGGACCTTCATGATGGTGAGCGGGCCCGGGTAAAACTACGTGGCCGGGAGTCAGAGCCTTTCCCTGTACACCTTGGGGTGCGACAGGGATGTCCTCTGGCTCCCACATTATTTAACATCTATTTTGACCGCGTAGTTCGTGAAGCCTTCAATAGCTGTACCGGGGGAATTTCCATTTGGTACAGATATAATGGGAGGCTGATCGACGCCCGGGTGCGATCAAGGGATGGCTCCTTATTGGTCAACCACGTTATGTATGCCGATGATTTGGTAATAGCTGCTCACTCGGAGGAGGAGGTGCTGCTGCTGAACCTGGAGCTTGCCACCAACAACGATCGGAGCGCTGGGTGGCTAAAGCACAGCAAGTTGCCACAGTAGGGGGCACAGGTGGTGCATCAGCCAGTCGACTCAGTCAGTCGACCTGTGCCATCTGGGTCTGCCCCGTGACCTCCTGCCAGCGGGCGTTCGACACTTTACGTGGCCTCAAGGTGCACATAGCCTGGCACAAGCGTTGTGGTGACGTCACCGACACTTACTGGCGAATGGCGGTTGTTGTTGTTGTTCAGTCTATGTATGTATGTGTGAGTCCATATGTGCGTGTAACTCTATGTGTGCGTGTCAATCGATTTGCGTGTGTAACTACATGTGTGTCTGCCTTTTTCGCCCGGGCAACGCCGGGTCCTAACCGCTAGTCTTATATATAAAAGTCTCCGTGCGTGCGCACTTGCGGGGGATTTGGCTCTCGGACGGAGGGGTTTAAGACCGAAATAATTTGCCAGTCGGCACGCCCTAAGCCCCGTGGTGGGAATAGGCTATTCCGTTTTCACGTCCGTATATTTTAAAGTCGTTTAATTAACAAATTAGTGGCATTGTTATTTTAATTATTTACTTATTGCACGACATCGACCGTACCAACTCACGACAATTGCCTGGGGGGGGGGCGGACCCTGCCAAGTCATGTGCGTTCGCTCCAGCTCACGGGGGACATTTTATTTTACGCGTTTAACATGGAATAAATATACACATCACGCTGCCGATTTCTCTTCACAGTGTGATGTCCTCTTCCCCCCCCCACCCCAATGCGTGCAGTCACTGCTATAAAGTCCTTAGATATTAATTTAATACTATAAAAGCGCTTACATAGTACTGTATTATTCTGCCTCGTGCGGAGGGATGGTGGGGGGGGGTAGCGGCCCAGCCCGCAGCCTGGCAATGTCTCACCTCCTCCGGCTTGCCAATCTAGGCGAGGCCGCGGGCTCTGCACGGGACTAGACGTCACCACGCCAATGTAAAGTACAATTTGATTGCATATTTTGCTAAGAATTGAAGGTTTATTGTTTACTATTATTAAACAAATAAGTTTACAAATATTACAATGATAATGTTTGTGTGCATGTGAGTCGATGCTTTTCTATGTGTGTAGCTCCATGTCTGTGTGTAAGTCCATGTGTGTGTCTTTCTCAAACGGACAACGCCCCTGTGTGTGTACGTACAAGTGTTTGTGTGTGTGTGTGTCAGTCCATTTGTGTGCGTATCAGTCGTTGTGTGTGTGTTAGTCCACATGTGTGTGTAAGTCCATACGTGTGTGTTTCACTCAATGTGTGTGTGTCTAAGTGAATGCGTGTGTGTGAGTCGATGTGTGTGCATGGCTCCATCTGAGTGTGTAAGTCAATGTGCGTTTGTGTGTCTATGTGTGTCAGTTGATGTGTGTGTGTGTTCGTCGATGTGTATGTGTGTGTCAGTCCATATGTGTGTGTGTTAGTCCACATGTGTGTGTGAGTTCATACATATGTGTGTCACTCGATGTGTGTGTGTAATTCAATGCGTGTGTGTGAGTCGATATGTGTGTGTTAATCCATGTGTGTGTATATAAACTAGATGTCTGCGTGTCATAGTCCATATGTGTATGTAGTGCAATGTGTGTGTCAGTCTATGTATGTGTGTATAAGTCCATGTGTGTGTGTCTTAGTCGTAATCTGTGTGTAAGTACATATGTGTGTTTACGTCAATATGTGAGTCCACGAATGTCTGTGTGTGAGTCGATGTGTATGTTTGTGAGTCGCTGTATGTGTGTACATCGATACATGTGTGTGTAACTCCATGTGTGTGCATCTAAATTGGATGTCTATGCGTGTGTGAGTCCATATGTGTGTGTGTAAGTCCATGTGTTTGTGTGTGTGAGTCGATATGTCTGTGCGTGTCAGTCAATGGGCTTGTGTGTTAGTCACTTTGTGTATGGCTCCATGTCAGTCAGTGTAAGTCCATTTCTTTGCGTGTCTGTAGGTCCATGTGTGCGTGTGAGTGAATGTATGTGCTTTATTGACCTGGTCAAGGGCCTATGATACCATCAGTAGGCCTGGCCTCTGGGTTGTTCTTCATGCTTTCGGAGTCCCTCACCCTTTGCTCACGATCCTTAAAGGACCTTCATGATGGTGAGCGGCCCCGCGTCAAACTAATTGGCCGTCAGTCAGAGTCATTTCCTCTACACCTTGGGCTGCGACAGTGGTGTCCTGTGCCTCCAACATTATTTTATATATCTTTTGACCACGTAGTTCGTGAAGCCTTCAATGGCTGTATCGGATGAATTACCATATGGTACAGATACAATGGGAGGCTGATCGATGCAAGGGTGCGATCAAGGAAATGGCTACCTATTGCTCAACCATGTTACGTTTGTCGATGCTCTGGTGATTGCTGCTCACTCAGAGGAGGAGTTGGAGGAACTGCTGCTGAACCTGGAGCTTGCCACTAAGAGGTGGGGCCTTACCATCAGCCCCACCAAAACTAGGCACCTACCTGGGTATTTTGTACCATCGGACAATCCACCCCCACAACTCACAATTGGTGATGCGGCAGTTGTAGAGAGATTGGAGAGATTCCCATTCCTGGCCAGTGTGCTCATGACTGGCTCCGGTTTAACAGCAGAGGTCTCACTCCGAATCAGACGAGCCATATTCTCTTTTCATCGGTTGCGTAATGCTGTGTGGAAGCTACATGGTCTATCGCTCTGCACAAAGCTTCAGGTCTTCTCAGCCACGGTCATTCCCTCCCTTCTCTTCGCTTGCGAAACTTGGACCCGCCTAATGGAACATCTTTGCTGGGTAGAAACATTTTGGATGGCCTACCTACGATTCATCCTGTGTTTAACCAGGCTGCATTGTGTGAGCAGCTCACAAATCCTTGAAAAATGTGGACAAAGTCCCATCGGCGAGCTCCGACAGGCAAGGCTGCCTTTCCTGAGTCATGCAGCCCGCATGCCCAGCCACCGCATGCCTAAACAGCGTTTGTTCGGCCGGATCGAGGGGACTAAACGGGCGCGGAACGGGCTAGAGAGGAGATGGAGTGATGTGGTACAAGAGGACGTGGAGCTGAGTGGTCTTGCCGATGACTGGTACCAGCCGTGTCAAGATTGGCCTCTGTGGAAAAGGCTCCTGAACGACGCTACTGGGCAGTTGGAGGCAGTCACCCTCCAACAACAACGGAGGGCGGAGGAGCAAGCCATGCTCACAACAACGAGCGGAGCGCCGGGTGGCTAAAGCACAGCAAGTTGCCACAGTAGGGGGCACAGGTGGTGAATCAGCCAATCGTCTCAGTCAGTCGACCCGTGCCATCTGGGTCTGCCCTGTGACCTCCTGCCAGCGGGCGTTCGACGCTTCAAGTGACCTCATGGTGTACATAGTCTGGCACAAGCATTGTGGTGACGTCACCGCCACTTAGTGGCGAATAGCGGTTGTTGTTGTTCAGTCTATGTATGTATGTGTGAGTCGATACGTGTGTGTAACTCTATATGTGTGTGCATTAATTTGTGTAACTACATGTGTGTGTCTAAAGTCGATGTCTGTGTATGTGAGTGCATGTGTGTGTCTGCCTTTTTTGCCCGGGCAACGCTGGGTACTTACCGCTAGTGTAGCATAAAACTTTCAGCGATACTCTTGTCGGCTCATGCCGAACCCAGCTCTCCAACCACACATCGTCACTTCTCTCTGGGAGACATGACACCCATGGTTGTGGTCGGTGCCTGTTCCCTCGCGACGGCACCGCAAGATTGGAGCAAGACTGACGATTTGTGAATCGTGTTCGTACTTAGAATTGTATAATCCCTCTCTCTCTGTTCACAAAGGCCTGACTTTCTTTGATGTCGCTGGCTGTGGGGAGGGGGAGTGGTATGTGTGTCCGTGTGTGCGTGTGTTTTATTGAGACATCTGTTAAATCTCCTTTCCCAAGCCATATTTTCATCCGTGGAACACAGATGCCCAACCTGCAATAAAAGCTCTCTTGAGCCACTTCCCTCGCTCTGGGCGTTACATTCTTTGCTATCCGTGCTGCGGGAAGACAAAGACGGTTGGGAGGCACTTTTCCTATGGAGTACATTACATCTTGGTTAGGTATGACGGACTTATTTCGCCTTTAATTCTTCTAAGGTGACCCTTTGTCTACTACTCGTAATTATTATTTGGTTTGTGTTTATTCAAGATTTGTGATTTAGAATTATTATTACGTATTTCATAGGGTTTTACTAACCTTCGTTCCACCGCCTGTATCCTGGGTTTGTGCTGTTTGTTCTCGAGTTGTTATTATTATCTGATATCCCGAGGTTAGAGAATTCGACTTGGCTTAGGAATAACCCTGACTGAATTCTTCTTTGATGCTTCAGTCAGGTCATGTAGAAAATTATTAAAGGTAAAAATAACTTTAGTATTGAATTAATAAATGAGTAATGATCCACTAATGTAGATTGTAGCCTGGTTTTTAATTGGAGTGAGTGTGAGGATCGATAATGTTAGCTTAATCTTTGGTCGCTAAGTTTTGGAATTTTTACCGTTTTTGGAAGAAACATGAAAAAAGTTAACTAAAATAGCTCGCAAAAACCCGTCTGTTCGCTTTCGTCGCCCGGCTTGGTGGCGGCCTTTGAAGCCTGTGTTACCACACCCTCCTCTCTCTGTCCTTTGTAAAGGGGGGGGGGGTCCTTTAATTATTTTTTATGGTTCATCTCCGGCTCCCTGTTGCGAGCGTGACAAGGCAGCTGCTCGCGAGGGGGGGGGGGGGTCCGTTTGTTTGTGCTCCCAGCGACCCGCGAGTGATTATATGAAAATAAAAAATATGATTAGCAGAATTATTCTTAAAATGCATTTTGGAAAAAGGATCATATATCCAACACGTTGCTGTGAGCGTGTAATGGTGTGGACGTCTGTGATTTCCATGGGGCACCGTATTTTAGCCACTTTGCTGTGTGGATTGAACACCTGGAGGAAGAACCGCACGTGGCTCACATCCACCAGGATGCCGAGTCCGTAGAACACCACCAGCTGTGGGTGGAACTTGAGCACCACATCCCCAGCCCAACTGGAAGGTAGGCTCAGGGCTACTCAACGTTATTAATAGAAGTACCTCTGTGAGCAGAGTGATGGCCAGCCCCTTCGTAAGCAAAGCTTCCAGGAGGCTATCCACTGCACAATATAGCCCCCGTGATTGCTACCACCAGCCATGTCCCCTAGGTTGCCACCTCGCTTGGAGGTTTTATGGCCTCATTCACCATTACTTTCGCCGATCTGTGCATAGACCCTGACCATGGCATTCTGTTCCTACTTACAAACCGTTTGATTTACGAACGGGTGTCAGGAACTAATTAGGTTCGTAACCCCAGGACTGCCCTATACATTGTAAAATTCGTCCTCTGCCTGTATTCCATTGTCCACCCTAAACTAGGCAATCAATAACTAGGGGGTTCATTACAACTGCGCCAGTGTATAACAACACAGTTTATCTAATACATCCCCTTATCATTGACACATGTTGTTGTCTGTGCAATCCCATTTTTTTTCGAATCTAGTTGTAGCTGGAACACCCTGTCGCTATCTTCTCATCGTGAATAATTGCGAGGGGAACAGGTCGGCTACATAGAGAACATCAACAACAATAATACAGTTCGGCGACGATGTGTTGTCCTCCGGAGAAGTGGACGACTCCACAACAACTGAGCACCAGGGGTTTGTGAAACGGGGACATTTAATTTCAAAGTGTTCCTCAGACGGGCAATTGCATATCTGCAATAGTGATCAGAAACACTCTCCACATCAAAATACCGCAGTTAAATTTCTCAGTACGAAGTCCGCCTGAATCTGTAATTTGGGCAGACTGAGTGCACGTGGGGATCAATCCCTGATCACCATTGCATTCACTTAAAAACGCACCTGGCTACCCGTATATATTAGGAAAGTGCACAATTATACATGTGATTAATCATAGGTGAGCTCACAAAGGCTAATATAATGCACGTTTGTATGGTGCACTGTGGTTGTCTTTATTCCTATATAATATTACCAAAGTTGATTCGGATAAAAATATTCACCATATGCATGTTGGGTGCATATTTTTACTATATTTTTCCATCTTGCTCTTTTGCATGACTTGTTATATAACTAATTTTCTGGATCCATTATATTTATTGGCATAAATTCTAGATTTGAAGCTTTCGTGACTGCAAGGATTCATATTCATAGGTTTTTTCGGTAAAGTCACGTAGGTAAAACATTAAAATTAATAAAAGTAAAATAAAATAAAAATCACGACGTTTCGGAGGCAACACAAGCTTCCGTCTTCAGGTGGAACCGTCACAGCCACGACAGCTGTATCAAGTAAATGAGAGATTGCAGGAGCTACCACTCCGTTTATATAATGGTTGGAGAGGGGGGGGGGGGAAGGGCCAAGTAAAGCACACTTTTTATTCATATGGTAAGGTGAGGCTTAAGAGGGTGAGCCTTTGTTATGGAGAGGTACGGTTTGTGACTCAACCTGTGACAAGGAGACAACCACTAAACATGGTAAACTTGTAATAGTTATGTCAAATAAGATTGGCCAACTAAGTGTAGTTAAATCTTTTTTGCATGGTTAATCACATCTTTCCAATGATTACTCAGTTTGTAACCATCATCACGGTTGAAATTATGTATGTGTTTGTATATTTGTATGGCTTCGTATACAAACCTTTGATGGTAGCCAGGAGGTTTGCAGAGAATCTTGGTCTCGGAAAAGACAATTTCATGAGAGCCCACCGAGTTGTAGCAATGATCGGCAACGGCCGAAGAATCAGTTCTGCCGTGTTTCAGATCTGACTTGTGCTCGCGGACACGATCAGAAACACAACGTTTCGTTTCTCCAATGTAGCAATCACCACAAATGCAACTCAATTTGTAGACTCCAGGATACTGTAAGTCAGGAACGACATCCTTCAAAGATGGAATCAGATCACGGATTTTATGCACTGTACTGAATCGGACTTGGATCTTATGTTTGTTTAGAATTTTGGAGATCTTTTTGGTCACGCCTGCTATATATGGTAACGTGATAGACTTCCCAGACTCTATGGTCTTCCCAAAATCCATAAAGAAGGCACCCTGCTACGACCCATCGTGTCGACCATAAACTCTCCTACGTACAAACTAGCCCGTTTTCTATCAGATACTCTGCTCCCCTTCACAGGCAAGACCTCTTCAGCAGTACTCAACTCAACCCAATTAGTCTCTATGGTTAAGGACATGGTACTATCTCCTGATGACATCCTCGTCAGCTTTGATGTAGTATCTTTGTTCACCAAAGTCCCAGTACCGGACACCCTAACAATAATTGAGGACTTAGTCCAACATGGATTGAATTCTGATGTACCTGCGCTGGTTAGGCATTGCCTCACCAACACCTATTTTACCTGGAATGGCACCTTCTACAAACAGAATGAGGGTACCCCTATGGGCTCCCCCTTGTCACCAGTTATAGCCAACATGTTCATGGAAAAGTTTGAATCAGACGCCATCCAGACATCCACCCTGCGTCCTTCCCTGTGGAAGAGGTATGTGGATGACACTTTCGTCATCTGGCCACATGGCCTCCCAGCATTGAACCACTTCTTGGACCACATCAATTCTAGACACCCATCCATCAGATTCACCATGGAAGTGGAGAAAGACGGTAAACTACCATTCTTGGATATTCTGTTTGAGAGGAGTCCTGACGGTTCCTTGGGACATTCTGTTTACATGAAGGCCATCCACACAGATTCCTACTTGAAACCTGATTCCCACCACCACCCAGCTCAAAAGAATGATCTCATCAAAACACTATACCACAGAGCTCATTGCATCTCTGACCAACACCACCTGGCCAGTGAATTAAAACATATACGTCTGGCCCTCAAGATGAACGGATACTCTGACCGTACTATCTGCCAAGCTGTTTCTCCCACCATACAGAAACAACCACCTGAAACTCCGATCACAACCATCACTTTGCCATACATAGCAGGCGTGACCAAAAAGATTTCCAAAATTCTAAACAAACATGAGATCTAGCTCCGATTCAGTACAATACATAAAATCCGTGATCTAATCCCATCTGTGAAAGATGTCATTCCTGACTTGCAATACCCTGGAGTATGTAAACTGAGTTGCATCTGTGGTGATTGTTACATTGGGGAAACGAAACGTCATGTCTGATCGGGTCCGCGAGCACATGTCAAATCTGAAACACGGCAAAACTGATTCTTCTGCCGTTGCTGATCATTGTTACAACGCTGTGGGCTCTCATGATATTGTCTTTTCCGAGACCAAGGTGCTCTGCAAACCTTCTGGCTACCATCAAAGGTTTGTGCATGAAGCCATCCAGATATACAAACGTAGACATAACTTCAACCGTGATGATGGGTACAAATTGAGCAATCATTGGAAAGATCTTCTTGGTTCTTTCGGTAAAGTCACGTAGAAGGGAAGTAATAAAATAATACAAATAAAACATAATAAAACAATTCTCACGACGTTTCAGCCACAACGCAATGGGCATAATATGACTTTGAAAACCCCCCACCCACCTCCCACGCATTTCACAATTAGCACTATTTGCATTCCTGCATTTCCCATAAATATGCTAAATTCCTCTTCAAATGCAAATTCTTTTGTCAAGGCTCTCTTCCTTCTCCCTCACAGCTTAAATAGACACTCCAAGCCTAAGACGTGTCATTTAGACTCTGTCTTATCGACAGACATGTTCTTCACCTGAGGACGGCTGCTTGCGTTGTGGCCGAAACGTCGTGAGAATTGTTTTATTATGTTTTATATTTATTATTTTATTACTTCCCTTCTACGTGACTTTACCGAAAGAACCAAGAAGATGAATCCCTGCAGTCACGAAAGCTTTAAATCGAAACATTGGAACGATGTTATTAACCATGTAAAAAATGTTTAACTACGCATATTTGTAACATCTTATTTGACAGGTACCAGTCTATTTTACCGAGTTGTTGACATCCACCGCGTTTAACAGTGCTGCTATTGTTTTGGTTTTGGAAGCCAACATCGGCCGTAATCCCTGTGGAGGTGCTTCACTTGTACCTTCCCTTCTAGCCCCGCATCCCCCCCACCCTCCCAGTCCCTGACTGCCATATTTAGATAAGTTCCTCCCCCCTCCCCCTTAACCAGTATTTAAGATCTTGTTTCTTGGATTTCTCTTCACTTGATACAGTAAATTTAGCTGTGACGGTCCCACCTGAAGACGGAGACTTGTGTTGCCTCCGAAACGTCGTAATTAAATGTAGTTATTTTTCATTTATTATTATTTTTTTTATTATTATTATTATTATTTTACCTACATGACTTTACCGACAAAACCTAAGAGTATAAGTTTATAACTGTCGTCTTGGTTGAAATTTTGTCTGTGTCTATATATATGGATGGCTTCGTGAACGAATCTTTGTTGTTAGCCAGTTGGCTTGCAAAGTACCATCGTCTTAGGGAAATCAATTTCAGGTGAGCCAGCTGTATTAAAGTAATAATCAGCGATGTCAGAAGTATTGGTCCTGCCGTGTTTCAGATCTGCCTTATGTTCACGAGCACGGTCCGAGACATGTCGTTTAGTTTCCCCAAGCTGTAACTGCTTCCGCAGATGCAGCTTAGTTTGTAGACGTCGGGGTATTGCATGTCAGGAATCTTGTCCTTCACAGATGGGATCAGATCACAAACTTTAGGCACTGTGTTAAATCGGACCTGGATTTTGTGTTTGTTCAAGATATTGGAAATATTTTTGGTTATCCCTGCTATGTAAAGCAAGATGATGGTTTTGATTGGATCTTCAGATGGCTCCTTCCTCACGGTTGGGGTGATGGCTTTGTGGATTGTGTAGTCAGAATATCAATTTGCCTTGAGAGCGTACGTGTTTGAGTTCACTGGTCAGGTGTTAATGGTCGGAGATACATTGAGCTCTATGGTGTAGCATTTTGATGAGGGAATTCTTCTGGGATGGATGGTAGTGGTAATCAGGTTTTAGGTAGGCATCAGTATGGGTTACTTTCCTATAGACAAAGTAGCTCAATGAGCCATCTGATCTCTTTTTGATGAAGACTATCAAGAAAGGTAGCATGCCATCCTTTTCTACCTGCATGGTGAATTTGATTGCTGGGTGTATGGAATTGATGTGGTTGACGAATTGTTTCAGAGCCGGTCGGCCATGTGGCCAGATGACAAACGTGTCATCCACGTATCTCTTCCACAAGGACGGGCATAGAGTGGATGCCTGGATGGCGTCCGTCTTAAATTTTTTCATGAAAATGTTGGCTACAACCGGAGATAAAAGAGAACCCATTGGCGTGCCTTCAGTTTGTTTTGTAGAATGTTCCATTCCAGGTGCAGTATGTATTGGTGAGGCAGTGTATCACCAGTGCTGGTACATCAGCATTCAGTCCTTGTTGGACCAAATCTTCAATTGTTGCAATGGTCTTGGGCACAGGAACTTTGGTGAACAAAGAAACTACATCGAAACTAACGAGCAAATCACCTGGGGACAGTGAGATGTCTTTAATTGGCGACACCAGGTGAGCTGTGTTAAGAACAGAAGAGGTGGTCTTACCAGTGAATTGCTGCAAGATATCGAGCCAATTTGTAGGTGGGTGAGACAATGGTGGTATATCGTGATTTAGAGACGTGAATATGTGTATATAAAATAAAATAAAACAAGTATTAAAAAAACATTGAGAATTGAATGCATGGAAATTTACCGAGAATTGAAAAATAACACTTGGGTTAGGGAGAATATATAAATTATAGACATCATATCACATCCGCAAATAGCTGTGTATCACCGTTCCTGCTTGCAGTACCTAAAGTACATATTTTGCTTTGGTTAATGTTTTTATTTTGATTAATTTAGTTTATTGTAAAACATGTTTTTTTCATAATTACATTGAATTATCTCTGTCATTTTAATGAATATAGAAAACGACCAATTCCGCCACCATTTGTTCAGCCGCCCAGACGCTCCACCATCGCCTAACAGCTCCATCTCTTGACAGCTGCATCGCCATTGCTGGGCAGCTACATTGCCAGACAGCTCCATCGCCATCACCAGGCAGCTCCTTCAGCATTGCCATGGATGATGGTGTTATAAACTATAACACTAGTTTATATAGTAATAGTTTATGGTGTTATAGTTTAGAGTGTCCTAATTTATAGGTAAAAGTTCATAGGTTATAGTGTTCGAGTTCACAGTGTGAGATTTTACAGTGTTAGGGTTGATGAAATGTGTTGATCAAAGGGGTCGATCAGGGGCAACAACATTAGTAGCAGCAAAAACAGCAGCAACAACAGCATAATCAACAGCAGCAACAACAACACCTTGCGATTGTGACACTGCAATTTCTGCTTCTGCTGCCTGGCTACTTGTGGCCTTGGCACTGCTCTTGTGGGACTCTAGCTGAGCGAGCCAAGCAGTCTGATAAAACAATGCCTCCCCTCTTTCCTGGAAAATCGGGAGCCATACCAATTCTATCTCACCCAAACGTAACCGATATTGCGGTGGGACTCACCAGCAGACTCGGACCAGTATCCAACGTGCGGTTAAAACTACTCGAGTTCCACACCCACTGTGCTATGATCTGCTATGGAAATTCCACCACTACCTGACCGTGTTCATTACTTGCTGCAATTCCTCGCAAATGGTTGTGCTGCAGATCTGGTCAGTTCATCTTCTGCTCTATATCCACACAATCACGGAAGAGCGCCTATATCGACATATTTCTGATGTCAGATTTCGAGCCAAACCTTTGGCCAGGGCTTCTCAACTTCCAATTGATCAATGCACTCTCTATAGTCAAAAAGACGGCGCTGATCCGGGATCTGATCATCGATTGTGGACTTGACATATTGGCTATTACCGAAACATGGTTACATGACGACTCACTGGATGTAATTAAGCGTGAAGCTAACAGATATGCTATTGTACATCAGCACCATTGTGGGAAGCCTGGCACCAACAGCCCGATTGGTGGTGGGATCACACTGATTCACCGTAGAGACATCTGCATCAAAGTCATGAGTGACTCATTTACAACCACATTATTTAAGCTGCTTCTTTTGAAAATAACGAAAGCATGCAAATTCTTTGGATTGCTGTCATCTATCGACCATTGTACTCACTGCTGTCGGAATTGTTTTCCGGTCTACTAGACAGTGGGTCACTTGACTATCGCTATATCATTTGTGGTGACCTAAACAGTCCTGTACCGACTTGTCTTTGTGGCAAAATCAACAGTGATCTCGCCGAGATTATCAACAGTCACAGTTTAACCAAGCACGTCAGCAGCACAATATGTACTGGATCACATCTTCATTTGCAGCCCAATTATGAAATTATATCACTGCTGTTATTTACGAACTCCTGCTGATCCGAACAAGCACACAGAGAAGGGGGAAGTGCACAGTCACTGGCTATCACTGGAGGCAATTGCTGCAAAGCAGATGTGGAGGAAGCTGGAGCATCTTTGGAAGAAAACTGGTTTTGAGACTACAGAGTGGCCTACAGAACTGCCAATTGACATTTTTTGAGTTTTGCAGATCATTCTATGCTCTGCATATCAATGAGTTGGTTTGCGACCACTGTGCTTTGTGGTGTGTCATGACAGATCTGCTGCACTTCAACCACCCATCAACTAGTTAAACAGGTCTGTGAACAGTACTTGCGATGTTCTTTGCTGATAAAACAACAACGATCTAGATGTCAGTTTTTAAATTGAAGGCAACGCTTACTCCCAGTCTACCATCTGAGTTTGATCAGCTTGGAACCACATCGGTGGCATAGGTGTCGATGTCCATCGCACGGCTGCCAAATAAGACATCGCCAATCAACTACATCCACAAATCATTTCTTAAATTATGCTAGGACGTGCTTTAAACCGCTGATTGTGCACCTGGCTAATCTTAAATTCAGGTACGGTTGTTTCCCAGACCAGTTAAAAATGATGATCTTAACACTGCTCCTGAAAAAAATTGGCATGAGCCATAGTGACCCCTCAAACTATTGCCCAATCTCAAACCTGAGTATGATTGCAAAGGTCATAGAGCATTTGTGTCTGAAGCAGCTACTTCCCCACGTCGCTGTGATTGGCAGATTACACCGGTTGCAGACAGCATACCAGAAGGTCCACAGCACTGAGACGGGCCTACTAAAGATCATTGTTGACCTCTGCCAGATCATAGATTACTGGTGCATCACAACATTGCTTGGCCTCGATCTCTCAGCCACCTTTGACATCGTTGACCATGAGATGCTCATCAGGCGGCTAAGGTCAAGGTTTGTTGTATAGGGTATGGCACTGGAGTAGATTGAGTCATACCTTTGTGGTCGATCACAGTTCATTTCGTCAATCTGGGCGATGAACAGTCATCGCCTATGTCATGCCTAGTCGGCATACCGTAGGGTTCCATCCTCATTCCCTTCCTATTTTCAACGTACATCTCTGCATTCGCCAATGTCATCTCATCACTAAAGATCAAGTTCCATCAATATACTGATGATACACAACTTAGCAGTGAAGTCAAAGTTAGATATAGAAAGCTTCAGTAACATCGAAGATTGCACGCGAGCGGTGCATGTTTGGTTTGCACGCAACGAAATGCTGCTTAATAAAGAAAAATCAGATATTTTGCTGTTTGGCGCTCAGGCAAAATCATGTGGGAGGATCAGGTGTGATGGTTGCAGACTCCAGGATTCAGTTTTTTAATCATCCAAAGAGCCTCGGCACCATACTCGACCAGACTATGTATTGCCATCACCACGTGCAATATGTAATTTGGTCCTGCAGTTTTCATACCATTGTTCTACGTCATATTCGACCACGGGTCGTGATATAGCCAACATGGTGGCATGTATTATAGTATCAACAAGGCTCAATTATTGCTACTCACTACTCTACATATCTGGAAACAAATATTACCAAACTGCAGCGAGTACAACATTTATTAGCACGTATCTTGACGGGTGCTGCAAGATCCGATCATATCCTTCCAGTGCTCGATGAGCTGCAATGGATTCTGATTGCTCAACGAATATATTATGAGGTCGCACTCATTAAAAACAAAGTGCTTTCCACAAATTAACCACAATACCTTTCTCATCTCATCAAGGAGTATTAACCATCACGCGAACTCCGGTCATGCTCATAGTGGCTTTTGGCTAGCCATCAAACAAAGATGGTTACCCCATCGCGTGCTTTCAGATGCACTTCTTCAGCCATCTGGAATGATTTTCCTTCTGATATTACGAAGCCACTGGAGCTACGCATTTTTTTATCTTGATTTCAAACAAATTCATTTAGAACTGCTTTTTTGTTCATTTTGTTATCCTTCCCCACACCTCCGATTAGCACAGTTGGCTATGTACGGTGTACCAGAAGCTCAACATACATATATATATCACCGGGCAGCTCCATCACCACCGTTGGGTCACTCCATTGCCATCACAGGGTATCTTCGTCACCATCGCTGGACAGCATCATCATCAATGGGCAGCGCCATCACCTTCATCTTGCGGTGCCAGCATCCAGCAGCTTCTTCTCTGTTGCCAGGCCACTTCAGCACTGGGCAACGCCTTCACCGGGTGTCTACTCCATTGTCATCTCCAATCAGTACCACTGTCATCACCGTGTCATGTCTGTATAGCATGCCAAACAGCAGTTTGACTTGGCATAATGACTTTATTCTTTATCTGTACGCTTGAGTAAGTTTTATTACTTGTTCTCATGATGTACCACTGTCTAGTCTCTGTCATCCCTTGGGTCTTCTAAGGTTATTAGCCTACGTACATCATGTGGTAGGTTGTAGCATGAATATTTTTTGCAACTGATGAACAAGAACCATATTTAGGATCCATTTAGTCCTAGCTCTCCAGATTTTTATGCCACTCTAGTGGACCATTGTCCATCAAGACCAACTCAAATATATCCTTTAAAAGGCACCCACAACCACGTCTACTCAATTATTCCACTTACGATCCATTTCCAGAAATTATTTGGCTGTAAATGAACTCATCAGCCATCTTGACTTCCTGTGTTCCATGGAGAACTGGCATAGGCCTCTACATAAAATTGAACGAGGTGTAACCCTCTTTATCTAGTCAACGCGGGTGGGGGGGGGGGGGGTTGACATTAATCCACGTGCAACCAGCAACTCTTCATCCTTTATCTCTACCAATGTTTCACTCACTTGATTACCTGGCAAAGGACTGGAGATATAGATGTATCCAACCCATACTATTAATATAATTGTATTAGCCTCCCTAGTTTATCCCTACATTCCTTTTTAAAATTTCTGAGTTCTTTTCGCTTGTGTGTGCTCATTCTGAGTGGATTTTGACATTTTGTGACTGAAATATACATGTAGATGCTGCATGTACACCTTTTTGTTACTGAGTTCTTTTTTGGCCATCCTACACTCGTTTGGCTTCATGCAACATGTTAAAATGCCCACTCACTCTGCTGGATACACTTTAGACTTGGTTTGTTATCTTGGGCTGCCAATAACTGAACTGTCATTGACTCTGAAATTTCTGATAATTCACTGTTACTCTTTGATGTCCCTCGACCTCCTCCGTGTTCTGCCCACTAACAACAGAATTTTTTTCTCACAAATTTGCATCCATTACCCAGACCTCTCTTTATAGAGGCCCCCTACAATTCTCTCCTCCCTCCGGAGTGCCATCTTCCCATTGCGGAGGCTGCTAAATTATATAATTCTGTTCTGTAAAATATTCTTGATCGTCTGGCTCCCCTCAAAACTCTCTGGATCTCTTGTAGTTACCCCTTCCCATGGTACACTACTGATCTGTGGGATCAAAAATACACTGTCTGCAGATGAATCACCAGCTTTTTAAAGAACATCTTCATGCATTTCCCAACAACATCCCTAGAGCAAAATCATTCTTTATTGCTGGTCAGCCGCCTTTTGAATAAATGCACAAAGAAATATAATTATCCTTCTTCCACTGATTACTTCACCACCATTCAGCAGTTTTTTTTTAAGAATACATATTCGACTATCCGTTCCCAAATAATATTCCCCCCCCCCTCAATTATTCTTCCATTTGATCTGCCCACTACTGATTCAAGGGTGCTATGTTGGTTAGGTTTCCCGTTATCACAGCTTCGGAACTCACCTCTTTGATTGCTGATTCCACACCAACCTGTTGCCCATTGGATCCCCTCCCCTCTAGACTTTAACGGGATAACTTGTCTGCATTGGGGCCATTTGTCTTTGGTCTCTTCAAAACGACGCTTGACACTGGTACAATATACTGCTATAGTTCTGACTATTTTGTAAAATGGCTGCAGGCACCCGACTCTTGAAAAAGCCATCAGGAAACATCCAGATATGTGGAAAATTCTACCTGTTTTGTTGCTCATATAGAGGCGTACATGTGATGATCACGCTTGTGCACTCTTCTGGCGAAACGTGGGGGGGGAAATAATGAATCAACACACATTATGTGAGCCCATTGATCTTGTCTTTCCTGTTTGTTATATGTATAAAATTAGCTACACCAATGGTAATCGCTATTTAAACAATGTATTGTTTGATCATTCGCTTCCACGTGGCACTAAGTCGGTAGCTGTTTTTATTTATTTCAATTTTGATAGATTATCTAATTAATGTTGGCCTGTAATAACTAGTTTTGCGCAGAACTTATCAAAATCAATCGAGTGTCCTTGTCAGCACACGTGTTCTGCTACTGCTGACAGTTGTATTTGGGAGTATTTAATATTTATTTGGTCTTCTTGTAGTCTCGTGCTGATCATTCGTCCTGTTTGCCCAACATAGCATTAGCCACAAGTGCAATTAATCGGGTACACACCTCCTGTTGATATCTTTGGTAATAAATCTTTTGTACCAGATATACATTTCTGTATTTTATGTACCGTGGAAAATCTGACTCGGATGTTTTTTTTCCAAACGCCTGGCTAGTTTATCAGTTACTCCCACAATATATGGTATTTTAATAATTTTAATTACTTGGACAGTTTCAATGCTCGTGTTATTTGACTTGGTTTTGACATTCAATGCCCTGTTGATTTGTGCATCATTGTAACCATTAAATTGCAGTGCTTCTTCTTTAGCATGTTTAATTTCACTTCTCAGACTATCACCATCTGACACTTTCTTAGCCCGATGAATGAGTTTTAATGAGAGCAGATTTCTGTGCGGGGTGATGGTGTGACTGCATTCAGATAGGCGTCAGTGTGCGTTTTCTTTCTGTAAATGCTGTGTGTTATGTTAACATTTCGACCTCGTACGGGCAGAATATCCAGGAATTGTAGAGTTCTGTCAGCTTCCACTTTCACGGTGAACTGGATGGATGGGTTTTGCGAGTTGAGATGGTTTAGAAATTAGTTAAGTGTAGTGAGTCCAACTGAGTCGCAGACGTTGTCTTGGGAGCTATACTATTTATGACATCAACTCAACATAACGTAACCTACACTCGGGTGTTGAACGCCCATCTAACCACGCTATGGCAGAACTAGACACGGTCCCGCTATCCCAGTCCGGACCACGAGCTGGGTCCCGGACAGCTTGGCTAGAGGCTTCTTCAACCCGATGTGGATCTTCACTCGCCAACAGTCAAGAACCCCGAGCCCCACACGGGGCCGCCGTTATATCGGCCCGGGCTGGTGCTGGCTCCGCCTCTCCACCCGCCCACCTTCTCGATCTCTCTGGCCCTTTCCCAAAGGCTCCCGAGAGCTCTTCTATACCACGTGACCACCCAGCGGCCCCCGTCCACCGGTGCCCCCCCCCCCCCCAATATCATCCGGTCACTTGTTGGCAGGTGAACCAGCGTATCATGCCCCAACGTAACCCTGGCTGGCTGACACTCTCTCTTGCTCCCTCACCGGGAGCCCGCACCGCACACTGTACGTGGTGCCTCTGCACTGACCAGCGCTCACCCAAGCCCCGCTAGGGCTAGTACTATGCCCTGTAAGCGGGCTACACATTTCAGCACATTATCTGCCGTGGCCTTGCAAGCCTGGCACCACACAATGACATTCACAGTCATTACAAGTGTATCTTTGCCTTGTGGCCAGACCACCAATGTGTCATCCACATATCTAAACCAAGCGGAGGGTTTTAGTGTGCGTGAAGCTATTTATTTTATTTCAAAATCTTTGATGTACAAAATTCGCTATCACAGGAGACAAAGGAGAGTCCATTGCTGCTCCTTCCTCTTGTTTATAGAAGTCACCTTGCCACAAGAAGTAGGTGTCCTTTAGACAGTGTTCAGCTAGTCTTGGGATATCTTTGGCTAAACCTGTGTTCGTTACCAGTGACGAGTAATTTCATTGACTCGTTGACCGGAGCCCTCGTGAACAGGGGAGTCGCATCAAATCTTACGAGAATATCATTAGGGTTAAACTTTATATATTTTATTATATTTACGAGATGTTCAGAGTGTTTTATGAACGAAGAGGTCCTACTGATGTGAGGCTGCGTTTGTTTCGTTACATATTGTGCTAATTTGTACATGGCAGAGCCTGTTGTACTAACTATGATTCATAATGTAACATCAGGTTTGTGAATTAAGAGCAAATACAGATATTCAAATTTTTGCTGCTGATAAGGGCTGATCAATTGTTGTGATGCCCCGTGAGGATTATGATAATACAATCAAATATTTACTCCGTGAAGGAACCTACCTTCAAATTAAACGAGACCCAACCAACACCTTGGAACGTAAAACAACGACAATCATTGCCAACGTGCACATAGACTGGGAAAAGTGCCATGGTGACGTCACTGCCACTTAATGGCGGTTGTTGTTGTGTGTGTGGGCTGTGGTAATGTGGATATGTAACTCGGTTAACTAAAGTGGCCCCTCGGGAAGGAACCAACCTTTTGGGTAACTTTAAAACCCGAGTGGGTCATGATGCAGAAACCTGGGATGGAGCGATTATAAGGCATGGACCAGATCAGCTCAATAAAAACGGTAGGAGAATGCTAGACTTCTGTGTAGCACATGGGTTTGTAATTACCAACACACTTTTTTCTGCATTGCTGGACTATAAAGTGACAGAACAGTGGATGCGGGCCCATGTCCTTGACACCAGGACCTGATGGTCCCATTGACCATCAGCTTAGAGATAGGTTTTTACCCTTAAAACTGGTACAAAAAACTGACACCTTTATACAAGGCATCATATTTGCAATAACCACAACACAAGCAGTCAAAATGCAAACAAAAATAAACAACTCTGATAATGATATGCACTGTCCTTGAAGTTGATTGGTCCACACCCCGAGCTCTCAATACTCTGATAGTGCGCTGTTTTTGAGTTGTACGCCTTTTGGCGTCATCTGGTCCAACACCAATGGAGACTAGGCTCTAAGAAAAGCTGTCTCTGGTGTGGACCAATCAACTTCAAGGACAGTGCATATCATTATCAGAGTTGTTTATCTTTGTTTGCATTTTTACTGCTTGTGTTGTGGTTATTGCAAACATGATGCCTTGTATAAAGGTGTCAGTTTTTTGTACCAGTTTAAAGGGTAAAAACCTATCACTATATTTTGCCACTGGTAAAGGAGGTCTCATAGTGACCATCACCTTGTCATCTGTGAGATGTACCTACCATTCTTCCACTGTGATGGGTGTCCACCTAGGACCCCATTCAAACCCACAATAGTCTGGTCTCGGCTCGCTGATCCTATTTTCAAGTAGAAATATCATTGCTTGCAGAGAATGAGGAGGCTTACTGCAGCATTCGCTCAGAAGTTTGGTGAGCCATGCGGTGCTGGGAGGATGAGTGGTCGGTATGGATTACTGAGTCGATGGAATATGCCGCAGGAGCCCGTGATCACAAATCACTCGTTAATTCCATTTAAAAAATAACTTTCAGCACCTAATCTATCACCATCATTAAGGGAAATAATGGTGATCTGATCTCCGACCCACAGAAACAGGTCTGCAGATTTGCAGAGCAATTCTATTGGTTTATCAGGGAAGGAAAATCCTTCAGCCCCTACTTGGGCTGTGGCAGATATAGCCACCCTTTGTTAGTGGCTGGCTGAGGTGCCATTTGTTGTGGAAGTACGACAGACGATCGGAAGTCTGAGACAAGCAAAAGTGCCAGGCAGAGATGATCTTCCAGGCGAACTGTTGAGGGAAGATGACGTCTGTGTGCAGACTGTCCTACATAACATCACCATACCTGTCTGGGCCATAGGACGGATGCCACAGCATTGGAAGTATGGCCTGTTGATCTTCTCTTCAGGAAGGGAAAACAGACAGATTGTAAAAACTACAGAGGCATCTCTCTCCTCAGTATACCAGGAAATGACTTGGCAAGGATTATTCAACATCGCTATGCCAGACAAAGCTAAGCAGAGGCTTTCTAAGCCCCAATGTGTTTTCAGGCCAGCGTGGTCCTGCATACATCCCATATTCTCTGTGGGAATTTCAACAGGACCTACATCGATGCTTTTTTGGTGTGGTCAAGGCCTATGTCACCAACAATATCCCAAGCCTCTGCGTTCTTCTTCATGCTTTCAGAGTCCCTGACTCTCTGCTCACAATCATTCAGGAACTTCATGACGTTGGGCAGGCCTTGGTCAAGATACATTGGTGGGAGTGCCATTTCCTGTTCACTTTGGGGTGCGACAGGGATGTCCTCTGGCCCCTAAACTGTTTAAAATATCCCTTGACCACGTAGTTCGAAAATCTTTCCATGGCTGTATTGGAGGAATTTTCATTTAATACAGATACAATGGGAAGCTATTAAATGCCAAGGTGCAGTTGAGGGATGGCTCCGTATTGGTCAACCATGTGACATATGCTAACGATCTAGTAATTGCTGCTCAATTATAGGAGTTGGAGGTGCTGTTGCTGAACCTGGAGTGTACCACTAAGAATTGGGGCCTTACCATCAGCCTCACAAAAATTAAACACCTGCCTGGATATGTTGTGCCATTAAGCACTCCACCACCTCAACTCCCTCTTGGTGATAGGGAAGTTGTGGAGAGAGTGGAGATATTTCCATACCTTGGCAGTGTACTTATGACCAGCTCTGGTTTCATAGCAGAGGTTGCACTCTAAATCAATTGTGCGGCATTATATTTTCATCGGCTGCGTAATGCTGTGCTGAAGCTACCCTGGTCTGTTGCTCTACACGAAGCTCTGGTTCTTCTCCGCCACAGTCATGTCCTCGTTTCTCTATGCTTGGAAAACATGAACCCCTCTATTAAACATTCAGGCTGGCCTGCCTACGGACCATCCTGGGTTTAACCAGGCTGGATTGTATTAGCTCACAAAACCTTGAAGATTTGGACACATTGCTATCAGAGAGCTCCTCCAACAAGCAAGGCTGCATTGGCTTGGTCATGTAGCCCGCATGCCCAACCACTGCATACCTAAGCAGCTTCTGTTTGGCCAGGCATGGCATGGGCTGGGAGGAGATGAACTAATGTGGTACAGGAGGATGTGGAGCTGAGTGGACTTGCTGTGGATTCAAGATTGGCCTCTAATGGGGAGGGTCGTGAAGACCGCAACTGGACAATGGGAGGCAATTGTCCTCCAACAAGAAGGGAGGGCAGAGGAGCGATGCTCACAACAACAAGCAGTGTTTGGCTGCTAACATAAAACTATTTTACACCATAGCTGGTACAGGTGTTGCATCTGCCAATCATCTCAGTCAGTAATGCATTATCGAGTATTTGTCTGCAATATATTTCCACATGCTAACCCATTTCGTTCAGCTATCATTTGTGACCAGGTCACTTCTGTAATAGAGCTATATAGGGCAGTGGCCATTGCCTGGTATGATAAAATAGTTTAGTTTCAGTTTAGTCAACCTTTAAATCCTGGGTCTGTCCCTTGACCTCTTGTCAGCGAGCCCTCGACACTTCACATGGCCTCAGAATGCCCCTGGCCTAGTACAAGTGCCATGGTGACATCACCACTTAGTGGTGAATGGCAGATATTCTTTTATCTGTAAATGTGTCTAAATTTGCGTGCTTTACATGTCTCTACATATATACATCTATGTATATAGAAATCAGTGTAAATATTTTAATTAATCTTCTTAGGTTTTTTTTTCTCGGTAAAGTCACGTAGAAAGTAAAATAAAGTAAAAACAAAAATCACGACGTTTCGGAGGCAACACAAGTCTCCATCATCAGGTGGGACCGTCACAGCCAGATTAGCTGTATCAAGTGAGGCAATGATTCAAGATGTAATCCCTTAAAAGCGAGTTGAGGGGGGAGGGAGAGGGAGGGGGGAGCTCATCAGACTATGGTAGCCAATGAAAGGAACGTATCGGGAGGGAGGGGGGGCGAGGCCAAAAGGGTGGGCGATGGACGTGGAAGCGCTTGTGCGCAAGCGGCCAATTACTGCACACGCCAACACAATGGAGCGATTGTGCGCAAGCGGCCAGCCACTGCACCCGCCAACACAATGGGCAGAGAGGAGGAGGGGGAGGTCTAATACACATGATAGACAAAAGAACGAAAATGATGATGGGTACAAACTTAGGGGGAGCTCATCAGACTATGGTAGCATGAATGGAACGTATCGGGAGGGAGGGGGGGGGGCGGGGGGGGGGCGAGGCCAAAAGGGTGGGCGACGGACGTGGAAGCGCTTGTGCGCAAGCGGCCAATTACTGCACACGCCAACAAAATGGAGAGAGAGGGGGAGTGGGGGGTCTGATACACATGATAGACAAAAGAACGAAAATGCCCATGCTTATACCAATGCTGGCTGAACAATGAAGAGAGTACTGTTAAAATAACTGGGGATGTTAACACTCGGTAAAGTACAGTAAAATAGTGCCTGTCAGATAAGATGGTCCAAAAAATGTGTGATTAAGTCTTTTTTGCGTGGTTGATAACATCTTTCCAATGATTACTAAGTTTGTACCCATCATCACGGTTGAAATTATGTCTGTGTTTGTATATTTGTATGGCTTCGTGTACAAACCTTTGATGGTAGCCGGGAGGTTTGCAGAGAACCTTGGTCTCGGAAAAGACAATTTCATGAGAGCCCACCGAGTTGTAGCAATGATCGGCCACGGCAGAAGAATCAGTTCTGCCGTGTTTCAGATCTGACTTGTGCTCGCGGACACGATCAGAAACATGACGTTTCGTTTCTCCAATGTAGCAATCACCACAAATGCAACTCAATTTGTAGACTCCAGGATACTGTAAGTCAGGAACGACATCCTTCACAGATGGAATCAGATCACGGATTTTATGCACTGTACTGAATCGGACTTGGATCTTATGTTTGTTTAGAATTTTGGAGATCTTTTTGGTCACGCCAGCTATGTATGGTAACGTGATGGTTTTGGTCGGAGTTTCATGTGGCTGTTTCTGTGTGGTGGGAGAGACAGCTTGGCGGATAGTACGGTCAGAGTATCCGTTCATCCTGAGGGCCCGATGTACATGTCTTAATTCACCGGCCCTCAGGATGAACGGATACTCTGACCGTACTATCCGCCAAGCTGTCTCTCCCACCACACAGAAACAGCCACATGAAACTCCGACCAAAACCATCACGTTACCATACATAGCTGGCGTGACCAAAAAGATCTCCAAAATTCTAAACAAACATAAGATCCAAGTCCGATTCAGTATAGTGCATAAAATCCGTAATCTGATTCCATCTGTGAAGGATGTCGTTCCTGACTTACAGTATCCTGGAGTCTACAAATTGAGTTGCATTTGTGGTGATTGCTACATTGGAGAAACGAAACGTCATGTTTCTGATCGTGTCCGCGAGCACAAGTCAGATCTGAAACACGGCAGAACTGATTCTTCTGCCGTGGCCGATCATTGCTACAACTCGGTGGGCTCTCATGAAATTGCCTTTTCCGAGACCAAGGTTCTCTGCAAACCTCCCGGCTACCATCAAAGGTTTGTACACGAAGCCATACAAATATACAAACACAGACATAATTTCAACCGTGATGATGGGTACAAACTTAGTAGTCATTGGAAAGATGTTATCAACCACGCAAAAAAGACTTAATCACACATTTTTTGGACCATCTTATCTGACAGGCACTATTTTACTGTACTTTACCGAGTGTTAACATCCCCAGTTATTTTAACAGTACTCTCTTCATTGTTCAGCCAGCATTGGTATAAACATGGGCATTTTCGTTCTTTTGTCTATCATGTGTATCAGACCCCCCACTCCCCCTCTCTCTCCATTGTCTTGGCGTGTGCAGTAATTGGCCGCTTGCGCACAAGCGCTTCCACGTCCGTCGCCCACCCTTTTGGCCTCGCCCCCCCCCGCCCCACCCTCCCTCCCGATACGTTCCATTCATTGGCTACCATAGTCTGATGAGCTCCCCCTAAGTTTGTACCCATCATCATTTTCGTTCTTTTGTCTATCATGTGTATTAGACCTCCCCCTCCTCCTCTCTGCCCATTGTGTTGGCGGGTGCAGTGGCTGGCCGCTTGCGCACAATCGCTCCATTGTGTTGGCGTGTGCAGTAATTGGCCGCTTGCGCACAAGCGCTTCCACGTCCATCGCCCACCCTTTTGGCCTCGCCCCCCCTCCCTCCCGATACGTTCCTTTCATTGGCTACCATAGTCTGATGAGCTCCCCCCTCCCTCTCCCTCCCCCCTCAACTCGCTTTTAAGGGATTACATCTTGAATCATTGCCTCACTTGATACAGCTAATCTGGCTGTGACGGTCCCACCTGATGACGGAGACTTGTGTTGCCTCCGAAACGTCGTGATTTTTGTTTTTATTTTATTTTACTTTCTACGTGACTTTACCGAGAAAAAAAACCTAAGAAGATGATTCCTTGCAGTCACGAAAGCTTCAAATCTAGAATTTTAATTAATAGTAAGTGAAGGTTATTTTGGGAAGTTGTAGGAAATATTTTTTTTAACTTTTCCTGGATTCAGCTGACTTAAGTGTTAAGGTTTTCAACAATCCAGCGTGCAGGCCCAACAGCCCAACGATGCATCATACAATTTCTAGTTACAAATAAGTATAACCAGTAAAAACAAAGTTTTTCAATATAAATCCTTTATATGCGTGGCGGCTAGAGTCCTCTCGTCCTCTGGTTTGAGATGGCTGCCACCTATGGGTCAGATGATTGCATTGCTCCATTAAGCAATTGGTAATTAAATATAATATTTTTGTCCTAAAAAGTGTAAAATTTTGGAAAAAAAATTTCACGAACATTAATTGTCACGCACAACGAGTCTGTGTGGAAAATGTCAGCTCGATTGAATCACGGGAAGTGGGTTAAAAAACGACCGATAGATTTGCACGGTCCTAAGCAAGCAAGCGAACTTAATATAAAGGATTTAAAAGTGATGGTGCTTCATCGCAAGACACATGTGGGTCACCTGCTATGAACATGAACCAAACCTGACCTGAACCACAAACCTAAAAACTGCTTGTGGACAAATCCAAAACCAATCCACTTTGCGGGTCACCCACAGGGACCTGCGGGTACAAGAAGCCCACAGCATCTCGACTATGACCATCCATTAAATATGTTTTCAAATCACATTCGACCCAACCCATGAACATACACAAAGCCGAATTACATGGTGCCCTAATAATTTGTATTTCACTTCGATGTTCAAATAACCGAACAACACCTGACAAACAAAACAATGTTGTCTGGCTATAAACGTTGAACTACACACGTTCACGTCTTTTGGGAATTGTGAGGGAGTGCACAAGACCTAAATATGTGTAATAATGTTATATATCTCCAGTCATAAGCACTGTAATCAATTTAGTAAAATTGTCTGAATACCATATTTGTATTTATACAAAATGAATGTGATGTTTAACATTGTATTGTAATGTGACATGTGTTTATTTTTCAGTGTTCGTGGACAGAGTAGAGGACGCCGCATATTGGAAGGAAGCGAGCCGCATAGTAATAAAGACAAGGTTGACAAAAATTACTCTTCAAAAGTAATATTTCAGACTATTTTGAAGAAACTCACTTTGGACAAGTTTTACCCTGAAAAAATATCAACAAATGATGTTTTGAGAATAATTCGCTGTGAGGAAAATCCCAAATATATTCAGGGACTTTCCAAGCATTTCCTCAGGAATCTAATGAGGGCAAATCCCAGGGCCAGAAACACAGAATATGGCCAGCGTAGAGTGGAAGAAGCAGATACAAGTGATGATGACAATTCAAGCAGCTCAGACAGTGATGCGACAGTTGATTTAATAAATCCACTGGACATGATAACCGCAGTGTTTCTCTGCGCTGACAGCTTCTTACAACAGGTGCTTATGCAGAAGATGGCCCAATGTCAGTTTGCATTGCCTCTCTTACTGCCTGATTCCGGCAAAGGGAACATCACATTTATGTTGTGGGCCATGAGACAAATTGTGAAAAACTGGAAACTACAGGAAAATGCATCCAGTATGGAGGAGTCATTAGTCAGCGTACCAATGCCTTTCATTTCATTCATTCGGGTTGGAGAGTGTAATGTTTCTAAATCAAAATTGCTAAATTCAATTCTTAGTAATGAAAAACACGATTTCTTTGTTCATCGACAAATGGAATGTGGTGATATTCCTCGAAAATGTTCCGATGGTCTTGTTGAATTGTCCATGTTCTGTCCTTGTGGAAAATCAAAAATAGATGTTTTTCAAACAGAGTTCAGCGTTTTAAATCTTCGTGGTGATGCCCGGGATCACTTAGTTCAGCTTGAGTTTTTAAAAGCAATCTCAAATGCCATGTTCATTATCTTCGACAACGGAGAACTAGATGTAGAAGACATGTCTATTCTTGCCAATTCGAATGCTCAGTTGTTTATAATAACAAGCCAGAAAGAAAATAGCAGGAGCAGAAATACAATTGCGATCACCAACAGTTTGTGTGAGCTAAAAATAAAGGCAAACATTATTCAGAAAGGGCAACAAAATGACGCAGCATTTACTAAGAAACTACGTTCTAAGATGACAACATTCCTAAAATCTACTGAAAACCATGAGACATTAGAAAGCATGGTCAACGTTGCTGTAAGTTTAAATATTAGAATCGATGAATGTGAAAGTAAATGCAAAGAAAGCAAAGCTAAAGTAAAAGGCATCATGGATAAAATAGATAAATCAAATGTGAAAGAAAGTAAACAACGATATCTCCCTTTACAAGGAGATCTGTGGCACAAGTGGGCAGATACCAACAAAGAACAAAGTCGCGTGAAAAACATCGGACATCAGAATTTTGATGACTATATTAAAGCAAATAAAAACAAACAAACACAAATTCGTAAAAAACAGAAAGAAATTGGTTTTTCAGATGTGATGCAAATGTTTGTTGATTTTATATTGAACGAGTCCATAGAAATGAAAATGTTTGTTCTTCAGTGGATGCAATTACAACTAAATGATCTATCTAGAGTTACATTTTCCAAGTTAAGAGATGATTACAAGAAAATATATGTTAATCTAGATATTGATTCAAAAAAAAATGAAACAAAATTGGAAAAAATTGAAGAATTAATGACGTCCAGTTCATTGGGATTGGTACATTTCATACGAGAAATTGGGCAGTATTACGAAGCAACTAACTCAGTCCAGAAACATTCAGTGCCCAAGACCACAGCACCTGCCTACCGCAAGGCACCGACACTCCCAGCTGTTGCTGCGGAGTTGTTCTTGGAGGGGTTTCCCTTGGAGCTGATGGATGGAGACGTTGGCTGTATTCCCATTGACTGGGTGACCGACGTGCTTAAGGCAGTGAGTGCTAAGTTTGGCAGAGACCCCCGCGTGTGTGTACTGACCGTGCTGGGGGTGCAGAGCACAGGCAAGTCCACGCTTCTCAACACCATGTTTGGGCTGCAGTTCGCAGTGAGCAGTGGCCGCTGCACACGCGGCGCTTTCATGCAGCTCATCAGCATTGACCATGAACTGAAACAAGAACTGGCATGTGACTTCATCCTGGTGATTGACACAGAAGGGCTGAAAGCCCCTGAGATGGCAAAACTTGATGACAGCTACGAGCACGACAATGAGCTGGCCACGGTGGTTATCGGATTGAGTGATATCACGCTCATTAATCTGGCAATGGAAAATGTAGAAGAAATGAAAGATGTTCTGCAAATCGTTGTCCATGCATTTCTACGAATGACAGAAGTTGGGAAAAAAACAAAGTGCCTATTTGTGCATCATAATTCTGGCGATGTCACTGCTATCGACAAGAACATGAGAGACAAGAAATGTCTTATTGATCAACTAAATGACATGACAGTGGCAGCTGCAAAAATGGAGCACAAGGAATCCACTTACAGTAAATTCACCGACGTCATGGAGCACGACGTGAGTCGGGACAACTGGTACATTCCTGGCCTTTGGCATGGAACCCCTCCAATGGCTTCAGTCAGTGCTGCATACAGCGATCAGGTTTTTCACCTCAAGCAGCACCTGATAGACCATATTAAAAAGAGAACAAAAGCACAGAAAACACTAACAGATTTCAGCACTTGGATAGGAAGCATCTGGGAAGCAGTGAAAAACGAGAAATTCATTTTCAGTTTCAAAAACAGCTTGGTTGCCAATGCTTACAACCAACTGTGCATTCACTATACAGGCTGGGAATGGGAATTTCGGAATGACATTATTTCTTGGACACAAGAGAAAAATAATTACATAAATAATATAGATTATTCTCATCTTCAAAACATTAGTCAACAGTTGGAACCTGAATTAGATAATGAGATTTCAAAAGGAGGAGCCACCTTACAGAACAAAATAAAAAGCTACTTTGAAAACCAAAGCAATGATGTGCATTTAGTAGAGAAATACAAAGAGGACTTTAACATCAGCACTAATCAGCTTTGCAATAAGTTGCAAGTAGAAGCCTTAAATAAAGTCCAGGAGTTTATTTGTAGAAGGCAGTCTGGACACTCCATTGCAGAAATTGAAACCCAGAGTAAGAAGATTATTGGATTGGAAGTCTGTAAACTCCTTCAGTCCTGCAAAAATAATACATTTAAATTCAAGGAAACACAATTAGAAAGAGAGTTTAGCAATATGTGGTCAATCGTGGTTACACACCTCCCAAAAATAACATTGAAAAGGCAAAACGTCTACCAAGATATGATGAAATCACTGCGTAACAGTAAAATCGATTGTGAGAAAATTGCTGGTGATAGTTTGCAAACATTTGCAAGCCCTGAAAAATATTTTAAAACAATTGACAACAAACAATTTAAACTAAAACCAGAGCACTCAAAACGTGAAGTATTTACGTTAAAAAATATTTGTAATTCGATAACAATGAAAAAGAACGTAACTGTGAACAGATTGACCAAGGTTTCACATATGATTGTTGAAAGAAGCGATAGGTGGATTGAGGAAAAAATAAAAATGAATGATTATTGCTCAACCTACACTCACGATTTGCTGCATCACATCAGTAATGAACTTAAAAACCAGCAGAATGAAATATTTAGCAAAGAATTTTACAAGGACATCACTGTATTCATTTGTTTTAATGCCATAGAAACTTGGCAAAAACAACATGACATTTATTATGACAACAACGATCCAAATATTAAGATGAGAAAAATTAAGGAGTCATATTTTGTGATGTTTAAGGAACTATATCATCAAGGCGATGAAAATATGAAACATGCAAAGACCTTTTGTAACGAGTGCCTGAAGCCGTCTCTACTTGAGGCTGTCGACAACAAATTGGGGATGGATATTGCGACGAAGGTGAAGAGCGATAGCGGTGGCCCTACGTTTTTGAGCCGGAAAAACCTTCAACTGGCAATGCAACTGCATTTGTTGGATGAAGACGACTTTGAAAATTACTACAGATACATAAACGCATATGCAGATTTTACAAAAGAATGGATAAAGGCTCAGGTCATAAAGCACTGCCAGAGTAAGAATGGGTCACACTCTGAGATGTACCATATCTCAAGCGCCATTTTGAGCGGTCTGATTCGTGAAGTAAAGAAATGTGTGGACTATTTGACCAAAAAAATCGCTACTCCAACCACACTTTTGAAATTTTCAGACAGATTAGGTGAGTGTCTACTCAAGCACATAATTATCAATAAAGATTTTATTGACATACTTGGGTCTTTCTTGTTCAACGACAAAGACAGTGTCGACCAATTTGCGGAAGAACTCAAGAGTTCGTTGGACTCTGCTGAAGGGGAAATGTTACGAGGATTCAGTGTCGCCAGTGATGCCGAGTGTGCGGCGTGGTTGAGTCGTCTCACTGTGCAGCCGCACATAGAGCTCTACAAGAGCCTGGCTGGCTGTGAGAAGCAGTGTCCTTTCTGTGGGGTGCCTTGTGACCAGGGGGGTGGTGGACATAAGCAACACTGTGCCGAGCTGCATTATCCTCAAGGCCTTAATGGCATTCGTATAATTTTAAACAACAAATTGGCAGCTGAAGTTTGCACAACAGATGTTGCTGGCAATGAGAAATTTAAAAGTGCAGCTACAAATTATCAACCGGTTCCCTACAAGGAATACCGCACTATCAATGATTACTTTGCCTCCTGGAGCATTCAGCCGGACACCAGCCTGGAGGCCACGACTTTCTGGAAGATCGTGTTCTGCAAATACAATGAAAAATTTGCTGAAAAACAAAATGCTTTACCAGCAGATATTCCTAATGCATGGAACGAGATCAAAACAGATAAAAATAAGATTAAGGAAGACTTGAAAAAAATATTCGCATTAACATTGTGAAAACAGTAGCTTATTAAAATATTAAACATCGTCATCATCACCCATCATAATTTACATTACCAAGACCCTCCCCCCCCCTTCATTCACGCCCAGGGCTCAACATACCTTGTCTCCCCTGCCTGTATGTCAAAGTTGTCTCTGTGCCCACTCCTCATGGCCCCGTCGTCTTCTATCGTTGTGCTCCTCATGCCCCTCATTCTGGCTCCTAAGTTAAAAGCAATCTATGACATTCTTGCACAACTGTCTTCGTTAGCCAATGCTGTTTTGGGGTGCGGTTGCTGTTATGAATTGACGTAAATACAAGTTATATTGTTAAAACATAGCAAGATATTACTATTATCGTTATGGGTTAAGGGCAAGATAATTAGCCTGCCGCAGTGTCCGAAAGGCATGGCCACGAGTAAATAGACTATATGTAACAACATCATTAGACCTCCTTTGCCAAAACCAAAATATAATAATAGGGTTTTCCCCCTTTTTTCTGGCAACAAAACTGAAACCTTTTAACAAGAAATCATGTGTGCATTAACCACAATACTTGTGGTCAAAATGTAAACAAAAAACACACTGATAATATATGCATTTTCCTTGAAACTGATTGGTCCACACCAAAGACGGCTTTCTTTTGAGCCTCGTCTCAATTGGTGAAGACCAGAGGACGCCAAAAGATGTACAGCTCAAAGACAATGCACGATCAAAGTCATGAGGGCTCGGGGTAAGTATCTACATCATTAGACCTCCTTTGCCAGTACCAACATATAATAATGGGGTATAATAGGTTAATGCACACATGATTCCTTGTTAAAAGGTTTCAGTTTTGTTGCCAGAAAATAAAGGGTTGAAACCCAATTTTTATATGTAACAAGATATCATTAGCTAATGTAAAGGGCAAAGCCTATGTATATGGAAAAGCCAGTAACATGAACACGATTCGTCATACATTTGCTCTACTATAACACTGGTCAACATTTTTAGACGTCGTCTGCTTTAAAGATGGAATGCGCTGTCTGTTATGGATTTTGATGTGATGATTTCAAATCTGACACAACAACTGATTGGCTACTGTTCCCAATCTATTGAAGTTTTAAAATTGTAGGTCTATGTATATTGTGTAGATAGTAGAGTTTTACTCATAAATTGTAAACCTAGGTCTTTTCATGCATTTGTTTGCTTTACATGATAACATGTCACCTGTCCTGTCATTTAACACTTAAAAAATCAGCAAAATGGTTATATAAATAAAATGTATTATGAAAGAAAAGGCAAAAAACGATTATGTATATATAAGTATATAGTTTAGTCCTTATTCAGTGTCTACTCAGAGCTTCTTGGATTGTCTCTTGTATTCATTAAATGAAGCATCTCTTGTCACTGTCCAATTGCCCTGACAGCATTTTTCCATTGTTGCAGTCCTGGTGAAATCGCTCTCCAACCTTAAAAATCTAACTTTAGGAATCCATAATTTTGGTTATACTATGTTCCGTTCCAGGTCATTGTCTGTAACCTTAAGTTTTTTTTATAATCTATATTTAGGCTGTGCTAAGGGTGAGGTGATTTGAATCTGTCTTTAATAACATAGTTCTTATATGTTTATTATGTTTGTAATCAAATCGTGTTGATTATTCTATGTGTGCCTAATAAATCCAGAATGTAATCACTCATTCCTGAAAGTGCAACTAAATGTCTGTGGTTTCAATATTTAAACAATCTCCCAAGTATCACATCTGTTTAGTTTTGAGAACACGCTCCTGAAAACGTCGTGACCTTAATTTACAGCGCCTCCAATTACCACGGTTGGCTACGTACGGTCTAAAAGAAGTTAAACATACGTCAATCTCCAATTAAAACTATTTCTATAACATGCAGATTACATTTTAAATAATATAATGAAGACAATTTGTAAAAAAACATTTACGATATGCTGATAAAACCAAACTATCATAAATGGATGTGGCTGTAAGTTTTATGTTAAAAGAAAACAGTATATGAGAACAACATTTTTTGTACTCCTTTGGAAGTTTTGGTTTGCTCTACTGCTCTTCACGTGCGCAATATATCTGTGTCAGATGTGAGCAGTGGCGGCTCGTGACATTTCCACTAGCTGGGGCTGTTGTGAGTGACCTCTGAAAATATGGTGTTCTAATTAAGAAAAATCTCGTCATGTGATTGGCCTTCCTGTGAAAGTGATATAACTGTCTTTTCTACCAACGGTATGCATTTATAAACAATACGAAACAAAATGACAAGCACTCAAATTATGTTCCCATGACCCTCAAGTTTTCACTCCACAACCTCTTTCACACTGCCAAAAGCCTAAAGAACAATTAAAGGTCAGCTGACACGACTCAACAAATTAGCCAAGGCAACCAAGACACCGCATACTGTGCAATAACAGCCACATACCGTTGTACACCCACCTACACAAAAGGCTTTGATCTGTATTCACTGGCGAAATTTATGCAATGTACAGTGCAACCTAACGTTGTAACATAGTAATTACATCTGTAGTGTTGTAAATAACTGATGAATAAACTTCTTAAGGCACACTGGTTTATTGTTTTTCTTCCGACAAAGTCCCTACTGGCACACAGAGGGATATGCGGTTCCCTCACCCGTAGCCTAAGGAGGTACAGCCTCCGTACCTGGCGGGACCAATACACGGCTCTGACGGCTAGCCTAGGGAGATACAGCCTCCTAACTGCGGGGACTATTCTCCGTCTACCCGCTACCCTAGCGTTCTCTGGCTGGGACCTAGGGGAGGCTAGCTTTACCCACCGCTGGCTCGGTGGGTCCCCTGACCACAGGTCGCGCGAGCCTTAGCTCTTACAAGAGCTGGAAGGCTGAGGAGCCAGGGTCCTGCCTGCCAGGACCTATTCTCCCCTTGACCACTGGAACACTGAGCCTTAGCCCTTACAAGAGCTGGAAGGCTTGGTCCAGGGTCCTAGCTTCTTCAGCCGGGCTTCTGTCTTCGTGAGGAGAACTGGCGGGCGCTCTCCGCGCTCGCCCTTTTATACCCGTTTGTAACGGTCCTTATCCAATCCCACGCTCCCTCGTGGGACCCTCTGATTGGTTCTTTACAATCTGCGTTTTCGATCCTCTTTTACCTCATCTGACCCCTGGCCGTTGGTCTGGCGGGAATGCGTGTTTACGATCAGCTCTCACCTCTCCCTGACCCCGGCAGTTGGTCCCAGAGCGGTAACTCTGCATTGCCCCTCTAATACACAGTAGCCCCGCAGGTTACCGAATAGAGTTTCTAGCACCTCTATACATGTATTCATATGATTAAAAAGCGATTATGCATGAAGGTTATAACACATTCGTATTATTGCCTCTCTTCTTGGTGCTTTCGGTAAAGTCACGTAGAAGGGAAGTAACAAAATAATAAAAATAAAGCATAATAAAATTATTCTCACGACGTTTCGGCCACAACACAAGTAGCCGTCCTTAGGTGAAAACCAGGTCTGTCGAGGCGACAGCGTCTGAATGAAACAGCACACGTGCTTGGAACATGTAAATAAGCTGGGTTGGAAGGGGGGAAGAAAGGGGGAGCCTTAACAAAAGAATATGCATATCAAACGGAATTTAGCATATTTATGGGAAATGCAGGTATGTGATTAGTACTGCATATGCCCGTGCATTATGCAGGATTAGCAGCATCAAAGGGAGGGGATATGGGAAATGCAGGTATGTGATATGGAAAATGCAGGTATGTGAATAGTACTATTTATGCCTGTGCATTATGCAGGATTAGCAGCATCAAAGGGAGGGGATAAGGGTAGCATTAATGAAGGGAAGGAGTGTTAATAGTATGTAGCTGCAGTAACTAAAACCACCACTTAAACAACTAAAGTATGAACTACATATTATCATCAGTATACTAAATATACTCTACAATAAGCTGCGTTACTAACAGTTAGTAATACATTACAATTCTACGTCATAAAAAAATAAATATATATATAATATGCTTCCATCTAAACTTTATTCTCTTACATCACACGAGTCTACACCCTACTATATACTGCCATAGACAAACCCAACATTAAATTATATACTGTATTGCTATAAACCACCCTAAACCTTATACATTGTAATATTACACTATGTATTATTCTACCCACCCTAATGTATATCACACTGCTGTATATTCACTATACAATTACGATACTATATATTACTTTGTACATTGTATTAAGCATATAAATGTTATACTATTTGTTATTATACACTGTACCATTGACCGTCGTGTGAAAGATACTAAGAGGAAGCAACGAAATATGTCAATGGGAGAGTAGGGAGAGGAAACTTGCAGCGGAGCAAAGAATCAATTACCTGCGAAGAATACAATGCCGGTGAGTGGAACGCGGTCTGAAAGTCACCGTAAACGTGAACACAATCAGTTAAGATCCGAAATGGTTTATTACGTCCTTCCAATGATTGCTAAGCCGGAATCCATCTTCTCGGTTGAAATTGTCTCTGTGTTTGTATATGTGGATCGCCTCATGAACGAATCTCTCATGGTAGCCAGATGGCTTGCAGAGAACCTCTGTCTTGGGGAAGTCAATATCATGTGAGCCCACTGAATTGTAACAGTGATCTGCCACGGCTGAGGTGTTTGTCCTACCGTGTTTCAAGTCTGCTTTATGTTCACGGATGCGGTTCGAGACATGTCGTTTGGTTTCTCCAATGTAACTGCTACCACAGAGGCAACTTAGTTTGTAGACGCCAGGGTACTGTATGTCTGGAACCACATCTTTTACAGACGGGACCAGATCACGGATTTTATGTACTGTGTTGAATCGGACCTGGATCTTGTGTTTAATCAGGATTTTGGAGATCTTTTTTGTGACCCCAGCAATGCAGGGTAAGGTGATGGTCTTGAAAGGCTCCTCAACAGGATATTTCTTGGTGGTTGGAGTGATGGCCTTGCGGATTGTGTAGTCGGAGTAACCATTAGCCTTAAGAGCTTGGCGTACGTGTTTGAGTTCACTGGCAATGTGTTCCTGGTCGGAAATGCATTGGGCTCTATGGTATAGAGTCTTGATGACGGAATTCTTCTGGAATGGATGGTGGTGGGAATCCGGTTTTAGGTAAGCATCCGTATGGGTGGCTTTCCTGTAGACAGAGTGGCCCATTGAACCATCAGGCCTCCTTTTAATTAGGACATCCAAAAAGGGTAGCTTGCCATCTTTTTCGACTTCCATGGTGAATCTGATGGCTGGATGTATGGAATTGATGTGGTCGAGAAATTGGTCTAGAGCAGGCCGGCCATGTGGCCAGATGACAAAAGTGTCATCTACGTACCTCTTCCATAAGGTCGGGTGTAGAGTGGCAGTCTGGATGGCGTCAGTCTCAAATTTATCCATGGAGACGTTGGCTACAACCGGGGATAGGGGGGAGCCCATTGGGGTGCCCTCAGTTTGTTTGTAGAAAGTTCCATTCCAGGTGAAGTATGTATTGGTTAAGCAGTGTCTCACCAGGGGGGGTACCCCAGCATTCAGTCCTTGATGAACCAAGTCTTCAATGATTGCGATGGTGTCAGGTACAGGAACTTTGATGAATAAGGAAACCACATCAAAACTGACAAGCAGGTCATCTGGGGACAGGGAAATCCCCTTGATTGTCGATACCAGGTCAGTAGAGTTTAGTACCGCAGAGGTGGTTTTTCCAGTGAAAGACAGTAGGATTTCAGACAAAAAACGAGCCAGTTTATAGGTGGGGGAGTTGATAGTAGAGACAATGGGACGAAGAGGTGTGTCTTCTTTATGTATCTTTGGCAAGCCGTATAATCTTGGTGGCCTGGCTGCAAAAGGTTTCAACGATAACTATTTGGTCTGATCAATTAATGCGGTTGAATCAGAAATGATTTGCTTGGTTTTAGAGACGAGGCTGTTGGTGGGGTCTATTTTTATTTTTGTATAGCTGCCATCGTTGAGTAGTTCTTGAATTTTGTTGTTGTATTCTGTTTTGTCCATGATGACAGTGGCATTGCCTTTGTCGGCTGAGACGATGACAATGTCATCCCTCTTTTTTAATTGAGCTAATTCAAAACGCTCATCTTTGCTGATGTTGCTAGCTGGCATCTTAGCGTTTTTGAGGGTTGCAGAGATTTCAGATCTTGCTACGTCTGCAGCGATGTGACTCAGGCCCTTGAGAGCTACATCTACTCTAGCAATTATATCATTAACTGGTATGTGTCTAGGTGTGACTGCAAAGTTTAGTCCTTTAGCTAAAACGGATTTCAGACCTTCAGAAATAGACTGTTACGGCGATTAATTACGACTTTGTTAACGTCTAGCTTTTCAATGTGTGGGTCAGGTTTCTTGTTTGAGAGGCGGTTGAATTTGTAAATCAAGTTGTCCTTACATTTGGTCGACATAGCGGCAGCTGAAGAGGCAGTCATTTTGTCTACATGTTCCCAATCCGATGTGGACATTGTTGCACTCAAAGATAAGTGTGATGTGTAGAGTGTCTTGTCTAACTGATCTAGATCAGTGCGAGTAAGTCTGATTTTCTCTGAGATAAGAGCTAAGCTAGTTCTAGACAGAATTCGTTTAGCATTAGAAGAAGTTACAGCAGCAGATGTTAGTGTAAATGTGTGTGGTATTACCTTAGAGTCGCGGCATCTCTTCAGAAAGGTGAGAGACTCGATTAGCTGAGCCGTCTTATTGGAAGGACGTAATAAACCATTTCGGATCTTAACTGATTGTGTTCACGTTTACGGTGACTTTCAGACCATGTTCCACTCACCGGCATTGTATTCTCCACAGGGAATGGATTCTTTGCTCTGCTGCAAGTTTCCTAGCACTACTCTCCCATTTACATATTTCGTTGCTTCCTCTTAGTATCTTTCACACGACGGTCAATGGTACAGTGTATAATAACAAATAGTATAACATTTATATGCTTAATACAATGTATAAAGTAATATATAGTATCGTAATTGTATAGTGAATATACACCAGTGTAATATACATTAGGGTGGGTAGAATAATACATAGTGTAATATTACAATGTATAAGGTTTAGGGTGGTTTATAGCAATACAGTATATAATTTAATGTTGGGTTTGTCTATGGCAGTATATAGTACGGTGTAGACTTGTGTGATGTAAGAGAATAAAGTTTAGATGGAAGCATATTATATATATATATTTTTTACGATGTAGAATTGTAATGTATTATTTACTGTTAGTAACTCAGCTTATTGTAGAGTATATTTAGTATACTGATGATATGTAGTTTATACTTCTTTTTGTATAGGTTGTTTACGTGGTGGTTTTAGTTACTGCAGCTACATACTATTAACACTCCTTCCCTTCATTAATGCTACCCTTATCCCATCCCTTTGATGCTGCTAATCCTGCATAATGCACGGGCATAAATAGTACTATTCACATACCTGCATTTCCCATATCACATACCTGCATTTCCCATATCCCCTCCCTTTGATGCTGCTAATCCTGCATAATGCACGGGCATATGCAGTACTAATCACATACCTGCATTTCCCATAAATATGCTAAATTCCTTTTGATATGCATATTTTTTTGTTAAGGCTCCCCCTTTCTTCCCCCCTTCCAACCCAGCTTATATACATGCTCCAAGCACGTGTGCTGTTTCATTCAGACGCTGTCGCCTCGACAGACCTGGTTTTCACCTGAGGACGGCTATTTGCGTTGTGGCCGAAACGTCGTGAGAATTATTTTATTATGTTTTATTTTTATTATTTTATTACTTCCCTTCTACGTGACTTTACCGAAAGAACCAATAAGATGAATCCCTGCAGTCACGAAAGCTTTAAATCGAAATTTATTGCCTCTCGTTGTCTGGGGGTATGTTTTATTAATCGTGATATCAATGATTCTCGTTTTAACATTTACTGATACTCGCTTATCAAATGTGTAGATATGTCATGTCACAGGATTCATATTTTACCACCGGATACAGTTTTCGCAATTGAGATAAACGGATGCATAAGAAGCACTCCTACTTCATCTAAACAACTTCATCACCATTTACTCTCATCCAAAAACCTGTCATCAGAATAGCAACAGTACCCATGCAAATATACCTACTCATCAATCCGTACTGAATGATCATAAGGGCATGGTCAAATCTCACGATCACGTGATTAAAAGAGAATAGGGACAAACCTTAAAATGGCAACATTCGTACAGAATGCCTGCTCAAATGCGTATAAAATGGTTAGAAAGCATTAAGGATCGGATCTCATGATCACGTGATTAAAGAAAACAACCCGGCTGATGTATCATGGTAACGCGACAATACACAATTAGTTTGTTATGGTGTCATGCGTGCAAGCTGAGATTCTTCTTGATCCACAATCCTGTACAAAGTTACACATTTATACAAGGTACAGTTAAAAATGGCGAGGCAGTGTAAAGTGAACGTGCCATCTTATTTCTTCCTGAAAAATACCTCCAGTCCCACAAGGATGTGCAGAACAGCAGGAGTGGTCCACAGCTGGAGCGCGCTCGCGGCCATGCTGCTTTCCGCGTGTTCGCAGGGTTGTTTGTGAATCATGCTCGATATGTAGTGGTGGTATTGACGTGCGCCGACTGTGACAGTGATGGATCACGGGGCGGCGCGGGGTGCGGGGTTGGGCACGCGTTGTGGGCGTGGTGTGGACGCGCGCGCCGGGAGTGACAGATGACGGGGCGGCGCGGCGTGAGTGGTGAGGCACGATGAGATGTGGGAAAAGAGGATCGTAGCCAGCGCCCGGCGATTGGTCGAATAAGTGGGTGCTCGCAGCGACGTCCGCAGGTGGGGTATAAAGGGGGACGCGCGAGAGCACTCGAGGAGAGTTACCCAGTTGAAGACCCGAAGACGGAGCTGAAGACTTAGCCAGTGGCGTTAGTCGCCGAGTAGCTAAGTGGATGTTGGTCATCCGAGTAGCTCAGTGGCGTTAGTCGCCAAGTAGCTAAGTGGGTGTTTGTCACCCGAGTACTAAGTGGATGTTGGTCATCCGAGTAGCCCAGTGGCGTTAGTCGCCGAGTAGCTAAGTGGATGTTGGTCATCCGAGTAGCTCAGTGGGCGTTAGTCGCCAAGTAGCTAAGTGGGTGTTTGTCACCCGGGTACTAAGTGGATGTGGGTCATCCGAGTAGCTCAGTGGGCGTTAGTCGCCAAGTAGCTAAGTGGGTGTTTGTCACCCGGGTACTAAGTGGATGTGGGTCATCCGAGTAGCTCAGTGGGCGTTAGTCGCCAAGTAGCTAAGTGGGTGTTTGTCACCCGAGATACAAAGTAGGTGTTAGTCACCTGTAACCAAGTTTGATAAAATAAAGAGTGTGTTACCCGTGAAGTCGTCTCCCGCCGAGTTACTACATTACAACTGGCGTCAGAAGTAAACCTGTCTTCAAGAAGTATGGACACAAGGAAGACTACCCGTACCCACGAGCGAGGTCGGGATGACGACGGCGTACCGGGGACACCGACCTCGGGAGTAGAGGACGAGGAGTTGCCGCCGATGCAGCACTTCGCGGTGATGGCCGACGCTCCGCTTGCCTCCGACACCGGCCTCCAGGACGCGCACGCCCGGTTGGCGGAGTTGCTACTCGCCGCCGCCGCTGTCTTGGCCGACATCTCCGTTCCGGCGAGCGGGAAAACGGCTGCGGGGGTCGTGGAGGAAGCGACGGTGGAGGATTCCCGCCAAAGGGCGCTTCGCGCCAAAAGTCTGGAAGTTGCCGCCGTTTTTGGGGGGCCGCCACCGATTGGCGGGAAAGACGGACGCCACGTGGCCGGACACCTCCGCGCAGCGCAGCCCACGTCATCGGCGCGCGCCGGAGCCCTCCATTTTGCGCCTGACAACCGAGCCGACATTTTACACAACTCCAGCGGAGCGCGGGAAAATCTCTCCGACGTCGACGACGATCGGGTCCTCCAGCAAAGATTGCCCGCGCTGTCGGCGTTCAAGGCGGATGGGGGCGACTGGGGAGCCTTCCAACGAAGGTTCCTCGCTCATCAGGAGATGTCGGGGTGGTCCGACACCACTGCCCTGCGTGCGTTGCCAGCGATGCTGGACGACGACGCGCTTGCAGCCTTCACATCTGCTGCAAAGTCGTCCCGCTCTACGCTCCAGGCCGCACTACACCTGATGGCGAAGGTGTTCGGGCCGCCCTCCACGTGCCGCCACCAGTTCTACGATCGGCGGAAGGTGGCTGGGGAAACGACGCTAGCCTACCGCACGGCACTGCTCGCCTTGGCGGACGCGGCTTTTCCCCGCATGGATAAGGAGGGGAAGGACGCCATGGTGACGGAGCAGCTGCTGGTGTTGGCCCACGAGTTGGGGGTCCCCATCAACGTGGCAGACGAGATGGAGATCTGCTCCCTGGCGATCGCCACGAGCATTCACGCGTACGAGGTCTTCAAACGCAAGCCGGGGGTCGTCTGCAAATGGCCGGGGAATGCGGCACTGGCCGCCACGATCGCCGAACCTCAGCCAGCTGCGGTGCAGGAGCGGGGCTTCGCTGCATCGTGTCCGGGGGAGTGGAGAACGGGAGGTCGTTCGCCCACACGTTCGTCCCGCAAGCTGGAGCAACCGAAACCTACGACGTCCGTCGTCTGCTACAACTGCGGCCTTCGGGGTCACGTCGCAGCCGGGTGCCGGGCCCCGCGTCCGCGCGCCGCAGGACCACGTCGGGACGACGACCAGGGCCACAAGTCATCCCAACAAAACCCGGCAAGTCGCGGCACCTCACACGTTCGGTCCGCAAACACGGCACATTCGGGTCGCCGCTTCGCGGTGGGGTGTTCGCGGCTGGGTGCCGGGGGTTCAATTCGGCGAGGGGGGTCCGTACGCGGCCCGCAAGCAGTCGAGTGGTCCAAATTGGCCCACAGGATCGTGGCTGCGTCAGCCGGGTCGTCCGTGGTAACGGGGTTCATTGACGGGGTTGAGGTCCGGGTGCTTGTTGACACGGGTGCGTCGGCCACCATCATCTCGGACCTTATTTATAACATTCTTCCCGTCCAAAGTAGACCCCTTCTGCCAGTAGACGTGCCATTTTATGCGGCGAATGGGGGATCCCTGGGGATCATCGGCCAGATTCGGGCGACTATTTGCATTGGGGACATTAAATTAGCGGGCCCTATTTTTGTATCATCATCGCTGGCCGTTCCCTGTTTGCTAGGTACGGACTTTTTGTCAAAAATGCCCATCAAAATTCTTATTGATCAGGCCTGCATAGAGCTTCCGTCAGGTCGGCGGGTTGCCTTCTTGTCGAGCCCTATCAAAGTGCGCACGGTTGTGCGACGGTGCAGGCGCTGGCGACTCACACTGTACGGGTACCCCCGGGATCGCAAATGTTAGTACCCCTTCGGTTCAGGAAGCCACTCGAGGTGGGTGCGGAGGCACAGGGGGTGCTGTTGGGGCCGTCAAACAGAGCCAGTAAGGGCCTCGACTTAGCGGTTGCTCAAACCGTGGTGAGAGGGGACAGTGAGCCGTTCGTAATGGTCCTGAATACGGGGTCGCGGCCGGCCGTAATTGCGCAGGGAACGGTGCTGGCTCACGCCGCGCCGCTGCCCGTTGAGGAACGGCTCGTGGCTCAAGCAGATTTTACTGTCGAGTCGCATCCTCAAAGTGATGAGGGGACTGAGTGGTTGGACTCGCTGTGTGCGGGTTCTGCTAACTTGTCCGGGGTGCAATTGGGAGCATTGAGGGGTTTGCTCATCGAGTTTGCTGACGTGTTCAGCAAACATAAGTACGATATCGGCTGCACTGACCTGTTGCGCCACCACATAGCTACAGGGGACGCGGCCCCTATTCGTCAGAATCCCTTCCGGCTCAGCCCGGCCGAGAAGGAACATGTGCAATCGGCGGTTAATGATATGTTGGCGGCCGATATCATTTCGCCCTCTTCTAGTCCGTGGGGTGCTCCTATTGTCCTAGTAAAGAAACAGGACGGGTCCTTGCGGTTTTGTGTCGATTTCCGCCGCTTAAACAAAATCTCGATGGCGGATGCGTATCCGCTCCCCAGGATGGATGAGTCGCTGGATGCCTTGGCGGGAGCGCAGTTTTTTTCCACACTCGATCTGCTTTCTGGATTTTGGCAATTGCCACTCGATAACGAGTCTAAACCTAAAACTGCTTTCCGGACACCTGGGGGCCTTTTTGAATTCAACCGTTTGCCCATGGGCTTACATTCCGCTCCCGCCACGTTCCAGAGACTCATGGAATTGGTTTTGTCGGGCCTCCAATGGGATACCTGTTTGATTTATCTTGACGATATTATCGTCTTTAGTCGGACTTTCGAGGAGCACCTCCAGCGACTGAGAGCGGTGTTCCTCAGGATGCGTTCCGCTAAGCTTAAATTTAAACCGGCTAAATGTTTTCTGCTTCGGGAATCGGTCAGGTATTTGGGCCATATCGTGAGTCGTTCAGGGATCTCGACGGACCCTGCTAAGACGCATTGCGTCAGCTCATGGCCAACGCCAACCTCGGTCACGGAGGTTCGTAGTTTCATTGGTTTTGCCTCCTATTACCGTCGTTTTGTCAAGCAATTTGCCACCATAGCCAAGCCCCTGCACGCTTTGACGGCTAAGGGTGTGAGGTTTCACTGGGGGGCAGAGGAGGAGGATGCGTTCTGCTCCCTCCGTGACGCTTTGGTGCAGGCTCCCCCCTTGTGTTACCCCGATTTCAAACAACCGTTTTTGCTTGACACGGACGCCAGCAATACGGGTATCGGGGGGGTGCTCTCACAGTTGGTCGGGGGGGTTGAACGGGTGGTCGCCTACGGTAGTAGGGTTCTTTCCCCCGCAGAACAACGCTATTGCGTAACTCGTCGTGAATTGTTAGCCATTGTGTTTTTTACACAGCAATTCAGGCCGTATCTTTACGGCCGTCATTTTACGGTCCGGACGGACCATGCGGCTCTACAATACGCTATGCGCGTGGCGCAGCCATCGGGCCAATTGTCCCGATGGTTGGAGGTCCTTCAAGACTACCAATTCACGACGATTTACCGCAAGGGGTTGCGGCACTCAAACGCGGACGCCTTGTCGCGGTTGCCGCCGTGCACGGACTGCACATGTTTGTTGGGATCAGCGCGGTGCAAACCCCCGGTCGCCGGCACCCCGGGAGTTGCGCTCGCCGCCACTGACACCCCGGGAGAGGACGCCCCCACGGGGAGGGATTCGCTGTTGTCGTTGCCCCTCATTGAGTGGGGCCGCCTCCAGATGTCCGACAGCTCCCTACTTACGCTGCGTCGGAAAGTTGGCGCTCCCGAACAAGGGGAGGCGCGGGTCGGTTCCTGGGTGTGCAGACAGGGCCTGTTGATGAGGTGGGACAACATGTCCCGGCGTCACGTGCTCGTTGTGCCTGTTGCTATGCGGGGTAGGGTTGTTCTGGCAGCTCATGAACGGCTCATGCATCTGGGTTTTCACAAAACGCTCGCCCTAATCCAGCGAGACTATTATTGGCCGGGGATGGGTAACGACGTGGCGAATATTCTTAAGGGATGCGTAGGGTGCGCCAAAAGGAAACCGCCACCATTGGCAGCTAATCCACCGCTGCAATCCATTCAGGTTTCGCGTATAAACGAATTGGTAGCGTTGGACATCTTGGGGCCCTTTCCGGTTACACCAAGGGGAAATAGGTTCCTGCTGGTTGGCGTGGAATACTTCACCCGATGGCCTATGGCATGGCCGCTCGCCAACCAGTCGGCTGCGGCGGTGGCGGACGCCTTTGTCCAGGGTTATGTGTTGGACAAGGGCGCCCCCGAACGCTTGCTGACGGATCAAGGGAAGAATTTTTCGAGCGTTTTGTTGCGCGAGGTGTGCGACCTGTTGGGTACAAAGAAAGTGCGTACTTCCCCCTACCACCCGCAGACTGACGGGATGGTTGAGCGTCTGAACAGAACGATTACGTCTATGTTGTGCCAACAGGTCTGCGACGATCAGGTTGATTGGGACTTACAGGTGCCGGGGGTACTCGCGGCCTATCGAATGGCCCCTCATGCGGCGACAGGGTTTTCCCCATTTTTTCTTATGTATGGGCGGGAGGCCGATCCGGCCATGGACGTCCAACTGGGGATTTCCCAGCCACGTGCAAAATCTAAATTGGCAGACCACATCAAATTTAATATCGCCAAATTGACTGAAGCGCGGGAGGGGGCAAGGTTGAATTCGCGGTCGCGGCAAATGGCAAACGAGAAATTGCATGAGCGGAGGGTGCATACGCATGATTGGAAACCAGGCGATAAGGCCTGGCTGCATTGTCCACATGCACCGTTGGCTACGTCCCCCAAGTTGTTGAGACCTTGGAGGGGACCGGTGGAAATTGTGCGGGTTGCACGGCCCCAGAGTATACAGATTAAATGGGGGAAACGCCGTTGGTATGTGCACCCCTCCCGACTGAAGCCCTATGCGGCACCGTGTGACCCCGTTCTGTGCCGTGACGACCGGGCGTGTGATGTGACCGTCGACTCGGGGAGGGAGGTGTCGCAGGCTGATCCTCACGTGTCTCCACCTGACCCACCCCCAGGTGCCTCGGGCTTGACGGCTGCTGACCGTCGAGAGCCTGAACCCCGGGGCACGCACGAGTCCTCGATGCCTGGCCGATGTCTTCCTGAACCGCCGGCACCACCGGACGTTCGACCGCGTCTGGTGCCGTACGACGGACCGGCAAGGCGGACTCGGGCTAGGTCTCAACAATTTTCATGAGGACGGTTTTTTTGTGCTCTACACTGAGCTCGCCCGGTGTTCCCCTCTGCCGGGGTAATGTCCCGTTGTAGGGACGCTCGGAAGAAAAGGGGACACTGCACGAGTCGAAAGAAAAAAAAAAAAAATTTCCATTTATTTTTTTTGTATACACATTGCTATTGTCACTCGCCGGTTTGTATATATTGTGCTATTGTCGCGGGGGCATTGGTTGAGGGTTGCGGATGGTGGTGTTCGCGTCGTGTTGTGTTGTTAGCTTAGTTGTTGTTCTTGTTGTTGTGTTGTGTTACGGGGCACACAGGGAGGGTTTGTATATTTGTGTAGCAGCCGGGGCGGCTGCGAGCTATGTGGTAGGGGGTGATGTAGTGGTGGTATTGACGTGCGCCGACTGTGACAGTGATGGATCACGGGGCGGCGCGGGGTGCGGGGTTGGGCACGCGTTGTGGGCGTGGTGTGGACGCGCGCGCCGGGAGTGACAGATGACGGGGCGGCGCGGCGTGAGTGGTGAGGCACGATGAGATGTGGGAAAAGAGGATCGTAGCCAGCGCCCGGCGATTGGTCGAATAAGTGGGTGCTCGCAGCGACGTCCGCAGGTGGGGTATAAAGGGGGACGCGCGAGAGCACTCGAGGAGAGTTACCCAGTTGAAGACCCGAAGACGGAGCTGAAGACTTAGCCAGTGGCGTTAGTCGCCGAGTAGCTAAGTGGATGTTGGTCATCCGAGTAGCTCAGTGGCGTTAGTCGCCAAGTAGCTAAGTGGGTGTTTGTCACCCGAGTACTAAGTGGATGTTGGTCATCCGAGTAGCCCAGTGGCGTTAGTCGCCGAGTAGCTAAGTGGATGTTGGTCATCCGAGTAGCTCAGTGGGCGTTAGTCGCCAAGTAGCTAAGTGGGTGTTTGTCACCCGGGTACTAAGTGGATGTGGGTCATCCGAGTAGCTCAGTGGGCGTTAGTCGCCAAGTAGCTAAGTGGGTGTTTGTCACCCGGGTACTAAGTGGATGTGGGTCATCCGAGTAGCTCAGTGGGCGTTAGTCGCCAAGTAGCTAAGTGGGTGTTTGTCACCCGAGATACAAAGTAGGTGTTAGTCACTTGTAACCAAGTTTGATAAAATAAAGAGTGTGTTACCCGTGAAGTCGTCTCCCGCCGAGTTACTACATTACAGATACACAGCTGCAGTGTGCTCAGGGGCCGTCCATAAATTACGTCACGCGATTTTGGACAATTTTTGACCCCCCCACGTCGTCACACGGCGTCACAAAACGTCAGACCCCCCTCAAATATGACGTCACAAAGCTCTGCCCCCCACCCCCAATGATGTTGTAGGAGACAACATTTATTTAAAAAGTCTATTTAATTCAGTAGAACGTGTTGTCTATATTTATTTAAAGTTGCGCATTTTGGTGTGGCGTCACATTTCTCAAACCCCCCCCCCCATCGTCACAAATGTCTGACCCCCCCCCTAGGTGCGTGACGTCATTTATGAACGGCCCCTCATGGCTTCCGAGTCAGCAAGCTGACCGCCGTTCGATGCAACGCTGCACGCTCACAGGCTGTCCGCACGCCAGGCTCGATCTGCAGCTGGAGCTGGCCCAGCACGCTGCCTGTCAGCTGCCTTGGGAGTGGCTTGGTGTGCGAGCACCCCTTGTGGCTCTCTCCTGGAGGCCTCACGCTGGGCAGCAGCCTGCACGTGACCACACTTACTCTCCTGGCCTCTCCACAACTCATACAATATCAGTCACTGGCCATCAACAGAAATTTTCCAGCCAATAGCTTGGACAATATTTTAAGCACACTATATTGGTGCATAACTCAAATCTCCACTTAACTTCTCACACGTCTTGGCTTATCACAGTATCATATAGAAAATTCCTTCGCACAATACATACTGTACCTGTCAACCCTTTATCAGTGTCTATCTTATTACAGACACATTCAGACCTTATTGGTCACCCTGTCCTTATCAATTTCAACGTTCATCCTACAAAGTCATATCACAAAGGAGAAACGCAAACAAACAGACAACACATTTTTTTGCCCGTATTGAAACGGCTGTACGCCGTATGGACTTGAAAACTCAATTTCCCTGTACAAGAATATTGGGTAAACCGTATGGGTTGAAAGGTATGACAATAGCATGAGGAATGCTGTTTAAGGTCCGTTGCCACCAGAAACTTATCAACAATTTTCCTCAACCACATAACGCATCACACCTCATAGCTTAGAAGTAATTGACTCTGCAAGAGACTCAAAATACAGGGTGCTTTTAAAACACACGTTAACACTTATATGGGACTATCGTTTTTAATGGAAAAATAACGTATAATACACTGTGACATGATAACAAATGTATGTTAATAACTTCAAAAAGTTGTTCGCCATCATTGTCAACACGTGCCTGGAATCTTCTCCAGGTGGTCTCCACAGCCCGGAGGCATATTTCTTGCAGTATTGTTGAAAATTCTCAGAAGTGTTAAAAAAAATTGAACCTCCCTGGATGTATAAATAAAAACGTAAAATAAAACTTGTAGCGATGCTTAGAGTCTGCCAATGCAGGACTCAATTCTTAACTACTCAGAGTCTGTTCCTCTGCAAAGCTCATTCTTAGCTAAATTACGAGTGCTCTCTCCAGTGTCTGCCTTTGCAAGAATAATGCATATGATTTTTATATACTGTTGCATAGGAAGTTCTAGTTTATTTAATTAATTCCCTTTGTAACATCAAAATCCTAAAGCTCCTCCCATTTTCACGCTCCTCAAACATTCATCCAATCAGTCTTAGTTCACCTTCTCTTCTGGTTCTGCCATGTCATAGACGCCATCCTCACTTCCTTCGAATGTCATCCCAAGACGTGTGTGGACATAGACCCACTTAATAGCCCCTTGGAATGTCTATCGACTCATAAAAGTGGACCCCTAAATGTGGTGTGTGTAGACCATCTGTTAAGTGTGAAACGGCCTAGATTGTCCCCCCCCTTAAGTCGACTCAGCCTTAAATAAATACCTGCTGCAGCATGCAATGATAGCTACTGGGTAGACAAAGGAGGTAGAGCACGGCTTTTGTTATACCCCTTTAATATTGGTCGCGTAGAATTGACAATTGTAACATATATATAACACTACTATATTGTTGTCCTGAATGATCCTTAGGTTCAACGCTTCAACACAAGCTTCCATAATTTAATCATCATTAAGTTTCACATTCTGAACCCAGACCGTATCTCGTACAGTAATTGTTAATAAGGACATGTAAAATAGTCATATAGTCACATTAAGACCTTCCGACCCTAGGCTGTATCATCATGTCCTATCATCAAGTTCTATCACCAAGTTAAGGTTTAATACCAAGGTGTTTACGAATATTCATATCCGGTGGTTGTCACTTTGAACGTTTAAACTTTCCAACAGCCAAGACTTGTACAACGTTAATAGCTCGGATGCTGAGTGTTCTTTTTGCATGGGCACAGTTATAAAAGCAGAGGTCCTCCTGTGGCGTTCCTGGTGGTGCCTTTGTTGTCTCAATGGAGGAGTTTCGCAGGTCTGTGTCACTTATTATTTATTATCCCAAGTTAACAAGCCTGTTGTTAAAATTCTCATTCGAATACGGATTAGTTTCGTCCTCTGGCCTTTTTACGCTCAGGACACACTAAATCCACATATACGTCTACGAGTAGCTATTACATTAAAATAGGCAAGATGACACTTAATTATTGTTTTGGAAAAGGCACATATCCAACAATGTGCATAGCCGCCATCGCCCGGATGGTGGCGCCGAGATATTTCCTCAGGGGGAGAGAATTGGTCCAAAGCCAAATATACAGAGGGGGTAACCGAGCCCCTGTGATAGGGGCTGTTCTCAACGAGGACACGGAAGTTGCTATGTCAATGTGAGGGATCAGCATGATGTTAATGTGAGGAGGCCGCTCCCCTATCTTACAGTTACATGCTAATTTATCACATTAACATCACTAGCCCCGGCCACTTCTTTATGACCCTTGAGCTACACCCATCTCAAACCTTGTAAAACAGTCTGCCTCAGAAGCAGACTATGCTTTCTCACCTGATGAGGGACGCTTGTGTTGTGCCCGAAACGTAATTTATTTTATTTTATACCTACGTGACTTTACCGAAAGAACCAAAGAGTACGTACAGAGTAATTTTTAAGCATCAGTTAATGAATGGTGAGGCCTGATTTCCTCAAAATCCGTTCAGATTTACGAGCTTTAGATTTAAGGGCCTGTAGCTCTAATGAATACCAAGGGGACGTGTGGCTGGCTGAAATTAACCGGAACCTAAGTGGAGCCATAGAGTTGAGAATGTCAGAGTGCACTGTTATACTGAAGCACATCCTCATCAATACGGAGTAGACTGGGCTCTGAAGAAACCGAGATAGATAGAGCATCCGTAAGTGCAAGTGGACTAAGTGATTTCAAATTACGAAAGGGGATCCGACTGTATGAACGAGCAGGGCGAAATAATGACATTTCAAAGAAGACTGCTGAGTGGTCAGATAGAATCACAATCCAGGTGCGGTTCGTTCACTCGGGGCGTTGGGGCGCTGTGCCACCAATCAGTTGAAGATGGGAAGTTATTTTTCTAATAAAAATTACTTCTATATAAATAGTTTTCATATTCTTTGTTTTTTTTCGGTAAAGTCACGTAGGTAAAACATGTATTTTATTTTATTAATTGTTTTACCTACATGACTTTACTGAAAAAAACCAAAGAGTATGAATCCTTGCAGTCACGAAAGCTTCAAATCTAGAATAAATAGTTTTGTTGTGTTAATTTTTAAAAATGATTATTTCAACGTGAATTGTATAATCAAGATAACATTTTAAGTTGTTCGTATTGGAAACTGCTGCAACGCAGTATGATATGTGCCTCGGGAAGGTCTCTGCGCAGCTGTGAAGGCGTCCGAGTGAGAAATTTCCATGCATTCATTACCATTAGCTTCGCATTTTAGCCACGCCGTTTGAGACCCATTTAGGGCGGTGAAAAGGCATCCATGGCTGTATTTGCTGTATTCATCGGGTGGTGTCGGGATTAACGACACATTTATATTTACGCGAACTAATCCAAAAAAACTATATTATGGATGCAATTACTTTGTCACGTTATATTGCACAGTACATTGTATTCATGTCGCTAGTGAATACAGGTCAAAGTCTTTTGTGTAGGTGGGGTGTACGACGGTATGTGGCTGTTATTGTACAGTATGCGGTGTCTTAGTTGCCTTGGCTAATTTGTTGAGTCATGACAGTTGATATTTAATTGTTCTGCTCACATCTGACACATATTTTACGCACGTGAAGAGCAGTAAAGCAAACCAAAACTTATAATAGAATACAAAAAGTGTTTGTTCTCATATACTGTTTTCTTTGTACATAAAACTTACAGCTACATCCATTTATGATAGTTTTGTTTTATCAGCATATGCTGATTGTTGATTTGAAGCTTTCGTGAGGGCACGGAAGTGACTATGTTAATGTAAGTGATTAGCTAATCTCTCTCGTCGAGGAGGCCGCTCTCCTATCTTACAGTTACATGCTAATTTCTCACATTAACATCACTAGCTCCGGCCACTTCTTTATAACCCTTGAGCTACACCCATTTCAAACATTTTAAAACAGTCCGCCTCAGCAGCAGACCATGCTTTCCCACCTGATGACGGACGCTTGTGTTGCGCCTGAAACGTCGTGATTTATTTTATTTTATACCTACGTGACTTTACCGAAAGAACCAAAGAGTATATGGTAAATCGCTTTTTACAAATTGCCTTTCTTTATTATATTATAAAAAATGTAATCTGCATGTTATAGAAATTTTTTAATCGGAGATTGACGTATGTTGAACTTCTTTCACACCGTATGTAGCCAACCGTGGTAACCGGAGGACCTCGAATTTAAGGTCACGACGTTTTCAGGACCGTGTTCTCAAAACTAAACAGATGCCTACTGTGACACTTGGGAGATTGTTTTAAATATTGAAACCACAGACATTCAGTAGCACTCTGAGATATTAGTGATTCCATTCTGGATTTATTAGGCACACACGGGATTGCAAGCAACACCACTTGATTACAAGCATAATAAACACAGGTATAAGAACTGTGTTATTAAAGACAGATTAAAATCACCTCACCCTTAGCCCAGCCTAAATATAGATTACAAAAAAGGAATTAAGTTCCAGACAATGACCTGGAAAAGTACATAGTATAACCAAAATGATGGATTCTTTAAAAGTTTAATTTTGAAGATTCGTAACCACTTTTTTTCTGATTACAGTAGCACAAATGTATGACGAATAGTGTTTACGTACTGGCTTTCCATATACATAGGCCTCGCCCTTTACATTAGCTACTTACATATTTTAACACATAGTCTATTTACTCGTGGCCATTACTTTCAGACACTGCTGTAGGCTAATTGTCATGCCCTTAACCCATAACGATAACAGTAATATCTTGCGATGATTAACAATATATCTTGTATTTATAAGTAAACTAATAACAGCCACCACACCCCAAAACAACATGCGCTAACAAAGACAGGTGTGCGAGAACGATAGAATACTACGGGGTCATGAGGAGTGGGCACAGAGACAACTTGGACAGGCAGGGGCGTAAATGAGGGGGTGTGGGGGGTCTGGGGGGGGGGTTGGGAGGGGGTCTTGGTAATCTAAATGATGATGGGTGATGACTATGATTAAAATTTTAATAAGCTACTGCTTTCACAATGTTAATGCGAATGATTTTTTCAAGTCTTCCTTAATCTTATTTTCATCTGTATCGATCTCTTTCCATGCATAAGGAATATCTGCTGGTGAAACATTATGTCTTTCAGCAAATTTCCCATTGTATTTGCAGAACACGATCTTCCAGAAAGTCGTGGCCTCTAGGCTAGTGTCTGGCTGAATGCTCCAGGAGGCAAAGTAATAATTGATAGTACGGTATTCCTTGTAGGGAACCCATTGGTCATTTGTAGCTAAACTTTTAAAATCCTTATTGCCAACAACATCTGTTGTGCAAACTTCAGCTACCAACTTGTCGTTAGAAATTATTTTAATGCCATTAAGGCTTTGAGGATAATGCAGCTCCGCAGAGTGTGTCACATGACCACCACCTCCCTGGTCACAAGGGACCCCACAGAAAGGACACAACTTCTCACAGCCAGCCAGGCTCTTGTAGAGCTCGATGTGCGGCTGCACAGGGAGACGACTCAACCACGCCTCGCACTCGGCATTACTGGCGACACTGAACCCTTGTAAAATTTCCCCTTCAGCAGAGTCCAACGAACTCTTGAGTTCTTCCGAAAATTGTTTGACACTTTCTTTGTCTTTAAAGGACAAAGACCCAACTATGTCAATGAAATCTTTATTAATAATAATGTGCTTGAGTAGACACTCGCCCAAGCTCTCTGAGAATTTATAAAGTGTGGTCGGAGTGGCTATAGTTTTGGCAACAGAGTACACAAATGTCTTCACTTCATGAATCAGATTGCTCAAAATGGCGCTTGAGAGATTGTACATCTGAGATTGTGACCCATTCTTTCTCTGGCAGTGCTTTATAACCTCAGCCATTATCCATTCCTTTGTAAAATCTGCATATTTTTTTATGTATCTGAAGTAATTTTCAAAGTTGTCTTCATCCAACAAATGAAGATGTATGGCCAGCTGAAGGTGTTTTCGGCTCGAAAACGTAGGGCCACCGCTATCGCTCTTAACGTTCGTCGCAATATCCATCCCCAATTTGTTGTCTACAGCCTCCAGTAGAGACGGCTTCAGACACTCGTTACAAAAGGTCTTGGCATGTTTCATATTTTCATCACCTTTACGATATAGTTCCTTGAAAAGAAGAAAATACGACTTCTTAATTTTATTAATCTTAGTATTTGGATTGTTGTTTTCAAAAAAAATGTCGTGTTCTTTTTGCCAAGTTGCTATGGCATTGAAACAAATGAATACAGTGATGTCCTTTTCAAAGTCTTTGCTAAATATTTTATTATGCTGTTGTTCCAGTTCTTTACGGATGTGTTGCAGAAGATCGTTATTATAGGATGAGCAATGATCATTCATTTTTATTTTGTCCTCAATACACCTATTGCTGCTTTCGACAATCCTATGTGAAATGTTTGTCAACTCCTTCACAGTTGCATCGTTATTTGTGATTAAATTCCAAATCCCTTTCCATTTAGATCCTTCTTTAATTAAGTGCTCTTGGTTTAGTTTAAATATTTTGATGCTATTTTTTTCAAAATATGTTTCAGGGCTTCCAAAGTTACACAAACGATGGCCGGCAGCTCTCTCATGTTCTAATTTGCTGTCGCGCAGGGATTTCACCATATCGCTGTAAACGTTGTGATTTGTCAATTTCATTTTTGGGAGGTGTGTAACCACGTTTGACCACATGACGTCAAACTCTTTGTTTAGACGTATTTCGTCTAATTTCACTTTATCATTTTTGCAGCGCTGAAGGAGTTTACAGACTTCCGATCCAATTGTTTTTTTACTCTGCGTTTCAAGTTCGTGAATGGAGTGTCCAGACTGTCTCCTACAAACCAACTCCAGCAATTTATTCAAGGCTTCCTCTTGTAACTTCACGAAAAGTTGTTTTGCGCTGATGTTAAAGTCTTCTTTGTATTTCTCAACTAAATGCACATTTTGGCTTTTGTTTTCAAAGTGACTTTTATTTTGCTCTTTAAGGGGCGTTTCCTTTTGAAATCTCATTACTTAATTCACGTTCCAACTGTTGAAAATGGTTCTGAAGATTATCATATTTAACACTATTCATGTAATTATTTTTCTCTTGCGTCCAAGAAATAATGTCATTACGAAATTCCCATTCCCAGCCAGTATACTGAATGCACAGTTGGTTGTAAGCATCGGCAACCAAGCTGTTTTTGAAACTGAAAATGAAGTTCTCTTTCTTTACTGCTTCCCAGATGCATCCTATCCAAGTGCTGAAATATTTTAGTGTTGAAGCTTTCTGTGTTTTTGGTCTCCTTTTAAGATGGTCTATCAGGTGCTGCTTGAGTTTAAAAACCTGATCGCTGTATGCAGCACTGACTGAAGCCATTGGAGGGGTTCCATGCCAGAGGCCAGGAATGTACCAGTTGTCCCGACTCACGTCGTGCTCCATGACGTCCGTGAATTTACTGTAAGTGGACTCCTTGTGCTCCATTTTTGCAGCTGCCACCGTCATGGCATTCAGTTGATTCATAAGACATTTCTTGTCTCTCATGTTCTTGTCGGAAGCAGCGACATCGCCAGAATTCTGATGCACAAATAGGCACTTTGTTTTTTTCCCAACTTCTGTCATTCGTAGAAATGCATGGACAACGATTTGCAGAACATCTTTCATTTCTTCTACATTTTCCATTGCCAGATTAATAAGCGTGACATCACTCAATCCGATAACCACCGTGGCCAGCTCATTGTCGTGCTCGTAGCTGTCATGAAGTGTTGCCAGCTCAGGGGCTTTCAGCCCTTCTGTGTCAATCACCAGGATGAAGTCACACTCCAGTTCTTGTTTCAGCTCATCGTCAACGCTGACGAGCTGCATGAAAGCGCCGCGTGTGCAGCGGCCACTGCTCACTGCGAACTGAAGCCCAAACATGGTGTTGAGAAGCGTGGACTTGCCTGTGCTCTGCACCCCCAGCACGGTCAGGATGAACACGCGGGGATCTCGGCCAAGCGTAGCCCTCACTTCCTCAAGCACGTCGGTCACCCAGTCAATGGGAATACAGCCAACGTCTCCATCCATTAACTCCAAGGGAAACCCCTCCAAAAACAACTCCGCAGCAACAGCTGGGAGTGTCGGTGCCTTGCGGTATGCTGTGGTATTGGGCGCTGCAGATTTCTGGACTGATTTAGATGCTTCGTAAAACTGCCCAATTTCACGTATGAAATGTTCCAATCCCAATGAACTAGACGTCATAAATTTTTCAATTTCTTCCAATTTTGCTCCATTGTTTTTAGAATCAACATCTAGATCAACATATATTTTCTTGTAATCATCTCTTAACTTGGAAAATGTAACTCTAAATAGACATTTAGTTTTAATTGCAACCACTGAAGAACAAACATTTTCATTTCTATTGACTCGTTCAATATAAAATCAACAAACATTTGCATCACATCTGAAAAACCAATTTTGTTCTGTTCTTTGCGAATTTGTGCTTGTTTTTTTATTTGCTTTAATATAGTCATCAAAATGCTGATGTCCGATGTTTTTCACACGACTCTGTTCTTTGTTGGTATCTGCCCACTTGTGCCACAGATCTCCTTGTAAAGGGAGATATCGTTGTTTACCTTCTTTCACACTTGATTTAACTATTTTATCCATGATACGCTTAACTTTAGCTTTGCCTTCTTTGCATTTACTTTCACATTCATCGATTCTAATATTTAAACTTCCTGCAACGTTGACCATGCTTTCTAATGTCCCGTGGTTTTCAATAGACTTTAACAATCTTGTAATATTAGAACGTAGTTTTTTAGTAAATGCTGCGTCATTGTGTCGCCCTTTCTGAATTATTTTTGCCTTTATTTTCAGCTCACACAAACTGTTGGTGATTGCAATTGTATTGCCACTTATATCATTTTCTTTCTGGTTTGCTATTATAAATAACTGAGCATTCGAATTGGCAAGAATAGACATTTTTTTTACATCTACTTCTCCGATGTCAATGACAATGAACAAGGCATTTGAGTTTGCTTTTAAAAAACTCAAGTTGAACTAAGTGATCCCTGGCATCACCACGGAGATTTAAAATGCTGAACTCTGTTTCGAAAGCATCTATATTTGATTTCCCACAAGGACAGAACATAGCCATTTCAACTAGACCATCGGAACATTTTCGAGGGATATCACCACATTCCATTTCCCGATGAACAAAGAAATGATGGTTTTCATTGCTAAGAATTGAATTTAGCAATTTTGATTTAGAAGCACTACACTCTCCAACCCGAATAAATGAAATGCAAGTCATTGGTACGCTAACTAATGACTCCTCCATGCTGGATGCATTTTCCTGTAGTTTCCAGTTTTTCACAACTTGTCTCATGGCCCACAACATAAATGTGATGTTCCCTTTGCCCGAATCAGGCAGTAAGAGAGGCAAGGCAAACTGACACTGGGCCATCTTCTGCATAAGCACCTGCTGTAAGAAGCTGTCGGCGCAGAGAAACACCACGGTTATCATGTCCAGTGGATTTATCAAATCGGCTGTCGCATCACTGCCTGAGCTGCTTGAATTGTCATCATCACTTGTATCTGCTTCTTCCACTCTACGCTGCCCATATTCGGTGTTTCTTGCCCTGGGATTTGCCCTCATTACATTCCTGAGGAAATGCTTGGAAAGGTCCTGAATATATTTGGGATATTCCTCGGAGCCAATTATTCTCAAAACATAATTTGTTGATATTTTTTCAGGGTAAAACTTGTCCAAAGTGAGTTTCTTCAAAATAGTCTGAAATTTAACTTTTGAAGAGGCAATTTTGACAACCTTGTCTTTATTACTACACGGCTCACTTCCTTCCAATATGGGGCCTCCTCTACTCTGTCCACGAACACTGTAAAATAAACACGTCACGTTACAATGTTAAATATCACATACAAATGTGGTATACAAATACAAATGTGGTATTCAGACAATTCTACTAAATTTATTACAGTGCTTATGGCTAGAGAGGTATAACATCATTACAAATATTGAGGTCTTGTGTTCTCCCTCACAATATCCAACATAAGTAAATGTGTGTACTATAAAGTTTATCAACATAAATGATTGTTCTGTTTGTCAGGTGTTATTTGGTCATTTTAAATTCGAAATGAAATACTAATTGATTTTAAGCTTTCGTGACTGCAGACATCCATACTCTTTGGTTCTTTCGGTAAAGTCACGTAAGTTGAAAAAGAAAATGAAATAAAAAATAATATATCACGACGTTTCGATCGCAACACAAGTGATCGTCATCAGGAGAATCAACCCAGCAGTAGAACTACTGAAGAACACAGCGAGAGAGCTGCTACAACAAGGGTTATATATGTTTGAGGGGGGGTGTAGCCTAAGGGCAAGCAATCGGGTTCCGAATCCCATCCCTGCACGCAAGCACATCAGTTGTGTTAATGGGGGAGATTAGGGAGAGAGATTAGGGAGAGAGATTAGTATGTCAAAGTAAATGAGCTCCCTTCGCCGTATGAGAGCACTGTCACCGCTCCTGCGCACAACCGGAGTGTTAGTGGGAGAATAGCACTATGTTAATTGGAGAGATTAGGGAGAGAGATTGGGGAGATTAGCAAGTTAATGTCAAGTCTATGTGTAGCACAAGGTGTGGCCAGGCCTTTCGCTGTGGCCATGCCAGTGAGACACCCAGCCCATAAAACAGTAAGAACCATCGATTCATCGAGGCTAAGGGAGCAGAGGTGGCCATGTTAATGAGACTCTAGCCTGTTAGTGTAAAGGCATCCCACAGGGCAATGCAACTCTGAGAGTCAGAGATAACAGCCAAATGGCAGGAAGGGTGGTTAATAACGTCCTTCCAATGATTGCTCAGCTTATACCCATCTTCTCGGTTGAAATTGTTTCTGTGTTCATATATCTCGATGGCTTCATGGACAAATATTTCTTGGTAGCCCGAAGGTTTGCAGAGTACCTTGGTCTCGGAAAAAAACAATATCATGCGAGCCCACTGTGTTATAACAGTGATCATCCACAGCCGAGGTATTGGTTCTGCCGTGTTTCAAATCTGCCTTCTGTTTACGAACACGGTCCGAGATATGTCGTTTCATTTCCCCCATGTAACTGCTGCCGCAGACACAACTTAGTTAGTAGACACCAGGGTATTGCATGTCAGGAATGACATCCTTCACAGATGGGATCAAATCACGGATTTTGTGTACTGTATTGAATTGGACCTGGATCTTGTGTTTGTTTAAGATTTTGGAAATCTTTTTGGTAACATTTGCTATGTATGGTAAGGTGATGGTTGTGATTGGGTCCTCAGATGGTTGTCTTCCCATGGTTGGGGATACAGCTTTGCGGATTGTGTGGTCTGAGTATCCATTCATTCTGAGGGCTTGGTGTACGTGCTCCAGTTCACTGGCTAGGTGGCGCTGGTCGGAGATGCAACAGGCCCTATGGTGTAGTGCAGTGGCGGCTCCTGCAAAATCTCTCAGGGGGGGCAAATGTCTGGATGATTGATAAGGTCCACCCATGCAATGAATAAATTAACAGCTTAAGCATGTAAAGGCAACTTCACTTCTTTAATATTAATGAAAAATAAAGTGACTCTTACAATACATCTTGTTTGTTTATATACTCACTATTAAAACAAACCACTCAAGTTTATTTTATTAAAGATTCCACTAGGTGGCGATAAATTATATTGTTGGATGAAACGTGCTTACGTATGATGACGTTAGCACGTATGATGACGTAAGCATGTTAGTGCATGCCCTCCCGGAAGCCATAGAGAATGCATTGCAGCGCCCCCGTTCGAAAAAAAAACATCTTTGAATGTAAGTCTATGGGGCCACTCGGGGCGATTCTCAGCCGTAGTGAAATCGCCCAAAAAGAGGCGGTACTCCACAGAACGTGACGTGACGCTGATTGGACTATATCCAGAGGCTGACAGTGACGGCTAGCGTGACACTGTGGTTGAATGACATGGTGGTGCGTCGCCCAATCGCCCTAATGAAGAAACCGCCCCTGGTGTAGTGTTTGATGAGGGAATTCTTCTGGGCCGAATGGTGGTGGGAATCTGGCTTTAGATAGGAATCTGTTTGGGTGGCTTTTCTGTAGATGGAATGTCCCAACGAGCCATCAGCCCTCTTCTCGATCAAAACATTCAGGAATGGTAGCTTGCCATCATTTTCCACTTCCCTGGTGATTAAATGTTAACAAGATTGTTATCAATCAGAGTAACAACCCATTTTCCGATAGCCTAAAATCGATACTAGCTAGAGGGCTGAATTTTGCAGTCACCCCCAAACACATCCCAATGGATAATATCATTGCCCAGGTTGACATAGCCCTCAAAGGTTTGGGACACATCCCAGCAGACGTGGAAAGATATGAAATAGCCGCCATCCTCAAAACCGCTAAGAAACCCATTAGTAACATCAGCAGGGACGAGCACTCTGAACTCGCTCAATTGAAAAAGAGAGACATAGAGATGACTGTCATCCTCCCTCATTTTGGTTCTTTCGGTAAAGTCACGTAGAAGGGAAATAGTAAAATAATAAAAATTAAACATAATAAAATACAATTCTCACGAAGTTTTGGCCACAACGCAAGCAGCCGTCCTCAGGTGAAGAACAGGGCTGTCGGAAAGACAGCTTCTGAATGAACACCACTGTCATACTCTCAGCCGACAATGGCAATGCCACTTTCATCATGGATGAAACCACATACAACAACAAAATCCAAGACCTTCTTAATGATGGCAGTCATACCAAAATCATCAAAGATCCTACCAACCGCCTGGCCACAAAAAAAACAATATCATCACTAATTCGACTTCTCTAATCGAACTGACCAAGCAGCTCTCCCTAAAATCTTTGGCTGCTAGACCACCCAGATTTTATGGCCTTCCAAAAATCCATAAAGAAGGTACTCCACTCCGTCCTATCGTATCCACCATCAACTCACCTACCTACAAACTGGCCAGATTTCTGTCTGACACCCTGCTTCGATTCACGGGCAAAACCACCTCAGCAGTACTTAACTCAGCTCACTTGGTGTCTCTAATCAAGGACATCTCACTATCCCCAGATGATTTGCTTGTCAGTTTCAATGTAGTCTCTCTGATCACCAAGGTAATTGTACCTGACACCATAGCAATCATTGAAGACTTAGTCCAACATGGACTGAATCCTGATGTACCAACTTTGGTGAGGCACTGCCTTACCAACAATGGTACATTCTTCAAACAAAATGAAGGTATCCCTATGGGGTTTCCCTTATCATCAGTCGTAGCGAATGTTTTCATGGATAAATTTGAAACATATGCCATCCAGCCATCCACCCTATGTCCTTCCCTGTGGAAGAGATACATAGATGACACTTTCGTCATCTGGCCACATGACCAGACAGCACTGAACTAATTTTTCAACCACATCAATTCCATACACCCTTCCATCAAATTCACCATGGAAGTGGGAAATGATGGCAAGCTACCTTTCCTGGATGTTTTGATCGAGAAGAGGCCTGTTGGCTGGTTGGGACATTCTGTCTACAGGAAAGCCACCCACACGGATTCCTATCTAAACCCTGATTCCTACCATCCAGCCCAGAATAATTCCCTCATCAAAACACCACACTAAAAGGGGTCACTGCATCTCCGACTAGCGCCACCTAGCCAGTGAACTGGAGCACGTGCACCAAGCCCTCAAGATGAATGGATACTCAGACCGCACATTCCGCAAAGCTGTATCCCCAACCATGGGGAGACAACCATCTGAGGACCAAATCACAACCATCACCTTACCATAGATACTCTTAGGTTTTTTTTCAGTAAAGTCACGTAGTAAAAAATAAATAATAAATAATTAAATAATAGCAATAATAATATAAATAAAATAAAAATCACGACGTTTCGGGCGCAACACAAGCGTCCGTCATCAAGTGGGACAACCACAGCAAGAAACAAATGCTGAAGTAGGCAAAAGAGCTGCTGTAACAAGGGGCTATATAGGTAAGAGACGGGGGAGGAGCCAGGGAGGAGAGATAGAGGAGGGGGGGGGAAGTGGGCGGGGCTGGGAGTGGGAGGAAGAAGACACAGGAGATGCGGATACCATAGATACCCTTAGATACCAGGTGTTACCAAAAAGATTTCCAAAATCTTAAACAAACACAAGATCCAGGTCCGATTCAATACAGTACACAAAATCCGTTATTTGATCCCATCTGTGTAGAATGTCATTCCCGACATGCAACCTTGGTGTCTACAAACTAAGTTGTGTCTGCGGCAGCAGTTATATTTGAGGAAACGAAACGACATGTCTCGTACCGTGTTCATGAACACAAGGCAGATTTGAAACATGGCAGAATCAATACTTTTTCCGTTGCTGATCATTGCTATAACGCGGTGGGCTCGCACGATCATGTTTTTTTCTGAGAACAAGGTACTCTGCAAACCTTCGGGCTACCATAAACGATTTGTGCATGAAGCTATCCAAATATATAAACACAAACACAACTTAAACCAAGAAGATGGGTATAAGCTAAGCAATCATTGGAAGGACGTTATTAACCAGGTAAAATCTTAACTCGCTGTGGTGTTTGCATCCAACATGCATATGTCAGCTGTTATTTCGACTCTCTGTCTCTATCTCTATGCCTCTCTCTTAGATCTCACATGCTCACATGTTCGTTGCATTGCACTCTCATGCCTTTGGATTGCACTCTCATACTCACAGGCCCTTCGGATTACACCCGTTGGGTTGCACTCCCTCGTCTAGGAGGCCGCTCGTCTTCTCCTTCTTTTCTACAGTTACATGCTAATTTCTCACATTACATCATGCTAATCTCTCACATTAACATATCTACTTCCGTGCCCTCGTTTAGGAGTCCACTCTTCTATTTTACAGTTACATGCTAATTTTTCATATTAACAACACTAGCCCCAGCCACTTCTTTATAACCCTTGAGCTACACCCATTTCAAAGTTTTTAAAACAGTCTGCCTCAGCAGCAGACCATGCTTTCCCACCTGATGATGGACGCTTGTGTTGCGCCCAAAACGTCGTGATTTATTTTATTTCATACCTACGTGACTTTACCGAAAGAACCAAAGAGTATAGACATGACATTATTTTAATTTACCTTTGCGAATTTGTACTTTCTGCACACGGAGATGTTGGCTTAATGCAGCCTCTTTCTTCACCTCGCTCGTCTGTCTCGGAATCATCATCAGCGTCTTGCAATGTAGTGAAACTTGATGATAATCTGGAAAATAAAATGTCACAAAGTCGTGTAAATATGGCTCTTCTTCCAACATTATTCATCCAATTGCAATATCTGCCCTATATGTCATATGTCAAATTAAGATACATGTCAAGAACAATTGTTAAGGTCCAACAATTACACTTGGAAGATGTATTGAGATTTGAATCTCGCAGATCGTTTAGTAATTGTTCGTGCAGTTGGGAAGTTTCCTGGTTGTCAACCAATGTTAATGTATGTATGTTTGATGATCTCCTTTTGCATCGTCAGTAGCCAACCGTGCTTATTGGGGGTGCGAAAGCTGATCTAGCTTTGTGAGATAATCGAAGGTTAATCACGTATCGAGTAATGTTTTCTTATCCATATCTGCATTAACATTCCCAGGTGCTGTATATATACAGCAAAAGCGCTGCTATCTGGCACTTTACATTTGCAATGCCCTATTAACCAGCCATTGTCATAGACGGCAATATAAATCTTCCTTCACGTATACGGAAAGGTTACAACAGCCATTTGGCATCTTGCAGTGCGCCGTTCATATATCCTTTGTTGTTTACGGACGCTTGAAAATGCTGAGGAGTGGTGGTGCTATCAGCAGTCTATACATACGGTATTGTACTACTGTAAACGGCTCAACTGCTTCTCTACAATCAAATAATGATTTTCTTCTTTTGAATTGAAACTCACTTCATTGATCCCGTGATACTGCATCACTTTTCTTATTATCTACCATCCCTCAGGACCCCATATTTCCTTCTTTGACCACTTCAACTGCCTTCTCTCCTCTATCCCCCTCCTTGTTGAATGGAATCCTCCACATTGATGAAGTGGAGGACGTCGACCTCCACCTTCGTTGCCACATTGCTTGTGAAATGCGTAGTACTAATCGCACATCTGCATTTCCCATAAATAAGCAAAAAATCCTCTTGATATGCAAATTATTTTGTCAAGGCGCTCTTCCTCCTCCCTCCCAGCTTAAATAGACGCTCCAAGCCTGGGGTGTGTCTTCTCGGCAGACCTGTTCTTCACCTGAGGACGGCTGCTTGCGTTGTGGCCGAAACGTCGTGAGAATTATTTTATTATGTTTTATTTTTATTATTTTATTATTTCCATTCTATGTGACTTTACCGAAAGAACCAAGAAGATGAATCCCTGCAGTCACGAAAGCTTTAAATCGAAAGATAATAAACTCGTTGCCATATCACTTGTCATGACAATTGTGCAGCATATATTACCTGGGTGGATGATTTGATCCTGTATCTACACATTTTGTATCATTGGACTTTTTGAATATGTATTGTTTGGATTTATTCGAGCCATCTGTGAACAATACAAAATTTGCACATTAGATCCATATAATTTATGTTTGTCTGACATAAAAGTGTAATACATATATTGCATTAATTCCGGTTTACCCCTTTGAACGCATTTAAAGCAGAAAATGTCAAATCACGTTCTCGACATATCTATAAATACACCAGAAAAATATTCCACATTACTTAAAATACTGTGTAATCATGCAATAATGTCCATTATCATTAGTCGTGGTCAATACACCTCTGCCATCTCTTATCTACAACATTACTTCGATAATCTTCTTCAACTTCTACTTAATGCCTAAAACTGGTCCTCAACGCTAAAAAGAGAAACGTTATGTTATTCTCCCATGCACTTATTAAGCATGTTGACAACTTTCAATATCTAGGCGTTATCTGGATTCAAACTCTCTTTCAAGACACACATTGATCGCGTGCCCGAGAAAATACAAACACATTGTATTCTACCTCTCGTCCCCTCAATATAGTTAATGCCACCATCTTGCCCATATTTGATTGAATCATTAGCAAATCTGAGATAATATTTTTTTTCACCATTATCATTTGCATCTTTGTTTCTTAAAACCAATTGTTTGGAAAATCATATTTCTACGTTGCTGTGAAAAACTTTGGCCAAAGTGTGTCACCTTGTCTGACTCCTATTTTAAATGTGTATTGGTACGCTCTTCATCTAATCTTAGATTTCATGTTCAGTTATTGTACATTAATTGTATTATTTCTAAGTTCCTCCTGGCAGTCAGCAAGCGGTTCCCATTTTCCCTACATTTTGACAGGAACGGTCAATCTGATGCAACCAAAATGTTAATAGTTGACCCCTTGGTCCCCTCTTCCATCATAGAGGTTCAGCAGGGTCAGCCAAGGGAATGAGAGCCATATTCCCAAAAATGCAGTTGGCCTCATGATATCATGTAGGTAGCAAGCTTCATCCTAGTCTCCTGTAGTAGCCTATGAATATACAGTCGTCCAATCGATACCGCAACATTTTGTAAATAGGTCAGACGTATCTCCTATGCTTCCCCGAGCATGCATGTATCATGGAGTAAGACACGAAGCACTAACTCTATTGAGTAAGACAGGAAGCACACGAACCTCGACAACATATAGCTTTATTACAATATAGCTTTATCATTTTGTTAAGATAACAAATTCAAACGTGGTAAAATGCAATCTAATGCCCCAGTCTCATTTGTTTTGACACATTTGTTTATGTAATGCTTCGTGAGCAATGCTACTCAAGTAAGCAAACCATTCAATGACCTTTGAGTAATGTATTGAGTTTGACAAATGTAAAAAATCCATTGTGAAACGTGTTCATCGACCATTACCAACACAGCATCACCAAGTACTGTAATGTATGTAATATATCTAAGACCTTGACATTCTTATCCCTCATATAATAATACATTAAACTTGTAACGCCCACATAATTTGCTCACTCTAATACGGAGAGAATACAGATAAGCAGAAAGGCAGTTGCATGATGAGGAAGCTGGAACAGCCAGAGAATGCCCGTTCATGTGAGAGGGAAACACTCTATGCCTAGGGTTACAAAACTCTCCCAACTCATGACACCTTTAATGAAGGTGTAACAGTGCAGCTAATTATTTAACACTATTTAAGACATATATATATAAGTAACCTGCCGTGCACATAATCTCACAAATTAATATCTGCAGATGGCATAGCCCTTTCTGCACAATTAAAAATGTGGTGGGCAGCGACTGCGATGGTGGTGGTTTTTTCACCAATAAAAGGGCTGCCAAGTAAAAATTAGCATGTTAATGTGAGTTTGTTGAGCGGCCTCCACGGCCAGCGCCCTGAGGTGGCTATGTCAATGTGATAGATTAGCATGTGAATGGAAGACGGCAGAGCAGCAACCTAGAGCTCGGCGAGTGAGGTGGCTGTGTTAGTGTGAGAAATTTTACCTGTTAATGTAAAATCAGAGAGCCGAAAATAACAACTAACATGGGAAGGTGGTGGGATGGGAACGTCACAGCCAGTTATGACTTAAACTGGTTGATAACGTCCTTCCATTTATTGCTCAGTTTATACCCATCTTCTCGATTTAAATTGTGTCTGTATATATGGATGGCTTCACATATCTCACAAAATACTCACTGTCTTCTACAACATCATTCAACACGATCAAGATATCCCCGTGATCATGTCTAAACTAATCCTACAGTTGAACTTGGCCAAAGCTGACTTGGACTGCTGTAGAAAGCTGTAGAAGGTGGTGATCCGAAGAGTAACCCCTGGGACTTCTGAGAAGAATACAATCCCTGCTGGAATAAGAGACCCAGGCTCTGCTCTGGCAGTGCAAAGCTGTCAGGCAGCACACAAGTTGAAAGGGCCCTGCTCGAGCCTCTAGATGAAAACGGTGAAACGAAGGAGTTAAAGGACTGTACTCTACTCACTCTGCGATGTCTTGGAGCTAATCATTCAAATGAATATCGAACCTCAAAAGTTACACCCAACTCCATAGCCTACAAATTAGTGGATAGCGCAAAATGACCACATTACATAAAGCACCAAGCGAAATCTCCATCATCAACTTTGTTGGAAAATGACCTACATTTATCAACAAGATCCCACTGCCATCAGCACAGATGATAAGAAGGAAGGTTTACCCAAAATTAATACAGGGAAATCTCCAGTGTGTGACTGTGGTCAAGCATAACAGACCACAGAACATATAAAGACTCATTTTCCAATTCACGAATATGAAGGATGCATCATTGCGATACATTCCACTACTCCGAATGCAATTATCTGGCTCAATCACCTCAATATAATGTTGTACTCTTTGGTTCTTTCAATGAAGTCATCGTAGGTAGAAAAATTAAATAAAATTAAAACAATATATCATGACATTTCGATCACAACACAAGCGATCGTCCTCCAATGGCAGTGGAACTGCTGAGCCAGCGAGAGAGCTGTTATAACAAGAGTTTATTTATATAGCGATGGGCAAGCAAGCGGGATCTGAGCTGGAAGAAAATTCCATCCCCGGACACAAGCAGGTCAGCTGTGTTAATGGGGGAGATTAGGGAGAGAGAGATTAGGGAGAGAGATTAGCATGAAATGAGCTTCCGTTGCCGCATAAGAGTATCGTCCCCACATATGCACACAACAGCAGTGTTAATGGGAGAATAGCACTATGTTGATGGGAGAGTTTAGGCAGGGAGATTAGGGGGATCAACAGGTTAATGTCATGTCTATGTGTAACACAAGCTGTGGCGCCACCAACTACGCTGTGAGGCAAGCGCTTCTACGCAAGAAAACCACCGCAACGGTGGTCGCGCCAGTAAGGCACAAAGCCCATCACACAGCAAGAACCATCGATACATCGAGGCTAAGGGAGCAGAGGTGGCCATGTTAGTGAGACCCCAGCCCGTTAATGCAGAGGCACCTAACAGGGCAATGCAACTCAGAGAGTCAGAGATAACAGCCAAACGGCAGGAAGGATGGAAGCACCACAGCAAGTTACGACTTTGCTTGGTTAATCACGTCCTTCCAATGATTGCTCAGCTTATACCCATCTTCTCGGTTGAAATTGTCTCTGTGTCTATATATCTGGATGGCTTCATGGACAAATCTTTGATGGTTACCAGAAGGTTTGCAGAGTACCTTGGTCTCGGAAAAAAACAATATCGTGCGAGCCCACTGCGTTATAACAATGACTAGCCACTGCAGAGGTATTAGTTCTGCTGTGTTTCAAATCTGCCTTGTGTTCACGAACACGGTCCGATACATGTCGCAGACACAACTTGGTTTGTAGACACCAGGGTACTGCATATCAGGAATGACATCCTTCACAGATGGGATAAAATCACAGATTTTGTGTACTGTATTAAATCGGACATGGATCTTGTGTTTGTTATAGATTTTGGTTATATTTTTGGTAACACCTGCTATGTATGGCAAGGTGATGGTTTTGATTGGGTCCTCAGATGGTTGTCTCCCCATGGTTAGGGCTACAGTTTTGCGGATTGTGCGGTCAGAGTATCCATTTATCTTGAGGGCTTGGTGTACGTGCTCCAGTTCACTGGCTAGGTGGCACTGGTCGGAGATGCAGCAGGCCCTATGGTGTAATGTTTTGATAAGGGAGTTCTTCTGGGCCAGATGGTGGTGGGAGTCAGGCTTTAGCTAGGAATCCGTGTGGGTGGCTTTCCTGTAGACGGAATGTCCGAACGAGCCATCAGGCCTCTTCTGGATCAAAACAGAACACTATAATCAAACTCAAGATCATACGTCATCCAGAATGATACATTTGATTTCAGGCCATTCTGAATAGCAGTGGCAGCTAGAGGTGTACAACTCATCTAGATCAGTTTTGAGTGAAGATCTCACAGGTAGTGATCCAAGTTGCAGTTTATTGGCGATAGCATTCCAGATGCTGGGAGAATCAATAGAAAAGGCCATTCCTCTAGGATTTGTACGGCAATAAGGAATGTGAATGTGAATAAGGAATCAACCAGTCTATGCGTTACCTGTGTGTTAGCCGACTCTCTGAGTTGCATAGCATTACATTTCCCCAAAAAATGGTAAGTTAGTTTTCTCAAACGGCCTGTTTCTCTCTATAAAATTGACCAGGCTCTCAAAGGTTAATTCGCTCTTTCTCTCTCCCGGCCGCTTCGGGTGGATTTCCACACATCTGATTTGAAGCTTTCGTAACTGCAGGAATTACTCGTTGGTTCTTTCAGTGAAGTCATGTAGAAAGAAAATATATAAAATAATAGAATACAACGTTTCGATTGCAACACAAGCAACCGTCATCAGGTAGAACTAAATTTGAGAGAGATAAAACACAGACCCGGAGATACAAAGACAAACACACAAGCAGAGAGAGACAACACAGAGACACACAGTGACGGAGACCTCTGCATGCAGATATGAGCTACCCGTCGGAGGCCATTGGACTGCGAGAAGGGCTGCGTGCAGATGCAGCGCTTGTCGTAGTTAAAAAAAGAGAGAGCGAGAACGAGAGAGAGAGCGAGCGAGAGAGCGAGAGGGGGTAGAGAGAGAGGGGCCAGAGAGCGGAGTCGGGTTACATAAAGGAAAGCATTAAAAAAATAAAAATAAACGAAATGATGAACGAAGCAAAGTACCGACTACACCGAGCATCTTCTTGTTTCCTCTGATCGTAAAAAAAAAAGAAAGACACACAACATAGACACACAGAGACACAATGCCTCTGTGCCGAGGCCTTAAATAGAGAGAGAGGGGGGAGGGGGCAGAGAGAGAGAGGTGGGTCTGTTGGAGCAGCTGCTGGAGCAGACAAATTAGCATGTCACTGAAAGACTCAACAAGACTGGTACATTTTAGAGAGAGTTGTATGGAAATCCACCCCGAAGCGAGGAGGGAGAGAAAGAGCGAATTGACCTACGAGAGCCTAGTAAATTTTATAGATAGAAATAGGCAGTTTGAGAAGTATTTTAGTCATTCGTTTTCATTAATTGCATAACTGTACCAAGTAATTAATTGATGAAACTAAACATTTATAAACATCTATGTTACGAATCTACACACTCACAGGGATACTATTTTGTTAAAATCTTTATTTTGATCACGCGAATTTATTGAAGCCCGTAGCCAATTGATAACATTGCGAGACAAGCAGGCACACTGCCGTAAACCATTGTTCTAAGACATTTCGTTAATTGCATACTCTTACCAATGAATTAAATTAGGTCTACTTTTGCTTTAGGGACATGTTTCTTTATTACTGTTCGTATGAATATTGTCACTTAAATTTGTAAGGAATTTTTCCTATCGCCGTGAATGCTCGCTTTAATCTGAGGAATTAGCCGATTGTTCTGTTATCCAGTTTAACGAACGTTACCATTCAGGGTTAAATGTACGGATCAATGAGGAGGACATCTCCAGGAGTACTGTGTTGCCATTCCTAGCATAAGAGTTCGCATATTAGAGTGTTATGTTTTTTTAAAGACATTAAAGTTGTATATTCTTGGTTCTTTCGGTAAAGTCACGTAGAAGGGAAATAATAAGATAAAAAAATATTAATCAATAAAAATTATCACGACGTTACGACTGCAACACATGCAATCATAATCAGGTGTGAAATCCACAGCAAGAAAACAATATGAATCCCTGCAGTTACGAAAGCTTAAAATAAAAATATGAAAGTTGCTTAACACAGAAGTGTCTGAGTGGTGCCTCTGTAGTGGTGGTATTGACGTGCGCCGACTGTGACAGTGATGGATCACGGGGCGGCGCGGGGTGCGGGGTTGGGCACGCGTTGTGGGCGTGGTGTGGACGCGCGCGCCGGGAGTGACAGATGACGGGGCGGCGCGGCGTGAGTGGTGAGGCACGATGAGATGTGGGAAAAGAGGATCGTAGCCAGCGCCCGGCGATTGGTCGAATAAGTGGGTGCTCGCAGCGACGTCCGCAGGTGGGGTATAAAGGGGGACGCGCGAGAGCACTCGGGGAGAGTTACCCAGTTGAAGACCCGAAGACGGAGCTGAAGACCTAGTGCCACGAGACCCCTAGTCCCGCCGTCCTTGTGGGGACCGGGGCCCTGTGTGGCTCGGAGGCGAGGCTGTGGGACCCGGGGTCCGACGCCCCCGTGGGTCGGGCTGGGGACCCACAGTCGAGACGGATACCCCGGGCAGGGAGTGTCCCGAGTAGCTCAGGGGCGTTAGTCGCCGAGTAGCTAAGTGGATGTTGGTCATCCGAGTAGCTCAGTGGCGTTAGTCGCCGAGTAGCTAAGTGGGTGTTTGTCACCCGAGATACTAAGTGGATGTTGGTCATCCGAGTAGCTCAGTGGGCGTTAGTCGCCAAGTAGCTAAGTGGGTGTTTGTCACCCGAGATACTAAGTGGGTGTTTGTCACCCGAGATACTAAGTGGGTGTTTGTCACCCGAGATACAAAGTAGGTGTTAGTCACCTGTGAACGAGTTTGATAAAATAAAGAGTGTGTTACCCGTGAAGTCGTCTCCCGCCGAGTTACTACATTACAACTGGCGTCAGAAGTAAACCTGTCTTCAAGAAGTATGGACACAAGGAAGACTACCCGTACCCACGAGCGAGGTCGGGATGACGACGGCGTACCGGGGACACCGACCTCGGGAGTAGAGGACGAGGAGTTGCCGCCGATGCAGCACTTCGCGGTGATGGCCGACGCTCCGCTTGCCTCCGACACCAGCCTCCAGGACGCGCACTCCCGGTTGGCGGAGTTGCTACTCGCCGCCGCCGCTGTCTTGGCCGACATCTCCGTTCCGGCGAGCGGAAAAACGGCTGCGGGGGTCGTGGAGGAAGCGACGTTGGAGGATTCCTGCCAAAAGGCGCTTCGCGCCAAAAGTCTGGAAGTTGCCGCCGTTTTTGGGGGGCCGCCACCGATTGGCGGGAAAGACGGACGCCACGTGGCCGGACACCTCCGCGCAGCGCAGCCCACGTCATCAGCGCGCGCCGGAGCCCTCCATTTTGCGCCTGACAACCGAGCCGACATTTTACACAACTCCAGCGGAGCGCGGGAAAATCTCTCCGACGTCGACGACGATCGGGTCCTCCAGCAAAGATTGCCCGCGCTGTCGGCGTTCAAGGCGGATGGGGGCGACTGGGGAGCCTTCCAACGAAGGTTCCTCGCTCATCAGGAGATGTCGGGGTGGTCCGACACCACTGCCCTGCGTGCGTTGCCAGCGATGCTTGACGACGACGCGCTTGCAGCCTTCACATCTGCTGCAAGGTCGTCCCGCTCTACGCTCCAGGCCGCACTACACCTGATGGCGAAGGTGTTCGGGCCGCCCTCCACGTGTCGCCACCAGTTCTACGATCGGCGGAAGGTGGCTGGGGAAACGACGCTAGCCTACCGCACGGCACTACTCGCCTTGGCGGACGCAGCTTTTCCCCGCATGGATAAGGAGGGGAAGGACGCCATGGTGACGGAGCAGCTGCTGGTGTTGGCCCACGAGTTGGGGGTCCCCATCAACGTGGCAGACGAGATGGATATCTGCTCCCTGGCGATCGCCACGAGCATTCACGCGTACGAGGTCCTCAAACGCAAGCCGGGGGTCGTCTGCAAATGGGCGGGGAACGCGGCACTGGCCGCCACGATCGCCGAACCTCAGCCAGCTGCGGTGCAGGAGCAGGCCTTCGCTGCATCGCGTCCGGGGGAGTGGAGAACGGGAGGTCGTTCGCCCACACGTTCGCCCCGCAAGCTGGAGCAACCGAAACCTACGACGTCCGTCGTCTGCTACAACTGCGGCCTTCGGGGTCACGTCGCAGCCGGGTGCCGGGCCCCGCGTCAGCGCGCCACAGGACCACGTCGGGCCGACGACCAGGGCCACAAGTCATCCCAACAAAACCCGGCAAGTCGCGGCACCTCACACGTTCGGTCCACAAACACGGCACAGTCGGGTCGCCGCTTCGCGGTGGGGGGTTCGCGGCTGGGTGCCGGGGGTTCAATTCGGCGAGGGGGGTCCGTACGCGGCCCGCAAGCAGTCGAGTGGTCCGAATTGGCCCACAGGATCGTGGCTGCGTCGGCCGGGTCGTCCGTGGTAACGGGGTTCATTGACGGGGTTGAGGTCCGGGTGCTTGTTGACACGGGTGCGTCGGCCACCATCATCTCGGACCTTATTTATAACATTCTTCCCGTCCAAAGTAGACCCCTTCTGCCAGTAGACGTGCCATTTTATGCGGCGAATGGGGGATCCCTGGGGATCATCGGCCAGATTCGGGCGACTATTTGCATTGGTGACATTAAATTAGCGGGCCCTATTTTTGTATCATCATCGCTGGCCGTTCCCTGTTTGCTAGGTACGGACTTTTTGTCCAAAATGCCCATCAAAATTCTTATAGATCAGGCCTGCATAGAGCTACCGTCAGGTCGGCGGGTTGCGTTCTTGTCGAGCCCTACCAAAGTGCGCACGGTTTGTGCGACGGTGCAGGCGCTGGCGACTCACACTGTACGGGTGCCCCCGGGATCGCAAATGTTAGTACCCCTTCGGTTCAGGAAGCCACTCGAGGTGGGTGCGGAGGCACAGGGGGTGCTGTTGGGGCCGTCAAACAGAGCCAGTAAGGGCCTCGACTTAGCGGTTGCTCAAACCATGGTGAGAGGGGACAGTGAGCCGTTCGTAATGGTCCTGAATACGGGGTCGCGGCCGGCCGTAATTGCGCAGGGAACGGTGCTGGCTCACGCCGCGCCGCTGCCCGTTGAGGAACGGCTCGTGGCTCAAGCAGATTTCACTGTCAAGTCGCATCCTCAAAGTGATGAGGGGACTGAGTGGTTGGACTCGCTGTGTGCGGGTTCTGCTAACTTGTCCGGGGTGCAATTGGGAGCATTGAGGGGTTTGCTCATCGAGTTTGCTGACGTGTTCAGCAAACATAAGTACGATATCGGCTGCACTGACCTGTTGCGCCACCACATAGCTACAGGGGACGCGGCCCCTATTCGTCAGAATCCCTTCCGGCTCAGCCCAGCCGAGAAGGAACATGTGCAATCGGCGGTTAATGATATGTTGGCGGCCGATATCATTTCGCCCTCTTCTAGTCCGTGGGGTGCTCCTATTGTCCTAGTAAAGAAACAGGACGGGTCCTTGCGGTTTTGTGTCGATTTCCGCCGCTTAAACAAAATCTCGATGGCGGATGCGTATCCGCTCCCCAGGATGAATGAGTCGCTGGATGCCTTGGCGGGAGCGCAGTTTTTTTCCACACTCGATCTGCTTTCTGGATTTTGGCAATTGCCACTCGATAACGAGTCTAAACCTAAAACTGCTTTCCGGACACCTGGGGGCCTATTTGAATTCAACCGTTTGCCCATGGGCTTACATTCCGCTCCCGCCACGTTCCAGAGACTCATGGAATTGGTTTTGTCGGGCCTCCAATGGGATACCTGTTTGATTTATCTTGACGATATCATCGTCTTTAGTCGGACTTTCGAGGAGCACCTCCAGCGACTGAGAGCGGTGTTCCTCAGGATGCGTTCCGCTAAGCTTAAATTTAAACCGGCTAAATGTTTTCTGCTTCGGGAATCGGTCAGGTATTTGGGCCATATCGTGAGTCGTTCAGGGATCTCGACGGACCCTGCTAAGACGCATTGCGTCAGCTCATGGCCAACGCCAACCTCGGTCACGGAGGTTCGTAGTTTCATTGGTTTTGCCTCCTATTACCGTCGTTTTGTCAAGCAATTTGCCACCATAGCCAAGCCCCTGCACGCTTTGACGGCTAAGGGTGTGAGGTTTCACTGGGGGGCGGAAGAGGAGGCTGCGTTCTGCTCCCTCCGTGACGCCTTGGTGCAGGCTCCCCCCTTGTGTTACCCCGATTTCACACAACCGTTTTTGCTTGACACGGACGCCAGCAATACGGGTATCGGGGGGGTGCTCTCACAGGTGGTCGGGGGGGTTGAACGGGTGGTCGCCTACGGTAGTAGGGTTCTTTCCCCCGCAGAACAACGCTATTGCGTAACTCGTCGTGAATTGTTAGCCATTGTGTTTTTTACACAGCAATTCAGGCCGTATCTTTACGGCCGTCATTTTACGGTCCGGACGGACCATGCGGCTCTACAATACGCTATGCGCGTGGCACAGCCATCGGGCCAATTGTCCCGATGGTTGGAGGTCCTTCAAGACTACCAATTCACGACGATTTACCGCAAGGGGTTGCGACACTCAAACGCGGACGCCTTGTCGCGGTTGCCACCGTGCACGGACTGCACATGTTTGTTGGGATCGGCGCGGTGCAAACCCCCGGTCGCCGGCACCCCGGGAGTTGCGCTCGCCGCCACTGACACCCCGGGAGAGGACGCCCCCACGGGGAGGGATTCGCTGTTGTCGTTGCCCCTCATTGAGTGGGGCCGCCTCCAGATGTCCGACAGCTCCCTACTTACGCTACGTCGGAAAGTTGGCGCTCCCGAAGAAGGGGAGGCGCGGGTCGGTTCCTGGGTGTGCAGACAGGGCCTTTTGATGAGGTGGGACAACATGTCCCGGCGTCACGTGCTCGTTGTGCCTGTTGCTATGCGGGGTAGGGTTGTTCTGGCAGCTCATGAACGGCTCATGCATCTGGGTTTTCACAAAACGCTCGCCCTAATCCAGCGAGACTATTATTGGCCGGGGATGGGTAACGACGTGGCGAATATTCTTAAGGGATGCGTAGGGTGCGCCAAAAGGAAACCGCCACCATTGGCAGCTAATCCACCGCTGCAATCCATTCAGGTTTCGCGTATAAACGAATTGGTAGCGTTGGACATCTTGGGGCACTTTCCGGCTACACCAAGGGGAAATAGGTTCCTGCTGGTTGGCGTGGAATACTTCACCCGATGGCCTATGGCATGGCCGCTCGCCAACCAGTCGGCTGCGGCGGTGGCGGACGCCTTTGTCCAGGGTTATGTGTTGGACAAGGGCGCCCCCGAACGCTTGCTGACGGATCAAGGGAAGAATTTTTCGAGCGTTTTGTTGCGCGAGGTGTGCGACCTGTTGGGTACAAAGAAAGTGCGTACTTCCCCCTACCACCCGCAGACTGACGGGATGGTTGAGCGTCTGAACAGGACGATTACGTCTATGTTGTGCCAACAGGTCTGCGACGATCAGGTTGATTGGGACTTACAGGTGCCGGGGGTACTCGCGGCCTATCGAATGGCCCCTCATGCGGCGACGGGGTTTTCCCCATTTTTTCTTATGTATGGGCGGGAGGCCGATCCGGCCATGGACGTCCAACTGGGGATTTCCCAGCCACGTGCAAAATCTAAATTGGCAGACCACATCAAATTTAATATCGCCAAATTGACTGAAGCGCGGGAGGCGGCAAGGTTGAATTCGCGGTCGCGGCAAATTGCAAACGAGAAATTGCATGAGCGGAGGGTGCATACGCATGATTGGAAACCAGGCGATAAGGCCTGGCTGCATTGTCCACATGCACCGTTGGCTACGTCCCCCAAGTTGTTGAGACCTTGGAGGGGACCGGTGGAAATTGTGCGGGTTGCACGACCCCAGAGTATACAGATTAAATGGGGGAAACGCCGTTGGTACGTGCACCCCTCCCGACTGAAGCCCTATGCGGCACCGTGTGACCCCGTTCTGTGCCGTGACGACCGGGCGTGTGATGTGACCGTCGACTCGGGGAGGGAGGTGTCGCAGGCTGATCCTCACGTGTCTCCACCTGACCCACCCCCAGGTGCCTCGGGCTTGACGGCTGCTGACCGTCGAGAGCCTGAACCCCGGGGCACGCACGAGTCCTCGATGCCTGGCCGATGTCTTCCCGCCGGCACCACCGGACGTTCAACCGCGTCTGGTGCCGTACGACGGACCGGCAAGGCGGACTCGGGCTAGGTCTCAACAATTTTCATGAAGACGTTTTTTCTCTACACCGAGCTCGCCCGGTGTTCCCCTCTGCCGGGGTAATGTCCCGTTGTAGGGACGCTCGGAAGAAAAAGGGGACACTGCACGAGTCGAAAGAAAAACATTTTTTTCCATTTATTTTCCTTTTTGCATACACATTGCTATTGTCACTCGCCGGTTTGTATATATTGTTCTATTGTCGCGGTGGCATTGGTTGAGGGTTGCGGATGGTAGTGTTCGCGTCGTGTTGTGTTGTTAGGTTAGTTGTTGTTCTTGTTGTTGTGTTGTGTTACGGGGCACACAGGGGGGTTTGTATATTTTTATAGCAGCCGGGGCGGCTGCGAGCTATGTGGTAGGGGGTGATGTAGTGGTGGTATTGACGTGCGCCGACTGTGACAGTGATGGATCACGGGGCGGCGCGGGGTGCGGGGTTGGGCACGCGTTGTGGGCGTGGTGTGGACGCGCGCGCCGGGAGTGACAGATGACGGGGCGGCGCGGCGTGAGTGGTGAGGCACGATGAGATGTGGGAAAAGAGGATCGTAGCCAGCGCCCGGCGATTGGTCGAATAAGTGGGTGCTCGCAGCGACGTCCGCAGGTGGGGTATAAAGGGGGACGCGCGAGAGCACTCGGGGAGAGTTACCCAGTTGAAGACCCGAAGACGGAGCTGAAGACCTAGTGCCACGAGACCCCTAGTCCCGCCGTCCTTGTGGGGACCGGGGCCCTGTGTGGCTCGGAGGCGAGGCTGTGGGACCCGGGGTCCGACTCCCCCGTGGGTCGGGCTGGGGACCCACAGTCGAGACGGATACCCCGGGCAGGGAGTGTCCCGAGTAGCTCAGGGGCGTTAGTCGCCGAGTAGCTAAGTGGATGTTGGTCATCCGAGTAGCTCAGTGGCGTTAGTCGCCGAGTAGCTAAGTGGGTGTTTGTCACCCGAGATACTAAGTGGATGTTGGTCATCCGAGTAGCTCAGTGGGCGTTAGTCGCCAAGTAGCTAAGTGGGTGTTTGTCACCCGAGATACTAAGTGGGTGTTTGTCACCCGAGATACTAAGTGGGTGTTTGTCACCCGAGATACAAAGTAGGTGTTAGTCACCTGTGAACGAGTTTAATAAAATAAAGAGTGTGTTACCCGTGAAGTCGTCTCCCGCCGAGTTACTACATTACACCTCCCTAAGTTCATGCATAATAATCTTCATTATAAGAACTGTTTCATGCGGTGAGGTCTGAATTTTGAGACCTGACATAACACAGTAAAACATAATCAGTAAAAGTTAAAGCGAGAATCATTGTACGATCACGACTGATAATACACCCGAGACAACGAAGCCTAGCCAAATTAGCATAATTACATACACTTGCATAACTTCATACAATTACACCTTCATTTTATTATCCCGATTGCTAATACCCCTAGACATCGAAGCAGAGACCAATTAGCATAAATGCATAGTTAGCGTATTCACACTAATTAGCATAATTTTGGCAATTACACATTTTCTATTTTCATTTAATTTTCATAATTTTTTTAAAAAAAAATTTCAAGACCAAATATATACAACAACCATCAGGAGTGAAACAAAGTGTGACTTGTCGGTGTATGTGCCTCTTCAATAATATCGTGTACACTCAGCCGCCTGAACAATCTGTATTTGTGCCAGAAGAAGAAATTTGATACAGTGCATCAGGAGACATTTTAGGAAGCCCTGCAACTTTTTTGGAATTCCAAAAAATATTAGATATGAAGGTGTGCCGGCATGCAGGAAGTGAAAGTGCTGCAAAGTGTGGTGGGTATATCTATGGCTGTTGCCCAGTGACGTTTGCGTGAATTAGAGGTATGTCCTTGCCTGAACTCTCTTCAATATCTGCATGTACTGGGTGTTATGTTGTAAAGTGAATTGTAGTCTGCATGGCACATCTGTCGTGAAGTGAGGGTTACCAACCTTTACTCTTTTGAGGATGCTGTGATTGATGTGGAGTCACTGGATACCCATACATTGGCTTTTGAAGTCCTGGGTGTCGAGAAAAAGGCCTTAGGAATCAAGATCTCGTGGTATAAACCCAAATCCAGGCTTTAAATTAATCCTTATGTAATGTAGGAACTTGGCGGGAGACGACCTTATGGGTAGCACACTCTTTATTTAACACCAACTTATATTACACGGGTGGCTAACTCCAGCCTTAACCCACAGGGTAACCCCGGCTACACCCACACGGGCTCACAGTCTCGGCCCACATGGACGTCAGACTACGGGTCCCACAGTCTCGCCTCCGAGCCACACAGGGCCCCGGTCCTGACAAGGACAGCGGGACTAGGGGTCTCAGGGCCTACCCCTTGAACTCCGTCTTCGGTCTTCGACTGGTTAACAACTCCTCGAGTGCTCCCGCGCGTCCCCCTTTATAGTCCTTCATGCGGACGTCGCTGAGAGCATTCACCCCAGTTGACCAATCACTGCGCGCTGCCCACGATCCTCTTTCCCACCTTGGGTCAGCGCGCACAACCACGCACCCCGCGCCGCCCCGTACTCTCTCCCTCTCGGCGCGCGCGTCAACACCACGCCTACATCGCGTGCCCAACCACGCACCCCGCGCCGCCCCGTGATCTCTCACTGCGGGCGCGCGTCAGCACCACCACTACACTTAGATGGTTGTGTACAAGGTTTTCTTGTGCGCTTGTGTTGTGACAGGTTTGTATCGTTGTAATGCTGATGTACTGTAGTGAGAGTGATGACGAGGAGAGTGATAATGAATTTGCAAAAGTTGGTGTGAAAACAGGCATGTAGCCGATAAGGGAGATTACACATACGGGAGATGGGTGTGTGTAAATGTATTATGCACTGAAGAGTTTTTAAATCTCATGTGTGTGGCAGACGTTCTGGCCATCGATCACCAGGTGGAGTAATACATTTTTGGTCAACTGGTGGGAACAACCAACAAAATGGACTTGAGTCTTGTCAACATTCAGTTGAAGAAAATTCTTCTTCATCCAAAATTTTATAAATGAGTGATGATGATAGCATATATGTCACTGATGCAGTCAAGTCTCAGCTGAAATTATGTCAGTGTCGTCTCTATAACAGTGAGAGTACACGCCCAAAAATCAAAGCAAAGCTCCATGTGGAGCCGAATGGTTCCGAGTGTAGTTTCTTGAGGAATCCCAAATTATATTGTGGCCTGCATAGTTCAACAGGTTATTTACCACCCTAAACAAAGCAGTATTCGTGCTATGCCATGATCTGAATTCAGTTTGATAGGGGTCAAGCAGATTATTCAAGGCCAGATATTGCTGGAGTCAATTAGCCACAGCACTCCAGGACCTTACCGAGGAAATGAATCTTAAGAGATAGGATGGAAGTTAACCAACAACTCTGGATTAAGACCTGGCTTCTAAAGGAGAGGAGTTACAGCTGCCATCTGAAATGTGAAATGAACAATACCCAAGCTGTGAGGCCTGTTGAACATATCGAACACAAATGCACCCAGACGAGTAAAATTTGCAGAAATCAAATTGGAGAAAGGTCGAGATTCAGAGATCAGAGGAGTGCCCTCAAAAGAAGTGATATCACGGAGATCAGTTAGTGTTGTACCCTTAAAATGGTGCAGCACCTCCGATAAGCACGGTTGGCTATGTACGGTGCGTCAGAAGTTCAACATACATATAGAAGGAGGCAATACATTTGAACGTAGAGGAGCAGCGAATTATGAAGACAGCCCGGAATGAATAGAACTATTTAAACAGTGAAAAAGTTTAACAAAAAGTTACATCTATCAACCAAACCTAAGGAACTAGAATAAGAAACTAGTTTGAGAAATTGATTAATAGTAGCAAATATAGTTCCGAGTCTTATTTTTGCTGGGCGCAATAAGGTCGGCGACATAGTGATTTGCCGTTTGATGTTAGTCATTTTATTTTTAGGGATATCATTAGAGCACCCATTTCACAATTGCTAACTTAACTTGTATTTTACTTTGCTCTGTAATTAATTTAGAAACCCATAACTTCTGATTATGCATTGCATTTTGACATGTAGTGTTGCATTCAGTATGACTTAGATTATGATTATTTAAATGATTATAATCCATTTAATGCCAATGTAATGTCTATTTTTTATATTCTAAGAGATATAGATTTCACACTCAAGATGATTACTTACCAAGATTTTCAATCCATTTCTGGAGCTCCGGGTGGTAATTGTTCTTCACATCTCTGAGCGATTGTAGGAAATGATTGCAATCATTCTCTTCCCTGTCAAGGAAGTGGTCGATGAGGAAACGAGACTGCTTCTTAGAGTCACTGATTTCCTTAACCTGTTTATAAACGTTTCGGTTAATTAGGTCTTTACTTTCCAGTTCATCCAGCAAATCAGAGGGCTCTTCACTGATCCAGTCTACCAGTTTTCTTTTGTTTGTCCGGATCATGTCCCGCCATGATGTGTCATCTTCTGCAGTGTCTGTTCAATTACAAAAGGGAGCACAGCAGTTGAATAAATTAGATATCTGCTTTGCTCATTCAAAATAATCAAATTAGAAAATACAAAAAATCTAAAAATTAATCAATTTTCAACATTATCAGCCATTTTTTTTGCCGAACTTAGAATTATCTCTGTGATGCTACAATCCATGTCTTTTTGCACACCAGCTCATCTCATCACTCCATCACCATTATTCTTTCTGTCTCTGACATGATCCAAGCTCTTGGTGCCATCAGTGTCATCCATTTGCTACCATCCCTTTCAGCGGTGAATCCTGCCCAAGACCACTTAGTTCACAGGATTATAACATTTGCATTTTGTTCTAGAATCCATGTGCCCCATTTTCTATCTTGAGTTGTCATTTTCAGCGTACATTTCTCTGTACATTTGTAGAAAAGTTGGCGACGACTCACTCAGAGACGGAGGTAAGGTTAAGGGCTTTCGCCGTTTATTAAGGGCTACACAACAAACGGGGGGGGGGGGGGAGGGGGGGGGTGAATCACTTCCTAGGGGTTCGGGGTCCCGGGCTAGGTCTAACTCGGTCCCGACACAGCCGGCTGCCCTGTGCCGTCTCCTCTGCGCCGGCCGTGGGATCAGCCAACACGGCCGACCGAGGAGCATATCCACATCCAGCCCTGACGCTGTGCTATCCCCTATTCCTACCCTCTTGCCCCTGGCTCCCCCCGTTCCACCCTACTTTGACCCTACTCTCCAGCTACGACCCCGCTTACGTCACGGGGTCCCCCCTTTATCCTCGAGGAGCTGTGTCGTCATATGCGCTGTCCAGCGCGCATGACCCCACGTACCGTGACGCCATCGCACCGGACAGCGCACATGATGCCACTACTCTCTTCTACTCCTCTACACATTTTTGCATAACATGCAGTGTTTGTTCTATGTTCGTAATCAGAGTCAATGTTCCAATTCAAATGATATAACACATTGCTTTGGTTTTCATTCTCATTTTCCAAAAGAATTACAACCTGATGGGAATCATATATTTATGTTTCCATATTAATCCTGGTTTTCTTACCACACCAACCCGCAGCCTAAACCATTGGATTCAGTCATCTACAACCTTAGCTTCATCAAACCTGACACTATTAATGTAAGTGCAGTAGTCAGATATTAACAATCTGTTCTTGATCCATTGATTAACCCAATCAAATGGAAATTTTACGTCGATATAATGGTTCTTTTTTAATCAATGGTTTTGCTTAACTTGACTCCTGTGTCGTGGTCAAATTGTATATCTTGAAATCAACATGTCGTCCACTTCCCGTTGTCCAATCAATCCTTAATTTTACACACGTACTCAGATTCGGTGACAATGCATGTCTGTATAAAAATCGGCAATAAATAATCAATTAATTGGCTCCTTGAAAGCAATTAACTTTTGTATGGACGACTTATTAATTATATATGTATATATTTGTGGTGGTCAAAAAAGCCGCGGTCTCTAAACTCTAAAATTGGCTTGCCCAAGAAGCTGGCGCCACGTGTCTCGGGTCCCTGCTCCGTGTCAACGAGTTATAGGCACCCTCTACACAAACAAAGTTGTACATTGAAGATTCATTCATAAAATAACCTATTAATTCAAGTAAGCGTTGATGTGGGAGCAGGCGCCGCATCATTGATGTACTTCTCCACGGTGAGTTAAACGAAGTTGTGAAAAGAATTTTCATTGTTTCTAGATTTGAAGTGAGTGCAAGGATTCATACTCTTAGGTTTTTTCGGTAAAGTCACGTAGGTGAAAATAAAAAATAAATAATAAAACATAATAGAAATAAAATAATAAATCACGACGTTTCGGGGGCAACACAAGTTTATTTCATCAGGTGGGACCGTCACAGCTAAAATCACTGTATCAAGTGAGGAAAACATCCTAAAGCCAAGCTCTTAAATACAAGTTAAGGGGGAGGGGCTTATCTGAATGTGGTAGCCAGGGAATGTAACGGTGGGGGGGCGGGGCTAAAAGAGAACAATTGGTGCACCTCAACTCGGGGTTGCGGCCGGTGTTGGCTGACAATCCAAATACAAAAAAGCAGCACTGTTAAACGCTGGGGATGTCACTCGGTAAAGTAGATTATATGTCGTCGTCAAATCTTGTAATCAAAATGTCATCCAGTTACCGTTGTCCAATCGATTCCAAATTTTGCATGCCTGAATCAAAATCCCCATCAATTAATCAATTACTTGGCTCGTTTAAACCAATTAATATTTGGTATAGAAGCCTTATTCCACGAGTGCTTTTCAAACAGGTTTTGGTAAAACTATATATTAATACTAACGTCGGAGTCGACATTTCGAAACTTGCCTGGAACATATTATTTTTGTACAAATTTTGTATTTTTTTCATTCTTTAAGGTAAACAGTCACATCAAATGCTTTGGTGTGTTTACAAAAGTTGTTTATTATGATGTAGTGCATCCAAGGGGACAATGCATGGATAGGGTCAGTGACGTAATTGTTGCACTAACCACATTTAAAGTTAACTTTTAACATTTTTATACACAAAATTTGTGATCTGATCTCATCTGTGAAGGACAAGATTCCTGACATGCAATATCCCGGCGTCTACAAAGTAAGCTGCATCTGCGGCAGCAGTTACATTTGGGAAACTAAACGAAATGTCTCGGACCGTGGTCGTGAACATAAGGCAGATCTGAAACACGGCAGGACCAATTCTTCTGCCGTGGCTGATCATTACTTTAATGCGGCTGGTTCACGTGAAATTGATTTCTCTAAGACGATGGTACTTTGCAAGCCGATTGGCTATCAACAAAGATTCATTCACGAAGCCATCCATATATACAGACACAGACACAATTTCAACTGAGACAAATGGTTTTAAACCCAGAAATCATTGGAAAAATGTCATCAAACACTTTGGGTCATGACTTGATTTGTGTTTTCTTGTCAACCTCTACCGTCAGCAGTGTGGATGATCAAGGGTAGAAAAGAACAGAGCACCCGCCAAAGCATCCAGTGAGTCATCCATCCGAGGTAACAGAGACCTTATTAAGCTTACGGGGCTCCCCATGGGCTGGTGGACGGTGAAATAATGTCCGCGGCTAACATTTCGTCAACCGCTAGCCGAACGTGTTATTTTTCCTTAGGGCACAGCCAGTAGGGATTCTGCCGGATAGGAGCGGCATCACCCTTATCAATGTGATGACTCAAGAGCGTCGTGCGGCCGATATAAAATTTACCCTTGCTAAAAAGGTCCGAAAATTTGCGCAAAAGTGCTGGCAGCTTATCCCTCTGGGCCTCGGGCAAATCCGCACTCTCGGCACAGAGCTTATCCATCCACCCCTCGTCAATACTCCGGTGCGGTCGTGTATGAGACGCGGCACCCACGTTCCTAATGATGCTTCCCTCAGGAAGTGCCAGCGACGTGTGAGCTAGCACAGTACCCTCCTGGATGACCCGACGTATCTAACCCTGCATTAAGAACTTTAATGAAGGGTTCCTGATCGGTGGATACCAACGTCTGAGCTCCTACTAACGTCAGTCCACGACTGGCCTTATTAGAAGGCCCCAAAAGGATACCACTAGCCATCGCTCCCTGGTCAAGCAGCATCCGCAATCAGAGGGGAACCAACATTTGCATGCCAGGGGGAATTTTCACTGTCCGACGTGCAATTGCCTGCATGGTGGGGTTAGCCATGTATAAGCGGGTTGGAGTAGGCAAGAATGCCATTCGACGGCCGGATGATAATTTCAGGCACCCCTGGTCAATCCAAATTTTCAGGGGCATCCTCGCCAGAAAATCGGTCCCAAGCAAGCAAGCAATGACAACAAGAACCTGTCCCGTCAGTCCAACATCAGCGATGCACACCTCGGCCATTATTCGTCCAATAATGCCAAATGAGCCGCCGTTAGCGGCGAAGCATGGAGCTTCGATAGAGCACAAGACCCGACATTTAGAGGGCAAGATATTATAAATCAATTTTGAAATGATGGTCGCTGATGCGCCGGTGTGAACGTGCACCCTAATTTCCACCTCTTCTTTGAACCCAACGACAGCAGACGAACATGCGGTCATGGCCACCACGCAATGGACTTGCTCCGGCCACTGACCAGGTCGGAGTGGCCGGTCGTCAGCTGTAGCACACGACGCGACTGCCTCCGGGACGAGGCGATGCCTTCGGCCATCGCTGGTCGTCCGTCGCACCACGCCGTCCCCTCGCCCACCTCCGCCCTGGGTCGATGCGCAGGCTGGAATAGGCTCCATGTCTTCAAGTGCAACCGGCCCTTCACAGGGCATGGTACACTCTGCCAACCCCTTGTGTCATTGTAAGAGCTGTTGAGCCTGGATGAATTTTGCCACCTTGAGGGACGAGAGATCGTCGTCGTCCATGGCCGGCAGAACGATGTTGAGATCCTTGGTCAAAGCCAGCAGTCTCTCGAGAACCAACGCGTCGATTCCATCGTGGTCCATCCTTGGAAAGGCAGCCTTCACCAGTGCCAAAAGTGCACTATGGAAGGCCAGGGGTGTCTCGGTTTTCCCTTTCCTTCACGTAGCAAACTTGTGGCGCACGTTCGATGCTGGCTCGTAAATTGCCACCATTTGGTCGAAGGCCCAAGTCGGCGTTCATCAAGAACGGCCGCTTGCAGGCCACTCAGTCGCCTCCGGCAGCTGTGAATTTCTTCACGAAGGGAAGCCGTCGCAGCTTCGGATTTGGCGAGCTGCGCGCTCCGCTCCTGTGAGAAAATGGCGGCAGCGAGCGCGGGCTGCACCACAGAGGTTTCCGCCTGGCGTGAAATGGTGGTGCAAACATCGTCCCCGCGCGGCTCCGCTGCTCCCTCTATCACCGTCCATTCTGCTGGTTGGAGCTCTGCAAGGATGGACGCCGCGGCTTGGAGGAGCTGGACGGGGCTCTGCTCCGCCGGCATTGTCTTGCCTCCATCCTCCGGGGCTGTTTGCAGGATGAGATCTACCTCTTCGTCATCTGATGTCCTGGTACGTAGTCTGTGGCGCGTAAACAAGGTCTACGGCTAGCTAAGTAAAATAGCATATTGGGCCACACCAGTTTTAGTGGATTGAGTCGCAGATGTACTTCTTGGAGGCAACACATGTATTTCTACCAGCACGTAACACAAAGGCGTAAGTGCCCCTTTACCAGAAAACAGCCTCGGGTGGTGGACAACCAGGCTAAACTACACTAACACTCTGGGAGTTAGCTACAACAGACCAGACCCTGGCTCGGATCCGGGTCCACATGTGGGTAACTCTTCGTGGACAAAGAAAGTAGCTCTTCATATGACGGTAGCAATGCTCAACCCCAGTCCCCATGGGGAGCCGGTTTATATCCACCCGGGTCGTGGCCGGCCCCGCACTTGGCCATGCCCACCTTCGAGAGACCTCTGGATATCTCTCGACCCTTCCCGTAGGATCTTTCCCCTGACGCGTACGCGATGGCAATGCATCAGACGCCGTGCTTAACTAGAGCCGGCATTACACAGTGACATCCACGATGTTGCTACATACGTGATGTCCGCGATGTGAATACATCACACGCCATGTCTCTCTAGGGCCGGCACCACTCAGTGACATACGAGATGTCACTACACATGTGTATTGCCATCTCCCATACACATTACCTAACGATCGCAAATACGAAAATTAAACATCCTATACGTCTCGCCTTGCTCTAAAAGTCATTTCACTCCACTGTCATACAGAAATGTGCATGCTTTCAATTACTCTGCGTTCAACTGCTCACATAGGCTTGCCACCATTGCCATCTCTACACGCTAATAAAATAGGTTTTGCTTTGTGCGATGTCGTCAATGGTTGATAAACATGGCCCCTGCTATGGCAATGCACACTTTTAACTGGTCTAGATGAGCAATGCAGAATGCCCGTAAGAGCATAGAAACCCCTTGTCATTCCACTGCTGGATGACGGCCTCCACACACCGCTCTTGTTGCCAAGGCCGTTTAACCATACTTCACCCGCCGCTGGTCAGTTTGGATTGCTGAAGGCGGGCAGCATAGACATATAGTACAATTGCATGTAAACACAACGTGCCCCCCCAGCCCTATGGTAACCTGCTTGTGCATGATAGGCACCCCTCCAACCATTATCCCCACTCAAATCTGCTTTAATTTTGAGGTCCAAACAGATCGGCCATATTCCATGTCAGGGTGTTTTCTTCATAGACGGTGAGGGTAATAGCGTTGCTGTTCTTCACATTAAACATCATGTGGTGGCGAGATGTTTACTACCTTGCCTGGTATACAGGAGGTCCTGTGTTCAATCCTAACCCTTACACCTACATATTATCTGGCCGTTTGCATGTTTTCCCCCTTTAAATCACATTATAAATTTGCGTATGCATAAACATTAACAAGACGAATGCTACTTCCTTTATTTATTTGCTGCATTTCAACTTTACATAAGCTTACTGTATGCAAATTGCCAGAATTTACGTCCAAGTATTTACTAAGTTCACCAGTGTAGGACGAGAACGTATTTTTTTACAATGTCTCACCATACATATAACACTTGTTTTTAATAATACAACAACTTACTCTGCACTCCCCTTCAACATTGTCTATTAAAAATTATAATTTCCTACTATGACTGTTACCAAGCAATTATTTTCTTTTCATTTTCATATAGCCGTCGAAATTTTAAACAATACAAAACATAGGTTAAAACTAGTTTTTCAATGCACACAATTTTATTGGCACTCAAATATAGAAAATACATTATTTTGACCCCAAATGTATTAAAATTTGATGTGTTGAATTTGATGTGCCTTTGGTATGTTTAATTTTCTTTACGCATCCACACACATTCATTTTGCACATCCATTTTTTATTAAATTTGGGGTCAATAATGTATTTTGCCCTTTTGAGTGCAAATAAAAGTGTGAGCATTGAAAAACGTGTTTTCTACCTTTTTATTTCTTATGAGTGTCATTTACGACCATTTCATAACTTGTTTGTTAATTGTACAATATTCCTTAATGAGAAGTTGGCCGAGCCTCGAGATATTGAGAGTGAGGTGGATGGGGGCCCGAGTTGGGGGACTACCTCACGTGTGCGGGGACTGGACCACCACTCGTCGTACACTGACCGTGGGGCTAGGGGATCCCCGGCGTTCGGGGGAAGGGGTATTACCAATACAGGAAATGAGAATACGGTGTCCAAAAGTAGTAACTTATTGACAAGTTTTATTTACGTGACAAACCCATATTCGTTGACTGTGGTGGGTGGAGTTGGATTTATGACATTTACATTTACACGATCTAACCCAATAAACGTCATCATGGGTGAGGAGTTCGAGGCGCACTAAGGGCAGCCCTCAATTTCGCATGGTCCAAAAGAAGTTAAACATACGTACGTACAGCCTTTTTGAGTCAGCGGCCAGGCCCGACAGCAGGGCAAACGGCCACACGACGCGGCCTTCGGTGGAGTAGTTAGCAGAGACGAGCGATGAGAGCGCATAAGTACCGGCAGGAGATGGGAGGTTTCTCAGGCTGGCCCCTGCCACAAAGGCCAGACCTCAGGTCACGCCGGCTAACCAATTTCACCACCCTGCTCGTGTATGAGAATATAGCCAATAATCCCGTAACGAAATGCAATTGGCTGAATTCTAACTTGGTTAGATCATTATCGTGGATTAGAATGCACATCCTCGATGAGCAAGTGATCCATGGATAACAATTTTTTGAGAATGATGAATGGATATTTTATGAGTGAAGAAGTGCCATGACCCAAAATGTTGCATATTATATAGTATTTTAAATGCCATATTGTTGAAATAGTGTTGAGTTTGGATATTTTCTTCATTTGATTGCCACACGGCAGATCTCACAAGACTTTTAAAGAGGGAAAAGTGAATAGATATTTTGTCGTTTGTATTTAATATTTCAATGTTATCAAGTTTTAAAATATGTATATACAGATAATGGGAAAGGGTTAACTGCATATCATTTTCACTCGCCTTCTGAGTCGCCTGTATGCATCATAGCATCTAGTTGCACTTGTTCAATGACTTGCCATGCACATTCTTCAGTGATCGGAGCACACTGATGCCACCAAGATGCAGTGAAGGTGTTTATATTGCATTTTCCCCGGTCATAAAACCTCCCACACACCCCACTTAAAGGTCATTGCCAGAAGCTAAATATTTATGGCATCTCTTGAGAAAAGAGGAAGCTGTTTTTTGACATTGGTTTCTTAATGAACTCACGTCATTCTGTTGCCCACGGGGGATTGTGCTAAACACCCAGCACTTGTATCCCTTTCAAACTCTAGCACAGCCTTTATCTTATACGCAGAACGTAAACTTATGACACGTCACTTATTATGAAAATTTACAAAACGTATAATAGTTAATTGTAACTATATCTCTGATTCATACCTTTAAAAAACTGCACTGAGTGCCATGCTGAAGTATAAATTGCCAGAATATACATATATTTACTTCATATATCCATCTCTCCAAAAATTGATGAAAGTATGTTTTGGCGGTACACAAGTGCAGCATAACACACCAGTCCCATGAAACAGCCTGACCATGTCGCTGTTGCCCTTGATTTTACTAACTTTTGTGATTTTACCAGCTTTTGTGATTTAGCAGCTTTTGTGATTTTACCAGCTTTTGTGATTTTATCAGCTTTTGTGATTTTACCAGCTTTTGTGATTTTATCAGCTTTTGTGATTTTACTAGCTTTTGTGATTTAGCAGCTTTTGTGATTTTACCAGCTTTTGTGATTTTACCAGCTTTTGTGATTTAGCAGCTTTTGTGATTTTACCAGCTTTTGTGATTTTACCAGCTTTTGTGATTTAGCAGCTTTTGTGATTTTATCAGCTTTTGTGATTTTACCAGCTTTTGTGATTTTACTAGCTTTTGTGATTTTACCGGCTTTTGTGATTTTACTAGCTTTTGTGATTTTACTAGCTTTTGTGATTTTACCAGCTTTTGTGATTTTACTAGCTTTTGTGATTTTACCAGCTTTTGTGATTTTACTAGCTTTTGTGATTTTACCAGCTTTTGAGATTTTACCAGCGTTTGAGATTTTACCAGCTTTTGAGATTTTACCAGCTTTTGAGATTTTACCAGCTTTTGAGAGTTTACCAGCTTTTGAGATTTTACCAGCTTTTGAGAGTTTACCAGCTTTTGAGATTTTACCAGCGTTTGAGATTTTACCAGCTTTTGTGATTTTACCAGCTTTTGAGATTTTACCAGCTTTTGAGATTTTACCAGCTTTTGTGATTTTACCAGCTTTTGAGATTTTACCAGCTTTTGAGATTTTACCAGCTTTTGTGATTTTACTAGCTTTTGTGATTTTACTAGCTTTTGTGATTTTACTAGCTTTTGTGATTTTACCAGCTTTTGTGATTTTACTAGCTTTTGTGATTTTACCAGCTTTTGTGATTTTACTAGCTTTTGTGATTTTACCAGCTTTTGAGATTTTACCAGCGTTTGTGATTTTACCAGCTTTTGAGATTTTACCAGCTTTTGAGATTTTACCAGCTTTTGAGAGTTTACCAGCTTTTGAGATTTTACCAGCTTTTGAGAGTTTACCAGCTTTTGAGATTTTACCAGCGTTTGAGATTTTACCAGCTTTTGTGATTTTACCAGCTTTTGAGATTTTACCAGCTTTTGAGATTTTACCAGCTTTTGAGATTTTACCAGCTTTTGTGATTTTACCAGCTTTTGAGATTTTACCAGCGTTTGAGATTTTACCAGCTTTTGTGATTTTACCAGCTTTTGTGATTTTACCAGCTTTTGAGATTTTACCAGCTTTTGTGATTTACCAGCTTTTGTGGTAACATCAACTGTGAACTCGCCGAGATTATCAACAGTCACAGTTTAACCTAGCACGTCAGTGCCACAACATGTCGCTCAAAAAATATACTGGATCACATCTACAAATCCGCCAATGCCGTAACCGTTACCGACGTTATTATTGAAGATGTGCTCATATCAGATGACAGTCTGGTGATGTGCAAAGTGGCATTATTGATTATTTACCAACCTGTCACAAATATATCATACATAAACTGTAAACGATGGGACCACGATGCTTTCCGTCAGAAGATCAGGTCATCAGTGGCATTTCTCAATCCTGCATCGATGGCAGATTCATTTGCAGCTCAATTATAAAATTATATTACTGCTGTTCTTGATGAAGTCGTGCCCATCCGAACAAGCCCAAGGAGAACAGGGAAAGCACGTGATCATTCGCTGTTACCGGAGGTGATCACAGCAAAGCATAATCTGATGAGGCTGGAGTATCTTTGGATTCGAGACTCTCCGATTAGCCTGCAGATCTGCCAACTGGCTCATTATTGCGTCTTGCAGATCGTTCTATGCTCTGCATGTCAATGAGTCAGCTCGAGGCTCCCGTGCTCTGTGGCGCATCGTGAAGGGTCTGCTACACTCAAAACACCCATCAACGAGTCAGCTAGTCGACAATATAATACGGTAATTAGTTGATTTACTCAGTTTATAAACGCCATAATATATTATCTGTTACAACTTGAATTGTTTAAGATAGTTTTTCCTCACCACTATGTGGGTCGTTTGTTTGTTGTCTGCAGTTCCAATTTTAAACCTTTGGATCCTTGTTCAGCAAGCATAATGAAAGTAACAAATAAATCCTTCCTCCACTCTCTATCCAAATTCATACAAATTTAAAGTCATGTTAATGTTTCTGTCTAAGGAACACACACTAAAAATGTCGGAACTCTGTATAAATCAACATACAATATCACAGCCACACCTCATACCCCCAAGCTGAACACCAAGTTGTTCCTCTTTCATAACCACCCTCCTCACCCCCAAAGTTTTGAATATGTGTGTCTGTTCAAAATGTTTAGCGTACTTCCCGACATGCAACAAACTAAAAATTTGCCATGTGGGTACATTCCAGACTGTACACCATGCAAAAATTATACAAATACACTTTTATTGGGGGGGGGGGGGAGAAGAGCTCAATAATGCATATATTTTTGCACAGCAAGTGAGCTGTGACGCTCTACGAACCCGGCGACCCGAGTTCGATTCCCGCTCACGGCCACCACAAGTGACGATTATTTCAACCGCTCCTGGACGTCCCCTAGGTCTACTCAGCCTCAAACGAGTAACTGCTGTGGTGTGTGAACATTGCCACTAGGGAGACAAAGGCGGCCGGGCGTGCTGCTGTCACCCACCCCCTCGTGAATCATAAAACGTTGACAAAGGCAACACCTACGTGGTGATCCATTGCAATGAAATAATTAAAGTTATTAACTTGAAGATGTTTGTAATAAAAAAATGAAATGGTGGCTAAAAATTTGGAATAATGCACAACAGACATAACTAAAAAGATTGGAGGATACATTTCATGCACAAAGAACAATTCTATATTAGAAGTAAAATAATATCTTGACTTAAAGCTTTTGTGACTGCAGGAATTCATATTTTTGGTTCTTTCGGTAAAGTCACGTAGATAGGTTCAAATATTTTTTCTGACAAAAAACTACGACGTTTCAATCGCAACACAAGCAATCGTCATCAGGACTAAAAATAGCGGGAAAGCTGCTGAGGCTGGCTGTTTTAAAGGTTTTAAATGGGTGTAGCCTTAGGGTCATAAACGAAGTGGGCGGGGCTAGTGATGTTAAAGTGAGAAATTTGCATGTAAATGTAAGGTCGGAAAGCGACCTCCACGAAGACAAAGGCGCGGAAGTGGCCATTGTGTTGTGAGATTAGCATGTCAGCGTAAGATCACAGAGCCACCACCAAATCAAGGACACGAGCGACGGTGGCTGTGTAAGTGTAAGACATTTCACCTGTTAATGTAAAACTAGAGATTCAACAATTACTACTAACAACGGAAGGTATGATGGAAACATCACAGCCAGATATGACTTAAAATTGTTAATAACGTCCTTCCAATGATTACCCAGTTTGTTCCCATCTTATCGGTTGAAATTCTGTGTCTATATATGAATGGCTTCATGAAAAAATATTTGTTGATAGCCAGTGGGCTTGCAAATTATCTTCGTCTTAAAGAAATCAATTTCGTGTGAGCCCACCGCATTTAAACAATGATCAGCCATGACCGAGGTATTGGTCCTACCATGTTTCAGGTCTGCCTTATGTTCATGAACACGGTCCGAGACATGTCGCTTAGTTTCCCCAATGTAACTACTGCTGCAGACACAGCTTAGTTTGTAGACACCAAGAGGCCCCTATCCCACCCCACACTACAGAGACAACTATCTCCATTCAGGAGGGAGAAGTTAAAAAACTTTTCAAGAGGCAGAACCCACACAAAGCAGCTGGGCCGGACTCTGTCTCTCCAGCCACCCTCAGGCACTGCGCGGACCAGCTGTCTCCAGTGTTCACCAACATCTTTACCACCTCCATGGAGACATGTCATGTACCAGCCTGTCTCAAGTCCTCCATCATCATTCCAGTGCCCAAAAAGCCAAGGCCAACAGGATTAAATGATTACAGACCCATCGCCCTTACCTCCGTGGTAATGAAGTCTTTTGAGCGCCTGGTCCTGGCACAACTCAAAGCCATCACAGACCCTCTACTGGACCCCCTTCAGTTTGCCTACAGAGCCAACAGGTCTGTGGATGACGCAGTTAACATGGCCCTCCACTTCACCCTACAGCATCTGGACTCCACAGCATCCTACGCCAGGATCCTGTTTGTGGACTTTAGCTCGGCTTTTAACACCATCATTCCTAACCTGCTTCAGGACAAGCTCTCCCTGCTGAACGTGCCAGACTCCACCTGCAGATGGATCACAGACTTCCTGTCTGACAGGAAGCAGTGTGTCAAACTGGGATCACAAGTTTCTGCCGCCAGGTCAATCAGCACCGGATCTCCTCAGGGCTGCGTCCTTTCCCCTCTGCTATTCACCCTGTACACCAACAGCTGCACCTCCAGTCACCAGTCTGTCAAACTCTTGAAGTTTGCGGACGACACCACCCTTATTGGGCTAATCTCTGATGGGGATGAGTCTGACTATAGGAGGGAAGCTGACAACCTGGTGACCTGGTGTAGCCAGAACAACCTGGAGCTTAATGCTCTTAAGACCGTGGAGATGGTTGTGGACTTCAGGAAGAATACAGCCCCACTCACCCCCATCACCCTGTGCGACTCCCCAGTCACCAATGTTGAGTCCTTCCGCTTCCTGGGCACTATTCTTTCCCAGGACCTCAAGTGGGAACTGAACATCAGCTCCCTTATCAAGAGAGCTCAACAGAGAATGTACTTCCTACGGCAGCTGAAGAAATTTAATCTGCCAAAGACAATGATGGTGTGCTTCTATACAGCTATCATTCAGTCCATCCTCACCTCCTCCATCACCGTCTGGTACGCTGCTGCAACTGCCAAGGACAAGAGCAGACTGCAGCGTATCATCCGCACTGCTGAGAAGGTGATTGGCTGTAATCTACCAACCCTTGAGGACCTGCACACTTTGAGGACCCTGAAGCGAGCGAGGAAGATTGCGGACGATTCCTCGCACCCTGGATACTCTCTGTTCCAGCTACTCCCCTCCGGCAGAAGGCTGCGGTCCATCAAGACCAAAACCTCACGTCATAAAAACAGTTTTTTCCCATCTGCTGTTGGCCTCCTCAACAAGGCCAAGGGCTTAAAATGACTTTTACACTTAAAATGACTGTTACACTTACTATAACATTTTATCTACATAATTACACCTTTCCATACTTACAACGTGTAATCTTATTTGTATTTTTGTATTTTAAGATTGTTTAATACGGCTAAATTAACATTTTACATTCGCATTTTATAAGGTCTACTTATTCATAATTTTAAAGATTTTAGCCCTTTGGTATTACTTATACTTTGTAACGTTAGTATAGTTAGAGTGTATACCTTTTATATAAGTTAAGATTCCTACTTGTTCAATGTATGCACCGTCCCGCCATAGTGAATTCCTTGTTTGTGCAAACTTACATGGCGATTAAAACCGTTTCTCTGATTCAGGGATCACATCCTTCACAGATGGGATCATTTCACGAATTTTATGTACTGTGTTAAATCGAACCTGGATCTTGTGTTTGCTCATAATTTATGGAATATTTTTGGTGACCCCTGCTACGTATGGCAAGGTGATGGTTTTGATTGGGTCTTCAGATATTTTTTCCCAACGGTTGGGGTGATAGCTTTACGGATTGCGTGGTTTGAATATCCATTCATCTTGAGAGCTTGGTGTACGTGAAAAGCTGTCTCGGGTGTGGACCAATCAATTTCAAGGAAAATGCATACATTATCAGAGTTGTGTTTTTTGTTTGCATTCCGACCGCAGGTATTGTGGTCCTTGTAAAAAAAGGTGTCAGTTTTGTTGCCAGATAAAAGGGTTAAAACCCAATTATCAAAGGATCTCTTCCTGACGAGATGCAACGACGTTAGTTACTTTTACCAGGTAAGGCCCACGAAGGTATATAGCTCTTTTTTAGAAGATACCTGGCCACAAATGACAGATCAATGAAGTGGCTGATCAGGTGAAAATGTAAAGCAGCCAAATACTCTGGCAGCATGTTGATTCTAAATGTGTAAGAAGAAACAGAGGACCTAGAGAAGAATGCATGGAACCACGGGGAAAATGCAAACTCCAAATGTGCAGGCGCCAGAGTCGGAATCAAAAACATGATTTCCTGCATACTAGGTGAGGGAGTTAACATCCTGTTACTGCTGCAGGATGTTAACATCATCAAAGCAGCATAAACCGAATAATTAACTTGTACATCCGAGACTGAACAGATGCATTTAAATAATATTCCGATCCAAAAAGATTTTGAAAAGGCATTTGATTTAGTTTCATCCGACTTTTCACAAAGCACGGCCTGAAGAAAAAATATAATTAACACATTTCAACTGTTATTGAGACGTTATGAAGTAACAAATTACAAGTAAATCTAAAAAGAAGCGTAGTCAGGAATCTTCACGGCTATTGACTGTTACACTCGAATATATTTATCGAAATAATTGTATTATAAAAATGTAGACAATGATAAATGGTGAATGCATTAACCATCTCATATTTGCATACGGCAGTAATTATAGCAACTAACAGGAATAAATGCCGGAAAATTATTCACTTAAACAGAGATAAAAGGTGTGGAAAAGGGAAACATGAGAGCAAACGTCGTAAGAATGATGAGACATCGACTTTATTTTACATGTTTCCAGAGGGATTAATTTAAACATAACAATTGACATTTCATTTACATGTTTGTGTTTATTGTAGTGTTCCTGTGAGAGTAATGTGGTTTCTCTATTTTTACAATCCACCACCGGTTTAGAGTCTGGTTTTTGAACTCCTCGTTAATGTTCATACTAAAATATCCTCCGAGTATATAAATAATTTCAATGTAACTGCACATCAACGTGCTGTGCAAATATTGACACATGCAACTTTTGGGGAAAAGGAGATGCAACTAGAATAAAATCTATTTCGGGGGCATTAAAGCATCACAACAGCAATGCTTTAATTGGTGAATGTAAAATGGTAGCCTTAGTGGAGGAATTTTATGCGGATTTTTATCGCATTTGATTCCATGGACCAGAGGGTAAATTATTTTTTCTTAAAGAAGAAACATTTTCCGAATGATGAATGAGAAGAAATATACAATGTTAATATGTAACACATACAGTATAACACCTGTGTAGAATGGAAAAGTAAAGTTCCATGAGAGCATATTACGACGTTTCGATTGCAACACAAGCAATCATCATCAGGTATAATGAAATAGCGACATAAAATCTAACCAGAAAACTATAGACAGACATATAAGCAGACAGATATCAACAAGATACATAGAGAGAGCAACACAGGTACAGAGAGGAGTGATCGTCTCTGTGGGGTGGCCTTAAATAGACAGAGGGGGGTGGAGGCAGAGAGAGGGAGGGGGTTAGAGAAAAAATTAGCATATCAATGAGTGGACAACAAACATGGTGCTGCAAGTGCGATGACACGACAAGCAAGCTTGGAAATCAGGAGGACACACTAAAATTAAATAACCTAGTAAAATATCGAAATGTAATGTAATACAACACAGAAGGTCGGTCAGCACACAATTAACGCATAGCCTGGTTAGAATTTAAGTGTGAAAATTCCAAAGAGAGGACACAGACAGAGAGAACACGTAGCCAGAGAGAGAGAGAGAGAGTGTGCAGCCGGTGTCGGACCTGAGCGGAGCGTCGGGTATCGCCGCGAGGTGCTGCGGCGTCGGCATCTCCTCGTCCTCCCCTCCCGAGGCTTGTAGTTCCGGTACGTCGTAGTCGTCTTCCCGATCTCGCTCGTGGGTACGGGTAGTCTTCCTAGTATCCATCCTTTTGAAGACAGGTTCACTTCTGACACCAGTTGTAATGTAACAACTTGGCGGGAGACGACTTGACGGGTAGCACACTTTTATTAACACAAACTCACTAACACGTGTGAGTAACTGCAGCCTATGCTACAACGTTCCCCCGGCTACACACACACGGGCTCTCCCGCCCCGTAGCCTCTAGGGAACCCACTCCAACTGGGGTCTCGGTTCCGACCACTGGGTCCCACAGCCTCGCCCTTACAAGGACGTCAGGCCGCGGGTCCCAAGGCCTCGCCTCTGAGCCGCACAGGGTCCCGGCCCTTACAAGGACCGCGGGACTAGGGGTCTCAGGGCCCTATCTCTTCAACTCCGTCTTTGATCTTCACTGGTTAACAACTCCCGGAGTGCTCCCGCGCGTCCCCCTTTATAACCCTCCGCTCCCGGGGAGGCGGAGCCCATGCGGACGTCGCTGAGAGCACCCACCACAGTTGACCAATCCCCAAGCGCTGATCCCACGATCCTTTTTCCCATCTTGTGTCAGCGCCCACAACCACGCACCACGCGCTGCCACGTGATCCATCACTGTCAGCGCGCGTCCCCACTATACCACGCGATGTAGCCACACCCGGCGCGCTCACACACGCGCCCCCCTTGTCAGCGCGTACCGCCACTACATAAACATGAGCTTGAGGGTGCTGCCAGAGGAGTGAGTATGGGGCGACGGAAGGAGACAAAGGGCGAAGGAGTTAGTGAGGGGAAGGAGGGTCGAGACAATGGAGGGAACACTAAGATCCAGATTTAAATTAACTAGAAAAATTAAAGGGTGCCGGAGAGGGAGGACAGTGGAAAGAGGACAGTCAAGGTAGTCGAAGAAGATCATAGAGGGACCGGGGAGACGATAGATGAGGAAGGTGATACAGTGGGGGGAGTAGAAGAACAATTATTGGTGTTCAAAGGTGGGGAAGGCTGGGATAGAGGGGAGTGTAGGCACAGGGATCCAGGATGGAGGATTGAGCAAGCCTATGCCTCAACCTTTTCTCACCCAATGAGGGGTGTGGGAAACGGAGGAGGTGGAGGATGAAAGTGCAGCGGGGGTGGCGGTATTAAAGGGGGCGATAAAGGTTTCTGTGATAGCGAGGGCGGTGAATTTAAGGCAGAGAAAAGCATCCAAGGTTGACGCAAATTTATTACACACAGAACGAGAGTTCCAGAGGCCTAATTTGAGGGAAAAATCAGCGGATGGTGGCGTCGGAGGGAGTGCAGGTAGGGGGGGGATATAAGTCACCCCCCCCCCTACCTGGTTGTTTGGCCACATGGTAAAGATACACTTGACGATTTTCGAAATCATCTCAATGCACAAAACCCGGCCATTCAATTCACCATGGAAATGGAGGTGAATAACACACTCCCGTTCCAGGATGTTTTTTTTTTTACTTGGACATGGCCTAAATGGTAAAATAACACACAGCGTTTACAGAAACAAACACACACTGATGCCTATCTGAATGCATATTCGCATCATCACCCAGCTCAGAAATCCTCTCTTATTAAGACGCTCATACATCGGGCTAGAACAGTGTCAGATGGTGAAAGTCTAGTGAGAGAGATTAAACATGTTAAAGAAGCACTAAGACAGAATGGCTACAATAATGCTCAAATTAACAGAGCACTAAATGCCAAATCACGATCGCAAAGCAACACTGCTGAAAGCGATCAGATTGTTAAAACAATTAAAATACCATATATCTCAGGAGTAACTGACAAATTAGCCTGTGTTTTGCAAAAGCAAAACATTACAGTAAGATTTGGTACAGTACACAAAATTCAAAAACTAGTAACTTGCACTAAAGACGAATTACCTAAATTATCAACAGAAGGTGTATATCGGATTAATTGTTTATGTGGCAGATGCTATATTAGACAGACGGGGCGTAACATTAGTGTAAGACTAAAAGAACACCAGATAAATATTAAACTATCGCAAACATAACTGTCGGCAGTGGCAGAACATGCATGCCAACAGGGACACTCAATTGATTTTGACAACGTTGAAGTGTTGTGTAAAACTAGTTACTACTGGCAAAGACTAATTAGAGAATCCATTGAAATTTAAAGAAACAGAAATAACTTTAATCGCTCAGACAGCTACAGGCTCAGTGCGGCCTGGAAGCGTATTATTAAATAAGATAAATTACAATTCCTTATAGGGGAAACAAACACTAACTGATTACTAACGTAGCATAATTTCAATAAAACACATTACAACTGATTACTAATCTACAACTCGCATCGTAACAACTGCCTGATTACTAATCTAGTATATAATTACAATAACCCCCCCCCCTCTGCCTCAAATCGTTGCACCTGATGAGTTGATGAGTTAATGATGACGTCACTCTGCTGATGCTCTATTTAAGACCGGGAACCAGAGCAGAGCTTCACCGTTCTGGCGAATTGCCTGATGAGGAGCGGGAAAACGGCCCTGGCTTGCCAGGGGAGATACCAGGAGCATCGAGGTGTTCCTTCCAGCCCGTCCGGATCTCAAGTGAGACCTAGCCACCAGCCCCGAGGCCTGCGAGGGCCCTGACCGTGTGGCCAGGGATGACCACGCTGCCAAGAAGCGGGGACTGCTGGAGAATGGAGACGGAAATCGCAACAGACGAAGAGGGGAAACGGCGAGAGTCAAGGACCACGAGGGCCACCCGAGTTGCTGAAGGAGACCGGGATGACCGAGCCGCCCAGCTTATGCTCGCAGCAGATGAAAAGGAAGCAGGGAGTGCGTCAAGAGAAATGAATGCCACCTGCACTGCTGAGGGAGCCTGGGATGACCGAGTCGGCCAGACGGTGACTGCAGGAGACAAGAAGAAGATGCGGCGAAAGCAGAGGGCCACCGACACCACCTACGCTGCCGGAGGGGACTGGGGCAACCAGACCGACCCGCTGGCAGCAGGGGGATGCGTGGAGGAGGCACGGAGACGGATGGAGGGGAACGTGGCGGAGGCACGGCAGAAGGAGAGGATGGAGGAACTGGATGGGAGGGCGGGAGCTGATGGAGTGGGTGAGGGAAGCCGAGGAGAAAAAGGTACGGCGTCCGGATGCAGAGAGGCGGGTGCCCCCGAGCGGAAGGTGGGGAACGAAGCCAGAGAGACGCCAGCAACCCTGGGGCAGGGGGAGGCCCAGAGGGAAAACGCGACAGTGGACGCTGGACCGGTGGGAGCTGGGAGGCCCCGGGAACGAGACGGGAAATGGCGAGGCGGGGCAGGGGTGATTCTGACACCACCTCATGTCAAACGACATAATTGCGTCAGAGTAATGATGAAGGACGAGGTAGCAGAAGAAGTGACCATCGACCGAACGACCTTTGTACGGTCTATAATGATGGGCTTGCTACAAATAGAGCCGACAGACTTGTACTGTTTGATAACTCTGCCGGGAGGGAGGGCGTTTGATGTAAGCTTCAACTCAAGCCCCCTGCTACAAAGATTTATGACCCGCTTCGAGGAAAAGGCGGAGGAGAAGCCATTGATATCAATGAAGCTACAACTGTTATCAGAGCTGGACACGAACGTGGTGACTATTTTTCTATACAATAAAGCCCTACATGACCACGACGTGGAGTGCTGTCTAAGACAGCACTGCTCGGTACTGTCGGGCTGTAAAAAGGTGAGGGACTCAGTGGGGATATGGACAGGGGCAAGACAATAGAGGGTGCGGCTGAAAACAGAGGGAGGGACCTTGAGACACATCCCGAGTGCCCTGAACATAGGAGGCAACCGGGGATATGTTGTGTATGCCGGACAACATAAACTGTGTAGGAGGTGTGGAGGCAGCGGTCACCTGGCTGCAGTGTGCAAGACAAAAATCTGCTATAGATGCAAGGCACTCGACCACGAGGTAGAAGAATGCTGTGTTCCGGCACAATGTAACCTCTGCGGTAGCCGAGAACATCTGTACAAAAATTGGCCGGAGTCGTATGCCAACAAGGTTAGGGCATATAGGGTAGGAGGAGCGAGGGATGAGGAAGGGGGTGGGACCAAACTGGACCCGGATAAGGAACTGGTGAGGGAAGGACTTGGGGAGGTGGCTGAGCAGCAGCCACCAGTGACGGATGGAGGGGGAGAAGGGGAGAGGCATGCAAAAAGAGCAGAATCGACATCGAGCGAGCAGGAAGAGGGTCTGGCGGGGGAGGGGAGCGACGGCATGGGCAGCATCTCCGAGACGACCGTGGAAGACTGGGCGGAGGCGGTGGAGGAGGATGAAGGAAAAGGGGAACGACAGCAGGAGGAAGGTGGTAGCGAGACATGGGAGGGACCAACCGGAAGGAAAAGGAGGATACGGAGAGCCCCAAAAAGAGGCGCCCCTTTAGGCAGCACGGAATCCTCGGACTCCTCGCCGGACACAGAGGCCTCGAGGGAGGGGATGGAGGAAAGGGTGGAGAGCCGGCGCAGGGGGAAACCCTTGAGAACAAGGGGCAAAATGAAATTGCGGGAACTGGCGAATGAAGACGGTTACGGAGGGCGAGCGGAGAAGGCCGCTTCGGACTGAGACACATCCCAACATGGAACTTTCCGTGGCGTCCGTAAATGTGAGGAGCTTGAAGGGAAAGGGGAGGAGAGGAGCAATAATACAACTGCTACAGGCTACCAAGTGGGAGGTAGTCTTCCTCTAGGAATGCCACCTACCATACACCCTGGGCCGGGAGGAGCTGTTGGAGAGCTGGGATGGCTACTACTTTTGGTCCGGGAGTAATGAAAATCGATGCACAGGGGTGGTTACCCTCCTAGGCAGGAGGGGTATACAGATAATCGGGTCCCAAGAGGTGATCCCGGGCCGCCTCCATTATGTGGACGTGTCCTATGGAGAGGCAAACCTGAGACTAATAAATGTGTACGCCCCCACGACGTGCACAGAAAGAGTGGACCTATGGAATAATGTAGCGACCCTGCTCGTGACGAGACGGCAAGTCATAATGGGGGGTTATTTTAACTGCCCGTTGTGCCTGGCAGACCTATTATCGGTGGCTGGGAGGAGGAGGCTCGACCCTTCCTCTAGGAAGTTGAAGGAGCTGATAGAGGATTTTAAAATGACTGACACCTTCAGAAAGGTACACCCGGTGAGACCGGGATACTCGTGGTCGGATAAGGGCGGTAGAACGCAATCACGAATAGATTTCATCTTTGTGTCTGCCAATGTGAAGGTGGATGGAGCAGACCTGGAACCCTTCCCCTTGTCAGATCACAATTTGGTGAAGGCAAAGCTCGGTATTCCAGTTGGCCTGAAGATGGGGAAGGGAACCTGGAAAATGAATGTAAGCCTGTTGGAAGACAGAAGGGTCGTGGAAGACATTGTAAGAAAGTACGAAGACTGGACGACCCTGCAGGAATGCTTTGCCACGAGGGTGGAGTGGTGGAGCATGGTGAAGGGCCGGATAAATGCCCTCTTCCAGACACATAGTAGAAGGAGTGTAAACAGGGAATTGCAGCTGTGGAACGCTAGAATCGAGAAGAAGCACAGGTTACTTGAGCTGGGATTCCCGGTGGGTGAGGATATACGGAGATTGAAGGGAAGGTTATCCTCGGTATTGGAGAAAAGCGTCAAACAAATGGCATACAGGGCAAGGGTCAGGGCAACGGAACAGGGAGAGAAATGTACGAGTTTCTTCTTTAAGAAATGCAAGGCAGGAGACAACACACTTAGGGAATTGGTGAGTCCAGTCAGAGGCAGGCAGGCAACGACAGAGGGTATGATAGAGATAGCAGAGGAGTACTATGGGGAGTTGTATGGGAGGAAGGGAACGGATAAGGGAATAAGGGAGGCACTACTAGGGGAGCTAAGACATGAGGTTAAGAACCCAGAGGTACTGGGAGGGAGGATCCAGATGGAGGAAGTGGAGGAGGCAGTGAGGAGGCAGGACGCCAGGACTGGATGGAATTCCAGCAGAATTCTATATTACATTCTGGGATTTAATGAAAGGGGACATGCTGCAGATGTATAGGGAAATGCTGGAGGGCGGACTGGTGCCAGAAGAAATGTGTGAGGGGCTCATCACACTGATGTATAAGAAAGGGGACCGGAGAGAGTTGGGAAACTGGCGTCCAGTTACCCTCCTGAACTCGGACTACAAGATTATGGCAAAAATAGCTGCGACGCGCCTGGGGAAGGTGGTGGAGGGAGTAGTCGAACCCGACCAGATGTGTGCGGTGTCAGGAAGAAGGATTTCGGACTCCCTGATTTAATTAAGGGAGGCAATAGAGGTAGAAGGAGAGAGGGGATGCCCCCTAGGGCTTCTTAGCCTGGATCTTGAGAAGGCTTTCGACCGCCTCTCGCACGAGTATATGTTCGCAGTGTTGGAAAAAATAGGAGTGAGGGGACCCTTGGTCGATTGGGTGAGGCGTCTTTACCAAGGGCTCAAGACCAGACTACTGATGAATGGGGAGCTCTCGGGGACAATTCCAGTAGAGTCAGGGGTGAGACAGGGGTGCCCGATGTCCGCGGTTCTATTTGTAATGTGTATGGAACCCCTTGCACAGGCAATGAAAAACAATGAGGAGATTAAGGGAGTGACCATCCCCGGGAATAAGGAACAGGGGAAGGTGGCGCTATATATGGATGACATAGTCGTGCTCTGTAGGGACGTGGCATCAGTGTGGGGGGCCATGAAGGAGACAAACCGCTTTGGCCTGGCCTCCGGCTTGAAGGTGAACGCGAGGAAGAGCGAATTGATGGCCTTCGGGGACCCGAGACTATTTGAGGGCCGGCCGCCTGAGTTGGGGATAAAGACAGAGGAAGTCAAGGTCTTGGGAGTGTCCTTTTGCCGAGAGGTCGGCGGAACGAAACTGGGACGGGAGGATAAAGCAGGTAAAGGGACAGTTAGGCAAGTGGGCCGGGAGACGGCTCACGATGGAAGGGAGGATTCTGGTAGTGAGGGTGGTGGTTTTACCAACACTCAACTACCTCGCATATGTGTACCCGCCAGGTAGGAGGGAGGCAAGAATCCTGGAATCGCTGTTGTTTCAATTCATTTGGGGAGGCGGGATGGATAGAGTGAAGAGGGTGGTGATGTGTAAACGCGTCGAGAACGGGGGGAAGGGTGCCCCAAATATTGCACGTGTGCTGTCCTCAATTTTTGTGTGCAACACTTTGAGGTTATTCTTTTCCGAAGAGCCCCGGGGGAAGGCCGCTTGTTATTTAAGGTATCGCCTGATGTGGCTCCTGAGGGGGCTTGGGATGACCCAATTACCGGCGGGCACACCCTTGGCCTGGCCACAAGGATGGCTGAATGCGGTGGTGGGTGACTACATAAAAGAGTACAATTTGAGTCAGAGAGGGGGACCGTGGAACTCCAAGGAGGTATTGGCCAAAGTAAACGAAGGGGAGGCCTGCGAGGGGGTGATGGGCGCGAAGAGGACTATGTACCGTCAAGTGTGGAGGAACACTTCATCAACGGCGCTCACAAAAGAACAGAGAGATCTGTCCTGGTTGGCGGTGTGGGATAGATTGGAGACGAGGGGCTTCATGTTTTCTCGCCGAATGGCACGTTCGCCCAAATGCCCGAGGGGCTGCAACACAGATGAGGATGCAGTGCACGTCATGGTGAGGTATCCCTTCGCACAGGAGGTGTGGAGACTGAACAGTCCGCTGTTGTCCTGGTTTTACCCGTCGGAGGTGATAAGTCGGGACATTATGTGGGGAGTCTTAAGGGAGGTGCGGGGAGATGACAGAGATCGAACGTGGGCCATAATAGGCGCGACAAAGGAGGCCTTGTGGGGAGCTCGGAGAAAAGAGTTGGATGGGTCCCCTATATCACCGTTGGAGGTGTGCTACTGGGCGAGGAGGTTGCTAGAAAGGGTGATGGAAGTAGACCGGGTTAGGCTGGGATACAAGGCCGCAGGTGTGAAGTGGAAGTGGCCCCTACCCGGGGTGGGGTAGCGAGGGGACCGTCGGGTATAGGGAAGGGATAGTGAAGGATGGCCATGCACATTTTAGCCGGCCTGCTAAGTCGTGTGGGCGAGGAATGTACGTGTTTGATCGGGGGAAGGCGATGTGATGGAGCAGCGCATGGGTGAATTGTGGTGATGAATGTAAATAAGGGGAACGGGGCGGTGTGCGTATGTGTGTGGAGCCCGCGGATGTGACGGAGACTCGAAGGGGCCAACCGGGGCGCCCGGGAAGGAGTGGTTTTCAGTACTCTCTTTGGTTTTCCTTGTACCCGCTGAGAAGTTAATAAAAACCTTTAAATCGCAATTACCAGCGAAACGTCGTACTAAAAAATTTTAAATGTTGTGGTTTCACGCGTCAACACACCTGTGGGCTAAAGCAGTGAACTATTTGTCTTTTGTCAACGTGACACTTTTTTGCTGATTGGCCGTGTAGGGTGGTAGAGGGTTACGACACATTTATAAATAACGCGATCTAAACCCAAAAACGTTGATTATGAATAATATTGGTTGCGAAAGCCTACGTGTTAAACGAACCGAGTAGAATTTTTTTTTAAAGAAAATTATTCCAGATGGCAGATTCGAAGACGTATACAACAGCAACATATGACACGTACAACACCTGTAAAGAATGAAAAAATTGAACATTCCATGCCGAGATGGAATAACTCTCGTCATGACCCAAGATGTGTGACCAAATGCTGAAGCAACATTGTAGCTTTTTTCAAAAGGTGCAATAGATATTTGATTACATATTTTTCTCCCACGTATCCAAGGTTATTTTCTGTCAAAACTGTAGTGATGTCTACCATTTGCCTATATGTATAAGTATGCATTGTCTGTTTAATTACTTGTTTCACTGTTCATGCCGTGATCTTTATCATACCACCACACCTTGCGTTACACAACTGACTTAGCCACATTCCACAGGTGACCTCAATCAGGTCTCTAAAGCCTAGGGGGTAAACAGTGTCGAGTGGAGGAGATGATTTTGTTTTCTTTACATTAATTGTTTAATCACGATATGTACAAAAGCATGAAATTGTATAACTAATATAGAGCAAAAATTAGGCCAAAGTTGGAATATATATATTTTTTATTATATCTGGGATGGAACATCAAGTTCCCAAATCAATGTAACTCGATGGACTTCAATGCAGAGCATTTCTATTGATGATCCAGCACGCACTGCTTCACTCCACTCCCTAGAGTTGTTGCCTACTTATTCACTGTTTCCATGCTTCGTATTGCAATGCAAAGCAAGGATGGTTTCCACGCACAATATTGTAGACTACATCTATCAGACTGAAGGCATTGTATTATTTACTCTGTGTTCAAAATACATACTGCAATTCATTACATTGAGTTTCTCCTTCTTTCAGTGCCTTTCTGGCTTTGAAATTTCCTCAGCATATATTTTTACAAGTTCCCCAACCTTGCTCGGTTTATAAAGCTCTTACCTCTGATGTCTTGCAAATTGAATTATATTGGGGATTTTATTTCTCACCACTCTGTGCCATTTGTTGCTTGCCACATCCTATTTTAAAAGTTTGTTTCTTTGGTCACCAACCATATTAAAATTATCAAAGCAATCTTCAGCTCTCTATCCCAATCCATATGAATTATCTTTATGTAACACAATTTTTTGTTCCTGGGTAGTAAGTGTTATTTCGCAATTGCTTATGCATAAAGTATAGAAAATAGCTATTATACCCCACAAACTTTGCTTTTGTGACCAGGACAGTGATATTTAGAAATTTACCTATTTTAAATTAGAAAACTGGCGAATTTGTGTATTTTCGTTCACATAAAGTAAGAAAAAAACTACATATGAATCGGATCAACATGTATTTATACTAAAGTAATACAAAAATGACTACAAAAGATTTAGAAGTGAGTAGTTTTTCGAGATTTATGATTATACTGTAGATCACTTTCACGAATCAGCCTCCAAATGTAGTCTACCATCATGTTCTCGTCATACTGTCCTTGGTAGCGGCATTCAAAGTCCAGTATATCCTTGTGGAAGCGCTCGCCTTGCTCCTCAGAGTATGCTCACATGCTCTTCTTGAATTTATCAAGATGAGCATCAAGGATATGGACTTTGAGGGACATCCTACAGCCCATTGTGCCGTAGTTTTCACCAGTGTCTCAACCAGCTCCACACAGTTTTCGACCTTGTGATTGCCCCGGAAGCTACGAACCACTGCAACAAAGCTGCCCCAAGCCGCTTTCTCCTTACTAGTGAGCTTCTTAGGGAATTCATTGCACTCCAGGATCTTCTTTATCTGTGGTCCGACCAATTTGATGTGCAGTGGTGGCATCAGCACCTTCCGGGGGTCCACCAGTGGCTCCCACTTGATGTTGCTCCTCCCCACAAAGAACTCGGTCCACTGTGGCCAGTCCCACCTGTGGTAGTATGCCTTGGTGTCCCTGCTGTCCCAAAGGCAAGTTAGCAGGGAAACTTGGTAAAACCGCACTTGGAGACCCATCAGGAATGCCACCATTTTGAAGTCTCCGATGACCTCCCAGCCGTACTCATCATACTTCAAGGCGTCCAGCAAGGTCTTGATTGCTGTTGTAATCCTTTTTGAGGTGCACCGAGTGAGCCAGGGGAAGAGACTGATCTGTTTGGATGATGTAATTGTGTTCATATGATCCTTCCAAGAACACTTACACCAGTTGAGGCTGGTTTTCTCACGTATCAGGGAAGCACATTTAAAACCCAACCCTTTAAAATGTCACCTCGCACAGCCTTCCATCAGATATTTTGGTCACATATTTAGTTCAACGGGGGTAGCTATTGATCCAGAAAATACATGGTGTTAGGGAATATCCCATCCCCATACCCGTACTGGACGTTAGAAGATGTATCGGCTTTAAATTTCGATTTAAAGCTTTCATGACTGCAGGGATTCATCCTCTTGGTTCTTTCGGTAAAGTCACGTAGAAGGGAAATAATAAAAATAAACATAATAAAATACAATTCTCACGACGTTTTGGCCACAATGCAAGCAGCCGTCCTCAGGTGAATAACAGGTCTGTCGGAAAGACAGCGTCTGAATGAACACCACCAAGCTTGCAGCGTATATTTAAGCTGGGTTAGAGGAGGAAGGGCGCCTTGACAAAGGAATTTGCATATCAACAGAGGAAATTAGCATATTTATGGAAAATTCAGATATGGGATTAGTCACTACTTGTGGAATGCGTAGGAGGTGGGGGGGGGGTCTCAAAGTCATATTATGCCCGTGCATTATGTAGGATTAGCAGCAACAAAGGGAGGAAGTAGGGTTCGCAGTAATAAAGGGAAGGAATTTTAATAGTAAGGAGCTGCAGCAGCCCAAACCACCACGTAAAAAACTAAAATATAAACTACATCAATATACTAAATATACTCTCATATAAGCTGAGCTACTAACAGTAAGTCATACATTACGATTCTATGTCGCAAAAAATATTATATGTCTCCAGCTAAACTTTCTCCTTACATCACACGGATCTACCCCGTACTATATACTGCCATAGACAAACCCAACATTAAATTACATACTGCATTACTATACACCACCCTATACCTTAGACTTTACATTGTAATATTACTCTATGTATTATTCTACCCACCCTACTGTATACCACACTGCTGTATATTCACTATACAATTACGATATACTATATGTTACCTTGTGCATTTTATTAAACATTACACTTTAATACTATTTATTATCATACAATCTGCTATACACTATACCATTGACTGTCGCGTGAAAGGTACTAAGAGGAAGCAACGAAATATGTCAATGGGAGAGTGGTGAAAGGAGACTTGCAGTGGAGCAAAGACTACATTCCCTGCGGACAATACAAAGGATATATAGTCAATGCCAGTGAGTGGACTGCGGTCTGAAAGTCACCATGAATATGAACACAATCAGTTAAGATCCAAAATGGTTTATTACGTCCTTCCCATGATTGCTGAGCCAGAATCCATATTCTCGGTTGAAATTGTCTCTGTTTGTATATGTAGATCGCCTCATGAACGAATCTCTCATGGTAGCCAGATGGCTTGCAGAGAACCTCTGTCTTGGAGAAGTCAATGTCATGTGAGCCCACTGAATTGTAACAGTGATCTGCCACGTCTGAGGTGTTTGTCCTACCGTGTTTCAGGTCTGCTTTATGTTCATGGATGCGGTCCGAGACATGTAGTTTGGTTTCTCCAATGTAACTGCTTCCACAGAGGCAACTTAGTTTGTAGATGCCAGGGTACTGTATGTCTGGAACCACATCTTTTACAGACGGGACCAGATCACGGATTTTTTGTACTGTGTTGAATCGGACCTGGATTTTATGTTTATTCAGGATTTTGGAGATCTTTTTTGTGACCCCCGCAATGTAGGGTAAGGTGATGGTTTTGAATGGCTCCTCAACAGGATCCTTCTTGGTGGTTGGAGTGATGGCTTTGCGGATTGTGTAGTCGGAGTAAACATTAGCCTTAAGAGCTTGGCGTACGTGTTTGAGTTCACTGGCAATGTGTTCCTGGTCGGAGATGCATTGGGCTCTATGGTGTAGAGTCTTGATGAGGAAATTCTTCTGGGATGGATGGTGGTGGGAATCCGGTATCGTAAATGTATAGTGAATATACAGCAGTGTGGTATATAGTAGGGTGGGTAGAATAATACATAGAGTAATATTACAATGTATAGTCTAAGACTTTAAGGTATAGGGTGGTGTATAGTAATGCAGTATGTAATTTAATGTTGGGTTTGTCTATGGCAGTATATAGTACGGGGTAGATCCGTGTGATGTAAAGAGAAAGTTTAGCTGGAGGCATATTATATTTTTTGCGACATAGAATTGTAATGTATGACTTACTGTGAGTAGCTCAGCTTATTGTAGAGTATATTTGGTATATTTGTAATAAAGGACTCTTAGGCGATGTAGGTCTCCGTCTGTCCTTTATTTGGGATCTTGTCTCGCACCCCACGATGTCCCCGGTCGGACCCGCACCTCTTCCCTCGCGTGCCCCGCACGCCGTTCGAGTCCTCCGCTCTCTCTGCTGCCACACCGCTGCCCGTGTGCCCCGCACACTCTGCAGCCACCCCGCTGCTCCGTGTGACTCTGCACACTCTGCAGCCACTCTGCTGCTCTGTGTGCCCTGCACACTCTGCAGCTACTTCGCTGCTCCGTGTGCTCCCGCACACTCTGCAGCCACTCTGCTGTCCGTGCACTCCGCACGCTCCGCTAGCCCTCCGCTAGCCCCGTGCAACCCGCACGGTCCCGCTAGCCACTCTGCTAGCCCCGTGCAACCTCGCATGCCCTGTGCACCCCGCGCACTCCGCTCTCTCTCCGCACACCGCTAGCTGGCGGTGTGCCAGCCCTATCAGCCACATGGCTGATGGCACGGCTGCCACCCAACGTGGTCTCGCCTCTTCACTCCATCGACTCGCCCTGATCTCTTCCGGGCTCCTTCCTATGACCTCTCTCCCACGTGACCCTGACTCCCCCCTCTCACATGACCCTGACTCCGCCACCACTCACCCCGACGACCAGGCTCCGCCTCCCCTATACTCCGGCCCGTGTGAGTGGTGCGGAGGCAGCGCCCACCCTGTCCTTGCTCGCATTACATGACCCCCCCCCCCCCTGATGAAAAACCCAGCCGTCCCCGGCTGCAACAGAATAAAATAATGCGAGCAACAACATAACCATCAGGAATCACCCCAGACACAACAGAGATTATAACAACAACACAAGTAACGAAAGGGGAGGGATCAGGATCCGCCTGGCTCAAGTCCAACTTCAGAGAGCAACTGGTAGAGCAGGAGTGACGAACAGACGCTCAACTCCCCCTTTAAGTCCACATCCGGTTAGCACAACCGGCAACACCCAGTGTGGCAGGCGCCGAAGATCTGTGACGAGAAGGATAAGCCAACCCCCTGAGGCACAACACAACAAAACGCACATCCGCATGTCGTACACGACAGCCACCCGGCACCAGGGTAGTGGAGATGATCGACATCCGGCCCGCGTAAAGAAAACCCCAATAAATACCCAAAATAGACGCGATAGATGCCCCAGTATTTACATATCAACTAAAATATTATTTACACGTGACAACAACAAAAAAATTCCTGCTCTTGCCCACCAGCAGTCCTCCTTTGAGGACCAGCACAGACATCTCACGTACACAGCATGTACCCACTGTTACTCTCAACAAAGTCCCCAGCCGCACAACCTCGCGTGGAGAGAGCCATGCTCCCCAGCGGTAACATTTAATTCGCCCTCACCCTCACCGTGGTCGTCCAACCACAGCAACGTCCACTGGCCATACACTCGGCCAGTGCAATTTCGGGGACGAGACAATGGCACATCGCAACAACTCAGCCACGCTCCATCCCGTACTATCCCATCACCAATGGACACACCTCAGTATCTTATAGTCTGAGGCTTTACAGACAATGGAAGGTTCATCCCTTGGCAAGGCCAGACCCCATCGACCCCCCCACGGGGCAATGTTCCCTTATACATTCAATAACGCCCTAACCCAGAGCGGAACAAGTCCGCGGCCCTTCCCGCTGGAGGACCCGCAAGGGGAATCCCCGCCCCATGCTAGCCAGGTTACCCCGTTCGCTGCCACGTAACGGAACCTCTACACCTGAATCCCGTGAGCTCCCGGCACACCAGGTTCAGTCTGCCACTGCACAACTGAACCACGACTCCCCGAGCCATATGAGCACATGGCCCATTAATTTGAGACATACCACGGAGTGTCTCGCCTCTGGGCTGTCAGGTCAGCCATCGGCCATAGGCCGATGTGACCACAACTCGTGCATCACCCACTCAACAATGGGAGGCATATACTGATGAAATATTTGCCCCAGAATAGAACCCAGCCAGCATCTCCGTCCCAAAATGCTGGTGCAATGACACGCCCACCTTAGTCAGCCACGTGCCACTACGCTCCTGTTACCCCGATGGGGCCAACACGCCAGCATTGCGCACAACACGCAATGCACGCACACAAGTTAGAGCGCAACACGAGAGTCGAGGGATGATATCCATAACCATATCCCCGCGGCTCGACGTGTATACTCAAAATGGTGGCGGCCCGCGCGAAGCTCCCCACCGAGGTTTTCCCCTCCCGCGCTCAAAATGGCGGCCCCCTGCGCCAAGCGCATCCCCACGATTTCCCGCACGCACACAAAATGGCGGCCCCCTTGCGCCGAGCGCATCTCCGCAATTTCCCGCGCGCGCTGAAAATGGCGGCCCAACGTGTGACCACGTCGCCAGTTTTCCCCGTGCGTGCACCACAGCTGCCCTTTGCTGGGGGTCACAACACACATCCCCCGTCACGTTTTAACAACCCCCCAATGATAGGACGCACAGTCGCAGCTCGCTGCGCACAGCAGTCGTATCGGGGAAGTTTTTACCCATATTTGACCAAGGTACATTGCTCACACACACCAACTCGCAATGCAACCCCTGGCCGCATGCAATCAACAGAAAGAGCGACGCCCCTTGGCGTCAATTTACGGCCCCATCACCCTTGACAGCAGAGCCACCAACAATGCCGTCATCGCGCGCCCTCATCGCGCGCTCTCACCGCGCGCCCTCTCTCTCAACACACGCAATTACCTATGAACACACATGCAATCTCGTGTGCACGAACACCCATACAACCAAAACTCTTGGGTCCCCCCCGAATTTACCAATTTCCGAACAGGTACGCACAACTAATAACCATCCCAAACCCAATGGTCAAACAATGCACCACACTCCGTATCCGTACAGAAAACAGTCTATACAGTTCATGCTATCAGCATATCGCGATTACAAGCGTACGTTAAGCACAATCGCAAGTAGAGCTGCAGGCAACCAACACACCATTAACTCTGTCGTACCTTGCAGCAACAAAAAAATTGTTTTTTCAATTAACCACGTCACACACGGCACCTTGCAGCAACAACAAAAAAATATATAAATTAACCACGTCGCACACGGCAACCCACGGGATGGTAACAACGCAGGATACACGACGCAACCGAGTTAATAATTAACTTCGCCATCAAGATAACATCTCCACGCCACAACGCACACACACTATTTGACACTGAGCAAACAAGCAGATAGCGCGTCCATCCTCAACACACACACACACAGCCCGAACCGCGTTCCGCATGATCGACTCATGATAACAATCGCCCCCTAGGTGCATATCGAAACGACTCGCCCGGGGCTGCAGCGAGCAGAGGACGGCAGGATGGTGACTTGAAACGCCTCGCAGAACTTGGACGGTGAGCGCGGCGTCCTCCCTTGACTGCTCCGGTGTCTCGCACACGAGCCAGGACGGGAGTGCACCCGCCCCGGCAGCAGCAGCGTCGGCGTTCTCTCCTTGCGGCTCCTTCCCGCAAAACAGCAGCTCAGCAGCAGGATCCACACCACGCGGTGCCTCCGAGATGGCAGCGTACGGCCGCCTCTCCGCCGCGATGTTCAAGATGGCGGCGGCTTCCCGCCGTGGCGACAACAAGATGGCGGCTTCCCGCCGTTCCTCCCCGACCACACCCAAGATGGCGGTGCCCTGCCGCGTGTCAGAGAGGGCGGGAAGCGTGGACCAGGCCCCAATGGCGGACGGCTCAGCCCCACTCGAAGGCTCACCGCTTTCAGGCCCGCCGCGTGGCCGATCCGGCCTCGTTGCCGGCGCCAACAGGGTGACAAAATCCAGCAGAACGGCCCGCAGTGATTCAAGTTGGACCGCCACGTGGTCGCTGGAAGACGTGCGCCGGCGGCCGTTTCTTCGTCGTCGGAAGACCTAACAAGTGGGTTACGCTTTTTCAAGTTCTCGGCCCTCTTCCTCGATGTTATTTAGCCTTGAAAAAGTCCACTTCTGACTCCAATGTAATAAATAACTCTTAGGCGATGTAGGTCTCTGTCTGTCCTTTATTTGGGTTCTTGTCTCGCACCCCGCAATGTCCCCGGTCGGACCCGCACCTCTTCCCTCGCGTGCCCCGCACGCCGTTCGAGTCCTCCGCTCTCTCTGCAGCCACACCGCTGCCCGTGTACCCCGCACACTCTGCAGCCACCCAACTGCTCCGTGTGACTCCGCACACTCTGCAGCCACTCTGCTACTCCGTGTGCCCCGCACACTCTGCAGCCACTCTGCTGCCCGTGCACTCCGCACGCTCCGCTAGCCCTCCGCTAGCCCCGTGCAACCCGCACGGTCCCGCTAGCCACTCTGCTAGCCCCGTGCAACCTCGCACGCCCTGTGCGCCCCGCGCACTCCGCTGTCTCTCCACACACCGCTAGCTGGCGGTGTGCCAGCCCTATCAGCCACGTGGCTGATGGCACGGCTGCCACCCAACGTGGTCTCGGCTCTTCACTCCATCGACTCGCCCTGATCTCTTCCGGGCTCCTTCCTATAACCTCTCTCCCACGTGACCCTGACTCCCCCCTCTCACATGACCCTGACTCCGCCCCCACTCACCCCGACGACCAGGCTCCGCCTCCCCTATACTCCGGCCCGTGTGAGTGGTGCGGAGGCAGCGCCCACCTTGTCCTTGCTCGCATTACATATTGATGATATTGATGTAGCTTATATTTTAGTTTTTTACGTGGTGGTTTGGGCTGCTGCAGCTCCTTACTATTAAAATTCCTTCCCTTTATTACTGCGAACCCTACTTCCTCCCTTTGTTGCTGCTAATCCTACATAATGCACTGGCATAATATGACTTTGAGACCCCCCCCCCCACCTCCTACGCATTCCACAAGTAGTGACTAATCCCATATCTGCATTTTCCATAAATATGCTTTATTCCTCTGTTGATATGCAAATTCCTTTGTCAAGGCGCCCTTCCTCCTCTAACCCAGCTTAAATATACGCTGCCAAGCTTGGTGGTGTTCATTCAGACGCTGTCTTTCCGACAGACCTGTTCTTCACCTGCAGACGGCTGCTTGCGTTATGGCCGAAACGTCGTGAGAATTGTATTTTATAATGTTTAATTTTTATTATTTTATTATTTCCCTTCTACGTGACTTTACCGAAAGAACCAAGAGGATGTATCGGCTTTGTTTCCTATTACCTCAGATTCGTACAGGTTTCACAGTCATTGCGAAACCCCTACATGTACTTACAGCTAAGGGGCAGCAATTGCAATGGGGCACGGAAAAGGATAGGGCTTTACGGAGCAGCCACCGTTGGCATACCAATATTTTGCATTGCCTTTCACGCTGGACACGGATGCGAGAGATTTTGGGATTGGGACCATCCTATCCCAGGTGCAGTCAGGCAGAGAGGTGGTTATATTATATGGCAGCCAGGTACTGTCATCGGTCGAACAACGCTACTGCATAACGAGGAGAGAACTCCTGGCTGTTGTACATTTTATACAGCAATTTCGTCCATACCGATTTGGACGAAAATTTGCGGTGCAGACTGAGCACACAGTACTGCAATACTGGTTACACATTGACCAATCCTCTGGTCAAATGGTCTGGTTAATTGAGAGGCTGCAGGAATTATCCTATGAGGTGGTCCATGGGAAGTGGTTGCGCCACACCAATGTGGATGCTTTATTGCATCTGACGGAGGCAGGTTCTTGTGCCTGAGCTAAAAGCTCGTCCAGGTGTAAACCACTCTCACCTGACAGGATGTGCCTGACAGCACCTGTGCACATGCGGGAAGGCAACTACAACTTCCCCTGGCCGATTGTGATTTAGGACTGGGTTAAGAGGAATGGCGGCAAATTACAATTGGTGGATTAGACTACTCCATTCGCGTCTAACCCAGAACATGATCGGGCACCAACAGCTTCGACATGCGTAGACTGCAAAGGGCTGTTGATGCGTTTGGGAGATCGACACACAGTCCTACTGTATCGTCGTGCCGACTTCCACATGCAAATAAGTTGGTAGTAGAGGTTCATGGCTGCCCCTACTGCATTTGGGGGAGCTGAAAACACTCTCTACGATTAAAACTCATTGTTTCTGACCGGGCATGATGGAAGATATTCACGTATGGACGGCCTCGTGTAAAATGTGCATGGTGGAAACCGCCAGCACACCCTGTCAAAGTTCCCCTAGAGTCAATAGAGGTTTAGCATGTCAATGAGTTGCTGGCCCTGGAAATATTGGGACCCATACCTCGTACCGACAGAGTTCACAAATATCTACTAGGAGGGGTCGAGTTATTTCACGCGATTGCTGTGAGCAATGCCCCTGGCAGATCAAACCGCTCATTCAATAGAATAAGCTTTTGTTCTATGATAAGTTATGGACAAAGGTTCCCCTGAAAAACTTCTAATGGACCAGGATAGAATGTTTTATTTGAAGCTGATACAGAAAGTGTTCGACATCCTAGGCACTAAGAAAGTGCACACTTCTCCATACCACCCATAAACTGATGGGACGGTGGAACGACTATATTGTACCATTGCTTCCATGCTATGTCAGATGGTCAATGAGACGGATTGTGATTTACACATAGACGAGGTCCTGGTGGCATACTAGTTAGCCCTGCATGCGTATGGTAGGGAGCCAGACCCTCCCATTGAGTGGCAGCTTTTGACTTCCTAGCTGGGGGTGAAAAATGAACAATAGCAATACAATAGGCCAGGCAGCAGTGGGAGACGACGAGGGAGATGGCACAAGCTGCGGCGTCTTCTGCCCATTCTGCGAATTAACGGGCTAGGCAAAAGGTAGTGACACTCCTGCCTATCAAAGTATGAAATAGTGCGTGGCTACACTGCCCACAGGTCCCCTTAGGGACCTTGCTCAAACTGCACCGTCCATAGCAGGGCCCTGTAAAGGTGGTGGAAATTCTCAGGCCCCAATCAGTATGGGTCCAATTGGGACGCCGGCGATAGTATGTACACCCTGCCTATCTAAATCCGGACCGGACGAAGCCTACCATGGACGCGCCACTACACTCAAGAAGAGTACCCACTACACTCACCAAAAACCGGGTTAGCACGAACACCAACACGATCACCCCTTCACTCACCTTTATCATCACTGCCGAGGATGGGGAAGTCACTTTCCTCGACCAACCAACCTCAAGAAGGTTGCCTTCCTTTCCCAGGAACGCCCATGACCAAGGAGGTGCAGCAGCATCTTACCAAGCTGCAGTTACATGGCCCGGTTACCCGGGTACGGGCCCGGGCGATTCTTCCATGGTGATAGCCAACCACTGCATGCAAAACCACGGGACGGCGGATACAAACATTACACTGTTATTTCGCACCGGAGGTTGTTCGTTGGTTGTTTGCATGTTACGGTTGGAAGATCCGATTGACCCATTGTGTGCACCGTCTTGTCTTATAGTTATTCGTTTCATATTCTTGGTTCTTTCGGTAAAGTGCCTGCCAGACCCAGGTCCGTTGCAGGCACCCCACCCCCCCCCACACGGCCCGACGCCGCCAGCTTCACCTGCGGGGGCTCTGCGGGCGCACACACGGGCCGGGCATCGCCCTCGTCACCAGACCCCACATGGCCCGGCATGTCGCGCGCATCAATCAGCGGCCCCTGCAGAAGTGGGGATGAATCCGGGAGGCCCGGCGGTACAACCCGCATCGAGCGCGACCCTCATCGGCGCAGGGACAGGTGAGCCCTTCCTGGAAAGCCCCAGGTCCAACTGGACGTGCATCGGGGGCTCGGGTTCTTTCCCGTACATGAGATAAAACAGGGAGAACCCCGGAGCCAACCTGTACGAGGCCAGCACCCCGGGATGAACAGGTCCCAGTCAGATTGGGACGCGCTCACGTGATGGCACACCATAGATGTGTGTACGGTTCAGTCGCTCTACCATCCCGTCAGACTGGGGGTGGTAGGGCGAGGTGCGGACCTTCTTCGTCCCAAGGAGGTCACAGACCTCCTTGAGCAAACGACAAGAAAAATTCCGCCCCTGATCAGTCAAGAGCTGTTCTGGCGCCTCCTTATCAAGAACATACCTCTGAATGAACGCCTCGGTGATGGACGAGGCCGATTGGTCCACCAGAGGCCACGCCATAGGCCAACGCGTGAGGTACTCCACCCCCACCAAGAGGTACTTGTGGCCCCATTGGGATGCAGGGAATGGCCCCAAAATGTCGAGTGCCACCAGCTCATTTACACGAGAAACCCGGATGGACTGCAGCGGGGCCCGATCCTGACCCACTGGGGCCTTCCTCCGTGCACAGTCGTGGCAACCTTTCAGATGACGCCAAAAGGCGCACAACTCAAAAACAGTGGCAGATAAAAAGGTCAAAACCTATTACTATATCTTGCTACTGGCAAAGGAGGTCTAATAATGTAAATGCTTACCCCGAGCTCTCAATACTCTGATAGTGCGCTGATTTTGAGTTGTGCGCCTTTTGGCGTCATCTGATACAACACCATTTGAGACTAGGCTCTAAGAAAAGCCGTCTCGGGTGTGGACCAATCAATATCAAGGGCAGTGCATATCATTATCAGAGTTGTCTCTTTTTGTTTGCATTTTGACTGCAAGTGTTGTGGTTATTGCAAACATGATCCTTGTATAAATGTGTCAGTTTTGGTGCCAGATAAAAGGATAAAAACCTATTACTACATCAAATTCAATTAATACTATTCCTCATGAAGAGGTAAAAATTATCAACAGGTTATGAAGTAACAAAATACAAATATATATGTAAAGAAGAGTAGTCAGGAGTCTACAAGGCTATTGATTTGCTCACTAGATAATATGAATAGAAAACATGTGTATTGACAACTTGACACACTTCTCTTGAGATGGCACTTCATTATAGACACGTTCGCTTGACACAGGCAGAGACCCCACTGCAACAGCCCCGAGTCTCCCGCACATCTCCCATATATACCGAGCAAGGCCACGCCCCCCTTCCCTAACCTTCTCGCTGACTGGACGCTTGCTCCACCAGCAGACTCTAGCGTCCTCTTCCATCACCTGACCATACTCCCTTCTCGATCATTCCCATAGCCTCCAGTTCCTTCGTACTCACAACTGATACCCCTGTCATTACCTTCCGTGGCCACTAATGCATTCGTACTGTAGCCTGACTCCCCTGTCATTACCTCTTGTGGCCAATAGTCAACTCACACCGCATTTTGACTATACTGTCATTACATCACCCATCCACCCCCCCCCCCCCCTGCTTAAATATATAGCCGTCCTGGCTAATACCATGACTTAAAGAAAGAAAATAATTCAACAATTAGGGCAGAATGACAAACCACATCCGCATCGAAAAGAACCCGTCGCTCGACTATAGAAACCAATAACCATACGACGAGTGAGTGGTGCAAACCACCTCACACGATCAACAACAACCGCACCAGGGTACACACAAAAAAATGTTTGGCGTTGGGAATCAAAAGTCCACTTCTTGGTTTGGTGAGACGCTATTGCAGTCAAAAAGTTATCGATTTGGTCCTTGATGCCGGTCCATCGAACGTGGCGGAGTCTTGTGGGACTCTGAGAATCAGAGGGTCGCATTCTGTGGGTGGCACAACACATCTCCCGAGTAGCACAACCATTCCGGACGACTGCACTGGCACGTTGGACACACCAGACCCTGGCCACACAGGATATGGAGATGAGATGTCTGGGCCAGGATGGATATATGGTGGAAAAACCAATGGCGATGCCCCGCCTGCACTCGTATGCACTGAGGCCATTTCATATCCACAATCTCGACCGGTCCCCGCCATGGGTGGTACAACTTTGGTGATGTCCACAGTGGCACCTGCGTACAATGCAGCCACGCTCTGTCACTGACAGCCTAAGGAAGCGCGTGCTCCTGCCGTCTTGAGCTCTTTTCATTAGCAGCTTGTGCCCTGGCAGCACCTTCCCCCGCCGCAGCACGTGCCTCCAACACCCACTTGAATGCAACCTGCCGCAGCACGGTTATCATCCCGCATTTGTTTCCTCGAAGCCACACCCAGTTAAGCCTCTATAGGGTGCTCGTACTCCCACCCTCACATCAGAGAAACAAAACTAGCACCCGACAATGCGTACAACGAATCATCCACAAGCGGTAATGGCATGCACCAGCTACCGTTACCATGTTAAGTTGACGGAAGTCAACACATAACCTCAGACCACTATCTGACTTTCTTATCATCACCGCAGGGGCACCCCAAGGACTGGTCGAATGCAAAATTATATCCGCCGCCAAACATATTGTCCACCGCCTGTTTCACATGTTCCTTCTCCACCGGATGAATCTGATAAGAGTTCTGACAAACAGGGCTGCGTCTCCCATATCACTGTGGTGCTGCAAGATAGAAGTACGACCAATGTCGAACTTGCCCTTACTGCAAACATCTGGAACTACAGCAATGACTTCGATTCGCCCCATTGTACCTTAGACAAATCAGGATTCTTGTTACAAAGGGCTTCTGCTCACGTTTCATCGGACCCGCCTCTCTCCTCCATTGCTCCCGTGATATCTATTGCCAACACGGTACCCGCTTGGACCACACCCGTCCCTTCAACCACATTGAACACTTGCAGGAACCGCTCTTGGATTGCTCTTTTACCTTCGTCTCTGCACGAGCCATCGTAAGCCCGTGGGCTACAAAGTTGGACGGCATTAGCAGAACCGCCGCATCTGGGTCGGCCGAATGCAACTGCTTGCGGTACCGCAAGAGAACCAACATCTGCATACCCGGCGGGATCTTTACCGACTACCTCACCAATGCCTGAATCGCGGCGTTTGCACCCGCCTCCCTTCCAACAAGATGCAAGAAAAACAACCTCTGCCTCAACATCATCTCTATACGCCTCTGATCCATCAAAATTTGAGGGGCATTCTATTCACAAAGTCGGTGCCCCACAGGCATGGGATAGTTCACATTTTGAAATCAAAACGGGCCCAGACAATCCTTACACATGCTTCAACCTGGCCCACGATCTCCATTTTTCCTCCATTAGCCGCCACACACGCGCTCACGACCAGTGTCACACAGTGGCCACTCGACGGCAGCATGCTGTACATCAATTCAGAAATAATGGTGGCCGATGCGCCAGTATCAATTAAGACACACACCTCTATCCCTTCAAATGATTTGGCCACCGCCGACGTACCTGCGGTAGCCACCACCACTTGATGAGCCAGCTCTCTTCCACTGAATGCCGGACCTGGGCCATCAGCCCAGAGTCTGATGCAACCAACAACGATGCAAGGTGATAATGGTGCCTGGGGGATGTGAATGCCTAGATGTGTGAGGTGACGTTTCGGGCTGGGTGTATGTGGTGTCGCGACTTGCCTGCCGTAGTTATTGAGTGGCTGTTGGCTAGAAGATGGACGCTAATGAAATCGCTGTCCGGGCGTCGCGTGATATGCCCCAGCTGATCACACCTGAAGCAGGCGATGGCGATCCCTCGTTGTTCCCCATCTTTGAGGCCATCGCAAAGTCTCCGCCCAGCATTGAGCCCACCCATGTACCACTGCGGTCACCTCCTCTGTTGGTGTCCCTGCACTCTCCACTGACCGGACTGTCGAGGCCTCACCCAACATCGGATTACCTGACCATGCCACCACACGAGGTCAACGATTTATCCCCTCATGTGCCTGCAGGCATCGGGCCACCCACAGGGAGGTCTGTGCCTCCTCCACAATTAGCAGCACGACCCCAATATCCTGCGCCAACACCAACATTTTCTCCATCGCCAGAGAATTCAGCACCGACTCGTTCAGCCATAGGTACGCTACCTGTCCCAGCGCCATCAATGAGCGGTGATAAGCAATGGGCGTCTCGGCCACCCATTGCTTCCGTTGCAGGAACTTTTTCCATGTATTTGACGGGGGATTGAGCCACGGCTGCCATTTCACCATATGCATTTTGTATCGTAGCGATTCGATCCTCAGGGACAGCTCGGAACACGGCGAGGGCGTCATCGTCAAGGCCAGTAGGCAGGGCTCTCAGAGCTTCCTCTTCCGACCAACCAATGGCTTGATACGCTGCCTCAAACCTTCAGGTGAAAGCGCCCAGTCACATCCCGCTGTTACGAATTATTTTACAGCATCATCCGCCGCGTTCGGTCAGTTTTTCTTTCTCATGCCACCAGAGCTGTAGCTGCATTGTCCGAGATTTAGTAAACTTGTGAAATGGCGGCCATCATTTGAGCGGTTTCTACCTTGCTCTCCGCTGCTCCTCCTCTCACTGCAGCCATGGATAGTTGCACGGTAATCTGCAAAACCCCTGCTAACAGCAAGTCCAGCCATCCTGTTACCCCGTCCCATTCTTAATTTTTTTGTCAGCCGGCCTCCTCTCTCCTCGTTACCATCGCCACTCCCTCCTCACCTGCGGGGTTGATCACTGGGTCCCCACCGCCCAGGGCTTGTTGCAGGGGGTCTCGTCCCCGACTGAAATCGTCGTCGATGAGTTCTCCTTGTAGCTATGCCGTGACATGATGACACCCCACTTCTGACAGCAGTTGTAATGACGACTTGACACACTTCTCTTGAAATGGCACTTTTGGAAAACACACTCACTTGGTGACCCCACTGCATCAGCTCCAGGTCTCCCGCGCATCTCCCTTTTATACCGACCGAAGCCATGCCCCCCTTCCCGAACCTTCTCGCTGACTGTGGACACTCGCTCCACCAGCAGACTCTACCGCCCTCTTCAGTCACCTGACCACGCTCCCTTCTCGATCATTCCCGTAGTTACCAGTCCATTCGTACTCACAACTGACACCCCTGCCATTACCTCCCGTGGCCACTAGTGCATTTACACTCTCGGCTGACTCCCCTGTCATTACCTCCAGTCCACTCACACCACATGTAGAATCTACTGTCATTTTACATGGATTATACATATTTAGAAAATGTATGAATGCAATATCCGACAATCGTTATAGCAATCAACAGGAATGGACTTCAGAAACTATTGACTTAAATAGAACTGAATAAATGGGACAAAAGGGACATTTTTGCGTGTATATGTCACGAGCTAAATTCGAGAATTTGTCTTACACTTTCTGAGGGATTAATTAACCATTTCATACGCGTTGTTGTTTATTGCACTGTTCGTGTGAGAGGAATGACATTTCTTTTTTACAATCCACCCCTGGATTAGATTCTGGGTCTTGAACTCTTTGTTTTGTTTTGTTTTGGACAAAAATACACTTCGGATGTATAAATCGTCTCAGTTTTACTAGACATCAAGGTGCTGTGCAAACATTGACACATGTCACTTGGGGAAAAGGAGATGCAAGTAGAATTAAATATTTTTCGGAGCATTAAAGCATAGCAGCAACAAATATGACGTTGATGATAGGTGAAAGTTAAATAGCAGCCTCAGTGAAGGAATTTTATGCAGATTTTATAGTATATGATTCTATATACCTGAGTGGAATATTTTTTCTATAAGGAAATTGTTCCAGGTGGCAGATTCGACGAAGTATACAACAGAAACATGTAACACGTATGTGTATAGACACATTCCACAAGTGACACCATTAAGGTATCTAAAGCCTAGCGCGTAAACTGTCGAGTGCAGGAGATAATTTTGTTTTCTTAACATTCATTGTTTAGTCATGAAATGTACAAAAATATTAAATAGTATAACTAATATAAAGAGCACAAATTACGCTAATCCAAATAAATTGTTATTCAGGTTGATCCTTCTGTCTACTGAGCACAAATAAAAAAAGATGCACCTAGATATAAATGAACTTACAGAAATGTCCCAGTCACACCTCATTTCCCCAAAGCTGAACATTTAATCGTTCCTGTTTTATAATCATCCTCACCCCAACCATCTTCATTCATGTCATACGATTCAGTGTCCTTCCGTCACCCCCTCCCTACACCCCATCTACCTCTAGAATTCTAGATTTCAAGTTTTCGTGACTGCAAGGATTCATACTCTTTGTTTTTTTTCGGTAAAGTCACGTAGGTAATAAATAAATAAATAAACAACTAATTTTAATCACGACGTTTCGGGCGCAACACAAGCGCCCGTCTTCAGGTGGGTACAACGCAGCGAAAGCACAACCGGCACAAAATAATTCCCTCATCAAAACACTATACCATAGGGCCCACTGCATCTCCGACCAACACCACCTGGCCAGTGAATTGGAACATGTACATCTGGCCCTCAGGATGAACGGACACTCGAACCATGCTATCCGCCAAGCTGTTTCTCCCACCGTGCAGAAACAACCCCTGAGACTCCGATCAAAAAAAGGCGTTACCAAAAGATTTCCAAAATTCGAAACAAACACAAGATACAGGTCCGATTCAGTACAGTACACAAGATCCGTGATCTGATCCCATCCGTAAAGGATGTCACTCCTGACTTACAGTACCCTGGTGTCTACAAACTGAGTTGCACCTGTGGGGATTGTTATATCGGGGAATCGAAACTACATATTTCGGACCGTACTCTTAGTTCTTTTGGTACCGAAAGAACTAAGAGTATGAATCCTTGCAGTCATGAAAGCTTCAAATCTAGAAATATTTCGGCCCGCATTCGCGAGCACAAGTGAGATTTAAAATACGGCAGGACGAATTCTTCAACCGTAGCTGACCACTGTTATAATACTGCTGGTTCTCATGACATTGTGTTCTCTGATACCAAGGTACTCTGCAAGCCTCCTGGATACTACCAAAGATTTGTCCATGAAGCCATCCAGATATACACACATAGACATAACTTCAACCGAATGAATGGATTCAAATTGAGCAATCATTGGAAGGATGTAATTAACCAAGTTAAACTTTAGCTGCCATGCAGTTTACTGCAAGGCAGCCAGTTTATATATATTTTCAGATTCATATCCATATTCCCAGTCTTTTACTCCCAGCTTTACACACTACCATCACTATCAAATTTGACTCCAAGCCCGGCTTATTCCCTTCACTTGAAAAAATGTACCACACGTTGTTTCGAGCGTGCAAGTTTAGCTTGCACAACTCTAATTTACCCCCCACCCCCTGCAGCATAACAAAGGATAGCTTAACTTAGCTTTCTTATCTACTTCCGCCCCTGCATCACAAAGCTTCAGTTTGAACGCCATGCGTTACCTCCCACCCCACACCCCGCCCCCACACTCACCATGCCCCCTCCCCCCCTTCCTTCCCCCACAACTATATAATTCCTCGTCACAGCCATCTCTTAGACACGCTTAAGCTGTTGTGCTTTCGCTGCGTTGTCCCCACCTGAAGAGGGACGCTTGTGTTGCACCCGAAACGTCATGATTTAATTTAGTTGTTTTCATTTATTTATTTTTTACCTATGTGACTTTACCTAAAAAACCAAAGAGTACCCCTATAATGTTGATTATTGTCTCTCCTCCTCCCCTTACCCCCATAAAAACAAAAACTCCTACTCTGCCTCCCCCCTCCCCCCCACCAGAGGACCTCTCCATATCTGAATGGACACGGATAAAAAAAGTTTCCCCTTCTCAAGATCTGTGCAAGCGCTGGAAAGTTCCTCTTCCCCTCGCGGTTTTCTGTGCCCCTTTCCTGACACCCCTAGTGCATTGTACCTGACTTCCATGTGTACCTCGATAAACAATTAGAGAGTCCATCTGTTCTGCCTCACGGCAGGTGTTTTGCTCCACGGCAGGAGTGGGGGTGTGTGTATACAGGAATTTCCTGTTTAGAGGTTGAGTTTGGTCAAATGACCAGGAAGTTACGATTTGACAGTCTTTCAGCCACGAGGCTGGAGTCCGCCATTACACAGAGTGCAAGATGGTGGCACAAATTGCGTCCCAGTGAAGACAGCTGTAACTGTCCATTGTAGGACTTTAAGAAGCATTGTCTGTAAGTTTGTTTATGTGCTTATAATACTGGGAATGCTGTTATAAAGTTAGAATGACCGTTACAATGCTGTAAATGCCTTTATAATGATGTTAAATTATGATAAATACGAGGCCTATTTAACAACGAAGCCTGCAACTTGCCTTATTGTAAATGTTACTTGTAATTGAATACGTCGAGTCAAACTCGTACCCATGTAACCTTATTGCGATCTTGAGAGCAAGGATGACGAAACATCTCATCCACAGTTCAGTAGTGTGTAGTGCTATACATTTAAGCTGCAGCATGGTGATCACACTATGTGCCCTTACTTAACACAGTAGCTTATTCTCTTGTATAGCTATTCAGTACTATTGTAGGTACCTGGTCGATCCAGGATCCATTGTTGAGTTTCAGGTTATCTAAGGCAATGTTATGATGCTGTAATGTTCATTCATTGTATTGATATTTCCAAGTATTAACAGATGCTGTATTTGTGCTGTGTTTTTCCATCAGTTTTACCTCGTTCAATTCAATCAATTACGTTTTGGAGTCGGATGTTCACCCTGGCTCCGAAGGTTTATTGGATGTGAGGTTATCTACTCAGATAGCGGTGCAACGCAGCGCACAGCGAGGCCGAGACAGTAAAAAATTAACCCGTAAAAACAAACTTTTTCACTATAAATCCTTTATATGCGTGGCGGCTAGAGTCCTCTCGTCCTCTGGCTTGAGATGGCTGCCACCTATGGGTCAGATGATTTTCTGCCACCATTAAGCAATTGGTAATTAAATATTTTTTAAAAATTCCCTAAACAGTGTAAAATTTTGGAAATGTTTTCCCACGAAAATTAATTGTCACGCACAACGAGTTTGTTTGCAAAATGTCAGCTCGATTGTATCACGGGAAGTGGGTTAAAAAACGACCGAAAGATTTGCACGGTCGTAAGCAAGCAAGCAAGCAAGCACGCAAGCACGCAAGCAAGCAAGTGAACTTAATATAAAGGATTTAAAAAGACATTCTTCTGGAGGTCCCAACCAGCTCATCAGGCTTGGAGCTCTCAAGCCGTCAGCCTGCAGCAAGCAAGAAGCTTAACACGTAGGCTTTCGCGACCAATAGTATTAATAATCAACGTTTTTTGGGTTTAGATCGCTTTATTTATAAATGTGTCGTAACCCTCCACCACCCGACACGGCCAATCAGTAAAAAAGTGTCACGTTGACAAAAGACAAATAGTTCACTGCTTTAGCCCACCGGTGTGTTGAAGCGTGAAACCACAACATTTACAATTTGAGTACGACGTTTCGCTGGTAATTGCGATTTAAAGGTTTTTATTAACTTCTCAGCGGGTACAAGGAAAACCAAAGAGAGTACTGAAAACCACTCCTTCCCGGGCGCCCCGGTTGGCCCCTTCGATTCTCCGTCACATCCGCGGGCTCCACCCACATACAATGCAACAAAAAAAAAAAGCTCGCCGCCATAACGCACACCGCCCCGTTCCCCTTATTCACATTCATCACCACCATTCACCCATGCGCTGCTCCATCACATCGCCTTCCCCCGGTCGAACACGTACATTCCTCGCCCACACGACTTAGCAGGCCGGCTAAAATGTGCGTGGCCATCCTTCACTATCCCTTCCCTATACCCGCCGGTCCCCTCGCTACCCCACCCCGGGTAGGGGCCACTTCCACTTCACACCTGCGGCCTTGTATCCCAGCCTGACCCGGTCTACTTCCATCACCCTTTCTAGCAACCTCCTCGCCCAGTAGCACACCTCCAACGGTGATATAGGGGACCCATCCAACTCTTTTCTCCGAGCTCCCCACAAGGCCTCCTTTGTCGCGCCTATTATGGCCCACGTTCGATCTCTGTCATCTCCCCGCACCTCCCTTAAGACTCCCCACATAATGTCCCGACTTATCACCTGCGACGGGTAAAACCAGGACAACAGCGGACTGCTCAGTCTCCACACCCCCTGTGCGAAGGGACACCTCACCATGACGTGCACCGCATCCTCATCTGTGTTGCAGCCCCTCAGGCATTTGGGCGAACGTGCCATTCGGCGAGAAAACATGAAGCCCCTCATCTCCAATCTATCCCACACCGCCAACCAGGACAGATCTCTCTGTTCTTTTGTGAGCGCCGTTGATGAAGTGTTCCTCCACACTTGACGGTACATAGTCCTCTTCTCACCCCCTCGCAGGCCTCCCCTTCGTTTACTTTGGCCAATACCTCCTTGGAGTTCCATGGTCCCCCTCTGACTCAAATTGTACTCTTTTATGTAGTCACCCACCGCCGCATTCCGCCATCCTTATGGCCAGGCCAAGGGCGTGCCCGCCGGTAATTGGGTCATCTCAAGCCCCCTCAGGAGCCACACCAGGCGATACCTTAAATAACAAGCGGCCTTCCCCCGGGGCTCTTCGGAAAAGAATAACCTCAAAGTGTTGCACACAAAAATTGAGGACAGCACACGTGCAATATTTGGGTCACCCTTCCCCCCGTTCTCGACGCGTTTACACATCACCACCCTCTTCACTATATCCATCCCGCCTCCCCAAATGAATTGAAACAGCGATTTCAGGATTCTTGCCTCCCTCCTACCTGGCGGGTACACATATGCGAGGTAGTTGAGTGTTGGTAAAACCACCACCCTCACTACCAGAATCCTCCCTTCCATCTTGAGCCATCTCCCGGCCCACTTGCCTAACTGTCCCTTTACCTGCTTTATCCTCCTGTCCCAGTTTCGTTCCGCCGACCTCTCTCGGCAAAAGGACACTCCCAAGACCTTGACTTCCTCCGTCTTTATCCCCAACTCAGGCGGCCGGCCCTAAAATAGTCTCGGGTCCCCGAAGGCCATCAATTCGCTCTTCCTCGCGTTCACCTTCAAGCCGGAGGCCAGGCCGAAGCGGTTTGTCTCCTTCATGGCCCCCCACACTGATGCCACGTCCCTACAGAGCACGACTACGTCATCCATATATAGCGCCACCTTCCCCTGTTCCTTATTCCCGGGGATGGTCACTCCCTTAATCTCCTCATTGTTTCTCATTGCCTGTGCAAGGGGTTCCATACACATTACAAATAGAACCGCAGACATCGGGCACCCCTGTCTCACCCCTGACTCTACTGAAATTGTCCCCGAGAGCTCCCCATTTATCAGTAGTCTGGTCTTGAGCCCTTGGTATAGACGCCTCACCCAATCGACCAAGGGTCCCCTCACTCCTATTTTTTCCAACACTGCGAACATATACTCGTGCGAGAGGCGGTCGAAAGCCATCTCAAGATCCAGGCTAAGAAGCCCTAGGGGGCATCCCCTCTCTCCTTCTACCTCTATTGCCTCCCTTTATAAAATCAGGGAGTCCGAAATCCTTCTTCCTGGCACCGCACACGTCTGGTCGGGTTCGACTACTCCCTCCACCACCTTCCCCAGGCGCGTCGCAGCTATTTTTGCCATAATCTTGTAGTCCGAGTTCAGGAGCGTTACTGGACGCCAGTTTCCCAACTCTTTCCGGTCCCCCTTCTTATACATCAGTATGATGAGCCCCTCACACATTTCTTCTATCACCAGTCCGCCCTCCAGCATTTCCCTATACATCTGCAGCATGTCCCCTTTCATTAAATCCCAGAATGTAATATAGAATTCTGCTGGAATTCCATTCAGTCCTGGCGTCCTATTCTTATTCTGCCTCCTCACTGCCTCCTCCACTTCCTCCATCTGGATCCTCCCTCCCAGTACTTCTGGGTTCTTAACCTCATGTCTTAGCTCCCCTAGTAGTGCCTCCCTTATTCCCTTATCCGTTCCCTTCCTCCCATACAACTCCCCATAGTACTCCTCTGCTATCTCTATCATACCCTCTGTCGTTGCCTGCCTGCCTCTGACTGGACTCACCAATTCCCTAAGTGTGTTGTCTCCTGCCTTCCATTTCTTAAAGAAGAAACTCGTACATTTCTCTCCCTGTTCCGTTGCCCTGACCCTTGCCCTGTATGCCATTTGTTTGACTCTTTTCTCCAATACCGAGGATAACCTTCCCTTCAATCTCCGTATATCCTCACCCACCGGGAATCCCAGCTCAAGTAACCTGTGCTTCTTCTCGATTCTAGCGTTCCACAGCTGCAGTTCCCTGTTTACACTCCTCCTTCTACTATGTGTCTGGAAGAGGGCCTTTATCCGGCCCTTCACCATGCTCCGCCACTCCACCCTCGTGGCAAAGCATTCCTGCAGGGTCGTCCAGTCTTCGTACTTCCTTACAAAGTCTTCCACAACCCTTCTGTCTTCCAACATGCTCACATTCAATTTCCAGGTTCCCTTCCCCATCTTCAGGCCACCTGGAATACCGAGCTTTGCCTTCACCAACTTGTGATCTGACAAGGGGAAGGGTTCCAGGTCTGCTCCATCCACCTTCACATTGGCAGACACAAAGATGAAATCTATTCGTGATTGCCTTCTACCGCCCTTATCCGACCACGTGTATCCCGGTCTCACCGGGTGTACCTTTCTGAAGGTGTCAGTCATTTTAAAATCCTCTATCAGCTCCTTCAACTTCCTAGAGGAAGGGTCGAGCCTCCTCCTCCCAGCCACCGATAATAGGTCTGCCAGGCACAACGGGCAGTTAAAATCACCCCCCATTATGACTTGCCGTCTCGTCACGAGTAGGGTAGCAACATTATTCCATAGGTCCACTCTTTCTGTGCACGTCGTGGGGGCGTACACATTTATTAGTCTCAGGTCTGCCTCTCCATAAGACACATCCACATAATGGAGGCGGCCCGGGATCACCTCTTGGGACCCGACTATCTGTATACCCCTCCTGCCTAGGAGGGTAACCACCCCCGTGCATCGATTTTCATTACTCCCAGACCAAAAGTAGTAGCCATCCCAGCTCTCCAACAGCTCCTCCCGGCCCAGGGTGTATGGTAGGTGGCATTCCTGGAGGAAGACCACCTCCCACTTGGTAGCCTGTAGCAGTTGTATTATTACTCCTCTCCTCCCCTTTCCCTTCAAGCTCCTCACATTTACGGGCGCCACGGAAAGTTCTATGTTGGGATGTGTCTCAGTCCGAAGTGGCCTTCTCCGCTCGCCCTCCGTAACCGTCTTCATTCGCCAGTTCCCGCAATTTCATTTTGCCCCTTGTTCTCAAGGGTTTCCCCCTGCGCCGGCTCTCCACCCTTTCCTCCATCCCCTCCCTCGAGGCCTCTGCGTCCGGCGAGGAGTCCGAGGATTCCATGCTGCCTGAAGGGGCGCCTCTTTTTGGGGCTCTCCGTATCCTCCTTTTCCTTCCGATTGGTCCCTCCCATGTCTCGCTACCGCCTTCCTCCTGCTGTCGTTCCCCTTTTCCTTCATCCTCCTCCACCGCCTCCGCCCAGTCTTCCACGGTCGTCTCGGAGATGCTGCCCATGCCGTCGCTCCCCTCCCCCGCCAGCCCCTCTTCCTGCTCGCTCGATGTCGATTCTGCTCTTTTTGCATGCCTCTCCCCTTCTCCCCCTCTGTCCGTTGCTGGTGGCTGCTGCTCATCCGCCTCCCCACGTCCTTCCCTCACCAGTTCTATATCCAGGTCCAGTTTGGTCCCACCCCCTTCCTCATCCCTCGCTCCTCCTACCCTATACGCCCTAACCTTGTTGGCGTACGACTCCGGACAATTCTTGTACAGATGTTCTCGGCTACCACAGAGGTTACATTGTGCCGGAACACTGCATTCTTCTACCTCGTGGTCCAGTGCCTTGCATCTGTAATAACAGCCATAGAGGGTTCACGTGGGGATTGGCTTGCCGGTCCTGCTTGTAGCCAATAAGGGTTGAGATAGGGACCATGGCCCAGGCGTCATCACGACATGTCATCAGGAGTGATTGGCCTAGCCATTCGGGGCCCCAGCAAATGGGGAGCCGGATGAGGGGCGTGGTCCCGGGATTGACAGGGAACCATCGAGAATGGTCGAAGCTGTCCATGAACGATTGGCTGGGGGGACCACGTGACGGAGGTATTAAGAGAGAGGGAGAGAGAACGATCGGGAGCAGACGGTAATAGACAAGAGCAGGGTTACGCGCGGACGGGGCTCTGGGTGCCACGTGCGCGGTGGGGACATAGTGCGAAGTCTGTCCTCTCTCAGTTGTCTGCCAGCAACGGAGAGTGAGTGAGCAAGTGTATTGTGGAGTGGAAATAAAAGGACTGATTCCGAAGCCGTCTCAGAAGGATTATTACACATCTATAGCAGACTTGTGTCTTGCACACTGCGGCCAGGTGACCGCTGCCCCCACACCTCCTACACAGTTTAGGTTGTCCGGCATACACAACATATCCCCGGTTGCCTCCTATGTTCAGGGCACTCGGGATGTGTCTCAAGGTCCCTCCCTCTGTTTTCAGCCGCACCCTCCATTGTCTTGCCCCTGTCCATATCCCCACTGAGTCCCTCACCTTTTTACAGCCCGACAGTACCGAGCAGTGCTGTCTTAGCCAGACCTCCACGTCGTGGTCATATAGGGCTTCATTGTATAGAAAAATAGTCACCACCTTCGTGTCCAGCTCTGATAACAGTTGTAGCTTCATTGATATCAATGGCTTCTCCTCCGCCTTTTCCTCGAAGCGGGTCATAAATATTTGTAGCAGTGGGCTTGAGTTGAAGCTTCCCGGCAGAGTTATCAAACAGTACAAGTCTGTCGGCTCTATTAGTAGCAAGCCCATTATTATTGACCGTACAAAGGTTGCTCGGTCGATGGTCACTTCTTCTGCTACCTCGTCCTTCATCATTACTCTGACGCAATTATGTCGTTTGACATGAGGTGGTGTCAGACTCACCCCTGCCCCGCCTCGCCATTTCCCGTCTCGTTCCCGGGGCCTCCCAGCTCCCACCGGTCCAGCGTCCACTGTCGCGTTCTCCCTCCGGGCCTCCCCCTGCCCCAGGGTTGCTGGCGTCTCCCTGGCTTCGTACCCCACCCTCCGCTCGGGGGCGCCCGCCTCTCTGCTTCCGGACGCCATACCTTTTTCTCCTCGGCCTCCCTCACCCACTCCATCAGCTCCCACCCTCCCATCCAGTTCCTCCATCCTCTCCTTCTGCCGTGCCTCCGCCACGTTCCCCTCCATCCATCTCCGTGCCTCCTCCACGCATCCCCCTGCTGCCAGCGGGTCGGTCTGGTTGCCCCAGTCCCCTCCAGCGGCACAGGTGGTGTCGGTGGCCCTCTGCTTTCGCCACGTCTTCTTCTTGTCTCCTGTAGTCACCGTCTGGCCGACTCTGTCGTCCCTGGCTCCCTCAGCAGTGCAGGTGGCATACATTTCTCTTGGCGCTCTCCCTGCTTCCTTTTCATCTGCTGCGAGCATAAGCTGGGCGGCACGGTCATCCCGGTCTCCTTCAGCAACTCGGGTGGCCCTCGTGGTCCTTGACTCTCGCCGTTTCCCCTCTTCGTCTGTTGCGATTTCCGTCTCCATTCTCCAGCAGTCCCCGCTTCTTGGCAGCGTGGTCATCCCTGGCCACACGGTCAGGGCCCTCGCAGGCCTCGGGGCTGGTGGCTAGGTCTCACTTGAGATCCGGACGGGCTGGAAGGATCACCTCGATGCTCCTGGTGTCTCCCCTGGCAAGCCAGGGCGATTTAAGGTTTTTATTTCCTTTCAAGCAGGAGCAGGCCTCTGCCTTGTACAGCCAAAAGGACCGGAAAAACCACATAAACGTAACGGGAACAGGGGATCCCCTTCACTGCCGACGCACCGAGCTACGCCGCGATCGAGTTCCCCTCTTTCACACCCTTCACTCAGAAAAAAAACCAAAAATTCACTGTCGCAAAAAAAGGGGGGGGGGGGTACGTTCATCCACTCATTCTCGAAAAGGGGGGGGGGTCGTTTCGAATTCAGCCCATCCCGCACTTGGGCAGCGGCCACCGCCACTTCGCGCCTGTGGCTGCTCCGCCCGTTGTCGCCCGCTCCACCTCCACCACCCTCTCTAACAGCCCCCTGGCCAGTCGGCACACCTCGGGAGGCGACATATAGGCCCCCTTAATCAGTTTCTGGCGCGCCATCCACAGGGCCTCTTTTACGGCACCTATGACGGCCCATGCCTGAGCCCAGACCCCACCCGCTCTCTGCCTGAACATCCCCCAAATCATATTAGGCGCTGTGGCCTTTACAGGGCAAAAATGGGACAGCAGGGGTCGGCTTAACTCCCACACCTCCTGGGCAAATGGGCACTGTAAGAGGGCATGAGCAGCGCTCTCTCCCAGGCCGCAGCCTCTCGGGCAATCAGGTGAGCGGTCCAATCTGCGGGAGCACATAAATAGTCTGCACTCCAGCCTGTCCCAGGCGGCCAGCCAGGATAAGTCCCGCTGCCTTTTCGTCAGGGCTGCCGATGCTCCGTTTTCCCAAATTTGTCGTGCCCGGGTACCCCGAGCACCTGGCACCTCTGTGCAGACCTCCTTTTTCGACATTTCCGCCAGGACTTCCCTGGGAACCCACGACCCCCGCTTCCGGTCCGGCTCGTACTTCGTGATGTATTCATTTACCGCGGTGCACAACCACCCCTGAGGCCAAGCCAGGGGGGTGCTGCGCGGCAATGACGCCATGCTTAGCCGTCTCAGGAGCCACGCCAGTCTACATAATATGAGGCTTTCATAATATGAGGCTTTCACCTGGAGCCCATTGGAGAAATATAGTCGCAGCGTATTACAGAAAAAAATCGTGTTAAGGATGCACACGACATTCGGGGCCCCCCTCCCACCGTTCTCAGCACGTTTGTACATTGTTTCTCTCTTCACTCGGTCCATCCCTCCCCCCCAGATGAACTTGAAAAACAGGCGCTCCAACCTTTTTGCCATTTGGGCCCCTGGCGGGAACACGTAGGCCAGGTAGATAAGTACCGGGAGGATTTCCACCCTCAAAACCAACATTCTACCTTCCATTGAAAGGCGCCTGTCTGCCCAACCAGCCAGCCTGCCTCTCACCATGCACTCTTTTCCCCGCCAATTCTTAGTCGCCGAGTCCTCCCTATAGAACGTGACTCCTAAGATTTTGATACCCTCACCCTGGACCGTTATACCTGGCGGGTGGCCCTCAAATAACCTGGGGTCACAGAATATCAGCAGCTCACTTTTGCTTACATTCACCTTTAATCCTGAGGCCAAAAATAATCTATCCGCAAGTCTTAGGGCCTCCCATACTGAAGCAACATTCCCACAGAAAATGACAACATCGTCCATATACGTTGCAATTTTTGCTGGTTCCGCACACCCTGGCATGCTCACCCCTCTAATCAGCCGACTTCCCCTGACAGCCTGGGCAAAATGCTCCATGCACATTATGAATAACACCGGCGACATCGGGCACCCCTTCCGAGAGAACTCCATTTATTAGCAGGCTACCTGTGAGCTTATGATATAGCTTCCCTATCCAGTCTATAAGCTGTTTCCCCACCCCCATTTGCCTCAAGACCGCGAACAAATAATCGTGCGAGATGCTATCAAATGCCTTCTCCTGATCCAAACTGAGTAGACCCAATGAATTACCCCTCTCCACAGTGGTTTCCACCACCTCCCTCAACAGAACGAGGTAATCGGATATCCGCCTGCCCGGAACCGCACACTTCTGGTCAGACCCCACCACCTCCCCCACCACCTTCCCCAGACGCGCCGCGATAACTTTGGCCAGGATTTTATAATCGGTGTTCAGCAGGGTGATCGGGCGCCAGCTCCCGAGGTCGCTGCGCTCCCCCTTCCCCTTGTATATAAGGGTTATGACCCCTCTTGTCATTGAATCTGGCACAGGGCCTTCCTCCGTAATTTCCTTATACATCTGCCACATGTCGTCCCTGAGGGTACTCCAAAACGTAACATAGAATTCAGCCGGTATCCCATCTAAACCTCGTGCACTGTGCCGACGTAATCCCCCCACCACCTCATCCAATTCTGCCCTCTGGATATGCTTGTTTATCTCCTCTGGAGCCTCAATAACCCTATCTACCCCCCCTAGCAGTGTGCTCCGCGCCCCCTCGTCTGACGGCCTGCTCCTGTACAATTCCTTGTAGTAACCCCTGGCGGCCTCCGTTATCTCCTCTGTGTTCTTGAGTCTACCTAACCTGGGACATACCAATTCTCGGATTGTGTTGTCCGCTTTCCTGCACTTCTTAAAGAAAGAACGCGTGCAACGCTCACCCTCCTCGACCGCCTTCACCCGAGCCCTGAATGCAAGTTGCGCGGCCTGCTTCTCCAACACCGCAGAGATCCTATCTTTTAGTTGCTTTATTTCTCCCATGACGGGGAATCCCAGTTCCATCAGTTTATACGCTCCCTCCAATCTCTCATTCAATCCCCGCAACACAGCCCCTACGCTCCTCCTTCTACTCTGGGACTGGAAAAAGGACTTAATTCGCCCCTTCACCATTCCCCACCATTCAGCTATCGTGCCAAAGCAGCACCGCAGGCTCCTCCATTCCTCGTACTGCCTGACAAATTCCTCTACCACCTTTTTGTCCTCCAGCAGTCCCGAGTTCATGCGCCAGAATCCCCTTCCCAACATCAGCCCATCTGGGATTCTGAGCCCCCCCGCTATCATCTTATGGTCAGAAAAAGAGAAAGGTTCGTTTTCCACTCTCTCCACTTTAACCTTGGCAGAGACAAAGAGGAAATCAATCCTCGAGTGTGCGGTTCCCAAACAACTCGACCACGTGAACCCTGGTCGCTTTGGGTGTAACGACCGGTAAGCGTCAATCAAATCAAAATCTCCAACCAAAGCCCCCAGCCTCCTAGAGGAGGGGTCCAACTTTCGACATCCGGCGACTGGCCGCGTGTCCGCCAAGGTTAGAGGGCAATTAAAATCACCCCCCATGACGATGTGTCTTCGTGTTAGCAGCAAGGCTGCCACGTTCTCTAGCAACTCCACACGTTCCGGAGAGCCTGTGGGGGCGTACACATTGATCAGCCGGACCGCCGCCCCACCATATGCAACATCGACATAGTGTAGTCGTCCCGGGACCACTTCTCGGGCCTCCTGCACCTCTATGTTCTTTCTACCTAGGAGGATAACCACTCCTGAGCACCTATTAACATTGCTTCTGGACCAGAAGCAGTGTCCCTCCCAGTCCCTAGCCAGATCCTCTCGACCAAGGGAGTATGGCAAGTGGCACTCCTGTAAAAAGTAAACGTCCTTTTTCAGGGACCGTAGATAATGTAGAATGGCCCCCCTCCTAGCCCTGCCCCACATTCCCCTCACGTTTACTGATGCTACGGTGAGGTCCATACCCAGCATTGTCTCTCCCTACCCAGACCCGTCGTCCAATAGTTCATACAGGTTTGTGTCAGCCAATCCCTGCAATTGTTCCCCTCTCCTAGGCTCCTTGGGCAGCCCTCTTCCCTGGTTGGTCTTAGCCGCCACGGCACCATCTTCCGACGACCTCGCGTCTATCGAGGAGTCTGTTGCCTCCAGGTCCCATTTGCGGGTCGTCCTCGCTGGGCCCCGCGGCGCTTTCTGCTTCCTTTTCACCACCCTCTTGAATTTCTCCCTCCTGGTGCTCTCCCTCTGCTGCTCCTCTCCGTCCTCCCCCGCCTCCACCGCCTCCGCCCAGTCAACCACCGTTGGGTCGGGGGGTTTTCCCACGGGCTCCTCGTCCTTGTCCCCAGGGTGCTCCACCTGCCGGCCCGTGGGATCCGCGTCTTCCTCCGACGTCATCTCCCCCTCCTCCCTCTCGTCCTGCAGTGGCGTACCCTGCCTGCCCACCTCTCCACCCCCGTCCTCCATCTTCCCGCCGGGCTGCGTTGGCTTCAGCCCGTCCTCGGCCACCTCCCCTTCTCCATCCGCCACCCTGCTCCTATGTGCGTGGACCTTATTTGCGTACGACAGCGGGCAGTCCCTGTACAGGTGTTCCTTATTCCCGCATAGGTTGCACAATGCCGGGGCGCAGCATTCTGTCACAACGTGGTCCCGTGCCTTGCATCGGTAACATATCCGTGCCTCGCACGCTGCAGCCAGATGGCCACTCCCCCCACATCGCCTGCAGAGCTTCGGCTGCCCCGCGTACACCACGTAGCCCCTATTGCTACCAATGTTCAGGGCGCTCGGGATGTGTTGCAGAGCCCCTTCTGCCGTTCTCAACCTCACTCGCCATTGTCTGACGCCCGTCCAGATCCCTAAAGAGTCTTGGACCCGCTTACTGTCCGAAAGCACCAGGCAGTGCTGCCTCAGCCACACCTCGACGTCGTGGTCTGGCAGAGCCTCGTTGTACAGAAATATGGTGACCACTTTTGTATCGAGCTCAGAGAGCAGTTGGAGCTTCAGCAGTGACAGTGGCCGTTCCCCCGCCTTCTCCTCGAACAAAGTCATAAAACGCTGCAGTAAGTTACTTGTCTTAAAGCTCACGTCAAAAGCCCTGCCACCTGGCAAGGCTATCAAGCAAAACAGATCTGCCGGATCCACCTTCAGAATTTCGACCATCACTGACCGCACGAACCTCGGTCTGTCGATCGTGACCTCCTCTAGCACGTCCTCCTTAAAGGACACCCGCACGCAGTTATGCCTCTTAGCATGTATCGGGGTGAAGTTCCCTGCCGAACCTCCGCGCCACCGCCCTGCGCGCTCCTGGGGCCGCGCTGCCCCCACAGGTCCAGGACTTGCCTGGACAGCGTCGCTTTGGGCACCTTGCGCGCTCCTGGGGCCGCCCTGCCCCCACAGGTCCAGGACTTGCCTGGACAGCGTCGCTTTGGGCACCTTGCGCCTGCAGGCCCGCCGAGCTCGGTGCTTCCTCCGCCTCCTCTCCTGGGCTGGCCGACACCATCCCACTCCTCGTCGGCTCCTCTCCCTTCCTCGCCCGCTGCCACCAGGCGTCCTCCTCCGCTCGCCTCGAGGTCGACGCTCGCGCCTCGTCCCTCTCCTCTGTGGGTCTCCCTCCTCCAGGCCGTCTCATCGCACCATCCTCCGCCTCTTGGCTCACCACCCCAGAGCGCTTGGTCGCCATGGCCCCGAGGGCCTGCGAGGCTGCCACTGGCCAGGCAGCCAGGGAGCCGAGACTAGGCACGACACCAGCAGAGACACGGTAGATACAAACCAGCCGCGGTCGTGATTTAAGGTTTTTATTTCCTTTCAAGCAGGAGCAGGCCTCTGCTTTGTACAGCCAAAAGGACCGAAAAAACCACACAAACGTAACGGGAACAGGGGATCCCGTTCACTGCCGACGCACCGAGCTACGCCGCGATCAAGTTCCTCTCTTTCACACCCTTCACTCAGAAAAAAACAAAAATTCACCGTCGCAAAAAAAAGGGGGGGGGGGTCGTTTCGAATTAGCCCATCCCGCACTTGGGCAGCGGCCACCGCCACTTCGCGCCCGTGGCTGCTCCGCCCGCTGTCGCCCGCTCCACCTCCACCACCCTCTCCAACAGCCCCCTGGCCAGTCGGCACACCTCGGGAGGCGACATATAGGCGCCCTTAATCAGTTTCTGGCGCGCCATCCACAGGGCCTCTTTTACGGCACCTATGACGGCCCATGCCTGAGCCCAGACCCCACCCGCTCTCTGCCTGAACATCCCCCAAATCATGTTAGGCGCTGTGGCCTTTACGGGGCAAAAATGGGACAGCAGGGGTCGGCTTAACTCCCACACCTCCTGGGCAAATGGGCACTGTACGAGGGCATGAGCAGCGCTCTCTCCCAGGCCGCAGCCTCTCGGGCAATCAGGTGAGCGGGCCAATCTGCGGGAGCACATAAATAGTCTGCACTCCAGCCTGTCCCATGCGGCCAGCCAGGATAAGTCCCGCTGCCTTTTTGTCAGGGCTGCCGATGCTACGTTTTCCCAAATTTGTCGTGCCCGGGTACCCCGAGCACCTGGCACCTCTGTGCAGACCTCCTTTTTCGACATTTCCGCCAGGACTTCCCTGGGAACCCACGACCCCCGCGTCCGGTCCGGCTCGTACTTCGTGATGTATTCATTTACCGCGGTGCACAACCACCCCTGAGGCCAAGCCAGGGGGGTGCTGCGCGGCAACGACGCCATGCTTAGCCGTCTCAGGAGCCACGCCAGTCTATACCGAACATAATATGAGGCTTTCACCTGGAGCCCATTGGAGAAATAGTCGCAGCGTATTACAGACAAAAATCGTGTTAAGGATGCACACGACATTCGGGGCCCCCCTCCCACCGTTCTCAGCACGTTTGTACATTGTTTCTCTCTTCACTCGGTCCATCCCTCCCCCCCAGATGAACTTGAAAAACAGGCGCTCCAACCTTTTTGCCATTTGCGCCCCTGGCGGGAACACGTAGGCCAGGTAGATGAGTACCGGGAGGATTTCCACCCTCAAAACTAACATTCTACCTTCCATTGAAAGGCGCCTGTCTGCCCAACCAGCCAGCCTGCCTCTCACCATGCACTCTTTTCCCCGCCAATTCTTAGTCGCCGAGTCCTCCCTATAGAACGTGACTCCTAAGATTTTGATACCCTCACCCTGGACCGTTATACCTGGCGGGCGGCCCTCAAATAACCTGGGGTCACCGAATATCAGCAGCTCACTTTTGCTTACATTCACCTTTAATCCTGAGGCCAAAAATAATCTATCCGCAAGTCTTAGGGCCTCCCATACTGAAGCAACATTCCCACAGAAAATGACAACATCGTCCATATACGTTGCAATTTTTGCTGGTTCCGCACACCCTGGCATGCTCACCCCTCTAATCAGCCGACTTCCCCTGACAGCCTGGGAAAAAGGCTCCATGCACATTATGAATAACACCGGCGACATCGGGCACCCCTGCCGCACACCGGACCCAATTGGAAACCCTTCCGAGAGGACTCCATTTATTAGCAGGCTACCTGTGAGCTTATGATATAGCTTCCCTATCCAGTCTATAAGCTGTTTCCCCACCCCCATTTGCCTCAAAACCGCGAACAAATAATCGTGCGAGATGCTATCAAATGCCTTCTCCTGATCCAAACTGAGTAGACCCAATGAATTACCCCTCTCCACAGTGGTTTCCACCACCTCCCTCAACAGAACGAGGTTATCGGATATCCGCCTGCCCGGAACCGCACACTTCTGGTCCGACCCCACCACCTCCCCCACCACCTTCCCCAGACGCGCCGCGATAACTTTGGCCAGGATTTTATAATCGGTGTTCAGCAGGGTGATCGGGCGCCAGCTCCCGAGGTCGCTGCGCTCCCCCTTCCCCTTGTATATAAGGGTTATGACCCCTCTTGTCATTGAATCTGGCACAGGGCCTTCCTCCGTAATTTCCTTATACATCTGCCACATGTCGTCCCTGAGGGTACTCCAAAACGTAACATAGAATTCAGCCGGTATCCCATCTAAACTTGGTGCACTGTGCCGACGTAATCCCCCCACCACCTCATCCAATTCTGCCCTCTGGATATGCTTGTTTATCTCCTCTGGAGCCTCAATAACCCTATCTACCCCCCCCTAGCAGTGTGCTCCGCGCCCCCTCGTCTGACGGCCTGCTCCTGTACAATTCCTTGTAGTAACCCCTGGCGGCCTCCGTTATCCCCTCTGTGTTCTTGAGTCTACCTAACCTGGGACATACCAATTCTCGGATTGTGTTGTCCGCTTTCCTGCACTTCTTAAAGAAAAAACGCGTGCAACGCTCACCCTCCTCGACCGCCTTCACCCGAGCCCTGAATGCAAGTTGCGCGGCCTGCTTCTCCCACACCGCAGTGATCCTATATTTTAGTTGCTTTATTTCTCCCATGACGGGGAATCCCAGTTCCATCAGTTTATATGCTCCCTCCAATCTCTCATTCAATCCCCGCAACACAACCCCTACGCTCCTCCTTCTACTCTGGGACTGGAAAAAGGACTTAATTCGCCCCTTCACCATTCCCCACCATTCAGCTATCGTGCCAAAGCAACACCGCAGGCTCCTCCATTCCTCGTACTGCCTGACAAATTCCTCCACCACCTTTTTGTCCTCCAGCAGTCCCGAGTTCATGCGCCAGATTCCCCTTCCCAACCTCAGCCCATCTGGGATTCTGAGCCCCCCCGCTATCATCTTATGGTCAGAAAAAGAGAAAGGTTCGTTTTCCACTCTCTCCACTTTAACCTTGGCAGAGACAAAGAGGAAATCAATCCTCGAGTGTGCGGTTCCCAAACAACTCGACCACGTGAACCCTGGTCGCTTTGGGTGTAACGACCGGTAAGCGTCAATCAAATCAAAATCTCCAACCAAAGCCCCAGCCTCCTAGAGGAGGGGTCCAACTTTCGACATCCGGCGACTGGCCGCGTGTCCGCCAGGGTTAGAGGGCAATTAAAATCACCCCCCATGACGATGTGTCTTCGTGTTAGCAGCAAGGCTGCCACGTTCTCTAGCAACTCCACACGTTCCGGAGAGCCTGTGGGGGCGTACACATTGATCAGCCGGACCGCCGCCCCACCATATGCAACATCGACATAGTGGAGTCGTCCCGGGACCACTTCTCGGGCCTCCTGCACCTCTATGTTCTTTCTACCTAGGAGGATAACCACTCCTGAGCACCTATTAACATTGCTTCCGGACCAGAAGCAGTGTCCCTCCCAGTCCCTAGCCAGATCCTCTCGACCAAGGGAGTATGGCAAGTGGCACTCCTGTAAAAAGTAAACGTCCTTTTTCAGGGACCGTAGATAATGTAGAATGGCCCCCCTCCTAGCCCTGCCCCACATTCCCCTCACGTTTACTGATGCTACGGTAAGGTCCATACCCAGCATTGTCTCTCCCTACCCAGACCCGTCGTCCAATAGTTCATACAGGTTTGTGTCTGCCAATCCCTGCAATTGTTCCCCTCTCCTAGGCTCCTTGGGCAGCCCTCTTCCCTGGTTGGTCTTAGCCGCCACAGCACCATCTTCCGACGACCTCGCGTCTATCGAGGAGTCTGTTGCCTCCAGGTCCCGTTTGCGGGTCGACCTCGCTGGGCCACGCGGCGCTTTCTGCTTCCTTTTCACCACCCTCTTGAATTTTTTCCTCCTGGTGCTCTCCCTCTGCTGCTCCTCTCCGTCCTCCCCCGCCTCCACCGCCTCCGCCCAGTCAACCACCGTTGGGTCGGGGGGTTTTCCCACGGGCTCCTCGTCCTTGTCCCCAGGGTGCTCCACCTGCCGGCCCGTGGGATCCGCGTCTTCCTCCGACGTCATCTCCCCCTCCTCCCTCTCGTCCTGCAGTGGTGTACCCTGCCTGCCCACCTCTCCACCCCCGTCCTCCATCTTCCCGCCGGGCTGCGTTGGCTTCAGCCCGTCCTCGGCCACCTCCCCTTCTCCATCCGCCACCCTGCTCCTATGTGCGCGGACCTTATTTGCGTACGACAGCGGGCAGTCCCTGTACAGGTGGTCTTTATTCCCGCATAGGTTGCACAATGCCGGGGCACAGCATTCTGCCACAACGTGGTCTCGTGCCTTGCATCGGTAACATATCCGTGCCTCGCACGCTGCAGCCAGGTGGCCACTCCCCCCACATCGCCTGCAGAGCTTCGGCTGCCCCGCATACACCACGTAGCCCCTATTGCCACCAATGTTCAGGGCGCTCGGGATGTGTTGCAGAGCCCCTTCTGCCGTTCTCAACCTCACTCGCCATTGCCTGGCGCCTGTCCAGATCCCTAAAGAGTCTTGGACCCGCTTACTGTCCGAAAGCACCAGGCAGTGCTGCCTCAGCCACACCTCGACGTCGTGGTCTGGCAGAGCCTCGTTGTACAAAAATATGGTGACCACTTTTGTATCGAGCTCAGAGAGCAGTTGGCGCTTCAGCAGTGACAGTGGCCGTTCCCCCGCCTTCTCCTCGAACAAAGTCATAAAACGCTGCAGTAAGTTACTTGTCTTAAAGCTCACGTCAAAAGCCCTGCCACCTGGCAAGGCTATCAAGCAAAACAGATCCGCCGGATCCACCTTCAGAGTTTCGACCATCACTGACCGCACGAACCTCGGTCTGTCGATCGTGACCTCCTCTGGCACGTCCTCCTTAAAGGACACCCGCACGCAGTTATGCCTCTTAGCGTGTAGCGGGGTGAAGTTCCCTGCCGAACCTCCGCGCCACCGCCCTGCGCGCTCCTGGGGCCGTCCTGCCCCCACAGGTCCAGGACTTGCCTGGATAGCGTCGCTTTGGGCACCTTGCGCCTGCAGGCCCGCCGAGCTCGGTGCTTCCTCCGCCTCCTCTCCTGGGCTGGCCGACACCATCCTACTCCTCGTCGGCTCCTCTCCCTTCCTCGCCCGCTGCCACCAGGTGTCCTCCTCCGCTCGCCTCGAGGTCGACGCTCGCGCCTCGTCACTCTCTTCTGCGGGTCTCCCTCCTCCAGGCCGTCTCATCGCACCATCCTCCGCCTCTTGGCTCACCACCCCAGATCGCTTGGTCGCCATGGCCCCGAGGGCCTGCGAGGCTGCCACTGGCCAGGCAGCCAGGGAGCCGAGACTAGGCACGACACCAGCAGAGACACGGTAGATACAAACCAGCCGCGGTCATGATTTAAGGTTTTTATTTCCTTTCAATCAAGAGCAGGCCTCTGCCTTGTACAGGCAAAATAAAAGCAAAAGACGGGAAAAACCACATGAACGTAACGGGAACAGGGGATCCTTTTTACAGCCGATGCACCGAGTACGCCTCGATCGAGTTCCCCTCTTTCACACCCTTTACTTAGAAAAGACGAGAAGTCCCCATCGCACCGGAGGAAAGGGGGGGGGGGTACATTCATCCACCCATTCTCGTCGAAAAAGGGGGGGGGGGGTCGTTTCGAATTTAGCCTATCCCGCACTTGGGTAGCGGCCATCGCCACTTCGCGTTTGTGGCTGCTCTGCCCGTTGTCGCCCGCTCCACCTCCACCACCCTCTCTAACAGCCCCCTGGCTAGTCGGTATACCTCGGGAGGCGACATATAGGCGCCCTTAATCAGCTTCTGGCGCGCCGTCCACAGGGCCTCTTTTACGGCACCTATGACGGCCCATGCCTGAGCCCAGACCCCAACCGCTCTCTGCCTGAACATCCCCCAAATCATATTAGGCGCTGTGGCCTTTACGGGGCAAAAATGGGACAGCAGGGGTCGGCTTAACTCCCACACCTCCTGGGCAAATGGGCACTGTACGAGGGCATGAGCAGCGCTCTCTCCCAGGCCGCAGCCTCTCGGGCAATCAGGTGAGCGGGCCAATCTGCGAGAACACATAAATAGTCTGCACTCCAGCCTGTCCCATGCGGCCAGCCAGGATAAGTCCCGCTGCCTTTTCGTCAGGGCTGCCGATGCTACGTTTTTTCCCAAATTTGTCGTGCCCGGGTACCCCGAGCACCTGGCACCTCTGTGCAGATCTCCTTTTTCGACATGTCCGCCAGGACTTCCCTGGGAACCCACGACCCCCGTGTCCGGTCCGGCTCGTACTTCGTGATGTATTCATTTACCGCGGTGCACAACCACCCCTGAGGCCAAGCCAGGGGGGTGCTGCGCGGCAACGACGCCATGCTTAGCCGTCGCAGGAGCCACGCCAGTCTGTACCGAACATAATATGAGGCTTTCACCTGGAGCCCATTGGAGAAATATAGTCGCAGCGTATTACAGACAAAAATCGTGTTGAGGATGCACACGACATTCGGGGCCCCCCTCCCACCGTTCTCGGCACGTTTGTACATTGTTTCTCTCTTCACTCGGTCCATCCCTCCCCCCCAGATGAACTTGAAAAACAGGCGCTCCAACCTTTTTGCCATTTGCGCCCCCGGCGGGAACACGTAGGCCAGGTAGATAAGTACCGGGAGGATTTCCACCCTCAAGACCAACATTCTACCTTCCATTGAAAGGCGCCTGTCTGCCCAACCAGCCAGCCTGCCTCTCACCATGCACTCTTTTCCCCGCCAATTCTTAGTCGCCGAGTCCTCCCTATAGAACGTGAAACCTAAGATTTTGATCCCCTCACCCTGGACCGTTATACCTGGCGGGCGGCCCTCAAATAACCTGGGGTCACCGAATATCAGCAGCTCACTTTTGCTTACATTCACCTTTAATCCTGAGGCCAAAAATAATCTATCCGCAAGTCTTAGGGCCTCCCATACCGAAGCAACATTCCCACAGAAAATGACAACATCGTCCATATACGTTGCAATTTTTGCTGGTTCCGCACACCCTGGCATGCTCACCCCTCTAATCAGCCGGCTTCCCCTGACAGCCTGGGCAAAAGGCTCCATGCACATTATGAATAACACCGGCGACATCGGGCACCCCTGCCGCACACCGGACCCAATTGGAAACCCTTCCGAGAGGACTCCATTTATTAGCAGGCTACCTGTGAGCTTATGATATAGCTTACTTATCCAGTCTATAAGCTGTTTCCCCACCCCCATTCGCCTCAAAACCGCGAACAAATAATCGTGCGAGATGCTATCAAATGCCTTCTCCTGATCCAGACTGAGTAGACCCAATGAATTACCCCTCTCCACAGTGGTTTCCACCACCTCCCTCAACAGAACGAGGTTATCGGATATCCGCCTGCCTGGAACCGCACACTTCTGGTCAGACCCCACCACCTCCCCCACCACCTTCCCCAGACGCACCGCGATAACTTTGGCCAGGATTTTATAATCGGTGTTCAGCAGGGTGATCGGGCGCCAGCTCCCGAGGTCACTGCGCTCCCCCTTCCCCTTGTATACAAGGGTTATGACCCCTCTTGTCATTGAATCTGGCACAGGGCGTTCCTCCGTAATTTCTTTATACATCTGCCACATGTCGTCCCTGAGGGTACTCCAAAACGTAACATAGAATTCAGCCGGAATCCCATCTAACCCTGGTGCACTGTGCCGACGTAATCCCTCCACCACCCCATCCAATTCTGCCCTCTGGATATGTTTGTTTAGTTCCTCTGGAGCCTCAATAACCCTATCTACCCCCCCTAGCAGTGTGCTCCGCGCCCCCTCGTCTGACGGCCTGCTCCTGTACAATTCCTTGTAGTAACCCCTGGCGGCCTCCGTTATCTCCTCTGTGTTCTTGAGTCTACCTAACCTGGGACATACCAATTCTCGGATTGTGTTGTCCGCTTTCCTACATTTCTTAAAGAAAAAACGCGTGCAACGCTCACCCTCCTCGACCGCCTTCACCCGAGACCTGAATGCAAGTTGCGCGGCCTGCTTCTCCAACACCGCAGATATCCTATCTTTTAGTTGCTTTATTTCTCCCATGACGGGGAATCCCAGTTCCATCAGTTTATATGCTCCCTCCAATCTCTCATTCAATCCCCGCAACGCAACCCCTACGCTCCTCCTTCTACTCTGGGACTGGAAAAAGGACTTAATTCGCCCCTTCACCATTCCCCACCATTCAGCTATCGTGCCAAAGCAGCACCGCAGGCTCCTCCATTCCTCGTACTGCCTGACAAATTTCTCCACCACCTTTTTGTCCTCCAGCAGTCCCGAGTTCATGCGCCAGATTCCCCTACCCAACCTCAGCCCATCTGGGATTCTGAGCCCCCCAGCTATCATCTTATGGTCGGAAAAAGAGAAAGGTTCGTTTTCCACTCTCTCCACCTTAACCTTGGCAGAGACAAAGAGGAAATCAATCCTCGAGTGTGCGGTTCCCAAACAACTCGACCACGTGAACCCTGGTCGCTTTGGGTGTAACGACCGGTAAGCGTCAATCAAATCAAAATCTCCAACCAAAGCCCCCAGCCTCCTAGAGGGGTCCAACTTTCGACATCCGGCGACTGGCCGCGTGTCCGCCAGGGTTAGCGGGCAGTTAAAATCACCCCCCATTACGATGTGCCTTCGTGTCAGCAGCAAGGCTGCCACGTTCTCTAGCAACTCCACACGTTCCGGAGAGCCTGTGGGGGCGTACACATTGATCAGCCGGACCGCGGCCCACCATATGCAACATCGACATTGTGGAGTCGTCCCGGGACCACTTCTCGGGCCTCCTGCACCTCTATGTTCTTTCTACCTAGGAGGATAACCACTCCTGAGCACCTATTAACATTGCTTCCGGACCAGAAGCAGTGTCCCTCCCAGTCCCTAGCCAGATCCTCTCGACCAAGGGAGTATGGCAAGTGGCACTCCTGTAAAAAGTAAACGTCCTTTTTCAGGGACCGTAGATAATGTAGAATGGCCCCCCTCCTAGCCCTGCCCCACATTCCCCTCACGTTTACTGATGCTACGGTAAGGTCCATACCCAGCATTGTCTCTCCCTACCCAGACCCGTCGTCCAATAGTTCATACAGGTTTGTGTCAGCCAATCCCTGCAATTGTTCCCCTCTCCTAGGCTCCTTGGGCAGCCCTCTTCCCTGGTTGGTCTTAGCCGCCACAGCACCATCTTCCGACGACCTCGCGTCTATCAAGGAGTCTGTTGCCTCCAGGTCCCGTTTGCGGGTCGACCTCGCTGGGCCACGCGGCGCTTTCTGCTTCCTTTTCACCACCCTCTTGAATTTTTCCCTCCTGGTGCTCTCCCTCTGCTGCTCCTCTCCGTCCTCCCCCGCCTCCACCGCGTCAACCACCGTTGGGTCGGGGGGTTTTCCCACGGGCTCCTCTTCCTTGTCCCCAGGGTGCTCCACCTGCCGGCCTGTGGGATCCGCGTCTTCCTCCGACGTCATCTCCCCCTCCTCCCTCTCGTCCTGCAGTGGCGTACCCTGCCTGCCCACCTCTCCACCCCCGTCCTCCATCTTCCCGCCGGGCTGCGTTGGCTTCAGCCCGTCCTCGGCCACCTCCCCTTCTCCATCCGCCACCCTGCTCCTATGTGCGCGGACCTTATTTGCGTAAGACAGCGGGCAGTCCCTGTACAGGTGGTTTTTATTCTCGCATAGGTTGCACAATGCCGGGGCGCAGCATTCTGCCACAACGTGGTCCCGTGCCTTGCATCGGTAACATATCCGTGCCTCGCATGCTGCAGCCAGATGGCCACTCCCCCTACATCGCCTGCAGAGCTTCGGCTGCCCCGCATACACCACGTAGCCCCTATTGCCACCAATGTTCAGGGCGCTCGGGATGTGTTGCAGAGCCCCTTCTGCCGTTCTCAACCTCACTCGCCATTGCCTGGCGCCCGTCCAGATCCCTAAAGAGTCTTGGACCCGCTTACTGTCCGAAAGCACCAGGCAGTGCTGCCTCAGCCACACCTCGACGTCGTGGTCTGGCAGAGCTTCGTTGTACAAAAATATGGTGACCACTTTTGTATCAAGCTCAGAGAGCAGTTGGAGCTTCAGCAGTGACAGTGGCCGTTCCTCCGCCTTCTCCTCGAACAAAGTCATAAAACGCTGCAGTAAGCTACTTGTCTTAAAGCTCACGTCAAAAGCCCTGCCACCTGGCAAGGCTATCAAGCAAAACAGATCTGCCGGATCCACCTTCAGAGTTTCGACCATCACTGACCGCACGAACCTCGGTCTGTCGATCGTGACCTCCTCTGGCACGTCCTCCTTAAAGGACACCCGCACGCAGTTATGCCTCTTAGCGTGTATCGGGGTGAAGTTCCCTGCCGAACCTCCGCGCCATCGCCCTGCGGGCTCCTGGGGCCGCCCTGCCCCCACAGGTCCAGGACTTGCCTGGACAGCGTCGCTTTGGGCACCTTGCGCCTGCAGGCCCGCCGAGCTCGGTGCTTCCTCCGCCTCCTCTCCTGGGCTGGCCGACACCATCCCACTCCTCGTCGGCTCCTCTCCCTTCCTCGCCCGCTGCCACCAGGCGTCCTCCTCCGCTCGCCTCGAGGTCGACGCTCGCGCCTCGTCCATCTCCTCTGCGGGTCTCCCTCCTCCAGGCCGTCTCATCGCACCATCCTCCGCCTCTTGGCTCACCACCCCAGATCGCTTGGTCGCCATGGCCCCGAGGGCCTGCGAGGCTGCCACTGGCCAGGCAGCCAGGGAGCCGAGACTAGGCACGACACCAGCAGAGACACGGTAGATACAAACCAGCCGCGTGATTTAAGGTTTTTATTTCCTTTCAAGCGGGAGCAGGCCTCTGCTTTGTACAGCCAAAAGGCCCGGAAAAACCACACAAACGTAACGGGAACAGGGGATCCCCTTCACTGCCGACGCACCGAGCTACGCCGCGATCAAGTTCCTCTTTCACACCCTTCACTCAGAAAAAACCAAAAATTCACCGTCGCAAAAAAAGGGGGGGGGGTGCGTTCATCCACTCATTCTCGAAAGGGGGGGGGGGGTCGTTTCGAATTAGCCCATCCCGCACTTGGGCAGCGGCCACCGCCACTTCGCGCCCGTGGCTGCTCCGCCCGCTGTCGCCCGCTCCACCTCCACCACCCTCTCCAACAGCCCCCTGGCCAGTCGGCACACCTCGGGAGGCGACATATAGGCGCCCTTAATCAGTTTCTGGCGCGCCATCCACAGGGCCTCTTTTACGGCACCTATGACGGCCCATGCCTGAGCCCAGACCCCACCCGCTCTCTGCCTGAACATCCCCCAAATCATGTTAGGCGCTGTGGCCTTTACGGGGCAAAAATGGGACAGCAGGGGTCGGCTTAACTCCCACACCTCCTGGGCAAATGGGCACTGTACGAGGGCATGAGCAGCGCTCTCTCCCAGGCCGCAGCCTCTCGGGCAATCAGGTGAGCGGGCCAATCTGCGGGAGCACATAAATAGTCTGCACTCCAGCCTGTCCCATGCGGCCAGCCAGGATAAGTCCCGCTGCCTTTTTGTCAGGGCTGCCGATGCTACGTTTTCCCAAATTTGTCGTGCCCGGGTACCCCGAGCACCTGGCACCTCTGTGCAGACCTCCTTTTTCGACATTTCCGCCAGGACTTCCCTGGGAACCCACGACCCCCGCGTCCGGTCCGGCTCGTACTTCGTGATGTATTCATTTACCGCGGTGCACAACCACCCCTGAGGCCAAGCCAGGGGGGTGCTGCGCGGCAACGACGCCATGCTTAGCCGTCTCAGGAGCCACGCCAGTCTATACCGAACATAATATGAGGCTTTCACCTGGAGCCCATTGGAGAAATATAGTCGCAGCGTATTACAGACAAAAATCGTGTTAAGGATGCACACGACATTCGGGGCCCCCCTCCCACCGTTCTCAGCACGTTTGTACATTGTTTCTCTCTTCACTCGGTCCATCCCTCCCCCCCAGATGAACTTGAAAAACAGGCGCTCCAACCTTTTTGCCATTTGCGCCCCTGGCGGGAACACGTAGGCCAGGTAGATGAGTACCGGGAGGATTTCCACCCTCAAAACTAACATTCTACCTTCCATTGAAAGGCGCCTGTCTGCCCAACCAGCCAGCCTGCCTCTCACCATGCACTCTTTTCCCCGCCAATTCTTAGTCGCCGAGTCCTCCCTATAGAACGTGACTCCTAAGATTTTGATACCCTCACCCTGGACCGTTATACCTGGCGGGCGGCCCTCAAATAACCTGGGGTCACCGAATATCAGCAGCTCACTTTTGCTTACATTCACCTTTAATCCTGAGGCCAAAAATAATCTATCCGCAAGTCTTAGGGCCTCCCATACTGAAGCAACATTCCCACAGAAAATGACAACATCGTCCATATACGTTGCAATTTTTGCTGGTTCCGCACACCCTGGCATGCTCACCCCTCTAATCAGCCGACTTCCCCTGACGGCCTGGGAAAAAGGCTCCATGCACATTATGAATAACACCGGCGACATCGGGCACCCCTGCCGCACACCGGACCCAATTGGAAACCCTTCCGAGAGGACTCCATTTATTAGCAGGCTACCTGTGAGCTTATGATATAGCTTCCCTATCCAGTCTATAAGCTGTTTCCCCACCCCCATTTGCCTCAAAACCGCGAACAAATAATCGTGCGAGATGCTATCAAATGCCTTCTCCTGATCCAAACTGAGTAGACCCAATGAATTACCCCTCTCCACAGTGGTTTCCACCACCTCCCTCAACAGAACGAGGGTATCGGATATCCGCCTGCCCGGAACCGCACACTTCTGGTCCGACCCCACCACCTCCCCCACCACCTTCCCCAGACGCGCCGCGATAACTTTGGCCAGGATTTTATAATCGGTGTTCAGCAGGGTGATCGGGCGCCAGCTCCCGAGGTCGCTGCGCTCCCCCTTCCCCTTGTATATAAGGGTTATGACCCCTCTTGTCATTGAATCTGGCACAGGGCCTTCCTCCGTAATTTCCTTATACATCTGCCACATGTCGTCCCTGAGGGTACTCCAAAACGTAACATAGAATTCAGCCGGTATCCCATCTAAACCTGGTGCACTGTGCCGACGTAATCCCCCCACCACCTCATCCAATTCTGCCCTCTGGATATGCTTGTTTATCTCCTCTGGAGCCTCAATAACCCTATCTACCCCCCCCTAGCAGTGTGCTCCGCGCCCCCTCGTCTGACGGCCTGCTCCTGTACAATTCCTTGTAGTAACCCCTGGCGGCCTCCGTTATCCCCTCTGTGTTCTTGAGTCTACCTAACCTGGGACATACCAATTCTCGGATTGTGTTGTCCGCTTTCCTGCACTTCTTAAAGAAAAAACGCGTGCAACGCTCACCCTCCTCGACCGCCTTCACCCGAGCCCTGAATGCAAGTTGCGCGGCCTGCTTCTCCCACACCGCAGAGATCCTATCTTTTAGTTGCTTTATTTCTCCCATGACGGGGAATCCCAGTTCCATCAGTTTATATGCTCCCTCCAATCTCTCATTCAATCCCCGCAACACAACCCCTACGCTCCTCCTTCTACTCTGGGACTGGAAAAAGGACTTAATTCGCCCCTTCACCATTCCCCACCATTCAGCTATCGTGCCAAAGCAGCACCGCAGGCTCCTCCATTCCTCGTACTGCCTGACAAATTCCTCCACCACCTTTTTGTCCCCCAGCAGTCCCGAGTTCATGCGCCAGATTCCCCTTCCCAACCTCAGCCCATCTGGGATTCTGAGCCCCCCCGCTATCATCTTATGGTCAGAAAAAGAGAAAGGTTCGTTTTCCACTCTCTCCACTTTAACCTTGGCAGATACAAAGAGGAAATCAATCCTCGAGTGCGCGGTTCCCAAACAACTCGACCATGTGAACCCTGGTCGCTTTGGGTGTAACGACCGGTAAGCATCAATCAAATCAAAATCTCCAACCAAAGCCCCCAGCCTCCTAGAGGAGGGGTCCAACTTTCGACATCCGGCGACTGGCCGCGTGTCCGCCAGGGTTAGAGGGCAATTAAAATCACCCCCCATGACGATGTGTCTTCGTGTTAGCAGCAAGGCTGCCACGTTCTCTAGCAACTCCACACGTTCCGGAGAGCCTGTGGGGGCGTACACATTGATCAGCCGGACCGCCGCCCCACCATATGCAACATCGACATAGTGGAGTCATCCCGGGACCACTTCTCGGGCCTCCTGCACCTCTATGTTCTTTCTACCTAGGAGGATAACCACTCCTGAGCACCTATTAACATTGCTTCCGGACCAGAAGCAGTGTCCCTCCCAGTCCCTAGCCAGATCCTCTCGACCAAGGGAGTATGGCAAGTGGCACTCCTGTAAAAAGTAAACGTCCTTTTTCAGGGACCGTAGATAATGTAGAATGGCCCCCCTCCTAGCCCTGCCCCACATTCCCCTCACGTTTACTGATGCTACGGTAAGGTCCATACCCAGAATTGTCTCTCCCTACCCAGACCCGTCGTCCAATAGTTCATACAGGTTTGTGTCAGCCAATCCCTGCAATTGTTCCCCTCTCCTAGGCTCCTTGGGCAGCCCTCTTCCCTGGTTGGTCTTAGCCGCCACAGCACCATCTTCCGACGACCTCGCGTCTATCGAGGAGTCAGTTGCCTCCAGGTCCCGTTTGCGGGTCGACCTCGCTGGGCCACGCGGCGCTTTCTGCTTCCTTTTCACCACCCTCTTGAATTTTTCCCTCCTGGTGCTCTCCCTCTGCTGCTCCTCTCCGTCCTCCCCCGCCTCCACCGCCTCCGCCCAGTCAACCACCGTTGGGTCGGGGGGTTTTCCCACGGGCTCCTCGTCCTTGTCCCCAGGGTGCTCCACCTGCCGGCCCGTGGGATCCGCGTCTTCCTCCGACGTCATCTCCCCCTCCTCCCTCTCGTCCTGCAGTGGCGTACCCTGCCTGCCCACCTCTCCACCCCCGTCCTCCATCTTCCCGCCGGGCTGCGTTGGCTTCAGCCCGTCCTCGGCCACCTCCCCTTCTCCATCCGCCACCCTGCTCCTATGTGAGCGGACCTTATTTGCGTAAGACAGCGGGCAGTCCCTGTACAGGTGGTTTTTATTCCCGCATAGGTTGCACAATGCCGGGGCGCAGCATTCTGCCACAACGTGGTCCCGTGCCTTGCATCGGTAACATATCCGTGCCTCGCACGCTGCAGCCAGATGGCCACTCCCCCCACATCGCCTGCAGAGCTTCGGCTGCCCCGCATACACCACGTAGCCCCTATTGCCACCAATGTTCAGGGCGCTCGGGATGTGTTGCAGAGCCCCTTCTGCCGTTCTCAACCTCACTCGCCATTGCCTGGCGCCCGTCCAGATCCCTAAAGAGTCTTGGACCCGCTTACTGTCCGAAAGCACCAGGCAGTGCTGCCTCAGCCACACCTCGACGTCGTGGTCTGGCAGAGCCTCGTTGTACAAAAATATGGTGACCACTTTTGTATCGAGCTCAGAGAGCAGTTGGAGCTTCAGCAGTGACAGTGGCCGTTCCCCCGCCTTCTCCTCGAACAAAGTCATAAAACGCTGCAGTAAGTTACTTGTCTTAAAGCTCACGTCAAAAGCCCTGCCACCTGGCAAGGCTATCAAGCAAAACAGATCTGCCGGATCCACCTTCAGAGTTTCGACCATCACTGACCGCACGAACCTCGGTCTGTCGATCGTGACCTCCTCTGGCACGTCCTCCTTAAAGGACACCCGCACGCAGTTATGCCTCTTAGCGTGTAGCGGGGTGAAGTTCCCTGCCGAACCTCCGCGCCACCGCCCTGCGCGCTCCTGGGGTCGCCCTGCCCCCACAGGTCCAGGACTTGCCTGGACAGCGTCGCTTTGGGCACCTTGCGCCTGCAGGCCCGCCGAGCTCGGTGCTTCCTCCGCCTCCTCTCCTGGGCTGGCCGACACCATCCCACTCCTCGTCGGCTCCTCTCCCTTCCTCGCCCGCTGCCACCAGGCGTCCTCCTCCGCTCGCCTCGAGGTCGACGCTCGCGCCTCGTCCCTCTCCTCTGCGGGTCTCCCTCCTCCAGGCCGTCTCATCGCACCATCCTCCGCCTCTTGGCTCACCACCCCAGAGCGCTTGGTCGCCATGGCCCCGAGGGCCTGCGAGGCTGCCACTGGCCAGGCAGCCAGGGAGCCGAGACTAGACACGACACCAGCAGAGACACAGTAGATACAAACCAGCCGCGGTCGGCGATTTAAGGTTTTTATTTCCTTTCAAGCAGGAGCAGGCCTCTGCTTTGTACAGCCAAAAGGACCGGAAAAACCACACAAACGTAACGGGAACAGGGGATCCCCTTCACTGCCGACGCACCGAGCTACGCCGCGATCAAGTTCCCCTCTTTTACACCCTTCACTCAAAAAAAACAAAAAATTCACCGTCGCAAAAAAAAGGGGGGGGGTGCGTTCATCCACTCATTCTCGAAAGGGGGGGGGGGGGTCGTTTCGAATTAGCCCATCCCGCACTTGGGCAGCGGCCACCGCCACTTCGCGCCCGTGGCAGCTCCGCCCGCTGTCGCCCGCTCCACCTCCACCACCCTCTCCAACAGCCCCCTGGCCAGTCGGCACACCTCGGGAGGCGACATATAGGCGCCCTTAATCAGTTTCTGGCGCGCCATCCACAGGGCCTCTTTTACGGCACCTATGACGGCCCATGCCTGAGCCCAGACCCCACCCGCTCTCTGCCTGAACATCCCCCAAATCATATTAGGCGCTGTGGCCTTTACGGGGCAAAAATGGGACTGCAGGGGTCGGCTTAACTCCCACACCTCCTGGGCAAATGGGCACTGTACGAGGGCATGAGCAGCGCTCTCTCCCAGGCCGCAGCCTCTCGGGCAATCAGGTGAGCGGGCCAATCTGCGTGAGCACATAAATAGTCTGCACTCCAGCCTGTCCCATGCGGCCAGCCAGGATAAGTCCCGCTGCCTTTTGGTCAGGGCTGCCGATGCTACGTTTTCCCAAATTTGTCGTGCCCGGGTACCCCGAGCACCCGGCACCTCTGTGCAGACCTCCTTTTTCGACATTTCCGCCAGGACTTCCCTGGGAACCCACGACCCCCGCGTCCGGTCCGGCTCATACTTCGCGATGTATTCATTTACCGTGGTGCACAACCACCCCTGAGGCCAAGCCAGGGGGGTGCTGCGCGGCAACGACGCCATGCTTAGCCGTCTCAGGAGCCACGCCAGTCTATACCGAACATAATATGAGGCTTTCACCTGGAGCCCATTGGAGAAATATAGTCGCAGCGTATTACAAACAAAAATCGTGTTAAGGATGCACACGACATTCGGGGCCCCCCTCCCACCGTTCTCAGCACGTTTGTACATTGTTTCTCTCTTCACTCGGTCCATCCCTCCCCCCCAGATGAACTTGAAAAACAGGCGCTCCAACCTTTTTGCCATTTGCGCCCCTGGCGGGAACACGTAAGCCAGGTAGATGAGTACCGGGAGGATTTCCACCCTCAAAACTAACACTCTACCTTCCATTGAAAGGCGCCTGTCTGCCCAACCAGCCAGCCTGCCTCTCACCATGCACTCTTTTCCCCGCCAATTCTTATTCGCCGAGTCCTCCCTATAGAACGTGACTCCTAAGATTTTGATACCCTCACCCTGGACCGTTATACCTGGCGGGCGGCCCTCAAATAACCTGGGGTCACCGAATATCAGCAGCTCACTTTTGCTTACATTCACCTTTAATCCTGAGGCCAAAAATAATCTATCCGCAAGTCTTAGGGCCTCCCATACTGAAGCAACATTCCCACAGAAAATGACAACATCGTCCATATACGTTGCAATTTTTGCTGGTTCCGCACACCCTGGCATGCTCACCCCTCTAATCAGCCGACTTCCCCTGACAGCCTGGGAAAAAGGCTCCACGCACATTATGAATAACACCGGCGACATCGGGCACCCCTGCCGCACACCGGACCCAATTGGAAACCCTTCCGAGAGGACTCCATTTATTAGCAGGCTACCTGTGAGCTTATGATATAGCTTCCCTATCCAGTCTATAAGCTGTTTCCCCACCCCCATTTGCCTCAAAACCGCGAACAAATAATCGTGCGAGATGCTATCAAATGCCTTCTCCTGATCCAAACTGAGTAGACCCAATGAATTACCCCTCTCCACAGTGGTTTCCACCACCTCCCTCAACAGAACGAGGGTATCGGATATCCGCCTGCCCGGAACCGCACACTTCTGGTCCGACCCCACCACCTCCCCCACCACCTTCCCCAGGCGCGCCGCGATAACTTTGGCCAGGATTTTATAATCGGTGTTCAGCAGGGTGATCGGGCGCCAGCTCCCGAGGTCGCTGCGCTCCCCCTTCCCCTTGTATATAAGGGTTATGACCCCTCTAGTCATTGAATCTGGCACAGGGCCTTCCTCCGTAATTTCCTTATACATCTGCCACATGTCGTCCCTGAGGGTACTCCAAAGCGTAACATAGAATTCGGCCGGTATCCCATCTAAACCTGGTGCACTGTGCCGACGTAATCCCCCCACCACCTCATCCAATTCTGCCCTCTGGATATGCTTGTTTATCTCCTCTGGAGCCTCAATAACCCTATCTACCCCCCCTAGCAGTGTGGTCCGCGCCCCCTCATCTGACGGCCTGCTCCTGTACAATTCCTTGTAGTAACCCCTGGCGGCCTCCGTTATCCCCTCTGTGTTCTTGAGTCTACCTAACCTGGGACAAACCAATTCTCGGATTGTGTTGTCCGCTTTCCTGCACTTCTTAAAGAAAAAACGCGTGCAACGCTCACCCTCCTCGACCGCCTTCACCCGAGCCCTGAATGCAAGTTGCGCGGCCTGCTTCTCCCACACCGCAGAGATCCTATCTTTTAGTTGCTTTATTTCTCCCATGACGGGGAATCCCAGTTCCATCAGTTTATATGCTCCCTCCAATCTCTCATTCAATCCCCGCAACTCAACCCCTACGCTCCTCCTTCTACTCTGGGACTGGAAAAAGGACTTAATTCGCCCCTTCACCATTCCCCACCATTCAGCTATCGTGCCAAAGCAGCACCGCAGGCTCCTCCATTCCTCGTACTGCCTGACAAATTCCTCCACCACCTTTTTGTCCTCCAGCAGTCCCGAGTTCATGCGCCAGATTCCCCTTCCCAACCTCAGCCCATCTGGGATTCTGAGCCCCCCCGCTATCATCTTATGGTCAGAAAAAGAGAAAGGTTCGTTTTCCACTCTCTCCACTTTAACCTTGGCAGAGACAAAGAGGAAATCAATCCTCGAGTGTGCGGTTCCCAAACAACTCGACCACGTGAACCCTGGTCGCTTTGGGTGTAACGACCGGTAAGCGTCAATCAAATCAAAATCTCCAACCAAAGCCCCCAGCCTCCTAGAGGAGGGGTCCAACTTTCGACATCCGGCGACTGGCCGCGTGTCCGCCAGGGTTAGAGGGCAATTAAAATCACCCCCCATGACGATGTGTCTTCGTGTTAGCAGCAAGGCTGCCACGTTCTCTAGCAACTCCACACGTTCCGGAGAGCCTGTGGGGGCGTACACATTGATCAGCCGGACCGCCGCCCCACCATATGCAACATCGACATAGTGGAGTCGTCCCGGGACCACTTCTCGGGCCTCCTGCACCTCTATGTTCTTTCTACCTAGGAGGATAACCACTCCTGAGCACCTATTAACATTGCTTCCGGACCAGAAGCAGTGTCCCTCCCAGTCCCTAGCCAGATCCTCTCGACCAAGGGAGTATGGCAAGTGGCACTCCTGTAAAAAGTAAACGTCCTTTTTCAGGGACCGTAGATAATGTAGAATGGCCCCCCTCCTAGCCCTGCCCCACATTCCCCTCACGTTTACTGATGCTACGGTAAGGTCCATACCCAGAATTGTCTCTCCCTACCCAGACCCGTCGTCCAATAGTTCATACAGGTTTGTGTCAGCCAATCCCTGCAATTGTTCCCCTCTCCTAGGCTCCTTGGGCAGCCCTCTTCCCTGGTTGGTCTTAGCCGCCACAGCACCATCTTCCGACGACCTCGCGTCTATCGAGGAGTCTGTTGCCTCCAGGTCCCGTTTGCGGGTCGACCTCGCTGGGCCACGCGGCGCTTTCTGCTTCCTTTTCACCACCCTCTTGAATTTCTCCCTCCTGGTGCTCTCCCTCTGCTGCTCCTCTCCGTCTTTCCCCGCCTCCACCGCCTCCGCCCAGTCAACCACCGTTGGGTCGGGGGGTTTTCCCACGGGCTCCTCGTCCTTGTCCCCAGGGTGCTCCACCTGCCGCCCCGTGGGATCCGCGTCTTCCTCCGATGTCATCTCCCCCTCCTCCCTCTCGTCCTGCAGTGGCGTACCCTGCCTGCCCACCTCTCCACCCCCGTCCTCCATCTTCCCGCCGGGCTGCGTTGGCTTCAGCCCGTCCTCGGCCACCTCCCCTTCTCCATCCGACACCCTGCTCCTATGTGCGCGGACCTTATTTGCGTATGACAGCGGGCAGTCCCTGTACAGGTGGTCCTTATTCCCACATAGGTTGCACAATGCCGGGGCGCAGCATTCTGCCACAACGTGGTCCCGTGCCTTGCATCGGTAACATATCCGTGCCTCGCACGCTGCAGCCAGATGGCCACTCCCCCCACATCGCCTGCAGAGCTTCGGCTGCCCCGCATACACCACGTAGCCCCTATTGCCACCAATGTTCAGGGCGCTCGGGATGTGTTGCAGAGCCCCTTCTGCCGTTCCCAACCTCACTCGCCATTGCCTGGCGCCCGTCCAGATCCCTAACGAGTCTTGGACCCGCTTACTGTCCGATAGCACCAGGCAGTGCTGCCTCAGCCACACCTCGACGTCGTGGTCTGGCAGAGCTTCGTTGTACAAAAATATGGTGACCACTTTAGTATCGAGCTCAGAGAGCAGTTGGAGCTTCAGCAGTGACAGTGGCCGTTCCCCCGCCTTCTCCTCGAACGAAGTCATAAAACGCTGCAGTAAGTTGCTTGTCTTAAAGCTCACGTCAAAAACCCTGCCACCTGGCAAGGCTATCAAGCAAAACAGATCTGCCGGATCCACCTTCAGAGTTTCGACCATCACTGACCGCACGAACCTCGGTCTGTCGATCGTGACCTCCTCTGGCACGTCCTCCTTAAAGGACACCCGCACGCAGTTATGCCTCTTAGCGTGTAGCGGGGTGAAGTTCCCTGCCGAACCTCCGCGCCACCGCCCTGCGCGCTCCTGGGGTCGCCCTGCCCCCACAGGTCCAGGACTTGCCTGGACCGCGTCGCTTTGGGCACCTTGCGCCTGCAGGCCCGCCGAGCTCGGTGCTTTCTCCGCCTCCTCTCCTGGGCTGGCCGACACCATCCCACTCCTCGTCGGCTCCTCTCCCTTCCTCGCCCGCTGCCACCAGGCGTCCTCCTCCGCTCGCCTCGAGGTCGACGCTCGCGCCTCGTCCCTCTCCTCTGCGGGTCTCCCTCCTCCAGGCCGTCTCATCGCACCATCCTCCGCCTCTTGGCTCACCACCCCGGATCGCTTGGTCGCCATGGCCCCGCGGGCCTGCGAGGCTGCCACTGGCCAGGCAGCCAGGGAGCCGAGACTAGACACGACACCAGCAGAGACACAGTAGATACAAACCAGCCGCGGTCGGGGCCCTCATCGGGCAATTCGCCAGAATGGTGAGGCTCTGCTGTGTCTCCCGTTCTTATATAGAGCAGCAGCAGGGTGACGTCATCATTAACTCATTAACTCATCAGGTGCAAAGATTTGAGGGGGGGGGGGTTATTGTAATTATATACGAGATTAGTAATCAGGCTATTGTTACGATGCGAGTTGTAGATTAGTAATCATTTGGAATGTGTTTTATTGTGATTATGCTACATTAGTAATCAGTTAGTGTTTGTTTCCCTTATAAGGAATTGTAATGTATCTCATTTAATAATAGGCTTCCAGGCCGCACTAAGCCTGTAGCTGTCTGAGCGATTAAAGTTATTTCTGTTTCGCTCAATTTCAATGAATTCTCTAATTAGTCTTTGCCAGTAGTAACTAGTTTTACACAACACTTCAACGTTGTCAAAATCAATTGAGTGTCCCTGTTGGCATGCATGTTCTGCCACTGCCGACAGTTGTGTTTGCGATAGTTTAATATTTCTCTGGTGTTCTTTTAGTCTTACACTAACGTTACGCCCTGTCTGTCCAATATAGCATCTGCCACATACACAATTAATCCGATATACACCTTCTGTTGATAATTTAGGTAATTCGTCTTTAGTGCACGTTACTAGTTGTTGAATTTTGGCTACTGTACCAAATCTTACTGTAATGTTTTGCTTTTGCAAAACACGGGCTAATTTGTCTGTTACTCCTGAGATAAATGGTATTTTTATTGTTTTAATAATCTTAGATCGCTTTGAGCAGTGTTGCTTTGCGATCGTGATTTGGCATTTAGTGCTCTGTTAATTTGAGCATTATTGTAGCCATTCTGTCTTAGTGCTTCTTTAACATGTTTAATCTCTCTCACTAGACATTCACCATCTGACACTGTTTTAGCCCGATGTATGAGCGTCTTGATAAGAGAGGATTTCTGAGCTGGGTGATGATGCGAATCTGCATTCAGATAGGCATCAGTGTGCGTTTGCTTTCTGTAAACGCTGTGTGTTATTTTACCATTTAGGCCATGCCCAAGTAAAATATCCAGGAACGGGAGTGTGTTATTCACCTCCATTTCCATGGTGAACTGAATGGCCGGGTTTTGTGCATTGAGATGATTTAGAAAATCGTTAAGTGTATCTTTACCATGTGGCCAGACAACCAACGTGTCATCCACATACCTTTTGGTTTAGATATGTGGATGACACTTTGGTTGTCTGGCCACATGGTAAAGATACACTTAACGATTTTCTAAATCATCTCAATGCACAAAACCCGGCCATTCAGTTCACCATGTAAATGGAGGTGAATAACACACTCCCGTTCCTGGATATTTTACTTGGGCATGGCCTAAATGGTAAAATAACACACAGCGTTTACAGAAAGCAAACGCACACTGATGCCTATCTGAATGCAGATTCGCATCATCACCCAGCTCAGAAATCCTCTCTTATCAAGACGCTCATACATCGGGCTAAAACAGTGTCAGATGGTGAAAGTCTAGTGAGAGAGATTAAACATGTTAAAGAAGCACTAAGACAGAATGGCTACAATAATTCTCAAATTAACAGAGCACTTAATGCCAAATCACGATCGCAAAGCAACACTGCTGAAAGCGATCAGATTATTAAAACACTAAAAATACCTTTTATCTCAGGAGTAACTGACAAATTAGCCCGTGTTTTGCAAAAGCAAAACATTACAGTAAGATTTGATACAGTACACAAAATTCAACAACTAGTAACGTGCACTAAAGACGAATTACCTAAATTATCAACAGAAGGTGTATATCGGATTAATTGTGTATGTGGCAGATGCTATATTGGACAGACAGGGCGTAACGTTAGTGTAAGACTAAAAGAACACCAGAGAAATATTAAACTATCGCAAACACAACTGTCGGCAGTGGCAGAACATGCATGCCAACAGGGACACTCAATTGATTTTGACAACGTTAAAGTGTTGTGTAAAACTAGTTACTACTGGCAAAGACTAATTAGAGAATCCATTGAAATTGAGAGAAACAGAAATAACTTTAATCGCTCAGACAGCTACAGGCTTAGTGCGGCCTGGAAGCCTATTATTAAATAAGATACATTACAATTCCTTATAAGGGAAACAAACACTAACTGATTACTAATGTAGCATTATCACAATAAAACACATTCCAAATGATTACTAATCTACAACTCGCATCGTAACAATAGCCTGATTACTAATCTAGTATATAATTACAATAACCCCCCCCCCTCAAATCTTTGCACCTGATGAGTTAATGAGTTAATGATGACGTCACCCTGCTGCTGCTCTATATAAGAACGGGAGACACAGCATAGCCTCACCATTCTGGCGAATTGCCCGATGATGCTGGATGCATTTACCAGCGAAACGTCGTACTCAAATTGTAAATGTTGTGGTTTCACGCTTCAACACACCGGTGGGCTAAAGCAGTGAACTATTTGTTTTTTGTCAACGTGACACTTTTTATTGATTGGCCGTGTCGGGTGGTGGAGGGTTACGACACATTTATAAATAACGCGATCTTAACCCAAAAAAGTTGTTTATGAAAGCAAGGAGCTCTCAAGCAGTCAGCCCTGCAGCAAGCAAGGAGCTCTCAAGCAGTCAGCCCTGCAGTAAGCAAGGAGCTCTCAAGCAATCAGCCCTGCAGCAAGCAACCAGCTCTACAACGAGTCGACATTAAAATTGTGTTGCAAGCATCGCAGCATGGAAAGCCACAGTTCAGCAGGGAGAGATGGTGAAGAAAGTGATTTAAGCAATCCAGGACCTCCCATGCTGCCTCAAAAGGACCAAGGGAGTTCAATGCCCCAAAGACAGGTCAGGCTGACACAACGGGCCTTGGAAAGTTATGATGCTGAGAACCAAGACCTTGATGCCAGGATACAAAGGGCATGGGACCGGGTTGAAGCAACTATATCTGAAGCTCAACACACATCAGACACAGTGGCCTCAATTCAGCGGGCCGTACAGCGAGTGAATATGTGCAGTTCAATCTACAAGCTACTGGCAAATAAATACATCTCCCTCCTGATGAAGGTAAAAACAGACGAGTGCATCGAGGGAGTGCGCATGCAAGAGCACTTCCTTGAACTGCTCGATGATAATGTGAAGACAGTGATACAAGATGCAATGGACCATGTGGAGGGGTTAAGAGAGACACAATCTCAGCACTCTGTCTCATCCAAGTCCACAACAAGATATAAAGGCTCAGCACACTCACAGATATCATCTACTAGTATGGCAGCAGCTCATGTATGTGCAGCAGCAGAAGCAGCAAGCGCCCGTATCGCCTACATGGCTGAAGAGGAAGCCATGCTAATTGAAAAGGCCCGCATACAAGATGAAGCAAGCATAGCAACTCTGCCGCACGGAAGAAAGCAGAGCAAGAGAGTATACTAGCAACTGCTACCACACAAGAGCAAGAGAGTATATTAGTGGCTACTGCCACACGGAAGAAAACTAAGCTGGATGCTAAGTTAAGCACCCTACAACTAAAAAAAGAAGCAGCTGCTGCAAAGCCCAAGCAGAGGTGCTCCAAGCAGCAGCCAATCTGGGGAAGGAAGATGATTGGAGTGAGTTTGACACTCAGATACCTGTCAAGGACCGTGATCAACTCACCAGAAAAAATATTTTGGACTGGTCTGAACACACCAATGCTCCTCCACCAAACGATACTTAACAAAGGGTGGACGTTCAGGCAGAGGCGTAGCGAGGATATTTTGCGCCCGGGGACGAACTATAATAACAATTTAAATTTTAATGAAACATTATATTTAAAGAAGCAAATTTATAGAAATTATATTACATGGCTCACTCAGTCACTGTCGCAAACTGGTCAATCACGTAATCAATCCAATGTTTCTCTTTCAACGCTAAGAAGAGTAAGATCGCTGAGACGATCTTGTCCCATTGAAGCATGCAAATACGACTAAATAAGTTTCAATTTGCTGAACGACCGCTCACAGCTTGCAATTGAAACTGCTATTGTTAATAACATTTGCAGTGAAATTCGCAAATTCGGAAATATGTCGTCTCCATAAAACACAATAAAACTGTAATGCGGGCGTAAATGGGCGGGTCGGATGTGACGATCCGAGAGGGAGGAGTCAGGGTCACGTGGGGGGAGATGTTATAGCGGGGAGACAGGAAGACATCTGGGTCAGTCGGGGGAGTGAAGAGTGGAGAACACGTTGGGTGGTCGCCGTGCCTCAGCCTGGTGGCTGAGGGGCTCATGACGGCGCCAGCCAGCGGGGTGGAAGAGAGAGTTGGGGATAGAGACGGAGAGTGGCGAGATCGCCACAGAGGCCACGCAGGGCTGAGGTTGGGGAGTGGCGAGATCGCCACACACGGTAAGACTCGGCACCGCCAGCCAGCGGTGACCGAGCACGGAGGAACGGGGAGCAGCGGTGGAGCTGCTGTGAGAGCAGCCGGAGTGCTGCACCAGGGGCCAGCAGTGTGTGTGCAGGAGCGCGGAAGGCTACGGGAGCGAAGGCAGCTGTGGAGCTGCCAAGCGGGGAGGCTCTGAGCGAGGGCCGTGTGGGAAAAGTATACGAACCCGAATAAAGGACAACGGAGACAGACCCAGGATCGAGTCCTTTATTACAAAACCAAGAAGATCCAAAGGAGTTTCTGGTAGAACTTCATTCCGGTTACTGAGCAGCATTTTGCAATCTCCTATTTCTGTGAACAGTTCGTGGCCATTGATGTCGGTGTCATAGAAATTTCCAAAATCTTTGCAATTTCGACGAATTGCATCGACATCTGTGTTGGATAGAAGAGTTTTGACGTCCAGCAGAAATCAAAATTTTGTGTTCAGGTCTTTTAGTCGTAAACACCGTGTTGACATCTCCAGTTGCTGCTTCCTTGAAATTCATAGTAGGATCCTGTAAGCGCTTCTGAACACGATCAATTTTTCCAAGAATGACATTCCAGAAATGTAATAAAACTATGAAGTTAAAATGTAATACGCATTAATTTCGTGACTGCAAGGATTCATATTCTTAGGTTTTTTTTCGGTAAAGTCACATAGGTAAAACATTAAAATCAATAAAATAAAAATAAAATAAAAATCACGACGTTTCGGAGGCAACACAAGCTTCCGTCTTAAGGTGGAACCGTCACAGCCACGACAGCTGTATCAAGTAAATGAGAGATTGCAGGAGCTACCACTCCGTTTATATAATGGTTGGAGAGGGGGGGGAAGGGCCAAGTACAGCACACTTTTTATTCATATGGTAAGGTGAGGCTTAAGACTAAGAATAGACTGCATAACAAAGGCTGAGCCTTTGTTATGGAGAGGTACGGTTTGTGACTCAACCTGTGACAAGGAGTTAACAACTAAACATGGTAAACCTGTAATAGTTGTCTGTCAAATAAGATTGGCCAAATAAGTGTAGTTAAATCTTTTTTGCATGGTTGATCACATCTTTCCAATGATTACTCAGTTTGTAACCATCATCACGGTTGAAATTATGTCTGTGTTTGTATATTTGTATGACTTCGTGTACAAACCTTTGATGGTAGCCAGGAGGTTTGCAGAGAACCTTGGTCTCGGAAAAGACAATTTCATGAGAGCCCACCGAGTTGTAGCAATGATCGGCAACGGCCGAAGAATCAGTTCTGCCGTGTTTTAGATCTGACTTGTGCTCGCGGACACGATCAGAAACATGACGTTTCTGACCAACACCACCTGGCCGGTGAATTAAGACATGTACATCGGGCCCTCAGGATGAATGGATTCTCTGACCACACTATCCGCCAAGCTGTTTCTCCCACCACACAGAAACAGCCACATGAAACTCCGACCAAAACTATCACGTTACCATACATAGCAGGCGTGACCAAAAAGATCTCCAAAATTCTAAACAAACATAAGATCCATGTCCGATTCAGTACAGTGCATAAAATCCGTTCCTGACTTACAGTATCCTGGAGTCTACAAATTGAGTTGCATTTGTGGTGATTGCTACATTGGAGAAACGAAACGCCATGTTTCTGATCGTGTCCGCGAGCACAAGTCAGATCTGAAACACGGCAGAACTGATTCTTCGGCCGTTGCCGATCATTGCTACAACTCGGTGGGCTCTCATGAAATTGTCTTTTCCGAGACCAAGGTTCTCTGCAAACCTCCTGGCTACCATCAAAGGTTTGTACACGAAGCCATACAAATATACAAACACAGACATAATTTCAACCGTGATGATGGTTACAAACTGAGTAATCATTGGAAAGATGTGATCAACCATGCAAAAAAGATTTAACTACACTTATTTGGCCAATGTTATTTGACAGACAACTATTACAGGTTTACCATGTTTAGTTGTTTTCTCCTTGTCACAGGTTGAGTCACAAACCGTACCTCTCCATAACAAAGGCTCAGCCTTTGTTATGCAGTCTATTCTTAGTCTTAAGCCTCACCTTACCATATGAATAAAAAGTGTGCTGTACTTGCCCCCCCCCCCCCTCTCCAACCATTATATAAACGGAGTGGTAGATCCTGCAATCTCTCATTTACTTGATACAGCTGTCGTGGCTGTGACGGTTCCACCTGAAGACGGAAGCTTGTGTTGCCTCCGAAACGTGATTTTTTATTTTATTTTACTTTTATTAATTTTAATGTTTTACCTACGTGACTTTACCGAAAAAAAACCTAAGAAAATGTAATACGCATGCCTGTAACTGTTCTGCATCACCTCTGGTTTCAGGCGTCATAGTTACGTCCTCCGATAATTTGTCTAGCAGCCCTACTAGTTCATCCAGTCCTTCAAGATAGCTTTAACAGCTTCTGATCGTGCACTCCAGCGTGTTTCAGGCTCCAGCTTTACTGTTGTAGTAAGTTGCAGGAGGCTTGGAGGACGTGGTTGGAGGCACACTTATTTATTAATACCAACTTGTGTACAGTAACGGGAATACACAGCACTTGAAGGGGTATCGTCCCCTTCACTCGTCTAACAGGGATACACAACGTCTAACCCCGCTAACCTACGCCGAATCCTCCACTACGGAGCTAGGGGAGGCTACCTATCCCAGCCCTGGTCAAGCTGGGATCCCGGCAGCCTGAGTCTCCAGACCGGCTCTTATAAGAACGTCAGTCTGGGCTCTCGGGGCCACGCCACCGGCTTGCCCTGGTCGGTCCTGACAAGGACAGCGAGCCAGGGGAGCTCCGGGGCCTATTCTAGCTGGTCTTCACTCTTCGCTGGTTAAAGCTAACACTCGACCTCGAGCCCTCTGGCTCACTACCTTTTATAGCACTCGGCCCCCGGGAGGGGCCCGTGGGGGATGCAGGTGCGGACTTCGGTGTGAGCACCTCCTCTGTGTACGGCCCTAACCACGCCCCTTGTGTTTGTTACCCATCCGTGCCCATACATCTTTACAATTACACCTCTACATCACCCCCCCCTGTACAGCCCGCAGCCAAAATCACAATAAAGGTGCATCCCCCCCCCAAACCCGTGTGTGCCTCGCGTAATTTTAACAAGAACAACAACAATAACAACAGGAAAAAGAAAAATAACCCGACGCACCCCCCCTGAATAAATACCCCATTCTGTAAAACCAACATATATACACGTACCCCGGACGCCCCCCCCCCCTCCTTCCGCAATGGCCCCCCAACGGCCGACCTCACAAAAGTCTGCGCGTTTTGGCGCGCGTTCTCGCGGCGGGCCCGTCACAAGGGGCCGCCCCGGCTCGCCCAGTGGCGGGTGTCGACAGTCCGGGTGTGAGAGTGTCCGGCTTCGCTGCTGAGTGACCCCCGACCCCGGGGTTGGCGGTCGTGGGCACGTCACTCCTGGTGCACCTGGAGATGGAACAGTCGGTGTCAGGTTAGGCGAAAGCAGCGAAGCCGGGGAGTCGGCGGACCCCTCACACGTTTGGCCACGCGTGTGTGTGTGAGGAACACGGGGCGGCGCAATGAACGGTTTCAACCTGGAGGGGTGCACGTATCACCGACGCTTCCCCCACTTGACGCGTACACATTGCGGCCGCAAGACCTGTATGACCTCTACGGGCCCCCGCCACGGCCGCACCAGCTTCGACGAGGTCGCCAGTGGCACCTGGGGACAGTGCAACCATGCCCTGTCCCCCAGTTTCCATTGGAACACATGTGCCCGCCCCAGCCTAAGCCTCTCATTCGCCCTTTGGCGGAGTTCCGAATTTTGCACGGCCGCTTCCCGCGCCTCTGTTAATTTCCTGATGTTAAATTTAACGTGGTCGGACAATTTAGAATTTGCCTGAGGTGCCGAGAGCTTCAGCTGAGTCGTCACAGGCGGGTTAGCCTCGCGGCCATACATTAAGAAGAAAGGTGAAAATCCGGTGGCCGCATGGGGAGCCATCCTGTAGGCTTGCAACACACCCGCAATGTGAAGGTCCCAATCGGTCTGGGATTCCGATACCTGCTGGGACAGCATGGACGTGATAGTCCGATGCAGCCATTCCACCATCCCGTCAGTTTGCGGGTGATATGGGGAGGTCCGAATTTTCTCCGTACCCAAGAGATCGCACACCTCGCGGAGGAGTTTCCCCGAAAATGTTTTACCCTGGTCAGTCAGAAGCCGTTCCGGAGCACCCTTGTCGAGGACGTAGCACTGGACAAAGGCCTCCACAATGGCTGCTGCCGACTGGTTGGCCAGGGGCCAGGCCATGGGCCATCTCGTGAAATATTCGACCCCTGTCAATAAGTACCTATTTTCCCTGGGTGTAGCAGGAAATGGCCCGAGAATATTCAGAGCAACAAGCTCGTTAATCCGGTAAACCTTTATCGACTGCAGCGGAGGGTTGGACCCCCTCGCTGGTGGCTTCTGCTGCACGCATTGAGTGCACGACCCCAGGAGATCCCCCACGTGCTTTGCCATGCCCGGCCAGAAGAAATCGAGCTGGAGCATGGCAAGGATCTTGTGAGTCCCCAAGTGCAGGAGCCGCTCATGCGCAGCCCACACCACTTTACCCCTCAATGCTGAAGGCACCACCAGCCGTTGGCGGCGGGATTTCCCGTCCCATTGCATTAAAAGCCCCTGGAACAACCCCCACGAGTCAACGTTCGCCGCCCCCTGACCAACCCCCCCGATGCGACGGCGCAAAGCGAGGAGGGAGGTGTCCTCCATTTGGAGGCGTCCCCACTCCGCAACGGACAACCCCAGCAAGGAATCCCTCCCTTCTTGCTCGATAGGACTCGAAGTTGAAGGCGCATCGGCAGCGGCCACAAGGACCGAATCCGTGGTCACGTTCGGAGGCCTACAATGCCCCGAACCCAAGAGGCAAGTGCACTCTGAAGTGGGCGGCAACCGCGACAGAGCATCAGCGTTCGTGTGGCGGATGCCCTTACGATATGTGGTGACAAAATCGTAGTCTTGGAGAATCTCCAACCATCAAGACAACTGTCCCGATGGTTGTTGAATCCGCAAGGCGTACTGCAGCGCCGCATGATCTGTACGGACGGTAAAACGCCGACCGTACAGATATGGGCGGTACTGCTGAATGAAATAAACGATCGCCAATCGTTCACGACGGGTAACGCAGTACCGTTGTTCCGCCGGAGACAACACCCGACTACCGTAAGCCACCACATGCTCTACGCCACCAATGAGCTGCGACAGCACGCCCCCAATGCCCGTGTTACTTGCGTCTGTATCGAGCAAGAAGGGTTGTGAGAAATCGGGATAATTCAACGGCGGAGCCCCCATCAGGGCATCCTGGAGGGAGCGAAAAGCAGCCTCCTCCTCCGGTCCCCAACGAAACTTGACTCCCTTGGACGTCAAGGCATGCAAGGGTTTCACGATCGTAGCGAATTCAGCCACAAACCGTCGGTAGTACGACGCGAACCCAATGAAACTCCTGACCTCCCCCAACGAGGTGGGAGTCGGCCAGGAGCTGACGCATTTCGTTTTGGCGGGATCAGTGGATATCCCCGAGCGTCCAACAATATGACCCAAATACCGCACCGATTCGCGGAGCAAATGGCACTTCTGCGGTTTAAATTTCAAATTGGCAGCCCGCATTTTGAGGAAAACAGCACGCAACCTCTGGAGGTGTTCATCGAATGTTTTGCTAAAGACGATGACATCGTCCAAGTAAATTAAACACAAATCCCATTGCAAGCCCGCCAAGACCAGTTCCATTAACCGCTGAAAAGTTGCCGGCGCGGAATGTAAGCCCATCGGCAAGCAGTTAAATTGGAAAAGGCCGTGCGGTGTACGGAAAGCAGTCTTAGGTTTAGATTCGTCATCCAGAGGAAGCTGCCAGAATCCAGAAAGTAAATCCAGGGTGGAAAAGAATCGCGCCCCCGCCAAGGCATCAAGCGACTCATCCATTCGAGGAAGCGGGTACGCGTCGGCTACTGAAATTTTGTTCAACCGCCGAAAGTCGACACAAAACCGCAGTGAGCCGTCGTGTTTTTTCACCAAAACGATCGGTGCGCCCCACGGGCTGTTGGAAGGGGATATGATATCGGCGGCTAGCATGTCGTCAACGGCCAATTTGACATGATCCTTTTCGGCGGGACTCAACCGAAAAGGATTTTGGCGGATTGGCGTGCTGTCACCCGTGTCAATGTGGTGTCGCAGCAATTTAGTACAACCAATATAAAATTTGTGTTGACTAAAAACGTCGGCAAACTCTTTCAGGAGAACTCGCAGCCTCTCACGCTGTGAGTCGGACAGGTCCACTGATCCCGCGCAAAGCGCATCCAGCCATCCGTCATCACAGTCCGAATGCGGTCGCGACAGAGGATCAGTGCTCACCTGACCCACGAGCGGTTCCTCATAGGGTGCCGGCGTTGCGTGTGCAAGCACAGTCCCTTGAGGAACCACGGCCGTTCGCGATCCCAAATTAAGGACTGCAATAAAGGGGTCCCCATCCCCTTTCACCATGGTCTGAGCCACTAGCAAATCGGGTTCATTGACCCCGGCTCGAGATGGTCCTAACAAGACCCCCCGATCCGCAACCCCCTCAGCAAACGGCCGACGCAACCTAAGAGGGATGAGCATCTGAGCTCCCGGGGGTACGCGTACAGTTCTTGCCACGAGCGCCTGCACGGTCGCAAATTCCCGACGCTCCGTGGCGGGGGAGGACAAAAACGTTACACGTCGGCCCGACGGGAGTTCGATGCACCCCTGGTCGATCAATATACGGATAGGCATTTTGGCCAAGAAATCCGTCCCCAACAGGCACGGAACCGCCAGCGAGGAGGAAACCAATACCGGCCCAGATAATTTGATGTCCCCAATGCAAATTTTGGCGCGGATCTACCCAATGATGCCCAGTGAGCCCCCGTTAGCAGCATAGCATGGCACGTCAACGGGGAGCAAAGGACGGCTTTGAACGGGAAGGATGTTATAAATCAAATCAGATATAATGGTCGCCGATGCTCCTATGTCAATCAAAATCCGCACCTCAACCCCATCAATGTGACCGACCACGACCGACGACCCCGCCGACGCTGCAACGACACGATGGGCGAGCTCCGACCACTGGCCCGGTTGGAGCGCTCGCCGCATTTCAGAACATTCCGACGCAACGCCCGGCGATTTTCGAGCCCTGTTTGTTTCAGCGAGTGAGTGTGTGACAGATGTGTGCACGGGCCAAACGTGTGAGGTGCCACGACTCGCCGTATTTCTCTGCTGGAGCTTGGGTGGAGGCGGCGCGGCGTCCTGACGAGGTGTCGCCCCGCGCTGACGAGGAGCCCGGCATCCTGAAGCCACGTGGCCTTGAAGGCCACAGTTGTAGCAGCGTGGGAGCGCCCCAGATGGCCTGGGCTGCTCCTGGCGGCTCGGTCCGTTCCGAGCCTGTGGTCCCGCAGATTTCCATTTCCCCCGCCGCTCCACCCCGCAGACCTCCTCCGATGGGAGTGTGGGAGCCGCCCTGGCATGGCCGGCCACCCCCTTGGCGGCCTTGCGACGCAGGGACCGCAAGCCCCCGTGGATGTGGCGCGCGACCAGCAAGGAAGACATCTCTGTGTCGTCTTGAGCCAAGACGGCGACGTCCAGCTCGTCCGCGAGGAGCAACAGCTTTTTCGCCACCATAGCGTCCACTCCCTCCTCGTCCATCCGCGGAAAAGCTGCCTTCGCCAAGGCCAGGAGAGCCGTCCGGAAAGCCAGAGGCGATTCGTTGGCGCCCTGATGGCGATCGTGGAACAGCTGCCTGCAGTCCGAAGGCGGGCCGTAGACAGCGGACAGCAGCTGCAGCGCCAAGTGCAGCGTGGCGCGCTTTTCCTTAGGCGCCGAGGTGTGGGTAGCCAGGGCGTTGTTGTCCAGCATCGCCGGCAGCGGGCGTAGTGCTTCACCGTCCGTCCAGTTCGGCATCTCCTGATGAGCGAGGAACCGTCTCTTGAAGCCACCCCAGTCCCCGTCCGCGCCCATGAACTCTTTGAGAGGCAGTAGTCGCTGGTTGTGGATTGCGCTCCGTCGTTCCCGGCAACTCGGTACAGTGCGGGCGGGCTGCGCGTATGGGATCGCCGATCGCTCCGTTGTCGACGCGCTGGCCGGTGTTGATGATGTCACGGCTTCTGCTTGGCCCTCGGCGGTCACTTGACGCGGGCCGGCCCCGCCCTCTGCTCCCACTGTAGCGATGGCGGGAAATTTGACTGCGAGCCGCGTCGGGGTGGCGGGAAACGGCGCTGCGCGTCGGCTGCCGTCGTCGTCCCGCGCAGCCTCTCCAGCCCCCAGCCGCGTGATCTCCTCCAACGTGGCGGCCGCAGCGTAAGAGCAGCTCCGTCAGGCGGGAGTGAGCCAGCCAAAGTCCCTCGGCCGACGCACCCCACCCGTCCTGTCGTAGCGGTGCGGGTGTACTCGGCCCCGGCTGCTCGGATCCGACCTCGGCCATCTCTGGTGCCGAGCCGGCCGAGGTGTCCTCCATCTCCGGCTCCCTGGTACGCGTCGTCCCTCGAGTGTCCATTGTTGCACGATCACTTCTGACCCCAGATGTAGTATGTTGCAGGAGGCTTGGACGACGTGGTTGGAGGCACACTTATTTATTAATACCAACTTGTGTACAGTAACGGGAATACACAGCACTTGAAGGGGTATTGTCCCCTTCACTCGTCTAACAGGGAGACACAACGTCTAACCCCGCTAACCTACGCCGAGTCCTCCACTACGGAGCTAGGGGAGGCTACCTATCCCAGCCCTGGTCAAGCTGGGATCCCGGCACCCTGAGTCTCCAGACCGGCTCTTATAAGAACGTCAGTCTGGGCTCTCGGGGCCACGCCACCGGCTTGCCCTGGTCGGTCCTGACAAGGACAGCGAGCCAGGGGAGCTCCGGGGCCTATTCTAGCTGGTCTTCACTAATCGCTGGTTAAAGCTAATACTCGACCTCGAGCCCTCCGGCTCACCACCTTTTATAGCACTCGGCCCCCGGGAGGGGCCCGTGGGGGATGCAGGTGCGGACGTCGGTGTGAGCACCTCCTCTGTGTACGGCCCTAACCACGCCCCTTGTGTTTGTTACCCATCCGTGCCCATACATCTTTACAATTACACCTCTACACTGTGATGGGCACAGCTTTTTTAAACTCTTCCCAACGAATTGTTGAACGAGAGAAACACAATATATACTTTCAACTGTTCCAAAATGTGACAAGTGGATCCTGTTTAGCTGAGTGTACTCCTGCTAAGTTTAAGCTGTGGTTGTCACAGTTGATAAACAATGCTCTGTGATTTTTGTCACATATTCGTTGTTGAAGGCCGGATATATGCCCAGTCATCACAGCAGCATTGTCATAACATTGTGCCCGACAGTCGGATAGAGGTATGTTGTCAGATTTCAGTCTCTCGACGATGACTCTTTCTAGGCTTGCTGCATCTTTTGCATGTATCTCGATATAACCTAAAAATGATTCTTTGATAGTTCCTTTTTTAGTTTGAAAATCCACATCCACAAAACTTATGACCTGAGAAAGCTGTTCCCTATGTCCTAGATCAGGAGTTGAGTCAAGTAAGATACCGTAGTACTTGTTTTTCCTGATATCACTCAACAATTGGTTCTTTATAGTCGACGCAAGTATGTGGATAAATTCATTCTGGGTTTCCGGTGACAAATAAGAAACTGATCCCGGATTTTCTCCTACATGCTGTACGTGTTTTGCTAACAATGGGTCATACTGCGCAACGAGTTTGATCAGCGCGAGAAAGTTTCCAACATTTTTTTTCATCCGCATTCAAATTTTCCTCATGGCCATGTATTGCCAAATTTTGTGAATCTGAGCTTGAACCACTGCGTCAATTCCAGTACCATCAATTATCCTTCGTTCGGCTTCCTTCCATGTAGTAAAGGCTGTGGTGCGGTGGCGAGGATTGTTTTCATGAGAATTTAGTTTTTCTGGCTTCCTCCACTTGTTGAAACCGTTTGTTAACTCAAACGAAGCTCGTGAGTTTGAACTCGATTATGTAAATAATAGACAACAGAAACAGTAAACAGCTGTATTGATTGGTGAATATAATAGCCACGAACGAGTCACTTCCTCTCCGTTCGCTAGTCGGCGTTTAAACCATGATGATGCAATTGAACGTACGTGGGCTGCTGCGGCTGCTGCAGCCGCCTGGAGCGTGGTGGTGTCACTAATAAGAACTAAAAATAGGCCGTTGTAGTTTCCGCCACCAAAAAACAGGCCAGTGACTAAGGCTGAAAGACTGCCGCCTGTCTGTTGTTTGGGACGTTCTTCCATGTAAGTTCTTAATAGGCGCGCGTACCAAAATGTAATTACATGACATGTAGGCTGTGTGTGGCGGGATATATAAACTTTTAGGTTGAGGTGTAGATGTGTGCAGTAGTTTCAGGCTGCCGCACCCGCCGCAATAAGTTATAATGTAACGTTGTAAGCCTCATTTTGGCGCCCCTTTACCTTGGCGCCCGGGGACACGTGTACCCCCTGCCCCCCCCTAGCTACGCCTCTGCCTTCAGGCATCGCCATCTCCGCACCGAGTGAACATGAATGCTGTCTACGGGAATGGTGGAAATGCATATCCTGCCCTGGCAGTCAATCGCCGACTCAACGTCGCACACGTGGGATCAGAAATGGATGCATCAAGTCAGACCCACGTTCCAGACAGTCACATAAGGGGATCAAACCAACGTGATCGAAACCCCATGGGCCCACAGTCCAACGCCATTGCGAACGACGGCATGCAGACAATACAGCCAATAATGGCACCTCACAAGCGCCAGTATGGACACACCCTGGATTAGCAGGCTTAGGGGACTTTGCTAGGTACCTGGCTCACCGCGAACTAATCAACACTGGACTCGTTAAGTTTGATGACCACTCTGAGAAATATTGAGCCTGGAGATCTACCTTCAAGAATGCAATCAGAAATACAGACATCTCTGCAAGGGAAGAACTGGACCTGCCGGTGAATGGTTAGGAAACGAATCTATAGAGTACACAAAGAGGATCCGGTCGACAAACATAGACGACCCTGCCTCAAGCCTGCATGCGGTGTGGGAGAGGCTCGAGGAGTGCTATGGTAGCCCAGAAACCATTGAGAAGGCTCTCTTCAAGAAGTTGCAGAACTTTCCAAAAATCTCTAGTCGAGACAATAAAAGGTTGCGAGAGCTTGGATATCTTTTGATGGAGCTTGAATCAGCCCAGGCTGATCCCTACTTACCAGGACTCATTTTCTTGAATACCTACCATGGCGTGAACCCCATCGTAGAGAAATAGCCATTTGACGTGCAGGAAAAATGGAGAACAGCGGGTTCAAGATACAAGTCAGAGAATCAGGTTGCATTCCCCCCATTCTCTTTTTTCTCAAAGTTTATCCACAACCTGGCTAAGACCAGAAATAACCCGAGTTTTATGTTTGGCACCACGGGGATTTCCAGTCCAGATCTCCCAAAAATGAAAAGGGCAATGGCGAAACGAGAAACAACGAGAGTACCAATTTCCGTACACAAGACTGAGGTTTCTCCTACGACATTCGCAAACTCCGTCCAGGCAACCACCACAAAGAAAAAGATAGAGGATCCAGAAAAGCAATGCCCATTGGATGATAAACCTCACTTCCTCCAGAAATGCCGTGAATTCAGGAGGAAGCCTTTGGAAGAGCGGAAGAACATGCTGAAAGATTTTGCATTGTGCTTTAAATGCTGTGCTTCTACAAACCACCTTGCAAGGAATTGCAAGGCAGATATCAAGTACGAGGAATGTGGCAGCGACAAACACGCAACTGTTCTGCACACATTCTACTCCAAACCTAGTGGCACTAAGGCTTCCGATCCCGAAGCAGAGCACGGTGGGGAGCAAGGCGAGACCGCCACACTCACATCGTCAATCACAACCAAATGCACAGAAGTCTGTGGAGAAGGCTTAAAAGGAAGATCTTGCTCAAAGATATGCCTCGTCCGAGTGTATCCCAAAGGACATCCTGAAAGGGCAGTAAGGATGTATGCCATAATGGACGACCAGAGCAACAAGTCTTTGGCAAGGTCAAAGTTCTTTGATCAGCTAAGCGTATGTGGGAATTTATTTCCATACACGCTCAGAACATGCTCAGGACTGATGGAGACAGCGGGAAGAAGAGCGAGCAGCCTCATGGTGGGAACCATGGATAGCACCATGAAGCTAGCCCTTTCAACGGTGATAGAGTGCAATGAGATACCAGACGACAGGAGTGAGATTTCCACGCCCGAAGTCGCATGTCACCACCCACACCTGAAACCCATAGCAGAGTTCATCCCGCCATTGGATCACGTGGCACAGATTTTACTTCTGCTTGGCAGGGACATGCTGAGAGTCCACAAGGTTCGTGATCAACGCAACGGACCTCACGACGCTCCCTATGCCCAGAGACTCAACCTAGGATGGGTCATCGTAGGTGATGTCTGTCTCGATGGAACACACAAACCAGACCACATTAGCACATTCAGAACGAGTGCGCTCACGAATGGACGCACGTCGCTCTTCAAACCGTGCCCCAACCACTTCACGCTGAAAGAGAAATTCGACAAGAGAAGTCAAGGCTGTACCATGCAGACCGACGAAGAAACCTCCATGCTGAAAGATGATGTTGGACATACGGTGTTCGTGACAACGAAGGACGATGACAAACCTGCTCCATCGCTAGAGGATAAAGAATTCTTGAAAATAATGGACAGAGAGTTCTTCCAAGATGAGTCAAACAGTTGTGTTGCCCCTCTGTCATTTGGTAATCCCAGATGCCGGCTACCCAACAATAGAGAGCAAGCCTTCTCACGGCTCAACTCATTGCGCCGTACCTTGGACAAGAAACCAGAGATGAAGAATAATTTTGTGTCCTTCATGAAAAACATATTTGACAGTGGTAACGCTGAAGCAGCCCCTCCTCTAGAAGAAGGACAGGAATGCTGGTACTTACCAATCTTTGGCGTGTATCACCCAAATAAGCCGAATCAGATCAGAGTGGTGTTCGATTCCAGTGCTCAATTTAAGGGCATTTCCTTGAAGAACGTAATGATCACCGGACCGGACTTGACCAACAGTCTCCTAGGGTTACTCACCCGTTTCAGAAAGGAGTCAATCGCCGTAACAGCCGACATTCAACAAATGTTCCATTGCTGCTTCATTGTCCGAGAAGATGACAGAAATTACCTCAGATTTCTGTGGTACCGCAATAACAACGTCGATGATTGAATTGTTGAATACAGAATCAAGGTGCATGTCTTCGGCAACAGCCCATCCCCAGCGGTAGCCACCTATGGACTTAGGAGGACCGCGCAAGCAGCAGAACGGGAATTTGGGGAAGACGCCAAGCGATTTGTAGAGCGATACTTTTACGTTGACAATGCACTTAAATCAATGCCCACGGCCTCAGAAGCCATCGATCTGCTCCAAAGGACGCAAGGAATGTTAGCAACTGCTAACCTGAGACTTCACAAGATAGCGTCCAGCAGCGCAGAAGTGAGTAAAGCATTTCCTTCAGACGATCGTTCAAAGGACTTGAAAGACTTGGACCTTAACGTCGACACACCAATCCAACGCAGTCTTGGACTGAGTTGGGACCTGAAAGCGGACACATTCACATTCCGAGTATCATTTGGACAGAAATCTTACACGCGATGTGGCATCTTGTCAATGGTAAACAGCCTGTACGATCCACTCGGATTTGTAACGCCGGTCACCATTCAAGGCCGTTGGATACTCAGAGACCTTTGTGCTGATACACAAGACTGGGATAGCTCGTTGCCTGAGGAACGGCAACAAGAATAGGAGACTTGGAGCAATTCCTTACAGGCACTTGAGCAGCTGCAGATTCCACGTTCCTACATGCTCACATCCCTTTCCGTAACCCAACGGAAGGAGTTACATGTGTTTGCAGATGCTACTATGATGGCCGTAGCAGCCATAGCTTACCTAAAAACCACAAGCGCAGAAGGGATCCAGCATGTTGGGTTCATCTTAGGCAAGGCCAAATTTGCCCCACAACCGAGAAAATGGATACAAATTGAGCAATAATTGGAAGGATGTTATTAACCAGCCTCACTTTTCCCCTTAGCGCTCACGTAGCCCCCCCTTCCCCTGCTCCACACCCCCCCCTCTCTCTCGGCCCCAATTGCTCCTCCGCCCTTTCTTACCTATATAACCTCTTGCCACAGCAGCTCTCTCGCCTACTTCAGCATTTTCTTGCAGTAGTTGTTCCACCTGATGAAGATTGCTTGTGTTGCTATCGGAACGTCGTGATTTTTTTATTTTATTTTATTTCTACCTACGTGAATTTACCGAAAGAACCAAAGAGTATGGATTCCAGCAGTCCCGAAAGCTTCAAATCAAATCATGTAAATTTATAAACGGAATTTGATTCAGCTTAATCCGAGTTGACAGCCACGGCCTGAACAAAAAGTATTATAACATGGTGATACTGTTACACGGAGATGATATAGTAAATATATATTGAATCTGTTATACATAGGTGATAACGTAACTATATAGAAACTAGTTAAACTGTTACACAGAGTTTATGAAGTAAATTTATAAAAACTAGTGAAATTGTTACACGCAGGTTATAAAATAACAAAATGCCAATAAATATGAAAAATAAAGTGACCAAGATTCACCAAGGCTATTGACTGTCAGACGAGAGAATATCGATCCAAAATTGAATCGTGAACAAATGAATGGATTTACCGTCTAACATTTTCATATGCCAATCATTATAGCCGCCAACTGGACTGAACATCAAACGTTGTTTTACTTAAATAGACTGTAGCATTCGGCAAAAGAGAAATATGAGCAAGAAAATGTCATGAGCAAGATAAGAGACATTGATTTCAATATCTCTTTTTTCAAACGTAACATTTACCATTTCCTACACATTTGTGTTACTTGTCGTGTTTGTGCGAGAGCATTGAGTTTTTTTTTAACAATCCATCCCTAGTTTAGAGTCTGAATGTTAAACACCTCGTTGTTCTTCCTACAATGCACCGACTGAGGATACCATGGGATGAGGTACAAGGAAAAAATATACAAAAAGCCCGACAAAATGCACTTTGAAAGGTTATAGAATCTCAATGTAACTCCATATGAAGGTGCTGTACAAACAATGACACATGCCACTCTCGGGGACAAGGAGGTGTTAGTAGAATGAAATATGGTTCGCAGAATAAAACGAATTACAGAATATGGTTGCTGATTGGTGAGTGTCAAATGAAGACCATGGCGGATTGATGTGGACCAATCAGTTTGAAAGACAATAAATATACTACCAGAGCATGTTTTTTTTGCATGTTCCCCACAAGTATGTGTGGTTAATGCAGACATGATTCCTTGCAAAAGGTTTCTGTTTGGTGTTTTAACATCTCAACACCTGTTATATTGCCAGAAAGGGTAAAACCTATTATATTTTGGCGGAGGAAGTTTATGCATTTTTGCACCATATGGTTTCGTATACCTGAGATTATTTTTCATAACAAAATTGCACCGGATGGAAAATTAACAGAAGTGTACAACAACAGGTAAGAAAATACACCATTGTAGAATATAAAAGGATGAAGTTCCGTGACTTTGGACGTGATCCAATAAACTGTGGACATGACCCAATCAATGTGACCATCTTCTTAAACAAAATTAGAACTATTTATGACAGCTTTCAAGGGAAAGAAGATAATCATTTATATGCCTCAAGTATCTGATATTATGTTTGTCGCAATGAAGTGATGGGAACCGTTTGCCTCTTTTTATATCAATCTATTATTTGTTGTTCTTACCGTGATCTTTATCATAGTGTAATAAAGGACTCGATCACTGTGTCTGTCTCCGTTGTCCTTTATTCGGGTTCTTTACACTTGTCCCACACGGCTCTCTCTCAGAGACTCTCCGCTTGGCAGCTCGATGCTGCCGTCGCTCCCGTAGCCTCTCACTCCACTCCGATGCAGCTCCGCTGCTGATATCCTCGTGCAGGCCTCCAGCTGCCCTCACTGCAGCCTCACTGCTGCTCCCCGTTCCTCCGTGCTCGGTCACCGCTGGCCGACGGTGCCGAGTCTTACTCTGTGTGTGTGGCGATCTCGCCACCCTCCAACCTCCGCCCTGCGCGGCCTCACTCTATCTCTGTCTCCAACTCTCCCCCTTCTCTTCCGGTTTCTCCCCCTTAAGACTTGATCCCTCTCTCCCACGTGACCTAACTCCTCCCCCCGTGACGTCATATCCGCGAGGCCGTTTACGCCCGCATTACACCACCCTCCCCCGTAGAGAAAAATCCAGCCGACCTCGGCTGAACAATAACGACAACAAGTAATGCGAGCGAACACGACCGAGACACATTGAAGGACAACGAAGCATACAATAAATATAACAGTAAGAACAAGAACACAACAATAAAATTCAACGAAATGTAAGGGATTTCGAGCGTGTGCGGGTCGCCGGCCCGTCCCGGATGGTCGGCGGCCCTCCCGCAGACTGGGAACGTGACGGGGTTTTAGGAGCGACAGGATGAAGTCCTCCTGTCGCTATTGGAGGCCCGCCAACGTCCCGGTCCCGTATCCCCGAAGGCTCAGCATCGGAGGTGTCCCGCAATCGTGTCCGCAGCGGGGTCGGAAGGGCTGCGGGGCTCGGAGTTCCCGCAGCCGTGGCAGGCACCCCCCGAGCAGAGCCCCTCGTCCCCTGCGGTGTCACGGCCGGCTTGTCTGTAACAGGCATGACAGGCGCTCTTGCAAGATCAACAGGCACAGGCAAGGGTGAGTCGGCAGCAACAGACCCCGAGATCCAACCCGAACACGCGCCGACTGTGGGTTGGGAACCTCGATGAGGCGAACCGGCCCTTGCCATGGTTTATGTAATTTAGGAGAGGTACCTGGCCGCACCTGTGGGCAATGGAGCCAGGCCAGGTCCCCAACCTTCCAGGGACACTCCCCCTTAGAGCGTCGAGCACACCGCTCGTTCCGGGCCTGGGCTTTGGCCGTAGCCATGCGGGCCCACTCCCGCGCCTCAGTAACACGGCGAACGGTGTCCTGAATGTAATCAGGAAGAGGCTTAGCAGGTCTCCTCACTCCAGTTCCCAACTGCAAATCTATCGGCGGCACGTTTTCACGACCGTACATAAGGAAAAACGGCGAATATCCTGTAGCCGCATGCGGCGTCATCCGGTACGCCGAAAGTACCCCAGGGATATGCAAATCCCAATCAGACTGTTGTTCACTCACCGTGTGACACAACATGGCGGACAAAGTCCGATTTAGCCGTTCGACCATACCATCCGTTTGCGGGTGGTAGGGAGATGTCCGTATTTTCTTAGTCCCAAGAGCCGCGCACACTTCCCCCAACAATTTAGAAGAAAAATTCCGGCCTTGGTCTGTGAGGAGCCTCTCCGGCGCACCCTTGTCCATAACGTACCCAAATAGAAAGGCGTCTGTAATAGACGCCGCCGACTGGTCGGGCAACGGCCAGGCCATCGGCCAGCGGGAGAGGTACTCCACCCCAACCAGCAAGTATTTATTACCCTTCGCGGATGGCGGGAAGGGTCCCAAAATGTCTAGCGCCACCAATTCATTAACTCGAGACACCTGAATAGACTGTATTGGCGGCACATATGGATGTTTAGGTGGTTTTCGCCGGGCACAATCGGGACACGCGCGAACGTGCCCGACGACATCTGTCGCCATGCCGTGCCAAAAGTAATTTCGCTACAACGTCAGTAGGGTCTTCTGCACCCCCAGATGTAAGAGCGTGTCGCAATGCAGAGTCCTAATCAACTCGTACCACAAGGACGCCGGTACAACCAGACGCCAGCGTTCCTGTAATCCCTCCCTCCACATGAGCAGACCATCGCGGAGAGCGGTTTCCGGCACACCGCCCGTACCCGGACCCCCACTCTCCTTCGCAGGCCGCTTCCGTAAAGACACCAATGAATCGTCCAACATTTGTTCCCGAATCCACACAGCCCTTGGAAGATTCAAAACCACATCAGCCGGTCCCGGCTCCATTGGAGCATCAGGCACCTCGACTGCCAACGCAACCGGCTGAGGGGGAGGCTGAATCGGCGCACACCTATGCGTCCCAGACGCGCACGCGCAAGGGGATCGCTGCGGCAACCTAGAAAGTGCGTCCGCATTCGCGTGACGCACCCCCTTCCGATGGTGAATTTGGAAGGAAAATTCTTGCAGCGTGTCCAACCAACGCGCCAACTGGCCGGATGGTTGGTCCATCTTAAGAGCATACTGCAAGGCCGCATGATCCGTGTGCACAATTAACGAACGACCGTAGAGATACGGTCGAAATTGGCGGAGAAAAAAAACAACAGCCAAAAGTTCCCTGCGAGTGACGCAGTAGCGGTTTCTGCAGGAGACAAAACCCGGCTACCGTACGCCACCACGCGCTCCACACCCCCTTTGGACTGAGACAACACCGCCCCAATGCCCGTGTCACTCGCGTCCGTATCCAGAATGAAGGGGTGATCAAAATCTGGATAATCCAACGTCGGCGCCGTAGCCAATAGATCGCGCAGGCCCTGAAAAGCCGCCTCTTCTGGTGGTCCCCAACCAAATTTCCATCCTTTACCCGTAAGGAGGTGCAAGGGCCTCGCGATCGTCGCAAAATTCGGAACAAACCTCCGATAATATGAGGCAAACCCCAAAAACCGACGCACATCCCCCACCGTGGCCGGGGTTGGCCAGTCACGGACGCACGCTGTTTTGTCCGGATCCGTGGCCACCCCGTCCGCACTTACGATATGCCCCAAGTAACGCACGGACCGTTGCAGTAGGTGACATTTCTTAGGCTTAAATTTCAAATTAGCGGAACGCATCCTGGCGAACACAGCCTCCAACCACAGTAAATGTTCATCAAATGTGCGGCTGAAGACGATAATATCGTCTAAATATATCAGACATGTCTCCCACTGTAACCCCGTTAATACCAGCTCCATCAACCTTTGAAATGTGGCAGGGGCAGCATTCAACCCCATCGGAAGACAATTGAATTGGAATAACCCCTGCGGCGTACGGAAAGCAGTTTTCTCCTGCGAGGGCTCGTCAAGGGGAAGCTGCCAGAATCCCGAAGAGAGATCTAGCGTTGAAAAGAACTTCGCCCCCGACAAGGCATCGAGGGAGTCGTCCATACGCGGCAGGGGGTACGCATCTGACACAGATATCTTATTTAATCTACACAAAATCGCAATTTGCCGTCCTTCTTCTTAACCAAAACAACAGGCGTGCCCCATGGGCTGTTAGATGGAGATATTATGTCCGCAGCCAACATGTCATCCACTGCCCCTCGAACGTGTTCTCGCTCGGCAGGACTCATCCGATGTGAGTTTAACTGAATAGGAGCAGCGTCCCCTGTGTCAATATGATGGTAAAGCAACGAGGTGCGTCCCAAATCCAAATCGTCGGAGCTAAACACATCCGAATAACTCAATAACAATTTACGAATCGCACAACGTTGTTCCCTGGAAAGGGAAGGATTTTCCCCACACAATTCGGCGATCCAGCGATTATCCGCAGCTCCCGGCTCTGAAACCCCAGCAACCACGCCCTGGCTGCCCAGATAATCCTGTGCCGTAAACGCCGTAGTGGCATGTGCCACAACCGTACCAGCCGGAACACATACATTTTCGGTACTCGCATTAAGCACCTGCAAAAATGGCTGCTGGTCCGGCCGGACAATACTCTGCGCCCCAACCAGCGCCGATCCGCCCGTTATGGTGGCGGACGGCGACAACAAAACCCCAATTGCACCTTGCCGACCAGGCACAGGCTTCCGATATCGCAAGGGGATAAGCATCTGTGAGCCAGGTGGAATGTCAACAGATACCTCAGACAGCGCCTGCACCTGGGCGACCGGAGCAGGTCGCCCCCAGGGCGACGGCAGAAACGAAATCTTACGGCCACCCGGCAATTCAATGCAGTTTTCATTAATTCTAATCAGAATGGGCATCTTGGCCAGAAAATCAGTTCCCAACAAACAAGGGACTGCAAGAGACCTCGAAATTAACACAATTCCCGAGGCCGACACTCCCCCGATAGATATTTTAGCGTCCACCTGGCCCACAATGCCCATGCTACCCCCGTTCGCAGCGACGCACGACCCGTAAACCGGACGCACGGCCTCTGGTGGGATGCCCAACAGATGGAAAATTACATCCGATATAATGGTCGCGGACGCTCCGGAATCCATCAAAATACGCACGTCCACCCCTTGTATAGAACCAGATACAGTGGACGAACCAGTAGCGGCCGCGACGACCCGCCGTGCCAATTTATGCCACTGCGTTACCGAGCGACATGGCTCAGTCGATGGCCTCCCGTTGTTAACAACACCCGGATCGCACGACAACGGTGATGAGTGAGGTGTCAAGCCTTGCCGGGTGTCTGGTGCGCACCGACTTGCCTGTCCTGGAGGATCCTTCCGCGGCGCGTCCGTTGATGAGGCCTCCTGTTGGGGCGGACCTGGGACACGGGCCCAGCAGTCCCTGGCGTAATGGCCCTTACGCCTGCAGCGGAAGCAGTCGATGTCATTGCGCCGCGCCGCAGGCCCCCCGTCCCGACGCGCCCGTGTCGGCGGCGCAGCTCGCGGCCCCGGCCCACTGCGGCCCGACCACGTAGCAGAGGTGGCTGTTAGCTCCTGCGGGCCCCCCCCGTCAGGCACGTACACCGCCTTTTTGGGATCCCAGCCCACGGCACCTCCTTCGACGATGGGCCCCCCATCCACGCCGGGACTTGCCTCCAACGGCGCAGGTTGAACTGGGCATCCAGACACTTAGCGGCCGCCTGGGATGTCAGCTTTTCGTGGCCACACACCGGCATAGGAATCCCCAAATCCCGGGACAGCTCGAGCATCTTACCCAAGATGAGATGTTCGAGCAGGTCAGGCTCCGTCTCCGGGTATGCGGCCATGGCCAACTCCAATACCGCACCCCTGTATGCCACCGGCGACTCCTCGGGTGCTCGCTGTCGTTGAACAAACCGGCGATGAGCATCATCCGGTGGCTCGTATGCATCTGCCATCTCGTCGAAAACTCCTCTCAATGTTTTCTTCTTCTCGGCCTTTATAGAACGAAAGAATCTCACCGACTCGTCGTCGAGAAGAGTCGGCAGAACCTCCAATGCCTCAGCGTCAGTCCACCTTGCAGAGCGTAACGCCGCCAAAAATCTGCAGGCGAAAGCACTCCAATCGCCACCGATGGAGAATTCCTTAACGGTTGTAAGATGACGACTGCGACTCCTTGGCGCGCCGTCCTCAGCCGATGACTCATCAGGCGGTATATTCAAAATGGCGTCGCATCGCAACGTGTTCAAGATGGCGGCCTCCCGCCGCGGAGAGCGCAAAATGGCGGCTTCCCGCCGTTCTTCTCCTGCCACGCCCAAGATGGCGTCTTCGTGCTGCATGGCCGATGGCGCCGACAGCGAAGGCAAGGCGGCCTGCGGACCACCATCGGCTCTCCCCAACGCCGTCCTCGGCGTGACGAGCTCACACAATTGCGCCAGCACGATTTTCAGTGTCTCCAGCTGCGCCGCCATCTGTCTCCATCGCAAGTCCGCGTCCTCCGGTGCAAACGAGTCCACTGACGCGGCGACATCTTGGACTGCCGGACTCGCACTCGTTCCAGCACGGATCTCCTCCTCCATCGCAGGCAGGTCCACCGCCTGAGGAAGGTCGTCGTCGTCGGATGATGTAGCAGATGATGGCGCAGGAATATTCTTTTTTCTTAGTTGTTTTGACATGCCGTTTCACTTCTGACACCAGTGTAATAAAGGACTCGATCACTGTGTCTGTCTCCGTTGTCCTTTTTTCGGGTTCTTTACACTTGTCCCACACGGCTCTCTCTCAGAGACTCTCCGCTTAGCAGCTCGATGCTGCCGTCGCTCCCGTAGCCTCTCACTCCACTCCGATGCAGCTCCGCTGCTGATATCCTCGTGCAGGCCTCCGGCTGCCCTCACTGCAGCCTCACCGCTGCTCCCCGTTCCTCCGTGCTCGGTCACCGCTGGCCGACGGTGCCGAGTCTTACTCTGTGTGTGTGGCGATCTCGCCACCCTCCAACCTCCGCCCTGCGTGGCCTCACTCTATCTCTGTCTCCAACTCTCCCCCTTCTCTTCCGGTTTCTCCCCCTTAAGACTTGATCCCTCTCTCCCACGTGACCTAACTCCTCCCCCCGTGACGTCAAATCCGCGAGGCCGTTTACGCCCGCATTACAATAGCACCACAGCTTGCGTGACACAACTGACTTATCCACATTCCACAGGTTACGTGCCTTAAGGCCTCTAATGCATTGACGTTCTGTATAGATGAACATACACACATTTCCCAGCCACACCTCATTTACCTCAAGCTGAATAACAACTTGTTCTTCTTTCATAACCACACTACTCACCCCCCAACCAGGCTGAAACATACCCAGTTCATTCAGCACAGAAGTCTGGCTTTTGTCTGCTTTCTCGGGAATTGATCAAATAATTTGAAAAAAAATATGCCGTTCATGGTCATGTCAGAGAGTTGAGCCCTGTGTATTTACACTGATTGTGGCCTGGTTTTGAGATTTCCGCAATGACAACACCTACCAGTATTCCATAGAACTCTTTGCCGTAAGATAATATTTAGAATGACAGTGAGATTAGACCACACCAACTTGAATTAAACTTTTTACCTAATCATGTAAACATTGATGTGAAGAAAAGGAAGTTGATGGTTGGTAAATATAAGGCACACCCAGCATAATTTAAACAATGTAGTAGATCAATTTCACGCACAAAGCAAAACAATAATTTTTTTGTAATAAAAGGTTTACAAATTGGGATTACTTTCCAGGTATCAAGCTTGAATTGGAAGCCACTGTCCTTTGAAGTCAGAAAAATGGAAATCTTCTTGACCAGATGCAAACACCATGGACATTATCAAATAAAAAATAAATTCCCATAAAAAAACTTGTAAAGCCTACGAAATATGTTATTCAGCAATATTATTCCTGGCTCATGTAAATTCAGAAACTGCATTTTATTAAGTTTCATCCGAGTTGCTAAAAACCATGGCCTGAACAAAAAATTAAGAGAACATGGTGAAACTGTTACACGGAGGTTATAAACTATCTATATATAACATAGTGAAACTGTGACAGCGAGGTTATAACATAAATATATAGAATCGAGTTAAACTGTTCAACAGGGCTTATGAAGTTAATATATAGAACATCGTTCAAGTTTCATTTATTAGGTATAGCCCTGTGAGCAATGCGGCTCTTGAGTCGGGTGCAACCGCAACAAACAAAATATGAACAGAGAACATATTAAAGCGACGACGCGCAACAAAAACATCCTGGATAAACCAGCAAATCTTCCAGAAAAAACCCCACCATATTACAACGCTGTGTGCAAAAATGCCAGTGTGACGCAAGTCAAACAATAACAACCATAAGACAAATTTTGATTTAAAGCTTTCGTGACTGCAGGGATTCATATTCATGGTTCTATTCTTTGGTTCTTTCGGTAAAGTCACGTATAAAGAAAAATAATAAATTAAATAATAGCATACGACGTTTCGATTGCAACACAAGCAATCATCATCAGGTATAATGAAATAGCGACATAAAATCTAACCAGAAAAAATTATAGACAGACATATAAGCAGACAGATATCACCAATATACACACAGCGGGCAACACAGGTACAGAGAGGGGTGATCGTCTCTGTGGGGTGGCCTTAAATAGACAGAGGGGGGCGGAGGCAGCGAGAGGGAGGGGTTAGAGACAACATTTACATGTCAATGAGTACAACAAAAAGAAGTGAGAAGGCTTAGGGGGAGAAAGAAACACACTAAAATTAAATAACCTAGCAAAGTATCGAAATGTTATATAAAACGACACAGAGAGTCGGTCAACACACAATTAACGCTGCCTCCGCCCCCCTCTGTCTATTTAAGGCCACCCCACAGAGACGATCACCCCTCTCTGTACCTGTGTTGCCCTCTGTGTGTATCTTGGTGATATCTGTCTGCTTATATGTCTGTCTATATTTTTTTCTGGTTAGATTTTATGTCGCTATTTCATTATACCTGATGATGATTGCTTGTGTTGCAATCGAAACGTCGTATGCTATTATTTAATTTATTATTTTTTCTTTATACGTGACTTTACCGAAAGAACCAAAGAATAATTCCTGCAGTCACGAAAGCTCCAAAGTTAAGATTCGTGGTTCTTTCGGTAAAGTCACGTAGAAGGGAAATAATAAAATAATACAAATATAAAAAATAAAAATTCTCACGACGTTTCGACTGCAACATAAGCAATCATCAGGAATGAAATCCACAGCAGAAAAAAGAAAAAAAGTGGCGGGTTTTTCCTAACGTTGACACCACGAACAGCGATTGGCAGTTTGCCAGATGGACGAGTCCATCTATGTTCGAAAAAGAGGAGGGGGGAGAATAAAATGGAATGTAGTCTGAAAGTCACCGTAAGCGTGAACACAATTAATTAAGACCCGAAATGGTTTATCAAATTCTTGCAATGATTGCTAAGCCAGAATCCATCTTCTCGGTTGAAATTGTCTCTGTGTTTGTATATGTGGATAGCTTCATGAACGAATCTCTCATGGTAGCCAGATGGCTTGCAGATAACCTCTGTCTTGGAGAAACCAATGTCATGTGAGCCCACTGAATTATAACAGTGATCTGCCACGGCTGAGGTGTTTGTCCTACCGTGTTTCAGGTCTGCTTTGTGCTCACGGATGCGGTCAGAGACATGTCGTTTGGTTCCTTTACAGTTGCGGAAGCTGCTTGATCAAGAGGCGACTGCGGGAGGAGTCGCGTCGAATGTAAAGGCGCAACAGGTTTCTGATGAAGAGTGGATAGATACGCTTTGTTCTGAGAATTCGGAATTGTCTGGGTCCCAGAGGGGGGAGTTGAGGGTGCTTTTGTGTGAATTCTCCAATGTGTTTATCAAAGACAAATTTCACATCGACCGCACTACCCTTTTGAGTCACCACATCAATACAGGCAACGCCGCTCCCATCCGGCAGAACCCCTACCGTTTGAGCCCCACAGAAAAGGAACACGTACGGCTGGCGGTTGACGAGATGTTGGCCGCCAATATTATTTTGCCATCCACCAGCTCATGGGGAGTTCCGATTGTTCTTGTTAATAAGCAGGATGGTAGTTTGCACTTCTGTGTTGACTTCCGTAAACTTAACAAGATCTCTGTGGCTGACACGTACCCCCTTCCTCGAATGGACGATTCCCTGGATGGCTAGCAGGCGCACAACATTTTTTGACTCTTGACCTCCTATTTGGATTTTGGCAGTTGCCCCTAGATGAATCCTCTAAGCCCAATTTTAATCGGCTTCCGATGGGTCTTCACTCCACTCCGGCTACGTTTCCAGTGATTGATGGGACTGGTTCTGACTGTCCTCCAGTGAGACTCATGCCTAATATATCTGGATTATGTTATCGTTTTTAGCCGTACGTTTAAAGAACATCTGGAACAATTACGTGCTGTTTTTCTTAAGATGCGTGCAGCAAACCTCAAATTTAAACTGCAGAAGGGTCACCTGCTCCAAAAATCTGTTCGGTACCTTTGTCACATAGTAAATCAGGGATAGCGATGGACCCGGATAAAACCGCTTGTGTGCGTTCTTGGCCGACCACCACGTCAGTGGGGGAGGTGCGGAGTTTCATGGGTTTTGCGTCCTATTACCACCGTTTTGACGCCGGGTTCGCCACTATCGCCAAACCTCTCCACGCCCTGATGGCAAAGGGTCAGAAGGAGGAGGCCGCATTTGTTGTGCTCTGGGATGGCTTGGTGAACGCCACTCCTCTCCGATACCGTGACTTTTCCTTGCCGTTCATCCTTGATATAGACACTAGCAACACCGGAATTGGCGCTGTTCTGTCTCAACTCATTAATGGCGTGGAGAGTATTGCAGCATATGGCAGCAGAGTGCTATCTCTGGCCGAACAACGGTACTGTGTCACACGCCGGGAACTTTTGGCTATTGTTTTTTTTTGTGCAAGAGTATCGCCCCTATCTTTACGGCAGATGCTTTGAGGTGTGCTCTGACCATGCAGCACAACAGTATGTGCTGCGTATTGAACAGCCTTCAGACCAACTTTCACGTCCTGCAAGGACTAATCCTTTATTGTTTCCTACCTCAAAGGTACCCAACACACGAACGTGGATGCCCTGTCGCGATTACCAACGAGCGACGGGTGCGTGTGTTTCTCGGGCTCGGCGTGCTGTAAGATGCCTGCCGAGGACTCGCCCACGCCCCTTGAGGTGTCGGCCTAGGTTGACACCTCTGATGAAGCCGACGGTCCTGAGGCGCGTGACGCCATTATTTGCTTGGACCATGTGGGGTGGGGACACCGCCAGGTTGAGGACGCTTCCCTGTTTCAGTTATGATGCCGTGTCAAGGGGGTGGTTGGGGGAGGAGATCGACGGAATGTAGCCTCTGTCATCCTCAGAGTCGGGTTGCTCATGCATTGGGATGGAGGGTTGCGCCGTTACAACATTGTCATGCCCACTGCCCTGCGGGGTAAAATCTTCTGGGCTGTGCAAGAGCAACTGTTACACCTGGGTGTGCATAAAACGCTAGCCACACTTAAGCTCGACTTCTTCTGGCCAGACATGGTGGAAGATGTTGCTAATGTATTGAAGGGGTCTGTTCAGTGCGCGCGGCGGAAACCCCCGTCAAAACCCTGTTGTCCACCATTGCAATCCATCCGATTTTCCCGCATAAATCAGCTAGTTGCTCTTGATATCGTTGGTTCATTTCCTACCACCCCTCGCGGGAATAAGTATTTACTGGCGGACGTCGAATATTTTCACGGTGGCCGTTGGCCTGGCCACTTCTCAACCAGTCAGCAGCCATCACCGAGGCATTCCTTGATGGCTCTGTCATGGACAAGGGGGCTCCCGAGCACCTTCTGACTGATCAGGGTAAAACATTTTCTTCGAAATTGCTGCGGGAGGTGTGTGATTTGTTGGGAACAAAGAAAGTACACACGTTGCCCTACCACCCTCAGACGGATGGAATGATGGAGCGGTTGCACAGGACTCTGACTTCCATGTTGAGCCATCAGGTCAGCGAGTCCCAGCTTGACTGAGACTTGCATGTTTCCGGGGTCCTGGCTGCCTATAGAATGGCTCCTCACACGTCCACCGGCTACTCGCCATTTTCTTATGTACGAAGAGAACACGACCCCCCCCCCCCCCGTCATTGATGTCCAATAGCGAGCCGAGCCAAGCAAGGCTAAATCTAATATGTTGGAGTCATGCGCCTCACCATTCAGAGGCTTTCAGAAGCGCGTGAGGCTTCCAGGGAAAATTCTAATTCACGCCAATTGGCAAATGAGCAGCTGAGGGGTCTCCGTCTTTCCGGACATGACTGGGCTCCAGGTGACAGAGCTTGGCTGCACTGTTCCCAGGTACCAGTGGGTACGTCACCCAAATTGTTTAAACCCTGGAGGGGGCTTGTTGATATGATTTGGGTTGTTTAGCCCCAGTGTGTTCAAATTCGCTTTCATCACGCCATGTGAATTCATCTAATCTCCACTATGCAGGGGCCGAGTGTCGGGTGTGTCAGGCGACCCGAGGTGTGTATCCGCTGAGATTGGTCCTCAGGGGAGTCCCATCCTCAGTTTCCGCGTGTTTAACGTCCCCCAACCAATAACCTGCTCCGTCTCCGCAAGCTTTATGAGCAGAAGGCCCATCTTTTCCACGGCCGACTGCTCTTCGTGAGGAGCCGGGTTCAATGGGACATTTTCAAATTCCCCTTGGGACCCCCAGGGAGATTATGCCCCCTTAGCTGGGGGCCCGGCCACAAGGACTCGATCAAAGACTGTTCAGTTTTCGTGACCCCAATACACACACACTCCCACACCGTCAGTTGGTTGTCGCACTCGGCATGTCGTATTGGTCATTGGCTAAACCTGGCCTTTATTGTGCTTGTGGATGTTGTTACAATGTGAGTGTGGGAGATGCTGGTGCTGGAGGGGGTCCCGAGGTATCGCGTGTTACTGCATGTTTTTTTCTCTCTTCATCCTCTCTTTTCTTTCTTTCTATCTCTTATCTCTTCCTTTGCGTTTTGCCTATTGTGGTTCAGTACTTCAGTCCCCTTCCCCCTTCCGTCACTGTATATATTGTATATATGGGATGGGGTATTTATTTGTTGAGGCACACGATGGGGTTTGTTTGTTTTGTTGAGGCGGAGTTGACAGCCAGGACAGCAGCGTTCTATGAAGGGGGTGGATGGGTGATGTAGTGACATCACTGTATTTCAATATGTTGCGCACAGTGCCTGCCCTAGAGGGGCACGTGGTGTAGTGACATCGCGGATACCACAGGGGTGTGGGTGTAATACCGGCCCTAGAGGGGCCCGGTGAGCGCTGAATGATAGCGCTAGATTGCATCACGCTTTGAGTGCAGTGTCAACCCTACAGGACATGGTGTGTGGGTGTCGGCCGAAGGATGAGGTTACTTGAGACCATGGCACTCCGGTTGATCCGGGAGGACACGTGACCAGTTAAGTCTACAAAGGGGCCCCAGGAGAGGGCTGGGGGTGGTCACGTGATTGGGATCCAGATCCTTCGTAAGGATTCTGGATGTGGACGTGGCCAAGGAAGGAGCCGGCCACGCCACAGAGAATATCAGCCGGGTACCGAGAGGGACCAGGGTGGTTGTTCATCCTGGAAGAAACTATTCATCTACGTTCTCCATTCAACGAGTCTCCAACACGTGTTATCGGGCCAAAGCTGTTGGTCCCGGTCCGTATTAGCAGTTACGTTGTAACTAGTGTAGTAAGCCTTGTGGACACCACCATAGGTTGTCATTCTGTTAAGGGGAAAGTTACCCCATGTGTTGGACCTGAATAAATGTGTTGCCTCCAAGTCTACATATGCGACTCAGTTGAACCAATTACACTTGCGTGATCCGAGGGCAGAAATACTCACATGATAGAAGGGTACAGTATGAGGATGACGTTCCGAGGAAAGCGAGAGAGAGGTGGCGTCATCGGGAGAGGCGGGGCAATCGGGGCGCTTCTGGGAGAGGATTGGAGCAGGGTCGATGTCCGTGGCATTAGCCCGCGCGAAATGATGAAAAGTGTTGATCCTCAATCTTCGTCTGATGGTCTCTCTAATTGTTTATCGAGGTACACATGAAAGTCAGGTACAATGGGCTAGGGGTGTCAGGGAAGGGGCACAGAAAACCGCGAGGGGAAGAGGAACTTTCCAGCGCTTGCACAGATCTTGGGAAGGGAAAATGTTTTTATTCGTGTCCACTCAGAGATGGAGAGGTCTTCAGGTGGGGGGGGGGGGGCAGAGTAGGAGTTTTTGCTTTTAGGGGGGTAAGGGGAGGAGGGGAGACAATAATCAACATTCTCGGGGTACTCTTTGGTTTTTTCGGTAAAGTCACGTAGGAAAAAAAAAGAATAATCACGACGTTTCGGGTGCAACACGAGCGTCCGTCTTCAGGTGGGGACAATGCAGTGAAAGCACTACCGTTTATGTGTGTCTAAGAGATAGCTGTGACGAGGAATTATATAGTTGTGAGGGAAGAAAGGGGGGGAGGGGGCATGATGAGTGTGGGGGCGGAGTGTGGGCTGGGAGGTAACGCATAGCGTTCAAACTGAAGCTTTGTGATGCAGGGGTGGAAGTAAATAAGAAAGCTAAGTTAAGCCATCCTTTGTTATGCTGCAGGTGGGGGGGTAAATTAGAGTTGTGCAAGCTAAACTTGCACGCTCGAATCAACGTGTGGTAAAATAATTAAAGTGATGGGAATAAGCCGGGCTTGGAGTCAAATTTCATAGTGATGGTAGTGTGTAAAGCTGGGAGTAAAAGACTGGGAATATGGAAATGAATCTGAAAATAAATATAAACTGGCTGCCTTGCAGTAAACTGCATGGCAGCTAAAGTTTAACTTGGTTAATTTCATCCTTCCAATGATTGCTCAATTTTAATCAATCCTCTCGGTTGAAGTTATGTCTATGTGTGTAAATCTGGATGGCTTCATGGATAATCTTTGGTAGTATCCAGGAGGCTTGCAGAGTACCTTGGTATCGGAGGACACAATGTCATGAGAACCAGCAGTGTTATATCAGTGGTCAGCTACGGCCGAAGAATTCGTCCTGCCGTGTTTTAAATCCGACTTGTGCTCGCGAATGCATTCCGAAATATGTAGTTTCGTTTCCCCGATATAACAATCCCCACAGGTGTAACTCAGTTTGTAGACACCAAACTTTACGGATGGGGGATCAGATCACGGATCTTGTGTACTGTACTGAATCAGACCTGGATCTTGTGTTTGTTTAGAATTTTGGAAATCTTTTTGGTAACGCCTGCTATGTATGGCAACGTAATGATTATGATCAGAGTCTCAGGGGGTTGTTTCTCCACAGTTGGAGAAACAGTTTGGTTAATAGCACGGTCCGAGTATCCGTTCATCCTTAGGGCCAGATGTACATGTTCCAATTCACTGGCCAGGTCGTGTTGGTCAGAGATGCAGTGTGCCCTATGGTGTAGTGTTTTGATGAGGGAATTATTTTGTGCCGGTTGTGCTTTCGCTGCGTTGTCTTCACCTGAAAACGGACGCTTGTGTTGCGCCCGAAACGTCGTGATTTAATTTAGTTGTTTTCATTTATTTATTTTTTACACCTACGTGACTTTACCGAAAAAAACAAAGAGTATGAATCCTTGCAGTCACGAAAACTTAAAATCTAGAATTTCAAATCTAGGGGTAGATGGGGTGTAGGGAGGTGGTGACGGAAGGACACTATGAATTGTATGACATGAATGAAGATGGTTGGGGGTGAGGATGGTTATAAAACAGGAACGACTTAATGTTCAGATTTGGGGCAATGAGGTGTGACTGGGACATTTCTGTATGTTCATTTATATCTAGGTGCATCTTTTTCATGTGTGCTCAGTAGACAGAAGGAACAACCTGAATTACAATTTATATGGATTAACCTAATTTGTCCTCTTTATATTAGTTATACTATTTAATATTTTAGTACATTTCGTGAATAAACAATGAATGTTAAGAATACAAAATTATATCCTGCACTCGACAGTTTACGCGCTAGGCTTTAGATACCTTAATGGTGTCACTTGTGGAATGTGTCTATACACATACGTGTTACATGTTTCTGTTGTATACTTCTTCGAATCTGCCACCTGGAACAATTTCCTTATAGAAAAAATATTCCACTCAGGTATATAGAGTCATATGCTATAGAATCTGCATAAAATTCTTTCACTGAGGCTGCTATTTAACGTTCACAAATCATCAACGTCATCTTTGCTGCTGTTATGCTTTAATGCTCCTAAAAAGATTTAATTCTACTTGCATCTCCTTTTCCCCAAGTGACATGTGTCAATGTTTGCACAGCACCTTGATGTCTAGCAAAACTGAGACGATTTATACATCCGAAATGTATTTTTGTCCAAAACACAACAAAGAGTTCAAGACCGAGAATCTAATCCAGGGGTGAATTGTAAAAAAGAAAATATAATTCCTCTCACACGAACAGTGCAATAAGCAAAAATGTATAGGAAATGATAAATTAATCCCTCAGAAAATTTAAGACAAATTATCTAATTTAGCTCTTGACATATACACGCTAAAATTTCCCTTTTGTCCCATTTATTCAATTCTATTTAAGTCAATAGTTTTTTGAAGTCCATTCATGTTGATTGCTAGAACGATTGTCGGATATTGCATTCGCAAATTTTTTAAATATGTATAATCCATGTATAATGACAGTAGAGTCTACATGCGGTGTGAGTGGAATGGAGGTAATGACAGGGGAGTCAGCCTACAGTGCAAATGCACTAGTAGCCACGGAAGGTAATGGCAGGGGTATCAGTTGTGAGTACAAAAGAACTGGTAGCTACGGGAATGATCGAGAAGGGAGCGTTGTCAGGTGACTGAAGAGGGCGGTAGACTCTGCTGGTAGAGTGAGTGTCCACAGTCAGCGAGAAGGTTTGGGAAAGGGAGCAGGGCCTCGGCCGGTATATAAGGGAGGTGCGTGGGAGACTTGGAGCTGATGCAGTGGGGTCACCAAGTGAGAGTGTTTTCCAAAAGTGCCATTTCAAAAGAAGTGTGTCAAGTCGTCATTACAACTGCTGTAAGAAGTGGGGTGTCATCATGCCACGGCATAGCCACAAGGAGAACTCATCGATGACAATTTCATTCGAGGAGGAGACCCCCTGCAACAAGCCCTGGGCGGTGGGGACCCAGTGATCAACCCCCAGGTGAGGAGGGAGTAGCGGTGGTAACTAGGAGAGAGGAGGCAGGCTGACAAACAAAAATGAAGAATGGGACGGGGTAACAGGATGGCTGGACTGGCTGTTAGCAGGGGTTTCGCAGATCACCGTGCAACTATCCACGGCTGCAGCGGAGAGCAAGGTGGGAGTCCCCGCGGTAGAAACCGCTCAAATGATGGCCGCCATTTCACAAGTTAACCAAATCTCGGCCGAAGCAGCTTCAGCTCTGGTGACGTGAGAAAGAAAAACTGACCGGCCACGGCGGATGACGCTGTAAAATAATTTGTAACAGCGGGAGGCGACTGGGCACCTTCACCCGAAGGTTTGAGGCAGCGTAACAAGCCATTGGTTGGTCGGAAGAGGAAGCTCTGAGAGCCCTGCCTACTGGCCTTGACGATGACGCCCTCGCCGTGTTCCAAGCTGTCCCGGAGGATCGAATCGTTACACTACAAAAGGTGTATGGTGAAATGGCAGCCGTGGTTCAATCCCCCGTCAAATACATGGAAAAAGTTTCTGCAGCGGAAGCAAGGGGTGGCCGAAACGCCCCTTGCTTATCACCACTCATTGATGGCGCTGGGCCAGGTCGCGTACCCATGACTGAACGAGACGGTGCTGAATTCTCTGGTGATGGAGGAATTGCTGGTGTTGGCGCAGGATATTGGGGTCGTGCTGCTAATTGTGGAGGAGGCACAGACCTCCCTGTGGGTGGCCCGATGCCTGCAGGCACATGAGAGGATGAACCGTTGGCCTTGTGTGGTGGCATGGTCAGGTAATCCGATGTTGTGTGAGGCCTCGACAGTCCGGTCAGTGGAGAGTGCAGGGACACAAACAGAGGAGGTGACGGCGGTGGTACACGGGTGGGCTCAATGCTAGGGGGAGACTTTGTGATGGCCTAAAAAATAGGGAACAAAAGGGGAGGTGACCACTCTGCAACGAGGGATCGCCATCGCCTGCTTCAGGTGTGATCAGCTGGGGCACATCACGCGGGGATGTCGGAGCGACGCCCGGACAGCGATTTCATCAGCGTCCATCTTCTCGCCAACAGCCACTCCATAACTATGGCAGGCAAGTCGCGACACCACAGATACCCGGCCCGAAACGTTACCACACACATCTAGGCATTTACATCCCCCAGGCTCCATTATCACCTTGCATCGTTGTTGGTTGCATCAGTAAGCGGCGGGTTTCGACTCTGGGCTGATGGCCCAGGTCTGGCAATTCAATGGAGGAGAGCTGGCTCATTAAGTGGTGGCGGCTGTCGCAGGCACGTTGGCGGTGGCCAACTCATTTGAGGGGATAGGGGTGTGCGTCTTAATTGACACTGGCGCATCGGCCACCATTATTTCGGAAGTGATGTACAGCATGCTGCCGTCGAGTGGCCGCTGTGTGACACCGGTCGTGAGCGCGTGTGTGGCGGCTAATGGAGGAAGAATGAAGATCGTGGGCCAGGTTGAAGCATGTGTAAGGATTGGGGTGATTGCGATGTCAGGGCCCGTTTTGATTTCAAAACGTGGACTATCCCATGCCTGTGGGGCACTGACTTTGTGAATTGAATGCCCCTCAAATATTGATGGATCAGAGGCGTATAGAGATGGTGTTGAGGCAGCGGTTGTTTTTCTTGGATCTTGTTGGAAGGGAGGCGGGTGCAAACGCCGCGATTCAGGCCTTGGTGAGGTAGTCAGTAAAGATCCCGCCAGGTATGCAGATGTTGGTTCCCTTGCGGTACCGCGAGCAGTTGCATTCGGCCGACCCAGATGCGGCGGTTCTGCTAATGCCATCCAACATTGTAGCCCACGGGCTTATGCTGGCGCGTGCAGAGACAATGCTAAGAGCAATCCAAGAGCCGTTCCTGCAAGTGTTTTGACATAGAATGGTCACTACTGTGTCGGCCTGTACGAAGGCTGGGGGCCCCAAGGGGGTGCCTGGGGGGTCACGTGGTGGAGGGATCCGGACCTTCCCAGAGGTAGGGGAAGTGAGGCGTGTCCTGGGAAGGGAGGCGTGGCCTGAAGAGAGCCAGCCACGCCGGGGCGGAGCCAGCCACGCCAAAGGAGATATAAGCGTGGTGTGAACGCAGAGCGAGGTTTTTGGACTGTACTCCGAAGTGAAGACATCATGGGTCGTCGTCCTGGGCCAGGCAGGCCGTTGCCTGCCTGGCCCAGTCTGTGTCGCGTTCCAGAGTGTTAGTGAATTGAGGAAGGTGGTCACCACCTCATGTACAGCATTATGTTACTTACCGTTTAATAAATAGTGTTGCCTCCAAGCTGCGTGTGTGTGCACCTAATTTGAACCCATTACATTTGGCGTCAGAAGTTGTGGAAAAATAAATATTGCTAGGTGTTATCCTAGGGAAGTAAAATGGGCACACGAAAAACAAATATAAAACTCACCTGGACACCTTCGTACAACGGGGATGGTGTGACGACCATCCTTCGGACAGCCCCGGGGATGGCAGCCCCGGTGACAGGGAGAGAGAGATGGCGCTGCACGCGGAGTGGCGGGACTGGCATCGCACTGCTGCTCCGCCGCCATCGGGAACGGAGCGACGGAGCCGCGGGGAGAGGACACCATCGTCGCTGCAGGGGCTGGCGGGGCAGGCCCGGGCATGCGGGCCACGCGGTGGTCCCGCCATTTCGGCGGCTGGTCGGAGCGCGGTTCCCGCCAAAGCGCCGCTCCCGCCATTTCGGCGGCTGGTCGGGGCGCGGTTCCCGCCAAAGCGCCGCTCCCGCCATTTCGGCGGCTGGTCGGGGCGCGGTTCCCGCCAAAGCGCCGCTCCCGCCATTTCGGCGGCTGGTTGGGGCGCGCTTCCCGCCAAAGCGCCGCTCCCGCCATTTTGGCGGCTGGTCGGGGCGCGCTTCCCGCCAAAGCGCCGCTCCCGCCATTTCGGCGGCTGGTCAGGGCACGCTTCCCGCCAAAGCGCCGCTCCCGCCATTTCGGCGGCGGGTCGGGGCGCTGTTCCCGCCAAAACGCCGCTCCTGCTGCCGAAATGCCGCTCCCGCCGACATCAACGCCTGCGGAGGGGGAGTTCCACACGTTCGGGTGGCACCCCCGTCTTCTGTTCGAGCGCGAGAAGGTGGATGGGTTCGCAAGAGCAGGCCATATTCACCATGCAAGATTCTTCGGGCCGGCCCCGTGCTCCACCTTGCCGCCCTCCGCTATTCAAAGTTGCCAGGCGAGTCGTGACATGACAAGCACCCGTCCCCAAGAAAAATAATAATAATCTTCACCCATCTTACGTGCGCCGGGTTGCGATCGCGTGTGTTTTTTTTAACTCGCTGGTTTGCGGAGCGAGTTCGTCCGGTTGTGTACGTGATAAATTGACGCGGCGACCATGGGGGTTTCTGCTTGTAACAAGTGTTGCTGTTAATTACGGCGTCGAGATCGGTATCTTCTGGGTGTAGTTAATGATTAATTTGTTGTTGGGTGTCCCGAGCTCTGTTGATATCCTGTAGGTTGCCGTGTTAATGACTCGTGTTGTTACATCGTTTTGTTGCGAAATCGCCGTTGTTATTGTGTATACTGTATGGAGTTTCGCTCGTGATTGTCACGTGTAACTGTAAGAAACTTTGATCGTCATTTTTGCCAAGGTACAGACCGTATGGAGCTTTGCTTGGAATTGTTAACAGTGTATGGACTGTTGGGTACTTGCTTGTGATTATTTACTATGTACGGATTGTCTGGAGTAGTGATTGTGTGTGTTGCCATGTGGGGACTGGATGGAGCATTACACCAAATGATTGACTGTACGAAATTCATATACTGCATATACTGTATTAATCAATTCGGCGATTCTTGGGGTTTGTGTATAGTTTTTTTTGCTCTCAAAATTCGAATGCCCTGAGTCCCATGGTTAATGTTGAAGGGGTTTTTGAAATGACACGTTCGGTGTGTTTCAACCTCACTGGTTGGCTCCTGTCCGTTGTTGCACAGATGATGTATTTTGTGCAAGAATGCCCCTTGTGTTCTACATCGATCGGGGGTGCGTTCCCGTTAATTGCTGTCAAATTGCGTTGCTCTCTCCACTCGGTTGGTACAGCTGCATGCTGCAATGCGAGTCTCGGAGATGATGTGTACGGATACGGGATGTGAGGTGTATTGTTGTGACCATTGAATATTCGGGATCGTCACAAATTGTGCGTTCCTGTTCGGCATTGGATCAGTTCTGTGAGGAATCATAATTCAAATTGTATGTGTTGTGATGGTGTTAAATTTCGATGGTGACATGCTGCCAGGGATTTGGAATTGTGGTGCTGGCTGTCACTTATCTTGGGGTGCAGATCCTGACCAGGATGGCCCAGTGAGAGTTGTGTGTCTAACATGAACATTGTGGTCCCGTCATGCTATGGCTGACGGCTTTACCTGACAGCCCGGAGATTGAAACACTCCGTGGCATGTCTAGCCTAGTGGGTTGTGCGCTCACATGGCTCAGAGAGTGTGGTCCCGTCATGCTATGGCTGACGGCTTGACCTGACAGCCCGGAGATCGAGACACTCCGTGGCTTGTCTAGCCTAGTGGGCTGTGCGCTCACATGGCTCAGATAGTGTGGTCCCGTCATGCTGTCTGACAGCTTGACCTGACAGCCCGGAGATCGAGACACTCCGCGGCTTGTCTAGCCAAGTGGGCTGTGCGCTCACATGGCTCAGAGAGTGGTCCCATCATGCTGTGTCTGATGGCTTGACCTGACAGCCCAGAGAGTGAGACACTCCGAGGTGCGTTGAAACAGTGGGCTGGAGATTCGTAAGGTTCAGGTGGAGTTGTCCTGTTACGTTGGGACTGTATCCCTCAGTTGTTAGGGTGCATGTTGTGCAGTGAGTGAACGATGGGTCGTCTCAGCTCGGTCGGTACAGCTATATGCTGCGATGCGAGTCTTGGAGAGAGACTGGGTCGTCTCAGCTCGGTCGGTACAGCTATATGCTGCGATGCGAGTCTTGGAGAGAGACTGGGTCTCAGCTCGGTCGGTACAGCTATATGCTGCGATGCGAGTCTTGGAGAGAGACTGGGTTAGAATCCCCCCCGATATGGCCGATGCGTGCTACTGGTTGTGACGCCACGTCGGAAAGGCGGTGGGGTGGTAACATGGAAATTCTCCCCCCGATATGGCCGACGCGTGCTACTGGTTGTGACGCCACGTCGGAAAGGCGGGGGGGTGCTAACGGGTGACTGTCATTGCATGCGTGATTCTAACGGGGGGGGGGGGGGGGGCTGTGCTGGAGCGTAAGTGGGTTAGCCAGTTTTCATGTATATTTGTTGTTAATTCCCCGTTTTCTATGTGGTTCCCTTTTACCCTCGTCGATTCTGTATATATTACGTGATTGTATTTCTTATCGGTCGCCGGTCATTTATTGATGTTGCTGGTTCGGAGGCACACCTTTTCGATGTTTCACAGTTGTGTTACAGCCGGGGACGGCTGTGTGTTTATACAGGGGGGGGTGATGTAGTGACATAGAATGGTCACTATTGTGTCGGCCTGTACGAAGGCTGGGGGCCCCAAGGGGGTGCCTGGGGGGTCACGTGGTGGAGGGATCCGGACCTTCCCAGAGGTAGGGGAAGTGAGGCGTGTCCTGGGAAGGGAGGCGTGGCCTGAAGAGAGCCAGCCACGCCGGGGCGGAGCCAGCCACGCCAAAGGAGATATAAGCGTGGTGTGAACGCAGAGCGAGGTTTTTGGACTGTAGGCAGGCCGTTGCCTGCCTGGCCCAGTCTGTGTCGCGTTCCAGAGTGTTAGTGAATTGAGGAAGGTGGTCACCACCTCATGTACAGCGTTATGTTACTTACCGTTTAATAAATAGTGTTGCCTCCAAGCTGCGTGTGTGTGCACCTAATTCGAACCCATTACACAAGTATTCAATGTGGTTGAAGGGACGGGTGTGGTCCAAGCGGGTACCGTGTTGGCTCATGTGATGCCCGCGTGTTGCGAGGCGGGTGACTCAACGGCGACAGATATCACGGGAGCGATGGAGGAGAGAGCCGGATCCGATGTAACGTGAGCAGAAGCCTTTTGTCACAAGAATCCTGATTTTTCTAAGGTACAATGGGGCGAATCGAAGTCATTGCTGTAGTTCCAGATGTTTGCAGTAAGGGCAAGTTCGACATTGGTCGTACTTCTCTATTGCAGCACCACATTGATATGGGAGATGCAGCCCTGTTTGCTAGAACTCTTATCGGATGCATCCGGTGGAGAAGGAACATGTGAAACAGGCGGTGGACAAGATGTTTGGCGGCGGATATAATTTTGCATTCGACCAGTCCTTGGGGTGCCCCTGCGGTGCTGATAAGAAAGTCAGATAGTGGTCTGAGGTTATGTGTTGACTTCCGTCAACTTAACATGGTAGCGCACTATCAGAGTATTGAGAGCTCGGGGTAAGCATTTACATTATTATACCTCCTTTGCCAGTAGCAAGATATAGTACTGTTTTTGAGTTGTGCGCCTTTTGTCGTCATCTGGTCCAACACCAAGTGAGACTAGGCTCTAAGAAAAGCCATCTTGGGTGTGGACCAATCAATTTCAAGGACAGTGCATATCATTATCAGAGTTGTCTCTTTTTGTATGCATTTTGACTGCAAGTGTTGTGGTTATTGCAAACATGATCCCTTGTATAAAGGTGTCAGTTTTGGTGCCAGATAAGAGGGTAAAAACCTATTATTATATCTTGCTACTGTCAAAGGAGGTCTCATAATGGTTGAAAGGGCAGTGGTTTCCAATTAAAGTATGACATCTAGATTCTGCTCCTCGTTTATAAAAAAAAAAAGACAATCATAGTCAGCACTTTTCATAGTTTGTGCTTGAAATGTCTCTACCATATTGTTTTAATGGCGTATTTTGTGCATTATCATTGCACTTTTAAGGTCCAGCATTTCATATTTTATACAAAAACGTCATTTTGGTCATTTAAATGTTGCGATTGCTTTAATAAATGTGTATTAAAGTTCGTGCTGTATTCTCTCATTGTCATTCTTAATCTATTCCTGTGGCAAAACGTTCGATGGAACATTAGGATTGGTGCTACATGCCGACGTTGCAAAACCAGATGAAGAAAAGTGTAAAAACAATCTCAATCTGGTTGACATTACCATACATTTTTGTACATAGTTTTATATCGAGCTGCATTTTTTTCAAACCAACGTTTTTGTAGTGATGATACTTAAGTGATTCGAGGGCAGAAATACTCGCCTGATAGAAGGGTACATAGTGAGGATGAAGTTACGAGGAATGCGAGAGAGTTGACGTCATCTCGAGAGGTGCGGCGATGGGGGCGCTTCTGAGAGAGGAACGGACCAGGGTGGACGCGTGGGGCGTGAGCCCGCGCGAAATAAAGGAAAGTGTCGACGCTCCATCGTCGTCTGGTGGACTCTAAATTTTGTTATTGAAGTGTAGTGGTGGTATTGACGTGCGCCGACTGTGACAGTGATGGATCACGGGGCGGCGCGGGGTGCGGGGTTGGGCACGCGTTGTGGGCGTGGTGTGGACGCGCGCGCCGGGAGTGACAGATGACGAGGCGGCGCGGAGTGAGTGGTGAGGCACGATGAGATGTGGGAAAAGAGGATCGTAGCCAGCACCCGGCGATTGGTCGAATAAGTGGGTGCTCGCAGCGACGTCCGCAGGTGGGGTATAAAGGGGGACGCGCGAGAGCACTCGGGGAGAGTTACCCAGTTGAAGACCCGAAGACGGAGCTGAAGACCTAGTGAAGCCGAGTAGCTCAGTGGCGTTAGTCGCCGAGTAGCTAAGTGGATGTTGGTCATCCGAGTAGCTCAGTGGCGTTAGTCGCCGAGTAGCTAAGTGGATGTTGGTCATCCGAGTAGCTCAGTGGGCGTTAGTCGCCAAGTAGCTAAGTGGGTGTTTGTCACCCGAGTACTAAGTGGATGTTGGTCATCCGAGTAGCTCAGTGGCGTTAGTCGCCAAGTAGCTAAGAGGATGTTGGTCATCCGAGTAACTCAGTGGGCGTTAGTCGCCAAGTAGCTAAGTGGGTGTTTGTCACCCGAGTACTAAGTGGATGTTGGTCATCCGAGTAACTCAGTGGGCGTTAGTCGCCAAGTAGCGAAGTGGGTGTTTGTCACCCGAGATACAAAGTAGGTGTTAGTCACCTGTAACCAAGTTTGATAAAATAAAGAGTGTGTTACCCGTGAAGTCGTCTCCCGTGGAGTTACTACATTACAACTGGCGTCAGAAGTAAACCTGTCTTCAAGAAGTATGGACACAAGGAAGACTACCCGTACCCACGAGCGAGGTCGGGATGACGACGGCGTACCGGGGACACCGACCTCGGGAGTAGAGGACGAGGAGTTGCCGCCGATGCAGCACTTCGCGGTGATGGCCGACGCTCCGCTTGCCTCCGACACCGGCCTCCAGGACGCGCACGCCCGCTTGGCGGAGTTGCTACTCGCCGCCGCCGCTGTCTTGGCCGACATCTCCGTTCCGGCGAGCGGAAAAACGGCTGCGGGGGTCGTGGAGGAAGCGACGGTGGAGGATTCCCGCCAAAGGGCGCTTCGCGCCAAAAGCCTGGAAGTTGCCGCCGTTTTTGGGGGGCCGCCACCGATTGGCGGGAAAGACGGACGCCACGTGGCCGGACACCTCCGCGCAGCGCAGCCCACGTCATCGGCGCGCGCCGGAGCCCTCCATTTTGCGCCTGACAACCGAGCCGACATTTTACACAACTCCAGCGGAGCGCGGGAAAATCTCTCCGACGTCGACGACGATCGGGTCCTCCAGCAAAGATTGCCCGCGCTGTCGGCGTTCAAGGCGGATGGGGGCGACTGGGGAGCCTTCCAACGAAGGTTCCTCGCTCATCAGGAGATGTCGGGGTGGTCCGACACCACTGCCCTGCGTGCGTTGCCAGCGATGCTTGACGACGACGCGCTTGCAGCCTTCACATCTGCTGCAAGGTCGTCCCGCTCTACGCTCCAGGCCGCACTACACCTGATGGCGAAGGTGTTCGGGCCGCCCTCCACGTGCCGCCACCAGTTCTACGATCGGCGGAAGGTGGCTGGGGAAACGACGCTAGCCTACCGCACGGCACTGCTCGCCTTGGCGGACGCGGCTTTTCCCCGCATGGATAAGGAGGGGAAGGACGCCATGGTGACGGAGCAGCTGCTGGTGTTGGCCCACGAGTTGGGCGTCCCCATCAACGTGGCAAACGAGATGGAGATCTGCTCCCTGGCGATCGCCACGAGCATTCACGCGTACGAGGTCCTCAAACGCAAGCCGGGGGTCGTCTGCAAATGGCCGGGGAATGCGGCACTGGCCGCCACGATCGCCGAACCTCAGCCAGCTGCGGTGCAGGAGCGGGCCTTCGCTGCACCGTGTCCGGGGGAGTGGAGAACGGGAGGTCGTTCGCCCACACGTTCGCCCCGCAAGCTGGAGCAACCGAAACCTACGACGTCCGTCGTCTGCTACAACTGCGGCCTTCGGGGTCACGTCGCAGCCGGGTGCCGGGCCCCGCGTCCGCGCACCGCAGGACCACGTCGGGACGACGACCAGGGCCACAAGTCATCCCAACAAAACCCGGCAAGTCGCGGCACCTCACACGTTCGGTCCACAAACACGGCACATTCGGGTCGCCGCTTCGCGGTGGGGGGTTCGCGGCTGGGTGCCGGGGGTTCAATTCGGCGGGGGGGGTACGTACGCGGCCCGCAAGCAGTCGAGTGGTCCGAATTGGCCCACAGGATCGTGGCTGCGTCAGCCGGGTCGTCCGTGGTAACGGGGTTCATTGACGGGGTTGAGGTCCGGGTGCTTGTTGACACGGGTGCGTCGGCCACCATCATCTCGGACCTTATTTATAACATCCTTCCCGTCCAAAGTAGACCCCTTCTGCCGGTAGACGTGCCATTTTATGCGGCGAATGGGGGATCCCTGGGGATCATCGGCCAGATTCGGGCGACTATTTGCATTGGGGACATTAAATTAGCGGGCCCTATTTTTGTATCATCATCGCTGGCCATTCCCTGTTTGCTAGGTACGGACTTTTTGTCAAAAATGCCCATCAAAATTCTTATTGATCAGGCCTGCATAGAGCTTCCGTCAGGTCGGCGGGTTGCCTTCTTGTCGAGCCCTATCAAAGTGCGCACGGTTTGTGCGACGGTGCAGGCGCTGGCGACTCACACTGTACGGGTACCCCCGGGATCGCAAATGTTAGTACCCCTTCGGTTCAGGAAGCCACTCGAGGTGGGTGCGGAGGCACAGGGGGTGCTGTTGGGGCCGTCAAACAGAGCCAGTAAGGGCCTCGACTTAGCGGTTGCTCAAACCATGGTGAGAGGGGACAGTGAGCCGTTCGTAATGGTCCTGAATACGGGGTCGCGGCCGGCCGTAATTGCGCAGGGAACGGTGCTGGCTCACGCCGCGCCGCTGCCCGTTGAGGAACGGCTCGTGGCTCAAGCAGATTTTACTGTCGAGTCGCATCCTCAAAGTGATGAGGGGACTGAGTGGTTGGACTCGCTGTGTGCGGGTTCTGCTAACTTGTCCGGGGTGCAATTGGGAGCATTGAGGGGTTTGCTCATCGAGTTTGCTGATGTGTTCAGCAAACATAAGTACGATATCGGCTGCACTGACCTGTTGCGCCACCACATAGCTACAGGGGACGCGGCCCCTATTCGTCAGAATCCCTTCCGGCTCAGCCCGGCCGAGAAGGAACATGTGCAATCGGCGGTTAATGATATGTTGGCGGCCGATATCATTTCGCCCTCTTCTAGTCCGTGGGGTGCTCCTATTGTCCTAGTAAAGAAACAGGACGGGTCCTTGCGGTTTTGTGTCGATTTCCGCCGCTTAAACAAAATCTCGATGGCGGATGCGTATCCGCTCCCCAGGATGGATGAGTCGCTGGATGCCTTGGCGGGAGCGCAGTTTTTTTCCACACTCGATCTGCTTTCTGGATTTTGGCAATTGCCACTCGATAACGAGTCTAAACCTAAAACTGCTTTCCGCACACCTGGGGGCCTTTTTGAATTCAACCGTTTGCCCATGGGCTTACATTCCGCCCCCGCCACGTTCCAGAGACTCATGGAATTGGTTTTGTCAGGCCTCCAATGGGATACCTGTTTGATTTATCTTGACGATATTATCGTCTTTAGTCGGACTTTCGAGGAGCACCTCCAGCGACTGAGAGCGGTGTTCCTCAGGATGCGTTCCGCTAAGCTAAAATTTAAACCGGCTAAATGTTTTCTGCTTCGGGAATCTCTCAGGTATTTGGGCCATATCGTGAGTCGTTCAGGGATCTCGACGGACCCTGCTAAGACGCATTGCGTCAGCTCATGGCCAACGCCAACCTCGGTCACGGAGGTTCGTAGTTTCATTGGTTTTGCCTCCTATTACCGTCGTTTTGTCAAGCAATTTGCCACCATAGCCAAGCCCCTGCACGCTTTGACGGCTAAGGGTGTGAGGTTTCACTGGGGGGCAGAGGAGGAGGATGCGTTCTGCTCCCTCCGTGACGCTTTGGTGCAGGCTCCCCCCTTGTGTTACCCCGATTTCACACAACCGTTTTTGCTTGACACGGACGCCAGCAATACGGGTATCGGGGGGGTGCTCTCACAGTTGGTCGGGGGGGTTGAACGGGTGGTCGCCTACGGTAGTAGGGTTCTTTCCCCCGCAGAACAACGCTATTGCGTAACTCGTCGTGAATTGTTAGCCATTGTGTTTTTTACACAGCAATTCAGGCCGTATCTTTACGGCCGTCATTTTACGGTCCGGACGGACCATGCGGCTCTACAATACGCTATGCGCGTGGCGCAGCCATCGGGCCAATTGTCCCGATGGTTGGAGGTCCTTCAAGACTACCAATTCACGACGATTTACCGAAAAGGGTTGCGGCACTCAAACGCGGACGCCTTGTCGCGGTTGCCGCCGTGCACGGACTGCACATGTTTGTTGGGATCAGCGCGGTGCAAACCCCCGGTCGCCGGCGCCCCGGGAGTTGCGCTCGCCGCCACTGACACCCCGGGAGAGGACGGCCCCACGGGGAGGGATTCGCTGTTGTCGTTGCCCCTCATTGAGTGGGGCCGCCTCCAGATGTCCGACAGCTCCCTGCTTACGCTGCGTCGGAAAGTTGGCGCTCCCGAACAGGGGGAGGCGCGGGTCGGTTCCTGGGTGTGCAGACAGGGCCTGTTGATGAGGTGGGACAACATGTCCCGGCGTCACGTGCTTGTGGTGCCTGTTGCTATGCGGGGTAGGATTGTTCTGGCAGCTCATGAACGGCTCATGCATCTGGGTTTTCACAAAACGCTCGCCCTAATCCAGCGAGACTATTATTGGCCGGGGATGGGTAACGACGTGGCGAATATTCTTAAGGGATGCGTAGAGTGCGCCAAAAGGAAACCGCCACCATTGGCGGCTAATCCACCGCTGCAATCCATTCAGGTTTCGCGTATAAACGAATTGGTAGCGTTGGACATCTTGGGGCCCTTTCCGGTTACACCAAGGGGAAATAGGTTCCTGCTGGTTGGCGTGGAATACTTCACCCGATGGCCTATGGCATGGCCGCTCGCCAACCAGTCGGCTGCGGCGGTGGCGGACGCCTTTGTCCAGGGTTATGTGTTGGACAAGGGCGCCCCCGAACGCTTGCTGACGGATCAAGGGAAGAATTTTTCGAGCGTTTTGTTGCGCGAGGTGTGCGACCTGTTGGGTACAAAGAAAGTGCGTACTTCCCCCTACCACCCGCAGACTGACGGGATGGTTGAGCGTCTGAACAGAACGATTACGTCTATGTTGTGCCAACAGGTCTGCGACGATCAGGTTGATTGGGACTTACAGGTGCCGGGGGTACTCGCGGCCTATCGAATGGCCCCTCATGCGGCGACAGGGTTTTCCCCATTTTTTTTTATGTATGGGCGGGAGGCCGATCCGGCCATGGACGTCCAACTGGGGATTTCCCAGCCACGTGCAAAATCTAAATTGGCAGACCACATCAAATTTAATATCGCCAAATTGACTGAAGCGCGGGAGGGGGCAAGGTTGAATTCGCGGTCGCGGCAAATTGCAAACGAGAAATTGCATGAGCGGAGGGTGCATACGCATGATTGGAAACCAGGCGATAAGGCCTGGCTGCATTGTCCACATGCACCGTTGGCTACGTCCCCCAAGTTGTTGAGACCTTGGAGGGGACCGGTGGAAATTGTGCGGGTTGCACGGCCCCAGAGTATACAGATTAAATGGGGGAAACGCCGTTGGTATGTGCACCCCTCCCGACTGAAGCCCTATGCGGCACCGTGTGACCCCGTTCTGTGCCGTGACGACCGGGCGTGTGATGTGACCGTCGACTCGGGGAGGGAGGTGTCGCAGGCTGATCCTCACGTGTCTCCACCTGACCCACCCCCAGGTGCCTCGGGCTTGACGGCTGCTGACCATCGAGAGCCTGAACCCCGGGGCACGCACGAGTCCTCGATGCCTGGCCGATGTCTTCCTGAACCGCCGGCACCACCGGACGTTCAACCGCGTCTGGTGCCGTACGACGGACCGGCAAGGCGGACTCGGGCTAGGTCTCAACAATTTTCATGAGGACGGGTTTTTTTTGTGCTCTACACCGAGCTCGCCCGGTGTTCCCCTCTGCCGGGATAATGTCCCGTTGTAGGGACGCTCGGAAGAAAAGGGGACACTGCACGAGTCGAAAGAAAAAAAAAAAAAATTTCCATTTATTTTTTTTGTATACACATTGCTATTGTCACTCGCCGGTTTGTATATATTGTTCTGTTGTCGCGGTGGCATTGATTGAGGGTTGCGGATGGTGGTGTTCGCGTCGTGTTGTGTTGTTAGCTTAGTTGTTGTTCATGTTGTTGTGTTGTGTTACGGGGCACACAGGGAGGGTTTGTAATTTTTGTAGCAGCCGGGGCGGCTGCGAGCTATGTGGTAGGGGGTGATGTAGTGGTGGTATTGACGTGCGCCGACTGTGACAGTGATGGATCACGGGGCGGCGCGGGGTGCGGGGTTGGGCACGCGTTGTGGGCGTGGTGTGGACGCGCGCGCCGGGAGTGACAGATGACGAGGCGGCGCGGAGTGAGTGGTGAGGCACGATGAGATGTGGGAAAAGAGGATCGTAGCCAGCACCCGGCGATTGGTCGAATAAGTGGGTGCTCGCAGCGACGTCCGCAGGTGGGGTATAAAGGGGGACGCGCGAGAGCACTCGGGGAGAGTTACCCAGTTGAAGACCCGAAGACGGAGCTGAAGACCTAGTGAAGCCGAGTAGCTCAGTGGCGTTAGTCGCCGAGTAGCTAAGTGGATGTTGGTCATCCGAGTAGCTCAGTGGCGTTAGTCGCCGAGTAGCTAAGTGGATGTTGGTCATCCGAGTAGCTCAGTGGGCGTTAGTCGCCAAGTAGCTAAGTGGGTGTTTGTCACCCGAGTACTAAGTGGATGTTGGTCATCCGAGTAGCTCAGTGGCGTTAGTCGCCAAGTAGCTAAGAGGATGTTGGTCATCCGAGTAACTCAGTGGGCGTTAGTCGCCAAGTAGCTAAGTGGGTGTTTGTCACCCGAGTACTAAGTGGATGTTGGTCATCCGAGTAACTCAGTGGGCGTTAGTCGCCAAGTAGCGAAGTGGGTGTTTGTCACCCGAGATACAAAGTAGGTGTTAGTCACCTGTAACCAAGTTTGATAAAATAAAGAGTGTGTTACCCGTGAAGTCGTCTCCCGTGGAGTTACTACATTACAGAAGTACGCGCGGAAGTCAGGTATATTGCACCGTGGGTGTCAAGGGAGGACAGAAAACTATGAAGGGAAGGAGAGCTTTCCAGCGCTTGCACAGATCTCGGGATGGGGCAACAAAAATTGTATTCGTGTCCACTCAGAGTTGAGGGTTCCTCTGGTGGGGGGGGGGGGCAGAGTTTTGGTTTTTGGGGGGTGGGGTTACGAAAGGACACGCTACGAATCCTATGACATGTTTGAAGATGGTTCGGGGTGAGGAGGATGGCTATGAAACAGGAATCACTTGGTGTTCAGCTTGGGGGCAATGAGGTGTGGCTGGGACATTGCTGTATGTTCATTTATATCTAGCTGAATTTTTGTATTCGTGCTCAGTAGACAGAAGGATCAACCTGAATTATGATTTAGATGGATTAGCCTAAATTGTGCTGTTTATATTAGTTATACTCTTTAATATATTTGTACATCGTGATTAAACAATGTTAAGAAAACAAAATTATCTCCTCCACTCGAAACTGTTTACGCCCTAGGCTTAGATACATGAGTTGCGTCACTTGTGGAATGTGTCTAAGTGAGCTGTTTAACGCACGGTGTGGTTCTATCATGGGATAAATATCTGAGAAATGCTTTGTTTAATTTAAAATGGTTGCTGAGCAAAGAACCAAAAGTTTAACAGAGGACGTGGCATGCAAAAAGTGGCACATAGAGTGGTTAGAAAAAGCATCTCCAATACGATTCGAGTTTCCAGAGATCAGAGGTTATGAGCTTAATAAACTGAGTTAGATTTAGGAACATGTGAAAAGCTATGCTAGGAGTTTCATAGTCAAGAAGGTCACGGAAAGAAGCAGAAAGAGCAATGTTAGGACTACATTGGTTGAACACAGTAAATGAGACCATGCTTTCAGTCTGGTAGATGTAGTCCTCAACATTGGTCGTGGACTTAAATCCGTGCATTGCATTGCAACATGAAGCATGGTAACAGTGAATGAAGAGTGATACGTAGGCAAGTGAACTCCAGGGAGTGAGTGGAGTGAAGCAGTGCGTGCTGGATCATTAATCGATATGACTGCTTTACATTTTATTACATCCAGTGTATTGATTTGGGAACTTGGTGTTCCATACCAGATATGATTTTAAAAAATCCAACGTTAGCCTAATTTGTGCTCTTTATATTAGTTATAATATTAAATGTTGTTGTACATTTCGTTATTAAACAATGAACGTTAAGAAAACTAAACTATCTACTCCAGTCGACACTGTTTACGCCCTCGGCTTTAGATACCTAAATTGCGTCTTTTTTGGAATATGTCCAAATCAGCTGTGTAACGCTAGGTGTGGTGCTATGATAAAGATCACGGCACGAACAGTGAAACAACTAATTAGTTAGACAAAGTATACTTATACCAATAGCCAAATGTTATCTACCACTAACTACAGTTGTGACCGAAAATACAATTGGATTCGGGGTTGAAAATAATGTTATCATATCTCTTGCACCTTTTGGAAAGTCATAATTTCGATTCAGCAGTTGATCACACTTCTTGGTTCGTGAGTGGAGTTATTTGATCCCGTCATGGGGCATTCTACTTTTACATTATACACAGGTGCCATACGTGTCACATGTTACTGTTGTATACGCCTTCGAATCTGCCACCAGGAATAACTTTCTTCATCGAATTTTTTTTCCACTCAGGTATATAGAATCATATGCTATAACATCTGCAGAAAAATCCTCCACTTAAGCTGCCATTTGACGTTCACCAATCATTAATGTAATTTTGCTGATTTAATGCTCCGAATTATATTAAATTATACTTGCGTCTCCTTTTCCCCAAGTGACACGTGTCATTGTTAGCACAGCACTTTGATGTGGAGTTACATTGAGATGATTTATAATTACGACCCTGACTCCTCCCTCTCCCACGTGACCCTGACTCCTCGCTCTCGGATCGTCACATCCGACCTGCCCATTTACGCTCGCATTACACCACCCTCCCCCGTAGATAAATTTCCAGCCGTCCTCGGCTGAAACAGAACAAAATAATGCGAGCGAAGGCATCACAATCAGGAGTCCCCCAGACACAACGGAGATTATAACAACAACAACACAAGTAACGAAAGGGGAGGGATCAGGATCCGGAACAGAACACCGGCCTATCCTCCGCGCAACAACAAGAATAAGAATGGAACAATGCACAACAACGGCAACCGACACGCAAGAACGGCAGACGCGCACAACCCAGGAATGTGGTGTCTTAGAGCGTGTCCATGTTGCTGTTCCATCCGCTCGGCTCAAATCCAACGTCAAAGAGCAAGTGGTAGAGCAGGAATGACGAACGGGCGCTCAATTGCTCCTTTAAGTCCTCATCCAGTTAGCACACCAGGTAACACCCAGTGTGGCAGGCGCCGAAGATCTGTGACGTGAAGGAGAGTCCAATCCCCTGAGGCACAGCACATCAACGCACATCCGCATGTCGTACACAACAGCCACCCGGCCCCAGGGTAGTGGAGATGATGTAATTCCGGCCCGCTTAAGAAAACCCCAATAAATACCCAAAATAGACGCGATGGATGCCCCAGTATTTACATTTTAACAACAATATTATTTACACGTGACAACAACAACAACAAAAATTCCTGCTCTTGCCCACCAGCAGTCCTCCCTTGAGGACCAGCACAGACATCGCACGTACACAGCATGTACCCACGGTCACTCTCAACAAAACCCCCAGTCGCACACCCACGCGTGGAGAAAGCCACGCTCCCCAGCGGTAACGTTTAACTCGCCCTAACCCTCACCGTGGTCGTCAAACCACAGCAACTTCCACTGACCCTACTCTCGGCTAGTGCAATTTCGGGGATGAGCAGCAACTCGGCCATGCTCCTCCCTTACTATCCCATTAGCGATGGACACACACCAGCATCTTATAGTCTGACGCTTTATAGCCCAGGGAAGGTTCATCCCCCGGCAATGCCAGACCGCATCGACCCCCCCCCCCACGGGGCAATGTTCTCTTATAGATTCAATAACGCCCTAACCCAGAGCGGAACAAGTCCGCGGCCCTTCCAGCTGGAGGACCCACAAAGAGAATCCCCGCTCCATGCTAGCTAGGTCACCCCGATCGCTGGCACGTAACGGAACCTCTACTCCAAATCCCGTGAGCCCCCGGCACACCAGGTTCAGTCTGCCACCACACAACTGAACCATGACTCCCCGAGCCATATGAGCACACGGCCCATTAGTTTGAGACATACCACGGAGGTTTCGCCTCCGGGCTGTCAGGTCAGCCATCAGCCATAGGCCGATGTGACCACAACTCGTGCATCACCCAATCAACAATGGCAGGCATATACAGATGGAATATTTGCCCCACCGAGGTTTTTCCCGCGCACTCAAAATGGCGGCCCCTTGCGCAAAGCGCATCGTCGCCATACTCCGTGTGCGCGCAAAATGGCGGCCCCACGTGCGAACACGTCGCCAGTTTTCCCCGTGCGTGCACCCCAGCTGCCCTTTGCTGGGGGTCACAAGACGCATCCCCCGTCACGTTGTAACAACCCCACCAATGATAGACGCACAGCCCCAGCTTGCTGCGCACAGCAGTCATATCGGGGAAATTTTAACCAATATTTTACCAAAACACATTGCTTACACACACCAACTCGCAAAGCAACCCCTGGCCGCATGCAATCAACCGAATGAGCGACGCCACTTGGCGCCAATTTACGGCCCCATCACCCTTAACATCTGAGCCACCCACAATGGCGTCATCACGCACCCTCATCGCGCGCCCTCACCGCGCGCCTTCTCTCTCAAAAAGCGCAATTACCTATAAATACACACGCAATCTCGTGTGCATAAACACCCATACAACCAAATTTTTGGGTCCCCCCCAAATTTTTACAAATTTCCAAACAGGTACACACAATTAATAACAATCCCAAACCCAAGTCAACCAATGCATCGCACCCGGTAACCGTACAGAACAGTGTAAACAGCACATGCAGTCAGCATATCAGGATCACAAGCGTACATTTAAGCACAATGGCAAGCAGATCTGCAGGCAACCAACACACCATTAACCCTGTCGTAACTTTGCAGCAACAACACAAATATTCTCTCTCTTGCAAACAACCACATCGCACACGGCACCTTGCAGCACAATACACCAAAAATATATATTTTTCAATTAAGCCCGTCGCACACGGTAACCCACGACATGGTACAGCGCAGGATACCCAACGCACCCGAGTTAATAATTAACTTCGCCATCAAGATAACAACTCCACACCGCAGTGCACACACCCGATTTGACACTAAGCAAACAAGCAGATAGCGCGTCCATCGTCAACACACACACATACACACAGCCCGAACCGCGCTCCGCACGCTCGAGACATGAGAACAATTGGCCCCCGGCACACGCTAGATGGGTGAGGTGTGTGTTAGGGCCGGGTGCATATCGTTTACGACTCGCCCGGGGCTGCAGCGAGCAGAGGACGGCAGGGTGGTAACTTGAGACGCCTCGCAGAACTCGAACGATGACCTGACTGCTCCGTTGTCTCGCACACGAGCCAGGACGGAAGAGCACCCGCCCCAAGCAGCTGCAGCGTCGGCGTCCTCTCCTCGCAGCTCCTCCTCGCAAAACAGCAGCTCACAGCAGGCTGCTCACCCCGCGGCACCTCCAGATGGCAGCGCAAGGCCGCCTCTCCACCGCGATGTTGAAGATGGCGGCGTCTTCCCGCGGCGGTGAAGACAAGATGGCGGCTTCCCGCCATTTCTCCCCGACCACACCCAAGATGGCGGCGCCCTGCCGCGTGTTGGAGAGGCGGGAAGCGTGGGCCAGGCCCGAATGGCGGACGGCTCAGCCCCACTCGGAGACTCACCGCTTCCAGGCCCGCCGCGTGGCCGATCCGGCCCCGTCGCTGGCGCCACCAAGATGACCAAATCCAGCAGAACGGCCCGCAGCGATTCAAGTTGGACCACCACGTAGCCGCTGGAGGACGTGCGCCGGCGGCCGTTTCTTCGTCGTCGGAAGACGTAACAAGTGGGTTATGCTTTTTCAAGTTCTCGGTCCTCTTCCTCGATGTTATTTTGCCTTGAAAAAGTCCACTCTGACACCAATGTAATAAAGGACTCCGTCACACGATGTTGATCTCCCGTTGGTCCTTTATTTGTGTTCGTCTTCCACTCACCCCGCTGGCCTCCTCCTCGGACCAGCGTCGTCTCTCCTTGCGCCCGCCCACTCTCTATGCAGCCACTCTGCTGCCCTGTGCAACCTCGCACCCTCTGCTAGCCTCCGCTAGTCTGCAGCTACTCGGCTGCTCCGTGCAACCCCTGCACGCCCTGTGCGCCCCGCGCACTCTGCTCTCTCCTCACCCCGCTGGCTGGTGCCGTCATGAGCCCCTCAGCCACCAGGCTGAGGCACAGCGACCACCCAACGTGATCTCCACTCTTCACTCCCTCGACTCTCCAGATGTCTTCCTGTCTCCCCGCTATAACTTCTCCCCCACGTGACCCTGACTCCTCCCTCTCCCACGTGACCCTGACTCCTCCCTCTCGGATCGTCACATCCGACCTGCCCATTTACGCTCGCATTACACTTATACCAATAGGCAAATGTTATCTACCACTAACTACAGTTGTGACCGAAAATACAATTGGATTCGGGGGTGAAAATAATGTAATGACTATCGGTTAGTACCCGGCGTTGCCCGGGCGAAAAAGGCAGACACACATGTAGTTACACACACAAATGGACTCACACATACATACATAGACTGAACAACAACAACCGCCATTCGCCACTAAGTGGCGCTGACGTCACCACAACGCTTGTGCCAGGCTATGTGCACCTTGAGGCTACGTGAAGTGTCGAACACCCGCTGGCAGGAGGTCACGAGGCAAACCCAGATGGCACAGGTCGACTGTCTGAGACGACTGGCTGATGCACCACCTGTGGCCCCTACTGTGGCAACTTGCTGTGCTTTAGCCACCCGGCGCTCCAACTGCCCAGTAGCGTCCTTCAGGAGCCTCCTCTACAGAGGCTGATCTTGACACAGCTGGTACCAGTAATCGGCAAGTCCACTCAGCTCCACGTCCTCCTGTACCACATCACTCCATCTCTTCTCCAGCCCGTGCCACGGCCGTTTAGCCCCCTCGATCCGGCCACACAAAAGCTGTTTAGGAATGTGGTGGCTGGGCATGCGGGCTACATGACTCAGGCAACGCAGCCTTGCCTGCCGGAGGAGCTCAGCGATGGGACTTTGTGCACATCGTTCAAGGATTTGTGAGCTCCTCACACAATGCAGCCTTGTTAAACCCAGGATGGATGGTAGGCAGGCCATCCTAAATGTTTCTAACCGGCGAAGATGTTCCATTAGGGGGGTCCAAGTTTCGCAAGCGTAAAGAAGGGAGGGAATGACCGTGGCCGAGAAGACCTGAAGCTTCGTGCGGAGTGATACACCAGGTAGGTTCCACACAGCGTTACGCAGCCAATGAAAAGATAATGCAGCTCGACTGATTCAGAGTGATACCTTTGCTGTTAAACCGGAGCCGGTCATTAGCACACTGGCAAGGTATGGGAAACTCTCCACTGTCTCCACAACTGGCCCATCACCAATTGTGAGTTGTGGGGGTGGAGTGTCCGATGGTAGAAAATAGCCAGGCAGGTGCTTAGTTTTGGTGGGGCTGATGGTATGGCCCCACCTGTTGGTGGCAAGCTCCAGGTTCAGCAGCAGCACCTCGAACTCCTCCTCCGAGTGAGCAGAAATTAGCAGATCATCGGCATACATAACGTTTTTGAGCAATAGGGAGCCATCCCTTGACCGCACCTGGGCATCGATCAGCCTCCCATTGTATCTGTAGCAGATGACAAACTATATGGTCCAAATATATGTAAAATAATGTGGGAGCCAGAGGACATCCCTGTTGCACCCCAAGGTGTAAAGGGAATGGCTCTGACTCACGGCCACGTAGTTCGACGCGGGGCCGCTCACCATCATGAAGGTCCTTAAAGATGGTGATGAGTGGGTCAGGGACTCAGAAAGGACAATGAGCAACCCAGAGGCCAGGCCTACTGATGGTATCATAGGCCTTAAGCAGGTCAATAAAGCACACGCATGGACTAAGATGCACACATGTGTAATGCGAGCAAGGATTGATGGGGGGTGGAGTCTGGGTCACGTGGGGAGTGGGTGGAGTTAGGGTCACGTGGGGGAGAGGATTTAGGGAGAGAACCGGAAGGGGAAAGGGGAGTTGAGACGGAGTGAAATACGAGGAGGCCACGCTGGGCAAGACGGAGAGTGTGGCGCGGTTGCCACGTGGTGGGAGACGTCGACACCGACGGCCATCGGTGTCAGACGAAGAGAGCTAACGGGGCAGTGAGAGGCTAGCTGTGAAAGGGGCAGCAGTGACGCTAGATAGCGGGGCAGCGGTGTGGCTGCAAGGATCGCCTGACGGGGCAGCAGTGAGACTGCATATTGGAACAGCAGGGAGCCTGCACAACGGAGCAGCCGAGGGCTGGGGAGAGGTCGTCGAGCGGGACGCGGGCCTGAGCGAGACGCCGTGGTACGGAGATTCTACGAACCCAATAAAGGACAACGGAGATCGACATCTGAGAGAGAGTCCTTTATTACACATGGACCTACAGACACGCAAAGAAATTGAGTTACACGCACATGGACTGAGACACACACACACATATCGACTGACACACACAAACACATCGACTTACAGATACACACATATGGACTCACACACACATAGACATCCACTTGAGATACACACACATGGAGTTACACACACATATGGACGTTCACACATACAGCGACACACACACACATATATACATAGAGTGACACACACATTGCCGTACACACACATACAGACTGTCACACATAGACATCCACTTGAGAAATATACACATGGAGTTACACACAGATATCGACGTACACACATACAGCGACTCACAAACAGACATACGTGGACTCACACACACAATGACGTAAACACACATATGTACTTACTCACACACATATGGACTAAGACACACACACATGGACTTAGACACACGTAGATAGACTGACACACACACATCCCTACACACATACACATGTGACACACAGACATCTACTTGAGATACACAGACATGGATGAACGCACACATATGGACTCACACAAACGCATTGACTTACACACACACATCGAGTGACACACACATGTATAGACGTACATACACATGTGGACTAAACACACACATATGGACTGACACACACATACACAAGGACGTACATGGCCACATCAAAGACTGGCAGACCGTCGCAGCGTCATTAAAGCGCAGCAGAAAAAGGGAAATTTTAGCAACCTAAAAAAAAAGAGTTTTGTGCACACAAACATTATTATTGTAATATCTCCCAACGTATTTGTTTGATAATAAGTAAGCGAATCAACGTGAGTTCTTATCTGCACACAAACATTATTATAGTAATGTTTGTCAACTAATGTGTTTAATAATAGAAAACATTGGACTTGATTTGTTAGTGTAAGAAGCTTGGAAATTTGTACTTACCATAGGCGTGTTGAGGCCTTGTGCCATGCGTAGCCCCCCTCCTGGCCTATATTGGCGGGGCGGCGGAGTTGGCACGTTTCCAGGCTAGGGGCTGGGCCGCTAACCCCCCCCACCCAGTATCCCCCGCCCGTGCAAGAATAATGGTATGTAAGCAGTAAAATATTATCTAGGGAGTCTGTAGTACAAACTGGACACATCGTGTTGGGGGGGAGGGGGGCGAATAGGACGTGCCACTGTGAAGAAATATCCGCAGCGTGATGTGTGTATGTGTTGGCTGTTAAACGCGTAAAAGGAAATGTCCCCGTGAGCTCGAGCGAAGGCGGATCACTTGGCAGGGTCCGCCCCCCCCCCACGCAATTGGCGTCAGTTGGTACGGTCGATGTCACGCAAAAAGTAAATAATTAATAATTGAAACGGCACAAATGTGTTAATTAAACTACTTTAAAGTTTAGGGACAGGAAAACGAAATAGCCTATTCCCACCACGGGGCTTAGGGCGTGCCGCCTGGCAAATTATTTTCTACGTATAGCCCACCGTCCGAGAGCGAAATCCCCCGCAAGCGCGAGCGCGCGGAGACTTATATATAAGACTAGCGGAAGTACCCGGCATTTCCCGGGTGAAAAATATATTTCTTAAAAACCTTACATACATATACACAGATAATAAGGTATTGTCAAAGCCCGGTGGGCCGTTTGTACATTCATCCACCAACAAATATATAAGAGGCTTGCACAAGTCCAAAAAGTTGTAGAAAGTGTGGGGTAAATAGTTGATGTAAAGGTTTCCGAAAATTGTGGACTCCCCCCCCCCCCTCAAAAATATCTTTACCCCTCGTAGGTATATATACCTACACACCTTACATACAACAGAGGAAGTAGTATTTATTGACCCTGTAGTATCTACTGACTGTACCGTAGTATCTACTGAGCCATAAGTAGCTACTGACTGTGTAGTAGTATTTAGTGACTGTAGTAACTACTGACCATAGTAGTATTTACTGGGCCTACAGTAGTATCTACCGACTATATAGTCGTAACGACTAATTGTATAGTATCTGCTGACTGTATAGTAGTATCTACTGACTCTAGTAGCTACTCATCGTGGTAGTATGTACTGACTGTAGCAGTATTGACCGACTGTAGTGGTATATACTGACTGTTTTAGAATCTACTAACTCTATATAGCAGTATCTACCACCTCGATAGCAGTATCTACTATCACTACAGCAGTGTATACTGACTGAGGTGGTACCTGCTATCACCACAGCAGTGCATAGTGACTGGTGGTACCTGCTATGATACAGCTATCGTGCTGTGGTAAGGGTGAGCGGTGAGGGTGAGTGGTGATGGTGAGGGTGAGTGGTGAGGGTTAGTGGTGAGGGTGTGTGGTGAGCGTGAGTGTGAGTGGTGAGGGTGAGTGGTGAGCGTGAGTGGTGAAAGAGAGGGGTGAGTGGTGAGGGAGAAGGGTGAGCGTGAGTGGTGAGAGTGAGTTGTGAGTGGTGAGGGTGAGTGGTGAGCGTGTGTGGTGAGGGAGAGGGGTGAGTGGTGAGGGAGAGGGGTGAGCGTGAGTGGTCAGAGTGAGTGGTGAATGGTGAGGGTGAGTGGTGAGGGTGAGTGGTGAGCGTGTGTGGTGAGGGAGAGGGGTGAGTGGTGAGGGAGAGGGGTGAGCGTGAGTGGTCAGAGTGAGTGGTGAATGGTGAGGGTGAGTGGTGAGGGTGAGTGGTGAGTAGTGAGGATGATTGGTGAGGGTGAGTGGTGAGGGTGAAGGTGAGTGGTGAGCGTGAGTGGTGAGAGTGAGTGGTGAGTGGTGAGTAGTGAGTGGTGAGGGTGAGTGGTGAGTGGTGAGGGTGAGTGGTCAGGGTGAGTAGTGAGGATGATTGGTGAGGGTGAGTGGTGAGGGTGAGTGGTGAGGGAGAGGGGTGAGTGGTGAGGGTGAGTGGTGAGGGAGAGTGGTGAGGGTGAGTACTGGTGGGGAGGGTGAGTAGTGTGGTGAGGGTGAGTGGTGAGGGTGAGTGGTGAGCGTGAGTGGTGAGTGGTGAGGAGTGAGGAAGAGTGGTGAGGGAGAGGGGTGAGTGGTGAGGAAGAGTGGTGAGTGGTGAGGAAGAGGGGTGAGTGGTGGTGAGTGGTGAGTGTGAGGGTGAGTGGTGAGAGAGAGGGGTGATGGAGAGTGGTGAGGGAGTGGTGGTGGTGAGGGTGAGAATGGTTGGTGAGGGTGAGTGGTGAGCGTGAGTGGTGAGGGTAAGGGGTGAGTGGTGAGAGTGAGTGGTGAGGGAGAGTGGTGAGGGTGAGTAGTGTTGGTGAGGGTGAGTAGTGAGTGGTGAGGGTGAGTGGTGAGGGTGATAGTGAGGAGTGAGGGTGAGTGGTGAGGGTGAGTGGTGAGCGTGAGTGGTGAGGAGTGAGGAAGAGTGGGGAGGGTGAGTGGTGAGTAGCGAGAATGATTGGGGAGGGTGAGTGGTGAGGGTGAGTGGTGAGCGTGAGTGGTGAGGGAGAGGGGTGAGTGGTGAGAGAAAGGGGTGAGCGTGAGTGGTGAGGGAGAGGGGTGAGTGGTGAGAGTGAGTGGTGAGGGTGAGTGGTGAGGGTGAGTGGTGAGTAGTGAGAATGATTGGTGAGGGTGAGTGGTGAGCGTGAGTGGTAAGGGAGAGGGGTGAGTGGTGAGGGTGAGTGGTGAGGGAGAGGGGTGAGAGGTGAGGGAGAGGGGTGAGTGGTGAGGGTGAGTGGTGAGTGGTGAGTGGTGAGCGTGAGTGGTGAGGGAGAGGGGTGAGTGGTGAGGGAGAGGGGTGAGCGTGAGTGGTCAGAGTGAGTGGTGAATGGTGAGGGTGAGTGGTGAGGGTGAGTGGTGAGCGTGTGTGGTGAGGGAGAGGGGTGAGTGGTGAGGGAGAGGGGTGAGCGTGAGTGGTCAGAGTGAGTGGTGAATGGTGAGGGTGAGTGGTGAGGGTGAGTGGTGAGTAGTGAGGATGATTGGTGAGGGTGAGTGGTGAGGGTGAAGGTGAGTGGTGAGCGTGAGTGGTGAGAGTGAGTGGTGAGTGGTGAGTAGTGAGTGGTGAGGGTGAGTGGTGAGTGGTGAGGGTGAGTGGTCAGGGTGAGTAGTGAGGATGATTGGTGAGGGTGAGTGGTGAGGGTGAGTGGTGAGGGAGAGGGGTGAGTGGTGAGGGTGAGTGGTGAGGGAGAGTGGTGAGGGTGAGTACTGGTGGGGAGGGTGAGTAGTGTGGTGAGGGTGAGTGGTGAGGGTGAGTGGTGAGCGTGAGTGGTGAGTGGTGAGGAGTGAGGAAGAGTGGTGAGGGAGAGGGGTGAGTGGTGAGGAAGAGTGGTGAGTGGTGAGGAAGAGGGGTGAGTGGTGGTGAGTGGTGAGTGTGAGGGTGAGTGGTGAGAGAGAGGGGTGATGGAGAGTGGTGAGGGAGTGGTGGTGGTGAGGGTGAGAATGGTTGGTGAGGGTGAGTGGTGAGCGTGAGTGGTGAGGGTAAGGGGTGAGTGGTGAGAGTGAGTGGTGAGGGAGAGTGGTGAGGGTGAGTAGTGTTGGTGAGGGTGAGTAGTGAGTGGTGAGGGTGAGTGGTGAGGGTGATAGTGAGGAGTGAGGGTGAGTGGTGAGGGTGAGTGGTGAGCGTGAGTGGTGAGGAGTGAGGAGGAGTGGGGAGGGTGAGTGGTGAGTAGCGAGAATGATTGGGGAGGGTGAGTGGTGAGGGTGAGTGGTGAGCGTGAGTGGTGAGGGAGAGGGGTGAGTGGTGAGAGAAAGGGGTGAGCGTGAGTGGTGAGGGAGAGGGGTGAGTGGTGAGAGTGAGTGGTGAGGGTGAGTGGTGAGGGTGAGTGGTGAGTAGTGAGAATGATTGGTGAGGGTGAGTGGTGAGCGTGAGTGGTAAGGGAGAGGGGTGAGTGGTGAGGGTGAGTGGTGAGGGAGAGGGGTGAGAGGTGAGGGAGAGGGGTGAGTGGTGAGGGTGAGTGGTGAGTGGTGAGCGTGAGTGGTGAGAGTGAGTGGTGAGGGTGAGTGGTGAGTGGTGAGGTGGAGAGTGTGAGTGGTGAGTGGTGAGGGTGAGTGGTGAGAGGTGAGAGTCAGTGGTGAGGGTGAGTGCTGAGTGGTGAGGTGGAGAGTGTGAGTGGTGAGTGGTGAGGGTGAGTGGTGAGGTTCAATGGTGAGTGGTGAGAGGTGAGTGGTGAGGGTGAGTGGTGAGGGTGAGTGAGGGTGAGTGAGTGGTGAGGGTGAGTGGTGGTTGTGAGGGTGAGTGGTGGTGGTGAGGGTGAGTGTTGAGGGTGAGTGGTGGTGGCTACGGTGAGTGTTGAGTGTGAGTGGTGGTGGTGAGGGTGAGGATGATTGGTGAGGGTGAGTGGTGAACGTGAGTGTTGAGAGCGTGGTGAGGGAGAGTGGTGAGTGAGATTGGTGAGGGTGAGTAGTGGTGGTGAGGGTGAGTAGTGAGCAGTGAGGGTGAGTGGTGAGGGTGAGTGGTGAGGGAGAGGGGTGAGTGGTGAGGGAGACGGGTGAGTGGTGAGGGTGAGTGGTGAGCGGTGAGCGTGAGTGGTGAGAGTGAGTGGTGAGGGTGAGTGGTGAGTGGAGAGGTGGAGAGTGTGAGTGGTGAGTGGTGAGGGTGAGTGGTGAGAGGTGAGAGTCAGTGGTGAGTGCTGAGTGGTGAGGTGGAGAGTGTGAGTGGTGAGTGGTGAGGGTGAGTGGTGACAGTGAGTGGTGAGTGTGAGTGGTGAGGTTCAATGGTGAGTGGTGAGAGGTGAGTGGTGAGGGTGAGTGTTGAGGGTGAGTGAGGGTGACTGAGTGGTGAGGGTGAGTGGTGGTAGTGAGGGTGAGTGGTGGTGGTGAGGGTGAGGATGATTGGTGAGGGTGAGTGGTGAGCGTGAGTGTTAAGAGCGTGGTGAGGGAGAGTGGTGAGTGAGAGTGGTGAGGGTGAGTAGTGGTGGTGAGGGTGAGTAGTGAGCAGTGAGGGTGAGTGGTGAGGGTGAGTGAGTGGTGAGGGTGAGTGGTGAGGGTGAGTGGTGAGGGGGAGTGTGAGTGTGAGTGGTGAGTGGTGAGGGTGAGTGAGTTGTGATGGTGAGTGGTGAGGGGGAGTGTGAGTGTGAGTGGTGAGTGATAGTGAGTGGTGAGTGGTGAGGGAGAGTGGTGATGGTGATTAGTGAGGGTGAGTGAGAAAGAGTGGTGAGGGTGAGTGGTGAGGGGTGAGTGGTGAGGATGAGTGGTGAGAGAGAGTGGTGAGGGAGAGTGGTGAGGGAGAGTGGTGGTGGTTGTGAGGGTGAGGATAGTTGGTGAGGGTGAGTGGTGAGCGTGAGGGAAAGGGGTGAGTGGTGAGGGTGAGTGGTTAGGGAGAGTGGTGAGGGTGAGTAGTGTTAGTGAGGGTGAGTAGTGAGTGGTGAGGGTGAGTGGTGAGGGTGATTAGTGAGTAGTGAGGGTGAGTGGTGAGGGTGAGTGGTAAGTGGTGAGCGTGAGTGGTGAGTGGTGAGGATTGAGGAAGAGTGGTGAGCGTGAGTAGTGAGGGAAATGGGTGAGTGGTCAGGGTGAGTGGTGAGCATGATTGATGAGGGAGAGGGGTGAGTGGTGAGGGAGAGGGGTGAGCATGAGTGGTGATTGTGAGTGGTGGTGTTGAGGGTGAGTGGTGAGTGTGAGTGGTGGTGAGGGTGAGTGGTGAGGGTGAGTGGTAGTGGTGAGGGTGAGGATGAGTGGTGAGCATGAGTGGTGAGCGTGAGTGGTGAGGGAGAGGGGTGAGTGGTGAAGGTGAGTGGTGAGGGAGAGTGCTGAGGGAGAGTGGTGGTGGTGAGGATGGTTGGTGATGGTGAGTGGTGAGCGTGAGTGGTGAGGGAAAGGGGTGAGTTGTGAGAGTGAGTGGTGAGGGAGAGTGGTGAGGGTGAGTAGTGTTGGTGAGGGTGAGTAGTGAGTGGTGAGGGTGAGTGGTGAGGTTGATTAGTGAGTGTTGAGGGTGAGTGGTGAGCGTGAGTGGTGAGTGGTGAGCGTGAGTGGTGAGTGGTGAGGAGTGAGGAAGAGTGGTGATGGAGTGTGGTGAGTAGTGAGAATGATTGGTGAGGGTGAGTGGTGAGGGTGAGTGGTGAGTGGTGAGAGAGAAGGGTGAGCGTGAGTGGTGAGGGTGAGTGGTGAGTAGTGAGAATGATTGGTGAGGGTGAGTGGTGAGCGTGAGTAGTGAGGGAGAGTGGTGAGTGGTGAGGGTGAGTGGTGAGGGAGAGGGGTGAGTGTTGAGGGAGAGGGGTGAGTGGTGAGGGTGAGTGGTGAGTGGTGAGTGGTGAGCGTGAGTGGTGAGAGTTAGTGGTGAGGGTGAGTGTTGAGTGGTGAGGTGGAGAGTGTGAGTGGTGAGTGGTGAGGGTGAGTGATGAGAGGTGAGAGTGAGTGGTGAGGGTGAGTGCTGAGTGGTGAGAGTGAGTGGTGAGGGTGAGTGTTGAGGTTCAGTGGTGAGTGGTGAGAGGTGACTTGTGAGGGTGAGTGATGAGGGTGAGTGGTGGTAGTGAGGGTGAGTGGTGGTGGTGAGGGTGAGTGTTGAAGGTGAGTGGTGGTGGCTAGGGTGAGTGTTGAGTGTGAGTGGTGGTGGTGAGGGTGAGGATGATTGGTGAGGGTGAGTGGTGAGCGTGAGTGTTGAGAGAGTGGTGAGGGAGAGTGGTGAAGGAGAGTGGTGAGGGTGAGTAGTGGTGGTGAGGGTGAGAAGTGAGGGTGAGTGGTGAGGGTGAGTGAGTGGTGAGGGTGAGTGGTGAGGGTGAGTGTGAGTGGTGAGTGATAGTGAGTGGTGAGTGGTGAGGGAGAGTGGTGATGGTGATTAGTGAGGGTGAGTGAGGAAGAGTGGTGAGGGTAAATGGTGAGGGGTGAGTGGTGAGGATGAGTGGTAGTGGTGAGGGTGAGGATGAGTGTTGAGCATGAGTGGTGAGCGTGAGTGGTGAGGGAGAGGGTGAGTGATGAGAGAGTGTGGTGAGGGAGAGTGGTGGTGGTGAGCGTGAGGATGGTTGGTGAGGGTGAGTGGTGAGGGTGATTAGTGAGTGGTGAGCGTGAGTGGTGAGTGGTGAGGAGTGAGGAAGAGTGGTGATGGAGAGTGGTGAGTAGTGAAAATGATTGGTGAGGGTGAGTGGTGAGCGTGAGTGGTGAGGGAGAGGAGTGAGTGGTGAGAGAGAGGGGTGAGCGTGAGTGGTGAGGGAGAGGGGTGAGTTTTGAGAGTGAGTGGTGAGGGTGAGTGGTGAGGGTGAGTGGTGAGTAGTGAGAATGATTGGTGAGGGTGAGTGGTGAGCGTGAGTGGTGAGGGAGAGGGGTGAGTGGTGAGGGTGAGTGGTGAGGGAGAGGGGTGAGTGGTGAGGGAGAGGGGTGAGTGGTGAGGGTGAGTGGTGAGTGGTGAGCGTGAGTGGTGAGAGTGAGTGGTGAGGGTGAGTGGTGAGGGAGAGGGGTGAGTGGTGAGGGTGAGTGGTGAGTGGTGAGCATGAGTGGTGAGAGTGAGTGGTGAGGGTGAGTGGTGAGTGGTGAGGTGGAGAGTATGAGTGGTGAGTGGTGAGGGTGAGTAATGAGAGGTGAGAGTGAGTGGTGAGGGTGAGTGCTGAGTGGTGAGAGTGAGTGGTGAGGGTGAGTGTTGAGGTTCAGTGGTGAGTGGTGAGAGGTGACTTGTGAGGGTGAGGGTGAGTGGTGGTAGTGAGGGTGAGTGGTGGTGGTGAGGGTGAGTGTTGAGGGTGAGTGGTGGTGGCTAGGGTGAGAGTTGAGTATGAGTGGTGAGTGGTGGAGGTGAGGGTGAGGATGATTGGTGAGGTTGAGTGGTGAGCGTGAGTGTTGAGAGCGTGGTGAGGGAGAGTGGTGAGTGAGAGTGGTGAGGGTGAGTAGTGGTGGTGAGGGTGAGTAGTGAGCAGTGAGGGTGAGTGGTAAGGGTGAGTGAGTGGTGAGGGTGAGTGGTGAGGGGGAGTGTGAGTGTGAGTGGTGAGTGGTGAGGGTGAGTGAGTTGTGATGGTGAGTGGTGAGGGGGAGTGTGAGTGTGAGTGGTGAGTGATAGTGAGTGGTGAGGGAGAGTGGTGATGGTGATTAGTGAGGGTGAGTGAGGAAGAGTGGTGAGGGTGAGTGGTGAGGGGTGAGTGGTGAGGATGAGTGGTGAGAGAGAGTGGTGAGGGAGAGTGGTAAGGGAGAGTGGTGGTGGTTGTGAGGGTGAGGATAGTTGGTGAGGGTGAGTGGTGAGCGTGAGTGGTGAGGGAAAGGGGTGAGTGGTGAGGGTGAGTGGTTAGGGAGAGTGGTGAGGGTGAGTAGTGTTAGTGAGGGTGAGTAGTGAGTGGTGAGGGTGAGTGGTGAGGGTGATTAGTGAGTAGTGAGGGTGAGTGGTGAGGGTGAGTGGTAAGTGGTGAGCGTGAGTGGTGAGTGGTGAGGATTGAGGAAGAGTGGTGAGCGTGAGTAGTGAGGGAGATGGGTGAGTGGTCAGGGTGAGTGGTTAGGGAGAGTGGTGAGGGTGAGTAGTGTTAGTGAGGGTGAGTAGTGAGTGGTGAGGGTGAGTGGTGAGGGTGATTAGTGAGTAGTGAGGGTGAGTGGTGAGGGTGAGTGGTAAGTGGTGAGCGTGAGTGGTGAGTGGTGAGAATTGAGGAAGAGTGGTGAGCGTGAGTAGTGAGGGAGATGGGTGAGTGGTCAGGGTGAGTGGTGAGCATGATTGATGAGGGAGAGGGGTGAGTGGTGAGGGAGAGGGGTGAGTGGTGAGGGAGAGGGGTGAGCGTGAGTGGTGATTGTGAGTGGTGGTGTTGAGGGTGAGTGGTGAGTGTGAGTGGTGGTGAGGGTGAGTGGTGAGGGTGAGTGGTAGTGGTGAGGGTGAGGATGAGTGGTGAGCATGAGTGGTGAGCGTGAGTGGTGAGGGAGAGGGGTGAGTGGTGAAGGTGAGTGGTGAGGGAGAGTGCTGAGGGAGAGTGGTGGTGGTGAGGTTGGTTGGTGATGGTGAGTGGTGAGCGTGAGTGGTGAGGGAAAGGGGTGAGTTGTGAGAGTGAGTGGTGAGGGAGAGTGGTGAGGGTGAGTAGTGTTGGTGAGGGTGAGTAGTGAGTGGTGAGGGTGAGTGGTGAGGTTGATTAGTGAGTAGTGAGGGTGAGTGGTGAGCGTGAGTGGTGAGTGGTGAGCGTGAGTGGTGAGTGGTGAGGAGTGAGGAAGAGTGGTGATGGAGTGTGGTGAGTAGTGAGAATGATTGGTGAGGGTGAGTGGTGAGGGTGAGTGGTGAGTGGTGAGAGAGAGGGGTGAGCGTGAGTGGTGAGGGAGAGCGGTGAGTTTTTAGAGTGAGTGGTGAGGGTGAGTGGTGAGGGTGAGTGGTGAGTAGTGAGAATGATTGGTGAGGGTGAGTGGTGAGCGTGAGTAGTGAGGGAGAGGGGTGAGTGGTGAGGGTGAGTGGTGAGGGAGAGGGGTGAGTGTTGAGGGAGAGGGGTGAGTGGTGAGGGTGAGTGGTGAGTGGTGAGTGGTGAGCGTGAGTGGTGAGAGTTAGTGGTGAGGGTGAGTGTTGAGTGGTGAGGTGGAGAGTGTGAGTGGTGAGTGGTGAGGGTGAGTGATGAGAGGTGAGAGTGAGTGGTGAGGGTGAGTGCTGAGTGGTGAGAGTGAGTGGTGAGGGTGAGTGTTGAGGTTCAGTGGTGAGTGGTGAGAGGTGACTTGTGAGGGTGAGTGATGAGGGTGAGTGGTGGTAGTGAGGGTGAGTGGTGGTGGTGAGGGTGAGTGTTGAAGGTGAGTGGTGGTGGCTAGGGTGAGTGTTGAGTGTGAGTGGTGGTGGTGAGGGTGAGAATGATTGGTGAGGGTGAGTGGTGAGCGTGAGTGTTGAGAGAGTGGTGAGGGAGAGTGGTGAAGGAGAGTGGTGAGGGTGAGTAGTGGTGGTGAGGGTGAGAAGTGAGGGTGAGTGGTGAGGGTGAGTGAGTGGTGAGGGTGAGTGGTGAGGGTGAGTGTGAGTGGTGAGTGATAGTGAGTGGTGAGTGGTGAGGGAGAGTGGTGATGGTGATTAGTGAGGGTGAGTGAGGAAGAGTGGTGAGGGTAAATGGTGAGGGGTGAGTGGTGAGCATGAGTGGTGAGCGTGAGTGGTGAGGGAGAGGGATGAGTGGTGAGGGTGAGTGATGAGAGAGTGTGGTGAGGGACAGTGGTGGTGGTGAGTGTGAGGATGGTTGGTGAGGGTGAGTGGTGAGGGTGATTAGTGAGTAGTGAGGGTGAGTGGTGAGGGTGAGTGGTGAGTGGTGAGCGTGAGTGGTGAGTGGTGAGGAGTGAGGAAGAGTGGTGATGGAAAGTGGTGAGTAGTGAAAATGATTGGTGAGGGTGAGTGGTGAGCGTGAGTGGTGAGGGAGAGGAGTGAGTGGTGAGAGAGAGGGGTGAGCGTGAGTGGTGAAGGAGAGGGGTGAGTTTTGAGAGTGAGTGGTGAGGGTGAGTGGTGAGGGTGAGTGGTGAGTAGTGAGAATGATTGGTGAGGGTGAGTGGTGAGCGTGAGTGGTGAGGGAGAGGGGTGAGTGGTGAGGGTGAGTGGTGAGGGAGAGGGGTGAGTGGTGAGGGAGAGGGGTGAGTGGTGAGGGTGAGTGGTGAGTGGTGAGCGTGAGTGGTGAGAGTGAGTGGTGAGGGTGAGTGGTGAGGGAGAGGGGTGAGTGGTGAGGGTGAGTGGTGAGTGGTGAGCATGAGTGGTGAGAGTGAGTGATGAGGGTGAGTGGTGAGTGGTGAGGTGGAGAGTATGAGTGGTGAGGGTGAGTAATGAGAGGTGAGAGTGAGTGGTGAGGGTGAGTGCTGAGTGGTGAGAGTGAGTGGTGAGGGTGAGTGTTGAGGTTCAGTGGTGAGTGGTGAGTGGTGACTTGTGAGGGTGAGTGGTGAGGGTGAGTGGTGGTGGTGAGGGTGAGTGTTGAGGGTGAGTGGTGGTGGCTAGGGTGAGTGTTGAGTATGAGTGGTGAGTGGTGGAGGTGAGGGTGAGGATGATTGGTGAGGGTGAGTGGTGAGTGTGAGTGTTGAGAGAGTGGTGAGGGAGAGTGGTGATGGAGAGTGGTGAGGGTGAGTAGTGGTGGTGAGGGTGAGTAGTGAGGGTGAGTGGTGAGGGTGAGTGAGTAATGAGGGTGAGTGGTGAGGGTGAGTGTGAGTGGTAAGTGATAGTGAGTGGTGAGGGAGAGTGGTGATGGTGATTAGTGAGGGTGAGTGAGGAAGAGTGGTGAGGGTGAATGGTGAGGGGTGAGTGGTGAGGATGAGTGGTGAGAGAGAGTGATGAGGGAGAGTGGTGATGGAGAGTGGTGGTGGTGAGGGTGAGGAGAGTTGGTGAGGGTGAGTGGTGAGCGTGAGTGGTGAGGGAAAGGGGTGAGTGGTGAGGGAGATTGGTGAGGGAGAGTGGTGAGCGTGAGTGGTGAGGGAAAGGGATGAGTGGTGAGGGTGAGTGGTGAGGGAGAGTGGTGAGGGTGAGTAGTGGTGGTGAGGGCGAGTAGTGAGTGGTGAGAGTGAGTGGTAAGTGTGAGTTGTGAGGGTGAGTGGTGAGAGGTGAGTGGTGAGAGTGAGGGTGAGTGGTGAGGGTGTGTGGTGGTGGTGAGGGAGATGGGTGAGCTTGAGTGGTGAGAGTGAGTTGTGAAAGGTGAGGGTGAGTGGTGACGGTGAGTGGTGAGGGTGAGTGGTGAGTGGTGAGTGGTGAGGGTGAGAATAGTTGGTGAGGGTGAGTGGTGAGCGTGAGTGGTGAGGGAAAGGGGTGAGTGGTGAGGGTGAGTGGTTAGGGAGAGTGGTGAGGGTGAGTAGTGTTAGTGAGGGTGAGTGGTGAGGGTGAGTGGTGAGTGGTGAGCGTGAGTGGTGAGTGGTGAGGATTGAGGAAGAGTGGTGAGGGTGAGTGGTGAGGGTGACTGGTGAGGGAGAGGGGTGAGTGATAGTGAGTGGTGAGGGTGAGTGGTGAGGGTGAGTGAGTAATGAGGGTGAGGGGTGAGGGTGAGTGGTGATGGTGATTAGTGAGGGTGAGTGAGGAAGAGTGGTGAGGGTGAATGGTGAGGTGTGAGTGGTGAGGATGAGTGGTGAGAGAGAGTGGTGAGGGAGAGTGGTGATGGAGAGTGGTGGTGGTGAGGGTGAGGAGAGTTGGTGAGGGTCAGTGGTGAGCATGAGTGGTGAGGGAAAGGGGTGAGTGGTGAGGGTGAGGGGTTAGGGAGAGTGGTGAGGGTGAGTAGTGAGTGGTGAGCGTGAGTGGTGAGTGGTGAGGATTGAGGAAGAGTGGTGAGGGTGAGTGGTGAGGGTGACTGGTGAGCGTGAGTGGTCAGGGAAATGGGTGAGTGGTCAGGGTGTGTGGTGAGCGTGAGTGGTGAGGGAGAGGGGTGAGTGATAGTGAGTGGTGAGGGTGAGTGGTGAGGGAGAGTGGTGAGGGTGAGTAGTGTTAGTGAGGGTGTGTAGTGAGTGGTGAGGGTGAGTGGTGAGGGTGATTAGTGAGTAGTGAGGGTGAGTGGTGAGTGTGAGTGGTGGTGGTGAGGGTGAGTGATAGTGGTGAGGGTGAGAATGAGTGGTGAGCGTGAGTGGTGAGCGTGAGTGGTGAGGGAGAGGGGTGAGCGATGAGGGTGAGTGATGAGAGAGAGTGGTGAGGGAGAGTGCCGAGGGAGAGTGGTGGTGGTGAGGGTGAGGATGGTTGGTGATGGTGAGTGGTGAGCGTGAGTGGTAAGGAAAAGGGGTGAGTGGTGAGAGTGAGTGGTGAGGGAGAGTGGTGAGGGTGAGTAGTGTTTGTGAGGGTGAGTAGTGAGTGGTGAGGGTGAGTGCTGAGGGTGATTAGTGAGTAGTGAGGGTGAGTGGTGAGGGAGAGTGGTGAGTGGTGAGCGTGAGTGGTGAGTGGTGAGGAGTGAGGAAGAGTGGTGATGGAGAGTGGTGAGTAGTGAGAATGATTGGTGAGGGTGAGTGGTGAGGGTGAGTGGTGAGCGTGAGTGGTGAGAGAGAGGGGTGAGTGGTGAGAGAGAGGGGTGAGCGTGAGTGGTGAGGGAGAGGGGTGAGTTTTGAGAGTGAGTGGTGAGGGAGAGTGGTGAGGGTGAGTGGTGAGCGTGAGTGGTGAGAGAGAGGGGTGAGTGGTGAGAGAGAGGGGTGAGCGTGAGTGGTGAGGGAGAGGGGTGAGTTTTGAGAGTGAGTGGTGAGGGAGAGTGGTGAGGGTGAGTAGTGTTGGTGAGGGTGAGTAGTGAGTGGTGAGGGTGAGTGGTGAGGTTGATTAGTGAGTAGTGAGGGTGAGTGGTGAGGGTGAGTGGTGAGTGGTGAGCGTGAGTGGTGAGTGGTGAGGAGTGAGGAAGAGTGGTGATGGAGTGTGGTGAGTAGTGAGAATGATTGGTGAGGGTGAGTGGTGAGGGTGATTGGTGAGTGTTGAGAGAGAGGGGTGAGCGTGAGTGGTGAGGGAGAGCGGTGAGTTTTGAGAGTGAGTGGTGAGGGTGAGTGGTGAGGGTGAGTGGTGAGGGAGAGGGGTGAGTGGTGAGGGAGAGGGGTGAGTGGAGAGTGTGAGTGGTGAGTGGTGAGGGTGAGTGATGAGAGGTGAGAGTGAGTGGTGAGGGTGAGTGCTGAGTGGTGAGAGTGAGTGGTGAGTGTGAGTGTTGAGGTTCAGTGGTGAGTGGTTAGAGATGACTTGTGAGGGTGAGTTATGAGGGTGAGTGGTGGTAGTCAGGGTGAGTGGTGGTGGTGAGGGTGAGTGTTGAGGGTGAGTGGTGGTGGCTAGGGTGAGTGTTGAGTGTGAGTGGTGGTGGTGAGGGTGAGGATGATTGGTGAGGGTGAGTGGTGAGCGTGAGTGTTGAGAGAGTGGTGAGGGAGAGTGGTGAAGGAGAGTGGTGAGGGTGAGTAGTGGTGGTGAGGGTGAGAAGTGAGGGTGAGTGGTGAAGGTGAGTGAGTGGTGAGGGTGAGTGGTGAGGGTGAGTGTGAGTGGTGAGTGATAGTGAGTGGTGAGTGGTGAGGGAGAGTGGTGATGGTGATTAGTGAGGGTGAGTGAGGAAGAGTGGTGAGGGTAAATGGTGAGGGGTGAGTGGTGAGGATGAGTGGTAGTGGTGAGGGTGAGGATGAGTGGTGAGCGTGAGTGGTGAGGGAGAGGGATGAGTGGTGAGGGTGAGTGATGAGAGAGAGTGGTGAGGGAGAGTGGTGGTGGTGAGCGTGAGGATGGTTGGTGAGGGTGAGTGGTGAGGGTGATTAGTGAGTAGTGAGGGTGAGTGGTGAGGGTGAGTGGTGAGTGGTGAGCGTGAGTAGTGAGTGGTGAGGAGTGAGGAAGAGTGGTGATGGAGAGTGGTGAGTAGTGAAAATGATTGGTGAGGGTGAGTGGTGAGCGTGAGTGGTGAGGGAGAGGGGTGAGTTTTGAGAGTGAGTGGTGAGGGTGAGTGGTGAGGGTGAGTGGTGAGTAGTGAGAATGATTGGTGAGGGTGAGTGGTGAGCGTGAGTGGTGAGGGAGAGGGGTGAGTGGTGAGGGTGAGGGAGAGGGGTGAGTGGTGAGGGAGAGGGGTGAGTGGTGAGGGTGAGTGGAGAGTGGTGAGCGTGAGTGGTGAGAGTGAGTGGTGAGGGTGAGTGGTGAGGGAGAGGGGTGAGTGGTGAGGGTGAGTGGTGAGTGGTGAGTGGTGAGTGGTGAGCATGAGTGGTGAGTGGTGAGGGTGAGTAATGAGAGGTAAGAGTGAGTGTTGAGGTTCAGTGGTGAGTGGTGATAGGTGACTTGTGAGGGTGAGTGGTGAGGGTGAGTGGTGGTAGTGAGGGTGAGTGGTGGTGGTGAGGGTGAGTGTTGAGGGTGAGTGGTGGTGGCTAGGGTGAGTGTTGAGTATGAGTGGTGAGTGGTGGAGGTGAGGGTGAGGATGATTGGTGAGGGTGAGTGGTGAGTGTGAGTGTTGAGAGAGTGGTGAGGGAGAGCGGTGATGGAGAGTGGTGAGGGTGAGTAGTGGTGGTGAGGGTGAGTAGTGCGGGTGAGTGGTGAGGGTGAGTGAGTAATGAGGGTGAGTGGTGAGGGTGAGTGTGTGGTAAGTGATAGTGAGTGGTGAGGGAGAGTGGTGATGGTGATTAGTGAGGGTGAGTGAGGAAGAGTGGTGAGGGTGAATGGTGAGGGGAGAGTGATGAGGATGAGTGGTGAGAGAGAGTGGTGAGGGAGAGTGGTGATGGAGAGTGGTGGTGGTGAGGGTGAGGAGAGTTGGTGAGGGTGAGTGGTGAGCATGAGTGGTGAGGGAAAGGGGTGAGTGGTGAGGGAGATTGGTGAGGGAGAGTGGTGAGCGTGAGTGGTGAGGGAAAGGGATGAGTGGTGAGGGTGAGTGGTGAGGGAGAGTGGTGAGGGTGAGTAGTGGTGGTGAGGGTGAGTAGTGAGTGGTGAGAGTGAGTGGTAAGTGTGAGTTGTGAGGGTGAGTGGTGAGAGGTGAGTGGTGAGAGTGAGGGTGAGTGGTGATGGTGTGTGGTGGTGGTGAGGGAGATGGGTAAGCTTGAGTGGTGAGAGTGAGTGGTGAATGGTGAGGGTGAGTGGTGAGGGTGAGTGGTGAGGGTGAGTGGTGAGTAGTGAGGATGATTGGTGAGGGTGAGTGGTTAGGGTGAGGGTGAGTGGTGAGCGTGAGTGGTGAGTGGTGAGGGTGAGTGGTGAGGGTGAGTGGTGAGTAGTGAGGATGATTGGTGAGGGTGAGTGGTGAGCATGAGTGGTGAGGGAGAGGGGTGAGCGGTGAGGATGAGTGGTGAGGGAGAGTGGTGAGGGTGAGTAGTGGTGAGGAGGGTGAGTAATGTGGTGAGGGAGAGTGGTGAGGGAGAGTGGTGGTGATGAGGGTGAGAATAGTTGGTGATGGTGAGTGGTGAGCGTGAGTGGTGAGGGAAATGGGTGAGTGGTGAGGGTGAGTGGTTAGGGAGAGTGGTGAGGGTGAGTAGTGTTAGTGAGGGTGAGTGGTGAGGGTGAGTGGTGAGTGGTGAGCGTGAGTGGTGAGTGGTGAGGATTGAGTAAGAGTGGTGAGGGTGAGTGGTGAGGGTGACTGGTGAGCGTGAGTGGTCAGGGAAATGGGTGAGTGGTCAGGGTGAGTAGTGAGCGTGAGTGGTGAGGGAGAGGGGTGAGTGATAGTGAGTGGTGAGGGTGAGTGGTGAGGGTGAGTGAGTAATGAGGGTGAGTGGTGAGGGTGAGAGGTGATGGTGATTAGTGAGGGTGAGTGAGGAAGAGTGGTGAGGGTGAATGGTGAGGGGTGAGTGGTGAGGATGAGTGGTGAGAGAGAGTGGTGAGGGAGAGTGGTGATGGAGAGTGGTGGTGGTGAGGGTGAGGAGAGTTGGTGAGGGTGAGTGGTGAGCATGAGTGGTGAGGGAAAGGGGTGAGTGGTGAGGGTGAGTGGTTAGGGAGAGTGGTGAGGGTGAGTAGTGTTAGTGAGGGTGAGTAGTGAGTGGTGAGGGTGATTAGTGAGTAGTGAGGGTGAGTGGTGAGGGTGAGTGGTGAGTGGTGAGCGTGAGTGGTGAGTGGTGAGGATTGAGGAAGAGTGGTGAGGGTGAGTGGTGAAGGTGACTGGTGAGCGTGAGTGGTCAGGGAAATGGGTGAGGGGTCAGGGTGAGTGGTGAGCGTGAGTGGTGAGGGAGAGGGGTGAGTGATAGTAAGTGGTGAGGGTGAGTGGTTAGGGAGAGTGGTGAGGGTGAGTAGTATTAGTGAGGGTGTGTAGTGAGTGGTGAGGGAGTGTGGTGAGGGTGATTAGTGAGTAGTGAGGGTGAGTGGTGAGTGTGAGTGGTGGTGGTGAGGGTGAGTGATAGTGGTGACGGTGAGAATGAGTGGTGAGCGTGAGTGGTGAGCGTGAGTGGTGAGGGAGAGGGGTGAGTGGTGAGGGTGAGTGATGAGAGAGAGTGTGAGGGAGAGTGCCGAGGGATAGTGGTGGTGGTGAGGGTGAGGATGGTTGGTGATGGTGAGTGGTGAGCGTGAGTGGTAAGGGAAAGGGGTGAGTGGTGAGAGTGAGTGGTGAGGGAGAGTGGTGAGGGTGAGTAGTGTTTGTGAGGGTGAGTAGTGAGTGGTGAGGGTGAGTGCTGAGGGTGATTAGTGAGTAGTGAGGGTGAGTGGTGAGGGAGAGTGGTGAGTGGTGAGTGGTGAGCGTGAGTGGTGAGTGGTGAGGAGTGAGAATGATTGGTGAGGGTGAGTGGTGAGGGTGAGTGGTGAGCGTGAGTGGTGAGAGAGAGGGGTGAGTGGTGAGAGAGAGGGGTGAGCGTGAGTGGTGAGGGAGAGGGGTGAGTTTTGAGAGTGAGTGGTGAGGGTGAGTGGTGAGAATGATTGGTGAGTGGTGAGCGTGAGTGGTGAGGGAGAGGGGTGAGTGGTGAGGGTGAGTGGTGAGGGAGAGGGGTGAGTGGTGAGGGAGATGGGTGAGTGGTGAGGGTGAGTGGTGAGTGTTGAGTGGTGAGCGTGAGTGGTGAGAGTGAGTGGTGAGGGTGAGTGGTGAGTGGTGAGGTGGAGAGTGTGAGTGGTGAGTGGTGAGGGTGAGTGATGAGAGGTGAGAGTGAGTGGTGAGGGTGAGTGCTGAGTGGTGAGAGTGAGTGGTGAGGGTGAGTGTTGAGGTTCAGTGGTGAGTGGTGAGAGGTGACTTGTGAGGGTGAGTGGTGAGGGTGAGTGGTGGTAGTGAGGGTGAGTGGTGGTGGTGAGGGTGAGTGTTGAGGGTGAGTGGTGGTGGCTAGGGTGAGTGTTGAGTGTGAGTGGTGAGTGGTGGTGGTGAGGGTGAGGATGATTGGTGAGGGTGAGTGGTGAGCGTGAGTGTTGAGAGAGTGGTGAGGAACAGTGGTGAGGGAGAGTGGTGAGGGTGAGTAGTGGTGGTGAGGGTGAGTAGTGAGAGTGAGTGGTGAGGGTGAGTGAGTGGTGAGGGTGAGTGGTGAGGGTGAGTGTGAGTGAAGAAGAGTGGTGAGGGTGAATGGTGACGGGTGAGTGGTGAGGATGAGTGGTGAGAGAGAATGGTGAGGGAGAGTGGTGAGGGAGAGTGGTGGTGGTGAGGGTGAGGATAGTTGGTGAGGGTGAGTGGTGAGCGTGAATGGTGAGGGAAAGGGGTGAGTGGTGAGGGTGAGTGGAAAGGGTGAGTGGTGAGCGTGAGTGGTGAGTGGTGAGGAGTGAGGAAGAGTGGTGAGGGAGAGGGGTGAGTGGTGAGGAAGAGTGGTGAGTGGTGAGGAACAGGGGTGAGTGGTGGTGAGTGGTGAGTGTGAGAGTGAGTGGTGAGGGAGATGGGTGAGTGGTGAGGGTGAGTGGTGAGTGTTGAGTGGTGAGCGTGAGTGGTGAGAGTGAGTGGTGAGGGTGAGTGGTGAGTGGTGAGGTGGAGAGTGTGAGTGGTGAGTGGTGAGGGTGAGTGATGAGAGGTGAGAGTGAGTGGTGAGGGTGAGTGCTGAGTGGTGAGAGTGAGTGGTGAGGGTGAGTGTTGAGGTTCAGTGGTGAGTGGTGAGAGGTGACTTGTGAGGGTGAGTGGTGAGGGTGAGTGGTGGTAGTGAGGGTGAGTGGTGGTGGTGAGGGTGAGTGTTGAGGGTGAGTGGTGGTGGCTAGGGTGAGTGTTGAGTGTGAGTGGTGAGTGGTGGTGGTGAGGGTGAGTGGTGAGGGTGAGTAGTGGTGAGGAGGGTGAGTAATGTGGTGAGGGAGAGTGGTGAGGGAGAGTGGTGGTGATGAGGGTGAGAATAGTTGGTGATGGTGAGTGGTGAGCGTGAGTGGTGAGGGAAATGGGTGAGTGGTGAGGGTGAGTGGTTAGGGAGAGTGGTGAGGGTGAGTAGTGTTAGTGAGGGTGAGTTGTGAGGGTGAGTGGTGAGTGGTGAGCGTGAGTGGTGAGTGGTGAGGATTGAGTAAGAGTGGTGAGGGTGAGTGGTGAGGGTGACTGGTGAGCGTGAGTGGTCAGGGAAATGGGTGAGTGGTCAGGGTGAGTAGTGAGCGTGAGTGGTGAGGGAGAGGGGTGAGTGATAGTGAGTGGTGAGGGTGAGTGGTGAGGGTTAGTGAGTAATGAGGGTGAGTGGTGAGGGTGAGTGGTGATGGTGATTAGTGAGGGTGAGTGAGGAAGAGTGGTGAGGGTGAATGGTGAGGGGTGAGTGGTGAGGATGAGTGGTGAGAGAAAGTGGTGAGGGAGAGTGGTGTTGGAGAGTGGTGGTGGTGAGGGTGAGGAGAGTTGGTGAGGGTGAGTGGTGAGCATGAGTGGTGAGGGAAAGGGGTGAGTGGTGAGGGTGAGTGGTTAGGGAGAGTGGTGAGGGTGAGTAGTGTTAGTGAGGGTGAGTAGTGAGTGGTGAGGGTGATTAGTGAGTAGTGAGGGTGAGTGGTGAGGGTGAGTGGTGAGTGGTGAGCGTGAGTGGTGAGTGGTGAGGATTGAGGAAGAGTGGTGAGGGTGAGTGGTGAAGGTGACTGGTGAGCGTGAGTGGTCAGGGAAATGGGTGAGGGGTCAGGGTGAGTGGTGAGCGTGAGTGGTGAGGGAGAGGGGTGAGTGATAGTAAGTGGTGAGGGTGAGTGGTTAGGGAGAGTGGTGAGGGTGAGTAGTATTAGTGAGGGTGTGTAGTGAGTGGTGAGGGAGTGTGGTGAGGGTGATTAGTGAGTAGTGAGGGTGAGTGGTGAGTGTGAGTGGTGGTGGTGAGGGTGAGTGATAGTGGTGACGGTGAGAATGAGTGGTGAGCGTGAGTGGTGAGCGTGAGTGGTGAGGGAGAGGGGTGAGTGGTGAGGGTGAGTGATGAGAGAGAGTGTGAGGGAGAGTGCCGAGGGATAGTGGTGGTGGTGAGGGTGAGGATGGTTGGTGATGGTGAGTGGTGAGCGTGAGTGGTAAGGGAAAGGGGTGAGTGGTGAGAGTGAGTGGTGAGGGAGAGTGGTGAGGGTGAGTAGTGTTTGTGAGGGTGAGTAGTGAGTGGTGAGGGTGAGTGCTGAGGGTGATTAGTGAGTAGTGAGGGTGAGTGGTGAGGGAGAGTGGTGAGTGGTGAGTGGTGAGCGTGAGTGGTGAGTGGTGAGGAGTGAGAATGATTGGTGAGGGTGAGTGGTGAGGGTGAGTGGTGAGCGTGAGTGGTGAGAGAGAGGGGTGAGTGGTGAGGGTGAGTGGTTAGGGAGAGTGGTGAGGGTGAGTAGTGTTAGTGAGGGTGAGTAGTGAGTGGTGAGGGTGATTAGTGAGTAGTGAGGGTGAGTGGTGAGGGTGAGTGGTGAGTGGTGAGCGTGAGTGGTGAGTGGTGAGGATTGAGGAAGAGTGGTGAGGGTGAGTGGTGAAGGTGACTGGTGAGCGTGAGTGGTCAGGGAAATGGGTGAGGGGTCAGGGTGAGTGGTGAGCGTGAGTGGTGAGGGAGAGGGGTGAGTGATAGTAAGTGGTGAGGGTGAGTGGTTAGGGAGAGTGGTGAGGGTGAGTAGTATTAGTGAGGGTGTGTAGTGAGTGGTGAGGGAGTGTGGTGAGGGTGATTAGTGAGTAGTGAGGGTGAGTGGTGAGTGTGAGTGGTGGTGGTGAGGGTGAGTGATAGTGGTGACGGTGAGAATGAGTGGTGAGCGTGAGTGGTGAGCGTGAGTGGTGAGGGAGAGGGGTGAGTGGTGAGGGTGAGTGATGAGAGAGAGTGTGAGGGAGAGTGCCGAGGGATAGTGGTGGTGGTGAGGGTGAGGATGGTTGGTGATGGTGAGTGGTGAGCGTGAGTGGTAAGGGAAAGGGGTGAGTGGTGAGAGTGAGTGGTGAGGGAGAGTGGTGAGGGTGAGTAGTGTTTGTGAGGGTGAGTAGTGAGTGGTGAGGGTGAGTGCTGAGGGTGATTAGTGAGTAGTGAGGGTGAGTGGTGAGGGAGAGTGGTGAGTGGTGAGTGGTGAGCGTGAGTGGTGAGTGGTGAGGAGTGAGAATGATTGGTGAGGGTGAGTGGTGAGGGTGAGTGGTGAGCGTGAGTGGTGAGAGAGAGGGGTGAGTGGTGAGAGAGAGGGGTGAGCGTGAGTGGTGAGGGAGAGGGGTGAGTTTTGAGAGTGAGTGGTGAGGGTGAGTGGTGAGAATGATTGGTGAGTGGTGAGCGTGAGTGGTGAGGGAGAGGGGTGAGTGGTGAGGGTGAGTGGTGAGGGAGAGGGGTGAGTGGTGAGGGAGATGGGTGAGTGGTGAGGGTGAGTGGTGAGTGTTGAGTGTTGAGTGGTGAGCGTGAGTGGTGAGAGTGAGTGGTGAGGGTGAGTGGTGAGTGGTGAGGTGGAGAGTGTGAGTGGTGAGTGGTGAGGGTGAGTGATGAGAGGTGAGAGTGAGTGGTGAGGGTGAGTGCTGAGTGGTGAGAGTGAGTGGTGAGGGTGAGTGTTGAGGTTCAGTGGTGAGTGGTGAGAGGTGACTTGTGAGGGTGAGTGGTGAGGGTGAGTGGTGGTAGTGAGGGTGAGTGGTGGTGGTGAGGGTGAGTGTTGAGGGTGAGTGGTGGTGGCTAGGGTGAGTGTTGAGTGTGAGTGGTGAGTGGTGGTGGTGAGGGTGAGGATGATTGGTGAGGGTGAGTGGTGAGCGTGAGTGTTGAGAGAGTGGTGAGGAACAGTGGTGAGGGAGAGTGGTGAGGGTGAGTAGTGGTGGTGAGGGTGAGTAGTGAGAGTGAGTGGTGAGGGTGAGTGAGTGGTGAGGGTGAGTGGTGAGGGTGAGTGTGAGTGAAGAAGAGTGGTGAGGGTGAATGGTGACGGGTGAGTGGTGAGGATGAGTGGTGAGAGAGAATGGTGAGGGAGAGTGGTGAGGGAGAGTGGTGGTGGTGAGGGTGAGGATAGTTGGTGAGGGTGAGTGGTGAGCGTGAATGGTGAGGGAAAGGGGTGAGTGGTGAGGGTGAGTGGAAAGGGTGAGTGGTGAGCGTGAGTGGTGAGTGGTGAGGAGTGAGGAAGAGTGGTGAGGGAGAGGGGTGAGTGGTGAGGAAGAATGGTGAGTGGTGAGGAACAGGGGTGAGTGGTGGTGAGTGGTGAGTGTGAGAGTGAGTGGTGAGGGAGATGGGTGAGTGGTGAGGGTGAGTGGTGAGTGTTGAGTGGTGAGCGTGAGTGGTGAGAGTGAGTGGTGAGGGTGAGTGGTGAGTGGTGAGGTGGAGAGTGTGAGTGGTGAGTGGTGAGGGTGAGTGATGAGAGGTGAGAGTGAGTGGTGAGGGTGAGTGCTGAGTGGTGAGAGTGAGTGGTGAGGGTGAGTGTTGAGGTTCAGTGGTGAGTGGTGAGAGGTGACTTGTGAGGGTGAGTGGTGAGGGTGAGTGGTGGTAGTGAGGGTGAGTGGTGGTGGTGAGGGTGAGTGTTGAGGGTGAGTGGTGGTGGCTAGGGTGAGTGTTGAGTGTGAGTGGTGAGTGGTGGTGGTGAGGGTGAGTGGTGAGGGTGAGTAGTGGTGAGGAGGGTGAGTAATGTGGTGAGGGAGAGTGGTGAGGGAGAGTGGTGGTGATGAGGGTGAGAATAGTTGGTGATGGTGAGTGGTGAGCGTGAGTGGTGAGGGAAATGGGTGAGTGGTGAGGGTGAGTGGTTAGGGAGAGTGGTGAGGGTGAGTAGTGTTAGTGAGGGTGAGTTGTGAGGGTGAGTGGTGAGTGGTGAGCGTGAGTGGTGAGTGGTGAGGATTGAGTAAGAGTGGTGAGGGTGAGTGGTGAGGGTGACTGGTGAGCGTGAGTGGTCAGGGAAATGGGTGAGTGGTCAGGGTGAGTAGTGAGCGTGAGTGGTGAGGGAGAGGGGTGAGTGATAGTGAGTGGTGAGGGTGAGTGGTGAGGGTTAGTGAGTAATGAGGGTGAGTGGTGAGGGTGAGTGGTGATGGTGATTAGTGAGGGTGAGTGAGGAAGAGTGGTGAGGGTGAATGGTGAGGGGTGAGTGGTGAGGATGAGTGGTGAGAGAAAGTGGTGAGGGAGAGTGGTGTTGGAGAGTGGTGGTGGTGAGGGTGAGGAGAGTTGGTGAGGGTGAGTGGTGAGCATGAGTGGTGAGGGAAAGGGGTGAGTGGTGAGGGTGAGTGGTTAGGGAGAGTGGTGAGGGTGAGTAGTGTTAGTGAGGGTGAGTAGTGAGTGGTGAGGGTGATTAGTGAGTAGTGAGGGTGAGTGGTGAGGGTGAGTGGTGAGTGGTGAGCGTGAGTGGTGAGTGGTGAGGATTGAGGAAGAGTGGTGAGGGTGAGTGGTGAAGGTGACTGGTGAGCGTGAGTGGTCAGGGAAATGGGTGAGGGGTCAGGGTGAGTGGTGAGCGTGAGTGGTGAGGGAGAGGGGTGAGTGATAGTAAGTGGTGAGGGTGAGTGGTTAGGGAGAGTGGTGAGGGTGAGTAGTATTAGTGAGGGTGTGTAGTGAGTGGTGAGGGAGTGTGGTGAGGGTGATTAGTGAGTAGTGAGGGTGAGTGGTGAGTGTGAGTGGTGGTGGTGAGGGTGAGTGATAGTGGTGACGGTGAGAATGAGTGGTGAGCGTGAGTGGTGAGCGTGAGTGGTGAGGGAGAGGGGTGAGTGGTGAGGGTGAGTGATGAGAGAGAGTGGTGAGGGAGAGTGCCGAGGGAGAGTGGTGGTGGTGAGGGTGAGGATGGTTGGTGATGGTGAGTGGTGAGCGTGAGTGGTAAGGGAAAGGGGTGAGTGGTGAGAGTGAGTGGTGAGGGAGAGTGGTGAGGGTGAGTAGTGTTTGTGAGGGTGAGTAGTGAGTGGTGAGGGTGAGTGCTGAGGGTGATTAGTGAGTAGTGAGGGTGAGTGGTGAGGGAGAGTGGTGAGTGGTGAGTGGTGAGCGTGAGTGGTGAGTGGTGAGGAGTGAGAATGATTGGTGAGGGTGAGAGGTGAGGGTGAGTGGTGAGCGTGAGTGGTGAGAGAGAGAGGGGTGAGTGGTGAGAGAGAGGGGTGAGCGTGAGTGGTGAGGGAGAGGGGTGAGTTTTGAGAGTGAGTGGTGAGGGTGAGTGGTGAGGGTGAGTGGTGAGAATGATTGGTGAGTGGTGAGCGTGAGTGGTGAGGGAGAGGGGTGAGTGGTGAGGGTGAGTGGTGAGGGAGAGGGGTGAGTGGTGAGGGAGATGGGTGAGTGGTGAGGGTGAGTGGTGAGTGTTGAGTGGTGAGCGTGAGTGGTGAGAGTGAGTGGTGAGGGTGAGTGGTGAGTGGTGAGGTGGAGAGTGTGAGTGGTGAGTGGTGAGGGTGAGTGATGAGAGGTGAGAGTGAGTGGTGAGGGTGAGTGCTGAGTAGTGAGAGTGAGTGGTGAGGGTGAGTGTTGAGGTTCAGTGGTGAGTGGTGAGAGGTGACTTGTGAGGGTGAGTGGTGAGGGTGAGTGGTGGTAGTGAGGGTGAGTGGTGGTGGTGAGGGTGAGTGTTGAGGGTGAGTGGTGGTGGCTAGGGTGAGTGTTGAGTGTGAGTGGTGAGTGGTGGTGGTGAGGGTGAGGATGATTGGTGAGGGTGAGTGGTGAGCGTGAGTGTTGAGAGAGTGGTGAGGAACAGTGGTGAGGGAGAGTGGTGAGGGTGAGTAGTGGTGGTGAGGGTGAGTAGTGAGAGTGAGTGGTGAGGGTGAGTGAGTGGTGAGGGTGAGTGGTGAGGGTGAGTGTGAGTGAAGAAGAGTGGTGAGGGTGAATGGTGTCGGGTGAGTGGTGAGGATGAGTGGTGAGAGAGAATGGTGAGGGAGAGTGGTGAGGGAGAGTGGTGGTGGTGAGGGTGAGGATAGTTGGTGAGGGTGAGTGGTGAGCGTGAATGGTGAGGGAAAGGGGTGAGTGGTGAGGGTGAGTGGAAAGGGTGATTGGTGAGCGTGAGTGGTGAGTGGTGAGGAGTGAGGAAGAGTGGTGAGGGAGAGGGGTGAGTGGTGAGGAAGAGTGGTGAGTGGTGAGGAACAGGGGTGAGTGGTGGTGAGTGGTGAGTGTGAGAGTGAGTGGTGCGGGAGATGGGTGAGTGGTGAGGGTGAGTGGTGAGTGTTGAGTGGTGAGCGTGAGTGGTGAGAGTGAGTGGTGAGGGTGAGTGGTGAGTGGTGAGGTGGAGAGTGTGAGTGGTGAGTGGTGAGGGTGAGTGATGAGAGGTGAGAGTGAGTGGTGAGAGTGAGTGCTGAGTGGTGAGAGTGAGTGGTGAGGGTGAGTGTTGAGGTTCAGTGGTGAGTGGTGAGAGGTGACTTGTGAGGGTGAGTGGTGAGGGTGAGTGGTGGTAGTGAGGGTGAGTGGTGGTGGTGAGGGTGAGTGTTGAGGGTGAGTGGTGGTGGCTAGGGTGAGTGTTGAGTGTGAGTGGTGAGTGGTGGTGGTGAGGGTGAGGATGATTGGTGAGGGTGAGTGGTGAGCGTGAGTGTTGAGAGAGTGGTGAGGAACAGTGGTGAGGGAGAGTGGTGAGGGTGAGTAGTGGTGGTGAGGGTGAGTAGTGAGAGTGAGTGGTGAGGGTGAGTGAGTGGTGAGGGTGAGTGGTGAGGGTGAGTGTGAGTGAAGAAGAGTGGTGAGGGTGAATGGTGACGGGTGAGTGGTGAGGATGAGTGGTGAGAGAGAATGGTGAGGGAGAGTGGTGAGGGAGAGTGGTGGTGGTGAGGGTGAGGATAGTTGGTGAGGGTGAGTGGTGAGCGTGAATGGTGAGGGAAAGGGGTGAGTGGTGAGGGTGAGTGGTAAGGGTGAGTGGTGAGCGTGAGTGGTGAGTGGTGAGGAGTGAGGAAGAGTGGTGAGGGAGAGGGGTGAGTGGTGAGGAAGAGTGGTGATTGGTGAGGAACAGGGGTGAGTGGTGGTGAGTGGTGAGTGTGAGGGTGAGTGGTGAGCGTGAGTCGTGAGGGAGAGGGGTGAGTGGTGAGGGAGAGGGGTGAGCATGAGTGGTGAGTGGTGAGTAGTGAGGATGATTGGTGAGGGTGAGTGGTGAGCGTGAGTGGTGAGGGAGAGGGGTGAGTAGTGTGTGGTGAAAGTGAGTGGTGATGGTGAGTGGTGAGAATGAGTGGTGAGGGTGTGTGGTGAGCGTGAGTGGTGAGTGGTGAGAATTATGGGTGAGTTGTGAGGGTGAGTGGTGGTGGTGAGGGTGAGTGGTGAGGGTGAGTGGTGAGAGAGACTGGTGAGGGAGAGTGGTGAGGGAGAGTGGTGTCGGTGAGGGTGAGGATCGTTGGTGAGGGTGAGTGGTGAGCGTGAGTGGTGAGGGAAAGGGATGAGTGGTGAGGGTGAGTGGTGAGGGAGAGTGGTGAGGGTGAGTAGTGGTGGTGAGGGTGAGTAGTGAGTGGTGAGGGTGAGTGGTGAGGGTGATTAGTGAGTAGTGAGGGTGAGTGGTGAGGTTGAGTGGTGAGCGTGTGTGGTGAGGGAGAGGGGTGAGTGGTGAGCGTGAGTGGTGAGGGAGAGGGGTTAGTGGTGAGGGTGAGTGGTGAGTAGTGAGAATGATTTGTGAGGGTGAGTGGTGAGGGTGAGTGGTCAGGGTGAGTGGTGAGGTAAAGGGATGAGTGGTTAGGGAGAGGGGTGAGCGTGAGTGGTGAGGGAGTGGCTTTAGTGGTGAGAGTGAGTGGTGAGGGTGAGTGGTGAGGGTGAGTGGTGAGCGTGAGTGGTGAGGGAGAGGGGTGAGTGGCGAGGGTGAGTGGTGAGGGTGAGTGGTGATTAGTGAGAAGGATTGGTGAGGGTGAGTGGTGAGCGTGAGTGGTGAGGGAGAGGGGTGAGTGGCGAGGGTGAGTGGTGAGGGAGAGGGGTGAGTAGTGAGGGAGAGGGGTGAGTGGTGAGGGTGAGTGTGAGTGGTGAGTGGTGAGCGTGAGTGGTGAGGGTGAGTGGTGAGGGTGAGTGGTAAGTGTGAGACGTGAGGGTGAGTGGTGAGTGGTGAGAGGTGAGTGGTGAGGATGAGTGTGAATGTGAGTGGTGAGTGATAGTGAGTGGTGATTGGTGAGGAAGAGTGGTGATGGTTATTAGTGAGGGTGAGTGAGGAAGAGTGGTGAGGGTGAATGGTGAGGGGTGAGTGGTGAGGATGAGTGGTGAGAGAGAGTGTTGAGGGAGAGTGGTGAGGGAGAGTGGTGGTGGTGAGGCTGAGGATAGTTGGTGAAGGTGAGTGGTGAGCGTGAGTGGTGAGGGAAAGGGGAGAGTGGTGAGGGTGAGTAGTGTTAGTGAGGGTGTGTAGTGAGTGGTGAGGGTGAGTGGTGAGGGTGATTAGTGAGTAGTGAGGGTTAGTGGTGATTGTGAGTGGTGGTGGTGAGGGTGATTGGTGAGGGTGAGTGGTTGTGGTGAGGGTGAGAATGAGTGGTGAGCATGAGTGGTGAGCATGATTGGTGAGGGAAAGGGGTGAGTGGTGAGAGTTAGTGGTGAGGGAGAGTGGTGAGGGTGAGTAGTGTTGGTGAGGGTGAGTAGTGAGTGGTGAGGGTGAGTGGTGAGGGTGATTAGTGAGTAGTGAGGGTGAGTGATAAGGGTGAGTGGTGAGTGGTGAGCGTGAGTGGTGAGTGGTGAGGAGTGAGGAAGAGTGGTGATGGAGAGTGGTGAGTAGTGAGAATGATTGGTGAGGGTGAGTGGTTAGGGCGAGTGGTGAGGGTGAGTAGTGTTAGTGAGGGTGAGTAGTGAGTGGTGAGGGTGATTAGTGAGTAGTGAGGGTGAGTGGTGAGGGTGAGTGGTGAGTGGTGAGCGTGAGTGGTGAGTGGTGAGGATTGAGGAAGAGTGGTGAGGGTGAGTGGTGAGGGTGACTGGTGAGCGTGAGTGGTCAGGGAAATGGGTGAGTGGTCAGGGTGAGTGGTGAGCGTGAGTGGTGAGGGAGAGGGGTGAGTGATAGTAAGTGGTGAGGGTGAGTGGTTAGGGAGAGTGGTGAGGGTGAGTAGTATTAGTGAGGGTGTGTAGTGAGTGGTGAGGGAGAGTGGTGAGGGTGATTAGTGAGTAGTGAGGGTGAGTGGTGAGTGTGAGTGGTGGTGGTGAGGGTGAGTGATAGTGGTGATGGTGAGAATGAGTGGTGAGCGTGAGTGGTGAGCGTGAGTGGTGAGGGAGAGGGGTGAGTGGTGAGGGTGAGTGATGAGAGAGAGTGGTGAGGGAGAGTGCCGAGGGAGAGTGGTGGTGGTGAGGGTGAGGATGGTTGGTGATGGTGAGTGGTGAGCGTGAGTGGTAAGGGAAAGGGGTGAGTGGTGAGAGTGAGTGGTGAGGGAGAGTGGTGAGGGTGAGTAGTGTTTGTGAGGGTGAGTAGTGAGTGGTGAGGGTGAGTGCTGAGGGTGATTAGTGAGTAGTGAGGGTGAGTGGTGAGGGAGAGTGGTGAGTGGTGAGTGGTGAGCGTGAGTGGTGAGTGGTGAGGAGTGAGAATGATTGGTGAGGGTGAGTGGTGAGGGTGAGTGGTGAGCGTGAGTGGTGAGAGAGAGGGGTGAGTGGTGAGAGAGAGGGGTGAGCGTGAGTGGTGAGGGAGAGGGGTGAGTTTTGAGAGTGAGTGGTGAGGGTGAGTGGTGAGGGTGAGAATGATTGGTGAGTGGTGAGCGTGAGTGGTGAGGGAGAGGGGTGAGTGGTGAGGGTGAGTGGTGAGGGAGAGGGGTGAGTGGTGAGGGAGATGGGTGAGTGGTGAGGGTGAGTGGTGAGTGTTGAGTGGTGAGCGTGAGTGGTGAGAGTGAGTGGTGAGGGTGAGTGGCGAGTGGTGAGGTGGAGAGTGTGAGTGGTGAGTGGTGAGGGTGAGTGATGAGAGGTGAGAGTGAGTGGTGAGGGTGAGTGCTGAGTGGTGAGAGTGAGTGGTGAGGGTGAGTGTTGAGGTTCAGTGGTGAGTGGTGAGAGGTGACTTGTGAGGGTGAGTGGTGAGGGTGAGTGGTGGTAGTGAGGGTGAGTGGTGGTGGTGAGGGTGAGTGTTGAGGGTGAGTGGTAGTGGCTAGGGTGAGTGTTGAGTGTGAGTGGTGAGTGGTGGTGGTGAGGGTGAGGATGATTGGTGAGGGTGAGTGGTGAGCGTGAGTGTTGAGAGAGTGGTGAGGAACAGTGGTGAGGGAGAGTGGTGAGGGTGAGTAGTGGTGGTGAGGGTGAGTAGTGAGAGTGAGTGGTGAGGGTGAGTGAGTGGTGAGGGTGAGTGGTGAGGGTGAGTGTGAGTGAAGAAGAGTGGTGAGGGTGAATGGTGACGGGTGAGTGGTGAGGATGAGTGGTGAGAGAGAATGGTGAGGGAGAGTGGTGAGGGAGAGTGGTGGTGGTGAGGGTGAGGATAGTTGGTGAGGGTGAGTGGTGAGCGTGAATGGTGAGGGAAAGGGGTGAGTGGTGAGGGTGAGTGATAAGGGTGAGTGGTGAGCGTGAGTGGTGAGTGGTGAGGAGTGAGGAAGAGTGGTGAGGGAGAGGGGTGAGTGGTGAGGAAGAGTGGTGAGTGGTGAGGAACAGGGGTGAGTGGTGGTGAGTGGTGAGTGTGAGGGTGAGTGGTGAGCGTGAGTCGTGAGGGAGAGGGGTGAGTGGTGAGGGAGAGGGGTGAGCATGAGTGGTGAGTGGTGAGTAGTGAGGATGATTGGTGAGGGTGAGTGGTGAGCGTGAGTGGTGAGGGAGAGGGGTGAGTAGTGAGTGGTGAAAGTGAGTGGTGATGGTGAGTGGTGAGAATGAGTGGTGAGGGTGTGTGGTGAGCGTGAGTGGTGAGTGGTGAGAGTTATGGGTGAGTTGTGAGGGTGAGTGGTGGTGGTGAGGGTGAGTGGTGAGGGTGAGTGGTGAGAGAGACTGGTGAGGGAGAGTGGTGAGGGAGAGTGGTGGTGGTGAGGGTGAGGATCGTTGGTGAGGGTGAGTGGTGAGCGTGAGTGGTGAGGGAAAGGGATGAGTGGTGAGGGTGAGTGGTGAGGGAGAGTGGTGAGGGTGAGTAGTGGTGGTGAGGGTGAGTAGTGAGTGGTGAGGGTGAGTGGTGAGGGTGATTAGTGAGTAGTGATGGTGAGTGGTGAGGTTGAGTGGTGAGCGTGTGTGGTGAGGGAGAGGGGTGAGTGGTGAGCGTGAGTGGTGAGGGAGAGGGGTTAGTGGTGAGGGTGAGTGGTGAGTAGTGAGAATGATTTGTGAGGGTGAGTGGTGAGGGTGAGTGGTCAGGGTGAGTGGTGAGGTAAAGGGATGAGTGGTTAGGGAGAGGGGTGAGCGTGAGTGGTGAGGGAGAGGCTTTAGTGGTGAGAGTGAGTGGTGAGGGTGAGTGGTGAGGGTGAGTGGTGAGCTTGAATGGTGAGGGAGAGGGGTGAGTGGCGAGGGTGAGTGGTGAGGGTGAGTGGTGATTAGTGAGAAGGATTGGTGAGGGTGAGTGGTGAGCGTGAGTGGTGAGGGAGAGGGGTGAGTGGCGAGGGTGAGTGGTGAGGGAGAGGGGTGAGTAGTGAGGGAGAGGGGTGAGTGGTGAGGGTGAGTGTGAGTGGTGAGTGGTGAGCGTGAGTGGTGAGGGTGAGTGGTGAGGGTGAGTGGTAAGTGTGAGACGTGAGGGTGAGTGGTGAGTGGTGAGAGGTGAGTGGTGAGGATGAGTGTGAATGTGAGTGGTGAGTGATAGTGAGTGGTGATTGGTGAGGAAGAGTGGTGATGGTGATTAGTGAGGGTGAGTGAGGAAGAGTGGTGAGGGTGAATGGTGAGGGGTGAGTGGTGAGGATGAGTGGTGAGAGAGAGTGTTGAGGGAGAGTGGTGAGGGAGAGTGGTGGTGGTGAGGGTGAGGATAGTTGGTGAAGGTGAGTGGTGAGCGTGAGTGGTGAGGGAAAGGGGAGAGTGGTGAGGGTGAGTAGTGTTAGTGAGGGTGTGTAGTGAGTGGTGAGGGTGAGTGGTGAGGGTGATTAGTGAGTAGTGAGGGTTAGTGGTGATTGTGAGTGGTGGTGGTGAGGGTGAGTGGTGAGGGTGAGTGGTTGTGGTGAGGGTGAGAATGAGTGGTGAGCATGAGTGGTGAGCATGATTGGTGAGGGAAAGGGGTGAGTGGTGAGAGTTAGTGGTGAGGGAGAGTGGTGAGGGTGAGTAGTGTTGGTGAGGGTGAGTAGTGAGTGGTGAGGGTGAGTGGTGAGGGTGATTAGTGAATAGTGAGGGTGAGTGATAAGGGTGAGTGGTGAGTGGTGAGCGTGAGTGGTGAGTGGTGAGGAGTGAGGAAGAGTGGTGATGGAGAGTGGTGAGTAGTGAGAATGATTGGTGAGGGTGAGTGGTGAGGGTGAGTGGTGAGCGTGAGTGGTGAGAGAGAGCGGTGAGTGGTGAGAGAGAGGGGTGAGCGTGAATGGTGAGGGAGAGGGTGAGTTTTGAGAGTGAGTGGTGAGGGTGAGTGGTGAGGGTGAGTGGTGAGGGTGAGTGGTAAGTGTGAGGTGTGAGGGTGATTGGTGAGTGGTGAGAGGTGAGTGGTGAGGGTGAGTGTGAATGTGAGTGGTGAGTGATAGTGAGTGGTGATTGGTGAGGAAGAGTGGTGATGGTGATTAGTGAGGGTGAGTGAGGAAGAGTGGTGAGGGTGAATGGTGAGGGGTGAGTGGTGAGGATGAGTGGTGAGAGAGAGTGTTGAGGGAGAGTGGTGAGGGAGAGTGGTGGTGGTGAGGGTGAGGATAGTTGGTGAGGGTGAGTGGTGAGCGTGAGTGGTGAGGGAAAGGGGTGAGTGGTGAGGGTGAGTGGTTAGGGAGAGTGGTGAGGGTGAGTAGTGTTAGTGAGGGTGTGTAGTGAGTGGTGAGGGTGAGTGGTAAGGGTGATTAGTGAGTAGTGAGGGTGAGTGGTGAGTGTGAGTGGTGGTGGTGAGGGTGAGTGGTGAGGGTGAGTGGTTGTGGTGAGGGTGAGAATGAGTGGTGAGCATGAGTGGTGAGCATGATTGGTGAGGGAAAGGGGTGAGTGGTGAGAGTTAGTGGTGAGGGAGAGTGGTGAGGGTGAGTAGTGTTGGTGAGGGTGAGTAGTGAGTGGTGAGGGTGAGTGGTGAGGGTGATTAGTGAGTAGTGAGGGTGAGTGATGAGGGTGAGTGGTGAGTGGTGAGCGTGAGTGGTGAGTGGTGAGGAGTGAGGAAGAGTGGTGAGGGTGAGTGGTTGTGGTGAGGGTGAGAATGAGTGGTGAGCATGAGTGGTGAGCATGATTGGTGAGGGAAAGGGGTGAGTGGTGAGAGTTAGTGGTGAGGGAGAGTGGTGAGGGTGAGTAGTGTTGGTGAGGGTGAGTAGTGAGTGGTGAGGGTGAGTGGTGAGGGTGATTAGTGAGTAGTGAGGGTGAGTGATAAGGGTGAGTGGTGAGTGGTGAGCGTGAGTGGTGAGTGGTGAGGAGTGAGGAAGAGTGGTGATGGAGAGTGGTGAGTAGTGAGAATGATTGGTGAGGGTGAGTGGTGAGGGTGAGTGGTGAGCGTGAGTGGTGAGAGAGAGCGGTGAGTGGTGAGAGAGAGGGGTGAGCGTGAATGGTGAGGGAGAGGGTGAGTTTTGAGAGTGAGTGGTGAGGGTGAGTGGTGAGGGTGAGTGGTGAGGGTGAGTGGTAAGTGTGAGACGTGAGGGTGATTGGTGAGTGGTGAGAGGTGAGTGGTGAGGGTGAGTGTGAATGTGAGTGGTGAGTGATAGTGAGTGGTGATTGGTGAGGAAGAGTGGTGATGGTGATTAGTGAGGGTGAGTGAGGAAGAGTGGTGAGGGTGAATGGTGAGGGGTGAGTGGTGAGGATGAGTGGTGAGAGAGAGTGTTGAGGGAGAGTGGTGAGGGAGAGTGGTGGTGGTGAGGGTGAGGATAGTTGGTGAGGGTGAGTGGTGAGCGTGAGTGGTGAGGGAAAGGGGTGAGTGGTGAGGGTGAGTGGTTAGGGAGAGTGGTGAGGGTGAGTAGTGTTAGTGAGGGTGTGTAGTGAGTGGTGAGGGTGAGTGGTAAGGGTGATTAGTGAGTAGTGAGGGTGAGTGGTGAGTGTGAGTGGTGGTGGTGAGGGTGAGTGGTGAGGGTGAGTGGTTGTGGTGAGGGTGAGAATGAGTGGTGAGCATGAGTGGTGAGCATGATTGGTGAGGGAAAGGGGTGAGTGGTGAGAGTTAGTGGTGAGGGAGAGTGGTGAGGGTGAGTAGTGTTGGTGAGGGTGAGTAGTGAGTGGTGAGGGTGAGTGGTGAGGGTGATTAGTGAGTAGTGAGGGTGAGTGATGAGGGTGAGTGGTGAGTGGTGAGCGTGAGTGGTGAGTGGTGAGGAGTGAGGAAGAGTGGTGATGGAGAGTGGTGAGTAGTGAGAATGATTGGTGAGGGTGAGTGGTGAGGGTGAGTGGTGAGCGTGAGTGGTGAGAGAGAGCGGTGAGTGGTGAGAGAGAGGGGTGAGCGTGAGTGGTGAGGGAGAGGGTGAGTTTTGAGAGTGAGTGGTGAGGGTGAGTGGTGAGGGTGAGTGGTGAGGGTGAGTGGTAAGTGTGAGACGTGAGGGTGATTGGTGAGTGGTGAGAGGTGAGTGGTGAGGGTGAGTGTGAATGTGAGTGGTGAGTGATAGTGAGTGGTGATTGGTGAGGAAGAGTGGTGATGGTGATTAGTGAGGGTGAGTGAGGAAGAGTTGTGAGGGTGAGTGGTGAGAGAGAGGGGTGAGTGGTGAGAGAGAGGGGTGAGCCTGAGTGGTGAGGGAGAGGGGTGAGTTTTGAGAGTGAGTGGTGAGTGGTGAGGAGTGAGGAAGAGTGGTGATGGAGAGTGGTGAGTAGTGAGAATGATTGGTGAGGGTGAGTGGTGAGGGTGAGTGGTGAGCGTGAGTGGTGAGAGAGAGGGGTGAGTGGTGAGAGAGAGGGGTGAGCCTGAGTGGTGAGGGAGAGGGGTGAGTTTTGAGAGTGAGTGGTGAGGGTGAGTGGTGAGGGTGAGTGGTGAGTAGTGAGAATGATTGGTGAGGGTGAGTGGTGAGCGTGAGTGGTCAGGGAGAGGGGTGATTGGTGAGGGTGAGTTGTGAGGGAGAGGGGTGAGTGGTGAGGGAGAGGGGTGAGGGTGAGTGGTGAGTGGTGAGTGTGAGAGTGAGTGGTGAGGGTGAGTGGTGAGTGGTGAGGTGGAGAGTGTGAGTGGTGAGTGGTGAGGGTGAGTGATGAGAGGTGAGAGTGAGTGGTGAGGGTGAGTGCTGAGTGGTGAGAGTGAGTGGTGAGGGTGAGTGTTGAGGTTCAGTGGTGAGTGGTGAGAGGTGACTTGTGAGGGTGAGTGGTGAGGGTGAGTGGTGGTAGTGAGGGTGAGTGGTGGTGGTGAGGATGAGTGTTGACGGTGAGTGGTGGTGGCTAGGGTGAGTGTTGAGTGTGAGTGGTGAGTGGTGGTGGTGAGGGTGAGGATGATTGGTGAGGGTGAGCGTGAGTGTTGAGAGAGTAGTGAGGGAGAGTGGTGAGGGAGAGTGGTGAGGGTGAGTAGTGGTGGTGAGGGTGAGTAGTGAGAGTGAGTGGTGAGGGTGAGTGGTGAGGATGAGTGTGAGTGAGAGTGAGGAAGAGTGGTGAGGGTGAATGGTGAGGGGTGAGTGGTGAGGATGAGTGGTGAGAGAGAGTGGTGAGGGAGAGTGGTGAGGGAGAGTGGTGGTGGTGAGGGTGAGAATAGTTGGTGAGGGTGAGTGGTGAGCGTGAGTGGTGAGGGAAAGGGGTGAGTGGTGAAGGTGAGTGGTTAGGGAGAGTGGTGAGGGTGAGTATTGTTAGTGAGGGTGAGTAGTGAGTGGTGAGGGTGATTAGTGAGTAGTGAGGGTGAGTGGTGAGTCTGAGTGGTGGTGTGAGGGTGAGTGGTGAGGGTGAGTGGTAGTGGTGAGGGTGAGAATGAGTGGTGAGCATGAGTGGTGAGCGTGAGTGGTGAGGGAGAGGAGTGAGTGGTGAGGGTGAGTGATGAGAGAGAGTGGTGAGGGAGAGTGCTGAGGGAGAGTGGTGGTGGTGAGGGTGAGGATGGTTGGTGAGGGTGAGTGGTGAGCATGATTGGTGAGGGAAAGGGGTGAGTGGTGAGAGTTAGTGGTGAGGGAGAGTGGTGAGGGTGAGTCGTGTTGGTGAGGGTGAGTAGTGAGTGGTGAGGGTGAGTGGTGAGGGTGATTAGTGAGTAGTGAGGGTGAGTGATGAGGGTGAGTGGTGAGTGGTGAGCGTGAGTGGTGAGTGGTGAGGAGTGAGGAAGAGTGGTGATGGAGAGTGGTGAGTAGTGAGAATGATTGGTGAGGGTGAGTGGTGAGGGTGAGTGGTGAGTGTGAGTGGTGAGAGAGAGGGGTGAGTGGTGAGAGAGAGGGGTGAGCGTGAGTGGTGAGGGAGAGGGGTGAGTTTTGAGAGTGAGTGGTGAGGGTGAGTGGTGAGGGTGAGTGGTGAGTAGTGAGAATGATTGGTGAGGGTGAGTGGTGAGCGTGAGTGGTGAGGGAGAGGGCTGATTGGTGAGGGTGAGTTGTGAGGGAGAGGGGTGAGTGGTGAGGGAGAGGGGTGAGTGGTGAGGGTGAGTGGTGAGGTGGAGAGTGTGAGTGGTGAGGGTGAGTGATGAGAGGTGAGAGTGAGTGGTGAGGGTGAGTGCTGAGTGGTGAGAGTGAGTGGTGTTGAGGTTCAGTGGTGAGTGGTGAGAGGTGACTTGTGAGGGTGAGTTGTGAGGGTGAGTGGTGGTAGTGAGGGTGAGTGGTGGTGGTGAGGGTGAGTGTTGACGGTGAGTGGTGGTGGCTAGGGTGAGTGTTGAGTGTGAGTGGTGAGTGGTGGTGGTGAGGGTGAGGATGATTGGTGAGGGTGAGTGGTGAGCGTGAGTGTTGAGAGAGTAGTGAGGGAGAGTGGTGAGGGAGAGTGGTGAGGGTGAGTAGTGGTGGTGAGGGTGAGTAGTGAGAGTGAGTGGTGAGGGTGAGTGGTGAGGATGAGTGTGAGTGTGAGTGAGGAAGAGTGGTGAGGGTGAATGGTGAGGGGTGAGTGGTGAGGATGAGTGGTGAGAGAGAGTGGTGAGGGAGAGTGGTGAGGGAGAGTGGTGGTGGTGAGGGTGAGAATAGTTGGTGAGGGTGAGTGGTGAGCGTGAGTGGTGAGGGAAAGGGGTGAGTGGTGAGGGTGAGTGGTTAGGGAGAGTGGTGAGGGTGAGTAGTGTTAGTGAGGGTGTGTAGTGAGTGGTGAGGGTGAGTGGTAAGGGTGATTAGTGAGTAGTGAGGGTGAGTGGTGAGTGTGAGTGGTGGTGGTGAGGGTGAGTAGTGAGGGTGAGTGGTTGTGGTGAGGGTGAGAATGAGTGGTGAACATGAGTGGTGAGCATGATTGGTGAGGGAAAGGGGTGAGTGGTGAGAGTTAGTGGTGAGGGAGAGTGGTGAGGGTGAGTAGTGTTGGTGAGGGTGAGTAGTGAGTGGTGAGGGTGAGTGGTGAGGGTGATTAGTGAGTAGTGAGGGTGAGTGATGAGGGTGAGTGGTGAGTGGTGAGCGTGAGTGGTGAGTGGTGAGGAGTGAGGAAGAGTGGTGATGGAGAGTGGTGAGTAGTGAGAATGATTGGTGAGGGTGAGTGGTGAGGGTGAGTGGTGAGCGTGAGTGGTGAGAGAGAGCGGTGAGTGGTGAGAGAGAGGGGTGAGCGTGAGTGGTGAGGGAGAGGGTGAGTTTTGAGAGTGAGTGGTGAGGGTGAGTGGTGAGGGTGAGTGGTGAGGGTGAGTGGTAAGTGTGAGACGTGAGGGTGATTGGTGAGTGGTGAGAGGTGAGTGGTGAGGGTGAGTGTGAATGTGAGTGGTGAGTGATAGTGAGTGGTGATTGGTGAGGAAGAGTGGTGATGGTGATTAGTGAGGGTGAGTGAGGAAGAGTGGTGAGGGTGAGTGGTGAGAGAGAGGGGTGAGTGGTGAGAGAGAGGGGTGAGCCTGAGTGGTGAGGGAGAGGGGTGAGTTTTGAGAGTGAGTGGTGAGTGGTGAGGAGTGAGGAAGAGTGGTGATGGAGAGTGGTGGGTAGTGAGAATGATTGGTGAGGGTGAGTGGTGAGGGTGAGTGGTGAGCGTGAGTGGTGAGAGAGAGGGGTGAGTGGTGAGAGAGAGGGGTGAGCCTGAGTGGTGAGGGAGAGGGGTGAGTTTTGAGAGTGAGTGGTGAGGGTGAGTGGTGAGGGTGAGTGGTGAGTAGTGAGAATGATTGGTGAGGGTGAGTGGTGAGCGTGAGTGGTGAGGGAGAGGGGTGATTGGTGAGGGTGAGTTGTGAGGGAGAGGGGTGAGTGGTGAGGGAGAGGGGTGAGGGTGAGTGGTGAGTGGTGAGTGTGAGAGTGAGTGGTGAGGGTGAGTGGTGAGTGGTGAGGTGGAGAGTGTGAGTGGTGAGTGGTGAGGGTGAGTGATGAGAGGTGAGAGTGAGTGGTGAGGGTGAGTGCTGAGTGGTGAGAGTGAGTGGTGAGGGTGAGTGTTGAGGTTCAGTGGTGAGTGGTGAGAGGTGACTTGTGAGGGTGAGTGGTGAGGGTGAGTGGTGGTAGTGAGGGTGAGTGGTGGTGGTGAGGATGAGTGTTGACGGTGAGTGGTGGTGGCTAGGGTGAGTGTTGAGTGTGAGTGGAGAGTGGTGGTGGTGAGGGTGAGGATGATTGGTGAGGGTGAGCGTGAGTGTTGAGAGAGTAGTGAGGGAGAGTGGTGAGGGAGAGTGGTGAGGGTGAGTAGTGGTGGTGAGGGTGAGTAGTGAGAGTGAGTGGTGAGGGTGAGTGGTGAGGATGAGTGTGAGTGAGAGTGAGGAAGAGTGGTGAGGGTGAATGGTGAGGGTTGAGTGGTGAGGATGAGTGGTGAGAGAGAGTGGTGAGGGAGAGTGGTGAGGGAGAGTGGTGGTGGTGAGGGTGAGAATAGTTGGTGAGGGTGAGTGGTGAGCGTGAGTGGTGAGGGAAAGGGGTGAGTGGTGAAGGTGAGTGGTTAGGGAGAGTGGTGAGGGTGAGTATTGTTAGTGAGGGTGAGTAGTGAGTGGTGAGGGTGATTAGTGAGTAGTGAGGGTGAGTGGTGAGTGTGAGTGGTGGTGTGAGGGTGAGTGGTGAGGGTGAGTGGTAGTGGTGAGGGTGAGAATGAGTGGTGAGCATGAGTGGTGAGCGTGAGTGGTGAGGGAGAGGAGTGAGTGGTGAGGGTGAGTGATGAGAGAGAGTGGTGAGGGAGAGTGCTGAGGGAGAGTGGTGGTGGTGAGGGTGAGGATGGTTGGTGAGGGTGAGTGGTGAGCATGATTGGTGAGGGAAAGGGGTGAGTGGTGAGAGTTAGTGGTGAGGGAGAGTGGTGAGGGTGAGTCGTGTTGGTGAGGGTGAGTAGTGAGTGGTGAGGGTGAGTGGTGAGGGTGATTAGTGAGTAGTGAGGGTGAGTGATGAGGGTGAGTGGTGAGTGGTGAGCGTGAGTGGTGAGTGGTGAGGAGTGAGGAAGAGTGGTGATGGAGAGTGGTGAGTAGTGAGAATGATTGGTGAGGGTGAGTGGTGAGGGTGAGTGGTGAGTGTGAGTGGTGAGAGAGAGGGGTGAGTGGTGAGAGAGAGGGGTGAGCGTGAGTGGTGAGGGAGAGGGGTGAGTTTTGAGAGTGAGTGGTGAGGGTGAGTGGTGAGGGTGAGTGGTGAGTAGTGAGAATGATTGGTGAGGGTGAGTGGTGAGCGTGAGTGGTGAGGGAGAGGGCTGATTGGTGAGGGTGAGTTGTGAGGGAGAGGGGTGAGTGGTGAGGGAGAGGGGTGAGTGGTGAGGGTGAGTGGTGAGTGGTGAGTGGTGAGCGTGAGAGTGAGTTGTGAGGGTGAGTGGTGAGGTGGAGAGTGTGAGTGGTGAGGGTGAGTGATGAGAGGTGAGAGTGAGTGGTGAGGGTGAGTGCTGAGTGGTGAGAGTGAGTGGTGTTGAGGTTCAGTGGTGAGTGGTGAGAGGTGACTTGTGAGGGTGAGTTGTGAGGGTGAGTGGTGGTAGTGAGGGTGAGTGGTGGTGGTGAGGGTGAGTGTTGACGGTGAGTGGTGGTGGCTAGGGTGAGTGTTGAGTGTGAGTGGTGAGTGGTGGTGGTGAGGGTGAGGATGATTGGTGAGGGTGAGTGGTGAGCGTGAGTGTTGAGAGAGTAGTGAGGGAGAGTGGTGAGGGAGAGTGGTGAGGGTGAGTAGTGGTGGTGAGGGTGAGTAGTGAGAGTGAGTGGTGAGGGTGAGTGGTGAGGATGAGTGTGAGTGTGAGTGAGGAAGAGTGGTGAGGGTGAATGGTGAGGGGTGAGTGGTGAGGATGAGTGGTGAGAGAGAGTGGTGAGGGAGAGTGGTGAGGGAGAGTGGTGGTGGTGAGGGTGAGAATAGTTGGTGAGGGTGAGTGGTGAGCGTGAGTGGTGAGGGAAAGGGGTGAGTGGTGAGGGTGAGTGGTTAGGGAGAGTTGTGAGGGTGAGTAGTGTTAGTGAGGGTGAGTAGTGAGTGGTGAGGGTGATTAGTGAGTAGTGAGGGTGAGTGGTGTGGGTGCGTGATGAGCGTGAGTGGTGAGTGGTGAGGATTGAGGAAGAGTGGTGAGGGTGAGTGGTGAGGGTGAGGGGTGAGCGTGAGTGGTCAGGGAGATGGGTGAGTGGTCAGGGTGAGTGGTGAGCGTGAGTGGTGAGGGAGAGGGGTGAGTGGTTAGGGAGAGGGGTGAACGTGAGTGGTGAGGGTGAGTTGTGAGGCTGAGTGGTGAGTAGTGAGGACAGAGGAAGAGTGGTGAGGAAGAGTGGTGAGGAAGAGTGGTGAGGGTGAGTGGTGAGGGTGAGTGGTGAGCGTGAGTGGTGAGAGTAAGTTGTGAGTGGTGAGGGTATGTGGTGAGGGTGAGTGGTGAGTAGTGAGGATGATTGGTGAGGGTGAGTGGTGAAGGTGAGTGGTGAGCGTGAGTGGTGATGGAAAGGGGTGAGTGGTGAGGTAGAGGGGTGAGCGTGAGTGGTGAGAGTGAGTGGTGAATGGTGAGGGTGAGTGGTGAGGGTGAGTGGTGAGTAGTGAGGATGATTGGTGAGGGTGAGTGGTGAGGGTGAGTGGTGAGGGTGAGTGGTGAGCGTGAGTGGTGAGGGAGAGGGGTGAGAGGTGAGGGTGAGTGGTGAGGGAGAGGGGTGAGTAGTAAGGATGATTGGTGAGGGTGAGTGGTGAGCGTGAGTGGTGAGGAGTGAGGAAGAGTGGTGAGGGTGAGTGGTGAGGGAGAGGGGTGAGTAGTGAGTGGTGAGGGTGAGGGTGAGTGGTGGGTGGTGAGGGTGAGTGTGAGTGGTGAGTGGTGAATGGTGAGCGTGAGTGGTGAGGGTGAGTGGTGAACGTGAGTGGTGAAGGAGAGGGGTGAGTGGTGAGGGAGAAGGGTGAGCGTGAGTGGTGAGAGTGAGTTGTGAGTGGTGAGGGTGAGTGGTGAGGGCGAGTGGTGAGCGTGTGTGGTGAGGGAGAGGGGTGAGTGGTGAGGGAGAGGGGTGAGCGTGAGTGGTGAGAGTGAGTGGTGAATGGTGAGGGTGAGTGGTGAGGGTAAGGGTGAGTGGTGAACGTGAGTGGTGAGAGTGAGTGGTGAGTGGTGAGTGGTGAGGGTGATTGGTGAGTGGTGAGTGGTGAGCGTGAGTGGTGAGAGTGAGTGGTGAGTGGTGAGTGGTGAGGGTGACTGGTGAGTAGTGAGTGGTGAGCGTGAGTGGTGAGGGAGTGGGGTGAGTGGTGAGGGTGAGTGGTGAGGTAGAGTGGTGAGGGTGAGTAGTGGTGGGGAGGGTGGGTAGTGTGGTGAGGGTGAGTGGTGAGGGTGAGTGGTGAGGGTGAGTGGTGAGCGTGAGTGGTGAGTGGTGAGGAGTGAGGAAGAGTGGTGAGGGAGAGGGGTGAGTGGTGAGGAAGAGTGGTGAGTGGTGAGGAAGAGGGGTGAGTGGTGGTGAGTGGTGAGTGTGAGGGTGAGTGGTGAGCGTGAGTCGTGAGGGAGAGGGGTGAGTGGTGAGGGAGAGGGGTGAACATGAGTGGTGAGTGGTGAGTAGTGAGGATGATTGGTGAGGGTGAGTGGTGAGCGTGAGTGGTAAGGGAGAGGGGTGAGTGGTGAGTGGTGAAAGTGAGTGGTGAAAGTGAGTGGTGAGAGTGAGTGGTGAGGGTGTGTGGTGAGCGTGAGTGGTGAGTGGTGAGAGTTATGGGTGAGTGGTGAGGGTGAGTGGTGGTGGTGAGGGTGAGTGGTGAGGGTGAGTGGTGGTGGTGAGGGTGAGTGTTGAGTGTGAGTGGTCAGGGTGAGTGATGGTGGTGAGGATGATAGGTGAGGGGTGAGTGGTGAGGGTGAGTGGTGAGAGAGACTGGTGAGGGAGATTGGTGAGGGAGAGTGGTGAGCGTGAGTGGTGAGGGAAAGGGATGAGTAGTGAGGGTGAGTGGTGAGGGAGAGTGGTGAGGGTGAGTAGTGTTGGTGAGGGTGAGTAGTGAGTGGTGAGGGTGATTAGTGAGTAGTGAGGGTGAGTGGTGAGGGTGAGTGTTGAGCGTGTGTGGTGAGGGAGAGGGGTGAGTGGTGAGGGTGAGTGGTGAGCGTGACTGGTGAGTGGTGAGAGTTATGGGTGAGTGGTGAGGGTGAGTGGTGGTGGTGAGGGTGAGTGGTGAGGGTGAGTGGTGGTGGTGAGGGTGAGTGTTGAGTGTGAGTGGTCAGGGTGAGTGATGGTGGTGAGGATGATAGGTGAGGGGTGAGTGGTGAGGGTGAGTGGTGAGAGAGACTGGTGAGGGAGATTGGTGAGGGAGAGTGGTGAGCGTGAGTGGTGAGGGAAAGGGATGAGTAGTGAGGGTGAGTGGTGAGGGAGAGTGGTGAGGGTGAGTAGTGGTGGTGAGGGTGAGTAGTTAGTGGTGAGGGTGAGTGGTGAAGGTGATTAGTGAGTAGTGAGGGTGAGTGGTGAGGGTGAGTGTTGAGCGTGTGTGGTGAGGGAGAGGGGTGAGTGGTGAGGGTGAGTGGTGAGCGTGTGTGGTGAGGGAGAGGGGTTAGTGGTGAGGGTGAGTGGTGAGTAGTGAGAATCATTGGTGAGGGTGAGTGGTGAGTGGTGAGGGTGAGTGGTGAGCGTGAGTGTTGAGAGAGTGGTGAGGAACAGTGGTGAGGGAGAGTGGTGAGGGTGAGTAGTGGTGGTGAGGGTGAGTAGTGAGAGTGAGTGGTGAGGGTGAGTGAGTGGTGAGGGTGAGTGGTGAGGGTGAGTGTGAGTGAAGAAGAGTGGTGAGGGTGAATGGTGACGGGTGAGTGGTGAGGATGAGTGGTGAGAGAGAGTGGTGAGGGAGAGTGGTGAGGGAGAGTGGTGGTGGTGAGGGTGAGGATAGTTGGTGAGGGTGAGTGGTGAGCGTGAATGGTGAGGGAAAGGGGTGAGTGGTGAGGGTGAGTGGTAAGGGTGAGTGGTGAGCGTGAGTGGTGAGTGGTGAGGAGTGAGGAAGAGTGGTGAGGGAGAGGGGTGAGTGGTGAGGAAGAGTGGTGAGTGGTGAGAAACAGGGGTGAGTGGTGGTGAGTGGTGAGTGTGAGGGTGAGTGGTGAGCGTGAGTCGTGAGGGAGAGGGGTGAGTGGTGAGGGAGAGGGGTGAGCATGAGTGGTGAGTGGTGAGTAGTGAGGATGATTGGTGAGGGTGAGTGGTGAGCGTGAGTGGTGAGGGAGAGGGGTGAGTAGTGAGTGGTGAAAGTGAGTGGTGATGGTGAGTGGTGAGAATGAGTGGTGAGGGTGTGTGGTGAGCGTGAGTGGTGAGTGGTGAGAGTTATGGGTGAGTTGTGAGGGTGAGTGGTGGTGGTGAGGGTGAGTGGTGAGGGTGAGTGGTGAGAGAGACTGGTGAGGGAGAGTGGTGAGGGAGAGTGGTGGTGGTGAGGGTGAGGATCGTTGGTGAGGGTGAGTGGTGAGCGTGAGTGGTGAGGGAAAGGGATGAGTGGTGAGGGTGAGTGGTGAGGGAGAGTGGTGAGGGTGAGTGGTGGTGGTGAGGGTGAGTGTTGAGTGTGAGTGGTCAGGGTGAGTGATGGTGGTGAGGATGATAGGTGAGGGGTGAGTGGTGAGGGTGAGTGGTGAGAGAGACTGGTGAGGGAGATTGGTGAGGGAGAGTGGTGAGCGTGAGTGGTGAGGGAAAGGGATGAGTAGTGAGGGTGAGTGGTGAGGGAGAGTTGTGAGGGTGAGTTGTGGTGGTGAGGGTGAGTAGTTAGTGGTGAGGGTGAGTGGTGAGGGTGATTAGTGAGTAGTGAGGGTGAGTGGTGAGGGTGAGTGTTGAGCGTGTGTGGTGAGGGAGAGGGGTGAGTGGTGAGGGTGAGTGGTGAGCGTGTGTGGTGAGGGAGAGGGGTTAGTGGTGAGGGTGAGTGGTGAGTAGTGAGAATCATTGGTGAGGGTGAGTGGTGAGTGGTGAGGGTGAGTGGTGAGCGTGAGTGTTGAGAGAGTGGTGAGGAACAGTGGTGAGGGAGAGTGGTGAGGGTGAGTAGTGGTGGTGAGGGTGAGTAGTGAGAGTGAGTGGTGAGGGTGAGTGAGTGGTGAGGGTGAGTGGTGAGGGTGAGTGTGAGTGAAGAAGAGTGGTGAGGGTGAATGGTGACGGGTGAGTGGTGAGGATGAGTGGTGAGAGAGAGTGGTGAGGGAGAGTGGTGAGGGAGAGTGGTGGTGGTGAGGGTGAGGATAGTTGGTGACGGTGAGTGGTGAGCGTGAATGGTGAGGGAAAGGGGTGAGTGGTGAGGGTGAGTGGTAAGGGTGAGTGGTGAGCATGAGTGGTGAGTGGTGAGGAGTGAGGAAGAGTGGTGAAGGAGAGGGGTGAGTGGTGAGGAAGAGTGGTGAGTGGTGAGGAACAGGGGTGAGTGGTGGTGAGTGGTGAGTGTGAGTGGTGAGCGTGAGTCGTGAGGGAGAGGGGTGAGTGGTGAGGGAGAGGGGTGAGCATGAGTGGTGAGTGGTGAGTAGTGAGGATGATTGGTGAGGGTGAGTGGTGAGCGTGAGTGGTGAGGGAGAGGGGTGAGTAGTGAGTGGTGAAAGTGAGTGGTGATGGTGAGTGGTGAGAATGAGTGGTGAGGGTGTGTGGTGAGCGTGAGTGGTGAGTGGTGAGAGTTATGGGTGAGTTGTGAGGGTGAGTGGTGGTGGTGAGGGTGAGTGGTGAGGGTGAGTGGTGAGAGAGACTGGTGAGGGAGAGTGGTGAGGGAGAGTGGTGGTGGTGAGGGTGAGGATCGTTGGTGAGGGTGAGTGGTGAGCGTGAGTGGTGAGGGAAAGGGATGAGTGGTGAGGGTGAGTGGTGAGGGAGAGTGCTGAGGGTGAGTAGTGGTGGTGAGGGTGAGTAGTGAGGGTGAGTGGTGAGGGTGATTAGTGAGTAGTGAGGGTGAGTGGTGAGGTTGAGTGGTGAGCGTGTGTGGTGAGGGAGAGGGGTGAGTGGTGAGCGTGAGTGGTGAGGGAGAGGGGTTAGTGGTGAGGGTGAGTGGTGAGTAGTGAGAATGATTTGTGAGGGTGAGTGGTGAGGGTGAGTGGTCAGGGTGAGTGGTGAGGTAAAGGGATGAGTGGTTAGGGAGAGGGGTGAGCGTGAGTGGTGAAAGAGAGGCTTTAGTGGTGAGAGTGAGTGGTGAGGGTGAGTGGTGAGGGTGAGTGGTGAGCGTGAGTGGTGAGGGAGAGGGGTGAGTGGCGAGGGTGAGTGGTGAGGGTGAGTGGTGATTAGTGAGAAGGATTGGTGAGGGTGAGTGGTGAGCGTGAGTGGTGAGGGAGAGGGGTGAGTGGCGAGGGTGAGTGGTGAGGGAGAGGGGTGAGTAGTGAGGGAGAGGGGTGAGTGGTGAGGGTGAGTGTGAGTGGTGAGTGGTGAGCGTGAGTGGTGAGGGTGAGTGGTGAGGGTGAGTGGTAAGTGTGAGACGTGAGGGTGAGTGGTGAGTGGTGAGAGGTGAGTGGTGAGGATGAGTGTGAATGTGAGTGGTGAGTGATAGTGAGTGGTGATTGGTGAGGAAGAGTGGTGATGGTGATTAGTGAGGGTGAGTGAGGAAGAGTGGTGAGGGTGAATGGTGAGGGGTGAGTGGTGAGGATGAGTGGTGAGAGAGAGTGTTGAGGGAGAGTGGTGAGGGAGAGTGGTGGTGGTGAGGGTGAGGATAGTTGGTGAAGGTGAGTGGTGAGCGTGAGTGGTGAGGGAAAGGGGAGAGTGGTGAGGGTGAGTAGTGTTAGTGAGGGTGTGTAGTGAGTGGTGAGGGTGAGTGGTGAGGGTGATTAGTGAGTAGTGAGGGTTATTGGTGATTGTGAGTGGTGGTGGTGAGGGTGAGTGGTGAGGGTGAGTGGTTGTGGTGAGGGTGAGAATGAGTGGTGAGCATGAGTGGTGAGCATGATTGGTGAGGGAAAGGGGTGAGTGGTGAGAGTTAGTGGTGAGGGAGAGTGGTGAGGGTGAGTAGTGTTGGTGAGGGTGAGTAGTGAGTGGTGAGGGTGAGTGGTGAGGGTGATTAGTGAGTAGTGAGGGTGAGTGATGAGGGTGAGTGGTGAGTGGTGAGCGTGAGTGGTGAGTGGTGAGGAGTGAGGAAGAGTGGTGATGGAGAGTGGTGAGTAGTGAGAATGATTGGTGAGGGTGAGTGGTGAGGGTGAGTGGTCAGCGTGAGTGGTGAGAGAGAGCGGTGAGTGGTGAGAGAGAGGGGTGAGCGTGAATGGTGAGGGAGAGGGTGAGTTTTGAGAGTGAGTGGTGAGGGTGAGTGGTGAGTGGTGAGGGTGAGTGGTAAGTGTGAGACGTGAGGGTGATTGGTGAGTGGTGAGAGGTGAGTGGTGAGGGTGAGTGTGAATGTGAGTGGTGAGTGATAGTGAGTGGTGATTGGTGAGGAAGAGTGGTGATGGTGATTAGTGAGGGTGAGTGAGGAAGAGTGGTGAGGGTGAATGGTGAGGGGTGAGTGGTGAGGATGAGTGGTGACAGAGAGTGTTGAGGGAGAGTGGTGAGGGAGAGTGATGGTGGTGAGGGTGAGGATAGTTGGTGAGGGTGAGTGGTGAGCGTGAGTGGTGAGGGAAAGGGGTGAGTGGTGAGGGTGAGTGGTTAGGGAGAGTGGTGAGGGTGAGTAGTGTTAGTGAGGGTGTGTAGTGAGTGGTGAGGGTGAGTGGTGAGGGTGATTAGTGAGTAGTGAGGGTGAGTGGTGAGTGGTGGTGGTGAGGGTGAGTGGTGAGGGTGAGTGGTTGTGGTCCTGGTGAGAATGAGTGGTGAGCATGAGTGTTGAGCATGATTGGTGAGGGAAAGGGGTGAGAGGTGAGAGTTAGTGGTGAGGGAGAGTGGTGGTGGTGAGGGTGAGGATAGTTGGTGAGGGTGAGTGGTGAGCGTGAGTGGTGAGGGAAAGGGGTGAGTGGTGAGGGTGAGTGGTTAGGGAGAGTGGTGAGGGTGAGTAGTGTTAGTGAGGGTGTGTAGTGAGTGGTGAGGGTGAGTGGTGAGGGTTATTAGTGAGTAGTGAGGGTGAGTGGTGAGTGTGAGTGGTGGTGGTGAGGGTGAGTGGTTGTGGTGAGGGTGAGAATGAGTGGTGAGCATGAGTGGTGAGCATGATTGGTGAGGGAAAGGGGTGAGTGGTGAGAGTTAGTGGTGAGGGAGAGTGGTGAGGGTGAGTAGTGTTGGTGAGGGTGAGTAGTGAGTGGTGAGGGTGAGTGGTGAGGGTGATTAGTGAGTAGTGAGGGTGAGTGATGAGGGTGAGTGGTGAGTGGTGAGCGTGAGTGGTGAGTGGTGAGGAGTGAGGAAGAGTGGTGATGGAGAGTGGTGAGTAGTGAGAATGATTGGTGAGGGTGAGTGGTGAGGGTGAGTGGTGAGCGTGAGTGGTGAGAGAGAGCGGTGAGTGGTGAGAGAGAGGGGTGAGCGTGAGTGGTGAGGGAGAGGGTGAGTTTTGAGAGTGAGTGGTGAGGGTGAGTGGTGAGGGTGAGTGGTGAGGGTGAGTGGTAAGTGTGAGACGTGAGGGTGATTGGTGAGTGGTGAGAGGTGAGTGGTGAGGGTGAGTGTGAATGTGAGTGGTGAGTGATAGTGAGTGGTGATTGGTGAGGAAGAGTGGTGATGGTGATTAGTGAGGGTGAGTGAGGAAGAGTGGTGAGGGTGAATGGTGAGGGGTGAGTGGTGAGGATGAGTGGTGAGAGAGAGTGTTGAGGGAGAGTGGTGAAGGAGAGTGGTGGTGGTGAGGGTGAGGATAGTTGGTGAGGGTGAGTGGTGAGCGTGAGTGGTGAGGGAAAGGGGTGAGTGGTGAGGGTGAGTGGTTAGGGAGAGTGGTGAGGGTGAGTAGTGTTAGTGAGGGTGTGTAGTGAGTGGTGAGGGTGAGTGGTGAGGGTGATTAGTGAGTAGTGCGGGTGAGTGGTGAGTGTGAGTGGTGGTGGTGAGGGTGAGTGGTGAGGGTGAGTGGTAGTGGTGAGGGTGAGAATGAGTGGTGAGCATGAGTGGTGAGCGTGAGTGGTGAGGGAGAGGAGTGAGTGGTGAGGGTGAGTGATGAGAGAGAGAGTGGTGAGGGAGAGTGCTGAGGGAGAGTGGTGGTGGTGAGGGTGAGGATGGTTGGTGAGGGTGAGTGGTGAGCATGTTTGGTGAGGGAAAGGGGTGAGTGGTGAGAGTTAGTGGTGAGGGAGAGTGGTGAGGGTGAGTAGTGTTGGTGAGGGTGAGTAGTGAGTGGTGAGGGTGAGTGGTGAGGGTGATTAGTGAGTAGTGAGGGTGAGTGATGAAGGTGAGTGGTGAGTGGTGAGTGTGAGTGGTGAGTGGTGAGGAGTGAGAAAGAGTGGTGATGGAGAGTGGTGAGTAGTGAGAATGATTGGTGAGGGTGAGTGGTGAGGGTGAGTGGTGAGCGTGAGTGGTGAGAGAGAGGGGTGAGTGGTGAGAGAGAGGGGTGAGCCTGAGTGGTTAGGGAGAGGGGTGAGTTTTGAGAGTGAGTGGTGAGGGTGAGTGGTGAGGGTGAGTGGTGAGTAGTGAGAATGATTGGTGAGGGTGAGTGGTGAGCGTGAGTGGTGAGGGAGAGGGGTGATTGGTGAGGGTGAGTTGTGAGGGAGAGGGGTGAGTGGTGAGGGAGAGGGGTGAGGGTGAGTGGTGAGTGGTGAGGTGGAGAGTGTGAGTGGTGAGTGGTGAGGGTGAGTGATGAGAGGTGAGAGTGAGTGGTGAGGGTGAGTGCTGAGTGGTGAGAGTGAGTGGTGAGGGTGAGTGTTGAGGTTCAGTGGTGAGTGGTGAGAGGTGACTTGTGCAGGTGAGTGGTGAGGGTGAGTGGTGGTAGTGAGGGTGAGTGGTGGTGGTGAGGATGAGTGTTGACGGTGAGTGGTGGTGGCTAGGGTGAGTGTTGAGTGTGAGTGGTGAGTGGTGGTGGTGAGGGTGAGGATGATTGGTGAGGGTGAGTGGTGAGCGTGAGTGTTGAGAGAGTAGTGAGGGAGAGTGGTGAGGGAGAGTGGTGAGGGTGAGTAGTGGTGGTGAGGGTGAGTAGTGAGAGTGAGTGGTGAGGGTGAGTGGTGAGGATGAGTGTGAGTGAGAGTGAGGAAGAGTGGTGAGGGTGAATGGTGAGGGGTGAGTGGTGAGGATGAGTGGTGAGAGAGAGTGGTGAGGGAGAGTGGTGAGGGAGAGTGGTGGTGGTGAGGGTGAGAATAGTTGGTGAGGGTGAGTGGTGAGCGTGAGTGGTGAGGGAAAGGGGTGAGTGGTGAAGGTGAGTGGTTAGGGAGAGTGGTGAGGGTGAGTATTGTTAGTGAGGGTGAGTAGTGAGTGGTGAGGGTGATTAGTGAGTAGTGAGGGTGAGTGGTGAGTGTGAGTGGTGGTGTGAGGGTGAGTGGTGAGGGTGAGTGGTAGTGGTGAGGGTGAGAATGAGTGGTGAGCATGAGTGGTGAGTGTGAGTGGTGAGGGAAAGGGGTGAGTGGTGAGGGTGAGTGGTTAGGGAGAGTGGTGAGGGTGAGTAGTGTTAGTGAGGGTGTGTAGTGAGTGGTGAGGGTGAGTGGTGAGGGTGATTAGTGAGTAGTGAGGGTGAGTGGTGAGTGTGAGTGGTGGTGGTGAGGGTGAGTGGTGAGGGTGAGTGGTAGTGGTGAGGGTGAGAATGAGTGGTGAGCATGAGTGGTGAGCGTGAGTGGTGAGGGAGAGGAGTGAGTGGTGAGGGTGAGTGATGAGAGAGAGTGGTGAGGGAGAGTGCTGAGGGAGAGTGGTGGTGGTGAGGGTGAGGATGGTTGGTGAGGGTGAGTGGTGAGCATGTTTGGTGAGGGAAAGGGGTGAGTGGTGAGAGTTAGTGGTGAGGGAGAGTGGTGAGGGTGAGTAGTGTTGGTGAGGGTGAGTAGTGAGTGGTGAGGGTGAGTGGTGAGGGTGATTAGTGAGTATTGAGGGTGAGTGATGAAGGTGAGTGGTGAGTGGTGAGTGTGAGTGGTGAGTGGTGAGGAGTGAGAAAGAGTGGTGATGGAGAGTGGTGAGTAGTGAGAATGATTGGTGAGGGTGAGTGGTGAGGGTGAGTGGTGAGCGTGAGTGGTGAGAGAGAGGGGTGAGTGGTGAGAGAGAGGGGTGAGCCTGAGTGGTTAGGGAGAGGGGTGAGTTTTGAGAGTGAGTGGTGAGGGTGAGTGGTGAGGGTGAGTGGTGAGTAGTGAGAATGATTGGTGAGGGTGAGTGGTGAGCGTGAGTGGTGAGGGAGAGGGGTGATTGGTGAGGGTGAGTTGTGAGGGAGAGGGGTGAGTGGTGAGGGAGAGGGGTGAGGGTGAGTGGTGAGTGGTGAGGTGGAGAGTGTGAGTGGTGAGTGGTGAGGGTGAGTGATGAGAGGTGAGAGTGAGTGGTGAGGGTGAGTGCTGAGTGGTGAGAGTGAGTGGTGAGGGTGAGTGTTGAGGTTCAGTGGTGAGTGGTGAGAGGTGACTTGTGAGGGTGAGTGGTGAGGGTGAGTGGTGGTAGTGAGGGTGAGTGGTGGTGGTGAGGATGAGTGTTGACGGTGAGTGGTGGTGGCTAGGGTGAGTGTTGAGTGTGAGTGGTGAGTGGTGGTGGTGAGGGTGAGGATGATTGGTGAGGGTGAGTGGTGAGCGTGAGTGTTGAGAGAGTAGTGAGGGAGAGTGGTGAGGGAGAGTGGTGAGGGTGAGTAGTGGTGATGAGGGTGAGTAGTGAGAGTGAGTGGTGAGGGTGAGTGGTGAGGATGAGTGTGAGTGAGAGTGAGGAAGAGTGGTGAGGGTGAATGGTGAGGGGTGAGTGGTGAGGATGAGTGGTGAGAGAGAGTGGTGAGGGAGAGTGGTGAGGGAGAGTGGTGGTGGTGAGGGTGAGAATAGTTGGTGAGGGTGAGTGGTGAGCGTGAGTGGTGAGGGAAAGGGGTGAGTGGTGAAGGTGAGTGGTTAGGGAGAGTGGTGAGGGTGAGTATTGTTAGTGAGGGTGAGTAGTGAGTGGTGAGGGTGATTAGTGAGTAGTGAGGGTGAGTGGTGAGTGTGATTGGTGGTGTGAGGGTGAGTGGTGAGGGTGAGTGGTAGTGGTGAGGGTGAGAATGAGTGGTGAGCATGAGTGGTGAGTGTGAGTGGTGAGGGAGAGGAGTGGTGAGGGTGAGTGATGAGAGAGAGTGGTGAGGGAGAGTGCTGAGGGAGAGTGGTGGTGGTGAGGGTGAGGATGGTTGGTGAGTGGTGAGCATGATTGGTGAGGGAAAGGGGTGAGTGGTGAGAGTTAGTGGTGAGGGAGAGTGGTGAGGGTGAGTAGTGTTGGTGAGGGTGAGTAGTGAGTGGTGAGGGTGAGTGGTGAGGGTGATTAGTGAGTAGTGAGGGTGAGTGATGAGGGTGAGTGGTGAGTGGTGAGCGTGAGTGGTGAGTGGTGAGGAGTGAGGAAGAGTGGTGATGGAGAGTGGTGAGTAGTGAGAATGATTGGTGAGGGTGAGTGGTGAGGGTGAGTGGTGAGCGTGAGTGGTGAGAGAGAGGGGTGAGTGGTGAGAGAGAGGGGTGAGCGTGAGTGGTGAGGGAGAGGGGTGAGTTTTGAGAGTGAGTGGTGAGGGTGAGTGGTGAGGGTGAGTGGTGAGTAGTGAGAATGATTGGTGAGGGTGAGTGGTGAGCGTGAGTGGTGAGGGAGAGGGCTGATTGGTGAGGGTGAGTTGTGAGGGAGAGGGGTGAGTGGTGAGGGAGAGGGAGAGGGGTGAGTGGTGAGGGTGAGTGGTGAGTGGTGAGCGTGAGAGTGAGTGGTGAGGGTGAGTGGTGAGGTGGAGAGTGTGAGTGGTGAGTGGTGAGGGTGAGTGATGAGAGGTGAGAGTGAGTGGTGAGGGTGAGTGCTGAGTGGTGAGAGTGAGTGGTGAGGGTGAGTGTTGAGGTTCAGTGGTGAGTGGTGAGAGGTGACTTGTGAGGGTGAGTTGTGAGGGTGAGTGGTGGTAGTGAGGGTGAGTGGTGGTGGTGAGGGTGAGTGTTGACGGTGAGTGGTGGTGGCTAGGGTGAGTGTTGAGTGTGAGTGGTGAGTGTTGGTGGTGAGGGTGAGGATGATTGGTGAGGGTGAGTGGTGAGCGTGAGTGTTGAGAGAGTAGTGAGGGAGAGTGGTGAGGGAGAGTGGTGAGGGTGAGTAGTGGTGGTGAGGGTGAGTAGTGAGAGTGAGTGGTGAGGGTGAGTGGTGAGGATGAGTGTGAGTGTGAGTGAGGAAGAGTGGTGAGGGTGAATGGTGAGGGGTGAGTGGTGAGGATGAGTGGTGAGAGAGAGTGGTGAGGGAGAGTGGTGAGGGAGAGTGGTGGTGGTGAGGGTGAGAATAGTTGGTGAGGGTGAGTGGTGAGCGTGAGTGGTGAGGGAAAGGGGTGAGTGGTGAGGGTGAGTGGTTAGGGAGAGTGGTGAGGGTGAGTAGTGTTAGTGAGGGTGAGTAGTGAGTGGTGAGGGTGATTAGTGAGTAGTGAGGGTGAGTGGTGTGGGTGAGTGGTGAGCGTGAGTGGTGAGTGGTGAGGATTGAGGAAGAGTGGTGAGGGTGAGTGGTGAGGGTGAGGGGTGAGCGTGAGTGGTCAGGGTGAGTGGTGAGCGTGAGTGGTGAGGGAGAGGGGTGAGTGGTTAGGGAGAGGGGTGAACGTGAGTGGTGAGGGTGAGTGGTGAGGCTGAGTGGTGAGTAGTGAGGACTGAGGAAGAGTGGTGAGGAAGAGTGGTGAGGAAGAGTGGTGAGGGTGAGTGGTGAGGGTGAGTGGTGAGCGTGAGTGGTGAGAGTGAGTTGTGAGTGGTGAGGGTATGTGGTGAGGGTGAGTGGTGAGTAGTGAGGATGATTGGTGAGGGTGAGTGGTGAAGGTGAGTGGTGAGCGTGAGTGGTGATGGAAAGGGGTGAGTGGTGAGGTAGAGGGGTGAGCGTGAGTGGTGAGAGTGAGTGGTGAATGGTGAGGGTGAGTGGTGAGGGTGAGTGGTGAGTAGTGAGGATGATTGGTGAGGGTGAGTGGTGAGGGTGAGTGGTGAGGGTGAGTGGTGAGCGTGAGTGGTGAGGGAGAGGGGTGAAAGGTGAGGGTGAGTGGTGAGGGAGAGGGGTGAGTAGTAAGGATGATTGGTGAGGGTGAGTGGTGAGCGTGAGTGGTGAGGAGTGAGGAAGAGTGGTGAGTGTGAGTGGTGAGGGAGAGGGGTGAGTAGTGAGTGGTGAGGGTGAGGGTGAGTGGTGGGTGGTGAGGGTGAGTGTGAGTGGTGAGTGGTGAATGGTGAGCGTGAGTGTGAGTGGTGAGGGTGAGTGGTGAACGTGAGTGGTGAAGGAGAGGGGTGAGTGGTGAGGGAGAAGGGTGAGAGTGAGTGGTGAGAGTGAGTTGTGAGTGGTGAGGGTGAGTGGTGAGGGCGAGTGGTGAGCGTGTGTGGTGAGGGAGAGGGGTGAGTGGTGAGGGAGAGGGGTGAGCGTGAGTGGTGAGAGTGAGTGGTGAATGGTGAGGGTGAGTGGTGAGGGTAAGGGTGAGTGGTGAACGTGAGTGGTGAGAGTGAGTGGTGAGTGGTGAGTGGTGAGGGTGAGTGGTGAGTGGTGAGTGGTGAGCGTGAGTGGTGAGAGTGAGTGGTGAGTGGTGAGTGGTGAGTGGTGAGGGTGAGTGGTGAGTAGTGAGTGGTGAGCGTGAGTGGTGAGGGAGTGGGGTGAGTGGTGAGGGTGAGTGGTGAGATAGAGTGGTGAGGGTGAGTAGTGGTGGGGAGGGTGGGTAGTGTGGTGAGGGTGAGTGGTGAGGGTGAGTGGTGAGGGTGAGTGGTGAGCGTGAGTGGTGAGTGGTGAGGAGTGAGGAAGAGTGGTGAGGGAGAGGGGTGAGTGGTGAGGAAGAGTGGTGAGTGGTGAGGAAGAGGGGTGAGTGGTGGTGAGTGGTGAGTGTGAGGGTGAGTGGTGAGCGTGAGTCGTGAGGGAGAGGGGTGAGTGGTGAGGGAGAGGGGTGAGCATGAGTGGTGAGTGGTGAGTAGTGAGGATGATTGGTGAGGGTGAGTGGTGAGCGTGAGTGGTGAGGGAGAGGGGTGAGTGGTGAGTGGTGAAAGTGAGTGGTGAAAGTGAGTGGTGAGAGTGAGTGGTGAGGGTGTGTGGTGAGCGTGAGTGGTGAGTGGTGAGAGTTATGGGTGAGTGGTGAGGGTGAGTGGTGGTGGTGAGGGTGAGTGGTGAGAGAGACTGGTGAGGGAGATTGGTGAGGGAGAGTGGTGAGCGTGAGTGGTGAGGGAAAGGGATGAGTAGTGAGGGTGAGTGGTGAGGGAGAGTGGTGAGGGTGAGTAGTGGTGGTGAGGGTGAGTAGTTAGTGGTGAGGGTGAGTGGTGAGGGTGATTAGTGAGTAGTGAGGGTGAGTGGTGAGGGTGAGTGTTGAGCGTGTGTGGTGAGGGAGAGGGGTGAGTGGTGAGGGTGAGTGGTGAGCGTGTGTGGTGAGGGATAGGGGTTAGTGGTGAGGGTGAGTGGTGAGTAGTGAGAATCATTGGTGAGGGTGAGTGGTGAGTGGTGAGGTTGAGTGGTGAGGGAGTGGGGTGAGTGGTGAGGGTGAGTGGTGAGGGAGAGTGGTGAGGGTGAGTAGTGGTGGGGAGGGTGAGTAGTGTGGTGAGGGTGAGTGGTGATGGTGAGTGGTGAGCGTGAGTGGTGAGTGGTGAGGAGTGAGGAAGAGTGGTGAGGGAGAGGGGTGAGTGGTGAGGAAGAGTGGTGAGTGGTGAGGAAGAGGGGTGAGTGGTCGTGAGTGGTGAGTGTGAGGATGATTGGTGAGGGTGAGTGGTGAGGGTGAGTGGTGAGGGTGGGTGGTGAGCGTGAGTGGTGAGGAAGAGGGGTGAGTGGTGAGGGTGAGTGGTGAGGGAGAGGGGTGAGTAGTGAGGATGATTGGTGAAGGTGAGTGGTGAGCGTGAGTGGTGAGGAGTGAGGAAGAGTGGTGAGGGTGAGTGGTGAGGGAGAGGGGTGAGTGGTGGGTGGTGAGGGTGAGTGTGAGTGGTGAGTGGTGAATGGTGAGCGTGAGTGTGAGTGGTGAGGGTGAGTGGTGAACGTGAGTGGTGAAGGAGAGGGGTGAGTGGTGAGGGAGAAGGGTGAGCGTGAGTGGTGAGAGTGAGTTGTGAGTGGTGAGTAGTGAGTGGTGAGGGTTTGTGGTGAGGGTGATTAGTGAGTAGTGAGGGTGAGTGATGAGGGTGAGTGGTGAGCGTGAGTGGTGAGTGGTGAGGAGTGAGGAAGAGTGGTGATGGAGAGTGGTGAGTAGTGAGAATGATTGGTGAGGGTGCGTGGTGAGGGTGAGTGGTGAGCGTGAGTGGTGAGAGAGAGGGGTGAGTGGTGAGAGAGAGGGGTGAGCGTGAGTGGTGAGGGAGAGGGGTGATTGGTGAGGGTGAGTTGTGAGGGAGAGGGGTGAGTGGTGAGGGAGAGGGGTGAGTGGTGAGGGTGAGTGGTGAGTGGTGAGTGGTGAGCGTGAGAGTGAGTGGTGAGGGTGAGTGGTGAGTGGTGAGGTGGAGAGTGTGAGTGGTGAGTGGTGAGGGTGAGTGATGAGAGGTGAGAGTGAGTGGTGAGGGTGAGTGCTGAGTGGTGAGAGTGAGTGGTGAGGGTGAGTGTTGAGGTTCAGTGGTGAGTGGTGAGAGGTGACTTGTGAGGGTGAGTGGTGAGGGTTAGTGGTGGTAGTGAGGGTGAGTGGTGGTGGTGAGGGTGAGTGTTGACGGTGAGTGGTGGTGGCTAGGGTGAGTGTTGAGTGTGAGTGGTGGTGGTGAGGGTGAGGATTGATTGGTGAGGGTGAGTGGTGAGCGTGAGTGTTGAGAGAGTAGTGAGGGAGAGTGGTGAGGGAGAGTGGTGAGGGTGAGTAGTGGTGGTGAGGGTGAGTAGTGAGAGTGAGTGGTGAGGGTGAGTGGTGAGGATGAGTGTGAGTGAGAGTGAGGAAGAGTGGTGAGGGTGAATGGTGAGGGGTGAGTGGTGAGGATGAGTGGTGGGAGAGAGTGGTGAGGGAGAGTGGTGAGGGAGAGTGGTGGTGGTGAGGGTGAGAATAGTTCGTGAGGGTGAGTGGTGAGCGTGAGTGGTGAGGGAAAGGGGTGAGTGGTGAGGGTGAGTGGTTAGGAAGAGTGGTGAGGGTGAGTAGTGTTAGTGAGGGTGAGTAGTGAGTGGTGAGGGTGATTAGTGAGTAGTGAGGGTGAGTGGTGAGTGTGAGTGGTGGTGGTGAGGGTGAGAATGAGTGGTGAGCATGAGTGGTGAGCGTGAGTGGTGAGGGAGAGGAGTGAGTGGTGAGGGTGTGTGATGAGAGTGAGTGGTGAGGGTGAATGGTGAGGGGTGAGTGGTGAGGATGAGTGGTGGGAGAGAGTGGTGAGGGAGAGTGCTGAGGGAGAGTGGTGGTGGTGAGGGTGAGGATGGTTGGTGAGGGTGAGTGGTGAGCATGATTGGTGAGGGAAAGGGGTGAGTGGTGAGAGTTAGTGGTGAGGGAGAGTGGTGAGGGTGAGTAGTGTTGGTGAGGGTGAGTAGTGAGTGGTGAGGGTGAGTGGTGAGGGTGATTAGTGAGTAGTGAGGGTGAGTGATGAAGGTGAGTGGTGAGTGGTGAGCGTGAGTGGTGAGTGGTGAGGAGTGAGGAAGAGTGGTGATGGAGAGTGGTGAGTAGTGAGAATGATTGGTGAGGGTGAGTGGTGAGGGTGAGTGGTGAGGGAGAGGGGTGAGTGGTGAGGGTGAGGGTGAGTGGTGGGTGGTGAGGGTGAGTGGTGAGTGGTGAATGGTGAGCGTGAGTGTGAGTGGTGAGGGTGAGTCGTGAACGTGAGTGGTGAAGGAGAGGGGTGAGTGGTGAGGGAGAAGGGTGAGCGTGAGTGGTGAGAGTGAGTTGTGAGTGGTGAGGGTTAGTGGTGAGGGCGAGTGGTGAGCGTGTGTGGTGAGGGAGAGGGGTGAGTGGTGAGGGAGAGGGGTGAGCGTGAGTGGTGAGAGTGAGTGGTGAATGGTGAGGGTGAGTGGTGAGCGTGAGTGGTGAGAGTGAGTGGTGAGTGGTGAGTGGTGAGGGTGAGTGGTGAGTGGTGAGGGTGAGTGGTGAGGGTGAGTGGTGAGTAGTGAGGATGATTGGTGAGGGTGAGTGGTGAGCGTGAGTGGTGAGGGAGAGGGGTGAGTAGTGAGTGGTGAAAGTGAGTGGTGATGGTGAGTGGTGAGAATGAGTGGTGAGGGTGTGTGGTGAGCGTGAGTGGTGAGTGGTGAGAGTTATGGGTGAGTTGTGAGGGTGAGTGGTGGTGGTGAGGGTGAGTGGTGAGGGTGAGTGGTGAGAGAGACTGGTGAGGGAGAGTGGTGAGGGAGAGTGGTGGTAGTGAGGGTGAGGATCGTTGGTGAGGGTGAGTGGTGAGCGTGAGTGGTGAGGGAAAGGGATGAGTGGTGAGGGTGAGTGGTGAGGGAGAGTGGTGAGGGTGAGTAGTGGTGGTGAGGGTGAGTAGTGAGTGGTGAGGTTGAGTGGTGAGGGTGATTAGTGAGTAGTGAGGGTGAGTGGTGAGGTTGAGTGGTGAGCGTGTGTGGTGAGGGAGAGGGGTGAGTGGTGAGCGTGAGTGGTGAGGGAGAGGGGTTAGTGGTGAGGGAGAGGGGTGAGTGGTGAGGGTGAGTGGTGAGCGTGAGTGGTGAGGGTGAGTGGTGAGGGTGAGTGGTAAGTGTGAGTCGTGAGGGTGAGTGGTGAGAGGTGAGTGGTGAGGGTGAGTGGTGAGTGTGAGTGTTGAGGGTGAGTTAGTGGTGAGGGTGAGTGGTGAGTAGTGAGAATGATTTGTGAGGGTGAGTGGTGAGGGTGAGTGGTCAGGGTGAGTGGTGAGGTAGAGGGATGAGTGGTTAGAGAGAGGGGTGAGCGTGAGTGGTGAGGGAGAGGCTTTAGTGGTGAGAGTGAGTGGTGAGGGTGAGTGGTGAGGGTGAGTGGTGAGGGTGAGTGGTGAGCGTGAGTGGTGTGGGAGAGGGGTGAGTGGCGAGAAGGATTGGTGAGGGTGAGTGGTGAGCGTGAGTGGTGAGGGAGAGGGGTGAGTGGCGAGGGTGAGTGGTGAGGGAGAGGGGTGAGTAGTGAGGGAGAGGGGTGAGTGGTGAGGGTGAGTGTGAGTGGTGAGTGGTGAGCGTGAGTGGTGAGGGTGAGTGGTGAGGGTGAGTGGTAAGTGTGAGACGTGAGGGTGAGTGGTGAGTGGTGAGAGGTGAGTGGTGAGGGTGAGTGTGAATGTGAGTGGTGAGTGATAGTGAGTGGTGATTGGTGAGGAAGAGTGGTGATGGTGATTAGTGAGGGTGAGTGAGGAAGAGTGGTGAGGGTGAATGGTGAGGGGTGAGTGGTGAGGATGAGTGGTGAAAGAGAGTGTTGAGGGAGAGTGGTGAGGGAGAGTGGTGGTGGTGAGGGTGAGGATAGTTGGTGAAGGTGAGTGGTGAGCGTGAGTGGTGAGGGAAAGGGGTGAGTGGTGAGGGTGAGTGGTTAGGGAGAGTGGTGAGGGTGAGTAGTGTTAGTGAGGGTGTGTAGTGAGTGGTGAGGGTGAGTGGTGAGGGTGATTAGTGAGTAGTGAGGGTGAGTGGTGAGTGTGAGTGGTGGTGGTGAGGGTGAGTGGTGAGGGTGAGTGGTTGTGGTGAGGGTGAGAATGAGTGGTGAGCATGAGTGGTGAGCGTGAGTGGTGAGGGAGAGGAGTGAGTGGTGAGGGTGAGTGATGAGAAAGAGTGGTGAGGGAGAGTGCTGAGGGAGAGTGGTGGTGGTGAGGGTGAGGATGGTTGGTGAGGGTGAGTGGTGAGCATGATTGGTGAGGGAAAGGGGTGAGTGGTGAGAGTTAGTGGTGAGGGAGAGTGGTGAGGGTGAGTAGTGTTGGTGAGGGTGAGTAGTGAGTGGTGAGGGTGAGTGGTGAGGGTGATTAGTGAGTAGTGAGGGTGAGTGATGAGGGTGAGTGGTGAGTGGTGAGCGTGAGTGGTGAGGAGTGAGGAAGAGTGGTGATGGAGAGTGGTGAGTAGTGAGAATGATTGGTGAGGGTGAGTGGTGAGGGTGAGTGGTGAGCGTGAGTGGTGAGAGAGAGGGGTGAGTGGTGAGAGAGAGGGGTGAGCGTGAGTGGTGAGGGAGAGGGTGAGTTTTGAGAGTGAGTGGTGAGGGTGAGTGGTGAGGGTGAGTGGGGAGGGTGAGTGGTAAGTGTGAGACGTGAGGGTGAGTGGTGAGAGGTGAGTGGTGAGGGTGAGTGTGAATTTGAGTGGTGAGTGATAGTGAGTGGTGATTGGTGAGGAAGAGTGGTGATGGTGATTAGTGAGGGTGAGTGAGGAAGAGTGGTGAGGGTGAATGGTGAGGGGTGAGTGGTGAGGATGAGTGGTGAGGGTGAGTAGTGGTGGTGAGGGTGAGTAGTGAGAGTGAGTGGTGAGCGTGAGTGGTGAGTGGTGAGGAGTGAGGAAGAGTGGTGATGGAGAGTGGTGAGTAGTGAGAATGATTGGTGAGGGTGAGTGGTGAGGGTGAGTGGTGAGCGTGAGTGGTGAGTGGTGAGGATGAGTGGTGAGAGAGAGGGGTGAGCGTGAGTGGTGAGGGAGAGTGGTGGTGGTGAGGGTGAGGATAGTTGGTGAGGGTGAGTGGTGAGCGTGAGTGGTGAGGGAAAGGGGTGAGTGGTGAGGGTGAGTTGTTAGGGAGAGTGGTGAGGGTGAGTAGTGTTAGTGAGGGTGTGTAGTGAGTGGTGAGGGTGAGTGGTGAGGGTGATTAGTGAGTAGTGAGGGTGAGTGGTGAGTGTGAGTGGTGGTGGTGAGGGTGAGTGGTGAGGGTGAGTGGTAGTGGTGAGGGTGAGAATGAGTGGTGAGCATGAGTGGTGAGCGTGAGTGGTGAGGGAGAGGAGTGAGTGGTGAGGGTGAGTAATGAGAGAGAGTGGTGAGGGAGAGTGCTGAGGGAGAGTGGTGGTGGTGAGGGTGAGGATGGTTGGTGAGGGTGAGTGGTGAGAATGATTGGTGAGGGAAAGGGGTGAGTGGTGAGAGTTAGTGGTGAGGGAGAGTGGTGAGGGTGAGTAGTGTTGGTGAGGGTGAGTAGTGAGTGGTGAGGGTGAGTGGTGAGGGTGATTAGTGAGTAGTGAGGGTGAGTGATGAAGGTGAGTGGTGAGTGGTGAGCGTGAGTGGTGAGTGGTGAGGAGTGAGGAAGAGTGGTGATGGAGAGTGGTGAGTAGTGAGAATGATTGGTGAGGGTGAGTGGTGAGGGTGAGTGGTGAGCGTGAGTGGTGAGAGAGAGGGGTGAGTGGTGAGAGAGAGGGGTGAGCGTGAGTGGTGAAGGAGAGGGGTGAGTTTTGAGAGTGAGTGGTGAGGGTGAGTGGTGAGGGTGAGTGGTGAGTAGTGAGAATGATTGGTGAGGGTGAGTGGTGAGCGTGAGTGGTGAGGGAGAGGGGTGATTGGTGAGGGTGAGTTGTGAGGGAGAGGGGTGAGTGGTGAGGGAGAGGGGTGAGTGGTGAGGGTGAGTGGTGAGTGGTGAGTGGTGAGCGTGAGAGTGAGTGGTGAGGGTGAGTGGTGAGTGGTGAGGTGGAGAGTGTGAGTGGTGAGGGTGAGTGATGAGAGGTGAGAGTGAGTGGTGAGGGTGAGTGCTGAGTGGTGAGAGTGAGTGGTGACGGTGAGTGTTGAGGTTCAGTGGTGAGTGGTGAGAGGTGACTTGTGAGGGTGAGTGGTGAGGGTGAGTGGTGGTAGTGAGGGTGAGTGTTGATGGTGAGTGGTGGTGGCTAGGGTGAGTGTTGAGTGTGAGTGGTGAGTGGTGGTGGTGAGGGTGAGGATGATTGGTGAGGGTGAGTGGTGAGCGTGAGTGTTGAGAGAGTAGTGAGGGAGAGTGGTGAGGGAGAGTGGTGAGGGTGAGTAGTGGTGGTGAGGGTGAGTAGTGAGAGTGAGTGGTGAGGGTGAGTGGTGAGGATGAGTGTGAGTGAGAGTGAGGAAGAGTGGTGAGGGTGAATCGTGAGGGGTGAGTGGTGAGGATGAGTGGTGAGAGAGAGTGGTGAGGGAGAGTGGTGAGGGAGAGTGGTGGTGGTGAGGGTGAGAATAGTTGGTGAGGGTGAGTGGTGAGCGTGAGTGGTGAGAGAGAGGGGTGAGTGGTGAGAGAGAGGGGTGAGCGTGAGTGGTGAAGGAGAGGGGTGAGTTTTGAGAGTGAGTGGTGAGGGTGAGTGGTGAGGGTGAGTGGTGAGTAGTGAGAATGATTGGTGAGGGTGAGTGGTGAGCGTGAGTGGTGAGGGAGAGGGGTGATTGGTGAGGGTGAGTTGTGAGGGAGAGGGGTGAGTGGTGAGGGAGAGGGGTGAGTGGTGAGGGTGAGTGGTGAGTGGTGAGTGGTGAGCGTGAGAGTGAGTGGTGAGGGTGAGTGGTGAGTGGTGAGGTGGAGAGTGTGAGTGGTGAGGGTGAGTGATGAGAGGTGAGAGTGAGTGGTGAGGGTGAGTGCTGAGTGGTGAGAGTGAGTGGTGACGGTGAGTGTTGAGGTTCAGTGGTGAGTGGTGAGAGGTGACTTGTGAGGGTGAGTGGTGAGGGTGAGTGGTGGTAGTGAGGGTGAGTGTTGATGGTGAGTGGTGGTGGCTAGGGTGAGTGTTGAGTGTGAGTGGTGAGTGGTGGTGGTGAGGGTGAGGATGATTGGTGAGGGTGAGTGGTGAGCGTGAGTGTTGAGAGAGTAGTGAGGGAGAGTGGTGAGGGAGAGTGGTGAGGGTGAGTAGTGGTGGTGAGGGTGAGTAGTGAGAGTGAGTGGTGAGGGTGAGTGGTGAGGATGAGTGTGAGTGAGAGTGAGGAAGAGTGGTGAGGGTGAATCGTGAGGGGTGAGTGGTGAGGATGAGTGGTGAGAGAGAGTGGTGAGGGAGAGTGGTGAGGGAGAGTGGTGGTGGTGAGGGTGAGAATAGTTGGTGAGGGTGAGTGGTGAGCGTGAGTGGTGAGGGAAAGGGGTGAGTGGTGAGGGTGAGTGGTTAGGGAGAGTGGTGAGGGTGAGTAGTGTTAGTGAGGGTGAGTAGTGAGTGGTGAGGGTGATTAGTGAGTAGTGAGGGTGAGTGGTGTGGGTGAGTGGTGAGCGTGAGTGGTGAGTGGTGAGGATTGAGGAAGAGTGGTGAGGGTGAGTGGTGAGGGTGAGGGGTGAGCGTGAGTGGTCAGGGAGATGGGTGAGTGGTCAGGGTGAGTGGTGAGTGTGAGTGGTGAGGGAGAGGGGTGAGTGGTTAGGGAGAGGGGTGAGCGTGAGTGGTGAGGGTGAGTGGTGAGGCTGAGTGGTGAGTAGTGAGGACTGAGGAAGAGTGGTGAGGAAGAGTGGTGAGGAAGAGTGGTGAGGGTGAGTGGTGAGGGTGAGTGGTGAGCGTGAGTGGTGAGAGTGAGTTGTGAGTGGTGAGGATATGTGGTGAGGGTGAGTGGTGAGTAGTGAGGATGATTGGTGAGGGTGAGTGGTGAAGGTGAGTGGTGAGCATGAGTGGTGATGGAAAGGGGTGAGTGGTGAGGTAGAGGGGTGAGCGTGAGTGGTGAGAGTGAGTGGTGAATGGTGAGGGTGAGATGTGAGGGTGAGTGGTGAGTAGTGAGGATGATTGGTGAGGGTGAGTGGTGAGGGTGCGTGGTGAGGGTGAGTGGTGAGCGTGAGTGGTGAGGGAGAGGGGTGAGAGGTGAGGGTGAGTGGTGAGGGAGAGGGGTGAGTAGTAAGGATGATTGGTGAGGGTGAGTGGTGAGCGTGAGTGGTGAGGAGTGAGGAAGATTGGTGAGGGTGAGTGGTGAGGGAGAGGGGTGAGTAGTGAGTGGTGAGGGTGAGGGTGAGTGGTGGGTGGTGAGGGTGAGTGTGAGTGGTGAGTGGTGAATGGTGAGCGTGAGTGTGAGTGGTTAGGGTGAGTGGTGAGCGTGAGTGGTGAGGGAGAGGGGTGAGTGGTGAGGGAAAAGGGTGAGCGTGAGTGGTGAGAGTGAGTTGTGAGTGGTGAGGGTGAGTGGTGAGGGCGAGTGGTGAGCATGGGTGGTGAGGGAGAGGGGTGAGTGGTGAGGGAGAGGGGTGAGCGTGAGTGGTGAGAGTGAGTGGTGAATGGTGAGGGTGAGTGGTGAGGGTGAGGGTGAGTGGTGAGCGTGAGTGGTGAGAGTGAGTGGTGAGTGGTGAGTGGTGAGGTGAGTGGAGAGTGGTGAGTGGTGAGCGTGAGTGGTGAGAGTGAGTGGTGAGTGGTGAGTGGTGAGGGTGAGTGTTGAGTGGTGAGTGGTGAACGTGAGTGGTGAGAGTGAGTGGTGAGTGGTGAGTGGTGAGGGTGAGTGGTGAGTGGTGAGCGTGAGTGGTGAGGGAGTGGGGTGAGTGGTGAGGGTGAGTGGTGAGGTAGAATGGTGAGGGTGAGTAGTGGTGGGGAGGGTGGGTAGTGTGGTGAGGGTGAGTGGTGAGGGTGAGTGGTGTGGGTGAGTGGTGAGCGTGAGTGGTGAGTGGTGAGGAGTGAGGAAGAGTGGTGAGGGAGAGGGGTGAGTGGTGAGGAAGAGTGGTGAGTGGTGAGGAAGAGGGGTGAGTGGTGGTGAGTGGTGAGTGTGAGGGTGAGTGGTGAGCGTGAGTCGTGAGGGAGAGGGGTGAGTGGTGAGGGAGAGGGGTGAGCATGAGTGGTGAGTGGTGAGTAGTGAGGATGATTGGTGAGGGTGAGTGGTGAGCGTGAGTGGTGAGGGAGAGGGGTGAGTGGTGAGTGGTGAAAGTGAGTGGTGAAGGTGAGTGGTGAGAGTGAGTGGTGAGGGTGTGTGGTGAGCGTGAGTGGTGAGTGGTGAGAGTTATGGGTGAGTGGTGAGGGTGAGTGGTGGTGGTGAGGGTGAGTGGTGAGGGTGAGTGAGTGGTGGTGGTGAGGGTGAGTGTTGAGTGTGATTGGTCAGGGTGAGTGATGGTGGTGAGGATGATAGGTGAGGGGTGAGTGGTGAGGGTGAGTGGTGAGAGAGACTGGTGAGGGAGATTGGTGAGGGAGAGTGGTGAGCGTGAGTGGTGAGGGAAAGGGATGAGTAGTGAGGGTGAGTGGTGAGGGAGAGTGGTGAGGGTGAGTAGTGGTGGTGAGGGTGAGTAGTGAGTGGTGAGGGTGAGTGGTGAGGGTGATTAGTGAGTAGTGAGGGTGAGTGGTGAGGGTGAGTGTTGAGCGTGTGTGGTGAGGGAGAGGGGTGAGTGGTGAGGGTGAGTGGTGAGCGTGAGTGGTGAGTGGTGAGAGTTATGGGTGAGTGGTGAGGGTGAGTGGTGGTGGTGAGGGTGAGTGGTGAGGGTGAGTGGTGGTGGTGAGGGTGAGTGTTGAGTGTGAGTGGTCAGGGTGAGTGATGGTGGTGAGGATGATAGGTGAGGGGTGAGTGGTGAGGGTGAGTGGTGAGAGAGACTGGTGAGGGAGATTGGTGAGGGAGAGTGGTGAGCGTGAGTGGTGAGGGAAAGGGATGAGTAGTGAGGGTGAGTGGTGAGCGTATGTGGTGAGGGAGAGGGGTTAGTGGTGAGGGTGAGTGGTGAGTAGTGAGAATCATTGGTGAGGGTGAGTGGTGAGTGGTGAGTGGTGAGGGTGAGTGGTGAGGGAGTGGGGTGAGTGGTGAGGGTGAGTGGTGAGGGAGAGTGGTGAGGGTGAGTAGTGGTGGGGAGGGTGAGTAGTGTGGTGAGGGTGAGTGGTGAGGGTGAGTGGTGAGGGTGAGTGGTGAGCGTGAGTGGTGAGTGGTGAGGAGTGAGGAAGAGTGGTGAGGGAGAGGGGTGAGGAAGAGTGGTGAGTGGTGAGGAAGAGGGGTGAGTGGTCGTGAGTGGTGAGTGTGAGGATGATTGGTGAGGGTGAGTGGTGAGGGTGAGTGGTGAGGGTGGGTGGTGAGCGTGAGTGGTGAGGAAGAGGGGTGAGTGGTGAGGGTGAGTGGTGAGGGAGAGGGGTGAGTAGTGAGGATGATTGGTGAGGGTGAGTGGTGAGCGTGAGTGGTGAGGAGTGAGGAAGAGTGGTGAGGGTGAGTGGTGAGGGAGAGGGGTGAGTGGTGGGTGGTGAGGGTGAGTGTGAGTGGTGAGTGGTGAATGGTGAGCGTGAGTGGTGAAGGAGAGGGGTGAGTGGTGAGGGAGAAGGGTGAGCGTGAGTGGTGAGAGTGAGTTGTGAGTGGTGAGTAGTGAGTGGTGAGGGTGAGTGGTGAGGGTGATTAGTGAGTAGTGAGGGTGAGTGATGCGGGTGAGTGGTGAGTGGTGAGCGTGAGTGGTGAGTGGTGAGGAGTGAGGAAGAGTGGTGATGGAGAGTGGTGAGTAGTGAGAATGATTGGTGAGGGTGCGTGGTGAGGGTGAGTGGTGAGCGTCAGTGGTGAGAGAGAGGGGTGAGTGGTGAGAGAGAGGGGTGAGCGTGAGTGGTGAGGGAGAGGGGTGATTGGTGAGGGTGAGTTGTGAGGGAGAGGGGTGAGTGGTGAGGGAGAGGGGTGAGTGGTGAGGGTGAGTGGTGAGTGGTGAGTGGTGAGCGTGAGAGTGAGTGGTGAGGGTGAGTGGTGAGTGGTGAGGTGGAGAGTGTGAGTGGTGAGTGGTGAGGGTGAGTGATGAGAGGTGAGAGTGAGTGGTGAGGGTGAGTGCTGAGTGGTGAGAGTGAGTGGTGAGGGTGAGTGTTGAGGTTCAGTGGTGAGTGGTGAGAGGTGACTTGTGAGGGTGAGTGGTGAGAGTGAGTGGTGGTAGTGAGGGTGAGTGGTGGTGGTGAGGATGAGTGTTGACGGTGAGTGGTGGTGGCTAGGGTGAGTGTTGAGTGTGAGTGGTGAGTGGTGGTGGTGAGGGTGAGGATGATTGGTGAGGGTGAGTGGTGAGCGTGAGTGTTGAGAGAGTAGTGAGGGAGAGTGGTGAGGGAGAGTGGTGAGGGTGAGTAGTGGTGGTGAGGGTGAGTAGTGAGAGTGAGTGGTGAGGGTGAGTGGTGAGGATGAGTGTGAGTGAGAGTGAGGAAGAGTGGTGAGGGTGAATGGTGAGGGTGAGTGTTGAGCGTGTGTGGTGAGGGAGAGGGGTGAGTGGTGAGGGTGAGTGGTGAGCGTGTGTGGTGAGGGAGAGGGGTTAGTGGTGAGGGTGAGTGGTGAGTAGTGAGAATCATTGGTGAGGGTGAATGGTGAGTGGTGAGTGATGAGGGTGAGTGGTGAGGGAGTGGGGTGAGTGGTGAGGGTGAGTGGTGAGGGAGAGTGGTGAGGGTGAGTAGTGGTGGGGAGGGTGAGTAGTGTGGTGAGGGTGAGTGGTGAGGGTGAGTGGTGAGGGTGAGTGGTGAGCGTGAGTGGTGAGTGGTGAGGAGTGAGGAAGAGTGGTGAGGGAGAGGGGTGAGGAAGAGTGGTGAGTGGTGAGGAAGAGGGGTGAGTGGTCGTGAGTGGTGAGTGTGAGGATGATTGGTGAGGGTGAGTGGTGAGGGTGAGTGGTGAGGGTGGGTGGTGAGCGTGAGTGGTGAGGAAGAGGGGTGAGTGGTGAGGGTGAGTGGTGAGGGAGAGGGGTGAGTAGTGAGGATGATTGGTGAGGGTGAGTGGTGAGCGTGAGTGGTGAGGAGTGAGGAAGAGTGGTGAGGGTGAGTGGTGAGGGAGAGGGGTGAGTGGTGGGTGGTGAGGGTGAGTGTGAGTGGTGAGTGGTGAATGGTGAGCGTGAGTGTGAGTGGTGAGGGTGAGTGGTGAACGTGAGTGGTGAAGGAGAGGGGTGAGTGGTGAGGGAGAAGGGTGAGCGTGAGTGGTGAGAGTGAGTTGTGAGTGGTGAGTAGTGAGTGGTGAGGGTGAGTGGTGAGGGTGATTAGTGAGTAGTGAGGGTGAGTGATGCGGGTGAGTGGTGAGCGTGAGTGGTGAGTGGTGAGGAGTGAGGAAGAGTGGTGATGGAGAGTGGTGAGTAGTGAGAATGATTGGTGAGGGTGCGTGGTGAGGGTGAGTGGTGAGCGTCAGTGGTGAGAGAGAGGGGTGAGTGGTGAGAGAGAGGGGTGAGCGTGAGTGGTGAGGGAGAGGGGTGATTGGTGAGGGTGAGTTGTGAGGGAGAGGGGTGAGTGGTGAGGGAGAGGGGTGAGTGGTGAGGGTGAGTGGTGAGGGTGAGTCGTGAACGTGAGTGGTGAAGGAGAGGGGTGAGTTGTGAGGGAGAAGGGTGAGCATGAGTGGTGAGAGTGAGTTGTGAGTGGTGAGGGTGAGTGGTGAGGGCGAGTGGTGAGCGTGTGTGGTGAGGGAGAGGGGTGAGTGGTGAGGGAGAGGTGTGAGCGTGAGTGGTGAGAGTGAGTGGTGAATGGTGAGGGTGAGTGGTGAGGGTGAGGGTGAGTGGTGAGCGTGAGTGGTGAGAGTGAGTGGTGAGTGGTGAGTGGTGAGGGTGAGTGGTGAGTGGTGAGTGGTGAGCGTGAGTGGTGAGGGAGTTGGGTGAGTGTTGAGGGTGAGTGGTGAGGTAGAGTGGTGAGGGTGAGTAGTGGTGGGGAGAGTGGGTAGTGTGGTGAGGGTGAGTGGTGAGGGTGAGTGGTGAGGGTGAGTGGTGAGCGTGAGTGGTGAGTGGTGAAAAGTGAGGAAGAGTGGTGAGGGAGAGGGGTAAGTGGTGAGGAAGAGTGGTGAGTGGTGAGGAAGAGGGGTGAGTGGTGGTGAGTGGTGAGTGTGAGGGTGAGTGGTGAGCGTGAGTCGTGAGGGAGAGGGGTGAGTGGTGAGGGAGAGGGGTGAGCATGAGTGGTGAGTGGTGAGTAGTGAGGATGATTGGTGAGGGTGAGTGGTGAGCGTGAGTGGTGAGGGAGAGGGGTGAGTGGTGAGTGGTGAAAGTGAGTGGTGAAGGTGAGTGGTGAGAGTGAGTGGTGAGGGTGTGTGGTGAGCGTGAGTGGTGAGTGGTGAGAGTTATGGGTGAGTGGTGAGGGTGAGTGGTGGTGGTGAGGGTGAGTGGTGAGGGTGAGTGAGTGGTGGTGGTGAGGGTGAGTGTTGAGGGTGAGTGGTGAGAGAGACTGGTGAGGGAGATTGGTGAGGGAGAGTGGTGTGCGTGAGTGGTGAGGGAAAGGGATGAGTAGTGAGGGTGAGTGGTGAGGGAGAGTGGTGAGGGTGAGTAGTGGTGGTGAGGGTGAGTAGTGAGTGGTGAGGGTGAGTGGTGAGGGTGATTAGTGAGTAGTGAGGGTGAGTGGTGAGGGTGAGTGTTGAGCGTGTGTGGTGAGGGAGAGGGGTGAGTGGTGAGGGTGAGTGGTGAGTGTGAGTGGTGAGTGGTGAGAGTTATGGGTGAGTGGTGAGGGTGAGTGGTGGTGGTGAGGGTGAGTGGTGAGGGTGAGTGGTGGTGGTGAGGGTGAGTGTTGAGTGTGAGTGGTCAGGGTAAGTGATGGTGGTGAGGATGATAGGTGAGGGGTGAGTGGTGAGGGTGAGTGGTGAGAGAGACTGGTGAGGGAGATTGGTGAGGGAGAGTGGTGAGCGTGAGTGGTGAGGGAAAGGGATGAGTAGTGAGGGTGAGTGGTGAGGGAGAGTGGTGAGGGTGAGTAGTGGTGGTGAGGGTGAGTAGTTAGTGGTGAGGGTGAGTGGTGAGGGTGATTAGTGAGTAGTGAGGGTGAGTGGTGAGGGTGAGTGTTGAGCGTGTGTGGTGAGGGAGAAGGGTGAGTTGTGAGGGTGAGTGGTGAGCGTGTGTGGTGAGGGAGAGGGGTTAGTGGTGAGGGTGAGTGGTGAGTAGTGAGAATCATTGGTGAGGGTGAGTGGTGAGTGGTGAGTGGTGAGTGGTGAGGGTGAGTGGTGAGGGAGTGGGGTGAGTGGTGAAGGTGAGTGGTGAGGGAGAGTGGTGAGGGTGAGTAGTGGTGGGGAGGGTGAGTAGTGTGGTGAGGGTGAGTGGTGAGGGTGAGTGGTGAGGGTGAGTGGTGAGCGTGAGTGGTGAGTGGTGAGGAGTGAGGAAGAGTGGTGAGGGAGAGGGGTGAGTGGTGAGGAAGAGTGGTGAGTGGTGAGGAAGAGGGGTGAGTGGTCGTGAGTGGTGAGTGTGAGGATGATTGGTGAGGGTGAGTGGTGAGGGTGAGTGGTGAGGGTAGGTGGTGAGCATGAGTGGTGCGGAAGAGGGGTGAGTGGTGAGGGTGAGTGGTGAGGGAGAAGGGTGAGTAGTGAGGATGATTGTTGAGGGTGAGTGGTGAACGTGAGTGTTGAGGAGTGAGGAAGAGTGGTGAGGGTGAGTGGTGAGGGAGAGGGGTGAGTGGTGGGTGGTGAGGGTGAGTGTGAGTGGTGAGTGGTGAATGGTGAGCGTGAGTGTGAGTGGTGAGGGTGAGTGGTGAACGTGAGTGGTGAAGGAGAGTGGTGAGTGGTGAGGGTGAAGGGTGAGCGTGAGTGGTGAGAGTGAGTGGTGAGGGTGAGTGTTGAGGTTCAGTGGTGAGTGGTGAGAGGTGACTTGTGAGGGTGAGTGGTGAGGGTGAGTGGTGGTAGTGAGTGAGTGGTGGTGGGGGTGAGGGTGAGGATTGATTGGTGATGGTGAGTGGTGAGCGTGAGTGTTGAGAGAGTAGTGAGGGAGAGTGGTGAGGGAGAGTGGTGAGGGTGAGTAGTGGTGGTGAGGGTGAGTAGTGAGAGTGAGTGGTGAGGGTGAGTGGTGAGGATGAGTGTGAGTGAGAGTGAGGAAGAGTGGTGAGGGTGAATGGTGAGGGGTGAGTGGTGAGGATGAGTGGTGAGAGAGAGTGGTGAGGGAGAGTGGTGAGGGAGAGTGGTGGTGGTGAGGGTGAGAATAGTTGGTGAGGGTGAGTGGTGAGCGTGAGTGGTGAGGAAAAGGGGTGAGTGGTGAGGGTGAGTGGTTAGGGAGAGTGGTGAGGGTGAGTAGTGTTAGTGAGGGTGAGTAGTGAGTGGTGAGGGTGATTAGTGAGTAGTGAGGGTGAGTGGTGAGTGTGAGTGGTGGTGGTGAGGGTGAGTGGTGAGGGTGAGTGGTAGTGGTGAGGGTGAGAATGAGTGGTGAGCATGAGTGGTGAGCGTGAGTGGTGAGGGAGAGGAGTGAGTGGTGAGGGTTAGTGATGAGAGAGAGTGGTGAGGGAGAGTGCTGAGGGAGAGTGGTGGTGGTGAGGGTGAGGATGGTTGGTGAGGGTGAGTGTTGAGCATGATTGGTGAGGGAAAGGGGTGAGTGGTGAGAGTTAGTGGTGAGGGTGATTAGTGAGTAGTGAGGGTGAGTGATGAGGGTGAGTGGTGAGTGGTGAGCGTGAGTGGTGAGTGGTGAGGAGTGAGGAAGAGTGGTGATGGAGAGTGGTGAGTAGTGAGAATGATTGGTGAGGGTGAGTGGTGAGGGTGAGTGGTGAGCGTGAGTGGTGAGAGAGAGGGGTGAGTGGTGAGAGAGAGGGGTGAGCGTGAGTGGTGAGGGAGAGGGATGAGTTTTGAGAGTGAGTGGTGAGGGTGAGTGGTGAGGGTGAGTGGTGAGTAGTGAGAATGATTGGTGAGGGTGAGTGGTGAGCGTGAGTGGTGAGGGAGAGGGGTGATTGTTGAGGGTGAGTTGTGAGGGAGAGGGGTGAGTGGTGAGGGAGAGGGGTGAGTGGTGAGGGTGAGTGGTGAGTGGTGAGTGGTGAGCGTGAGAGTGAGTGGTGAGGGTGAGTGGTGAGTGGTGAGGTGGAGAGTGTGAGTGGTGAGTGGTGAGGGTTAGTGATGAGAGGTGAGAGTGAGTGGTGAGGGTGAGTGCTGAGTGGTGAGAGTGAGTGGTGAGGGTGGGTGTTGAGGTTCATTGGTGAGTGGTGAGAGGTGACTTGTGAGGGTGAGTGGTGAGAATGAGTGGTGGTAGTGAGGGTGAGTGGTGGTGGAGAGGGTGAGTGTTGACGGTGAGTGGTGGTGGCTAGGGTGAGTGTTGAGTGTGAGTGGTGAGTGGTGGTGGTGAGGGTGAGTAGTGAGAGTGAGTGGTGAGGGAAAGGGGTGAGTGGTGAGGGTGAGTGGTTAGGGAGAGTGGTGAGGGTGAGTAGTGTTAGTGAGGGTGAGTAGTGAGTGGTGAGTGGTGAGGGTGAGTGGTGAGCGTGAGTGGTGAGTGGTGAGGATTGAGGAAGAGTGGTGAGGGTGAGTGGTGAGGGTGAGGGGTGAGCGTGAGTGGTCAGGGAGATGGGTGAGTGGTCAGGGTGAGTGGTGAGCATGAGTGGTGAGGGAGAGGGGTGAGTAGTTAGGGAGAGGGGTGAGAGTGAGTGGTGAGGGTGAGTGGTGAGGGTGAGTGGTGAGTAGTGAGGACTGAGGAAAAGTGATGAGGAAGAGTGGCGAGGAAGAGTGGTGAGGGTGAGTGGTGAGGGTGAGTGGTGAGCGTGAGTGGTGAGAGTGAGTTGTGAGTGGTGAGGGTATGTGGTGAGCGTGAGTGGTGAGGAGTGAGGAAGAGTGGTGAGGGTGAGTGGTGAGGGAGATGGGTGAGTGGTGAGGGTGAGGGTGAGTGGTGGGTGGTGAGGGTGAGGGTGAGTGTGAGTGGTGAATGGTGAGCGTGAGTGTGAATGGTGAGGGTGAGTGGTGAACGTGAGTCGTGAAAAAGAGGGGTGAGTGGTGAGGGAGAAGGGTGAGCGTGAGTGGTGAGAGTGAGTTGTGAGTGGTGATGGTTAGTGGTGAGGGCGAGTGGTGAGCGTGTGTGGTGAGGGAGAGGGGTGAGTGGTGAGGGAGAGGGGTGAGCGTGAGTGGTGAGAGTGAGTGGTGAATGGTGAGGGTGAGTGGTGAGCGTGAGTGGTGAGAGTGAGTGGTGAGTGGTGAGGGTGAGTGGTGAGTGGTGAGTGGTGAGGGTGAGTGGTGAGGGTGAGTGGTGAGTAGTGAGGATGATTGGTGAGGGTGAGTGGTGAGCGTGAGTGGTGAGGGAGTGGGGTGAGTGGTGAGGGTGAGTGGTGAGGTAGAGTGGTGAGGGTGAGTAGTGGTGGGGAGGGTGAGTAGTGTGGTGATGGTGAGTGGTGAGGGTGAGTGGGGAGGGTGAGTGGTGAGCGTGAGTGGTGAGTGGTGAGGAGTGAGGAAGAGTGGTGAGGGAGAGGGGTGAGTGGTGAGGAAGAGTGGTGAGTGGTGAGGAAGAAGGGTGAGTGGTGGTGAGTGGTGAGTGTGAGGGTGAGTGGTGAGCGTGAGTCGTGAGGGAGAGGGGTGAGTGGTGAGGGAGAGGGGTGAGCATGAGTGGTGAGTGGTGAGTAGTGAGGATGATTGGTGAGGGTGAGTGGTGAGCGTGAGTGGTGAGGGAGAGGAGTGAGTGGTGAGTGGTGAAAGTGAGTGGTGAAGGTGAGTGGTGAGAGTGAGTGGTGAGGGTGTGTGGTGAGCGTGAGTGGTGAGTAGTGAGAGTTATGGGTGAGTGGTGAGGGTGAGTGGTGGTGGTGAGGGTGAGTGGTGAGGGTGAGTGGTGGTGGTGAGGGTGAGTGTTGAGTGTGAGTAGTCAGGGGGAGTGATGGTGGTGAGGATGACAGGTGAGGGGTGAGTGGTGAGGGTGAGTGGTGAGAGAGACTGGTGAGTGAGATTGGTGAGGGAGAGTGGTGAGCGTGAGTGGTGACGGAAAGGGATGAGTAGTGAGGGTGAGTGGTGAGGGAGAGTGTTGAGGGTGAGTAGTGGTGGTGAGGGTGAGTAGTGAGTGGTGAGGGTGAGTGGTGAGGGTGATTAGTGAGTAGTGAGGGTGAGTGGTGAGGGTGAGTGTTGAGCATGTGTGGTGAGGGAGAGGGGTGAGTGGTGAGGGTGAGTGGTGAGCGTGTGTGGTGAGGGAGAGGGGTTAGTGGTGAGGGTGAGTGGTGAGTAGTGAAAATCATTGGTGAGGGTGAGTGGTGAGTGGTGAGTGGTGAGTGGTGAGTGGTGAGGGTGAGTGGTGAGGGTGAGTGGTGAGTAGTGAGGACGATTGGTGAGGATGAGTGGTGAGCGTGAGTGGTGAGGGAGTGGGGTGAGTGGTGAGGGTGAGTGGTGAGGGAGAGTGGTGAGGGTGAGTAGTGGTGGGGAGGGTGAGTAGTGTGGTGAGGGTGAGTGGTGAGGGTGAGTGGTGAGGGTGAGTGGTGAGCGTGAGTGGTGAGTGGTGAGGAGTGAGGAAGAGTGGTGATGGAGAGGGGTGAGTGGTGAGGAAGAGTGGTGAGTGGTGAGGAAGAGGGGTGAGTGGTCGTGAGTGGTGAGTGTGAGGATGATTGGTGAGGGTGAGTGGTGAGGGTGAGTGGTGAGGGTGAGTGGTGAGCGTGAGTGGTGAGGAAGAGGGGTGAGTGGTGAGGGTGAGTGGTGAGGGAGAGGGGTGAGTAGTGAGGATGATTGGTGAGGGTGAGTGGTGAGCGTGAGTGGTGAGGAGTGAGGAAGAGTGGTGAGGGTGAGTGGTGAGGGAGAGGGGTGAGTGGTGAGTGGTGAGGGTGAGTCTGAGTGGTGAGTGGTGAATGGTGAGCGTGAGTGTGAGTGGTGAGGGTGAGTGGTGAACGTGAGTGGTGAAGGAGAGGGGTGAGTGGTGAGGGAGAAGGGTGAGCATGAGTGGTGAGAGTGAGTTGTGAGTGGTGAGTAGTAAGTGGTGAGGGTGAGTGGTGAGGGTGATTAGTGAGTAGTGAGGGTGAGTGATGAGGGTGAGTGGTGAGTGGTGAGCGTGAGTGGTGAGTGGTGAGGAGTGAGAATGATTGGTGAGGGTGAGTGGTGAGCGTGAGTGGTGAGGGAGAGGGGTGATTGGTGAGAGTGTGTTTTGAGGGAGAGGGGTGAGTGGTGAGGGTGAGGGGTGAGTGGTGAGGGTGAGTGGTGAGTGGTGAGTGGTGAGTGGTGAGCGTGAGAGTGAGTGGTGAGGGTGAGTGGTGAGTGGTGAGGTGGAGAGTGTGAGTGGTGAGTGGTGAGGGTGAGTGATGAGAGGTGAGAGTGAGTGGTGAGGGTGAGTGCTGAGTGGTGAGAGTGAGTGGTGAGGGTGAGTGTTGAGGTTCAGTGGTGAGTGGTGAGAGGTGACTTGTGAGGGTGAGTGGTGAGGGTGAGTGGTGGTAGTGAGGATGAGTGGTGGTGGTGAGGGTGAGTGTTGAGGGTGAGTGGTGGTGGCTAGGGTGAGTGTTGAGTGTGAGTGGTGAGTGGTGGTGGTGATGGTGAGGATGATTGGTGAGGGTGAGTGGTGAGCGTGAGTGTTGAGAGAGTAGTGAGGGAGAGTGGTGAGGGAGAGTGGTGAGGGTGAGTAGTGGTGGTGAGGGTGAGTAGTGAGAGTGAGTGGTGAGGGTGAGTGGTGAGGATGAGTGTGAGTGTGAGTGAGGAAGAGTTGTGAGGGTGAATGGTGAGGGGTGAGTGGTGAGGATGAGTGGTGAGAGAGAGTGGTGAGGGAGAGTGGTGAGGGAGAGTGGTGGTGGTGAGGGTCAGAATAGTTGGTGAGGGTGAGTGGTGAGCGTGAGTGGTGAGGGAAAGGGGTGAGTGGTGAGGGTGAGTGGTTAGGGAGAGTGGTGAGGGTGAGTGGTGAGGGTGAGGGGTGAGCGTGAGTGGTGAGTGGTGAGGATTGAGGAAGAGTGGTGAGGGTGAGTGGTGAGGGTGAGGGGTGAGCGTGAGTGGTCAGGGAGATGGGTGAGTGGTCAGGGTGAGTGGTGAGCGTGAGTGGTGAGGGAGAGCGGTGAGTGGTTAGGGAGAGGGGTGAGCGTGAGTGGTGAGGGTGAGTGGTGAGGGTGAGTGGTGAGTAGTGAGGACTGAGGAAGAGTGGTGAGGAAGAGTGGTGAGGAAGAGTGGTGAGGGTGAGTGGTGAGGGTGAGTGGTGAGCGTGAGTGGTGAGAGTGAGTTGTGAGTGGTGAGGGTGTGTGGTGAGGGTGAGTGGTGAGTAGTGAGGATGATTGGTGAGGGTGAGTGGTGAAGGTGAGTGGTGAGCGTGAGTGGTGAGGGAAAGGGGTGAGTGGTGAGGTAGAGGGGTGAGCGTGAGTGGTGAGAGTGAGTGGTGAATGGTGAGGGTGAGTGGTGAGGGTGAGTGGTGAGTAGTGAGGATGATTGGTGAGGGTGAGTGGTGAGGGTGAGTGGTGAGGGTGAGTGGTGAGCGTGAGTGGTGAGGGTGATTAGTGAGTAGTGAGGGTGAGTGATGAGGGTGAGTGGTGAGTGGTGAGCGTGAGTGGTGAGTGGTGAGGAGTGAGGAAGAGTGGTGATGGAGAGTGGTGAGTAGTGAGAATGATTGGTGAGGGTGAGTGGTGAGGGTGAGTGGTGAGCGTGAGTGGTGATAGAGAGGGGTGAGTGGTGAGAGAGAGGGGTGAGCGTGAGTGGTGAGGGAGAGGGGTGAGTTTTGAGAGTGAGTGGTGAGGGTGAGTGGTGAGGGTGAGTGGTGATTAGTGAGAATGATTGGTGAGGGTGAGTGGTGAACGTGAGTGGTGAGGGAGAGGGGTGATTGGTGAGGGTGAGTTGTGAGGGAGAGGGGTGAGTGGTGAGGGAGAGGGGTGAGTGGTGAGGGTGAGTGGTGAGTGGTGAGTGGTGAGCGTGAGAGTGAGTGGTGAGGGTGAGTGGTGAGTGGTGAGGTGGAGAGTGTGAGTGGTGAGTGGTGAGGGTGAGTGATGAGAGGTGAGAGTGAGTGGTGAGGGTGAGTGCTGAGTGGTGAGAGTGAGTGGTGAGGGTGAGTGTTGAGGTTCAGTGGTGAGTGGTGAGAGGTGACTTGTGAGGGTGAGTGGTGAGGGTGAGTGGTGGTAGTGAGGATGAGTGGTGGTGGTGAGGGTGAGTGTTGAGGGTGAGTGGTGGTGGCTAGGGTGAGTGTTGAGTGTGAGTGGTGAGTGGTGGTGGTGAGGGTGAGGATGATTGGTGAGGGTGAGTGGTGAGCGTGAGTGTTGAGAGAGTAGTGAGGGAGAGTGGTGAGGGATAGTGGTGAGGGTGAGTAGTGGTGGTGAGGGTGAGTAGTGAGAGTGAGTGGTGAGGGTGAGTGGTGAGGATGAGTGTGAGTGTGAGTGAGGAAGAGTAGTGAGGGTGAATGGTGAGGGGTGAGTGGTGAGGATGAGTGGTGAGAGAGAGTGGTGAGGGAGAGTGGTGAGGGAGAGTGGTGGTGGTGAGGGTGAGAATAGTTGGTAAGTGTGAGTGGTGAGCGTGAGTGGTGAGGGAAAGGGGTGAGTAGTGAGGGTGAGTGGTTAGGGAGAGTGGTGAGGGTTTGTAGTGTTAGTGAGGGTGAGTAGTGAGGATTGAGGAAGAGTGGTGAGGGTGAGTGGTGAGGGTCAGGGGTGAGCGTGAGTGGTGAGTGGTGAGGATTGAGGAAGAGTGGTGAGGGTGAGTGGTGAGGGTGAGGGGTGAGCGTGAGTGGTCAGGGAGATAGGTGAGTGGTCAGGGTGAGTGGTGAGCGTGAGTGGTGAGGGAGAGGGGTGAGAGGTTAGGGAGAGGGGTGAGCGTGAGTGGTGAGGGTGAGTGGTGAGGGTGAGTGGTGAGTAGTGAGGACTGAGGAAGAGTGGTGAGGAAGAGTGGTGAGGAAGAGTGGTGAGGGTGAGTGGTGAGGGTGAGTGGTGAGCGTGAGTGGTGATAGTGAGTTGTGAGTGGTGAGGGTATGTGGTGAGGGTGAGTGGTGAGTAGTGAGGGTGATTGGTGAGGGTGAGTGGTGAAGGTGAGTGGTGAGCGTGAGTGGTGAGGGAAAGGGGTGAGTGGTGAGGTAGAGGGGTGAGCGTGAGTGGTGAGAGTGAGTGCAGAAAGGTGAGGATGAGTGGTGAGGGTGAGTGGTGAGTAGTGAGGATGATTGGTGAGGGTGAGTGGTGAGGGTGAGTGGTGAGGGTGAGTGGTGAGCGTGAGTGGTGAGGGAGAGGGGTGAGTGGTGAGGGTGAGTGGTGAGGGAGAGGGGTGAGTAGTGAGGATGATTGGTGAGGGTGAGTGGTGAGCGTGAGTGGTGAGGAGTGAGGAAGAGTGGTGAGGGTGAGTGGTGAGGGAGAGGGGTGAGTGGTGAGTGGTGAGGGTGAGGGTGAGTGGTGGGTGGTGAGGGTGAGTGTGAGTGGTGAGTGGTGAATGGTGAGCGTGAGTGTGAGTGGTGAGGGTGAGTGGTGAACGTGAGTGGTGAAGGAGAGGGGTGAGTGGTGAGGGAGAAGGGTGAGCGTGAGTGGTGAGAGTGAGTTGTGAGTGGTGAGGGTGAGTGGTGAGGGCGAGTGGTGAGCGTGTGTGGTGAGGGAGAGGGGTGAGTGGTGAGGGAGATGGGTGAGCATGAGTGGTGAGAGTGAGTGGTGAATGGTGAGGGTGAGTGGTGAGGGTGAGGGTGAGTGGTGAGTGGTGAGGGTGAGTGGTGAGGGTGAGTGGTGAGTAGTGAGGATGATTGGTGAGGGTGAGTGGTGAGTGTGAGTGGTGAGGGAGTGGGGTGAGTAGTGAGGGTGAGTGGTGAGGTAGAGTGGTGAGGGTGAGTAGTGGTGGGGAGGGTGAGTAGTGTGGTGAGGGTGAGTGGTGAGGGTGAGTGGTGAGGGTGAGTGGTGAGCGTGAGTGGTGAGGAGTGAGGAAGAGTGGTGAGGGAGAGGGGTGAGTGGTGAGGAAGAGTGGTGAGTGGTGAGGAAGAGGGGTGAGTGGTGGTGAGTGGTGAGTGTGAGGGTGAGTGGTGAGCGTGAGTCGTGAGGGAGAGGGGTGAGTGGTGAGGGAGAGGGGTAAGCATGAGTGGTGAGTGGTGAGTAGTGAGGATGATTGGTGAGGGTGAGTGGTGAGCGTGAGTGGTGAGGAAGAGGGGTGAGCGGTGAGTGGTGAAAGTGAGTGGTGAGCGTGAGTGGTGAGGAAGAGAAGTGAGTGGTGGTGGTGAGGGTGAGTGGTGAGGTGAGTGGTCAGGGTGAGTGATGGTGGTGAGGATGATAGGTGAGGGGTGAGTGGTGAGGGTGAGTGGTGAGAGAGACTGGTGAGGGAGATTGGTGAGGGAGAGTGGTGAGCGTGAGTGGTGAGGGAAAGGGATGAGTAGTGAGGGTGAGTGGTGAGGGAGAGTGGTGAGGGTGAGTAGTGGTGGTGAGGGTGAGTAGTGAGTGGTGAGGGTGAGTGTTGAGCGTGTGTGGTGAGGGAGAAGGGTGAGTGGTGAGGGTGAGTGGTGAGGGAGAGGGGTGAGTAGTGAGGATGATTGGTGAGGGTGAGTGGTGAGCGTGAGTGGTGAGGAGTGAGGAAGAGTGGTGAGGGTGAGTGGTGAGGGAGAGGGGTGAGTGGTGAGTGGTGAGGGTGAGGGTGAGTGGTGGGTGGTGAGGGTGAGTGTGAGTGGTGAGTGGTGAATGGTGAGCGTGAGTGTGAGTGGTGAGGTTGAGTGGTGAACGTGAGTGGTGAAGGAGAGGGGTGAGTGGTGAGGGAGAAGGGTGAGCGTGAGTGGTGAGAGTGAGTTGTGAGTGGTGAGGGTGAGTGGTGAGAGCGAGTTGTGAGCATGAGTGGTGAGAGTGAGTGGTGAATGGTGAGGGTGAGTGGTGAGGGTGAGGGTGAGTGGTGAGCGTGAGTGATTAGAGCGAGTGGTGAGTGGTGAGGGTGAGTGGTGAGTGGTGAGGGTGAGTGGTGAGGGTGAGTGGTGAGTAGTGAGGATGATTGGTGCGGGTGAGTGGTGAGCGTAAGTGGTGAGGGAGTGGGGTGAGTGTTGAGGGTGAGTGGTGAGGTAGAGTGGTGAGGGTGAGTAGTGGTGGGGAGGGTGAGTAGTGTGGTGAGGGTGAGTGGTGAGGGTGAGTGGTGAGGGTGAGTGGTGAGCGTGAGTGGTGAGTGGTGAGGAGTGAGGGAGAGGGGTGAGTGGTGAGTAGTGAGGATGATTGGTGAGGGTGAGTGGTGAGCGTGAGTGGTGAGTGAGAGGGGTGAGTGGTGAGTGGTGAAAGTGAGTGGTGAGGGTGAGTGGTGAGAGTGAGTGGTGAGGGTGTGTGGTGAGCGTGAGTGGTGAGTGGTGAGAGTTATTGGTGAGTGGTGAGGGTGAGTGGTGGTGGTGAGGGTGAGTGGTGAGGGTGAGTGGTGGTGGTGAGGGTGAGTGTTGAGTGTGAGTGGTCAGGGTGAGTGATGGTGGTGAGGATGATAGGTGAGGGGTGAATGGTGAGGGTGAGTGGTGAGAGAGACTGGTGAGGGAGATTGGTGAGGGAGAGTGGTGAGCGTGAGTGGTGAGGGAAAGGGATGAGTAGTGAGGGTGAGTGGTGAGGGAGAGTGGTGAGGGTGAGTAGTGGTGGTGAGGGTGAGTAGTGAGTGGTGAGGGTGAGTGTTGAGCGTGTGTGGTGAGGGAGAGGGGTGAGTGGTGAGGGTGAGTGGTGAGCGTGTGTGGTGAGGGAGAGGGGTTAGTGGTGAGGGTGAGTGGTGAGTAGTGAGAATCATTGGTGAGGGTGAGTGGTGAGTGGTGAGTGGTGAGGGTGAGTGGTGAGGGTGAGTGGTGAGTAGTGAGGATGATTGGTGAGGGTGAGTGGTGAGCGTGAGTGGTGAGGGAGTGGGGTGAGTGGTGAGGGTGAGTGGTGAGGGAGAGTGGTGAGGGTGAGTAGTGGTGGGGAGGGTGAGTAGTGTGGTGAGGGTGAGTGGTGAGGGTGAGTGGTGAGCGTGAGTGGTGAGTGGTGAGGAGTGAGGAAGAGTGGTGAGGGAGAGGGATGAGTGGTGAGTGGTGAGGGTATGTGGTGAGGGTGAGTGGTGAGTAGTGAGGATGATTGGTGAGGGTGAGTGGTGAAGGTGAGTGGTGAGCGTGAGTGGTGAGGGAAAGGGGTGAGTGGTGAGGTAGAGGGGTGAGAGTGAGTGGTGAGAGTGAGTGGTGAATGGTGAGGGTGAGTGGTGAGGGTGAGTGGTGAGTAGTGAGGATGATTGGTGAGGGTGAGTGGTGAGGGTGAGTGGTGAGGGTGAGTGGTGAGCGTGAGTGGTGAGGGTGATTAGTGAGTAGTGAGGGTGAGTGATGAGGGTGAGTGGTGAGTGGTGAGCGTGAGTGGTGAGTGGTGATGAGTGAGGAAGAGTGGTGATGGAGAGTGGTGAGTAGTGAGAATGATTGGTGAGGGTGAGTGGTGAGGGTGAGTGGTGAGCGTGAGTGGTGATAGAGAGGGGTGAGTGGTGAGAGAGAGGGGTGAGCGTGAGTGGTGAGGGAGAGGGGTGAGTTTTGAGAGTGAGTGGTGAGGGTGAGTGGTGAGGGTGAGTGGTGAGTAGTGAGAATGATTGGTGAGGGTGAGTGGTGAGCGTGAGTGGTGAGGGAGAGGGGTGATTGGTGAGGGTGAGTTGTGAGGGAGAGGGGTGAGTGGTGAGGGAGAGGGGTGAGTGGTGAGGGTGAGTGGTGAGTGGTGAGCGTGAGAGTGAGTGGTGAGGGTGAGTGGTGAGTGGTGAGGTGGAGAGTGTGAGTGGTGAGTGGTGAGGGTGAGTGATGAGAGGTGAGAGTGAGTGGTGAGGGTGAGTGCTGAGTGGTGAGAGTGAGTGGTGAGGGTGAGTGTTGAGGTTCAGTGGTGAGTGGTGAGAGGTGACTTGTGAGGGTGAGTGGTGAGGGTGAGTGGTGGTAGTGAGGATGAGTGGCGGTGGTGAGGGTGAGTGTTGAGGGTGAGTGGTGGTGGCTAGGGTGAGTGTTGAGTGTGAGTGGTGAGTGGTGGTGGTGAGGGTGAGGATGATTGGTGAGGGTGAGTGGTGAGCGTGAGTGTTGAGAGAGTAGTGAGGGAGAGTGGTGAGGGAGAGTGGTGAGGGAGAGTGGTGAGGGTGAGTAGTGGTGGTGAGGGTGAGTAGTGAGAGTGAGTGGTGAGGGTGAGTGGTGAGGATGAGTGTGAGTGTGAGTTAGGAAGAGTTGTGAGGGTGAATGGTGAGGGGTGAGTGGTGAGGATGAGTGGTGAGAGAGAGTGGTGAGGGAGAGTGGTGTGGGAGAGTGGTGGTGGTGAGGGTGAGAATAGTTGGTGAGGGTGAGTGGTGAGCGTGAGTGGTGAGGGAAAGGGTGAGTAGTGAAGGTGAGTGGTTACGGAGAGTGGTGAGGGTGAGTAGTGTTAGTGAGGGTGAGTAGTGAGGATTGAGGAAGAGTGGTGAGGGTGAGTGGTGAGGGTCAGGGGTGAGCGTGAGTGGTGAGTGGTGAGGATTGAGGAAGAGTGGTGAGGGTGAGTGGTGAGGGTGAAGGGTGAGCGTGAGTGGTCAGGGAGATGGGTGAGTGGTCATGGTGAGTGGTGAGCGTGAGTGGTGAGGGAGAGGGGTGAGTGGTTAGGGAGAGGGGTGAGCGTGAGTGGTGAGGGTGAGTGGTGAGGGTGAGTGGTGAGTAGTGAGGACTGAGGAAGAGTGGTGAGGGTGAGTGGTGAGGGTGAGTGGTGAGCGTGAGTGGTGAGAGTGAGTTGTGAGTGGTGAGGGTGAGTGGTGAGCGTGAGCGGTGATAGTGAGTTGTGAGTGGTGAGGGTATGTGGTGAGGGTGAGTGGTGAGTAGTGAGGGTGATTGGTGAGGGTGAGTGGTGAGGTAGAGGGGTGAGCGTGAGTGGTGAGAGTTAGTGGTGAATGGTGAGGGTGAGTGGTGAGGGTGAGTGGTGAGCGTGTGTGGTGAGGGAGAGGGGTGAGTGGTGAGGGAGATGGGTGCGCATGAGTGGTGAGAGTGAGTGGTGAATGGTGAGGGTGAGTGGTGAGGGTGAGGGTGAGTGGTGAGTGGTGAGGGTGAGTGGTGAGGGTGAGTGGTGAGTAGTGAGGATCATTGGTGAGGGTGAGTGGTGAGCGTGAGTGGTGAGGGAGTGGGGTGAGTGGTGAGGGTGAGTGGTGAGGTAGAGTGGTGAGGGTGAGTAGTGGTGGGGAGGGTGAGTAATGTGGTGAGGGTGAGTGGTGAGGGTGAGTGGTGAGGGTGAGTGGTGAGCGTGAGTGGTGAGTGGTGAGGAGTGAGGAAGAGTGGTGAGGGAGAGGGGCGAGTGGTGAGGAAGAGTGGTGAGTGGTGAGGAAGAGGGGTGAGTGGTGGTGAGTGGTGAGTGTGAGGGTGAGTGGTGAGCGTGAGTGGTGAGGGAGAGGGGTGAGTGGTGAGTGGTGAATGTGAGTGGTGAGGGTGAGTAGTGAGAGTGAGTGGTGAGGGTGAGTGGTGAGGATGAGTGTGAGTGTGAGTGAGGAAGAGTTGTGAGGGTGAATGGTGAGGGGTGAGTGGTGAGGATGAGTGGTGAGAGAGAGTGGTGAGGGAGAGTGGTGAGGGAGAGTGGTGGTGGTGAGGGTCAGAATAGTTGGTGAGGGTGAGTGGTGAGCGTGAGTGGTGAGGGAAAGGGGTGAGTGGTGAGGGTGAGTGGTTAGGGAGAGTGGTGAGGGTGAGTAGTGTTAGTGAGGGTGAGTAGTGAGGATTGAGGAAGAGTGGTGAGGGTGAGTGGTGAGGGTGAGGGGTGAGCGTGAGTGGTGAGTGGTGAGGATTGAGGAAGAGTGGTGAGGGTGAGTGGTGAGGGTGAGGGGTGAGCGTGAGTGGTCAGGGAGATGGGTGAGTGGTCAGGGTGAGTGGTGAGCGTGAGTGGTGAGGGAGAGCGGTGAGTGGTTAGGGAGAGGGGTGAGCGTGAGTGGTGAGGGTGAGTGGTGAGGGTGAGTGGTGAGTAGTGAGGACTGAGGAAGAGTGGTGAGGAAGAGTGGTGAGGAAGAGTGGTGAGGGTGAGTGGTGAGGGTGAGTGGTGAGCGTGAGTGGTGAGAGTGAGTTGTGAGTGGTGAGGGTGTGTGGTGAGGGTGAGTGGTGAGTAGTGAGGATGATTGGTGAGGGTGAGTGGTGAAGGTGAGTGGTGAGCGTGAGTGGTGAGGGAAAGGGGTGAGTGGTGAGGTAGAGGGGTGAGCGTGAGTGGTGAGAGTGAGTGGTGAATGGTGAGGGTGAGTGGTGAGGGTGAGTGGTGAGTAGTGAGGATGATTGGTGAGGGTGAGTGGTGAGGGTGAGTGGTGAGGGTGAGTGGTGAGCGTGAGTGGTGAGGGTGATTAGTGAGTAGTGAGGGTGAGTGATGAGGGTGAGTGGTGAGTGGTGAGCGTGAGTGGTGAGTGGTGAGGAGTGAGGAAGAGTGGTGATGGAGAGTGGTGAGTAGTGAGAATGATTGGTGAGGGTGAGTGGTGAGGGTGAGTGGTGAGCGTGAGTGGTGATAGAGAGGGGTGAGTGGTGAGAGAGAGGGGTGAGCGTGAGTGGTGAGGGAGAGGGGTGAGTTTTGAGAGTGAGTGGTGAGGGTGAGTGGTGAGGGTGAGTGGTGAGTAGTGAGAATGATTGGTGAGGGTGAGTGGTGAACGTGAGTGGTGAGGGAGAGGGGTAATTGGTGAGGGTGAGTTGTGAGGGAGAGGGGTGAGTGGTGAGGGAGAGGGGTGAGTGGTGAGGGTGAGTGGTGAGTGGTGAGTGGTGAGCGTGAGAGTGAGTGGTGAGGGTGAGTGGTGAGTGGTGAGGTGGAGAGTGTGAGTGGTGAGTGGTGAGGGTGAGTGATGAGAGGTGAGAGTGAGTGGTGAGGGTGAGTGCTGAGTGGAGAGAGTGAGTGGTGAGGGTGAGTGGTGAGTAGTGAGAATCATTGGTGAGGGTGAGTGGTGAGTGGTGAGTGGTGAGGGTGAGTGGTGAGGGTGAGTGGTGAGTAGTGAGGATGATTGGTGAGGGTGAGTGGTGAGCGTGAGTGGTGAGGGAGTGGGGTGAGTGGTGAGGGTGAGTGGTGAGGGAGAGTGGTGAGGGTGAGTAGTGGTGGGGAGGGTGAGTAGTGTGGTGAGGGTGAGTGGTGAGGGTGAGTGGTGAGGGTGAGTGGTGAGCGTGAGTGGTGAGTGGTGAGGAGTGAGGAAGAGTGGTGAGGGAGAGGGATGAGTGGTGAGTGTATGTGGTGAGGGTGAGTGGTGAGTAGTGAGGATGATTGGTGAGGGTGAGTGGTGAAGGTGAGTGGTGAGCGTGAGTGGTGAGGGAAAGGGGTGAGTGGTGAGGTAGAGGGGTGAGAGTGAGTGGTGAGAGTGAGTGGTGAATGGTGAGGGTGAGTGGTGAGGGTGAGTGGTGAGTAGTGAGGATGATTGGTGAGGGTGAGTGGTGAGGGTGAGTGGTGAGGGTGAGTGGTGAGCGTGAGTGGTGAGGGTGATTAGTGAGTAGTGAGGGTGAGTGGTGAGGGTGAGTGGTGAGTGGTGAGCGTGAGTGGTGAGTGGTGAGGAGTGAGGAAGAGTGGTGATGGAGAGTGATGAGTAGTGAGAATGATTGGTGAGGGTGAGTGGTGAGGGTGAGTGGTGAGCGTGAGTGGTGATAGAGAGGGGTGAGTGGTGAGAGAGAGGGGTGAGCGTGAGTGGTGAGGGAGAGGGGTGAGTTTTGAGAGTGAGTGGTGAGGGTGAGTGGTGAGGGTGAGTGGTGAGTAGTGAGAATGATTGGTGAGGGTGAGTGGTGAGCGTGAGTGGTGAGGGAGAGGGGTGATTGGTGAGGGTGAGTTGTGAGGGAGAGGGGTGAGTGGTGAGGGAGAGGGGTGAGTGGTGAGGGTGAGTGGTGAGTGGTGAGCGTGAGAGTGAGTGGTGAGGGTGAGTGGTGAGTGGTGAGGTGGAGAGTGTGAGTGGTGAGTGGTGAGGGTGAGTGATGAGAGGTGAGAGTGAGTGGTGAGGGTGAGTGCTGAGTGGTGAGAGTGAGTGGTGAGGGTGAGTGTTGAGGTTCAGTGGTGAGTGGTGAGAGGTGACTTGTGAGGGTGAGTGGTGAGGGTGAGTGGTGGTAGTGAGGATGAGTGGCGGTGGTGAGGGTGAGTGTTGAGGGTGAGTGGTGGTGGCTAGGGTGAGTGTTGAGTGTGAGTGGTGAGTGGTGGTGGTGAGGGTGAGGATGATTGGTGAGGGTGAGTGGTGAGCGTGAGTGTTGAGAGAGTAGTGAGGGAGAGTGGTGAGGGAGAGTGGTGAGGGAGAGTGGTGAGGGTGAGTAGTGGTGGTGAGGGTGAGTAGTGAGAGTGAGTGGTGAGGGTGAGTGGTGAGGATGAGTGTGAGTGTGAGTTAGGAAGAGTTGTGAGGGTGAATGGTGAGGGGTGAGTGGTGAGGATGAGTGGTGAGAGAGAGTGGTGAGGGAGAGTGGTGTGGGAGAGTGGTGGTGGTGAGGGTGAGAATAGTTGGTGAGGGTGAGTGGTGAGCGTGAGTGGTGAGGGAAAGGGTGAGTAGTGAAGGTGAGTGGTTACGGAGAGTGGTGAGGGTGAGTAGTGTTAGTGAGGGTGAGTAGTGAGGATTGAGGAAGAGTGGTGAGGGTGAGTGGTGAGGGTCAGGGGTGAGCGTGAGTGGTGAGTGGTGAGGATTGAGGAAGAGTGGTGAGGGTGAGTGGTGAGGGTGAAGGGTGAGCGTGAGTGGTCAGGGAGATGGGTGAGTGGTCAGGGTGAGTGGTGAGCGTGAGTGGTGAGGGAGAGGGGTGAGTGGTTAGGGAGAGGGGTGAGCGTGAGTGGTGAGGGTGAGTGGTGAGGGTGAGTGGTGAGTAGTGAGGACTGAGGAAGAGTGGTGAGGGTGAGTGGTGAGGGTGAGTGGTGAGCGTGAGTGGTGAGAGTGAGTTGTGAGTGGTGAGGGTATGTGGTGAGGGTGAGTGGTGTGTAGTGAGGATGATTGGTGAGGGTGAGTGGTGAAGGTGAGTGGTGAGCGTGAGTGGTGAGGGAAAGGGGTGAGTGGTGAGGTAGAGGGGTGAGCGTGAGTGGTGAGAGTTAGTGGTGAATGGTGAGGGTGAGTGGTGAGGGTGAGTGGTGAGCGTGTGTGGTGAGGGAGAGGGGTGAGTGGTGAGGGAGATGGGTGCGCATGAGTGGTGAGAGTGAGTGGTGAATGGTGAGGGTGAGTGGTGAGGGTGAGTGGTGAGTGGTGAGGGTGAGTGGTGAGGGTGAGTGGTGAGTAGTGAGGATGATTGGTGAGGGTGAGTGGTGAGCGTGAGTGGTGAGGGAGTGGGGTGAGTGGTGAGGGTGAGTGGTGAGGTAGAGTGGTGAGGGTGAGTAGTGGTGGGGAGGGTGAGTAATGTGGTGAGGGTGAGTGGTGAGGGTGAGTGGTGAGGGTGAGTGGTGAGCGTGAGTGGTGAGTGGTGAGGAGTGAGGAAGAGTGGTGAGGGAGAGGGGCGAGTGGTGAGGAAGAGTGGTGAGTGGTGAGGAAGAGGGGTGAGTGGTGGTGAGTGGTGAGTGTGAGGGTGAGTGGTGAGCGTGAGTGGTGAGGGAGAGGGGTGAGTGGTGAGTGGTGAATGTGAGTGGTGAGGGTGAGTAGTGAGAGTGAGTGGTGAGGGTGAGTGGTGAGGATGAGTGTGAGTGTGAGTGAGGAAGAGTTGTGAGGGTGAATGGTGAGGGGTGAGTGGTGAGGATGAGTGGTGAGAGAGAGTGGTGAGGGAGAGTGGTGAGGGAGAGTGGTGGTGGTGAGGGTCAGAATAGTTGGTGAGGGTGAGTGGTGAGCGTGAGTGGTGAGGGAAAGGGGTGAGTGGTGAGGGTGAGTGGTTAGGGAGAGTGGTGAGGGTGAGTAGTGTTAGTGAGGGTGAGTAGTGAGGATTGAGGAAGAGTGGTGAGGGTGAGTGGTGAGGGTGAGGGGTGAGCGTGAGTGGTGAGTGGTGAGGATTGAGGAAGAGTGGTGAGGGTGAGTGGTGAGGGTGAGGGGTGAGCGTGAGTGGTCAGGGAGATGGGTGAGTGGTCAGGGTGAGTGGTGAGCGTGAGTGGTGAGGGAGAGCGGTGAGTGGTTAGGGAGAGGGGTGAGCGTGAGTGGTGAGGGTGAGTGGTGAGGGTGAGTGGTGAGTAGTGAGGACTGAGGAAGAGTGGTGAGGAAGAGTGGTGAGGAAGAGTGGTGAGGGTGAGTGGTGAGGGTGAGTGGTGAGCGTGAGTGGTGAGAGTGAGTTGTGAGTGGTGAGGGTGTGTGGTGAGGGTGAGTGGTGAGTAGTGAGGATGATTGGTGAGGGTGAGTGGTGAAGGTGAGTGGTGAGCGTGAGTGGTGAGGGAAAGGGGTGAGTGGTGAGGTAGAGGGGTGAGCGTGAGTGGTGAGAGTGAGTGGTGAATGGTGAGGGTGAGTGGTGAGGGTGAGTGGTGAGTAGTGAGGATGATTGGTGAGGGTGAGTGGTGAGGGTGAGTGGTGAGGGTGAGTGGTGAGCGTGAGTGGTGAGGGTGATTAGTGAGTAGTGAGGGTGAGTGATGAGGGTGAGTGGTGAGTGGTGAGCGTGAGTGGTGAGTGGTGAGGAGTGAGGAAGAGTGGTGATGGAGAGTGGTGAGTAGTGAGAATGATTGGTGAGGGTGAGTGGTGAGGGTGAGTGGTGAGCGTGAGTGGTGATAGAGAGGGGTGAGTGGTGAGAGAGAGGGGTGAGCGTGAGTGGTGAGGGAGAGGGGTGAGTTTTGAGAGTGAGTGGTGAGGGTGAGTGGTGAGGGTGAGTGGTGAGTAGTGAGAATGATTGGTGAGGGTGAGTGGTGAACGTGAGTGGTGAGGGAGAGGGGTAATTGGTGAGGGTGAGTTGTGAGGGAGAGGGGTGAGTGGTGAGGGAGAGGGGTGAGTGGTGAGGGTGAGTGGTGAGTGGTGAGTGGTGAGCGTGAGAGTGAGTGGTGAGGGTGAGTGGTGAGTGGTGAGGTGGAGAGTGTGAGTGGTGAGTGGTGAGGGTGAGTGATGAGAGGTGAGAGTGAGTGGTGAGGGTGAGTGCTGAGTGGTGAGAGTGAGTGGTGAGGGTGAGTGTTGAGGTTCAGTGGTGAGTGGTGAGAGGTGACTTGTGAGGGTGAGTGGTGAGGGTGAGTGGTGGTAGTGAGGATGAGTGGTGGTGGTGAGGGTGAGTGCTGAGGGTGAGTGGTGGTGGCTAGGGTGAGTGTTGAGTGTGAGTGGTGAGTGGTGGTGGTGAGGGTGAGGATGATTGGTGAGGGTGAGTGGTGAGCGTGAGTGTTGAGAGAGTAGTGAGGGAGAGTGGTGAGGGAGAGTGGTGAGGGTGAGTAGTGGTGGTGAGGGTGAGTAGTGAGAGTGAGTGGTGAGGGTGAGTGGTGAGGATGAGTGTGAGTGTGAGTGAGGAAGAGTAGTGAGGGTGAATGGTGAGTGGTGAGGATGAGTGGTGAGAGAGAGTGGTGAGGGAGAGTGGTGAGGGAGAGTGGTGGTGGTGAGGGTGAGAATAGTTGGTAAGTGTGAGTGGTGAGCGTGAGTGGTGAGGGAAAGGGGTGAGTAGTGAGGGTGAGTGGTTAGGGAGAGTGGTGAGGGTTTGTAGTGTTAGTGAGGGTGAGTAGTGAGGATTGAGGAAGAGTGGTGAGGGTGAGTGGTGAGGGTCAGGGGTGAGCGTGAGTGGTGAGTGGTGAGGATTGAGGAAGAGTGGTGAGGGTGAGTGGTGAGGGTGAGGGGTGAGCGTGAGTGGTCAGGGAGATAGGTGAGTGGTCAGGGTGAGTGGTGAGCGTGAGTGGTGAGGGAGAGGGGTGAGAGGTTAGGGAGATGGGTGAGCGTGAGTGGTGAGGGTGAGTGGTGAGGGTGAGTGGTGAGTAGTGAGGACTGAGGAAGAGTGGTGAGGAAGAGTGGTGAGGAAGAGTGGTGAGGGTGAGTGGTGAGGGTGAGTGGTGAGCGTGAGTGGTGATAGTGAGTTGTGAGTGGTGAGGGTATGTGGTGAGGGTGAGTGGTGAGTAGTGAGGGTGATTGGTGAGGGTGAGTGGTGAAGGTGAGTGGTGAGCGTGAGTGGTGAGGGAAAGGGGTGAGTGGTGAGGTAGAGGGGTGAGCGTGAGTGGTGAGAGTGAGTGCAGAAAGGTGAGGATGAGTGGTGAGGGTGAGTGGTGAGTAGTGAGGATGATTGGTGAGGGTGAGTGGTGAGGGTGAGTGGTGAGGGTGAGTGGTGAGCGTGAGTGGTGAGGGAGAGGGGTGAGTGGTGAGGGTGAGTGGTGAGGGAGAGGGGTGAGTAGTGAGGATGATTGGTGAGGGTGAGTGGTGAGCGTGAGTGGTGAGGAGTGAGGAAGAGTGGTGAGGGTGAGTGGTGAGGGAGAGGGGTGAGTGGTGAGTGGTGAGGGTGAGGGTGAGTGGTGGGTGGTGAGGGTGAGTGTGAGTGGTGAGTGGTGAATGGTGAGCGTGAGTGTGAGTGGTGAGGGTGAGTGGTGAACGTGAGTGGTGAAGGAGAGGGGTGAGTGGTGCGGGAGAAGGGTGAGCGTGAGGGGTGAGCGTGAGTGGTGAGGGTGAGTGGTGAGGGTGAGTGGTGAGTAGTGAGGACTGAGGAAGAGTGGTGAGGAAGAGTGGTGAGGAAGAGTGGTGAGGGTGAGTGGTGAGGGTGAGTGGTGAGCGTGAGTGGTGAGAGTGAGTTGTGAGTGGTGAGGGTGTGTGGTGAGGGTGAGTGGTGAGTAGTGAGGATGATTGGTGAGGGTGAGTGGTGAAGGTGAGTGGTGAGCGTGAGTGGTGAGGGAAAGGGGTGAGTGGTGAGGTAGAGGGGTGAGCGTGAGTGGTGAGAGTGAGTGGTGAATGGTGAGGGTGAGTGGTGAGGGTGAGTGGTGAGTAGTGAGGATGATTGGTGAGGGTGAGTGGTGAGGGTGAGTGGTGAGGGTGAGTGGTGAGCGTGAGTGGTGAGGGTGATTAGTGAGTAGTGAGGGTGAGTGATGAGGGTGAGTGGTGAGTGGTGAGCGTGAGTGGTGAGTGGTGAGGAGTGAGGAAGAGTGGTGATGGAGAGTGGTGAGTAGTGAGAATGATTGGTGAGGGTGAGTGGTGAGGGTGAGTGGTGAGCGTGAGTGGTGATAGAGAGGGGTGAGTGGTGAGAGAGAGGGGTGAGCGTGAGTGGTGAGGGAGAGGGGTGAGTTTTGAGAGTGAGTGGTGAGGGTGAGTGGTGAGGGTGAGTGGTGAGTAGTGAGAATGATTGGTGAGGGTGAGTGGTGAACGTGAGTGGTGAGGGAGAGGGGTAATTGGTGAGGGTGAGTTGTGAGGGAGAGGGGTGAGTGGTGAGGGAGAGGGGTGAGTGGTGAGGGTGAGTGGTGAGTGGTGAGTGGTGAGCGTGAGAGTGAGTGGTGAGGGTGAGTGGTGAGTGGTGAGGTGGAGAGTGTGAGTGGTGAGTGGTGAGGGTGAGTGATGAGAGGTGAGAGTGAGTGGTGAGGGTGAGTGCTGAGTGGTGAGAGTGAGTGGTGAGGGTGAGTGTTGAGGTTCAGTGGTGAGTGGTGAGAGGTGACTTGTGAGGGTGAGTGGTGAGGGTGAGTGGTGGTAGTGAGGATGAGTGGTGGTGGTGAGGGTGAGTGCTGAGGGTGAGTGGTGGTGGCTAGGGTGAGTGTTGAGTGTGAGTGGTGAGTGGTGGTGGTGAGGGTGAGGATGATTGGTGAGGGTGAGTGGTGAGCGTGAGTGTTGAGAGAGTAGTGAGGGAGAGTGGTGAGGGAGAGTGGTGAGGGTGAGTAGTGGTGGTGAGGGTGAGTAGTGAGAGTGAGTGGTGAGGGTGAGTGGTGAGGATGAGTGTGAGTGTGAGTGAGGAAGAGTAGTGAGGGTGAATGGTGAGGGGTGAGTGGTGAGGATGAGTGGTGAGAGAGAGTGGTGAGGGAGAGTGGTGAGGGAGAGTGGTGGTGGTGAGGGTGAGAATAGTTGGTAAGTGTGAGTGGTGAGCGTGAGTGGTGAGGGAAAGGGGTGAGTAGTGAGGGTGAGTGGTTAGGGAGAGTGGTGAGGGTTTGTAGTGTTAGTGAGGGTGAGTAGTGAGGATTGAGGAAGAGTGGTGAGGGTGAGTGGTGAGGGTCAGGGGTGAGCGTGAGTGGTGAGTGGTGAGGATTGAGGAAGAGTGGTGAGGGTGAGTGGTGAGGGTGAGGGGTGAGCGTGAGTGGTCAGGGAGATAGGTGAGTGGTCAGGGTGAGTGGTGAGCGTGAGTGGTGAGGGAGAGGGGTGAGAGGTTAGGGAGATGGGTGAGCGTGAGTGGTGAGGGTGAGTGGTGAGGGTGAGTGGTGAGTAGTGAGGACTGAGGAAGAGTGGTGAGGAAGAGTGGTGAGGAAGAGTGGTGAGGGTGAGTGGTGAGGGTGAGTGGTGAGCGTGAGTGGTGATAGTGAGTTGTGAGTGGTGAGGGTATGTGGTGAGGGTGAGTGGTGAGTAGTGAGGGTGATTGGTGAGGGTGAGTGGTGAAGGTGAGTGGTGAGCGTGAGTGGTGAGGGAAAGGGGTGAGTGGTGAGGTAGAGGGGTGAGCGTGAGTGGTGAGAGTGAGTGCAGAAAGGTGAGGATGAGTGGTGAGGGTGAGTGGTGAGTAGTGAGGATGATTGGTGAGGGTGAGTGGTGAGGGTGAGTGGTGAGGGTGAGTGGTGAGCGTGAGTGGTGAGGGAGAGGGGTGAGTGGTGAGGGTGAGTGGTGAGGGAGAGGGGTGAGTAGTGAGGATGATTGGTGAGGGTGAGTGGTGAGCGTGAGTGGTGAGGAGTGAGGAAGAGTGGTGAGGGTGAGTGGTGAGGGAGAGGGGTGAGTGGTGAGTGGTGAGGGTGAGGGTGAGTGGTGGGTGGTGAGGGTGAGTGTGAGTGGTGAGTGGTGAATGGTGAGCGTGAGTGTGAGTGGTGAGGGTGAGTGGTGAACGTGAGTGGTGAAGGAGAGGGGTGAGTGGTGAGGGAGAAGGGTGAGCGTGAGTGGTGAGAGTGAGTTGTGAGTGGTGAGGGTGAGTGGTGAGGGCGAGTGGTGAGCGTGTGTGGTGAGGGAGAGGGGTGAGTGGTGAGGGAGATGGGTGAGCATGAGTGGTGAGAGTGAGTGGTGAATGGTGAGGGTGAGTGGTGAGGGTGAGGGTGAGTGGTGAGTGGTGAGGGTGAGTGGTGAGGGTGAGTGGTGAGTAGTGAGGATGATTGGTGAGGGTGAGTGGTGAGTGTGAGTGGTGAGGGAGTGGGGTGAGTAGTGAGGGTGAGTGGTGAGGTAGAGTGGTGAGGGTGAGTAGTGGTGGGGAGGGTGAGTAGTGTGGTGAGGGTGAGTGGTGAGGGTGAGTGGTGAGGGTGAGTGGTGAGCGTGAGTGGTGAGGAGTGAGGAAGAGTGGTGAGGGAGAGGGGTGAGTGGTGAGGAAGAGTGGTGAGTGGTGAGGAAGAGGGGTGAGTGGTGGTGAGTGGTTAGTGTGAGGGTGAGTGGTGAGCGTGAGTCGTGAGGGAGAGGGGTGAGTGGTGAGGGAGAGGGGTAAGCATGAGTGGTGAGTGGTGAGTAGTGAGGATGATTGGTGAGGGTGAGTGGTGAGCGTGAGTGGTGAGGAAGAGGGGTGAGTGGTGAGTGGTGAAAGTGAGTGGTGAGCGTGAGTGGTGAGGAAGAGAAGTGAGTGGTGGTGGTGAGGGTGAGTGGTGAGGTGAGTGGTCAGGGTGAGTGATGGTGGTGAGGATGATAGGTGAGGGGTGAGTGGTGAGGGTGAGTGGTGAGAGAGACTGGTGAGGGAGATTGGTGAGGGAGAGTGGTGAGCGTGAGTGGTGAGGGAAAGGGATGAGTAGTGAGGGTGAGTGGTGAGGGAGAGTGGTGAGGGTGAGTAGTGGTGGTGAGGGTGAGTAGTGAGTGGTGAGGGTGAGTGTTGAGCGTGTGTGGTGAGGGAGAAGGGTGAGTGGTGAGGGTGAGTGGTGAGGGAGAGGGGTGAGTGGTGAGTGGTGAGGGTGAGGGTGAGTGGTGGGTGGTGAGGGTGAGTGTGAGTGGTGAGTGGTGAATGGTGAGCGTGAGTGTGAGTGGTGAGGTTGAGTGGTGAACGTGAGTGGTGAAGGAGAGGGGTGAGTGGTGAGGGAGAAGGGTGAGCGTGAGTGGTGAGAGTGAGTTGTGAGTGGTGAGGGTGAGTGGTGAGAGCGAGTTGTGAGCATGAGTGGTGAGAGTGAGTGGTGAATGGTGAGGGTGAGTGGTGAGGGTGAGTGGTGAGCGTGAGTGATTAGAGTGAGTGGTGAGTGGTGAGGGTGAGTGGTGAGTGGTGAGTGGTGAGGGTGAGTGGTGAGGGTGAGTGGTGAGTAGTGAGGATGATTGGTGCGGGTGAGTGGTGAGCGTAAGTGGTGAGGGAGTGGGGTGAGTGTTGAGGGTGAGTGGTGAGGTAGAGTGGTGAGGGTGAGTAGTGGTGGGGAGGGTGAGTAGTGTGGTGAGGGTGAGTGGTGAGGGTGAGTGGTGAGGGTGAGTGGTGAGCGTGAGTGGTGAGTGGTGAGGAGTGAGGAAGAGTGGTGAGGGAGAGGGGTGAGTGGTGAGGAAGAGTGGTGAGTGGTGAGGAAGAGGGGTGAGTGGTGGTGAGTGGTGAGTGTGAGGGTGAGTGGTGAGCATGAGTCGTGAGGGAGAGGGGTGAGTGGTGAGTAGTGAGGATGATTGGTGAGGGTGAGTGGTGAGCGTGAGTGGTGAGGGAGAGGGGTGAGTGGTGAGTGGTGAAAGTGAGTGGTGAGGGTGAGTGGTGAGAGTGAGTGGTGAGGGTGTGTGGTGAGCGTGAGTGGTGAGTGGTGAGAGTTATTGGTGAGTGGTGAGGGTGAGTGGTGGTGGTGAGGGTGAGTGGTGAGGGTGAGTGGTGGTGGTGAGGGTGAGTGTTGAGTGTGAGTAGTCAGGGTGAGTGATGGTGGTGAGGATGATAGGTGAGGGGTGAGTGGTGAGGGTGAGTGGTGAGAGAGACTGGTGAGGGAGATTGGTGAGGGAGAGTGGTGAGCGTGAGTGGTGAGGGAAAGGGATGAGTAGTGAGGGTGAGTGGTGAGGGAGAGTGGTGAGGGTGAGTAGTGGTGGTGAGGGTGAGTAGTGAGTGGTGAGGGTGAGTGTTGAGCGTGTGTGGTGAGGGAGAGGGGTGAGTGGTGAGGGTGAGTGGTGAGCGTGTGTGGTGAGGGAGAGGGGTTAGTGGTGAGGGTGAGTGGTGAGTAGTGAGAATCATTGGTGAGGGTGAGTGGTGAGTGGTGAGTGGTGAGGGTGAGTGGTGAGGGTGAGTGGTGAGTAGTGAGGATGATTGGTGAGGGTGAGTGGTGAGCGTGAGTGGTGAGGGAGTGGGGTGAGTGGTGAGGGTGAGTGGTGAGGGAGAGTGGTGAGGGTGAGTAGTGGTGGGGAGGGTGAGTAGTGTGGTGAGGGTGAGTGGTGAGGGTGAGTGGTGAGGGTGAGTGGTGAGCGTGAGTGGTGAGTGGTGAGGAGTGAGGAAGAGTGGTGATGGAGAGTGGTGAGTAGTGAGAATGATTGGTGAGGGTGAGTGGTGAGGGTGAGTGGTGAGCGTGAGTGGTGATAGAGAGGGGTGAGTGGTGAGAGAGAGGGGTGAGCGTGAGTGGTGAGGGAGAGGGGTGAGTTTTGAGAGTGAGTGGTGAGGGTGAGTGGTGAGGGTGAGTGGTGAGTAGTGAGAATGATTGGTGAGGGTGAGTGGTGAGCGTGAGTGGTGAGGGAGAGGGGTGATTGGTGAGGGTGAGTTGTGAGGGAGAGGGGTCAGTGGTGAGGGAGAGGGGTGAGTGGTGAGGGTGAGTGGTGAGTGGTGAGCGTGAGAGTGAGTGGTGAGGGTGAGTGGTGAGTGGTGAGGTGGAGAGTGTGAGTGGTGAGTGGTGAGGGTGAGTGATGAGAGGTGAGAGTGAGTGGTGAGGGTGAGTGCTGAGTGGTGAGAGTGAGTGGTGAGGGTGAGTGTTGAGGTTCAGTGGTGAGTGGTGAGAGGTGACTTGTGAGGGTGAGTGGTGAGGGTGAGTGGTGGTAGTGAGGATGAGTGGCGGTGGTGAGGGTGAGTGTTGAGGGTGAGTGGTGGTGGCTAGGGTGAGTGTTGAGTGTGAGTGGTGAGTGGTGGTGGTGAGGGTGAGGATGATTGGTGAGGGTGAGTGGTGAGCGTGAGTGTTGAGAGAGTAGTGAGGGAGAGTGGTGAGGGAGAGTGGTGAGGGAGAGTGGTGAGGGTGAGTAGTGGTGGTGAGGGTGAGTAGTGAGAGTGAGTGGTGAGGGTGAGTGGTGAGGATGAGTGTGAGTGTGAGTTAGGAAGAGTTGTGAGGGTGAATGGTGAGGGGTGAGTGGTGAGGATGAGTGGTGAGAGAGAGTGGTGAGGGAGAGTGGTGTGGGAGAGTGGTGGTGGTGAGGGTGAGAATAGTTGGTGAGGGTGAGTGGTGAGCATGAGTGGTGAGGGAAAGGGTGAGTAGTGAAGGTGAGTGGTTACGGAGAGTGGTGAGGGTGAGTAGTGTTAGTGAGGGTGAGTAGTGAGGATTGAGGAAGAGTGGTGAGGGTGAGTGGTGAGGGTCAGGGGTGAGCGTGAGTGGTGAGTGGTGAGGATTGAGGAAGAGTGGTGAGGGTGAGTGGTGAGGGTGAAGGGTGAGCGTGAGTGGTCAGGGAGATGGGTGAGTGGTCAGGGTGAGTGGTGAGCGTGAGTGGTGAGGGAGAGGGGTGAGTGGTTAGGGAGAGGGGTGAGCGTGAGTGGTGAGGGTGAGTGGTGAGGGTGAGTGGTGAGTAGTGAGGACTGAGGAAGAGTGGTGAGGGTGAGTGGTGAGGGTGAGCGTGAGTGGTGAGAGTGAGTTGTGAGTGGTGAGGGTATGTGGTGAGGGTGAGTGGTGTGTAGTGAGGATGATTGGTGAGGGTGAGTGGTGAAGGTGAGTGGTGAGCGTGAGTGGTGAGGGAAAGGGGTGAGTGGTGAGGTAGAGGGGTGAGCGTGAGTGGTGAGAGTTAGTGGTGAATGGTGAGGGTGAGTGGTGAGGGTGAGTGGTGAGTAGTGAGGATGATTGGTGAGGGTGAGTGGTGAGGGTGAGTGGTGAGGGTGAGTGGTGAGCGTGAGTGGTGAGGGAGAGGGGTGAGTGGTGAGGGTGAGTGGTGAGGGAGAGGGGTGAGTAGTGAGGATGATTGGTGAGGGTAAGTGGTGAGCGTGAGTGGTGAGGAGTGAGGAAGAGTGGTGAGGGTGAGTGGTGAGGGAGAGGGGTGAGTGGTGAGTGGTGAGGGTGAGGGTGAGTGGTGGGTGGTGAGGGTGAGTGTGAGTGGTGAGTGGTGAATGGTGAGCGTGAGTGTGAGTGGTGAGGGTGAGTGGTGAACGTGAGTGGTGAAGGAGAGGGGTGAGTGGTGAGGGAGAAGGGTGAGCGTGAGTGGTGAGAGTGAGTTGTGAGTGGTGAGGGTGAGTGGTGAGGGCGAGTGGTGAGCGTGTGTGGTGAGGGAGAGGGGTGAGTGGTGAGGGAGATGGGTGCGCATGAGTGGTGAGAGTGAGTGGTGAATGGTGAGGGTGAGTGGTGAGGGTGAGGGTGAGTGGTGAGTGGTGAGGGTGAGTGGTGAGGGTGAGTGGTGAGTAGTGAGGATGATTGGTGAGGGTGAGTGGTGAGCGTGAGTGGTGAGGGAGTGGGGTGAGTGGTGAGGGTGAGTGGTGAGGTAGAGTGGTGAGGGTGAGTAGTGGTGGGGAGGGTGAGTAATGTGGTGAGGGTGAGTGGTGAGGGTGAGTGGTGAGGGTGAGTGGTGAGCGTGAGTGGTGAGTGGTGAGGAGTGAGGAAGAGTGGTGAGGGAGAGGGGCGAGTGGTGAGGAAGAGTGGTGAGTGGTGAGGAAGAGGGGTGAGTGGTGGTGAGTGGTGAGTGTGAGGGTGAGTGGTGAGCGTGAGTGGTGAGGGAGAGGGGTGAGTGGTGAGTGGTGAATGTGAGTGGTGAGGGTGAGTGGTGAGAGTGAGTGGTGAGGGTGTGTGGTGAGCATGAGTGGTGAGTGGTGAGAGTTATTGGTGAGTGGTGAGGGTGAGTGGTGGTGGTGAGGGTGAGTTGTGAGGTGAGTGGTGGTGGTGAGGGTGAGTGTTGAGTGTGAGTGGTCAGGGTGAGTGATGGTGGTGAGGATGATAGATGAGGGGTGAGTGGTGAGGGTGAGTGGTGAGAGAGACTGGTGAGGGAGATTGGTGAGGGAGAGTGGTGAGCGTGAGTGGTGAGGGAAAGGGATGAGTAGTGAGGGTGAGTGGTGAGGGAGAGTGGTGAGGGTGAGTAGTGGTGGTGAGGGTGAGTAGTGAGAGGTGAGGGTGAGTGTTGAGCGTGTGTGGTGAGGGAGAGGGGTGAGTGGTGAGGGTGAGTGGTGAGGGAGAGGGGTGAGTAGTGAGGATAATTGGTGAGGGTGAGTGGTGAGCGTGAGTGGTGAGGAGTGAGGAAGAGTGGTGAGGGTGAGTGGTGAGGGAGAGGGGTGAGTGGTGAGTGGTGAGGGTGAGGGTGAGTGGTGGGTGGTGAGGGTGAGTGTGACTGGTGAGTGGTGAATGGTGAGCGTGAGTGTGAGTGGTGAGGGTGAGTGGTGAACGTGAGTGGTGAAGGAGAGGGGTGAGTGGTGAGGGAGAAGGGTGAGCGTGAGTGGTGAGAGTGAGTTGTGAGTGGTGAGGGTGAGTGGTGAGGGCGAGTGGTGAGCATGAGTGGTGAGAGTGAGTGGTGAATGGTGAGGGTGAGTGGTGAGGGTGAGGGTGAGTGGTGAGTGTGAGTGATTAGAGTGAGTGGTGAGTGGTGAGTGGTGATGGTGAGTGGTGAGGGTGAGTGGTGAGGGTGAGTGGTGAGTAGTGAGGATGATTGGTGAGGGTGAGTGGTGAGCGTAAGTGGTGAGGGAGTGGGGTGAGTGGTGAGGGTGAGTGGTGAGGTAGAGTGGTGAGGGTGAGTAGTGGTGGGGAGGGTGAGTAGTGTGGTGAGAGTGAGTGGTGAGGGTGAGTGGTGAGGGTGAGTGGTGAGCGTGAGTGGTGAGTGGTGAGGAGTGAGGAAGAGTGGTGAGGGAGAGGGGTGAGTGGTGAGGAAGAGTGGTGAGTGGTGAGGAAGAGGGGTGAGTGGTGGTGAGTGGTGAGTGTGAGGGTGAGTGGTGAGCGTGAGTCGTGAGGGAGAGGGGTGAGTGGTGAGTAGTGAGGATGATTGGTGAGGGTGAGTGGTGAGCGTGAGTGGTGAGGGAGAGGGGTGAGTGGTGAGTAGTGAGGATGATTGGTGAGGGTTAGTGGTGAGCGTGAGTGGTGAGGGAGAGGGGTGAGTGGTGAGTGGTGAAAGTGAGTGGTGAGGGTGAGTGGTGAGAGTGAGTGGTGAGGGTGTGTGGTGAGCGTGAGTGGTGAGAGTTGTTGGTGAGTGGTGAGGGTGAGTGGTGGTGGTGAGGGTGAGTGGTGAGGGTGAGTGGTGGTGGTGAGGGTGAGGATGATAGGTGAGGGGTGAGTGGTGATGGTGAGTGGTGAGAGAGACTGGTGAGGGAGATTGGTGAGGGAGAGTGGTGAGCGTGAGTGGTGAGGGAAAGGGATGAGTAGTGAGGGTGAGTGGTGAGGGAGAGTGGTGAGGGTGAGTAGTGGTGGTGAGGGTGAGTAGTGAGTGGTGAGGGTGAGTGTTGAGCGTGTGTGGTGAGGGAAAGGGGTGAGTGGTGAGGGTGAGTGGTGAGCGTGTGTGGTGAGGGAGAGGGGTTAGTGGTGAGGGTGAGTGGTGAGTAGTGAGAATCATTGGTGAGGGTGAGTGGTGAGTGGTGAGTGGTGAGGGTGAGTGGTGAGGGTGAGTGGTGAGTAGTGAGGATGATTGGTGAGGGTGAGTGGTGAGCGTGAGTGGTGAGGGAGTGGGGTGAGTGGTGAGGGTGAGTGGTGAGGGAGAGTGGTGAGGGTGAGTAGTGGTGGGGAGGGTGAGTAGTGTGGTGAGGGTGAGTGGTGAGGGTGAGTGGTGAGGGTGAGTGGTGAGCGTGAGTGGTGAGTGGTGAGGAGTGAGGAAGAGTGGTGAGGGAGAGGGGTGAGTGGTGAGGAAGAGTGGTGAGTGGTGAGGAAGAGGGGTGAGTGGTGGTGAGTGGTTAGTGTGAGGATGATTGGTGAGGGTGAGGGTGAGTGGTGAGGGTGAGTGGTGAGCGTGAGTGGTGAGGGAGAGGGGTGAGTGGTGAGGGTGAGTGGTGAGGGAGAGGGGTGAGTAGTGAGGATGATTGGTGAGGGTGAGTGGTGAGCATGAGTGGTGAGGAGTGAGGAAGAGTGGTGAGGGTGAGTGGTGAGGGAGAGGGGTGAGTGGTGGGTGGTGAGAGTGAGTGTGAGTGGTGAGTGGTGAATGGTGAGCGTGAGTGTGAGCGGTGAGGGTGAGTGGTGAACGTGAGTGGTGAAGGAGAGGGGTGAGTGGTGAGGGAGAAGGGTGAGCGTGAGTGGTGAGAGTGAGTTGTGAGTGGTGAGGGTGAGTGGTGAGGGCGAGTGGTGAGCGTGTGTGGTGAGGGAGAGGGGTGAGTGGTGAGGGAGAGGGGTGAGCGTGAGTGGTGAGAGTGAGTGGTGAATGGTGAGGGTGAGTGGTGAGGGTGAGGGTGAGTGGTGAGCGTGAGTGGTGAGAGTGAGTGGTGAGTAGTGAGTGGTGAGTGGTGAGGGTGAGTGGTGAGGGTGAGGGTGAGTGGTGAGGGTGAGTGGTGAGTAGTGAGGATGATTGGTGAGGGTGAGTGATGAGCATGAGTGGTGAGGGAGTGGGGTGAGTGGTGAGGGTGAGTGGTGAGGGAAAGTGGTGAGGGTGAGTAGTGGTGGGGAGGGTGAGTAGTGTGGTGAGGGTGAGTGGTGATTGTGAGTGGTGAGTGTGAGGGTGAGTGGTGAGCATGAGTCATGAGGGAGAGGGGTGAGTGGTGAGAGAGAGGGGTGAGCATGAGTGGTGAGTGGTGAGTAGTGAGGATGATTGGTGAGGGTGAGTGGTGAAGGAGAGGGGTGAGTGGTGAGGGAGAAGGGTGAGCTTGAGTGGTGAGAGTGAGTTGTGAGTGGTGAGGGTGAGTGGTGAGGGCGAGTGGTGAGCGTGTGTGGTGAGGGAGAGGGGTGAGTGGTGAGGGAGAGGGGTGAGCGTGAGAGGTGAGAGTGAGTGGTGAATGGTGAGTGGTGAGGGTAAGTGGTGAGGGTGAGTGGTGAGCATGAGTGGTGAGAGTGAGTGGTGAGTGGTGAGTGGTGAGGGTAAGTGGTGAGTGGTGAGGGTGAGTGGTGAGGGTGAGTGGTGAGTAGTGAGGATGATTGGTGAGGGTGAGTGGTGAGCGTGAGTGGTGAGGGAGTGGGGTGAGTGGTGAGTGGTGAGTGTGAGTGGTGAGGGTGAGTGGTGAACGTGAGTGGTGAAGGAGAGGGGTGAGTGGTGAGGGAGAAGGGTGAGCGTGAGTGGTGAGAGTGAGTTGTGAGTGGTGAGGATGAGTGGTGAGGGCGAGTGGTGAGCATGAGTGGTGAGAGTGAGTGGTGAATGGTGAGGGTGAGTGGTGAGGGTGAGGGTGAGTGGTGAGCGTGAGTGATTAGAGTAAGTGGTGAGTGGTGAGTGGTGAGTGGTGAGGGTGAGTGGTGAGTGGTGAGTGGTTAGGGTGAGTGGTGAGGGTGAGTGGTGAGTAGTGAGGATGATTGGTGAGGGTGAGTGGTGAGCGTAAGTGGTGAGGGAGTGGGGTGAGTGGTGAAGGTGAGTGGTGAGGTAGAGTGGTGAGGGTGAGTAGTGCTGGGGAGGGTGAGTAGTGTGGTGAGTGTGAGTGGTGAGGGTGAGTGGTGAGGGTGAGTGGTGAGCGTGAGTGGTGAGGGAGAGGGGTGAGTGGTGAGGGTGAGTGGTGAGGGAGAGGGGTGAGTAGTGAGGATGATTGGTGAGGGTGAGTGGTGAGCGTGAGTGGTGAGGAGTGAGGAAGAGTGGTGAGGGTGAGTGGTGAGGGAGAGGGGTGAGTGGTGGGTGGTGAGGGTGAGTGTGAGTGGTGAGTGGTGAATGGTGAGCGTGAGTGTGAGCGGTGAGGGTGAGTGGTGAACGTGAGTGGTGAAGGAGAGGGGTGAGTGGTGAGGGAGAAGGGTGAGCGTGAGTGGTGAGAGTGAGTTGTGAGTGGTGAGGGTGAGTGGTGAGTAGTGAGGATGATTGGTGAGGGTGAGTGGTGAGCGTGAGTGGTGAGGGAGTGGGGTGAGTGGTGAGGGTGAGTGGTGAGGGAAAGTGGTGAGGGTGAGTAGTGGTGGGGAGGGTGAGTAGTGTGGTGAGGGTGAGTGGTGATTGTGAGTGGTGAGTGTGAGGGTGAGTGGTGAGCATGAGTCATGAGGGAGAGGGGTGAGTGGTGAGAGAGAGGGGTGAGCATGAGTGGTGAGTGGTGAGTAGTGAGGATGATTGGTGAGGGTGAGTGGTGAAGGAGAGGGGTGAGTGGTGAGGGAGAAGGGTGAGCGTGAGTGGTGAGAGTGAGTTGTGAGTGGTGAGGGTGAGTGGTGAGGGCGAGTGGTGAGCGTGTGTGGTGAGGGAGAGGGGTGAGTGGTGAGGGAGAGGGGTGAGCGTGAGAGGTGAGAGTGAGTGGTGAATGGTGAGGGTGAGTGGTGAGGGTGAGTGGTGAGCATGAGTGGTGAGAGTGAGTGGTGAGTGGTGAGTAGTGAGTGGTGAGTGGTGAGGGTAAGTGGTGAGTGGTGAGGGTGAGTGGTGAGGGTGAGTGGTGAGTAGTGAGGATGATTGGTGAGGGTGAGTGGTGAGCGTGAGTGGTGAGGGAGTGGGGTGAGTGGTGAGTGGTGAGTGTGAGTGGTGAGGGTGAGTGGTGAACGTGAGTGGTGAAGGAGAGGGGTGAGTGGTGAGGGAGAAGGGTGAGCGTGAGTGGTGAGAGTGAGTTGTGAGTGGTGAGGATGAGTGGTGAGGGCGAGTGGTGAGCATGAGTGGTGAGAGTGAGTGGTGAATGGTGAGGGTGAGTGGTGAGGGTGAGGGTGAGTGGTGAGCGTGAGTGATTAGAGTAAGTGGTGAGTGGTGAGTGGTGAGTGGTGAGGGTGAGTGGTGAGTGGTGAGTGGTTAGGGTGAGTGGTGAGGGTGAGTGGTGAGTAGTGAGGATGATTGGTGAGGGTGAGTGGTGAGCGTAAGTGGTGAGGGAGTGGGGTGAGTGGTGAAGGTGAGTGGTGAGGTAGAGTGGTGAGGGTGAGTAGTGCTGGGGAGGGTGAGTAGTGTGGTGAGTGTGAGTGGTGAGGGTGAGTGGTGAGGGTGAGTGGTGAGCGTGAGTGGTGAGGGAGAGGGGTGAGTGGTGAGGGTGAGTGGTGAGGGAGAGGGGTGAGTAGTGAGGATGATTGGTGAGGGTGAGTGGTGAGCGTGAGTGGTGAGGAGTGAGGAAGAGTGGTGAGGGTGAGTGGTGAGGGAGAGGGGTGAGTGGTGGGTGGTGAGGGTGAGTGTGAGTGGTGAGTGGTGAATGGTGAGCGTGAGTGTGAGCGGTGAGGGTGAGTGGTGAACGTGAGTGGTGAAGGAGAGGGGTGAGTGGTGAGGGAGAAGGGTGAGCGTGAGTGGTGAGAGTGAGTTGTGAGTGGTAAGGGTGAGTGGTGAGTAGTGAGGATGATTGGTGAGGGTGAGTGGTGAGCGTGAGTGGTGAGGGAGTGGGGTGAGTGGTGAGGGTGAGTGGTGAGGGAAAGTGGTGAGGGTGAGTAGTGGTGGGGAGGGTGAGTAGTGTGGTGAGGGTGAGTGGTGATTGTGAGTGGTGAGTGTGAGGGTGAGTGGTGAGCATGAGTCATGAGGGAGAGGGGTGAGTGGTGAGAGAGAGGGGTGAGCATGAGTGGTGAGTGGTGAGTAGTGAGGATGATTGGTGAGGGTGAGTGGTGAAGGAGAGGGGTGAGTGGTGAGGGAGAAGGGTGAGCGTGAGTGGTGAGAGTGAGTTGTGAGTGGTGAGGGTGAGTGGTGAGGGCGAGTGGTGAGCGTGTGTGGTGAGGGAGAGGGGTGAGTGGTGAGGGAGAGGGGTGAGCGTGAGAGGTGAGAGTGAGTGGTGAATGGTGAGGGTGAGTGGTGAGGGTGAGTGGTGAGCATGAGTGGTGAAAGTGAGTGGTGAGTGGTGAGTAGTGAGTGGTGAGTGGTGAGGGTAAGTGGTGAGTGGTGAGGGTGAGTGGTGAGGGTGAGTGGTGAGTAGTGAGGATGATTGGTGAGGGTGAGTGGTGAGCGTGAGTGGTGAGGGAGTGGGGTGAGTGGTGAGTGGTGAGTGTGAGTGGTGAGGGTGAGTGGTGAACGTGAGTGGTGAAGGAGAGGGGTGAGTGGTGAGGGAGAAGGGTGAGCGTGAGTGGTGAGAGTGAGTTGTGAGTGGTGAGGATGAGTGGTGAGAGCGAGTGGTGAGCATGAGTGGTGAGAGTGAGTGGTGAATGGTGAGGGTGAGTGGTGAGGGTGAGTGGTGAGCGTGAGTGATTAGAGTAAGTGGTGAGTGGTGAGTGGTGAGGGTGAGTGGTGAGTGGTGAGTGGTGAGTGTGAGTGGTGAGGGTGAGTGGTGAGTAGTGAGGATGATTGGTGAGGGTGAGTGGTGAGCATAAGTGGTGAGGGAGTGGGGTGAGTGGTGAAGGTGAGTGTTGAGGTAGAGTGGTGAGGGTGAGTAGTGCTGGGGAGGGTGAGTAGTGTGGTGAGGGTGAGTGGTGAGGGTGAGTGGTGAGGGTGAGTGGTGAGCGTGAGTGGTGAGGGAGAGGGGTGAGTGGTGAGGGTGAGTGGTGAGGGAGAGGGGTGAGTAGTGAGGATGATTGGTGAGGGTGAGTGGTGAGCGTGAGTGGTGAGGAGTGAGGAAGAGTGGTGAGGGTGAGTGGTGAGGGAGAGGGGTGAGTGGTGGGTGGTGAGGGTGAGTGTGAGTGGTGAGTGGTGAATGGTGAGCGTGAGTGTGAGCGGTGAGGGTGAGTGGTGAACGTGAGTGGTGAAGGAGAGGGGTGAGTGGTGAGGGAGAAGGGTGAGCGTGAGTGGTGAGAGTGAGTTGTGAGTGGTGAGGGTGAGTGGTGAGGGCGAGTGGTGAGCGTGTGTGGTGAGGGAGAGGGGTGAGTGGTGAGGGAGAGGGGTGAGCGTGAGTGGTGAGAGTGAGTGGTGAATGGTGAGGGTGAGTGGTGAGGGTGAGGGTGAGTGGTGAGCATGAGTGGTGAGAGTGAGTGGTGAGTGGTGAGTAGTGAGTGGTGAGTGGTGAGGGTGAGTGGTGAGGGTGAGTGGTGAGGGTGAGTGGTGAGTAGTGAGGATGATTGGTGAGGGTGAGTGGTGAGCGTGAGTGGTGAGGGAGTGGGGTGAGTGGTGAGGGTGAGTGGTGAGGGAAAGTGGTGAGGGTGAGTAGTGGTTGGGAGGGTGAGTAGTGTGGTGAGGTGAGTGGTGATTGTGAGTGGTGAGTGTGAGGGTGAGTGGTGAGCATGAGTCATGAGGGAGAGGGGTGAGTGGTGAGAGAGAGGGGTGAGCATGAGTGGTGAGTGGTGAGTAGTGAGGATGATTGGTGAGGGTGAGTGGTGAAGGAGAGGGGTGAGTGGTGAGGGAGAAGGGTGAGCGTGAGTGGTGAGTGGTGAGTAGTGAGTGGTGAGTGGTGAGGGTGAGTGGTGAGTGGTGAGGGTGAGTGGTGAGGGTGAGTGGTGAGTAGTGAGGATGATTGGTGAGGGTGAGTGGTGAGCGTGAGTGGTGAGGGAGTGGGGTGAGTGGTGAGGGTGAGTGGTGAGGGAAAGTGGTGAGGGTGAGTAGTGGTTGGGAGGGTGAGTAGTGTGGTGAGGTGAGTGGTGAGTGGTGAGTGGTGAGGGTGAGTGGTGAGTGGTGAGGGTGAGTGGTGAGGGTGAGTAGTGAGGATGATTGGTGAGGGTGAGTGGTGAGCGTAAGTGGTGAGGGAGTTGGGTGAGTGGTGAGGGTGAGTGGTGAGGTAGAGTGGTGAGGGTGAGTAGTGTTGGGGAGGGTGAGTAGTGTGGTGAGGGTGAGTGGTGAGGGTGAGTGGTGAGGGTGAGTGGTGAGCGTGAGTGGTGAGTGGTGAGGAGTGAGGAAGAGTGGTGAGGGAGAGGGGTGAGTGGTGAGGAAGTGTGGTGAGTGGTGAGGAAGAGGGGTGAGTGGTGGTGAGTGGTGAGTGTGAGGGTGAGTGGTGAGCGTGAGTCGTGAGGGAGAGGGGTGAGTGGTGAGTAGTGAGGATGATTGGTGAGGGTGAGTGGTGAGCGTGAGTGGTGAGGGAGAGGGGTGAGTGGTGAGTCGTGAAAGTGAGTGGTGAGGGTGAGTGGTGAGAGTGAGTGGTGAGGGTGTGTGGTGAGCGTGAGTGGTGAGGGTGAGTGGTGGTGGTGAGGGTGAGTGTTGAGTGTGAGTGGTCAGGGTGAGTGATGGTGGTGAGGATGATAGGTGAGGGGTGAGTGGTGAGTGTGAGTGGTCAGGGTGAGTGATGGTGGTGAGGATGATAGGTGAGGGGTGAGTGGTGAGGGTGAGTGGTGAGAGAGACTGGTGAGGGAGATTGGTGAGGGAAAGTGGTGAGCGTGAGTGGTGAGGGAAAGGGATGAGTAGTGAGGGTGAGTGGTGAGGGAGAGTGGTGAGGGTGAGTAGTGGTGGTGAGGGTGAGTAGTGAGTGGTGAGGGTGAGTGTTGAGCGTGTGTGGTGAGGGAGAGGGGTGAGTGGTGAGGGTGAGTGGTGAGCGTGTGTGGTGAGGGAGAGGGGTTAGTGGTGAGGGTGAGTGGTGAGTAGTGATAATCATTGGTGAGGGTGAGTGGTGAGTGGTGAGTGGTGAGGGTGAGTGGTGAGGGTGAGTGGTGAGTAGTGAGGATGATTGGTGAGGGTGAGTGGTGAGCGTGAGTGGTGAGGGAGAGTGGTGAGCGTGAGTAGTGGTGGGGAGGGTGAGTAGTGTGGTGAGGGTGAGTGGTGAGGGTGAGTGGTGAGGGTGAGTGGTGAGCGTGAGTGGTGAGTGGTGAGGAGTGAGGAAGAGTGGTGAGGGAGAGGGGTGAGTGGTGAGGAAGAGTGGTGAGTGGTGAGGAAGAGGGGTGAGTGGTGGTGAGTGTGAGGATGATTGGTGAGGGTGAGTGGTGAGGGTGAGATGTGAGCGTGAGTGGTGAGGGAGAGGGGTGAGTGGTGAGGGTGAGTGGTGAGGGAGAGGGGTGAGTAGTGAGAATGATTGGTGAGGGTGAGTGGTGAGCGTGAGTGGTGAGGAGTGAGGAAGAGTGGTGAGGGTGAGTGGTGAGGGAGAGGGGTGAGTGGTGGGTGGTGAGGGTGAGTGTGAGTAGTGAATGGTGAGCGTGAGTGTGAGCGGTGAGGGGGAGTGGTGAACGTGAGTGGTGAAGGAGAGGGGTGAGTGGTGAGGGAGAAGGGTGAGCGTGAGTGGTGAGAGTGAGTTGTGAGTGGTGAGGGTGAGTGGTGAGGGCGAGTGGTGAGCGTGTGTGGTGAGGGAGAGGGGTGAGTGGTGAGGGAGAGGGGTGAGCGTGAGTGGTGAGAGTGAGTAGTGAATGGTGAGGGTGAGTGGTGAGGGTGAGGGTGAGTGGTGAGCGTGAGTGGTGAGAGTGAGTGGTGAGTGGTGAGTAGTGAGTGGTGAGTGGTGAGGGTGAGTGGTGAGTGGTGAGTGGTGAGGGTGAGTGGTGAGGGTGAGTGGTGAGTAGTGAGGATGATTGGTGAGGGTGAGTGGTCAGCGTGAGTTGTGAGGGAGTGGGGTGAGTGGTGAGGGTGAGTGGTGAGGGAGAGTGGTGAGGGTGAGTAGTGGTGGGGAGGGTGAGTAGTGTGGTGAGGGTGAGTGGTGAGGGTGAGTGGTGAGGGTGAGTGGTGAGGGAGAGTGGTGAGGGTGAGTAGTGGTGGTGAGGGTGAGTAGTGAGTGGTGAGGGTGAGTGGTGAGGGTGATTAGTGAGTAGTGAAGGTGAGTGGTGAGGGTGAGTGGTGAGCGCGTGTGGTGAGGGAGAGGGGTGAGTGGAGAGGGTGAGTGGTGAGCGTGTGTGGTGAGGGAGAGGGGTTAGTGGTGAGGATGAGTGGTGAGTAGTGAGAATGATTGGTGAGGGTGAGTGGTGAGGGTGAGTGGTGAGTGGTGAGGGTGAGTGGTGAGGGTGAGTGGTGAGTAGTGAGGATGATTGGTGAGGGTGAGTGGTGAGCGTGAGTGGTAAGGGAGTGGGGTGAGTGGTGAAGGTGAGTGGTGAGGGAGAGTGGTGAGGGTGAGTAGTGGTGGGGCGGGTGAGTAGTGTGGTGAGGGTGAGTGGTGAGGGTGAGTGGTGAGTGGTGAGGAGTGAAAAAGAGTGGTGAGGGAGAGGGGTGGGTGGTGAGGAAGAGTGGTGAGTGGTGAGGAAGAGGGGTGAGTGGTGGTGAGTGTGAGGGTGAGTGGTGAGCGTGAGTCGTGAGGGAGAGGGGTGAGTGGTGAGGGAGAGGGGTGAGCATGAGTGGTGAGTGGTGAGTAGTGAGGATGATTGGTGAGGGTGAGTGGTGAGCGTGAGTGGTGAGGGAGAGGGGTGAGTGGTGAGTGGTGAAAGTGAGTGGTGAGGGTGAGTGGTGAGAGTGAGTGGTGAGGGTGTGTGGTGAGCGTGAGTGGTGAGTGGTGAGAGTTATGGGTGAGTGGTGAGGGTGAGTGGTGGTGGTGAGGGTGAGTGGTGAGGGTGAGTGGTGGTGGTGAGGGTGAGTGTTGAGTGTGAGTGGTCATGGTGAGTGATGGTGGTGAGGGTGAGGATGATAGGTGAGGGGTGAGTGGTGAGGGTGAGTGGTGAGAGAGACTGGTGAGGGAGATTGGTGAGGGAGAGTGGTGAGCGTAAGTGGTGAGGGAAAGGGATGAGTGGTGAGGGTGAGTGGTGAGGGAGAGTGGTGAGGGTGAGTAGTGGTGGTGAGGGTGAGTAGTGAGTAGTGAGTGGTGAGGGTGATAAGTGAGTAGTGAGGGTGAGTAGTGAGGGTGAGTGGTGAGCGTGAGTGGTGAGGGTGAGTGGTAAGTGTGAGTCGTGAGGGTGAGTGGTGAGTGTGAGTGGTGAGTGTGAGTGTTGAGGGTGAGTGAGTGGTGAGGGTGAGTGGTGAGTAGTGAAAATGATTGGTGAGGGTGAGTGGTGAGGGTGAGTGGTCAGGGTGAGTGGTGAGGTAGAGGGATGAGTGGTTAGGGAGAGGGGTGAGCGTGAGTGGTGACGGAGAGGCTTGAGTGGTGAGAGTGAGTGGTGAGGGTGAGTGGTGAGGGTGAGTGGTGAGTAGTGAGAATGATTGGTGAGGGTGAGAGGTGAGCATGAGTGGTGAGAGAGAGGGGTGAGTGGCGAGGGAGATTGGTGAGGGAGAGTGGTGAGCGTGAGTGGTGAGGGAAAGGGATGAGTGGTGAGGGTGAGTGGTGAGGGAGAGTGGTGAGGGTGAGTAGTGGTGGTGAGGGTGAGTAGTGAGTGGTGAGGGTGAGTGGTAAGTGTGAGTCGTGAGGGTGAGTGGTGAGTGGTGAGAGGTGAGTGGTGAGGGTGAGGGTGAGTGGTGAGGGTGTGTGGTGGTGGTGAGGGAGATGGGTGAGCTTGAGTGGCGAGAGTGAGTGGTGAATGGTGAGGGTGAGTGGTGAGGGTGAGTGGTGAGGGTGAGTGGTGAGTAGTGAGGATGATTGGTGAGGGTGAGTGGTTAGGGTGAGGGTGAGTGGTGAGCATGAGTGGTGAGTGGTGAGTTGTGAGTGGTGAGGGTGAGTGGTGAGGGTGAGTGGTGAGTAGTGAGCATGATTGGTGAGGGTGAGTGGTGAGCGTGAGTGGTGAGGGAGAGGGGTGAGTGGTGAGGGTTAGTGGTGAGGGAGAGTGGTGAGGGTGAGTAGTGGTGAGGAGGGTGAGTAATGTGGTGAGGGAGAGTGGTGAGGGAGAGTGGTGGTGGTGAGGGTGAGAATAGTTGGTGAGGGTGAGTGGTGAGCGTGAGTGGTGATGGAAAGGGGTGAGTGGTGAGGGTGAGTGGTTAGGGAGAGTGGTGAGGTTGAGTAGTGTTAGTGAGGGTGAGCAGTGAGTGGTGAGGGTGATTAGTGAGTAGTGAGGGTGAGTGGTGAGGGTGAGTGGTGAGCGTGAGTGGTGAGTGGTGAGGATTGAGGAAGAGTGGTGAGGGTGAGTGGTGAAGGTGAGGGGTGAGCGTGAGTGGTCAGGGAGATGGGTGAGTGGTCAGGGTGAGTGGTGAGCGTGAGTGGTGAGGGAGAGGGGTGAGTGGTTAGGGAGAGGGGTGAGCGTGAGTGGTGAGGGTGAGTGGTGAGTGGTGAGTAGTGAGGACTGAGGAAGAGTGGTGAGGAAGAGTGGTGAGGAAGAGTGGTGAGGGTGAGTGGTGAGGGTGAGTGGTGATTGTGAGTGGTTAGAGTGAGTTGTGAGTGGTGAGGGTATGTGGTGAGGGTGAGTGGTGAGTAGTGAGGATGATTGGTGAGGGTGAGTGGTGAGGGAGAGTGGTGAGGGTGAGTAGTGGTGGTGAGGGTGAGTAGTGAGTGGTGAGTGGTGAGGGTGAATGATGAGCGTGTGTGGTGAGGGAGAGGGGTGAGTGGTGAGGGTGAGTGGTGAGCGTATGTGGTGAAGGAGAGGGGTTAGTGGTGAGGGTGAGTGGTGAGTAGTGAGAATGATTGGTGAGGGTGAGTGGCGAGGGTGAGTGGTGAGGGAGAGGGGTGAGTAGTGAGGGAGAGGAGTGAGTGGTGAGGGTGAGTGGTGAGAGGTGAGTGGTGAGGGTGAGTGGTGAGTGTGAGTGTTGAGGGTGAGTGAGTGGTGAGGGTGAGTGGTGAGTAGTGAGAATGATTGGTGAGGGTGAGTGGCGAGGGTGAGTGGTGAGGGAGAGGGGTGAGTAGTGAGGGAGAGGGGTGAGTGGTGAGGGTGAGTGGTGAGCGTGAGTGGTGAGGGTGAGTGGTGAGGGTGAGTGGTAAGTGTGAGTCGTGAGGGTGAGTGGTGAGAGGTGAGTGGTGAGGGTGAGTGGTGAGTGTGAGTGTTGAGGGTGAGTGAGTGGTGAGGGTGAGTGGTGAGTAGTGAGAATGATTGGTGAGGGTGAGTGGTGAGGGTGAGTGGTCAGGGTGAGTGGTGAGGTAGAGGGATGAGTGGTTAGGGAGAGGGGTGAGCGTGAGTGGTAACGGAGAGGCTTGAGTGGTGAGAGTGAGTGGTGAGGGTGAGTGGTGAGGGTGAGTGGTGAGTAGTGAGAATGATTGGTGAGGGTGAGTGGTGAGCATGAGTGGTGAGGGAGAGGGGTGAGTGGCGAGGGAGATTGGTGAGGGAGAGTGGTGAGCGTGAGTGGTGAGGGAAAGGGATGAGTGGTGAGGGTGAGTGGTGAGGGAGAGTGGTGAGGGTGAGTAGTGGTGGTGAGGGTGAGTAGTGAGTGGTGAGGGTGAGTGGTAAGTGTGAGTCGTGAGGGTGAGTGGTGAGTGGTGAGAGGTGAGTGGTGAGGGTGAGGGTGAGTGTTGAGGATGTGTGGTGGTGGTGAGGGAGATGGGTGAGCTTGAGTGGTGAGAGTGAGTGGTGAATGGTGAGGGTGAGTGGTGAGTGTGAGTGGTGAGGGTGAGTGGTGAGTAGTGAGGATGATTGGTGAGGGTGAGTGGTTAGGGTGAGGGTGAGTGGTGAGCGTGAGTGGTGAGGGAAAGGGGTGAGTGGTGAGGGTGAGTGGTTAGGGAGAGTGGTGAGGGTGAGTAGTGTTAGTGAGGGTGAGTAGTGAGTGGTGAGGGTGATTAGTGAGTAGTGAGGGTGAGTGGTGAGGGTGAGTGGTGAGCGTGAGTGGTGAGTGGTGAGGATTGAGGAAGAGTGGTGAGGGTGAGTGGTGAGGGTGAGGGGTGAGCGTGAGTGGTCAGGGAGATGGGTGAGTGGTCAGGGTGAGTGGTGAGCGTGAGTGGTGAGGGAGAGGGGTGAGTGGTTAGGGAGAGTGGTGAGCGTGAGTGGTGAGGGTGAGTGGTGAGGGTGAGTGGTGATTAGTGAGGACTGAGGAAGAGTGGTGAGGAAGAGTGGTGAGGAAGAGTGGTGAGGGTGAGTGGTGAGGGTGAGTGGTGATTGTGAGTGGTGACAGTGAGTTGTGAGTGGTGAGGGTATGTGGTGAGGATGAGTGGTGAGTAGTGAGGATGATTGGTGAGGGTGAGTGGTGAAGGTGAGTGGTGAGCGTGAGTGGTGAGGGAAAGGGGTGAGTGGTGAGGTAGAGGGGTGAGCGTGAGTGGTGAGAGTGAGTGGTGAATGGTGAGGGTGAGTGGTGAGGGTGAGTGGTGAGTAGTGAGGATGATTGGTGAGGGTGAGTGGTGAGGGTGAGTGGTGAGGGTGAGTGATGAGCGTGAGTGGTGAGGGAGAAGGGTGAGTGGTGAGGGTGAGTGGTGAGGGAGAGGGGTGAGTAGTGAGGGTGATTGGTGAGGGTGAGTGGTGAGCATGAGTGGTGAGGAGTGAGGAAGAGTGGTGAGGGTGAGTGGTGAGGGGTGAGTGGTGAGTGGTGAGGGTGAGTGTGAGTGGTGAGGGTGAGTGGTGAACGTGAGTGGTGAAGGAGAGGGGTGAGTGGTGAGGGAGAAGGGTGAGCGTGAGTGGTGAGAGTGAGTTGTGAGTGGTGAGGGTGAGTGGTGAAGGCGAGTGGAGAGCGTGTGTGGTGAGGGAGAGGGGTGAGTGGTGAGGGAGAGGGGTGAGCGTGAGTGGTGAGAGTGAGTGGTGAATGGTGAGGGTGAGTGGTGAGGGTGAGTGGTGAGCGTGAGTGGCGAGAGTGAGTGGTGAGTGGTGAGTGGTGAGTAGTGAGTGGTGAGTGGTGAGTGGTGAGGGTGAGTGGTGAGTGGTGAGGGTGAGTGGTGAGGGTGAGTGGTGAGTAGTGAGGATGATTGGTGAAGGTGAGTGGTGAGCGTGAGTGGTGAGGGAGTGGGGTGAGTGGTGAGGGTGAGTGGTGAGGGAGAGTGGTGAGTGGTAAGGAGTGAAAAAGAGTGGTGAGGGAGAGGGGTGAGTGGTGAGGAACAGGGGTGAGTGGTGAGGAAGAGGGGTGAGTGGTGGTGAGTGGTGAGTGTGAGGGTGAGTGGTGAGCGTGAGTCGTGAGGGAGAGGGGTGAGTGGTGAGTGAGAGGGGTGAGCACGAGTGGTGAGTGGTGAGTAGTGAGGATGATTGGTGAGGGTGAGTGGTGAGCGTGAGTGGTGAGCGTGAGTGGTGAGGGAGAGGGGTGAGTGGTGAGTAGTGAAAGTGAGTGGTGAGGGTGAGTGGTGAGAGTGAGTGGTGAGGGTGTGTGGTGAGCGTGAGTGGTGAGAGTTATGGGTGAGTGGTGAGGGTGAGTGGTGGTGGTGAGGGTGAGTGGTGAGGGTGAGTGGTGGTGGTGAGGGTGAGTGTTGAGTGTGAGTTGTCAGGGTGAGTGATGGTGGTGAGGGTGAGGATGATAGGTGAGGGGTGAGTGGTGAGAGAGACTGGTGAGGGAGATTGGTGAGGGAGAGTGGTGAGCGTGAGTGGTGAAAGAAAGGAATGTGTGGTGAGGGTGAGTGGTGAGGGAGAGTGGTGAGTAGTGGTGGTGAGGGTGAGTAGTGATTGGTGAGGGTGAGTGGTGAGGGTGATTAGTGAGTAGTGAGGGTGAGTGGTGAGGGTGAGTGGTGAGCGTGTGTGGTGAGGGAGAGGGGTGAGTGGTGAGGGTGAGTGGTGAGCGTGTGTGGTGAGGGAGAGGGGATAGTGGTGAGGGTGATTGGTAAGTAGTGAGAATGATTGGTGAGGGTGAGTGGTGACGGTGAGTGGTGAGGGTGAGTGGTGAGGGTGATTGGTGAGGGAGAGTGGTGAGGGTGAGTAGTGGTGGGGAGGGTGAGTAGTGTGGTGAGGGTGAGTGGTGAGGGTGAGTGGTGAGGGTGAGTGGTGATTGTGAGGGTGAGTGGTGAGCGTGAGTCATGAGGGAGAGGGGTGAGTGGTGAGGGAGAGGGGTGAGCATGAGTGGTGAGTGGTGAGTGTGAGGGTGAGTGGTGAGCGTGAGTCGTGAGGGAGAGGGGTGAGTGGTGAGTAGTGAGGATGATTGGTGAGGGTGAGTGGTGAGCGTGAGTGGTGAGGGAGAGGGGTGAGTGGTGAGTGGTGAAAGTGAGTGGTGAGGGAGAGGGGTGAGTAGTGAGGATGATTGGTGAGGGTGAGTGGTGAGCGTGAGTGGTGAGGAGTGAGGAAGAGTGGTGAGGGTGAGTGGTGAGGGAGAGGGGTGAGTGGTGGGTGGTGAGGGTGAGTGTGAGTGGTGAGTGGTGAATGGTGAGCGTGAGTGTGAGCGGTGAGGGTGAGTGGTGAACGTGAGTGGTGAAGGAGAGGGGTGAGTGGTGAGGGAGAAGGGTGAGCGTGAGTGGTGAGAGTGAGTTGTGAGTGGTGAGGGTGAGTGGTGAGTAGTGAGGATGATTGGTGAGGGTGAGTGGTGAGCGTGAGTGGTGAGGGAGTGGGGTGAGTGGTGAGGGTGAGTGGTGAGGGAAAGTGGTGAGGGTGAGTAGTGGTGGGGAGGGTGAGTAGTGTGGTGAGGGTGAGTGGTGATTGTGAGTGGTGAGTGTGAGGGTGAGTGGTGAGCATGAGTCATGAGGGAGAGGGGTGAGTGGTGAGAGAGAGGGGTGAGCATGAGTGGTGAGTGGTGAGTAGTGAGGATGATTGGTGAGGGTGAGTGGTGAAGGAGAGGGGTGAGTGGTGAGGGAGAAGGGTGAGCGTGAGTGGTGAGAGTGAGTTGTGAGTGGTGAGGGTGAGTGGTGAGGGCGAGTGGTGAGCGTGTGTGGTGAGGGAGAGGGGTGAGTGGTGAGGGAGAGGGGTGAGCGTGAGAGGTGAGAGTGAGTGGTGAATGGTGAGGGTGAGTGGTGAGGGTGAGTGGTGAGCATGAGTGGTGAGAGTGAGTGGTGAGTGGTGAGTAGTGAGTGGTGAGTGGTGAGGGTAAGTGGTGAGTGGTGAGGGTGAGTGGTGAGGGTGAGTGGTGAGTAGTGAGGATGATTGGTGAGGGTGAGTGGTGAGCGTGAGTGGTGAGGGAGTGGGGTGAGTGGTGAGTGGTGAGTGTGAGTGGTGAGGGTGAGTGGTGAACGTGAGTGGTGAAGGAGAGGGGTGAGTGGTGAGGGAGAAGGGTGAGCGTGAGTGGTGAGAGTGAGTTGTGAGTGGTGAGGATGAGTGGTGAGAGCGAGTGGTGAGCATGAGTGGTGAGAGTGAGTGGTGAATGGTGAGGGTGAGTGGTGAGGGTGAGTGGTGAGCGTGAGTGATTAGAGTAAGTGGTGAGTGGTGAGTGGTGAGGGTGAGTGGTGAGTGGTGAGTGGTGAGTGTGAGTGGTGAGGGTGAGTGGTGAGTAGTGAGGATGATTAGTGAGGGTGAGTGGTGAGCATAAGTGGTGAGGGAGTGGGGTGAGTGGTGAAGGTGAGTGGTGAGGTAGAGTGGTGAGGGTGAGTAGTGCTGGGGAGGGTGAGTAGTGTGGTGAGGGTGAGTGGTGAGGGTGAGTGGTGAGGGTGAGTGGTGAGCGTGAGTGGTGAGGGAGAGGGGTGAGTGGTGAGGGTGAGTGGTGAGGGAGAGGGGTGAGTAGTGAGGATGATTGGTGAGGGTGAGTGGTGAGCGTGAGTGGTGAGGAGTGAGGAAGAGTGGTGAGGGTGAGTGGTGAGGGAGAGGGGTGAGTGGTGGGTGGTGAGGGTGAGTGTGAGTGGTGAGTGGTGAATGGTGAGCGTGAGTGTGAGCGGTGAGGGTGAGTGGTGAACGTGAGTGGTGAAGGAGAGGGGTGAGTGGTGAGGGAGAAGGGTGAGCGTGAGTGGTGAGAGTGAGTTGTGAGTGGTGAGGGTGAGTGGTGAGGGCGAGTGGTGAGCGTGTGTGGTGAGGGAGAGGGGTGAGTGGTGAGGGAGAGGGGTGAGCGTGAGTGGTGAGAGTGAGTGGTGAATGGTGATGGTGAGTGGTGAGGGTGAGTGGTGAGCATGAGTGGTGAGAGTGAGTGGTGAGTGGTGAGTAGTGAGTGGTGAGTGGTGAGGGTGAGTGGTGAGGGTGAGTGGTGAGGGTGAGTGGTGAGTAGTGAGGATGATTGGTGAGGGTGAGTGGTGAGCGTGAGTGGTGAGGGAGTGGGGTGAGTGGTGAGGGTGAGTGGTGAGGGAAAGTGGTGAGGGTGAGTAGTGGTTGGGAGGGTGAGTAGTGTGGTGAGGTGAGTGGTGATTGTGAGTGGTGAGTGTGAGGGTGAGTGGTGAGCATGAGTCATGAGGGAGAGGGGTGAGTGGTGAGAGAGAGGGGTGAGCATGAGTGGTGAGTGGTGAGTAGTGAGGATGATTGGTGAGGGTGAGTGGTGAAGGAGAGGGGTGAGTGGTGAGGGAGAAGGGTGAGCGTGAGTGGTGAGTGGTGAGTAGTGAGTGGTGAGTGGTGAGGGTGAGTGGTGAGTGGTGAGGGTGAGTGGTGATTAGTGAGGACTGAGGAAGAGTGGTGAGGAAGAGTGGTGAGGAAGAGTGGTGAGGGTGAGTGGTGAGGGTGAGTGGTGATTGTGAGTGGTGACAGTGAGTTGTGAGTGGTGAGGGTATGTGGTGAGGATGAGTGGTGAGTAGTGAGGATGATTGGTGAGGGTGAGTGGTGAAGGTGAGTGGTGAGCGTGAGTGGTGAGGGAAAGGGGTGAGTGGTGAGGTAGAGGGGTGAGCGTGAGTGGTGAGAGTGAGTGGTGAATGGTGAGGGTGAGTGGTGAGGGTGAGTGGTGAGTAGTGAGGATGATTGGTGAGGGTGAGTGGTGAGGGTGAGTGGTGAGGGTGAGTGATGAGCGTGAGTGGTGAGGGAGAAGGGTGAGTGGTGAGGGTGAGTGGTGAGGGAGAGGGGTGAGTAGTGAGGGTGATTGGTGAGGGTGAGTGGTGAGCATGAGTGGTGAGGAGTGAGGAAGAGTGGTGAGGGTGAGTGGTGAGGGGTGAGTGGTGAGTGGTGAGGGTGAGTGTGAGTGGTGAGGGTGAGTGGTGAACGTGAGTGGTGAAGGAGAGGGGTGAGTGGTGAGGGAGAAGGGTGAGCGTGAGTGGTGAGAGTGAGTTGTGAGTGGTGAGGGTGAGTGGTGAAGGCGAGTGGAGAGCGTGTGTGGTGAGGGAGAGGGGTGAGTGGTGAGGGAGAGGGGTGAGCGTGAGTGGTGAGAGTGAGTGGTGAATGGTGAGGGTGAGTGGTGAGGGTGAGTGGTGAGCGTGAGTGGCGAGAGTGAGTGGTGAGTGGTGAGTGGTGAGTAGTGAGTGGTGAGTGGTGAGTGGTGAGGGTGAGTGGTGAGTGGTGAGGGTGAGTGGTGAGGGTGAGTGGTGAGTAGTGAGGATGATTGGTGAAGGTGAGTGGTGAGCGTGAGTGGTGAGGGAGTGGGGTGAGTGGTGAGGGTGAGTGGTGAGGGAGAGTGGTGAGTGGTAAGGAGTGAAAAAGAGTGGTGAGGGAGAGGGGTGAGTGGTGAGGAACAGGGGTGAGTGGTGAGGAAGAGGGGTGAGTGGTGGTGAGTGGTGAGTGTGAGGGTGAGTGGTGAGCGTGAGTCGTGAGGGAGAGGGGTGAGTGGTGAGTGAGAGGGGTGAGCACGAGTGGTGAGTGGTGAGTAGTGAGGATGATTGGTGAGGGTGAGTGGTGAGCGTGAGTGGTGAGCGTGAGTGGTGAGGGAGAGGGGTGAGTGGTGAGTAGTGAAAGTGAGTGGTGAGGGTGAGTGGTGAGAGTGAGTGGTGAGGGTGTGTGGTGAGCGTGAGTGGTGAGAGTTATGGGTGAGTGGTGAGGGTGAGTGGTGGTGGTGAGGGTGAGTGGTGAGGGTGAGTGGTGGTGGTGAGGGTGAGTGTTGAGTGTGAGTTGTCAGGGTGAGTGATGGTGGTGAGGGTGAGGATGATAGGTGAGGGGTGAGTGGTGAGAGAGACTGGTGAGGGAGATTGGTGAGGGAGAGTGGTGAGCGTGAGTGGTGAAAGAAAGGAATGTGTGGTGAGGGTGAGTGGTGAGGGAGAGTGGTGAGTAGTGGTGGTGAGGGTGAGTAGTGATTGGTGAGGGTGAGTGGTGAGGGTGATTAGTGAGTAGTGAGGGTGAGTGGTGAGGGTGAGTGGTGAGCGTGTGTGGTGAGGGAGAGGGGTGAGTGGTGAGGGTGAGTGGTGAGCGTGTGTGGTGAGGGAGAGGGGATAGTGGTGAGGGTGATTGGTAAGTAGTGAGAATGATTGGTGAGGGTGAGTGGTGACGGTGAGTGGTGAGGGTGAGTGGTGAGGGTGATTGGTGAGGGAGAGTGGTGAGGGTGAGTAGTGGTGGGGAGGGTGAGTAGTGTGGTGAGGGTGAGTGGTGAGGGTGAGTGGTGAGGGTGAGTGGTGATTGTGAGGGTGAGTGGTGAGCGTGAGTCGTGAGGGAGAGGGGTGAGTGGTGAGGGAGAGGGGTGAGCATGAGTGGTGAGTGGTGAGTGTGAGGGTGAGTGGTGAGCGTGAGTCGTGAGGGAGAGGGGTGAGTGGTGAGTAGTGAGGATGATTGGTGAGGGTGAGTGGTGAGCGTGAGTGGTGAGGGAGAGGGGTGAGTGGTGAGTGGTGAAAGTGAGTGGTGAGGGTGAGTGGTGAGAGTGAGTGGTGAGGGTGTGGGGTGAGCGTGAGTGGTGAGTGGTGAGAGTTATGGGTGAGTGGTGAGGGTGAGTGGTGAGGGTGAGGGGTGAGCATGAGTGGTCAGGGAGATGGGTGAGTGGTCAGGGTGAGTGGTGAGCGTGAGTGGTGAGGGAGAGGGGTGAGTGGTTAGGGAGAGGGGTGAGCGTGAGTGGTGAGGGTGAGTGGTGAGGGTGAATGGTGATTAGTGAGGACTGAGGAAGAGTGGTGAGGAAGAGTGGTGAGGAAGAGTGGTGAGGGTGAGTGGTGAGGGTGAGTGGTGATTGTGAGTGGTGACAGTGAGTTGTGAGTGGTGAGGGTATGTGGTGAGGGTGAGTGGTGAGTAGTGAGGATGATTGGTGAGGGTGAGTGGTGAAGGTGAGTGGTGAGCGTGAGTGGTGAGGGAAAGGGGTGAGTGGTGAGGTAGAGGGGTGAGCGTGAGTGGTGAGAGTGAGTGGTGAATGGTGAGGGTGAGTGGTGAGGGTGAGTGGTGAGTAGTGAGGATGATTGGTGAGGGTGAGTGGTGAGGGTGAGTGGTGAGGGTGAGTGGTGAGCGTGAGTGGTGAGGGAGAAGGGTGAGTGGTGAGGGTGAGTGGTGAGGGAGAGGGGTGAGTAGTGAGGATGATTGGTGAGGGTGAGTGGTGAGCATGAGTGGTGAGGAGTGAGGAAGAGTGGTGAGGGTGAGTGGTGAGGGGTGAGTGGTGAGGGTGAGTGGTGGGTGGTGAGGGTGAGTGTGAGTGGTGAGTGGTGAATGGTGAGCGTGAGTGTGAGTGGTGAGGGTGAGTGGTGAACGTGAGTGGTGAAGGAGAGGGGTGAGTGGTGAGGGAGAAGGGTGAGCGTGAGTGGTGAGAGTGAATTGTGAGTGGTGAGGGTGAGTGGTGAGGGCGAGTGGTGAGCGTGTGTGGTGAGGGAGAGGGGTGAGTGGTGAGGGAGAGGGGTGAGCGTGAGTGGTGAGAGTGAGTGGTGAATGGTGAGGGTGAGTGGTGAGGGTGAGGGTGAGTGGTGAGCGTGAGTGGCGAGAGTGAGTGGTGAGTGGTGAGTGGTGAGTAGTGAGTGGTGAGTGGTGAGTGGTGAGGGTGAGTGGTGAGTGGTGAGGGTGAGTGGTGAGAGAGACTGGTGAGGGAGATTGGTGAGGGAGAGTGGTGAGCGTGAGTGGTGAAAGAAAGGAATGTGTGGTGAGGGTGAGTGGTGAGGGAGAGTGGTGAGTAGTGGTGGTGAGGGTGAGTAGTGAGTGGTGAGGGTGAGTGGTGAGCGTGTGTGGTGAGGGAGAGGGGATAGTGGTGAGGGTGAGTGGTAAGTAGTGAGAATGATTGGTGAGGGTGAGTGGTGACGGTGAGTGGTGAGGGTGAGTGGTGAGGGTGAGTGGTGAGGGAGAGTGGTGAGGGTGAGTAGTGGTGGGGAAGGTGAGTAGTGTGGTGAGGGTGAGTGGTGAGGGTGAGTGGTGAGGGTGAGTGGTGATTGTGAGGGTGAGTGGTGAGCGTGAGTCGTGAGGGAGAGGGGTGAGTGGTGAGGGAGATGGGTGAGCATGAGTGGTGAGTGTGAGGGTGAGTGGTGAGCGTGAGTCGTGAGGGAGAGGGGTGAGTGGTGAGTAGTGAGGATGATTGGTGAGGGTGAGTGGTGAGCGTGAGTGGTGAGGGAGAGGGGTGAGTGGTGAGTGGTGAAAGTGAGTGGTGAGGGTGAGTGGTGAGAGTGAGTGGTGAGGGTGTGTGGTGAGGGTGAGGGTGATTAGTGAGTAGTGAGGGTGAGTGATGAGGGTGAGTGGTGAGTGGTGAGCGTGAGTGGTGAGTGGTGAGGAGTGAGGAAGAGTGGTGATGGAGAGTGGTGAGTAGTGCGAATGATTGGTGAGGGTGAGTGGTGAGAGTGAGTGGTGAGGGTGTGTGGTGAGCGTGAGTGGTGAGTGGTGAGAGTTAGGGGTGAGTGGTGAGGGTGAGTGGTAGTGGTGAGGGTGAGTGGTGAGTGTGAGTGGTGGTGGTGAGGGTGAGTGTTGAGTGTGAGTGGTCAGGGTGAGTGATGGTGGTGAGGGTGAGGATGATAGGTGAGGGGTGAGTGGTGAGGGTGATTGGTGAGAGAGACTGGTGAGGGAGATTGGTGAGGGAGAGTGGTGAGCGTGAGTGGTGAGGGAAAGGGATGAGTGGTGAGGGTGAGTGGTGAGGGAGAGTGGTGAGGGTGAGTAGTGGTGGTGAGGGTGAGTAGTGAGTGGTGAGGGTGAGTGGTGAGGGTGATTAGTGAGTAGTGAAGGTGAGTGGTGAGGGTGAGTGGTGAGCGCGTGTGGTGAGGGAGAGGGGTGAGTGGAGAGGGTGAGTGGTGAGCGTGTGTGGTGAGGGAGAGGGGTTAGTGGTGAGGATGAGTGGTGAGTAGTGAGAATGATTGGTGAGGGTGAGTGGTGAGGGTGAGTGGTGAGTGGTGAGGGTGAGTGGTGAGGGTGAGTGGTGAGTAGTGAGGATGATTGGTGAGGGTGAGTGGTGAGCGTGAGTGGTAAGGGAGTGGGGTGAGTGGTGAAGGTGAGTGGTGAGGGAGAGTGGTGAGGGTGAGTAGTGGTGGGGAGGTTGAGTAGTGTGGTGAGGGTGAGTGGTGAGGGTGAGTGGTGAGTGGTGAGGAGTGAAAAAGAGTGGTGAGGGAGAGGGGTGGGTGGTGAGGAAGAGTGGTGAGTGGTGAGGAAGAGGGGTGAGTGGTGGTGAGTGGTGAGTGTGAGGGTGAGTGGTGAGCGTGAGTCGTGAGGGAGAGGGGTGAGTGGTGAGGGAGAGGGGTGAGCATGAGTGGTGAGTGGTGAGTAGTGAGGATGATTGGTGAGGGTGAGTGGTGAGCGTGAGTGGTGAGGGAGAGGGGTGAGTGGTGAGTGGTGAAAGTGAGTGGTGAGGGTGAGTGGTGAGAGTGAGTGGTGAGGGTGTGTGGTGAGCGTGAGTGGTGAGTGGTGAGAGTTATGGGTGAGTGGTGAGGGTTAGTGGTGGTGGTGAGGGTGAGTGGTGAGGGTGAGTGGTGGTGGTGAGGGTGAGTGTTGAGTGTGAGTGGTCATGGTGAGTGATGGTGGTGAGGGTGAGGATGATAGGTGAGGGGTGAGTGGTGAGGGTGAGTGGTGAGAGAGACTGGTGAGGGAGATTGGTGAGGGAGAGTGGTGAGCATAAGTGGTGAGGGAAAGGGATGAGTGGTGAGGGTGAGTGGTGAGGGAGAGTGGTGAGGGTGAGTAGTGGTGGTGAGGGTGAGTAGTGAGTAGTGAGTGGTGAGGGTGATAAGTGAGTAGTGAGGGTGAGTAGTGAGGGTGAGTGGTGAGCGTGAGTGGTGAGGGTGAGTGGTAAGTGTGAGTCGTGAGGGTGAGTGGTGAGTGTGAGTGGTGAGTGTGAGTGTTGAGGGTGAGTGAGTGGTGAGGGTGAGTGGTGAGTAGTGAAAATGATTGGTGAGGGTGAGTGGTGAGGGTGAGTGGTCAGGGTGAGTGGTGAGGTAGAGGGATGAGTGGTTAGGGAGAGGGGTGAGCGTGAGTGGTGACGGAGAGGCTTGAGTGGTGAGAGTGAGTGGTGAGGGTGAGTGGTGAGGGTGAGTGGTGAGTAGTGAGAATGATTGGTGAGGGTGAGAGGTGAGCATGAGTGGTGAGAGAGAGGGGTGAGTGGCGAGGGAGATTGGTGAGGGAGAGTGGTGAGCGTGAGTGGTGAGGGAAAGGGATGAGTGGTGAGGGTGAGTGGTGAGGGAGAGTGGTGAGGGTGAGTAGTGGTGGTGAGGGTGAGTAGTGAGTGGTGAGGGTGAGTGGTAAGTGTGAGTCGTGAGGGTGAGTGGTGAGTGGTGAGAGGTGAGTGGTGAGGGTGAGGGTGAGTGGTGAGGGTGTGTGGTGGTGGTGAGGGAGATGGGTGAGCTTGAGTGGCGAGAGTGAGTGGTGAATGGTGAGGGTGAGTGGTGAGGGTGAGTGGTGAGGGTGAGTGGTGAGTAGTGAGGATGATTGGTGAGGGTGAGTGGTTAGGGTGAGGGTGAGTGGTGAGCATGAGTGGTGAGTGGTGAGTTGTGAGTGGTGAGGGTGAGTGGTGAGGGTGAGTGGTGAGTAGTGAGCATGATTGGTGAGGGTGAGTGGTGAGCGTGAGTGGTGAGGGAGAGGGGTGAGTGGTGAGGGTTAGTGGTGAGGGAGAGTGGTGAGGGTGAGTAGTGGTGAGGAGGGTGAGTAATGTGGTGAGGGAGAGTGGTGAGGGAGAGTGGTGGTGGTGAGGGTGAGAATAGTTGGTGAGGGTGAGTGGTGAGCGTGAGTGGTGATGGAAAGGGGTGAGTGGTGAGGGTGAGTGGTTAGGGAGAGTGGTGAGGTTGAGTAGTGTTAGTGAGGGTGAGCAGTGAGTGGTGAGGGTGATTAGTGAGTAGTGAGGGTGAGTGGTGAGGGTGAGTGGTGAGCGTGAGTGGTGAGTGGTGAGGATTGAGGAAGAGTGGTGAGGGTGAGTGGTGAAGGTGAGGGGTGAGCGTGAGTGGTCAGGGAGATGGGTGAGTGGTCAGGGTGAGTGGTGAGCGTGAGTGGTGAGGGAGAGGGGTGAGTGGTTAGGGAGAGGGGTGAGCGTGAGTGGTGAGGGTGAGTGGTGAGTGGTGAGTAGTGAGGACTGAGGAAGAGTGGTGAGGAAGAGTGGTGAGGAAGAGTGGTGAGGGTGAGTGGTGAGGGTGAGTGGTGATTGTGAGTGGTTAGAGTGAGTTGTGAGTGGTGAGGGTATGTGGTGAGGGTGAGTGGTGAGTAGTGAGGATGATTGGTGAGGGTGAGTGGTGAGGGAGAGTGGTGAGGGTGAGTAGTGGTGGTGAGGGTGAGTAGTGAGTAGTGAGTGGTGAGTGGTGAGGGTGAGTGATGAGCGTGTGTGGTGAGGGAGAGGGGTGAGTGTTGAGGGTGAGTGGTGAGCGTATGTGGTGAAGGAGAGGGGTTAGTGGTGAGGGTGAGTGGTGAGTAGTGAGAATGATTGGTGAGGGTGAGTGGCGAGGGTGAGTGGTGAGGGAGAGGGGTGAGTAGTGAGGGAGAGGAGTGAGTGGTGAGGGTGAGTGGTGAGAGGTGAGTGGTGAGGGTGAGTGGTGAGTGTGAGTGTTGAGGGTGAGTGAGTGGTGAGGGTGAGTGGTGAGTAGTGAGAATGATTGGTGAGGGTGAGTGGCGAGGGTGAGTGGTGAGGGAGAGGGGTGAGTAGTGAGGGAGAGGGGTGAGTGGTGAGGGTGAGTGGTGAGCGTGAGTGGTGAGGGTGAGTGGTGAGGGTGAGTGGTAAGTGTGAGTCGTGAGGGTGAGTGGTGAGAGGTGAGTGGTGAGGGTGAGTGGTGAGTGTGAGTGTTGAGGGTGAGTGAGTGGTGAGGGTGAGTGGTGAGTAGTGAGAATGATTGGTGAGGGTGAGTGGTGAGGGTGAGTGGTCAGGGTGAGTGGTGAGGTAGAGGGATGAGTGGTTAGGGAGAGGGGTGAGCGTGAGTGGTAACGGAGAGGCTTGAGTGGTGAGAGTGAGTGGTGAGGGTGAGTGGTGAGGGTGAGTGGTGAGTAGTGAGAATGATTGGTGAGGGTGAGTGGTGAGCATGAGTGGTGAGGGAGAGGGGTGAGTGGCGAGGGAGATTGGTGAGGGAGAGTGGTGAGCGTGAGTGGTGAGGGAAAGGGATGAGTGGTGAGGGTGAGTGGTGAGGGAGAGTGGTGAGGGTGAGTAGTGGTGGTGAGGGTGAGTAGTGAGTGGTGAGGGTGAGTGGTAAGTGTGAGTCGTGAGGGTGAGTGGTGAGTGGTGAGAGGTGAGTGGTGAGGGTGAGGGTGAGTGTTGAGGATGTGTGGTGGTGGTGAGGGAGATGGGTGAGCTTGAGTGGTGAGAGTGAGTGGTGAATGGTGAGGGTGAGTGGTGAGTGTGAGTGGTGAGGGTGAGTGGTGAGTAGTGAGGATGATTGGTGAGGGTGAGTGGTTAGGGTGAGGGTGAGTGGTGAGCGTGAGTGGTGAGGGAAAGGGGTGAGTGGTGAGGGTGAGTGGTTAGGGAGAGTGGTGAGGGTGAGTAGTGTTAGTGAGGGTGAGTAGTGAGTGGTGAGGGTGATTAGTGAGTAGTGAGGGTGAGTGGTGAGGGTGAGTGGTGAGCGTGAGTGGTGAGTGGTGAGGATTGAGGAAGAGTGGTGAGGGTGAGTGGTGAGGGTGAGGGGTGAGCGTGAGTGGTCAGGGAGATGGGTGAGTGGTCAGGGTGAGTGGTGAGCGTGAGTGGTGAGGGAGAGGGGTGAGTGGTTAGGGAGAGGGGTGAGCGTGAGTGGTGAGGGTGAGTGGTGAGGGTGAGTGGTGATTAGTGAGGACTGAGGAAGAGTGGTGAGGAAGAGTGGTGAGGAAGAGTGGTGAGGGTGAGTGGTGAGGGTGAGTGGTGATTGTGAGTGGTGACAGTGAGTTGTGAGTGGTGAGGGTATGTGGTGAGGATGAGTGGTGAGTAGTGAGGATGATTGGTGAGGGTGAGTGGTGAAGGTGAGTGGTGAGCGTGAGTGGTGAGGGAAAGGGGTGAGTGGTGAGGTAGAGGGGTGAGCGTGAGTGGTGAGAGTGAGTGGTGAATGGTGAGGGTGAGTGGTGAGGGTGAGTGGTGAGTAGTGAGGATGATTGGTGAGGGTGAGTGGTGAGGGTGAGTGGTGAGGGTGAGTGATGAGCGTGAGTGGTGAGGGAGAAGGGTGAGTGGTGAGGGTGAGTGGTGAGGGAGAGGGGTGAGTAGTGAGGGTGATTGGTGAGGGTGAGTGGTGAGCATGAGTGGTGAGGAGTGAGGAAGAGTGGTGAGGGTGAGTGGTGAGGGGTGAGTGGTGAGTGGTGAGGGTGAGTGTGAGTGGTGAGGGTGAGTGGTGAACGTGAGTGGTGAAGGAGAGGGGTGAGTGGTGAGGGAGAAGGGTGAGCGTGAGTGGTGAGAGTGAGTTGTGAGTGGTGAGGGTGAGTGGTGAAGGCGAGTGGAGAGCGTGTGTGGTGAGGGAGAGGGGTGAGTGGTGAGGGAGAGGGGTGAGCGTGAGTGGTGAGAGTGAGTGGTGAATGGTGAGGGTGAGTGGTGAGGGTGAGGGTGAGTGGTGAGCGTGAGTGGCGAGAGTGAGTGGTGAGTGGTGAGTGGTGAGTAGTGAGTGGTGAGTGGTGAGTGGTGAGGGTGAGTGGTGAGTGGTGAGGGTGAGTGGTGAGGGTGAGTGGTGAGTAGTGAGGATGATTGGTGAGGGTGAGTGGTGAGCGTGAGTGGTGAGGGAGTGGGGTGAGTGGTGAGGGTGAGTGGTGAGGGAGAGTGGTGAGTGGTAAGGAGTGAAAAAGAGTGGTGAGGGAGAGGGGTGAGTGGTGAGGAACAGGGGTGAGTGGTGAGGAAGAGGGGTGAGTGGTGGTGAGTGGTGAGTGTGAGGGTGAGTGGTGAGCGTGAGTCGTGAGGGAGAGGGGTGAGTGGTGAGTGAGAGGGGTGAGCACGAGTGGTGAGTGGTGAGTAGTGAGGATGATTGGTGAGGGTGAGTGGTGAGCGTGAGTGGTGAGCGTGAGTGGTGAGGGAGAGGGGTGAGTGGTGAGTAGTGAAAGTGAGTGGTGAGGGTGAGTGGTGAGAGTGAGTGGTGAGGGTGTGTGGTGAGCGTGAGTGGTGAGAGTTATGGGTGAGTGGTGAGGGTGAGTGGTGGTGGTGAGGGTGAGTGGTGAGGGTGAGTGGTGGTGGTGAGGGTGAGTGTTGAGTGTGAGTTGTCAGGGTGAGTGATGGTGGTGAGGGTGAGGATGATAGGTGAGGGGTGAGTGGTGAGAGAGACTGGTGAGGGAGATTGGTGAGGGAGAGTGGTGAGCGTGAGTGGTGAAAGAAAGGAATGTGTGGTGAGGGTGAGTGGTGAGGGAGAGTGGTGAGTAGTGGTGGTGAGGGTGAGTAGTGATTGGTGAGGGTGAGTGGTGAGGGTGATTAGTGAGTAGTGAGGGTGAGTGGTGAGGGTGAGTGGTGAGCGTGTGTGGTGAGGGAGAGGGGTGAGTGGTGAGGGTGAGTGGTGAGCGTGTGTGGTGAGGGAGAGGGGATAGTGGTGAGGGTGATTGGTAAGTAGTGAGAATGATTGGTGAGGGTGAGTGGTGACGGTGAGTGGTGAGGGTGAGTGGTGAGGGTGAGTGGTGAGGGAGAGTGGTGAGGGTGAGTAGTGGTGGGGAGGGTGAGTAGTGTGGTGAGGGTGAGTGGTGAGGGTGAGTGGTGAGGGTGAGTGGTGATTGTGAGGGTGAGTGGTGAGCGTGAGTCGTGAGGGAGAGGGGTGAGTGGTGAGGGAGAGGGGTGAGCATGAGTGGTGAGTGGTGAGTGTGAGGGTGAGTGGTGAGCGTGAGTCGTGAGGGAGAGGGGTGAGTGGTGAGTAGTGAGGATGATTGGTGAGGGTGAGTGGTGAGCGTGAGTGGTGAGGGAGAGGGGTGAGTGGTGAGTGGTGAAAGTGAGTGGTGAGGGTGAGTGGTGAGAGTGAGTGGTGAGGGTGTGGGGTGAGCGTGAGTGGTGAGTGGTGAGAGTTATGGGTGAGTGGTGAGGGTGAGTGGTGAGGGTGAGGGGTGAGCATGAGTGGTCAGGGAGATGGGTGAGTGGTCAGGGTGAGTGGTGAGCGTGAGTGGTGAGGGAGAGGGGTGAGTGGTTAGGGAGAGGGGTGAGCGTGAGTGGTGAGGGTGAGTGGTGAGGGTGAATGGTGATTAGTGAGGACTGAGGAAGAGTGGTGAGGAAGAGTGGTGAGGAAGAGTGGTGAGGGTGAGTGGTGAGGGTGAGTGGTGATTGTGAGTGGTGACAGTGAGTTGTGAGTGGTGAGGGTATGTGGTGAGGGTGAGTGGTGAGTAGTGAGGATGATTGGTGAGGGTGAGTGGTGAAGGTGAGTGGTGAGCGTGAGTGGTGAGGGAAAGGGGTGAGTGGTGAGGTAGAGGGGTGAGCGTGAGTGGTGAGAGTGAGTGGTGAATGGTGAGGGTGAGTGGTGAGGGTGAGTGGTGAGTAGTGAGGATGATTGGTGAGGGTGAGTGGTGAGGGTGAGTGGTGAGGGTGAGTGGTGAGCGTGAGTGGTGAGGGAGAAGGGTGAGTGGTGAGGGTGAGTGGTGAGGGAGAGGGGTGAGTAGTGAGGATGATTGGTGAGGGTGAGTGGTGAGCATGAGTGGTGAGGAGTGAGGAAGAGTGGTGAGGGTGAGTGGTGAGGGGTGAGTGGTGAGGGTGAGTGGTGGGTGGTGAGGGTGAGTGTGAGTGGTGAGTGGTGAATGGTGAGCGTGAGTGTGAGTGGTGAGGGTGAGTGGTGAACGTGAGTGGTGAAGGAGAGGGGTGAGTGGTGAGGGAGAAGGGTGAGCGTGAGTGGTGAGAGTGAATTGTGAGTGGTGAGGGTGAGTGGTGAGGGCGAGTGGTGAGCGTGTGTGGTGAGGGAGAGGGGTGAGTGGTGAGGGAGAGGGGTGAGCGTGAGGGAGAAGGGTGAGCGTGAGTGGTGAGAGTGAATTGTGAGTGGTGAGGGTGAGTGGTGAGGGCGAGTGGTGAGCGTGTGTGGTGAGGGAGAGGGGTGAGTGGTGAGCAAGAGTGGTGAGTGGTGAGGAAGAGGGGTGAGTGGTGGTGAGTGGCGACTGTGAGAGTGAGTGGTGAGCGTGAGTCGTGAGGGAGAGGGATGAGTGGTGAGGGAGAGGGGTGAGCATGAGTGGTGAGAGTGAGTGGTGAGTGGTGAGAGTGAGTGGTGAGTAGTGAGGATGATTGGTGAGGGTGATTGGTGAGCGTGAGTGGTGAGGGAGAGGGGTGAGTGGTGAGAGTGAGTGGTGAGGGTGTGTGGTGAGCGTGAGTGGTGAGTGGTGAGAGTTAGGGGTGAGTGGTGGTGGTGAGGGTGAGTGCTGAGGGTGAGCTGTGGTGGTGAGGGTGAGTGTTCAGTGTGAGTGGTCAGGGTGAGTGATGGTGGTGAGGGTGAGGATGATAGGTGAGGGGTGAGTGGTGAGGGTGAGTGGTGAGAGAGAGAGTTGTGAGGGAGAGTGGTGAGGGAGAGTGGTGGTGGTGAGGATGAGGATCATTGGTGAGGGTGAGTGGTGAGCATGAGTGGTGAGGGAAACGGGTGAGTGGTGAGGGTGAGTGGTGAGGGAGAGTGGTGAGGGTGAGTAGTGGTGGTGAGGGTGAGTAGTGAGTGGTGAGGGTGAGTGGTCAGGGTGATTAGTGAGTAGTGAGGGTGAGTTGTGAGGGTGAGTGGTGAGCGTGATTGGTGAATGGTGAGGAGTGAGGAAGAGTGGTGAGCGTGAGTGGTGAGGGTGAGAGGTGAGCGTGAGTGGTGAGGGAGAGGGGTGAGTGGTGAGGGTGAGTGGTGAGCGTGAGAGGTGAGGGAGAGGGGTTAGTGGTGAGGGAGAGGGGTGAGCGTGAGTGGTGAGGGTGAGTGGTTAGGGTGAGTGGTGAGTAGTGAGAATGATTGGTGAGGGTGAGTGGTGAGGGTGAGTGGTCAGGGTGAGTGGTGAGGTAGAGGGATGAGTGGTTAGGGAGAGGGGTGAGCATGAGTCGTGAGGGAGAGGCTTGAGTGGTGAGAGTGAGTGGTGATGGTGAGTGGTGAGGGTGAGTGGTGAGCATGAGTGGTGAGGGAGAGGAGTGAGTGGCGATGGTGAGTGGTGAGGGAGAGGGGTGAGTAGTGAGGGAGAGGGGTGAGTGGTGAGGGTGAGTGGTGAGTGGTGAGGGTGAGTGAGAGTGGGTGAGTGGTGACCGTGAGTGATGAGGGTGAGTGGTGAGGGTGAGTGGTAAGTGTGAGTTGTGAGGGTGAGTGGTGAGAGTTGAGTGGTGAGGGTGAGTGGTGAGTGTGAGTGTTGAGGGTGAGTGAGTGGTGAGGGTGAGTGGTGAGGGTGAGTGGTGAGTAGTGAGAATGATTGGTGAGGGTGAGTGGTGAGCATGAGTGGTGAAGGAGAGGGGTCAGTGGCGAGGGAGATTGGTGAGGGAGAGTAGTGAGCGTGAGTGGTGAGGGAAAGGGATGAGTGGTGAGGGTGAGTGGTGAGGGAGAGTGGTGAGGGTGAGTAGTGGTGGCGAGGGTGAGTAGTGAGTGGTGAGTGGTAATTGTGAGTCATGAGGGTGAGTGGTGAGAGGTGAGTGGTGAGGGTGTGTGGTGGTGGTGAGGGAGAGGGGTGAGCTTGAGTGGTGAGAGTGAGTGGTGAATGGTGAGGGTGAGTGGTGAGGGTGAGTGGTGAGGGTGAGTGGTGAGTAGTGAGGATGATTGGTGAGGGTGAGTGGTTAGGGTGAGGGTGAGTGGTGAGCGTGAGTGGTGAGTGGTGATGGTGAGTGGTGAGGGTGAGTGGTGAGCATGAGTGGTGAGGGAGAGGAGTGAGTGGCGAGGGTGAGTGGTGAGGGAGAGGGGTGAGTAGTGAGGGAGAGGGGTGAATGGTGAGGGTGAGTGGTGAGTGGTGAGGGTGAGTGAGAGTGGGTGAGTGGTGAGCGTGAGTGATGAGGGTGAGTGGTGAGGGTGAGTGGTAAGTGTGAGTTGTGAGGGTGAGTGGTGAGAGTTGAGTGGTGAGGGTGAGTGGTGAGTGTGAGTGTTGAGGGTGAGTGAGTGGTGAGGGTGAGTGGTGAGGGTGAGTGGTGAGTAGTGAGAATGATTGGTGAGGGTGAGTGGTGAGCATGAGTGGTGAGGGAGAGGGGTCAGTGGCGAGGGAGATTGGTGAGGGAGAGTGGTGAGCGTGAGTGGTGAGGGAAAGGGATGAGTGGTGAGGGTGAGTGGTGAGGGAGAGGAGTGAGTGGCGAGGGTGAGTGGTGAGGGAGAGGGGTGAGTAGTGAGGGAGAGGGGTGAATGGTGAGGGTGAGTGGTGAGTGGTGAGGGTGAGTGAGAGTGGGTGAGTGGTGAGCGTGAGTGATGAGGGTGAGTGGTGAGGGTGAGTGGTAAGTGTGAGTTGTGAGGGTGAGTGGTGAGAGTTGAGTGGTGAGGGTGAGTGGTGAGTGTGAGTGTTGAGGGTGAGTGAGTGGTGAGGGTGAGTGGTGAGGGTGAGTGGTGAGTAGTGAGAATGATTGGTGAGGGTGAGTGGTGAGCATGAGTGGTGAGGGAGAGGGGTCAGTGGCGAGGGAGATTGGTGAGGGAGAGTGGTGAGCGTGAGTGGTGAGGGAAAAGGATGAGTGGTGAGGGTGAGTGGTGAGGGAGAGTGGTGAGGGTGAGTAGTGGTGGCGAGGGTGAGTAGTGAGTGGTGAGTGGTAATTGTGAGTCATGAGGGTGAGTGGTGAGAGTTGAGTGTAGAGGGTGTGTGGTGGTGGTGAGGGAGAGGGGTGAGCTTGAGTGGTGAGAGTGAGTGGTGAATGGTGAGGGTGAGTGGTGAGGGTGAGTGGTGAGGGTGAGTGGTGAGTAGTGAGGATGATTGGTGAGGGTGAGTGGTTAGGGTGAGGGTGAGTGGTGAGCGTGAGTGGTGAGTGGTGATGGTGAGTGGTGAGGGTGAGTGGCGAAGGAAAGTGGTGAGAGTGAGTGGTGAATGGTGAGGAGTGAGGAAGAGTGGTGAAGGTGAGTGGTGAGGGGTGAGTGGTGAGGAAGAGTGGTGAGTGGTGAAGAAGAGGGGTGAGTGGTGGTGAGTGGCGACTGTGAGGGTGAGTGGTGAGTGGTGAGGGTGAGTGAGAGTGGGTGAGTGGTGAGCGTGAGTGATGAGGGTGAGTGGTGAGGGTGAGTGGTAAGTGTGAGTTGTGAGGGTGAGTGGTGAGAGTTGAGTGGTGAGGGTGAGTGGTGAGTGTGAGTGTTGAGGGTGAGTGAGTGGTGAGGGTGAGTGGTGAGGGTGAGTGGTGAGTAGTGAGAATGATTGGTGAGGGTGAGTGGTGAGCATGAGTGGTGAGGGAGAGGGGTCAGTGGCGAGGGAGATTGGTGAGGGAGAGTGGTGAGCGTGAGTGGTGAGGGAAAGGGATGAGTGGTGAGGGTGAGTGGTGAGGGAGAGTGGTGAGGGTGAGTAGTGGTGGCGAGGGTGAGTAGTGAGTGGTGAGTGGTAATTGTGAGTCATGAGGGTGAGTGGTGAGAGTTGAGTGGAGAGGGTGTGTGGTGGTGGTGAGGGAGAGGGGTGAGCTTGAGTGGTGAGAGTGAGTGGTGAATGGTGAGGGTGAGTGGTGAGGGTGAGTGGTGAGGGTGAGTGGTGAGTAGTGAGGATGATTGGTGAGGGTGAGTGGTTAGGGTGAGGGTGAGTGGTGAGCGTGAGTGGTGAGTGGTGATGGTGAGTGGTGAGGGTGAGTGGCGAAGGAGAGTGGTGAGAGTGAGTGGTGAATGGTGAGGTGTGAGGAAGAGTGGTGAAGGTGAGTGGTGAGGGGTGAGTGGTGAGGAAGAGTGGTGAGTGGTGAAGAAGAGGGGTGAGTGGTGGTGAGTGGCGACTGTGAGGGTGAGTGGTGAGCGTGAGTCGTGAGGGAGAGGGATGAGTGGTGAGGGAGAGGGGTGAGCATGAGTAGTGAGAGTGAGTGGTGAGTGGTGAGAGTGAGTGGTGAGTAGTGAGGATGATTGGTGAGGGTGATTGGTGAGCGTGAGTGGTGAGGGAGAGGGGTGAGTGGTGAGTGGTGAGAGTGAGTGGTGAGGGTGAGTGGTGAGAGTGAGTGGTGAGGGTGTGTGGTGAGCGTGAGTGGTGAGTGGTGAGAGTTAGGGGTGAGTGGTGAGGGTGAGTGGTGGTGATGAGGGTGAGTGGTGAGGGTGAGTGGTGGTGGTGAGAGTGAGTGTTCAGTGTGAGTGGTCAGGGTGAGTGATGGTGGTGGTGAGGATGATAGGTGAGGGGTGAGTGGTGAGGGTGAGTGGTGAGATAGAGTTGTGAGGGAGAGTGGTGAGGGAGAGTGGTGGTGGTGAGGATCGTTGGTGAGGGTGAGTGGTGAGCATGAGTGGTGAGGGAAACGGGTGAGTGGTGAGGGTGAGTGGTGAGGGAGAGTGTTGAGTGGCGAGGGTGATTAGTGAGTAGTGAGGGTGAGTGGTGAGCGTGATTGGTGAGTGGTGAGGAGTGAGGAAGAGTGGTGAGCATGAGTGGTGAGTGGTGAGCGTGAGTGGTGAGGGAGAGGAGTGAGTGGTGAGGGTGAGTGGTGAGCGTGAGTGGTGAAGGAGAGGGGTTAGTGGTGAGGGAGAGGGGTGAGCGTGAGTGGTGAGGGTGAGTGGTGAGGGTGAGTGGTGAGTAGTGAGAATTATTGGTGAGGGTGAGTGGTGAGGGTGAGTGGTCAGGGTGAGTGGTGAGGGTGAGTGGTGAGGGTGAGTGGTGAGCGTGAGTGGTGAGGGAGAGGGGTGAGTGGTGAGGATGAGTGGTGAGGGAGAGTGGTGAGGGTGAGTAGTGGTGAGGAGGGTGAGTAATGTGGTGAGGGTGAGTGGCTAGGGAGAGTGGTGAGCGTGAGTGGTGAGTGGTGAGGTGTGAGGAAGAGTGGTGAGGGTGAGTAGTGAGGGAGAGGGGTGAGTGGTGAGGAAGAGTGGTGAGTGGTGAGGAAGAGGGGTGAGTGGCGACTGTGAGGGTGAGTGGTGAGCGTGAGTCGTGAGGGAGAGGGATGAGTGGTGAGGGAGAGGGATGAGCATGAGTGGTGAGAGTGAGTAGTGAGTGGTGAGAGTGAGTGGTGAGTAGTGAGGATGATTGGTGAGGGTGATTGGTGAGCGTGAGTGGTGAGGGAGAGGGGTGAGTGGTGAGTGGTGAGAGTGAGTGGTGAGGGTGAGTGGTGAGAGTGAGTGGTGAGGGTGTGTGGTGAGCGTGAGTGGTGAGTGGTGAGAGTTAGGGGTGAGTGGTGAGGGTGAGTGGTGGTGATGAGGGTGAGTGGTGAGGGTGAGTGGTGGTGGTGAGAGTGAGTGTTCAGTGTGAGTGGTCAGGGTGAGTGATGGTGGTGGTGAGGATGATAGGTGAGGGGTGAGTGGTGAGGGTGAGTGGTGAGATAGAGTTGTGAGGGAGAGTGGTGAGGGAGAGTGGTGGTGGTGAGGATCGTTGGTGAGGGTGAGTGGTGAGCATGAGTGGTGAGGGAAACGGGTGAGTGGTGAGGGTGAGTGGTGAGGGAGAGTGTTGAGTGGCGAGGGTGATTAGTGAGTAGTGAGGGTGAGTGGTGAGGGTGAGTGGTGAGCGTGATTGGTGAGTGGTGAGGAGTGAGGAAGAGTGGTGAGCATGAGTGGTGAGTGGTGAGCGTGAGTGGTGAGGGAGAGGAGTGAGTGGTGAGGGTGAGTGGTGAGCGTGAGTGGTGAAGGAGAGGGGTTAGTGGTGAGGGAGAGGGGTGAGCGTGAGTGGTGAGGGTGAGTGGTGAGGGTGAGTGGTGAGTAGTGAGAATTATTGGTGAGGGTGAGTGGTGAGGGTGAGTGGTCAGGGTGAGTGGTGAGGGTGAGTGGTGAGGGTGAGTGGTGAGCGTGAGTGGTGAGGGAGAGGGGTGAGTGGTGAGGATGAGTGGTGAGGGAGAGTGGTGAGGGTGAGTAGTGGTGAGGAGGGTGAGTAATGTGGTGAGGGTGAGTGGCTAGGGAGAGTGGTGAGCGTGAGTGGTGAGTGGTGAGGTGTGAGGAAGAGTGGTGAGGGTGAGTAGTGAGGGAGAGGGGTGAGTGGTGAGGAAGAGTGGTGAGTGGTGAGGAAGAGGGGTGAGTGGCGACTGTGAGGGTGAGTGGTGAGCGTGAGTCGTGAGGGAGAGGGATGAGTGGTGAGGGAGAGGGATGAGCATGAGTGGTGAGAGTGAGTAGTGAGTGGTGAGAGTGAGTGGTGAGTAGTGAGGATGATTGGTGAGGGTGATTGGTGAGCGTGAGTGGTGAGGGAGAGGGGTGAGTGGTGAGTGGTGAGGGTGTGTGGTGAGCGTGAGTGGTGAGTGGTGAGAGTTAGGGGTGAGTGGTGAGGGTGAGTGGTGGTGGTGAGGGTGAGTGGTGAGGGTGAGCTGTGGTGGTGAGGGTGAGGATGATAGGTGAGGGGTGAGTGGTGAGGGTGAGTGGTGAGAGAGAGTTGTGAGGGAGAGTGGTGAGGGAGAGTGGTGGTGGTGAGGATGAGGATCATTGGTGAGGGTGAGTGGTGAGCATGAGTGGTGAGGGAAACGGGTGAGTGGTGAGGGTGAGTGGTGAGGGAGAGTGGTGAGGGTGAGTAGTGGTGGTGAGGGTGAGTAGTGAGTGGTGAGGGTGAGTGGTCAGGGTGATTAGTGAGTAGTGAGGTTGAGTGGTGAGGGTGAGTGGTGAGCGTGATTGGTGAGTGGTGAGGAGTGAGGAAGAGTGGTGAGCGTGAGTGGTGAGGGTGAGAGGTGAGCGTGAGTGGTGAGGGAGAGGGGTGAGTGGTGAGTGGTGAGAGTGAGTGGTGAGGGTGAGTGGTGAGAGTGAGTGGTGAGGGTGAGAGGTGAGCGTGAGTGGTGAGGGAGAGGGGTGAGTGGTGAGTGGTGAGGGTGAGTGGTGAGGGTGAGTGTTGAGTGTGAGTGGTCAGGGTGAGTGATGGTGGTCAGGGTGAGGATGATAGGTGAGGGGTGAGTGGTGAGGGTGAGTGGTGAGATAGAGTTGTGAGGGAGAGTGGTGAGGGAGAGTGGTGGTGGTGAGGATCGTTGGTGAGGGTGAGTGGTGAGCATGAGTGGTGAGGGAAACGGGTGAGTGGTGAGGGTGAGTGGTGAGGGAGAGTGGTGAGTGGCGAGGGTGATTAGTGAGTAGTGAGGGTGAGTGGTGAGGGTGAGTGGTGAGCGTGATTGGTGAGTGGTGAGGAGTGAGGAAGAGTGGTGAGCATGAGTGGTGAGTGGTGAGCGTGAGTGGTGAGGGAGAGGAGTGAGTGGTGAGGGTGAGTGGTGAGCGTGAGTGGTGAAGGAGAGGGGTTAGTGGTGAGGGAGAGGGGTGAGCGTGAGTGGTGAGGGTGAGTGGTGAGGGTGAGTGGTGAGTAGTGAGAATTATTGGTGAGGGTGAGTGGTGAGGGTGAGTGGTCAGGGTGAGTGGTGAGGTAGAGGGATGAGTGGTTAGGTAGAGGGGTGAGCGTGCATGGTGAAGGAGAGGCTTGAGTGGTGAGAGTGAGTGGTGAGGGTGAGTGGTGAGCGTGAGTGGTGAGGGAGAGGGGTGAGTGGTGAGGATGAGTGGTGAGGAAGAGTGGTGAGGGTGAGTAGTGGTGAGGAGGGTGAGTAATGTGGTGAGGGTGAGTGGCTAGGGAGAGTGGTGAGCGTGAGTGGTGAGTGATGAGGTGTGAGGAAGAGTGGTGAGGGTGAGTAGTGAGGGAGAGGGGTGAGTGGTGAGGAAGAGTGGTGAGTGGTGAGGAAGAGGGGTGAGTGGCGACTGTGAGGGTGAGTGGTGAGCGTGAGTCGTGAGGGAGAGGGATGAGTGGTGAGGGAGAGGGATGAGCATGAGTGGTGAGAGTGAGTAGTGAGTGGTGAGAGTGAGTGGTGAGTAGTGAGGATGATTGGTGAGGGTGATTGGTGAGCGTGAGTGGTGAGGGAGAGGGGTGAGTGGTGAGTGGTGAGTGGTGAGGGTGTGTGGTGAGCGTGAGTGGTGAGTGGTGAGAGTTAGGGGTGAGTGGTGAGGGTGAGCTGTGGTGGTGAGGGTGAGTGTTCAGTGTGAGTGGTCAGGGTGAGTGATGGTGGTGAGGGTGAGGATGATAGGTGAGGGGTGAGTGGTGAGGGTGAGTGGTGAGAGAGAGTTGTGAGGGAGAGTGGTGAGGGAGAGTGGTGGTGGTGAGGATGAGGATCATTGGTGAGGGTGAGTGGTGAGCATGAGTGGTGAGGGAAACGGGTGAGTGGTGAGGGTGAGTGGTGAGGGAGAGTGGTGAGGGTGAGTAGTGGTGGTGAGGGTGAGTAGTGAGTGGTGAGGGTGTGGTCAGGGTGATTAGTGAGTAGTGAGGGTGAGTGGTGAGGGTGAGTGGTGAGCGTGATTGGTGAGTGGTGAGGAGTGAGGAAGAGTGGTGAGCGTGAGTGGTGAGGGTGAGAGGTGAGCGTGAGTGGTGAGGGAGAGGGGTGAGTGGTGAGGGTGAGTGGTGAGCGTGAGAGGTGAGGGAGAGGGGTTAGTGGTGAGGGAGAGGGGTGAGCGTGAGTGGTGAGGGTGAGTGGTTAGGGTGAGTGGTGAGTAGTGAGAATGATTGGTGAGGGTGAGTGGTGAGGGTGAGTGGTCAGGGTGAGTGGTGAGGTAGAGGGATGAGTGGTTAGGGAGAGGGGTGAGCATGAGTGGTGAGGGAGAGGCTTGAGTGGTGAGAGTGAGTGGTGATGTTGAGTGGTGAGGGTGAGTGGTGAGCATGAGTGGTGAGGGAGAGGAGTGAGTGGCGAGGGTGAGTGGTGAGGGAGAGGGGTGAGTAGTGAGGGAGAGGGGTGAGTGGTGAGGGTGAGTGGTGAGTGGTGAGGGTGAGTGAGAGTGGGTGAGTGGTGACCGTGAGTGATGAGGGTGAGTGGTGAGGGTGAGTGGTAAGTGTGAGTTGTGAGGGTGAGTGGTGAGAGTTGAGTGGTGAGGGTGAGTGGTGAGTGTGAGTGTTGAGGGTGAGTGAGTGGTGAGGGTGAGTGGTGAGGGTGAGTGGTGAGTAGTGAGAATGATTGGTGAGGGTGAGTTGTGAGCATGAGTGGTGAGGGAGAGGGGTCAGTGGCGAGGGAGTTTGGTGAGGGAGAGTAGTGAGCGTGAGTGGTGAGGGAAAGGGATGAGTGGTGAGGGTGAGTGGTGAGGGAGAGTGGTGAGGGTGAGTAGTGGTGGCGAGGGTGAGTAGTGAGTGGTGAGTGGTAATTGTGAGTCATGAGGGTGAGTGGTGAGAGGTGAGTGGTGAGGGTGTGTGGTGGTGGTGAGGGAGAGGGGTGAGCTTGAGTGGTGAGAGTGAGTGGTGAATGGTGAGGGTGAGTGGTGAGGGTGAGTGGTGAGGGTGAGTGGTGAGTAGTGAGGATGATTGGTGAGGGTGAGTGGTTAGGGTGAGGGTGAGTGGTGAGCGTGAGTGGTGAGTGGTGATGGTGAGTGGTGAGGGTGAGTGGTGAGCATGAGTGGTGAGGGAGAGGAGTGAGTGGCGAGGGTGAGTGGTGAGGGAGAGGGGTGAGTAGTGAGGGAGAGGGGTGAGTGGTGAGGGTGAGTGGTGAGTGGTGAGGGTGAGTGAGAGTGGGTGAGTGGTGAGCGTGAGTGATGAGGGTGAGTGGTGAGGGTGAGTGGTAAGTGTGAGTTGTGACGGTGAGTGGTGAGAGTTGAGTGGTGAGGGTGAGTGGTGAGTGTGAGTGTTGAGGGTGAGTGAGTGGTGAGGGTGAGTGGTGAGGGTGAGTGGTGAGTAGTGAGAATGATTGGTGAGGGTGAGTGGTGAGCATGAGTGGTGAGGGAGAGGGGTCAGTGGCGAGGGAGATTGGTGAGGGAGAGTGGTGAGCGTGAGTGGTGAGGGAAAGGGATGAGTGGTGAGGGTGAGTGGTGAGGGAGAGTGGTGAGGGTGAGTAGTGGTGGCGAGGGTGAGTAGTGAGTGGTGAGTGGTAATTGTGAGTCATGAGGGTGAGTGGTGAGAGTTGAGTGGAGAGGGTGTGTGGTGGTGGTGAGGGAGAGGGGTGAGCTTGAGTGGTGAGAGTGAGTGGTGAATGGTGAGGGTGAGTGGTGAGGGTGAGTGGTGAGGGTGAGTGGTGAGTAGTGAGGATGATTGGTGAGGGTGAGTGGTTAGGGTGAGGGTGAGTGGTGAGCGTGAGTGGTGAGTGGTGATGGTGAGTGGTGAGGGTGAGTGGCGAAGGAGAGTGGTGAGAGTGAGTGGTGAATGGTGAGGTGTGAGGAAGAGTGGTGAAGGTGAGTGGTGAGGGGTGAGTGGTGAGGAAGAGTGGTGAGTGGTGGTGAGTGGCGACTGTGAGGGTGAGTGGTGAGCGTGAGTCGTGAGGGAGAGGGATGAGTGGTGAGGGAGAGGGGTGAGCATGAGTGGTGAGAGTGAGTGGTGAGTGGTGAGAGTGAGTGGTGAGTAGTGAGGATGATTGGTGAGGGTGATTGGTGAGCGTGAGTGGTGAGGGAGAGGGGTGAGTGGTGAGTGGTGAGAGTGAGTGGTGAGGGTGAGTGGTGAAAGTGAGTGGTGAGGGTGTGTGGTGAGCGTGAGTGGTGAGTGGTGAGAGTTAGGGGTGAGTGGTGAGGGTGAGTGGTGGTGATGAGGGTGAGTGGTGAGGGTGAGTGGTGGTGGTGAGAGTGAGTGTTCAGTGTGAGTGGTCAGGGTGAGTGATGGTGGTCAGGGTGAGGATGATAGGTGAGGGGTGAGTGGTGAGGGTGAGTGGTAAGTGTGAGTTGTGAGGGTGAGTGGTGAGAGTTGAGTGGTGAGGGTGAGTGGTGAGTGTGAGTGTTGAGGGTGAGTGAGTGGTGAGGGTGAGTGGTGAGGGTGAGTGGTGAGTAGTGAGAATGATTGGTGAGGGTGAGTGGTGAGCATGAGTGGTGAGGGAGAGGGGTCAGTGGCGAGGGAGATTGGTGAGGGAGAGTGGTGAGCGTGAGTGGTGAGGGAAAGGGATGAGTGGTGAGGGTGAGTGGTGAGGGAGAGTGGTGAGGGTGAGTAGTGGTGGCGAGGGTGAGTAGTGAGTGGTGAGTGGTAATTGTGAGTCATGAGGGTGAGTGGTGAGAGTTGAGTGGAGAGGGTGTGTGGTGGTGGTGAGGGAGAGGGGTGAGCTTGAGTGGTGAGAGTGAGTGGTGAATGGTGAGGGTGAGTGGTGAGGGTGAGTGGTGAGGGTGAGTGGTGAGTAGTGAGGATGATTGGTGAGGGTGAGTGGTTAGGGTGAGGGTGAGTGGTGAGCGTGAGTGGTGAGTGGTGATGGTGAGTGGTGAGGGTGAGTGGCGAAGGAGAGTGGTGAGAGTGAGTGGTGAATGGTGAGGTGTGAGGAAGAGTGGTGAAGGTGAGTGGTGAGGGGTGAGTGGTGAGGAAGAGTGGTGAGTGGTGAAGAAGAGGGGTGAGTGGTGGTGAGTGGCGACTGTGAGGGTGAGTGGTGAGCGTGAGTCGTGAGGGAGAGGGATGAGTGGTGAGGGAGAGGGGTGAGCATGAGTAGTGAGAGTGAGTGGTGAGTGGTGAGAGTGAGTGGTGAGTAGTGAGGATGATTGGTGAGGGTGATTGGTGAGCGTGAGTGGTGAGGGAGAGGGGTGAGTGGTGAGTGGTGAGAGTGAGTGGTGAGGGTGAGTGGTGAGAGTGAGTGGTGAGGGTGTGTGGTGAGCGTGAGTGGTGAGTGGTGAGAGTTAGGGGTGAGTGGTGAGGGTGAGTGGTGGTGATGAGGGTGAGTGGTGAGGGTGAGTGGTGGTGGTGAGAGTGAGTGTTCAGTGTGAGTGGTCAGGGTGAGTGATGGTGGTGGTGAGGATGATAGGTGAGGGGTGAGTGGTGAGGGTGAGTGGTGAGATAGAGTTGTGAGGGAGAGTGGTGAGGGAGAGTGGTGGTGGTGAGGATCGTTGGTGAGGGTGAGTGGTGAGCATGAGTGGTGAGGGAAACGGGTGAGTGGTGAGGGTGAGTGGTGAGGGAGAGTGTTGAGTGGCGAGGGTGATTAGTGAGTAGTGAGGGTGAGTGGTGAGGGTGAGTGGTGAGCGTGATTGGTGAGTGGTGAGGAGTGAGGAAGAGTGGTGAGCATGAGTGGTGAGTGGTGAGCGTGAGTGGTGAGGGAGAGGAGTGAGTGGTGAGGGTGAGTGGTGAGCGTGAGTGGTGAAGGAGAGGGGTTAGTGGTGAGGGAGAGGGGTGAGCATGAGTGGTGAGGGTGAGTGGTGAGGGTGAGTGGTGAGTAGTGAGAATTATTGGTGAGGGTGAGTGGTGAGGGTGAGTGGTCAGGGTGAGTGGTGAGGGTGAGTGGTGAGGGTGAGTGGTGAGCGTGAGTGGTGAGGGAGAGGGGTGAGTGGTGAGGATGAGTGGTGAGGGAGAGTGGTGAGGGTGAGTAGTGGTGAGGAGGGTGAGTAATGTGGTGAGGGTGAGTGGCTAGGGAGAGTGGTGAACGTGAGTGGTGAGTGGTGAGGTGTGAGGAAGAGTGGTGAGGGTGAGTAGTGAGGGAGAGGGGTGAGTGGTGAGGAAGAGTGGTGAGTGGTGAGGAAGAGGGGTGAGTGGCGACTGTGAGGGTGAGTGGTGAGCGTGAGTCGTGAGGGAGAGGGATGAGTGGTGAGGGAGAGGGATGAGCATGAGTGGTGAGAGTGAGTAGTGAGTGGTGAGAGTGAGTGGTGAGTAGTGAGGATGATTGGTGAGGGTGATTGGTGAGCGTGAGTGGTGAGGGAGAGGGGTGAGTGGTGAGTGGTGAGTGGTGAGGGTGTGTGGTGAGCGTGAGTGGTGAGTGGTGAGAGTTAGGGGTGAGTGGTGAGGGTGAGTGGTGGTGGTGAGGGTGAGTGGTGAGGGTGAGCTGTGGTGGTGAGGGTGAGGATGATAGGTGAGGGGTGAGTGGTGAGGGTGAGTGGTGAGAGAGAGTTGTGAGGGAGAGTGGTGAGGGAGAGTGGTGGTGGTGAGGATGAGGATCATTGGTGAGGGTGAGTGGTGAGCATGAGTGGTGAGGGAAACGGGTGAGTGGTGAGGGTGAGTGGTGAGGGAGAGTGGTGAGGGTGAGTAGTGGTGGTGAGGGTGAGTAGTGAGTGGTGAGGGTGAGTGGTCAGGGTGATTAGTGAGTAGTGAGGTTGAGTGGTGAGGGTGAGTGGTGAGCGTGATTGGTGAGTGGTGAGGAGTGAGGAAGAGTGGTGAGCGTGAGTGGTGAGGGTGAGAGGTGAGCGTGAGTGGTGAGGGAGAGGGGTGAGTGGTGAGTGGTGAGAGTGAGTGGTGAGGGTGAGTGGTGAGAGTGAGTGGTGAGGGTGAGAGGTGAGCGTGAGTGGTGAGGGAGAGGGGTGAGTGGTGAGTGGTGAGGGTGAGTGGTGAGGGTGAGTGTTGAGTGTGAGTGGTCAGGGTGAGTGATGGTGGTCAGGGTGAGGATGATAGGTGAGGGGTGAGTGGTGAGGGTGAGTGGTGAGATAGAGTTGTGAGGGAGAGTGGTGAGGGAGAGTGGTGGTGGTGAGGATCGTTGTTGAGGGTGAGTGGTGAGCATGAGTGGTGAGGGAAACGGGTGAGTGGTGAGGGTGAGTGGTGAGGGAGAGTGGTGAGTGGCGAGGGTGATTAGTGAGTAGTGAGGGTGAGTGGTGAGGGTGAGTGGTGAGCGTGATTGGTGAGTGGTGAGGAGTGAGGAAGAGTGGTGAGCATGAGTGGTGAGTGGTGAGCGTGAGTGGTGAGGGAGAGGAGTGAGTGGTGAGGGTGAGTGGTGAGCGTGAGTGGTGAAGGAGAGGGGTTAGTGGTGAGGGAGAGGGGTGAGCGTGAGTGGTGAGGGTGAGTGGTGAGGGTGAGTGGTGAGTAGTGAGAATTATTGGTGAGGGTGAGTGGTGAGGGTGAGTGGTCAGGGTGAGTGGTGAGGTAGAGGGATGAGTGGTTAGGTAGAGGGGTGAGCGTGCATGGTGAAGGAGAGGCTTGAGTGGTGAGAGTGAGTGGTGAGGGTGAGTGGTGAGGGTGAGTGGTGAGCGTGAGTGGTGAGGGAGAGGGGTGAGTGGTGAGGATGAGTGGTGAGGAAGAGTGGTGAGGGTGAGTAGTGGTGAGGAGGGTGAGTAATGTGGTGAGGGTGAGTGGCTAGGGAGAGTGGTGAGCGTGAGTGGTGAGTGATGAGGTGTGAGGAAGAGTGGTGAGGGTGAGTAGTGAGGGAGAGGGGTGAGTGGTGAGGAAGAGTGGTGAGTGGTGAGGAAGAGGGGTGAGTGGCGACTGTGAGGGTGAGTGGTGAGCGTGAGTCGTGAGGGAGAGGGATGAGTGGGGAGGGAGAGGGATGAGCATGAGTGGTGAGAGTGAGTAGTGAGTGGTGAGAGTGAGTGGTGAGTAGTGAGGATGATTGGTGAGGGTGATTGGTGAGCGTGAGTGGTGAGGGAGAGGGGTGAGTGGTGAGTGGTGAGTGGTGAGGGTGTGTGGTGAGCGTGAGTGGTGAGTGGTGAGAGTTAGGGGTGAGTGGTGAGGGTGAGTGGTGGTGGTGAGGGTGAGTGGTGAGGGTGAGCTGTGGTGGTGAGGGTGAGTGTTCAGTGTGAGTGGTCAGGGTGAGTGATGGTGGTGAGGGTGAGGATGATAGGTGAGGGGTGAGTGGTGAGGGTGAGTGGTGAGAGAGAGTTGTGAGGGAGAGTGGTGAGGGAGAGTGGTGGTGGTGAGGATGAGGATCATTGGTGAGGGTGAGTGGTGAGCATGAGTGGTGAGGGAAACGGGTGAGTGGTGAGGGTGAGTGGTGAGGGAGAGTGGTGAGGGTGAGTAGTGGTGGTGAGGGTGAGTAGTGAGTGGTGAGGGTGAGTGGTCAGGGTGATTAGTGAGTAGTGAGGGTGAGTGGTGAGGGTGAGTGGTGAGCGTGATTGGTGAGTGGTGAGGAGTGAGGAAGAGTGGTGAGCGTGAGTGGTGAGGGTGAGAGGTGAGCGTGAGTGGTGAGGGAGAGGGGTGAGTGGTGAGGGTGAGTGGTGAGCGTGAGAGGTGAGGGAGAGGGGTTAGTGGTGAGGGAGAGGGGTGAGCGTGAGTGGTGAGGGTGAGTGGTTAGGGTGAGTGGTGAGTAGTGAGAATGATTGGTGAGGGTGAGTGGTGAGGGTGAGTGGTCAGGGTGAGTGGTGAGGTAGAGGGATGAGTGGTTAGGGAGAGGGGTGAGCATGAGTGGTGAGGGAGAGGCTTGAGTGGTGAGAGTGAGTGGTGATGTTGAGTGGTGAGGGTGAGTGGTGAGCATGAGTGGTGAGGGAGAGGAGTGAGTGGCGAGGGTGAGTGGTGAGGGAGAGGGGTGAGTAGTGAGGGAGAGGGGTGAGTGGTGAGGGTGAGTGGTGAGTGGTGAGGGTGAGTGAGAGTGGGTGAGTGGTGACCGTGAGTGATGAGGGTGAGTGGTGAGGGTGAGTGGTAAGTGTGAGTTGTGAGGGTGAGTGGTGAGAGTTGAGTGGTGAGGGTGAGTGGTGAGTGTGAGTGTTGAGGGTGAGTGAGTGGTGAGGGTGAGTGGTGAGGGTGAGTGGTGAGTAGTGAGAATGATTGGTGAGGGTGAGTGGTGAGCATGAGTGGTGAGGGAGAGGGGTCAGTGGCGAGGGAGTTTGGTGAGGGAGAGTAGTGAGCGTGAGTGGTGAGGGAAAGGGATGAGTGGTGAGGGTGAGTGGTGAGGGAGAGTGGTGAGGGTGAGTAGTGGTGGCGAGGGTGAGTAGTGAGTGGTGAGTGGTAATTGTGAGTCATGAGGGTGAGTGGTGAGAGGTGAGTGGTGAGGGTGTGTGGTGGTGGTGAGGGAGAGGGGTGAGCTTGAGTGGTGAGAGTGAGTGGTGAATGGTGAGGGTGAGTGGTGAGGGTGAGTGGTGAGGGTGAGTGGTGAGTAGTGAGGATGATTGGTGAGGGTGAGTGGTTAGGGTGAGGGTGAGTGGTGAGCGTGAGTGGTGAGTGGTGATGGTGAGTGGTGAGGGTGAGTGGTGAGCATGAGTGGTGAGGGAGAGGAGTGAGTGGCGAGGGTGAGTGGTGAGGGAGAGGGGTGAGTAGTGAGGGAGAGGGGTGAGTGGTGAGGGTGAGTGGTGAGTGGTGAGGGTGAGTGAGAGTGGGTGAGTGGTGAGCGTGAGTGATGAGGGTGAGTGGTGAGGGTGAGTGGTAAGTGTGAGTTGTGACGGTGAGTGGTGAGAGTTGAGTGGTGAGGGTGAGTGGTGAGTGTGAGTGTTGAGGGTGAGTGAGTGGTGAGGGTGAGTGGTGAGGGTGAGTGGTGAGTAGTGAGAATGATTGGTGAGGGTGAGTGGTGAGCATGAGTGGTGAGGGAGAGGGGTCAGTGGCGAGGGAGATTGGTGAGGGAGAGTGGTGAGCGTGAGTGGTGAGGGAAAGGGATGAGTGGTGAGGGTGAGTGGTGAGGGAGAGTGGTGAGGGTGAGTAGTGGTGGCGAGGGTGAGTAGTGAGTGGTGAGTGGTAATTGTGAGTCATGAGGGTGAGTGGTGAGAGTTGAGTGGAGAGGGTGTGTGGTGGTGGTGAGGGAGAGGGGTGAGCTTGAGTGGTGAGAGTGAGTGGTGAATGGTGAGGGTGAGTGGTGAGGGTGAGTGGTGAGGGTGAGTGGTGAGTAGTGAGGATGATTGGTGAGGGTGAGTGGTTAGGGTGAGGGTGAGTGGTGAGCGTGAGTGGTGAGTGGTGATGGTGAGTGGTGAGGGTGAGTGGCGAAGGAGAGTGGTGAGAGTGAGTGGTGAATGGTGAGGTGTGAGGAAGAGTGGTGAAGGTGAGTGGTGAGGGGTGAGTGGTGAGGAAGAGTGGTGAGTGGTGGTGAGTGGCGACTGTGAGGGTGAGTGGTGAGCGTGAGTCGTGAGGGAGAGGGATGAGTGGTGAGGGAGAGGGGTGAGCATGAGTGGTGAGAGTGAGTGGTGAGTGGTGAGAGTGAGTGGTGAGTAGTGAGGATGATTGGTGAGGGTGATTGGTGAGCGTGAGTGGTGAGGGAGAGGGGTGAGTGGTGAGTGGTGAGAGTGAGTGGTGAGGGTGAGTGGTGAAAGTGAGTGGTGAGGGTGTGTGGTGAGCGTGAGTGGTGAGTGGTGAGAGTTAGGGGTGAGTGGTGAGGGTGAGTGGTGGTGATGAGGGTGAGTGGTGAGGGTGAGTGGTGGTGGTGAGAGTGAGTGTTCAGTGTGAGTGGTCAGGGTGAGTGATGGTGGTCAGGGTGAGGATGATAGGTGAGGGGTGAGTGGTGAGGGTGAGTGGTGAGATAGAGTTGTGAGGGAGAGTGGTGAGGGAGAGTGGTGGTGGTGAGGATCGTTGGTGAGGGTGAGTGGTGAGCATGAGTGGTGAGGGAAACGGGTGAGTGGTGAGGGTGAGTGGTGAGGGAGAGTGGTGAGTGGCGAGGGTGATTAGTGAGTAGTGAGGGTGAGTGGTGAGGGTGAGTGGTGAGCATGATTGGTGAGTGGTGAGGAGTGAGGAAGAGTGGTGAGCATGAGTGGTGAGTGGTGAGCGTGAGTGGTGAGGGAGAGGGGTGAGTGGTGAGGGTGAGTGGTGAGCGTGAGTGGTGAGGGAGAGGGGTTAGTGGTGAGGGAGAGGGGTGAGCGTGAGTGGTGAGGGTGAGTGGTGAGGGTGAGTGGTGAGTAGTGAGAATTATTGGTGAGGGTGAGTGGTCAGGGTGAGTGGTGAGGTAGAGGGATGAGTGGTTAGGTAGAGGGGTGAGCGTGCGTGGTGAGGGAGAGGCTTGAGTGGTGAGAGTGAGTGGTGAGGGTGAGTGGTGAGGGTGAGTGGTGAGCGTGAGTGGTGAGGGAGAGGGGTGAGTGGTGAGGATGAGTGGTGAGGGAGAGTGGTGAGGGTGAGTAGTGGTGAGGAGGGTGAGTAATGTGGTGAGGGTGAGTGGCTAGGGAGAGTGGTGAGCGTGAGTGGTGAGTGGTGAGGTGTGAGGAAGAGTGGTGAGGGTGAGTAGTGAGGGAGAGGGGTGAGTGGTGAGGAAGAGTGGTGAGTGGTGAGGAAGAGGGGTGAGTGGCGACTGTGAGGGTGAGTGGTGAGCGTGAGTCGTGAGGGAGAGGGATGAGTGGTGAGGGAGAGGGATGAGCATGAGTGGTGAGAGTGAGTAGTGAGTGGTGAGAGTGAGTGGTGAGTAGTGAGGATGATTGGTGAGGGTGATTGGTGAGCGTGAGTGGTGAGGGAGAGGGGTGAGTGGTGAGTGGTGAGAGTGAGTGGTGAGGGTGAGTGGTGAGAGTGAGTGGTGAGGGTGTGTGGTGAGCGTGAATGGTGAGTGGTGAGAGTTAGGGGTGAGTGGTGAGGGTGAGTGGTGGTGATGAGGGTCAGTGGTGAGGGTGAGTGGTGGTGGTGAGGGTGAGTGTTCAGTGTGAGTGGTCAGGGTGAGTGATGGTGGTGAGGGTGAGGATGATAGGTGAGGGGTGAGTGGTGAGGGTGAGTGGTGAGAGAGAGTTGTGAGGGAGAGTGGTGAGGGAGAGTGGTGGTGGTGAGGGTGAGGATCGTTGGTGAGGTTGAGTGGTGAGGGAGAGTGGTGAGGGTGAGTAGTGGTGGTGAGGGTGAGTAGTGAGTGGTGAGGGTGAGTGGTAAGTGTGAGTCGTGAGGGTGAGTGGTGAGTGGTGAGAGGTGAGTGGTGAGAGTGAGGGTGTGTGGTGAGGGTGTGTGGTGGTGGTGAGGGAGATGGGTGAGCTTGAGTGGTGAGAGTGAGTGGGGAATGGTGAGGGTGAGTGGTGAGGGTGAGTGGTGAGCGTCAGTGGTGAGGGAGAGGGGTGAGTGGTGAGTGGTGAGAGTGAGTGGTGAGTAGTGAGGATGATTGGTGAGGGTGATTGGTGAGCGTGAGTGTTGAGGGAGAGGGGTTAGTGGTGAGTGGTGAGAGTGAGTGGTGAGGGTGAGTGGTGAGAGTGAGTGGTGAGGGTGTGTGTTGAGCGTGAGTGGTGAGTGGTGAGAGTTAGGGGTGAGTGGTGAGGGTGAGTGGTGGTGATGAGGGTGAGTGGTGAGGGTGAGTGGTGGTGGTGAGGGTGAGTGTTCAGTTTGAGTGGTCAGGGTGAATGATGGTGGTGAGGGTGAGGATGATAGGTGAGGGGTGAGTGGTGAGGGTGAGTGGTGAGAGAGAGTTGTGAGGGAGAGTGGTGACGGAGAGTGGTGTTGGTGAGGGTAAGGATCGTTGGTGAGGTTGAGTGGTGAGGGAGAGTGGTGAGCGTGAGTAGTGGTGGTGAGGGTGAGTAGTAAGTGGTGAGGGTGAGTGGTAAGTGTGAGTCGTGAGGGTGAGTGGTGAGAGGTGAGTGGTGAGGGTGAGTGGTGAGGGTGTGTGGTGGTGGTGAGGGAGATGGGTGAGCTTGAGTGGTGAGAGTGAGTGGTGAATGGTGAGGGTGAGTGGTGAGGGTGAGTGGTGAGCGTGAGTGGTGAGGGAGAGGGGTGAGTGGTGAGGGTGAGTGGTGAGCGTGAGTGGTGAGGGAGAGGGGTTAGTGGTGAGGGAGAGGGGTGAGCGTAAGTGGTGAGGGAGAGGCTTTAGTGGTGAGAGTGAGTGGTGAGGGTGAGTGGTGAGGGTGAGTGGTGAGCATGAGTGGTGAGGGAGAGGGGTGAGTGGTGAGGATGAGTGGTGAGGGAGAGTGGTGAGGGTGAGTAGTGGTGAGGAGGGTGAGTAATGTGGTGAGGGTGAGTGGCGAGGGAGAGTGGTGAGCGTGAGTGGTGAGTGGTGAGGTGTGAGGAAGAGTGGTGAGGGTGAGTGGTGAGGGAGAGGGGTGAGTGGTGAGTGAGTGGTGAGGGTGTGTGGTGAGCGTGAGTGGTGAGTGGTGAGAGTTAGGGGTGAGTGGTGAGGGTGAGTGGTGGTGGTGAGGGTGAGTGGTGAGGGTGAGTGGTGGTGGTGGTGAGGGTGAGTGTTCAGTGTGAGTGGTCAGGGTGAGTGATGGTGGTGAGGGTGAGGATGATAGGTGAGGGGTGAGTGGTGAGGGTGAGTGGTGAGAGAGAGTTGTGAGGGAGAGTGGTGAGGGAGAGTGGTGGTGGTGAGGGGGAGGATCGTTGGTGAGGGTGAGTGGTGAGCATGAGTGGTGAGGGAAACGGGTGAGTGGTGAGGTTGAGTGGTGAGGGAGAGTGGTGAGGGTGAGTAGTGGTGGTGAGGGTGAGTAGTGAGTAGTGAGGGTGAGTGGTCAGGGTGATTAGTGAGTAGTGAGGGTGAGTGGTGAGGGTGAGTGGTGAGCGTGATTGGTGAGTGGTGAGGAGTGAGGAAGAGTGGTGAGCGTGAGTGGTGAGGGTGAGTGGTGAGCGTGAGTGGTGAGTAGTGAGAATGATTGGTGAGGGTGAGTGGTGAGGGTGAGTGGTCAGGGTGAGTGGTGAGGTAGAGGGGTGAGTGGCGAGGGTAAGTGGTGAGGGAGAGGGGTGAGTAGTGAGGGAGAGGGGTGAGTGGTCAGGGTGAGTGGTGAGTGTTGAGGGTGAGTGAGAGTGGGTGATTGGTGAGCGTGAGTGGTGAGGGTGAGTGGTGAGGGTGAGTGGTAAGTGTGAGTTGTGAGGGTGAGTGGTGAGTGGTGAGAGGTGAGTGGTGAGGGTAAGTGGTGAGTGTGAGTGTTGAGGGTGAGTAAGTGGTGAGGGTGAGTGGTGAGTAGTGAGAATGATTGGTGAGGGTGAGTGGTGAGGGTGAGTGGTCAGGGTCAGCGGTGAGGTAGAGGGATGAGTGGTTAGGGAGAGGGGTGAGCGTGAGTGGTGAGGGAGAGGCTTTAGTGGTGAGAGTGAGTGGTGAGGGTGAGTGGTGAGGGTGAGTGGTGAGCATGAGTGGTGAGGGAGAGGGGTGAGTGGTGAGGATGAGTGGTGAGGGAGAGTGGTGAGGGTGAGTAGTGGTGAGGAGGGTGAGTAATGTGGTGAGGGTGAGTGGCGAGGGAGAGTGGTGAGCGTGAGTGGTGAGTGGTGAGGTGTGAGGAAGAGTGGTGAGGGTGAGTGGTGAGGGAGAGGGGTGAGTGGTGAGTGAGTGGTGAGGGTGTGTGGTGAGCGTGAGTGGTGAGTGGTGAGAGTTAGGGGTGAGTGGTGAGGGTGAGTGGTGGTGGTGAGGGTGAGTGGTGAGGGTGAGTGGTGGTGGTGAGGGTGAGTGTTCAGTGTGAGTGGTCAGGGTGAGTGATGGTGGTGAGGGTGAGGATGATAGGTGAGGGGTGAGTGGTGAGGGTGAGTGGTGAGAGAGAGTTGTGAGGGAGAGTGGTGAGGGAGAGTGGTGGTGGTGAGGGTGAGGATCGTTGGTGATGGTGAGTGGTGAGCATGAGTGGTGAGGGAAACGGGTGAGTGGTGAGGGTGAGTGGTGAGGGAGAGTGGTGAGGGTGAGTAGTGGTGGTGAGGGTGAGTAGTGAGTAGTGAGGGTGAGTGGTCAGGGTGATTAGTGAGTAGTGAGGGTGAGTGGTGAGGGTGAGTGGTGAGCGTGATTGGTGAGTGGTGAGGAGTGAGGAAGAGTGGTGAGCGTGAGTGGTGAGGGTGAGTGGTGAGCGTGAGTGGTGAGTAGTGAGAATGATTGGTGAGGGTGAGTGGTGAGGGTGAGTGGTCAGGGTGAGTGGTGAGGTAGAGGGGTGAGTGGCGAGGGTAAGTGGTGAGGGAGAGGGGTGAGTAGTGAGGGAGAGGGGTGAGTGGTCAGGGTGAGTGGTGAGTGTTGAGGGTGAGTGAGAGTGGGTGATTGGTGAGCGTGAGTGGTGAGGGTGAGTGGTGAGGGTGAGTGGTAAGTGTGAGTTGTGAGGGTGAGTGGTGAGTGGTGAGAGGTGAGTGGTGAGGGTAAGTGACGAGTGTGAGTGTTGAGGGTGAGTGAGTGGTGAGGGTGAGTGGTGAGTAGTGAGAATGATTGGTGAGGGTGAGTGGTGAGGGTGAGTGGTCAGGGTCAGCGGTGAGGTAGAGGGATGAGTGGTTAGGGAGAGGGGTGAGCGTGAGTGGTGACAGAGAGGCTTGAGTGGTGAGAGTGAGTGGTGAGGGTGAGTGGTGAGGGAGAGGGGTGAGTGGTGAGTGGTGAGAGTGAGTGGTGAGGGTGAGTGGTGAGAGTGAGTGGTGAGGGTGTGTGGTGAGCGTGAGTGGTGAGTGGTGAGAGTTAGGGGTGAGTGGTGAGGGTGAGTGGTGGTGATGAGGGTGAGTGGTGAGGGTGAGTGGTGGTGGTGAAAGTGAGTGTTCAGTGTGAGTGGTCAGGGTGAGTGATGGTGGTCAGGGTGAGGATGATAGGTGAGGGGTGAGTGGTGAGGGTGAGTGGTGAGAGAGAGTTGTGAGGGAGAGTGGTGAGGGAGAGTGGTGGTGGTGAGGATCGTTGGTGAGGGTGAGTGGTGTGCATGAGTGGTGAGGGAAACAGGTGAGTGGTGAGGGTGAGTGGTGAGGGAGAGTGGTGAGTGGTGAGGGTGATTAGTGAGTAGTGAGGGTGAGTGGTGAGGGTGAGTGGTGAGCGTGATTGGTGAGGGTGAGTGGTGAGCGTGAGTGGTGAGGGAGAGGGGTGAGTGGTGAGGGTGAGTGGTGAGCGTGAGTGTGAGTGGTGAGGGTGAGTGGTGAACGTGAGTGGTGAAGGAGAGGGGTGAGTGGTGAGGGAGAAGGGTGAGCGTGAGTGGTGAGAGTGAGTTGTGAGTGGTGAGGGTGAGTGGTGAGGGCGAGTGGTGAGCGTGTGTGGTGAGGGAGTGGGGTGAGTGGTGAGGGAGAGGGGTGAGCGTGAGTGGTGAGAGTGAGTGGTGAATGGTAAGGGTGAGTGGTGAGGGTGAGTGGTGAGGGTGAGTGGTGAGTGGTGAGGGTGAGTGGTGAGGGTGAGTGGTGAGTAGTGAGGATGATTGGTGAGGGTGAGTGGTGAGCGTGAGTGGTGAGGGAGTGGGGTGAGTGGTGAGGGTGAGTGGTGAGGGAGAGTGGTGAGTAGTAGTGGGGAGGGTAGTAGTGTGGTGAGGGTGAGTGGTGAGGGTGAGTGGTGAGGGTGAGTGGTGAGTGTGAGTGGTGAGTGGTGAGGAGTGAAGAAGAGTGGTGAGGGAGAGGGGTGAGTGGTGAGGAAGAGTGGTGAGTGGTGAGGAAGAGGGGTGAGTGGTGGTGAGTGGTGAGTGTGAGGGTGAGTGGTGAGCGTGAGTCGTGAGGGAGAGGGGTGAGTGGTGAGTGAGAGGGGTGAGCATGAGTGGTGAGTGGTGAGTAGTGAGGATGATTGGTGAGGGTGAGTGGTGAGCGTGAGTGGTGAGCGTGAGTGGTGAGGGAGACGGGTGAGTGGTGAGTGGTGAAAGTGAGTGGTGAGGGTGAGTGGTGAGAGTGAGTGGTGAGGGTGTGTGGTGAGCATGAGTGGTGAGTGGTGAGAGTTATGGGTGAGTGGTGAGGGTGAGTGGTGGTGAGGGTGAGTGGTGAGGGTGAGTGATGGTGGTGACGGTGAGGATGATAGGTGAGGGGTGAGTGGTGAGGGTGAGTGGTGAGAGAGACTGGTGAGGGAGATTGGTGAGGGAGAGTGGTGAGCGTGAGTGGTGAGGGAAAGGGATGAGTGGTGAGGGTGAGTGGTGAGGGAGAGTGGTGAGGGTGAGTAATGGTGGTGAGGGTGAGTAGTGAGTGGTGAGGGTGAGTGGTGAGGGTGATTAGTGAGTAGTGAGGGTGAGTGGTGAGGGTGAGTGTTGAGCTTGTGTGGTGAGGGAGAGGGGTTAGTGGTGAGGGTGAGTGGTGAGCGTGTGTGGTGAGGGAGAGGGGTTAGTGGTGATGGTGAGTGGTGAGAAGTGAGAATGATTGGTGAGGGAGAGTGGTGAGGGTGAGTGGTGAGTGGTGAGGGGGAGTGGTGAGGGTGAGTGGTGAGTAGTGAGGATGATTGGTGAGGGTGAGTGGTGAGCGTGAGTGGTGAGGGAGTGGGGTGAGTGGTGAGGGTGAGTGGTGAGGGAGAGTGGTGAGGGTGAGTAGTGGTGGGGAGGGTGAGTAGTGTGGTGAGGGTGAGTCGTGAGGGAGAGAGGTGAGTGGTGAGGGAGAGGGGTGAGCATGAGTGGTGAGTGGTGAGTAGTGAGGATGATTGGTGAGGGTGAGTGGTGAGCGTGAGTGGTGAGGGAGTGGGGTGAGTGGTGAGTGGTGAAAGTGAGTGGTGAGGGTGAGTGGTGAGAGTGAGTGGTGAGGGTGTGTGGTGAGCGTGAGTGGTGAGAGTTATGGGTGAGAGGTGAGGGTGAGTGGTGGTGGTGAGGATGAGTGGTGAGGGTGAGTGGTGGTGGTGGTGAGGGTGAGTGTTGAGTGTGAGTGGTCAGGGTGAGTGATGGTGGTGAGGGTGAGGATGATTGGTGAGGGGTGAGTGGTGAGGGTGAGTGGTGAGAGAGACTGGTGATGGAGATTGGTGAGGGAGAGTGGTGAGCGTGAGTGGTGAGGGAAAGGGATGAGTGTTGAGGGTGAGTGGTGAGGGAGAGTGGTGAGGGTGAGTAGTGGTGGTGAGGGTGAGTAGTGAGTGGTGAGGGTGAGTGGTGAGGGTGATTAGTGAGTAGTGAGGGTGAGTGGTGAGGGTGAGTGGTGAGCGTGTGTGGTGAGGTAGAGGGGTGATTGGTGAGGGTGAGTGGTGAGCGTGTGTGGTGAGGGAGAGGGGTTAGTGGTGAGGGTGAGTGATGAGTAGTGAGAATGATTGGTGAGGGTGAGTGTTGAGGGTGAGTGGTGAGTGGTGAGGGTGAGTGGTGAGGGTGAGTGGTGAGTAGTGAGGATGATTGGTGAGGGTGAGTGGTGAGCGTGAGTGGTGAGGGAGTGGGGTGAGTGGTGAGGGTGAGTGGTGAGGGAGAGTGGTGAGGGTGAGTAGTGGTGGGGAGGGTGAGTAGTGTGGTGAGGGTGAGTGGTGAGTGTGAGGGTGAGTGGTGAGCATGAGTCGTGAGGGAGAGGGGTGAGTGGTGAGGGAGAGGGGTGAGCATGAGTGGTGAGTGGTGAGTAGTGAGGATGATTGGTGAGGGTGAGTGGTGAGCGTGAGTGGTGAGGGAGAGGGGTGAGTGGTGAGTGGTGAAAGTGAGTGGTGAGGGTGAGTGGTGAGAGTGAGTGGTGAGGGTGTGTGGTGACCGTGAGTGGTGAGTGGTGAGAATTATGGGTGAGTGGTGAGGGTGAGTGGTGGTGGTGGTGAGGGTGAGTGTTGAGTGTGAGTGGTCAGGGTGAGTGATGGTGGTGAGGGTGAGGGTGAGTGGTGAGAGATACTGGTGATGGAGATTGGTGAGGGAGAGGGGTGAGCATGAGTGGTGAGGGAAAGGGAAGAGTGGTGAGGGTGAGTGGTGAGGGAGAGTGGTGAGGGTGAGTAGTGGTGGTGCGGGTGAGTAGTGAGTGGTGAGGGTGAGTGGTGAGGGTGATTAGTGAGTAGTGAGGGTGAGTGGTGAGGGTGAGTGGTGAGCGTGTGTGGTGAGGGAGAGGGGTGAGTGGTGAGGGTGAGATGCTGAGCGTGTATGGTGAGGGAGAGGGGTTAGTGGTGAGGGTGAGTGGTGAGTAGTGAGAATGAGTGGTGAGGGTGAGTGGTGAGGGTGAGTGGTGAGTAGTGAGAATGATTGGTGAGGGTGAGTGGTGAGGGTGAGTGGTCAGGGTGAGTGGTGAGGTTGAGGGATGAGTGGTTAGGGAGAGGGGTGAGTGTGAGTGGTGACGGAGAGGCTTGAGTGGTGAGAGTGAGTGGTGAGGGTGAGTGGTGAGTAGTGAGAATGATTGGTGAGGGTGAGTGGTGAGCATGAGTGGTGAGGGAGAGGGGTGAGTGGCGAGGGAGATTGGTGAGGGAGAGTGGTGAGCGTGAGTGGTGAGAGAAAGGGATGAGTGGTGAGGGAGAGTGGTGAGGGTGAGTAGTGGTGGTGAGGTTGAGTGGTAAGTGTGAGTCGTGAGCGTGAGTGGTGAGGGTGTGTGGTGGTGGTGAGGGAGAGTGGTGGTGGTTAGGGTGAGGATCGTTGGTGAGGGTGAGTGGTGAGCATGAGTGGTGAGGGAAACGGGTGAGTGGTGAGGGTGAGTGGTGAGGGAGAGTGGTGAGGGTGAGTAGTGGTGGTGAGGGTGAGTAGTGAGTGGTGAGGGTGAGTGGTGAGGGTGATTAGTGAGTAGTGAGGGTGAGTGGTGAGGGTGAGTGGTGAGCGTTATTGGTGAGTGGTGAGGAGTGAGGAAGAGTGGTGAGCGTGAGTGGTGAGGGTGAGTGGTGAGCGTGAGTGGTGAGGGAGAGGGGCTAGTGGTGAGGGAGAGGGGTGAGCGTGAGTGGTGAGGGTGAGTGGTGAGGGTGAGTGGTGAGTAGTGAGAATGATTGGTGAGGGTGAGTGGTGAGGGTGAGTGGTCAGGGTGAGTGGTGAGGTAGAGGGATGAGTGGTTAGGGAGAGGGGTGAGCGTGAGTGGTGAGGGAGAGGCTTGAGTGGTGAGAGTGAGTGGTGAGCGTGAGGGAGAGGGGTTAGTGGTGAGGGAGAGGGGTGAGCGTGAGTGGTGAGGGTGAGTGGTGAGGGTGAGTGGTGAGTAGTGAGAATGATTGGTGAGGGTGGGTGGTGAGGGTGAGTGGTCAGGGTGAGTGGTGAGATAGAGGGATGAGTGGTTAGGGAGAGGGGTGAGCGTGAGTGGTGAGGGAGAGGCTTGAGTGCTGAGAGTGAGTGGTGAGGGTGAATGGTGAGGGTGAGTGGTGCGCGTGAGTGGTGAGGGAGAGGGGTGAGTGGTGAGGATGAGTGGTGAGGGAGAGTGGTGAGGGTGAGTAGTGGTGAGGAGGGTGAGTAATGTGGTGAGGGTGAGTGGCGAGGGAGAGTGGTGAGCGTGAGTGGTGAGTGGTGAGGTGTGAGGAAGAGTGGTGAGGGTGAGTGGTGAGGGAGCGGGATGAGTGGTGAGGAAGAGTGGTGAGTGGTGAGGAAGAGGGGTGAGTGGTGGTGAGTGACGACTGTGAGGGTGAGTGGTTAGCGTGAGTCGTGAGGGAGAGGGATGAGTGGTGAGGGAGAGGGGTGAGCATGAGTGGTGAGAGTGAGTGGTGAGTGGTGAGAGTGAGTGGTGAGTAGTGAGGATGATTGGTGAGGGTGATTGGTGAGCGTGAGTGGTGAGGGAGAGGGGTGAGTGGTGAGTGGTGAGAGTGAGTGGTGAGGGTGAGTGGTGAGAGTGAGTGGTGAGGGTGTGTGGTGAGCGTGAGTGGTGAGTGGTGAGAGTTAGGGGTGAACGGTGAGGGTGAGTGGTGGTGGTGAGGGTGAGTGGTGAGGGTGAGTGGTGGTTTTGAGGGTGAGTGTTCAGTGTGAGTGGTCAGGGTGAGTGATGGTGGTGAGGGTGAGGATGATAGGTGAGGGGTGAGTGGTGAGGGTGAGTGGTGAGAGAGAGTTGTGAGGGAGAGTGGTGAGGGAGAGTGGAGGTGGTTAGGGTGAGGATCGTTGGTGAGGGTGAGTGGTGAGCATGAGTGGTGAGGGAAACGGGTGAGTGGTGAGGGTGAGTGGTGAGGGAGAGTGGTGAGGGTGAGTAGTGGTGGTGAGGGTGAGTAGTGAGTGGTGAGGATGAGTGGTGAGGGTGATAAGTGAGTAGTGAGGGTGAGTGGTGAGGGTGAGTGGTGAGCGTGATTGGTGAGTGGTGAGGAGTGAGGAAGAGTGGTGAGCGTGAGTGGTGAGGGTGAGTGGTGAGCGTGAGTGGTGAGGGAGAGGGGTTAGTAGTGAGGGAGAGGGGTGAGCGTGAGTGGTGAGGGTGAGTGGTGAGGGTGAGTGGTGAGTAGTGAGAATGATTGGTGAGGGTGAGTGGTGAGGGTGAGTGGTCAGGGTGAGTGGTGAGGTAGAGGGATGAGTAGTTAGGGAGAGGGGTGAGCGTGAATGGTGAGGGAGAGGCTTGAGTGGTGAGAGTGAGTGGTGATAGTGAGTGGTGAGGGTGAGTGGTGAGCGTGAGTGGTGAGGGAGAGAAGTGAGTGGCGAGGGTGAGTGGTGAGGGAGAGGGGTGAGTAGTGAGGGAGAGGGGTGAGTGGTGAGGGTGAGTGGTGAGTGGTGAGGGTGAGTGAGAGTGGGTGAGTGGTGAACATGAGTGGTGAGGGTGAGTGGTGAGGGTGAGTGGTAAGTGTGAGTCGTGAGGGTGAGTGGTGAGTCGTGAGAGGTGAGTGGTGAGGGTGAGTGGTGAGTGTGAGTGTTGAGGGTGAGTGAGTGGTGAGGGTGAGTGGTGAGTAGTGAGAATGATTGGTGAGGGTGAGTGGTGAGGGTGAGTGGTCAGGGTCAGTGGTGAGGTAGAGGGATGAGTGGTTAGGGAGAGGGGTGAGCGTGAGTGGTGACGGAGAGGCTTGAGTGCTGAGAGTGAGTGGTGAGGGTGAGTGGTGAGGGTGAGTGGTGAGTAGTGAGAATGATTGGTGAGGGTGAGTGGTGAGCATGAGTGGTGAGGGAGAGGGGTGAGTGGCGAGGGAGATTGGTGAGGGAGAGTGGTGAGCGTTAGTGGTGAGGGAAAGGGATGAGTGGTGAGCGTGAGTGGTGAGGGAGAGTGGTGAGGGTGAGTAGTGGTGGTGAGGGTGAGTAGTGAGTGGTTAGGGTGAGTGGTAAGTGTGAGTCGTGAGGGTGAGTGGTGAGTGGTGAGAGGTGAGTGGTGAGGGTGAGGGTGAGTGGTGAGGGTGTGTGGTGGTGGTGAATGAGAGGAGTGAGCTTGAGTGGTGAAAGTGAGTGGTGAATGGTGAGGGTGAGTGGTGAGGGTGAGTGGTGAGTAGTGAGGATGATTGGTGAGGGTGAGTGGTTAGGGTGAGGGTGAGTGGTGAGCATGAGTGGTGAGTGGTGAGTGGTGAGGGTGAGTGGTGAGGGTGAGTGGTGACTAGTGAGGATGATTGGTGAGGGTGAGTGGTTAGCGTGAGTGGTGAGGGAGAGGGGTGAGTGGTGAGGATGAGTGGTGAGTGAGATTGGTGAGGGTGAGTAGTGGTGAGGAGGGTGAGTAATGTGGTGAGGGTGAGTGGCGAGGGAGAGTGGTGAGCGTGAGTGGTGAGTGGTGAGGTGTGAGGAAGAGTGGTGAGGGTGAGTGGTGAGGGAGAGGGGTGAGTGGTGAGGAAGAGTGGTGAGTGGTGAGGAAGAGGGGTGAGTGGTGGTGAGTGGCGACTGTGAGGGTGAGTGGTGAGCGTGAGTCGTGAGGGAGAGGGATGAGTGGTGAGGGGTGAGCATGAGTGGTGAGAGTGAGTGGTGAGTAGTGAGAGTGAGTGGTGAGTAGTGAGGATGATTGGTGAGGGTGATTGGTGAGCGTGAGTGGTGAGGGAGAGGGCTGAGTGGTGAGTGGTGAGAGTGAGTGGTGAGGGTGAGTGGTGAGAGTGAGTGGTGAGGGTGTGTGGTGAGCGTGAGTGGTGAGTGGTGAGAGTTAGGGGTGAGTGGTGAGGGTGAGTGGTGGTGATGAGGGTGAGTGGTGAGGGTGAGTGGTGGTGGTGAGGGTGAGTGTTCAGTGTGAGTGGTCAGGGTGAGTGATGGTGGTGAGGGTGAGGTTGATAAGTGAGGGGTGAGTGGTGAGAGAGAGTTGTGAGGGAGAGTGGTGAGGGAGAGTGGTGGTGGTGAGGGTGAGGATCGTTGGTGAGGGTGAGTGGTGAGCATGAGTGGTGAGGGAAACGGGTGAGTGGTGAGGGTGAGTGGTGAGGGAGAGTGGTGAGGGTGAGTAGTGGTGGTGAGGGTGAGTAGTGTGTGGTGAGGATGAGTGGTGAGGGTGATTAGTGAGTAGTGAGGGTGAGTGGGGAGGGGGAGTGGTGAGCGTGATTGGTGAGTGGTGAGGAGTGAGGAAGAGTGGTGAGCGTGAGTGGTGAGGGTGAGTGGTGAGCGTGAGTGGTGAGGGAGAGGGGTGAGTGGTGAAGGTGAGTGGTGAGCATGAGTGGTGAGGGAGAGGGGTTAGTGGTGAGGGAGAGGGGTGAGCGTGAGTGGTGAGGGAGAGGCTTGAGTAGTGAGAATGATTGGTGAGGGTGAGTGGTGAAGGTAAGTGGTCAGGGTGAGTGGTGAGGTAGAGGGATGAGTGGTTAGGGAGAGGGGTGAGCGTGAGTGGTGAGGGAGAGGCTTGAGTGGTGAGAGTGAGTGGTGAGGGTGAGTGGTGAGGGTGAGTGGTGAGCGCGAGTGGTGAGGGAGAGGGGTGAGTGGCGAGGGTGAGTGGTGAGGGAGAGGGGTGAGTGGTGAGAGTGAGTGGTGAGTGGTGAGGGTGAGTGAGAATGGGTGAGTGGTGAGCGTGAGTGGTGAGGGTGAGTGGTGAAGGTGAGTGGTAAGTGTGAGTCGTGAGGGTGAGTGGTGAGTGGTGAGAGGTGAGTGGTGAGGGTGAGTGGTGAGTGTGAGTGTTGAGGGTGAGTGAGTGGTGAGGGTGAGTGTGAGTGGTGAGGGATCTGTGGTGAGTGTGAGTGTGGGGGGGTCTGTGGTGAGTGTGAGTGGTGAGTGATGAGTTGTGAGGTGGTGAGTGGTGAGGGTGAGTGGTGAATGGTGAGTGGTAAGGGTGAGTGGTGAGTGGTGAGAGTGAGTGGTGAGGGTGAGTGGTGAGTGTTGAGGGTGAGGGTGAGTGGTGAGCCGTGAGAGTGAGTGGTGAGAGTGAGTTGTGATGGTGAGTGCTGAGTGGTTAGGTGGAGAGTGTGAGTGGTGAGGGTGAGGGATGAGCGGTGAGAGTGAGTGGTGAGGGTGAGTGGTGAGAGGTGAGAGTGAGTGGTGAGGGTGAGTGCTGAGTGGTGACAGTGAGTTGTGAGGGTGAGTGGTGAGGTTCAGTGGTGAGTAGTGAGAGGTGAGTGGTGAGGGTGAGTGGTTAGGGTGACTGAGTGGTGAGGGTGAGTGGTGGTAGTGAGGGTGAGTGGTGGTGGTGAGGGTGAGTGTTGAGGGTGAGTGGTGGTGGCAAGGGTGAGTGTTGAGTGTGAGTGGTGAGGGTGAGGATGATTGGTGAGCGTGAGTGTTGAGAGAGTGGTGAGGGAGAGTGGTGAGGGAGAGTGGTGAGGGTGAGAAGTGGTGGTGAAGGTGAGTAGTGATTAGTGAGGGTGAGTTGTGAGGGTGAGTGAGTGGTGAGGGTGAGTGGGGAGGGTGAGTGTGAGTGTGAGTGGTGAATGATAGTGAGTGGTGAGTGATAGTGAGTGGTGAGGGAGAGTGGTGATGGTGATTAGTGAGGGTGAGTGAGGAAGAGTGGTGAGGGTGAGTGGTGAGGGGTGAGTGGTGAGGATGAGTGGTGAGAGAGAGTGGTGATGGAGAGTGGTGAGGGAGAGTGGTGGTGGTGAGGGTGAGGATGGTTGGTGAGCGCGAGTGGTGAGCGTGAGTGGTGAGGGTGAGGATGGTTGGTGAGGGTAAGTGGTGAGCATGAGTGGTGAGGGAGAGGGGTGAGTGTGAGTGGTGAGGAGTCTGTGGTGAGTGTGAGTGGTGAGTTTGAGTATGAGTAGTGAGGGGTCTGTGGTGAGTGTGAGTGGTGAGGGTCAGTGGTGAGAGGTGAGTGGTGAGAGGTGAGTGGTGAGGGTGAGTGGTGAGGGTGAGTGTTGAGGGTGAGTGAGTGGTGAGGGTGAGTGTGAGTAGTGAAGGGTCTGTGGTGAGTGTGAGTGTGGTGGGGTCTGTGGTGAGTGTGAGTGGTGAGTGATGAGTGGTGAGGTGGTGAGTGGTGAGTGTGAGTGGTAAGTGGTGAGCGTGAGTGGTAAGGGTGAGTGGTGAGGGTGAGTGGTAAGTGTGAGTTGTGAGGGTGAGTGGTGAGTGGTGAGAGGTGAGTGGTGAGGGTGAGTGGTGAGGGTGAGTGGTGGTGGTGAGGGTGAGTGGTGAGTGTGAATGGTGGTGGTGAGGGTGAGTGGTGAGGGTGAGTGGTAGTGGTGAGGGTGAGGATGAGTGGTGAGCGTGAGTGGTGAGCATGAGTGTGAGGGAGAGGGGTGAGTGGTGAGGGTGAGTGATGAGAGAGAGTGGTGAGGGAGAGTGGTGAGGGAGAGTGGTAGTGGTGAGGGTGAGGATGGTTGGTGAGTGGTGAGTGGTGAGAGTGAGTGGTGAGGGTGAGTGGTGAGGGTGAGTGGTGAGTAGTGATAATGATTGGTGAGGGTGAGTGGTGAGCGTGAGTGGTGAGGGAGAGGGGTGAGTGGTGAGGGTGATTGGTGAGGGAGAGTGGCGAGTGGTGAGTGGTGAGGTTGAGTGGTGAGGGTGAGTGGTGAGGGTGAGTGGTGAATGGTGAGCGTGAGTGGTGAGAGTGATTGGTGAGGGTGAGTGGTGAGAGTGAGTGGTGAGTGTGTGTGGTGAGCGTGAGTGGTGAGAGTTAGGGGTGAGTGGTGACTGGTGAAGGTGAGTGGTGGTGGTGAGGGTGAGTGTTGAGTGTGAGTGGTCAGGGTGAGTGGTGGTGGTGAGGGTGAGGACGATAGGTGAGGGTGAGTGGTGAGCGTGAGTGGTGAGGGGTGAGTGGTGAGTGTTGAGTGTGAGTGGTGAGAGTGAGGATGATTGGTGAGGATGAGTGGTGAGCGTGAGAGAGTGGTGAGTGAGAGTGGTGAGGGAGAGTGGTGAGGGTGAGAAGTGGTGGTGAGGGTGAGTAGTGAGGGTGAGTGTTGAGGGTGAGTGAGTGGTGAGGGTGAGTGTAAGTGTGAGTGGTGAGTGATAGTGAGTGGTGAGTGATAGTGAGTGGTGAGGGAGAGTGGTGATGGTGATTAGTGAGGGTGAGTGAGGAAGAGTGGTGAGGGTGAGTGGTGAGTGGTGAGGATGAGTGGTGAGAGAGAGTGGTGATGGAGAGTGGTGAGGGAGAGTGGTGGTGGTGAAGGTGAGGATGGTTGGTGAGGGTGAGTGGTGAGCGTGAGTGGTGAGGGAAAGGGGTGAGTGGTGAGAGTGAGTGGTGAGGGAGAGTGGTGAGGGTGAGTAGTGTTGGTGAGGGTGAGTAGTGAGTGGTGAGGGTAAGTGGTAAGTGTGAGTCGTGCGGGTGAGTGGTGAGTGGTGAGAGGTGAGTGGTGAGGGTGAGTGGTGAGGGTGAGTGGTGGTGGTGAGGGTGAGTGGTGAGTGTGAATGGTGGTGGTGAGGGTGAGTGGTGAGGGTGAGTGGTAGTGGTGAGGGTGAGGATGAGTGGTGAGCGTGAGTGGTGAGCGTGAGTGTGAGGGAGAGGGTTGAGTGGTGAGGGTGAGTGATGAGAGAGAGTGGTGAGGGAGAGTGGTGAGGGAGAGTGGTAGTGGTGAGGGTGAGGATGGTTGGTGAGTGGTGAGAGTGAGTGGTGAGGGTGAGTGGTGAGTAGTGAGGATGATTGGTGAGGGTGAGTGGTGAGCGTGAGTGGTGAGGGAGAGGGGTGAGTGGTGAGGGTGATTGGTGAGGGAGAGGGGCGAGTGGTGAGTGGTGAGGGTGAGTGGTGAGGGTGAGTGGTGAGGGTGAGTGGTGAATGGTGAGCGTGAGTGGTGAGAGTTATTGGTGAGGGTGAGTGGTGAGAGTGAGTGGTGAGGGTGTGTGGTGAGCGTGAGTGGTGAGAGTTAGGGGTGAGTGGTGACTGGTGAAGGTGAGTGGTGGTGGTGAGGGTGAGTGTTGAGTGTGAGTGGTCAGGGTGAGTGGTGGTGGTGAGGGTGAGGACGATAGGTGAGGGTGAGTGGTGAGCGTGAGTGGTGAGGTGTGAGTGGTGAGTGTTGAGTGTGAGTGGTGAGAGTGAGGATGATTGGTGAGGATGAGTGGTGAGCGTGAGAGAGTGGTGAGGGAGAGTGGTGAGGGTGAGAAGTGGTGGTGAGGGTGAGTAGTGAGGGTGAGTGGTGAGGGTGAGTGAGTGGTGAGGGTGAGTGTGAGTGTGAGTGGTGAGTGATAGTGAGTGGTGAGTGATAGTGAGTGGTGAGGGAGAGTGGTGATGGTGATTAGTGAGGGTGAGTGAGGAAGAGTGGTGAGGGTGAGTGGTGAGTGGTGAGGATGAGTGGTGAGAGAGAGTGGTGATGGAGAGTGGTGAGGGAGAGTGGTGGTGGTGAAGGTGAGGATGGTTGGTGAGGGTGAGTGGTGAGCGTGAGTGGTGAGGGAAAGGGGTGAGTGGTGAGAATGAGTGGTGAGGGAGAGTGGTGAGGGTGAGTAGTGTTGGTGAGGGTGAGTAGTGAGTGGTGAGGGTGAGTGGTGAGGGTGATTAGTGAGTAGTGAGGGTGAGTGGTGAGGGTGAGTGGTGAGTGGTGAGCGTGAGTTGTGAGTGGTGAGGAGTGAGGAAGAGTGGTGAGGGTGAGTGGTGAGTAGTGAGAATGATTGGTGAGGGTGAGAGGTGTGGGTGAGTGGTGAACGTGAGTGGTGAGGGAGAGGGGTGAGTGGTGAGAGAGAGTGGTGAGGGTGAGTGGTGAGGGTGAGTGGTGAGTAGTGAGAATGATTGGTGAGGATGAGTGGTGAGCGTGAGTGGTGAGGGAGAGGGGTGAGTGGTGAGGGTGAGTGGTGAGGGAGAGGGGTGAGTGGTGAGGGAGAGGGGTGAGTGGTGAGGGTGAGTGGTGAGGGTGAGTGGTGAATGGTGAGCGTGAGTGGTGAGAGTGATTGGTGAGGGTGATTGGTGAGAGTGAGTGGTGAGGGTGTGTGGTGAGTGTGAGTGGTGAGAGTTAGGGGTGAGGGTGAGTGGTGGTGGTGAGGGTGAGTGGTGAGGGTGAGTGGTGAGAGGTGAAAGTGAGTGGTGAGGGTGAGTGCTGAGTGGTGACAGTGAGTTGTGAGGGTGAGTGGTGAGGTTCAGTGGTGAGTGGTGAGAGGTGAGTGGTGAGGGTGAGTTGTGAGGGTGACTGAGTAGTGAGGGTAAGTGGTGGTAGTGAGGGTGAGTGTTGAGGGTGAGTGGTGGTGGCAAGGGTGAGTGTTGAGTGTGAGTGGTGAGGGTGAGGATGATTGGTGAGGATGAGTGGTGAGCGTGAGTGTTGAGAGAGTGGTGAGGGAGAGTGGTGAGGGAGAGTGGTGAGGGTGAGAAGTGGTGGTGAGGGTGAGTAGTGAGGGTGAGTGGTGAGGGTGAGTGAGTGGTGAGGGTGAGTGTGAGTGGTGAGTGATAGTGAGTGGTGAGTGATAGTGAGTGGTGTGGGAGAGTGGTGATGGTGATTAGTGAGGGTGAGTGAGGAAGAGTGGTGAGGGTGAGTGGTGAGGAGTGAGTGGTGAGGATGAGTGGTGAGAGAGAGTGGTGATGGAGAGTGGTGAGGGAGAGTGGTGGTGGTGAGGGTGAGGATGGTTGGTGAGGGTGAGTGGTGAGCGTGAGTGGTGAGGGAAAGTGGTGAGTGGTGAGAGTCAGTGGTGAGGGAGAGTGGTGAGGGTGAGTAGTGTTGGTGAGGGTGAGTAGTGAGTCGTGAGGGTGAGTGGTGAGGGTGATTAATGAGTAGTGAGGGTGAGTGGTGAGGGTGAGTGGTGAGTGGTGAGCGTGAGTTGTGAGTGGTGAGGGATGAGGAAGAGTGGTGAGGGTGAGTGGTGAGTAGTGAGAATGATTGGTGAGGGTGAGAGGTGAGGATGAGTGGTGAACGTGAGTGGTGAGGGAGAGGGGTGAGTGGTGAGAGAGAGGGGTGAGCGTGAGTGGTGGGGGAGAGGGGTGAGTGGTGAGGGTGAGTGGTGAGGGTGAGTGGTGAGTAGTAACAATGATTGGTGAGGATGAGTGGTGAGGGAGAGAGGTGACTGGTGAGGGAGAGGGGTGAGTGGTGAGGTTCAGTGGTAAGTGGTGAGTGGTGAGGGTGAGTGGTGAGGGTGAGTGGTGAGTAGTGAGAATGATTGGTGAGGGTTGAGAGGTGAGGGTGAGTGGTGAACGTGAGTGGTGAGGGAGAGGGGTGAGTGGTGAGAGAGAAGGGTGAGCGTGAGTGGTGAGGGAGAGGGGTGAGTGGTGAGAGAGAGTGGTGAGGGTGAGTGGTGAGGGTGAGTGGTGAGTAGTGAGAATGATTGGTGAGGATGAGTGGTGAGCGTGAGTGGTGAGAGAGAGGGGTGAGTGGTGAGGGTGAGTGGTGAGGGAGAGGGGTGAGTGGTGAGGGAGAGGGGTGAGGGAGAGGGGCGAGTGGTGAGTGGTGAGGGTGAGTGGTGAGGGTGAGTGGTGAGGGTGAGTGGTGAATGTGAGTGGTGAGTGGTGAGCGTGAGTGGTGAGGGTGAGTGGTGAGGGTGAGTGGTGAGTGTGAGTGGTGAGTGGTGAGCGTGAGTGGTGAGAGTGAGTGGTGAGTAGTGAGGATGATTGGTGAGGGTTAGTGGTGAGCGTGAGTGGTGAGGGAGAGGGGTGAGTGGTGAGGGTGAGTGGTGAGGGAGAGGGGCGAGTGGTGAGTGGTGAGGGTGAGTGGTGAGGGTGAGTGGTGAGGGTGAGTGGTGAATGGTGAGTGTGAGTGGTGAGAGTGATTGGTCAGGGTGAGCGGTGAGAGTGAGTGGTGAGGGTGTGTGGTGAGCGTGAGTGGTGAGAGTTAGGGGTGAGTGGTGAGGGTGAGTGGTGGTGGTGAGGGTGAGTGGTGAAGGTGAGTGGTGGTGGTGAGGGTGAGTGTTGAGTGTGAGTGGTCAGGGTGAGTGGTGGTGGTGAGGGTGAGGATGATAGGTGAGGGTGAGTGGTGAGCGTGAGTTGTGAGGGGTGAGTGGTGAGGGTGAGTGGTGAGAGAAAGTGGTGAGGGAGAGTGGTGAGGGAGAATGGTGGTGGTGAGGGTGAGGATGGTTGGTGAGGGTGAGTGGTGAGCGTGAGTGGTGAGGGAAAGGGGTGAGTGGTGATGGAGATTGGTGAGCGTGAGTGGTGAGTGGTGAGGCGTGAGGAAGAGTGGTGAGGATGAGTGGTGAGGGAGAGGGGTGAGTGGTGAGGAATAGTGGTGAGTGGTGAGGAAGAGGGGTGAGTGGTGGTGAGTGGCGACTGTGAGGGTGAGTGGTGCGCGTTAGTCGTGAGTGAGTGGTGAGGGTGAGTGGTGAGTAGTGAGGATGATTGGTGAGGGTGATTGGTGAGCGTGAGTGGTGAGGGGTGAGTGGTGAGAGTGAGTGGTGAGGGTGAGTGGTGAGGGTGAGTGGTGAGAGTGAGTCGTGAGGGAGAGGGGTGAGTGGTCAGGGAGAGGGGTGAGCATGAGTGGTGAGAGTGAGTGGTGAGTGGTGAGAGTGAATGGTGAGGGTGAGTGGTGAGTAGTGAGCATGATTGGTGAGGGTGATTGGTGAGCGTGAGTGGTGAGGGGTGAGTGGTGAGTGGTGAGAGTGATTGGTGAGGGTGAGTGGTGAGAGTGAGTGGTGAGGGTGAGTGGTGAGAGTGAGTGGTGAGGGTGTGTGGTGAGCGTGAGTGGTGAGTGGTGAGAGTTAGGGGTGAGTGGTGAGGGTGAGTGGTGGTGGTGAGGGTGAGTGGTGAGGGTGAGTGGTGGTGGTGAGGGTGAGTGTTGAGTGTGAGTGGTCAGGGTGAGTGATAGTGGTGAGGATGATAGGTGAGGGGTGAGTGGTGAGGGAGAGTGGTGAGAGAGAGTGGTGAGGGAGAGTGGTGAGGGAGAGTGGTGGAGGTGAGGGTGAGGATCGTTGGTGAGGGTGAGTGGTGAGCATGAGTGGTGAGTAAAAGGGGTGAGTGGTGAGGGTGAGTGGTGAGGGTGAGTAGTGGTGGTGAGGGTGAGTAGTGAGTGGTGAGGGTGAGTGGTGAGGGTGATTAGTGAGTAGTGAGGGTGAGTGGTGAGGGTGAGTGGTGAGCATGATTGGTGAGTGGTGAGGAGTGAGGAAGAGTGGTGAGCATGAGTGGTGAGGGTGAGTGGTGAGCGTGAGTGGTGAGGGAGAGGGGTGAGTGGTGAGGGAGAGGGGTGAGTAATGAGAATGATTGGTGAGGGTGAGTGGTGAGGGTGAGTGGTCAGGGTGAGTGGTGAGGTAGAGAGATGAGTGGTTAGGGAGAGGGGTGAGTGTGAGTGGTGAGGGAGAGGCTTGAGTGGTGAGCGTGAGTGGTGAAGGTGAGTGGTGAGCGTGAGTGGTGAGGGAGAGGGGTTAGTGGTGAGGGAGAGGGGTGAGCATGAGTGGTGAGGGTGAGTGGTGATTAATGAGAATTATTTGTGAGGGTGAGTGGTGAGGGTGAGTGGTCAGGGTGAGTGGTGAGGTAGAGAGATGAGTGGTGAGGGTGAGTGGTGAGGGTGAGTGGTGAGGGTGAGTGGTGAATGGTGAGTGTGAGTGGTGAGAGTGATTGGTGAGGGTGAGTGGTGAGAGTGAGTGGTGAGGGTATGTGGTGAGCGTGAGTGGTGAGAGTTAGGGGTGATTGGTGAGGGTGAGTGGTGGTGGTGAGGGTGAGTGGTGAAGGTGAGTGGTGGTGGTGAGGGTGAATGTTGAGTGTGAGTGGTCAGGGTGAGTGGTGGTGGTGAGGGTGAGGATGATAGGTGAGGGTGAGTGGTGAGCGTGAGTGGTGAGGGGTGAGTGGTGAGGGTGAGTGGTGAGAGAGAGTGGTGAGGGATAGTGGTGAGGGAGAGTGGTGGTGGTGAGGGTGAGGATGGTTGGTGAGGGTGAGTGGTGAGCGTGAGTGGTGAGGGAAAGGGGTGAGTGGTGAGGGAGAGTGGTGAGCGTGAGTGGTGAGTGGTGAGGTGTGAGTAAGAGTGGTGAGGGTGAGTGGTGAGGGAGAGGGGTGAGTGGTGAGGAAGAGTGGTGAGTGGTGAGGAAGAGGTGTGAGTGGTGAGGGAGAGGGGTGAGCATGAGTGGTGAGAGTGAGTGGTGAGTGGTGAGCGTGAGTCGTGAGGGAGAGGGGTGAGTAGTGAGGGAGAGGGGTGAGCATGAGTGGTGAGAGTGAGTGGTGAGTGGTGAGAGTGAGTGGTGAGCGTGAGTGGTGAGTAGTGAGGATGATTGGTGAGGGTGATTGGTGAGCATGAGTGGTGAGGGAGAGGGGTGAGTGGTGAGTGGTGGTGGTGAGGGTGAGTGTTGAGTGTGAGTGGTCAGGGTGAGTGATGGTGGTGAGGGTGAGGATGATAGGTGAGGGGTGAGTGGTGAGGGTGAGTGGTGAGCATGAGTGGTGAGGGAAAGGAGTGAGTGGTGAGGGTGAGTGGTGAGGGAGAGTGGTGAGGGTGAGTAGTGGTGGTGAGGGTGAGGAGTGAGTGGTGAGCGTGAGTGGTGAGGGTGATTAGTGAGCAGTGAGGGTGAGTGGTGAGGGTGAGTGGTGAGCGTGATTGGTGAGTGGTGAGGAGTGAGGAAGAGTGGTGAGCGTGAGTGGTGAGGGTGAGTGGTGAGCGTGATTGGTGAGTGGTGAGGAGTGAGGAAGAGTGGTGAGCGTGAGTGGTGAGGGTGAGTGGTGAGCGTGAGTGGTGAGGGAGAGGGGTGAGTGGTGAGGGTGAGTGGTGAGCGTGAGTGGTGAGGGAGAGGGGTTAGTGGTGAGGGATAGGGGTGAGCGTGAGTGGTGAGGGTGAGTGGTGAGGGTGAGTGGTGAGTAATGAGAATGATTGGTGAGGGTGAGCGGTGAGCATGAGTGGTGAGGGAGAGGGGTTAGTGGTGAGGGAGAGGAGTGAGCGTGAGTGGTGAGGGTGAGTGGTGAGAGTGAGTGGTGAGGGTGTGTGGTGAGCGTGAGTGGTGAGAGTTAGGGGTGAGTGGTGAGGGTGAGGGTGAGTGGTGAGGGTGAGTGGTGGTGGTGAGGGTGAGTGTTGAGTGTGAGTGGTCAGGGTGAGTGATGGTGGTGAGGGTGAGGATGATAGGTGAGGGGTGAGTGGTGAGGGTGAGTGGTGAGATAGAATGGTGAGGGAGAGTGGTGAGGGAGAGTGGTGGTGGTGAGGGTGAGGATCGTTGGTGAGGGTGAGTGGTGAGCATGAGTGGTGAGGAAAAGGGGTGAGTGGTGAGGGTGAGTGGTGAGGGTGAGTAGTGGTGGTGAGGGTGAGTAGTGAGTGGTGAGGGTGAGTGGTGAGGGTGATTAGTGAGTAGTGAGGGTGAGTGGTGAGGGTGAGTGGTGAGCATGATTGGTGAGTGGTGAGGAGTGAGGAAGAGTGGTGAGCGTGAGTGGTGAGGGTGAGTGGTGAGTGTGAGTGGTGAGGGAGAGGGGTGAGTGCTGAGGGTGAGTGGTGAGCGTGAGTGGTGAGGGAGAGCGGTTAGTGGTGAGGTAGAGGGGTGAGCATGAGTGGTGAGGGTGTGTGGTGAGGGTGAGTGGTGAGAGAAAGTGGTGAGGGAGAGTGGTGAGGGAGAGTGGTCGTGGTGAGGGTGAGAATGGTTGGTGAGGGTGAGTGGTGAGCGTGAGTTGTGAGTGGTGAGGCGTGAGGAAGAGTGGTGAGGGAAAGTGGTGAGTGGTGAGGGAGAGTGGTGAGCGTGAGTGGTGAGGCGTGAGGAAGAGTGGTGAGGAAGAGTGGTGAGGGTGAGTGGTGAGGGAGAGGGGTGAGTGGTGAGGAAGAGTGGTGAGTGGTGAGGAAGAGGGGTGAGTGGTGGTGAGTGGCGACTGTGAGGGTGAGTGGTGAGCGTGAGTCGTGAGGGAGAGGGGTGAGTGGTCAGGGAGAGGGGTGAGCATGAGTGGTGAGAGTGAGTGGTGAGTGGTGAGAGTGAATGGTGAGGGTGAGTGGTGAGTAGTGAGCATGATTGGTGAGGGTGATTGGTGAGCGTGAGTGGTGAGGGGTGAGTGGTGAGAGTGATTGGTGAGGGTGAGTGGTGAGAGTGAGTGGTGAGGGTGAGTGGTGAGAGTGAGTGGTGAGGGTGTGTGGTGAGCGTGAGTGGTGAGTGGTGAGAGTTAGGGGTGAGTGGTGAGGGTGAGTGGTGGTGGTGAGGGTGAGTGGTGAGGGTGAGTGGTGGTGGTGAGGGTGAGTGTTGAGTGTGAGTGGTCAGGGTGAGTGATGGTGGTGAGGATGATAGGTGAGGGGTGAGTGGTGAGGGAGAGTGGTGAGAGAGAGTGGTGAGGGAGAGTGGTGAGGGAGAGTGGTGGAGGTGAGGGTGAGGATCGTTGGTGAGGGTGAGTGGTGAGCATGAGTGGTGAGTAAAAGGGGTGAGTGGTGAGGGTGAGTGGTGAGGGTGAGTAGTGGTGGTGAGGGTGAGTAGTGAGTGGTGAGGGTGAGTGTTGAGGGTGATTAGTGAGTAGTGAGGGTGAGTGGTGAGGGTGAGTGGTGAGCATGATTGGTGAGTGGTGAGGAGTGAGGAAGAGTGGTGAGCATGAGTGGTGAGGGTGAGTGGTGAGCGTGAGTGATGAGGGAGAGGGGTGAGTGGTGAGGGAGAGGGTTGAGCATGAGTGGTGAGGGTGAGTGGTGAGTAATGAGAATGATTGGTGAGGGTGAGTGGTGAGGGTGAGTGGTCAGGGTGAGTGGTGAGGTAGAGAGATGAGTGGTTAGGGAGAGGGGTGAGTGTGAGTGGTGAGGGAGAGGCTTGAGTGGTGAGCGTGAGTGGTGAAGGTGAGTGGTGAGCGTGAGTGGTGAGGGAGAGGGGTTAGTGGTGAGGGAGAGGGGTGAGCATGAGTGGTGAGGGTGAGTGGTGAGTAATGAGAATGATTTGTGAGGGTGAGTGGTGAGGGTGAGTGGTCAGGGTGAGTGGTGAGGTAGAGAGATGAGTGGTGAGTGTGAGTGGTGAGGGTGAGTGGTGAGGGTGAGTGGTGAATGGTGAGTGTGAGTGGTGAGAGTGATTGGTGAGGGTGAGTGGTGAGAGTGAGTGGTGAGGGTGTGTGGTGAGCGTGAGTGGTGAGAGTTAGGGGTGAGTGGTGAGGGTGAGTGGTGGTGGTGGTGAGGGTGAGTGGTGAAGGTGAGTGGTGGTGGTGAGGGTGAATGTTGAGTGTGAGTGGTCAGAGTGAGTGGTGGTGGTGAGGGTGAGGATGATAGGTGAGGGTGAGTGGTGAGCGTGAGTGGTGAGGGGTGAGTGGTGAGGGTGAGTGGTGAGAGAGAGTGGTGAGGGATAGTGGTGAGGGAGAGTGGTGGTGGTGAGGGTGAGGATGGTTGGTGAGGGTGAGTGGTGAGCGTGAGTGGTGAGGGAAAGGGGTGAGTGGTGAGGGAGAGTGGTGAGCGTGAGTGGTGAGTGGTGAGGTGTGAGTAAGAGTGGTGAGGGTGAGTGGTGAGGGAGAGGGGTGAGTGGTGAGGAAGAGTGGTAAGTGGTGAGGAAGAGGTGTGAGTGGTGAGGGAGAGGGGTGAGCATGAGTGGTGAGAGTGAGTGGTGAGTGGTGAGCGTGAGTCGTGAGGGAGAGGGGTGAGTAGTGAGGGAGAGGGGTGAGCATGAGTGGTGAGAGTGAGTGGTGAGTGGTGAGAGTGAGTGGTGAGCGTGAGTGGTGAGTAGTGAGGATGATTGGTGAGGGTGATTGGTGAGCGTGAGTGGTGAGGGAGAGGGGTGAGTGGTGAGTGGTGGTGGTGAGGGTGAGTGTTGAGTGTGAGTGGTCAGGGTGAGTGATGGTGGTGAGGGTGAGGATGATAGGTGAGGGGTGAGTGGTGAGGGTGAGTGGTGAGCATGAGTGGTGAGGGAAAGGGGTGAGTGGTGAGGGTGAGTGGTGAGGGAGAGTGGTGAGGGTGAGTAGTGGTGGTGAGGGTGAGGAGTGAGTGGTGAGCGTGAGTGGTGAGGGTGATTAGTGAGCAGTGAGGGTGAGTGGTGAGGGTGAGTGGTGAGCGTGATTGGTGAGTGGTGAGGAGTGAGGAAGAGTGGTGAGCGTGAGTGGTGAGGGTGAGTGGTGAGCGTGATTGGTGAGTGGTGAGGAGTGAGGAAGAGTGGTGAGCGTGAGTGGTGAGGGTGAGTGGTGAGCGTGAGTGGTGAGGGAGAGGGGTGAGTGGTGAGGGAGAGGGGTGAGTGGTGAGGGTGAGTGGTGAGCGTGAGTGGTGAGGGAGAGGGGTTAGTGGTGAGGGAGAGGGGTGAGCGTGAGTGGTGAGGGTGAGTGGTGAGGGTGAGTGGTGAGTAATGAGAATGATTGGTGAGGGTGAGCGGTGAGCATGAGTGGTGAGGGAGAGGGGTTAGTGGTGAGGGAGAGGGGTGAGCGTGAGTGGTGAGGGTGAGTGGTGAGAGTGAGTGGTGAGGGTGTGTGGTGAGCGTGAGTGGTGAGAGTTAGGGGTGAGTGGTGAGGGTGAGTGGTGGTGGTGAGGGTGAGTGGTGAGGGTGAGTGGTGGTGGTGAGGGTGAGTGTTGAGTGTGAGTGGTCAGGGTGAGTGATGGTGGTGAGGGTGAAGATGATAGGTGAGGGGTGAGTGGTGAGGGTGAGTGGTGAGAGAGAATGGTGAGGGAGAGTGGTGAGGGAGAGTGGTGGTGGTGAGGGTGAGGATCGTTGGTGAGGGTGAGTGGTGAGCATGAGTGGTGAGGAAAAGGGGTGAGTGGTGAGGGTGAGTGGTGAGGGTGAGTAGTGGTGGTGAGGGTGAGTAGTGAGTGGTGAGGGTGAGTGGTGAGGGTGATTAGTGAGTTGTGAGGGTGAGTGGTGAGGGTGAGTGGTGAGCATGATTGGTGAGTGGTGAGGAGTGAGGAAGAGTGGTGAGCGTGAGTGGTGAGGGTGAGTGGTGAGTGTGAGTGGTGAGGGAGAGGGGTGAGTGCTGAGGGTGAGTGGTGAGCGTGAGTGGTGAGGGAGAGCGGTTAGTGGTGAGGTAGAGGGGTGAGCATGAGTGGTGAGGGTGTGTGGTGAGGGTGAATGGTGAGAGAAAGTGGTGAGGGAGAGTGGTGAGGGAGAGTGGTCGTGGTGAGGGTGAGAATGGTTGGTGAGGGTGAGTGGTGAGGGAGAGTGGTGAGCGTGAGTGGTGAGTGGTGAGGCGTGAGGAAGAGTGGTGAGGGTGAGTGGTGAGGGAGAGGGGTGAGTGGTGAGGAAGAGTGGTGAGTGGTGAGGAAGAGGGGTGAGTGGTGGTGAGTGGCGACTGTGAGGGTGAGTGGTGAGCGTGAGTCGTGAGGGAGAGGGGTGAGTGGTCAGGGAGAGGGGTGAGCATGAGTGGTGAGAGTGAGTGGTGAGTGGTGAGAGTGAGTGGTGAGGGTGAGTGGTGAGTAGTGAGGATGATTGGTGAGGGTGATTGGTGAGCGTGAGTGGTGAGGGTTGAGTGGTGAGTGGTGAGAGTGAGTGGTGAGGGTGAGTGGTGAGAGTGAGTGGTGAGGGTGAGTGGTGAGAGTGAGTGGTGAGGGTGTGTGGTGAGCGTGAGTGGTGAGTGGTGAGAGTTAGGGGTGAGTGGTGAGGGTGAGTGGTGGTGGTGAGGGTGAGTGGTGAGGGTGAGTGGTGGTGGTGAGGGTGAGTGTTGAGTGTGAGTGGTCAGGGTGAGTGATGGTGGTGAGGGTGAGGATGATATGTGAGGGGTGAGTGGTGAGGGTGAGTGGTGAGAGAGAGTGGTGAGGGAGAGTGGTGAGGGAGAGTGGTGGTGGTGAGGGTGAGGATCGTTGGTGAGGGTGAGTGGTGAGCATGAGTGGTGAGTAAAAGGGGTGAGTGGTGAGGGTGAGTGGTGAGGGTGAATAGTGGTGGTGAGGGTGAGTAGTGAGTGGTGAGTGTGAGTGGTGAGGGTGATTAGTGAGTAGTGAGGGTGAGTGGTGAGGGTGAGTGGTGAGCATGATTGGTGAGTGGTGAGGAGTGAGGAAGAGTGGTGAGCGTGAGTGGTGAGGGTGAGTGGTGAGCGTGAGTGGTGAGGGAGAGGGGTGAGTGGTGAGGGAGAGGGGTGAGCATGAGTGGTGAGGGTGAGTGGTGAGGGTGAGTGGTGAGTAATGAGAATGATTGGTGAGGGTGAGTGGTGACGGTGAGTGGTCAGGGTGAGTGGTGAGGTAGAGAGATGAGTGGTTAGGGAGAGGGGTGAGTGTGAGTGGTGAGGGAGATGCTTGAGTGGTGAGCGTGAGTGGTGAGGGTGAGTGGTGAGCGTGAGTGGTGAGGGAGAGGGGTGAGTAGTGAGGATGAGTGTTGAGTGGTGAGTGGTGAGCGTGAGAGTGAGTGGTGAGGGTGAGTGGTGAGTGGTGAGGTGGAGAGTGTGAGTGGTGAGTGGTGAGGGTGAGTGATGAGAGGTGAGAGTGAGTGGTGAGGGTGAGTGCTGAGTGGTGAGAGTGAGTGGTGAGGGTGAGTGTTGAGGTTCAATGGTGAGTGGTGAGAGGTGACTTGTGAGGGTGAGTGGTGAGGGTGAGTGGTGGTAGTGAGGATGAGTGGTGGTGGTGAGGGTGAGTGTTGAGGGTGAGTGGTGGTGGCTAGGGTGAGTGTTGAGTGTGAGTGGTGAGTGGTGGTGGTGAGGGTGAGGATGATTGGTGAGGGTGAGTGGTGAGCGTGAGTGTTGAGAGAGTAGTGAGGGAGAGTGGTGAGGGAGAGTGGTGAGGGTGAGTAGTGGTGGTGAGGGTGAGTAGTGAGAGTGAGTGGTGAGGATGAGTGGTGAGAGAGAGTGGTGAGGGAGAGTGGTGAGGGAGAGTTGTGGTGGTGAGGGTCAGAATAGTTGGTGAGGGTGATTGGTGAGCGTGAGTGCTGAGGGAAAGGGGTGAGTGGTGAGGGTGAGTGGTTAGGGAGATTGGTGAGGGTGAGAAGTGTTAGTGAGGGTGAGTAGTGAGGATTGAGGAAGAGTGGGGAGGGTGAGTGGTGAGGGTGAGGGGTGAGCGTGAGTGGTGAGTGGTGAGGATTGAGGAAGAGTGGTGAGGGTGAGTGGTGATGGTGAGGGGTGAGCGTGAGTGGTCAGGGAGATGGGTGAGTGGTCAGGGTGAGTGGTGAGCGTGAGTGGTGAGGGAGAGGGGTGAGTGGTTAGGGAGAGGGGTGAGCGTGAGTGGTGAGGGTGAGTGGTGAGGGTGAGTGGTGAGTAGTGAGGACTGAGGAAGAGTGGTGAGGAAGAGTGCTGAGGAAGAGTGGTGAGGGTGAGTGGTGAGGGTGAGTGGTGAGCGTGAGTGGTGAGAGTGAGTTGTGAGTGGTGAGGGTGTGTGGTGAGGGTGAGTGGTGAGTAGTGAGGATGATTGGTGAGGGTGAGTGGTGAAGGTGAGTGGTGAGCGTGAGTGGTGAGGGAAAGGGGTGAGTGGTGAGGTAGAGGGGTGAGCGTGAGTGGTGAGAGTGAGTGGTGAATGGTGAGGGTGAGTGGTGAGGGTGAGTGGTGAGTAGTGAGGATGATTGGTGAGGGTGAGTGGTGAGGGTGAGTGGTGAGGGTGAGTGGTGAGCGTGAGTGGTGAGGGTGATTAGTGAGTAGTGAGGGTGAGTGATGAGGGTGAGTGGTGAGCGTGAGTGGTGAGTGGTGAGGAGTGAGGAAGAGTGGTGATGGAGAGTGGTGAGTAGTGAGAATGATTGGTGAGGGTGAGTGGTGAGGGTGAGTGGTGAGCGTGAGTGGTGATAGAGAGGGGTGAGTGGTGAGAGAGAGGGGTGAGCGTGAGTGGTGAGGGAGAGGGGTGAGTTTTGAGAGTGAGTGGTGAGGGTGAGTGGTGAGGGTGAGTGGTGAGTAGTGAGAATGATTGGTGAGGGTGAGTGGTGAGCGTGAGTGGTGAGGGAGAGGGGTGATTGGTGAGGGTGAGTTGTGAGGGAGAGGGGTGAGTGGTGAGGGAGAGGGGTGAGTGGTGAGGGTGAGTGGTGAGTGGTGATTGGTGAGCGTGAGAGTGAGTGGTGAGGGTGAGTGGTGAGTGGTGAGGTGGAGAGTGTGAGTGGTGAGTGGTGAGGGTGAGTGATGAGAGGTGAGAGTGAGTGGTGAGGGTGAGTGCTGAGTGGTGAGAGTGAGTGGTGAGGGTGAGTGTTGAGGTTCAGTGGTGAGTGGTGAGAGGTGACTTGTGAGGGTGAGTGGTGAGGGTGAGTGGTGGTAGTGAGGATGAGTGGTGGTGGTGAGGGTGAGTGTTGAGGGTGAGTGGTGGTGGCTAGGGTGAGTGTTGAGTGTGAGTGGTGAGTGGTGGTGGTGAGGGTGAGGATGATTGGTGAGGGTGAGTGGTGAGGGAGAGTGGTGGTGGTGAGGGTGAGAATAGTTGGTGAGGGTGAGTGGTGAGCGTGAGTGGTGAGGGAAAGGGGTGAGTAGTGAGGGTGAGTGGTTAGGGAGAGTAGTGAGGGTTTGTAGTGTTAGTGAGGGTGAGTAGTGAGGATTGAGGAAGAGTGGTGAGGGTGAGTGGTGAGGGTCAGGGGTGAGCGTGAGTGGTGAGTGGTGAGGATTGAGGAAGAGTGGTGAGGGTGAGTGGTGAGGGTGAGGGGTGAGCGTGAGTGGTCAGGGAGATAGGTGAGTGGTCAGGGTGAGTGGTGAGCGTGAGTGGTGAGGGAGAGGGGTGAGTGGTTAGGGAGAGGGGTGAGCGTGAGTGGTGAGGGTGAGTGGTGAGGGTGAGTGGTGAGTAGTGAGGACTGAGGAAGAGTGGTGAGGAAGAGTGGTGAGGAAGAGTGGTGAGGGTGTGTGGTGAGCGTGAGTGGTGAGAGTTAGGGGTGAGTGGTGAGGGTGAGTGGTGGTGGTGAGGGTGAGTGGTGAGGGTGAGTGGTGGTGGTGAGGGTGAGTGTTGAGTGTGAGTGGTCAGGGTGAGTGATGGTGGTGAGGGTGAGGATGATAGGTGAGGGGTGAGTGGTGAGGGTGAGTGGTGAGAGAGAATGGTGAGGGAGAGTGGTGAGGGAGAGTGGTGGTGGTGAGGGTGAGGATCGTTGGTGAGGGTGAGTGGTGAGCATGAGTGGTGAGGAAAAGGGGTGAGTGGTGAGGGTGAGTGGTGAGGGTGAGTAGTGGTGGTGAGGGTGAGTAGTGAGTGGTGAGGGTGAGTGGTGAGGGTGATTAGTGAGTAGTGAGGGTGAGTGGTGCGGGTGAGTGGTGAGCATGATTGGTGAGTGGTGAGGAGTGAGGAAGAGTGGTGATCGTGAGTGGTGAGGGTGAGTGGTGAGTGTGAGTGGTGAGGGAGAGGGGTGAGTGCTGAGGGTGAGTGGTGAGCGTGAGTGGTGAGGGAGAGTGGTTAGTGGTGAGGTAGAGGGGTGAGCATGAGTGGTGAGGGTGTGTGGTGAGGGTGAGTGGTGAGAGAAAGTGGTGAGGGAGAGTGGTGAGGGAGAGTGGTCGTGGTGAGGGTGAGAATGGTTGGTGAGGGTGAGTGGTGAGCGTGAGTTGTGAGTGGTGAGGCGTGAGGAAGAGTGGTGAGGGAAAGTGGTGAGTGGTGAGGGAGAGTGGTGAGCGTGAGTGGTGAGTGGTGAGGCGTGAGGAAGAGTGGTGAGGGTGAGTGGTGAGGGAGAGGGGTGAGTGGTGAGGAAGAGTGGTGAGTGGTGAGGAAGAGGGGTGAGTGGTGGTGAGTGGCGACTGTGAGGGTGAGTGGTGAGCGTGAGTCGTGAGGGAGAGGGGTGAGTGGTCAGGGAGAGGGGTGAGCATGAGTGGTGAGAGTGAGTGGTGAGTGGTGAGAGTGAGTGGTGAGGGTGAGTGGTGAGTAGTGAGGATGATTGGTGAGGGTGATTGGTGAGCGTGAGTGGTGAGGGTTGAGTGGTGAGTGGTGAGAGTGAGTGGTGAGGGTGAGTGGTGAGAGTGAGTGGTGAGGGTGTGTGGTGAGCGTGAGTGGTGAGTGGTGAGAGTTAGGGGTGAATGGTGAGGGTGAGTGGTGGTGGTGAGGGTGAGTGGTGAGGGTGAGTGGTGGTGGTGAGGGTGAGTGTTGAGTGTGAGTGGTCAGGGTGAGTGATGGTGGTGAGGGTGAGGATGATAGGTGAGGGGTGAGTGGTGAGGGTGAGTGGTGAGAGAGAGTGGTTAGGGAGAGTGGTGAGGGAGAGTGGTGGTGGTGAGGGTGAGGATCGTTGGTGAGGGTGAGTGGTGAGCATGAGTGGTGAGTAAAAGGGGTGAGTGGTGAGGGTGAGTGGTGAGGGTGAGTAGTGGTGGTGAGGGTGAGTAGTGAGTGGTGAGGGTGAGTGGTGAGGGTGATTAGTGAGTAGTGAGGGTGAGTGGTGAGGGTGAGTGGTGAGCATGATTGGTGAGTGGTGAGGAGTGAGGAAGAGTGGTGAGCGTGAGTGGTGAGGGTGAGTGGTGTGCGTGAGTGGTGAGGGAGAGGGGTGAGTGGTGAGGGAGAGGGGTGAGCATGAGTGGTGAGGGTGAGTGGTGAGGGTGAGTGGTGAGTAATGAGAATGATTGGTGAGGGTGAGTGGTGAGGGTGAGTGGTCAGGGTGAGTGGTGAGGTAGAGAGATGAGTGGTTAGGGAGAGGGGTGAGTGTGAGTGGTGAGGGAGATGCTTGAGTGGTGAGCGTGAGTGGTGAGGGTGAGTGGTGAGCGTGAGTGGTGAGGGAGAGGGGTGAGTAGTGAGGATGAGTGGTGAGTGGTGAGTGGTGAGCATGAGAGTGAGTGGTGAGGGTGAGTGGTGAGTGGTGAGGTGGAGAGTGTGAGTGGTGAGTGGTGAGTGGTGAGGGTGAGTGTTGAGGTTCAATGGTGAGTGGTGAGAGGTGACTTGTGAGGGTGAGTGGTGAGGGTGAGTGGTGGTAGTGAGGATGAGTGGTGGTGGTGAGGGTGAGTGTTGAGGGTGAGTGGTGGTGGCTAGGGTGAGTGTTGAGTGTGAGTGGTGAGTGGTGGTGGTGAGGGTGAGGATGATTGGTGAGGGTGAGTGGTGAGCGTGAGTGTTGAGAGAGTAGTGAGGGAGAGTGGTGAGGGAGAGTGGTGAGGGTGAGTAGTGGTGGTGAGGGTGAGTAGTGAGAGTGAGTGGTGAGGGTGAGTGGTGAGGATGAGTGTGAGTGTGAGTGAGGAAGAGTTGTGAGGGTGAATGGTGAGGGGTGAGTGGTGAGGATGAGTGGTGAGAGAGAGTGGTGAGGGAGAGTGGTGAGGGAGAGTGGTGGTGGTGAGGGTCAGAATAGTTGGTGAGGGTGAGTGGTGAGCGTGAGTGCTGAGGGAAAGGGGTGAGTGGTGAGGGTGAGTGGTTAGGGAGAGTGGTGAGAGTGAGAAGTGTTAGTGAGGGTGAGTAGTGAGGATTGAGGAATAGTGGTGAGGGTGAGTGGTGAGGGTGAGGGGTGAGCGTGAGTGGTGAGTGGTGAGAATTGAGGAAGAGTGGTGAGGGTGAGTGGTGAGGGTGAGGGGTGAGCGTGAGTGGTCAGGGAGATGGGTGAGTGGTCAGGGTGAGTGGTGAGCGTGAGTGGTGAGGGAGAGGGGTGAGTGGTTAGGGAGAGGGGTGAGCGTGAGTGGTGAGGGTGAGTGGTGAGGGTGAGTGGTGAGTAGTGAGGACTGAGGAAGAGTGGTGAGGAAGAGTGGTGAGGAAGAGTGGTGAGGGTGAGTGGTGAGGGTGAGTGGTGAGCGTGAGTGGTGAGAGTGAGTTGTGAGTGGTGAGGGTGAGTGGTGAGTAGTGAGGATGATTGGTGAGGGTGAGTGGTGAAGGTGAGTGGTGAGCGTGAGTGGTGAGGGAAAGGGGTGAGTGGTGAGGTAGAGGGGTGAGCGTGAGTGGTGAGAGTGAGTGGTGAATGGTGAGGGTGAGTGGTGAGGGTGAGTGGTGAGTAGTGAGGATGATTGGTGAGGGTGAGTGGTGAGGGTGAGTGGTGAGGGTGAGTGGTGAGCGTGAGTGGTGAGGGTGATTAGTGAGTAGTGAGGGTGAGTGATGAGGGTGAGTGGTGAGTGGTGAGCGTGAGTGGTGAGTGGTGAGGAGTGAGGAAGAGTGGTGATGGAGAGTGGTGAGTAGTGAGAATGATTGGTGAGGGTGAGTGGTGAGGGTGAGTGGTGAGCGTGAGTGGTGATAGAGAGGGGTGAGTGGTGAGAGAGAGGGGTGAGCGTGAGTGGTGAGGGAGAGGGGTGAGTTTTGAGAGTGAGTGGTGAGGGTGAGTGGTGAGGGTGAGTGGTGAGTAGTGAGAATGATTGGTGAGGGTGAGTGGTGAGCGTGAGTGGTGAGGGAGAGGGGTGATTGGTGAGGGTGAGTTGTGAGGGAGAGGGGTGAGTGGTGAGGGAGAGGGGTGAGTGGTGAGGGTGAGTGGTGAGTGGTGAGTGGTGAGCGTGAGAGTGAGTGGTGAGGGTGAGTGGTGAGTGGTGAGGTGGAGAGTGTGAGTGGTGAGTGGTGAGGGTGAGTGATGAGAGGTGAGAGTGAGTGGTGAGGGTGAGTGCTGAGTGGTGAGAGTGAGTGGTGAGGGTGAGTGTTGAGGTTCAGTGGTGAGTGGTGAGAGGTGACTTGTGAGGGTGAGTGGTGAGGGTGAGTGGTGGTAGTGAGGATGAGTGGTGGTGGTGAGGGTGAGTGTTGAGGGTGAGTGGTGGTGGCTAGGGTGAGTGTTGAGTGTGAGTGGTGAGTGGTGGTGGTGAGGGTGAGGATGATTGGTGAGGGTGAGTGGTGAGCGTGAGTGTTGAGAGAGTAGTGAGGGAGAGTGGTGAGGGAGAGTGGTGAGGGTGAGTAGTGGTGGTGAGGGTGAGTAGTGAGAGTGAGTGGTGAGGGTGAGTGGTGAGGATGAGTGTGAGTGTGAGTGAGGAAGAGTTGTGAGGGTGAATGGTGAGGGGTGAGTGGTGAGGATGAGTGGTGAGAGAGAGTGGTGAGGGAGAGTGGTGAGGGAGAGTGGTGGTGGTGAGGGTGAGAATAGTTGGTGAGGGTGAGTGGTGAGCGTGAGTGGTGAGGGAAAGGGGTGAGTAGTGAGGGTGAGTGGTTAGGGAGAGTGGTGAGGGTTTGTAGTGTTAGTGAGGGTGAGTAGTGAGGATTGAGGAAGAGTGGTGAGGGTGAGTGGTGAGGGTCAGGGGTGAGTGGTGAGTGGTGAGGATTGAGGAAGAGTGGTGAGGGTGAGTGGTGAGGGTGAGGGGTGAGCGTGAGTGGTCAGGGAGATAGGTGAGTGGTCAGGGTGAGTGGTTAGCGTGAGTGGTGAGGGAGAGGGGTGAGTGGTTAGGGAGAGGGGTGAGCGTGAGTGGTGAGGGTGAGTGGTGAGGGTGAGTGGTGAGTAGTGAGGACTGAGGAAGAGTGGTGAGGAAGAGTGGTGAGGAAGAGTGGTGAGGGTGAGTGGTGAGGGTGAGTGGTGAGCGTGAGTGGTGATAGTGAGTTGTGAGTGGTGAGGGTATGTGGTGAGGGTGAGTGGTGAGTAGTGAGGATGATTGGTGAAGGTGAGTGGTGAAAGTGAGTGGTGAGCGTGAGTGGTGAGGGAAAGGGGTGAGTGGTGAGGTAGAGGGGTGAGCGTGAGTGGTGAGAGTGAGTGGTGAATGGTGAGGGTGAGTGGTGAGGGTGAGTGGTGAGTAGTGAGGATGATTGGTGAGGGTGAGTGGTGAGGGTGAGTGGTGAGGGTGAGTGGTGAGCATGAGTGGTGAGGGAGAGGGGTGAGGGTGAGTGGTGAGGGAGAGGGGTGAGTAGTGAGGATGATTGGTGAGGGTGAGTGGTGAGCGTGAGTGGTGAGGAGTGAGGAAGAGTGGTGAGGGTGAGTGGTGAGGGAGAGGGGTGAGTGGTGAGTGGTGAGGGTGAGGGTGAGTGGTGGGTGGTGAGGGTGAGTGTGAGTGGTGAGTGGTGAATGGTGAGCGTGAGTGTGAGTGGTGAGGGTGAGTGGTGAACGTGAGTGGTGAAGGAGAGGGGTGAGTGGTGAGGGAGAAGGGTGAGCGTGAGTGGTTAGAGTGAGTTGTGAGTGGTGAGGGTGAGTGGTGAGGGCGAGTGGTGAGCGTGTGTGGTGAGGGAGAGGGGTGAGTGGTGAGGGAGATGGGTGAGCATGAGTGGTGAGAGTGAGTGGTGAATGGTGAGGGTAAGTGGTGAGGGTGAGGGTGAGTGGTGAGTGGTGAGGGTGAGTGGTGAGGGTGAGTGGTGAGTAGTGAGGATGATTGGTGAGGGTGAGTGGTGAGCGTGAGTGGTGAGGGAGTGGGGTGAGTAGTGAGGGTGAGTGGTGAGGTAGAGTGGTGAGGGTGAGTAGTGGTGGGGAGGGTGAGTAGTGTGGTGAGGGTGAGTGGTGAGGGTGAGTGGTGAGGGTGAGTGGTGAGCGTGAGTGGTGAGGAGTGAGGAAGAGTGGTGAGGGAGAGGGGTGAGTGGTGAGGAAGAGTGGTGAGTGGTGAGGAAGAGGGGTGAGTGGTGGTGAGTGGTGAGTGTGAGGGTGAGTGGTGAGCGTGAGTCGTGAGGGAGAGGGGTGAGTGGTGAGGGAGAGGGGTAAGCATGAGTGGTGAGTGGTGAGTAGTGAGGATGATTGGTGAGGGTGAGTGGTGAGCGTGAGTGGTGAGGAAGACGGGTGAGTGGTGAGTGGTGAAAGTGAGTGGTGAGGGTGAGTGGTGAGAGTGAGTGGTGAGGGTGTGTGGTGAGCGTGAGTGGTGAGTGGTGAGAGTTATTGGTGAGTGGTGAGGGTGAGTGGTGGTGGTGAGGGTGAGTGGTGAGGTGAGTGGTCAGGGTGAGTGATGGTGGTGAGGATGATAGGTGAGGGGTGAGTGGTGAGGGTGAGTGGTGAGAGAGACTGGTGAGGGAGAGGGGTGAGTAGTGAGGATGATTGGTGAGGGTGAGTGGTGAGCGTGAGTGGTGAGGAGTGAGGAAGAGTGGTGAGGGTGAGTGGTGAGGGAGAGGGGTGAGTGGTGAGTGGTGAGGGTGAGGGTGAGTGGTGAGCGTGAGTGGTGAGGAGTGAGGAAGAGTGGTGAGGGAGAGGGGTGAGTGGTGAGGAAGAGTGGTGAGTGGTGAGGAAGAGGGGTGAGTGGTGGTGAGTGGTGAGTGTGAGGGTGAGTGGTGAGCGTGAGTCGTGAGGGAGAGGGGTGAGTGGTGAGGGAGAGGGGTAAGCATGAGTGGTGAGTGGTGAGTAGTGAGGATGATTGGTGAGGGTGAGTGGTGAGCGTGAGTGGTGAGGAAGACGGGTGAGTGGTGAGTGGTGAAAGTGAGTGGTGAGGGTGAGTGGTGAGAGTGAGTGGTGAGGGTGTGTGGTGAACGTGAGTGGTGAGTGGTGAGAGTTATTGGTGAGTGGTGAGGGTGAGTGGTGGTGGTGAGGGTGAGTGGTGAGGTGAGTGGTCAGGGTGAGTGATGGTGGTGAGGATGATAGGTGAGGGGTGAGTGGTGAGGGTGAGTGGTGAGAGAGACTGGTGAGGGAGATTGGTGAGGGAGAGTGGTGAGCGTGAGTGGTGAGGGAAAGGGATGAGTAGTGAGGGTGAGTGGTGAGGGAGAGTGGTGAGGGTGATTAGTGGTGGTGAGGGTGAGTAGTGAGTGGTGAGGGTGAGTGTTGAGCGTGTGTGGTGAGGGAGAGGGGTGAGTGGTGAGGGTGAGTGGTGAGGGAGAGGGGTGAGTAGTGAGGATGATTGGTGAGGGTGAGTGGTGAGCGTGAGTGGTGAGGAGTGAGGAAGAGTGGTGAGGGTGAGTGGTGAGGGAGAGGGGTGAGTGGTGAGTGGTGAGGGTGAGGGTGAGTGGTGGGTGGTGAGGGTGAGTTTGAGTGGTGAGTGGTGAATGGTGAATGGTGAGTGTGAGTGTGAGTGGTGAGGGTGAGTGGTGAACGTGAGTGGTGAAGGAGAGGGGTGAGTGGTGAGGGAGAAGGGTGAGCGTGAGTGGTGAGAGTGAGTTGTGAGTGGTGAGGGTGAGTGGTGAGGGCGAGTGGTGAGCATGAGTGGTGAGAGTGAGTGGTGAATGGTGAGGGTGAGTGGTGAGGGTGAGGGTGAGTGGTGAGCGTGAGTGATTAGAGTGAGTGGTGAGTGGTGAGTGGTGAGGGTGAGTGGTGAGTGGTGAGTGGTGAGGGTGAGTGGTGAGGGTGAGTGGTGAGTAGTGAGGATGATTGGTGAGGGTGAGTGGTGAGCGTAAGTGGTGAGGGAGTGGGGTGAGTGTTGAGGGTGAGTGGTGAGGTAGAGTGGTGAGGGTGAGTAGTGGTGGGGAGGGTGAGTAGTGTGGTGAGGGTGAGTGGTGAGGGTGAGTGGTGAGGGTGAGTGGTGAGCGTGAGTGGTGAGTGGTGAGGAGTGAGGAAGAGTGGTGAGGGAGAGGGGTGAGTGGTGAGGAAGAGTGGTGAGTGGTGAGGAAGAGGGGTGAGTGGTGGTGAGTGGTGAGTGTGAGGGTGAGTGGTGAGCATGAGTCGTGAGGGAGAGGGGTGAGTGGTGAGTAGTGAGGATGATTGGTGAGGGTGAGTGGTGAGCGTGAGTGGTGAGGGAGAGGGGTGAGTGGTGAGTGGTGAAAGTGAGTGGTGAGGGTGAGTGGTGAGAGTGAGTGGTGAGGGTGTGTGGTGAGCGTGAGTGGTGAGTGGTGAGAGTTATTGGTGAGTGGTGAGGGTGAGTGGTGGTGGTGAGGGTGAGTGGTGAGGGTGAGTGGTGGTGGTGAGGGTGAGTATTGAGTGTGAGTGGTCAGGGTGAGTGATGGTGGTGAGGATGATAGGTGAGGGGTGAGTGGTGAGGGTGAGTGGTGAGAGAGACTGGTGAGGGAGATTGGTGAGGGAGAGTGGTGAGCGTGAGTGGTGAGGGAAAGGGATGAGTAGTGAGGGTGAGTGGTGAGGGAGAGTGGTGAGGGTGAGTAGTGGTGGTGAGGGTGAGTAGTGAGTGGTGAGGGTGAGTGTTGAGCGTGTGTGGTGAGGGAGAGGGGTGAGTGGTGAGGGTGAGTGGTGAGCGTGTGTGGTGAGTGAGAGGGGTTAGTGGTGAGGGTGAGTGGTGAGTAGTGAGAATCATTGGTGAGGTTGAGTGGTGAGTGGTGAGTGGTGAGGGTGAGTGGTGAGGGTGAGTGGTGAGTAGTGAGGATGATTGGTGAGGGTGAGTGGTGAGCGTGAGTGGTGAGGGAGTGGGGTGAGTGGTGAGGGTGAGTGGTGAGGGAGAGTGGTGAGGGTGAGTAGTGGTGGGGAGGGTGAGTAGTGTGGTGAGGGTGAGTGGTGAGGGTGAGTGGTGAGGGTGAGTGGTGAGCGTGAGTGGTGAGGAGTGAGGAAGAGTGGTGAGGGAGAGGGATGAGTGGTGAGTGGTGAGGGTATGTGGTGAGGGTGAGTGGTGAGTAGTGAGGATGATTGGTGAGGGTGAGTGGTGAAGGTGAGTGGTGAGCGTGAGTGGTGAGGGAAAGGGGTGAGTGGTGAGGTAGAGGGGTGAGCGTGAGTGGTGAGAGTGAGTGGTGAATGGTGAGGGTGAGTGGTGAGGGTGAGTGGTGAGTAGTGAGGATGATTGGTGAGGGTGAGTGGTGAGGGTGAGTGGTGAGGGTGAGTGGTGAGCGTGAGTGGTGAGGGTGATTAGTGAGTAGTGAGGGTGAGTGATGAGGGTGAGTGGTGAGTGGTGAGCGTGAGTGGTGAGTGGTGAGGAGTGAGGAAAAGTGGTGATGGAGAGTGGTGAGTAGTGATAATGATTGGTGAGGGTGAGTGGTGAGGGTGAGTGGTGAGCGTGAGTGGTGATAGAGAGGGGTGAGTGGTGAGAGAGAGGGGTGAGCGTGAGTGGTGAGGGAGAGGGGTGAGTTTTGAGAGTGAGTGGTGAGGGTGAGTGGTGAGGGTGAGTGGTGAGTAGTGAGAATGATTGGTGAGGGTGAGTGGTGAGCGTGAGTGGTGAGGGAGAGGGGTGATTGGTGAGGGTGAGTTGTGAGGGAGAGGGGTGAGTGGTGAGGGAGAGGGGTGAGTGGTGAGGGTGAGTGGTGAGTGGTGAGCGTGAGAGTGAGTGGTGAGGGTGAGTGGTGAGTGGTGAGGTGGAGAGTGTGAGTGGTGAGTGGTGAGGGTGAGTGATGAGAGGTGAGAGTGAGTGGTGAGGGTGAGTGCTGAGTGGTGAGAGTGAGTGGTGAGGGTGAGTGTTGAGGTTCAGTGGTGAGTGGTGAGAGGTGACTTGTGAGGGTGAGTGGTGAGGGTGAGTGGTGGTAGTGAGGATGAGTGGTGGTGGTGAGGGTGAGTGTTGAGGGTGAGTGGTGGTGGCTAGGGTGAGTGTTGAGTGTGAGTGGTGAGTGGTGGTGGTGAGGGTGAGGATGATTGGTGAGGGTGAGTGGTGAGCGTGAGTGTTGAGAGAGTAGTGAGGGAGAGTGGTGAGGGAGAGTGGTGAGGGTGAGTAGTGGTGGTGAGGGTGAGTAGTGAGAGTGAGTGGTGAGGGTGAGTGGTGAGGATGAGTGTGAGTGTGAGTTAGGAAGAGTTGTGAGGGTGAATGGTGAGGGGTGAGTGGTGAGGATGAGTGGTGAGAGAGAGTGGTGAGGGAGAGTGTTGAGGGAGAGTGGTGGTGGTGAGGGTGAGAATAGTTGGTGAGGGTGAGTGGTGAGCGTGAGTGGTGAGGGAAAGGGTGAGTAGTGAAGGTGAGTGGTTAGGGAGAGTGGTGAGGGTGAGTAGTGTTAGTGAGGGTGAGTAGTGAGGATTGAGGAAGAGTGGTGAGGGTGAGTGGTGAGGGTCAGGGGTGAGCGTGAGTGGTGAGTGGTGAGGATTGAGGAAGAGTGGTGAGGGTGAGTGGTGAGGGTGAGGGGTGAGCGTGAGTGGTCAGGGAGATGGGTGAGTGGTCAGGGTGAGTGGTGAGCGTGAGTGGTGAGGGAGAGGGGTGAGTGGTTAGGGAGAGGGGTGAGCGTGAGTGGTGAGGGTGAGTGGTGAGGGTGAGTGGTGAGTAGTGAGGACTGAGGAAGAGTGGTGAGGAAGAGTGGTGAGGAAGAGTGGTGAGGGTGAGTGGTGAGGGTGAGTGGTGAGCGTGAGTGGTGAGAGTGAGTTGTGAGTGGTGAGGGTATGTGGTGAGGGTGAGTGGTGAGTAGTGAGGATGATTGGTGAGGGTGAGTGGTGAAGGTGAGTGGTGAGCGTGAGTGGTGAGGGAAAGGGGTGAGTGGTGAGGTAGAGGGGTGAGCGTGAGTGGTGAGAGTGAGTGGTGAATGGTGAGGGTGAGTGGTGAGGGTGAGTGGTGAGTAGTGAGGATGATTGGTGAGGGTGAGTGGTGAGGGTGAGTGATGAGGGTGAGTGGTGAGCGTGAGTGGTGAGGGAGAGGGGTGAGTGGTGAGGGTGAGTGGTGAGGGAGAGGGGTGAGTAGTGAGGATGATTGGTGAGGGTGAGTGGTGAGCGTGAGTGGTGAGGAGTGAGGAAGAGTAGTGAGGGTGAGTGGTGAGGGAGAGGGGTGAGTGGTGAGTGGTGAGGGTGAGGGTGAGTGGTGGGTGGTGAGGGTGAGTGTGAGTGGTGAGTGGTGAATGGTGAGCGTGAGTGTGAGTGGTGAGGGTGAGTGGTGAACGTGAGTGGTGAAGGAGAGGGGTGAGTGGTGAGGGAGAAGGGTGAGCGTGAGTGGTGAGAGTGAGTTGCGAGTGGTGAGGGTGAGTGGTGAGGGCGAGTGGTGAGCGTGTGTGGTGAGGGAGAGGGGTGAGTGGTGAGGGAGATGGGTGAGCATGAGTGGTGAGAGTGAGTGGTGAATGGTGAGGGTGAGTGGTGAGGGTGAGGGTGAGTGGTGAGTGGTGAGGGTGAGTGGTGAGGGTGAGTGGTGAGTAGTGAGGATGATTGGTGAGGGTGAGTGGTGAGCGTGAGTGGTGAGGGAGTGGGGTGAGTGGTGAGGGTGAGTGGTGAGGTAGAGTGGTGAGGGTGAGTAGTGGTGGGGAGGGTGAGAAATGTGGTGAGGGTGAGTGGTGAGGGTGAGTGGTGAGGGTGAGTGGTGAGCGTGAGTGGTGAGTGGTGAGGAGTGAGGAAGAGTGGTGAGGGAGAGGGGTGAGTGGTGAGGAAGAGTGGTGAGTGGTGAGGAAGAGGGGTGAGTGGTGGTGAGTGGTGAGTGTGAGGGTGAGTGGTGAGCGTGAGTCGTGAGGGAGAGGGGTGAGTGGTGAGGGAGAGGGGTAAGCATGAGTGGTGAGTGGTGAGTAGTGAGGATGATTGGTGAGGGTTAGTGGTGAGCGTGAGTGGTGAGGGAGAGGGGTGAGTGGTGAGTGGTGAAAGTGAGTGGTGAGGGTGAGTGGTGAGAGTGAGTGGTGAGGGTGTGTGGTGAGCATGAGTGGTGAGTGGTGAGAGTTATTGGTGAGTGGTGAGGGTGAGTGGTGGTGGTGAGGGTGAGTGGTGAGGTGAGTGGTGGTGGTGAGGGTGAGTGTTGAGTGTGAGTGGTCAGGGTGAGTGATGGTGGTGAGGATGATAGGTCAGGGGTGAGTGGTGAGGGTGAGTGGTGAGAGAGACTGGTGAGGGAGATTGGTGAGGGAGAGTGGTGAGCGTGAGTGGTGAGGGAAAGGGATGAGTAGTGAGGGTGAGTGGTGAGGGAGAGTGGTGAGGGTGAGTAGTGGTGGTGAGGGTGAGTAGTGAGTGGTGAGGGTGAGTGTTGAGCGTGTGTGGTGAGGGAGAGGGGTGAGTGGTGAGGGTGAGTGGTGAGGGAAAGGGGTGAGCAGTGAGGATGATTGGTGAGGGTGAGTGGTGAGCGTGAGTGGTGAGGAGTGAGGAAGAGTGGTGAGGGTGAGTGGTGAGGGAGAGGGGTGAGTGGTGAGTGGTGAGGGTGAGGGTGAGTGGTGGGTGGTGAGGGTGAGTGTGACTGGTGAGTGGTGAATGGTGAGCGTGAGTGTGAGTGGTGAGGGTGAATGGTGAACGTGAGTGGTGAAGGAGAAGGGTGAGCGTGAATGGTGAGAGTGAGTTGTGAGTGGTGAGGGTGAGTGGAGAGGGCGAGTGGTGAGCATGAGTGGTGAGAGTGAGTGGTGAATGGTGAGGGTGAGTGGTGAGGGTGAGGGTGAGTGGTGAGCGTGAGTGATTAGAGTGAGTGGTGAGTGGTGAGTGGTGAGTGGTGAGTGGTGAGGGTGAGTGGTGAGGGTGAGTGGTGAGTAGTGAGGATGATTGGTGAGGGTGAGTGGTGAGCGTAAGTGGTGAGGGAGTGGGGTGAGTGGTGAGGGTGAGTGGTGAGGTAGAGTGGTGAGGGTGAGTAGTGGTGGGGAGGGTGAGTAGTGTGGTGAGGGTGAGTGGTGAGGGTGAGTGGTGAGGGTGAGTGGTGAGCGTGAGTGGTGAGTGGTGAGGAGTGAGGAAGAGTGGTGAGGGAGAAGGGTGAGTGGTGAGGAAGAGTGGTGAGTGGTGAGGAAGAGGGGTGAGTGGTGGTGAGTGGTGAGTGTGAGGATGATTGGTGAGGGTGAGGGTGAGTGGTGAGGGTGAGTGGTGAGCGTGAGTGGTGAGGGAGAGGGGCGAGTGGTGAGGGTGAGTGGTGAGGGAGAGGGGTGAGTAGTGAGGATGATTGGTGAGGGTGAGTGGTGAGCGTGAGTGGTGAGGAGTGAGGAAGAGTGGTGAGGGTGAGTGGTGAGGGAGAGGGGTGAGTGGTGGGTGGTGAGAGTGAGTGTGAGTGGTGAGTGGTGAATGGTGAGCGTGAGTGTGAGCAGTGAGGGTGAGTGGTGAACGTGAGTGGTGAAGGTGAGGGGTGAGTGGTGAGGGAGAAGGGTGAGCGTGAGTGGTGAGAGTGAGTGGTGAATGGTGAGGGTGAGGGTGAGTGGTGAGGGTGAGTGGTGAGTAGTGAGGATGATTGGTGAGGGTGAGTGGTGAGCGTGAGTAGTGAGGGAGTGGGGTGAGTGGTGAGGGTGAGTAGTGAGGGAAAGTGGTGAGGGTGAGTAGTGGTGGGGAGGGTGAGTAGTGTGGTGAGGGTGAGTGGTGATTGTGAGTGGTGAGTGTGAGGGTGAGTGGTGAGCATGAGTCATGAGGGAGAGGGGTGAGTGGTGAGAGAGAGGGGTGAGCATGAGTGGTGAGTGGTGAGTAGTGAGGATGATTGGTGAGGGTGAGTGGTGAAGGAGAGGGGTGAGTGGTGAGGGAGAAGGGTGAGCGTGAGTGGTGAGAGTGAGTTGTGAGTGGTGAGGGTGAGTGGTGAGTGCGAGTGGTGAGCGTGTGTGGTGAGGGAGAGGGGTGAGTGGTGAGGGTGAGTGGTGAGGGTGAGTGGTGAGTAGTGAGGATGATTGGTGAGGGTGAGTGGTGAGCGTGAGTGGTGAGGGAGTGGGGTGAGTGGTGAGTGGTGAGTGTGAGTGGTGAGGGTGAGTGGTGAACGTGAGTGGTGAAGGAGAGGGGTGAGTGGTGAGGGAGAAGGGTGAGCGTGAGTGGTGAGAGTGAGTTGTGAGTGGTGAGGATGAGTGGTGAGGGCGAGTGGTGAGCATGAGTGGTGAGAGTGAGTGGTGAATGGTGAGGGTGAGTGGTGAGGGTGAGGGTGAGTGGTGAGCGTGAGTGATTAGAGTATGTGGTGAGTGGTGAGTGGTGAGGGTGAGTGGTGAGTGGTGAGGGTGAGTGGTGAGGGTGAGTGGTGAGTAGTGAGGATGATTGGTGAGGGTGAGTGGTGAGCGTAAGTGGTGAGGGAGTGGGGTGAGTGGTGAAGGTGAGTGGTGAGGTAGAGTGGTGAGGGTGAGTAGTGCTGGGGAGACTGAGTAGTGTGGTGAGGGTGAGTGGTGAGGGTGAGTGGTGAGGGTGAGTGGTGAGCGTGAGTGGTGAGGGAGAGGGGTGAGTGGTGAGGGTGAGTGGTGAAGGAGAGGGGTGAGTAGTGAGGATGATTGATGAGGGTGAGTGGTGAGCGTGAGTGGTGAGGAGTGATGAAGAGTGGTGAGGGTGAGTGGTGAGGGAGAGGGGTGAGTGGTGGGTGGTGAGGGTGAGTGTGAGTGGTGAGTGGTGAATGGTGAGCGTGAGTGTGAGCGGTGAGGGTGAGTGGTGATCGTGAGTGGTGAAGGAGAGGGGTGAGTGGTGAGGGAGAAGGGTGAGCGTGAGTGGTGAGAGTGAGTTGTGAGTGGTGAGGGTGAGTGGTGAGGGCGAGTGGTGAGCGAGTGTGGTGAGGGAGAGGGGTGAGTGGTGAGGGAGAGGGGTGAGCGTGAGTGGTGAGAGTGAGTGGTGAATGGTGAGGGTGAGTGGTGAGGGTGAGGGTGAGTGGTGAGTGGTCAGGGTGAGTAGTGAGTGGTGAGTGGTGAGGGTGAGTGGTGAGTGGTGAGGGTGAGTGGTGAGGGTGAGTGGTTAGTAGTGAGGATGATTGGTGAGGGTGAGTGGTGAGCGTGAGTGGTGAGGGAGTGGGGTGAGTGGTGAGGGTGAGTGGTGAGGGAGAGTGGTGAGGGTGAGTAGTGGTGGGGAGGGTGAGTAGTGTGGTGAGGGTGAGTGGTGATTGTGAGTGGTGAGTGTGAGGGTGAGTGGTGAGCATGAGTCGTGAGGGAGAGGGGTGAGTGGTGAGAGAGAGGGGTGAGCATGAGTGGTGAGTGGTGAGTAGTGAGGATGATTGGTGAGGGTGAGTGGTGAAGGAGAGGGGTGAGTTGTGAGGGAGAAGGGTGAGCGTGAGTGGTGAGAGTGAGTTGTGAGTGGTGAGGGTGAGTGGTGAGGGCGAGTGGTGAGCGTGTGTGGTGAGGGAGAGGGGTGAGTGGTGAGGGAGAGGGGTGAGCGTGTGAGGTGAGAGTGAGTGGTGAATGGTGAGGGTGAGTGGTGAGGGTGAGTGGTGAGCATGAGTGGTGAGAGTGAGTGGTGAGTGGTGAGTGGTGAGTAGTGAGTGGTGAGTGGTGAGTGGTGAGTGGTGAGTGGTGAGTGGAGAGGGTGAGTGGTGAGGGTGAGTGGTGAGTAGTGAGGATGATTGGTGAGGGTGAGTGGTGAGCGTGAGTGGTGAGGGAGTGGGGTGAGTGGTGAGTGGTGAGTGTGAGTGGTGAGGGTGAGTGGTGAACGTGAGTGGTGAAGGAGAGGGGTGAGTGGTGAGGGAGAAGGGTGAGCGTGAGTGGTGAGAGTGAGTTGTGAGTGGTGAGGATGAGTGGTGAGGGCGAGTGGTGAGCATGAGTGGTGAGAGTGAGTGGTGAATGGTGAGGGTGAGTGGTGAGGGTGAGGGTGAGTGGTGAGCGTGAGTGATTAGAGTAAGTGGTGAGTGGTGAGTGGTGAGTGGTGAGGGTGAGTGGTGAGTGGTGAGTGGTGAGGGTGAGTGGTGAGGGTGAGTGGTGAGTAGTGAGGATGATTGGTGAGGGTGAGTGGTGAGCGTAAGTGGTGAGGGAGTGGGGTGAGTGGTGAAGGTGAGTGGTGAGGTAGAGTGGTGAGGGTGAGTAGTGCTGGGGAGGGTGAGTAGTGTGGTGAGGGTGAGTGGTGAGGGTGAGTGGTGAGGGTGAGTGGTGAGCGTGAGTGGTGAGGGAGAGGGGTGAGTGGTGAGGGTGAGTGGTGATGGAGAGGGGTGAGTAGTGAGGATGATTGGTGAGGGTGAGTGGTGAGCGTGAGTGGTGAGGAGTGAGGAAGAGTGGTGAGGGTGAGTGGTGAGGGAGAGGGGTGAGTGGTGGGTGGTGAGGGTGAGTGTGAGTGGTGAGTGGTGAATGGTGAGCGTGAGTGTGAGCGGTGAGGGTGAGTGGTGAACGTGAGTGGTGAAGGAGAGGGGTGAGTGGTGAGGGAGAAGGGTGAGCGTGAGTGGTGAGAGTGAGTTGTGAGTGGTGAGGGTGAGTGGTGAGGGCGAGTGGTGAGCGTGTGTGGTGAGGGAGAGGGGTGAGTGGTGAGGGAGAGGGGTGAGCGTGAGTGGTGAGAGTGAGTGGTGAATGGTGAGGGTGAGTGGTGAGGGTGAGGGTGAGTGGTGAGCGTGAGTGGTGAGAGTGAGTGGTGAGTGGTGAGTAGTGAGTGGTGAGTGGTGAGGGTGAGTGGTGAGTGGTGAGGGTGAGTGGTGAGGGTGAGTGGTGAGTAGTGAGGATGATTGGTGAGGGTGAGTGGTGAGCGTGAGTGGTGAGGGAGTGGGGTGAGTGGTGAGGGTGAGTGGTGAGGGAAAGTGGTGAGGGTGAGTAGTGGTTGGGAGGGTGAGTAGTGTGGTGAGGGTGAGTGGTGATTGTGAGTGGTGAGTGTGAGGGTGAGTGGTGAGCATGAGTCATGAGGGAGAGGGGTGAGTGGTGAGAGAGAGGGGTGAGCATGAGTGGTGAGTGGTGCGTAGTGAGGATGATTGGTGAGGGTGAGTGGTGAAGGAGAGGGGTGAGTGGTGAGGGAGAAGGGTGAGCGTGAGTGGTGAGCGTGAGTGGTGAGGGAGTGGGGTGAGTGGTGAGTGGTGAGTGTGAGTGGTGAGGGTGAGTGGTGAACGTGAGTGGTGAAGGAGAGGGGTGAGTGGTGAGGGAGAAGGGTAAGCGTGAGTGGTGAGAGTGAGTTGTGAGTGGTGAGGATGAGTGGTGAGGGCGAGTGGTGAGCATGAGTGGTGAGAGTGAGTGGTGAATGGTGAGGGTGAGTGGTGAGGGTGAGGGTGAGTGGTGAGCGTGAGTGATTAGAGTAAGTGGTGAGTGGTGAGTGGTGAGGGTGAGTGGTGAGTGGTGAGGGTGAGTGGTGAGGGTGAGTGGTGAGTAGTGAGGATGATTGGTGAGGGTGAGTGGTGAGCGTAAGTGGTGAGGGAGTGGGGTGAGTGGTGAAGGTGAGTGGTGAGGTAGAGTGGTGAGGGTGAGTAGTGCTGGGGAGGGTGAGTAGTGTGGTGAGGGTGAGTGGTGAGGGTGAGTGGTGAGGGTGAGTGGTGAGCGTGAGTGGTGAGGGAGAGGGGTGAGTGGTGAGGGTGAGTGGTGAGGGAGAGGGGTGAGTAGTGAGGATGATTGGTGAGGGTGAGTGGTGAGCGTGAGTGGTGAGGAGTGAGGAAGAGTGGTGAGGGTGAGTGGTGAGGGAGAGGGGTGAGTGGTGGGTGGTGAGGGTGAGTGTGAGTGGTGAGTGGTGAATGGTGAGCGTGAGTGTGAGCGGTGAGGGTGAGTGGTGAACGTGAGTGGTGAAGGAGAGGGGTGAGTGGTGAGGGAGAAGGGTGAGCGTGAGTGGTGAGAGTGAGTTGTGAGTGGTGAGGGTGAGTGGTGAGGGCGAGTGGTGAGCGTGTGTGGTGAGGGAGAGGGGTGAGTGGTGAGGGAGAGGGGTGAGCGTGAGTGGTGAGAGTGAGTGGTGAATGGTGAGGGTGAGTGGTGAGGGTGAGTGGTGAGCGTGAGTGGTGAGAGTGAGTGGTGAGTGTTGAGTAGTGAGTGGTGAGTGGTGAGGGTGAGTGGTGAGTGGTGAGGGTGAGTGGTGAGGGTGAGTGGTGAGTAGTGAGGATGATTGGTGAGGGTGAGTGGTGAGCGTGAGTGGTGAGGAAGTGGGGTGAGTGGTGAGGGTGAGTGGTGAGGGAAAGTGGTGAGGGTGAGTAGTGGTGGGGAGGGTGAGTAGTGTGGTGAGGGTGAGTGGTGATTGTGAGTGGTGAGTGTGAGGGTGAGTGGTGAGCATGAGTCATGAGGGAGAGGGGTGAGTGGTGAGAGAGAGGGGTGAGCATGAGTGGTGAGTGGTGAGTAGTGAGGATGATTGGTGAGGGTGAGTGGTGAAGGAGAGGGGTGAGTGGTGAGGGAGAAGGGTGAGCGTGAGTGGTGAGAGTGAGTTGTGAGTGGTGAGGGTGAGTGGTGAGGGCGAGTGGTGACCGTGTGTGGTGAGGGAGAGGGGTGAGTGGTGAGGTAGAGGGGTGAGCGTGAGAGGTGAGAGTGAGTGGTGAATGGTGAGGGTGAGTGGTGAGCATGAGTGGTGAGAGTGAGTGGTGAGTGGTGAGTGGTGAGTAGTGAGTGGTGAGTGGTGAGTGGTGAGGGTAAGTGGTGAGTGGTGAGGGTGAGTGGTGAGGGTGAGTGGTGAGTAGTGAGGATGATTGGTGAGGGTGAGTGGTGAGCGTGAGTGGTGAGGGAGTGGGGTGAGTGGTGAGTGGTGAGTGTGAGTGGTGAGGGTGAGTGGTGAACGTGAGTGGTGAATGAGAGGGGTGAGTGGTGAGGGAGAAGGGTGAGCGTGAGTGGTGAGAGTGAGTTGTGAGTGGTGAGGGTGAGTGGTGAGGGCGAGTGGTGAGCATGAGTGGTGAGAGTGAGTGGTGAATGGTGAGGGTGAGTGGTGAGGGTGAGGGTGAGTGGTGAGCGTGAGTGATTAGAGTAAGTGGTGAGTGGTGAGTGGTGAGTGGTGAGGGTGAGTGGTGAGTGGTGAGGGTGAGTGGTGAGGGTGAGTGGTGAGTAGTGAGGATGATTGGTGAGGGTGAGTGGTGAGCGTAAGTGGTGAGGGAGTTGGGTGAGTGGTGAGGGTGAGTGGTGAGGTAGAGTGGTGAGGGTGAGTAGTGGTGGGGAGGGTGAGTAGTGTGGTGAGGGTGAGTGGTGAGGGTGAGTGGTGAGGGTGAGTGGTGAGCGTGAGTGGTGAGTGGTGAGGAGTGAGGAAGAGTGGTGAGGGAGAGGGGTGAGTGGTGAGGAAGAGTGGTGAGTGGTGAGGAAGAGGGGTGAGTGGTGGTGAGTGGTGAGTGTGAGGGTGAGTGGTGAGCGTGAGTCGTGAGGGAGAGGGGTGAGTGGTGAGTAGTGAGGATGATTGGTGAGGGTGAGTGGTGAGCGTGAGTGGTGAGGGAGAGGGGTGAGTGGTGAGTCGTGAAAGTGAGTGGTGAGGGTGAGTGGTGAGAGTGAGTGGTGAGGGTGTGTGGTGAGCGTGAGTGGTGAGTGGTGAGAGTTATTGGTGAGTGGTGACGGTGAGTGGTGGTGGTGAGGGTGAGTGGTGAGGGTGAGTGGTGGTGGTGAGGGTGAGTGTTGAGTGTGAGTGGTCAGGGTGAGTGATGGTGGTGAGGATGATAGGTGAGGGGTGAGTGGTGAGGGTGAGTGGTGAGAGAGACTGGTGCGGGAGATTGGTGAGGGAAAGTGGTGAGCGTGAGTGGTGAGGGAAAGGGATGAGTAGTGAGGGTGAGTGGTGAGGGAGAGTGGTGAGGGTGAGTAGTGGTGGTGAGGGTGAGTAGTGAGTGGTGAGGGTGAGTGTTGAGCGTGTGTGGTGAGGGAGAGGGGTGAGTGGTGAGGGTGAGTGGTGAGCGTGTGTGGTGAGGGAGAGGGGTTAGTGGTGAGGGTGAGTGGTGAGTAGTGAGAATCATTGGTGAGGGTGAGTGGTGAGTGGTGAGGGTGAGTGGTGAGGGTGAGTGGTGAGTAGTGAGGATGATTGGTGAGGGTGAGTGGTGAGCGTGAGTGGTGAGGGAGAGTGGTGAGGGTGAGTAGTGGTGGGGAGGGTGAGTAGTGTGGTGAGGGTGAGTGGTGAGGGTGAGTGGTGAGGGTGAGTGGTGAGCGTGAGTGGTGAGTGGTGAGGAGTGAGGAAGAGTGGTGAGGGAGAGGGGTGAGTGGTGAGGAAGAGTGGTGAGTGGTGAGGAAGAGGGGTGAGTGGTGGTGAGTGGTGAGTGCGAGGATGATTGGTGAGGGTGAGTGGTGAGGGTGAGTGGTGAGCGTGAGTGGTGAGGGAGAGGGGTGAGTGGTGAGGGTGAGTGGTGAGGGAGAGGGGTGAGTAGTGAGGATGATTGGTGAGGGTGAGTGGTGAGCGTGAGTGGTGAGGAGTGAGGAAGAGTGGTGAACGTGAGTGGTGAAGGAGAGGGGAGAGTGGTGAGGGAGAAGGGTGAGCGTGAGTGGTGAGAGTGAGTTGTGAGTGGTGAGGGTGAGTGGTGAGGGCGAGTGGTGAGCGTGTGTGGTGAGGGAGAGGGGTGAGTGGTGAGGGAGAGGGGTGAGCGTGAGTGGTGAGAGTGAGTAGTGAATGGTGAGGGTGAGTGGTGAGGGTGAGGGTGAGTGGTGAGCGTGAGTGGTGAGAGTGAGTGGTGAGTGGTGAGTAGTGAGTGGTGAGTGGTGAGGGTGAGTGGTGAGTGGTGAGTGGTGAGGGTGAGTGGTGAGGGTGAGTGGTGAGTAGTGAGGATGATTGGTGAGGGTTAGAGGTGAGCGTGAGTTGTAAGGGAGTGGGGTGAGTGGTGAGGGTGAGTGGTGAGGGAGAGTGGTGAGGGTGAGTAGTGGTGGGGAGGGTGAGTTGTGTGGTGAGGGTGAGTGGTGATTGTGAGTGGTGAGTGTGAGGGTGAGTGGTGAGCATGAGTCATGAGGGAGAGGGGTGAGTGGTGAGAGAGAGGGGTGAGCATGAGTGGTGAGTGGTGAGTAGTGAGGATGATTGGTGAGGGTGAGTGGTGAAGGAGAGGGGTGAGTGGTGAGGGAGAAGGGTGAGCGTGAGTGGTGAGAGTGAGTTGTGAGTGGTGAGGGTGAGTGGTGAGGGCGAGTGGTGAGCGTGTGTGGTGAGGGAGAGGGGTGAGTGGTGAGGGAGAGGGGTGAGCGTGAGAGGTGAGAGTGAGTGGTGAATGGTGAGGGTGAGTGGTGAGGGTGAGTGGTGAGCATAAGTGGTGAGAGTGAGTGGTGAGTGGTGAGTAGTGAGTGGTGAGTGGTGAGGGTAAGTGGTGAGTGGTGAGGGTGAGTGGTGAGTAGTGAGGATGATTGGTGAGGGTGAGTGGTGAGCGTGAGTGGTGAGGGAGTGGGGTGAGTGGTGAGTGGTGAGGGAGAGTGGTGAGGGTGAGTAGTGGTGGGGAGGGTGAGTAGTGTGGTGAGGGTGAGTGGTGAGGGTGAGTGGTGAGGGTGAGTGGTGAGCGTGAGTGGTGAGTGGTGAGGAGTGAGGAAGAGTGGTGAGGGAGAGTGGTGAGTAGTGAGAATGATTGGTGAGGGTGAGTGGTGAGAGTGAGTGGTGAGGGTGAGTGGTGAGCGTGAGTGGTGAGTGGTGAGGAGTGAGGAAGAGTGGTGAGGGAGAGTGGTGAGTAGTGAGAATGATTGGTGAGGGTGAGTGGTGAGGGTGAGTGGTGAGGGTGATTAGTGAGTAGTGAGGGTGAGTGATGAGGGTGAGTGGTGAGTGGTGAGCGTGAGTGGTGAGTGGTGAGGAGTGAGGAAGAGTGGTGATGGAGAGTGGTGAGTAGTGAGAATGATTGGTGAGGGTGAGTGGTGAGAGTGAGTGGTGAGGGTGTGTGGTGAGCGTGAGTGGTGAGTGGTGAGAGTTAGGGGTGAGTGGTGAGGGTGAGTGGTGGTGGTGAGGGTGAGTGGTGAGTGTGAGTGGTGGTGGTGAGGGTGAGTGTTGAGTGTGAGTGGTCAGGGTGAGTGATGGTGGTGAGGGTGAGGATGATAGGTGAGGGGTGAGTGGTGAGGGTGAATGGTGAGAGAGACTGGTGAGGGAGATTGGTGAGGGAGAGTGGTGAGGGAGAGTGGTGAGGGTGAGTAGTGGTGGTGAGGGTGAGTAGTGAGTGGTGAGGGTGAGTGGTGAGGGTGATTAGTGAGTAGTAAAGGTGAGTGGTGAGGGTGAGTGGTGAGCGCGTGTGGTGAGGGAGAAGGGTGAGTGGTGAGGGTGAGTGGTGAGCGTGTGTGGTGAGGGAGAGGGGTTAGTGGTGAGGATGAGTGGTGAGTAGTGAGAATGATTGGTGAGGGTGAGTGGTGAGGGTGAGTGGTGAGTGGTGAGGGTGAGTGGTGAGGGTGAGTGGTGAGTAGTGAGGATGATTGGTGAGGGTGTGTGGTGAGCGTGAGTGGTAAGGGAGTGGGGTGAGTGGTGAGGGTGAGTGGTGAGGGAGAGTGGTGAGGGTGAGTAGTGGTGGGGAGGGTGAGTAGTGTGGTGAGGGTGAGTGGTGAGGGTGAGTAGTGAGTGGTGAGGAAGAGTGGTGAGGGAGAGGGGTGGGTGGTGAGGAAGAGTGGTGAGTGGTGAGGAAGAGGGGTGAGTGGTGGTGAGTGGTGAGTGTGAGGGTGAGTGGTGAGCGTGAGTCGTGAGGGAGAGGGGTGAGTGGTGAGGGAGAGGGGTGAGCATGAGTGGTGAGTGGTGAGTAGTGAGGATGATTGGTGAGGGTGAGTGGTGAGCGTGAGTGGTGAGGGAGAGGGGTAAGTGGTGAGTGGTGAAAGTGAGTGGTGAGGGTGAGTGGTGAGAGTGAGTGGTGAGGGTGTGTGGTGAGCGTGAGTGGTGAGTGGTGAGAGTTATGGGTGAGTGGTGAGGGTGAGTGGTGGTGGTGAGGGTGAGTGGTGAGGGTGAGTGGTGGTGGTGAGGGTGAGTGTTGAGTGTGAGTGGTCATGGTGAGTCATGGTGGTGAGGGTGAGGATGATAGGTGAGGAGTGAGTGGTGAGGGTGAGTGGTGAGAGAGACTGGTGAGGGAGATTGGTGAGGGAGAGTGGTGAGCGTAAGTGGTGAGGGAAAGGGATGAGTGGTGAGGGTGAGTGGTGAGGGAGAGTGGTGAGGGTGAGTAGTGGTGGTGAGGGTGAGTAGTGAGTAGTGAGTGGTGAGGGTGAGTGGTGAGCGTGAGTGGTGAGGGTGAGTGGTAAGTGTGAGTCGTGAGGGTGAGTCGTGAGTGGTGAGTGTGAGTGGTGAGAGTGAGTGTTGAGGGTGAGTGAGTGGTGAGGGTGAGTGGTGAGTAGTGAAAATGATTGGTGAGGGTGAGTGGTGAGGGTGAGTGGTCAGGGTGAGTGGTGAGGTAGAGGGATGAGTGGTTAGGGAGAGGGGTGAGCGTGAGTGGTGATGGAGAGGCTTGAGTGGTGAGAGTGAGTGGTGAGGGTGAGTGGTGAGGGTGAGTGGTGAGTAGTGAGAATGATTGGTGAGGGTGAGAGGTGAGCATGAGTGGTGAGGGAGAGGGGTGAGTGGCGAGGGAGATTGGTGAGGGAGAGTGGTGAGCGTGAGTGGTGAGGGAAAGGGATGAGTGGTGAGGGTGAGTGGTGAGGGAGAGTGGTGAGGGTGAGTAGTGGTGGTGAGGGTGAGTAGTGAGTGGTGAGGGTGAGTGGTAAGTGTGAGTCGTGAGGGTGAGTGGTGAGTGGTGAGAGGTGAGTGGTGAGGGTGAGGGTGAGTGGTGAGGGTGTGTGGTGGTGGTGAGGGAGATGGGTGAGCTTGAGTGGCGAGAGTGAGTGGTGAATGGTGAGGGTGAGTGGTGAGGGTGAGTGGTGAGGGTGAGTGGTGAGTAGTGAGGATGATTGGTGAGGGTGAGTGGTTAGGGTGAGGGTGAGTGGTGAGCATGAGTGGTGAGTGGTGAGTTGTGAGTGGTGAGGGTGAGTGGTGAGGGTGAGTGGTGAGTAGTGAGCATGATTGGTGAGGGTGAGTGGTGAGCGTGAGTGGTAAGGGAAAGGGGTGAGTGGTGAGGGTGAGTGGTTAGGGAGAGTGGTGAGGGTGAGTAGTGTTAGTGAGGGTGAGTAGTGAGTGGTGAGGGTGATTAGTGAGTAGTGAGGGTGAGTGGTGAGGGTGAGTGGTGAGCGTGAGTGGTGAGTGGTGAGGATTGAGGAAGAGTGGTGAGGGTGAGTGGTGAAGGTGAGGGGTGAGCGTGAGTGGTCAGGGAGATGGGTGAGTGGTCAGGGTGAGTGGTGAGCGTGAGTGGTGAGGGAGAGGGGTGAGTGGTTAGGGAGAGGGGTGAGCGTGAGTGGTGAGGGTGAGTGGTGAGGGTGAGTGGTGAGAATTGAGGACTGAGGAAGAGTGGTGAGGAAGAGTGGTGAGGAAGAGTGGTGAGGGTGAGTGGTGAGGGTGAGTGGTGATTGTGAGTGGTTAGAGTGAGTTGTGAGTGGTGAGGGTATGTGGTGAGGGTGAGTGGTGAGTAGTGAGGATGATTGGTGAGGGTGAGTGGTGAGGGAGAGTGGTGAGGGTGAGTAGTGGTGGTGAGGGAGAGTAGTGAGTAGTGAGTGGTGAGTGGTGAGGGTGAGTGGTGAGCGTGTGTGGTGAGGGAGAGGGGTGAGTGGTGAGGGTGAGTGGTGAGCGTATGTGGTGAGGGAGAGGGGTTAGTGGTGAGGGTGAGTGGTGAGTAGTGAGAATGATTGGTGAGGGTGAGTGGCGAGGGTGAGTGGTGAGGGAGAGGGGTGAGTAGTGAGTGAGAGGAGTGAGTGGTGAGGGTGAGTGGTGAGAGGTGAGTGGTGAGGGTGAGTGGTGAGTGTGAGTGTTGAGGGTGAGTGAGTGGTGAGGGTGAGTGGTGAGTAGTGAGAATGATTGGTGAGGGTGAGTGGCGAGGGTGAGTGGTGAGGGAGAGGGGTGAGTAGTGAGGGAGAGGGGTTAGTGGTGAGGGTGAGTGGTAAGCGTGAGTGGTGAGAGGTGAGTGGTGAGGGTGAGTGGTGAGTGTGAGTGTTGAGGGTGAGTTAGTGGTGAGGGTGAGTGGTGAGTAGTGAGAATGATTGGTGAGGGTGAGTGGTGAGGGTGAGTGGTCAGGGTGAGTGGTGAGGTAGAGGGATGAGTGGTTAGGGAGAGGGGTGAGCGTGAGTGGTAACGGAGAGGCTTGAGTGGTGAGAGTGAGTGGTGAGGGTGAGTGGTGAGGGTGAGTGGTGAGTAGTGAGAATGATTGGTGAGGGTGAGTGGTGAGCATGAGTGGTGAGGGAGAGGGGTGAGTGGCGAGGGAAATTGGTGAGGGAGAGTGGTGAGCGTGAGTGGTGAGGGAAAGGGATGAGTGGTGAGGGTGAGTGGTGAGGGAGAGTGGTGAGGGTGAGTAGTGGTGGTGAGGGTGAGTAGTGAGTGGTGAGGGTGAGTGGTAAGTGTGAGTCGTGAGGGTGAGTGGTGAGTGGTGAGAGGTGAGTGGTGAGGGTGAGGGTGAGTGGTGAGGATGTGTGGTGGTGGTGAGGGAGATGGGTGAGCTTGAGTGGTGAGAGTGAGTGGTGAATGGTGAGGGTGAGTGGTGAGGGTGAGTGGTGAGGGTGAGTGGTGAGTAGTGAGGATGATTGGTGAGGGTGAGTGGTTAGGGTGAGGGTGAGTGGTGAGCGTGAGTGGTGAGGGAAAGGGGTGAGTGGTGAGGGTGAGTGGTTAGGGAGAGTGGTGAGGGTGAGTAGTGTTAGTGAGGGTGAGTAGTGGTGGTGAGGGTGATTAGTGAGTAGTGAGGGTGAGTGGTGAGGGTGAGTGGTGAGCGTGAGTGGTGAGTGGTGAGGATTGAGGAAGAGTGGTGAGGGTGAGTGGTGAGGGTGAGGGGTGAGCGTGAGTGGTCAGGGAGATGGGTGAGTGGTCAGGGTGAGTGGTGAGCGTGAGTGGTGAGGGAGAGGGGTGAGTGGTTAGGGAGAGGGGTGAGCGTGAGTGGTGAGGGTGAGTGGTGAGGGTGAGTGGTGATTAGTGAGGACTGAGGAAGAGTGGTGAGGAAGAGTGGTGAGGAAGAGTGGTGAGGGTGAGTGGTGAGGGTGAGTGGTGATTGTGAGTGGTGACAGTGAGTTGTGAGTGGTGAGGGTATGTGGTGAGGGTGAGTGGTGAGTAGTGAGGATGATTGGTGAGGGTGAGTGGTGAAGGTGAGTGGTGAGCGTGAGTGGTGAGGGAAAGGGGTGAGTGGTGAGGTAGAGGGGTGAGCGTGAGTGGTGAGAGTGAGTGGTGAATGGTGAGAGTGAGTGGTGAGGGTGAGTGGTGAGTAGTGAGGATGATTGGTGAGGGTGAGTGGTGAGGGTGAGTGGTGAGGGTGAGTGGTTAGCGTGTGTGGTGAGGGAGAGGGGTGAGTGGTGAGGGAGAGGGGTGAGCGTGAGTGGTGAAAGTGAGTGGTGAATGGTGAGGGTGAGTGGTGAGGGAGAGGGGTGAGTAGTGAGGATGATTGGTGAGGGTGAGTGGTGAGCATGAGTGGTGAGGAGTGAGGAAGAGTGGTGAGGGTGAGTGGTGAGGGGTGAGTGGTGAGTGGTGAGGGTGAGTGTGAGTGGTGAGGGTGAGTGGTGAACGTGAGTGGTGAAGGAGAGGGGTGAGTGGTGAGGGAGAAGGGTGAGCGTGAGTGGTGAGAGTGAGTTGTGAGTGGTGAGGGTGAGTGGTGAAGGCAAGTGGTGAGCGTGTGTGGTGAGGGAGAGGGGTGAGTGGTGAGGGAGAGGGGTGAGCGTGAGTGGTGAGAGTGAGTGGTGAATGGTGAGGGTGAGTGGTGAGGGTGAGGGTGAGTGGTGAGCGTGAGTGGCGAGAGTGAGTGGTGAGTGGTGAGTGGTGAGTAGTGAGTGGTGAGTGGTGAGGGTGAGTGGTGAGTGGTGAGGGTGAGGGTGAGTGGTGAGTAGTGAGGATGATTGGTGAGGGTGAGTGGTGAGCGTGAGTGGTGGGCGTGAGTGGTGAGGGAGAGGGGTGAGTGGTGAGTAGTGAAAGTGAGTGGTGAGGGTGAGTGGTGAGAGTGAGTGGTGAGGGTGTGTGGTGAGCGTGAGTGGTGAGAGTTATGGGTGAGTGGTGAGGGTGAGTGGTGGTGGTGAGGGTGAGTGTTGAGTGTGAGTTGTCAGGGTGAGTGATGGTGGTGAGGGTGAGGATGATAGGTGAGGGGTGAGTGGTGAGGGTGAGTGGTGAGAGAGACTGGTGAGGGAGATTGGTGAGGGATAGTGGTGAGCGTGAGTGGTGAAAGAAAGGAATGTGTGGTGAGGGTGAGTGGTGAGGGAGAGTGGTGAGTAGTGGTGGTGAGGGTGAGTAGTGAGTGGTGAGGGTGAGTGGTGAGGGTGATTAGTGAGTAGTGAGGGTGAGTGGTGAGGGTGAGTGGTGAGCGTGTGTGGTGAGGGAGAAGGGTGAGTGGTGAGGGTGAGTGGTGAGCATGTGTGGTGAGGGAGAGGGGATAGTGGTGAGGGTGAGTGGTAAGTAGTGAGAATGATTGGTGAGGGTGAGTGGTGACGGTGAGTGGTGAGGGTGAGTGGTGAGGGTGAGTGGTGAGGGAGAGTGGTGAGGGTGAGTAGTGGTGGGGAGGGTGAGTAGTGTGGTGAGGGTGAGTGGTGAGGGTGAGTGGTGAGGGTGAGTGGTGATTGTGAGGGTGAGTGGTGAGCGTGAGTCGTGAGGGAGAGGGGTGAGTGGTGAGGGAGAGGGGTGAGCATGAGTGGTGAGTGGTGAGTGTGAGGGTGAGTGGTGAGCGTGAGTCGTGAGGGAGAGGGGTGAGTGGTGAGTAGTGAGGATGATTGGTGAGGGTGAGTGGTGAGCGTGAGTGGTGAGGGAGAGGGGTGAGTGGTGAGTGGTGAAAGTGAGTGGTGAGGGTGAGTGGTGAGAGTGAGTGGTGAGGGTGTGTGGTGAGTGTGAGTGGTGAGTGGTGAGAGTTATGGGTGAGTGGTGAGGGTGAGTGGTGAGGGTGAGGGGTGAGCGTGAGTGGTCAGGGAGATGGGTGAGTGGTCAGGGTGAGTGGTGAGCGTGAGTAGTGAGGGAGAGGGGTGAGTGGTTAGGGAGAGGGGTGAGCGTGAGTTGTGAGGGTGAGTGGTGAGGGTGAGTGGTGATTAGTGAGGACTGAGGAAGAGTGGTGAGGAAGAGTGGTGAGGAAGAGTGGTGAGGGTGAGTGGTGAGGGTGAGTGGTGATTGTGAGTGGTGACAGTGAGTTGTGAGTGGTGAGGGTATGTGGTGAGGGTGAGTGGTGAGTAGTGAGGATGATTGGTGAGGGTGAGTGGTGAAGGTGAGTGGTGAGCGTGAGTGGTGAGGGAAAGGGGTGAGTGGTGAGGTAGAGGGGTGAGCGTGAGTGGTGAGAGTGAGTGGTGAATGGTGAGGGTGAGTGGTGAGGGTGAGTGGTGAGTAGTGAGGATGATTGGTGAGGGTGAGTGGTGAGGGTGAGTGGTGAGGGTGAGTGGTGAGCGTGAGTGGTGAGGGAGAAGGGTGAGTGGTGAGGGTGAGTGGTGAGGGAGAGGGGTGAGTAGTGAGGATGATTGGTGAGGGTGAGTGGTGAGCATGAGTGGTGAGGAGTGAGAAAGAGTGGTGAAGGTGAGTGGTGAGGGGTGAGTGGTGAGTGGTGAGGGTGAGTGGTGGGTGGTGAGGGTGAGTGTGAGTGGTGAATGGTGAGCGTGAGTGTGAGTGGTGAGGGTGAGTGGTGAACGTGAGTGGTGAAGGAGAGGGGTGAGTGGTGAGGGAGAAGGGTGAGCGTGAGTGGTGAGAGTGAGTTGTGAGTGGTGAGGGTGAGTGGTGAGGGCGAGTGGTGAGCGTGTGTGGTGAGGGAGAGGGGTGAGTGGTGAGGGAGAGGGGTGAGCGTCAGTGGTGAGAGTGAGTGGTGAATGGTGAGGGTGAGTGGTGAGGGTGAGGGTGAGTGGTGAGCGTGAGTGGCGAGAGTGAGTGGTGAGTGGTGAGTAGTGAGTGGTGAGTGGTGAGTGGTGAGGGTGAGTGGTGAGTGGTGAGGGTGAGTGGTGAGGGTGAGTGGTGAGTAGTGAGGATGATTGGTGAGGGTGAGTGGTGAGCGTGAGTGATGAGGGAGTGGGGTGAGTGGTGAGGGTGAGTGGTGAGGGAGAGTGGTGAGGGTGAGTAGTGGTGGGGAGGGTGAGTAGTGTGGTGAGGGTGAGTGGTGAGGGTGAGTGGTGAGGGTGAGTGGTGAGCGTGAGTGGTGAGTGGTAAGGAGTGAAGAAGAGTGGTGAGGGAGAGGGGTGAGTGGTGAGGAAGAGTGGTGAGTGGTGAGGAAGAGGGGTGAGTGGTTGTGAGTGGTGAGTGTGAGGGTGAGTGGTGAGCGTGAGTCGTGAGGGAGAGGGGTGAGTGGTGAGTGAGAGGGGTGAGCATGAGTGGTGAGTGGTGAGTAGTGAGGATGATTGGTGAGGGTGAGTGGTGAGCGTGAGTGGTGAGCGTGAGTGGTGAGGGAGAGGGGTGACTGGTGAGTAGTGAAAGTGAGTGGTGAGGGTGAGTGGTGAGAGTGAGTGGTGAGGGTGTGTGGTGAGCGTGAGTGGTGAGTGGTGAGAGTTATGGGTGAGTGGTGAGGGTGAGTGGTGGTGGTGAGGGTGAGTGGGGAGGGTGAGTGGTGGTGGTGAGGGTGAGTGTTGATTGTGAGTTGTCAGGGTGAGTGATGGTGGTGAGGGTGAGGATGATAGGTGAGGGGTGAGTGGTGAGGGTGAGTGGTGAGAGAGACTGGTGAGGGAGATTGGTGAGGGCGAGTGGTGAGCGTGAGTGGTGAGGGAAAGGAATGTGTGGTGAGGGTGAGTGGTGAGGGAGAGTGGTGAGTGGTGAGTAGTGGTGGTGAGGGTGAGTAGTGAGTGGTGAGGGTGAGTGGAGAGGGTGATTAGTGAGTAGTGAGGGTGAGTGGTGAGGGTGAGTGGTGAGCGTGTGTGGTGAGGGAGAGGGGTGAGTGGTGAGGGTGAGTGGTGAGCGTGTGTGGTGAGGGAGAGGGGATAGTGGTGAGGGTGAGTGGTAAGTAATGAGAATGATTGGTGAGGGTGAGTGGTGACGGTGAGTGGTGAGGGTGAGTGGTGAGGGTGAGTGGTGAGGGAGAGTGGTGAGGGTGAGTAGTGGTGGGGAGGGTGAGTAGTGTGGTGAGGGTGAGTGGTGAGGGTGAGTGGTGAGGGTGAGTGGTGATTGTGAGGGTGAGTGGTGAGCGTGAGTCGTGAGGGAGAGGGGTGAGTGGTGAGGGAGAGGGGTGAGCATGAGTGGTTAGTGGTGAGTGTGAGGGTGAGTGGTGAGCGTGAGTCGTGAGGGAGAGGGGTGAGTGGTGAGTAGTGAGGATGATTGGTGAGGGTGAGTGGTGAGCGTGAGTGGTGAGGGAGAGGGGTGAGTGGTGAGTGGTGAAAGTGAGTTGTGAGGGTGAGTGGTGAGAGTGAGTGGTGAGGGTGTGTGGTGAGCGTGAGTGGTGAGTGGTGAGAGTTATTGGTGAGTGGTGAGGGTGAGTGGTGGTGGTGAGGATGAGTGGTGAGGGTGAGTGGTGGTGGTGAGGGTGAGTGTTGAGTGTGAGTGGTCAGGGTGAGTGATGGTGGTGAGGGTGAGGATGATAGGTGAGGGATGAGTGGTGAGGGTGAGTGGTGAGAGAGACTGGTGAGGGAGATTGGTGAGGGAGAGTGGTGAGCGTGAGTGGTGAGGGAAAGGGATGAGTGGTGAGGGTGAGTGGTGAGGGAGAGTGGTGAGGGTGAGTAGTGGTGGTGAGGGTGAGTGGTGAGGGTGATTAGTGAGTAGTGAGGGTGAGTGGTGAGCGTGTGTGGTGAGGGAGAGGGGTTAGTGGTGAGGGTGAGTGGTGAGTAGTGAAAATGATTGGTGAGGGTGAGTGGTGAGGGTGAGTGGTCAGGGTGAGTGGTGAGGTCGAGGGATGAGTGGTTAGGGAGAGGGGTGAGCGTGAGTGGTGACGGAGAGGCTTGAGTGGTGAGAGTGAGTGGTGAGGGTGAGTGGTGAGGGTGAGTGGTGAGTAGTGAGAATGATTGGTGAGGGTGAGTGGTGAGCATGAGTGGTGAGGGAGAGGGGTGAGTGGCGAGGGAGATTGGTGAGGGAGAGTGGTGAGCGTGAGTGGTGAGAGAAAGGGATGAGTGGTGAGGGAGAGTGGTGAGGGTGAGTAGTGGTGGTGAGGTTGAGTGGTAAGTGTGAGTCGTGAGGGTGAGTGGTGAGTGGTGAGAGGTGAGTGGTGAGGGTGAGGGTGAGTGGTGAGGGTGTGTGGTGGTGGTGAGGGAGAGGGGTGAGCTTGAGTGGTGAGAGTGAGTGGTGAATGGTGTGGGTGAGTGGTGAGGGTGAGTGGTGAGGGTGAGTGGTGAGTAGTGAGGATGATTGGTGAGGGTGAATGGTTAGGGTGAGTGGTGAGCGTGAGTGGTGAGTGGTGAGTGGTGAGGGTGAGTGGTGAGGGTGAGTGGTGAGTAGTGAGTATGATTGGTGAGGGTGAATGGTGAGCGTGAGTGGTGAGGGAGAGGGGTGAGTGGTGAGGATGAGTGGTGAGGGAGAGTGGTGAGGGTGAGTAGTGGTGAGGAGAGTGAGTAATGTGGTGAGGGTGAGTGGCATGTGGTGAGGTGTGAGGAAGAGTGGTGAGGGTGAGTGGTGAGGGAGAGGGGTGAGTGGTGAGCAAGAGTGGTGAGTGGTGAGGAAGAGGGGTGAGTGGTGGTGAGTGGCGACTGTGAGAGTGAGTGGTGAGCGTGAGTCGTGAGGGAGAGGGATGAGTGGTGAGGGAGAGGGGTGAGCATGAGTGGTGAGAGTGAGTGGTGAGTGGTGAGAGTGAGTGGTGAGTAGTGAGGATGATTGGTGAGGGTGATTGGTGAGCGTGAGTGGTGAGGGAGAGGGGTGAGTGGTGAGAGTGAGTGGTGAGGGTGTGTGGTGAGCGTGAGTGGTGAGTGGTGAGAGTTAGGGGTGAGTGGTGAGGGTGAGTGGTGGTGGTGAGGGTGAGTGGTGAGGGTGAGCTGTGGTGGTGAGGGTGAGTGTTCAGTGTGAGTGGTCAGGGTGAGTGATGGTGGTGAGGGTGAGGATGATAGGTGAGGGGTGAGTGGTGAGGGTGAGTGGTGAGAGAGAGTTGTGAGGGAGAGTGGTGAGGGAGAGTGGTGGTGGTGAGGGTGAGGATCATTGGTGAGGGTGAGTGGTGAGCATGAGTGGTGAGGGAAACGGGTGAGTGGTGAGGGTGAGTGGTGAGGGAGAGTGGTGAGGGTGAGTAGTGGTGGTGAGGGTGAGTAGTGAGTGGTGAGGGTGAGTGGTCAGGGTGATTAGTGAGTAGTGAGGGTGAGTGGTGAGGGTGAGTGGTGAGCGTGATTGGTGAGTGGTGAGGAGTGAGGAAGAGTGGTGAGCATGAGTGGTGAGGGTGAGAGGTGAGCGTGAGTGGTGAGGGAGAGGGGTGAGTGGTGAGGGTGAGTGGTGAGCGTGAGAGGTGAGGGAGAGGGGTTAGTGGTGAGGGTGAGTGGTTAGGGTGAGTGGTGAGTAGTGAGAATGATTGGTGAGGGTGAGTGGTGAGGGTGAGTGGTCAGGGTGAGTGGTGAGGTAGAGGGATGAGTGGTTAGGGAGAGGGGTGAGCATGAGTGGTGAGGGAGAGGCTTGAGTGGTGAGAGTGAGTGGTGATGGTGAGTGGTGAGGGTGAGTGGTGAGCATGAGTGGTGAGGGAGAGGAGTGAGTGGCGAGGGTGAGTGGTGAGGGAGAGGGGTGAGTAGTGAGGGAGAGGGGTGAGTGGTGAGGGTGAGTGGTGAGTGGTGAGGGTGAGTGAGAGTGGGTGAGTGGTGAGCGTGAGTGATGAGGGTGAGTGGTGAGGGTGAGTGGTAAGTGTGAGTTGTGAGGGTGAGTGGTGAGAGTTGAGTGGTGAGGGTGAGTGGTGAGTGTGAGTGTTGAGGGTGAGTGAGTGGTGAGGGTGAGTGGTGAGGGTGAGTGGTGAGTAGTGAGAATGATTGGTGAGGGTGAGTGGTGAGCATGAGTGGTGAGGGAGAGGGGTCAGTGGCGAGGGAGATTGGTGAGGGAGAGTAGTGAGCGTGAGTGGTGAGGGAAAGGGATGAGTGGTGAGGGTGAGTGGTGAGGGAGAGTGGTGAGGGTGAGTAGTGGTGGCGAGGGTGAGTAGTGAGTGGTGAGTGGTAATTGTGAGTCATGAAGGTGAGTGGTGAGAGGTGAGTGGTGAGGGTGTGTGGTGGTGGTGAGGGAGAGGGGTGAGCTTGAGTGGTGAGAGTGAGTGGTGAATGGTGAGGGTGAGTGGTGAGGGTGAGTGGTGAGGGTGAGTGGTGAGTAGTGAGGATGATTGGTGAGGGTGAGTGGTTAGGGTGAGGGTGAGTGGTGAGCGTGAGTGGTGAGTGGTGATGGTGAGTGGTGAGGGTGAGTGGTGAGCATGAGTGGTGAGGGAGAGGAGTGAGTGGCGAGGGTGAGTGGTGAGGGAGAGGGGTGAGTAGTGAGGGAGAGGGGTGAGTGGTGAGGGTGAGTGGTGAGTGGTGAGGGTGAGTGAGAGTGGGTGAGTGGTGAGCGTGAGTGATGAGGGTGAGTGGTGAGGGTGAGTGGTAAGTGTGAGTTGTGAGGGTGAGTGATGAGAGTTGAGTGGTGAGGGTGAGTGGTGAGTGTGAGTGTTGAGGGTGAGTGAGTGGTGAGGGTGAGTGGTGAGGGTGAGTGGTGAGTAGTGAGAATGATTGGTGAGGGTGAGTGGTGAGCATGAGTGGTGAGGGAGAGGGGTCAGTGGCGAGGGAGATTGGTGAGGGAGAGTGGTGAGCGTGAGTGGTGAGGGAAAGGGATGAGTGGTGAGGGTGAGTGGTGAGGGAGAGTGGTGAGGGTGAGTAGTGGTGGCGAGGGTGAGTAGTGAGTGGTGAGTGGTAATTGTGAGTCATGAGGGTGAGTGGTGAGAGGTGAGTGGAGAGGGTGTGTGGTGGTGGTGAGGGAGAGGGGTGAGCTTGAGTGGTGAGAGTGAGTGGTGAATGGTGAGGGTGTGTGGTGAGGGTGAGTGGTGAGGGTGAGTGGTGAGTAGTGAGGATGATTGGTGAGGGTGAGTGGTTAGGGTGAGGGTGAGTGGTGAGCGTGAGTGGTGAGTGGTGATGGTGAGTGGTGAGGGTGAGTGGCGAAGGAGAGTGGTGAGAGTGAGTGGTGAATGGTGAGGTGTGAGGAAGAGTGGTGAAGGTGAGTGGTGAGGGGTGAGTGGTGAGGAAGAGTGGTGAGTGGTGAGGAAGAGGGGTGAGTGGTGGTGAGTGACGACTGTGAGGGTGAGTGGTGAGCGTGAGTCGTGAGGGAGAGGGATGAGTGGTGAGGGAGAGGGGTGAGCATGAGTGGTGAGAGTGAGTGGTGAGTGGTGAGAGTGAGTGGTGAGTAGTGAGGATGATTGGTGAGGGTGATTGGTGAGCGTGAGTGGTGAGGGAGAGGGGTGAGTGGTGAGTGGTGAGAGTGAGTGGTGAGGGTGAGTGGTGAGAGTGAGTGGTGAGGGTGTGTGGTGAGCGTGAGTGGTGAGAGTTAGGGGTGAGTGGTGAGGGTGAGTGGTGGTGATGAGGGTGAGTGGTGAGGGTGAGTGGTGGTGGTGAGAGTGAGTGTTCAGTGTGAGTGGTCAGGGTGAGGATGATAGGTGAGGGGTGAGTGGTGAGGGTGAGTGGTGAGATAGAGTTGTGAGGGAGAGTGGTGAGGGAGAGTGATGGTGGTGAGGATTGTTGGTGAGGGTGAGTGGTGAGCATGAGTGGTGAGGGAAACGGGTGAGTGGTGAGGGTGAGTGGTGAGGGAGAGTGGTGAGTGGCGAGGGTGATTAGTGAGTAGTGAGGGTGAGTGGTGAGCGTGATTGGTGAGTGGTGAGGAGTGGGGAAGAGTGGTGAGCATGAGTGGTGAGTGGTGAGCGTGAGTGGTGAGGGAGAGGGGTGAGTGGTGAGGGTGAGTGGTGAGCGTGAGTGGTGAGGGAGAGGGGTTAGTGGTGAGGGAGAGGGGTGAGCGTGAGTGGTGAGGGTGAGTGGTGAGGGTGAGTGGTGAGTAGTGAGAATTATTGGTGAGGGTGAGTGGTGAGGGTGAGTGGTCAGGGTGAGTGGTGAGGTAGAGGGATGAGTGGTTAGGGAGAGGGGTGAGCGTGTGTGGTGAGGGAGAGGCTTGAGTGGTGAGAGTGAGTGGTGAGGGTGAGTGGTGAGGGTGAGTGGTGAGCGTGAGTGGTGAGGGAGAGGGGTGAGTGGTGAGGATGAGTGGTGAGGGAGAGTGGTGAGGGTGAGTAGTGGTGAGGAGGGTGAGTAATGTGGTGAGGGTGAGTGGCTAGGGAGAGTGGTGAGCGTGAGTGGTGAGTGGTGAGGTGTGAGGAAGAGTGGTGAGGGTGAGTAGTGAGGGAGAGGGGTGAGTGGTGAGGAAGAGTGGTGAGTGGTGAGAAAGAGGGGTGAGTGGCGACTGTGAGGGTGAGTGGTGAGCGTGAGTCGTGAGGGAGAGGGATGAGTGGTGAGGGAGAGGGATGAGCATGAGTGGTGAGAGTGAGTAGTGAGTGGTGAGAGTGAGTGGTGAGTAGTGAGGATGATTGGTGAGGGTGATTGGTGAGCGTGAGTGGTTAGGGAGAGGGGTGAGTGGTGAGTGGTGAGAGTGAGTGGTGAGGGTGAGTGGTGAGAGTGAGTGGTGAGGGTGTGTGGTGAGCGTGAGTGGTGAGTGGTGAGAGTTAGGGGTGAGTGGTGAGGGTGAGTGGTGGTGATGAGGGTGAGTGGTGAGGGTAAGTGGTGGTGGTGAGAGTGAGTGTTCAGTGTGAGTGGTCAGGGTGAGTGATGGTGGTCAGGGTGAGGATGATAGGTGAGGGGTGAGTGGTGAGGGTGAGTGGTGAGAGAGAATTGTGAGAGAGAGTGGTGAGGGAGAGTGGTGGTGGTGAGGATCGTTGGTGAGGGTGAGTGGTGTGCAAGAGTGGTGAGGGAAACAGGTGAGTGGTGAGGGTGAGTGGTGAGGGAGAGTGGTGAGTGGTGAGGGTGATTAGTGAGTAGTGAGGGTGAGTGGTGAGGGTGAGTGGTGAGCGTGATTGGTGAGTGATGAGGAGTGAGGAAGAGTGGTGAGCATGAGTGGTGAGGGTGAGTGGTGAGCGTGAGTGGTGAGGGAGAGGGGTGAGTGGTGAGGGTGAGTGGTTAGCGTGAGTGTGAGTGGTGAGGGTGAGTGGTGAACGTGAGTGGTGAAGGAGAGGGGTGAGTGGTGAGGGAGAAGGGTGAGCGTGAGTGGTGAGAGTGAGTTGTGAGTGGTGTGGGTGAGTGGTGAGGGCGAGTGGTGAGCGTGTGTGGTGAGGGAGTGGGGTGAGTGGTGAGGGAGAGGGGTGAGCGTGAGTGGTGAGAGTGAGTGGTGAATGGTAAGGGTGAGTGGTGAGGGTGAGTGGTGAGGGTGAGTGGTGAGTGGTGAGGGTGAGTGGTGAGGGTGAGTGGTGAGTAGTGAGGATGATTGGTGAGGGTGAGTGGTGAGCGTGAGTGGTGAGGGAGTGGGGTGAGTGGTGAGGGTGAGTGGTGAGGGAGAGTGGTGAGTAGTAGTGGGAAGGGTAGTAGTGTGGTGAGGGTGAGTGGTGAGGGTGAGTGGTGAGGGTGAGTGGTGAGTGTGAGTGGTGAGTGGTGAGGAGTGAAGAAGAGTGGTGAGGGAGAGGGGTGAGTGGTGAGGAAGAGTGGTGAGTGGTGAGGAAGAGGGGTGAGTGGTGGTGAGTGGTGAGTGTGAGGGTGAGTGGTGAGCGTGAGTCGTGAGGGAGAGGGGTGAGTGGTGAGCGAGAGGGGTGAGCATGAGTGGTGAGTGGTGAGTAGTGAGGATGATTGGTGAGGGTGAGTGGTGAGCGTGAGTGGTGAGCGTGAGTGGTGAGGGAGAGGGGTGAGTGGTGAGTGGTGAAAGTGAGTGGTGAGGGTGAGTGGTGAGAGTGAGTGGTGAGGGTGTGTGGTGAGCATGAGTGGTGAGTGGTGAGAGTTATGGGTGAGTGGTGAGGGTGAGTGGTGGTGAGGGTGAGTGGTGAGGGTGAGTGATGGTGGTGAGGGTGAGGATGATAGGTGAGGGGTGAGTGGTGAGGGTGAGAGAGACTGGTGAGGGAGATTGGTGAGGGAGAGTGGTGAGCGTGAGTGGTGAGGGAAAGGGATGAGTGGTGAGGGTGAGTGGTGAGGGAGAGTGGTGAGGGTGAGTAGTGGTGGTGAGGGTGAGTAGTGAGTGGTGAGGGTGAGTGGTGAGGGTGATTAGTGAGTAGTGAGGGTGAGTGGTGAGGGTGAGTGTTGAGCTTGTGTGGTGAGGGAGAGGGGTTAGTGGTGAGGGTGAGTGGTGAGTAGTGAGAATGATTGGTGAGGGAGAGTGGTGAGGGTGAGTGGTGAGTGGTGAGGGTGAGTGGTGAGGGTGAGTGGTGAGTAGTGAGGATGATTGGTGAGGGTGAGAGGTGAGCGTGAGTGGTGAGGGAGTGGGGTGAGTGGTGAGGGTGAGTGGTGAGGGAGAGTGGTGAGGGTGAGTAGTGGTGGGGAGGGTGAGTAGTGTGGTGAGGTTGAGTCGTGAGGTAGAGAGGTGAGTGGTGAGGGAGAGGGGTGAGCATGAGTGGTGAGTGGTGAGTAGTAAGGATGATTGGTGAGGGTGAGTGGTGAGCGTGAGTGGTGAGGGAGTGGGGTGAGTGGTGAGTGGTGAAAGTGAGTGGTGAGGGTGAGTGGTGAGAGTGAGTGGTGAGGGTGTGTGGTGAGCGTGAGTGGTGAGAGTTAAGGGTGAGAGGTGAGGGTGAGTGGTGGTGGTGAGGGTGAGTGGTGAGGGTGAGTGGTGGTGGTGGTGAGGGTGAGTGTTGAGTGTGAGTGGTCAGGGTGAGTGATGGTGGTGAGGGTGAGGATGATTGGTGAGGGGTGAGTGGTGAGGGTGAGTGGTGAGAGAGACTGGTGATGGAGATTGGTGAGGGAGAGTGGTGAGCGTGAGTGGTGAGGGAAAGGGATGAGTGGTGAGGGTGAGTGGTGAGGGAGAGTGGTGAGGGTGAGTAGTGGTGGTGAGGGTGAGTAGTGAGTGGTGAGGGTGAGTGGTGAGGGTGATTAGTGAGTAGTGAGGGTGAGTGGTGAGGGTGAGTGGTGAGCGTGTGTGGTGAGGTAGAGGGGTGAGTGGTGAGGGTGAGTGGTGAGCGTGTGTGGTGAGGTAGAGGGGTGATTGGTGAGGGTGAGTGGTGAGCGTGTGTGGTGAGGGAGAGGGGTTAGTGGTGAGGGTGAGTGGTGAGTAGTGAGAATGATTGGTGAGGGTGAGTGGTGAGGGTGAGTGGTGAGTGGTGAGGGTGAGTGGTGAGGGTGAGTGGTGAGTAGTGAAGATGATTGGTGAGGGTGAGTGGTGAGCGTGAGTGGTGAGGGAGTGGGGTGAGTGGTGAGGGTGAGTGGTGAGGGAGAGTGGTGAGGGTGAGTAGTGGTGGGGAGGGTGAGTAGTGTGGTGAGGGTGAGTGGTGAGTGTGAGGGTGAGTGGTGAGCATGAGTCGTGAGGGAGAGGGGTGAGTGGTGAGGGAGAGGGGTGAGCATGAGTTGTGAGTGGTGAGTAGTGAGGATGATTGGTGAGGGTGAGTGGTGAGCGTGAGTGGTGAGGGAGAGGGGTGAGTGGTGAGTGGTGAAAGTGAGTGGTGAGGGTGAGTGGTGAGAGTGAGTGGTGAGGGTGTGTGGTGAGCGTGAGTGGTGAGTGGTGAGAGTTATGGGTGAGTGGTGAGGGTGAGTGGTGGTGGTGGTGAGGGTGAGTGTTGAGTGTGAGTGGTCAGGGTGAGTGATGGTGGTGAGGGTGAGGGTGAGTGGTGAGAGATACTGGTGATGGAGATTGGTGAGGGAGAGGGGTGAGCATGAGTGGTGAGGGAAAGGGATGAGTGGTGAGGGTGAGTGGTGAGGGAGAGTGGTGAGGGTGAGTAGTGGTGGTGCGGGTGAGTAGTGAGTGGTGAGGGTGAGTGGTCAAGGGTGATTAGTGAGTAGTGAGGGTGAGTGGTGAGGGTGAGTGGTGAGCGTGTGTGGTGAGGGAGAGGGGTGAGTGGTGAGGGTGAGATGCTGAGCGTGTGTGGTGAGGGAGAGGGGTTAGTGGTGAGGGTGAGTGGTGAGTAGTGAGAATGAGTGGTGAGGGTGAGTGGTGAGGGTGAGTGGTCAGGGTGAGTGGTGAGGTTGAGGGATGAGTGGTTAGGGAGAGGGGTGAGTGTGAGTGGTGACGGAGAGGCTTGAGTGGTGAGAGTGAGTGGTGAGGGTGAGTGGTGAGTAGTGAGAATGATTGGTGAGGGTGAGTGGTGAGCATGAGTGGTGAGGGAGAGGGGTGAGTGGCGAGGGAGATTGGTGAGGGAGAGTGGTGAGCGTGAGTGGTGAGCGAAAGGGATGAGTGGTGAGGGAGAGTGGTGAGGGTGAGTAGTGGTGGTGAGGTTGAGTGGTAAGTGTGAGTCGTGAGGGTGAGTGGTGAATGGTTATTGTGAGTGGTGAGGGTGAGTGGTGAGGGTGAGTGGTGAGTAGTGAGGATGATTGGTGAGGGTGAGTGTTTAGGGTGAGGGTGAGTGGTGAGCGTGAGTGGTGAGTGGTGAGTGGTGAGTGTGAGTGGTGAGGGTGAGTGGTGAGCGTGAGTGGTGAGGGAGAAGGGTGAGTGGTGAGGATGAGTGGTGAGGGAGAGTGGTGAGGGTGAGTAGTGGTGAGGAGGGTGAGTAATGTGGTGAGGGTGAGTGGCGAGGCAGAGTGGTGAGCGTGAGTGGTGAGTGGTGAGGTGTGAGGAAGAGTGGTGAGGGTTAGTGGTGAGGGAGCGGGGTGAGCATGAGTGGTGAGAGTGAGTGGTGAGTGGTGAGAGTGAGTGGTGAGTAGTGAGGATGATTGGTGAGGGTGATTGGTGAGCGTGAGTGGTGAGGGAGAGGGGTGAGTGGTGAGTGGTGAGAGTGAGTGTTGAGGGTGAGTGGTGAGAGTGAGTGGTGAGGGTGTGTGGTGAGCGTGAGTGGTGAGTGGTGAGAGTTAGGGGTGAGTGGTGAGGGTGAGTGGTGGTGGTGAGGGTGAGTGGTGAGGGTGAGTGGTGGTGGTGAGGGTGAGTGTTCAGTGTGAGTGGTCAGGGTGAGTGATGGTGGTGAAGGTGAAGATGATAGGTGAGTGATGAGTGGTGAGGGTGAGTGGTAAGAGAGAGTTGTGAGGGAGAGTGGTGAGGGAGAGTGGTGGTGGTGAGGGTGAGGATCGTTGGTGAGGGTGAGTGGTGAGCATGAGTGGTGAGGGAAACGGGTGAGTGGTGAGGGTGAGTGGTGAGGGAGAGTGGTGAGGGTGAGTAGTGGTGGTGAGGGTGAGTAGTGAGTGGTGAGGGTGAGTGGTGAGGGTGATTAGTGAGTAGTGAGGGTGAGTGGTGAGGGTGAGTGGTGAGCGTGATTGGTGAGTGGTGAGGAGTGAGGAAGAGTGGTGAGCGTGAGTGGTGAGGGTGAGTGGTGAGCGTGAGTGGTGAGGGAGAGGGGTGAGTGGTGATGGTGAATGGTGAGCGTGAGTGGTGAGGGAGAGGGGTTAGTGGTGAGGGTCAGTGGTGAGGGTGAGTGGTGGGTAGTGAGAATGATTGGTGAGGGTGAGTGGTGAGGGTGAGTGGTCAGGGTGAGTGGTGAGGTAGAGGGATGAGTGGTTAGGGAGAGGGGTGAGCGTGAGTGGTGAGGGAGAGGCTTGAGTGGTGAGAGTGAGTGGTGATGGTGAGTGGTGAGGGTGAGTGGTGAGCGTGAATGGTGAGGGAGAGGGGTGAGTGGCGAGGGTGAGTGGTGAGGGAGAGGGGTGAGTAGTGAGGGAGAGGGGTGAGTGGTGAGGGTGATTGTTGAGTGGTGAGGGTGAGTGAGAGTGGGTGAGTGGTGATCGTGAGTGGTGACCGAGAGGCTTGAGTGGTGAGAGTGAGTGGTGAGGGTGAGTGGTGAGGGTGAGTGGTGAGTAGTGAGAATGATTGGTGAGGGTGAGTGGTGAGCATGAGTGGTGAGGGAGAGGGGTGAGTGGCGAGGGAGATTGGTGAGGGAGAGTGGTGAGCGTGAGTGGTGAGGGAAAGGGATGAGTGGTAAGGGTGAGTTGTGAGGGAGAGTGGTGAGGGTGAGTAGTGGTGGTGAGGGTGAGTAGTGAGTGGTGAGGGTGAGTGGTAAGTGTGAGTCGTGAGGGTGAGTGGTGAGTGGTGTGAGGTGAGTGGTGAGGGTGAGGGTGAGTGGTGAAGGTGTTTGGTGGTGGTGAGGGAGAGGGGTGAGCTGGAGTGGTGAGAGTGAGTGGTGAGGGTGAGTGGTGAGGGTGAGTGGTGAGTAGTGAGGATGATTGGTGAGGGTGAGTGGTTAGGGTGAGGGTGAGTGGTGAGCGTGAGTGGTGAGTGGTGAGGGTGAGTGGTGAGGGTGAGTGGTGAGTAGTGAGAATGATTGGTGAGGGTGGGTGGTGAGGGTGAGTGGTCAGGGTGAGTGGTGAGGTAGAGGGATGAGTGGTTAGGGAGAGGGATGAGCGTGAGTGGTGAGGGAGAGGCTTGAGTGGTGAGAGTGAGTGGTGAGGGTGAGTGGTGAGGGTGAGTGGTGAGCGTGAGTGGTGAGGGAGAGGGGTGAGTGGTGAGGATGAGTGGTGAGGGAGAGTGGTGAGGGTGAGTAGTGGTGAGGAGGGTGAGTAATGTGGTGAGGGTGAGTGGCGAGGGAGAGTGGTGAGCGTGAGTGGTGAGGTGTGAGGAAGAGTGGTGAGGGTGAGTGGTGAGGGAGCGGGGTGAGTGGTGAGGAAGAGTGGTGAGTGGTGAGGAAGAGGGGTGAGTGGTGGTGAGTGACGACTGTGAGGGTGAGTGGTGAGCGTGAGTCGTGAGGGAGAGGGATGAGTGGTGAGGGAGAGGGGTGAGCATGAGTGGTGAGAGTGAGTGGTGAGTGGTGAGAGTGAGTGGTGAGTAGTGAGGATGATTGGTGAGGGTGATTGGTGAGCATGAGTGGTGAGGGAGAGGGCTGAGTGGTGAGTGGTGAGAGTGAGTGGTGAGGGTGAGTGGTGAGAGTGAGTGGTGAGGGTATGTGGTGAGCGTGAGTGGTGAGTGGTGAGAGTTAGGGGTGAGTGGTGAGGGTGAGTGGTGGTGGTGAGGGTGAGTGGTGAGGTTGAGTGGTGGTGGTGAGGGTGAGGATGATAGGTGAGGGGTGAGTGGTGAGGGTGAGTGGTGAGAGAGAGTTGTGAGGGAGAGTGGTGAGGGAGAGTGGTGGTGGTTAGGGTGAGGATCGTTGGTGAGGGTGAGTGGTGAGCATGAGTGGTGAGGGAAACGGGTGAGTGGTGAGGGAGAGTTGTGAGGGAGAGTGGTGAGGGAGAGTGGTGGTGGTTAGGGTGAGGATCGTTGGTGAGGGTGAGTGGTGAGCATGAGTGGTGAGGGAAACGGGTGAGTGGTGAGGGTGAGTGGTGAGGGAGAGTGGTGAGGGTGAGTAGTGGTGGTGAGGGTGAGTAGTGAGTGGTGAGGGTGAGTGGTGAGGGTGATTAGTGAGTAGTGAGGGTGAGTGGTGAGGGTGAGTGGTGAGCGTTATTGGTGAGTGGTGAGGAGTGAGGAAGAGTGGTGAGCGTGAGTGGTGAGGGTGAGTGGTGAGCGTGAGTGGTGAGGGAGAGGGGTTAGTGGTGAGGGAGAGTGGTGAGCGTGAGTGGTGAGGGTGAGTGGTGAGGGTGAGTGGTGAGTAGTGAGAATGATTGGTGAGGGTGAGTGGTGAGGGTGAGTGGTCAGGGTGAGTGGTGAGGTAGAGGGATGAGTGGTTAGGGAGAGGGGTGAGCGTGAGTGGTGAGGGAGAGGCTTGAGTGGTGAGAGTGAGTGGTGAGGGTGAGGGTGAGTGGTGAGCGTGAGTGGTGAGGGAGAGGGGTGAGTGGCGAGGGTGAGTGGTGAGGGAGAGGGGTGAGTGGTGAGAGTGAGTGGTGAGTGGTGAGGGTGAGTGAGAATGGGTGAGTGGTGAGCGTGAGTGGTGAGGGTGAGTGGTGAAGGTAAGTGGTAAGTGTGAGTCGTGAGGGTGAGTGGTGAGTGGTGAGAGGTGAGTGGTGAGGGTGAGTGGTGAGTGTGAGTGTTGAGGGTGAGTGAGTGGTGAGGGTGAGTGTGAGTGGTGAGGGATCTGTGGTGAGTGTGAGTGTGGTGGGGTCTGTGGTGAGTGTGAGTGGTGAGTGATGAGTTGTGAGGTGGTGAGTGGTGAGGGTGAGTGGTGAATGGTGAGTGGTAAGGGTGAGTGGTGAGTGGTGAGAGTGAGTGGTGAGGGTGAGTGGTGAGTGTTGAGGGTGAGGGTGAGTGGTGAGCCGTGAGAGTGAGTGGTGAGAGTGAGTTGTGAGGGTGAGTGCTGAGTGGTTAGGTGGAGAGTGTGAGTGGTGAGGGTGAGGGATGAGCGGTGAGAGTGAGTGGTGAGGGTGAGTGGTGAGAGGTGAGAGTGAGTGGTGAGGGTGAGTGCTGAGTGGTGACAGTGAGTTGTGAGGGTGAGTGGTGAGGTTCAGTGGTGAGTAGTGAGAGGTGAGTGGTGAGGGTGAGTGGTTAGGGTGACTGAGTGGTGAGGGTGAGTGGTGGTAGTGAGGGTGAGTGGTGGTGGTGAGGGTGAGTGTTGAGGGTGAGTGGTGGTGGCAAGGGTGAGTGTTGAGTGTGAGTGGTGAGGGTGAGGATGATTGGTGAGGATGAGTGGTGAGCGTGAGTGTTGAGAGAGTGGTGAGGGAGAGTGGTGAGGGAGAGTGGTGAGGGTGAGAAGTGGTGGTGAAGGTGAGTAGTGATTAGTGAGGGTGAGTTGTGAGGGTGAGTGAGTGGTGAGGGTGAGTGGGGAGGGTGAGTGTGAGTGTGAGTGGTGAATGATAGTGAGTGGTGAGTGATAGTGAGTGGTGAGGGAGAGTGGTGATGGTGATTATTGAGGGTGAGTGAGGAAGAGTGGTGAGGGTGAGTGGTGAGGGGTGAGTGGTGAGGATGAGTGGTGAGAGAGAGTGGTGATGGAGAGTGGTGAGGGAGAGTGGTGGTGGTGAGGGTGAGGATGGTTGGTGAGGGCGAGTGGTGAGCGTGAGTGGTGAGGGTGAGGATGGTTGGTGAGGGTGAGTGGTGAGCATGAGTGGTGAGGGAGAGGGGTGAGTGTGAGTGGTGAGGAGTCTGTGGTGAGTGTGAGTGGTGAGTTTGAGTATGAGTAGTGAGGGGTCTGTGGTGAGTGTGAGTGGTGAGGGTCAGTGGTGAGAGGTGAGTGGTGAGAGGTGAGTGGTGAGGGTGAGTGGTGAGGGTGAGTGTTGAGGGCGAGTGAGTGGTGAGGGTGAGTGTGAGTATTGAAGGGTCTGTGGTGAGTGTGAGTGTGGTGGGGTCTGTGGTGAGTGTGAGTGGTGAGTGATGAGTGGTGAGGTGGTGAGTGGTGAGTGTGAGTGGTAAGTGGTGAGCGTGAGTGGTAAGGGTGAGTGGTGAGGGTGAGTGGTAAGTGTGAGTCGTGAGGGTGAGTGGTGAGTGGTGAGAGGTGAGTGGTGAGGGTGAGTGGTGAGGGTGAGTGGTGGTGGTGAGGGTGAGTGGTGAGTGTGAATGGTTGTGGTGAGGGTGAGTGGTGAGGGTGAGTGGTAGTGGTGAGGGTGTGGATGAGTGGTGAGCGTGAGTGGTGAGCGTGAGTGTGAGGGAGAGGGGTGAGTGGTGAGGGTGAGTGATGAGAGAGAGTGGTGAGGGAGAGTGGTGAGGGAGAGTGGTAGTGGTGAGGGTGAGGATGGTTGGTGAGTGGTGAGTGGTGAGAGTGAGTGGTGAGGGTGAGTGGTGAGTAGTGATAATGATTGGTGAGGGTGAGTGGTGAGCGTGAGTGGTGAGGGAGAGGGGTGAGTGGTGAGGTTTAGTGGTGAGGGTGAGTGGTGAGGGTGAGTGGTGAATGGTGAGCGTGAGTGGTGAGAGTGATTGGTGAGGGTGAGTGGTGAGAGTGAGTGGTGAGGGTGTGTGGTGAGCGTGAGTGGTGAGAGTTAGGGGTGAGTGGTGACTGGTGAAGGTGAGTGGTGGTGGTGAGGGTGAGTGTTGAGTGTGAGTGGTCAGGGTGAGTGGTGGTGGTGAGGGTGAGGACGATAGGTGAGGGTGAGTGGTGAGCGTGAGTGGTGAGGGGTGAGTGGTGAGTGTTGAGTGTGAGTGGTGAGAGTGAGGATGATTGGTGAGGATGAGTGGTGAGCGTGAGAGAGTGGTGAGTGAGAGTGGTGAGGGAGAGTGGTGAGGGTGAGAAGTGGTGGTGAGGGTGAGTAGTGAGGGTGAGTGGTGAGGGTGAGTGAGTGGTGAGGGTGAGTGTAAGTGTGAGTGGTGAGTGATAGTGAGTGGTGAGTGATAGTGAGTGGTGAGGGAGAGTGGTGATGGTGATTAGTGAGGGTGAGTGAGGAAGAGTGGTGAGGGTGAGTGGTGAGTGGTGAGGATGAGTGGTGAGAGAGAGTGGTGATGGAGAGTGGTGACGGAGAGTGGTGGTGGTGAAGGTGAGGATGGTTGGTGAGGGTGAGTGGTGAGCGTGAGTGGTGAGGGAAAGGGGTGAGTGGTGAGAGTGAGTGGTGAGGGAGAGTGGTGAGGGTGAGTGGTGGTGGTGAGGGTGAGTGGTGAGTGTGAATGGTGGTGGTGAGGGTGAGTGGTGAGGGTGATTGGTTGTGGTGAGGGTGAGGATGAGTGGTGAGCGTGAGTGGTGAGCGTGAGTGGCGAGGGAAAGGGGTGATTGGTGAGAATGAGTGGTGAGGGAGAGTGGTGAGGGTGAGTAGTGTTGGTGAGGGTGAGTAGTGAGTGGTGAGGGTGAGTGGTGAGGGTGATTAGTGAGTAGTGAGGGTGAGTGGTGAGGGTGAGTGGTGAGTGGTGAGCGTGAGTTGTGTGTGGTGAGGAGTGAGGAAGAGTGGTGAGGGTGAGTGGTGAGTAGTGAGAATGATTGGTGAGGGTGAGAGGTGTGGGTGAGTGGTGAACTTGAGTGGTGAGGGAGAGGGGTGAGTGGTGAGAGAGAGTGGTGAGGGTGAGTGGTGAGGGTGAGTGGTGAGTAGTGAGAATGATTGGTGAGGATGAGTGGTGAGCGTGAGTGGTGAAGGAGAGGGGTGAGTGGTGAGGGTGAGTGGTGAGGGAGAGGGGTGAGTGGTGAGGGAGAGGGGTGAGAGGTGAGGGTGAGTGGTGAGGGTGAGTGGTGAATGGTGAGCGTGAGTGGTGAGAGTGATTGGTGAGGGTGAGTGGTGAGAGTGAGTGGTGAGGGTGTGTGGTGAGTGTGAGTGGTGAGAGTTAGGGATGAGTGGTGAGGGTGAGTGGTGGTGGTGAGGGTGAGTGGTGAGGGTGAGTGGTGAGAGGTGAAAGTGAGTGGTGAGGGTGAGTGCTGAGTGGTGACAGTGAGTTGTGAGGGTGAGTGGTGAGGTTCAGTGGTGAGTGGTGAGAGGTGAGTGGTGAGGGTGAGTTGTAAGGGTGACTGAGTGGTGAGGGTGAGTGGTGGTAGTGAGGGTGAGTGTTGAGGGTGAGTGGTGGTGGCAAGGGTGAGTGTTGAGTGTGAGTGGTGAGGGTGAGGATGATTGGTGAGGATGAGTGGTGAGCGTGAGTGTTGAGAGAGTGGTGAGGGAGAGTGGTGAGGGAGAGTGGTGAGGGTGAGAAGTGGTGGTGAGGGTGAGTAGTGAGGGTGAGTGGTGAGGGTGAGTGAGTGGTGAGGGTGAGTGTGAGTGGTGAGTGATAGTGAGTGGTGAGTGATAGTGAGTGGTGTGGGAGAGTGGTGATGGTGATTAGTGAGGGTGAGTGAGGAAGAGTGGTGAGGGTGAGTGGTGAGGAGTGAGTGGTGAGGATGAGTGGTGAGAGAGAGTGGTGATGGAGAGTGGTGAGGGAGAGTGGTGGTGGTGAGGGTGAGGATGGTTGGTGAGGGTGAGTGGTGAGCGTGAGTGGTGAGGGAAAGGGGTGAGTGGTGAGAGTCAGTGGTGAGGGAGAGTGGTGAGGGTGAGTAGTGTTGGTGAGGGTGAGTAGTGAGTCGTGAGGGTGAGTGGTGAGGGTGATTAATGAGTAGTGAGGCTGAGTGGTGAGGGTGAGTGGTGAGTGGTGAGCGTGAGTTGTGAGTGGTGAGGGATGAGGAAGAGTGGTGAGGGTGAGTGGTGAGTAGTGAGAATGATTGGTGAGGGTGAGAGGTGAGGGTGAGTGGTGAACGTGAGTGGTGAGGGAGAGGGGTGAGTGGTGAGAGAGAGGGGTGAGCGTGAGTGGTGGGGGAGAGGGGTGAGTGGTGAGAGAGAGTGGTGAGGGTGAGTGGTGAGGGTGAGTGGTGAGTAGTAAGAATGATTGGTGAGGATGAGTGGTGAGGGAGAGAGGTGACTGGTGAGGGAGAGGGGTGAGTGGTGAGGTTCAGTGGTGAGTGGTGAGGGTGAGTGGTGAGGGTGAGTGGTGAGTAGTGAGAATGATTGGTGAGGGTGAGAGGTGAGGGTGAGTGGTGAACGTGAGTGGTGAGGGAGAGGGGTGAGTGGTGAGAGAGAAGGGTGAGCATGAGTGGTGAGGGAGAGGGGTGAGTGGTGAGAGAGAGTGGTGAGGGTGAGTGGTGAGGGTGAGTGGTGAGTAGTGAGAATGATTGGTGAGGATGAGTGGTGAGCGTGAGTGGTGAGGGAGAGTGGTGAGTGGTGAGGGTGAGTGGTGAGGGAGAGGGGTGAGTGGTGAGGGAGAGGGGTGAGTGGTGAGGGTGAGTGGTGAGTGTGAGTGGTGAGTGGTGAGCGTGAGTGGTGAGAGTGAGTGGTGAGTAGTGAGGATGATTGGTGAGGGTTAGTGGTGAGCGTGAGTGGTGAGGGAGAGGGGTGAGTGGTGAGGGTGAGTGGTGAGGGAGAGGGGCGAGTGGTGAGTGGTGAGGGTGAGTGGTGAGGGTGAGTGGTGAGGGTGAGTGGTGAATGGTGAGTGTGAGTGGTGAGAGTGATTGGTCAGGGTGAGCGGTGAGAGTGAGTGGTGAGGGTGTGTGGTGAGCGTGAGTGGTGAGAGTTAGGGGTGAGTGGTGAGGGTGAGTGGTGGTGGTGAGGGTGAGTGGTGAAGGTGAGTGGTGGTGGTGAGGGTGAGTGGTGAGCGTGAGTTGTGAGGGGTGAGTGGTGAGGGTGAGTGGTGAGAGAAAGTGGTGAGGGAGAGTTGTGAGGGAGAATGGTGGTGGTGAGGGTGAGGATGGTTGGTGAGGGTGAGTGGTGAGCGTGAGTGGTGAGGGAAATGGGTGAGTGGTGAGGGAGAGTGGTGAGCGTGAGTGGTGAGTGGTGAGGCGTGAAGAAGAGTGGTGAGGGTGAGTGGTGAGGGAGAGGGGTGAGTGGTGAGGAAGAGTGGTGAGTGGTGAGGAAGAGGGGTGAGTGGTGGTGAGTGGCGACTGTGAGGGTGAGTGGTGCGCGTAAGTCGTGAGTGAGTGGTGAGGGTGAGTGGTGAGTAGTGAGGATGATTGGTGAGGGTGATTGGTGAGCGTGAGTGGTGAGGGGTGAGTGGTGAGAGTGAGTGGTGAGGGTGAGTGGTGAGAGTGAGTGGTGAGGGTGTGTGGTGAGCGTGAGTGGTGAGTGGTGAGAGTTAGGGGTGAGTGGTGAGGGTGAGTGGTGGTGGTGAGGTTGAGTGGTGAGGGTGAGTGGTAGTGGTGAGGGTGAGTGTTGAGTGTGAGTGGTCAGGGTGAGTGATGGTGGTGAGGGTGAGGATGATAGGTGAGGGGTGAGTGGTGAGGGTGAGTGGTGAGAGAGAATGGTGAGGGAGAGTGGTGAGGGGGAGTGGTGGTGGTGAGGGTGAGGATCGTTGGTGAGGGTGAGTGGTGAGCATGAGTGGTGAGGAAAAGGGGTGAGTGGTGAGGGTGAGTGGTGAGGGTGAGTAGTGGTGGTGAGGGTGAGTAGTGAGTGGTGAGGGTGAGTGGTGAGGGTGATTAGTGAGTAGTGAGGGTGAGTGGTGAGGGTGAGTGGTGAGCATGATTGGTGAGTGGTGAGGAGTGAGGAAGAGTGGTGAGCGTGAGTGGTGAGGGTGAGTGGTGAGTGTGAGTGGTGAGGGAGAGGGGTGAGTGCTGAGGGTGAGTGGTGAGCGTGAGTGGTGAGGGAGAGCGGTTAGTGGTGAGGTAGAGGGGTGAGCATGAGTGGTGAGGGTGAGTGGTGAGGGTGAGTGGTGAGAGAAAGTGGTGAGGGAGAGTGGTGAGGGAGAGTGGTCGTGGTGAGGGTGAGGATGGTTGGTGAGGGTGAGTGGTGAGCGTGAGTGGTGAGTGGTGAGGCGTGAGGAAGAGTGGTGAGGGAAAGGGGTGAGTGGTGAGGGAGAGTGGTGAGCGTGAGTGGTGAAGGAGAGGGGTGAGTGGTGAGGGTGAGTGGTGAGGGAGAGGGGTGAGTGGTGAGGGAGAGGGGTGAGTGGTGAGGGTGAGTGGTGAAGGTGAGTGGTGAATGGTGAGCGTGAGTGGTGAGAGTGATTGGTGAGGGTGAGTGGTGAGAGTGAGTGGTGAGGGTGTGTGGTGAGTGTGAGTGGTGAGAGTTAGGGATGAGTGGTGAGGGTGAGTGGTGGTGGTGAGGGTGAGTGGTGAGGGTGAGTGGTGAGAGGTGAAAGTGAGTGGTGAGGGTGAGTGCTGAGTGGTGACAGTGAGTTGTGAGGGTGAGTGGTGAGGTTCAGTGGTGAGTGGTGAGAGGTGAGTGGTGAGGGTGAGTTGTAAGGGTGACTGAGTGGTGAGGGTGAGTGGTGGTAGTGAGGGTGAGTGTTGAGGGTGAGTGGTGGTGGCAAGGGTGAGTGTTGAGTGTGAGTGGTGAGGGTGAGGATGATTGGTGAGGATGAGTGGTGAGCGTGAGTGTTGAGAGAGTGGTGAGGGAGAGTGGTGAGGGAGAGTGGTGAGGGTGAGAAGTGGTGGTGAGGGTGAGTAGTGAGGGTGAGTGGTGAGGGTGAGTGAGTGGTGAGGGTGAGTGTGATTGGTGAGTGATAGTGAGTGGTGAGTGATAGTGAGTGGTGTGGGAGAGTGGTGATGGTGATTAGTGAGGGTGAGTGAGGAAGAGTGGTGAGGGTGAGTGGTGAGGAGTGAGTGGTGAGGATGAGTGGTGAGAGAGAGTGGTGATGGAGAGTGGTGAGGGAGAGTGGTGGTGGTGAGGGTGAGGATGGTTGGTGAGGGTGAGTGGTGAGCGTGAGTGGTGAGGGAAAGGGGTGAGTGGTGAGAGTCAGTGGTGAGGGAGAGTGGTGAGGGTGAGTAGTGTTGGTGAGGGTGAGTAGTGAGTCGTGAGGGTGAGTGGTGAGGGTGATTAATGAGTAGTGAGGCTGAGTGGTGAGGGTGAGTGGTGAGTGGTGAGCGTGAGTTGTGAGTGGTGAGGGATGAGGAAGAGTGGTGAGGGTGAGTGGTGAGTAGTGAGAATGATTGGTGAGGGTGAGAGGTGAGGGTGAGTGGTGAACGTGAGTGGTGAGGGAGAGGGGTGAGTGGTGAGAGAGAGGGGTGAGCGTGAGTGGTGGGGGAGAGGGGTGAGTGGTGAGAGAGAGTGGTGAGGGTGAGTGGTGAGGGTGAGTGGTGAGTAGTAAGAATGATTGGTGAGGATGAGTGGTGAGGGAGAGAGGTGACTGGTGATGGAGAGGGGTGAGTGGTGAGGTTCAGTGGTGAGTGGTGAGTGGTGAGGGTGAGTGGTGAGGGTGAGTGGTGAGTAGTGAGAATGATTGGTGAGGGTGAGAGGTGAGGGTGAGTGGTGAACGTGAGTGGTGAGGGAGAGGGGTGAGTGGTGAGAGAGAAGGGTGAGCGTGAGTGGTGAGGGAGAGGGGTGAGTGGTGAGAGAGAGTGGTGAGGGTGAGTGGTGAGGGTGAGTGGTGAGTAGTGAGAATGATTGGTGAGGATGAGTGGTGAGCGTGAGTGGTGAGAGAGAGGGGTGAGTGGTGAGGGTGAGTGGTGAGGGAGAGGGGTGAGTGGTGAGGGAAAGGGGTGAGTGGTGAGGGTGAGTGGTGAGTGTGAGTGGTGAGTGGTGAGCGTGAGTGGTGAGAGTGAGTGGTGAGTAGTGAGGATGATTGGTGAGGGTTAGTGGTGAGCGTGAGTGGTGAGGGAGAGGGGTGAGTGGTGAGGGTGAGTGGTGAGGGAGAGGGGCGAGTGGTGAGTGGTGAGGGTGAGTGGTGAGGGTGAGTGGTGAGGGTGAGTGGTGAATGGTGAGTGTGAGTGGTGAGAGTGATTGGTCAGGGTGAGCGGTGAGAGTGAGTGGTGAGGGTGTGTGGTGAGCGTGAGTGGTGAGAGTTAGGGGTGAGTGGTGAGGGTGAGTGGTGGTGGTGAGGGTGAGTGGTGAAGGTGAGTGGTGGTGGTGAGGGTGAGTGGTGAGCGTGAGTTGTGAGGGGTGAGTGGTGAGGGTGAGTGGTGAGAGAAAGTGGTGAGGGAGAGTTGTGAGGGAGAATGGTGGTGGTGAGGGTGAGGATGGTTGGTGAGGGTGAGTGGTGAGCGTGAGTGGTGAGGGAAATGGGTGAGTGGTGAGGGAGAGTGGTGAGCGTGAGTGGTGAGTGGTGAGGCGTGAAGAAGAGTGGTGAGGGTGAGTGGTGAGGGAGAGGGGTGAGTGGTGAGGAAGAGTGGTGAGTGGTGAGGAAGAGGGGTGAGTGGTGGTGAGTGGCGACTGTGAGGGTGAGTGGTGCGCGTAAGTCGTGAGTGAGTGGTGAGGGTGAGTGGTGAGTAGTGAGGATGATTGGTGAGGGTGATTGGTGAGCGTGAGTGGTGAGGGGTGAGTGGTGAGAGTGAGTGGTGAGGGTGAGTGGTGAGAGTGAGTGGTGAGGGTGTGTGGTGAGCGTGAGTGGTGAGTGGTGAGAGTTAGGGGTGAGTGGTGAGGGTGAGTGGTGGTGGTGAGGGTGAGTGGTGAGGGTGAGTGGTAGTGGTGAGGGTGAGTGTTGAGTGTGAGTGGTCAGGGTGAGTGATGGTGGTGAGGGTGAGGATGATAGGTGAGGGGTGAGTGGTGAGGGTGAGTGGTGAGAGAGAATGGTGAGGGAGAGTGGTGAGGGGGAGTGGTGGTGGTGAGGGTGAGGATCGTTGGTGAGGGTGAGTGGTGAGCATGAGTGGTGAGGAAAAGGGGTGAGTGGTGAGGGTGAGTGGTGAGGGTGAGTAGTGGTGGTGAGGGTGAGTAGTGAGTGGTGAGGGTGAGTGGTGAGGGTGATTAGTGAGTAGTGAGGGTGAGTGGTGAGGGTGAGTGGTGAGCATGATTGGTGAGTGGTGAGGAGTGAGGAAGAGTGGTGAGCGTGAGTGGTGAGGGTGAGTGGTGAGTGTGAGTGGTGAGGGAGAAGGGTGAGTGCTGAGGGTGAGTGGTGAGCGTGAGTGGTGAGGGAGAGCGGTTAGTGGTGAGGTAGAGGGGTGAGCATGAGTGGTGAGGGTGAGTGGTGAGGGTGATTAGTGAGTAGTGAGGGTGAGTGGTGAGGGTGAGTGGTGAGCATGATTGGTGAGTGGTGAGGAGTGAGGAAGAGTGGTGAGCGTGAGTGGTGAGGGTGAGTGGTGAGTGTGAGTGGTGAGGGAGAGGGGTGAGTGCTGAGGGTGAGTGGTGAGCGTGAGTGGTGAGGGAGAGCGGTTAGTGGTGAGGTAGAGGGGTGAGCATGAGTGGTGAGGGTGAGTGGTGAGGGTGAGTGGTGAGAGAAAGTGGTGAGGGAGAGTGGTGAGGGAGAGTGGTCGTGGTGAGGGTGAGGATGGTTGGTGAGGGTGAGTGGTGAGCGTGAGTGGTGAGTGGTGAGGCGTGAGGAAGAGTGGTGAGGGAAAGGGGTGAGTGGTGAGGGAGAGTGGTGAGCGTGAGTGGTGAAGGAGAGGGGTGAGTGGTGAGGGTGAGTGGTGAGGGAGAGGGGTGAGTGGTGAGGGAGAGGGGTGAGTGGTGAGGGTGAGTGGTGAGGGTGAGTGGTGAATGGTGAGCGTGAGTGGTGAGAGTGATTGGTGAGGGTGAGTGGTGAGAGTGAGTGGTGAGGGTGTGTGGTGAGTGTGAGTGGTGAGAGTTAGGGATGAGTGGTGAGGGTGAGTGGTGGTGGTGAGGGTGAGTGGTGAGGGTGAGTGGTGAGAGGTGAAAGTGAGTGGTGAGGGTGAGTGCTGAGTGGTGACAGTGAGTTGTGAGGGTGAGTGGTGAGGTTCAGTGGTGAGTGGTGAGAGGTGAGTGGTGAGGGTGAGTTGTAAGGGTGACTGAGTGGTGAGGGTGAGTGGTGGTAGTGAGGGTGAGTGTTGAGGGTGAGTGGTGGTGGCAAGGGTGAGTGTTGAGTGTGAGTGGTGAGGGTGAGGATGATTGGTGAGGATGAGTGGTGAGCGTGAGTGTTGAGAGAGTGGTGAGGGAGAGTGGTGAGGGAGAGTGGTGAGGGTGAGAAGTGGTGGTGAGGGTGAGTAGTGAGGGTGAGTGGTGAGGGTGAGTGAGTGGTGAGGGTGAGTGTGAGTGGTGAGTGATAGTGAGTGGTGAGTGATAGTGAGTGGTGTGGGAGAGTGGTGATGGTGATTAGTGAGGGTGAGTGAGGAAGAGTGGTGAGGGTGAGTGGTGAGGAGTGAGTGGTGAGGATGAGTGGTGAGAGAGAGTGGTGATGGAGAGTGGTGAGGGAGAGTGGTGGTGGTGAGGGTGAGGATGGTTGGTGAGGGTGAGTGGTGAGCGTGAGTGGTGAGGGAAAGGGGTGAGTGGTGAGAGTCAGTGGTGAGGGAGAGTGGTGAGGGTGAGTAGTGTTGGTGAGGGTGAGTAGTGAGTCGTGAGGGTGAGTGGTGAGGGTGATTAATGAGTAGTGAGGCTGAGTGGTGAGGGTGAGTGGTGAGTGGTGAGCGTGAGTTGTGAGTGGTGAGGGATGAGGAAGAGTGGTGAGGGTGAGTGGTGAGTAGTGAGAATGATTGGTGAGGGTGAGAGGTGAGGGTGAGTGGTGAACGTGAGTGGTGAGGGAGAGGGGTGAGTGGTGAGAGAGAGGGGTGAGCGTGAGTGGTGGGGGAGAGGGGTGAGTGGTGAGAGAGAGTGGTGAGGGTGAGTGGTGAGGGTGAGTGGTGAGTAGTAAGAATGATTGGTGAGGATGAGTGGTGAGGGAGAGAGGTGACTGGTGAGGGAGAGGGGTGAGTGGTGAGGTTCAGTGGTGAGTGGTGAGTGGTGAGGGTGAGTGGTGAGGGTGAGTGGTGAGTAGTGAGAATGATTGGTGAGGGTGAGAGGTGAGGGTGAGTGGTGAACGTGAGTGGTGAGGGAGAGGGGTGAGTGGTGAGAGAGAAGGGTGAGCGTGAGTGGTGAGGGAGAGGGGTGAGTGGTGAGAGAGAGTGGTGAGGGTGAGTGGTGAGGGTGAGTGGTGAGTAGTGAGAATGATTGGTGAGGATGAGTGGTGAGCGTGAGTGGTGAGAGAGAGGGGTGAGTGGTGAGGGTGAGTGGTGAGGGAGAGGGGTGAGTGGTGAGGGAGAGGGGTGAGTGGTGAGGGTGAGTGGTGAGTGTGAGTGGTGAGTGGTGAGCGTGAGTGGTGAGAGTGAGTGGTGAGTAGTGAGGATGATTGGTGAGGGTGAGTGGTGAGCGTGAGTGGTGAGTGGTGAGGCGTGAGGAAGAGTGGTGAAGGAAAGGGGTGAGTGGTGAGGGAGAGTGGTGAGCGTGAGTGGTGAAGGAGAGGGGTGAGTGGTGAGGGTGAGTGGTGAGGGAGAGGGGTGAGTGGTGAGGGAGAGGGGTGAGTGGTGAGGGTGAGTGGTGAGGGTGAGTGGTGAATGGTGAGCGTGAGTGGTGAGAGTGATTGGTGAGGGTGAGTGGTGAGAGTGAGTGGTGAGGGTGTGTGGTGAGTGTGAGTGGTGAGAGTTAGGGATGAGTGGTGAGGGTGAGTGGTGGTGGTGAGGGTGAGTGGTGAGGGTGAGTGGTGAGAGGTGAAAGTGAGTGGTGAGGGTGAGTGCTGAGTGGTGACAGTGAGTTGTGAGGGTGAGTGGTGAGGTTCAGTGGTGAGTGGTGAGAGGTGAGTGGTGAGGGTGAGTTGTAAGGGTGACTGAGTGGTGAGGGTGAGTGGTGGTAGTGAGGGTGAGTGTTGAGGGTGAGTGGTGGTGGCAAGGGTGAGTGTTGAGTGTGAGTGGTGAGGGTGAGGATGATTGGTGAGGATGAGTGGTGAGCGTGAGTGTTGAGAGAGTGGTGAGGGAGAGTGGTGAGGGAGAGTGGTGAGGGTGAGAAGTGGTGGTGAGGGTGAGTAGTGAGGGTGAGTGGTGAGGGTGAGTGAGTGGTGAGGGTGAGTGTGAGTGGTGAGTGATAGTGAGTGGTGAGTGATAGTGAGTGGTGTGGGAGAGTGGTGATGGTGATTAGTGAGGGTGAGTGAGGAAGAGTGGTGAGGGTGAGTGGTGAGGAGTGAGTGGTGAGGATGAGTGGTGAGAGAGAGTGGTGATGGAGAGTGGTGAGGGAGAGTGGTGGTGGTGAGGGTGAGGATGGTTGGTGAGGGTGAGTGGTGAGCGTGAGTGGTGAGGGAAAGGGGTGAGTGGTGAGAGTCAGTGGTGAGGGAGAGTGGTGAGGGTGAGTAGTGTTGGTGAGGGTGAGTAGTGAGTCGTGAGGGTGAGTGGTGAGGGTGATTAATGAGTAGTGAGGCTGAGTGGTGAGGGTGAGTGGTGAGTGGTGAGCGTGAGTTGTGAGTGGTGAGGGATGAGGAAGAGTGGTGAGGGTGAGTGGTGAGTAGTGAGAATGATTGGTGAGGGTGAGAGGTGAGGGTGAGTGGTGAACGTGAGTGGTGAGGGAGAGGGGTGAGTGGTGAGAGAGAGGGGTGAGCGTGAGTGGTGGGGGAGAGGGGTGAGTGGTGAGAGAGAGTGGTGAGGGTGAGTGGTGAGGGTGAGTGGTGAGTAGTAAGAATGATTGGTGAGGATGAGTGGTGAGGGAGAGAGGTGACTGGTGAGGGAGAGGGGTGAGTGGTGAGGTTCAGTGGTGAGTGGTGAGTGGTGAGGGTGAGTGGTGAGGGTGAGTGGTGAGTAGTGAGAATGATTGGTGAGGGTGAGAGGTGAGGGTGAGTGGTGAACGTGAGTGGTGAGGGAGAGGGGTGAGTGGTGAGAGAGAAGGGTGAGCGTGAGTGGTGAGGGAGAGGGGTGAGTGGTGAGAGAGAGTGGTGAGGGTGAGTGGTGAGGGTGAGTGGTGAGTAGTGAGAATGATTGGTGAGGATGAGTGGTGAGCGTGAGTGGTGAGAGAGAGGGGTGAGTGGTGAGGGTGAGTGGTGAGGGAGAGGGGTGAGTGGTGAGGGAGAGGGGTGAGTGGTGAGGGTGAGTGGTGAGTGTGAGTGGTGAGTGGTGAGCGTGAGTGGTGAGAGTGAGTGGTGAGTAGTGAGGATGATTGGTGAGGGTTAGTGGTGAGCGTGAGTGGTGAGGGAGAGGGGTGAGTGGTGAGGGTGAGTGGTGAGGGAGAGGGGCGAGTGGTGAGTGGTGAGGGTGAGTGGTGAGGGTGAGTGGTGAGGGTGAGTGGTGAATGGTGAGTGTGAGTGGTGAGAGTGATTGGTCAGGGTGAGCGGTGAGAGTGAGTGGTGAGGGTGTGTGGTGAGCGTGAGTGGTGAGAGTTAGGGGTGAGTGGTGAGGGTGAGTGGTGGTGGTGAGGGTGAGTGGTGAAGGTGAGTGGTGGTGGTGAGGGTGAGTGGTGAGCGTGAGTTGTGAGGGGTGAGTGGTGAGGGTGAGTGGTGAGAGAAAGTGGTGAGGGAGAGTTGTGAGGGAGAATGGTGGTGGTGAGGGTGAGGATGGTTGGTGAGGGTGAGTGGTGAGCGTGAGTGGTGAGGGAAATGGGTGAGTGGTGAGGGAGAGTGGTGAGCGTGAGTGGTGAGTGGTGAGGCGTGAAGAAGAGTGGTGAGGGTGAGTGGTGAGGGAGAGGTGTGAGTGGTGAGGAAGAGTGGTGAGTGGTGAGGAAGAGGGGTGAGTGGTGGTGAGTGGCGACTGTGAGGGTGAGTGGTGCGCGTAAGTCGTGAGTGAGTGGTGAGGGTGAGTGGTGAGTAGTGAGGATGATTGGTGAGGGTGATTGGTGAGCGTGAGTGGTGAGGGGTGAGTGGTGAGAGTGAGTGGTGAGGGTGAGTGGTGAGAGTGAGTGGTGAGGGTGTGTGGTGAGCGTGAGTGGTGAGTGGTGAGAGTTAGGGGTGAGTGGTGAGGGTGAGTGGTGGTGGTGAGGATGAGTGGTGAGGGTGAGTGGTAGTGGTGAGGGTGAGTGTTGAGTGTGAGTGGTCAGGGTGAGTGATGGTGGTGAGGGTGAGGATGATAGGTGAGGGGTGAGTGGTGAGGGTGAGTGGTGAGAGAGAATGGTGAGGGAGAGTGGTGAGGGGGAGTGGTGGTGGTGAGGGTGAGGATCGTTGGTGAGGGTGAGTGGTGAGCATGAGTGGTGAGGAAAAGGGGTGAGTGGTGAGGGTGAGTGGTGAGGGTGAGTAGTGGTGGTTAGGGTGAGTAGTGAGTGGTGAGGGTGAGTGGTGAGGGTGATTAGTGAGTAGTGAGGGTGAGTGGTGAGGGTGAGTGGTGAGCATGATTGGTGAGTGGTGAGGAGTGAGGAAGAGTGGTGAGCGTGAGTGGTGAGGGTGAGTGGTGAGTGTGAGTGGTGAGGGAGAGGGGTGAGTGCTGAGGGTGAGTGGTGAGCGTGAGTGGTGAGGGAGAGCGGTTAGTGGTGAGGTAGAGGGGTGAGCATGAGTGGTGAGGGTGAGTGGTGAGGGTGAGTGGTGAGAGAAAGTGGTGAGGGAGAGTGGTGAGGGAGAGTGGTCGTGGTGAGGGTGAGGATGGTTGGTGAGGGTGAGTGGTGAGCGTGAGTGGTGAGTGGTGAGGCGTGAGGAAGAGTGGTGAGGGAAAGGGGTGAGTGGTGAGGGAGAGTGGTGAGCGTGAGTGGTGAGTGGTGAGGCGTGAGGAAGAGTGGTGACTGTGAGTGGTGAGGGAGAGGGGTGAGTGGTGAGGAAGAGTGGTGAGTGGTGAGGAAGATGGGTGAGTGGTGGTGAGTGGCGACTGTGAGGGTGAGTGGTGAGAGTGAGTCGTGAGGGACAGGGGTGAGTGGTCAGGGAGAGGGGTGAGCATGAGTGGTGAGAGTGAGTGGTGAGTGGTGAGAGTGAATGGTGAGGGTGAGTGGTGAGTAGTGAGCATGATTGGTGAGGGTGATTGGTGAGCGTGAGTGGTGAGTGGTGAGTGGTGAGAGTGATTGGTGAGGGTGAGTGGTGAGAGTGAGTGGTGAGGGTGAGTGGTGAGAGTGAGTGGTGAGGGTGTGTGGTGAGCGTGAGTGGTGAGTGGTGAGAGTTAGGGGTGAGTGGTGAGGGTGAGTGGTGGTGGTGAGGGTGAGTGGTGAGGGTGAGTGGTGGTGGTGAGGGTGAGTGTTGAGTGTGAGTGGTCAGGGTGAGTGATGGTGGTGAGGATGATAGGTGAGGGGTTAGTGGTGAGGGTGAGTGGTGAGAGAGAGTGGTGAGGGAGAGTGGTGAGGGAGAGTGGTGGTGGTGAGGGTGAGGATCGTTGGTGAGGGTGAGTGGTGAGCATGAGTGGTGAGTAAAAGGGGTGAGTGGTGAGGGTGAGTGGTGAGGTTGATTAGTGAGTAGTGAGGGTGAGTGGTGAGGGTGAGTGGTGAGCATGATTGGTGAGTGGTGAGGAGTGAGGAAGAGTGGTGAGCATGAGTGGTGAGGGTGAGTGGTGAGCGTGAGTGGTGAGGGAGAGGGGTGAGTGGTGAGGGAGAGGGGTGAGCATGAGTGGTGAGGGTGAGTGGTGAGGGTGAGTGGTGAGTAATGAGAATGATTGGTGAGGGTGAGTGGTGAGGGTGAGTGGTCAGGGTGAGTGGTGAGGTAGAGAGATGAGTGGTTAGGGAGAGGGGTGAGTGTGAGTGGTGAGGGAGAGGCTTGAGTGGTGAGCGTGAGTGGTGAGGGTGAGTGGTGAGGGAGAGGGGTTAGTGGTGAGGGTGAGTGGTGGTGGTGAGGGTGAGTGGTGAAGGTGAGTGGTGGTGGTGAGGGTGAGTGGTGAGCGTGAGTTGTGAGGGTGAGTGGTGAGGGTGAGTGGTGAGAGAAAGTGGTGAGGGAGAGTTGTGAGGGAGAATGGTGGTGGTGAGGGTGAGGATGGTTGGTGAGGGTGAGTGGTGAGCGTGAGTGGTGAGGGAAAGGGGTGAGTGGTGAGGGAGAGTGGTGAGCGTGAGTGGTGAGTGGTGAGGCATGAGGAAGAGTGGTGAGGGTGAGTGGTGAGGGAGAGGGGTGAGTGGTGAGGAAGAGTGGTGAGTGGTGAGGAAGAGGGGTGAGTGGTGGTGAGTGGGGACTGTGAGGGTGAGTGGTGCGCGTAAGTCGTGAGTGAGTGGTGAGGGTGAGTGGTGAGTAGTGAGGATGATTGGTGAGGGTGATTGGTGAGCGTGAGTGGTGAGGGGTGAGTGGTGAGAGTGAGTGGTGAGGGTGAGTGGTGAGAGTGAGTGGTGAGGGTGTGTGGTGAGCGTGAGTGGTGAGTGGTGAGAGTTAGGGGTGAGTGGTGAGTGGTGAGTGGTAGTGGTGAGGGTGAGTGTTGAGTGTGAGTGGTCAGGGTGAGTGATGGTGGTGAGGGTGAGGATGATAGGTGAGGGGTGAGTGGTGAGGGTGAGTGGTGAGAGAGAATGGTGAGGGAGAGTGGTGAGGGGGAGTGGTGGTGGTGAGGGTGAGGATCGTTGGTGAGGGTGAGTGGTGAGCATGAGTGGTGAGGAAAAGGGGTGAGTGGTGAGGGTGAGTGGTGAGGGTGAGTAGTGGTGGTGAGGGTGAGTAGTGAGTGGTGAGGGTGAGTGGTGAGGGTGATTAGTGAGTAGTGAGGGTGAGTGGTGAGGGTGAGTGGTGAGCATGATTGGTGAGTGGTGAGGAGTGAGGAAGAGTGGTGAGCGTGAGTGGTGAGGGTGAGTGGTGAGTGTGAGTGGTGAGGGAGAGGGGTGAGTGCTGAGGGTGAGTGGTGAGCGTGAGTGGTGAGGGAGAGCGGTTAGTGGTGAGGTAGAGGGGTGAGCATGAGTGGTGAGGGTGAGTGGTGAGGGTGAGTGGTGAGAGAAAGTGGTGAGGGAGAGTGGTGAAGGAGAGTGGTCGTGGTGAGGGTGAGGATGGTTGGTGAGGGTGAGTGGTGAGCGTGAGTGGTGAGTGGTGAGGCGTGAGGAAGAGTGGTGAGGGAAAGGGGTGAGTGGTGAGGGAGAGTGGTGAGCGTGAGTGGTGAGTGGTGAGGCGTGAGGAAGAGTGGTGACTGTGAGTGGTGAGGGAGAGGGGTGAGTGGTGAGGAAGAGTGGTGAGTGGTGAGGAAGAGGGGTGAGTGGTGGTGAGTGGCGACTGTGAGGGTGAGTGGTGAGAGTGAGTCGTGAGGGACAGGGGTGAGTGGTCAGGGAGAGGGGTGAGCATGAGTGGTGAGAGTGAGTGGTGAGTGGTGAGAGTGAATGGTGAGGGTGAGTGGTGAGTAGTGAGCATGATTGGTGAGGGTGATTGGTGAGCGTGAGTGGTGAGGGGTGAGTGGTGAGAGTTAGGGGTGAGTGGTGAGGGTGAGTGGTGGTGGTGAGGGTGAGTGGTGAGGGTGAGTGGTGGTGGTGAGGGTGAGTGTTGAGTGTGAGTGGTCAGGGTGAGTGATGGTGGTGAGGATGCTAGGTGAGGGGTGAGTGGTGAGGGTGAGTGGTGAGAGAGAGTGGTGAGGGAGAGTGGTGAGGGAGAGTGGTGGTGGTGAGGGTGAGGATCGTTGGTGAGGGTGAGTGGTGAGCATGAGTGGTGAGAAAAAAGGGGTGAGTGGTGAGGGTGAGTGGTGAGGGTGAGTAGTGGTGGTGAGGGTGAGTAGTGAGTGGTGAGGGTGAGTGGTGAGGGTGATTAGTGAGTAGTGAGGGTGAGTGGTGAGGGTGAGTGGTGAGCATGATTGGTGAGTGGTGAGGAGTGAGGAAGAGTGGTGAGCATGAGTGGTGAGGGTGAGTGGTGAGCGTGAGTGGTGAGGGAGAGGGGTGAGTGGTGAGGGAGAGGGGTGAGCATGAGTGGTGAGGGTGAGTGGTGAGGGTGAGTGGTGAGTAATGAGAATGATTGGTGAGGGTGAGTGGTGAGGGTGAGTGGTCAGGGTGAGTGGTGAGGTAGAGAGATGAGTGGTTAGGGAGAGGGGTGAGTGTGAGTGGTGAGGGAGAGGCTTGAGTGGTGAGCGTGAGTGGTGAAGGTGAGTGGTGAGCGTGAGTGGTGAGGGAGAGGGGTTAGTGGTGAGGGAGAGGGGTGAGCATGAGTGGTTAGGGTGAGTAGTTAGGGTGAGTGGTGAGTAATGAGAATGATTGGTGAGGGTGAGTGGTGAGGGTGAGTGGTCAGGGTGAGTGGTGAGGTAGAGAGATGAGTGGTGAGGGTGAGTGGTGAGGGTGAGTGGTGAGGGTGAGTGGTGAATGGTGAATGTGAGTGGTGAGAGTGATTGGTGAGGGTGAGTGGTGAGAGTGAGTGGTGAGGGTGTGTGGTGAGCGTGAGTGGTGAGAGTTAGGGGTGAGTGGTGAGGGTGAGTGGTGGTGGTGAGGGTGAGTGGTGAAGGTGAGTGGTGGTGGTGAGGGTGAATGTTGAGTGTGAGTGGTCAGGGTGAGTGGTGGTGGTGAGGGTGAGGATGATAGGTGAGGGTGAGTGGTGAGCGTGAGTGGTGAGGGGTGAGTGGTGAGGGTGAGTGGTGAGAGAGAGTGGTGAGGGATAGTGGTGAGGGAGAGTGGTGGTGGTGAGGGTGAGGATGGTTGGTGAGGGTGAGTGGTGAGCGTGAGTGGTGAGGGAAAGGGGTGAGTGGTGAGGGAGAGTGGTGAGCGTGAGTGGTGAGTGGTGAGGTGTGAGTAAGAGTGGTGAGGGTGAGTGGTGAGGGAGAGGGGTGAGTGGTGAGGAAGAGTGGTGAGTGGTGAGGAAGAGGTGTGAGTGGTGAGGGAGAGGGGTGAGCATGAGTGGTGAGAGTGAGTGGTGAGTGGTGAGCGTGAGTCGTGAGGGAGAGGGGTGAGTGTTGAGGGAGAGGGGTGAGCATGAGTGGTGAGAGTGAGTGGTGAGAGTGAGTGGTGAGCGTGAGTGGTGAGTAGTGAGGATGATTGGTGAGGGTGATTGGTGAGCGTGAGTGGTGAGGGAGAGGGGTGAGTGGTGAGTGGTGGTGGTGAGGGTGAGTGTTGAGTGTGAGTGGTCAGGGTGAGTGATGGTGGTGAGGGTGAGGATGATAGGTGAGGGGTGAGTGGTGAGGGTGAGTGGTGAGCATGAGTGGTGAGGGAAAGGGGTGGGGGTGAGTGGTGAGGGTGAGTGGTGAGGGAGAGTGGTGAGGGTGAGTAGTGGTGGTGAGGGTGAGGAGTGAGTGGTGAGCGTGAGTGGTGAGGGTGATTAGTGAGTAGTGAGGGTGAGTGGTGAGGGTGAGTGGTGAGCGTGATTTGTGAGTGGTGAGGAGTGAGGAAGAGTGGTGAGCGTGAGTGGTGAGGGTGAGTGGTGAGCGTGAGTGGTGAGGGAGAGGGGTGAGTGGTGAGGGTGAGTGGTGAGCGTGAGTGGTGAGGGAGAGGGGTTAGTGGTGAGGGAGAGGGGTGAGCGTGAGTGGTGAGGGTGAGTGGTGAGGGTGAGTGGTGAGTAATGAGAATGATTGGTGAGGGTGAGCGGTGAGCATGAGTGGTGAGGGAGAGGGGTTAGTGGTGAGGGAGAGGGGTGAGCGTGAGTGGTGAGGGTGAGTGGTGAGAGTGAGTGGTGAGGGTGTGTGGTGAGCGTGAGTGGTGAGTGGTGAGAGTTAGGGGTGAGTGGTGAGGGTGAGTGGTGGTGGTGAGGGTGAGTGGTGAGGGTGAGTGGTGGTGGTGAGGGTGAGTGTTGAGTGTGAGTGGTCAGGGTGAGTGATGGTGGTGAGGGTGAGGATGATAGGTGAGGGGTGAGTGGTGAGGGTGAGTGGTGAGAGAGAATGGTGAGGGAGAGTGGTGGTGGTGAGGGTGAGGATCGTTGGTGAGGGTGAGTGGTGAGCATGAGTGGTGAGGAAAAGGGGTGAGTGGTGAGGGTGAGGGGTGAGGGTGAGTAGTGGTGGTGAGGGTGAGTAGTGTGTGGTGAGGGTGAGTGGTGAGGGTGATTAGTGAGTAGTGAGGGTGAGTGGTGAGGGTGAGTGGTGAGCATGATTGGTGAGTGGTGAGGAGTGAGGAAGAGTGGTGAGCGTGAGTGGTGAGGGTGAGTGGTGAGTGTGAGTGGTGAGGGAGAGGGGTGAGTGCTGAGGGTGAGTGGTGAGCGTGAGTGGTGAGGGAGAGCGGTTAGTGGTGAGGTAGAGGGGTGAGCATGAGTGGTGAGGGTGTGTGGTGAGGGTGAGTGGTGAGAGAAAGTGGTGAGGGAGAGTGGTGAGGGAGAGTGGTCGTGGTGAGGGTGAGAATGGTTGGTGAGGGTGAGTAGTGAGCGTGAGTTGTGAGTGGTGAGGCGTGAAGAAGAGTGGTGAGGGAAAGGGGTGAGTGGTGAGGGAGAGTGGTGAGCGTGAGTGGTGAGTGGTGAGGCGTGAGGAAGAGTGGTGAGGGTGAGTGGTGAGGGAGAGGGATGAGTGGTGAAGAAGAGTGGTGAGTGGTGAGGAAGAGGGGTGAGTGGTGGTGAGTGGCGACTGTGAGGGTGAGTGGTGAGCGTGAGTCGTGAAGGAGAGGGGTGAGTGGTCAGGGAGAGGGGTGAGCATGAGTGGTGAGAGTGAGTGGTGAGTGGTGAGAGTGAGTGGTGAGGGTGAGTGGTGAGTAGTGAGGATGATTGGTGAGGGTGATTGGTGAGCGTGAGTGGTGAGGGTTGAGTGGTGAGTGGTGAGAGTGAGTGGTGAGGGTGAGTGGTGAGAGTGAGTGGTGAGGGTGAGTGGTGAAAGTGAGTGGTGAGGGTGTGTGGTGAGCGTGAGTGGTGGTGGTGAGGGTGAGTGGTGAGGGTGAGTGGTGGTGGTGAGGGTGAGTGTTGAGTGTGAGTGGTCAGGGTGAGTGATGGTGGTGAGGGTGAGGATGATAGGTGAGGGGTGAGTGGTGAGGGTGAGTGGTGAGAGAGAGTGGTGAGGGAGAGTGGTGAGGGAGAGTGGTGGTGGTGAGGGTGAGAATCGTTGGTGAGGGTGAGTGGTGAGCATGAGTGGTGAGTAAAAGGGGTGAGTGGTGAGGGTGAGTGGTGAGGGTGAGTAGTGGTGGTGAGGGTGAGTAGTGAGTGGTGAGGGTGAGTGGTGAGGGTGATTAGTGAGTAGTGAGGGTGAGTGGTGAGGGTGAGTGGTGAGCATGATTGGTGAGTGGTGAGGAGTGAGGAAGAGTGGTGAGCGTGAGTGGTGAGGGTGAGTGGTGAGCGTGAGTGGTGAGGGAGAGGGGTGAGTGGTGAGGGAGAGGGGTGAGCATGAGTGGTGAGGGTGAGTGGTGAGGGTGAGTGGTGAGTAATGAGAATGATTGGTGAGGGTGAGTGGTGAGGGTGAGTGGTCAGGGTGAGTGGTGAGGTAGAGAGATGAGTGGTTAGGGAGAGGGGTGAGTGTGAGTGGTGAGGGAGATGCTTGAGTGGTGAGCGTGAGTGGTGAGGGTGAGTGGTGAGCGTGAGTGGTGAGGGAGAGGGGTTAGTGGTGAGGGAGAGGGGTGAGCATGAGTGGTGAGGGTGATTGGTCAGGGTGAGTGGTGAGGTAGAGAGATGAGTGGTGAGGGTGAGTGGTGAGGGTGAGTGGTGAGGGTGAGTGGTGAATGGTGAGTGTGAGTGGTGAGAGTGATTGGTGAGGGTGAGTGGTGAGAGTGAGTGGTGAGGGTGTGTGGTGAGCGTGAGTGGTGAGAGTTAGGGGTGAGTGGTGAAGGTGAGTGGTGGTGGTGAGGGTGAATGTTGAGTGTGAGTGGTCAGGGTGAGTGGTGGTGGTGAGGGTGAGGATGATAGGTGAGGGTGAGTGGTGAGCGTGAGTGGTGAGGGGTGAGTGGTGAGGGTGAGTGGTGAGAGAGAGTGGTGAGGGATAGTGGTGAGGGAGAGTGGTGGTGGTGAGGGTGAGGATGGTTGGTGAGGGTGAGTGGTGAGCGTGAGTGGTGAGGGAAAGGGGTGAGGGAGAGTGGTGAGCGTGAGTGGTGAGTGGTGAGGTGTAAGAAAGAGTGGTGAGGGTGAGTGGTGAGGGAGAGGGGTGAGTGGTGAGGAAGAGTGGTGAGTGGTGAGGTAGAAGTGTGAGTGGTGAGGGAGAGGGGTGAGCATGAGTGGTGAGAGTGAGTGGTGAGTGGTGAGCGTGAGTCGTGAGGGAGAGGGGTGAGTGGTGAGGGAGAAAGGTGAGCATGAGTGGTGAGAGTGAGTGGTGAGAGTGAGTGGTGAGGGTGAGTGGTGAGTAGTGAGGATGATTGGTGAGGGTGATTGGTGAGCGTGAGTGGTGAGGGAGAGGGGTGAGTGGTGAGTGGTGGTGGTGAGTGTGAGTGTTTAGTGTGAGTGGTCAGGGTGAGTGATGGTGGTGAGGGTGAGGATGATAGGTGAGGGGTGAGTGGTGAGGGTGAGTGGTGAGCATGAGTGGTGAGGGAAAGAGGTGAGTGGTGAGGGTGAGTGGTGAGAGAGAGTGGTGAGGGTGAGTAGTGGTGGTGAGGGTGAGGAGTGAGTGGTGAGCGTGAGTGGTGAGGGTGATTAGTGAGCAGTGAGGGTGAGTGGTGAGGGTGAGTGGTGAGCGTGATTGGTGAGTGGTGAGGAGTGAGGAAGAGTGGTGAGCGTGAGTGGTGAGGGTGAGTGGTGAGCGTGAGTTGTGAGGGAGAGGGGTGAGTGGTGAGGGTGAGTGGTGAGCGTGAGTGGTGAGGGAGAGGGGTTAGTGGTGAGGGAGAGGGGTGAGCATGAGTGGTGAGGGTGAGTGGTGAGGGTGAGTGGTGAGTAATGAGAATGATTGGTGAGGGTGAGCGGTGAGCATGAGTGGTGAGGGAGAGGGGTTAGTGGTGAGGGAGAGGGGTGAGCGTGAGTGGTGAGGGTGAGGGGTGAGAGTGAGTGGTGAGGGTGAGTGGTGAGGGAGAGTGGTGAGGGTGAGTAGTGGTGGTGAGGGTGAGGAGTGAGTGGTGAGCGTGAGTGGTGAGGGTGATTAGTGAGCAGTGAGGGTGAGTGGTGAGGGTGAGTGGTGAGCGTGATTGGTGAGTGGTGAGGAGTGAGGAAGAGTGGTGAGCGTGAGTGGTGAGGGAGAGGGGTTAGTGGTGAGGGAGAGGGGTGAGTGTGAGTGGTGAGGGTGAGTGGTGAGAGTGAGTGGTGAGGGTATGTGGTGAGCGTGAGAGGTGAGTGGTGAGAGTTAGGGGTGAGTGGTGAGGGTGAGTGGTGGTGGTGAGGGTGAGTGGTGAGGGTGAGTGGTGGTGGTGAGGGTGAGTGTTGAGTGTGAGTGGTCAGGGTGAGTGATGGTGGTGAGGGTGAGGATGATAGGTGAGGGGTGAGTGGTGAGGGTGAGTGGTGAGAGAGAATGGTGAGGGAGAGTGGTGAGGGAGAGTGGTGGTGGTGAGGGTGAGGATCGTTGGTGAGGGTGAGTGGTGAGCATGAGTGGTGAGGAAAAGAGGTGAGTGGTGAGGGTGAGTGGTGAGGGTGAGTAGTGGTGGTGAGGGTGAGTAGTGAGTGGTGAGGGTGAGTGGTGAGGGTGATTAGTGAGTAGTGAGGGTGAGTGGTGAGGGTGAGTGGTGAGCATGATTGGTGAGTGATGAGGAGTGAGGAAGAGTGGTGAGCGTGAGTGGTGAGGGTGAGTGGTGAGTGTGAGTGGTGAGGGAGAGGGGTGAGTGCTGAGGGTGAGTGGTGAGCGTGAGTGGTGAGGGAGAGCGGTTAGTGGTGAGGTAGAGGGGTGAGCATGAGTGGTGAGGGTGAGTGGTGAGGGTGAGTGGTGAGAGAAAGTGGTGAGGGAGAGTGGTGAGGGAGAGTGGTCGTGGTGAGGGTGAGAATGGTTGGTGAGGGTGATTGGTGAGCGTGAGTGGTGAGTGGTGAGGCGTGAGCAAGAATGGTGAGGGAAAGGGGTGAGTGGTGAGGGAGAGTGGTGAGCGTGAGTGGTGAGTGGTGAGGCGTGCGGAAGAGTGGTGAGGGTGAGTGGTGAGGGAGAGGGGTGAGTGGTGAGGAAGAGTGGTGAGTGGTGAGGAAGAGGGGTTAGTGGTGGTGAGTGGCGACTTTGAGGGTGAGTGGTGAGCGTGAGTCGTGAGGGAGAGGGGTGAGTGGTCAGGGAGAGGGGTGAGCATGAGTGGTGAGAGTGAGTGGTGAGTGGTGAGAGTGAGTGGTGAGGGTGAGTGGTGAGTAGTGAGGATGATTGGTGAGGGTAATTGGTGAGCGTGAGTTGTGAGGGGTGAGTGGTGAGTGGTGAGAGTGAGTGGTGAGGGTGAGTGGTGAGAGTGAGTGGTGAGGGTGAGTGGTGAGAGTGAGTGGTGAGGGTGTGTGGTGAGCGTGAGTGGTGAGGGAGAGGGGTGAGTGGTGAGGGAGAGGGGTGAGCATGAGTGGTGAGGGTGAGTGGTGAGGGTGAGTGGTGAGTAATGAGAATGATTGGTGAGGGTGAGTGGTGAGGGTGAGTGGTCAGGGTGAGTGGTGAGGTAGAGAGATGAGTGGTTAGGGAGAGGGGTGAGGGTGAGTGGTGAGAGAAAGTGGTGAGGGAGAGTGGTGAGGGAGAGTGGTCGTGGTGAGGGTGAGAATGGTTGGTGAGGGTGATTGGTGAGCGTGAGTGGTGAGTGGTGAGGCGTGAGCAAGAATGGTGAGGGAAAGGGGTGAGTGGTGAGGGAGAGTGGTGAGCGTGAGTGGTGAGTGGTGAGGCGTGCGGAAGAGTGGTGAGGGTGAGTGGTGAGGGAGAGGGGTGAGTGGTGAGGAAGAGTGGTGAGTGGTGAGGAAGAGGGGTTAGTGGTGGTGAGTGGCGACTTTGAGGGTGAGTGGTGAGCGTGAGTCGTGAGGGAGAGGGGTGAGTGGTCAGGGAGAGGGGTGAGCATGAGTGGTGAGAGTGAGTGGTGAGTGGTGAGAGTGAGTGGTGAGGGTGAGTGGTGAGTAGTGAGGATGATTGGTGAGGGTAATTGGTGAGCGTGAGTTGTGAGGGGTGAGTGGTGAGTGGTGAGAGTGAGTGGTGAGGGTGAGTGGTGAGAGTGAGTGGTGAGGGTGAGTGGTGAGAGTGAGTGGTGAGGGTGTGTGGTGAGCGTGAGTGGTGAGGGAGAGGGGTGAGTGGTGAGGGAGAGGGGTGAGCATGAGTGGTGAGGGTGAGTGGTGAGGGTGAGTGGTGAGTAATGAGAATGATTGGTGAGGGTGAGTGGTGAGGGTGAGTGGTCAGGGTGAGTGGTGAGGTAGAGAGATGAGTGGTTAGGGAGAGGGGTGAGTGTGAGTGGTGAGGGAGATGCTTGAGTGGTGAGCGTGAGTGGTGAGGGTGAGTGGTGAGCGTGAGTGGTGAGGGAGAGGGGTTAGTGGTGAGGGAGAGGGGTGAGCATGAGTGGTGAGGGTGATTGGTCAGGGTGAGTGGTGAGGTAGAGAGATGAGTGGTGAGGGTGAGTGGTGAGGGTGAGTGGTGAGGGTGAGTGGTGAATGGTGAGTGTGAGTGGTGAGAGTGATTGGTGAGGGTGAGTGGTGAGAGTGAGTGGTGAGGGTGTGTGGTGAGCGTGAGTGGTGAGAGTTAGGGGTGAGTGGTGAAGGTGAGTGGTGGTGGTGAGGGTGAATGTTGAGTGTGAGTGGTCAGGGTGAGTGGTGGTGGTGAGGGTGAGGATGATAGGTGAGGGTGAGTGGTGAGCGTGAGTGGTGAGGGGTGAGTGGTGAGGGTGAGTGGTGAGAGAGAGTGGTGAGGGATAGTGGTGAGGGAGAGTGGTGGTGGTGAGGGTGAGGATGGTTGGTGAGGGTGAGTGGTGAGCGTGAGTGGTGAGGGAAAGGGGTGAGGGAGAGTGGTGAGCGTGAGTGGTGAGTGGTGAGGTGTAAGAAAGAGTGGTGAGGGTGAGTGGTGAGGGAGAGGGGTGAGTGTTGAGGAAGAGTGGTGAGTGGTGAGGTAGAAGTGTGAGTGGTGAGGGAGAGGGGTGAGCATGAGTGGTGAGAGTGAGTGGTGAGTGGTGAGCGTGAGTCGTGAGGGAGAGGGGTGAGTGGTGAGGTGAGAAAGGTGAGCATGAGTGGTGAGAGTGAGTGGTGAGAGTGAGTGGTGAGGGTGAGTGGTGAGTAGTGAGGATGATTGGTGAGGGTGATTGGTGAGCGTGAGTGGTGAGGGAGAGGGGTGAGTGGTGAGTGGTGGTGGTGAGTGTGAGTGTTTAGTGTGAGTGGTCAGGGTGAGTGATGGTGGTGAGGGTGAGGATGATAGGTGAGGGGTGAGTGGTGAGGGTGAGTGGTGAGCATGAGTGGTGAGGGAAAGAGGTGAGTGGTGAGGGTGAGTGGTGAGAGAGAGTGGTGAGGGTGAGTAGTGGTGGTGAGGGTGAGGAGTGAGTGGTGAGCGTGAGTGGTGAGGGTGATTAGTGAGCAGTGAGGGTGAGTGGTGAGGGTGAGTGGTGAGCGTGATTGGTGAGTGGTGAGGAGTGAGGAAGAGTGGTGAGCGTGAGTGGTGAGGGTGAGTGGTGAGCGTGAGTTGTGAGGGAGAGGGGTGAGTGGTGAGGGTGAGTGGTGAGCGTGAGTGGTGAGGGAGAGGGGTTAGTGGTGAGGGAGAGGGGTGAGCATGAGTGGTGAGGGTGAGTGGTGAGGGTGAGTGGTGAGTAATGAGAATGATTGGTGAGGGTGAGCGGTGAGCATGAGTGGTGAGGGAGAGGGGTTAGTGGTGAGGGAGAGGGGTGAGCGTGAGTGGTGAGGGTGAGTGGTGAGAGTGAGTGGTGAGGGTGAGTGGTGAGGGAGAGTGGTGAGGGTGAGTAGTGGTGGTGAGGGTGAGGAGTGAGTGGTGAGCGTGAGTGGTGAGGGTGATTAGTGAGCAGTGAGGGTGAGTGGTGAGGGTGAGTGGTGAGCGTGATTGGTGAGTGGTGAGGAGTGAGGAAGAGTGGTGAGCGTGAGTGGTGAGGGAGAGGGGTTAGTGGTGAGGGAGAGGGGTGAGCGTGAGTGGTGAGGGTGAGTGGTGAGAGTGAGTGGTGAGGGTATGTGGTGAGCGTGAGAGGTGAGTGGTGAGAGTTAGGGGTGAGTGGTGAGGGTGAGTGGTGGTGGTGAGGGTGAGTGGTGAGGGTGAGTGGTGGTGGTGAGGGTGAGTGTTGAGTGTGAGTGGTCAGGGTGAGTGATGGTGGTGAGGGTGAGGATGATAGGTGAGGGGTGAGTGGTGAGGGTGAGTGGTGAGAGAGAATGGTGAGGGAGAGTGGTGAGGGAGAGTGGTGGTGGTGAGGGTGAGGATCGTTGGTGAGGGTGAGTGGTGAGCATGAGTGGTGAGGAAAAGAGGTGAGTGGTGAGGGTGAGTGGTGAGGGTGAGTAGTGGTGGTGAGGGTGAGTAGTGAGTGGTGAGGGTGAGTGGTGAGGGTGATTAGTGAGTAGTGAGGGTGAGTGGTGAGGGTGAGTGGTGAGCATGATTGGTGAGTGATGAGGAGTGAGGAAGAGTGGTGAGCGTGAGTGGTGAGGGTGAGTGGTGAGTGTGAGTGGTGAGGGAGAGGGGTGAGTGCTGAGGGTGAGTGGTGAGCGTGAGTGGTGAGGGAGAGCGGTTAGTGGTGAGGTAGAGGGGTGAGCATGAGTGGTGAGGGTGAGTGGTGAGGGTGAGTGGTGAGAGAAAGTGGTGAGGGAGAGTGGTGAGGGAGAGTGGTCGTGGTGAGGGTGAGAATGGTTGGTGAGGGTGATTGGTGAGCGTGAGTGGTGAGTGGTGAGGCGTGAGCAAGAATGGTGAGGGAAAGGGGTGAGTGGTGAGGGAGAGTGGTGAGCGTGAGTGGTGAGTGGTGAGGCATGCGGAAGAGTGGTGAAGGTGAGTGGTGAGGGAGAGGGGTGAGTGGTGAGGAAGAGTGGTGAGTGGTGAGGAAGAGGGGTTAGTGGTGGTGAGTGGCGACTTTGAGGGTGAGTGGTGAGCGTGAGTCGTGAGGGAGAGGGGTGAGTGGTCAGGGAGAGGAGTGAGCATGAGTGGTGAGAGTGAGTGGTGAGAGTGAGTGGTGAGGGTGAGTGGTGAGTAGTGAGGATGATTGGTGAGGGTAATTGGTGAGCGTGAGTGGTGAGGGGTGAGTGGTGAGTGGTGAGAGTGAGTGGTGAGGGTGAGTGGTGAGAGTGAGTGGTGAGGGTGAGTGGTGAGAGTGAGTGGTGAGGGTGTGTGGTGAGCGTGAGTGGTGAGTGGTGAGAGTTAGGGGTGAGTGGTGAGGGTGAGTGGTGGTGGTGAGGGTGAGTGGTGAGGGTGAGTGGTGGTGGTGAGGGTGAGTGTTGAGTGTGAGTGGTCAGGGTGAGTGATGGTGGTGAGGGTGAGGATGATAGGTGAGGGGTGAGTTGTGAGGGTGAGTGGTGAGAGAGAGTGGTGAGGGAGAGTGGTGAGGGAGAGTGGTGGTGGTGAGGGTGAGGATCGTTGGTGAGGGTGAGTGGTGAGGGTGAGTGGTGGTGGTGAGTGTGAGTGTTTAGTGTGAGTGGTCAGGGTGAGTGATGGTGGTGAGGGTGAGGATGATAGGTGAGGGGTGAGTGGTGAGGGTGAGTGGTGAGCATGAGTGGTGAGGGAAAGAGGTGAGTGGTGAGGGTGAGTGGTGAGAGAGAGTGGTGAGGGTGAGTAGTGGTGGTGAGGGTGAGGAGTGAGTGGTGAGCGTGAGTGGTGAGGGTGATTAGTGAGCAGTGAGGGTGAGTGGTGAGGGTGAGTGGTGAGCGTGATTGGTGAGTGGTGAGGAGTGAGGAAGAGTGGTGAGCGTGAGTGGTGAGGGTGAGTGGTGAGCGTGAGTTGTGAGGGAGAGGGGTGAGTGGTGAGGGTGAGTGGTGAGCGTGAGTGGTGAGGGAGAGGGGTTAGTGGTGAGGGAGAGGGGTGAGCATGAGTGGTGAGGGTGAGTGGTGAGGGTGAGTGGTGAGTAATGAGAATGATTGGTGAGGGTGAGCGGTGAGCATGAGTGGTGAGGGAGAGGGGTTAGTGGTGAGGGAGAGGGGTGAGCGTGAGTGGTGAGGGTGAGTGGTGAGAGTGAGTGGTGAGGGTGAGTGGTGAGGGAGAGTGGTGAGGGTGAGTAGTGGTGGTGAGGGTGAGGAGTGAGTGGTGAGCGTGAGTGGTGAGGGTGATTAGTGAGCAGTGATGGTGAGTGGTGAGGGTGAGTGGTGAGCGTGATTGGTGAGTGGTGAGGAGTGAGGAAGAGTGGTGAGCGTGAGTGGTGAGGGAGAGGGGTTAGTGGTGAGGGAGAGGGGTGAGTGTGAGTGGTGAGGGTGAGTGGTGAGAGTGAGTGGTGAGGGTATGTGGTGAGCGTGAGAGGTGAGTGGTGAGAGTTAGGGGTGAGTGGTGAGGGTGAGTGGTGGTGGTGAGGGTGAGTGGTGAGGGTGAGTGGTGGTGGTGAGGGTGAGTGTTGAGTGTGAGTGGTCAGGGTGAGTGATGGTGGTGAGGGTGAGGATGATAGGTGAGGGGTGAGTGGTGAGGGTGAGTGGTGAGAGAGAATGGTGAGGGAGAGTGGTGAGGGAGAGTGGTGGTGGTGAGGGTGAGGATCGTTGGTGAGGGTGAGTGGTGAGCATGAGTGGTGAGGAAAAGAGGTGAGTGGTGAGGGTGAGTGGTGAGGGTGAGTAGTGGTGGTGAGGGTGAGTAGTGAGTGGTGAGGGTGAGTGGTGAGGGTGATTAGTGAGTAGTGAGGGTGAGTGGTGAGGGTGAGTGGTGAGCATGATTGGTGAGTGATGAGGAGTGAGGAAGAGTGGTGAGCGTGAGTGGTGAGGGTGAGTGGTGAGTGTGAGTGGTGAGGGAGAGGGGTGAGTGCTGAGGGTGAGTGGTGAGCGTGAGTGGTGAGGGAGAGCGGTTAGTGGTGAGGTAGAGGGGTGAGCATGAGTGGTGAGGGTGAGTGGTGAGGGTGAGTGGTGAGAGAAAGTGGTGAGGGAGAGTGGTGAGGGAGAGTGGTCGTGGTGAGGGTGAGAATGGTTGGTGAGGGTGATTGGTGAGCGTGAGTGGTGAGTGGTGAGGCGTGAGCAAGAATGGTGAGGGAAAGGGGTGAGTGGTGAGGGAGAGTGGTGAGCGTGAGTGGTGAGTGGTGAGGCGTGCGGAAGAGTGGTGAGGGTGAGTGGTGAGGGAGAGGGGTGAGTGGTGAGGAAGAGTGGTGAGTGGTGAGGAAGAGGGGTTAGTGGTGGTGAGTGGCGACTTTGAGGGTGAGTGGTGAGCGTGAGTCGTGAGGGAGAGGGGTGAGTGGTCAGGGAGAGGGGTGAGCATGAGTGGTGAGAGTGAGTGGTGAGTGGTGAGAGTGAGTGGTGAGGGTGAGTGGTGAGTAGTGAGGATGATTGGTGAGGGTAATTGGTGAGCGTGAGTTGTGAGGGGTGAGTGGTGAGTGGTGAGAGTGAGTGGTGAGGGTGAGTGGTGAGAGTGAGTGGTGAGGGTGAGTGGTGAGAGTGAGTGGTGAGGGTGTGTGGTGAGCGTGAGTGGTGAGGGAGAGGGGTGAGTGGTGAGGGAGAGGGGTGAGCATGAGTGGTGAGGGTGAGTGGTGAGGGTGAGTGGTGAGTAATGAGAATGATTGGTGAGGGTGAGTGGTGAGGGTGAGTGGTCAGGGTGAGTGGTGAGGTAGAGAGATGAGTGGTTAGGGAGAGGGGTGAGGGTGAGTGGTGAGAGAAAGTGGTGAGGGAGAGTGGTGAGGGAGAGTGGTCGTGGTGAGGGTGAGAATGGTTGGTGAGGGTGATTGGTGAGCGTGAGTGGTGAGTGGTGAGGCGTGAGCAAGAATGGTGAGGGAAAGGGGTGAGTGGTGAGGGAGAGTGGTGAGCGTGAGTGGTGAGTGGTGAGGCGTGCGGAAGAGTGGTGAGGGTGAGTGGTGAGGGAGAGGGGTGAGTGGTGAGGAAGAGTGGTGAGTGGTGAGGAAGAGGGGTTAGTGGTGGTGAGTGGCGACTTTGAGGGTGAGTGGTGAGCGTGAGTCGTGAGGGAGAGGGGTGAGTGGTCAGGGAGAGGGGTGAGCATGAGTGGTGAGAGTGAGTGGTGAGTGGTGAGAGTGAGTGGTGAGGGTGAGTGGTGAGTAGTGAGGATGATTGGTGAGGGTAATTGGTGAGCGTGAGTTGTGAGGGGTGAGTGGTGAGTGGTGAGAGTGAGTGGTGAGGGTGAGTGGTGAGAGTGAGTGGTGAGGGTGAGTGGTGAGAGTGAGTGGTGAGGGTGTGTGGTGAGCGTGAGTGGTGAGGGAGAGGGGTGAGTGGTGAGGGAGAGGGGTGAGCATGAGTGGTGAGGGTGAGTGGTGAGGGTGAGTGGTGAGTAATGAGAATGATTGGTGAGGGTGAGTGGTGAGGGTGAGTGGTCAGGGTGAGTGGTGAGGTAGAGAGATGAGTGGTTAGGGAGAGGGGTGAGTGTGAGTGGTGAGGGAGATGCTTGAGTGGTGAGCGTGAGTGGTGAGGGTGAGTGGTGAGCGTGAGTGGTGAGGGAGAGGGGTTAGTGGTGAGGGAGAGGGGTGAGCATGAGTGGTGAGGGTGATTGGTCAGGGTGAGTGGTGAGGTAGAGAGATGAGTGGTGAGGGTGAGTGGTGAGGGTGAGTGGTGAGGGTGAGTGGTGAATGGTGAGTGTGAGTGGTGAGAGTGATTGGTGAGGGTGAGTGGTGAGAGTGAGTGGTGAGGGTGTGTGGTGAGCGTGAGTGGTGAGAGTTAGGGGTGAGTGGTGAAGGTGAGTGGTGGTGGTGAGGGTGAATGTTGAGTGTGAGTGGTCAGGGTGAGTGGTGGTGGTGAGGGTGAGGATGATAGGTGAGGGTGAGTGGTGAGCGTGAGTGGTGAGGGGTGAGTGGTGAGGGTGAGTGGTGAGAGAGAGTGGTGAGGGATAGTGGTGAGGGAGAGTGGTGGTGGTGAGGGTGAGGATGGTTGGTGAGGGTGAGTGGTGAGCGTGAGTGGTGAGGGAAAGGGGTGAGGGAGAGTGGTGAGCGTGAGTGGTGAGTGGTGAGGTGTAAGAAAGAGTGGTGAGGGTGAGTGGTGAGGGAGAGGGGTGAGTGGTGAGGAAGAGTGGTGAGTGGTGAGGTAGAAGTGTGAGTGGTAAGGGAGAGGGGTGAGCATGAGTGGTGAGAGTGAGTGGTGAGTGGTGAGCGTGAGTCGTGAGGGAGAGGGGTGAGTGGTGAGGGAGAAAGGTGAGCATGAGTGGTGAGAGTGAGTGGTGAGAGGGAGTGGTGAGGGTGAGTGGTGAGTAGTGAGGATGATTGGTGAGGGTGATTGGTGAGCGTGAGTGGTGAGGGAGAGGGGTGAGTGGTGAGTGGTGGTGGTGAGTGTGAGTGTTTAGTGTGAGTGGTCAGGGTGAGTGATGGTGGTGAGGGTGAGGATGATAGGTGAGGGGTGAGTGGTGAGGGTGAGTGGTGAGCATGAGTGGTGAGGGAAAGAGGTGAGTGGTGAGGGTGAGTGGTGAGAGAGAGTGGTGAGGGTGAGTAGTGGTGGTGAGGGTGAGGAGTGAGTGGTGAGCGTGAGTGGTGAGGGTGATTAGTGAGCAGTGAGGGTGAGTGGTGAGGGTGAGTGGTGAGCGTGATTGGTGAGTGGTGAGGAGTGAGGAAGAGTGGTGAGCGTGAGTGGTGAGGGTGAGTGGTGAGCGTGAGTTGTGAGGGAGAGGGGTGAGTGGTGAGGGTGAGTGGTGAGCGTGAGTGGTGAGGGAGAGGGGTTAGTGGTGAGGGAGAGGGGTGAGCATGAGTGGTGAGGGTGAGTGGTGAGTGGTGAGTAATGAGAATGATTGGTGAGGGTGAGCGGTGAGCATGAGTGGTGAGGGAGAGGGGTTAGTGGTGAGGGAGAGGGGTGAGCGTGAGTGGTGAGGGTGAGTGGTGAGAGTGAGTGGTGAGGGTGAGTGGTGAGGGAGAGTGGTGAGGGTGAGTAGTGGTGGTGAGGGTGAGGAGTGAGTGGTGAGCGTGAGTGGTGAGGGTGATTAGTGAGCAGTGAGGGTGAGTGGTGAGGGTGAGTGGTGAGCGTGATTGGTGAGTGGTGAGGAGTGAGGAAGAGTGGTGAGCGTGAGTGGTGAGGGAGAGGGGTTAGTGGTGAGGGAGAGGGGTGAGCGTGAGTGGTGAGGGTGAGTGGTGAGAGTGAGTGGTGAGGGTATGTGGTGAGCGTGAGAGGTGAGTGGTGAGAGTTAGGGGTGAGTGGTGAGGGTGAGTGGTGGTGGTGAGGGTGAGTGGTGAGGGTGAGTGGTGGTGGTGAGGGTGAGTGTTGAGTGTGAGTGGTCAGGGTGAGTGATGGTGGTGAGGGTGAGGATGATAGGTGAGGGGTGAGTGGTGAGGGTGAGTGGTGAGAGAGAATGGTGAGGGAGAGTGGTGAGGGAGAGTGGTGGTGGTGAGGGTGAGGATCGTTGGTGAGGGTGAGTGGTGAGCATGAGTGGTGAGGAAAAGAGGTGAGTGGTGAGGGTGAGTGGTGAGGGTGAGTAGTGGTGGTGAGGGTGAGTAGTGAGTGGTGAGGGTGAGTGGTGAGGGTGATTAGTGAGTAGTGAGGGTGAGTGGTGAGGGTGAGTGGTGAGCATGATTGGTGAGTGATGAGGAGTGAGGAAGAGTGGTGAGCGTGAGTGGTGAGGGTGAGTGGTGAGTGTGAGTGGTGAGGGAGAGGGGTGAGTGCTGAGGGTGAGTGGTGAGCGTGAGTGGTGAGGGAGAGCGGTTAGTGGTGAGGTAGAGGGGTGAGCATGAGTGGTGAGGGTGAGTGGTGAGGGTGAGTGGTGAGAGAAAGTGGTGAGGGAGAGTGGTGAGGGAGAGTGGTCGTGGTGAGGGTGAGAATGGTTGGTGAGGGTGATTGGTGAGCGTGAGTGGTGAGTGGTGAGGCGTGAGCAAGAATGGTGAGGGAAAGGGGTGAGTGGTGAGGGAGAGTGGTGAGCGTGAGTGGTGAGTGGTGAGGCGTGCGGAAGAGTGGTGAAGGTGAGTGGTGAGGGAGAGGGGTGAGTGGTGAGGAAGAGTGGTGAGTGGTGAGGAAGAGGGGTTAGTGGTGGTGAGTGGCGACTTTGAGGGTGAGTGGTGAGCGTGAGTCGTGAGGGAGAGGGGTGAGTGGTCAGGGAGAGGAGTGAGCATGAGTGGTGAGAGTGAGTGGTGAGAGTGAGTGGTGAGGGTGAGTGGTGAGTAGTGAGGATGATTGGTGAGGGTAATTGGTGAGCGTGAGTGGTGAGGGGTGAGTGGTGAGTGGTGAGAGTGAGTGGTGAGGGTGAGTGGTGAGAGTGAGTGGTGAGGGTGAGTGGTGAGAGTGAGTGGTGAGGGTGTGTGGTGAGCGTGAGTGGTGAGTGGTGAGAGTTAGGGGTGAGTGGTGAGGGTGAGTGGTGGTGGTGAGGGTGAGTGGTGAGGGTGAGTGGTGGTGGTGAGGGTGAGTGTTGAGTGTGAGTGGTCAGGGTGAGTGATGGTGGTGAGGGTGAGGATGATAGGTGAGGGGTGAGTTGTGAGGGTGAGTGGTGAGAGAGAGTGGTGAGGGAGAGTGGTGAGGGAGAGTGGTGGTGGTGAGGGTGAGGATCGTTGGTGAGGGTGAGTGGTGAGCATGAGTGGTGAGTAAAAGGGGTGAGTGGTGAGGGTGAGTGGTGAGGGTGAGTAGTGGTGGTGAGGGTGAGTAGTGAGTGGTGAGGGTGAGTGGTGAGGGTGATTAGTGAGTAGTGAGGGTGAGTGGTGAGGGTGATTGGTGAGCATGATTGGTGAGTGGTGAGGAGTGAGGAAGAGTGGTGAGCGTGAGTGGTGAGGGTGAGTGGTGAGCGTGAGTGGTGATGGAGAGGGGTGAGTGTTGAGGGAGAGGGGTGAGCATGAGTGGTGAGGGTGAGTGGTGAGGGTGAGTGGTGAGCAATGAGAATGATTGGTGAGGGTGAGTGGTGAGGGTGAGTGGTCAGGGTGAGTGGTGAGGTAGAGAGATGAGTGGTTAGGGAGAGGGGTGAGTGTGAGTGGTGAGAGAGAGGCTTGAGTGGTGAGCGTGAGTGGTGAGGGTGAGTGGTGAGCGTGAGTGGTGAGGGAGAGGGGTTAGTGGTGAGGGAGAGGGGTGAGCATGAGTGGTGAGGGTGAGTGGTTAGGGTGAGTGGTCAGGGTGAGTGGTGAGGTAGAGAGATGAGTGGTGAGGGTGAGTGGTGAGGGTGAGTGGTGAGGGTGAGTGGTGAATGGTGAGTGTGAGTGGTGAGAGTGATTGGTGAGGGTGAGCGGTGAGAGTGAGTGGTGAGGGTGTGTGGTGAGCGTGAGTGGTGAGAGTTAGGGGTGAGTGGTGAGGGTGAGTGGTGGTGGTGAGGGTGAGTGGTGAAGGTGAGTGGTGGTGGTGAGGGTGAATGTTGAGAATGAGTGGTGAGGGTGAGTGGTGGTGGTGAGGGTGAGGATGATAGGTGAGGGTGAGTGGTGAGCGTGAGTGGTGAGGGGTGAGTGGTGAGGGTGAGTGGTGAGAGAAAGTGGTGAGGGATAGTGGTGAGGGAGAGTGGTGGTGGTGAGGGTGAGGATGGTTGGTGAGGGTGAGTGGTGAGCGTGAGTGGTGAGGGAAAGAGGTGAGTGGTGAGGGAGAGTGGTGAGCGTGAGTGGTGAGTGGTGAGGTGTGAGGAAGAGTGGTGAGGGTCAGTGGTGAGGGAGAGGGGTGAGTGGTGAGGAAGAGTGGTGAGTGGTGAGGAAGAGGTGTGAGTGGTGAGGGAGAGGGGTGAGCATGAGTGGTGAGAGTAAGTGGTGAGTGGTGAGCGTGAGTCGTGAGGGAGAGGGGTGAGTTGTGAGGGAGAGGGGTGAGCATGAGTGGTGAGAGTGAGTGGTGAGTGGTGAGAGTGAGTGGTGAGGGTGAGTGGTGAGTAGTGAGGATGATTGGTGAGGGTGATTGGTGAGCGTGAGTGGTGAGGGAGAGGGGTGAGTGGTGAGTGGTGGTGGTGAGGGTGAGTGTTGAGTGTGAGTGGTCAGGGTGAGTGATGGTGGTGAGGGTGAGGATGATAGGTGAGGGGTGAGTGGTGAGGGTGAGTGGTGAGCATGAGTGGTGAGGGAAAGGGGTGAGTGGTGAGGGTGAGTGGTGAGGGAGAGTGGTGAGGGTGAGTAGTGGTGGTGAGGGTGAGGAGTGAGTGGTGAGCGTGAGTGGTGAGGGTGATTAGTGAGCAGCGAGGGTGAGTGGTGAGGGTGAGTGGTGAGCGTGATTGGTGAGTGGTGAGGAGTGAGGAAGAGTGGTGAGCGTGAGTGGTGAGGGTGAGTGGTGAGCGTGAGTGGTGAGGGAGAGGGGTGAGTGGTGAGGGTGAGTGGTGAGCGTGAGTGGTGAGGGAGAGGGGTTAGTGGTGAGGGAGAGGGGTGAGCGTGAGTGGTGAGGGTGAGTGGTGAGCATGAGTGGTGAGGAAAAGGGGTGAGTGGTGAGGGTGAGTGGTGAGGGTGAGTGGAGAGGGTGAGTAGTGAGTGGTGAGGGTGATTAGTGAGTACTGAGGGTGAGTGGTGAGGGTGATTGGTGAGTGGTGAGGAGTGAGGAAGAGTGGTGAGCGTGAGTGGTGAGGGTGAGTGGTGAGCATGAGTGGTGAGGGAGAGTGGTGAGTGGTGAGGGTGAGTGGTGAGCGTGAGTGGTGAGGGAGAGGGGTTAGTGGTGAGGGAGAGGGGTGAGCATGAGTGGTGAGGGTGAGTGGTGAGGGTGAGTGGTGAGTAATGAGAATGATTGGTGAGGGTGAGTGGTGAGGGTGAGTGGTCAGGGTGAGTGGTGAGGTAGAGAGATGAGTAGTTAGGGAGAGGGGTGAGTGTGAGTGGTGAGGGAGAGGCTTGAGTGGTGAGCATGAGTGGTGAGGGAGAGGGGTGAGTTGTGAGGGTGAGTGGTGAGGGTGAGTGGTGAATGGTGAGTGTGAGTGGTGAGAGTGATTGGTGAGGGTGAGTGGTGAGAGTGAGTGGTGAGGGTGTGTGATGAGCGTGAGTGGTGAGAGTTAGGGGTGAGTGGTGAGGGTGAGTGGTGGTGGTGAAGGTGAGTGGTGAAGGTGAGTGGTGGTGGTGAGGGTGAGTGTTGAGTGTGAGTGGTCAGGGTGAGTGATGGTGGTGATGGTGAGGATGATAGGTGAGGGGTGCGTGGTGAGGGTGAGGGTGAGTGGTGAGTGGTGAGAGGTGAGTGGTGAGGGTGAGGATAAGTGGTGAGGGTGAGTGGTGGTGGTGAGGGTGAGTGGTGAGGGTGAGTGGTGGTGGTGAGGGTGAGGATGAGTGGTGAGCATGAGTGGTGAGCATGAGTGGTGAGGGAGAGGGGTGATTGGTGAGGGTGAGTGATGAGAGAGAGTGGTGAGGGAGAGTGGTGGTGGTGAGGATGAGTGGTGAGCATGAGTGGTGAATGGTGACCGTGAGTGGTGAGAGTGATTGGTGAGGGTAAGTGGTGAGAGTGAGTGGTGAGGGTGTGTGGTGAGCGTGAGTGGTGAGAGTTAGGGGTGAGTGGTGAGTGGTGAGGGTGAGTGGTGGTGGTGAGGGTGAGTGGTGAAGGTGAGTGGTGGTGGTGAGGGTGAGTGTTGAGTGTGAGTGGTCAGGGTGAGTGGTGGTGGTGAGGGTGAGGATGATAGGTTAGGGTGAGTGGTGAGCGTGAGTGGTGAGTGGTGAGTGGTGAGGGTGAGTGGTGAGAGAGAGTGGTGAGGGATAGTGGTGAGGGAGAGTGGTGGTGGTGAGGGTGAGGATGGTTGGTGAGGGTTAGTGGTGAGCATGAGTGGTTAGGGAAAGGGGTGAGTGGTGAGGGAGAGTGGTGAGCGTGAGTGGTGAGTGGTGAGGTGTGAGGAAGAGTGGTGAGGGTGAGTGGTGAGGGAGAGGGGTGAGTGGTGAGGAAGAGTGGTGAGTGGTGAGGAAGAGGTGTGAGTGGTGAGGGAGAGGGGTGAGCATGAGTGGTGAGAGTGAGTGCTGAGTGGTGAGCGTGAGTCGTGAGGGAAAGGGGTGAGTGGTAAGGGAGAGGGGTGAGCATGAGTGGTGAGAGTGAGTGGTGAGTGGTGAGAGTGAGTGGTGAGGGTGAGTGGTGAGTAGTGAGGATGATTGGTGAGGGTGATTGGTAAGCGTGAGTGGTGAGGGAGAGGGGTGAGTGGTGAGTGGTGGTGGTGAGGGTGAGTGTTGAGTGTGAGTGGTCAGGGTGAGTGATGGTGGTGAGGGTGAGGATGATAGGTGAGGGGTGAGTTGTGAGGGTGAGTGGTGAGAGAGAGTGGTGAGGGAGAGTGGTGAGGGAGAGTGGTGGTGGTGAGGGTAAGGATCGTTGGTGAGGGTGAGTGGTGAGCATGAGTGGTGAGGGAAAGGGGTGAGTGGTGAGGGTGAGTGGTGAGGGAGAGTGGTGAGGGTGAGTAGTGGTGGTGAGGGTGAGTAGTGAGTGGTGAGCGTGAGTGGTGAGGGTGATTAGTGAGTAGTGAGGGTGAGTGGTGAGGGTGAGTGGTGAGCGTGATTGGTTAGTTGTGAGGAGTGAGGAAGAGTGGTGAGCGTGAGTGGTGAGGGTGAGTGGTGAGCGTGAGTGGTGAGGGAGAGGGGTGAGTGGTGAGGGTGAGTGGTGAGCGTGAGTGGTGAGGGAGAGGGGTTAGTGGTGAGGGAGAGGGGTGAGCGTGAGTGGTGAGGCTGAGTGGTGAGGGTGAGTGGTGAGAAATGAGAATGATTGGTGAGGGTGAGCGGTGAGGGTGAGTGGTCAGGGTGAGTGGTGAGGTAGAGGGATGAGTGGTTAGGGAGAGGGGTGAGCATGAGTGGTGAGGGAGAGGCTTGAGTGGTGAGAGTGAGTGGTGAGGGTGAGTGGTGAGGGTGAGTGGTGAGCGTGAGTGGTGAGGGAGAGGGGTGAGTGGCGAGGGTGAGTGGTGAGGGAGAGGGGTGAGTAGTGAGGGAGAGGGGTAAGTGGTGAGGGTGAGTGGTGAGTGGTGAGGGTGAGTGAGAGTGGTGAGTGGTGAGCTTGTGTGGTGAGGGTGAGTGGTGAGGGTGAATGGTAAGTGTGAATCGTGAGTGTGAGTGGTGAGTGGTGAGAAGTGAGTGGTGAGGGTGAGTGGTGGTGGTGAAGGTGAGTGGTGAGTGTGAGTGGTGGTGAGGGTGAGTGGTGAGGGTGAGTGGTAGTGGTGAGGGTGAGGATGAGTGGTGAGCGTGAGTGGTGAGCATGAGTGGTGAGAGAGAGGGGTGAGTGGTGAGGGTGAGTGATGAGAGAGAGTGGTGGGGGAGAGTGGTGAGGGAGAGTGGTGGTGGTGAGGATGAGTGGTGAGCGTGAGTGGTGAGGATTAGGATGGTTTGTGAGGGTGAGTGGTGAGCGTGAGTGGTGAGGGAGAGGGGTGAGTGTGAGTGGTGAGGAGTCTGTGGTGAGTGTGAGTGGTGAGTGTGAGTATGAGTGGTGAGGGGTCTGTGGTGAGTGTGAGTGGTGAGGGTCAGTGGTGAGAGGTGAGTGGTGAGAGGTGAGTGGTGAGGGTGAGTGGTGATGGTGAGTGTTGAGGGTGAGTGAGTGGTGAGGGTGAGTGTGAGTGGTGAGGGGTCTGTGGTGAGTGTGAGTGTGGTGGGGTCTGTGGTGAGTGTGAGTGGTGAGTGATGAGTGGTGAGGTGGTGAGTGGTGAGGGTGAGTGGTGAATGGTGAGTGGTGAAGGTGAGTGGTGAGTTTTGAGAGTGAGTGGTGAGGGTCAGTGGTGAGTGGTGAGGAAGAGGGGTGAGTGGTGGTGAGTTGCGACTGTGAGGGTGAGTGGTGAGCGTGAGTCGTGAGGGAGAGGGGTGAGCATGAGTGGTGAGAGTGAGTGGTGAGAGGTGAGAGTGAGTGGTCAGGGTGAGTGGTGAGTAGTGAGGATGATTGGTGAGGGTGATTGGTGAGCGTGAGTGGTGAGGGGTGAGTGGTGGTGGTGAGGGTGAGTGTTGAGTGTGAGTGGTGAGACTGAGTGGTGAGGGTGTGTGGTGAGCGTGAGTGGTGAGTGGTGAGAGTTAGGGGTGAGTGGTGAGGGTGAGTGGTGGTGGTGAGGGTGAGTGTTGAGTGTGAGTGGTCAGGGTGAGTGATGGTGGTGAGGGTGAGGATGATAGGTGAGTGGTGAGGGTGAGTGGTGAGAGAGAGTGGTGAGGGAGAGTGGTGAGGGAGAGTGGTGGTGGTGAGGGTGAGGATCGTTGGTGAGGGTGAGTGGTGAGCATGAGTGGTGAGGAAAAGGGGTGAGTGGTGAGGGTGAGTGTTGAAGGTGAGTAGTGGTGGTGAGGGTGAGTAGTGAGTGGTGAGGTTGATTGGTGAGGGTGATTAGTGAGTAGTGAGGGTGAGTGGCGAGGGTGAGTGGTGAGCATGATTGGTGAGTGGTGAGGAGTGAGGAAGAGTGGTGAGCGTGAGTGGTGAGGGTGAGTGATGAGCGTGAGTGGTGAGGGAGAAGGGTTAGTGGTGAGGGAGAGGGTTGAGCATGAGTGGTGAGGGTGAGTGGTGAGGGTGAGTGGTGAGTAATGAGAATGATTGGTGAGGGTGAGTGGTGAGGGTGAGTGGTCAGGGTGAGTGGTGAGGTAGAGTGATGAGTGGTTAGGGAGAGGGGTGAGTGTGAGTGGTGAAGGAGAGGCTTGAGTGGTGAGCGTGAGTGGTGAGGGAGAGGGGTGAGTGGTGAGGGTGAGTGGTGAGGGAGAGGGGCGAGTGGTGAGTGGTGATGGTGAGTGGTGAGGGTGAGTGGTGAGGGTGAGTGGTGAATGGTGAGTGTGAGTGGTGAGAGTGATTGGTGAGGGTGAGTGGTGAGAGTGAGTGGTGAGGGTGTGTGGTGAGTGGTGGGGAAGAGGGGTGAGTGGTGGTGAGTGGCGACTGTGAGGGTGAGTGGTGAGCGTGAGTCGTGAGGGAGAGGGGTGAGTGGTGAGGGAGAGGGATGAGCATGATTGGTGAGAGTGTGTGGTGAGTTGTGAGAGTGAGTGGTGAGGGTGAGTGGTGAGTAGTGAGGATGATTGGTGAGGGTGATTGGTGAGCGTGAGTGGTGAGGGGTGAGTGGTGAGAGTGAGTGGTGAGGGTGAGTGGTGAGAGTGAGTGGTGAGGGTGTGTGGTGAGCGTGAGTGTTGAGTGGTGAGAGTTAGGGGTGAGTGGTGAGGGTGAGTGGTGGTGGTGAGGGTGAGTGGTGAGGGTGAGTGGTGGTGGTGAGGGTGAGTGTTGAGTGTGAGTGGTCAGGGTGAGTGATGGTGGTTAGGGTGAGGATGATAGGTGAAGGGTGAGTGGTGAGGGTGAGTGGTGAGAGAGAGTGGTGAGGGAGAGTGGTGAGGGAGAGTGGTGGTGGTGAGGGTGAGGATCGTTGGTGAGGGTGAGTGGTGAGGAAAAGTGGTGAGTGGTGAGGGTGAGTGGTGAGGGTGAGTGGTGAGGGTGATTAGTGAGTAGTGAGGGTGAGTGGCGAGGGTGAGTGGTGAGCATGATTGGTGAGTGGTGAGGAGTGAGTGGTGAGGGTGAGTGTTGAGTAGTGAGGATGATTGGTGAGGGTGATTGGTGAGCGTGAGTGGTTAGGGGTGAGTGGTGAGTGGTGAGAGTGAGTGGTGAGGGTGAGTGTGAGTGTGAGTGGTGAGAGTGAGTGGTGAGGGTGTGTGGTGAGCGTGAGTGGTGAGTGGTGAGAGTTAGGGGTGAGTGGTGAGGGTGAGTGGTGGTGGTGAGGGTGAGTGGTGAAGGTGAGTGGTGGTGGTGAGGGTGAGTGTTGAGTGTGAGTGGTCAGGGTGAGTGATGGTGGTGAGGGTGAGGATGATAGGTGAGGGGTGAGTGGTGAGGGTGAGTGGTGAGAGAGAGTGGTGAGGGAGAGTGGTGAGGGAGAGTGGTGGTGGTGAGGGTGAGGATCGTTGGTGAGGGTGAGTGGTGAGCATGAGTGGTGAGGAAAAGGGGTGAGTGGTGAGGGTGAGTGGTGAGGGTGAGTAGTGGTGGTGAGGGTGAGTAGTGAGTGGTGAGGGTGAGTGGTGAATGTGATTAGTGAGTAGTGAGGGTGAGTGGTGAGGGTGAGTGGTGAGCATGATTGGTGAGTGGTGAGGAGTTAGGAAAAGTGGTGAGCGTGAGTTGTGAGGGTGAGTGGTGAGCGTGAGTGGTGAGGGAGAGGGGTGAGTGGTGAGGGTGAGTGGTGAGCGTGAGTGGTGAGGGAGAGGGGTTAGTGGTGAGGGAGAGGGGTGAGCGTGAGTGGTTAGGGAGAGGGGTGAGTGGCAAGGGTGAGTGGTGAGGGAGAGGGGTGAGTAGTGAGGGAGAGGGGTGAGTGGTGAGGGTGAGTGGTGAGTGGTGAGCATGAGTGAGAGTGGTGAGTGGTGAGCGTTAGTGGTGAGGGTGATTGGTGACGGTGAGTGGTAGGTGTGAGTCGTGAGGGTGAGTGGTGAGTGGTGAGAGGTGAGTGGTGAGGGTGAGGGTGAGTGGTGAGGGTGAGTTGTGGTGGTGAGAGTGAGTGGTGAGTGTGAGTGGTGGTGGTGAGGGTGAGTGGTGAGGGTGAGTGGTAGTGGTGAGGGTGAGGATGAGTGGTGAGCATGAGTGGTGAGCGTGAGTGGTGAGGGAGAGGGGTGAGTGGAGAGGGTGAGTGATGAGAGAGAGTGGTGAGGGAGAGTGGTGAGGGAGAGTGGTGGTGGTGAGGATGAGTGGTGAGCGTGAGTGGTGAATGGTGAGCGTGAGTGGTGAGAGTGATTGGTGAGGGTGAGTGGTGAGAGTGAGTGGTGAGGGTGTGTGGTGAGCGTGAGTGGTGAGAGTTAGGGGTGAGTGGTGAGTGGTGAGGGTGAGTGGTGGTGGTGAGGGTGAGTGGTGAAGGTGAGCGGTGGTGGTGAGGGTGAGTGTTGAGTGTGAGTGGTCAGGGTGAGTGGTGGTGGTGGTGAGGGTGAGGATGATAGGTGAGGGTGAGTGGTGAGCGTGAGTGGTGAGGGAGAGGGGTGAGGGTGAGTGATGAGAGAGAGTGGTGAGGGAGAGTGGTGAGGGAGAGTGGTGGTGGTGAGGATGAGTGGTGAGCGTGAGTGGTGAATGGTGGGCGTGAATGGTGAGAGTGATTGGTGAGGGTGAGTGGTGATAATGAGTGGTGAGGGTGTGTGGTGAGCGTGAGTGGTGAGAGTTAGGGGTGAGTGGTGAGTGGTGAGGGTGAGTGGTGGTGGTGAGGGTGAGTGGTGAAGGTGGGTGGTGGTGGTGAGGGTGAGTGTTGAGTGTGAGTTTTCAGGGTGAGTGGTGGTGGTGAGGGTGAGGATGATAGGTGAGGGTGAGTGGTGAGCGTGAGTGGTGAGGGGTGAGGGTGATTGGTGAGAGAGAGTGGTGAGGGATAGTGATGAGGGAGAGTGGTGGTGGTGAGGGTGAGGATGGTTGGTGAGGGTGAGTGGTGAGCGTGAGTGGTGAAGGAAAGGGGTGAGTGGTGAGGGAGAGTGGTGAGCGTGAGTGATGAGTGGTGAGGTGTGAGGAAGAGTGGTGAGGGTGAGTCGTGAGGGAGAGGGGTGAGTGGTGAGGAAGAGTGGTGAGTGGTGAGGAAGAGGGGTGAGTGGTGGTGAGTGGCAACTGTGAGGGTGAATGGTGAGCATGAGTCGTGAGGGAGAGGGGTGAGCATGAGTGGTGAGAGTGAGTGGTGAGAGTGATTGGTGAGGGTGAGTGGTGAGTAGTGAGGTTGATTGGTGAGGGTGATTGGTGAGCGTGAGTGGTGAGGGAGAGGGGTGAGTGGTGAGTGGTGAGTGGTGGTGGTGAGGGTGAGTGTTGAGTGTGAGTGGTCAGGGTGAGTGATGGTGGTGATGGTGAGGATGATAGGTGAGGGGTGAGTGGTGAGAGTGAGGGTGAGTGGTGAGTGGTGAGAGGTGAGTGGTGAGGGTGAGGATGAGTGGTGAGGGCGAGTGGTGGTGGTGAGGGTGAGTGGTGAGTGTGAGTGGTGGTGGTGAGGGTGAGTGGTGAGGGTGAGTGGTAGTGGTGAGGGTGAGGATGAGTGGTGAGCATGAGTGGTGAGCGTGAGTGGTGACGGAGAGGGGTGAATGGTGAGGGTGAGTGATGAGAAAGAGTGGTGAGGGAGAGTGGTGGTGGTGAGGATGAGTGGTGAGCGTGAGTGGTGAATGGTGAGCGTGAGTGGTGAGAGTGATTGGTGAGTGGTGATAGTGAGTGGTGAGGGTGTGTGGTGAGCGTGAGTGGTGAGAGTTAGGGGTGAGTGGTGAGTGGTGAGGGTGTGTGGTGGTGGTGAGTGGTGAAGGTGAGTGGTGGTGGTGAGGGTGAGTGTTGTGTGTGAGTGGTCAGGGTGAGTGGTGGTGGTGAGGGTGAGGATGATAGGTGAGGGTGAGTGGTGAGCGTGAGTGGTGAGTGGTGAGGGTGAGTGGTGAGAGAGAGTGATGAGGGATAGTGGTGAGGGAGAGTGGTGGTGGTGAGGGTGAGGATGGTTGGTGAGGGTGAGTGGTGAGCGTGAGTGGTGAGGGAAAGGGGTGAGTGGTGAGGGAGAGTGGTGAGCGTGAGTGGTGAGGTGTGAGGAAGAGTGGTGAAGGTGAGTGGTGAGGGAGAGGGGTGAGTGGTGAGGAAGAGTGGTGAGTGGTGAGGAAGAGGTGTGAGTGGTGAGGGAGAGGGGTGAGCATGAGTGGTGAGAGTGAGTGGTGAGTGGTGAGCATGAGTCGTGAGGGAGAGGGGTGAGTGGTGAGGGAGAGGGGTGAGCATGAGTGGTGAGAGTGAGTGGTGAGTGGTGAGAGTGAGTGGTGAAGGTGAGTGGTGAGTAGTGAGGATGATTGGTGAGGGTGATTGGTGAACGTGAGTGGTGAGGGAGAGGGGTGAGTGGTGAGTGGTGGTGGTGAGGGTGAGTGTTGAGTGTGAGTGGTCAGGGTGAATGATGGTGGTGAGGGTGAGGATGATATGTGAGGGGTGAGTGGTGAGGGTGAGTGGTGAGAGAGAGAGTGGTGAGGGAGAGTGGTGAGGGAGAGTGGTGGTGGTTAGGGTGAGGATCGTTGGTGAGGGTGAGTGGTGAGCATGAGTGGTGAGGGAAAGGGGTGAGTGGTGAGGGTGAGTGGTGAGGGAGAGTGGTGAGCGTGAGTAGTGGTGGTGAGGGTGAGTAGTGAGTGGTGAGCGTGAGTGGTGAGGGTGATTAGTGAGTAGTGAGGGTGAGTGGTGAGGGTGAGTGGTGAGGGTGAGTGGTGAGCGTGATTGGTGAGTGGTGAGGAGTGAGGAAGAGTGGTGAGCGTGAGTGGTGAGGGTGAGTGGTGAGCATGAGTGGTGAGGGAGAGGGGTGAGTGGTGAGGGTGAGTGGTGAGGGAGAGGGGTGAGTGGTGGTGGTGAGGGTGAGGATGATAGGTGAGGGTGAGTGGTGAGCGTGAGTGGTGAGGGGTGAGTGGTGAGGGTGAGTGTTGAGTGTGAGTGGTCAGGGTGAGTGATGGTGGTGAGGGTGAGGATGATAGGTGAGGGGTGAGTGGTGAGGGTGAGTGGTGAGAGAGAGAGTGGTGAGGGAGAGTGGTGGTGGTGAGGGTGAGGATCGTTGGTGAGGGTGAGTGGTGAGCATGAGTGGTGAGGGAAAGGGGTGAGTGGTGAGGGTGAGTGGTGAGGGAGAGTGGTGAGGGTGAGTAGTGGTGGTGAGGGTGAGTAGTGAGTGGTGAGCGTGAGTGGTGAGGGTGATTAGTGAGTAGTGAGGGTGAGTGGTGAGGGTGAGTGGTGAGGGTGAGTGGTGAGCGTGATTGGTGAGTTGTGAGGAAGAGTGGTGAGCGTGAGTGGTGAGAGTGAGTGGTGAGCGTGAGTGGTGAGGGAGAGGGGTGAGTGGTGAGGGTGAGTGGTGAGGGAGAGGGGTGAGTGGTGAGGGTAAGTGGTGAGCATGAGTGGTGAGGGAGAGGGGTTAGTGGTGAGGGAGAGGGGTGAGCGTGAGTGGTGAGGGTGAGTGGTGAGTAATGAGAATGATTGGTGAGGGTGAGCGGTGAGGGTGAGTGGTCAGGGTGAGTGGTGAGGTAGAGGGATGAGTGGTTAGGGAGAGGGGTGAGCGTGAGTGGTGAGGGAGAGGCTTGAGTGGTGAGAGTGAGTGGTGAGGGTGAGTGGTGAGGGTGAGTGGTGAGCGTGAGTGGTGAGGTAGAGGGGTGAGTGGCGAGGGTGAGTGGTGAGGGAGAGGGGTGAGTAGGGAGGGAGAGGGGTGAGTGGTGAGGGTGAGTGGTGAGTGGTGAGGGTGAGTGAGAGTGGTGAGTGGTGAGCATGAGTGGTGAGGGTGAGTGGTGAGGGTGAGTGGTAAGTGTGAGTCGTGAGGGTGAGTGGTGAGAAGTGAGTGGTGAGGGTGAGGGTGAGTGGTGAGGGTGAGTGGTGGTGGTGAGGGTGAGTGGTGAGTGTGAGTGGTGGTGGTGAGGGTGAGTGGTGAGGGTGAGTCGTAGTGGTGAGGGTGAGGATGAGTGGTGAGAGTGAGTGGTGAGTGGTGAGAGTGAGTGGTGAAGGTGAGTGGTGAGTAGTGAGGATGATTGGTGAGGGTGATTGGTGAGCGTGGGTGGTGAGGGAGAGGGGTGAGTGGTGAGTGGTGGTGGTGAGGGTGAGTGTTGAGTGTGATTGGTCAGGGTGAGTGATGGTGGTGAGGGTGAGGATGATAGGTGAGGGGTGAGTGGTGAGGGTGAGTGGTGAGAGAGAGAGTGGTGAGGGTGAGTGGTGAGGGAGAGTGGTGGTGGTGAGGGTGAGGATCGTTGGTGAGGGTGAGTGGTGAGCATGAGTGGTGAGGGAAAGGGGTGAGTGGTGAGGGTGAGTGGTGAGGGAGAGTGGTGAGGGTGAGTAGTGGTGGTGAGGGTGAGTAGTGAGTGGTGAGCGTGAGTGGTGAGGGTGATTAGTGAGTAGTGAGGGTGAGTGGTGAGGGTGAGTGGTGAGGGTGAGTGGTGAGCGTGATTGGTGAGTGGTGAGGAGTGAGGAAGAGTGGTGAGCGTGAGTGGTGAGGGTGAGTGGTGAGCGTGAGTGGTGAGGGAGAGGGGTGAGTGGTGAGGGTGAGTGGTGAGGGAGAGGGGTGAGTGGTGAGGGTGAGTAGTGAGCGTGAGTGGTGAGGGAGAGGGGTTAGTGGTGAGGGAGAGGGGTGAGCGTGAGTGGTGAGGGTGAGTGGTGAGGGTGAGTGGTGAGTAATGAGAATGATTGGTGAGGGTGAGCGGTGAGGGTGAGTGGTCAGGGTGAGTGGTGAGGTAGAGGGATGAGTAGTTAGGGAGAGGGGTGAACGTGAGTGGTGAGGGAGAGGCTTGAGTGGTGAGAGTGAGTGGTGAGGGTATGTGGTGAGGGTGAGTGGTGAGCGTGAGTGGTGAGGGAGAGGGGTGAGTGGCGAGGGTGAGTGGTGAGGGAGAGGGGTGAGTAGGGAGGGAGAGGGGTGAGTGGTGAGGGTGAGTGGTGAGTGGTGAGGGTGAGTGAGAGTGGTGAGTGGTGAGCATGAGTGGTGAGGGTGAGTGGTGAGGGTGAGTGGTAAGTGTGAGTCGTGAGGGTGAGTGGTGAGAAGTGAGTGGTGAGGGTGAGGGTGAGTGGTGAGTGTGAGTGGTGGTGGTGAGGGTGAGTGGTGAGGGTGAGTGGTAGTGGTGAGGGTGAGGATGAGTGGTGAGAGTGAGTGGTGAGTGGTGAGAGTGAGTGGTGAAGGTGAGTCGTGAGTAGTGAGGATGATTGGTGAGGGTGATTGGTGAGCGTGAGTGGTGAGGGAGAGGGGTGAGTGGTGAGTGGTGGTGGTGAGGGTGAGTGTTGAGTGTGAGTGGTCAGGGTGAGTGATGGTGGTGAGGGTGAGGATGATAGGTGAGGGGTGAGTGGTGAGGGTGAGTGGTGAGAGAGAGAGTGGTGAGGGAGAGTGGTGAGGGAGAGTGGTGGTGGTGAGGGTGAGGATCGTTGGTGAGGGTGAGTGGTGAGCATGAGTGGTGAGTGAAAGGGGTGAGTGGTGAGGGTGAGTGGTGAGGGAGAGTGGTGAGGGTGAGTAGTGGTGGTGAGGGTGAGTAGTGAGTGGTGAGCGTGAGTGGTGAGGGTGATTAGTGAGTAGTGAGGGTGAGTGGTGAGGGTGAGTGGTGAGGGTGAGTGGTGAGCGTGATTGGTGAGTGGTGAGGAGTGAGGAAGAGTGGTGAGCGTGAGTGGTGAGGGTGAGTGGTGAGCGTGAGTGGTGAGGGAGAGGGGTGAGTGGTGAGGGTGAGTGGTGAGGGAGAGGGGTGAGTGGTGAGGGTGAGTGGTGAGCGTGAGTGGTGAGGGAGAGGGGTTAGTGGTGAGGGAGAGGGGTGAGCGTGAGTGGTGAGGGTGAGTGGTGAGTAATGAGAATGATTGGTGAGGGTGAGCGGTGAGGGTGAGTGGTCAGGGTGAGTGGTGAGGTAGAGGGATGAGTGGTTAGGGAGAGGGGTGAGCGTGAGTGGTGAGGGAGAGGCTTGAGTGGTGAGAGTGAGTGGTGAGGGTGAGTGGTGAGGGTGAGTGGTGAGCGTGAGTGGTGAGGGAGAGGGGTGAGTGGCGAGGGTGAGTGGTGAGGGAGAGGGGTGAGTAGGGAGGGAGAGGGGTGAGTGGTGAGGGTGAGTGGTGAGTGGTGAGGGTGAGTGAGAGTGGTGAGTGGTGAGCGTGAGTGGTGAGGGTGAGTGGTGAGGGTGAGTGGAAAGTGTGAGTCGTGAGGGTGACTCGTGAGAAGTGAGTGGTGAGGGTGAGGGTGAGTGGTGAGGGTGAGTGGTGGTGGTGAGGGTGAGTGGTGAGTGTGAGTGGTGGTGGTGAGGGTGAGTGGTGAGGGTGAGTGGTAGTGGTGAGGGTGAGGATGAGTGGTGAGAGTGAGTGGTGAGTGGTGAGAGTGAGTGGTGAAGGTGAGTGGTGAGTAGTGAGGATGATTGGTGAGGGTGATTGGTGAGCGTGAGTGGTGAGGGAGAGGGGTGAGTGGTGAGTGGTGGTGGTGAGGGTGAGTGTGAGTGGTCAGGGTGAGTGATGGTGGTGAGGGTGAGGATGATAGGTGAGGGGTGAGTGGTGAGGGTGAGTGGTGAGAGAGAGAGTGGTGAGGGAAAGTGGTGAGGGAGAGTGGTGGTGGTGAGGGTGAGGGTCGTTGGTGAGGGTGAGTGGTGAGCATGAGTGGTGAGAGAAAGGGGTGAGTGGTGAGGGTGAGTGGTGAGGGAGAGTGGTGAGGGTGAGTAGTGGTGGTGAGGGTGAGTAGTGAGTGGTGAGCGTGAGTGGTGAGGGTGATTAGTGAGTAGCAGAGGTGGGACAAAGTCATTGTTATGCAAGTCCAAGTCGAGTCGCAAGTCATCAAATTCATGACTCGAGTCTGACTCGAGTCCAAGTCACATGACTCGAGTCCACATCTCATAGGTGGGACAAAGTCATTGTTATGCAAGTCCAAGTCGAGTCGCAAGTCATCAAATTCATGACTCGAGTCTGACTCGAGTCCAAGTCACATGACTCGAGTCCACACCTCTGGTGAGTAGTGAGGGTGAGTGGTGAGGGTGAGTGGTGAGGGTGAGTGGTGAGCGTGATTGGTGAGTGGTGAGGAGTGAGGAAGAGTGGTGAGCGTGAGTGGTGAGGGTGAGTGGTGAGCGTGAGTGGTGAGGGAGAGGGGTGAGTGGTGAGGGTGAGTGGTGAGGGAGAGGGGTGAGTGGTGAGGGTGAGTGGTGAGCGTGAGTGGTGAGGGAGAGGGGTTAGTGGTGAGGGAGAGGGGTGAGCGTGAGTGGTGAGGGTAAGTGGTGAGTGGTGAGTAATGAGAATGATTGGTGAGGGTGAGCGGTGAGGGTGAGTGGTCAGGGTGAGTGGTGAGGTAGAGGGATGAGTGGTTAGGGAGAGGGGTGAGCGTGAGTGGTGAGGGAGAGGCTTTAGTGGTGAGAGTGAGTGGTGAGGGTGAGTGGTGAGGGTGAGTGGTGAGCGTGTGTGGTGAGGGAGAGGGGTGAGTGGCGAGGGTGAGTGATGAGGGAGAGGGGTGAGTAGGGAGGGAGAGGGGTGAGTGGTGAGGGTGAGTGGTGAGTGGTGAGGGTGAGTGAGAGTGGTGAGTGGTGAGCGTGAGTGGTGAGGGTGAGTGGTGAGGGTGAGTGGTAAGTGTGAGTCGTGAGGGTGAGTGGTGAGAAGTGAGCGGTGAGGATGAGGGTGATTGGTGAGGGTGAGTGGTGGTGGTGAGGGTGAGTGGTGAGTGTGAGTGGTGGTGGTGAGGGTGAGTGGTGAGGGTGAGTGGTAGTGGTGAGGGTGAGGATGAGTGGTGAGCGTGAGTGGTGAGCGTGAGTGGTGAGGGAGAGGGGTGAGTGGTGAGGGTGAGTGATGAGAGAGAGTGGTGGGGGAGAGTGGTGAGGGAGAGTGGTGGTGGTGAGGATGAGTGGTGAGTGTGAGTGGTGAGGGTGAGGATGGTTTGTGAGGGTGAGTGGTGAGCGTGAGTGGTGAGGGAGAGGGGTGAGTGTGAGTGGTGAGGAGTCTGTGGTGAGTGTGAGTGGTGAGTGTGAGTATGAGTGGTGAGGGGTCTGTGGTGAGTGTGAGTGGTGAGGGTCAGTGGTGAGAGGTGAGTGGTGAGAGGTGAATGGTGAGGGTGAGTGGTGAAGGTGAGTGTTGAGGGTGAGTGAGTGGTGAGGATGAGTGTGAGTGGTGAGGGGTCTGTGGTGAGTGTGGTGGGGTCTGTGGTGAGTGTGAGTGGTGAGTGATGAGTGGTGAGGTGGTGAGTGGTGAGGGTGAGTGGTGAATGGTGAGTGGTGAGGGTGAGTGGTGAGTGGTGAGAGTGAGTGGTGAGGGTGAGTGGTGAGTGGTGAGGGTGAGTGGTGAGCGGTGAGAGTGAGTGGTGAGAGTGAGTGGTGAGGGTGAGTGCTGAGTGGTGAGGTGGAGAGTGTGAGTGGTGAGTAGTGAGGGTGAGGGGTGAGCGGTGAGAGTGAGTGGTGAGGGTGAGTGGTGAGAGGTGAGAGTGAGTGGTGAGGGTGACTGAGTGGTGACGGTGAGTGGTGGTAGTGAGGGTGAGTGGTGGTGGTGAGGGTGAGTGTTGAGGGTGAGTGGTGGTGGCAAGGGTGAGTGTTGAGTGTGAGTGGTGAGGGTGAGGATGATTGGTGAGGATGAGTGGTGAGCGTGAGTGTTGAGAGAGTGGTGAGGGTGAGTGGTGAGGGAGAGTGGTGAGGGTGAGAAGTGGTGGTGAGGGTGAGTAGTGAGTAGTGAGGGTGAGTGGTGAGGGTGAGTGAGTGGTGAGGGTGAGTGGGGAGGGTAAGTGTGAGTGGTGAGTGATAGTGTAGTGACAGAGAAAGGTCACTACTGTGTCGGCCCGTACGAAGGCTGGGGGCCCCAAGGGGGTGCCTGGGGTGTCACGTGGTGGAGGGATCCGGACCCTCCCAGAGGTGGGGGAAGTGAGGCGTGTCCTGGGAAGGGAGGCGTGGCCTGAAGAGAGCCAGCCACGCCGGGGCGGAGCCAGCCACGCCAAACCAAATATATGCGTGGTGTGAACGCAGAGCGGGGCGGCTGTTGTACTGTACTCCAAGGTGAAGACATCTTCGGTCGTCAAGTCCCGAGTCGTCGTCCTGGGCCAGGCAGGCCATTGCCTGCCTAGTCCAGTCTGTGTCGTGTTCCAGAGTGTTAGTGAGTTGAGGAAGGTGGTCACCACCTCATGTAGAGTGTTATATTATTTACCGTTTAATAAATAGTGTTGCCTCCAAGTTGCGTGTGTGTGCACCTAATTTGAACCTACTACATTTGGTGTAGAAGTGGTCATCGAACTTTCGCTGATTAATTTGAAGAAGCTGTACCCTTCGCTGCCATGGTGTAAAAGCTGGCAGCGGAGTGCAAGACCCAACCGGAGGTGCGGATGGACGGTGTGGGTTGCACCTGGCCTCTCCCTGCGACGACCACGGAGTCTGGGGCCCCGGGGATGTGCCCCGGGGGATGGGCGACTGCAGCCTGCATGGGAGGAGGCTGCGAGCCCGGGCTGGTCGCCATCGACGGCGAGTTGGAGCGACGTCGCTCGTCAACTCGACCAGCTGCTGGTGGCAAGGGAGTGGCCGGGTGTTGGTGAGTGATGGCGAAATTGCTAGATAACGCAGCTGTGGCGTTCGCGCCGTTTCGGCGGTGCCGGCGTTCCTGCATTTCACTGCGGCGGCGTTCCCGCCATTTGCACCATGCCGGGGGTTTCCCGCCACTTCAACGTGCCGGCGTTCCCGCCATTTTTTTTTTACGTGCCAGCGTTCCCGCGGCGACGGCGTTCCCGCCATTTCAACGTGTGGGCGTTCCCGCACTTCCCACAGCGGCGTTCCCGCCATTTTCACCGCGGCAGTGTTTTCGCGATGGCGGCGTTCCCGCCTTTTGCGCCTTGTGTGCTGCGCCGGCCTGGCGGCGCGCCGCTGCAGCCCTGTGATTACGGGCCTCCCTCCCCACATTGAAGTAAGAAGAGCGGGGGAGGGCATCGGTGGTGAGAGCGAGAGGGGCCCGTGATTGAAGAGAGGGTTTCGACGTTGGAGACACTGCTGGGAGGGACTTTTTCAGTTTGACTCTCCGGTTTTGTGTTCCTCGCGGACGGTTAAATACGGCGTCGAGATCGGTATCTTCTGGGTGTAGTTAATGATTAATTCGTGTTGGTGTCCCGAGCTCCGTTGATATCCTGTATGTTGCCGTGTTAATGACTCGTGTTGTTACATCGTTTTGTTGCGAAATCGCCGTTGTTATTGTGTATACTGTATGGAGTTTCGCTCGTGATTGCCACGTGTAACTGTAAGAAACTTTGATCGTCATTTTTGCCAAGGTACAGACCGTATGGAGCTTTGCTTGGAATTGTTAACAGTGTATGGACTGTTGGGTACTTGCTTGTGATTATTTACTATGTACGGATTGTCTAGAGTATTGATTGTGTGTGTTGCCATGTGGGGACTGGATGGAGCATTGCGCCAAACGATTTACTGTACGAATTTCGTATACTGCATATACTGTATTAATCAATTCGGCGATTCTTGGGGTTTGTGTATAGTTTTTTTGCTCTCAAAATTCGAATGCCCTGAGTCCCATGGTTAATGTTGAAGGGGATTTAGAAATGACAGGTTCGGTTTGTTTCAAACTCGCTGGTTGGTTCCTGTCCGTTGTTGCACAGATGATGTATTTTGTGCGGGAATGCTCCTTGTGTTCTGTATGGATCGGGGGTACGTTTCCGTTAATTGCCGTCAAATTGCGTTGCTCTCCACTCGGTTGGTACAGCTGCATGCTGCAATGCGAGTCTCGGAGATGATGTGTACGGATACGGGATGTGAGGTGTATTGTTGTGACCCATTGAATATTCGGGATCGTCACAAATTGTGCGTACCTGTTCGGCATTGGATCAGTTCTGTGGGGGATCATAATTCAAATTGTATGTGTTGTGATGGTGTTAAATTGCGATGGTGACATGCGGCCAGGGATTTGCAATTGTGCTGCTGGCTGTCACCTATCTTGGGGCGCAGGTCCTGACCAGGATGGCCCAGTGAGTGTTGCGTGTCTAACATGAACGTTGTGGTCCCGTCATGCAATGGCTGACGGCTTGACCTGACAGCCCGGAGATTGAAACACTCCGTGGCATGTCTAGCCTAGTGGGCTGTGCGCTCACATGGCTCGGAGAGTGTGGTCCCGTCATGCAATGGCTGACGGCTTGACCTGACAGCCCGGAGATTGAAACACTCCGTGGTATGTCTAGCCTAGTGGGCTGTGCGCTCACATGGCTCTGAGAGTGTGGTCCCGTCATGCAATGGCTGACGGCTTGACCTGACAGCCCGGAGATTGAAACACTCCGTGGTATGTCTAGCCTAGTGGGCTGTGCGCTCACAGGGCTCGGAGAGTGTGGTCCCGTCATGCAATGGCTGACGGCTTGACCTGACAGCCCGGAGATTGAAACACTCCGTGGCATGTCTAGCCTAGTGGGCTGTGCGCTCACAGGGCTCGGAGAGTGTGGTCCCGTCATGCAATGGCTGACGGCTTGACCTGACAGCCCGGAGATTGAAACACTCCGTGGTATGTCTAGCCTAGTGGGCTGTGCGCTCACATGGCTCTGAGAGTGTGGTCCCGTCATGCAATGGCTGACGGCTTGACCTGACAGCCCGGAGATCGAGACACTCTGTGGCTTGTCTAGCCTTGTGGGCTGTGCGCTCACATGGCTCAGAGAGTGTGGTCCCGTCATGCTATGGCTGACAGCTTGACCTGACGGCTCGGAGGTTGAGACCCTCCGAGGCGCGTTGAAACAGTGGGCTGGAGATTCGTAAGGTTCAGGTGGAGTTGTCCTGTTACGTTGAGACTGTATCCCTCAGTTGTTAGGGTGCATGTTGTGCAGTGAGTGAACGATGGGTCGTTTCAGCTCGGTCGGTACAGCTATATGCTGCGATGCGAGTCTTGGAGAGAGACTGGGTTAAAATCCCACCGATATGGCCGACGCGTGCTGCTGGTTGTGACGCCGCGTCGGAAAGGCGGTGGGGTGGTAACATGGAAATTCCCCCCCCCCAATATGGCCGACGTGTGCTACTGGTTGTGACGCCGCATCGGAAAGGCGGTGGGGTGGTAACATGGAAATCCCCCCCCGATATGGCCGACGCGTGCTACTGGTTGTGACGCCACGTCGAAAAGGCGGGGGGGTGCTAACGGGTGACTGTCATTGCATGCGTGATTCTAACGGGGGGGGGGGGCTGTGCTGGAGCGTAAGTGGGTTAGCCAGTTTTCATGTATAATTGTTGTTAATTCCCCGTTTTCTATGCGGTTCCCTTTTACCCTCGTCGATTCTGTATATATTACGTGATTGTATTTCTTATCGGTCGCCGGTCATTTATTGATGTTGTTGGTTCGGAGGCACACCTTTTCGATGTTTCACAGTTGTGTTACAGCCGGGGACGGCTGTGTGTTTATACAGGGGGGGGTGATGTAGTGACAGAGAAAGGTCACTACTGTGTCGGCCCGTACGAAGGCTGGGGGCCCCAAGGGGGTGCCTGGGGGGTCACGTGGTGGAGGGATCCGGACCCTCCCAGAGGTGGGGGAAGTGAGGCGTGTCCTGGGAAGGGAGGCGTGGCCTGAAGAGAGCCAGCCACGCCGGGGCGGAGCCAGCCACGCCAAACCAAATATAAGCGTGGTGTGAACGCAGAGCGGGGCGGCTGTTGTACTGTACTCCAAGGTGAAGACATCTTCGGTCGTCAAGTCCCGAGTCGTCGTCCTGGGCCAGGCAGGCCATTGCCTGCCTGGTCCAGTCTGTGTCGTGTTCCAGAGTGTTAGTGAGTTGAGGAAGGTGGTCACCACCGCATGTAGAGTGTTATATTATTTACCGTTTAATAAATAGTGTTGCCTCCAAGTTGCGTGTGTGTGCACCAAATTTGAACCTACTACAATAGTGAGTGGTGAGGGAGAGTGGTGATGGTGATTAGTGAGGGTGAGTGAGGAAGAGTGGTGAGGGTGAGTGGTGAGGGGTGAGTGGTGAGGATGAGTGGTGAGAGAGAGTGGTGATGGAGAGTGGTGAGGGAGAGTGGTGGTGGTGAGGGTGAGGATGGTTGGTGAGGGTGAGTGGTGAGCGTGAGTCGTGAGGGAGAGGGGTGAGTGGTGAGGGTGAGTGATGAGAGAGAGTGGTGAGGGAGAGTGGTGAGGGAGAGTGGTGGTGGTGAGGATGAGTGGTGAGCGTGAGTGGTGAGGGTGAGGATGGTTGGTGAGGGTGAGTGGTGAGCGTGAGTGGTGATGGAGAGGGGTGAGTGTGAGTGGTGAGGAGTCTGTGGTGAGTGGTGAGTGTGAGTAAGAGTGGTGAGGGGTCTGTGGTGAGTGTGAGTGGTGAGGGTCAGTGGTGAGTGGTGAGCGTGAGTGGTGAGGGAGAGGGGTGAGTGGCGAGGGTGAGTGGTGAGGGAGAGGAGTGAGTAGTGAGGGAGAGGGGTGAGTGGTGAGGGTGAGTGGTGAGTGGTGAGTGAGAGTGGTGAGTGGTGAGCATGAGTGGTGAGGGTGAGTGGTGAGGGTGAGTGGCAAGTGTGAGTCGTGAGGGTGAGTGGTGAGTGGGGAGAGGTGAGTGGTGAGGGTGAGTGGTGAGGGTGAGTGGTGGTGGTGAGGGTGAGTGGTGAGTGTGAGTGGTGGTGGTGAGGGTGAGTGGTGAGGGTGAGTGGTAGTGGTGAGGGTGAGGATGAGTGGTGAGCATGAGTGGTGAGCGTGAGTGGTGAGGGAGAGGGGTAAGTGGTCAGGGTGAGTGATGAGAGAGAGTGGTGAGAAAGAGTGGTGAGGGAGAGTGGTGGTGGTGAGGATGAGTGGTGAGCGTGAGTGTTGAGGGTAAGGATGGTTTGTGAGGGTGAGTGGTGAGCGTGAGTGGTGAGGGAGAGGGGTGAGTGTGAGTGGTGAGGAGTCTGTGGTGAGTGTGAGTGGTGAGGGTCAGTGGTGAGACGTGAGTGGTGAGAAGTGAGTGGTGAGGGTGAGTGGTGAGGGTGAGTGTTGAGGGTGAGTGAGTGGTGAGGGTGAGTGTGAGTGGTGAGGGGTCTGTGGTGAGTGTGAGTGTGGTGGGGTCTGTGGTGAGTGTGAGTGGTGAGTGATGAGTGGTGAGGTGGTGAGTGGTGAGGGTGAGTGGTGAATGGTGAGTGGTGAGGGTGAGTGGTGAGTGGTGAGAGTGAGTGGTGAGGGTGAGTGGTGAGTGGTGAGGGTGAGGGTGAGTGGTGAGCTGTGAGAGTGAATGGTGAGAGTGAGTGATGAGGGTGAGTGCTGAGTGGTGAGGTGGAGAATGTGAGTGGTGAGTGGTGAGGGTGAGGGGTGAGCGGTGAGAGTGAGTGGTGAGGGTGAGTGGTGAGAGGTGAGAGTGAGTGGTGAGGGTGAGTGCTGAGTGGTGACAGTGAGTTGTGAGGGTGAGTGGTGAGGTTCAGTGGTGAGTGGTGAGAGGTGAGTGGTGAGGGTGAGTGGTGAGGGTGACTGAGTGGTGAGGGTGAGTGGTGGTAGTGAGGGTGAGTGGTGGTGGTGAGTGGTGAGAGAGAGGGGTGAGGGTGAGTGGTGAGGGTGAGTGGTGAGTAGTGAGAATGATTGGTGAGGGTGAGTGGTGAGCGTGAGTGGTGAGGAAGAGGGGTGAGTGGTGAGGGTGAGTAGTGAGGGAGAGGGGTGAGTGGTGAGGGAGAGGGGTGAGTGGTGAGGGTGAGTGGTGAGTGTGAGTGGTGAGTGGTTAGCGTGAGTGGTGAGAGTGAGTGGTGAGGGTGAGTGGTGAGTGGTGAGGTGGAGAGTGTGAGTGGTGAGTGGTGAGGGTGAGTGGTGAGAGTGAGTGGTGAGTGTGAGTGCTGAGTGGTGAGAGTGAGTGGTGAGGGTGAGGTTCAGTGGTGAGTGGTGAGAGGTGAGTGGTGAAGGTGAGTGGTGAGGATGAGTGAGGGTGAGTGGTGAGGGTGAGTGGTGAGGGGTGAGTGGTGATAATGAGTGGTGAGAGACAGTGGTGATGGAGAGTGGTGAGGGAGAGTGGTGGTGGTGAGGGTGAGGATGGTTGGTGAAGGTGAGTGGTGAGCGTGAGTGGTGAGGGAAAGGGGTGAGTGGTGAGAGTGAGTAGTGAGGGTGAGTGGTGAGTAGTGAGGATGATTGGTGAGGGTGAGTGGTGAGGGTGAGTATGAGTGGTGAGGGGTCTGTGGTGAGTGTGAGTGGTGAGGGTCAGTGGTGAGTGGTGAGAGGTGAGTGGTGAGGGTGAGTGGTGAGGGTGATTAGTGAGTAGCAGTGGTGGGACAAAGTCATTGTTATGCAAGTCCAAGTCGAGTCGCAAGTCATCAAATTCATGACTCGAATCTGACTCGAGTCCAAGTCACATGACTCGAGTCCACATCTCATAGGTGGGACAAAGTCATTGTTATGCAAGTCCAAGTCGAGTCGCAAGTCATCAAATTCATGACTCGAGTCTGACTCGAGTCCAAGTCACATGACTCGAGTCCACACCTCTGGTGAGTAGTGGTGAGGGTGAGTGGTGAGGGTGAGTGGTGAGCGTGATTGGTGAGTGGTGAGGAGTGAGGAAGAGTGGTGAGCGTGAGTGGTGAGGGTGAGTGGTGAGCGTGAGTGGTGAGGGAGAGGGGTGAGTGGTGAGGGTGAGTGGTGAGGGAGAGGGGTGAGTGGTGAGGGTGAGTGGTGAGCGTGAGTGGTGAGGGAGAGGGGTTAGTGGTGAAGGAGAGGGTTGAGCGTGAGTGGTGAGGGTAAGTGGTGAGTGGTGAGTAATGAGAATGATTGGTGAGGGTGAGCGGTGAGGGTGAGTGGTCAGGGTGAGTGGTGAGGTAGAGGGATGAGTGGTTAGGGAGAGGGGTGAGCGTGAGTGGTGAGGGAGAGGCTTGAGTGGTGAGAGTGAGTGGTGAGGGTGAGTGGTGAGGGTGAGTGGTGAGCGTGAGTGGTGAGGGAGAGGGGTGAGTGGCGAGGGTGAGTGATGAGGGAGAGGGGTGAGTAGGGAGGGAGAGGGGTGAGTGGTGAGGGTGAGTGGTGAGGGTGAGTGAGAGTGGTGAGTGGTGAGCGTGAGTGGTGAGGGTGAGTGGTGAGGGTGAGTGGTAAGTGTGAGTCGTGAGGGTGAGTGGTGAGAAGTGAGTGGTGAGGGTGAGGGTGATTGGTGAGGGTGAGTGGTGGTGGTGAGGGTGAGTGGTGAGTGTGAGTGGTGGTGGTGAGGGTGAGTGGTGAGGGTGAGTGGTAGTGGTGAGGGTGAGGATGAGTGGTGAGCGTGAGTGGTGAGCGTGAGTGGTGAGGGAGAGGGGTGAGTGGTGAGGGTGAGTGATGAGAGAGAGTGGTGGGGGAGAGTGGTGAGGGAGAGTGGTGGTGGTGAGGATGAGTGGTGAGTGTGAGTGGTGAGGATGGTTTGTGAGGGTGAGTGGTGAGCGTGAGTGGTGAGGGAGAGGGGTGAGTCTGAGTGGTGAGGAGTCTGTGGTGAGTGTGAGTGGTGAGTGTGAGTATGAGTGGTGAGGGGTCTGTGGTGAGTGTGAGTGGTGAGGGTCAGTGGTGAGAGGTGAGTGGTGAGAGGTGAGTGATGAGGGTGAGTGGTGAAGGTGAGTGTTGAGGGTGAGTGAGTGGTGAGGGTGAGTGTGAGTGGTGAGGGGTCTGTGGTGAGTGTGGTGGGGTCTGTGGTGAGTGTGAGTGGTGAGTGATGAGTGGTGAGGTGGTGAGTGGTGAGGGTGAGTGGTGAATGGTGAGTGGTGAGGGTGACTGGTGAGTGGTGAGAGTGAGTGGTGAGGGTGAGTGGTGAGTGGTGAGGGTGAGTGGTGAGCGGTGAGAGTGAGTGGTGAGAGTGACTGAGTGGTGACGGTGAGTGGTGGTAGTGAGGGTGAGTGGTGGTGGTGAGGGTGAGTGTTGAGGGTGAGTGGTGGTGGCAAGGGTGAGTGTTGAGTGTGAGTAGTGAGGGTGAGGATGATTGGTGAGGATGAGTGGTGAGCGTGAGTGTTGAGAGAGTGGTGAGGGTGAGTGGTGAGGGAGAGTGGTGAGGGTGAGAAGTGGTGGTGAGGGTGAGTAGTGAGTAGTGAGGGTGAGTGGTGAGGGTGAGTGAGTGGTGAGGGTGAGTGGGGAGGGTAAGTGTGAGTGGTGAGTGATAGTGAGTGGTGAGGGAGAGTGGTGATGGTGATTAGTGAGGGTGAGTGAGGAAGAGTGGTGAGGGTGAGTGGTGAGGGGTGAGTGGTGAGGATGAGTGGTGAGAGAGAGTGGTGATGGAGAGTGGTGAGGGAGAGTGGTGGTGGTGAGGGTGAGGATGGTTGGTGAGGGTGAGTGGTGAGCGTGAGTCGTGAGGGAGAGGGGTGAGTGGTGAGGGTGAGTGATGAGAGAGAGTGGTGAGGGAGAGTGGTGAGGGAGAGTGGTGGTGGTGAGGATGAGTGGTGAGCGTGAGTGGTGAGGGTGAGGATGGTTGGTGAGGGTGAGTGGTGAGCGTGAGTGGTGATGGAGAGGGGTGAGTGTGAGTGGTGAGGAGTCTGTGGTGAGTGGTGAGTGTGAGTAAGAGTGGTGAGGGGTCTGTGGTGAGTGTGAGTGGTGAGGGTCAGTGGTGAGTGGTGAGCGTGAGTGGTGAGGGAGAGGGGTGAGTGGCGAGGGTGAGTGGTGAGGGAGAGGAGTGAGTAGTGAGGGAGAGGGGTGAGTGGTGAGGGTGAGTGGTGAGTGGTGAGGGTGAGTGAGAGTGGTGAGTGGTGAGCATGAGTGGTGAGGGTGAGTGGTGAGGGTGAGTGGCAAGTGTGAGTCGTGAGGGTGAGTGGTGAGTGGGGAGAGGTGAGTGGTGAGGGTGAGTGGTGAGGGTGAGTGGTGGTGGTGAGGGTGAGTGGTGAGTGTGAGTGGTGGTGGTGAGGGTGAGTGGTGAGGGTGAGTGGTAGTGGTGAGGATGAGTGGTGAGCATGAGTGGTGAGCGTGAGTGGTGAGGGAGAGGGGTGAGTGGTGAGGGTGAGTGATGAGAGAGAGTGGTGAGAAAGAGTGGTGAGGGAGAGTGGTGGTGGTGAGGATGAGTGGTGAGCGTGAGTGTTGCGGGTGAGGATGGTTTGTGAGGGTGAGTGGTGAGCGTGAGTGGTGAGGGAGAGGGGTGAGTGTGAGTGGTGAGGAGTCTGTGGTGAGTGTGAGTGGTGAGGGTCAGTGGTGAGACGTGAGTGGTGAGAAGTGAGTGGTGAGGGTGAGTTGTGAGGGTGAGTGTTGAGGGTGAGTGAGTGGTGAGGGTGAGTGTGAGTGGTGAGGGGTCTGTGGTGAGTGTGAGTGTGGTGGGGTCTGTGGTGAGTGTGAGTGGTGAGTGATGAGTGGTGAGGTGGTGAGTGGTGAGGGTGAGTGGTGAATGGTGAGTGGTGAGGGTGAGTGGTGAGTGGTGAGAGTGAGTGGTGAGGGTGAGTGGTGAGTGGTGAGGGTGAGGGTGAGTGGTGAGCTGTGAGAGTGAATGGTGAGAGTGAGTGGTGAGGGTGAGTGCTGAGTGGTGAGGTGGAGAATGTGAGTGGTGAGTGGTGAGGGTGAGGGGTGAGCGGTGAGAGTGAGTGGTGAGGGTGAGTGGTGAGAGGTGAGAGTGAGTGGTGAGGGTGAGTGCTGAGTGGTGACAGTGAGTTGTGAGGGTGAGTGGTGAGGTTCAGTGGTGAGTGGTGAGAGGTGAGTGGTGAGGGTGAGTGGTGAGGGTGACTGAGTGGTGAGGGTGAGTGGTGGTAGTGAGGGTGAGTGGTGGTGGTGAGTGGTGAGAGAGAGGGGTGAGGGTGAGTGGTGAGGGTGAGTGGTGAGTAGTGAGAATGATTGGTGAGGGTGAGTGGTGAGCGTGAGTGGTGAGGAAGAGGGGTGAGTGGTGAGGGTGAGTAGTGAGGGAGAGGGGTGAGTGGTGAGGGAGAGGGGTGAGTGGTGAGGGTGAGTGGTGAGTGTGAGTGGTGAGTGGTGAGCGTGAGTGGTGAGAGTGAGTGGTGAGGGTGAGTGGTGAGTGGTGAGGTGGAGAGTGTGAGTGGTGAGTGGTGAGGGTGAGTGGTGAGAGTGAGTGTTGAGTGTGAGTGCTGAGTGGTGAGAGTGAGTGGTGAGGGTGAGGTTCAGTGGTGAGTGGTGAGAGGTGAGTGGTGAAGGTGAGTGGTGAGGATGAGTGAGGGTGAGTGGTGACGGTGAGTGGTGAGGGGTGAGTGGTGATAATGAGTGGTGAGAGACAGTGGTGATGGAGAGTGGTGAGGGAGAGTGGTGGTGGTGAGGGTGAGGATGGTTGGTGAAGGTGAGTGGTGAGCGTGAGTGGTGAGGGAAAGGGGTGAGTGGTGAAAGTGAGTAGTGAGGGTGAGTGGTGAGGGTGAGTGGTGAGTAGTGAGGATGATTGGTGAGGGTGAGTGGTGAGGGTGAGTATGAGTGGTGAGGGGTCTGTGGTGAGTGTGAGTGGTGAGGGTCAGTGGTGAGTGGTGAGAGGTGAGTGGTGAGGGTGAGTGGTGAGGGTGAGTGTTGAGGGTGAGTGAGTGGTGAGGGTGAGTGTGAGTGGTGAGGGGTCTGTGGTGAGTGTGGTGGGGTCTGTGGTGAGTGTGTGTGGTGAGTGATGAGTGGTGAGGTGGTGAGTGGTGAGGGTGAGTAGTGAATGGTGAGTGGTGAGGGTGAGCGGTGAGTGGTGAGGGTGAGGGTGAGTGGTGAGCGGTGAGAGTGAGTGGTGAGGGTGATTGCTGAGTGGTGACAGTGAGTTGTGAGGGTGAGTGGTGAGGTTCAGTGGTGAGTGGTGAGAGGTGAGTGGTGAGGGTGAGTTGTGAGGGTGACTGAGTGGTGAGGGTGAGTGGTGGTAGTGAGGGTGAGTGGTGGTGGTGAGGGTGAGTGGTGAGGGTGATTAGTGAGTAGTGAGGGTGAGTGGTGAGGGTGAGTGGTGAGTAGTGAGAATGATTGGTGAGGGTGAGTGGTGAGGGTGAGTGGTGAGGGTGAGTGGTGTGGGAGAGGGGTGAGTGGTGAGAGAGAGGGGTGAGCGTGAGTGGTGAGGGAAAGGGGTGAGTGGTGAGAGAGAGTGGTCAGGGTGAGTGGTGAGGGTGAGTGGTGAGTAGTGAGAATGATTGGTGAGGGTGAGTGGTGAGCGTGAGTGGTGAGGAAGAGGGGTGAGTGGTGAGGGTGAGTGGTGAGGGAGAGGGGTGAGTGGTGAGGGAGAGGGGTGAGTGGTTTGGGTGAGTGGTGAGTGTGAGTGGTGAGCGTGAGTGGTGAGTGGTGAGGGTGAGTGGTGAGTGGTGAGCGTGAGTGGTGAGAGTGAGTGGTGAGTGGTGAGTGGTGAGGTGGAGAGTGTGAGTGGTGAGTGGTGAGGGTGAGTGGTGAGAGGTGAGAGTGAGTGGTGAGTGTGAGTGCTGAGTGGTGAGAGTGAGTGGTGAGGGTGAGTGGTGAGGTTCAGTGGTGAGTGATGAGAGGTGAGTGGTGAGGGTGAGTGGTGAGGATGAGTGAGGGTGAGTGGTGAGGGTGAGTGGTGAGGGGTGAGTGGTGAGGATGAGTGGTGAGAGACAGTGGTGATGGAGAGTGGTGAAGGAGAGTGGTGGTGGTGAGGGTGAGGATGGTTGGTGAAGGTGAGTGGTGAGCATGAGTAGTGAGGGAAAGGGGTGAGTGGTGAGAGTGAGTAGTGAGGGTGAGTGGTGAGGGTGAGTGGTGAGTAGTGAGGATGATTGGTGAGGGTGAGTGGTGAGGGTGAGTGGTGAGCATGAGTGGTGAAGGAAAGGGGTGAGTGGTGAGCGTGAGTGGTGAGTGGTGAGGATTGAGGAAGAGTGGTTAGGGTGAGTGGTGAGGGTGAGGGGTGAGCGTGAGTGGTGAGGGAGATGGGTGAGTGGTCAGGGTGAGTGGTGAGCGTGAGTGGTGAGCATCAGTGGTGAGGGAGAGGGGTGAGTGGTGAGGGTGAGTGATGAGAGAGAGTGGTGAGGGAGAGTGGTGAGGGAGAGTGGTGGTGGCGAGTGTGAGGATGGTTGGTGAGGGTGAGTGGTGAGCGTGAGTGGTGAGGAAGAGGGGTGAGTGGTCAGGGTGAGTGGTGAGGGCTCTGGGTGAGTGGTGATGGTGAGTTGTGAGCGTGAGTGGTGAGTGGTGAGGGTGAGTGTTGAGGGTGAGTGGTGAGTAGTGAGGATGATTGATGATGGTGAGTGGTGAGCGTGAGTGGTGAGGGAGAGGGGTGAGTGTGAGTGGTGAGGGGTCTGTGGTGAGTGTGAGTGGTGAGTGTGAGTGTTGAGAGATTGGTGAGGGAGAGTAAGGGAGAATGGTGAGGGTGAGTAGTGGTGGTGAGGGTGAGTAGTGAGGGTGAGTGATGAGGGTGAGTGAGTGGTGAGGGTGAGTGGGGAGGGTGAGTGGTGAGGGTGAGTGGTGAGTAGTGAGGATGATTGGTGAGGGTGAGTGGTGAGCGTGAGTGGTGAGGGAGAGGGGTGAGTGGTGAGTGGTGAGAGTGAGTGGTGAGTGGTGAAAGTGAGTGGTGAGGGTGTGTGGTGAGCGTGAGTGGTGAGTGGTGAGAGTTAGGGATGAGTGGTGAGGGTGAGTGGTGGTGGTGAGGGTGAGTGGTGAAGGTGAGTGGTGAGAGAGAGTGGTGAGGGAGAGTGGTGAGGGAGAGTGGTGGTGGTGATTGTGAGGATCGTTGATGAGGGTGAGTGGTGAGCGTGAGTGGTGAGGGAAAGGGGTGAGTGGTGAGGGTGAGTGGTGAGGGAGAGTGGTGAGGGTGAGTAGTGGTGGTGAGGGTGAGTAGTGAGTGGTGAGGGTGAGTGGTGAGGGTGATTAGTGAGTAGTGAGGGTGAGTGGTGAGGGTGAGGGTGAGTGGTGAGTGGTGAGCATGATTGGTAAGTGGTGAGGAGTGAGGAAGAGTGGTGAGGGTGAGTAGTGAGGGTGAGTGGTGAGCGTGTGTGGTGAGGGAGAGGGGTTAGTGGTGAGGGAGAGGGGTGAGCGTGAGTGGTGAGGGTGAGTGGTGAGGGTGAGTGGTGAGTAGTGAGAATGATTGGTGAGGGTGAGTGGTGAGGGTGAGTGGTCAGGGTGAGTGGTGAGGTAGAGGGATGAGTGATTAGGGAGAGGGGTGAGCGTGAGTGGTGAGGGAGAGGCTTGAGTGGTGAGAGTGAGTGGTGAGGGTGAGTGGTGAGGGTGAGTGGTGAGTAGTGAGAATGATTGTTGAGGGTGAGTGGTGAGCATGAGTGGTGAGGGAGAGGGGTGAGTGGCGAGGGTGAGTGGTGAGGGAAAGGGGTAAGTAGTGAGGGAGAGGGGTGAGTGGTGAGGGTGAGTGGTGAGTGGTGAGGGTGAGTGTGAGTGGTGATTGGTGAGCGTGAGTGGTGAGAGTGAGTGGTAAGTGTGAGTCATGAGGGTGAGGGTGAGTGGTAGTGGTGAGGGTGAGTGTCAGTGGTGATTGGTGAGCGTGAGTGCTGAGAGTGTGTGGTAAGTGTGAGTCATGAGGGTGAGGGTGAGTGGTAGTGGTGAGGGCGAGGATGAGTGGTTAGCGTGAGTGGTGAGCGTGAGTGGTGAGGGAGAGGGGTTAGTGGTGAGGGTGAGTGATGAGAGAGAGTGGTGAGGGAGAGTGGTGAGGGAGAGTGGTGGTGGTGAAGATGGTTGGTGAGGGTGAGTGGTGAGCGTGAGTGGTGAGGGAGAGGGGTGAGTGGTCAGGGTGAGTGGTGAGGGCTCTGGGTGAGTGGTGATGGTGAGTGGTGAGCGTGAGTGGTGAGTGGTGAGGGTGAGTGGTGAGGGTGTGTGAGTGGTGAGGGTGAGTGGGGAGGGTGACTGTTGAGATAGTGGTGAGGGAGAGTGGTGAGGGAGAGTGGTGATTGTGAGTAGTGGTGGTTAGGGTGAGTAGTGAGGGTGAGTAGTGAGGGTGAGTGAGTGGTGAGGGTGAGTGGGGAGGGTGAGTGTGAGTGTGAGTGGTGAGTGATAGTGAGTGGTGAGTGATAGTGAGTGGTGAGTGGTGAGGGAGAGTGGTGATGGTGATTAGTGAGGGTGAGTGAGGAAGAGTGGTGAGGGTGAGTGGTGAGGAGTGAGTGGTGAGGATGAGTGGTGAGAGAGAGTGGTGATGGAGAGTGGTGAGGGAGAATGGTGGTGGTGAGGGTGAGGATGGTTGGTGAGGGTGAGTGGTGAGCGTTAGTGGTGAGGGAAAGGGGTGAGTGGTGAGAGTGAGTGGTGAGGGAGAGTGGTGAGGGTGAGTAGTGTTGGTGAGGGTGAGTAGTGAGTGGTGAGGGTGAGTGGTGAGTGTGATTAGTGAGTAGTGAGGGTGAGTGGTGAGGGTGAGTGGTGAGTAGTGAGAATGATTGGTGAGGGTGAGTGGTGAGGGTGAGTGGTGGACGTGAGTGGTGAGGGAGAGGGGTGAGTGGTGAGAGAGAGGGGTGAGCGTGAGTGGTGAGAGAGAGGGGTGAGTGGTGAGAGAGAGTGGTGAGGGTGAGTGGTGAGGGTGAGTGGTGAGTAGTGAGAATGATTGGTGAGGGTGAGTGGTGAGCGTGAGTGGTGAGGAAGAGGGGTGAGTGGTGAGGGTGAGTGGTGAGGGAGAGGGGTGAGTGGTGAGGGAGAGGGGTGAGTGGTGAGGGTGAGTGGTGAGTTTGAGTGGTGAGTGGTGAGCGTGAGTGGTGAGAGTGAGTGGTGAGGGTGAGTGGTGAGTGGTGAGCGTGAGTGGTGAGAGTGAGTGGTGAGTGGTGAGTGGTGAAGTAGAGAGTGTGAGTGGTGAGTGGTGAGGGTGAGTGGTGAGAGGTGAGAGTGAGTGGTGAGTGTGAGTGCCGAGTGGTTAGAGTGAGTGGTGAGGGTGAGTGGTGAGGATGAGTGAGGGTGAGTGGTGAGGGTGAGTGGTGAGGGGTGAGTGGTGAGGATGAGTGGTGAGAGACAGTGGTGATGGAGAGTGGTGAAGGAGAGTGGTGGTGGTGAGGGTGAGGATGGTTGGTGAAGGTGAGTGGTGAGCGTGAGTGGTGAGGGAAAGGGTTGAGTGGTGAGAGTGAGTAGTGAGGGTGAGTGGTGAGGGTGAGTGGTGAGTAGTGAGGATGATTGGTGAGGGTGAGTGGTGAGGGTGAGTGGTGAGCGTGAGTGGTGAGGGAAAGGGGTGAGCGGTGAGCGTGAGTGGTGAGTGGTGAGGATTGAGGAAGAGTGGTTAGGGTGAGTGGTGAGGGTGAGGGGTGAGCGTGAGTAGTGAGGGAGATGGGTGAGTGGTCAGGGTGAGTGGTGAGCGTGAGTGGTGAGCATCAGTGGTGAGGGAGAGGGGTGAGTAGTGAGGGTGAGTGATGAGAGAGAGTGGTGAGGGAGAGTGGTGAGGGAGAGTGGTGGTGGTGAGTGTGAGGATGGTTGGTGAGGGTGAGTGGTGAGCATGAGTGGTGAGGAAGAGGGGTGAGTGGTCAGGGTGAGTGGTGAGGGCTCTGGGTGAGTGGTGATGGTGAGTTGTGAGCGTGAGTGGTGAGTGGTGAGGGTGAGTGTTGAGGGTGAGTGGTGAGTAGTGAGGATGATTGATGAGGGTGAGTGGTGAGCGTGAGTGGTGAGGGGTGAGTGTGAGTGGTGAGGGGTCTGTGGTGAGTGTGAGTGGTGAGTGTGAGTGTTGAGAGAGTGGTGAGGGAGAGTAAGGGAGAGTGGTGAGGGTGAGTAGTGGTGGTGAGGGTGAGTAGTGAGTGGGGAGGGTGAGTGGTGAGCGTGAGTGGTGAGGGAGAGGGGTGAGTGGTGAGTGGTGAGAGTGAGTGGTGAAAGTGAGTGGTGAGGGTGTGTGGTGAGCGTGAGTGGTGAGTGGTGAGAGTTAGGGATGAGTGGTGAGGGTGAGTGGTGGTGGTGAGGGTGAGTGGTGAGGGTGAGTGGTGAGAGAGAGTGGTGAGGGAGAGTGGTGAGGGAGAGTGGTGGTGGTGAATGTGAGGATCGTTGATGAGGGTGAGTGGTGAGCGTGAGTGGTGAGGGAAAGGGGTGAGTGGTGAGGGTTTGTGGTGAGGGAGAGTGGTGAGGGTGAGTAGTGGTGGTGAGGGTGAGGAGTGAGTGGTGAGGGTGAGTGGTGAGGGTGATTAGTGAGTAGTGAGGGTGAGTTGTGAGGGTGAGGGTGAGTGGTGAGTGGTGAGCGTGATTGGTGAGTGGTGAGGAGTGAGGAAGAGTGGTGAGGGTGAGTAGTGAGGGTGAGTGGTGAGCGTGAGTGGTGAGGGAGAGGGGTTAGTGGTGAGGGAGAGGGGTGAGCATGAGTGGTGAGGGTGAGTGGTGAGGGTGAGTGGTGAGTAGTGAGAATGATTGGTGAGGGTGAGTGGTGAGGGTGAGTGGTCAGGGTGAGTGGTGAGGTAGAGGGATGAGGGTTAGGGAGAGGGGTGAGCGTGAGTGGTGAGGGAGAGGCTTGAGTGGTGAGAGTGAGTGGTGAGGGTGAGTGGTGAGTGGTGAGTAGTGAGAATGATTGGTGAGGGTGAGTGGTGAGCGTGAGTGGTGAGGGAGAGGGGTGAGTGGCGAGGGTGAGTGGTGAGGGAAAGGGGTAAGTAGTGAGGGAGAGGGGTGAGGGAGAATGGTGGTGGTGAGGGTGAAGATGGTTGGTGAGGGTGAGTGGTGAGCGTGAGTGGTGAGGGAAAGGGGTGAGTGGTGAGAGTGAGTGGTGAGGGAGAGTGGTGAGGGTGAGTAGTGTTGGTGAGGGTGAGTAGTGAGTGGTGAGGGTGAGTGGTGAGGGTGAGTGGTGAGTAGTGAGAATGATTGATGAGGGTGAGTGGTGAGGGTGAGTGGTGAACGTGAGTGGTGAGGGAGAGGGGTGAGTGGTGAGAGAGAGGTGTGAGCGTGAGTGGTGAGGGAGAGGGGTGAGTGGTGAGAGAGAGTGGTGAGGGTGAGTGGTGAGGGTGAGTGGTGAGTAGTGAGAATGATTGGTGAGGGTGAGTGGTGAGCGTGAGTGGTGAGGAAGAGGGGTGAGTGGTGAGGGTGAGTGGTGAGGGAGAGGGGTGAGTGGTGAGGAAGAGGGGTGAGTGGTGAGGGTGAGTTTGAGTGGTGAGTGGCGAGCGTGAGTGGTGAGAGTGAGTGGTGAGGGTGAGTGGTGAGTGGTGAGCGTGAGTGGTGAGAGTGAGTGGTGAGTGGTGAGTGGTGAGGTCGAGAGTGGTGAGTGGTGAGGGTGAGTGGTGAGAGGTGAGCGTGAGTGGTGAGTGTGAGTGCTGAGTGGTGAGAGTGAGTGGTGAGGGTGAGTGGTGAGGTTCAGTGGTGAGTTGTGAGAGGTGAGTGGTGAGGGTGAGTGGTGAGGATGAGTGAGGGTGAGTGGTGAGGGTGAGTGGTGAGGATGAGTGGTGAGAGACAGTGGTGATGGAGAGTGGTGAAGGAGAGTGGTGGTGGTGAGGGTGAGGATGGTTGGTGAAGGTGAGTGGTGAGCGTGAGTGGTGAGGGAAAGGGGTGAGTGGTGAGAGTGAGTAGTGAGGGTGAGTGGTGAGGGTGAGTGGTGAGTAGTGAGGATGATTGGTGAGGGTGAGTGGTGAGGGTGAGTGGTGTGCGTGAGTGGTGAGGGAAAGGGGTGAGTGGTGAGCGTGAGTGGTGAGTGGTGAGGATTGAGGAAGAGTGGTTAGGGTGAGTGGTGAGGGTGAGGGGTGAGCGTGAGTGGTGAGGGAGATGGGTGAGTGGTCAGGGTGAGTGGTGAGCGTGAGTGGTGAGCATCAGTGGTGAGGGAGAAGGGTGAGTGGTGAGGGTGAGTGATGAGAGAGAGTGGTGAGGGAGAGTGGTGAGGGAGAGTGGTGGAGGTGAGTGTGAGGATGGTTGGTGAGGGTGAGTGGTGAGCGTGAGTGGTGAGGAAGAGGGGTGAGTGGTCAGGGTGAGTGGTGAGGGCTCTGGGTGAGTGGTGATGGTGAGTTGTGAGCGTGAGTGGTGAGTGGTGAGGGTGAGTGTTGAGGGTGAGTGGTGAGTAGTGAGGATGATTGATGAGGGTGAGTGGTGAGCGTGAGTGGTGAGGGAGAGGGGTGAGTGTGAGTGGTGAGGGGTATGTGGTGTGTGTGAGCGGTGAGTGTGAGTGTTGAGAGAGTGGTGAGGGAGAGTAAGGGAGAGTGGTGAGGGTGAGTAGTGGTGGTGAGGGTGAGTAGTGAGTAGTGAGGGTGAGTGGTGAGGGTGAGTGAGTGGTGAGGGTGAGTGGGGAGGGTGAGTGGTGAGCGTGAGTGGTGAGGGAGAGGCTTGAGTGGTGAGAGTGAGTGGTGAAGGTGAGTGGTGAGGGTGAGTGGTGAGTAGTGAGAATGATTGGTGAGGGTGAGTGGTGAGCGTGAGTGGTGAGGGAGAGGGGTGAGTGGCGAGGGTGAGTGGTGAGGGAAAGGGGTAAGTAGTGAGGGAGAGGGGTGAGGGAGAATGGTGGTGGTGAGGGTGAGGATGGTTGGTGAGGGTGAGTGGTGAGCGTGAGTGGTGAGGGAAAGGGGTGAGTGATGATAGTGAGTGGTGAGGGAGAGTGGTGAGGGTGAGTAGTGTTGGTGAGGGTGAGTAGTGAGTGGTGAGGGTGAGTGGTGAGGGTGATTAGTGAGTAGTGAGGGTGAGTGGTGAGGGTGAGTGGTGAGTAGTGAGAATGATTGGTGAGGGTGAGTGGTGAGGGTGAGTGGTGAACGTGAGTGGTGAGAGGGGTGAGTGGTGAGAGAGAGGGGTGAGTGTGAGTGGTGAGGGAGAGGGGTGAGTGGTGAGAGAGAGTGGTGAGGGTGAGTGGTGAGGGTGAGTGGTGAGTAGTGAGAATGATTGGTGAGGGTGAGTGGTGAGCGTGAGTGGTGAGGAAGAGGGGTGAGTGGTGAGGGTGAGTGGTGAGGGAGAGGGGTGAGTGGTGAGGGAGAGGGGTGAGTGGTGAGGGTGAGTGGTGAGTTTGAGTGGTGAGCGTGAGTGGTGAGAGTGAGTGGTGAGGGTGAGTGGTGAGTGGTGAGCGTGAGTGGTGAGAGTGAGTGGTGAGTGGTGAGTGGTGAGGTCGAGAGTGTGAGTGGTGAGTGGTGAGGGTGAGTGGTGAGAGGTGAGAGTGAGTGGTGAGTGTGAGTGCTGAGTGGTGAGAGTGAGTGGTGAGGGTGAGTGGTGAGGTGTAGTGGTGAGTTGTGAGAGGTGAGTGGTGAGGGTGAGTGGTGAGGATGAGTGAGGGTGAGTGGTGAGGGTGATTGGTGAGGGGTGAGTGGTGAGGATGAGTGGTGAGAGACAGTGGTGATGGAGAGTGGTGAAGGAGAGTGGTGGTGGTGAGGGTGAGGATGGTTGGTGAAGGTGAGTGGTGAGCGTGAGTGGTGAGGGAAAGGGGTGAGTGGTGAGAGTGAGAAGTGAGGGTGAGTGGTGAGGGTGAGTGGTGAGTAGTGAGGATGATTGGTGAGGGTGAGTGGTGAGGGTGAGTGGTGAGCGTGAGTGGTGAGGGAAAGGGGTGAGTGGTGAGCGTGAGTGGTGAGTGGTGAGGATTGAGGAAGAGTGGTTAGGGTGAGTGGTGAGGGTGAGGGGTGAGCGTGAGTGGTGAGGGAGATGGGTGAGTGGTCAGGGTGAGAGGTGAGCGTGAGTGGTGAGCATCAGTGGTGAGGGAGAGGGGTGAGTGGTGAGGGTGAGTGATGAGAGAGAGTGGTGAGGGAGAGTGGTGAGGGAGAGTGGTGGTGGTGAGTGTGAGGATGGTTGGTGAGGGTGAGTGGTGAGCGTGAGTGGTGAGGGAGAGGGGTGAGTGTGAGTGGTGAGGGGTCTGTGGTGAGTGTGAGTGGTGAGTGTGAGTGTTGAGAGAGTGGTGAGGGAGAGTAAGGGAGAGTGGTGAGGGTGAGTAGTGGTGGTGAGGGTGAGTAGTGAGTAGTGAGGATGATTGGTGAGGGTGAGTGGTGAGCGTGAGTGGTGAGGGAGAGGGGTGAGTGGTGAGTGGTGAGAGTGAGTGGTGAGTGGTGAAAGTGAGTGGTGAGGGTGTGTGGTGAGCGTGAGTGGTGAGTGGTGAGAGTTAGGGATGAGTGGTGAGGGTGAGTGGTGGTGGTGAGGGTGAGTGGTGAGGGTGAGTGGTGAGAGAGAGTGGTGAGGGAGAGTGGTGAGGGAGAGTGGTGGTGGTGAATGTGAGGATCGTTGATGAGGGTGAGTTGTGAGCGTGAGTGGTGAGGGAAAGGGGTGAGTGGTGAGGGTTTGTGGTGAGGGAGAGTGGTGAGGGTGAGTAGTGGTGGTGAGGGTGAGTAGTGAGTGGTGAGGGTGAGTGGTGAGGGTGATTAGTGAGTAGTGAGGGTGAGTGGTGAGGGTGAGGGTGAGTGGTGAGTGGTGAGCGTGATTGGTGAGTGGTGAGGAGTGAGGAAGAGTGGTGAGGGTGAGTAGTGAGGGTGAGTGGTGAGCGTGAGTGGTGAGGGAGAGGGGTTAGTGGTGAGGGAGAGGGGTGAGCATGAGTGGTGAGGGTGAGTGGTGAGGGTGAGTGGTGAGTAGTGAGAATGATTGGTGAGGGTGAGTGGTGAGGGTGAGTGGTCAGGGTGAGTGGTGAGGTAGAGGGATGAGGGTTAGGGAGAGGGGTGAGCGTGAGTGGTGAGGGAGAGGCTTGAGTGGTGAGAGTGAGTGGTGAGGGTGAGTGGTGAGGGTGAGTGGTGAGTAGTGAGAATGATTGGTGAGGGTGAGTGGTGAGCGTGAGTGGTGAGGGAGAGGGGTGAGTGGCGAGGGTGAGTGGTGAGGGAAAGGGGTAAGTAGTGAGGGAGAGGGGTGAGGGAGAATGGTGGTGGTGAGGGTGAGGATGGTTGGTGAGGGTGAGTGGTGAGCGTGAGTGGTGAGGGAAAGGGGTGAGTGGTGAGAGTGAGTGGTGAGGGAGAGTGGTGAGGGTGAGTAGTGTTGGTGAGGGTGAGTAGTGAGTGGTGAGGGTGAGTGGTGAGGGTGATTAGTGAGTAGTGAGGGTGAGTGGTGAGGGTGAGTGGTGAGTAGTGAGAATGATTGGTGAGGGTGAGTGGTGAGGGTGAGGGTGAGTGGTGAACGTGAGTGGTGAGGGAGAGGGGTGAGTGGTGAGAGAGAGGGGTGAGCGTGAGTGGTGAGGGAGAGGGGTGAGTGGTGAGAGAGAGTGGTGAGGGTGAGTGGTGAGGGTGAGTGGTGAGTAGTGAGAATGATTGGTGAGGGTGAGTGGTGAGCGTGAGTGGTGAGGAAGAGGGGTGAGTGGTGAGGGTGAGTGGTGAGGGAGAGGGGTGAGTGGTGAGGGAGAGGGGTGAGTGGTGAGGGTGAGTGGTGAGTTTGAGTGGTGAGTGGTGAGCGTGAGTGGTGAGAGTGAGTGGTGAGGGTGAGTGGTGAGTGGTGAGCGTGAGTGGTGAGAGTGAGTGGTGAGTGGTGAGGTCGAGAGTGTGAGTGGTGAGTGGTGAGGGTGAGTGGTGAGAGGTGAGAGTGAGTGGTGAGTGTGAGTGCTGAGTGGTGAGAGTGAGTGGTGAGGGTGAGTGGTGAGGTTCAGTGGTGAGTTGTGAGAGGGGAGTGGTGAGGGTGAGTGGTGAGGATGAGTGAGGGTGAGTGGTGAGGGTGAGTGGTGAGTGGTGAGGATGAGTGGTGAGAGACAGTGGTGATGGAGAGTGGTGAAGGAGAGTGGTGGTGGTGAGGGTGAGGATGGTTGGTGAAGGTGAGTGGTGAGCGTGAGTGGTGAGGGAAAGGGGTGAGTGGTGAGAGTGAGTAGTGAGGGTGAGTGGTGAGGGTGAGTGGTGAGTAGTGAGGATGATTGGTGAGGGTGAGTGGTGAGGGTGAGTGGTGAGCGTGAGTGGTGAGGGAAAGGGGTGAGTGGTGAGCGTGAGTGGTGAGTGGTGAGGATTGAGGAAGAGTGGTTAGGGTGAGTGGTGAGGGTGAGGGGTGAGCGTGAGTGGTGAGGGAGATGGGTGAGTGGTCAGGGTGAGTGGTGAGCGTGAGTGGTGAGCATCAGTGGTGAGGGAGAGGGGTGAGTGGTGAGGGTGAGTGATGAGAGAGAGTGGTGAGGGAGAGTGGTGAGGGAGAGTGGTGGTGGTGAGTGTGAGGATGGTTGGTGAGGGTGAGTGGTGAGCGTGAGTGGTGAGGAAGAGGGGTGAGTGGTCAGGGTGAGTGGTGAGGGCTCTGGGTGAGTGGTGATGGTGAGTTGTGAGCGTGAGTGGTGAGTGGTGAGGGTGAGTGTTGAGGGTGAGTGGTGAGTAGTGAGGATGATTGATGAGGGTGAGTGGTGAGCGTGAGTGGTGAGGGAGAGGGGTGAGTGTGAGTGGTGAGGGGTCTGTGGTGAGTGTGAGTGGTGAGTGTGAGTGTTGAGAGAGTGGTGAGGGAGAGTAAGGGAGAGTGGTGAGGGTGAGTAGTGGTGGTGAGGGTGAGTAGTGAGTAGTGAGGGTGAGTGGTGAGGGTGAGTGAGTGGTGAGGGTGAGTGGGGAGGGTGAGTGGTGAGCGTGAGTGGTGAGGGAGAGGGGTGAGTGGTGAGTATGAGTGATGAGAGAGAGTGGTGAGGGAGAGTGGTGAGGGAGAGTGGTGGTGGTGAGGGTGAGGATGGTTGGTGAGGGTGAGTGGTGAGCGTGAGTGGTGAGGGAGAGGGGTGAGTGGTCAAGGTGAGTGGTGAGGGCTCTGGGTGAGTGGTGATGGTGAGTGGTGAGCGTGAGTGGTGAGTGGTGAGGGTGAGTGGTGAGGGTGAGTGGTGAGGGAGAGGGGTGAGTAGTGAGGATGATTGGTGAAGGTGAGTGGTGAGCGTGAGTGGTGAGGAGTGAGGAAGAGTGGTGAGGGTGAGTGGTGAGGGAGAGGGGTGAGTGGTGGGTGGTGAGGGTGAGTGTGAGTGGTGAGTGGTGAATGGTGAGCGTGAGTGTGAGTGGTGAGGGTGAGTGGTGAACGTGAGTGGTGAAGGAGAGGGGTGAGTGGTGAGGGAGAAGGGTGAGCGTGAGTGGTGAGAGTGAGTTGTGAGTGGTGAGTAGTGAGTGGTGAGGGTGAGTGGTGAGGGTGATTAGTGAGTAGTGAGGGTGAGTGATGAGGGTGAGTGGTGAGTGGTGAGCGTGAGTGGTGAGTGGTGAGGAGTGAGAATGATTGGTGAGGGTGAGTGGTGAGCGTGAGTGGTGAGGGAGAGGGGTGATTGGTGAGGGTGAGTTGTGAGGGAGAGGGGTGAGTGGTGAGGGAGAGGGGTGAGTGGTGAGGGTGAGTGGTGAGTGGTGAGTGGTGAGCATGAGAGTGAGTGGTGAGGGTGAGTGGTGAGGTGGAGAGTGTGAGTGGTGAGTGGTGAGGGTGAGTGATGAGAGGTGAGAGTGAGTGGTGAGGGTGAGTGCTGAGTGGTGAGGATGAGTGGTGAGGGTGAGTGTTGAGGTTCAGTGGTGAGTGGTGAGAGGTGACTTGTGAGGGTGAGTGGTGAGGGTGAGTGGTGGTAGTGAGGATGAGTGGTGGTGATGAGGGTGAGTGTTGAGGGTGAGTGGTGGTGGTTAGGGTGAGTGTTGAGTGTGAGTGGTGAGTGGTGGTGGTGAGGGTGAGGATGATTGGTGATGGTGAGTGGTGAGCGTGAGTGTTGAGAGAGTAGTGAGGGAGAGTGGTGAGGGAGAGTGGTGAGGGTGAGTAGTGGTGGTGAGGGTGAGTAGTGAGAGTGAGTGGTGAGGGTGAGTGGTGAGGATGAGTGTGAGTGCGAGTGAGGAAGAGTTGTGAGGGTGAATGGTGAGGGGTGAGTGGTGAGGATGAGTGGTGAGAGAGAGTGGTGAGGGAGAGTGGTGAGGGAGAGTGGTGGTGGTGAGGGTGAGAATAGTTGGTGAGGGTGAGTGGTGATCGTGAGTGGTGAGGGAAAGGGGTGAGTGGTGAGGGTGAGTGGTTAGGGAGAGTGGTGAGGGTGAGTAGTGTTAGTGAGGGTGAGTAGTGAGGATTGAGGAAGAGTGGTGAGGGTGAGTGGTGAGGGTGAGTGGTGAGGGTGAAGGGTGAGCGTGAGTGGTCAGGGAGAAGGGTGAGTGGTCAGGGTGAGTGGTGAGCGTGAGTGGTGAGGGAGAGGGGTGAGTGGTATAGGGAGAGGGGTGAGCGTGAGTGGTGAGGGTGAGTGGTGAGTAGTGAGGACTGAGGAAGACTGGTGAGGAAGAGTGGTGAGGAAGAGTGGTGAGGCTGAGTGGTGAGGGTGAGTGGTGAGCGTGAGTGGTGAGAGTGAGTTGTGAGTGGTGAGGGTATGTGGTGAGGGTGAGTGGTGAGTAGTGAGGATGATTGGTGAGGGTGAGTGGTGAAGGTGAGTGGTGAGTGTGAGTGGTGAGGGAAAGGGGTGAGTGGTGAGGTAGAGGGGTGAGCGTGAGTGGTGAGAGTGAGTGGTGAATGGTGAGGGTGAGTGGTGAGGGTGAGTGGTGAGTAGTGAGGATGATTGGTGAGGGTGAGTGGTGAGGGTGAGTGGTGAGCGTGAGTGGTGAGGGAGAGGGGTGAGTGGTTAGGGAGAGGGGTGAGCGTGAGTGGTGAGGGTGAGTGGTGAGGGTGAGTGGTGAGTAGTGAGGACTGAGGAAGAGTGGTGAGGAAGAGTGGTGAGGAAGAGTGGTGAGGGTGAGTGGTGAGGGTGAGTGGTGAGCGTGAGTGGTGAGAGTGAGTTGTGAGTGGTGAGGGAATGTGGTGAGGGTGAGTGGTGAGTAGTGAGGATGATTGGTGAGGGTGAGTGGTGAGGGTGAGTGGTGAGGGTGAGTGGTGAGCGTGAGTGGTGAGGGTGATTAGTGAGTAGTGAGGGTGAGTGATGAGGGTGAGTGGTGAGTGGTGAGGAGTGAAGAAGAGTGGTGATGGAAAGTGGTGAGTAGTGAGAATGATTGGTGAGGGTGAGTGGTGAGGGTGAGTGGTGAGCGTGAGTGGTGAGAGAGAGGGGTGAGTGGTGAGAGAGAGGGGTGAGCGTGAGTGGTGAGGGAGAGGGGTGAGTTTTGAGAGTGAGTGGTGAGGGTGAGTGGTGAGGGGTGAGTGGTGAGGATGAGTGGTGAGAGAGAGTGGTGATGGAGAGTGGTGAGGGAGAGTGGTGATGGTGAAGGTGAGGATGGTTGGTGAGGGTGAGTGGTGAGCGTGAGTGGTGAGGGAAAGGGGTGAGTGGTGAGAGTGAGTGGTGAGGGAGAGTGGTGAGGGTGAGTAGTGTTGGTGAGGGTGAGTAGTGAGTGGTGAGGGTGAGTGGTGAGGGTGATTAGTGAGTAGTGAGGGTGAGTGGTGAGGGTGAGTGGTGAGGGTGAATGGTGAGTAGTGGGAATGATTGGTGAGGGTGAGTTGTGAGCGTGAGTGGTGAGGGAGAGGGATGAGTGGCGAGGGTGAGTGGTGAGGAAAATGGGTGAGTAGTGAGAGAGAGGGGTGAGTGGTGAGGGTGAGTGGTGAGTGGTGAGGGTGAGTGTGAGTGGTGAGATGTGAGTGGTGAGGGTGAGTGGTGTGGGTGAGTGGTGGTCGTGAGGGTGAGTGGTGAGTGTGAGTGGTGGTGGTGAGGGTGAGTGGTGAGGGTGAGTGGTAGTGGTGAGGGTGAGGATGAGTGGTTAGCATGAGTGGTGAGCGTGAGTGGTGAGGGAGAGGGGTGAGTGGTGAGGGTGAGTGATGAGAGAGAGTGGTGAGGGAGAGTGGTGAGGGAGAGTGGTGGTGGTGAGGGTGAGGATGGTTGGTGAGGGTGAGTGGTGAGCGTGAGTGGTGAGGGAGAGGGGTGAGTGGTCAAGGTGAGTGGTGAGGGCTCTGGGTGAGTGGTGATGGTGAGTGGTGAGCGTGAGTGGTGAGTGGTGAGGGTGAGTGGTGAGGGTGAGTGGTGAGGGAGAGGGGTGAGTGGTGGGTGGTGAGGGTGAGTGTGAGTGGTGAGTGGTGAATGGTGAGCGTGAGTATGAGTGGTGAGGGTGAGTGGTGATCGTGAGTGGTGAAGGAGAGGGGTGAGTGGTGAGGGAGAAGGGTGAGCGTGAGTGGTGAGAGTGAGTTGTGAGTGGTGAGTAGTGAGTGGTGAGGGTGAGTGGTGAGGGTGATTAGTGAGTAGTGAGGGTGAGTGATGAGGGTGAGTGGTGAGTGGTGAGCGTGAGTGGTGAGTGGTGAGGAGTGAGAATGATTGGTGAGGGTGAGTGGTGAGCGTGAGTGGTGAGGGAGAGGGGTGATTGGTGAGGGTGAGTTGTGAGGGAGAGGGGTGAGTGGTGAGGGAGAGGGGTGAGTGGTGAGGGTGAGTGGTGAGTGGTGAGTGGTGAGTGGTGAGCGTGAGAGTGAGTGGTGAGGGTGAGTGGTGAGGTGGAGAGTGTGAGTGGTGAGTGGTGAGGGTGAGTGATGAGAGGTGAGAGTGAGTGGTGAGGGTGAGTGCTGAGTGGTGAGAGTGAGTGGTGAGGGTGAGTGTTGAGGTTCAGTGGTGAGTGGTGAGAGGTGACTTGTGAGGGTGAGTGGTGAGGGTGAGTGGTGGTAGTGAGGATGAGTGGTGGTGGTGAGGGTGAGTGTTGAGGGTGAGTGGTGGTGGCTAGGGTGAGTGTTGAGTGTGAGTGGTGAGTGGTGGTGGTGAGGGTGAGGATGATTGGTGATGGTGAGTGGTGAGCGTGAGTGTTGAGAGAGTAGTGAGGGAGAGTGGTGAGGGAGAGTGGTGAGGGTGAGTAGTGGTGGTGAGGGTGAGTAGTGAGAGTGAGTGGTGAGGGTGAGTGGTGAGGATGAGTGTGAGTGTGAGTGAGGAAGAGTTGTGAGGGTGAATGGTGAGGGGTGAGTGGTGAGGATGAGTGGTGAGAGAGAGTGGTGAGGGAGAGTGGTGAGGGAGAGTGGTGGTGGTGAGGGTGAGAATAGTTGGTGAGGGTGAGTGGTGATCGTGAGTGGTGAGGGAAAGGGGTGAGTGGTGAGGGTGAGTGGTTAGGGAGAGTGGTGAGGGTGAGTAGTGTTAGTGAGGGTGAGTAGTGAGGATTGAGGATGAGTGGTGAGGGTGAGTGGTGAGGGTGAGTGGTGAGGGTGAGGGGTGAGCGTGAGTGGTCAGGGAGATGGGTGAGTGGTCAGGGTGAGTGGTGAGCGTGAGTGGTGAGGGAGAGGGGTGAGTGGTTAGGGAGAGGGGTGAGCGTGAATGGTGAGGGTGAGTGGTGAGGGTGAGTGGTGAGTAGTGAGGACTGAGGAAGAGTGGTGAGGAAGAGTGGTGAGGAAGAGTGGTGAGGGTGAGTGGTGAGGGTGAGTGTTGAGCGTGAGTGGTGAGAGTGAGTTGTGAGTGGTGAGGGTATGTGGTGAGGGTGAGTGGTGAGTAGTGAGAATGATTGGTGAGGGTGAGTGGTGAAGGTGAGTGGTGAGCGTGAGTGGTGAGGGAAAGGGGTGAGTGGTGAGGTAGAGGGGTGAGCGTGAGTGGTGAGAGTGAGTGGTGAATGGTGAGGGTGAGTGGTGAGGGTGAGTGGTGAGTAGTGAGGATGATTGGTGAGGGTGAGTGGTGAGGGTGAGTGGTGAGGGTGAGTGGTGAGCGTGAGTGGTGAAGGTGATTAGTGAGTAGTGAGGGTGAGTGATGAGGGTGAGTGGTGAGTGGTGAGCGTGAGTGGTGAGTGGTGAGGAGTGAGGAAGAGTGGTGATGGAGAGTGGTGAGTAGTGAGAATGATTGGTGAGGGTGAGTGGTGAGGGTGAGTGGTGAGCATGAGTGGTGAGAGAGAGGGGTGAGTGGTGAGAGAGAGGGGTGAGCGTGAGTGGTGAGAGAGAGGGGTGAGTTTTGAGAGTGAGTGGTGAGGGTGAGTGGTGAGGGTGAGTGGTGAGTAGTGAGAATGATTGGTGAGGGTGAGTGGTGAGCGTGAGTGGTGAGGGAGAGGGGTGATTGGTGAGGGTGAGTTGTGAGGGAGAGGGGTGAGTGGTCTTGGAGAGGGGTGAGTGGTGAGGGTGAGTGGTGAGTGGTGAGCGTGAGAGTGAGTGGTGAGGGTGAGTGGTGAGTGGTGAGGTGGAGAGTGTGAGTGGTGAGTGGTGAGGGTGAGTGATGAGAGGTGAGAGTGAGTGGTGAGGGTGAGTGCTGAGTGGTGAGAGTGAGTGGTGAGGGTGAGTGTTGATGTTCAGTGGTGAGTGGTGAGAGGTGACTTGTGAGGGTGAGTGGTGAGGGTGAGTGGTGGTAGTGAGGATGAGTGGTGGTGGTGAGGGTGAGTGTTGAGGGTGAGTGGTGGTGGCTAGGGTGAGTGTTGAGTGTGAGTGTTGAGTGGTGGTGGTGAGGGTGAGGATGATTGGTGAGGGTGAGTGGTGAGCATGAGTGTTGAGAGAGTAGTGAGGGAGAGTGGTGAGGGAGAGTGGTGAGGGTGAGTAGTGGTGGTGAGGGTGAGTAGTGAGAGTGAGTGGTGAGGTTGAGTGGTGAGGATGAGTGTGAGTGTGAGTGAGGAAGAGTTGTGAGGGTGAATGGTGAGGGGTGAGTGGTGAGGGTGAGTGGTGAGAGAGAGTGGTGAGGGAGAGTGGTGAGGGAGAGTGGTGGTGGTGAGGGTGAGAATAGTTGGTGAGGGTGAGTGGTGAGCGTGAGTGGTGAGGGAAAGGGGTGAGTAGTGAGGGTGAGTGGTTAGGGAGAGTGGTGAGGGTGAGTAGTGTTAGTGAGGGTGAGTAGTGAGGATTGAGGAAGAGTGGTGAGGGTGAGTGGTGAGGGTGAGGGGTGAGCGTGAGTGGTGAGTGGTGAGGATTGAGGAAGAGTGGTGAGGGTGAGTGGTGAGGGTGAGCGGTGAGCGTGAGTGGTCAGGGAGATGGGTGAGTGGTCAGGGTGAGTGGTGAGCGTGAGTGGTGAGGGAGAGGGGTGAGTGGTGAGGGTGAGTGGTGAGGGAGAGGGGTGAGTAGTGAGGATGATTGGTGAGGGTGAGTGGTGAGCGTGAGTGGTGAGGAGTGAGGAATAGTGGTGAGGGTGAGTGGTGAGCGTGAGTGGTGAGAGTGAGTTGTGAGTGGTGAGGGTATGTGGTGAGGGTGAGTGGTAAGTAGTGAGGATGATTGGTGAGGGTGAGTGGTGAAGGTGAGTGGTGAGCGTGAGTGGTGAGGGAAAGGGGTGAGTGGTGAGGTAGAGGGGTGAGTGTGAGTGGTGAGAGTGAGTGGTGAATGGTGAGGGTGAATGGTGAGGGTGAGTGGTGAGTAGTGAGGATGATTGGTGAGGGTGAGTGGTGAGGGTGAGTGGTGAGGGTGAGTGGTGAGCGTGAGTGGTGAGGGAGAGGGGTGAGTGGTGAGGGTGAGTGGTGAGGGAGAGGGGTGAGTAGTGAGGATGATTGGTGAGGGTGAGTGGTGAGCGTGAGTGGTGAGGAGTGAGGAATAGTGGTGAGGGTGAGTGGTGAGGGAGAGGGGTGAGTGGTGAGGGTGAGGGTGAGTGGTGGGTGGTGAGGGTGAGTGGTGAGCGTGTGTGGTGAGGGAGAGGGGTGAGTGGTGAATGGTGAGCGTGAGTGTGAGTGGTGAAGGTGAGTGGTGAACGTGAGTGGTGAAGGAGAGGGGTGAGTGGTGAGGGAGAAGGGTGAGCGTGAGTGGTGAGAGTGAGTTGTGAGTGGTGAGGGTGAGTGGTGAGGGCGAGTGGTGAGCGTGTGTGGTGAGGGAGAGGGGTGAGTGGTGAGGGAGATGGGTGAGCATGAGTGGTGAGAGTGAGTGGTGAATGGTGAGGGTGAGTGGTGAGGGTGAGGGTGAGTGGTGAGCGTGAGTGGTGAGAGTGAGTGGTGAGTGGTGAGTGGTGAGTGGTGAGGGTGAGTGGTGAGTGGTGAGTGGTGAGGGTGAGTGGTGAGGGTGAGTGGTGAGTAGTGAGGATGATTGGTGAGGGTGAGTGGTGAGCGTGAGTGGTGAGGGAGTGGGGTGAGTGGTGAGGGTGAGGTAGAGTGGTGAGTGTGAGTAGTGGTGGGGAGGGTGAGTAGTGTGGTGAGGGTGAGTGGTGAGGGTGAGTGGTGAGGGTGAGTGGTGAGCGTGAGTGGTGAGTGGTGAGGAGTGAGGAAGAGTGGTGAGGGAGAGGGGTAAGTGGTGAGGAAGAGTGGTGAGTGGTGAGGAAGAGGGGTGGTGAGTGGTGAGTGTGAGGGTGAGTGGTGAGCGTGAGTCGTGAGGGAGAGGGGTGAGTGGTGAGGGAGAGGGGTGAGCATGAGTGGTGAGTGGTGAGAGTTATTGGTGAGTGGTGAGGGTGAGTGGTGGTGGTGAGGGGTGAGTAGTGAGTGTGAGTGGTCAGGGTGAGTGATGGTGGTGAGGATGATAGGTGAGGGGTGAGTGGTGAGGGTGAGTGGTGAGAGAGACTGGTGAGGGAGATTGGTGAGGGAGAGTGGTGAGCGTGAGTGGTGAGGGAAAGGGATGAGTAGTGAGGGTGAGTGGTGAGGGAGAGTGGTGAGGGTGAGTAGTGGTGGTGAGGGTGAGTAGTGAGTGGTGAGGGTGAGTGTTGAGCGTGTGTGGTGAGGGAGAGGGGTGAGTGGTGAGGGTGAGTGGTGAGCGTGTGTGGTGAGGGAGAGGGGTTAGTGGTGAGGGTGAGTGGTGAGGGTGAGTGGTGAGTAGTGAGTATGATTGGTGAGGGTGAGTGGTGAGCGTGAGTGGTGAGGGAGTGGGGTGAGTGGTGAGGGTGAGTGGTGAGGGAGAGTGGTGAGGGTGAGTAGTGGTGGGGAGGGTGAGTCGTGTGGTGAGGGTGAGTGGTGAGGGTGAGTGGTGAGGGTGAGTGGTGAGCGTGAGTGGTGAGTGGTGAGGAGTGAGGAAGAGTGGTGAGGGAGAGGGTTGAGTGGTGAGGAAGAGTGGTGAGTGGTGAGGAAGAGGGGTGAGTGGTGGTGAGTGGTGAGTGTGAGGATGATTGGTGAGGGTGAGGGTGAGTGGTGAGGGTGAGTGGTGAGCGTGAGTGGTGAGGGAGAGGAGTGAGTGGTGAGGGTGAGTGGTGAGGGAGAGGGGTGAGTAGTGAGGATGATTGGTGAGGGTGAGTGGTGAGCGTGAGTGGTGAGGAGTGAGGAAGAGTGGTGAGGATGAGTGGTGAGGGAGAGGGGTGAGTGGTGGGTGGTGAGGGTGAGTGTGAGTGGTGAGTGGTGAATGGTGAGTGTGAGTGTGAGTGGTGAGGGTGAGTGGTGAACGTGAGTGGTGAAGGAGAGGGGTGAGTGGTGAGGGAGAAGGGTGAGCGTGAGTGGTGAGAGTGAGTTGTGAATGGTGAGGGTGAGTGGTGAGGGCGAGTGGTGAGCGTGAGTGGTGAGAGTGAGTGGTGAGTGGTGAGTAGTGAGTGGTGAGTGGTGAGTGGTGAGGGTGAGTGGTGAGTGGTGAGTGGTGAGGGAGAGTGGTGAGGGTGAGTAGTGGTGGGGAGGGTGAGTAGTGTGGTGAGGGTGAGTGGTGATTGTGAGTGGTGAGTGTGAGGGTGAGTGGTGAGCATGAGTCGTGAGGGAGAGGGGTGATTGGTGAGAGAGAGGGGTGAGCATGAGTGGTGAGTGGTGAGTAGTGAGGATGATTGGTGAGGGTGAGTGGTGAAGGAGAGGGGTGAGTGGTGAGGGAGAAGGGTGAGCGTGAGTAGTGAGAGTGAGTTGTGAGTGGTGAGGGTGAGTGGTGAGGGCGAGTGGTGAGCGTGTGTGGTGAGGGAGAGGGGTGAGTGGTGAGGGAGAGGGGTGAGCGTGAGAGGTGAGAGTGAGTGGTGAATGGTGAGGGTGAGTGGTGAGGGTGAGTGGTGAGCATGAGTGGTGAGAGTGAGTGGTGAGTGGTGAGTGGTGAGTAGTGAGTGGTGAGTGGTGAGTGGTGAGTGGTGAGTGGTGAGGGTGAGTGGTGAGGGTGAGTGGTGAGTAGTGAGGATGATTGGTGAGGGTGAGTGGTGAGCGTGAGTGGTGAGGGAGTGGGGTGAGTGGTGAGTGGTGAGGGAGAGTGGTGAGGGTGAGTAGTGGTGGGGAGGGTGAGTAGTGTGGTGAGGGTGAGTGGTGAGGGTGAGTGGTGAGAGTGAGTGGTGAGCGTGAGTGGTAAGGGAGTGGGGTGAGTGGTGAGGGTGAGTGGTGAGGGAGAGTGGTGAGGGTTAGTAGTGGTGGGGAGGGTGAGTAGTGTGGTGAGGGTGAGTGGTGAGGGTGAGTGGTGAAGGTGAGTGGTGAGCGTGAGTGGTGAGTGGTGAGGAGTGAGGAAGAGTGGTGAGGGAGAGGGGTGAGTGGTGAGGAAGAGTGGTGAGTGGTGAGGAAGAGGGGTGAGTGGTGGTGAGTGGTGAGTGTGAGGGTGAGTGGTGAGCGTGAGTCGTGAAGGAAAGGGGTGAGTGGTGAGGGAGAGGGGTGAGCATGAGTGGTGAGTGGTGAGTAGTGAGGATGATTGGTGAGGGTGAGTGGTGAGCGTGAGTGGTGAGGGAGAGGGGTGAGTGGTGAGCGGTGAAAGTGAGTGGTGAGGGTGAGTGGTGAGAGTGAGTGGTGAGGGTGTGTTGTGAGCATGAATGGTGAGTGGTGAGAGTTATGGGTGAGTGGTGAGGGTGAGTGGTGGTGGTGAGGGTGAGTGGTGAGGGTGAGTGGTGGTGGTGAGGGTGAGTGTTGAGTGTGAGTGGTCAGGGTGAATGATGGTGGTGAGGGTGAGGATGATAGGTGAGGGGTGAGTGGTGAGGGTGAATGGTGAGAGAGACTGGTGAGGGAGATTGGTGAGGGAGAGTGGTGAGCGTGAGTGGTGAGGGAAAAGGATGAGTGGTGAGGGTGAGTGGTGAGGGAGAGTGGTGAGGGTGAGTAGTGGTGGTGAGGGTGAGTAGTGAGTGGTGAGGGTGAGTGGTGAGGGTGATTAGTGAGTAGTGAAGGTGAGTGGTGAGGGTGAGTGGTGAGCGCGTGTGGTGAGGGAGAGGGGTGAGTGGTGAGGGTGAGTGGTGAGCGTGTGTGGTGAGGGAGAGGGGTTAGTGGTGAGGATGATTGGTGAGTAGTGAGAATGATTGGTGAGGGTGAGTGGTGAGGGTGAGTGGTGAGTGGTGAGGGTGAGTGGTGAGGGTGAGTGGTGAGTAGTGAGGATGATTGGTGAGGGTGAGTGGTGAGCGTGAGTGGTAAGGGAGTGGGGTGAGTGGTGAGGGTGAGTGGTGAGGGAGAGTGGTGAGGGGGAGTAGTGGTGGGGAAGGTGAGTAGTGTGGTGAGGGTGTGTGGTGAGGGTGAGTGGTGAAGGTGAGTGGTGAGCGTGAGTGGTGAGTGGTGAGGAGTGAGGAAGAGTGGTGAGGGAGAGGGGTGAGTGGTGAGGAAGAGTGGTGAGTGGTGAGGAAGAGGGGTGAGTGGTGGTGAGTGGTGAGTGTTAGGATGATTGGTGAGGGTGAGTGGTGAGGGTGAGTGGTGAGCGTGAGTGGTGAGCGAGAGGGGTGAGTGGTGAGGGTGAGTGGTGAGGGAGAGGGGTGAGTAGTGAGGATGATTGGTGAGGGTGAGTGGTGAGCGTGAGTGGTGAGGAGTGAGGAAGAGTGGTGAGGGTGAGTGGTGAGGGAGAATGGTGAGTGGTGGGTGGTAAGGGTGAGTGTGAGTGGTGAGTGGTGAATGGTGAGCATGAGTGTGAGTGGTGAGGGTGAGTGGTGAACGTGAGTTGTGAAGGAGAGGGGTGAGTGGTGAGGGAGAAGGGTGAGCGTGAGTGGTGAGAGTGAGTTGTGAGTGGTGAGGGTGAGTGGTGAGGGCGAGTGGTGAGCGTGTGTGGTGAGGGAGAGGGGTGAGTGGTGAGGGAGAGTGGTGAGCGTGAGTGGTGAGAGTGAGTGGTGAATGGTGAGGGTGAGTGGTGAGGGTGAGGGTGAGTGGTGAGCGTGAGTGGTGAGAGTGAGTGGTGAGTGGTGAATGGTGAGTAGTGAGTGGTGAGTGGTGAGTGGTGAGGGTGAGTGGTGAGTGGTGAGTGGTGAGGGTGAGTGGTGAGGGTGAGTGGTTAGTAGTGAGGATGATTGGTGAGGGTGAGTGGTGAGCGTGAGTGGTGAGGGAGTGGGGTGAGTGGTGAGGGTGAGTGGTGAGGGAGAGTGGTGAGGGTGAGTAGTGGTGGGGAGGGTGAGTAGTGTGGTGAGGGTGAGTGGTGATTGTGAGTGGTGAGTGTGAGGGTGAGTGGTGAGCATGAGTCGTGAGGGAGAGGGGTGAGTGGTGAAAGAGAGAGGTGAGCATGAGTGGTGAGTGGTGAGTAGTGAGGATGATTGGTGAGGGTGAGTGGTGAAGGAGAGGGGTGAGTGGTGAGGGAGAAGGGTGAGCGTGAGTGGTGAGAGTGAGTTGTGAGTGGTGAGGGTGAGTGGTGAGGGCGAGTGGTGAGCGTGTGTGGTGAGGGAGAGGGGTGAGTGGTGAGGGAGAGGGGTGAGCGTGAGAGGTGAGAGTGAGTGGTGAATGGTGAGGGTGAGTGGTGAGGGTGAGTGGTGAGCATGAGTGGTGAGAGTGAGTGGTGAGTGGTGAGTGGTGAGTAGTGAGTGGTGAGTGGTGAGTGGTGAGGGTGAGTGGTGAGGGTGAGTGGTGAGGGTGAGTGGTGAGTAGTGAGGATGATTGGTGAGGGTGAGTGGTGAGCGTGAGTGGTGAGGGAGTGGGGTGAGTGGTGAGTGGTGAGGGAGAGTGGTGAGGGTGAGTAGTGGTGGGGAGGGTGAGTAGTGTGGTGAGGGGTGAGGGTGAGTGGTGAGCGTGAGTGGTAAGGGAGTGGGGTGAGTGGTGAGGGTGAGTGGTGAGGGAGAGTGGTGAGGGTGAGTAGTGGTGGTGAGGGTGAGTAGTGAGTGGTGAGGGTGAGTGGTGAGGGTGATTAGTGAGTAGTGAAGGTGAGTGGTGAGGGTGAGTGGTGAGCGCGTGTGGTGAGGGAGAGGGGTGAGTGGTGAGGGTGAGTGGTGAGCGTGTGTGGTGAGGGAGAGGGGTTAGTGGTGAGGGTGAGTGGTGAGTAGTGAGAATGATTGGTGAGGGTGAGTGGTGAGGGTGAGTGGTGAGTAGTGAGAATGATTGGTGAGGGTGAGTGGTGAGGGTGAGTGGTGAGTGGTGAGGGTGAGTGGTGAGGGTGAGTGGTGAGTAGTGAGGATGATTGGTGAGGGTGAGTGGTGAGTGTGAGGGGTGAGTGGTGGGTGGTGAGGGTGAGTGTGAGTGGTGAGTGGTGAATGGTGAGCGTGAGTGTGAGTGGTGAGGGTGAGTGGTGAACGTGAGTGGTGAAGGAGAGGGGTGAGTGGTGAGGGAGAAGGGTGAGCGTGAGTGGTGAGAGTGAGTTGTGAGTGGTGAGGGTGAGTGGTGAGGGCGAGTGGTGAGCGTGTGTGGTGAGGGAGAGGGGTGAGTGGTGAGGGAGAGGGGTGAGCGTGAGTGGTGAGAGTAAGTGGTGAATGGTGAGGGTGAGTGGTGAGGGTGAGGGTGAGTGGTGAGCGTGAGTGGTGAGAGTGAGTGGTGAGTGGTGAGTGGTGAGGGAGAGGGGTGAGTGGTGAGGGAGAGGGGTGAGCGTGAGTGGTGAGAGTAAGTGGTGAATGGTGAGGGTGAGTGGTGAGGGTGAGGGTGAGTGGTGAGCGTGAGTGGTGAGAGTGAGTGGTGAGTGGTGAGTGGTGAGTAGTGAGTGGTGAGTGGTGAGTGGTGAGGGTGAGTGGTGAGTGGTGAGTGGTGAGGGTGAGTGGTGAGGGTGAGTGGTTAGTAGTGAGGATGATTGGTGAGGGTGAGTGGTGAGCGTGAGTGGTGAGGGAGTGGGGTGAGTGGTGAGGGTGAGTGGTGAGGGAGAGTGGTGAGGGTGAGTAGTGGTGGGGAGGGTGAGTAGTGTGGTGAGGGTGAGTGGTGATTGTGAGTGGTGAGTGTGAGGGTGAGTGGTGAGCATGAGTCGTGAGGGAGAGGGGTGAGTGGTGAGAGAGAGGGGTGAGCATGAGTGGTGAGTGGTGAGTAGTGAGGATGATTGGTGAGGGTGAGTGGTGAAGGAGAGGGGTGAGTGGTGAGGGAGAAGGGTGAGCGTGAGTGGTGAGAGTGAGTTGTGAGTGGTGAGGGTGAGTGGTGAGGGCGAGTGGTGAGCGTGTGTGGTGAGGGAGAGGGGTGAGTGGTGAGGGAGAGGGGTGAGCGTGAGAGGTGAGAGTGAGTGGTGAATGGTGAGGGTGAGTGGTGAGGGTGAGTGGTGAGCATGAGTGGTGAGAGTGAGTGGTGAGTGGTGAGTGGTGAGTAGTGAGTGGTGAGTGGTGAGTGGTGAGGGTGAGTGGTGAGTGGTGAGGGTGAGTGGTGAGGGTGAGTGGTGAGTAGTGAGGATGATTGGTGAGGGTGAGTGGTGAGCGTGAGTGGTGAGGGAGTGGGGTGAGTGGTGAGTGGTGAGGGAGAGTGGTGAGCGTGAGTGGTAAGGGAGTGGGGTGAGTGGTGAGGGTGAGTGGTGAGGGAGAGTGGTGAGGGTGAGTAGTGGTGGTGAGGGTGAGTAGTGTGGTGAGGGTGAGTGGTGAGGGTGAGTGGTGAGCGTGAGTGGTAAGGGAGTGGGGTGAGTGGTGAGGGTGAGTGGTGAGGGAGAGTGGTGAGGGTGAGTAGTGGTGGTGAGGGTGAGTAGTGAGTGGTGAGGGTGAGTGGTGAGGGTGATTAGTGAGTAGTGAAGGTGAGTGGTGAGTGTGAGTGGTGAGCGCGTGTGGTGAGGGAGAGGGGTGAGTGGTGAGGATGAGTGGTGAGTAGTGAGAATGATTGGTGAGGGTGAGTGGTGAGGGTGAGTGGTGAGTGGTGAGGGTGAGTGGTGAGGGTGAGTGGTGAGGGAGAGTGGTGAGGGTGAGTAGTGGTGGGGAGGGTGAGTAGTGTGGTGAGGGTGAGTGGTGAGGGTGAGTGGTGAGTGTGAGTGGTGAGCGTGAGTGGTGAGTGGTGAGGAGTGAGGAAGAGTGGTGAGGGAGAGGGGTGAGTGGTGAGGAAGAGTGGTGAGTGGTGAGGAAGAGGGGTGAGTGGTGGTGAGTGGTGAGTGTGATGGTGAGTGGTGAACGTGAGTCGTGAGTGAGAGGGTGAGTGGTGAGGGAGAGGGGTGTGCATGAGTGGTGAGTGGTGAGTAGTGAGGATGATTGGTGAGGGTGAGTGGTGAGCGTGAGTGGTGAGGGAGAGGGGTGAGTGGTGAGTGGTGAAAGTGAGTGGTGAGGGTGAGTGGTGAGAGTGAGTGGTGAGGGTGTGTGGTGAGCGTGAGTGGTGAGTGGTGAGAGTTATGGGTGAGTGGTGAGGGTGAGTGGTGGTGGTGAGGGTGAGTGGTCAGGGTGAGTGATGGTGGTGAGGGTGAGGATGATAGGTGAGGGGTGAGTGGTGAGGGTGAGTGGTGAGAGAGACTGGTGAGGGAGATTGGTGAGGGAGAGTGGTGAGCGTAAGTGGTGAGGGAAAGGGATGAGTGGTGAGGGTGAGTAGTGGTGGTGAGGGTGAGTAGTGAGTGGTGAGGGAGAGTGGTGAGGGTGAGTAGTGGTGGTGAGGGTGAGTAGTGAGTAGTGAGTGGTGAGGGTGAGTGGTGAGGGTGATTAGTGAGTAGTGAGTGGTGAGGGTGAGTGGTGAGCGTGTGTGGTGAGGGAGAGGGGTGAGTGGTGAGGGTGAGTGGTGAGCGTGTGTGGTGAGGGAGAGGGGTTAGTGGTGAGGGTGAGTGGTGAGTAGTGAGAATGATTGGTGAGGGTGAGTGGCGAGGGTGAGTGGTGAGGGAGAGGGGTGAGTAGTGAGGGAGAGGGGTGAGTGGTGAGGGTGAGTGGTGAGAGTGAGTGGTGAGGGTGAGTGGTGAGGGTGAGTGGTGAGAGAGAGGGGTGAGTGGTGAGAGATAGGGGTGAGCGTGAGTGGTGAGGGAGAGGGGTGAGTTTTGAGAGTGAGTGGTGAGGGTGAGTGGTGAGGGTGAGTGGTGAGTAGTGAGAATGATTGGTGAGGGTGAGTGGTGAGCGTGAGTGGTGAAGGAGAGGGGTGATTGGTGAGGGTGAGTTGTGAGGGAGAGGGGTGAGTGGTGAGGGAGAGGGGTGAGTGGTGAGGGTGAGTGGTGAGTGGTGAGTGGTGAGCGTGAGAGTGAGTGGTGAGGGTGAGTGGTGAGTGGTGAGGTAGAGAGTGTGAGTGGTGAGTGGTGAGGGTGAGTGCTGAGTGGTGAGAGTGAGTGGTGAGGGTGAGTGTTGAGGTTCAGTGGTGAGTGGTGAGAGGTGACTTGTGAGGGTGAGTGGTGAGGGTGAGTGGTGGTAGTGAGGATGAGTGGTGGTGGTGAGGGTGAGTGTTGAGGGTGAGTGGTGGTGGCTAGGGTGAGTGTTGAGTGTGAGTGGTGAGTGGTGGTGGTGAGGGTGAGGATGATTGGTGAGGGTGAGTGGTGAGCGTGAGTGTTGAGAGAGTAGTGAGGGAGAGTGGTGAGGGAGAGTGGTGAGGGTGAGTAGCGGTGGTGAGGGTGAGTAGTGAGAGTGAGTGGTGAGGGTGAGTGGTGAGGATGAGTGTGAGTGAGGAAGAGTTGTGAGGGTGAATGGTGAGGGGTGAGTGGTGAGGATGAGTGGTGAGAGAGAGTGGTGAGGGAGAGTGGTGAGGGAGAGTGGTGGTGGTGAGGGTGAGAATAGTTGGTGAGGGTGAGTGGTGAGCGTGAGTGGTGAGGGAAAGGGGTGAGTGGTGAGGGTGAGTGGTTAGGGAGAGTGGTGAGGGTGAGTAGTGTTAGTGAGGGTGAGTAGTGATGATTGAGGAAGAGTGGTGAGGGTGAGTGGTGAGGGTGAGGGGTGAGCGTGAGTGGTGAGTGGTGAGGATTGAGGAAGAGTGGTGAGGGTGAGTGGTGAGTAGTGAGGATGATTGGTGAGGGTGAGTGGTGAAGGTGAGTGGTGAGCGTGAGTGGTGAGGGAAACGGGTGAGTGGTGAGGTAGAGGGGTGAGCGTGAGTGGTGAGAGTGAGTGGTGAATGGTGAGTGGTGAGGGTGAGTGGTGAGTAGTAAGGATGATTGGTGAGGGTGAGTGGTGAGGGTGAGTGGTGAGGGTGAGTGGTGAGCGTGAGTGGTGAGGGAGAGGGGTGAGTGGTGAGGGTGAGTGGTGAGGGAGAGGGGTGAGTAGTGAGGATGATTGGTGAGGGTGAGTGGTGAGCGTGAGTGGTGAGGAGTGAGGAAGAGTGGTGAGGGTGAGTGGTGAGGGAGAGGGGTGAGTGGTGAGTGGTGAGGGTGAGGGTGAGTGGTGGGTGGTGAGGGTGAGTGTGAGTGGTGAGTGGTGAATGGTGAGCGTGAGTGTGAGTGGTGAGGGTGAGTGGTGAACGTGAGTGGTGAAGGAGAGGGGTGAGTGGTGAGGGAGAAGGGTGAGCGTGAGTGGTGAGAGTGAGTTGTGAGTGGTGAGGGTGAGTGGTGAGGGCGAGTGGTGAGCGTGTGTGGTGAGGGAGAGGGGTGAATGGTGAGGGAGATGGGTGAGCATGAGTGGTTAGAGTGAGTGGTGAATGGTGAGGGTGAGTGGTGAGTGGTGAGGGTGAGTGGTGAGTGGTGAGTGGTGAGGGTGAGTGGTGAGGGTGAGTGGTGAGTAGTGAGGATGATTGGTGAGGGTGAGTGGTGAGCGTGAGTGGTGAGGGAGTGGGGTGAGTGGTGAGGGTGAGTGGTGAGGTAGAGTGGTGAGGGTGAGTAGTGGTGAAGAGGGTGAGTAGTGTGGTGAGGGTGAGTGGTGAGGGTGAGTGGTGAGGGTGAGTGGTGAGCGTGAGTGGTGAGTGGTGAGGAAGAGTGGTGAGGGAGAGGGGTGAGTGGTGAGGAAGAGTGGTGAGTGGTGAGGAAGAGGGGTGAGTGGTGGTGAGTGGTGAGTGTGAGGGTGAGTGGTGAGCGTGAGTCGTGAGGGAGAGGGGTGAGTGGTGAGGGAGAGGGGTGAGCATGAGTGGTGAGTGGTGAGTAGTGAGGATGATTGGTGAGGGTGAGTGGTGAGCGTGAGTGGTGAGGGAGAGGGGTGAGTGGTGAGTGGTGAAAGTGAGTGGTGAGGGTGAGTGGTGACAGTGAGTGGTGAGGGTGTGTGGTGAGCGTGAGTGGTGAGTGGTGAGAGTTATTGGTGAGTGGTGAGGGTGAGTGGTGGTGGTGAGGGTGAGTGGTGAGGGTGAGTGGTGGTGGTGAGGGTGAGTGTTGAGTGTGAGTGGTCAGGGTGAGTGATGGTGGTGAGGATGATAGGTGAGGGGTGAGTGGTGAGGGTGAGTGGTGAAAGAGACTGATGAGGGAGATTGGTGAGGGAGAGTGGTGAGCGTGAGTGGTGAGGGAAAGGGATGAGTAGTGAGGGTGAGTGGTGAGGGAGAGTGGTGAGGGTGAGTAGTGGTGGTGAGGGTGAGTAGTGAGTGGTGAGGGTGAGTGTTGAGCGTGTGTGGTGAGGGAGAGGGGTGAGTGGTGAGGGTGAGTGGTGAGCGTGTGTGGTGAGGGAGAGGGGTTAGTGGTGAGGGTGAGTGGTGAGTAGTGAGATTCATTGGTGAGGGTGAGTGGTGAGTGGTGAGTGGTGAGGGTGAGTGGTGAGGGTGAGTGGTGAGTAGTGAGGATGATTGGTGAGGGTGAGTGGTGAGCGTGAGTGGTGAGGGAGTGGGGTGAGTGGTGAGTGTGAGGATGATTGGTGAGGGTGAGGGTGAGTGGTGAGGGTGAGTTGTGAGCGTGAGTGGTGAGGGAGAGGGGTGAGTGGTGATGGTGAGTGGTGAGGGAGAGGGGTGAGTAGTGAGGATGATTGGTGAGGGTGAGTGGTGAGCGTGAGTGGTGAGGAGTGAGGAAGAGTGGTGAGGGTGAGTGGTGAGGGAGAGGGGTGAGTGGTGGGTGGTGAGGGTGAGTGTGAGTGGTGAGTGGTGAATGGTGAGCGTGAGTGTGAGTGGTGAGGGTGAGTGGTGAACGTGAGTGGTGAAACAGAGGGGTGAGTGGTGAGGGAGAAGGGTGAGCGTGAGTGGTGAGAGTGAGTTGTGAGTGGTGAGGGTGAGTGGTGAGGGCGAGTGGTGAGCGTGTGTGGTGAGGGAGAGGGGTGAGTGGTGAGGGAGAGGGGTGAGCGTGAGTGGTGAGAGTGAGTGGTGAATGGTGAGGGAGAGGGGTGAGTAGTGAGGATGATTGGTGAGGGTGAGTGGTGAGCGTGAGTGGTGAGGAGTGAGGAAGAGTGGTGAGGGTGAGTGGTGAGGGAGAGGGGTGAGTGGTGGGTGGTGAGGGTGAGTGTGAGTGGTGAGTGGTGAATGGTGAGCGTGAGTGTGAGTGGTGAGGGTGAGTGGTGAACGTGAGTGGTGAAACAGAGGGGTGAGTGGTGAGGGAGAAGGGTGAGCGTGAGTGGTGAGAGTGAGTTGTGAGTGGTGAGGGTGAGTGGTGAGGGCGAGTGGTGAGCGTGTGTGGTGAGGGAAAGGGGTGAGTGGTGAGGGAGAGGGGTGAGCGTGAGTGGTGAGAGTGAGTGGTGAATGGTGAGGGTGAGTGGTGAGGGTGAGGGTGAGTGGTGAGCGTGAGTGGTGAGAGTGAGTGGTGAGTGGTGAGTGGTGAGTAGTGAGTGGTGAGTGGTGAGGGTGAGTGGTGAGTGGTGAGTGGTGAGGGTGAGTGGTGAGGTTGAGTGGTGAGTAGTGAGGATGATTGGTGAGGGTGAGTGGTGAGCATGAGTGGTGAGGGAGTGGGGTGAGTGATGAGGGTGAGTGGTGAGGGAGAGTGGTGAGGGTGAGTGGTGATTGTGACTGGTGAGTGTGAGGGTGAGTGGTGAGCATGAGTCGTGAGGGAGAGGGGTGAGTGGTGAGAGAGAGGGGTGAGCATGAGTGGTGAGTTGTGAGTAGTGAGGATGATTGGTGAGGGTGAGTGGTGAAGGAGAGGGGTGAGTGGTGAGGGAGAAGGGTGAGCGTGAGTGGTGAGAGTGAGTTGTGAGTGGTGAGGGTGAGTGGTGAGGGCGAGTGGTGAGCGTGTGTGGTGAGGGAGAGTGGTGAGTGGTGAGGGAGAGGGGTGAGCGTGAGAGGTGAGAGTGAGTGGTGAATGGTGAAGGTGAGTGGTGAAGGTGAGTGGTGAGCATGAGTGGTGAGAGTGAGTGGTGAGTGGTGAGTGGTGAGTAGTGAGTAGTGAGTGGTGAGTGGTGAGGGTGAGTGGTGAGTGGTGAGGGTGAGTGGTGAGGGTGAGTGGTGAGTAGTGAGGATGATTGGTGAGGGTGAGTGGTGAGCGTGAGTGGTGAGGGAGTGGGGTGAGTGGTGAGTGGTGAGGGAGAGTGGTGAGGGTGAGTAGTGGTGGGGAGGGTGAGTAGTGTGGTGAGGGTGAGTGGTGAGGGTGAGTGGTGAGCGTGAGTGGTGAGCGTGAGTGGTGAGTGGTGAGGAGTGAGGAAGAGTGGTGAGGGAGAGGGGTGAGTGGTGAGGAAGAGTGGTGAGGAAGAGGGGTGAGTGGTGGTGAGTGGTGAGTGTGAGGGTGAGTGGTGAGCGTGAGTCGTGAAGGAGAGGGTCAGTGGTGAGCGGTGAAAGTGAGTGGTGAGGGTGAGTGGTGAGAGTGAGTGGTGAGGGTGTGTGGTGAGCATGAATGGTGAGTGGTGAGAGTTATGGGTGAGTGGTGAGGGTGAGTGGTGGTGGTGAGGGTGAGTGGTGAGGGTGAGTGGTGGTGGTGAGGGTGAGTGTTGAGTGTGAGTGGTCAGGGTGAGTGATGGTGGTGAGGGTGAGGATGATAGGTGAGTGGTGAGGGTGAATGGTGAGAGAGACTGGTGAGGGAGATTGGTGAGGGAAAGTGGTGAGCGTGAGTGGTGAGGGAAAGGGATGAGTGGTGAGGGTGAGTGGTGAGGGAGAGTGGTGAGGGTGAGTAGTGGTGGTGAGGGTGAGTAGTGAGTGGTGAGGGTGAGTGGTGAGGGTGATTAGTGAGTAGTGAAGGTGAGTGGTGAGGGTGAGTGGTGAGCGCGTGTGGTGAGGGAGAGGGGTGAGTGGTGAGGGTGAGTGGTGAGCGTGTGTGGTGAGGGAGAGGGGTTAGTGGTGAGGATGAGTGGTGAGTAGTGAGAATGATTGGTGAGGGTGAGTGGTGAGGGTGAGTGGTGAGTGGTGAGGGTGAGTGGTGAGGGTGAGTGGTGAGTAGTGAGGATGATTGGTGAGGGTGAGTGGTGAGCGTGAGTGGTAAGGGAGTGGGGTGAGTGGTGAGGGTGAGTGGTGAGGGTGAATGGTGAGAGAGACTGGTGAGGGAGATTGGTGAGGGAAAGTGGTGAGCGTGAGTGGTGAGGGAAAGGGATGAGTGGTGAGGGTGAGTGGTGAGGGAGAGTGGTGAGGGTGAGTAGTGGTGGTGAGGGTGAGTAGTGAGTGGTGAGGGTGAGTGGTGAGGGTGATTAGTGAGTAGTGAAGGTGAGTGGTGAGGGTGAGTGGTGAGCGCGTGTGGTGAGGGAGAGGGGTGAGTGGTGAGGGTGAGTGGTGAGCGTGTGTGGTGAGGGAGAGGGGTTAGTGGTGAGGATGAGTGGTGAGTAGTGAGAATGATTGGTGAGGGTGAGTGGTGAGGGTGAGTGGTGAGTGGTGAGGGTGAGTGGTGAGGGTGAGTGGTGAGTAGTGAGGATGATTGGTGAGGGTGAGTGGTGAGCGTGAGTGGTAAGGGAGTGGGGTGAGTGGTGAGGGTGAGTGGTGAGGGAGAGTGGTGAGGGTGAGTAGTGGTGGGGAGGGTGAGTAGTTTGGTGAGGGTGAGTGGTGAGGGTGAGTGGTGAGGGTGAGTGGTGAGCATGAGTGGTGAGTGGTGAGGAGTGAGGAAGAGTGGTGAGTGGTGAGGAAGATGGGTGAGTGGTGTTGAGTGGTGAGTGTGAGGGTGAGTGGTGAGCGTGAGTCGTGAGGGAGAGGGGTGAGTGGTGAGGGAGAGGGGGGTTGAGCATGAGTGGTGAGTGGTGAGTAGTGAGGATGATTGGTGAGGGTGAGTGGTGAGCGTGAGTGGTGCGGGAGAGGGGTGAGTGGTGAGTGGTGAAAGTGAGTGGTGAGGGTGAGTGGTGAGAGTGAGTTGTGAGGGTGTGTGGTGAGCGTGAGTGGTGAGTGGTGAGAGTTATGGGTGAGTGGTGAGGGTGAGTGGTGGTGGTGAGGGTGAGTGGTGAGGGTGAGTGGTGGTGGTGAGGGTGAGTGTTGAGTGTGAGTGGTCAGGGTGAGTGATGGTGGTGAGGGTGAGGATGATAGGTGAGGGGTGAGTGGTGAGGGTGAGTGGTGAGAGAGACTGGTGAGGGAGATTGGTGAGGGAGAGTGGTGAGCGTAAGTGGTGAGGGAAAGGGATGAGTGGTGAGGGTGAGTGGTGAGGGAGAGTGGTGAGGGTGAGTAGTGGTGGTGAGGGTGAGTAGTGAGTAGTGAGTGGTGAGGGTGAGTGGTGAGGGTGATTAGTGAGTAGTGAGGGTGAGTGGTGAGCGTGTGTGGTGAGGGAGAGGGGTGAGTGGTGAGGGTGAGTGGTGAGCGTGTGTGGTGAGGGAGAGGGGTTAGTGGTGAGGGTGAGTGGTGAGTAGTGAGAATGATTGGTGAGGGTGAGTGGTGAGGGAGAGGGGTGAGTAGTGAGGGAGAGGGGTGAGTGGTGAGGGTGAGTGGTGAGAGTGAGTGGTGAGGGTGAGTGGTGAGGGTGAGTGGTAAGTGTGAGTCGTGAGGGTGAGTGGTGAGTGTGAGTGGTGAGTGTGAGTGTTGAGGGTGAGTGAGTGGTGAGGGTGAGTGGTGAGTAGTGAGAATGATTGGTGAGGGTGAGTGGTGAGGGTGAGTGGTCAGGGTGAGTGGTGAGGTAGAGGGATGAGTGGTTAGGGAGAGGGGTGAGCGTGAGTGGTGACGGAGAGGCTTGAGTGGTGAGAGTGAGTGGTGAGCGTGAGTGGTGAGGGTGAGTGGTGAGTAGTGAGAATGATTGGTGAGGGTGAGTGGTGAGCATGAGTGGTGAGGGAGAGGGGTGAGTGGCGAGGGAGATTGGTGAGGGAGAGTGGTGAGCGTGAGTGGTGAGGGAAAGAGATGAGTGGTGAGGGTGAGTGGTGAGGGAGAGTGGTGAGGGTGAGTAATGGTGGTGAGGGTGAGTAGTGAGTGGTGAGGGTGAGTGGTGAGGGTGAGTGGTGAGGGTGAGTGGTGAGTGGTGAGAGGTGAGTGGTGAGGGTGAGGGTGAGTGGTGAGGGTGTGTGGTGGTGGTGAGGGAGATGGGTGAGCTTGAGTGGTGAGAGTGAGTGGTGAATGGTGAGGGTGAGTGGTAAGGGTGAGTGGTGAGGGTGAGTGGTGAGTAGTGAGGATGATTGGTGAGGGTGAGTGGTTAGGGTGAGGGTGAGTGGTGAGCGTGAGTGGTGAGTGGTGAGTGGTGAGTTGTGAGTGGTGAGGGTGAGTGGTGAGGGTGAGTGGTGAGTAGTGAGCATGATTGGTGAGGGTGAGTGGTGAGCGTGAGTGGTGAGGGAGAGGGGTGAGTGGTGAGGGTGAGTGGTGAGGGAGAGTGGTGAGGGTGAGTAGTGGTGAGGAAGGTGAGTAATGTGGTGAGGGAGAGTGGTGAGGGAGAGTGGTGGTGGTGAGGGTGAGAAAAGTTGGTGAGGGTGAGTGGTGAGCGTGAGTGGTGAGGGAAAGGGGTGAGTGGTGAGGGTGAGTGGTTAGGGAGAGTGGTGAGGGTGAGTAGTGTTAGTGAGGGTGAGTAGTGAGTGGTGAGGGTGATTAGTGAGTAGTGAGGGTGAGTGGTGAGGGTGAGTGGTGAGCGTGAGTGGTGAGTGGTGAGGATTGAGGAAAAGTGGTGAGGGTGAGTGGTGAGGGTGAGTGGTGATTGTGAGCGGTTAGAGTGAGTTGTGAGTGGTGAGGGTATGTGGTGAGGGTGAGTGGTGAGTAGTGAGGATGATTGGTGAGGGTGAGTGGTGAGGTTGAGTGGTGAGTAGTGAGGACTGAGGAAGAGTGGTGAGGAAGAGTGGTGAGGAAGAGTGGTGAGGGTGAGTGGTGAGGGTGAGTGGTGATTGTGAGTGGTTAGAGTGAGTTGTGAGTGGTGAGGGTATGTGGTGAGGGTGAGTGGTGAGTAGTGAGGATGATTGGTGAGGGTGAGTGGTGAGGGAGAGTGGTGAGGGTGAGTAGTGGTGGTGAGGGTGAGTAGTGAGTAGTGAGTGGTGAGGGTGAGTGGTGAGGTTGATTAGTGAGTAGTGAGGGTGAGTGATGAGGGTGAGTGGTGAGCGTGTGTGGTGAGGGAGAGGGGTGAGTGGTGAGGGTGAGTGGTGAGCGTATGTGGTGAGGGAGAGGGGTTAGTGGTGAGGGTGAGTGGTGAGTAGTGAGAATGATTGGTGAGGGTGAGTGGCGAGGGTGAGTGGTGAGGGAGAGGGGTGAGTAGTGAGGGAGAGGGGTGAGTGGTGAGGGTGAGTGGTGAGCGTGAGTGGTGAGGGTGAGTGGTGAGGGTGAGTGGTAAGTGTGAGTCGTGAGGGTGAGTGGTGGGAGGTGAGTGGTGAGGGTGAATGGTGAGTGTGAGTGTTGAGAGTGAGTGAGTGGTGAGGGTGAGTGGTGAGTAGTGAGAATGATTGGTGAGGGTGAGTGGTGAGGGTGAGTGGTCAGGGTGAGTGGTGAGGTAGAGGGATGAGTGGTTAGGGAGAGGGGTGAGCGTGAGTGGTGACGGAGAGGCTTGATTGGTGAGAGTGAGTGGTGAGGGTGAGTGGTGAGGGTGAGTGGTGAGTAGTGAGAATGATTGGTGAGGGTGAGTGGTGAGCATGAGTGGTGAGGGAGAGGGGTGAGTGGCGAGGGAGATTGGTGAGGGAGAGTGGTGAGCGTGAGTGGTGAGGGAAAGGGATGAGTGGTGAGGGTGAGTGGTGAGGGAGAGTGGTGAGGGTGAGTAGTGGTGGTGAGGGTGAGTAGTGAGTGGTGAGGGTGAGTGGTAAGTGTGAGTCGTGAGGGTGAGTGGTGAGTGGTGAGAGGTGAGTGGTGAGGGTGAGGGTGAGTGGTGAGGATGTGTGGTGGTGGTGAGGGAGATGGGTGAGCTTGAGTGGTGAGAGTGAGTGGTGAATGGTGAGGGTGAGTGGTGAGGGTGAGTGGTGAGGGTGAGTGGTGAGTAGTGAGGATGATTGGTGAGGGTGAGTGGTTAGGGTGAGGGTGAGTGGTGAGGGTGAGTGGTGAGGGTGAGTGGTGAGTAGTGAGGATGATTGGTGAGGGTGAGTGGTGAGCGTGAGTGGTGAGGGAGACGGGTGAGTGGTGAGGATGAGTGGTGAGGGAGAGTGGTGAGGGTGAGTAGTGGTGAGGAGGGTGAGTAATGTGGTGAGGGAGAGTGGTGAGGGAGAGTGGTGGTGGTGAGGGTGAGAATAGTTGGTGAGGGTGAGTGGTGAGCATGAGTGGTGAGGGAAAGGGGTGAGTGGTGAGGGTGAGTGGTTAGGGAGAGTGGTGAGGGTGAGAAGTGTTAGTGAGGGTGAGTAGTGAGTGGTGAGGGTGATTAGTGAGTAGTGAGGGTGAGTGGTGAGGGTGAGTGGTGAGCGTGAGTGGTGAGTGGTGAGGATTGAGGAAGAGTGGTGAGGGTGAGTGGTGAGGGTGAGGGGTGAGCGTGAGTGGTCAGGGAGATGGGTGAGTGGTCAGGGTGAGTGGTGAGCGTGAGTGGTGAGGGAGAGGGGTGAGTGGTTAGGGAGAGGGGTGAGCGTGAGTGGTGAGGGTGAGTGGTGAGGGTGAGTGGTGAGTAGTGAGGACTGAGGAAGAGTGGTGAGGAAGAGTGGTGAGGAAGAGTGGTGAGGGTGAGTGGTGAGGGTGAGTGGTGATTGTGAGTGGTGACAGTGAGTTGTGAGTGGTGAGGGTATGTGGTGAGGGTGAGTGGTGAGTAGTGAGGATGATTGGTGAGGGTGAGTGGTGAAGGTGAGTGGTGAGCGTGAGTGGTGAGGGAAAGGGGTGAGTGGTGAGGTAGAGGGGTGAGCGTGAGTGGTGAGAGTGAGTGGTGAATGGTGAGGGTGAGTGGTGAGGGTGAGTGGTGAGTAGTGAGGATGATTGGTGAGGGTGAGTGGTGAGGGTGAGTAGTGACGGTGAGTGGTGAGCGTGAGTGGTGAGGGAGATGGGTGAGTGGTGAGGGTGAGTGGTGAGGGAGAGGGGTGAGTAGTGAGGATGATTGGTGAGGGTGAGTGGTGAGCGTGAGTGGTGAGGAGTGAGGAAGAGTGGTGAGGGTGAGTGGTGAGGGGTGAGTGGTGAGTGGTGAGGGTGAGTGGTGGGTGGTGAGGGTGAGTGTGAGTGGTGAGTGGTGAATGGTGAGCGTGAGTGTGAGTGGTGAGGGTGAGTGGTGAACGTGAGTGGTGAAGGAGAGGGGTGAGTGGTGAGGGAAAAGGGTGAGCGTGAGTGGTGAGGGAAAAGGGTGAGCGTGAGTGGCGAGGGTGAGGGTGAGTGGTGAGCGTGAGTGGCGAGAGTGAGTGGTGAGTGGTGAGTAGTGAGTGGTGAGTAGTGAGTGGTGAGTGGTGAGGGTGAGTGGTGAGTAGTGAGGGTGAGTGGTGAGGGTGAGTGGTGAGTAGTGAGGATGATTGGTGAGGGTGAGTGGTGAGCGTGAGTGGTGAGGGAGTGGGGTGAGTGGTGAGGGTGAGTGGTGAGGGAAAGTGGTGAGGGTGAGTAGTGGTGGGGAGGGTGAGTAGCGTGGTGAGGGTGAGTGGTGAGGGTGAGTGGTGAGGGTGAGTGGTGAGCGTGAGTGGTGAGTGGTGAGGAGTGAAGAAGAGTGGTGAGGGAGAGGGGTGAGTGGTGAGGAAGAGTGGTGAGTGGTGAGGAAGAGGTGTGAGTGGTGGTGAGTGGTGAGTGTGAGGGTGAGTGGTGAGCGTGAGTCATGAGGGAGAGGGGTGAGTGGTGAGTGAGAGGGGTGAGCATGAGTGGTTAGTGGTGAGTAGTGAGGATGATTGGTGAGGGTGTGTGGTGAGCATGAGTGGTGAGTGGTGAGAGTTATGGGTGAGTGGTGAGGGTGAGTGGTGGTGGTGAGGGTGAGTGGTGAGGGTGAGTGGTGGTGGTGAGGGTGAGTGTTGAGTGTGAGTTGTCAGGGTGAGTGATGGTGGTGAGGGTGAGGATGATAGGTGAGGGGTGAGTGGTGAGGGTGAGTGGTGAGAGAGACTGGTGAGGGAGATTGGTGAGGGAGAGTGGTGAGCGTGAGTGGTGAGGGAAAGGAATGAGTGGTGAGGGTGAGTGGTGAGGGAGAGTGGTGAGTAGTGGTGGTGAGGGTGAGTGGTGAGGGTGAGTGGTGAGGGTGATTAGTGAGTAGTGAGGGTGAGTGGTGAGGGTGAGTGGTGAGCGTGTGTGGTGAGGGAGAGGGTTGAGTGGTGAGGGTGAGTGGTGAGCGTGTGTGGTGAGGGAGAGGGGATAGTGGTGAGGGTGAGTGGTGAGTACTGAGAATGATTGGTGAGGGTGAGTGGTGACGGTGAGTGGTGAGTGGTGAGGGTGAGTGGTGAGGGAGAGTGGTGAGGGTGAGTAGTGGTGGGGAGGGTGAGTAGTGTGGTGAGGGTGAGTGGTGAGGGTGAGTGGTGAGGGTGAGTGGTGAGGGTGAGGGTGAGTGGTGAACGTGAGTGGTGAGGGAGAGGGGTGAGTGGTGAGAGAGAGGGGTGAGCGTGAGTGGTGAGGGAGAGGGGTGAGTGGTGAGAGAGAGTGGTGAGGGTGAGTGGTGAGGGTGAGTGGTGAGTAGTGAGAATGATTGGTGAGGGTGAGTGGTGAGCGTGAGTGGTGAGGAAGAGGGGTGAGTGGTGAGGGTGAGTGGTGAGAGAGAGGGGTGAGTGGTGAGGGAGAGGGGTGAGTGGTGAGGGTGAGTGGTGAGTTTGAGTGGTGAGTGGTGAGCGTGAGTGGTGAGAGTGAGTGGTGAGGGTGAGTGGTGAGTGGTGAGCGTGAGTGGTGAGAGTGAGTGGTGAGTGGTGAGGTCGAGAGTGTGAGTGGTGAGTGGTGAGGGTGAGTGGTGAGAGGTGAGAGTGAGTGGTGAGTGTGAGTGCTGAGTGGTGAGAGTGAGTGGTGAGGGTGAGTGGTGAGGTTCAGTGGTGAGTTGTGAGAGGGGAGTGGTGAGGGTGAGTGGTGAGGATGAGTGAGGGTGAGTGGTGAGGGTGAGTGGTGAGTGGTGAGGATGAGTGGTGAGAGACAGTGGTGATGGAGAGTGGTGAAGGAGAGTGGTGGTGGTGAGGGTGAGGATGGTTGGTGAAGGTGAGTGGTGAGCGTGAGTGGTGAGGGAAAGGGGTGAGTGGTGAGAGTGAGTAGTGAGGGTGAGTGGTGAGGGTGAGTGGTGAGTAGTGAGGATGATTGGTGAGGGTGAGTGATGAGGGTGAGTGGTGAGCGTGAGTGGTGAGGGAAAGGGGTGAGTGGTGAGCGTGAGTGGTGAGTGGTGAGGATTGAGGAAGAGTGGTTAGGGTGAGTGGTGAGGGTGAGGGGTGAGCGTGAGTGGTGAGGGAGATGGGTGAGTGGTCAGGGTGAGTGGTGAGCGTGAGTGGTGAGCATCAGTGGTGAGGGAGAGGGGTGAGTGGTGAGGGTGAGTGATGAGAGAGAGTGGTGAGGGAGAGTGGTGAGGGAGAGTGGTGGTGGTGAGTGTGAGGATGGTTGGTGAGGGTGAGTGGTGAGCGTGAGTGGTGAGGAAGAGGGGTGAGTGGTCAGGGTGAGTGGTGAGGGCTCTGGGTGAGTGGTGATGGTGAGTTGTGAGCGTGAGTGGTGAGTGGTGAGGGTGAGTGTTGAGGGTGAGTGGTGAGTAGTGAGGATGATTGATGAGGGTGAGTGGTGAGCGTGAGTGGTGAGGGAGAGGGGTGAGTGTGAGTGGTGAGGGGTCTGTGGTGAGTGTGAGTGGTGAGTGTGAGTGTTGAGAGAGTGGTGAGGGAGAGTAAGGGAGAGTGGTGAGGGTGAGTAGTGGTGGTGAGGGTGAGTAGTGAGTAGTGAGGGTGAGTGGTGAGGGTGAGTGAGTGGTGAGGGTGAGTGGGGAGGGTGAGTGGTGAGCGTGAGTGGTGAGGGAGAGGGGTGAGTGGTGAGGGTGAGTGATGAGAGAGAGTGGTGAGGGAGAGTGGTGAGGGAGAGTGGTGGTGGTGAGGGTGAGGATGGTTGGTGAGGGTGAGTGGTGAGCGTGAGTGGTGAGGGAGAGGGGTGAGTGGTCAAGGTGAGTGGTGAGGGCTCTGGGTGAGTGGTGATGGTGAGTGGTGAGCGTGAGTGGTGAGTGGTGAGGGTGAGTGGTGAGGGTGAGTGGTGAGGGAGAGGGGTGAGTAGTGAGGATGATTGGTGAAGGTGAGTGGTGAGCGTGAGTGGTGAGGAGTGAGGAAGAGTGGTGAGGGTGAGTGGTGAGGGAGAGGGGTGAGTGGTGGGTGGTGAGGGTGAGTGTGAGTGGTGAGTGGTGAATGGTGAGCGTGAGTGTGAGTGGTGAGGGTGAGTGGTGAACGTGAGTGGTGAAGGAGAGGGGTGAGTGGTGAGGGGGAAGGGTGAGCGTGAGTGGTGAGAGTGAGTTGTGAGTGGTGAGTAGTGAGTGGTGAGGGTGAGTGTTAAGGGTGATTAGTGAGTAGTGAGGGTGAGTGATGAGGGTGAGTGGTGAGTGGTGAGCGTGAGTGGTGAGTGGTGAGGAGTGAGAATGATTGGTGAGGGTGAGTGGTGAGCGTGAGTGGTGAGGGAGAGGGGTGATTGGTGAGGGTGAGTTGTGAGGGAGAGGGGTGAGTGGTGAGGGAGAGGGGTGAGTGGTGAGGGTGAGTGGTGAGTGGTGAGCATGAGAGTGAGTGGTGAGGGTGAGTGGTGAGGTGGAGAGTGTGAGTGGTGAGTGGTGAGGGTGAGTGATGAGAGGTGAGAGTGAGTGGTGAGGGTGAGTGCTGAGTGGTGAGGATGAGTGGTGAGGGTGAGTGTTGAGGTTCAGTGGTGAGTGGTGAGAGGTGACTTGTGAGGGTGAGTGGTGAGGGTGAGTGGTGGTAGTGAGGATGAGTGGTGGTGATGAGGGTGAGTGTTGAGGGTGAGTGGTGGTGGCTAGGGTGAGTGTTGAGTGTGAGTGGTGAGTGGTGGTGGTGAGGGTGAGGATGATTGGTGATGGTGAGTGGTGAGCGTGAGTGTTGAGAGAGTAGTGAGGGAGAGTGGTGAGGGAGAGTGGTGAGGGTGAGTAGTGGTGGTGAGGGTGAGTAGTGAGAGTGAGTGGTGAGGGTGAGTGGTGAGGATGAGTGTGAGTGCGAGTGAGGAAGAGTTGTGAGGGTGAATGGTGAGGGGTGAGTGGTGAGGATGAGTGGTGAGAGAGAGTGGTGAGGGAGAGTGGTGAGGGAGAGTGGTGGTGGTGAGGGTGAGAATAGTTGGTGAGGGTGAGTGGTGATCGTGAGTGGTGAGGGAAAGGGGTGAGTGGTGAGGGTGAGTGGTTAGGGAGAGTGGTGAGGGTGAGTAGTGTTAGTGAGGGTGAGTAGTGAGGATTGAGGAAGAGTGGTGAGGGTGAGTGGTGAGGGTGAGTGGTGAGGGTGAAGGGTGAGCGTGAGTGGTCAGGGAGAAGGGTGAGTGGTCAGGGTGAGTGGTGAGCGTGAGTGGTGAGGGAGAGGGGTGAGTGGTTAGGGAGAGGGGTGAGCTTGAGTGGTGAGGGTGAGTGGTGAGTAGTGAGGACTGAGGAAGAGTGGTGAGGAAGAGTGGTGAGGAAGAGTGGTGAGGCTGAGTGGTGAGGGTGAGTGGTGAGCGTGAGTGGTGAGAGTGAGTTGTGAGTGGTGAGGGTATGTGGTGAGGGTGAGTGGTGAGTAGTGAGGATGATTGGTGAGGGTGAGTGGTGAAGGTGAGTGGTGAGTGTGAGTGGTGAGGGAAAGGGATGAGTGGTGAGGTAGAGGGGTGAGCGTGAGTGGTGAGAGTGAGTGGTGAATGGTGAGGGTGAGTGGTGAGGGTGAGTGGTGAGTAGTGAGGATGATTGGTGAGGGTGAGTGGTGAGGGTGAGTGGTGAGCGTGAGTGGTTAGGGAGAGGGGTGAGTGGTTAGGGAGAGGGGTGAGCGTGAGTGGTGAGGGTGAGTGGTGAGGGTGAGTGGTGAGTAGTGAGGACTGAGGAAGAGTGGTGAGGAAGAGTGGTGAGGAAGAGTGGTGAGGGTGAGTGGTGAGGGTGAGTGGTGAGCGTGAGTGGTGAGAGTGAGTTGTGAGTGGTGAGGGAATGTGGTGAGGGTGAGTGGTGAGTAGTGAGGATGATTGGTGAGGGTGAGTGGTGAGGGTGAGTGGTGAGGGTGAGTGGTGAGCGTGAGTGGTGAGGGTGATTAGTGAGTAGTGAGGGTGAGTGATGAGGGTGAGTGGTGAGTGGTGAGGAGTGAAGAAGAGTGGTGATGGAAAGTGGTGAGAAGTGAGAATGATTGGTGAGGGTGAGTGGTGAGGGTGAGTGGTGAGCGTGAGTGGTGAGAGAGAGGGGTGAGTGGTGAGAGAGAGGGGTGAGCGTGAGTGGTGAGGGAGAGGGGTGAGTTTTGAGAGTGAGTGGTGAGGGTGAGTGGTGAGGGGTGAGTGGTGAGGATGAGTGGTGAGAGAGAGTGGTGATGGAGAGTGGTGAGGGAGAGTGGTGATGGTGAAGGTGAGGATGGTTGGTGAGGGTGAGTGGTGAGCGTGAGTGGTGAGGGAAAGGGGTGAGTGGTGAGAGTGAGTGGTGAGGGAGAGTGGTGAGGGTGAGTAGTGTTGGTGAGGGTGAGTAGTGAGTGGTGAGGGTGAGTGGTGAGGGTGATTAGTGAGTAGTGAGGGTGAGTGGTGAGGGTGAGTGGTGAGGGTGAATGGTGAGTAGTGGGAATGATTGGTGAGGGTGAGTTGTGAGCGTGAGTGGTGAGGGAGAGGGATGAGTGGCGAGGGTGAGTGGTGAGGAAAAGGGGTGAGTAGTGAGGGAGAGGGGTGAGTGGTGAGGGTGAGTGGTGAGTGGTGAGGGTGAGTGTGAGTGGTGAGATGTGAGTGGTGAGGGTGAGTGGTGTGGGTGAGTGGTGGTCGTGAGGGTGAGTGGTGAGTGTGAGTGGTGGTGGTGAGGGTGAGTGGTGAGGGTGAGTGGTAGTGGTGAGGGTGAGGATGAGTGGTTAGCATGAGTGGTGAGCGTGAGTGGTGAGGGAGAGGGGTGAGTGGTGAGGGTGAGTGATGAGAGAGAGTGGTGAGGGAGAGTGGTGAGGGAGAGTGGTGGTGGTGAGGGTGAGGATGGTTGGTGAGGGTGAGTGGTGAGCGTGAGTGGTGAGGGAGAGGGGTGAGTGGTCAAGATGAGTGGTGAGGGCTCTGGGTGAGTGGTGATGGTGAGTGGTGAGCGTGAGTGGTGAGTGGTGAGGGTGAGTGGTGAGGGTGAGTGGTGAGGGAGAGGGGTGAGTGGTGGGTGGTGAGGGTGAGTGTGAGTGGTGAGTGGTGAATGGTGAGCGTGAGTATGAGTGGTGAGGGTGAGTGATGAGGGTGAGTGGTGAGTGGTGAGCGTGAGTGGTGAGTGGTGAGGAGTGAGGAAGAGTGGTGATGGAGAGTGGTGAGTAGTGAGAATGATTGGTGAGGGTGAGTGGTGAGGGTGAGTGGTGAGCGTGAGTGGTGAGAGAGAGGGGTGAGTGGTGAGAGAGAGGGGTGAGCGTGAGTGGTGAGAGAGAGGGGTGAGTTTTGAGAGTGAGTGGTGAGGGTGAGTGGTGAGGGTGAGTGGTGAGTAGTGAGAATGATTGGTGAGGGTGAGTGGTGAGCGTGAGTGGTGAGGGAGAGGGGTGATTGGTGAGGGTGAGTTGTGAGGGAGAGGGGTGAGTGGTCTTGGAGAGGGGTGAGTGGTGAGGGTGAGTGGTGAGTGGTGAGCGTGAGAGTGAGTGGTGAGGGTGAGTGGTGAGTGGTGAGGTGGAGAGTGTGAGTGGTGAGTGGTGAGAGTGAGTGGTGAGGGTGAGTGCTGAGTGGTGAGAGTGAGTGGTGAGGGTGAGTGTTGATGTTCAGTGGTGAGTGGTGAGAGGTGACTTGTGAGGGTGAGTGGTGAGGGTGAGTGGTGGTAGTGAGGATGAGTGGTGGTGGTGAGGGTGAGTGTTGAGGGTGAGTGGTGGTGGCTAGGGTGAGTGTTGAGTGTGAGTGTTGAGTGGTGGTGGTGAGGGTGAGGATGATTGGTGAGGGTGAGTGGTGAGCATGAGTGTTGAGAGAGTAGTGAGGGAGAGTGGTGAGGGAGAGTGGTGAGGGTGAGTAGTGGTGGTGAGGGTGAGTAGTGAGAGTGAGTGGTGAGGTTGAGTGGTGAGGATGAGTGTGAGTGTGAGTGAGGAAGAGTTGTGAGGGTGAATGGTGAGGGGTGAGTGGTGAGGGTGAGTGGTGAGAGAGAGTGGTGAGGGAGAGTGGTGAGGGAGAGTGGTGGTGGTGAGGGTGAGAATAGTTGGTGAGGGTGAGTGGTGAGCGTGAGTGGTGAGGGAAAGGGGTGAGTAGTGAGGGTGAGTGGTTAGGGAGAGTGGTGAGGGTGAGTAGTGTTAGTGAGGGTGAGTAGTGAGGATTGAGGAAGAATGGTGAGGGTGAGTGGTGAGGGTGAGGGGTGAGCGTGAGTGGTGAGTGGTGAGGATTGAGGAAGAGTGGTGAGGGTGAGTGGTGAGGGTGAGCGGTGAGCGTGAGTGGTCAGGGAGATGGGTGAGTGGTCAGGGTGAGTGGTGAGCGTGAGTGGTGAGGGAGAGGGGTGAGTGGTTAGGTAGAGGGGTGAGCGTGAGTGGTGAGGGTGAGTGGTGAGGGTGAGTGGTGAGTAGTGAGGACTGAGGAAGAGTGGTGAGGAAGAGTGGTGAGGAAGAGTGGTGAGGGTGAGTGGTGAGGGTGAGTGGTGAGCGTGAGTGGTGAGAGTGAGTTGTGAGTGGTGAGGGTATGTGGTGAGGGTGAGTGGTAAGTAGTGAGGATGATTGGTGAGGGTGAGTGGTGAAGGTGAGTGGTGAGCGTGAGTGGTGAGGGAAAGGGGTGAGTGGTGAGGTAGAGGGGTGAGTGTGAGTGGTGAGAGTGAGTGGGGAATGGTGAGGGTGAATGGTGAGGGTGAGTGGTGAGTAGTGAGGATGATTGGTGAGGGTGAGTGGTGAGGGTGAGTGGTGAGGGTGAGTGGTGAGCGTGAGTGGTGAGGGAGAGGGGTGAGTGGTGAGGGTGAGTGGTGAGGGAGAGGGGTGAGTAGTGAGGATGATTGGTGAGGGTGAGTGGTGAGCGTGAGTGGTGAGGAGTGAGGAATAGTGGTGAGGGTGAGTGGTGAGGGAGAGGGGTGAGTGGTGAGGGTGAGGGTGAGTGGTGGGTGGTGAGGGTGAGTGGTGAGCGTGTGTGGTGAGGGAGAGGGGTGAGTGGTGAATGGTGAGCGTGAGTGTGAGTGGTGAAGGTGAGTGGTGAATGTGAGTGGTGAAGGAGAGGGGTGAGTGGTGAGGGAGAAGGGTGAGCGTGAGTGGTGAGAGTGAGTTGTGAGTGGTGAGGGTGAGTGGTGAGGGCGAGTGGTGAGCGTGTGTGGTGAGGGAGAGGGGTGAGTGGTGAGGGAGATGGGTGAGCATGAGTGGTGAGAGTGAGTGGTGAATGGTGAGGGTGAGTGGTGAGGGTGAGGGTGAGTGGTGAGCGTGAGTGGTGAGAGTGAGTGGTGAGTGGTGAGTGGTGAGGGTGAGTGGTGAGTGGTGAGTGGTGAGGGTGAGTGGTGAGGGTGAGTGGTGAGTAGTGAGGATGATTGGTGAGGGTGAGTGGTGAGCGTGAGTGGTGAGGGAGTGGGGTGAGTGGTGAGGGTGAGTGGTGAGGTAGAGTGGTGAGGGTGAGTAGTGGTGGGGAGGGTGAGTAGTGTGGTGAGGGTGAGTGGTGAGGGTGAGTGGTGAGGGTGAGTGGTGAGCGTGAGTGGTGAGTGGTGAGGAGTGAGGAAGAGTGGTGAGGGAGAGGGGTAAGTGGTGAGGAAGAGTGGTGAGTGGTGAGGAAGAGGGGTGGTGAGTGGTGAGTGTGAGGGTGAGTGGTGAGCGTGAGTCGTGAGGGAGAGGGGTGAGTGGTGAGGGAGAGGGGTGAGCATGAGTGGTGAGTGGTGAGAGTTATTGGTGAGTGGTGAGGGTGAGTGGTGGTGGTGAGGGTGAGTGGTGAGGGTGAGTGGTGGTGGTGAGGGTGAGTGTTGAGTGTGAGTGGTTTAGGGTGAGTGATGGTGGTGAGGATGATAGGTGAGGGGTGAGTGGTGAGGGTGAGTGGTGAGAGAGACTGGTGAGGGAGATTGGTGAGGGAGAGTGGTGAGCGTGAGTGGTGAGGGAAAGGGATGAGTAGTGAGGGTGAGTGGTGAGGGAGAGTGGTGAGGGTGAGTAGTGGTGGTGAGGGTGAGTAGTGAGTGGTGAGGGTGAGTGTTGAGCGTGTGTGGTGAGGGAGAGGGGTGAGTGGTGAGGGTGAGTGGTGAGCGTGTGTGGTGAGGGAGAGGGGTTAGTGGTGAGGGTGAGTGGTGAGTAGTGAGAATCATTGGTGAGGGTGAGTGGTGAGTGGTGAGGGTGAGTGGTGAGGGTGAGTGGTGAGTAGTGAGTATGATTGGTGAGGGTGAGTGGTGAGCGTGAGTGGTGAGGGAGTGGGGTGAGTGGTGAGGGTGAGTGGTGAGGGAGAGTGGTGAGGGTGAGTAGTGGTGGGGAGGGTGAGTCGTGTGGTGAGGGTGAGTGGTGAGGGTGAGTGGTGAGGGTGAGTGGTGAGCGTGAGTGGTGAGTGGTGAGGAGTGAGGAAGAGTGGTGAGGGAGAGGGTTGAGTTTTGAGAGTGAGTGGTGAGGGTGAGTGGTGAGGGTGAGTGGTGAGTAGTGAGAATGATTGGTGAGGGTGAGTGGTGAGCGTGAGTGGTGAGGGAGAGGGGTGATTGGTGAGGGTGAGTTGTGAGGGAGAGGGGTGAGTGGTCTTGGAGAGTGGTGAGTGGTGAGGGTGAGTGGTGAGTGGTGAGCGTGAGAGTGAGTGGTGAGGGTGAGTGGTGAGTGGTGAGGTGGAGAGTGTGAGTGGTGAGTGGTGAGGGTGAGTGATGAGAGGTGAGAGTGAGTGGTGAGGGTGAGTGCTGAGTGGTGAGAGTGAGTGGTGAGGGTGAGTGTTGATGTTCAGTGGTGAGTGGTGAGAGGTGACTTGTGAGGGTGAGTGGTGAGGGTGAGTGGTGGTTGTGAGGATGAGTGGTGGTGGTGAGGGTGAGTGTTGAGGGTGAGTGGTGGTGGCTAGGGTGAGTGTTGAGTGTGAGTGTTGAGTGGTGGTGGTGAGGGTGAGGATGATTGGTGAGGGTGAGTGGTGAGCATGAGTGTTGAGAGAGTAGTGAGGGAGAGTGGTGAGGGAGAGTGGTGAGGGTGAGTAGTGGTGGTGAGGGTGAGTAGTGAGAGTGAGTGGTGAGGTTGAGTGGTGAGGATGAGTGTGAGTGTGAGTGAGGAAGAGTTGTGAGGGTGAATGGTGAGGGGTGAGTGGTGAGGGTGAGTGGTGAGAGAGAGTGGTGAGGGAGAGTGGTGAGGGAGAGTGGTGGTGGTGAGGGTGAGAATAGTTGGTGAGGGTGAGTGGTGAGCGTGAGTGGTGAGGGAAAGGGGTGAGTAGTGAGGGTGAGTGGTTAGGGAGAGTGGTGAGGGTGAGTAGTGTTAGTGAGGGTGAGTAGTGAGGATTGAGGAAGAATGGTGAGGGTGAGTGGTGAGGGTGAGGGGTGAGCGTGAGTGGTGAGTGGTGAGGATTGAGGAAGAGTGGTGAGGGTGAGTGGTGAGGGTGAGCGGTGAGCGTGAGTGGTCAGGGAGATGGGTGAGTGGTCAGGGTGAGTGGTGAGCGTGAGTGGTGAGGGAGAGGGGTGAGTGGTTAGGTAGAGGGGTGAGCGTGAGTGGTGAGGGTGAGTGGTGAGGGTGAGTGGTGAGTAGTGAGGACTGAGGAAGAGTGGTGAGGAAGAGTGGTGAGGAAGAGTGGTGAGGGTGAGTGGTGAGGGTGAATGGTGAGCGTGAGTGGTGAGAGTGAGTTGTGAGTGGTGAGGGTATGTGGTGAGGGTGAGTGGTAAGTAGTGAGGATGATTGGTGAGGGTGAGTGGTGAAGGTGAGTGGTGAGCGTGAGTGGTGAGGGAAAGGGGTGAGTGGTGAGGTAGAGGGGTGAGTGTGAGTGGTGAGAGTGAGTGGTGAATGGTGAGGGTGAATGGTGAGGGTGAGTGGTGAGTAGTGAGGATGATTGGTGAGGGTGAGTGGTGAGGGTGAGTGGTGAGGGTGAGTGGTGAGCGTGAGTGGTGAGGGAGAGGGGTGAGTGGTGAGGGTGAGTGGTGAGGGAGAGGGGTGAGTAGTGAGGATGATTGGTGAGGGTGAGTGGTGAGCGTGAGTGGTGAGGAGTGAGGAATAGTGGTGAGGGTGAGTGGTGAGGGAGAGGGGTGAGTGGTGAGGGTGAGGGTGAGTGGTGGGTGGTGAGGGTGAGTGGTGAGCGTGTGTGGTGAGGGAGAGGGGTGAGTGGTGAATGGTGAGCGTGAGTGTGAGTGGTGAAGGTGAGTGGTGAATGTGAGTGGTGAAGGAGAGGGGTGAGTGGTGAGGGAGAAGGGTGAGCGTGAGTGGTGAGAGTGAGTTGTGAGTGGTGAGGGTGAGTGGTGAGGGCGAGTGGTGAGCGTGTGTGGTGAGGGAGAGGGGTGAGTGGTGAGGGAGATGGGTGAGCATGAGTGGTGAGAGTGAGTGGTGAATGGTGAGGGTGAGTGGTGAGGGTGAGGGTGAGTGGTGAGCGTGAGTGGTGAGAGTGAGTGGTGAGTGGTGAGTGGTGAGGGTGAGTGGTGAGTGGTGAGTGGTGAGGGTGAGTGGTGAGGGTGAGTGGTGAGTAGTGAGGATGATTGGTGAGGGTGAGTGGTGAGCGTGAGTGGTGAGGGAGTGGGGTGAGTGGTGAGGGTGAGTGGTGAGGTAGAGTGGTGAGGGTGAGTAGTGGTGGGGAGGGTGAGTAGTGTGGTGAGGGTGAGTGGTGAGGGTGAGTGGTGAGGGTGAGTGGTGAGCGTGAGTGGTGAGTGGTGAGGAGTGAGGAAGAGTGGTGAGGGAGAGGGGTAAGTGGTGAGGAAGAGTGGTGAGTGGTGAGGAAGAGGGGTGGTGAGTGGTGAGTGTGAGGGTGAGTGGTGAGCGTGAGTCGTGAGGGAGAGGGGTGAGTGGTGAGGGAGAGGGGTGAGCATGAGTGGTGAGTGGTGAGAGTTATTGGTGAGTGGTGAGGGTAAGTGGTGGTGGTGAGGGTGAGTGGTGAGGGTGAGTGGTGGTGGTGAGGGTGAGTGTTGAGTGTGAGTGGTTTAGGGTGAGTGATGGTGGTGAGGATGATAGGTGAGGGGTGAGTGGTGAGGGTGAGTGGTGAGAGAGACTGGTGAGGGAGATTGGTGAGGGAGAGTGGTGAGCGTGAGTGGTGAGGGAAAGGGATGAGTAGTGAGGGTGAGTGGTGAGGGAGAGTGGTGAGGGTGAGTAGTGGTGGTGAGGGTGAGTAGTGAGTGGTGAGGGTGAGTGTTGAGCGTGTGTGGTGAGGGAGAGGGGTGAGTGGTGAGGGTGAGTGGTGAGCGTGTGTGGTGAGGGAGAGGGGTTAGTGGTGAGGGTGAGTGGTGAGTAGTGAGAATCATTGGTGAGGGTGAGTGGTGAGTGGTGAGGGTGAGTGGTGAGGGTGAGTGGTGAGTAGTGAGTATGATTGGTGAGGGTGAGTGGTGAGCGTGAGTGGTGAGGGAGTGGGGTGAGTGGTGAGGGTGAGTGGTGAGGGAGAGTGGTGAGGGTGAGTAGTGGTGGGGAGGGTGAGTCGTGTGGTGAGGGTGAGTGGTGAGGGTGAGTGGTGAAGGTGAGTGGTGAGCGTGAGTGGTGAGTGGTGAGGAGTGAGGAAGAGTGGTGAGGGAGAGGGTTGAGTGGTGAGGAAGAGTGGTGAGTGGTGAGGAAGAGGGGTGAGTGGTGGTGAGTGGTGAGTGTGAGGATGATTGGTGAGGGTGAGGGTGAGTGGTGAGGGTGAGTGGTGAGCGTGAGTGGTGAGGGAGAGGAGTGAGTGGTGAGGGTGAGTGGTGAGGGAGAGGGGTGAGTAGTGAGGATGATTGGTGAGGGTGAGTGGTGAGCGTGAGTGGTGAGGAGTGAGGAAGAGTGGTGAGGATGAGTGGTGAGGGAGAGGGGTGAGTGGTGGGTGGTGAGGGTGAGTGTGAGTGGTGAGTGGTGAATGGTGAGTGTGAGTGGTGAGGGTGAGTGGTGAACGTGAGTGGTGAAGGAGAGGGGTGAGTGGTGAGGGAGAAGGGTGAGCGTGAGTGGGGAGAGTGAGTTGTGAATGGTGAGGGTGAGTGGTGAGGGCGAGTGGTGAGCGTGAGTGGTGAGAGTGAGTGGTGAGTGGTGAGTAGTGAGTGGTGAGTGGTGAGTGGTGAGGGTGAGTGGTGAGTGGTGAGTGGTGAGGGAGAGTGGTGAGGGTGAGTAGTGGTGGGGAGGGTGAGTAGTGTGGTGAGGGTGAGTGGTGATTGTGAGTGGTGAGTGTGAGGGTGAGTGGTGAGCATGAGTCGTGAGGGAGAGGGGTGATTGGTGAGAGAGAGGGGTGAGCATGAGTGGTGAGTGGTGAGTAGTGAGGATGATTGGTGAGGGTGAGTGGTGAAGGAGAGGGGTGAGTGGTGAGGGAGAAGGGTGAGCGTGAGTAGTGAGAGTGAGTTGTGAGTGGTGAGGGTGAGTGGTGAGGGCGAGTGGTGAGCGTGTGTGGTGAGGGAGAGGGGTGAGTGGTGAGGGAGAGGGGTGAGCGTGAGAGGTGAGAGTGAGTGGTGAATGGTGAGGGTGAGTGGTGAGGGTGAGTGGTGAGCATGAGTGGTGAGAGTGAGTGGTGAGTGGTGAGTGGTGAGTAGTGAGTGGTGAGTGGTGAGTGGTGAGTGGTGAGGGTGAGTGGTGAGGGTGAGTGGTGAGTAGTGAGGATGATTGGTGAGGGTGAGTGGTGAGCGTGAGTGGTGAGGGAGTGGGGTGAGTGGTGAGTGGTGAGGGAGAGTGGTGAGGGTGAGTAGTGGTGGGGAGGGTGAGTAGTGTGGTGAGGGTGAGTGGTGAGGGTGAGTGGTGAGAGTGAGTGGTGAGCGTGAGTGGTAAGGGAGTGGGGTGAGTGGTGAGGGAGAGTGGTGAGGGTTAGTAGTGGTGGGGAGGGTGAGTAGTGTGGTGAGGGTGAGTGGTGAGGGTGAGTGGTGAAGGTGAGTGGTGAGCGTGAGTGGTGAGTGGTGAGGAGTGAGGAAGAGTGGTGAGGGAGAGGGGTGAGTGGTGAGGAAGAGTGGTGAGTGGTGAGGAAGAGGGGTGAGTGGTGGTGAGTGGTGAGTGTGAGGGTGAGTGGTGAGCGTGAGTCGTGAAGGAAAGGGGTGAGTGGTGAGGGAGAGGGGTGAGCATGAGTGGTGAGTGGTGAGTAGTGAGGATGATTGGTGAGGATGAGTGGTGAGCGTGAGTGGTGAGGGAGAGGGGTGAGTGGTGAGCGGTGAAAGTGAGTGGTGAGGGTGAGTGGTGAGAGTGAGTGGTGAGGGTGTGTTGTGAGCATGAATGGTGAGTGGTGAGAGTTATGGGTGAGTGGTGAGGGTGAGTGGTGGTGGTGAGGGTGAGTGGTGAGGGTGAGTGGTGGTGGTGAGGGTGAGTGTTGAGTGTGAGTGGTCAGGGTGAATGATGGTGGTGAGGGTGAGGATGATAGGTGAGGGGTGAGTGGTGAGGGTGAATGGTGAGAGAGACTGGTGAGGGAGATTGGTGAGGGAGAGTGGTGAGCGTGAGTGGTGAGGGAAAAGGATGAGTGGTGAGGGTGAGTGGTGAGGGAGAGTGGTGAGGGTGAGTAGTGGTGGTGAGGGTGAGTAGTGAGTGGTGAGGGTGAGTGGTGAGGGTGATTAGTGAGTAGTGAAGGTGAGTGGTGAGGGTGAGTGGTGAGCGCGTGTGGTGAGGGAGAGGGGTGAGTGGTGAGGGTGAGTGGTGAGCGTGTGTGGTGAGGGAGAGGGGTTAGTGGTGAGGATGATTGGTGAGTAGTGAGAATGATTGGTGAGGGTGAGTGGTGAGGGTGAGTGGTGAGTGGTGAGGGTGAGTGGTGAGTAGTGAGGATGATTGGTGAGGGTGAGTGGTGAGCGTGAGTGGTAAGGGAGTGGGGTGAGTGGTGAGGGTGAGTGGTGAGGGAGAGTGGTGAGGGGGAGTAGTGGTGGGGAAGGTGAGTAGTGTGGTGAGGGTGTGTGGTGAGGGTGAGTGGTGAGGGTGAGTGGTGAGCGTGAGTGGTGAGTGGTGAGGAGTGAGGAAGAGTGGTGAGGGAGAGGGGTGAGTGGTGAGGAAGAGTGGTGAGTGGTGAGGAAGAGGGGTGAGTGGTGGTGAGTGGTGAGTGTTAGGATGATTGGTGAGGGTGAGGGTGAGTGGTGAGGGTGAGTGGTGAGCGTGAGTGGTGAGGGAGAGGGGTGAGTGGTGAGGGTGAGTGGTGAGGGAGAGGGGTGAGTAGTGAGGATGATTGGTGAGGGTGAGTGGTGAGCGTGAGTGGTGAGGAGTGAGGTAGAGTGGTGAGGGTGAGTGGTGAGGGAGAATGGTGAGTGGTGGGTGGTAAGGGTGAGTGTGAGTGGTGAGTGGTGAATGGTGAGCATGAGTGTGAGTGGTGAGGGTGAGTGGTGAACGTGAGTGGTGAAGGAGAGGGGTGAGTGGTGAGGGAGAAGGGTGAGCGTGAGTGGTGAGAGTGAGTTGTGAGTGGTGAGGGTGAGTGGTGAGGGCGAGTGGTGAGCGTGTGTGGTGAGGGAGAGGGGTGAGTGGTGAGGGAGAGTGGTGAGCGTGAGTGGTGAGAGTGAGTGGTGAATGGTGAGGGTGAGTGGTGAGGGTGAGGGTGAGTGGTGAGCGTGAGTGGTGAGAGTGAGTGGTGAGTGGTGAATGGTGAGTAGTGAGTGGTGAGTGGTGAGTGGTGAGGGTGAGTGGTGAGTGGTGAGTGGTGAGGGTGAGTGGTGAGGGTGAGTGGTTAGTAGTGAGGATGATTGGTGAGGGTGAGTGGTGAGCGTGAGTGGTGAGGGAGTGGGGTGAGTGGTGAGGGTGAGTGGTGAGGGAGAGTGGTGAGGGTGAGTAGTGGTGGGGAGGGTGAGTAGTGTGGTGAGGGTGAGTGGTGATTGTGAGTGGTGAGTGTGAGGGTGAGTGGTGAGCATGAGTCGTGAGGGAGAGGGGTGAGTGGTGAGAGAGAGGGGTGAGCATGAGTGGTGAGTGGTGAGTAGTGAGGATGATTGGTGAGGGTGAGTGGTGAAGGAGAGGGGTGAGTGGTGAGGGAGAAGGGTGAGCGTGAGTGGTGAGAGTGAGTTGTGAGTGGTGAGGGTGGGTGGTGAGGGCGAGTGGTGAGCGTGTGTGGTGAGGGAGAGGGGTGAGTGGTGAGGGAGAGGGGTGAGCGTGAGAGGTGAGAGTGAGTGGTGAATGGTGAGGGTGAGTGGTGAGGGTGAGTGGTGAGCATGAGTGGTGAGAGTGAGTGGTGAGTGGTGAGTGGTGAGTAGTGAGTGGTGAGTGGTGAGTGGTGAGGGTGAGTGGTGAGGGTGAGTGGTGAGGGTGAGTGGTGAGTAGTGAGGATGATTGGTGAGGGTGAGTGGTGAGCGTGAGTGGTGAGGGAGTGGGGTGAGTGGTGAGTGGTGAGGGAGAGTGGTGAGGGTGAGTAGTGGTGGGGAGGGTGAGTAGTGTGGTGAGGGGTGAGGGTGAGTGGTGAGCGTGAGTGGTAAGGGAGTGGGGTGAGTGGTGAGGGTGAGTGGTGAGGGAGAGTGGTGAGGGTGAGTAGTGGTGGTGAGGGTGAGTAGTGAGTGGTGAGGGTGAGTGGTGAGGGTGATTAGTGAGTAGTGAAGGTGAGTGGTGAGGGTGAGTGGTGAGCGCGTGTGGTGAGGGAGAGGGGTGAGTGGTGAGGGTGAGTGGTGAGCGTGTGTGGTGAGGGAGAGGGGTTAGTGGTGAGGGTGAGTGGTGAGTAGTGAGAATGATTGGTGAGGGTGAGTGGTGAGGGTGAGTGGTGAGTAGTGAGAATGATTGGTGAGGGTGAGTGGTGAGGGTGAGTGGTGAGTGGTGAGGGTGAGTGGTGAGGGTGAGTGGTGAGTAGTGAGGATGATTGGTGAGGGTGAGTGGTGAGTGTGAGGGGTGAGTGGTGGGTGGTGAGGGTGAGTGTGAGTGGTGAGTGGTGAATGGTGAGCGTGAGTGTGAGTGGTGAGGGTGAGTGGTGAACGTGAGTGGTGAAGGAGAGGGGTGAGTGGTGAGGGAGAAGGGTGAGCGTGAGTGGTGAGAGTGAGTTGTGAGTGGTGAGGGTGAGTGGTGAGGGCGAGTGGTGAGCGTGTGTGGTGAGGGAGAGGGGTGAGTGGTGAGGGAGAGGGGTGAGCGTGAGTGGTGAGAGTAAGTGGTGAATGGTGAGGGTGAGTGGTGAGGGTGAGGGTGAGTGGTGAGCGTGAGTGGTGAGAGTGAGTGGTGAGTGGTGAGTGGTGAGGGAGAGGGGTGAGTGGTGAGGGAGAGGGGTGAGCGTGAGTGGTGAGAGTAAGTGGTGAATGGTGAGGGTGAGTGGTGAGGGTGAGGGTGAGTGGTGAGCGTGAGTGGTGAGAGTGAGTGGTGAGTGGTGAGTGGTGAGTAGTGAGTGGTGAGTGGTGAGTGGTGAGGGTGAGTGGTGAGTGGTGAGTGGTGAGGGTGAGTGGTGAGGGTGAGTGGTTAGTAGTGAGGATGATTGGTGAGGGTGAGTGGTGAGCGTGAGTGGTGAGGGAGTGGGGTGAGTGGTGAGGGTGAGTGGTGAGGGAGAGTGGTGAGGGTGAGTAGTGGTGGGGAGGGTGAGTAGTGTGGTGAGGGTGAGTGGTGATTGTGAGTGGTGAGTGTGAGGGTGAGTGGTGAGCATGAGTCGTGAGGGAGAGGGGTGAGTGGTGAGAGAGAGGGGTGAGCATGAGTGGTGAGTGGTGAGTAGTGAGGATGATTGGTGAGGGTGAGTGGTGAAGGAGAGGGGTGAGTGGTGAGGGAGAAGGGTGAGCGTGAGTGGTGAGAGTGAGTTGTGAGTGGTGAGGGTGAGTGGTGAGGGCGAGTGGTGAGCGTGTGTGGTGAGGGAGAGGGGTGAGTGGTGAGGGAGAGGGGTGAGCGTGAGAGGTGAGAGTGAGTGGTGAATGGTGAGGGTGAGTGGTGAGGGTGAGTGGTGAGCATGAGTGGTGAGAGTGAGTGGTGAGTGGTGAGTGGTGAGTAGTGAGTGGTGAGTGGTGAGTGGTGAGGGTGAGTGGTGAGTGGTGAGGGTGAGTGGTGAGGGTGAGTGGTGAGTAGTGAGGATGATTGGTGAGGGTGAGTGGTGAGCGTGAGTGGTGAGGGAGTGGGGTGAGTGGTGAGTGGTGAGGGAGAGTGGTGAGCGTGAGTGGTAAGGGAGTGGGGTGAGTGGTGAGGGTGAGTGGTGAGGGAGAGTGGTGAGGGTGAGTAGTGGTGGTGAGGGTGAGTAGTGTGGTGAGGGTGAGTGGTGAGGGTGAGTGGTGAGCGTGAGTGGTAAGGGAGTGGGGTGAGTGGTGAGGGTGAGTGGTGAGGGAGAGTGGTGAGGGTGAGTAGTGGTGGTGAGGGTGAGTAGTGAGTGGTGAGGGTGAGTGGTGAGGGTGATTAGTGAGTAGTGAAGGTGAGTGGTGAGTGTGAGTGGTGAGCGCGTGTGGTGAGGGAGAGGGGTGAGTGGTGAGGGTGAGTGGTGAGCGTGTGTGGTGAGGGAGAGGGGTTAGTGGTGAGGATGAGTGGTGAGTAGTGAGAATGATTGGTGAGGGTGAGTGGTGAGGGTGAGTGGTGAGTGGTGAGGGTGAGTGGTGAGGGTGAGTGGTGAGTAGTGAGGATGATTGGTGAGGGTGAGTGGTGAGCGTGAGTGGTAAGGGAGTGGGGTGAGTGGTGAGGGTGAGTGGTGAGGGAGAGTGGTGAGGGTGAGTAGTGGTGGGGAGGGTGAGTAGTGTGGTGAGGGTGAGTGGTGAGGGTGAGTGGTGAGTGTGAGTGGTGAGCGTGAGTGGTGAGTGGTGAGGAGTGAGGAAGAGTGGTGAGGGAGAGGGGTGAGTGGTGAGGAAGAGTGGTGAGTGGTGAGGAAGAGGGGTGAGTGGTGGTGAGTGGTGAGTGTGAGGGTGAGTGGTGAACGTGAGTCGTGAGTGAGAGGGTGAGTGGTGAGGGAGAGGGGTGTGCATGAGTGGTGAGTGGTGAGTAGTGAGGATGATTGGTGAGGGTGAGTGGTGAGCGTGAGTGGTGAGGGAGAGGGGTGAGTGGTGAGTGGTGAAAGTGAGTGGTGAGGGTGAGTGGTGAGAGTGAGTGGTGAGGGTGTGTGGTGAGCGTGAGTGGTGAGTGGTGAGAGTTATGGGTGAGTGGTGAGGGTGAGTGGTGGTGGTGAGGGTGAGTGGTGAGGGTGAGTGGTGGTGGTGAGGGTGAGTGTTGAGTGTGAGTGGTCAGGGTGAGTGATGGTGGTGAGGGTGAGGATGATAGGTGAGGGGTGAGTGGTGAGGGTGAGTGGTGAGAGAGACTGGTGAGGGAGATTGGTGAGGGAGAGTGGTGAGCGTAAGTGGTGAGGGAAAGGGATGAGTGGTGAGGGTGAGTAGTGGTGGTGAGGGTGAGTAGTGAGTGGTGAGGGAGAGTGGTGAGGGTGAGTAGTGGTGGTGAGGGTGAGTAGTGAGTAGTGAGTGGTGAGGGTGAGTGGTGAGGGTGATTAGTGAGTAGTGAGTGGTGAGGGTGAGTGGTGAGCGTGTGTGGTGAGGGAGAGGGGTGAGTGGTGAGGGTGAGTGGTGAGCGTGTGTGGTGAGGGAGAGGGGTTAGTGGTGAGGGTGAGTGGTGAGTAGTGAGAATGATTGGTGAGGGTGAGTGGCGAGGGTGAGTGGTGAGGGAGAGGGGTGAGTAGTGAGGGAGAGGGGTGAGTGGTGAGGGTGAGTGGTGAGAGTGAGTGGTGAGGGTGAGTGGTGAGGGTGAGTGGTGAGAGAGAGGGGTGAGTGGTGAGAGATAGGGGTGAGCGTGAGTGGTGAGGGAGAGGGGTGAGTTTTGAGAGTGAGTGGTGAGGGTGAGTGGTGAGGGTGAGTGGTGAGTAGTGAGAATGATTGGTGAGGGTGAGTGGTGAGCGTGAGTGGTGAAGGAGAGGGGTGATTGGTGAGGGTGAGTTGTGAGGGAGAGGGGTGAGTGGTGAGGGAGAGGGGTGAGTGGTGAGGGTGAGTGGTGAGTGGTGAGTGGTGAGCGTGAGAGTGAGTGGTGAGGGTGAGTGGTGAGTGGTGAGGTAGAGAGTGTGAGTGGTGAGTGGTGAGGGTGAGTGCTGAGTGGTGAGAGTGAGTGGTGAGGGTGAGTGTTGAGGTTCAGTGGTGAGTGGTGAGAGGTGACTTGTGAGGGTGAGTGGTGAGGGTGAGTGGTGGTAGTGAGGATGAGTGGTGGTGGTGAGGGTGAGTGTTGAGGGTGAGTGGTGGTGGCTAGGGTGAGTGTTGAGTGTGAGTGGTGAGTGGTGGTGGTGAGGGTGAGGATGATTGGTGAGGGTGAGTGGTGAGCGTGAGTGTTGAGAGAGTAGTGAGGGAGAGTGGTGAGGGAGAGTGGTGAGGGTGAGTAGCGGTGGTGAGGGTGAGTAGTGAGAGTGAGTGGTGAGGGTGAGTGGTGAGGATGAGTGTGAGTGTGAGTGAGGAAGAGTTGTGAGGGTGAATGGTGAGGGGTGAGTGGTGAGGATGAGTGGTGAGAGAGAGTGGTGAGGGAGAGTCGTGAGGGAGAGTGGTGGTGGTGAGGGTGAGAATAGTTGGTGAGGGTGAGTGGTGAGCGTGAGTGGTGAGGGAAAGGGGTGAGTGGTGAGGGTGAGTGGTTAGGGAGAGTGGTGAGGGTGAGTAGTGTTAGTGAGGGTGAGTAGTGATGATTGAGGAAGAGTGGTGAGGGTGAGTGGTGAGGGTGAGGGGTGAGCGTGAGTGGTGAGTGGTGAGGATTGAGGAAGAGTGGTGAGGGTGAGTGGTGAGGGTGAGGGGTGAGCGTGAGTGGTCAGGGAGATGGGTGAGTGGTCATGGTGAGTTGTGAGCGTGAGTGGTGAGGGAGAGGGGTGAGTGGTTAGGGAGAGGGGTGAGCGTGAGTGGTGAGGGTGAGTGGTGAGGGTGAGTGGTGAGTAGTGAGGATGATTGGTGAGGGTGAGTGGTGAAGGTGAGTGGTGAGCGTGAGTGGTGAGGGAAACGGGTGAGTGGTGAGGTAGAGGGGTGAGCGTGAGTGGTGAGAGTGAGTGGTGAATGGTGAGTGGTGAGGGTGAGTGGTGAGTAATAAGGATGATTGGTGAGGGTGAGTGGTGAGGGTGAGTGGTGAGGGTGAGTGGTGAGCGTGAGTGGTGAGGGAGAGGGGTGAGTGGTGAGGGTGAGTGGTGAGGGAGAGGGGTGAGTAGTGAGGATGATTGGTGAGGGTGAGTGGTGAGCGTGAGTGGTGAGGAGTGAGGAAGAGTGGTGAGGGTGAGTGGTGAGGGAGAGGGGTGAGTGGTGAGTGGTGAGGGTGAGGGTGAGTGGTGGGTGGTGAGGGTGAGTGTGAGTGGTGAGTGGTGAATGGTGAGCGTGAGTGTGAGTGGTGAGGGTGAGTGGTGAACGTGAGTGGTGAAGGAGAGGGGTGAGTGGTGAGGGAGAAGGGTGAGCGTGAGTGGTGAGAGTGAGTTGTGAGTGGTGAGGGTGAGTGGTGAGGGCGAGTGGTGAGCGTGTGTGGTGAGGGAGAGGGGTGAATGGTGAGGGAGATGGGTGAGCATGAGTGGTTAGAGTGAGTGGTGAATGGTGAGGGTGAGTGGTGAGTGGTGAGGGTGAGTGGTGAGTGGTGAGTGGTGAGGGTGAGTGGTGAGGGTGAGTGGTGAGTAGTGAGGATGATTGGTGAGGGTGAGTGGTGAGCGTGAGTGGTGAGGGAGTGGGGTGAGTGGTGAGGGTGAGTGGTGAGGTAGAGTGGTGAGGGTGAGTAGTGGTGAAGAGGGTGAGTAGTGTGGTGAGGGTGAGTGGTGAGGGTGAGTGGTGAGGGTGAGTGGTGAGCGTGAGTGGTGAGTGGTGAGGAAGAGTGGTGAGGGAGAGGGGTGAGTGGTGAGGAAGAGTGGTGAGTGGTGAGGAAGAGGGGTGAGTGGTGGTGAGTGGTGAGTGTGAGGGTGAGTGGTGAGCGTGAGTCGTGAGGGAGAGGGGTGAGTGGTGAGGGAGAGGGGTGAGCATGAGTGGTGAGTGGTGAGTAGTGAGGATGATTGGTGAGGGTGAGTGGTGAGCGTGAGTGGTGAGGGAGAGGGGTGAGTGGTGAGTGGTGAAAGTGAGTGGTGAGGGTGAGTGGTGACAGTGAGTGGTGAGGGTGTGTGGTGAGCGTGAGTGGTGAGTGGTGAGAGTTATTGGTGAGTGGTGAGGGTGAGTGGTGGTGGTGAGGGTGAGTGGTGAGGGTGAGTGGTGGTGGTGAGGGTGAGTGTTGAGTGTGAGTGGTCAGGGTGAGTGATGGTGGTGAGGATGATAGGTGAGGGGTGAGTGGTGAGGGTGAGTGGTGAGAGAGACTGATGAGGGAGATTGGTGAGGGAGAGTGGTGAGCGTGAGTGGTGAGGGAAAGGGATGAGTAGTGAGGGTGAGTGGTGAGGGAGAGTGGTGAGGGTGAGTAGTGGTGGTGAGGGTGAGTAGTGAGTGGTGAGGGTGAGTGTTGAGCGTGTGTGGTGAGGGAGAGGGGTGAGTGGTGAGGGTGAGTGGTGAGCGTGTGTGGTGAGGGAGAGGGGTTAGTGGTGAGGGTGAGTGGTGAGTAGTGAGATTCATTGGTGAGGGTGAGTGGTGAGTGGTGAGTGGTGAGGGTGAGTGGTGAGGGTGAGTGGTGAGTAGTGAGGATGATTGGTGAGGGTGAGTGGTGAGCGTGAGTGGTGAGGGAGTGGGGTGAGTGGTGAGTGTGAGGATGATTGGTGAGGGTGAGGGTGAGTGGTGAGGGTGAGTTGTGAGCGTGAGTGGTGAGGGAGAGGGGTGAGTGGTGATGGTGAGTGGTGAGGTAGAGGGGTGAGCGTGAGTGGTGAGAGTGAGTGGTGAATGGTGAGGGTGAGTGGTGAGGGTGAGTGGTGAGTAGTGAGGATGATTGGTGAGGGTGAGTGGTGAGGGTGAGTAGTGAGGGTGAGTGGTGAGCGTGAGTGGTGAGGGAGATGGGTGAGTGGTGAGGGTGAGTGGTGAGGGAGAGGGGAGAGTAGTGAGGATGATTGGTGAGGGTGAGTGGTGAGCGTGAGTGGTGAGGAGTGAGGAAGAGTGGTGAGGGTGAGTGGTGAGGGGTGAGTGGTGAGTGGTGAGGGTGAGTGGTGGGTGGTGAGGGTGAGTGTGAGTGGTGAGTGGTGAATGGTGAGCGTGAGTGTGAGTGGTGAGGGTGAGTGGTGAACGTGAGTGGTGAAACAGAGGGGTGAGTGGTGAGGGAGAAGGGTGAGCGTGAGTGGTGAGAGTGAGTTGTGAGTGGTGAGGGTGAGTGGTGAGGGCGAGTGGTGAGCGTGTGTGGTGAGGGAGAGGGGTGAGTGGTGAGGGAGAGGGGTGAGCGTGAGTGGTGAGAGTGAGTGGTGAATGGTGAGGGAGAGGGGTGAGTAGTGAGGATGATTGGTGAGGGTGAGTGGTGAGCGTGAGTGGTGAGGAGTGAGGAAGAGTGGTGAGGGTGAGTGGTGAGGGAGAGGGGTGAGTGGTGGGTGGTGAGGGTGAGTGTGAGTGGTGAGTGGTGAATGGTGAGCGTGAGTGTGAGTGGTGAGGGTGAGTGGTGAACGTGAGTGGTGAAACAGAGGGGTGAGTGGTGAGGGAGAAGGGTGAGCGTGAGTGGTGAGAGTGAGTTGTGAGTGGTGAGGGTGAGTGGTGAGGGCGAGTGGTGAGCGTGTGTGGTGAGGGAAAGGGGTGAGTGGTGAGTGAGAGGGGTGAGCGTGAGTGGTGAGAGTGAGTGGTGAATGGTGAGGGTGAGTGGTGAGGGTGAGGGTGAGTGGTGAGCGTGAGTGGTGAGAGTGAGTGGTGAGTGGTGAGTGGTGAGTAGTGAGTGGTGAGTGGTGAGGGTGAGTGGTGAGTGGTGAGTGGTGAGGGTGAGTGGTGAGGTTGAGTGGTGAGTAGTGAGGATGATTGGTGAGGGTGAGTGGTGAGCGTGAGTGGTGAGGGAGTGGGGTGAGTGATGAGGGTGAGTGGTGAGGGAGAGTGGTGATGGTGAGTCGTGAGGGAGAGGGGTGAGTGGTGAGAGAGAGGGGTGAGCATGAGTGGTGAGTTGTGAGTAGTGAGGATGATTGGTGAGGGTGAGTGGTGAAGGAGAGGGGTGAGTGGTGAGGGAGAAGGGTGAGCGTGAGTGGTGAGAGTGAGTTGTGAGTGGTGAGGGTGAGTGGTGAGGGCGAGTGGTGAGCGTGTGTGGTGAGGGAGAGTGGTGAGTGGTGAGGGAGAGGGGTGAGCGTGAGAGGTGAGAGTGAGTGGTGAATGGTGAAGGTGAGTGGTGAAGGTGAGTGGTGAGCATGAGTGGTGAGAGTGAGTGGTGAGTGGTGAGTGGTGAGTAGTGAGTAGTGAGTGGTGAGGGTGAGTGGTGAGTGGTGAGGGTGAGTGGTGAGGGTGAGTGGTGAGTAGTGAGGATGATTGGTGAGGGTGAGTGGTGAGCGTGAGTGGTGAGGGAGTGGGGTGAGTGGTGAGTGGTGAGGGAGAGTGGTGAGGGTGAGTAGTGGTGGGGAGGGTGAGTAGTGTGGTGAGGGTGAGTGGTGAGGGTGAGTGGTGAGGGTGAGTGGTGAGCGTGAGTGGTGAGCGTGAGTGGTGAGTGGTGAGGAGTGAGGAAGAGTGGTGAGGGAGAGGGGTGAGTGGTGAGGAAGAGTGGTGAGTGGTGAGGAAGAGGGGTGAGTGGTGGTGAGTGGTGAGTGTGAGGGTGAGTGGTGAGCGTGAGTCGTGAAGGAGAGGGGTCAGTGGTGAGCGGTGAAAGTGAGTGGTGAGGGTGAGTGGTGAGAGTGAGTGGTGAGGGTGTGTGGTGAGCATGAATGGTGAGTGGTGAGAGTTATGGGTGAGTGGTGAGGGTGAGTGGTGGTGGTGAGGGTGAGTGGTGAGGGTGAGTGGTGGTGGTGAGGGTGAGTGTTGAGTGTGAGTGGTCAGGGTGAGTGATGGTGGTGAGGGTGAGGATGATAGGTGAGGGGTGAGTGGTGAGGGTGAATGGTGAGAGAGACTGGTGAGGGAGATTGGTGAGGGAAAGTGGTGAGCGTGAGAGGTGAGGGAAAGGGATGAGTGGTGAGGGTGAGTGGTGAGGGAGAGTGGTGAGGGTGAGTAGTGGTGGTGAGGGTGAGTAGTGAGTGGTGAGGGTGAGTGGTGAGGGTGATTAGTGAGTAGTGAAGGTGAGTGGTGAGGGTGAGTGGTGAGCGCGTGTGGTGAGGGAGAGGGGTGAGTGGTGAGGGTGAGTGGTGAGCGTGTGTGGTGAGGGAGAGGGGTTAGTGGTGAGGATGAGTGGTGAGTAGTGAGAATGTTTGGTGAGGGTGAGTGGTGAGGGTGAGTGGTGAGTGGTGAGGGTGAGTGGTGAGGGTGAGTGGTGAGTAGTGAGGATGATTGGTGAGGGTGAGTGGTGAGCGTGAGTGGTAAGGGAGTGGGGTGAGTGGTGAGGGTGAGTGGTGAGGGTGAATGGTGAGAGAGACTGGTGAGGGAGATTGGTGAGGGAAAGTGGTGAGCGTGAGTGGTGAGGGAAAGGGATGAGTGGTGATGGTGAGTGGTGAGGGAGAGTGGTGAGGGTGAGTAGTGGTGGTGAGGGTGAGTAGTGAGTGGTGAGGGTGAGTGGTGAGGGTGATTAGTGAGTAGTGAAGGTGAGTGGTGAGGGTGAGTGGTGAGCGCGTGTGGTGAGGGAGAGGGGTGAGTGGTGAGGGTGAGTGGTGAGCGTGTGTGGTGAGGGAGAGGGGTTAGTGGTGAGGATGAGTGGTGAGTAGTGAGAATGATTGGTGAGGGTGAGTGGTGAGGGTGAGTGGTGAGTGGTGAGGGTGAGTGGTGAGGGTGAGTGGTGAGTAGTGAGGATGATTGGTGAGGGTGAGTGGTGAGCGTGAGTGGTAAGGGAGTGGTGAGGGTGAGTGGTGAGGGAGAGTGGTGAGGGTGAGTAGTGGTGGGGAGGGTGAGTAGTTTGGTGAGGGTGAGTGGTGAGGGTGAGTGGTGAGGGTGAGTGGTGAGCATGAGTGGTGAGTGGTGAGGAGTGAGGAAGAGTGGTGAGGGAGAGGGGTGAGTGGTGAGGAAGAGTGGTGAGTGGTGAGGAAGATGGGTGAGTGGTGTTGAGTGGTGAGTGTGAGGGTGAGTGGTGAGCGTGAGTCGTGAGGGAGAGGGGTGAGTGGTGAGGGAGAGGGGGGTTGAGCATGAGTGGTGAGTGGTGAGTAGTGAGGATGATTGGTGAGGGTGAGTGGTGAGCGTGAGTGGTGCGGGAGAGGGGTGAGTGGTGAGTGGTGAAAGTGAGTGGTGAGGGTGAGTGGTGAGAGTGAGTTGTGAGGGTGTGTGGTGAGCGTGAGTGGTGAGTGGTGAGAGTTATGGGTGAGTGGTGAGGGTGAGTGGTGGTGGTGAGGGTGAGTGGTGAGGGTGAGTGGTGGTGGTGAGGGTGAGTGTTGAGTGTGAGTGGTCAGGGTGAGTGATGGTGGTGAGGGTGAGGATGATAGGTGAGGGGTGAGTGGTGAGGGTGAGTGGTGAGAGAGACTGGTGAGGGAGATTGGTGAGGGAGAGTGGTGAGCGTAAGTGGTGAGGGAAAGGGATGAGTGGTGAGGGTGAGTGGTGAGGGAGAGTGGTGAGGGTGAGTAGTGGTGGTGAGGGTGAGTAGTGAGTAGTGAGTGGTGAGGGTGAGTGGTGAGGGTGATTAGTGAGTAGTGAGGGTGAGTGGTGAGCGTGTGTGGTGAGGGTGAGTGTGAGTGGTGAGTGGTGAATGGTGAGCGTGAGTGTGAGTGGTGAGGGTGAGTGGTGAACGTGAGTGGTGAAACAGAGGGGTGAGTGGTGAGGGAGAAGGGTGAGCGTGAGTGGTGAGAGTGAGTTGTGAGTGGTGAGGGTGAGTGGTGAGGGCGAGTGGTGAGCGTGTGTGGTGAGGGAAAGGGGTGAGTGGTGAGGGAGAGGGGTGAGCGTGAGTGGTGAGAGTGAGTGGTGAATGGTGAGGGTGAGTGGTGAGGGTGAGGGTGAGTGGTGAGCGTGAGTGGTGAGAGTGAGTGGTGAGTGGTGAGTGGTGAGTAGTGAGTGGTGAGTGGTGAGGGTGAGTGGTGAGTGGTGAGTGGTGAGGGTGAGTGGTGAGGTTGAGTGGTGAGTAGTGAGGATGATTGGTGAGGGTGAGTGGTGAGCGTGAGTGGTGAGGGAGTGGGGTGAGTGATGAGGGTGAGTGGTGAGGGAGAGTGGTGAGGGTGAGTGGTGATTGTGACTGGTGAGTGTGAGGGTGAGTGGTGAGCATGAGTCGTGAGGGAGAGGGGTGAGTGGTGAGAGAGAGGGGTGAGCATGAGTGGTGAGTTGTGAGTAGTGAGGATGATTGGTGAGGGTGAGTGGTGAAGGAGAGGGGTGAGTGGTGAGGGAGAAGGGTGAGCGTGAGTGGTGAGAGTGAGTTGTGAGTGGTGAGGGTGAGTGGTGAGGGCGAGTGGTGAGCGTGTGTGGTGAGGGAGAGTGGTGAGTGGTGAGGGAGAGGGGTGAGCGTGAGAGGTGAGAGTGAGTGGTGAATGGTGAAGGTGAGTGGTGAAGGTGAGTGGTGAGCATGAGTGGTGAGAGTGAGTGGTGAGTGGTGAGTGGTGAGTAGTGAGTAGTGAGTGGTGAGTGGTGAGGGTGAGTGGTGAGTGGTGAGGGTGAGTGGTGAGGGTGAGTGGTGAGTAGTGAGGATGATTGGTGAGGGTGAGTGGTGAGCGTGAGTGGTGAGGGAGTGGGGTGAGTGGTGAGTGGTGAGGGAGAGTGGTGAGGGAAAGTGGTGAGCGTGAGTGGTGAGGGAAAGGGATGAGTGGTGAGGGTGAGTGGTGAGGGAGAGTGGTGAGGGTGAGTAGTGGTGGTGAGGGTGAGTAGTGAGTGGTGAGGGTGAGTGGTGAGGGTGATTAGTGAGTAGTGAAGGTGAGTGGTGAGGGTGAGTGGTGAGCGCGTGTGGTGAGGGAGAGGGGTGAGTGGTGAGGGTGAGTGGTGAGCGTGTGTGGTGAGGGAGAGGGGTTAGTGGTGAGGATGAGTGGTGAGTAGTGAGAATGATTGGTGAGGGTGAGTGGTGAGGGTGAGTGGTGAGTGGTGAGGGTGAGTGGTGAGGGTGAGTGGTGAGTAGTGAGGATGATTGGTGAGGGTGAGTGGTGAGCGTGAGTGGTAAGGGAGTGGGGTGAGTGGTGAGGGTGAGTGGTGAGGGTGAATGGTGAGAGAGACTGGTGAGGGAGATTGGTGAGGGAAAGTGGTGAGCGTGAGTGGTGAGGGAAAGGGATGAGTGGTGAGGGTGAGTGGTGAGGGAGAGTGGTGAGGGTGAGTAGTGGTGGTGAGGGTGAGTAGTGAGTGGTGAGGGTGAGTGGTGAGGGTGATTAGTGAGTAGTGAAGGTGAGTGGTGAGGGTGAGTGGTGAGCGCGTGTGGTGAGGGAGAGGGGTGAGTGGTGAGGGTGAGTGGTGAGCGTGTGTGGTGAGGGAGAGGGGTTAGTGGTGAGGATGAGTGGTGAGTAGTGATAATTATTGGTGAGGGTGAGTGGTGAGGGTGAGTGGTGAGTGGTGAGGGTGAGTGGTGAGGGTGAGTGGTGAGTAGTGAGGATGATTGGTGAAGGTGAGTGGTGAGCGTGAGTGGTAAGGGAGTGGGGTGAGTGGTGAGGGTGAGTGGTGAGGGAGAGTGGTGAGGGTGAGTAGTGGTGGGGAGGGTGAGTAGTTTGGTGAGGGTGAGTGGTGAGGGTGAGTGGTGAGGGTGAGTGGTGAGCATGAGTGGTGAGTGGTGAGGAGTGAGGAAGAGTGGTGAGGGAGAGGGGTGAGTGGTGAGGAAGAGTGGTGAGTGGTGAGGAAGATGGGTGAGTGGTGTTGAGTGGTGAGTGTGAGGGTGAGTGGTGAGCGTGAGTCGTGAGGGAGAGGGGTGAGTGGTGAGGGAGAGGGGGGTTGAGCATGAGTGGTGAGTGGTGAGTAGTGAGGATGATTGGTGAGGGTGAGTGGTGAGCGTGAGTGGTGCGGGAGAGGGGTGAGTGGTGAGTGGTGAAAGTGAGTGGTGAGGGTGAGTGGTGAGAGTGAGTTGTGAGGGTGTGTGGTGAGCGTGAGTGGTGAGTGGTGAGAGTTATGGGTGAGTGGTGAGGGTGAGTGGTGGTGATGAGGGTGAGTGGTGAGGGTGAGTGGTGGTGGTGAGGGTGAGTGTTGAGTGTGAGTGGTCAGGGTGAGTGATGGTGGTGAGGGTGAGGATGATAGGTGAGGGGTGAGTGGTGAGGGTGAGTGGTGAGAGAGACTGGTGAGGGAGATTGGTGAGGGAGAGTGGTGAGCGTAAGTGGTGAGGGAAAGGGATGAGTGGTGAGGGTGAGTGGTGAGGGAGAGTGGTGAGGGTGAGTAGTGGTGGTGAGGGTGAGTAGTGAGTAGTGAGTGGTGAGGGTGAGTGGTGAGGGTGATTAGTGAGTAGTGAGGGTGAGTGGTGAGCGTGTGTGGTGAGGGAGAGGGGTGAGTGGTGAGGGTGAGTGGTGAGCGTGTGTGGTGAGGGAGAGGGGTTAGTGGTGAGGGTGAGTGGTGAGTAGTGAGAATGATTGGTGAGGGTGAGTGGTGAGGGAGAGGGGTGAGTAGTGAGGGAGAGGGGTGAGTGGTGAGGGTGAGTGGTGAGAGTGAGTGGTGAGGGTGAGTGGTGAGGGTGAGTGGTAAGTGTGAGTCGTGAGGGTGAGTGGTGAGTGTGAGTGGTGAGTGTGAGTGTTGAGGGTGAGTGAGTGGTGAGGGTGAGTGGTGAGTAGTGAGAATGATTGGTGAGGGTGAGTGGTGAGGGTGAGTGGTCAGGGTGAGTGGTGAGGTAGAGGGATGAGTGGTTAGGGAGAGGGGTGAGCGTGAGTGGTGACGGAGAGGCTTGAGTGGTGAGAGTGAGTGGTGAGCGTGAGTGGTGAGGGTCAGTGGTGAGTAGTGAGAATGATTGGTGAGGGTGAGTGGTGAGCATGAGTGGTGAGGGAGAAGGGTGAGTGGCGAGGGAGATTGGTGAGGGAGAGTGGTGAGCGTGAGTGGTGAGGGAAAGAGATGAGTGGTGAGGGTGAGTGGTGAGGGAGAGTGGTGAGGGTGAGTAATGGTGGTGAGGGTGAGTAGTGAGTGGTGAGGGTGAGTGGTGAGGGTGAGTGGTGAGGGTGAGTGGTGAGTGGTGAGAGGTGAGTGGTGAGGGTGAGGGTGAGTGGTGAGGGTGTGTGGTGGTGGTGAGGGAGATGGGTGAGCTTGAGTGGTGAGAGTGAGTGGTGAATGGTGAGGGTGAGTGGTGAGGGTGAGTGGTGAGGGTGAGTGGTGAGTAGTGAGGATGATTGGTGAGGGTGAGTGGTTAGGGTGAGGGTGAGTGGTGAGCGTGAGTGGTGAGTGGTGAGTGGTGAGTTGTGAGTGGTGAGGGTGAGTGGTGAGGGTGAGTGGTGAGTAGTGAGCATGATTGGTGAGGGTGAGTGGTGAGCGTGAGTGGTGAGGGAGAGGGGTGAGTGGTGAGGGTGAGTGGTGAGGGAGAGTGGTGAGGGTGAGTAGTGGTGAGGAAGGTGAGTAATGTGGTGAGGGAGAGTGGTGAGGGAGAGTGGTGGTGGTGAGGGTGAGAAAAGTTGGTGAGGGTGAGTGGTGAGCGTGAGTGGTGAGGGAAAGGGGTGAGTGGTGAGGGTGAGTGGTTAGGGAGAGTGGTGAGGGTGAGTAGTGTTAGTGAGGGTGAGTAGTGAGTGGTGAGGGTGATTAGTGAGTAGTGAGGATGAGTGGTGAGGGTGAGTGGTGAGCGTGAGTGGTGAGTGGTGAGGATTGAGGAAAAGTGGTGAGGGTGAGTGGTGAGGGTGAGTGGTGATTGTGAGCGGTTAGAGTGAGTTGTGAGTGGTGAGGGTATGTGGTGAGGGTGAGTGGTGAGTAGTGAGGATGATTGGTGAGGGTGAGTGGTGAGGTTGAGTGGTGAGTAGTGAGGACTGAGGAAGAGTGGTGAGGAAGAGTGGTGAGGAAGAGTGGTGAGGGTGAGTGGTGAGGGTGAGTGGTGATTGTGAGTGGTTAGAGTGAGTTGTGAGTGGTGAGGGTATGTGGTGAGGGTGAGTGGTGAGTAGTGAGGATGATTGGTGAGGGTGAGTGGTGAGGGAGAGTGGTGAGGGTGAGTAGTGGTGGTGAGGGTGAGTAGTGAGTAGTGAGTGGTGAGGGTGAGTGGTGAGGTTGATTAGTGAGTAGTGAGGGTGAGTGGTGAGGGTGAGTGGTGAGCGTGTGTGGTGAGGGAGAGGGGTGAGTGGTGAGGGTGAGTGGTGAGCGTATGTGGTGAGGGAGAGGGGTTAGTGGTGAGGGTGAGTGGTGAGTAGTGAGAATGATTGGTGAGGGTGAGTGGCGAGGGTGAGTGGTGAGGGAGAGGGGTGAGTAGTGAGGGAGAGGGGTGAGTGGTGAGGGTGAGTGGTGAGCGTGAGTGGTGAGGGTGAGTGGTGAGGGTGAGTGGTAAGTGTGAGTCGTGAGGGTGAGTGGTGGGAGGTGAGTGGTGAGGGTGAGTGGTGAGTGTGAGTGTTGAGAGTGAGTGAGTGGTGAGGGTGAGTGGTGAGTAGTGAGAATGATTGGTGAGGGTGAGTGGTGAGGGTGAGTGGTCAGGGTGAGTGGTGAGGTAGAGGGATGAGTGGTTAGGGAGAGGGGTGAGCGTGAGTGGTGACGGAGAGGCTTGATTGGTGAGAGTGAGTGGTGAGGGTGAGTGGTGAGGGTGAGTGGTGAGTAGTGAGAATGATTGGTGAGGGTGAGTGGTGAGCATGAGTGGTGAGGGAGAGGGGTGAGTGGCGAGGGAGATTGGTGAGGGAGAGTGGTGAGTGTGAGTGGTGAGGGAAAGGGATGAGTGGTGAGGGTGAGTGGTGAGGGAGAGTGGTGAGGGTGAGTAGTGGTGGTGAGGGTGAGTAGTGAGTGGTGAGGGTGAGTGGTAAGTGTGAGTCGTGAGGGTGAGTCGTGAGTGGTGAGAGGTGAGTGGTGAGGGTGAGGGTGAGTGGTGAGGATGTGTGGTGGTGGTGAGGGAGATGGGTGAGCTTGAGTGGTGAGAGTGAGTGGTGAATGGTGAGTGGTGAGGGTGAGTGGTGAGGGTGAGTGGTGAGTAGTGAGGATGATTGGTGAGGGTGAGTGGTTAGGGTGAGGGTGAGTGGTGAGGGTGAGTGGTGAGGGTGAGTGGTGAGTAGTGAGGATGATTGGTGAGGGTGAGTGGTGAGCGTGAGTGGTGAGGGAGACGGGTGAGTGGTGAGGATGAGTGGTGAGGGAGAGTGGTGAGGGTGAGTAGTGGTGAGGAGGGTGAGTAATGTGGTGAGGGAGAGTGGTGAGGGAGAGTGGTGGTGGTGAGGGTGAGAATAGTTGGTGAGGGTGAGTGGTGAGCATGAGTGGTGAGGGAAAGGGGTGAGTGGTGAGGGTGAGTGGTTAGGGAGAGTGGTGAGGGTGAGAAGTGTTAGTGAGGGTGAGTAGTGAGTGGTGAGGGTGATTAGTGAGTAGTGAGGGTGAGTGGTGAGGGTGAGTGGTGAGCGTGAGTGGTGAGTGGTGAGGATTGAGGAAGAGTGGTGAGGGTGAGTGGTGAGGGTGAGGGGTGAGCGTGAGTGGTCAGGGAGATGGGTGAGTGGTCAGGGTGAGTGGTGAGCGTGAGTGGTGAGGGAGAGGGGTGAGTGGTTAGGGAGAGGGGTGAGCGTGAGTGGTGAGGGTGAGTGGTGAGTGGTGAGTAGTGAGGACTGAGGAAGAGTGGTGAGGAAGAGTGGTGAGGAAGAGTGGTGAGGGTGAGTGGTGAGGGTGAGTGGTGATTGTGAGTGGTGACAGTGAGTTGTGAGTGGTGAGGGTATGTGGTGAGGGTGAGTGGTGAGTAGTGAGGATGATTGGTGAGGGTGAGTGGTGAAGGTGAGTGGTGAGCGTGAGTGGTGAGGGAAAGGGGTGAGTGGTGAGGTAGAGGGGTGAGCGTGAGTGGTGAGAGTGAGTGGTGAATGGTGAGGGTGAGTGGTGAGGGTGAGTGGTGAGTAGTGAGGATGATTGGTGAGGGTGAGTGGTGAGGGTGAGTAGTGAGGGTGAGTGGTGAGCGTGAGTGGTGAGGGAGATGGGTGAGTGGTGAGGGTGAGTGGTGAGGGAGAGGGGTGAGTAGTGAGGATGATTGGTGAGGGTGAGTGGTGAGCGTGAGTGGTGAGGAGTGAGGAAGAGTGGTGAGGGTGAGTGGTGAGGGGTGAGTGGTGAGTGGTGAGGGTGAGTGGTGAGGGTGAGTGTGAGTGGTGAGTGGTGAATGGTGAGCGTGAGTGTGAGTGGTGAGGGTGAGTGGTGAACGTGAGTGGTGAAGGAGAGGGGTGAGTGGTGAGGGAAAAGGGTGAGCGTGAGTGGTGAGGGAAAAGGGTGAGCGTGAGTGGCGAGGGTGAGGGTGAGTGGTGAGCGTGAGTGGCGAGAGTGAGTGGTGAGTGGTGAGTAGTGAGTGGTGAGTGGTGAGTGGTGAGTGGTGAGGGTGAGTGGTGAGTAGTGAGGGTGAGTGGTGAGGGTGAGTGGTGAGTAGTGAGGATGATTGGTGAGGGTGAGTGGTGAGCGTGAGTGGTGAGGGAGTGGGGTAAGTGGTTAGAGTGAGTGGTGAAGGAAAGTGGTGAGGGTGAGTAGTGGTGGGGAGGGTGAGTAGCGTGGTGAGGGTGAGTGGTGAGGGTGAGTGGTGAGGGTGAGTGGTGAGCGTGAGTGGTGAGTGGTGAGGAGTGAAGAAGAGTGGTGAGGGAGAGGGATGAGTGGTGAGGAAGAGTGGTGAGTGGTGAGGAAGAGGTGTGAGTGGTGGTGAGTGGTGAGTGTGAGGGTGAGTGGTGAGCGTGAGTCATGAGGGAGAGGGGTGAGTGGTGAGTGAGAGGGGTGAGCATGAGTGGTTAGTGGTGAGTAGTGAGGATGATTGGTGAGGGTGTGTGGTGAGCATGAGTGGTGAGTGGTGAGAGTTATGGGTGAGTGGTGAGGGTGAGTGGTGGTGGTGAGGGTGAGTGGTGAGGGTGAGTGGTGGTGGTGAGGGTGAGTGTTGAGTGTGAGTTGTCAGGGTGAGTGATGGTGGTGAGGGTGAGGATGATAGGTGAGGGGTGAGTGGTGAGGGTGAGTGGTGAGAGAGACTGGTGAGGGAGATTGGTGAGGGAGAGTGGTGAGCGTGAGTGGTGAGGGAAAGGAATGAGTGGTGAGGGTGAGTGGTGAGGGAGAGTGGTGAGTAGTGGTGGTGAGGGTGAGTGGTGAGGGTGAGTGGTGAGGGTGATTAGTGAGTAGTGAGGGTGAGTGGTGAGGGTGAGTGGTGAGCGTGTGTGGTGAGGGAGAGGGTTGAGTGGTGAGGGTGAGTGGTGAGCGTGTGTGGTGAGGGAGAGGGGATAGTGGTGAGGGTGAGTGGTGAGTACTGAGAATGATTGGTGAGGGTGAGTGGTGACGGTGAGTGGTGAGTGGTGAGGGTGAGTGGTGAGGGAGAGTGGTGAGGGTGAGTAGTGGTGGGGAGGGTGAGTAGTGTGGTGAGGGTGAGTGGTGAGGGTGAGTGGTGAGGGTGAGTGGTGAGTGTGAGGGTGAGTGGTGAGCGTGAGTCGTGAGGGAGAGGGGTGAGTGGTGAGGGAGAGGGGTGAGCATGAGTGGTGAGTGGTGAGTAGTGAGGATGATTGGTGAGGGTGAGTGGTGAGCGTGAGTGGTTTAGGGAGAGGGGTGAGTGGTGAGTGGTGAGTGGTGAAAGTGAGTGGTGAGGGTGAGTGGTGAGAGTGAGTGGTGAGGGTGTGTGGTGAGCATGAGTGGTGAGTGGTGAGAGGTATGGGTGAGTGGTGAGGGTGAGTGGTGGTGGTGAGGGTGAGTGGTGAGGGTGAGTGGTGGTGGTGAGGGTGAGTGTTGAGTGTGAGTGGTCAGGGTGAGTGATGGTGGTGAGGGTGAGGATGATAGATGAGGGGTGAGTGGTGAGGGTGAGTGGTGAGAGAGACTGGTGAGGGAGATTGGTGAGAGAGAGTGGTGAGCGTGAGTGGTGAGGGAAAGGGATGAGTGGTGAGGGTGAGTGGTGAGGGAGAGTGGTGAGGGTGAGTAGTGGTGGTGAGGGTGAGTAGTGAGTGGTGAGGGTGAGTGGTGAGGGTGATTAGTGAGTAGTGAGGGTGAGTGGTGAGCGTGTGTGGTGAGGGAGAGGGGTTAGTGGTGAGGGTGAGTGGTGAGTAGTGAGAATGATTGGTGAGGGTGAGTGGTGAGGGTGAGTGGTCAGGGTGAGTGGTGAGGTCGAGGGATGAGTGGTTAGGGAGAGGGGTGAGCGTGAGTGGTGACGGAGAGGCTTGAGTGGTGAGAGTGAGTGGTGAGGGTGAGTGGTGAGGGTGAATGGTGAGTAGTGAGAATGATTGGTGAGGGTGAGTGGTGAGCATGAGTGGTGAGGGAGAGGGGTGAGTGGCGAGGGAGATTGGTGAGGGAGAGTGGTGAGCGTGAGTGGTGAGGGAAAGGGATGAGTGGTGAGGGTGAGTGGTGAGGGAGAGTGGTGAGGGTGAGTAGTGGTGGCGAGGGTGAGTAGTGAGTGGTGAGTGGTAAGTGTGAGTCGTGAGGGTGAGTGGTGAGAGGTGAGTGGTGAGGGTGAGGGTGAGTGGTGAGGGTGTGTGGTGGTGGTGAGGGAGAGGGGTGAGCTTGAGTGGTGAGAGTGAGTGGTGAATGGTGAGGGTGAGTGGTGAGGGTGAGTGGTGAGGGTGAGTGGTGAGTAGTGAGGATGATTGGTGAGGGTGAGTGGTTAGGGTGAGGGTGAGTGGTGAGCGTGAGTGGTGAGTGGTGAGTGGTGATGGTGAGTGGTGAGGGTGAGTGGTGAGTAGTGAGGATGATTGGTGAGGGTGAGTGGTGAGCGTGAGTGGTGAGGGAGATGGGTGATTGGTGAGGATGAGTGGTGAGGGAGAGTGGTGAGGGTGAGTAGTGGTGAGGAGGGTGAGTAATGTGGTGAGGGTGAGTGGCGAGGGAGAGTGGTGAGCGTGAGTGGTGAATGGTGAGGTGTGAGGAAGAGTGGTGAAGGTGAGTGGTGAGGGGTGAGTGGTGAGGAAGAGTGGTGAGTGGTGAGGAAGAGGGGTGAGTGGTGGTGAGTGGCGACTGTGAGGGTGAGTGGTGAGCATGAGTCGTGAGGGAGAGGGATGAGTGGTGAGGGAGAGGGGTGAGCATGAGTGGTGAGAGTGAGTGGTGAGTGGTGAGAGTGAGTGGTGAGTAGTGAGGATGATTGGTGAGGGTGATTGGTGAGCGTGAGTGGTGAGGGAGAGGGGTGAGTGGTGAGTGGTGAGAGTGAGTGGTGAGGGTGAGTGGTGAGAGTGAGTGGTGAGGGTGTGTGGTGAGCATGAGTGGTGAGTGGTGAGAGTTAGGGGTGAGTGGTGAGGGTGAGTGGTGGTGATGAGGGTGAGTGGTGAGGGTGAGTGGTGGTGGTGAGAGTGAGTGTTCAGTGTGAGTGGTCAGGGTGAGTGATGGTGGTCAGGGTGAGGATGATAGGTGAGGGGTGAGTGGTGAGGGTGAGTGGTGAGAGAGAGTTGTGAGGGAGAGTGGTGAGGGAGAGTGGTGGTGGTGAGGATCGTTGGTGAGGGTGAGTGGTGAGCATGATTGGTGAGTGGTGAGGAGTGAGGAAGAGTGGTGAGCATGAGTGGTGAGGGTGAGTGGTGAGCGTGAGTGGTGAGGGAGAGGGGTGAGTGGTGAGGGTGAGTGGTGAGCGTGAGTGGTGAGGGAGAGGGGTTAGTGGTGAGGGAGAGGGGTGAGCGTGAGTGGTGAGGGTGAGTGGTGAGCGTGAGTGGTGAGGGAGAGGGGTTAGTGGTGAAGGAGAGGGGTGAGCGTGAGTGGTGAGGGTTAGTGGTGAGGGTGAGTGGTGAGCGTGAGTGGTGAGGGAGAGGGGTGAGTGGTGAGGGTGAGTGGTGAGCGTGAGTGGTGAGCGAGAGGGGTTAGTGGTGAGGGAGAGGGGTGAGCGTGAGTGGTGAGGGTGAGTGGTCAGGGTGAGTGGTGAGGTAGAGGGATGAGTGGTTAGGGAGAGGCTTGAGTGGTGAGAGTGAGTGGTGAGGGTGAGTGGTGAGGGTGAGTGGTGAGCGTGAGTGGTGAGGGAGAGGGGTGAGTGGTGAGGATGAGTGGTGAGGGAGAGTGGTGAGGGTGAGTAGTGGTGAGGAGGGTGAGTAATGTGGTGAGGGTGAGTGGCTAGGGAGAGTGGTGAGCGTGAGTGGTGAGTGGTGAGGTGTGAGGCAGAGTGGTGAGGGTGAGTAGTGAGGGAGAGGGGTGAGTGGTGAGGAAGAGTGGTGAGTGGTGAGGAAGAGGGGTGAGTGGCGACTGTGAGGGTGAGTGGTGAGCGTGAGTCGTGAGGGAGAGGGATGAGTGGTGAGGGAGAGGGGTGAGCATGAGTGGTGAGAGTGAGTGGTGAGAGTGAGTGGTGAGTTGTGAGGATGATTGGTGAGGGTGATTGGTGAGCGTGAGTGGTGAGGGAGAGGGGTGAGTGGTGAGAGTGAGTGGTGAGGGTGAGTGGTGAGAGTGAGTGGTGAGGGTGTGTGGTGAGCGTGAGTGGTGAGTGGTGAGAGTTAGGGGTGAGTGGTGAGGGTGAGTGGTGGTGATGAGGGTGAGTGGTGAGTGGTGGTGGTGAGTGTTCAGTGTGAGTGGTCAGGGTGAGTGATGGTGATGAGGGTGAGGATGATAGGTGAGGGGTGAGTGGTGAGGGTGAGTGGTGAGAGAGAGTTGTGAGGGAGAGTGGTGAGGGAGAGTGGTGGTGGTGAGGGTGAAGATCGTTGGTGAGGTTGAGTGGTGAGGGAGAGTGGTAAGTGTGAGTCGTGAGGGTGAGTGGTGAGTGGTGAGAGGTGAGTGGTGAGGGTGAGGGTGAGTGGTGAGGGTGTGTGGTGGTGGTGAGTTAGATGGGTGAGCTTGAGTGGTGAGAGTGAGTGGTGAGGGTGAGTGGTGATGGCGAGTGGTGAGCGTGAGTGGTGAGGGAGAGGGGTGAGTGGTGAGGGAGAGGGGTGAGCGTGAGTGGTGAGGGTGAGTGGAGAGGGTGAGTGGTGAGTAGTGAGAATGATTGGTGAGGGTGAGTGGTGAGGGTGAGTGGTCAGGGTGAATGGTGAGGTAGAGGGATGAGTGGTAATGGAGAGGGGTGAGCGTGAGTGGTGAGGGAGAGGCTTGAGTGGTGAGAGTGAGTGGTGAGGGTGAGTGGTGAGCGTGAGTGGTGAGGGAGAGGGGTGAGTGGTGTGGATGAGTGGTGAGGGAGAGTGGTGAGGGTGAGTAGTGGTGAGGAGGGTGAGTAATGTGGTGAGGGTGAGTGGCGAGGGAGAGTGGTGAGCGTGAGTGGTGAGTGGTGAGGTGTGAGGAAGAGTGGTGAGGGTGAGTGGTGAAGGAGAGGGGTGAGTGGTGAGGAAGAGTGGTGAGTGGTGAGGAAGAGGGGTGAGTGGTGGTGAGTGGCGACTGTGAGGGTGAGTGGTGAGCGTGAGTCGTGAGGGAGAGGGATGAGTGGTGAGGGAGAGGGGTGAGTGGTGAGTGATGAGAGTGAGTGGTGAGGGTGAGTGGTGAGAGTGAGTGGTGAGGGTGTGTGGTGAGCGTGAGTGGTGAGTGGTGAGAGTTAGGGGTGAGTGGTGAGGGTGAGTGGTGGTGATGAGGGTGAGTGGTGAGGGTGAGTGGTGGTGGTGAGGGTGTGGATGATAGGTGAGGGGTGAGTGGTGAGGGTGAGTGGTGAGGGTGAGTGGTGAGAGAGAGTTGTGAGGGAGAGTGGTGAGGGAGAGTGGTGGTGGTGAGGGTGAAGATCGTTGGTGAGGTTGAGTGGTGAGGGAGAGTGGTAAGTGTGAGTCGTGAGGGTGAGTGGTGAGTGGTGAGAGGTGAGTGGTGAGGGTGAGTGGTGAGGGTGTGTGGTGGTGGTGAGTTAGATGGGTGAGCTTGAGTGGTGAGAGTGAGTGGTGAGGGTGAGTGGTGAGGGTGAGTGGTGAGCGTGAGTGGTGAGGGAAAGGGGTGAGTGGTGAGGGAGAGGGGTGAGCGTGAGTGGTGAGGGTGAGTGGAGAGGGTGAGTGGTGAGTAGTGAGAATGATTGGTGAGGGTGAGTGGTGAGGGTGAGTGGTCAGGGTGAGTGGTGAGGTAGAGGGATGAGTGGTAATGGAGAGGGGTGAGCGTGAGTGGTGAGGGAGAGGCTTGAGTGGTGAGAGTGAGTGGTGAGGGTGAGTGGTGAGCGAGAGTGGTGAGGGAGAGGGGTGAGTGGTGAGGATGAGTGGTGAGGGAGAGTGGTGAGGGTGAGTAGTGGTGAGGAGGGTGAGTAATGTGGTGAGGGTGAGTGGCGAGGGAGAGTGGTGAGCGTGAGTGGTGAGTGGTGAGGTGTGAGGAAGAGTGGTGAGGGTGAGTGGTGAGGGAGAGGGGTGAGTGGTGAGGAAGAGTGGTGAGTGGTGAGGAAGAGGGGTGAGTGGTGGTGAGTGGCGACTGTGAGGGTGAGTGGTGAGCGTGAGTCGTGAGGGAGAGGGATGAGTGGTGAGGGAGAGGGGTGAGTGGTGAGTGATGAGAGTGAGTGGTGAGGGTGAGTGGTGAGAGTGAGTGGTGAGGGTGTGTGGTGAGCGTGAGTGGTGAGTGGTGAGAGTTAGGGGTGAGTGGTGAGGGTGAGTGGTGGTGATGAGGGTGAGTGGTGAGGGTGAGTGGTGGTGGTGAGGGTGTGGATGATAGGTGAGGGGTGAGTGGTGAGGGTGAGTGGTGAGAGAGAGTTGTGAGGGAGAGTGGTGAGGGAGAGTGGTGGTGGTGAGGGTGAGGATCGTTGGTGAGGGTGAGTGGTGAGGGAGAGTGGTGAGGGTGAGTAGTGGTGGTGAGGGTGAGTAGTGAGTGGTGAGGGTGAGTGGTAAGTGTGAGTCGTGAGGGTGAGTGGTGAGTGGTGAGAGGTGAGTGGTGAGGGTCAGGGTGAGTGGTGAGGGTGTGTGCTGGTGGTGAGGGAGATGGGTGAGCTTGAGTGGTGAGAGTGAGTGGTGAATGGTGAGGGTGAGTGGTGAGGGTGAGTGGTGAGGGTGAGTCGTGAGTAGTGAGGATGATTGGTGAGGGTGAATGGTTAGGGTGAGGGTGAGTGGTGAGCGTGAGTAATGAGTGGTGAGTGGTGAGGGTGAGTGGTGAGGGTGAGTGGTGAGGGAGAGGGGTGAGTGGTGAGGATGAGTGGTGAGGGAGAGTGGTGAGGGAGAGTGGTGGTGGTGAGGGTGAGAATAGTTGGTGAGGGTGAGTGGTGAGCATGAGTGGTGAGGGAAAGGGGAGAGTGGTGAGGGTGAGTAGTGTTAGTGAGGGTGAGTAGTGAGTGGTGAGGGTGATTAGTGAGTAGTGAGGGTGAGTGGTGAGGGTGAGTGGTGAGCGTGAGTGGTGAGGATTGAGGAAGAGTGGTGAGGGTGAGTGGTGAGGGGTGAATGTGAGTAGTCAGGGAGATGGGTGAGTGGTCAGGGTGAGTGGTGAGCGTGAGTGGTGAGGGAGAGGGGTGAGTGGTTAGGGAGAGGGGTGAGCGTGACTGTTGAGGGTGAGTGGTGAGGGTGAGTGGTGAGTAGTGAGGACTGAGGAAGAGTGGTGAGGAAGAGTGGTGAGGAAGAGTGGTGAGGGTGAGTGGTGAGGGTGAGTGGTGAGCGTGAGTGGTGAGAGTGAGTTGTGAGTGGTGAGGGTATGTGGTGAGGGTGAGTGGTGAGTAGTGAGGATGATTAGTGACGGTGAGTGGTGAAGGTGAGTGGTGAGCGTGAGTGGTGAGGGAAAGGGGTGAGTGGTGAGGTAGAGGGGTGAGCGTGAGTGGTGAGAGTGAGTGGTGAATGGTGAGGGTGAGTAGTGAGGGTGAGTGGTGAGTAGTGAGGATGATTGGTGAGGGTGAGTGGTGAGCGTGAGTGGTGTGGGAGAGGGGTGAGTGGTGAGGGTGAGTGGCGAGGGAGAGGGGTGAGTGGTGAGTGGTGAGGGTGAAGGTGAGTGGTCAGTGGTGAGGGTGAGTGGTGAGTGGTGAATGGTGAGCGTGAGTGAGTGGTGAGGGTGAGTGGTGAACGTGAGTGGTGAAAGAGAGGGGTGAGTGGTGAGGGAGAAGGGTGAGCGTGAGTGGTGAGAGTGAGTTGTGAGTGGTGAGGGTGAGTGGTGAGGGCGAGTGGTGAGCGTGTGTGGTGAGGGAGAGGGGTGAGTGGTGAGGGAGAGGGGTGAGCGTGAGTGGTGAGAGTGAGTGGTGAATGGTAAGGGTGAGTGGTGAGGGTGAGGGTGAGTGGTGAGCATGAGTGGTGAGAGTGAGTGGTGAGTGGTGAGTGGTGAGTAGTGAGTGGTGAGTGGTGAGGGTGAGTGGTGAGTGGTGAGGGTGAGTGTTGAGGGTGAGTAGTGAGTAGTAGTGGGGAGGGTGAGTAGTGTAGTGAGGGTGAGTGGTGAGGGTGAGTGGTGAGGGTGAGTGGTGAGTGTGAGTGGTGAGTGGTGAGGAGTGAAGAAGAGTGGTGAGGGAGAGGGGTGAGTGGTGAGGAAGAGTGGTGAGTGGTGAGGAAGAGGGGTGAGTGGTGGTGAGTGGTGAGTGTGATGGTGAGTGGTGAGCGTGAGTCGTGAGGTAGAGGGGTGAGTGGTGAGTGAGAGGGGTGAGCATGAGTGGTGAGTGGTGAGTAGTGAGGATGATTGGTGAGGGTGAGTGGTGAGCGTGAGTGGTGAGCATGAGTGGTGAGGGAGAGGGGTGAGTGGTGAGTGGTGAAAGTGAGTGGTGAGGGTGAGTGGTGAGAGTGAGTGGTGAGGGTGTGTGGTGAGCGTGAGTGGTGAGTGGTGAGAGTTATGGGTGAGTGGTGAGGGTGAGTGGTGGTGGTGAGGGTGAGTGGTGAGGGTGAGTTGTGGTGGTGAGGGTGAGTGTTGAGTGTGAGTGGTCAGGGTGAGTGATGGTGGTGAGGGTGAGGATGATAGGTGAGGGGTGAGTGGTGAGGGTGAGTGGTGAGAGAGACTGGTGAGGGAGATTGGTGAGGGAGAGTGGTGAGCGTGAGTGGTGAGGGAAAGGGATGAGTGGTGAGGTTGAGTGGTGAGGGAGAGTGGTGAGGGTGAGTAGTGGTGGTGAGGGTGAGTAGTGAGTGGTGAGGGTGAGTGGTGAGGGTGATTAGTGAGTAGTGAGGGTGAGTGGTGAGCGTGTGTGGTGAGGGAGAGGGGTGAGTGGTGAGGGTGAGTGGTGAGCGTGTGTGGTGAGGGAGAGGGGTTAGTGGTGAGGGTGAGTGGTGTGTAGTGAGAATGATTGGTGAGGGTGAGTGGTGAGGGTGAGTGGTGAGTGGTGAGGGTGAGTGGTGAGGGTGAGTGGTGAGTAGTGAGGATGATTGGTGAGGGTGAGTGGTGAGCGTGAGCGGTGAGGGAGTGGGGTGAGTGGTGAGGGTGAGTGGTGAGGGAGAGTGGTGAGGGTGAGTAGTGGTGGGGAGGGTGAGTAGTGTGGTGAGGGTGAGTGGTGAGGGTGAGTGGTGAGGGTGAGTGGTGAGGGTGAGTGGTGAGTGTGAGGGTGAGTGGTGAGCATGAGTCGTGAGGGAGAGGGGTGAGTGGTGAGGGAGAGGGGTGAGCATGAGTGGTGAGTGGTGAGTAGTGAGGATGATTGGTGAGGGTGAGTGGTGAGCGTGAGTGGTGAGGGAGAGGGGTGAGTGGTGAGTGGTGAAAGTGAGTGGTGAGGGTGAGTGGTGAGAGTGAGTGGTGAGGGTGTGTGGTGAGCGTGAGTGGTGAGTGGTGAGAGTTATGGGTGAGTGGTGAGGGTGAGTGGTGGTGGTGAGGGTGAGTGGTGAGGGTGAGTGGTGGTGGTGGTGAGGGTGAGTGTTGAGTGTGAGTGGTCAGGGTGAGTGATGGTGGTGAGGGGGAGGATGATTGGTGAGGGGTGAGTGGTGAGGGTGAGTGGTGAGAGAGACTGGTGATGGAGATTGGTGAGGGAGAGGGGTGAGCATGAGTGGTGAGGGAAAGGGATGAGTGTTGAGGGTGAGTGGTGAGGGAGAGTGGTGAGGGTGAGTAGTGGTGGTGCGGGTGAGTAGTGAGTGGTGAGGGTGAGTGGTGAGGGTGATTAGTGAGTAGTGAGGGTGAGTGGTGAGGGTGAGTGGTGAGCGTGTGTGGTGAGGGAGAGGGGTGAGTGGTGAGGGTGAGATGCTGAGCGTGTGTGGTGAGGGAGAGGGGTTAGTGGTGAGGGTGAGTGGTGAGTAGTGAGAATGAGTGGTGAGGGTGAGTGGTGAGTAGTGAGAATGATTGGTGAGGCTGAGTGGTGAGGGTGAGTGGTCAGGGTGAGTGGTGAGGTAGAGGGATGAGTGGTTAGGGAGAGGGGTGAGCGTGAGTGGTGACGGAGAGGCTTGAGTGGTGAGAGTGAGTGGTGAGGGTGAGTGGTGAGTAGTGAGAATGATTGGTGAGGGTGAGTGGTGAGCATGAGTGGTGAGGGAGAGGGGTGAGTGGCGATTGAGATTGGTGAGGGAGAGTGGTGAGCGTGAGTGGTGAGAGAAAGGGATGAGTGGTGAGGGAGAGTGGTGAGGGTGAGTAGTGGTGGTGAGGTTGAGTGGTAAGTGTGAGTCGTGAGGGTGAGTGGTGAGGGTGTGTGGTGGTGGTGAGGGAGAGGGGTGAGCTTGAGTGGTGAGAGTGAGTGGTGAATGGTGAGGGTGAGTGGTGAGGGTGAGTGGTGAGGGTGAGTGGTGAGTAGTGAGGATGATTGGTGAGGGTGAGTGTTTAGGGTGAGGGTGAGTGGTGAGCGTGAGTGGTGAGTAGTGAGTGGTGAGTGTGAGTGGTGAGGGTGAGTGGTGAGTTGTGAGGATGATTGGTGAGGGTGAGTGGTGAGGGAGCGGGGTGAGTGGTGAGGAAGAGTGGTGAGGAAGAGGGGTGAGTGGTGAGGATGAGTGGTGAGGGAGAGTGGTGAGGGTGAGTAGTGGTGAGGAGGGTGAGTAATGTGGTGAGGGTGAGTGGCGAGGGAGAGTGGTGAGCGTGAGTGGTGAGTGGTGAGGTGTGAGGAAGAGTGGTGAGGGTGAGTGGTGAGGGAGCGGGGTGAGTGGTGAGGAAGAGTGGTGAGGAAGAGGGGTGAGTGGTGGTGAGTGACGACTGTGAGGGTGAGTGGTGAGCGTGAGTCGTGAGGGAGAGGGATGAGTGGTGAGGGAGAGGGGTGAGCATGAGTGGTGAGAGTGAGTGGTGAGTGGTGAGAGTGAGTGGTGAGTAGTGAGGATGATTGGTGAGGGTGATTGGTGAGCATGAGTGGTGAGCGTGAGTGGTGAGGGAGTGGGGTGAGTGGTGAGGGTGAGTGGTGAGGGAGAGTGGTGAGGGTGAGTAGTGGTGGGGAGGGTGAGTAGTGTGGTGAGGGTGAGTGGTGAGGGTGAGTGGTGAGGGTGAGTGGTGAGTGTGAGGGTGAGTGGTGAGCATGAGTCGTGAGGGAGAGGGGTGAGTGGTGAGGGAGAGGGGTGAGCATGAGTGGTGAGTGGTGAGTAGTGAGGATGATTGGTGAGGGTGAGTGGTGAGCGTGAGTGGTGAGGGAGAGAGGTGAGTGGTGAGAGAGACTGGTGATGGAGATTGGTGAGGGAGAGGGGTGAGCATGAGTGGTGAGGGAAAGGGATGAGTGGTGAGGGTGAGTGGTGAGGGAGAGTGGTGAGGGTGAGTAGTGGTGGTGCGGGTGAGTAGTGAGTGGTGAGGGTGAGTGGTGAGGGTGATTAGTGAGTAGTGAGGGTGAGTGGTGAGGGTGAGTGGTGAGCGTGTGTGGTGAGGGAGAGGGGTGAGTGGTGAGGTTGAGATGCTGAGCGTGTGTGGTGAGGGAGAGGGGTTATTGGTGAGGGTGAGTGGTGAGTAGTGAGAATGAGTGGTGAGGGTGAGTGGTGAGGGTGAGTGGTGAGTAGTGAGAATGATTGGTGAGGGTGAGTGGTGAGGGTGAGTGGTCAGGGTGAGTGGTGAGGTAGAGGGATGTGTGGTTAGGCAGAGGGGTGAGCGTGAGTGGTGACGGAGAGGCTTGAGTGGTGAGAGTGAGTGGTGAGGGTGAGTGGTGAGTAGTGAGAATGATTGGTGAGGGTGAGTGGTGAGCATGAGTGGTGAGTGAGAGGGGTGAGTGGCGAGGGAGATTGGTGAGGGAGAGTGGTGAGCGTGAGTGGTGAGAGAAAGGGATGAGTGGTGAGGGAGAGTGGTGAGGGTGAGTAGTGGTGGTGAGGTAGAGTGGTAAGTGTGAGTCGTGAGGGTGAGTGGTGAGGGTGTGTGGTGGTGGTGAGGGAGAGGGGTGAGCTTGAGTGGTGAGAGTGAGTGGTGAATGATGAGGGTGAGTGGTGAGGGTGAGTGGTGAGGGAGCGGGGTGAGTGGTGAGGAAGAGTGGTGAGGAAGAGGGGTGAGTGGTGAGGATGAGTGGTGAGGGAGAGTGGTGAGGGTGAGTAGTGGTGAGGAAAGTGAGTAATGTGGTGAGGGTGAGTGGCGAGGGAGAGTGGTGAGCGTGAGTGGTGAGTGGTGAGGTGTGAGGAAGAGTGGTGAGGGTGAGTGGTGAGGGAGCGGGGTGAGTGGTGAGGAAGAGTGGTGAGGAAGAGGGGTGAGTGGTGGTGAGTGACGACTGTGAGGGTTAGTGGTGAGCGTGAGTCGTGAGGGAGAGGGATGAGTGGTGAGGGAGAGGGGTGAGCATGAGTGGTGAGTGGTGAGTGGTGAGTGGTGAGAGTGAGTGGTGAGCAGTGAGGATGATTGGTGAGGGTGATTGGTGAGCGTGAGTGGTGAGGGAGAGGGGTGAGTGGTGAGTGGTGAGAGTGAGTGGTGAGGGTGAGTGGTGAGAGTGAGTGGTGAGGGTGTGTGGTGAGCGTGAGTGGTGAGTGGTGAGAGTTAGGGGTGAGTGGTGAGGGTGAGTGGTGGTGGTGAGGGTGAGTGGTGAGAGTGAGTGGTGAGGGTGAGTGGTGAGAGTGAGTGGTGAGGGTGTGTGGTGAGCGTGATTGGTGAGTGGTGAGGAGTGAGGAAGAGTGGTGAGCGTGAGTGGTGAGGGTGAGTGGTGAGCGTGAGTGGTGAGGGAGAGGGGTGAGTGGTGATGGTGAGTGGTGAGGGTGAGTGGTGAGTAGTGAGAATGATTGGTGAGGGTGAGTGGTGAGGGTGAGTGGTCAGGGTGAGTGGTGAGGTAGAGGGATGAGTGGTTAGGGAGAGGGGTGAGCGTGAGTGGTGAGGGAGAGGCTTGAGTGGTGAGAGTGAGTGGTGATGGTGAGTGGTGAGGGTGAGTGGTGAGCGTGAGTGGTGAGGGAGAGGGGTGAGTGGCGAGGGTGAGTGGTGAAGGAGAGGGGTGAGTAGTGAGGGAGAGGGGTGAGTGGTGAGGGTGAGTGGTGAGTTGTGAGGGTGAGTGAGGGTGGGTGAGTGGTGATCGTGAGTGGTGACCGAGAGGCTTGAGTGGTGAGAGTGAGTGGTGAGGGTGAGTGGTGAGGGTGAGTGGTGAGTAGTGAGAATGATTGGTGAGGGTGAGTGGTGAGCATGAGTGGTGAGGGAGAGGGGTGAGTGGCGAGGGAGATTGGTGAGGGAGAGTGGTGAGCGTGAGTGGTGAGGGAAAGGGATGAGTGGTGAGGGTGAATGGTGAGGGAGAGTGGTGAGGGTGAGTAGTGGTGGTGAGGGTGAGTAGTGAGTGGTGAGGGTGAGTGGTAAGTGTGAGTCGTGAGGGTGAGTGGTGAGTGGTGAGAGGTGAGTGGTGAAGGTGAGGGTGAGTGGTGAGGGTGTTTGGTGGTGGTGAGGGAGAGGGGTGAGCTTGAGTGGTGAGAGTGAGTGGTGAGGGTGAGTGGTGAGGGTGAGTGGTGAGTAGTGAGGATGATTGGTGAGGGTGAGTGGTTAGGGTGAGGGTGAGTGGTGAGCGTGAGTGGTGAGTGGTGAGGGTTGAGGGTGAGTGGTGTGGGTGAGTGGTGATTAGTGAGGATGATTGGTGAGGGTGAGTGGTGAGCGTGAGTGGTGAGGGAGAGGGGTGAGTGGTGAGGATGAGTGGTGAGGGAGAGTGGTGAGGGTGAGTAGTGGTGAGGAGGGTGAGTAATGTGGTGATCGTGAGTGGCAAGGGAGAGTGTGAGCGTGAGTGGTGAGTGGTGAGGTGTGAGGAAGAGTGGTGAGGGTGAGTGGTGAGGGAGAGGGGTGAATGGTGAGGAAGAGTGGTGAGTGGTGAGGAAGAGGGGTGAATGGTGGTGAGTGGCGACTGTGAGGGTGAGTGGTGAGCGTGAGTCGTGAGGGAGAGGGATGAGTGGTGAGAGAGAGGGGTGAGCATGAGTGGTGAGAGTGAGTGGTGAGTGGTGAGAGTGAGTATTGAGTAGTGAGGATGACTGGTGAGGGTGATTGGTGAGCGTGAGTGGTGAGGGAGAGGGGTGAGTGGTGAGTGGTGAGAGCGAGTGGTGAGGGTGAGTGGTGAGAGTGAGTGGTGAGGGTGTGTGGTGAGCATGAGTGGTGAGTGGTGAGAGTTAAAGGTGAGTGGTGAGGGTGAGTGGTGGTGATGAGGGTGAGTGGTGAGGGTGAGTGGTGGTGGTGAGGGTGAGTGTTCAGTGTGAGTGGTCAGGGTGAGTGATGGTGGTGAGGGTGAGGATGATAGGTGAGGGGAGAGTGGTGAGGGTGAGTGGTGAGAGAGAGTGGTGGTGGTGAGGATCGTTGGTGAGGGTGAGTGGTGAGCATGAGTGGTGAGGGAAACGGGTGAGTGGTGAGGGTGAGTGGTGAGGGAGAGTGGTGAGTGTGAGTGGTGAGCGTGATTGGTGAGTGGTGAGGAGTGAGGAAGAGTGGTGAGTGTGAGTGGTGAGGGTGAGTGGTGAGCTTGAGTGGTGAGGGAGAGGGGTGAGTGGTGAGGGTGAGTGGTGAGCGTGAGTGGTGAGGGAGAGGGGTTAGTGGTGAGGGAGAGGGGTGAGCGTGAGTGGTGAGGGTGAGTGGTGAGGGTGAGTGGTGAGTAGTGAGAATGATTGGTGAGGGTGGGTGGTGAGGGTGAGTGGTCAGGGTGAGTGGTGAGGTAGAGGGATGAGTGGTTAGGGAGAGGGGTGAGCATGAGTGGTGAGGGAGAGGCTTGAGTGGTGAGAGTGAGTGGTGAGGGTGAGTGGTGAGGGTGAGTGGTGAGCGTGAGTGGTGAGGGAGAGGGGTGAGTGGTGAGGATGACTGGTGAGGGAGAGTGGTGAGGGTGAGTAGTGGTGAGGAGGGTGAGTAATGTGGTCAGGGTGAGTGGCGAGGGAGAGTGGTGAGCGTGAGTTGTGAGTGGTGAGGTGTGAGGAAGAGTGGTGAGGGTGAGTGGTGAGGGAGCGGGGTGAGTGGTGAGGAAAAGTGGTGAGTGGTGAGGAAGAGGGGTGAGTGGTGGTGAGTGACGACTGTGAGGGTGAGTGGTGAGCGTGAGTCGTGAGGGAGAGGGATGAGTGGTGAGGGAGAGGGGTGAGCATGAGTGGTGAGAGTGAGTGGTGAGTGGTGAGAGTGAGTGGTGAGTAGTGAGGATGATTGGTGAGGGTGATTGGTGAGTGTGAGTGGTGAGGGAGAGGGGTGAGTGGTGAGTGGTGAGAGTGAGTGGTGAGGGTGAGTGGTGAGAGTGAGTGGTGAGGGTGTGTGGTGAGCGTGAGTGGTGAGTGGTGAGAGTTAGGGGTGAGTGGTGAGGGTGAGTGGTGGTGGTGAGGGAGAGTGGTGAGGGTGAGTGGTGGTGGTGAGGGAGAGTGGTGAGGGAGAGTGGTGGTGGTGAGGGTGAGGATCGTTGGTGAGGGTGAGTGGTGAGCATGAGTGGTGAGAGAAAGGGGTGAGTGGTGAGGGTTAGTGGTGAGGGAGAGTGGTGAGGGTGAGTAGTGGTGGTGAGGGTGAGTAGTGAGTGGTGAGGGTGAGTGGTAAGTGTGAGTCGTGAGGGTGAGTGGTGAGTGGTGAGAGGTGAGTGGTGAGGTTGAGGGTGAGTGGTGAGGGTGTTTAGTGGTGGTGAGGGAGAGGGGTGAGCTTGAGTGGTGAGAGTGAGTGGTGAGGGTGAGTGGTGAGGGTGAGTGGTGAGTAGTGAGGATGATTGGTGAGGGTGAGTGGTTAGGATGAGGGTGAGTGGTGAGCGTGAGTGGTGAGTGGTGATTAGTGAGGATGATTGGTGAGGGTGAGTGGTGAGCGTGAGTGGTGAGGGAGAGGGGTGAGTGGTGAGGATGAGTGGTGAGGGAGAGTGGTGAGGGTGAGTAGTGGTGAGGAGGGTGAGTAATGTGGTGAGGGTGAGTGGCGAGGGAGAGTGTGAGTGGTGAGTGGTGAGGTGTGAGGAAGAGTGGTGAGGGTGAGTGGTGAGGGAGAGGGGTGAATGGTGAGGAAGAGTGGTGAGTGGTGAGGAAGAGGGGTGAGTGGTGGTGAGTGGCGACTGTGAGGGTGAGTGGTGAGGGTGAGTCGTGAGGGTGATGGATGAGTGGTGAGGGAGAGGGGTGAGCATGAGTGGTGAGAGTGAGTGGTGAGAGTGAGTGGTGAGTAGTGAGGATGACTGGTGAGGGTGATTGGTGAGCGTGAGTGGTGAGGGAGAGGGGTGAGTGGTGAGTGGTGAGAGTGAGTGGTGAGGGTGAGTGGTGAGAGTGAGTGGTGAGGGTGTGTGGTGAGCATGAGTGGTGAGTGGTGAGAGTTAGGGGTGAGTGGTGAGGGTGAGTGGTGGTGATGAGGGTGAGTGGTGAGGGTGAGTGGTGGTGGTGAGGGTGAGTGTTCAGTGTGAGTGGTCAGGGTCAGTGATGGTGGTGAGGGTGAGGATGATAGGTGAGGGGTGAGTGGTGAGGGTGAGTGGTGAGAGAGAGTTGTGAGGGAGAGTGGTGAGGGAGAGTGGTGGTGGTGAGGATCGTTGGAGAGGGTGAGTGGTGAGCATGAGTGGTGAGGGAAACGGGTGAGTGGTGAGGGTGAGTGGTGAGGGAGAGTGGTGAGTGTGAGTAGTGGTGTTGAGGGTGAGTAGTGAGTGGTGAGGGTGAGTGGTGAGGGTGATTAGTGAGTAGTGAGGGTGAGTGGTGAGGGTGAGTGGTGAGCGTGATTGGTGAGTGGTGAGGAGTGAGGAAGAGTGGTGAGTGTGAGTGGTGAGGGTGAGTGATGAGCGTGAGTGGTGAGGGAGAGGGGTGAGTGGTGAGGGTGAGTGGTGAGCTTGAGGGAGAGGGGTTAGTGGTGAGGGAGAGGGGTGAGCGTGAGTGGTGAGGGTGAGTGGTGAGGGTGAGTGGTGAGTAATGAGAATGATTGGTGAGGGTGGGTGGTGAGGGTGAGTGGTCAGGGTGAGTGGTGAGGTAGAGGATTGAGTGGTTAGGGAGAGGGGTGAGCATGAGTGGTGAGGGAGAGGCTTGAGTGGTGAGAGTGAGTGGTGAGGGTGAGTGGTGAGGGTGAGTGGTGAGGGTGAGTGGTGAGCGTCAGAGGTGAGAGAAAGGCGTGAGTGGTGAGGATGAGTGGTGAGGGAGAGTGGTGAGGGTGGGTAGTGGTGAGGAGGGTGAGTAATGTGGTGAGGGTGAGTGGCGAGGGAGAGTGGTGAGCGTGAGTGGTGAGTGGTGAGGTGTGAGGAAGAGTGGTGAGGGTGAGTGGTGAGGGAGCGGGGTGAGTGGTGAGGAAGAGTGGTGAGTGGTGAGGAAGAGGGGTGAGTGGTGGTGAGTGACGACTGTGAGGGTGAGTGGTGAGCGTGAGTCGTGAGGGAGAGGGATGAGTGGTGATGGAGAGGGGTGAGCATGAGTGGTGAAAGTGAGTGGTGATTGGTGAGAGTGAGTGGTGAGTAGTGAGGATGATTGGTGAGGGTGATTGGTGAGCGTGAGTGGTGAGGGAGAGGGGTGAGTGGTGAGTGGTGAGAGTGAGTGGTGAGGGTGAGTGGTGAGAGTGAGTGGTGAGGGTGTGTGGTGAGCGTGAGTGGTGAGTGGTGAGAGTTAGGGGTGAGTGGTGAGGGTGAGTGGTGGTGGTGAGGGTGAGTGGTGAGGGTGAGTGGTGGTGGTGAGGGTGAGTGTTCAGTGTGAGTGGTCAGGGTGAGTGATGGTGGTGAGGGTGAGGATGATAGGTGAGGGGTGAGTGGTGAGGGTGAGTGGTGAGAGAGAGTTGTGAGGGAGAGTGGTGAGGGAGAGTGGTGGTGGTGAGGGTGAGGATCGTTGGTGAGGGTGAGTGGTGAGCATGAGTGGTGAGGAAACGGGTGAGTGGTGAGGGTGAGTGGTGAGGGAGAGTGGTGAGGGTGAGTAGTGGTGGTGAGGGTGAGTAGTGAGTGGTGAGGGTGAGTGGTGAGGGTGATTAGTGAGTAGTGAGGGTGAGTGGTGAGGGTGAGTGGTGAGCGTGATTGGTGAGTGGTGAGGAGTGAGGAAGAGTGGTGAGCGTGAGTGGTGAGGGTGAGTGGTGAGCGTGAGTGGTGATGGAGAGGGGTTAGTGGTGAGGGAGAGGGGTGAGCGTGAGTGGTGAGGGTGAGTGGTGAGGGTGAGTGGTGAGTAGTGAGAATGATTGGTGAGGGTGAGTGGTGAGGGTGAGTGGTCAGGGTGAGTGGTGAGGTAGAGGGATGAGTGGTTAGGGAGAGGGGTGAGCGTGAGTGGTGAAGGAGAGGCTTGAGTGGTGAGAGTGAGTGGTGATGGTGAGTGGTGAGGGTGAGTGGTGAGCGTGAGTGGTGAGGGAGAGGGGTGAGTGGCGAGGGTGAGTGGTGAGGGAGAGGGGTGAGTAGAGAGGGAGAGGGGTGAGTGGTGAGGGTGAGTGGTGAGTGGTGAGGGTGAGTGAGAGTGGGTGAGTGGTGAGCATGAGTGGTGAGGGTGAGTGGTGAGGGTGAATGGTAAGTGTGAGTCGTGAGGGTGAGTGGTGAGTCGTGAGAGGTGAGTGGTGAGGGTGAGTGGTGAGTGTGAGTGTTGAGGGTGAGTGAGTGGTGAGGGTGAGTGGTGAGTAGTGAGAATGATTGGTGAGGGTGAGTGGTGAGGGTGAGTGGTCAGGGTCAGTGGTGAGGTAGAGGGATGAGTGGTTAGGGAGAGGGGTGAGCGTGAGTGGTGACGGAGAGGCTTGAGTGCTGAGAGTGAGTGGTGAGGGTGAGTGGTGAGAATGAGTGGTGAGTAGTGAGAATGATTGGTGAGGGTGAGTGGTGAGCATGAGTGGTGAGGGAGAGGGGTGAGTGGCGAGGGAGATTGGTGAGGGAGAGTGGTGAGCGTGAGTGGTGAGGGAAAGGGATGAGTGGTGAGCGTGAGTGGTGAGGGAGAGTGGTGAGGGTGAGTAGTGGTGGTGAGGGTGAGTAGTGAGTGGTTAGGGTGAGTGGTAAGTGTGAGTCGTGAGGGTGAGTGGTGAGTGGTGAGAGGTGAGTGGTGAGAGGTGAGTGGTGAGGGTGAGGGTGAGTGGTGAGGGTGTGTGGTGGTGGTGAGTGAGAGGAGTGAGCTTGAGTGGTGAGAGTGAGTGGTGAATGGTGAGGGTGAGTGGTGAGGGTGAGTGGTGAGTAGTGAGGATGATTGGTGAGGGTGAGTGGTTAGGGTGAGGGTGAGTGGTGAGCATGAGTGGTGAGTGGTGAGTGGTGAGGGTGAGTGGTGAGGGTGAGTGGTGAGTAGTGAGGATGATTGGTGAGGGTGAGTGGTGAGCGTGAGTGGTGAGGGAGAGGGGTGAGTGGTGAGGATGAGTGGTGAGTGAGAGTGGTGAGGGTGAGTAGTGGTGAGGAGGGTGAGTAATGTGGTTAGGGTGAGTGGCGAGGGAGAGTGGTGAGCGTGAGTGGTGAGTGGTGAGGTGTGAGGAAGAGTGGTGAGGGTGAGTGGTGAGGGAGAGAGGTGAGTGGTGAGGAAGAGTGGTGAGTGGTGAGGAAGAGGGGTGAGTGGTGGTGAGTGGCGACTGTGAGGGTGAGTGGTGAGCGTGAGTCGTGAGGGAGAGGGATGAGTGGTGAGGGAGAGGGGTGAGCATGAGTGGTGAGAGTGAGTGGTGAGTGGTGAGAGTGAGTGGTGAGTAGTGAGGATGATTGGTGAGGGTGATTGGTGAGCGTGAGTGGTGAGGGAGAGGGGTGAGTGGTGAGTGGTGAGAGTGAGTGGTGAGGGTGAGTGGTGAGAGTGAGTGGTGAGGGTGTGTGGTGAGCGTGAGTGGTGAGTGGTGAGAGTTAGGGGTGAGTGGTGAGGGTGAGTGGTGGTGATGAGGGTGAGTGGTGAGGGTGAGTGGTGGTGGTAAGGGTGAGTGTTCAGTGTGAGTGGTCAGGGTGAGTGATGGTGGTGAGGGTGAGGATGATAGGTGAGGGGTGAGTGGTGAGGGTGAGTGGTGAGAGAGAGTTGTGAGGGAGAGTGGTGAGGGAGAGTGGTGGTGGTGAGGGTGAGGATCGTTGGTGAGGGTGAGTGGTGAGCATGAGTGGTGAGGGAAACGGGTGAGTGGTGAGGGTGAGTGGTGAGGGAGAGTGGTGAGGGTGAGTAGTGGTGGTGAGGGTGAGTAGTGTGTGGTGAGGGTGAGTGGTGAGGGTGATTAGTGAGTAGTGAGGGTGAGTGGGGAGGGTGAGTGGTGAGCGTGATTGCTGAGTGGTGAGGAGTGAGGAAGAGTGGTGAGCGTGAGTGGTGAGGGTGAGTGGTGAGCGTGAGTGGTGAGGGAGAGGGGTGAGTGGTGAGGGTGAGTGGTGAGCATGAGTGGTGAGGGAGAGGGGTTAGTGGTGAGGGAGAGGGGTGAGGGAGAGGGGTGAGCGTGAGTGGTGAGGGTGAGTGGTGAGGGTGAGTGGTGAGTAGTGGGAATGATTGGTGAGGGTGAGTGGTGAAGGTGAGTGGTCATGGTGAGTGGTGAGGTAGAGGGATGAGTGGTTAGTGAGAGGGGTGAGCGTGAGTGGTGAGGGAGAGGCTTGAGTGGTGAGAGTGAGTGGTGAGGGTGAGTGGTGAGGGTGAGTGGTGAGCGTGAGTGGTGATGGAGAGGGGTGAGTGGCGAGGGTGAGTGGTGAGGGAGAGGAGTGAGTGGTGAGAGTGAGTGGTGAGTGGTGAGGGTGAGTGAGAGTGGGTGAGTGGTGAGCGTGAGTGGTGAGGGTGAGTGGTGAGGGTGAGTGGTAAGTGTGAGTCGTGAGGGTGAGTGGTGAGTGGTGAGAGGTGAGTGGTGAGGGTGAGTGGTGAGTGTGAGTGTTGAGGGTGAGTGAGTGGTGAGGGTGAGTGTGAGTGGTGAGGGATCTGTGGTGAGTGTGAGTGTGGTGGGGTCTGTGGTGAGTGTGAGTGGTGAGTGATGAGTGGTGAGGTGGTGAGTGGTGAGGGTGAGTGGTGAATGGTGAGTGGTAAGGGTGTGTGGTGAGTGGTGAGAGTGAGTGGTGAGGGTGAGTGGTGAGTGTTGAGGGTGAGGGTGAGTGGTGAGCGGTGAGAGTGAGTGGTGAGAGTGAGTTTTGAGGGTGAGTGCTGAGTGGTTAGGTGGAGAGTGTGAGTGGTGAAGGTGAGGGATGAGCGGTGAGAGTGAGTGGTGAGGGTGAGTGGTGAGAGGTGAGAGTGAGTGGTGAGGGTGAGTGCTGAGTGGTGACAGTGAGTTGTGAGGGTGAGTGGTGAGGTTCAGTGGTGAGTAGTGAGAGGTGAGTGGTGAGGGTGAGTGGTTAGGGTGACTGAGTGGTGAGGGTGAGTGGTGGTAGTGAGGGTGAGTGGAGGTGGTGAGGGTGAGTGTTGAGGGTGAGTGGTGGTGGCAAGGGTGAGTGTTGAGTGTGAGTGGTGAGGGTGAGGATGATTGGTGAGTATGAGTGGTGAGCGTGAGTGTTGAGAGAGTGGTGAGGGAGAGTGGTGAGGGAGAGTGGTGAGGGTGAGAAGTGGTGGTGAGGGTGAGTAGTGAGTAGTGAGGGTGAGTTGTGAGGGTGAGTGAGTGGTGAGGGTGAGTGGGGAGGGTGAGTGTGAGTGGTGAGTGATAGTGAGTGGTGAGTGATAGTGAGTGGTGAGGGAGAGTGGTGATGGTGATTAGTGAGGGTGAGTGAGGAAGAGTGGTGAGGGTGAGTGGTGAGGGGTGAGTGGTGAGGATGAGTGGTGAGAGAGAGTGGTGATGGAGAGTGGTGAGGGAGAGTGGTGGTGGTGAGGATGGTTGGTGAGGGTGAGTGGTGAGCGTGAGTGGTGAGGGAGAGGGGTGAGTGGTGAGGGTGAGTGATGAGAGAGTGTGGTGAAGGAGAGTGGTGAGGGAGAGTGGTGGTGGTGAGGATGAGTGGTGAGCGTGAGTGGTGAGGGTGAGGATGGTTGGTGAGGGTGAGTGGTGAGCATGAGTGGTGAGGGAGAGGGGTGAGTGTGAGTGGTGAGGAGTCTGTGGTGAGTGTGAGTGGTGAGTGTGAGTATGAGTGGTGAGGGGTCTGTGGTGAGTGTGAGTGGTGAGGGTCAGTGGTGAGAGGTGAGTGGTGAGAGGTGAGTGGTGAGGGTGAGTGGTGAGGGTGAGTGGTGAGTAGTGAGAATGATTGGTGAGGGTGAGTGGTGAGGGTGAGTGGTCAGGGTGAGTGGTGAGGTAGAGGGATGAGTGGTTAGGGAGAGGGGTGAGCGTGAGTGGTGAGGGAGAGGCTTGAGTGGTGAGAGTGAGTGGTGAGGGTGAGTGGTGAGGGTGAGTGGTGAGCGTGAGTGGTGAGGGAGAGGGGTGAGTGGCGAAGGTGAGTGGTGAGGGAGAGGGGTGAGTGGTGAGGGTGAGTGGTGAGTGGTGAGGGTGAGTGAGAGTGGGTGAGTGGTGAGCGTGAGTGGTGAGGGTGAGTGGTAAGTGTGAGTCGTGAGGGTGAGTGGTGAGTGGTGAGAGGTGAGTGGTTAGGGTGAGTGGTGAGTGTGAGTGTTGAGGGTGAGTGAGTGATGAGGGTGAGTGTGAGTGGTGAGGGATCTGTGGTGAGTGTGAGTGTGGTGGGGTCTGTGGTGAGTGTGAGTGGTGAGTGATGAGTGGTGAGGTGGTGAGTGGTGAGGGTGAGTGGTGAATGGTGAGTGGTGAGGGTGAGTGGTGAGTGGTGAGAGTGAGTGGTGAGGGTGAGTGGTGAGTGTTGAGTGTGAAGGTGAGTGGTGAGCGGTGAGAGTGAGTGGTGAGAGTGAGTTGTGAGGGTGAGTGCTGAGTGGTTAGGTGGAGAGTGTGAGTGGTGAGGGTGAGGGATGAGCGGTGAGAGTGAGTGGTGAGGGTGAGTGGTGAGAGGTGAGAGTGAGTGGTGAGGGTGAGTGCTGAGTGGTGACAGTGAGTTGTGAGGGTGAGTGGTGAGGTTCAGTGGTGAGTAGTGAGATGTGAGTGGTGAGGGTGAGTGGTGAGGGTGACTGAGTGGTGAGGGTGAGTGGTGGTAGTGAGGGTGAGTGGTGGTGGTGAGGGTGAGTGTTGAGGGTGAGTGGTGGTGGCAAGGGTGAGTGTTGAGTGTGAGTGGTGAGGGTGAGGATGATTGGTGAGGATGAGTGGAGAGCGTGAGTGTTGAGAGAGTGGTGAGGGAGAGTGGTGAGGGAGAGTGGTGAGGGTGAGAAGTGGTGGTGAGGGTGAGTAGTGAGTAGTGAGGGTGAGTGGTGAGGGTGAGTGAGTGGTGAGGGTGAGTGGGGAGGGTGAGTGTGAGTGGTGAGTGATAGTGAGTGGTGAGTGATAGTGAGTGGTGAGGGAGAGTGGTGATGGTGATTAGTGAGGGTGAGTGATGAAGAGTGGTGAGGGTGAGTGGAGAGGGGTGAGTGGTGAGGATGAGTGGTGAGAGAGAGTGGTGATGGAGAGTGGTGAGGGAGAGTGGTGAGGGTGAGGATGGTTGGTGAGGGTGAGTGGTGAGCGTGAGTGGTGAGGGTGAGGATGGTTGGTGAGGGTGAGTGGTGAGCATGAGTGGTGAGGGAGAGGGGTGAGTGTGAGTGGTGAGGAGTCTGTGGTGAGTGTGAGTGGTGAGTGTGAGTATGAGTAGTGAGGGGTCTGTGGTGAGTGTGAGTGGTGAGGGTCAGTGGTGAGAGGTGAGTGGTGAGAGGTGAGTGGTGAGGGTGAGTGGTGAGGGTGAGTGGTGGTGGTGAGGGTGAGTGGTGAGTGTGAATGGTGGTGGTGAGGGTGAGTGGTGAGGGTGAGTGGTAGTGGTGAGGGTGAGGATGAGTGGTGAGCGTGAGTGGTGAGCGTGAGTGTGAGGGAGAGGGGTGAGTGGTGAGGGTGAGTGATGAGAGAGAGTGGTGAGGGAGAGTGGTGAGGGAGAGTGGTAGTGGTGAGGGTGAGGATGGTTGGTGAGTGGTGAGTGGCGAGAGTGAGTGGTGAGGGTGAGTGGTGAGTAGTGAGGATGATTGGTGAGGGTGAGTGGTGAGCGTGAGTGGTGAGGGAGAGGGGTGAGTGGTGAGGGTGATTGGTGAGGGAGAGGGGCGAGTGGTGAGTGGTGAGGGTGAGTGGTGAGGGTGAGTGGTGAGGGTGAGTGGTGAGGGTGAGTGGTGAATGGTGAGCGTGAGTGGTGAGAGTGATTGGTGAGGGTGAGTGGTGAGAGTGAGTGGTGAGGGTGTGTGGTGAGCGTGAGTGGTGAGAGTTAGGGGTGAGTGGTGACTGGTGAAGGTGAGTGGTGGTGGTGAGGGTGAGTGTTGAGTGTGAGTGGTCAGGGTGAGTGGTGGTGGTGAGGGTGAGGACGATAGGTGAGGGTGAGTGGTGAGCGTGAGTGGTGAGGGGTGAGTGGTGAGTGTTGAGTGTGAGTGGTGAGAGTGAGGATGATTGGTGAGGATGAGTGGTGAGCGTGAGAGAGTGGTGAGGGAGAGTGGTGAGGGAGAGTGGTGAGGGTGAGAAGTGGTGGTAAGGGTGAGTAGTGAGGGTGAGTGGTGAGGGTGAGTGAGTGGTGAGGGTGAGTGTGAGTGTGAGTGGTGAGTGATAGTGAGTGGTGAGTGATAGTGAGTGGTGAGGGAGAGTGGTGATGGTGATTAGTGAGGGTGAGTGAGGAAGAGTGGTGAGGGTGAGTGGTGAGTGGTGAGGATGAGTGGTGAGAGAGAGTGGTGATGGAGAGTGGTGAGGGAGAGTGGTGGTGGTGAAGGTGAGGATGGTTGGTGAGGGTGAGTGGTGAGCGTGAGTGGTGAGGGAAAGGGGTGAGTGGTGAGAGTGAGTGGTGAGGGTGAGTGGTGAGGGTGATTAGTGAGTAGTGAGGGTGAGTGGTGAGGGTGAGTGGTGAGTGGTGAGCGTGAGTTGTGAGTGGTGAGGAGTGAGGAAGAGTGGTGAGGGTGAGTGGTGAGTAGTGAGATTGATTGGTGAGGGTGAGAGGTGTGGGTGAGTGGTGAACGTGAGTGGTGAGGGAGAGTGGTGAGTGGTGAGAGAAAAGGGTGAGCGTGAATGGTGAGGGAGAGGGGTGAGTGGTGAGAGAGAGTGGTGAGGGTGAGTGGTGAGGGTGAGTGGTGAGTAGTGAGAATGATTGGTGAGGATGAGTGGTGAGCGTGAGTGGTGAGGGAGAGGGGTGAGTGGTGAGGGTGAGTGGTGAGGGAGAGGGGTGAGTGGTGAGGGAGAGGCGTGAGTGGTGAGGGTGAGTGGTGAGGGTGAGTGGTGAATGGTGAGCGTGAGTGGTGAGAGTGATTGGTGAGGGTGAGTGATGAGAGTGAGTGGTGAGGGTGTGTGGTGAGTGTGAGTGGTGAGAGTTAGGGGTGAGTGGTGAGGGTGAGTGATGGTGGTGAGGGTGAGTGGTGAGGGTGAGTGGTGAGAGGTGAAAGTGAGTGGTGAGGGTGAGTGCTGAGTGGTGACAGTGAGTTGTGAGGGTGAGTGGTGAGGTTCAGTGGTGAGTGGTGAGAGGTGAGTGGTGAGGGTGAGTTGTGAGGGTGACTGAGTGGTGAGGGTGAGTGGTGGTAGTGAGGGTGAGTGTTGAGGGTGAGTGGTGGTGGCAAGGGTGAGTGTTGAGTGTGAGTGGTGAGGGTGAGGATGATTGGTGAGGATGAGTGGTGAGCGTGAGTGTTGAGAGAGTGGTGAGGGAGAGTGGTGAGGGAGAGTGGTGAGGGTGAGAAGTGGTGGTGAGGTTGAGTAGTTAAGGTGAGTGGTGAGGGTGAGTGAGTGGTGAGGGTGAGTGTGAGTGGTGAGTGATAGTGAGTGGTGAGTGATAGTGAGTGGTGAGGGAGAGTGGTGATGGTGATTAGTGAGGGTGAGTGAGGAAGAGTGGTGAGGGTGAGTGGTGAGGAGTGAGTGGTGAGGATGAGTGGTGAGAGAGAGTGGTGATGGAGAGTGGTGAGGAAGAGTGGTGGTGGTGAGGGTGAGGATGGTTGGTGAGGGTGAGTGGAGAGCGTGAGTGGTGAGGGAAAGGGGTGAGTGGTGAGAGTCAGTGGTGAGGGAGAGTGGTGAGGGTGAGTAGTGTTGGTGAGGGTGAGTAGTGAGTCGTGAGGGTGAGTGGTGAGGGTGATTAGTGAGTAGTGAGGGTGAGTGGTGAGGGTGAGTGGTGAGTGGTGAGCGTGAGTTGTGAGTGGTGAGGGATGAGGAAGAGTGGTGAGGGTGAGTGGTGAGTAGTGAGAATGATTTGTGAGGGTGAGAGGTGAGGGTGAGTGGTGAACGTGAGTGGTGAGGGAGAGGGGTGAGTGGTGAGAGAGAGGGGTGAGCGTGAGTGGTGGGGGAGAGGGGTGAGTGGTGAGAGAGAGTGGTGAGGGTGAGTGGTGAGGGTGAGTGGTGAGTAGTGAGAATGATTGGTGAGGATGAGTGTTGAGGGAGAGAGGTGACTGGTGAGGGAGAGGGGTGAGTGGTGAGGGTGAGTGGTGAGGGAGAGGGGTGAGTGGTGAGGGAGAGGGGTGAGTGGTGAGGGTGAGTGGTTAGTGTGAGTGGTAAGTGGTGAGCGTGAGTGGTGAGAGTGAGTGGTGAGTAGTGAGGATGATTGGTGAGGGTTAGTGGTGAGCGTGAGTGGTGAGGGAGAGGGGTGAGTGGTGAGGGTGAGTGGTGAGGGAGAGGGGCGAGTGGTGAGTGGTGAGGGTGAGTGGTGAGGGTGAGTGGTGAGGGTTAGTGGTGAATGGTGAGTGCGAGTGGTGAGAGTGATTGGTGAGGGTGAGCGGTGAGAGTGAGTGGTGAGGGTGTGTGGTGAGCGTGAGTGGTGAGGGAGAGCGGTTAGTGGTGAGGTAGAGGGGTGAGCATGAGTGGTGAGGGTGAGTGGTGAGGGTGAGTGGTGAGAGAAAGTGGTGAGGGAGAGTGGTGATGGAGAGTGGTCGTGGTGAGGGTGAGGATGGTTGGTGAGTGTGAGTGGTGAGGGTGAGTGGTCAGGGTGAGTGGTGAGGTAGAGAGATGAGTGGTTAGGGAGAGGGGTGAGTGTGAATGGTGAGGGAGAGGCTTGAGTGGTGAGCGTGAGTGGTGAGGGTGAGTGGTGAGCGTGAGTGGTGAGGGAGAGGGGTTAGTGGTGAGGGAGAGGGGTGAGCATGAGTGGTGAGGGTGAGTGGTGAGGGTGAGTGGTGAGTAATGAGAATGATTGGTGAGGGTGAGTGGTGAGGGTGAGTGGTGAATGGTGAGTGTGAGTGGTGAGAGTGATTGGTGAGGGTGAGTGGTGAGAGTGAGTGGTGAGGGTGTGTGGTGAGCGTGAGTGGTGAGAGTTAGGGGTGAGTGGTGAGGGTGAGTGGTGGTGGTGAGGGTGAGTGGTGAAGGTGAGTGGTGGTGGTGAGGGTGAATGTTGAGTGTGAGTGGTCAGGGTGAGTGGTGGTGGTGAGGGTGAGGATGATAGGTGAGGGTGAGTGGTGAGCATGAGTGGTGAGGGGTGAGTGGTGAGGGTGAGTGGTGAGAGAGTGTGGTGAGGGATAGTGGTGAGGGAGAGTGGTGGTGGTGAGGGTGAGGATGGTTGGTGAGGGTGAGTGGTGAGCGTGAGTGGTGAGGGAAAGGGGTGAGTGGTGAGGGAGAGTGGTGAGCGTGAGTGGTGAGGTGTGAGGAAGAGTGGTGAGGGTGAGGGAGAGGGGTGAGTGGTGAGGAAGAGTGGTGAGTGGTGAGGAAGAGGTGTGAGTGGTGAGGGAGAGGGGTGAGCATGAGTGGTGAGAGTGAGTGGTGAGTGGTGAGCGTGAGTCGTGAGGGAGAGGGGTGAGTGGTGAGGGAGAGGGGTGAGCATGAGTGGTGAGAGTGAGTGGTGAGTGGTGAGAGTGAGTGGTGAGGGTGAGTGGTGAGTAGTGAGGATGATTGGTGAGGGTGATTGGTGAGCGTGAGTGGTGAGGGAGAGGGGTGAGTGGTGAGTGGTGGTGGTGAGGGTGAGTGTTGAGTGTGAGTGGTCAGGGTGAGTGATGGTGGTGAGGGTGAGGATGATAGGTGAGGGGTAAGTGGTGAGGGTGAGTGGTGAGAGAGAGTGGTGAGGGAGAGCGGTGAGGGAGAGTGGTGGTGGTGAGGGTGAGGATCGTTGGTGAGGGTGGGTGGTGAGCATGATTGGTGAGGGAAAGGGGTGAGTGGTGAGGGTGAGTGGTGAGGGAGAGTGGTGAGGGTGAGTAGTGGTGGTGAGGGTGAGGAGTGAGTGGTGAGCGTGAGTGGTGAGGGTGATTAGTGAGCAGTGAGGGTGAGTGGTGAGGGTGAGTGGTGAGCGTGATTGGTGAGTGGTGAGGAGTGAGGAAGAGTGGTGAGCGTGAGTGGTGAGGGTGAGTGGTGAGCGTGAGTGGTGAGGGAGAGGGGTGAGTGGTGAGGGTGAGTGGTGAGCGTGAGTGGTGAGGGAGAGGGGTTAGTGGTGAGGGAGAGGGGTGAGCGTGAGTGGTGAGGGTGAGTGGTGAGGGTGAGTGGTGAGTAATGAGAATTATTGGTGAGGGTGAGCGGTGAGCATGAGTGGTGAGGGAGAGGGGTTAGTGGTGAGGGAGAGGGGTGAACGTGAGTGGTGAGGGAGAGGCTTGAGTGGTGAGAGTGAGTGGTGAGGGTGAGTGGTGAGGGTGAGTGGTGAGCGTGAGTGGTGAGGGAGAGGGGTGAGTGACGAGGGTGAGTGGTGAGGGAGAGGGGTGAGTAGTGAGGGAGAGGGGTGAGTGGTGAGGGTGAGTGGTGAGTGGTGAGGGTGAGTGAGAGTGGTGAGTGGTGAGCGTGAGTGGTGAGGGTGAGTGGTGAGGGTGAGTGGTAAGTGTGAGTCGTGAGGGTGAGTGGTGAGTGGTGAGAAGTGAGTGGTGAGGGTGAGGGTGAGTGGTGAGGGTGAGTGGTGGTGGTGAGGGTGAGTGGTGAGTGTGAGTGGTGGTGGTGAGGGTGAGTGGCGAGGGTGAGTGTTAGTGGTGAAGGTGAGGATGAGTGGTGAGCGTGAGTGGTGATCGTGAGTGGTGAGGGAGAGGGGTGAGTGGTGAGGGTGAGTGATGAGAGAGAGTGGTGGGGGAGAGTGGTGAGGGAGAGTGGTGGTGGTGAGGATGAGTGGTGAGCATGAGTGGTGAGGGTGAGGATGGTTTGTGAGGGTGAGTGGTGAGCGTGAGTGGTGATGGAGAGGGGTGAGTGTGAGTGGTGAGGAGTCTGTGGTGAGTGTGAGTGGTGAGTGTGAGTATGAGTGGTGAGGGGTCTGTGGTGAGTGTGAGTGGTGAGGGTCAGTGGTGAGAGGTGAGTGGTGAGAGGTGAGTGGTGAGGGTGAGTGGTGAGGGTGAGTGTTGAGGGTGAGTGAGTGGTGAGGGTGAGTGGTGAGGGGTCTGTGGTGAGTGTGAGTGTGGTGGGGTCTGTGGTGAGTGTGAGTGGTGAGTGATGAGTGGTGAGGTGGTGAGTGGTGAGGGTGAGTGGTGAATGGTGAGTGGTGAGGGTGAGTGGTGAGTGGTGAGAGTGAGTGGTGAGGGTGAGTGGTGAGTGATGAGGAAGAGGGGTGAGTGGTTGTGAGTGGCGGCAGTGAGGGTGAGTGGTGAGTGTGAGTCATGAGGGAGAGGTGTGAGTGGTGAGGGAGAGGGGTAAGCATGAGTGGTGAGAGTGAGTGGTGAGTGGTGAGAGTGAGTGGTGAGGGTGAGTGGTGAGTAGTGAGGATGATTGGTGAGGGTGATTGGTGAGCGTGAGTGGTGAGGGGTGAGTGGTGAGTGGTGAGAGTGAGTGGTGAGGGTGAGTGGTGAGCGTGAGAGGTGAGTGGTGAGAGTTAGGGGTGAGTGGTGAGGGTGAGTGGTGGTGGTGAGGGTGAGTGGTGAGGGTGAGTGGTGGTGGTGAGGGTGAGTGTTGAGTGTGAGTGGTCAGGGTGAGTGATGGTGGTGAGGGTGAGGATGATAGGTGAGGGGTGAGTGGTGAGGGTGAGTGGTGAGAGAGAGTGGTGAGGGAGAGTGGTGAGGGAGAGTGGTGGTGGTGAGGGTGAGGATCGTTGGTGAGGGTGAGTGGTGAGCATGAGTGGTGAGGAAAAGGGGTGAGTGGTGAGGGTGAGTGGTGAGGGTGAGTGGTGAGGGTGAGTAGTGAGTGGTGAGGGTGAGTGGTGAGGGTGATTAGTGAGTAGTGAGCGTGAGTGGTGAGGGTGAGTGGTGAGCGTGAGTGGTGAGGGAGAGGGGTGAGTGGTGAGGGTGAGTGGTGAGCGTGAGTGGTGAGGGATGGGGGTTAGTGGTGAGGGAGAGGGGTGAGCATGAGTGGTGAGGGTGAGTGGTGAGGGTGAGTGGTGAGTAATGAGAATGATTGGTGAGGGTGAGTGGTGAGGGTGAGTGGTCAGGGTGAGTGGTGAGGTAGAGAGATGAGTGGTTAGGGAGAGGGGTGAGTGTGAGTGGTGAGGGAGAGGCTTGAGTGGTGAGCGTGAGTGGTGAGGGAGAGGGGTGAGTGGTGAGGGTGAGTGGTGAGGGAGAGGGGCGAGTGGTGAGTGGTGAGGGTGAATGGTGAGTGTGAGTGGTGAGAGTGATTGGTGAGGGTGAGTGGTGAGAGTGAGTGGTGAGGGTGTGTGGTGAGCGTGAGTGGTGAGAGTTAGGGGTGAGTGGTGAGGGTGAGTGGTGGTGGTGAGGGTGAGTGGTGAAGGTGAGTGGTGGTGGTGAGGGTGAGTGTTGAGTGTGAGTGGTCAAGGTGAGTGATGGTGGTGATGGTGAGGATGATAGGTGAGGGGTGAGTGGTGAGGGTGAGGGTGAGTGGTGAGTGGTGAGAGGTGAGTGGTGAGGGTGATGATAAGTGGTGAGGGTGAGTGGTGGTGGTGAGGGTGAGTGGTGAGTGTGAGTGGTGGTGGTGAGGGTGAGTGGTGAGGGTGAGTGGTAGTGGTGAGGGTGAGGATGAGTGGTGAGCATGAGTGGTGAGCGTGAGTGGTGAGGGAGAGGGGTGATTGGTGAAGGTGAGTGATGAGAGAGAGTGGTGAGGGAGAGTGGTGGTGGTGAGGATGAGTGGTGAGCATGAGTGGTGAATGTTGAGCGTGAGTGGTGAGAGTGATTGGTGAGGGTAAGTGGTGAGAGTGAGTGGTGAGGGTGTGTGGTGAGCGTGAGTGGTGAGAGTTAGGGGTGAGTGGTGAGTGGTGAGGGTGAGTGGTGGTGGTGAGGGTGAGTGGTGAAGGTTAGTGGTGGTGGTGAGGGTGAGTGTTGAGTGTGAGTGGTCAGGGTGAGTGGTGGTGGTGAGGGTGAGGATGATAGGTGAGGGTGAGTGGTGAGCGTGAGTGGTGAGTGGTGAGTGGTGAGGGTGAGTGGTGAGAGAGAGTGGTGAGGGATAGTGGTGAGGGAGTGTGGTGGTGGTGAGGGTGAGGATGGTTGGTGAGGGTTAGTGGTGAGCGTGAGTGGTGAGGGAAAGGGGTGAGTGGTGAGGGAGAGTGGTGAGCATGAGTGGTGAGTGGTGAGGTGTGAGGAAGAGTGGTGAGGGTGAGTGGTGAGGGAGAGGGGTGAGTGGTGAGGAAGAGTGGTGAGGAAGAGGTGTGAGTGGTGAGGGAGAGGGGTGAGCATGAGTGGTGAGAGTGAGTGGTGAGTGATGAGCGTGAGTCGTGAGGGAGAGGGGTGAGTGGTGAGGGAGAGGGGTGAGCATGAGTGGTGAGAGTGAGTGGTGAGTGGTGAGAGTGAGTGGTGAGGGTGAGTGGTGAGTAGTGAGGATGATTGGTGAGGGTGATTGGTAAGCGTGAGTGGTGAGGAAGAGGGGTGAGTGGTGAGTGGTGGTGGTGAGGGTGAGTGTTGAGTGTGAGTGGTCAGGGTGAGTGATGGTGGTGAGGGTGAGGATGATAGGTGAGGGGTGAGTTGTGAGGGTGAGTGATGAGAGAGAGTGGTGAGGGAGAGTGGTGGTGGTGAGGATGAGTGGTGAGCATGAGTGGTGAATGGTGAGCGTGAGTGGTGAGAGTGATTGGTGAGGGTAAGTGGTGAGAGTGAGTGGTGAGGGTGTGTGGTGAGCGTGAGTGGTGAGAGTTAGGGGTGAGTGGTGAGTGGTGAGGGTGAGTGGTGGTGGTGAGGGTGAGTGGTGAAGGTGAGTGGTGGTGGTGAGGGTGAGTGTTGAGTGTGAGTGGTCAGGGTGAGTGGTGGTGGTGAGGGTGAGGATGATAGGTGAGGGTGAGTGGTGAGCGTGAATGGTGAGTGGTGAGGGTGAGTGGTGAGAGAGAGTGGTGAGGGATAGTGGTGAGGGAGAGTGGTGGTGGTGAGGGTGAGGATGGTTGGTGAGGGTTAGTGGTGAGCATGAGTGGTGAGGAAAAGGGGTGAGTGGTGAGGGTGAGTGGTGAGGGAGAGTGGTGAGGGTGAGTAGTGGTGGTGAGGGTGAGTAGTGTGTGGTGAGCGTGAGTGGTGAGGGTGATTAGTGAGTAGTGAGGGTGAGTGGTGAGGGTGAGTGGTGAGCGTGATTGGTGAGTGGTGAGGAGTGAGGAAGAGTGGTGAGCGTGAGTGGTGAGGGTGAGTGGTGAGCGTGAGTGGTGAGGGAGAGGGGTGAGTGGTGAGGGTGAGTGGTGAGCGTGAGTGGTGAGGGGTTAGTGGTGAGGGAGAGGGGTGAGCGTGAGTGGTGAGGCTGAGGGGTGAGGGTGAGTGGTGAGAAATGAGAATGATTGGTGAGGGTGAGCGGTGAGGGTGAGTGGTCAGGGTGAGTAGTGAGGTAGATGGATGAGTGGTTAGGGAGAGGGGTGAGCATGAGTGGTGAGGGAGAGGCTTGAGTGGTGAGAGTGAGTGGTGAGGGTGAGTGGTGAGGGTGAGTGGTGAGCGTGAGTGGTGAGGGAGAGGGGTGAGTGGCGAGGGTGAGTGGTGAGGGAGAGGGGTGAGTAGTGAGGGAGAGGGGTAAGTGGTGAGGGTGAGTGGTGAGTGGTGAGCTTGAGTGGTGAGGGTGAGTGGTGAGGGTGAGTGGTAAGTGTGAATCGTGAGGGTGAGTGGTGAGTGGTGAGGGTGAGTGGTGAGGGTGAGTGGTGGTGGTGAGGGTGAGTGGTGAGTGTGAGTGGTGGTGGTGAGGGTGAGTGGTGAGGGTGAGTGGTAGTGGTGAGGGTGAGGATGAGTGGTGAGCGTGAGTGGTGAGCATGAGTGGTGAGGGAGAGGGGTGAGTGGTGAGGGTGAGTGATGAGAGAGAGTGGTGGGGGAGAGTGGTGAGGGAGAGTGGTGGTGGTGAGGATGAGTGGTGAGCGTGAGTGGTGAGGGTTAGGATGGTTTGTGAGGGTGAGTGGTGAGCGTGAGTGGTGAGGGAGAGGGGTGCGTGTGAGTGGTGAGGAGTCTGTGGTGAGTGTGAGTGGTGAGTGTGAGTATGAGTGGTGAGGGGTCTGTGGTGAGTGTGAGTGGTGAGGGTCAGTGGTGAGAGGTGAGTGGTGAGAGGTGAGTGGTGAGGATGAGTGGTGAGGGTGAGTGTTGAGGGTGAGTGAGTGGTGAGGGTGAGTGTGAGTGGTGAGGGGTCTGTGGTGAGTGTGAGTGTGGTGGGGTCTGTGGTGAGTGTGAGTGCTGAGTGATGAGTGGTGAGGTGGTGAGTGGTGAGGGTGAGTGGTGAATGGTGAGTGGTGAGGGTGAGTGGTGAGTGGTGATAGTGAGTGGTGAGGGTGAGTGGTGAGTGGTGATAGTGAGTGGTGAGGGTGAGTGGTGAGTGGTGAGGAAGAGGGGTGAGTGGTGGTGAGTTGCGACTGCGAGGGTGAGTGGTGAGCGTGAGTCGTGAGGGAGAGGGGTGAGCATGAGTGGTGAGAGTGAGTGGTGAGAGGTGAGAGTGAGTGGTGAGGGTGAGTGGTGAGTAGTGAGGATGATTGGTGAGGGTGATTGGTGAGCGTGAGTGGTGAGCGTGAGTGGTGAGGGAAAGGGGTGAGTGGTGAGGGAGAGTGGTGAGCATGAGTGGTGAGTGGTGAGGTGTGAGGAAGAGTGGTGAGGGTGAGTGGTGAGGGAGAGGGGTGAGTGGTGAGGAAGAGTGGTGAGGAAGAGGTGTGAGTGGTGAGGGAGAGGGGTGAGCATGAGTGGTGAGAGTGAGTGGTGAGTGATGAGCGTGAGTCGTGAGGGAGAGGGGTGAGTGGTGAGGGAGAGGGGTGAGCATGAGTGGTGAGAGTGAGTGGTGAGTGGTGAGAGTGAGTGGTGAGGGTGAGTGGTGAGTAGTGAGGATGATTGGTGAGGGTGATTGGTAAGCGTGAGTGGTGAGGAAGAGGGGTGAGTGGTGAGTGGTGGTGGTGAGGGTGAGTGTTGAGTGTGAGTGGTCAGGGTGAGTGATGGTGGTGAGGGTGAGGATGATAGGTGAGGGGTGAGTTGTGAGGGTGAGTGATGAGAGAGAGTGGTGAGGGAGAGTGGTGGTGGTGAGGATGAGTGGTGAGCATGAGTGGTGAATGGTGAGCGTGAGTGGTGAGAGTGATTGGTGAGGGTAAGTGGTGAGAGTGAGTGGTGAGGGTGTGTGGTGAGCGTGAGTGGTGAGAGTTAGGGGTGAGTGGTGAGTGGTGAGGGTGAGTGGTGGTGGTGAGGGTGAGTGGTGAAGGTGAGTGGTGGTGGTGAGGGTGAGTGTTGAGTGTGAGTGGTCAGGGTGAGTGGTGGTGGTGAGGGTGAGGATGATAGGTGAGGGTGAGTGGTGAGCGTGAATGGTGAGTGGTGAGGGTGAGTGGTGAGAGAGAGTGGTGAGGGATAGTGGTGAGGGAGAGTGGTGGTGGTGAGGGTGAGGATGGTTGGTGAGGGTTAGTGGTGAGCATGAGTGGTGAGGAAAAGGGGTGAGTGGTGAGGGTGAGTGGTGAGGGAGAGTGGTGAGGGTGAGTAGTGGTGGTGAGGGTGAGTAGTGAGTGGTGAGCGTGAGTGGTGAGGGTGATTAGTGAGTAGTGAGGGTGAGTGGTGAGGGTGAGTGGTGAGCGTGATTGGTGAGTGGTGAGGAGTGAGGAAGAGTGGTGAGCGTGAGTGGTGAGGGTGAGTGGTGAGCGTGAGTGGTGAGGGAGAGGGGTGAGTGGTGAGGGTGAGTGGTGAGCGTGAGTGGTGAGGGAGAGGGGTTAGTGGTGAGGGAGAGGGGTGAGCGTGAGTGGTGAGGCTGAGGGGTGAGGGTGAGTGGTGAGAAATGAGAATGATTGGTGAGGGTGAGCGGTGAGGGTGAGTGGTCAGGGTGAGTAGTGAGGTAGATGGATGAGTGGTTAGGGAGAGGGGTGAGCATGAGTGGTGAGGGAGAGGCTTGAGTGGTGAGAGTGAGTGGTGAGGGTGAGTGGTGAGGGTGAGTGGTGAGCGTGAGTGGTGAGGGAGAGGGGTGAGTGGCGAGGGTGAGTGGTGAGGGAGAGGGGTGAGTAGTGAGGGAGAGGGGTAAGTGGTGAGGGTGAGTGGTGAGTGGTGAGCTTGAGTGGTGAGGGTGAGTGGTGAGGGTGAGTGGTAAGTGTGAATCGTGAGGGTGAGTGGTGAGTGGTGAGGGTGAGTGGTGAGGGTGAGTGGTGGTGGTGAGGGTGAGTGGTGAGTGTGAGTGGTGGTGGTGAGGGTGAGTGGTGAGGGTGAGTGGTAGTGGTGAGGGTGAGGATGAGTGGTGAGCGTGAGTGGTGAGCATGAGTGGTGAGGGAGAGGGGTGAGTGGTGAGGGTGAGTGATGAGAGAGAGTGGTGGGGGAGAGTGGTGAGGGAGAGTGGTGGTGGTGAGGATGAGTGGTGAGCGTGAGTGGTGAGGGTTAGGATGGTTTGTGAGGGTGAGTGGTGAGCGTGAGTGGTGAGGGAGAGGGGTGCGTGTGAGTGGTGAGGAGTCTGTGGTGAGTGTGAGTGGTGAGTGTGAGTATGAGTGCTGAGGGGTCTGTGGTGAGTGTGAGTGGTGAGGGTCAGTGGTGAGAGGTGAGTGGTGAGAGGTGAGTGGTGAGGATGAGTGGTGAGGGTGAGTGTTGAGGGTGAGTGAGTGGTGAGGGTGAGTGTGAGTGGTGAGGGGTCTGTGGTGAGTGTGAGTGTGGTGGGGTCTGTGGTGAGTGTGAGTGCTGAGTGATGAGTGGTGAGGTGGTGAGTGGTGAGGGTGAGTGGTGAATGGTGAGTGGTGAGGGTGAGTGGTGAGTGGTGATAGTGAGTGGTGAGGGGTGAGCATGAGTGGTGAGAGTGAGTGGTGAGAGGTGAGAGTGAGTGGTGAGGGTGAGTGGTGAGTAGTGAGGATGATTGGTGAGGGTGATTGGTGAGCGTGAGTGGTGAGGGGTGAGTGGTGAGAATGAGTGGTGAGAGTGAGTGGTGAGAGTGAGTGGTGAGGGTGTGTAGTGAGCGTGAGTGGTGAGTGGTGAGAGTTAGGGGTGAGTGGTGAGGGTGAGTGGTGGTGGTGAGGGTGAGTGGTGAGGGTGAGTGGTGGTGGTGAGGGTGAGTGTTGAGTGTGAGTGGTCAGGGTGAGTGATGGTGGTGAGGGTGAGGATGATAGGTGAGGGGTGAGTGGTGAGGGTGAGTGGTGAGAGAGAGTGGTGAGGGAGAGTGGTGAGGGAGAGTGGTGGTGGTGAGGGTGAGGATCGTTGGTGAGGGTGAGTGGTGAGCATGAGTGGTGAGGAAAAGGGGTGAGTGGTGAGGGTGAGTGTTGAGGGTGAGTAGTGGTGGTGAGGGTGAGTAGTGAGTGGTGAGAGTAATTGGTGAGGGTGATTAGTGAGTAGTGAGGGTGAGTGGCGAGGGTGAGTGGTGAGCATGATTGGTGAGTGGTGAGGAGTGAGGAAGAGTGGTGAGCGTGAGTGGTGAGGGTGAGTGGTGAGCGTGAGTGGTGAGGGAGAAGGGTTAGTGGTGAGGGAGAGGGGTGAGCATGAGTGGTGAGGGTGAGTGGTGAGTAATGAGAATGATTGGTGAGGGTGAGTGGTGAGGGTGAGTGGTCAGGGTGAGTGGTGAGGTAGAGAGATGAGTTGTTAGGAAGAGGGGTGAGTGTGAGTGGTGAAGGAGAGGCTTGAGTGGTGAGCGTGAGTGGTGAGGGAGAGGGGTGAGTGGTGAGGGTGAGTGGTGAGGGAGAGGGGCGAGTGGTGAGTGGTGAGGGTGAGTGGTGAGGGTGAGTGGTGAGGGTGAGTGGTGAATGGTGAGTGTGAGTGGTGAGAGTGATTGGTGAGGGTGAGTGGTGAGAGTGAGTGGTGAGGGTGTGTGGTGAGTGGTGAGGAAGAGGGGTGAGTGGTGGTGAGTGGCGACTGTGAGGGTGAGTGGTGAGCGTGAGTCGTGAGGGAGAGGGGTGAGTGGTGAGGGAGAGGGGTGAGCATGAGTGGTGAGAGTGAGTGGTGATTGGTGAGCGTGAGTGGTGAGGGGTGAGTGGTGAGTGGTGAAAGTGAGTGGTGAGGGTGTGTGGTGAGCGTGAGTGGTGAGTGGTGAGAGTTAGGGGTGAGTGGTGAGGGTGAGTGGTGGTGGTGAGGGTGAGTGGTGAGGGTGAGTGGTGGTGGTGAGGGTGAGTGTTGAGTGTGAGTGGTCAGGGTGAGTGATGGTGGTGAGGGTGAGGATGATAGGTGAAGGGTGAGTAGTGAGGGTGAGTGGTGAGAGAGAGTGGTGAGGGAGAGTGGTGAGGGAGAGTGGTGGTGTTGAGGGTGAGGATCGTTGGTGAGGGTGAGTGGTGAGGAAAAGGGGTGAGTGGTGAGGGTGAGTGGTGAGGGTGAGTGGTGAGGGTGATTAGTGAGTAGTGAGGGTGAGTGGCGAGGGTGAGTGGTGAGCATGATTGGTGAGTGGTGAGGAGTGAGGAAGAGTGGTGAGCTTGAGTGGTGAGGGTGAGTGTTGAGCGTGAGTGGTGAGGGAGAGGGGTGAGTGGTGAGGGTGAGTGGTGAGCGTGAGTGGTGAGGGAGAAGGGTTAGTGGTGAGGGAGAGGGGTGAGCATGAGTGGTGAGGGTGAGTGGTGAGTAATGAGAATGATTGGTGAGGGTGAGTGGTTAGGGTGAGTGGTCAGGGTGAGTGGTGAGGTGGAGAGATGAGTGGTTAGGGAGAGGGGTGAGTGTGAGTGGTGAGGGAGAGGCTTGAGTGGTGAGCGTGAGTGGTGAGGGAGAGGGGTGAGTGGTGAGGGTGAGTGATGAGGGAGAGGGGCGAGTGGTGAGTGGTGAGGGTGAGTGGTGAGGGTGAGTGGTGAGGGTGAGTGGTGAATGGTGAGTGTGAGTGGTGAGAGTGATTGGTGAGGGTGAGTGGTGAGAGTGAGTGGTGAGGGTGTGTGGTGAGCGTGAGTGGTGAGAGTTAGGGGTGAGTGGTGAGGGTGAGTGGTGGTGGTGAAGGTGAGTGGTGAAGGTGAGTGGTGGTGGTGAGGGTGAGTGTTGAGAGTGAGTTGTCAGGGTGAGTGGTGGTGGTGAGGGTGAGGATGATAGGTGAGGGTGAATGGTGAGCGTGAGTGGTGAGGGGTGAGTGGTGAGGGTGAGTGGTGAGAGAAAGTGGTGAGGGAGAGTGGTGAGGGAGAGTGGTGGTGGTGAGGGTGAGGATGGTTGGTGAGGGTGAGTGGTGAGCGTGAGTGGTGAGGGAAAGGGGTGAGTGGTGAGGGAGAGTGGTGAGCGTGAGTGGTGAGTGGTGAGGCATGAGGAAGAGTGGTGAGGGTGAGTGGTGAGGGAGAGGGGTGAGTGGTGAGGAAGAGTGGTGAGTGGTGAGGAAGAGGGGTGAGTGGTGGTGAGTGGCGACTGTGAGGGTGAGTGGTGAGGAAGAGGGGTGAGTGGTGAGGGAGAGGGGTGAGCATGAGTGGTGAGAGTGAGTGGTGAGTGGTGAGAGTGAGTGGTGAGGGTGAGTGTTGAGTAGTGAGGATGATTGGTGAGGGTGATTGGTGAGCATGAGTGGTGAGGGGTGAGTGGTGAGTGGTGAGAGTGAGTGGTGAGGGTGAGTGTGAGTGTGAGTGGTGAGAGTGAGTGGTGAGGGTGTGTGGTGAGCGTGAGTGGTGAGTGGTGAGAGTTAGGGGTGAGTGGTGAGGGTGAGTGGTGGTGGTGAGGGTGAGTGGTGAGTGGTGGTGGTGAGGGTGAGTGTTGAGTGTGAGTGGTCAGGGTGAGTGATGGTGGTGAGGGTGAGGATGATAGGTGAGGGGTGAGTGGTGAGGGTGAGTGGTGAGAGAGAGTGGTGAGGGTGAGTAGTGAGGGTGAGTGGTGAGAGAGAGTGGTGAGGGAGAGTGGTGAGGGAGAGTGGTGGTGTTGAGGGTGAGGATCGTTGGTGAGGGTGAGTGGTGAGGAAAAGGGGTGAGTGGTGAGGGTGAGTGGTGAGGGTGAGTGGTGAGGGTGATTAGTGAGTAGTGAGGGTGAGTGGCGAGGGTGAGTGGTGAGCATGATTGGTGAGTGGTGAGGAGTGAGGAAGAGTGGTGAGCTTGAGTGGTGAGGGTGAGTGTTGAGCGTGAGTGGTGAGGGAGAGGGGTGAGTGGTGAGGGTGAGTGGTGAGCGTGAGTGGTGAGGGAGAAGGGTTAGTGGTGAGGGAGAGGGGTGAGCATGAGTGGTGAGGGTGAGTGGTGAGTAATGAGAATGATTGGTGAGGGTGAGTGGTTAGGGTGAGTGGTCAGGGTGAGTGGTGAGGTGGAGAGATGAGTGGTTAGGGAGAGGGGTGAGTGTGAGTGGTGAGGGAGAGGCTTGAGTGGTGAGCGTGAGTGGTGAGGGAGAGGGGTGAGTGGTGAGGGTGAGTGATGAGGGAGAGGGGCGAGTGGTGAGTGGTGAGGGTGAGTGGTGAGGGTGAGTGGTGAGGGTGAGTGGTGAATGGTGAGTGTGAGTGGTGAGAGTGATTGGTGAGGGTGAGTGGTGAGAGTGAGTGGTGAGGGTGTGTGGTGAGCGTGAGTGGTGAGAGTTAGGGGTGAGTGGTGAGGGTGAGTGGTGGTGGTGAAGGTGAGTGGTGAAGGTGAGTGGTGGTGGTGAGGGTGAGTGTTGAGAGTGAGTTGTCAGGGTGAGTGGTGGTGGTGAGGGTGAGGATGATAGGTGAGGGTGAATGGTGAGCGTGAGTGGTGAGGGGTGAGTGGTGAGGGTGAGTGGTGAGAGAAAGTGGTGAGGGAGAGTGGTGAGGGAGAGTGGTGGTGGTGAGGGTGAGGATGGTTGGTGAGGGTGAGTGGTGAGCGTGAGTGGTGAGGGAAAGGGGTGAGTGGTGAGGGAGTGTGGTGAGCGTGAGTGGTGAGTGGTGAGGCATGAGGAAGAGTGGTGAGGGTGAGTGGTGAGGGAGAGGGGTGAGTGGTGAGGAAGAGTGGTGAGTGGTGAGTAAGAGGGGTGAGTGGTGGTGAGTGGCGACTGTGAAGGTGAGTGGTGAGGAAGAGGGGTGAGTGGTGAGGGAGAGGGGTGAGCATGAGTGGTGAGAGTGAGTGGTGAGTGGTGAGAGTGAGTGGTGAGGGTGAGTGTTGAGTAGTGAGGATGATTGGTGAGGGTGATTGGTGAGCATTAGTGGTGAGGGGTGAGTGGTGAGTGGTGAGAGTGAGTGGTGAGGGTGAGTGTGAGTGTGAGTGGTGAGAGTGAGTGGTGAGGGTGTGTGGTGAGCGTGAGTGGTGAGTGGTGAGAGTTAGGGGTGAGTGGTGAGGGTGAGTGGTGGTGGTGAGGGTGAGTGGTGAGTGGTGGTGGTGAGGGTGAGTGTTGAGTGTGAGTGGTCAGGGTGAGTGATGGTGGTGAGGGTGAGGATGATAGGTGAGGGGTGAGTGGTGAGGGTGAGTGGTGAGAGAGAGTGGTGAGGGAGAGTGGTGAGGGAGAGTGGTGGTGGTGAGGGTGAGGATCGGTGGTGAGGGTGAGTGGTGAGCATGAGTGGTGAGGAAAAGGGGTGAGTGGTGAGGGAGAGGGGTGAGCATGAGTGGTGAGAGTGAGTGGTGAGTGGTGAGAGTGAGTGGTGAGGGTGAGTGGTGAGTAGTGAGGATGATTGGTGAGGGTGATTGGTGAGCGTGAGTGGTGAGGGGTGAGTGGTGAGTGGTGAGAGTGAGTGGTGAGGGTGTGTGGTGAGCGTGAGTGGTGAGTGGTGAGAGTTAGGGGTGAGTGGTGAGGGTGAGTGGTGGTGGTGAGGGTGAGTGGTGAGGGTGAGTGGTGGTGGTGAGGGTGAGTGTTGAGTGTGACTGGTCAGGGTGAGTGATGGTGGTGAGGGTGAGGATGATAGGTGAAGGGTGAGTGGTGAGGGTGAGTGGTGAGAGAGAGTGGTGAGGGAGAGTGGTGAGGGAGAGTGGTGGTGGTGAGGGTGAGGATCGTTGGTGAGGGTGAGTGGTGAGGAAAAGGGGTGAGTGGTGAGGGTGAGTGGTGAGGGTGAGTGGTGAGGGTGATTAGTGAGTAGTGAGGGTGAGTGGCGAGGGTGAGTGGTGAGCATGATTGGTGAGTGGTGAGGAGTGAGGAAGAGTGGTGAGCTTGAGTGGTGAGGGTGAGTGGTGAGCGTGAGTGGTGAGGGAGAGGGGTGAGTGGTGAGGGTGAGTGGTGAGCGTGAGTGGTGAGGGAGAAGGGTTAGTGGTGAGGGAGAGGGGTGAGCATGAGTGGTGAGGGTGAGTGGTGAGGGTGAGTGGTGAGTAATGAGAATGATTGGTGAGGGTGAGTGGTTAGGGTGAGTGGTCAGGGTGAGTGGTGAGGTGGAGAGATGAGTGGTTAGGGAGAGGGGTGAGTGTGAGTGGTGAGGGAGAGGCTTGAGTGGTGAGCGTGAGTGGTGAGGGAGAGGGGTGAGTGGTGAGGGTGAGTGATGAGGGAGAGGGGCGAGTGGTGAGTGGTGATGGTGAGTGGTGAGGGTGAGTGGTGAGGGTGAGTGGTGAATGGTGAGTGTGAGTGGTGAGAGTGATTGGTGAGGGTGAGTGGTGAGAGTGAGTGGTGAGGGTGTGTGGTGAGCGTGAGTGGTGAGAGTTAGGGGTGAGTGGTGAGGGTGAGTGGTGGTGGTGAAGGTGAGTGGTGAAGGTGAGTGGTGGTGGTGAGGGTGAGTGTTGAGTGTGAGTGGTCAGGGTGAGTGATGGTGGTGAGGGTGAGGATGATAGGTGAGGGGTGAGTGGTGAGGGTGAGTGGTGAGAGAGAGTGGTGAGGGAGAGTGGTGAGGGAGAGTGGTGGTGGTGAGGGTGAGGATCGGTGGTGAGGGTGAGTGGTGAGCATGAGTGGTGAGGAAAAGGGGTGAGTGGTGAGGGTGAGTAGTGGTGGTGAGGGTGAGTAGTGAGTGGTGAGGGTGAGGGTGATTAGTGAGTAGTGAGGGTGAGTGGTGAGGGTGAGTGGTGAGCATGATTGGTGAGTGGTGAGGAGTGAGGAAGAGTGGTGAGCATGAGTGGTGAGGGTGAGTGGTGAGGGTGAGTGGTGAGTAATGAGAATGATTGGTGAGGGTGAGTGGTGAGGGTGAGTGGTCAGGGTGAGTGGTGAGGTGGAGAGATGAGTGGTTAGGGAGAGGGGTGAGTGTGAGTGGTGAGGGAGAGGCTTGAGTGGTGAGCGTGAGTGGTGAGGGAGAGGGGTGAGTGGTGAGGGTGAGTGGTGAGGGTGAGTGGTGAATGGTGAGTGTGAGTGGTGAGAGTGATTGGTAAGGGTGAGTGGTGAGAGTGAGTGGTGAGGGTGTGTGGTGAGCGTGAGTGGTGAGAGTTAGGGGTGAGTGGTGAGGGTGAGTGGTGAGAGAGAGTGGTGAGGGAGAGTGGTGAGGGAGAGTGGTGGTGGTGAGGGTGAGGATCGGTGGTGAGGGTGAGTGGTGAGCATGAGTGGTGAGGAAAAGGGGTGAGTGGTGAGGGAGAGGGGTGAGCATGAGTGGTGAGAGTGAGTGGTGAGTGGTGAGAGTGAGTGGTGAGGGTGAGTGGTGAGTAGTGAGGATGATTGGTGAGGGTGATTGGTGAGCGTGAGTGGTGAGGGGTGAGTGGTGAGTGGTGAGAGTGAGTGGTGAGGGTGTGTGGTGAGCGTGAGTGGTGAGTGGTGAGAGTTAGGGGTGAGTGGTGAGGGTGAGTGGTGGTGGTGAGGGTGAGTGGTGAGGGTGAGTGGTGGTGGTGAGGGTGAGTGTTGAGTGTGACTGGTCAGGGTGAGTGATGGTGGTGAGGGTGAGGATGATAGGTGAAGGGTGAGTGGTGAGGGTGAGTGGTGAGAGAGAGTGGTGAGGGAGAGTGGTGAGGGAGAGTGGTGGTGGTGAGGGTGAGGATCGTTGGTGAGGGTGAGTGGTGAGGAAAAGGGGTGAGTGGTGAGGGTGAGTGGTGAGGGTGAGTGGTGAGGGTGATTAGTGAGTAGTGAGGGTGAGTGGCGAGGGTGAGTGGTGAGCATGATTGGTGAGTGGTGAGGAGTGAGGAAGAGTGGTGAGCTTGAGTGGTGAGGGTGAGTGGTGAGCGTGAGTGGTGAGGGAGAGGGGTGAGTGGTGAGGGTGAGTGGTGAGCGTGAGTGGTGAGGGAGAAGGGTTAGTGGTGAGGGAGAGGGGTGAGCATGAGTGGTGAGGGTGAGTGGTGAGGGTGAGTGGTGAGTAATGAGAATGATTGGTGAGGGTGAGTGGTTAGGGTGAGTGGTCAGGGTGAGTGGTGAGGTGGAGAGATGAGTGGTTAGGGAGAGGGGTGAGTGTGAGTGGTGAGGGAGAGGCTTGAGTGGTGAGCGTGAGTGGTGAGGGAGAGGGGTGAGTGGTGAGGGTGAGTGATGAGGGAGAGGGGCGAGTGGTGAGTGGTGATGGTGAGTGGTGAGGGTGAGTGGTGAGGGTGAGTGGTGAATGGTGAGTGTGAGTGGTGAGAGTGATTGGTGAGGGTGAGTGGTGAGAGTGAGTGGTGAGGGTGTGTGGTGAGCGTGAGTGGTGAGAGTTAGGGGTGAGTGGTGAGGGTGAGTGGTGGTGGTGAAGGTGAGTGGTGAAGGTGAGTGGTGGTGGTGAGGGTGAGTGTTGAGTGTGAGTGGTCAGGGTGAGTGATGGTGGTGAGGGTGAGGATGATAGGTGAGGGGTGAGTGGTGAGGGTGAGTGGTGAGAGAGAGTGGTGAGGGAGAGTGGTGAGGGAGAGTGGTGGTGGTGAGGGTGAGGATCGGTGGTGAGGGTGAGTGGTGAGCATGAGTGGTGAGGAAAAGGGGTGAGTGGTGAGGGTGAGTAGTGGTGGTGAGGGTGAGTAGTGAGTGGTGAGGGTGAGGGTGATTAGTGAGTAGTGAGGGTGAGTGGTGAGGGTGAGTGGTGAGCATGATTGGTGAGTGGTGAGGAGTGAGGAAGAGTGGTGAGCATGAGTGGTGAGGGTGAGTGGTGAGGGTGAGTGGTGAGTAATGAGAATGATTGGTGAGGGTGAGTGGTGAGGGTGAGTGGTCAGGGTGAGTGGTGAGGTGGAGAGATGAGTGGTTAGGGAGAGGGGTGAGTGTGAGTGGTGAGGGAGAGGCTTGAGTGGTGAGCGTGAGTGGTGAGGGAGAGGGGTGAGTGGTGAGGGTGAGTGGTGAGGGTGAGTGGTGAATGGTGAGTGTGAGTGGTGAGAGTGATTGGTAAGGGTGAGTGGTGAGAGTGAGTGGTGAGGGTGTGTGGTGAGCGTGAGTGGTGAGAGTTAGGGGTGAGTGGTGAGGGTGAGTGGTGGTGGTGAAGGTGAGTGGTGAAGGTGAGTGGTGGTGGTGAGGGTGAGTGTTGAGTGTGAGTTGTCAGGGTGAGTGGTGGTGGTGAGGGTGAGGATGATAGGTGCGGGTGAATGGTGAGCGTGAGTGGTGAGGGGTGAGTGGTGAGGGTGAGTGGTGAGAGAAAGTGGTGAGGGAGAGTGGTGAGGGAGAGTGGTGGTGAGGGTGAGGATGGTTGGTGAGGGTGAGTGGTGAGCGTGAGTGGTGAGGGAAAGGGGTGAGTGGTGAGGGAGAGTGGTGAGCGTGAGTGGTGAGGGAGAGGGGTGAGTGGTGAGGAAGAGTGGTGAGTGGTGAGGAAGAGGGGTGAGTGGTGGTGAGTGGCGACTGTGAGGGTGAGTGGTGAGCGTGAGTCATGAGGAAGAGGGGTGAGTGGTGAGGGAGAGGGGTGAGCATGAGTGGTGAGAGTGAGTGGTGAGTGGTGAGAGTGAGTGGTGAGGGTGAGTGTTGAGTAGTGAGGATGATTGGTGAGGGTGATTGGTGAGCGTGAGTGGTGAGGGGTGAGTGGTGAGTGGTGAGAGTGAGTGGTGAGGGTGTGTGGTGAGCGTGAGTGGTGAGTGGTGAGAGTTAGGGGTGAATGGTGAGGGTGAGTGGTGGTGGTGAGGGTGAGTGGTGAGGGTGAGTGGTGGTGGTGAGGGTGAGTGTTGAGTCTGAGTGGTCAGGGTGAGTGATGGTGGTGAGGGTGAGGATGATAGGTGAGGGGTGAGTGGTGAGGGTGAGTGGTGAGAGAGAGAGTGGTGAGGGAGAGTGGTGAGGGAGAGTGGTGGTGGTGAGGGTGAGGATCGGTGGTGAGGGTGAGTGGTGAGCATGAGTGGTGAGGAAAAGGGGTGAGTGGTGAGGGTGAGTGGTGAGGGTGAGTAGTGGTGGTGAGGGTGAGTAGTGAGTGGTGAGGGTGAGTGGTGAGCATGATTGGTGAGTGGTGAGGAGTGAGGAAGAGTGGTGAGCATGAGTGGTGAGGGTGAGTGGTGAGGGTGAGTGGTGAGTAATGAGAATGATTGGTGAGGGTGAGTGGTGAGGGTGAGTGGTCAGGGTGAGTGGTGAGGTGGAGAGATGAGTGGTTAGGGAGAGGGGTGAGTGTGAGTGGTGAGGGAGAGGGGTGAGTGGTGAGGGTGAGTGGTGAGGGTGAGTGGTGAGGGTGAGTGGTGAATGGTGAGTGTGAGTGGTGAGAGTGATTGGTGAGGGTGAGTGGTGAGAGTGAGTGGTGAGGGTGTGTGGTGAGCGTGAGTGGTGAGAGTTAGGGGTGAGTGGTGAGGGTGAATGGTGGTGGTGAGGGTGAGTATTGAGTGTGAGTTGTCAGGGTGAGTGGTGGTGGTGAGGGTGAGGATGATAGGTGTGGGTGAATGGTGAGCGTGAGTGGTGAGGGGTGAGTGGTGAGGGTGAGTGGTGAGAGAAAGTGGTGAGGGAGAGTGGTGAGGGAGAGTGGTGGTGGTGAGGGTGAGGATGGTTGGTGAGGGTGAGTGGTGAGCGTGAGTGGTGAGGGAAAGGGGTGAGTGGTGAGGGAGAGTGGTGAGCGTGAGTGGTGAGTGGTGAGGCATGAGGAAGAGTGGTGAGGGTGAGTGGTGAGGGAGAGGGGTGAGTGGTGAGGAAGAGTGGTGAGTGGTGAGGAAGAGGGGTGAGTGGTGGTGAGTGGCGACTGTGAGGGTGAGTGGTGAGCGTGAGTCATGAGGAAGAGGGGTGAGTGGTGAGGGAGAGGGGTGAGCATGAGTGGTGAGAGTGAGTGGTGAGTGGTGAGAGTGAGTGGTGAGGGTGAGTGTTGAGTAGTGAGGATGATTGGTGAGGGTGATTGGTGAGCGTGAGTGGTGAGGGGTGAGTGGTGAGTGGTGAGAGTGAGTGGTGAGGGTGAGTGTGAGTGTGAGTGGTGAGAGTGAGTGGTGAGGGTGTGTGGTGAGCGTGAGTGGTGAGTGGTGAGAGTTAGGGGTGAGTGGTGAGGGTGAGTGGTAGTGGTGAGGGTGAGTGGTGAGGGTGAGTGGTGGTGGTGAGGGTGAGTGTTGAGTGTGAGTGGTCAGGGTGAGTGATGGTGGTGAAGGTGAGGATGATAGGTGAGGGGTGAGTGGTGAGGGTGAGTGGTGAGAGAGAGTGGTGAGGGAGAGTGGTGAGGCAGAGTGGTGGTGGTGAGGGTGAGGATCGTTGGTGAGGGTGAGTGGTGAGCATGAGTGGTGAGGAAAAGGGGTGAGTGGTGAGGGTGAGTGGTGAGGGTGAGTAGTGGTGGTGAGGGTGAGTAGTGAGTGGTGAGGGTGAGTGGTGAGGGTGATTAGTGAGTAGTGAGGGTTAGTGGTGAGGGTGAGTGGTGAGCATGATTGGTGAGTGGTGAGGAGTGAGGAAGAGTGGTGAGCATGAGTGGTGAGGGTGAGTGGTGAGGGTGAGTGGTGAGTAATGATAATGATTGGTGAGGGTGAGTGGTGAGGGTGAGTGGTGAGGGTGAGTGGTCAGGGTGAGTGGTGAGGTGGAGAGATGAGTGGTTAGGGAGAGGGGTGAGTGTGAGTGGTGAGGGAGAGGCTTGAGTGGTGAGCGTGAGTGGTGAGGGAGAGGGGTGAGTGGTGAGGGTGAGTGGTGAGGGAGAGGGGTGAGTGGTGAGTGGTGAGGGTGAGTGGTGAGGGTGAGTGGTGAGGGTGAGTGGTGAATGGTGAGTGTGAGTGGTGAGAGTGATTGGTGAGGGTGAGTGGTGAGAGTGAGTGGTGAGGGTGTGTGGTGAGCGTGAGTGGTGAGAGTTAGGGGTGAGTGGTGAGGGTGAGTGGTGGTGGTGTAGGTGAGTGGTGAAGGTGAGTGGTGGTGGTGAGGGTGAGTGTTGAGTGTGAGTTGTCAGGGTGAGTGGTGGTGGTGAGGGTGAGGATGATAGGTGAGGGTGAATGGTGAGCGTGAGTAGTGAGGGGTGAGTGGTGAGGGTGAGTGGTGAGAGAAAGTGGTGAGAGAGAGTGGTGAGGGAGAGTGGTGGTGGTGAGGGTGAGGATGGTTGGTGAGGGTGAGTGGTGAGCGTGAGTGGTGAGGGAAAGGGGTGAGTGGTGAGGGAGAGTGGTGAGCGTGAGTGGTGAGTGGTGAGGCATGAGGAAGAGTGGTGAGGGTGAGTGGTGAGGGAGAGGGGTGAGCATGAGTGGTGAGAGTGAGTGGTGAGTGGTGAGAGTGAGTGGTGAGGGTGAGTGGTGAGTAGTGAGGATGATTGGTGAGGGTGATTGGTGAACGTGAGTGGTGAGGGGTGAGTGGTGAGTGGTGAGAGTGAGTGGTGAGGGTGTGTGGTGAGCGTGAGTGGTGAGTGGTGAGAGTTAGGGGTGAGTGGTTAGGGTGAGTGGTGGTGGTGAGGGTGAGTGGTGAGGGTGAGTGGTGGTGGTGAGGGTGAGTGTTGAGTGTGAGTGGTCAGGGTGAGTGATGGTGGTGAGGGTGAGGATGATAGGTGAAGGGTGAGTGGTGAGGGTGAGTGGTGAGAGAGAGTGGTGAGGGAGAGTGGTGAGGGAGAGTGGTGGTGGTGAGGGTGAGGATCGTTGGTGAGGGTGAGTGGTGAGGAAAAGGGGTGAGTGGTGAGGGTGAGTGGTGAGGGTGAGTGGTGAGGGTGATTAGTGAGTAGTGAGGGTGAGTGGCGAGGTTGAGTGGTGAGCATGATTGGTGAGTGGTGAGGAGTGAGGAAGAGTGGTGAGCTTGAGTGGTGAGGGTGAGCGTGAGTGGTGAGGGAGAGGGGTGAGTGGTGAGGGTGAGTGGTGAGCGTGAGTGGTGAGGGAGAGGGGTTAGTGGTGAGGGAGAGGGGTGAGCATGAGTGGTGAGGGTGAGTGGTGAGGGTGAGTGGTGAGTAATGAGAATGATTGGTGAGGGTGAGTGGTTAGGGTGAGTGGTCAGAGTGAGTGGTGAGGTGGAGAGATGAGTGGTTAGGGAGAGGGGTGAGTGTGAGTGGTGAGGGAGAGGCTTGAGTGGTGAGCGTGCGTGGTGAGGGAGAGGGGTGAGTGGTGAGGGTGAGTGATGAGGGAGAGGGGCGAGTGGTGAGTGGTGAGGGTGAGTGGTGAGGGTGAGTGGTGAGGGTGAGTGGTGAATGGTGAGTGTGAGTGGTGAGAGTGATTGGTGAGGGTGAGTGGTGAGAGTGAGTGGTGAGGGTGTGTGGTGAGCGTCAGTGGTGAGAGTTAGGGGTGAGTGGTGAGGGTGAGTGGTGGTGGTGAAGGTGAGTGGTGAAGGTGAGTGGTGGTGGTGAGGGTGAGGATGATAGGTGAGGGTGAATGGTGAGCATGAGTGGTGAAGGGTGAGTGGTGAGGGTGAGTGGTGAGAGAAAGTGGTGAGGGAGAGTGGTGAGTGAGAGTGGTGGTGGTGAGGGTGAGGATGGTTGGTGAGGGTGAGTGGTGAGCGTGAGTGGTGAGGGAAAGGGGTGAGTGGTGAGGGAGAGTGGTGAGCGTGAGTGGTGAGTGGTGAGGCATGAGGAAGAGTGGTGAGGGTGAGTGGTGAGGGAGAGGGGTGAGTGGTGAGGAAAAGTGGTGAGTGGTGAGGAAGAGGGGTGAGTGGTGGTGAGTGGCGACTGTGAGGGTAAGTGGTGAGCGTGAGTCATGAGGAAGAGGGGTGAGTGGTGAGGGAGAGGGGTGAGCATGAGTGGTGAGAGTGAGTGGTGAGTGGTGAGAGTGAGTGGTGAGGGTGAGTGTTGAGTAGTGAGGATGATTGGTGAGGGTGATTGGTGAGCGTGAGTGGTGAGGGGTGAGTGGTGAGTGGTGAGAGTGAGTGGTGATGGTGAGTGTGAGTGTGAGTGGTGAGAGTGAGTGGTGAGGGTGTGTGGTGAGCGTGAGTGGTGAGTGGTGAGAGTTAGGGGTGAGTGGTGAGGGTGAGTGGTGGTGGTGAGGGTGAGTGGTGAGGGTGAGTGGTGGTGGTGAGGGTGAGTGTTGAGTGTGAGTGGTCAGGGTGAGTGATGGTGGTGAGGGTGAGGATGATAGGTGAGGGGTGAGTGGTGAGGGTGAGTGGTGAGAAAGAGTGGTGAGGGAGAGTGGTGAGGGAGAGTGGTGGTGGTGAGGGTGAGGATCGGTGGTGAGGGTGAGTGGTGAGCATGAGTGGTGAGGAAAAGGGGTGAGTGGTGAGGGTGAGTGGTGAGGGTGAGTAGTGGTGGTGAGGGTGAGTAGTGAGTGGTGAGGGTGAGTGGTGAGGGTGATTAGTGAGTAGTGAGGGTGAGTGGTGAGGGTGAGTGGTGAGCATGATTGGTGAGTGGTGAGGAGTGAGGAAGAGTGGTGAGCATGAGTGGTGAGGGTGAGTGGTGAGGGTGAGTGGTGAGTAATGAGAATGATTGGTGAGGGTGAGTGGTGAGGGTTAGTGGTCAGGGTGAGTGGTGAGGTGGAGAGATGAGTGGTTAGGGAGAGGGGTGAGTGTGAGTGGTGAGGGAGAGGCTTGAGTGGTGAGCGTGAGTGGTGAGGGAGAGGGGTGAGTGGTGAGGGTGAGTGGTAAGGGTGAGTGGTGAGGGTGAGTGGTGAATGGTGAGTGTGAGTGGTGAGAGTGATTGGTGAGGGTGAGTGGTGAGAGTGAGTGGTGAGGGTGTGTGGTGAGCGTGAGTGGTGAGAGTTAGGGGTGAGTGGTGAGGGTTAGTGGTGGTGGTGAAGGTGAGTGGTGAAGGTGAGTGGTGGTGGTGAGGGTGAGTGTTGAGTGTGAGTTGTCAGGGTGAGTGGTGGTGGTGAGGGTGAGGATGATAGGTGAGGGTGAATGGTGAGCGTGAGTGGTGAGGGGTGAGTGGTGAGGGTGAGTGGTGAGAGAAAGTGGTGAGGGAGAGTGGTGAGGGAGAGTGGTGGTGGTGAGGGTGAGGATGGTTGGTGAGGGAGAGTGGTGAGCGTGAGTGGTGAGTGGTGAGGCATGAGGAAGAGTGGTGAGGGTGAGTGGTGAGGGAGAGGGGTGAGTGGTGAGGAAGAGTGGTGAGTGGTGAGGAAGAGGGGTGAGTGGTGGTGAGTGGCGACTGTGAGGGTGAGTGGTGAGCGTGAGTCATGAGGAAGAGGGGTGAGTGGTGAGGGAGAGGGGTGAGCATGAGTGGTGAGAGTGAGTGGTGAGTGGTGAGAGTGAGTGGTGAGGGTGAGTGTTGAGTAGTGAGGATGATTGGTGAGGGTGATTGGTGAGCGTGAGTGGTGAGGGGTGAGTGGTGAGTGGTGAGAGTGAGTGGTGAGGGTGAGTGTGAGTGTGAGTGGTGAGAGTGAGTGGTGAGGGTGTGTGGTGAGCGTGAGTGGTGAGTGGTGAGAGTTAGGGGTGAGTGGTGAGGGTGAGTGGTAGTGGTGAGGGTGAGTGGTGAGGGTGAGTGGTGGTGGTGAGGGTGAGTGTTGAGTGTGAGTGGTCAGGGTGAGTGATGGTGGTGAGGGTGAGGATGATAGGTGAGGGTTGAGTGGTGAGGGTGAGTGGTGAGAGAGAGTGGTGAGGGAGAGTGGTGAGGCAGAGTGGTGGTGGTGAGGGTGAGGATCGTTGGTGAAGGTGAGTGGTGAGCATGAGTGGTGAGGAAAAGGGGTGAGTGGTGAGGGTGAGTGGTGAGGGTGAGTAGTGGTGGTGAGGGTGAGTAGTGAGTGGTGAGGATGAGTGGTGAGGGTGATTAGTGAGTAGTGAGGGTGAGTGGTGAGGGTGAGTGGTGAGCATGATTGGTGAGTGGTGAGGAGTGAGGAAGAGTGGTGAGCATGAGTGGTGAGGGTGAGTGGTGAGGGTGAGTGGTGAGTAATGAGAATGATTGGTGAGGGTGAGTGGTGAGGGTGAGTGGTGAGGGTGAGTGGTCAGGGTGAGTGGTGAGGTGGAGAGATGAGTGGTTAGGGAGAGGGGTGAGTGTGAGTGGTGAGGGAGAGGCTTGAGTGGTGAGCGTGAGTGGTGAGGGAGAGGGGTGAGTGGTGAGGGTGAGTGGTGAGGGAGAGGGGCGAGTGGTGAGTGGTGAGGGTGAGTGGTGAGGGTGAGTGGTGAGGGTGAGTGGTGAATGGTGAGTGTGAGTGGTGAGAGTGATTGGTGAGGGTGAGTGGTGAGAGTGAGTGGTGAGGGTGTGTGGTGAGCGTGAGTGGTGAGAGTTAGGGGTGAATGGTGAGGGTGAGTGGTGGTGGTGAAGGTGAGTGGTGAAGGTGAGTGGTGGTGGTGAGGGTGAGTGTTGAGTGTGAGTTGTCAGGGTGAGTGGTGGTGGTGAGGGTGAGGATGATAGGTGAGGGTGAATGGTGAGCGTGAGTGGTGAGAGGTGAGTGGTGAGGGTGAGTGGTGAGAGAAAGTGGTGAGGGAGAGTGGTGAGGGAGAGTGGTGGTGGTGAGGGTGAGGATGGTTGGTGAGGGTGAGTGGTGAGCATGAGTGGTGAGGGAAAGGGGTGAGTGGTGAAGGAGAGTGGTGAGCGTGAGTGGTGAGTGGTGAGGCATGAGGAAGAGTGGTGAGGGTGAGTGGTGAGGGAGAGGGGTGAGTGGTGAGGAAGAGTGGTGAGTGGTGAGGAAGAGGGGTGAGTGGTGGTGAGTGGCGACTGTGAGGGTGAGTGGTGAGCGTGAGTCATGAGGAAGAGGGGTGAGTGGTGAGGGAGAGGGGTTAGCATGAGTGGTGAGAGTGAGTGGTGAGTGGTGAGAGTGAGTGGTGAGGGTGAGTGTTGGGTAGTGAGGATGATTGGTGAGGGTGATTGGTGAGCGTGAGTGGTGAGGGGTGAGTGGTGAGAGTGAGTGGTGAGGGTGAGTGTGAGTGTGAGTGGTGAGAGTGAGTGGTGAGGGTGTGTGGTGAGCGTGAGTGGTGAGTGGTGAGAGTTAGGGGTGAGTGGTGAGGGTGAGTGGTGGTGGTGAGGGTGAGTGGTGAGGGTGAGTGGTGGTGGTGAGGGTGAGTGTTGAGTGTGAGTGGTCAGGGTGAGTGATGGTGGTGAGGGTGAGGATGATAGGTGAGGGGTGAGTGGTGAGGGTGAGTGGTGAGAGAGAGTGGTGAGGGAAAGTGGTGAGGGAGAGTGGTGGTGGTGAGGGTGAGGATCGTTGGTGAGGGTGAGTGGTGAGCATGAGTGGTGAGGAAAAGGGGTGAGTGGTGAGGGTGAGTGGTGAGGGTGAGTAGTGGTGGTGAGGGTGAGTAGTGAGTGGTGAGGGTGAGTGGTGAGGGTGATTAGTGAGTAGTGAGGGTGAGTGGTGAGGGTGAGTGGTGAGCATGATTGGTGATTGGTGAGGAGTGAGGAATAGTGGTGAGCGTGAGTTGTGAGGGTGAGTGGTGAGCGTGAGTGGTGAGGGAGAGGGGTGAGTGGTGAGGGTGAGTGGTGAGCGTGAGTGGTGAGGGAGAGGGGTTAGTGGTGAGGGAGAGGGGTGAGCATGAGTGGTGAGGGTGAGTGGTGAGTAATGAGAATGATTGGTGAGGGTGAGTGGTGAGGGTGAGTGGTCAGGGTGAGTGGTGAGGTAGAGAGATGAGTGGTTAGGGAGAGGGGTGAGTGTGAGTGGTGAGGTAGAGGCTTGAGTGGTGAGAGTGAGTGGTGAGGGTGAGTGGTGAGGGTGAGTGGTGAGCGTGAGTGGTGAGGGAGAGGGGTGAGTGGCAAGGGTGAGTGGTTAGGGAGAGGGGTGAGTAGTGAGAGAGAGGGGTGAGTGGTAAGGGTGAGTGGTGAGTGGTGAGCATGAGTGAGAGTGGTGAGTGGTGAGCGTTAGTGGTGAGGGTGATTGGTGAGGGTGAGTGGTAGGTGTGAGTCGTGAGGGTGAGTAGTGAGTGGTGAGAGGTGAGTGGTGAGGGTGAGGGTGAGTGGTGAGGGTGAGTGGTGGTGGTGAGGGTGAGTGGTGAGTGTGAGTGGTGGTGGTGAGGGTGAGTGGTGAGGGTGAGTGGTAGTGGTGAGGGTGAGGATGAGTGGTGAGCATGAGTGGTGAGCGTGAGTGGTGAAGGAGAGGGGTGAGTGGAGAGGGTGAATGATGAGAGAGAGTGGTGAGGGAGAGTGGTGAGGGAGAGTGTTGGTGGTGAGGATGAGTGGTGAGCGTGAGTGGTGAATGGTGAGCGTGAGTGGTGAGAGTGATTGGTGAGGGTGAGTGGTGAGAGTGAGTGGTGAGGGTGTGTGGTGAGCGTGAGTGGTGAGAGTTAGGGGTGAGTGGTGAGTGGTGAGGGTGAGTGGTGGTGGTGAGGGTGAGTGGTGAAGGTGAGCGGAGGTGGTGAGGGTGAGTGTTGAGTGTGAGTGGTCAGGGTGAGTGGTGGTGGTGGTGAAGGTGAGGATGATAGGTGAGGGTGAGTGGTCAGCGTGAGTGGTGAGGGAGAGGGGTGAGGGTGAGTGATGAGAGAGAGTGGTGAGGGAGAGTGGTGAGGGAGAGAGGTGGTGGTGAGGATGAGTGGTGAGCGTGAGTGGTGAATGGTGGGCGTGAGTGGTGAGAGTGATTGGTGAGGGTGAGTGGTGAGAGTGAGTGGTGAGGGTGTGTGGTGAGCGTGAGTGGTGAGAGTTAGGGGTGAGTGGTGAGTGTTGAGGGTGAGTGGTGGTGGTGAGGATGATAGGTGAGGGTGAGTGGTGAGCGTGAGTGGTGAGGGGTGAGGGTGAGTGGTGAGAGAGAGTGGTGAGGGAGAGGGGTGAGGGAGAGTGGTGGTGGTGAGGGTGAGGATGGTTGGTGAGGGTGAGTGGTGAGAGTGAGTGGTGAGGAAAAGGGGTGAGTGGTGAGGGTGAGTGGTGGTGGTGAAGGTGAGTGGTGAAGGTGAGTGGTGGTGGTGAGGGTGAGTGTTGAGTGTGAGTTGTCAGGGTGAGTGGTGGTGGTGAGGGTGAGGATGATAGGTGAGGGTGAATGGTGAGCGTGAGTGGTGAGGGGTGAGTGGTGAGGGTGAGTGGTGAGAGAAAGTGGTGAGGGAGAGTGGTGAGGGAGAGTGGTGGTGGTGAGGGTGAGGATGGTTGGTGAGGGTGAGTGGTGAGCGTGAGTGGTGAGGGAAAGGGGTGAGTGGTGAGGGAGAGTGGTGAGCGTGAGTGGTGAGGGAGAGGGGTGAGTGGTGAGGAAGAGTGGTGAGTGGTGAGGAAGAGGGGTGAGTGGTGGTGAGTGGCGACTGTGAGGGTGAGTGGTGAGCGTGAGTCATGAGGAAGAGGGGTTGAGTGGTGAGGGAGAGGGGTTAGCATGAGTGGTGAGAGTGAGTGGTGAGTGGTGAGAGTGAGTGGTGAGGGTGAGTGTTGAGTAGTGAGGATGATTGGTGAGGGTGATTGGTGAGCGTGAGTGGTGAGGGGTGAGTGGTGAGTGGTGAGAGTGAGTGGTGAGGGTGAGTGTGAGTGTGAGTGGTGAGAGTGAGTGGTGAGGGTGTGTGGTGAGCGTGAGTGGTGAGTGGTGAGAGTTAGGGGTGAGTGGTGAGGGTGAGTGGTGGTGGTGAGGGTGAGTGGTGAGGGTGAGTGGTGGTGGTGAGGGTGAGTGTTGAGTGTGAGTGGTCAGGGTGAGTGATGGTGGTGAGGGTGAGGATGATAGGTGAGGGGTGAGTGGTGAGGGTGAGTGGTGAGAGAGAGTGGTGAGGGAAAGTGGTGAGGGAGAGTGGTGGTGGTGAGGGTGAGGATCGTTGGTGAGGGTGAGTGGTGAGCATGAGTGGTGAGGAAAAGGGGTGAGTGGTGAGGGTGAGTGGTGAGGGTGAGTAGTGGTGGTGAGGGTGAGTAGTGAGTGGTGAGGGTGAGTGGTGAGGGTGATTAGTGAGTAGTGAGGGTGAGTGGTGAGGGTGAGTGGTGAGCATGATTGGTGAGTGGTGAGGAGTGAGGAAGAGTGGTGAGCGTGAGTTGTGAGGGTGAGTGGTGAGCGTGAGTGGTGAGGGAGAGGGGTGAGTGGTGAGGGTGAGTGGTGAGCGTGAGTGGTGAGGGAGAGGGGTTAGTGGTGAGGGAGAGGGGTGAGCATGAGTGGTGAGGGTGAATGGTGAGGGTGAGTGGTGAGTAATGAGAATGATTGGTGAGGGTGAGTGGTGAGGGTGAGTGGTCAGGGTGAGTGGTGAGGTAGAGAGATGAGTGGTTAGGGAGAGGGGTGAGTGTGAGTGGTGAGGGAGAGGCTTGAGTGGTGAGAGTGAGTGGTGAGGGTGAGTGGTGAGGGTGAGTGGTGAGCGTGAGTGGTGAGGGAGAGGGGTGAGTGGCAAGGGTGAGTGGTGAGGGAGAGGGGTGAGTAGTGAGGGAGAGGGGTGAGTGGTAAGGGTCAGTGGTGAGTGGTGAGCATGAGTGAGAGTGGTGAGTGGTGAGCGTTAGTGGTGAGGGTGATTGGTGAGGGTGAGTGGTAGGTGTGAGTCGTGAGGGTGAGTGGTGAGTGGTGAGAGGTGAGTGGTGAGGGTGAGGGTGAGTGGTGAGGGTGAGTGGTGGTGGTGAGGGTGAGTGGTGAGTGTGAGTGGTGGTGGTGAGGGTGAGTGGTGAGGGTGAGTGGTAGTGGTGAGGGTGAGGATGAGTGGTGAGCATGAGTGGTGAGCGTGAGTGGTGAGGGAGAGGGGTGAGTGGAGAGGGTGAGTGATGAGAGAGAGTGGTGAGGGAGAGTGGTGAGGGAGAGTGGTGGTGGTGAGGATGAGTGGTGAGCGTGAGTGGTGAATGGTGAGCGTGAGTGGTGAGAGTGATTGGTGAGGGTGAGTGGTGAGAGTGAGTGGTGAGGGTGTGTGGTGAGCGTGAGTGGTGAGAGTTAGGGGTGAGTGGTGAGTGGTGAGGGTGAGTGGTGGTGGTGAGGGTGAGTGGTGAAGGTGAGCGGAGGTGGTGAGGGTGAGTGTTGAGTGTGAGTGGTCAGGGTGAGTGGTGGTGGTGGTGAGGGTGAGGATGATAGGTGAGTGAGAGTGGTGAGCGTGAGTGGTGAGGGAGAGGGGTGAGGGTGAGTGATGAGAGAGAGTGGTGAGGGTGAGTGGTGAGGGTGAGTGGTGAATGGTGAGTGTGAGTGGTGAGAGTGATTGGTGAGGGTGAGTGGTGAGAGTGAGTGGTGAGAGTGAGTGGTGAGGGTGTGTGGTGAGCGTGAGTGGTGAGAGTTAGGGGTGAGTGGTGAGTGTTGAGGGTGAGTGGTGGTGGTGAGGATGATAGGTGAGGGTGAGTGGTGAGCGTGAGTGGTGAGGGGTGAGGGTGAGTGGTGAGAGAGAGTGGTGAGGGAGAGGGGTGAGGGAGAGTGGTGGTGGTGAGGGTGAGGATGGTTGGTGAGGGTGAGTGGTGAGAGTGAGTGGTGAGGAAAAGGGGTGAGTGGTGAGGGAGAGTGGTGAGCGTGAGTGGTGAGGTGTGAGGAAGAGTGGTGAGGGTGAGTTGTGAGGGAGAGGGGTGAGTGGGGAGGAAGAGGGGTGAGTGGTGGTGAGTGGCGACTGTGAGGGTGAGTGGTGAGCATGAGTCGTGAGGGAAAGGGGTGAGCATGAGTGGTGAGGGTGTGTGGTGAACGTGAGTGGTGAGTGGTGAGAGTTAGGGGTGAGTGGTGAGGGTGAGTGGTGGTGGTGAGGGTGAGTGGTGAGGGTGAGTGGTGGTGGTGAGGGTGAGTGTTGAGTGTGAGTGGTCAGGGTGAGTGATGGTGGTGAGGGTGAGGATGATAGGTGAGGGGTGAGTGGTGAGTGGTGAGAGAGCGTGGTGAGGGAGAGTGGTGAGGGAGAGTGGTGGTGGTGAGGGTGAGTGGTGAGGGTGAGTGGTGAGCGTGAGTGGTGAGGGAGAGGGGTTAGTGGCGAGGGTGAGTGGTGAGGAAGAGGGGTGAGTAGTGAGGGAGAGGGGTGAGTGGTGAGGGTGAGTGGTGAGTGGTGAGGGTGAGTGAGAGTGGTGAGTGGTGAGCGTGAGTGGTGAGGGTTAGTGGTGAGGGTGAGTGGTAAGTGTGAGTCGTGAGGGTGAGTGGTGAGTGGTGAGAGGTGAGTGATGAGGGTGAGGGTGAGTGGTGAGGGTGAGTGGTGGTGGTGAGGGTGAGTGGTGAGGGTGAGTGGTAGTGGTGAGGGTGAGGGTGAGTGGTGAGCATGAGTGGTGAGCGTGAGTGGTGAGGGAGAGGGGTGAATGGTGAGGGTGAGTGATGAGAGAGAGTGATGAGAGAGAGTGGTGAGGGAGAGTGGTGGTGGTGGTGAGGATGAGTGGTGAGCGTGAGTGGTGAGAGTTAGGGGTGAGTGGTGAGTGGTGAGGGTGAGTGGTGGTGGTGAGGGTGAGTGGTGAAGGTGAGTGGTGGTGGTGAGGGTGAGTGTTGAGTGTGAGTGGTCAGGGTGAGTGGTGGTGGTGAGGGTGAGGATGATAGGTGAGGGTGAGTGGTGAGCGTGAGTGGTGAGTGGTGAGGGTGATTGGTGAGAGAGTGGTGAGGGATAGTGGTGAGGGAGAGTGGTGGTGGTGAGGGTGAGGATGGTTGGTGAGGGTGAGTGGTGAGCGTGAGTGGTGAGGGAAAGGGGTGAGTGGTGAGAGAGAGTGGTGAGCGTGAGGGGTGAGTGGTGGTGAGTGGCGACTGTGAGAGTGAATGGTGAGCATGGGTCGTGAGGGAGAGGGGTGAGCATGAGTGGTGAGAGTGAGTGGTGAGAGTGATTGGTGAGGGTGAGTGGTGAGTAGTGAGGATGATTGGTGAGGGTGATTGGTGAGCGTGAGTGGTGAGGGAGGGGGGTGAGTGGTGAGTGGTGGTGGTGAGGGTGAGTGTTGAGTGTGAGTGGTCAGGGTGAGTGATGGTGGTGATGGTGAGGATGATAGGTGAGGGGTGAGTGGTGAGGGTGAGGGTGAGTGGTGAGTGGTGAGGGTGAGTGGTAGTGGTGAGGGTGAGGATGAGTGGTGAGCATGAGTGGTGAGCGTGAGTGGTGAGGGAGAGGGGTGAGTGGAGAGGGTGAGTGATGAGAGAGAGTGGTGAGGGAGAGTGGTGAGGGAGAGTGGTGGTGGTGAGGATGAGTGGTGAGCGTGAGTGGTGAATGGTGAGCGTGAGTGGTGAGAGTGATTGGTGAGGGTGAGTGGTGAGAGTGAGTGGTGGTGGTGAGGGTGAGTGGTGAGTGTGAGTGGTGGTGGTGAGGGTGAGTGGTGAGGGTGAGTGGTAGTGGTGAGGGTGAGGATGAGTGGTGAGCATGAGTGGTGAGCGTGAGTGGTGAGGGAGAGGGGTGAGTGGAGAGGGTGAGTGATGAGAGAGAGTGGTGAGGGAGAGTGGTGAGGGAGAGTGGTGGTGGTGAGGATGAGTGGTGAGCGTGAGTGGTGAATGGTGAGCGTGAGTGGTGAGAGTGATTGGTGAGGGTGAGTGGTGAGAGTGAGTGGTGAGGGTGTGTGGTGAGCGTGAGTGGTGAGAGTTAGGGGTGAGTGGTGAGTGGTGAGGGTGAGTGGTGGTGGTGAGGGTGAGTGGTGAAGGTGAGCGGAGGTGGTGAGGGTGAGTGTTGAGTGTGAGTGGTCAGGGTGAGTGGTGGTGGTGGTGAGGGTGAGGATGATAGGTGAGTGAGAGTGGTGAGCGTGAGTGGTGAGGGAGAGGGGTGAGGGTGAGTGATGAGAGAGAGTGGTGAGGGTGAGTGGTGAGGGTGAGTGGTGAATGGTGAGTGTGAGTGGTGAGAGTGATTGGTGAGGGTGAGTGGTGAGAGTGAGTGGTGAGAGTGAGTGGTGAGGGTGTGTGGTGAGCGTGAGTGGTGAGAGTTAGGGGTGAGTGGTGAGTGTTGAGGGTGAGTGGTGGTGGTGAGGATGATAGGTGAGGGTGAGTGGTGAGCGTGAGTGGTGAGGGGTGAGGGTGAGTGGTGAGAGAGAGTGGTGAGGGAGAGGGGTGAGGGAGAGTGGTGGTGGTGAGGGTGAGGATGGTTGGTGAGGGTGAGTGGTGAGAGTGAGTGGTGAGGAAAAGGGGTGAGTGGTGAGGGAGAGTGGTGAGCGTGAGTGGTGAGGTGTGAGGAAGAGTGGTGAGGGTGAGTTGTGAGGGAGAGGGGTGAGTGGGGAGGAAGAGGGGTGAGTGGTGGTGAGTGGCGACTGTGAGGGTGAGTGGTGAGCATGAGTCGTGAGGGAAAGGGGTGAGCATGAGTGGTGAGGGTGTGTGGTGAACGTGAGTGGTGAGTGGTGAGAGTTAGGGGTGAGTGGTGAGGGTGAGTGGTGGTGGTGAGGGTGAGTGGTGAGGGTGAGTGGTGGTGGTGAGGGTGAGTGTTGAGTGTGAGTGGTCAGGGTGAGTGATGGTGGTGAGGGTGAGGATGATAGGTGAGGGGTGAGTGGTGAGTGGTGAGAGAGCGTGGTGAGGGAGAGTGGTGAGGGAGAGTGGTGGTGGTGAGGGTGAGTGGTGAGGGTGAGTGGTGAGCGTGAGTGGTGAGGGAGAGGGGTTAGTGGCGAGGGTGAGTGGTGAGGAAGAGGGGTGAGTAGTGAGGGAGAGGGGTGAGTGGTGAGGGTGAGTGGTGAGTGGTGAGGGTGAGTGAGAGTGGTGAGTGGTGAGCGTGAGTGGTGAGGGTTAGTGGTGAGGGTGAGTGGTAAGTGTGAGTCGTGAGGGTGAGTGGTGAGTGGTGAGAGGTGAGTGATGAGGGTGAGGGTGAGTGGTGAGGGTGAGTGGTGGTGGTGAGGGTGAGTGGTGAGGGTGAGTGGTAGTGGTGAGGGTGAGGGTGAGTGGTGAGCATGAGTGGTGAGCGTGAGTGGTGAGGGAGAGGGGTGAATGGTGAGGGTGAGTGATGAGAGAGAGTGATGAGAGAGAGTGGTGAGGGAGAGTGGTGGTGGTGGTGAGGATGAGTGGTGAGCGTGAGTGGTGAGAGTTAGGGGTGAGTGGTGAGTGGTGAGGGTGAGTGGTGGTGGTGAGGGTGAGTGGTGAAGGTGAGTGGTGGTGGTGAGGGTGAGTGTTGAGTGTGAGTGGTCAGGGTGAGTGGTGGTGGTGAGGGTGAGGATGATAGGTGAGGGTGAGTGGTGAGCGTGAGTGGTGAGTGGTGAGGGTGATTGGTGAGAGAGTGGTGAGGGATAGTGGTGAGGGAGAGTGGTGGTGGTGAGGGTGAGGATGGTTGGTGAGGGTGAGTGGTGAGCGTGAGTGGTGAGGGAAAGGGGTGAGTGGTGAGAGAGAGTGGTGAGCGTGAGGGGTGAGTGGTGGTGAGTGGCGACTGTGAGAGTGAATGGTGAGCATGGGTCGTGAGGGAGAGGGGTGAGCATGAGTGGTGAGAGTGAGTGGTGAGAGTGATTGGTGAGGGTGAGTGGTGAGTAGTGAGGATGATTGGTGAGGGTGATTGGTGAGCGTGAGTGGTGAGGGAGGGGGGTGAGTGGTGAGTGGTGGTGGTGAGGGTGAGTGTTGAGTGTGAGTGGTCAGGGTGAGTGATGGTGGTGATGGTGAGGATGATAGGTGAGGGGTGAGTGGTGAGGGTGAGGGTGAGTGGTGAGTGGTGAAGGAGAGTGGTGAGGGAGAGTGGTGGTGGTGAGGGTGAGGATCGTTGGTGAGGGTGAGTGGTGAGCATGAGTGGTGAGGGAAAGGGGTGAGTGGTGAGGGTGAGTGGTGAGGGAGAGTGGTGAGGGTGAGTAGTGGTGGTGAGGGTGAGTAGTGAGTGGTGAGCGTGAGTGGTGAGGGTGATTAGTGAGTAGTGAGGGTGAGTGGTGAGGGTGAGTGGTGAGGGTGAGTGGTGAGCGTGATTGGTGAGTGGTGAGGAGTGAGGAAGAGTGGTGAGCGTGAGTGGTGAGGGTGAGTGGTGAGCGTGAGTGGTGAGCGTGAGTGGTGAGGGAGAGGGGTGAATGGTGAGGGCGAGTGATGAGAGAGAGAGTGGTGAGGGAGAGTGGTGGTGTTGAGGATGAGTGGTGAGCGTGAGTGCTGAATGGTGAGCGTGAGTGGTGAGATTGATTGGTGAGTGGTGATAGTGAGTGGTGAGGGTGTGTGGTGAGCGTGAGTGGTGAGAGTTAGGGGTGAGTGGTGAATGGTGAGGGTGACTGGTGGTGGTGAGGGTGAATGGTGAAGGTGAGTGGTGGTGGTGAGAGTGAGTGTTGTGTGTGAGTGGTCAGGGTGAGTGGTGGTGGTGAGGGTGAGGATGATAGGTGAGGGTGAGTGGTGAGCGTGAGTGGTGAGGGGTGAGTGGTGAGGGTGAGTGGTGAGAGAGAGTGGTGAGGGATAGTGGTGAGGGAGAGTGGTGGTGGTGAGGGTGAGGATGGTTGGTGAGGGTGAGTGGTGAGCGTGAGTGGTGAGGGAAAGTGGTGAGTGGTGAGGGAGAGTGGTGAGCGTGAGTGGTGAGTGGTGAGGTGTGAGGAAGAGTGGTGAGGGTGAGTGGTGAGGGAGAGGGGTGAGTGGTGAGGAAGAGTGGTGAGTGGTGAGGAAGAGGTGTGAGTGGTGAGAGAGAGGGGTGAGCATGAGTGGTGAGAGTGAGTGGTGAGTGGTGAGCGTGAGTCGTGAGGGAGAGGGGTGAGTGGTGAGGGAGAGGGGTGAGCATGAGTGGTGAGCGTGAGTGGTGAGTGGTGAGAGTGAGTCGTGAAGGTGAGTGGTGAGTAGTGAGGATGATTGGTGAGGGTGATTGGTGAGCGTGAGTGGTGAGGGAGAGGGGTGAGTGGTGAGTGGTGGTGGTGAGGGTGAGTGTTGAGTGTGAGTGGTCAGGGTGAGTGATGGTGGTGAGGGTGAGGATGATAGGTGAGGGGTGAGTGGTGAGGGTGAGTGGTGAGAGAGAGAGTGGTGAGGGTGAGTAGTGGTGGTGAAGGTGAGTAGTGAGTGGTGAGCGTGAGTGGTGAGGGTGATTAGTGAGTAGTGAGGGTGAGTGGTGAGGGTGAGTGGTGAGGGTGAGTGGTGAGCGTGATTGGTGAGTGGTGAGGAGTGACGAAGAGTGGTAAGCGTGAGTGGTGAGTGGTGAGCGTGAGTGGTGAGGGAGAGGGGTGAGTGGTGAGGGTGAGTGGTGAGGGAGAGTGGTGAGGGGTGAGTGGTGAGGGTGATTGGTGAGAGAGAGTGGTGAGGGATAGTGGTGAGGGAGAGTGGTGGTGGTGAGGGTGAGGATGGTTGGTGAGGGTGAGTGGTGAGCGTGAGTGGTGAGGGAAAGGGGTGAGTGGTGAGGGAGAGTGGTGAGCGTGAGTGGTGAGTGGTGAGGTGTGAGGAAGAGTGGTGAGGGTGAGTCGTGAGGGAGAGGGGTGAGTGGTGAGGAAGAGTGGTGAGTGGTGAGGAAAAGGGGTGAGTGGTGGTGAGTGGCGACTGTGAGGGTGAGTGGTGAGGGTGAGCGGTGAGGGTGAGTGGTGAGCGTGATTGGTGAGTGGTGAGGAGTGAGGAAGAGTGGTGAGCGTGAGTGGTGAGGGTGAGTGGTGAGCGTGAGTGGTGAGGGAGAGGGGTGAGTGGTGAGGGTGAGTGGTGAGGGAGAGGGGTGAGTGGTGAGGAAGAGTGGTGAGTTGTGAGGAAGAGGTGTGAGTGGTGAGCGAGAGGGGTGAGCATGAGTGGTGAGAGTGAGTCGTGAGTGGTGAGCGTGAGTCGTGAGGGAGAGGGGTGAGTGGTGAGGGAGAGAGGTGAGCATGAGTGGTGAGAGTGAGTGGTGAGTGGTGAGAGTGAGTGGTGAAGGTGAGTGGTGAGTTGTGAGGATGATTGGTGAGGGTGATTGGTGAGTGTGAGTGGTGAGGGAGAGGGGTGAGTGGTGAGTGGTGGTGGTGAGGGTGAGTGTTGAGTGTGAGTGGTCAGGGTGAGTGATGGTGGTGAGGGTTTGGATGATAGGTGAGGGGTGAGTGGTGAGGGTGAGTGGTGAGAGAGAGAGTGGTGAGGGAGAGTGGTGAGGGAGAGTGGTGGTGGTGAGGGTGAGGATCGTTGGTGAGGGTGAGTGGTGAGCATGAGTGGTGAGGGAAAGGGGTGAGTGGTGAGGGTGAGTGGTGAGGGAGAGTGGTGAGGGTGAGTAGTGGTGGTGAGGGTGAGTAGTGAGTGGTGAGCGTGAGTGGTGAGGGTGATTAGTGAGTAGTGAGGGTGAGTGGTGAGGGTGAGTGGTGAGGGTGAGTGGTGAGCGTGATTGGTGAGTGGTGAGGAGTGAGGAAGAGTGGTGAGCATGAGTGGTGAGGGTGAGTGGTGAGCATGAGTGGTGAGGGAGAGGGGTAAGTGGTGAGGGTGAGTGGTGAGGGAGAGTGGTGAGGGTGAGGATGGTTGGTGAGGGTGAGTGGTGAGCGTGAGTGGTGAGGGAAAGGGGTGAGTGGTGAGGGAGAGTGGTGAGCGTGAGTGGTGAGTGGTGAGGTGTGAGGAAGAGTGGTGAGGGTGAGTCGTGAGGGAGAGGGGTGAGTGGTGAGGAAAAGGGGTGAGTGGTGGTGAGTGGCGACTGTGAGGGTGAATGGTGAGCATGAGTCGTGAGGGAGAGGGGTGAGCATGAATGGTGAAAGTGAGTGGTGAGAGTGATTGGTGAGGGTGAGTGGTGAGTAGTGAGGATGATTGGTGAGGGTGATTGGTGAGCGTGAGTGGTGAGGGAGAGGGGTGAGTGGTGAGTGGTGGTGGTGAGGGTGAGTGTTGAGTGGTGAGAGGTGAGTGGTGAGGGTGAGGATGAGTGGTGAGGGTGAGTGGTGGTGGTGAGGGTGAGTGGTGAGTGTGAGTGGTGGTGGTGAGGGTGAGTGGTGAGGGTGAGTGGAAGTGGTGAGGGTGAGGATGAGTGGTGAGCATGAGTGGTGAGCGTGAGTGGTGAGGGAGAGGGATGAATGGTGAGGGTGAGTGATGAGAGAGAGTGTTGAGGGAGAGTGGTGGTGGTGAGGATGAGTGGTGAGCGTGAGTGGTGAATGGTGAGCGTGAGTGGTGAGAGTGATTGGTGAGTGGTGATAGTGAGTGGTGAGGGTGTGTGGTGAGCGTGAGTGGTGAGAGTTAGGGGTGAGTGGTGAGTGGTGAGGGTGAGTGGTGGTGGTGAGGGTGAGTGGTGAAGGTGAGTGGTGGTGGTGAGGGTGAGTGTTGAGTGTGAGTGGTCAGGGTGAGTGGTGGTGGTGAGGGTGAGGATGATAGGTGAGGGTGAGTGGTGAGCGTGAGTGGTGAGGGGTGAGTGGTGAGGGTGAGTGGTGAGAGAGAGTGGTGAGGGATAGTGGTGAGGGAGAGTGGTGGTGGTGAGGGTGAGGATGGTTGGTGAGGGTGAGTGGTGAACGTGAGTGGTGAGGGAAAGGGGTGAGTAGTGAGGGAGAGTGGTGAGCGTGAGTGGTGAGGTGTGAGGAAGAGTGGTGAGGGTGAGTGGTGAGGGAGAGGGGTGAGTGGTGAGGAAGAGGTGTGAGTGGTGAGGGAGAGGGGTGAGCATGAGTGGTGAGAGTGAGTCGTGAGTGGTGAGCATGAGTCGTGAGGGAGAGGGGTGAGTGGTGAGGGAGAGGGGTGAGCATGAGTGGTGAGAGTGAGTGGTGAGTGGTGAGAGTGAGTGGTGAAGGTGAGTGGTGAGTAGTGAGGATGATTGGTGAGGGTGATTGTTGAGCGTGAGTGTTGAGGGAGAGGGGTGAGTGGTGAGTGTAGGTGGTGAGGGTGAGTGTTGAGTGTGAGTGGTCAGGGTGAGTGATGGTGGTGAGGGTGAGAATGATAGGTGAGGGGTGAGTGGTGAGGGTGAGTGGTGAGAAAGAGAGTGGTGAGGGAGAGTGGTGAGGGAGAGTGGTGTTGGTGAGGGTGAGGATCGTTGGTGAGGGTGAGTGGTGAGCATGAGTGGTGAGGGAAAGGGGTGAGTGGTGAGGGTGAGTGGTGAGGGAGAGTGGTGAGGGTGAGTAGTGGTGGTGAGGGTGAGTAGTGAGTGGTGAGCGTGAGTGGTGAGGGTGATTAGTGAGTAGTGAGGGTGAGTAGTGAGGGTGAGTGGTGAGGGTGAGTGGTGAGCGTGATTGGTGAGTGGTGAGGAGTGAGGAAGAGTGGTGAGCGTGAGTGGTGAGGGTGAGTGGTGAGCGTGAGTGGTGAGGGAGAGGGGTGAGTGGTGAGGGTGAGTGGTGAGGGAGAGGGGTGAGTGGTGAGGGTGAGTGGTGAGCGTGAGTGGTGAGGGAGAGGGGTTAGTGGTGAGGGAGAGGGGTGAGCGTGAGTGGTGAGGGTGAGTGGTGAGGGTGAGTGGTGAGTAATGAGAATGATTGGTGAGGGTGAGCGTTGAGGGTGAGTGGTGAGGGTGAGTGGTGAGCGTGAGTGGTGAGGGAGAGGGGTGAGTGGCGAGGGTGAGTGGTGAGGGAGAGGGGTGAGTAGGGAGGGAGAGGGGTGAGTGGTGAGTGTGAGTGGTGAGTGGTGAGGGTGAGTGAGAGTGGTGAGTGGTGAGCGTGAGTGGTGAGGGTGAGTGGTGAGGGTGAGTGGTAAGTGTGAGTCGTGAGGGTGAGTGGTGAGAAGTGATTGGTGAGGGTGAGGGTGAGTGGTGAGGGTGAGTGGTGGTGGTGAGGGTGAGTTGTGAGTGTGAGTGGTGGTGGTGAGGGTGAGTGGTGAGGGTGAGTGGTAGTGGTGAGGGTGAGGATGAGTGGTGAGCGTGAGTGGTGAGCGTGAGTGGTGAGGGAGAGGGGTGAGTGGTGAGGGTGAGTGATGAGAGAGAGTGGTGGGGGAGAGTGGTGAGGGAGAGTGGTGGTGGTGAGGATGAGTGGTGAGTGTGAGTGGTGAGGGTGAGGATGGTTTGTGAGGGTGAGTGGTGAGCGTGAGTGGTGAGGGAGAGGGGTGAATGTGAGTGGTGAGGAGTCTGTGGTGAGTGTGAGTGGTGAGTGTGAGTATGAGTGGTGAGGGGTCTGTGGTGAGTGTGAGTGGTGAGGGTCAGTGGTGAGTGGTGAGAGGTGAGTGGTGAGGGAGAGGGGTGAGCATGAGTGGTGAGAGTGAGTCGTGAGTGGTGAGCATGAGTCGTGAGGGAGAGGGGTGAGTGGTGAGGGAGAGGGGTGAGCATGAGTGGTGAGAGTGAGTGGTGAGTGGTGAGAGTGAGTGGTGAAGGTGAGTGGTGAGTAGTGAGGATGATTGGTGAGGGTGATTGTTGAGCGTGAGTGGTGAGGGAGAGGGGTGAGTGGTGAGTGGTGGTGGTGAGGGTGAGTGTTGAGTGTGAGTGGTCAGGGTGAGTGATGGTGGTGAGGGTGTGAATGATAGGTGAGGGGTGAGTGGTGAGGGTGAGTGGTAAGAGAGAGAGTGGTGAGGGAGAGTGGTGAGGGAGAGTGGTGGTGGTGAGGGTGAGGATCGTTGGTGAGGGTGAGTGGTGAGCATGAGTGGTGAGGGAAAGGGGTGAGTGGTGAGGGTGAGTGGTGAGGGAGAGTGGTGAGGGTGAGTAGTGGTGGTGAGGGTGAGTAGTGAGTGGTGAGCGTGAGTGGTGAGGGTGATTAGTGAGTAGTGAGGGTGAGTGGTGAGGGTGAGTGGTGAGGGTGAGTGGTGAGCATGATTGGTGAGTGGTGAGGAGTGAGGAAGAGTGGTGAGCGTGAGTGGTGAGGGTGAGTGGTGAGCGTGAGTGGTGAGGGAGAGGGGTGAGTGGTGAGGGTGAGTGGTGAGGGAGAGGGGTGAGTGGTGAGGGTGAGTGGTGAGCGTGAGTGGTGAGGGAGAGGGGTTAGTGGTGAGGGAGAGGGGTGAGCGTGAGTGGTGAGGGTGAGTGGTGAGGGTGAGTGATGAGTAATGAGAATGATTGGTGAGGGTGAGCGTTGAGGGTGAGTGGTGAGGGTGAGTGGTGAGCGTGAGTGGTGAGGGAGAGGGGTGAGTGGCGAGGGTGAGTGGTGAGGGAGAGGGGTGAGTAGGGAGGGAGAGGGGTGAGTGGTGAGGGTGAGTGGTGAGTGGTGAGGGTGAGTGAGAGTGGTGAGTGGTGAGCGTGAGTGGTGAGGGTGAGTGGTGAGGGTGAGTGGTAAGTGTGAGTCGTGAGGGTGAGTGGTGAGAAGTGAGTGGTGAGGGTGAGGGTGAGTGGTGAGGGTGAGTGGTGGTGGTGAGGGTGAGTTGTGAGTGTGAGTGGTGGTGGTGAGGGTGAGTGGTGAGGGTGAGTGGTAGTGGTGAGGGTGAGGATGAGTGGTGAGCGTGAGTGGTGAGCGTGAGTGGTGAGGGAGAGGGGTGAGTGGTGAGGGTGAGTGATGAGAGAGAGTGGTGGGGGAGAGTGGTGAGGGAGAGTGGTGGTGGTGAGGATGAGTGTTGAGTGTGAGTGGTGAGGGTGAGGATGATTGGTGAGGATGAGTGGTGAGCGTGAGTGTTGAGAGAGTGGTGAGGGTGAGTGGTGAGGGAGAGTGGTGAGGGTGAGAAGTGGTGGTGAGGGTGAGTAGTGAGTAGTGAGGGTGAGTGGTGAGGGTGAGTGAGTGGTGAGGGTGAGTGGGGTGGGTAAGTGTGAGTGGTGAGTGATAGTGAGTGGTGAGGGAGAGTGGTGATGGTGATTAGTGAGGGTGAGTGAGGAAGAGTGGTGAGGGTGAGTGGTGAGGGGTGAGTGGTGAGGATGAGTGGTGAGAGAGAGTGGTGATGGAGAGTGGTGAGGGAGAGTGGTGTTGGTGAGGGTGAGGATGGTTGGTGAGGGTGAGTGGTGAGCGTGAGTCGTGAGGGAGAGGGGTGAGTGGTGAGGGTGAGTGATGAGAGAGAGTGGTGAGGGAGAGTGGTGAGGGAGAGTGGTGGTGGTGAGGATGAGTGGTGAGTGTGAGTGGTGAGGGTGAGGATGGTTGGTGAGGGTGAGTGGTGAGCGTGAGTGGTGATGGAGAGGGGTGAGTGTGAGTGGTGAGGAGTCTGTGGTGCGTGTGAGTGGTGAGTGTGAGTAAGAGTGGTGAGGGGTCTGTGGTGAGTGTGAGTGGTGAGGGTCAGTGGTGAGTGGTGAGCATGAGTGGTGAGGGAGAGGGGTGAGTGGCGAGGGTGAGTGGTGAGGGAGAGGGGTGAGTAGTGAGAGAGAGGGGTGAGTGGTGAGGGTGAGTGGTGAGTGGTGAGGGTGAGTGAGAGTGGTGAGTGGTGAGCGTGAGTAGTGAGGGTGAGTGGTGAGGGTGAGTGGCAAGTGTGAGTCGTGAGGGTGAGTGGTGAGTGGGGAGAGGTGAGTGGTGAGGGTGAGTGGTGAGGGTGAGTGGTGGTGGTGAGGGTGAGTGGTGAGTGTGAGTGGTGGTGGTGAGGGTGAGTGGTGAGGGTGAGTGGTAGTGGTGAGGGTGAGGATGAGTGGTGAGCATGAGTGGTGAGCGTGAGTGGTGAGGGAGAGGGGTGAGGGTGAGTGATGAGAGAGAGTGGTGAGAAAGAGTGGTGAGGGAGAGTGGTGGTGGTGAGGATGAGTGGTGAGCGTGAGTGGTGAGGGTGAGGATGGTTTGTGAGGGTGAGTGGTGAGCGTGAGTGGTGAGGGTCAGTGGTGAGAGGTGAGTGGTGAGAGGTGAGTGGTGAGGGTGAGTGGTGAGGGTGAGTGTTGAGGGTGAGTGAGTGGTGAGGGTGAGTGTGAGTGGTGAGGGGTCTGTGGTGAGTGTGAGTGTGGTGGGGTCTGTGGTGAGTGTGAGTGGTGAGTGATGAGTGGTGAGGTGGTGAGTGGTGAGGGTGAGTGGTGAATGGTGAGTGGTGAGGGTGAGTGGTGGTGGTGAGGGTGAGTGGTGAGGGTGAGTGGTGAGTGGTGAGAGTGAGGGTGAGTGGTGAGCTGTGAGAGTGAATGGTGAGAGTGAGTGGTGAGGGTGAGTGCTGAGTGGTGAGGTGGAGAGTGTGAGTGGTGAGTGGTGAGGGTGAGGGGTGAGCGGTGAGAGTGAGTGGTGAGGGTGAGTGGTGAGAGGTGAGAGTGAGTGGTGAGGGTGAGTGCTGAGTGGTGACAGTGAGTTGTGACGGTGAGTGGTGAGGTTCAGTGGTGAGTGGTGAGAGGTGAGTGGTGAGGGTGAGTGGTGAGGGTGGCTGAGTGGTGAGGGTGAGTGGTGGTAGTGAGGGTGAGTGGTGGTGAGTGGTGAGAGAGAGGGGTGAGCGTGAGTGGTGAGGGAGAGGGGTAAGTGGTGAGAGAGAGTGGTGAGGGTGAGTGGTGAGGGTGAGTGGTGAGTAGTGAAAATGATTGGTGAGGGTGAGTGGTGAGCGTGAGTGGTGAGGAAGAAGGGTGAGTGGTGAGGGTGAGTAGTGAGGGAGAGGGGTGAGTGGTGAGGGAGAGGGGTGAGTGGTGAGGGTGAGTGGTGAGTGTGAGTTGTGAGTGGTGAGCGTGAGTGGTGAGAGTGAGTGGTGAGGGTGAGTGGTGAGTGGTGAGGTGGAGAGTGTGAGTGGTGAGTGGTGAGGGTGAGTGGTGAGAGTGAGTGGTGAGTGTGAGTGCTGAGTGGTGAGAGTGGTGGTGAGGGTGAGTGGTGAGGTTCAGTGGTGAGTGGTGAGAGGTGAGTGGTAAAGGTGAGTGGTGAGGATGAGTGAGGGTGAGTGGTGAGGATGAGTGAGGGTGAGTGGTGAGGGTGAGTGGTGAGGGGTGAGTGGTGAGGATGAGTGGTGAGAGACAGTGGTGATGGAGAGTGGTGAGGGAGAGTGGTGGTGGTGAGGGTGAGGATGGTTGGTGAAGGTGAGTGGTGAGCGTGAGTGGTGAGGGAAAGGGGTGAGTGGTGAGAGTGAGTAGTGAGGGTGAGTGGTGAGGGTGAGTGGTGAGTAGTGAGGATGATTGGTGAGGGTGAGTGGTGAGGGTCAGTATGAGTGGTGAGGGGTCTGTGGTGAGTGTGAGTGGTGAGGGTCAGTGGTGAGAGGTGAGTGGTGAGAGGTGAGTGGTGAGGGTGAGTGGTGAGGGTGAGTGTTGAGGGTGAGTGAGTGGTGAGGGTGAGTGTGAGTGGTGAAGGGTCTGTGGTGAGTGTGGTGGGGTCTGTGGTGAGTGTGAGTGGTGAGTGATGAGTGGTGAGGTGGTGAGTTGTGAGGGTGAGTAGTGAATGGTGAGTGGTGAGGGTGAGTGGTGAGGGTGAGGGTGAGCAGTGAGAGTGAGTGGTGAGGGTGAGTGGTGAGAGGTGAGAGTGAGTGGTGAGGGTGATTGCTGAGTGGTGACACTGAGTTGTGAGGGTGAGTGGTGAGGTTCAGTGGTGAGTGGTGAGAGGTGAGTGGTGAGGGTGAGTTGTGAGGGTGACTGAGTGGTGAGGGTGAGTGGTGGTAGTGAGGGTGAGTGGTGGTGGTGAGGGTGAGTGTTGAGGGTGAGTGGTGGTGGCAAGGGTGAGGGTTGAGTGTGAGTGGTGAGGGTGAGGATGATTGGTGAGGATGAGTGATGAGCGTGAGTGTTGAGAGAGTGGTGAGGGAGAGTGGTGAGGGAGAGTGGTGAGGGTGAGAAGTGGTGGTGAGGGTGAGTAGTGAGGGTGAGCGGTGAGGGTGAGTGAGTGGTGAGGGTGAGTGATAGTGAGTGGTGAGTGATAGTGAGTGGTGAGGGAGAGTGGTGATGGTGATTAGTGAGGGTGAGTGGTGAGGAGTGAGTGTTGAGGATGAGTGGTGAGAGAGTGGTGATGGAGAGTGGTGAGGGAGAATGGTGGTGGTGAGGGTGAGGATGGTTGGTGAGGGTGAGTGGTGAGCGTGAGTGGTGAGGGAAAGGGGTGAGTGGTGAGAGTGAGTGGTGAGGGAGAGTGGTGAGTGTGAGTAGTGTTGGTGAGGGTGAGTAGTGAGTGGTGAGGGTGAGTGGTGAGGGTGATTAGTGAGTAGTGAGGGTGAGTGGTGAGGGTGAGTGGTGAGTAGTGAGAATGATTGGTGAGGGTGAGTGGTGAGGGTGAGTGGTGAACGTGAGTGGTGAGGGAGAGGGGTGCGTGGTGAGAGAGAGGGGTGAGCGTGAGTGGTGAGGGAGAGGGGTGAGTGGTGAGAGAGAGTGGTGAGGGTGAGTGGTGAGGGTGAGTGGTGAGTAGTGAGAATGATTGGTGAGGGTGAGTGGTGAGCGTGAGTGGTGAGGAAGAGGGGTGAGTGGTGAGGGTGAGTGGTGAGGGAGAGGGGTGAGTGGTGAGGGAGAGGGGTGAGTGGTGAGGGTGAGTGGTGAGTGTGAGTGGTGAGTGGTGAGCGTGAGTGGTGAGAGTGAGTGGTGAGGGTGAGTGGTGAGTGGTGAGCGTGAGTGGTGAGAGTGAGTGGTGAGTGGTGAGTGGTGAGGTGGAGAGTGTGAGTGGTGAGTGGTGAGGGTGAGTGGTGAGAGGTGAGAGTGAGTGGTGAGTGTGAGTGCTGAGTGGTGAGAGTGAGTGGTGAGTGTGAGTGGTGAGGTTCAGTGGTGAGTGGTGAGAGGTGAGTGGTGAGGGTGAGTGGTGAGGATGAGTGAGGGTGAGTGGTGAGGGTAAGTGGTGAGGGGTGAGTGGTGAGGATGAGTGGTGAGAGACAGTGGTGATGGAGAGTGGTGAAGGAGAGTGGTGGTGGTGAGGGTGAGGATGGTTGGTGAAGGTGAGTGGTGAGCATGAGTGGTGAGGGAAAGGGGTGAGTGGTGAGAGTGAGTAGTGAGGGTGAGTGGTGAGGGTGAGTGGTGAGTAGTGAGGATGATTGGTGAGGGTGAGTGGTGAGGGTGAGTGGTGAGCGTGAGTGGTGAGGGAAAGGGGTGAGTGGTGAGCGTGAGTGGTGAGTGGTGAGGATTGAGGAAGAGTGGTTAGGGTGAGTGGTGAGGGTGAGGGGTGAGCGTGAGTGGTGAGTGAGATGGGTGAGTGGTCAGGGTGAGTGGTGAGCGTGAGTGGTGAGCATCAGTGGTGAGGGAGAGGGGTGAGTGGTGAGGGTGAGTGATGAGAGAGAGTGGTGAGGGAGAGTGGTGAGGGAGAGTGGTGGTGGTGAGTGTGAGGATGGTTGGTGAGGGTGAGTGGTGAGCGTGAGTGGTGAGGAAGAGGGGTGAGTGGTCAGGGTGAGTGGTGAGGGCTCTGGGTGAGTGGTGATGGTGATTTGTGAGCGTGAGTGGTGAGTGGTGAGCGTGAGTGGTGAGGGAGAGGGGTGAGTGTGAGTGGTGAGGGGTCTGTGGTGAGTGTGAGTGGTGAGTGTGAGTGTTGAGAGTGTGGTGAGGGAGAGTAAGGGAGAGTGGTGAGGGTGAGTAGTGGTGGTGAGGGTGAGTAGTGAGTAGTGAGGGTGAGTGGTGAGGGTGAGTGAGTGGTGAGGGTTAGTGGGGAGGGTGAGTGGTGAGGGTGAGTGGTGAGTAGTGAGGATGATTGGTGAGGGTGAGTGGTGAGCGTGAGTGGTGAGGGAGAGGGGTGAGTGGTGAGTGGTGAGAGTGATTGGTGAGTGGTGAAAGTGAGTGGTGAGGGTGTGTGGTGAGCGTGAGTGGTGAGTGGTGAGAGTTAGGGATGAGTGGTGAGGGTGAGTGGTGGTGGTGAGGGTGAGTGGTGAGGGTGAGTGGTGAGAGAGAGTGGTGAGGGAGAGTGGTGAGGGAGAGTGGTGGTGGTGAATGTGAGGATCGTTGATGAGGGTGAGTGGTGAGCGTGATTCGTGAGGGAAAGGGGTGAGGGTGAGTGGTGAGGGAGAGTGGTGAGGGTGAGTAGTGGTGGTGAGGGTGAGTAGTGAGTGGTGAGGGTGAGTGGTGAGGGTGATTAGTGAGTAGTGAGGGTGAGTGGTGAGGGTGAGTGGTGAGTGGTGAGCGTGATTGGTGAGTGGTGAGGAGTGAGGAAGAGTGGTGAGGGTGAGTAGTGAGGGTGAGTGGTGAGCGTGAGTGGTGAGGGAGAGGGGTTAGTGGTGAGGGAGAGGGGTGAGCGTGAGTGGTGAGGGTGAGTGGTGAGGGTGAGTGGTGAGTAGTGAGAATGATTGGTGAGGGTGAGTGGTGAGGGTGAGTGGTCAGGGTGAGTGGTGAGGTAGAGGGATGAGTGGTTAGGGAGAGGGGTGAGCGTGAGTGGTGAGGGAGAGGCTTGAGTGGTGAGAGTGAGTGGTGAGGGTGAGTGGTGAGTGGTGAGAAGTGAGAATGATTGGTGAGGGTGAGTGGTGAGCGTGAGTGGTGAGGGAGAGGGGTGAGTGGCGAGGGTGAGTGGTGAGGGAAAGGGGTTAGTAGTGAGGGAGAGGGGTGAGTGGTGAGGGTGAGTGGTGAGTGGTGAGGGTGAGTGTCAGTGGTGATTGGTGAGCGTGAGTGGTGAGAGTGTGTGGTAAGTGTGAGTTATGAGGGTGAGGGTGAGTGGTAGTGGTGAGGGTGAGGATGAGTGGTTAGCGTGAGTGGTGAGCGTGAGTGGTGAGGGAGAGGGGTTAGTGGTGAGGGTGAGTGATGAGAGAGAGTGGTGAGGGAGAGTGGTGAGGGAGAGTGGTGGTGGTGAGGGTGAGGATGGTTGGTGAGGGTGAGTGGTGAGCGTGAGTGGTGAGGGAGAGGGGTGAGTTGTCAGGGTGAGTGGTGAGGACTCTGGGTGAGTGGTGATGGTGAGTGGTGAGCGTGAGTGGTGAGTGGTGAGGGTGAATGGTGAGGGTGTGTGAGTGGTGAGGGTGAGTGGGGAGGGTGACTGTTGAGAGAGTGGTGAGGGAGAGTGGTGAGGGAGAGTGGTGATTGTGAGTAGTGGTGGTTAGGGTGAGTAGTGAGGGTGAGTAGTGAGGGTGAGTGAGTGGTGAGGGTGAGTGGGGAGGGTAAGTGTGAGTGTGAGTGGTGAGTGATAGTGAGTGATGAGTGATAGTGAGTGGAGAGTGGTGAGGGAGAGTGGTGATGGTGATTAGTGAGGGTGAGTGAGGAAGAGTGGTGAGGGTGAGTGGTGAGGGTGAGTGATAGTGAGTGGTGAGTGATAGTGAGTGGTGAGGGAGAGTGGTGATGGTGATTAGTGAGGGTGAGTGAGGAAGAGTGGTGAGGGTGAGTGGTGAGGAGTGAGTGGTGAGGATGAGTGGTGAGAGAGTGGTGATGGAGAGTGGTGAGGGAGAATGGTGGTGGTGAGGGTGAGGATGGTTGGTGAGGGTGAGTGGTGAGCGTGAGTGGTGAGGGAAAGGGGTGAGTGGTGAGAGTGAGTGGTGAGGGAGAGTGGTGAGGGTGAGTAGTGTTGGTGAGGGTGAGTAGTGAGTGGTGAAGGTGAGTGGTGAGGGTGATTAGTGAGTAGTGAGGGTGAGTGGTGAGGGTGAGTGGTGAATAGTGAGAATGATTGGTGAGGGTGAGTGGTGAGGGTGAGTGGTGAACGTGAGTGGTGAGGGAGAGGGGTGAGTGTTGAGAGAGAGGGGTGAGCGTGAGTGGTGAGGGAGAGGGGTGAGTGGTGAGATAGAGTGGTGAGGGTGAGTGGTGAGGGTGAGTGGTGAGGGTGAGTGGTGAGTAGTGAGAATGATTGGTGAGGGTGAGTGGTGAGCGTGAGTGATGAGGAAGAGGGGTGAGTGGTGAGGGTGAGTGGTGAGGGAGAGGGGTGAGTGGTGAGGGAGAGGGGTGAGTGGTGAGGGTGAGTGGTGAGTGTGAGTGGTGAGTGGTGAGCGTGAGTGGTGAGAGTGAGTGGTGAGGGTGAGTGGTGAGTGGTGAGCGTGAGTGGTGAGAGTGAGTGGTGAGTGGTGAGTGGTGAGGTGGAGAGTGTGAGTGGTGAGTGGTGAGTGTGAGTGTGAGTGTTGAGTGGTGAGAGTGAGTGGTGAGGGTGAGTGGTGAGGTTCAGTGGTGAGTGGTGAGAGGTGAGTGGTGAGGGTGAGTGGTGAGGATGAGTGAGGGTGAGTGGTGAGTGGTGAGGGGTGAGTGGTGAGGATGAGTGGTGAGAGACAGTGGTGATGGAGAGTGGTGAAGGAGAGTGGTGGTGGTGAGGGTGAGGATGGTTGGTGAAGGTGAGTGGTGAGCGTGAGTGGTGAGGGAAAGGGGTGAGTGGTGAGAGTGAGTAGTGAGGGTGAGTGGTGAGGGTGAGTGGTGAGTAGTGAGGATGATTGGTGAGGGTGAGTGGTGAGGGTGAGTGGTGAGCGTGAGTGGTGAGGGAAAGGGGTGAGTGGTGAGCGTGAGTGGTGAGTGGTGAGGATTGAGGAAGAGTGGTTAGGGTGAGTGGTGAGGGTGAGGGGTGAGCGTGAGTGGTGAGGGAGATGGGTGAGTGGTCAGGGTGAGTGGTGAGCGTGAGTGGTGAGAATCAGTGGTGAGGGAGAGGGGTGAGTGGTGAGGGTGAGTGATGAGAGAGAGTGGTGAGGGAGAGTGGTGAGGGAGAGTGGTGGTGGTGAGTGTGAGGATGGTTGGTGAGGGTGAGTGGTGAGCGTGAGTGGTGAGGAAGAGGGGTGAGTGGTCAGGGTGAGTGGTGAGGGCTCTGGGTGAGTGGTGATGGTGAGTTGTGAGCGTGAGTGGTGAGTGGTGAGGGTGAGTGTTGAGGGTGAGTGGTGAGTAGTGAGGATGATTGATGAGGGTGAGTGGTGAGCGTGAGTGGTGAGGGAGAGAGATGAGTGTGAGTGGTGAGGGGTCTGTGGTGAGTGTGAGTGGTGAGTGTGAGTGTTGAGAGAGTGGTGAGGGAGAGTAAGGGAGAGTGGTGAGGGTGAGTAGTGGTGGTGAGGGTGAATAGTGAGGGTGAGTGGTGAGGGTGAGTAGGTGGTGAGGGTGAGTGGGGAGGGTGAGTGGTGAGGGTGAGTGGTGAGTAGTGAGGATGATTGGTGAGGGTGAGTGGTGAGCGTGAGTGGTGAGGGAGAGGGGTGAGTGGTGAGTGGTGAGAGTGAGTGGTGAGTGGTGAAAGTGAGTGGTGAGGGTGTGTGGTGAGCGTGAGTGGTGAGTGGTGAGAGTTAGGGATGAGTGGTGAGGGTGAGTGGTGGTGGTGAGGGTGAGTGGTGAGGGTGAGTGGTGAGAGAGAGTGGTGAGGGAGAGTGATGAGGGAGAGTGGTGGTGGTGAGGGTGAGTAGTGAGTGGTGAGGGTGAGTGGTGAGGGTGATTAGTGAGTAGTGAGGGTGAGTGGTGAGAGGTGAGAGTGAGTGGTGAGTGTGAGTGCTGAGTGGTGAGAGTGAGTGGTGAGGGTGAGTGGTGAGGTTCAGTGGTGAGTGGTGAGAGGTGAGTGGTGAGGGTGAGTGGTGAGGATGAGTGAGGGTGAGTGGTGAGGGTGAGTGGTGAGGGTGATTAGTGAGTAGTGAGGGTGAGAGGTGAGAGTGAGTGGTGAGTGTGAGTGCTGAGAGTGAGTGGTGAGGGTGAGTGGTGAGGTTCAGTGGTGAGTGGTGAGAGGTGAGTGGTGAGGGTGAGAGGTGAGGATGAGTGAGGGTGAGTGGTGAGTGGTGAGGGGTGAGTGGTGAGGATGAGTGGTGAGAGACAGTGGTGATGCAGAGTGGTGAAGGAGAGTGGTGGTGGTGATGGTGAGGATGGTTGGTGAAGGTGAGTGGTGAGCGTGAGTGGTGAGGGAAAGGGGTGAGTGGTGAGAGTGAGTAGTGAGGGTGAGTGGTGAGGGTGAGTGGTGAGTAGTGAGGATGATTGGTGAGGGTGAGTGGTGAGTAGTGAGGGTGAGTGGTGAGGGTGAGTGGTGTGTAGTGAGGATGATTGGTGAGGGTGAGTGGTGAGGGTGAGTGGTGAGCGTGAGTGGTGAGGGAAAGGGGTGAGTGGTGAGCGTGAGTGGTGAGTGGTGAGGATTGAGGAAGAGTGGTTAGGGTGAGTGGTGAGGGTGAGGGGTGAGCGTGAGTGGTGTGGGAGATGGGTGAGTGGTCAGGGTGAGTGGTGAGCGTGAGTGGTGAGCATCAGTGGTGAGGGAGAGGGGTGAGTAGTGAGGGTGAGTGATGAGAGAGAGTGGTGAGGGAGAGTGGTGAGGGAGAGTGGTGGTGGTGAGTGTGAGGATGGTTGGTGAGGGTGAGTGGTGAGCGTGAGTGGTGAGGAAGAGGGGTGAGTGGTCAGGGTGAGTGGTGAGGGCTCTGGGTGAGTGGTGATGGTGAGTTGTGAGCGTGAGTGGTGAGTGGTGAGGGTGAGTGTTGAGGGTGAGTGGTGAGTAGTGAGGATGATTGATGAGGGTGAGTGGTGAGCGTGAGTGGTGAGGGAGAGGGGTGAGTGTGAGTGGTGAGGGGTCTGTGGTGAGTGTGAGTGGTGAGTGTGAGTGTTGAGAGAGTGGTGAGGGAGAGTAAGGGAGAGTGGTGAGGGTGAGTAGTGGTGGTGAGGGTGAATAGTGAGTAGTGAGGGTGAGTGGTGAGGGTGAGTGAGTGGTGAGGGTGAGTGGGGAGGGTGAGTGGTGAGGGTGAGTGGTGAGTAGTGAGGATGATTGGTGAGGGTGAGTGGTGAGCGTGAGTGGTGAGGGAGAGGGGTGAGTGGTGAGTGGTGAGAGTGAGTGGTGAGTGGTGAAAGTGAGTGGTGAGGGTGTGTGGTGAGCGTGAGTGGTGAGTGGTGAGAGTTAGGGATGAGTGGTGAGGGTGAGTGGTGGTGGTGAGGGTGAGTGGTGAGGGTGAGTGGTGAGAGAGAGTGGTGAGGGAGAGTGATGAGGGAGAGTGGTGGTGGTGAATGTGAGGATCGTTGATGAGGGTGAGTGGTGAGCGTGAGTGGTGAGAGAAAGGGGTGAGTGGTGAGGGTGAGTGGTGAGGGAGAGTGGTGAGGGTGAGTAGTGGTGGTGAGGGTGAGTAGTGAGTGGTGAGGGTGAGTGGTGAAGGTGATTAGTGAGTAGTGAGGGTGAGTGGTGAGGGTGAGGGTGAGGGTGAGTGGTGAGTGGTGAGCGTGATTGGTGAGTGGTGAGGAGTGAGGAAGAGTGGTGATGGTGAGTAGTGAGGGTGAGTGGTGAGCGTGAGTGGTGAGGGAGAGGGGTTAGTGGTGAGGGAGAGGGGTGAGCGTGAGTGGTGAGGGTGAGTGGTGAGGGTGAGTGGTGAGGAGTGAGAATGATTGGTGAGGGTGAGTGGTGAGGGTGAGTGGTCAGGGTGAGTGGTGAGGTAGAGGGATGAGTGGTTAGGGAGAGGGGTGAGCGTGAGTGGTGAGGGAGAGGCTTGAGTGGTGAGAGTGAGTGGTGAGGGTGAGTGGTGAGGGTGAGTGGTGAGTAGTGAGAATGATTGGTGAGGGTGAGTGGTGAGCGTGAGTGGTGAGGGAGAGGGGTGAGTGGCGAGGGTGAGTGGTGAGGGAAAGGGGTTAGTAGTGAGGGAGAGGGGTGAGTGGTGAGGGTGAGTGGTGAGTGGTGAGGGTGAGTGTCAGTGGTGATTGGTGAGCGTGAGTGGTGAGAGTGAGTGGTAAGTGTGAGTCATGAGGGTGAGGGTGAGTGGTAGTGGTGAGGGTGAGGATGAGTGGTTAGCGTGAGTGGTGAGCGTGAGTGGTGAGGGAGAGGGGTTAGTGGTGAGGGTGAGTGATGAGAGAGAGTGGTGAGGGAGAGTGGTGAGGGAGAGTGGTGGTGGTGAGGGTGAGGATGGTTGGTGAGGGTGAGTGGTGAGCATGAGTGGTTAGGGAGAGGGGTGAGTGGTCAGGGTGAGTGGTGAGGGCTCTGGGTGAGTGGTGATGGTGAGTGGTGAGCATGAGTGGTGAGTGGTGAGGGTGAGTGGTGAGGGTGTGTGAGTGGTGAGGGTGAGTGGGGAGGGTGACTGTTGAGAGAGTGGTGAGGGAGAGTGGTGAGGGAGAGTGGTGATTGTGAGTAGTGGTGGTTAGGGTGAGTAGTGAGGGTGAGTAGTGAGGGTGAGTGAGTGGTGAGGGTGAGTGGGGAGGGTGAGTGTGAGTGTGAGTGGTGAGTGATAGTGAGTGGTGAGTGATAGTGAGTGGTGAGTGGTGAGGGAGAGTGGTGATGGTGATTAGTGAGGGTGAGTGAGGAAGAGTGGTGAGGGTGAGTGGTGAGGGGTGAGTGTTGAGGATGAGTGGTGAGAGAGAGTGGTGATGAAGAGTGGTGAGGGAGAGTGGTGATGGTGAGGGTGAGGATGGTTGGTGAGGGTGAGTGGTGAGCGTGAGTGGTGAGGGAGAGGGGTGAGTGTGAGTGGTGAGGGGTCTGTGGTGAGTGTGAGTGGTGGGTGTGAGTTTTGAGAGAGTGGTGAGGGTGAGTAGTGGTGGTGAGGGTGAGTAGTGAGTAGTGAGGGTGAGTGGTGAGGGTGAGTGAGTGGTGAGGGTGAGTGGGGAGGGTGAGTGGTGAGGGTGAGTGGTGAGTAGTGAGGATGATTGGTGAGGGTGAGTGGTGAGCGTGAGTGGTGAGGGAGAGGGGTGAGTGGTGAGTGGTGAGAGTGAGTGGTGAGTGGTGAAAGTGAGTGGTGAGGGTGTGTGGTGAGCGTGAGTGGTGAGTGGTGAGAGTTAGGGATGAGTGGTGAGGGTGAGTGGTGGTGGTGAGGGTGAGTGGTGAGGGTGAGTGGTGAGAGAGAGTGGTGAGGGAGAGTGGTGAGGGAGAGTGGTGGTGGTGAATGTGAGGATCGTTGATGAGGGTGAGTGGTCAGCGTGAGTGGTGAGGGAAAGGGGTGAGTGGTGAGGGTGAATGGTGAGGGAGAGTGGTGAGGGTGAGTAGTGGTGGTGAGGGTGAGTAGTGAGTGGTGAGGGTGAGTGGTGAGGGTGGTCAGTGAGTAGTGAGGGTGAGTGGTGAGGGTGAGGGTGAGTGGTGAGCGTGATTGGTGAGTGGTGAGGAGTGAGGAAGAGTGGTGAGGGTGAGTAGTGAGGGTGAGTGGTGAGCGTGAGTGGTGAGGGAGAGGGGTTAGTGGTGAGGGAGAGGGGTGAGCGTGAGTGGTGAGGGTGAGTGGTGAGGGTGAGTGGTGAGTAGTGAGAATGATTGGTGAGGGTGAGTGGTGAGGGTGAGTGGTCAGGGTGAGTGGTGAGGCAGAGGGATGAGTGGTTAGAGAGAGGGGTGTGCGTGAGTGGTGAGGGAGAGGCTTGAGTGGTGAGAGTGAGTGGTGAGGGTGAGTGGTGAGGGTGAGTGGTGAGTAGTGAGAATGATTGGTGAGGGTGAGTGGTGAGCGTGAGTGGTGAGGGAGAGGGGTGAGTGGCGAGGGTGAGTGGTGAGGGAAAGGGGTAAGTAGTGAGGGAGAGGGGTGAGTGGTGAGGGTGAGTGGTGAGTGGTGAGGGTGAGTGTCAGTGGTGATTGGTGAGCGTGAGTGGTGAGAGTGAGTGGTAAGTGTGAGTCATGAGGGTGAGGGTGAGTGGTAGTGGTGAGGGTGAGGATGAGTGGTTAGCGTGAGTGGTGAGCGTGAGTGGTGAGGGAGAGGGGTGAGTGGTCAGGGTGAGTGGTGAGGGCTCTGGGTGAGTGGTGAGTGGTGAGCGTGAGTGGTGAGTGGTGAGGGTGAGTGGTGAGGGTGTGTGAGTGGTGAGGGTGAGTGGGGAGGGTGACTGTTGAGAGAGTGGTGAGGGAGAGTGGTGAGGGAGAGTGGTGATTGTGAGTAGTGGTGGTTAGGGTGAGTAGTGAGGGTGAGTAGTGAGGGTGAGAGAGTGGTGAGGGTGAGTGGGGAGAGTGAGTGTCAGTGTGAGTGGTGAGTGATAGTGAGTGGTGAGTGATAGTGAGTGGTGAGTGGTGAGGGAGAGTGGTGATGGTGATTAGTGAGGGTGAGTGAGGAAGAGTGGTGAGGGTGAGTGGTGAGGGGTGAGTGGTGAGGATGAGTGGTGAGAGAGAGTGGTGATGGAGAGTGGTGAGGGAGAGTGGTGATGGTGAGGGTGAGGATGGTTGGTGAGGGTGAGTGGTGAGCGTGAGTGGTGAGGGAGAGGGGTGAGTGTGAGTGGTGAGGGGTCTGTGGTGAGTGTGATTGGTGAGTGTGAGTGTTGAGAGAGTGGTGAGGGAGAGTAAGGGAGAGTGGTGAGGGTGAGTAGTGGTGGTTAGGGTGAGTAGTGAGTAGTGAGGGTGAGTGGTGAGGGAGAGGGGTGAGTGGTGAGTGGTGAGAGTGAGTGGTGAGTGGTGAAAGTGAGTGGTGAGGGTGTGTGGTGAGCGTGAGTGGTGAGGGAGAGGGGTGAGTGGTGAGTGGTGAGAGTGAGTGGTGAGTGGTGAAAGTGAGTGGTGAGGGTGTGTGGTGAGCGTGAGTGGTGAGTGGTGAGAGTTAGGGATGAGTGGTGAGGGTGAGTGGTGGTGGTGAGGGTGAGTGGTGAGGGTGAGTGGTGAGAGAGAGTGGTGAGGGAGAGTGGTGAGGGAGAGTGGTGGTGGTGAATGTGAGGATCGTTGATGAGGGTGAGTGGTGAGCATGAGTGGTGAGGGAAAGGGGTGAGTGGTGAGGGTGAATGGTGAGGGAGAGTGGTGAGGGTGAGTAGTGGTGGTGAGGGTGAGTAGTGAGTGGTGAGGGTGAGTGGTGAGGGTGATTAGTGAGTAGTGAGGGTGAGTGGTGAGGGTGAGGGTGAGTGGTGAGTGGTGAGCGTGATTGGTGAGTGGTGAGGAGTGAGGAAGAGTGGTGAGGGTGAGTAGTGAGGGTGAGTGGTGAGCGTGAGTGGTGAGAGAGAGGGGTTAGTGGTGAGGGAGAGGGGTGAGCGTGAGTGGTGAGGGTGAGTGGTGAGGGTGAGTGGTGAGTAGTGAGAATGATTGGTGAGGGTGAGTGGTGAGGGTGAGTGGTCAGGGTGAGTGGTGAGGTAGAGGGATGAGTGGTTAGGGAGAGGGGTGAGCGTGAGTGGTGAGGGAGAGGCTTGAGTGGTGAGAGTGAGTGGTGAGGGTGAGTGGTGAGGGTGAGTGGTGAGTAGTGAGAATGATTGGTGAGGGTGAGTGGTGAGCGTGAGTGGTGAGGGAGAGGGGTGAGTGGCGAGGGTGAGTGGTGAGGGAAAGGGGTAAGTAGTGAGGGAGAGGGGTGAATGGTGAGGGTGAGTGGTGAGTGGTGAGGGTGAGTGTCAGTGGTGATTGGTGAGCGTGAGTGGTGAGAGTGAGTGGTAAGTGTGAGTCATGAGGGTGAGGGTGAGTGGTAGTGGTGAGGGTGAGGATGAGTGGTTAGCGTGAGTGGTGAGCGTGAGTGGTGAAGGAGAGGGGTTAGTGGTGAGGGTGAGTGATGAGAGAGAGTCGTGAGGGAGAGTGGTGAAGGAGAGTGGTGGTGGTGAGGGTGAGGATGGTTGGTGAGGGTGAGTGGTGAGCGTGAGTGGTGAGGGAGAGGGGTGAGTGGTCAGGGTGAGTGGTGAGGGCTCTGGGTGAGTGGTGATGGTGAGTGGTGAGCGTGAGTGGTGAGTGGTGAGGGTGAGTGGTGAGGGTGTGTGAGTGGTGAGGGTGAGTGGGGAGGGTGACTGTTGAGAGAGTGGTGAGGGAGAGTGGTGAGGGAGAGTGGTGATTGTGAGTAGTGGTGGTTAGGGTGAGTAGTGAGGGTGAGTAGTGAGGGTGAGTGAGTGGTGAGGGTGAGTGGGGAGGGTGAGTGTGAGTGTGAGTGGTGAGTGATAGTGAGTGGTGAGTGATAGTGAGTGGTGAGTGGTGAGGGAGAGTGGTGATGGTGATTAGTGAGGGTGAGTGAGGAAGAGTGGTGAGGGTGAGTGGTGAGGGGTGAGTGGTGAGGATGAGTGGTGAGAGAGAGTGGTGATGGAGAGTGGTGAGGGAGAGTGGTGATGGTGAGGTTGAGGATGGTTGGTGAGGGTGAGTGGTGAGCGTGAGTGGTGAGGGAAAGGGGTGAGTGGTGAGAGTGAGTGGTGAGGGAGAGTGGTGAGGGTGAGTAGTGTTGGTGAGGGTGAGTAGTGAGTGGTGAGGGTGAGTGGTGAGGGTGATTAGTGAGTAGTGAGGGTGAGTGGTGAGGGTGAGTGGTGAGGGTGAATGGTGAGGAGTGGGAATGATTGGTGAGGGTGAGTTGTTAGCGTGAGTGGTGAGGGAGAAGGATGAGTGGCGAGGGTGAGTGGTGAGGAAAAGGGGTGAGTAGTGAGGGAGAAGGGTGAGTGGTGAGGGTGAGTGTGAGTGGTGAGTGGTGAGTGTGAGTGGTGGTGGTGAGGGTGAGTGGTGAGGGTGAGGGTGAGGGTGAGTGGTGAGTGGTGAGCGTGATTGGTGAGTGGTGAGGAGTGAGGAAGAGTGGTGATGGTGAGTAGTGAGGGTGAGTGGTGAGCGTGAGTGGTGAGGGAGAGGGGTTAGTGGTGAGGGAGAGGGGTGAGCGTGAGTGGTGAGGGTGAGTGGTGAGGGTGAGTGGTGAGTAGTGAGAATGATTGGTGAGGGTGAGTGGTGAGGGTGAGTGGTCAGGGTGAGTGGTGAGGTAGAGGGATGAGTGGTTAGGGAGAGGGGTGAGCGTGAGTGGTGAGGGAGAGGCTTGAGTGGTGAGAGTGAGTGGTGAGGGTGAGTGGTGAGGGTGAGTGGTGAGTAGTGAGAATGATTGGTGAGGGTGAGTGGTGAGCGTGAGTGGTGAGGGAGAGGGGTGAGTGGCGAGGGTGAGTGGTGAGGGAAAGGGGTTAGTAGTGAGGGAGAGGGGTGAGTGGTGAGGGTGAGTGGTGAGTGGTGAGGGTGAGTGTCAGTGGTGATTGGTGAGCGTGAGTGGTGAGAGTGAGTGGTAAGTGTGAGTCATGAGGGTGAGGGTGAGTGGTAGTGGTGAGGGTGAGGATGAGTGGTTAGCGTGAGTGGTGAGCGTGAGTGGTGAGGGAGAGGGGTTAGTGGTGAGGGTGAGTGATGAGAGAGAGTGGTGAGGGAGAGTGGTGAGGGAGAGTGGTGGTGGTGAGGGTGAGGATGGTTGGTGAGGGTGAGTGGTGAGCATGAGTGGTTAGGGAGAGGGGTGAGTGGTCAAGGTGAGTGGTGAGGGCTCTGGGTGAGTGGTGATGGTGAGTGGTGAGCATGAGTGGTGAGTGGTGAGGGTGAGTGGTGAGGGTGTGTGAGTGGTGAGGGTGAGTGGGGAGGGTGACTGTTGAGAGAGTGGTGAGGGAGAGTGGTGAGGGAGAGTGGTGATTGTGAGTAGTGGTGGTTAGGGTGAGTAGTGAGGGTGAGTAGTGAGGGTGAGTGAGTGGTGAGGGTGAGTGGGGAGGGTGAGTGTGAGTGTGAGTGGTGAGTGATAGTGAGTGGTGAGTGATAGTGAGTGGTGAGTGGTGAGGGAGAGTGGTGATGGTGATTAGTGAGGGTGAGTGAGGAAGAGTGGTGAGGGTGAGTGGTGAGGGGTGAGTGTTGAGGATGAGTGGTGAGAGAGAGTGGTGATGAAGAGTGGTGAGGGAGAGTGGTGATGGTGAGGGTGAGGATGGTTGGTGAGGGTGAGTGGTGAGCGTGAGTGGTGAGGGAGAGGGGTGAGTGTGAGTGGTGAGGGGTCTGTGGTGAGTGTGAGTGGTGGGTGTGAGTTTTGAGAGAGTGGTGAGGGTGAGTAGTGGTGGTGAGGGTGAGTAGTGAGTAGTGAGGGTGAGTGGTGAGGGTGAGTGAGTGGTGAGGGTGAGTGGGGAGGGTGAGTGGTGAGGGTGAGTGGTGAGTAGTGAGGATGATTGGTGAGGGTGAGTGGTGAGCGTGAGTGGTGAGGGAGAGGGGTGAGTGGTGAGTGGTGAGAGTGAGTGGTGAGTGGTGAAAGTGAGTGGTGAGGGTGTGTGGTGAGCGTGAGTGGTGAGTTGTGAGAGTTAGGGATGAGTGGTGAGGGTGAGTGGTGGTGGTGAGGGTGAGTGGTGAGGGTGAGTGGTGAGAGAGAGTGGTGAGGGAGAGTGGTGAGGGAGAGTGGTGGTGGTGAATGTGAGGATCGTTGATGAGGGTGAGTGGTCAGCGTGAGTGGTGAGGGAAAGGGGTGAGTGGTGAGGGTGAATGGTGAGGGAGAGTGGTGAGGGTGAGTAGTGGTGGTGAGGGTGAGTAGTGAGTGGTGAGGGTGAGTGGTGAGGGTGGTCAGTGAGTAGTGAGGGTGAGTGGTGAGGGTGAGGGTGAGTGGTGAGTGGTGAGCGTGATTGGTGAATGGTGAGGAGTGAGGAAGAGTGGTGAGGGTGAGTAGTGAGGGTGAGTGGTGAGCGTGAGTGGTGAGGGAGAGGGGTTAGTGGTGAGGGAGAGGGGTGAGCGTGAGTGGTGAGGGTGAGTGGTGAGGGTGAGTGGTGAGTAGTGAGAATGATTGGTGAGGGTGAGTGGTGAGGGTGAGTGGTCAGGGTGAGTGGTGAGGCAGAGGGATGAGTGGTTAGAGAGAGGGGTGTGCGTGAGTGGTGAGGGAGAGGCTTGAGTGGTGAGAGTGAGTGGTGAGGGTGAGTGGTGAGGGTGAGTGGTGAGTAGTGAGAATGATTGGTGAGGGTGAGTGGTGAGCGTGAGTGGTGAGGGAGAGGGGTGAGTGGCGAGGGTGAGTGGTGAGGGAAAGGGGTAAGTAGTGAGGGAGAGGGGTGAGTGGTGAGGGTGAGTGGTGAGTGGTGAGGGTGAGTGTCAGTGGTGATTGGTGAGCGTGAGTGGTGAGAGTGAGTGGTAAGTGTGAGTCATGAGGGTGAGGGTGAGTGGTAGTGGTGAGGGTGAGGATGAGTGGTTAGCGTGAGTGGTGAGCGTGAGTGGTGAGGGAGAGGGGTGAGTGGTCAGGGTGAGTGGTGAGGGCTCTGGGTGAGTGGTGAGTGGTGAGCGTGAGTGGTGAGTGGTGAGGGTGAGTGGTGAGGGTGTGTGAGTGGTGAGGGTGAGTGGGGAGGGTGACTGTTGAGAGAGTGGTGAGGGAGAGTGGTGAGGGAGAGTGGTGATTGTGAGTAGTGGTGGTTAGGGTGAGTAGTGAGGGTGAGTAGTGAGGGTGAGTGAGTGGTGAGGGTGAGTGGGGAGGGTGAGTGTGAGTGTGAGTGGTGAGTGATAGTGAGTGGTGAGTGATAGTGAGTGGTGAGTGGTGAGGGAGAGTGGTGATGGTGATTAGTGAGGGTGAGTGAGGAAGAGTGGTGAGGGTGAGTGGTGAGGGGTGAGTGGTGAGGATGAGTGGTGAGAGAGAGTGGTGATGGAGAGTGGTGAGGGAGAGTGGTGATGGTGAGGGTGAGGATGGTTGGTGAGGGTGAGTGGTGAGCGTGAGTGGTGAGGGAGAGGGGTGAGTGTGAGTGGTGAGGGGTCTGTGGTGAGTGTGATTGGTGAGTGTGAGTGTTGAGAGAGTGGTGAGGGAGAGTAAGGGAGAGTGGTGAGGGTGAGTAGTGGTGGTTAGGGTGAGTAGTGAGTAGTGAGGGTGAGTGGTGAGGGAGAGGGGTGAGTGGTGAGTGGTGAGAGTGAGTGGTGAGTGGTGAAAGTGAGTGGTGAGGGTGTGTGGTGAGCGTGAGTGGTGAGGGAGAGGGGTGAGTGGTGAGTGGTGAGAGTGAGTGGTGAGTGGTGAAAGTGAGTGGTGAGGGTGTGTGGTGAGCGTGAGTGGTGAGTGGTGAGAGTTAGGGATGAGTGGTGAGGGTGAGTGGTGGTGGTGAGGGTGAGTGGTGAGGGTGAGTGGTGAGAGAGAGTGGTGAGGGAGAGTGGTGAGGGAGAGTGGTGGTGGTGAATGTGAGGATCGTTGATGAGGGTGAGTGGTGAGCATGAGTGGTGAGGGAAAGGGGTGAATGGTGAGGGTGAATGGTGAGGGAGAGTGGTGAGGGTGAGTAGTGGTGGTGAGGGTGAGTAGTGAGTGGTGAGGGTGAGTGGTGAGGGTGATTAGTGAGTAGTGAGGGTGAGTGGTGAGGGTGAGGGTGAGTGGTGAGTGGTGAGCGTGATTGGTGAGTGGTGAGGAGTGAGGAAGAGTGGTGAGGGTGAGTAGTGAGGGTGAGTGGTGAGCGTGAGTGGTGAGAGAGAGGGGTTAGTGGTGAGGGAGAGGGGTGAGCGTGAGTGGTGAGGGTGAGTGGTGAGGGTGAGTGGTGAGTAGTGAGAATGATTGGTGAGGGTGAGTGGTGAGGGTGAGTGGTCAGGGTGAGTGGTGAGGTAGAGGGATGAGTGGTTAGGGAGAGGGGTGAGCGTGAGTGGTGAGGGAGAGGCTTGAGTGGTGAGAGTGAGTGGTGAGGGTGAGTGGTGAGGGTGAGTGGTGAGTAGTGAGAATGATTGGTGAGGGTGAGTGGTGAGCGTGAGTGGTGAGGGAGAGGGGTGAGTGGCGAGGGTGAGTGGTGAGGGAAAGGGGTAAGTAGTGAGGGAGAGGGGTGAATGGTGAGGGTGAGTGGTGAGTGGTGAGGGTGAGTGTCAGTGGTGATTGGTGAGCGTGAGTGGTGAGAGTGAGTGGTAAGTGTGAGTCATGAGGGTGAGGGTGAGTGGTAGTGGTGAGGGTGAGGATGAGTGGTTAGCGTGAGTGGTGAGCGTGAGTGGTGAAGGAGAGGGGTTAGTGGTGAGGGTGAGTGATGAGAGAGAGTCGTGAGGGAGAGTGGTGAAGGAGAGTGGTGGTGGTGAGGGTGAGGATGGTTGGTGAGGGTGAGTGGTGAGCGTGAGTGGTGAGGGAGAGGGGTGAGTGGTCAGGGTGAGTGGTGAGGGCTCTGGGTGAGTGGTGATGGTGAGTGGTGAGCGTGAGTGGTGAGTGGTGAGGGTGAGTGGTGAGGGTGTGTGAGTGGTGAGGGTGAGTGGGGAGGGTGACTGTTGAGAGAGTGGTGAGGGAGAGTGGTGAGGGAGAGTGGTGATTGTGAGTAGTGGTGGTTAGGGTGAGTAGTGAGGGTGAGTAGTGAGGGTGAGTGAGTGGTGAGGGTGAGTGGGGAGGGTGAGTGTGAGTGTGAGTGGTGAGTGATAGTGAGTGGTGAGTGATAGTGAGTGGTGAGTGGTGAGGGAGAGTGGTGATGGTGATTAGTGAGGGTGAGTGAGGAAGAGTGGTGAGGGTGAGTGGTGAGGGGTGAGTGGTGAGGATGAGTGGTGAGAGAGAGTGGTGATGGAGAGTGGTGAGGGAGAGTGGTGATGGTGAGGTTGAGGATGGTTGGTGAGGGTGAGTGGTGAGCGTGAGTGGTGAGGGAAAGGGGTGAGTGGTGAGAGTGAGTGGTGAGGGAGAGTGGTGAGGGTGAGTAGTGTTGGTGAGGGTGAGTAGTGAGTGGTGAGGGTGAGTGGTGAGGGTGATTAGTGAGTAGTGAGGGTGAGTGGTGAGGGTGAGTGGTGAGGGTGAATGGTGAGGAGTGGGAATGATTGGTGAGGGTGAGTTGTTAGCGTGAGTGGTGAGGGAGAAGGATGAGTGGCGAGGGTGAGTGGTGAGGAAAAGGGGTGAGTAGTGAGGGAGAAGGGTGAGTGGTGAGGGTGAGTGTGAGTGGTGAGTGGTGAGTGTGAGTGGTGGTGGTGAGGGTGAGTGGTGAGGGTGAGTGGTAGTGGTGAGGGTGAGGATGAGTGGTTAGCATGAGTGGTGAGCGTGAGTGGTGAGGGAGAAGGGTGAGTGGTGAGGGTGAGTGATGAGAGAGAGTGGTGAGGGAGAGTGGTGAGGGAGAGTGGTGGTGGTGAGGGTGAGGATGGTTGGTGAGGGTGAGTGGTGAGCGTGAGTGGTGAGGGAGAGGGGTGAGTGGTCAAGGTGAGTGGTGAGGGCTCTGGGTGAGTGGTGATGGTGAGTGGTGAGCGTGAGTGGTGAGTGGTGAGGGTGAGTGGTGAGGGTGAGTGGTGAGGGTGAGTGGTGAGGGTGAGTGGTGAGTAGTAGGGATGATTGATGAGGGTGAGTGGTGAGCGTGAGTGGTGAGGGAGAGGGTGAGTGTGAGTGGTGAGGGGTCTGTGGTGAGTGTGAGTGGTGAGTGTGAGTGTTGAGAGAGTGGTGAGGGAGAGTAAGGGAGAGTGGTGAGGGTGAGTAGTGGTGGTGAGGGTGAGTAGTGAGTAGTGAGGGTGAGTGATGAGGGTGAGTGAGTGTTGAGGGTGAGTGGGGAGGGTGAGTGGTGAGGGTGAGTGGTGAGTAGTGAGGATGATTGGTGAGGGTGAGTGGTGAGCGGGAGTGGTGAAGGAGAGGGGTGAGTGGTGAGTGGTGAGAGTGAGTGGTGAGGGTGAGTGGTGAAAGTGAGTGGTGCAGGTGAGGGTGAGTGGTGAGGGTGAGTGAGTGGTGAGGGTGAGTGGGGAGGGTGAGTGTTGAGAGAGTGGTGAGGGAGAGTGGTGAGGGAGAGTGGTGATTGTGAGTAGTGGTGGTGAGGGTGAGTAGTGAGTAGTGAGGTTGAGTAGTGAGGGTGAGTGAGTGGTGAAGGTGAGTGGGGAGGGTGAGTGTGAGTGTGAGTGGTGAGCGATAGTGAGTGGTGAGTGATAGTGAGTGGTGAGTGGTGAGGGAGAGTGGTGATGGTGATTAGTGAGGGTGAGTGAGGAAGAGTGGTGAGGGTGAGTGGTGAGGGGTGAGTGGTGAAGATGAGTGGTGAGAGAGAGTGGTGATGGAGAGTGGTGAGGGAGAGTGGTGATGGTGAGGGTGAGGATGGTTGGTGAGGGTTAGTGGTGAGCGTGAGTGGTGGGGGAAAGGGGTGAGTGGTGAGAGTGAGTGGTGAGGGAGAGTGGTGAGGGTGAGTAGTGTTAGTGAGAGTGAGTAGTGAGTGGTGAGGGTGAGTGTTGAGGGTGATTAGTGAGTAGTGAGGGTGAGTGGTGAGGGTGAGTGGTGAGTGGTGAGCGTGAGTGGTGAGTGGTGAGGAGTGAGGAAGAGTGGTGAGAGTGAGTGGTGAGTAGTGAGAATGATTGGTGAGGGTGAGTGGTGAGCGTGAGTGGTGAGGGAAAGGGGTGAGTGGTGAGAGTGAGTGGTGAGGGAGAGTGGTGAGGGTGAGTAGTGTTGGTGAGGGTGAGTAGTGAGTGGTGAGGGTGAGTGGTGAGGGTGATTAGTGAGTAGTGAGGGTGAGTGGTGAGGGTGAGTGGTGAGGGTGAATGGTGAGTAGTGGGAATGATTGGTGAGGGTGAGTTGTGAGCGTGAGTGGTGAGGGAGAGGGATGAGTGGCGAGGGTGAGTGGTGAGGAAAAGGGGTGAGTAGTGAGGGAGAGGGGTGAGTGGTGAGGGTGAGTGTGAGTGGTGAGTGGTGAGATGTGAGTGGTGAGGGTGAGGGTGAGTTGTGTGGGTGAGTGGTGGTGGTGAGGGTGAGTGGTGAGTGTGAGTGGTGGTGGTGAGGGTGAGTGGTGAGGGTGAGTGGTAGTGGTGAGGGTGAGGATGAGTGGTTAGCATGAGTGGTGAGCGTGAGTGGTGAGGGAGAGGGGTGAGTGGTGAGGGTGAGTGATGAGAGAGAGTGGTGAGGGAGAGTGGTGAGGGAGAGTGGTGGTGGTGAGGGTGAGGATGGTTGGTGAGGGTGAGTGGTGAGCGTGAGTGGTGAGGGAGAGGGGTGAGTGGTCAAGGTGAGTGGTGAGGGCTCTGGGTGAGTGGTGATGGTGAGTGGTGAGCGTGAGTGGTGAGTGGTGAGGGTGAGTGGTGAGGGTGAGTGGTGAGGGTGAGTGGTGAGTAGTAGGGATGATTGATGAGGGTGAGTGGTGAGCGTGAGTGGTGAGGGAGAGGGGTGAGTGTGAGTGGTGAGGGGTCTGTGGTGAGTGTGAGTGGTGAGTGTGAGTGTTGAGAGAGTGGTGAGGGAGAGTAAGGGAGAATGGTGAGGGTGAGTAGTGGTGGTGAGGGTGAGTAGTGAGTAGTGAGGGTGAGTGAGTGGTGAGGGTGAGTGGGGAGGGTGAGTGGTGAGGGTGAGTGGTGAGTAGTGAGGATGATTGGTGAGGGTGAGTGGTGAGCGGGAGTGGTGAGGGAGAGGGGTGAGTGGTGAGTGGTGAGAGTGAGTGGTGAGGGTGAGTGGTGAAAGTGAGTGGTGGTGGTGAGGGTGAGTGGTGAGGGTGAGTGAGTGGTGAGGGTGAGTGGGGAGGGTGAGTGTTGAGAGAGTGGTGAGGGAGAGTGGTGAGGGAGAGTGGTGATTGTGAGTAGTGGTGGTGAGGGTGAGTAGTGAGTAGTGAGGTTGAGTAGTGAGGGTGAGTGAGTGGTGAGGGTGAGTGGGGAGGGTGAGTGTGAGTGTGAGTGGTGAGCGATAGTGAGTGGTGAGTGATAGTGAGTGGTGAGTGGTGAGAGAGAGTGGTGATGGTGATTAGTGAGGGTGAGTGAGGAAGAGTGGTGAGGGTGAGTGGTGAGGGGTGAGTGGTGAAGATGAGTGGTGAAAGAGAGTGGTGATGGAGAGTGGTGAGGGAGAGTGGTGATGGTGAGGGTGAGGATGGTTGGTGAGGGTTAGTGGTGAGCGTGAGTGGTGAGGGAAAGGGGTGAGTGGTGAGAGTGAGTGGTGAGGGAGAGTGGTGAGGGTGAGTAGTGTTAGTGAGAGTGAGTGGTGAGGGTGAGTGTTGAGGGTGATTCGTGCGTAGTGAGGGTGAGTGGTGAGGGTAAGTGGTGAGGGTGAGCGTGAGTGGTGAGTGGTGAGGAGTGAGGAAGAGTGGTGAGAGTGAGTGGTGAGTAGTGAGAATGATTGGTGAGGATGATTGATGAGCGTGAGTGGTGAGGGAGAGGGGTGAGTGTTGAGGTGGAGAGTGTGAGTGGTGAGTGGTGAGTGTGAGTGGTGAGTGGTTAGCGTGAGTGGTGAGAGTGAGTGGTGAAGGTGAGTGGTGAGTGTTGAGGTGGAGAGTGTGAGTGGTGAGGGTGAGTGGTGAGAGGTGAGAGTGAGGGGTGAGGGTGAGTGCTGAGTGGTGAGGTGGAGAGTGTGAGTGGTGAGTGGTGAGGGTGAGTGGTGAGTGGTGAGAGTGAGTGGTGAGGTTGAGTGGTGAGTGGTGAGGTGGAGAGTGTGAGTGGTGAGTGGTGAAGGTGAGTGCTGAGTGGTGAGAGTGAGTGGTGAGGGTGAGTAGTGAGTAGTGAGGGTGAGTGGTGAGGGTGAGTGGTGATGGTGAGTGGTGAGGGTGAGTGAGGATGAGTGAGTGGTGAGGGTGAGTGGTGAGGGGTGAGTGGTGAGGATGAGTGGTGAGAGAGAGTGGTGATGGAGAGTGGTGAGGGAGAGTGGTGGTGGTGAGGGTGAGGAAAGTTGGTGAGGATGAGTGGTGAGCGTGAGTGTTGAGGGAAAGGGGTGAGTGGTGAGAGTGAGTGGTGAGGGAGAGGGGTGAGTGGTGAGTGGTGAGGGTGAGTGGTGAGCATTAGTGGTGAGGGTGAGTGGTGAGTAGTGAGGGTGAGTGGTGAGGGAGAGGGGTGAATGGTGAGGGTCAGTGGTGAGTGGTAAGAGGTGAGTGGTGAGGGTGAGTGGTGAGGGTGAGTTGTGGGGGTGAGTGTGAGTGGTGAGGGGTCTGTGGTGAGTGTGAGTGATGAGGGGTCTGTGGTGTGAGTGATGAGTGGTGAGGTGGTGAGTGGTGAGTGGTGAGGGTGAGGGTGAGTGGTGAGCGGTGAGAGTGAGTGGTGAGTGTGAGTGGTGAGGGTGAGTGGTGAGGGTCAGTGGTGAATGGTGAGAGGTGAGTGGTGAGGGTGAGTTGTGAGGGTGAGTGTTGAAGGTGAGTGAGTGGTGAGGGTGAGTGGTGGTGGTGAGGGTGAGTGGTGAGTGTGAGTGGTGGTGGTGAGGGTGAGGATGATTGGTGAGGGTGAGTGGTGAGTGTTGAGAGAGTGGTGAGGGAGAGTGGTGAGAGAGAGTGGTTAGGGTGAGTAGTGGTGGTGAGGGTGAGTAGTGAGTAGTGAGGGTGAGTGGTGAGGGTGAGTGGTGAGGGTGAGTGGTGAGGGTGAGTGGTGAGTGTGAGTGGTGAATGATAGTGAGTGGTGAGTGAGAGTGGTGAGTGAGAGTGGTGAGGGAGAGTGGTTAGGGTGAGTAATGGTGGTGAGGGTGAGTAGTGAGTAGTGAGGGAGAGTGGTGATGGTGAGGGTGTATATATGTTTGCCTATGATGACAGCAGTACATGCTGACATTTTGTATGTTAAATGTGTAATGCGAGGTTGAATGGGGTTCCTGCTGGACTCTGGCCCAATCACACGACCCGGGGTATTGGAGGTTGAGCCAGCAGGGCAGTGGGAGAAGAGCGGATCTGACAATCCGGAGGGGAGGAGTCAGGGTCACGTGAGAGAGAGGTTATAGAGGGGAGCCCGGAAGAGATCAGGGACAGTCGATGGAGTGAAGAGGCGAGACCACGTTGGGTGGCCGCCGCGCCATCAGCCACGTGGCTGATGGGGGCTTGGCACACCGTCGGCCAGGGTGTGTGGAGCGAGAGAAGAGTGTGCGGGGCACACGGGGCCAGCGGGGTGGCCAGCAGAGTGTGCGGGGCACACGGGGCCAGCGGGGTGTCTAGCGGAGCGTGCGTGGCACGCGAGTGGAGCGTGCGTGGCATGGGAGAGGAGACGCTGGTCCCTTGTCAGGACCAGCGGAGTGAGGAGGAAGCGAGTGAGCGGGGCGTGTGAGAGACGACGCTGGTCCGAGGAGGAGGCCAGCGGGTTGCGGAGGAGAAGAACCCAAATAAAGGACAAACGGAGACTTACATCGCCTGCAGAGTCCTTTATTACAAATGTAAAAGCTAAATGTGTGAATGTGTGTGTCTGTTGGAAATGTTAAGCAAACTTGGCGACAGGCAGTATATTAAACGGGAATAGGGCGATTCTAAAGGAATCTACAACCTTCGATTCCATTGCGCGATTTAAAGAATCGATTCTTGGCGTGCTTGGGTTTAATTTTTATTAATGAGTTTTCTTTTCATTTGTATATGTTATGTGTTAAAGTTTTCAGGAGTATTTAATTATATTTCCCCGGTCAACGCCGGATATTTCCAATTCGTAGCAGTTAATATCAACTCTATAACCAACTTATATTAAACGGGAATAAGCCGATTCTAAATGAATCTACAACCTTCGATTCCTTTTCGCGATTCAGAGAATCGATTCTTGGCGCGGTTGGGTTTAAAATTTTAATTACACAGTTGTATTTTCATTGGTATGTTATGTTTTAAAGTTTTCAGAATATTTTTAATGTATTTTTCCCCCGGGCAATGCTGGGTATATCGAGTTTATAGCACAAAGTCTTTGCCTGACAAGTGTGGGGTGTCGAGGCCTAGTACCATGCAGAGCCTCCGGCCTCGCCTAGATTGCCCACCTGGCCGAGGCTGAGTGCTGGGGCCGCTACCCCCCCCCCCCCCCCGCGCTAGAATAATACTGTCTAATCGCTATAATTTTATTATCTACCGACCCTATAATAGTAATTGCACACATTGGGGTGGGGGGGAGTGAAGAGGACGTGAAACTTTGATGAATTTACCTTAGCGTCGCGTGTTAATGCGTGTGCATATTTTTAACGGGAATTAAAAATGGCGTCCACCCCGCAGCGACGGCGTTGCTGCCCGTTGCCAGGGGCAACCGCCCGTTGCCAGGGGCAACCGCCCTCGCGCATGCGCAAATGCGTGCTTTGTCACGTGCCGGTCGGCAAACGTATATAAATAAATAAAGAGAAATCCACTAAATCGATAATCGGACCGATTTAAAGTTTAGGAACGAAAAATCGGAAATGCCTATTCCCACCGCGGGGCCGGGGGCGTGCCCACCGGCAAAATTTTATCTCGGCAAACCCCACGGTCCGAGAGCCAAATTCCCCGCAAGTGAGCGTACGCAGATGGACGGACAGACAGACAGACAAAAAATGACTTTTATAGGTTAGATGGTGGATTTGAAACAACGCTCAGACCTGGCACTAACTCTGAAATGAAGGTTGACAACCAGTGGATCGTTCCCTACTGCCCTCTTCTGTGCAAGATCTTTGAGGCCCACATTAATGTGGAATTCTGCAATTCTGTGAAAGCCATCAAATATGTGTGCAAATACATCAACCAAGATTCTTACATGGCCGTGTTTGCCTTACAAAAAGAGGGGCAAAGTGTGGATGAAGTTCAGCTTTTTGTCACAGGAAGATACATCAACACCAATGAGGCCATTTGGAGAATTCTTGGCTTCCCCATCCATGAGCGTTCTCCCACAGTGGTCAATTTGGCAGTTCACCTCGAAAATGGTCAACGCATCTACTTCACCGAAGGAAATGCCCAAGAACAGGCCCTGGCTCCACAAGATACAACCCTGATGGCGTTTTTTGTTTTGTGCCAAAGTGACCCATTTGCTGCCAACCTGCTCTACCATAGAGTTCCCTCCTACTATACATGGACTGCTCAAAAGAAATGGAAGCGACGTGCTGGTGACGGTGAATCTGATGCCTTGGGAAGAGTCTACACAGTTCATCCCAAGAATCAGGAGTGCTACTTTCTGCGAATGCTTCTCCATGTTGTAAAAGGGCCAAAATCTTTCCAAGACCTCAAAACAGTGGAAGGAGTTGTTTGTGAAACATACAGGGAAGCTTGCAATCTTCGTGGAATTCTTGAGGATGATCAGCATCTTGATAAAGCTATGACAGAATCTTCTGTTAGTCCAGTCCCTTTCTCAACTCAGTGAGGACATCCTCCACAGAGCTCAACAAGAAAATCCCAACCTCGAGGTGAACTTTTCTGATGTCATCTTTAACCAGGCCCTCATCCTCCTTGAAGACAAACTTTGCTCCATTGCTGGAAAAGACCTCAACTCTTTCGGACTACCAACACCCTCCAGGGACAACCTGCATGCCCTTGCCCAAGAGATCGTACGTGAAATATCCTATGATGGTTTAGAGCTTCTAAAATTTATTGAGGAGAATGAACCAAAGCTGATGGATGCACAAAGAGAAGCCTACAGGAAAATCTTGGAAGACATTGAGTCAAAAAATGGAGGCATGTTTTTCCTTGATGCACCTGGCGGTACTGGGAAGACCTTTGTTCTCAACCTGCTCCTGGCTAAGGTTCGCCAGAGGCAGAAAATTGCTCTGGCTGTGGCATTGTCAGGGATTGCATCGACTCTGCTTATTGGAGGAAGAACTGCCCATTCCACATTCAAGCTTCCATTAGATCTTTCCCGACAAGAAAACCATGTTTGCAATATTTCAAAGGGGACTGCCCTTGCACAAGTCCTGGTTAATTGTAAATTAATAGTGTGGGATGAATGCACCATGTCCCACAACGGAGCATTTGAGGCTGTCAACACAACTTTGCAGGACCTCGCAACAATTCCAGGATTATGGGTGGTGTAACTTTTCTCACGGCTGGTGACTTCTGACAAACCTTACCTGTAGTACTTCGAGGGACTAAAGCTGATGAGTTAAATGCCTGCATCAAGTCTTCATTCCTCTGGAGGCACGTAATGAAACTGAGACTAACTACAAACATGCGTGTATATCTCCATGGAGACCAAGAAGCAGGAAACTTTGCTGAAGCTCTCCTTGATATTGTAAATGGCAGAATTCTTGCTGACGGCACAGATGGACTTATCACCATGTCTAAAGGCATCCTTTCCACTTCGGAAGAGGAACTGGAGGAAAAAGTGTACCCAAACATGCAACAACACTTTCAATATGTTGTCTGGCTAGAGGAGAGGGCCATTTTGGCTCCAATAATGATGCCGTTCACAGAATTAATTCCATGTTGTTGCAGAAATTATCTGGAGAGAGCAAGTCCTACAAATCTATTGACACAGTGTTGGACCATGATCAAATTGTTCACTATCTAGTTGAATTCTTGAATTCTCTGCAGCTCCCGGGTGTACCACCACACAACTTGCTACTACAAATTGGGGCACCTGTCTTGCTATTGAGAAACTTGGACCCATCTAGACTATGCAATGGCACAAGGTTAATTTTTAAATAATTACATTCTAATGTTATCAAAGCTACAATCATTACAGGCAATTCTAAAGGTGAAGACGTCTTTATCCCTCGCATACCTATAATCCTAAATGACACAGTCTTTGAATTTAAGAGGCTTCAATTCCCCATCCAGCTCAGCTTTGCCATGTCCATTAACAAGGCGCAAGGACAATGGGACTGAATTTGGCAACTCAGTGCTTTTCTCATGGACAACTTTATGTTGGATGCTCTCGTGTAGGCAGTGAAAAATATTTACACTACTTTGCACTAGCAGGCAGGACCAGAAATATTGTTTACAAAGAAGCTTTGATAGGGGGGTGTTGGTCAGCAAAAAGTGGCAGTTTTTACCTGTCGGCGATATTGCAGTCAGCGGTTGTTTGTGGCACCGCCCGTGCGCTGTTGTTCTTTCGCCTCGGATCTTACATGCCCTACTTCCCTTCTCCCCATTTCCCCCTTTTTCCTATTACAAGTTATATAGTCTGTGTTTTTTGTAGTGCCTTACTATAGTACAAATAAATACGTGCTTTTCTACCATTGACCATCTACTTATGACTCATTGGATTCGATAAAAGACAAAGGCATGTACATGTTATGTAGTAGTACAGAGTTAGCCTGATAACTTTAATCTAAATTGTTTTATGGTTGTTATTGTTAGACTTGCATCCCACTGGGATTTTTGCGCACAGCGTTGAAATGCGGTGCTTTTTCTGGAAGACTTTGCTGTTTTTTCCTGGATGTTTCTGTCACGCGTCGTCACTTTAAGATGTTCTTTGTTAATGTTTTTGTTTGTTGCGGTTGCACCTGAGTCAAGAGCTGTATAAAAAGGCACTAAATAAATGTTAACGACAATTAAATACATGTTTCTGTTTGTCTTCTTGCGTATGGCACTTTTGGAGAGCTAAATGTCAATGTTCAGGTCTGCTGGCAACGAAAGGGCTTCAGGAGAGAGCTTATGCAAGTCCTGTTATTCCTACATTGAAGAGACAGAGACCACACTGGCTTATTATGTGGTCCATCATTTGGGTTCACAGTTCCATTGCTTATTTAGTATTACAGTTTTTATTCTATTAAACACGTTAAATTCATACACAAATACTTTTTACGTACATTAAACTTTTTGTATTTGTGTATGTAATATATGTACTACCACACTCGGTATGTACTGCTTTCATCACAGCAGGAACCACCACACTCGGTATGTACTGCTGTCATCATAGGTATCAACACAGTCAGTATGCATTGCTATAGTGATAGCAGGTACCACCACAGTCGGTATGCACTTCTGTCATCATAGCAGGTACCATCAGTCAGTGTGCACTGCTGTTATCATTGCAGGTACCACCACAGCAGTATACACTTCTGTGGTGAGGGTGAGTGGTGAGCGTGAGTGGTGAATGGTGATGGTGAGTGGTGATGGTGAGTGGTGAGGGTGAGTGGTGAGTAGTGAGGGTGAGGGGTGAGTGGTGAGTGGTGAGGGTAAGTGGTCAGGGTGAGTGGTGAGTGGTGAGGCTGATTGGTGAGGATGAGTGGTGAGAGGTGAGTAGTGAGGGTGAGTGGTGAGCGTGAGTGGTGAGCGTGAGGGTGAGTGGTGAGGGTGATTGGTGAGGATGAGTGGTGAGTGGTGAGTAGTGAGGGTGAATGGTGAGCGTGAGTGGTGAGCGTGAGGGTGAGTGGTGAGAGTGTGTGGTGAGGGTGAGTGGTGAGGGTGAGTGGTCAGGGTGAGTGATCAGGGTGAGTGGTGAGCGTGGGTGGTGAGTGGTGAGGGTGAGTGGTGAGGGTGAGTGGTGAGGGTGAGGGTGAGGGTGAGTGGTGAGCGTGAGTGGTGAGTGGTGAGGGTGAGTGGTGAGGGTGAGTGGTGAGTGGTGAGGGTAAGTGGTGAGCGTGAGTGGTGAGTGGTAATTTGGTGAGGGTGAGTGGTGAGGATGAGTGGTGAGGATGAGTGGAGATGGTGAGTAGTGAGGATGAGTGGTGAGGGGTGAGTGGCGATGGTGAGTGGTGATGGTGAGTGGTGAGTGGTGAGGGTGAGTGGTGAGTGGTAGTGGTGAGGGTGAGTGTTGAGGGTGAGTGGCGAGACTGAATGGTGAGGGTGAGGGGTGAGGGTAAGTGGTGAGGGAGATTGGTGAGTGGTGAGTTGTGAGGGTGAATGGTAAGGGTGAGTGTGAGTGGTGAGGGTGAGTGGTGAGGATGAGTGGTGAGGGTGAGTTGTGAGTGGTGAGGGTGAGTGGTGAGTACAGTCAACATGCAATGCTATCATAATAGCAGGTACCACCACAGTATGTATTGCTGTTGTCATAGCAGGTGCCACCACACTCGGTATGTACTGCTGTCATCATAGCAGGTACCACCACCACAATATGTACTCCTCTCATCAAAGCAGATACCACCACAATATGCACTGCTGTAATCATAGCAGGTACCACCACAACAGTATGCACTGCTGTAATCATAGTATGTACCACCACAGCAGTATGCACTGCTGTAATCATAGAAGCTACCACCACAGTCAGTATGCACTGCTCTAATCATAGCAGGTATCACCACAGCAGTATGCACTGCTGTAATCATAGCAGGTACCACCACAATATGCACTGCTGTAATCATAGCAGGTCCCACCAGTCACTATGCACTGCTGTAGTGATAGCAGGTACCACCTCAGTCGGTATACACTGCTGTAGTGATAGTAGATGCTGCTATCGAATTGGTAGATACTGCTATTTCGTCACTTTAAGATGTTCTTTGTTCATGTTTTTGTTTGTTGCGGTTGCACTAAATAAATGTTAACTACAATTAAATACATGGTTCTGTTAGTCTTCTTGCGTATGGCACTTTTGGAGAGCTAAATGTCAATGTTCAGGTCTGCTGGCAACGAAAGGGCTTCAGGAGAGAGCTTATGCAAGTCATGTTATTCCTACATTGAAGAGACAGAGACCACACTGGCTTATTATGTGGTCCATCATTTGGGTTCACAGTTCCATTGCTTATTTAGTACAAGCTTTGATTTTAAGGGCCTGTAGCTCTGATGAATACCAAGCGAACGGGTGGCTGGCTGAAATTAAACGGGACCTAAGTGGAGCCATGGAATTGAGAAGGTCAGAGAGTTACTGTTATACTGAAGCACATCTTCATCAATACGGAGTAGACTGGGCTCTGATAAAATCAAGATAGATAAAGCATCAGTAAGTGCAGTTGGACTAAGTGATTTCAAATTATAAAAGGAGATCCGACTATATGAATGAGCAGGGCGAAATAATGACATTTCAAAGAACACTGAAGTGGTCAGATAGACTCACAATTCAGACGCGATTCGTCCACTAGGAACGTTGGGGCGCTGCACCACAAAGCAGCTGGAGATGTAAAATTATTTTTCTAATAAAAAATACTTTTACAGTGAGGTAAAAAAGTATTTGATCCCCTGCTGATTTTCTACGTTTGCCCACTGACAAAGAAATGATCAGTCTATAATTTTAATGGTAGGTTTATTTGAACAGTGAGAGACAATAACAACTAAATAATCCAGAAAAACGCATGTCAAAAATGTTATAAATTGATTTGCATTTTAATGAGGGAAATACGTATTTGACCCCCTCTCAATCAGAAAGATTTCTGGCTCCCATGTGTCATTTATACAGGTAACGAGATGAGATTTGGAGCCCACTATTAAAGGGATTGCTCCTAATCTCAGCTTGTTACCTGTATAAAAGACACCTGTTCACAGAAGCAATCAATCAATCAGATACCAAACTCTCCACCATGGTCAAGACCAAATAACTTTCCAAGGATGTCAGGGACAAGATTGTAGACCTACACAAGGCTGGAATGGGCTACAAGACCATCGCCAAGAAGCTTGGTGAGAAGGTGACAACAGTTGGTGCGATTATTCGCAAATGGAAGAAACACAAAATAACTGTCAATCTCCCTCGGCCTGGGGCTCCATGCAAGATCTCACCTCGTGGAGTTGCAATGATCATGAGAACGGTGAGGAATCAGCCCAGAACTACACGGGAGGATCTTGTCAATGATCTCAATGCAGCTGGGACCATAGTCACCAATAAAACAGTTGGTAACACACTACGTCGTCAAGGACTGAAATCCTGCAAGCGCTCACAAGGTCCCCCTGCTCAAGAAAGCACATATACATGCCCGTCTGAAGTTTGCCAATTAACATCTGAATGATTCAGAGGACAACTGGGTGAAAGTGTTGTGGTCAGATGAGACCAAAATGGAGCTCTTCGGCATCAACTCAACTCGCCGTATGTGGAGGAGGAGGAATGCTGCCTATGACCCCAAGAACACCATCCCCACCGTCAAACATGGAGGTGGAAACATTATGCTTTGGGGGTGTTTTTATGCTAAGGGGACAGGACAACTTCACCGCATCAAAGGGACGATGGACGGGGCCATGTACCGTCAAATCTTGGGTGAGAACTCCTTCCCTCAGCCAGGGCATTGAAAATGGGTCGTGGATGGGTATTCCAGCATGACAATGACCCAAAACACATGGCCAAGGCAACAAAGGAGTGGCTCAAGAAGAAGCACATTAAGGTCCTCCTGGTGGCCAACTACAAAAAACGTCGGACCTCTGTGATTGCCAACAATTAAAATGCAAATCAATTTATAACATTTTTTACATGCGTTTTTCTGGATTTTGTTGTTGTTATTCTGTCTCTCACTGTTCAAATAAACCTACCATTAAAATTATAGACTGATCATTTCTTTGTCAGTGGGCAAACGTACAAAATCAGCAGGGGATCAAATACTTTTTTTCCCTCACTGTATATAAATTGTTTTGTTGTGTTTAAAATAAGTATAATTATTCTTTCAACGTGACTTGCCTAATGAAGATAACATTTTTAGTCGTTCATATGAGAAACCGCTGCAACACAGTCTCATTTGTGCCTTCACAGCCGCCCAGAGGCGGCTGCCATTAGCTTCGCATCTTAGCCACGCCGTTTGAGACCCATTCAGGGCGGTGAAAAAGGCATCCATGGCTGTAATTACTATATTAATATAGTGGTGGCGGGAAAGCCTTTTGTGTAGGTACGACCTAAATGTCTCTTATTGTACAGTATGCAGTGTCTTGGGTGCCTTGGCTAATTTGTTGAGTCGTGTCAGCTTATTTTTTATTGTTCTTTAGGTTTTGGCAGTGTCAAAGGGGTTGTGTAGTGAAGACTTGAGGGTCATGGGGACAGAATTTTAGTGCTTTGTTATTTTGTTTCGTATTGTTTCTAAATGCACACCGTTGGTAGATAAGACAGTTATATCACCTTCACATGAAGGCAAATAACATGACGAGATTTTTCTTAATTAGAACACCATATTTTGAGAGGTCACTCACAACAGCCCCAGCTTGTGGAAATGTCACGAGCCGCCACTGCTCACATCTGACAGATATTACGCACGTGAAGAGCAGTAGAGCAAACCAAAACTTCCAATGGAGTACAAGAAATGTCCGTTCTCAAATACTGTTTTTTTTTACATAACACTTATAAACACATCCTTTTAGGATAGTTTTGTTTCATCAGCATATGGTAAATGTTTTTTTATGTTATAAAAATTTAATCTGCATGTTAAAGCAATAGTTTTAATTTGAGATTGACGTATGTATGTTGAACTTCTTTCACACCATACATAGCCAACCGTGGTAATTGGAGGCGCTCACGAAGTTTTCAGGACCGTATTCTCAAAACTCAGCAAATGCCTACTGCGATACTTGGGAGATTGTTGAAAATATTAAAACCCCAGACATTCAGTAGCACTTTGAGGAATGAGTGATTACATTCTGGATTTATTAGGCACACATATGATTACAAGCAACACCACTTGGTTACAAAAACAATAAACACAGATATAAGAACTGTGTTATTAAAAACAGATTAAAATAACCTCACCCATAGCACAGCCTAAATGTAGATTATAAACACCTTAAAGTTTCAAACTATGACCTGGAACGGAACATAGTGTAACCAAAATTATGGAATCCTAAAAAGTTAAATTTTCTATATTTTTGACCACTATTTTTTCTGATCATAGTAGCACAAATGTATGACGAATAGTGTTTACGTACTGGCTTTTCCATATGCATAGGCTTTTTCTTTAGATTAGCTAATGACATCTTGTTACATATAATTTATTTACTCGTGGTCATTCCTTTCAGACACTGCTGCAGGCTAATTAACTTCGCCCTTAACCCATAACGATAATATTAATATATTGCTATGATTAACAATATAACTTGTATTTATAAGTCAACTCATAACAGCAACCGCACCCCAAAACAGCATGCGCTAACGAAGACAGTTGTACTAGGTGATAGATTGTTTGTAAGCTAGGAGACAGGATGAGGGGCATGAGGAGCACAACGATAGAAGACGACGGGGCCATGACGAGTGGGCACAGACAACTTGGACAGACAGGCAGGGGAGACAAGGTAAGTTGAGTTCTGGGCGTGAATGAGGGGGGGGGGGGTGTTGGTAATTAAAATTATGGTTGATGACTATGATTAACATTTTAATAAGCTACTGTTTCACAATGTTAATGCGAATGTTTTTTTCAAGTCTTCCTTGATCTGTTTATCTGTATCGATCTCCTTCCATGCATTAGGAATATCTTCTGGTGAAACATTATGTCTTTCAGCAAATTTTCTATTGTATTTGCAGAACACGATCTTCTAGAAAGTCGTGGCCTCTAGGCTGGTGTCTGGCTGACACTGCTTCTCACAGCCAGCCAGGCTCTTGTAGAACTCGATGTGCGGTTGCACAGGGAGACGACTCAACCACGCCGCGCACTCGGCGTCACTGGCGACACTGAACCCTTGAAAAAATTTCCTCTTGAGCAGAGTCCAAAGAACTCTTGAGTTCTTCCGAAAATTGTTTGACGCTTTCTTTGTCTTTTAACGATAAAGACCCAACTATGTCAATTAAATATTTATTGATAATAATGTACTTGAGTAGACACTCGCCCAAGCTGTCTGCGAATTCCAAAAGTGTGGTAGGAGTGCCTATTTGTTTTGTGCCAGTGTCCACAGATTGTTTCACTTCATTAATCAGATTGCTCAAAATGGCGCTTGAGAGATGGTACATCTGAGAGCGTGACCCATTCTTACTCTGGCAGTGCTTTATGACCTGAGCCTTTATCCATTCCTTTGTATAATCTGCATAATTGTTTATGTATCTGTCGTAATTTTCAAAGTCGTCTTCATCCAATAAATGCAGTAGCATTGCCAGTTGAAGGTGTTTTAGGCTCGAAAACGTAGGGCCACCGCTATCGCTCTTCACATTCGTTGCAACATCCATCCCCTACAGCCTCCAGCAGAAACGGCTTCAGACACTCCTTGATAAAATAGCTCCTTAAAAATAACAAAATATGACTCCTTAATTGTATTCATCTTAATATTTGGATCATTGTTGTAATAACAAATATCATGTTGTTTTTGCCAAGTTACTATGGCATGAAAACAAATGAATACCATGACATCTATTGCAAATTCTTTGCTAAATATTTGATTGTGCTGTTGTTCCAGTTCATTCCTGATGTGTTGCAGCAGATCGTTATTATAGGTTGAACAATAATCATTCATTTTTATTTTGTCCTCAATACACTTCATGCTGCTTTCAATAATAATACGTGAAACTTTGTTCAACTCGTACACGGTTGCATCTTTTGTCATTCTTATCGTATTCCAAATCTTCCTTAACATATTTACGTCTCTTCTTGAGTGCTCTGGTTTTAGTTGAAATTGGTTGTAAATTGTTTCAAAATATTTAGCAGGGCTTGCAAATGTACGCAATTTCATACCAGCAGCTCTCTCATGTTCTAACAAACTTGTACCCAGTGATTTATTCATATCGCTGTAAACATCGTGTCTAATCAATTTAAATTTTGGCAGGTGTGTAACCAATTTTGACCACATGTTGTTATATTCTGTTTTTAGACGTGTTTCGTCTAATTTAACTGTATCATTTTTGCAGTGCTGAAGAAGTTTACAGACTTCCGATCCAATTGTCTTTTTACTCTGGGTTTCAAGTTCATGAATGGAGTGTCCAGACTGTCTCCTACAAATCAACTCCAGGAATATATTCCAGACTTCCTCTTGCAACTTCATGCCAACTTGATTAGTGCTGATGTTGAAGTCCTCTTTGTATTTCTCAACTAAATGTACATTATTGCTTTTGTTTTCAAAGTAGCTTTTTATTTGTTTCTGTAAGTTGACTTTTCCTGTTGAAATCGTATCGATTAATTCAAGTTCCAACTGTTGAGGAAGTATCTGAAGATTTTCATATTTACAACTGTTTATATAATTCTTTCTCTCTTGTGTCCAAGAAATAATGTCATTACGAAATTCCCATTCCCAGCCTGTATAGTGAATGCACAGTTGGTTGTAAGCATTGGCAACCAAGCTGTTTTTGAAACTGAAAATAAACTTTTCTTTTTTCACTGCTTCCCAGATGCTTCCTATCCAAGTGCTGAACTCTGACAGTGTTGAGGCTCTCTGTGTTTTTGTTCTCTTTTTAATATACTCTATCAGGTGCTGTTTGAGGTGAAAAACCTGATCGCTGTATGCAGCACTGACTGAAGCCATTGGAGGGGTTCCATGCCAGAGGCCAGGAATGTACCAGTTGTCCTGACTCACGTCGTGCTCCATGACGTCGGTGAATTTACTGTAAGTGGACTCCTTGTGCTCCATTTTTGCAGCTGCCACCGTCATGGCATTCAGTTGATTCATAAGACAGTTCTTGTCTCTCATGTTCTTGCCAGAAGCTGCGACATCGCCAGAATTTTGATGCACAAATAGGCACTTTGGTTTTTTCCCGACTTCCGTCATTCGTAGAAATGCATGGACAACGATTTGCAGAACATTTTTAATTTCTTCGAAATTTTCCATTGCCAGATTAATGAGCGTGACATCGCTTAATCCAATAACCACCGTGGCCAGCTCATTGTCGTGCTCGTAGCTGTCATGAAGTGTTGCCAGCTCAGGGGCTTTCAGCCCTTCTGTGTCAATCACCAGGATGAAGTCACACTCCAGTTCTTGTTTCAGCTCATCGTCAATGCTGATGAGCTGCATGAAAGCCCCGCGTGTGCAGCGGCCCCTGCTCACTGCGAACTGAAGCCCAAACATGGTGTTGAGAAGCGTAGATTTGCCTGTGCTCTGCACCCCCAGCACGGTCAGTACAAACACACGGGGGTCTCGGCCGAGCCTAGCCCTCACTTCCTTAAGCACGTCGCTCACCCAGTCAATGGGAATACAGCCAACGTCTCCATCCATTAACTCCAAGGGAAACCCCTCCAAGAACAACTCTGCAGCAGCAGCTGGGAGTGTCGGTGCCTTGCGGTAGGCAGGTGCTTTGGTATTGGGCACTGCACATTTCTGAACTGCTTTAGTTGCTTCGTAAAACTGCCCAATTTCCCGTATGAAGTGTTCCAGTCCCAATGAACTGGACGACATTAATTCTTCAATTTCTTCCAATTTCTTTGCATTAATTTTTGAATCAACATCTAGATGGACGTATATTTTTTTGTATTCATCTCTTAACTTGGAATATGTAACTCTGGATAGATTATTTAGTTTTAATTGCATCCATCGAAGACCAAACATTTTCATTTCTATTGACTCGTTCAATATTAAATCAACAAACATTTTCATCACATCTGAAAAACCCTTTGTTTTCTGTTGTTTGCGAATGTCGGTTTGTTTGTTTTTATTTGCATTAATATAGTCATCGAAATTCTCATGTCCGATATTTTTCACTCGACTCTGTTCTTTGTTAGTCTCTGCCCAATTGTGCCACAGATTTGCTTGTAAAGGGAGATATCGTTGTTTACTTTCTTTCACGCGAGATTTTTCTATGATATCCATGATGCTGTTGACTTTTTCTTTGCTTTCTGTGCATTTACTTTCACATTCATCGATTCTGATATTTAAACTTCCAGCAACGTGAACCATGCCTTCTAATGTCTCGTGGTTTTCAGTAGATTGTAAAAAATGTGTAATATCAGAACGTAGTTTTTTAGTAAATGCTGCGTCATTGTGTCGCCCTTTCTTAATAAATGTTGCCTTTATTTTCAGCTGAGACAAAGTGTCGGTGATTACAGTTGTATTGCTGCTTCTGTTATTTATGTTCTGATTTGGTATTATAAACAACCGAGCCTTCGAATCGGAAAGAATATGCATTTCTTCTGCATCTATCTCTCTGTCAATGACAATGAACATGGCATTTGAGATTGCTTTCAAAAACTCAAGCTGAACTAAGTGATCGCGGGCATCACCACGGAGATTCAAAATGCTGAACTCTGTTTCAAAAACATCTATATTTGATTTCCCACAAGGACAGAACATCGCCATTTCAACTAGACCATCAGAACATTTTCGTGGGATATCATCACATTCCTTTTCCCGATGAACAAAGAAATCGTGTTTTTCATTGCTAAGAATTGAATTTAGCAATTTTGATTTTGAGACACTGCACTCTCCAATCCGAATGAATGAAATGAAAGGCATTTGTATGCTGACTAATGACTCCTCCATGCTGGATGCCTTTTTCTGTAGTTTCCAGTTTTTCACAATTTGTCTCAAGGCCCACAACATAAATGTGATGTTTCCTTTGCCAGAATCGGGAAGTAAGAGAGGCAAGGCAAACTGACACTGGGACATCTTCTGCATAAGCACCTGTTGTAAGAAGCTGTCAGCGCAGAGAAAAACCGCAGTTATCATGTCCAGTGGATTTATTAAATCGTCATCACCTGGATCTGCATCTTCCATTCTCCACTCGCCATATTCCGTGTTTCTTGCCCTGGGATTAGCCCTCATTATATTCCTTAGGAAATGTTGGGAAATTTCCTCGAGAGATTTGGGATATTCATCACAGCCAGTTATCCTCAAAACATAGTTTGTTGATATTTTTTTAGGGTAAAACTTGTCCAAAGTGAGTTTCTTCATAATAGTCTGAAATATTTCTTTCGAAGAGGCCATTTTGTGAACCTTGTCTTTATTACCACGCGGCTCGCTTCCTTCCAATATGCGGCCTCCTCTATTCCGTCCAAGAACACTGAAAAATAAACACGTCACATTACAATACAACGTTAGATAGTGTTTAGCAGAGTTTTGTCATCACTGGCTACAAGTTTCCATCTCCTCAGCAACCCATGACCACCACTCAAACTTGCAGTGCTGAACGGCTCTCCAGACCTCTGGGCGAGGATTGAGATATGATGTAGTTAATGGCATGTGATATTTTATCCAGGCTCATGTTATAGTTTACATTGTGGTTGGTAGATTTGCTGAGTAGCAGTTGATTCCGTAGTTTTTGTGGATTATCTTGGCCTACTGTAGCTGTTCATGGAATTTCTATGAATACCCAGAGTCCGAATAAACTGCCACAATTTTAAATCGGATTGAGAAAGCGACAGAGGTGCTTGGACTGACAGTGATGCAATGGGAAATAGGTGAGATGGAATATGTAATAATACAATAAAACAGCGACAGTAATGTGTATGCTATATTTAACAGCTTTGTTTATAAAATAATAGCAGCAGTACAACACATTCGGGCAAGGAGCAATTCCTGTTAAGTGCCGGTGAGTCGATTTAGCCTATTTGTAATAAGGGGAGATTGAAAGAGCCTCAATACTTATTGGGATCACTGAAAAATATGAGCAGGTGAGGGAAAGGAGTGTTTTAAAGGTGAGAATACCGAAGATATGGAGAGAGTGGTAGCAGTTTAAGAAGTCAAACAGAAAGTGTAGTATTGGTACTAATGTCGAAAACAAAAGGAAAACATTTAGGATTATATAAGACATCGGCATCATTTAGGGACAACGTTCAGGAGGATGTTAAAATAAGAATGATATAAATGTGTGATAATTCTAAATCAGACTGTGAAACTGTTTCAAAGTTAATTTAATAAACTGCATGCCATTACCATATAGAGTTTGTACGTAAGCACAACAACTAATGTTGCACGTATTTTTCTGGTGAAATATCGTTGAACATCAATTTGAACCTAATGGACTGTAATCTATCAACACTCACAAATCTTCAGGTTCACAAGACAATAGAAACCTGGCTGGTATTCCATTATCTACAAATATTGTCGGGACGACGACACAAGTTGTGACTTATTAAGAGCCTTTATTCAGACACAGCACTAACGATGCCCAGGCTTGGTTCTTGAGGCTTGAGCTCCGTCTTCTCTCCAACATCCCCTCCTTGTGCGGTCTCCTTTAATACCTCTCAAGTCCCCTCTCTGGAAGCTTCTATCACCCCACTCCCGTCAGCAAAATCCTGACCCTTCACCACCAACGGTTCTAAACTGTCCTTCTACAGTCCACCTTTGCATCCCACCTTTTTTACCTTTCAAATCTTTCCTCCAATCCCTTTAAATCTTGCCTCCCGACCAATCCCCTCTGGAGTCCTCTATGCAACAATGGGAGCCCTTGGCCTACTTCCTGATTTTTGTTTGACCGTACGCTTGTGTAAGGTAATTGGTCTGTTATATTGGTCATTACACCCCCCCCCCCTGCTTTTAAAAATCAAGCCTTCCCAGCTAACACGAGGGAGGTAAATAGACCAGACCAACAGACCCCGGGAAGACAAGGCGAACTCTACTCACCATAACTTTATGACATCCTAACAATTAACCCTTCTTCTTGGTTCTTTCGGTAAAGTCACGTAGAAGGGAAGTAATAAAATAATAAAAATAAAACATAATAAAACAATTCTCACGACGTTTCGGCCACAACGCAAGCAGCCATCCTCAGGCGAAGAATGAAACACTCCAAGCTTGGAGCGTATATTTAAGCTGGGTTAGAGGGGGGGGAGGTGGGAAGAAGAGCGCCTAAACAAAATAATTTGCATATCAAGAGGAATTCAGCATATGGAAAATGCGTAGGAGGTGGGCGGGGGGGGTTCCAAATCAATACTGTGCCCGTGCATTATGCAGGATTAGCAGCATCAAAGGGGGGGGGGGGGAAGGGGGGGAGCATTAACAAAGGAAAGGAATGTTAATAGTATGTAGCTGTAGTTACTAAACAACCACGTAAAAAACTACAGTATAAACTGCATGACAAACTAAAGCATAAACTACATAGCATCATCAGTAAACTTACTATACTCTACAATAAGCTGAGTTACTAACAGTAAGTAATACATGAAAAATTCTACGTTGTAAAAAATTATATAATATGCTTCCATCTAAACTTTATTATCTTACATCACACGCGTCTATACCGTACTATATACTTCCATAGGCAAAACCAACATTAAATTACATACTGTATTGCTATAAACCACCCTATACCTTATACATTTTTAATATAACACTATGTATTATTCTACCCACCCTAATGTGTATCAAAATGGTTTATTACGTCCTTCCAGTGATTGCTAAGCCAGAATCCATCTTCTCGGTTAAAATTGTCTCTGTGTTTGTAAATGTGGATCGCCTCATGTACGAATCTCTCATGATAGCCAGATGGCTTGCAGAGAACCTCTGTCTTGGAGAAGTCAATGTCATGTGAGCCCACTGAGTTGTAACAGTGATCTGCCACGGCTGAGGTGTTTGTCCTACAGTGTTTCAGGTCAGCTTTATGTTCACGGATGCGGTCCGAGACATGTCGTTTGGTTTCCCCAATGTAACTGCTACCACAGAGGCAACTTAGTTTGTAGACACCAGGGTACTGTATGTCTGGAACCACATCTTTTACAGACGGTACCAGATCACGGATTTTATGTACTGTGTTGAATCGGACCTGGATCTTGTGTTTAATCAGGATTTTGGAGATCTTTTTTGTGACCCCAGCAATGTAGGGTAAGGTGATGGTCTTGAAAGGCTCCTCAACAGGATCCTTCTTGGTGGTTGGAGTGATGGCTTTGCGGATTGTGTAGTCGGAGTAACCATTAGCCTTAAGAGCTTGGCGTACGTGTTTGAGTTCACTGGAAATGTGTTCATGGTCGGAGATGCATTGGGCTCTATGATATAGAGTCTTGATGAGGGAATTCTTCTGGGATGGATGGTGGTGGGAATCCGGTTTTAGATAAGCATCCGTGTGGGTGGCTTTCCTGTAGACAGAGTGGCTCATTGAACCATCAGGTCTCCTTTTGATTAGGACATCCAAAAAGGGTAGCTTGCCATCATTTTCGACTTCCATGGTGAATCTGATGGCTGGGTGTATGGAATTGATATGGTCGAGAAAATGATGGCAAGCTACCCTTTTTGGATGTCCTAATCAAAAGGAGACCTGATGGTTCAATGAGCCACTCTGTCTACAGGAAAGCCACCCACACGGATGCTTATCTAAAACCGGATTCCCACCACCATCCATCCCAGAAGAATTCCCTCATCAAGACTCTATATCATAGAGCCCAATGCATCTCCGACCATGAACACATTTCCAGTGAACTCAAACACGTACGCCAAGCTCTTAAGGCTAATGGTTACTCCGACTACACAATCCGCAAAGCCATCACTCCAACCACCAAGAAGGATCCTGTTGAGGAGCCTTTCAAGACCATCACCTTACCCTACATTGCTGGGGTCACAAAAAAGATCTCCAAAATCCTGATTAAACACAAGATCCAGGTCCGATTCAACACAGTACATAAAATCCGTGATCTGGTACCGTCTGTAAAAGATGTGGTTCCAGACATACAGTACCCTGGTGTCTACAAACTAAGTTGCCTCTGTGGTAGCAGTTACATTGGGGAAACCAAACGACATGTCTCGGACCGCATCCGTGAACATAAAGCTGACCTGAAACACTGTAGGACAAACACCTCAGCCGTGGCAGATCACTGTTACAACTCAGTGGGCTCACATGACATTGACTTCTCCAAGACAGAGGCCATCTGGCTATCATGAGAGATTCGTACATGAGGCGATCCACATTTACAAACACAGAGACAATTTTAACCGAGAAGATGGATTCTGGCTTAGCAATCACTGGAAGGACGTAATAAACCATTTTGATACACATTAGGGTGGGTAGAATAATACATAGTGTTATATTAAAAATGTATAAGGTATAGGGTGGTTTATAGCAATACAGTATGTAATTTAATGTTGGTTTTGCCTATGGAAGTATATAGTACGGTATAGACGCGTGTGATGTAAGATAATAAAGTTTAGATGGAAGCATATTATATAATTTTTTACAACGTAGAATTTTTCATGTATTACTTACTGTTAGTAACTCAGCTTATTGTAGAGTATAGTAAGTTTACTGATGATGCTATGTAGTTTATGCTTTAGTTTGTCATGCAGTTTATACTGTAGTTTTTTACGTGGTTGTTTAGTAACTACAGCTACATACTATTAACATTCCTTTCCTTTGTTAATGCTCCCCCCCTTCCCCCCCCCCCCCTTTGATGCTGCTAATCCTGCATAATGCACGGGCACAGTATTGATTTGGAACCCCCCCCGCCCACCTCCTACGCATTTTCCATATGCTGAATTCCTCTTGATATGCAAATTATTTTGTTTAGGCGCTCTTCTTCCCACCTCCCCCCCCTCTAACCCAGCTTAAATATACGCTCCAAGCTTGGAGTGTTTCATTCTTCGCCTGAGGATGGCTGCTTGCGTTGTGGCCGAAACGTCGTGAGAATTGTTTTATTATGTTTTATTTTTATTATTTTATTACTTCCCTTCTACGTGACTTTACCGAAAGAACCAAGAAGATGAATCCCTGCAGTCACGAAAGCTTTAAATCGAAAATTAACCCTTGTGTCTGACTTATGGTAATAAACAATAACATGTAAAGAGCAATGTGTGGTATGAATAATGTTTCTGCTCTGATTTTGCTCGTTCCACAATTAATTACACAATAACAGGAACTTTGTGGGAACAATGGGTTGCGACCCTCTCCTGGACCATCACGAACATGTCAGTGCAACCACGCACATCTTGCCTGGGTCCTTGTTGTCGGACCGGAATATGCTGCAGGGTCCCACAGTGAGTCATGCACTTGTGACTTCATTTCTCCGGGCAGCTGCTGTGGCTCGTCAGGCACCCGGAACCCCGGCAGAAAAGGACATGGAGTTGAGGTGCTTTGGTGGTGAAAAAAGTAAGGTATGAGATGCGACGGCTGAACAATCCAACGGCGACATCCCAACTGCATGAATACACATTGTGGTCGATTAAACTTGACGATTTCGAACGGACCCTGCCACAGTCTGTGCAGTTTGGGAGAGGTACGAAATGGAACCTGCGGGAAATGTAACCAAGCCTTATCACCTACCGCCCAGGGAAGTGTGCGAACCCGACAAATTGCATTTCGCTCCTTAGCAGCCTGGGCCTTTGTTGTGTTTGCCATCGCTGCTGTGCATGCTTTTAAAAGTCAGTCAAGCGTGACCTGCAAGGATGCAGGTCGGTCGGGCACACCTGTGGGTATTTTATCCTGCTGGGTTTCTATGGCGGATTTGGCTCTGTCATACAGGGGAAAATCCAGAGGAGGCATCTTGGGCCAGCCGATATGCTGCCAACGACCCTGGTATATCGAGATTCTAGTCGGTCTGTGCCTCATCTACAATGTCGAAAAGCATGGATGTTATTGTTTTATTGGTAAGTATGTATTTTCTTAGTGCTCAGTGCTTCGCACACCTCCCGCAGAAGTTTCGATGAAAAAATCTCGCCCTTCGTCAGTGAGTTGCTGTTCTGGGGAGCCCTGTCCATCACGTATCCATGTGTAGTGTGGTGAAATACGTAGTGCACACTGTTGGCCGTGGGCAACCAAGGACAAACACGTGCACGTGAACAACATGAGGTTGCATGGGCAAACCGCCACCTAATTTGTGAGAGAAGCTGGTGCAGACCAGGTCGGCCCAGGGTTGCACGCTGACACTGGAGGTGTTGCCAGGGAGACGTGCGATAAGCAGTGATTGATGGCCTGTCGGCCATCAATCAGCAGGTACATCCGGTAGGCCGTGCGGCTGCCCATTTGCGGGAGCGGCCGGCGTGGACTGGCATGGGTCGGTTACTCTCACATCTGGAGGAGTGACAAGACGGCTGTTCTCAGGGTTAGGCACCACAGATGCATCACCCGGCTCGTCGGACACGTCACAAGTTCGGCCCCCGCAATGTGTAAATGACATAGGAGTGCGCGGCACGACAAAAGGTTTTAGGCGTGAGGGGTGGATGAACCAAAATTGTCTGCCCCATCTGACCTTGATGCACTGGGGACGGACAACCTGAAAGATGTCGACGGGGCAGCTCCAGGGCTTGAGCAATTTAGGCGACGTAGACAAAGGCACCTGGGGGCAATGGAGCCAGGCTTTGTTCCCCATGGCCCATTCGTTTGCGGATGACCTGGGGTTACGGAGTCGCCCATTGGCTCTCTGATGAGAGTCCGAATTCACAATGGGGGCCTCACGTGCCTCAGCCAATTTTCTGATGTTAAAGCGCAAATGGTCCGGGAACTTGGATCTCGGTGTGGGCAAATCAACATGCAGCCGAACATCCACAGGGGAAACCGCATCCCTACCGTACATCAGAAAGAAGGGCGAAAAACCGGTCGCAGCGTGACGTGCCATCCTATATGTGGCACAACATGGAAGTGAGCATCCTGTGGAGACACTCCACCATACCATCAGTCTGCGGGTGGTATGGTGAGGTGCGGACTTTTTTTGTACTCAAAAGCTTGCACACATCGTGTAACAGAGTGCTCGAAAAATTATTCCCTTGGTCAGTCAGCAGCCATTCAGGGCACCCTTTTCCATGACGTAGCCCTGGACAAGGCCTCAGTGATGGCTGCTGCCGACTGGTTGGGGAGTGGCCAGTCCATGGGCCAGCGTGTGAAATACTCCACCCCAACCAGTATGTACTTGTTACCCCTAGGTGTGGAGGGAAGGACCCCAAAACATCCAGGGCCACCAGCTCGTTGACGCAAGACACTTTGATAGATTGTAACAGTGGGCAAGATGGCTTGGCCAGCGGCTTCTGCCGAGCACACTGGGTGCAGCCATTCAGGAGGTCGGTCACGTCCCGCAGCATGCCCGGCCAGAAGAAATAGAGTTAGAGCAACCCGAGGGTTTTGTGTGCCCCCAAATACAAAAGGCGTTCATGCTCTACCTCGCAGGGCAGAGGGCACGACAATTTTGTGCCGATATGAGTCACTGTCCCAATTAATGAGGAGATCATCACGCAGGACAAGAGACGTGAAGCGACCCGTAACATTCGCCGAATTTCCGGCACGACGGCGTAAAGCAAGTAGGGACATCCTCCATCTGGTCGCGACCCCATTCGGCAATGGTCAGGCCCTGCTGGGTCGACGGGATCCTCCGAGGGACCCTGTTCAGAGGGGAGCACATTGGCCACTGCTGCGAGGGGCGGGACTGGGCCAACCCCTGGCGGTTTGCAACGACCCAAACCGAGAAAGCAAGCGCACTTTTCACCAGATGGGAGCCGTGACAGTGCATCGGCGTTGGTATGTCTGGTGCCCATGCAGTAGGTAACAGTGAAATCCTAGTCCTGGAGGACCTCTAGCCACCTAGAAAGTTGACCTGATGGTTGGTCAACACACAAGGCATATCGCAACGCAGAGTGGTCCGATCTAACGGTGAAGTGTCTGCCGTACAAGTATGGCCGATACTGTTGTATGAAAAACACGATGGCCAATAACTCGCAGCAAGGCACGCAGTAGCGTTGTTCTGCTGGGGACAACACTCTGCTGCCATGCGCGATCACCCGTTCGACACCGCCGAGAACCTGGGAGAGTATCCCGCCAATACCGGTATTGCTGGCATCAGTATCAAGTACGAACGGTTCCGAAAAGTTGGGGTAACTCAAGGGCGGTGCTTTCACCAGGGCTTCGCGCAGCGAATTGAACGCAGTCTGTTCAACTTCCTCCCAGTGGAATTTCACACCTTTTGCCATCAGGGCATGGAGGGGCTTTGCGATCGACGCGAAGTCAGCCACGAAGTGACGATAGTAGGTGGCAAAACCAATGAAGCTGCGGACCTCCCCCACCGAGGTGGGAGTCGGCCACGAGCTGTTTTTTTCGGGATTGGTGGAAATACCCGAACGGTTGACGATATGCCCCAGATATCGCACAGACTCGCACAATGGTGGCACTTTTGCAGCTTGAATTTCAAGTTCGCGGAGCGCATTTTCAAGAAGACAGCCCGCAACCATTCGAGGTGTTCGTCGAACGTGCGGCTGAAGACGATAATATCATCTAAGTAAATAAAACACGAGTCCCACTGGAGCCCAGCGAGGACAAGCTCCATGAGCCGTTGTACCATCGCTGGGGCCGAGTAGAGATCCATGGGCAACCTATTACATTCGAAAAGCCCCTGAGGCATTCGAAAAACAGTTTTGGGTTTGGACACATCGTCAAGGGGAAGTTGCCAGAACCCCGACAAAAGGTCCAGCATTAAGAAGTACCGAGCCCCCGCCAAGGCATCCAATGACTCATCCATGCGTGGGAGCGGGTAAGCATCGGCTACAGATATTTTGTTTAAACGGCGAAAGTCAACACAGAATTTTAAGGTGCCATCGTGCTTTTTCACGAGCACAATGGGAGCCCCCCAAGGGCTGGTCGAAGAAGAGATTATATCCGCGGCTAGCATGTCATTGACAGCCAATTTAACATGCTTTTTTTTGGTCGGGTTAAGCTGAAACGGATTTTGCCAGATGGGAGCAGCGTCACTGGTATCAATACGATGCAGCCAATATCAAATTAACTTTAACTGAAAACATCGGTAAATTCCCTCAAGAGCGTGCGTAACCTTGCCCGCTGTGACCCGGATAGGTCGCCAGCCCCCGCGCATAGCAAATCCAACCACCCGTCATTCAGGTCCGAGCATGGCTGTGACCGAGGACTGGTACCGACATGGCCGACGACCGTGTCTCCCAGGGGCGCTGGTTTCGCATGAGTGAGCACAGTCCCCTGAGGAACGACGGTCGGACGCAACTCGGCATTCAGGACTTGGATGAACGGGTCCCTGTCACCCACCATGAGAGTCTGAGCGGCTACAAGTTCCAGGCCCTTAATCGCCGTATTCGATGGTCCCAACAAAACGCCATTCGCCGATGCTCCCGGATTAAGCATTTTCCGCAAGCGAAGGGGCACTAACATTTGCACACCCGGTGGAATTCGCACTGTGCAGGCAGCGTGGGGGAAGGCAGGAACGCCATGCATCGGCCGGAGGGAAGCGAAATGCATCCCTGATCAATGAGGATTCTGATAGGCATTTTAGCTAGGAAATCTGTCCCTAGTAGAAAGGGCACGACGAGGGACGATGAAACCAGAATAGGTTCGGCCAATTTGATATCAGCAATCGAAATTTGTGCGCGGATTTGTCCGATCATTCCGAGCGAGCCCCCGTTAGCAGCGGAGCATGGGACAGAAACCAGTTGCAGGGGCGACACCGAACGGGCAGAATGTTGTATATCAAGTCGGAAATAATGGTAGCCGATGGACCCGTATCGACAAGTACGCGAAATTCGACTCCCTCAATCGATCCTATGATAACAGAGGACTCCACAGCCACAGCGACAACCCTATGAGCCAGTTCCGACCACTGACCAGGGTGGAGCTCCCTGTTAGAAGTATGACAATCTTGTTCCCCGGCGCCCATTACCCGGTGCACACACGGAGCGGCGCAGTGAGGTGTGCGAGGTGAGCATGAGGGCTGAGCAAGTGAGGTGCCGTGACTCACCTGGGTATGCCGTGAAGCCGCGCTCGGCAGTCTGCTGACACGTGCCCCCGCAGACCACAGTTGAAGCAGGTGATGTCCGGCCGCGGAGAAGCCCGTCCCTACTGGCGGTCATCCCGCCGTTGTGGACGTGCAGAAGCCCTCCATCCCGAAGGGTGAGTCGTCGCGAAGACCTGTTCGGTTGGAAGGTCGTCGGGCGCACAGCAAGGCTCCGTCGTTGTCGTGCAGGCGGTGATGCTCGATTCCCGGTGGAGCAACAGATGGTCGTGGATGTTCTTGGTGGCGCGCAGTGAGCACATGTCATCGCCATCCACAGCGTGGATGACGATGCGTAGTTCTCGGGCCAGCGCCAACAGCTTCTCTAAAACGAGGGCGTCGATGGCCTCGTTGTCCATCCGTGGGAAGGCAACATTTGCCATGGCCAGCAGGGCACTGCGGAAGGCAAGGGGGGATTTTGTGTCACCCCGTCGATGTGCAGCAAATCAATGTCGAACGTTCGAAGGCGGCCAGTAGATTTCCGACATGCGTCGGAGCGCCAGGTGCAGAGTCGCCTGGTCCGCCTTCGGGATGGTGACGAGGGCGGCGAGGGCGTCATCGTCCAAGGCGGCTGGGAGTGCACGCAGCGCCTACACCTCGGTCCAGCCCGCCATCTCCTGGTGGGTGAAGAAATGGTGTTGGAACGCCAGCCAGTTGCCGCCCGCCACCACAAATTCTTTCAGGATGGGCAGTCGTTGCTGAAAGGATGGCGCGCGCCCCATGGTGAGTTGCTCGGCATCCACTTTTCTGGTGTCGATAGCCGGCAGAATGGCGGCCTCCGTAGCGGGTCACGTTGATGATGACACGGTGCCCATGGTTGGTCAGGCCCGCATACGTCCCCCATTGTCTTCTCCCAGGCTCGTGGTACGGTGTCTCCTTCTAGTTTCCATTCTTGGCCACTTGTGATGCCAGTTGTAGCGGGTCAATAATTAGAGAAGAGTCGCTCTGAGGCAACACGAATTTTTTATTAACAAATAATCCCTAACATTAAGGGGTAATGGCGCCTTACACCCGATACGCCTCTCACTGGCTATTCTAACCCTTCTTGAGTGAAGCTTGGTCTTCACTGGTATATACGCTGGATCGACCCTTGCCAGGGGTACGACTCTGCCCGTGGGCTCTTCAGTCTTCACTGGTATAGCTTAGAGCCGACCCTTGCCAGGGGTACGGCTCTGCCCATCGGGCTCTTCTCTTCAGGAGGCTCTTGATCTTCGGGTGGATGACGACTGTCCGGACCGTTCAGAGGTCCGGCTTTTATACAAGACCGTGGCTTTCTCCGCCCCAACCACGCCTTCCTTCCAGGACCTCCCACCAGGCCCTCAGAGGGTGATGTCATCCCCCAGCCCCCCTCCCGGGGTCTGGGGTCTGCATCCCAGGATCCGTTATCCCATCGGGGTTAGTGTTGGCCCCTTGGGCCATAGTCCCTTGACACTGGGCTCAGTCACACTACCGGCCCCTATTGACATGTGTGGGATACTACCGGCTGACAGCATGGGGAGTGCATCGTAAAACCTCTACACAATGAAAGTGATCGAGTAATGAAAGAAGCCAATGCTATCAGATTTGAGTGCATTCGTCGTTTGGCGGTGGACTGAGTGATGAGAGGGCGTATTTTGCAAATGCTGATGAAGTGGAAATGACAGGTGGAGATGTGAGAGGCAAGGGAAAGGGAGGAGTCAAAGAGGAAACCAAGATTGTGAGCAATAGAGACAGGGGTGAATGAGAAGGGTGGGAAGGTGATGGTGGGGGCAGGTGGAGGGGAAAGAGCAGCGGAGAAAAACAGAACCTGGGTTTCAGAGGTGTTTATGGCAAGGAAGTGAAGCGACAACCAAGACTAAAGGGCGTTTAGGCAGGCTGAAATGTGAGAAGAGAGGTCCGGACTTAAAGTGGAGAAAGAGAATAATATTTGCATGTCATCAGTGAAAAAGTGGTGGGAGAAGTTAAAGTAGGAGATATGTGTTTTGAGAAAGGAGCTGTAGAGAGGGAAGAGAAGGACTCCCAGGACAGAGCCTTTGGGATAAAGCAGTACCAGACATGCTCAGATTATAGACAGTAGAGAGAAGAGTGGGATGATCGACAGTGTCAAAAGCCGAGGAGAGGTCGAGGAGAATGAGGACTGAGGAGAGACGTGCATGGGCCGAGTTGGTCAGGGGGTTCTGGATGGTAATTAGTGCAGTTTCGGTAGAATGGAGCGAGCAACAACCAGACTGGTGTAGTGGGTATAAGAGAGTGGGTGAAGATGAAGTTGTTGAGACGAGAGTGCACAAGACGCTCGAGAACTTTGGAGAGGAAGGGAAGCAGGGAAATGGGATGGTAATTTTGGAGATCATACAATCCTTTTGGCTGAATATTGGAAGGAAATCTTGCCTGTGAGTCCTCATGGAGCATAGATGGAACGTTTAAGAATTTGGTGCTTTGATCATATGTTGTGGAATTCATAATTTAAACCCACATGCCATTTGCCACAGCTGGAGAAAATTCTGATGAATCCAAGTTTGACAAATACTTACCGGATCTTGGAAATGGAAAGACACCCATAGAAACATTACTTGGCCACGTCAAAACTCTAATTCCAAATGAATGCCTACTTCCATCTGAGAACCTTAGCGATAGCTGTGATTTCGTTTTTGATGGCCTGAAGGATAACTCCAATGATACAACATTGGCTGCAAACCTTGTCATCATTGTTGCTACAAGACAGTGCTGTTTATTTGATAAATGCCATGATGATGAACCATTTTCATGGCGAATAAAGAATACAAAAGTTCAGATACATTGCATAATGAACGATTATATCCTTTTGAATTGATCAACTGGCTCAACCAATCTGAATTTCCACCACACTTGCTCAATCTGAAGGTTGGCTTCTGCATCATGCTTCTTTGGAAATTCTACACTGCAATGGAACATACTTTATCATCTTGACAATGAACAATCACGTAATCGAAGCCAAGGTTGCAAGTGTACATCATGACCAGAAGGAGCTCTCTATCCCGCGGATTCCTCTAACACCAGTTGAAAACATATTTCTATTCTCAATGACATGAAAACAATTGACAATCCGTCCCACTTTTGGAGTTACCGCCAACAAGAACCAAGGACGCACAGTCGTTTATATTTTACTATTGCAGACTAATACCTTAGATTTGAATGTATAGGTTACAATGGAAGCCCGAAGGCCCCCAAGGCCTCTGCAAGACTCAGGAGATGATGGCCCACAGGGCCCGAAATCTTCTAGTCTCATCATAATGTTGCATGTCATTTTTTATTTAAATATTGTTGAACATCAATTTATACCTAACGAACTGTAATCTAGCAACACTACCAAATTTTCACGATCACAAAACAATAAAAACATGGCTCACTTTGAGTCCATTATTTACAAACCAGCCTTTTGCCCGTCCAAGGATGGGTGTATTGCAGTAAATCTGAAGCTTGCAAGCGAAAAGCAGACTGTGACGTGATATTCATTGCATCCATTCGTGTGCAATTTGTAAGGCCGCAGTGACACAGACCTGTTTCATTTTAAGGTAATAATCTCTTGTTCATCATGACGTCCTTTTTACTTCTATGTCTCAATAGCGTTACGGAGACGTGAGGGTTCTGCCTTTGCAGTGAGGGTTATAAGTTGAAGCTGAGGAGGAGGGAGGAGGCACCTCGCCCCCCCATGTGGAGTGACGTCACCCGATAATTATTATTAATGGGGGGGGTATCCATTTGGAGGACGCCACCTGTTCATGATTATTAATGAGGGGGGCTGTTCAATGTGGACTGACGTCACCTGCTCATGATTATTAATGAAGGGGGGTTCTCCATGCGGAGTGACGTCACCCGCTCATGATTACTAATGAGGGGGAGGGGGGTCCATGTGGAGGATGTAATCTGCCCATGATTATTAATGAGGGGGGCTAGTCGACGTGGAGTAACGTCACGCGCGGGACACACAGACATTTTTGGCTCATTATTTACAAATGTATACGTTAAAATGGCCACACACTTAACTGAACAGCTATCCTTTCACTCGAGCATTACCTATGTCCTCCAATCCGGAAATACTAAGGATGTAAATTGCTCGAGAGTTAAAAACCAAACAGGAACACTCATTCAGACACAAATGCTTAAACGTGGAGCAATCTTCCAGACTTAATAGAACGTGGCACCGGTCTCAAGTTATTTAACTCTTTGATTTAAAACATAGGCGCACCATTTGTAGCTGTCACAGCTAGATCACATACTAATATATTTATTCACATATTTGATTGGGTGTGATATATTATGCATGCAAACTGCATACGTTACAGATTTAGATTGTTTATTTTTCATGACATGTCCGCTATGCATGTAAAGTTGACACCATTTATAAAGAAGTTCCATCTAAACGGAGTTTCCATGTGAAGAATTTGATAATAACATAAAAAATTACCACGGTGTGAGTTTAAACATTTACCAGGGTATTTTGTGCTAAGTGCAACACAAGGTATGAACAACAACATGGCCACCCCAGTAGGTTGTTGCAGATGTAGTCTAATGCCTATTTCATGGAATGTATGGACATTATTCGCACCAAACGTAGCCAACAGTACTAATCGGAGGTGCTCTATTTCCAGCACTTAAAATGCGTTTACTTTGCAATTTGTTTAACGTTGCTCTTTTGATTCTCAAGCGATAACGAATCAGATTTGGTTGGCATTGGAGTGGGTGATGTAACCTTTAGCGCACAGCGCTACAAAGCCATCATCTGAGTTCGATCTCCATTCACGGACAACACAATGACTATTACTTAAACTGGACATGGCCTCCCCTAGGTCGACTCTGCTTCAGATTAGTACCTGGTGCGGTGTATAAACATCGCCACGATGGAGACAAAGGCTTGGAGCGTGGTGCTGACCACCTGCCCGCTCTCTCGCGTACTGTACCGGCCTTCGGTGCTAGCTAAACTGGCTTGCCTCAACAGTCTAACGCTATGGCTCTTAATGTGTGGAAAAGGTATGAATTGAATTTCTCAATTATAATTTGGATTTCTCAAATGAAAAAGTTGTTAAAGAATCGAAAATATTTGGCCTGAAACGTAGCTCAGCTTTTGACATGGGACTCCATGAGAAAACAATGATCGTTTTACAAGTTTTAGCTTAAAGCACAAATTTAGCAAAACATATCTCGCTCATTAAGCAAGACAAATGCTATTACAATATGATGACAATCGATCACGATCATTTAAACCAGTTGGGGGGGGGGTGGCACGTGCCCCCCCCCCCCAATGATCCGATCGAAATCCCTAATTTCGTATGGATCATTGGGGTTTACGAGTACTAAATCAGCATTTTGCAACCCCCACTGCCACTGTGTAGCATAGTATTAGGTGCCAGAGACTTTATAAATTGATAGGACAATAGTCTGAGTCCATTATTGGCAATAAGTAATGGCAAAGCAGTTATAAGTGACTCCGAATTGTGCGCAGTTGCGTATACAGTACACGACTTCCCTGAAGGCATACCTTCAGGGAGCTTGATGCCTTCAGCGAGCACACGCGTCGAATAAAAAGCAAGGGACAATTCCTTACTTATTAACAACTCCTATCACATTTCATTCCTGGAGGGGTTGCTCCCCTACCTTAAAATCCTGACTCCGCCTCTGATTTAAACCTTGTCCATCTAGCTTGGATTTGCAGAAACATGAATTATATAGGATCAGTTTGTATCAATTTCATAATCTCAGTATAATTCATGCAAGTAGGTTTGAAGTGTGCATCTCTACAGTTATGATTTCAATCATGTTCGATATTAATAGCAATGCGTATTCATGAAGAGTACCTTACGAAATGAATTGTACATGTGATGTAGAGGTTGTATTTTTTGGATTTACCTTTGCAAATTTGTAGCTTTTGTACCCGAAAATGCTGGCTTAATGCGGCCTTGTTCTTCACGTTGCTCATCTGTCCGGGAATTGCCCGATTCCTGACTTGTAGGAACACTGGATGAGAATATAAAATATAATTGGAGAAAAAAATAACAAAAGACGTGTGAATATGGCTCCTCTTCACGCAATTCATCTTAAGGTGTAATCTGTGCTAGGGGGCGTCCATAAATGACTTCACGCGTTTTTAAACGATTTTTAACCCCCACCCCCCCTCATCATCACACGTCGTCACAAAAAGTCAAACCCCCCCCTAAAATATGACGTCACAAAGCTCTACCCCCCCCCCCCCCCCAAATAAAACATGCGTATTTAATGTGGCGCTGCACTCTGATGTTGTAGGAGAAAACATTGATTAAAAAGTATATTTTATTAAGTAGAACGTGTTGTCTATATTTATTTGAAGTTGCGCATTTTGACGTGATGTCACACATCGTCACAAATGTCTGACACCCCCCCCCCCCCTCTAAGTGCGTGGCGTCATTTATGGACGCCCCCTATATGTCATATGTTGAACTAAGGTATGTGCCACGAAAACTAGTTTGGTTCCAACACTTCACTCTGCAGACTTCTTGGGATAATAACCTGGTGGGTCCTGTATGAAATGTTCTGCACAAGAAACCCTGCGGCTTCCTGTTATAGCAACATCCAATGTTTCCTGGGTGTCACCCAATCACATACTATAATGGAGGAAGTGTGAATTCGTCTTTTACTGTTTTGATTTTTTTCTTTTAAAGCCTATTTTTGAGTGCATAACATTTTTGGCACGTTAATATTATTCAATTAACCATTTATTTCACGTATTTTTAAATGGCAGTAAAATGTTGGTCTAAAATGTTCAAAGCACGACATCTAGTTCACAAAACCGAATAATTTAAAAATACAAAACGGGATGTAATTCGACACATGATGTACACAAAGCATAATGCCACCATTGATTGATTTACGACACGGAGAATTATATCTTTAACGTGCAGGTGGGAAAGAGCATCCAGCCCCTGTGATAGATGCAGGGTGAGTTCAAGGGCCCATTCCCAGGGAAGGCAGGTAGCTACATACGCCATTAAGCCATTAAATGATGCGGCAGGGAGGCAGTGTTGGGACGGGTGATGAGAGAAGGGAGAGGGAGGAAAGGGAGTAATGCATACATTAGTTATGCATGCAACCCCATAGTTTTAGTTATACGCCAGAACCTGCAAGAGACAAGCGAGTTGTCCATTACTTAATTTGGGTAATAGAAACAGGTGAGGTGTGCATAACCTAGTTTTATATGTATTTTTACATTAATAATACCTGAATACAATTAGAGTAAGCGTGATCTCCCTCCCCCTTGTCCATGGTGGCAGGGCTTCACCAGCGCGGTGATAACTCCCCATATAGGCTACTTCGTGCTGGAGCCAGAGTGGTAGTGAATGGACCACGGCCGACACACACCAACTGCAATCGGTGTTAACAGCAGCAGTTGGAAAGCGGTACCAACCAATTCCAGGTAACAGTAAAATACTAGTTTCAAGGCTGGCTCACCAACTACAGGCAATGACTGTTGAAGGGGAGTGACTTCAAGGTGAGTGCCGGGTGAATGGAGTTAAACGGGGCTTTAAAGCCAGCAACACTGACAGCACGTGATTGAGTGTCCATTTCATCCGACCCAACGCATCTGATGCATTTTTATTGCAATGCATAGCAGAGACACGAGCACAGTCGTGCGATTCACTAAAGAAACGGAGTTCGAAGACAATGATCGTTCCACCATGGCCATCTTAAAAATCATGAGTTTAGTATACAAAAGAAGTGGTTCGTGCGAATAAACCCTGTAACATTTTAGCAAATGCGTGGTCTAAATGTGAGAGCGGGTGATATAACCATGTTGGTTCTTTAGAGATAAAAAGGTGCAGCCAGCACAAGTACCACACTAGAAAAAAATCCCTCCATCACCAGTGATCTGCATGGCAATAGGGAAACCTCTGAAACTGCAACCCCACTGACATGTGGGTCACGTGGTGACTCACAACGGGAGGAAGCGGTGTGTACTAACAGGATACAAATGGGAGTGCGGAACGTGAGAACGATGCCTGAGGGTGGTGAGCAAGTTGGGAGTAGTGGATGGCTAATGGCACAACACAAGCAATCCACAGTGATGTGCAGTGCAGAATATAGCACTACCTGTGGGCCAGAAATAGTGGGTGGATCACGTTCCACACACCGACCACGATGTGCAAACTCCAGTTCTCCTCCAAAGAACCGCGGGCGTGCTGTCAGGACGCGGATGCACAGGTTCCTAATCCCATCACGGGCTGCAAGCTCCCACTATTTGGTGTCAGAAGTAGGCTAATTCATAAGAGCTGGGAAAACCGTGATGTTTTAGTAGCCAGAAATGTCACCCTGGCTACCAAAAATGATTGGGTAGTTTGCAACACAAGAGAAGCAGATACTGCTGGTTCATGTAGACATGCGGGGACTTATTTCATAAAGGCTCTTCCAACATCCACTCGGAAACATTGAGGAGGGTCAATTAGCTGCATAGAGCAACGTTTAGACCAGGAACGTCATCACCACCGAGGTGGCGTTAGAAATTGATGAGGGAATATTTCTGAAAATGGAGGCTCAAGCCGAATCATCACAGTCACTGCAATTTATCCTGATTATAGGAGTGCCAAAAATACTCTGAAAGTGACCTGCGGCAACACTGTACGACACGATCCCACTCTATCTTATCTCCGGAGTGAACCTGGACTGTGTGCTAAACTTCCACGACCACCTGAAAAAGGTAGCCACCAAAACAAGAATGAACCTGGTCCAGAAACTGGCAAACCAAAGCTGGGGAGCATCAGCGCCAGTGCTATGGACATCAGCGATGGCCCTTATGTACTCTATAGCCGAGTACTTTGCACCATTTAACCAGAAGTAGTCACACTTGACTTGTTGATGTCCAAATGAACAATGCGATGCCTGGAAGCCTCAAGTCGACACCATCACCCTGGCTGCCCATGATGTTGCCACATCTCTCCCCCCATCCATGCGCCACAATGCTGCAACCCTCTGGGAAGTCCTGCGAATCGAGGAAACTTGTAGCCTCCCTATTAATCAGGACCTCTAACGTCCCTCTTCATCGCTGGAAGTCACACAATCCCTTTTGTACCTATGCACTTAACCTTCAATGATTTCAACCCTGATGAAGCTTATAGGTGAATGAAGTATAACTCCCAAACAAACACCTTGTGAAAGACCCAGCGCAAAAGATGCCTGGTTTTGATCTTTCACGAAGCTCATGGTCCACCCAAAACTGCATCCGCACAAACTGTGCCAGATACGGATACCAGATGCACAAACAGACAATTAAAAACTCCAATGTGCGACTGGTAATCCAGAATAGAACATATTTCTTCTTCTTACCTATAAACGTCACTTTTTGTTTGTCTGTCTGTCCGTCTGTCTGTCTGTCTGTCCGTCTGTCTGTCTATGTACGCTCGCTTGCGAGGGATTTGGCGCTCGGGCCGTGGGGTTTAGGACGAAAATTTTTTTTCCGGGAGGCACGTCTCGTGCCCCGCGGTGGGAATAGACATTTTCGATTTTTCGTCCGTCGCCTTTAAAGTGCTCCGATTATCGATTTAGTGCAATTTTTCTTTATTTATTTATTTCCTATTGCCGGCCGGCACATGACGAAGCACGCCGTTGCGCATGCGCGAGACGCCGACCAGGGCGATTTCCCCTGGCAACGGGCAGCAACGCCGACGCTGCGGGGTGGACGCCATTTTTAATTCCCGTAAAAAATATGCACACGCGTTAACACGCGACGCTGAGGTAAATTCATCAAAGTTTCATGTCCTCTTCACTCCCCCCTCACCCCAATGTGTGCAATTACTATTATAGGGTCGGTAGAAAATAAAATTATAGCGATTAGACAGTATTATTCTAGCGCGGGGGGGGGGGGGGTAACGGCCCCAGCACCCAGCCTCGGCTGGGTAGGCAATCTAGGCGAGGCCGGAGGCTCTGCACGGTACTAGGCCTCGACACCCCACACTTGTCAGACGAAGACTTTGTGCTATAAACTATATACCCAGCGTTGCCCGGGGGGAAAATACATTTAAAATCTTCTGAAAACTTTAAAACATAACATACCAACGAAACTACAACTGTGTAATTAATATTTAAAACCCCCAGCGCGCCAAGAATCGATTCGATGAATCACGCAAAGGAATCGAAGGCTGTAGATTAATTAAGAATCGCCCTGTTCCCGTTTAATATAAGTTGGTAAATATAAACTGCTACTAACGGCGTTGCCCGGGGGAAAATTTGATTTAAAACACTTCTGAAAACTTGAAAGCATAAACATATACAAATGAAAATGAAACTCATTAATTAAAATTAAACCCAAGCGCGCCAAGATTGGATTATTTAAATGTAGACTGCACAAATAGTTATTAAGCTGGGTGAGCGTACTGGCAAAGTCACGTAGGTAAAAAAATGAAATTAAAATTAATACAAATAAAATAATAAAAATCACGACGTTTCGAAGGCAATGCAAGTCTCCGTCATCAGGTGGGACCGTCACAGCCAGATTTGCTGTATCAAGTGAGGGTTTTTTTTATTAATTTTAATTTCATTTTTTACCTACGTGACTTTACCGAAAAAACTAAGAGTATGAATCCTTGCAGTCACGAAAGCTTCAAATCTAGAAGTGTACTGGCAGTTTATAATGTAGACTGTAGCCTGGTTATTAAGCTGGGTGAGCGTACTGGCAGTCTATAATATAGACTGTAGTCTGGTTATTAAGCTGGGTGAGTGTACTGGCAGTCTATAATGTAGACTGTAGCCTGGTTATTAAGCTGGGTGAGTGTACTGGCAGTCTATAATGTAGACTGTAGCCTGGTTATTAAGCTGGGTGAGCGTACTGGCAGTCTATAATGTAGACTGTAGCCTGATTATTAAGTAAAGTGAGTCATTTTTGTCTGTCTGTCCGTCTGTGTACTCTCGCTTGCGAGGGATTTGGCGCTCGGACCGTGGGGTTTAGGCCGAAAATGTTTTGCCGGGAGGCACGTGATAGAGGTTGAGCAATGTTTGATGATCATACACGATGTAACACGATTTTTCCCCCTGGGTAATAAATGTTACCTTTTACGTGCTTATGCCTCAAAAGTTCAAAAAAGGCTATGATTCCCCACAAACTTTGCTTTTGTGACCAGGACTTTACGTGAAGGAATGACACATGCACACCGCGTTTTATCATTGAAAATAGCTATATTTCTAAATATCACTGTCCTTGTCACAAAAGCTAAGTTTGAGGGTAATTATAGTCTTTTTGGTACTTTTGAGGCATAAGCATGTAAAAATTAATACTGACTACCCAGGGACTAAAACACTCATCACTTTTCTGTTGCACAGTGTTTATTATCGATACAAAATTTGATCTTTGAAGAGTTAAAAAAAATTGTAAACAAATCTCTTTCTTTTTCGCTCCAGCTTATTCACACTTCCCTCCTCCTTGCGGTGGTTGGTTAGTGAGATTTGTTTATTCGGGTTAATTTGTGTGCATTTTGACATAGTTACAGGTACCATAAATGTATGAATATGAGTAACTTTTAATTTCACACTTTCGCTCGCGGCAAATTTAAAAACCAAAATGGTGGAAAATGTATTATCGTACTTAATTTATTCTTTAAAACGGGTGTCTTTCATTTTATATTTGCCTCTTTCGGTAATGCCATGTAAATATAAACATAAGGACAATACATTCAGTTTGTTTTATGCATTTTTTAAGGTGTGTAAGTCCAAGTGTGTGTGTAACGCTTACTACCCAGGGACTCACAAATGTGTACTTTTTGGTAACAGTTTTTTAAATATTTACGAATAAAATTTTGATCACTGTTCGTGTCACAAAAAACTTAAGTTTGAGGGGAATTTTCGCCCATTTGTAACTATTGAGATGTCAGCGTATAGCAAGTGACACTTACTACCAAGGGACTAACAAATGTGTACTTTTTGGTAAAAAATAAATTTTATTTACGATAAAAATATTGATCACTGTTCGTGTCACAAAAAACTTAAGTTTGAGGGGAATTTTCGCCCATTTGTAACTTTTGAGATGTCAGCACATAGAAAGTAACACTTACTACCCAGGGACTAACAAATGTGTACTCTTTGGTATTTTTTTTTTATATTTACGATTACAATTTTGATCACTGTTCGTGTCACAAAAACTAAGTTTGAGGGGAATTTTCGCCCATTTGCAACTTTTGAGATATCAGCGTATAGAAAGTAACACTACCCAGGGACTAACAAATGTGTACTTTTTGGTAAAAGAATTAATAGTGTTTATGATAAAAAATTTGATCACTGTCCGTGTCACAAAAACTAAGTTTGAGGGGAATTTTCACCCATTTGAAACTTTTGAGATGTCAGCGCATAGAAAGTAACACTTACTACCCAGGGACTAACAAATGTGTACTTTTTGGTATTTTTTAAAAAATATTTACGATTACAATTTTGATCACTGTTCGTGTCACAAAAACTAAGTTTGAGGGGAATTTTCGCCCATTTGTAACTATTGAGATGTCAGCACATAGAAAGTAACACTTACTACCCAGGGACTAACGAATGTGTACTTTTTGGTAAAAAATAAATTATATTTACGATAAAAATATTGATCACTGTCCGTGTCACAAAAACTAAGTTTGAGGGGAATTTTCGCCCATTTGAAACTTTTGAGATATCAGCGTATAGAAAGTAACACTGCCCAGGGACTAACAAATGTGTACTTTTTGGTAAAAAATAAATTATATTTACGATAAAAATATTGATCACTGTCCGTGTCACAAAAACTAAGTTTGCGGGGAATTTTCGCCCATTTGTAACTTTTGAGATGTCAGCGTATAGAAAGTAACACTACCCAGGGACTAACAAATGTGTACTTTTGGTAAAAAAATAAATAATGTTTATGATAAAAAATTTGATCACTGTCCGTGTCACAAAAACTAAGTTTGCGGGGAATTTTCGCCCATTTGTAACTTTTGAGATGTCAGCGTATAGCAAGTGACACTTACTACCAAGGGACTAACAAATGTGTACTTTTTGGTAAAAAATAAATTATATTTACGATAAAAATATTGATCACTGTCCGTGTCACAAAAACTAAGTTTGAGGGGAATTTTCGCCCATTTGCAACTTTTGAGATATCAGCGTATAGAAAGTAACACTGCCCAGGGACTAACAAATGTGTACTTTTTGGTAAAAAATAAATTATATTTACGATAAAAATATTGATCACTGTCCGTGTCACAAAAACTAAGTTTGAGGGGAATTTTCGCCCATTTGTAACTTTTGAGATGTCAGCGCATAGAAAGTAACACTTACTACCCAGGGACTAACAAATGTGTACTTTTTGGTAAAAGAATTCATAATGTTTATGATAAAAAAATTTGATCACTGTCCGTGTCACAAAAACTAAGTTTGAGGGGAATTTTCGCCCATTTGTAACTTTTGAGATGTCAGCGCATTGAAAGTAACACTTACTACCCAGGGACTAACAAATGTGTACTTTTTGGTAAAATAATTAATAATGTTTATGATAAAAAATTTGATCACTGTCCGTGTCACAAAAACTAAGTTTGAGGGGAATTTTCGCCCATTTGAAACTTTTGAGATGTCAGCGAATAGAAAGTAACACTTACTACCCAGGGACTAACAAATGTGTACTTTTTGGTATTTTTTTTTAAATATTTACGATTACAATTTTGATCACTGTTCGTGTCACAAAAACTAAGTTTGAGGGGAATTTTCGCCCATTTGTAACTATTGAGATGTCAGCACATAGAAAGTAACACTTACTACCCAGGGACTAACGAATGTGTACTTTTTGGTAAAAAATAAATTATATTTACGATAAAAATATTGATCACTGTCCGTGTCACAAAAACTAAGTTTGAGGGGAATTTTCGCCCATTTGAAACTTTTGAGATATCAGCGTATAGAAAGTAACACTGCCCAGGGACTAACAAATGTGTACTTTTTGGTAAAAAATAAATTATATTTACGATAAAAATATTGATCACTGTCCGTGTCACAAAAACTAAGTTTGAGGGGAATTTTCGCCCATTTGCAACTTTTGAGATATCAGCGTATAGAAAGTAACACTGCCCAGGGACTAACAAATGTGTACTTTTTGGTAAAAAATAAATTATATTTACGATAAAAATATTGATCACTGTCCGTGTCACAAAAACTAAGTTTGAGGGGAATTTTCGCCCATTTGTAACTTTTGAGATGTCAGCGCATAGAAAGTAACACTTACTACCCAGGGACTAACAAATGTGTACTTTTTGGTAAAAGAATTCATAATGTTTATGATAAAAAAATTTGATCACTGTCCGTGTCACAAAAACTAAGTTTGAGGGGAATTTTCGCCCATTTGTAACTTTTGAGATGTCAGCGCATAGAAAGTAACACTTACTACCCAGGGACTAACAAATGTGTACTTTTTGGTAAAAGAATTAATAATGTTTATGATAAAAAATTTGATCACTGTCCGTGTCACAAAAACTAAGTTTGAGGGGAATTTTCGCCCATTTGAAACTTTTGAGATGTCAGCGAATAGAAAGTAACACTTACTACCCAGGGACTAACAAATGTGTACTTTTTGGTATTTTTTTTTTAATATTTACGATTACAATTTTGATCACTGTTCGTGTCACAAAAACTAAGTTTGAGGGGAATTTTCGCCCATTTGTAACTATTGAGATGTCAGCACATAGAAAGTAACACTTACTACCCAGGGACTAACGAATGTGTACTTTTTGGTAAAAAATAAATTATATTTACGATAAAAATATTGATCACTGTCCGTGTCACAAAAACTAAGTTTGCGGGGAATTTTCGCCCATTTGTAACTTTTGAGATGTCAGCGTATAGAAAGTAACACTACCCAGGGACTAACAAATGTGTACTTTTGGTAAAAAAATAAATAATGTTTATGATAAAAAATTTGATCACTGTCCGTGTCACAAAAACTAAGTTTGCGGGGAATTTTCGCCCATTTGTAACTTTTGAGATGTCAGCGTATAGCAAGTGACACTTACTACCAAGGGACTAACAAATGTGTACTTTTTGGTAAAAAATAAATTATATTTACGATAAAAATATTGATCACTGTCCGTGTCACAAAAACTAAGTTTGAGGGGAATTTTCGCCCATTTGAAACTTTTGAGATGTCAGCGCATAGAAAGTAACACTTACTACCCAGGGACTAACAAATGTGTACTTTTTGGTATTTTTTTTTAAATATTTACGATTACAATTTTGATCACTGTTCGTGTCACAAAAACTAAGTTTGAGGGGAATTTTCGCCCATTTGTAACTATTGAGATGTCAGCGCATAGAAAGTAACACTTACTACCCAGGGACTAACAAATGTGTACTTTTTGGTAAAAAATAAATTATATTTAGGATAAAAATATTGATCACTGTCCGTGTCACAAAAACTAAGTTTGAGGGGAATTTTCGCCCATTTGCAACTTTTGAGATATCAGCGTATAGAAAGTAACACTGCCCAGGGACTAACAAATGTGTACTTTTTGGTAAAAAATAAATTATATTTACGATAAAAATATTGATCACTGTCCGTGTCACAAAAACTAAGTTTGAGGGGAATTTTCGCCCATTTGTAACTTTTGAGATGTCAGCGCATAGAAAGTAACACTTACTACCCAGGGACTAACAAATGTGTACTTTTGGTAAAAGAATTCATAATGTTTATGATAAAAAAATTTGATCACTGTCCGTGTCACAAAAACTAAGTTTGAGGGGAATTTTCGCCCATTTGTAACTTTTGAGATGTCAGCGCATAGAAAGTAACACTTACTACCCAGGGACTAACAAATGTGTACTTTTTGGTAAAATAATTAATAATGTTTATGATAAAAAATTTGATCACTGTCCGTGTCACAAAAACTAAGTTTGAGGGGAATTTTCGCCCATTTGAAACTTTTGAGATGTCAGCGAATAGAAAGTAACACTTACTACCCAGGGACTAACAAATGTGTACTTTTTGGTATTTTTTTTTAAATATTTACGATTACAATTTTGATCACTGTTCGTGTCACAAAAACTAAGTTTGAGGGGAATTTTCGCCCATTTGTAACTATTGAGATGTCAGCACATAGAAAGTAACACTTACTACCCAGGGACTAACGAATGTGTACTTTTTGGTAAAAAATAAATTATATTTACGATAAAAATATTGATCACTGTCCGTGTCACAAAAACTAAGTTTGAGGGGAATTTTCGCCCATTTGAAACTTTTGAGATATCAGCGTATAGAAAGTAACACTGCCCAGGGACTAACAAATGTGTACTTTTTGGTAAAAAATAAATTATATTTACGATAAAAATATTGATCACTGTCCGTGTCACAAAAACTAAGTTTGAGGGGAATTTTCGCCCATTTGCAACTTTTGAGATATCAGCGTATAGAAAGTAACACTGCCCAGGGACTAACAAATGTGTACTTTTTGGTAAAAAATAAATTATATTTACGATAAAAATATTGATCACTGTCCGTGTCACAAAAACTAAGTTTGAGGGGAATTTTCGCCCATTTGTAACTTTTGAGATGTCAGCGCATAGAAAGTAACACTTACTACCCAGGGACTAACAAATGTGTACTTTTTGGTAAAAGAATTCATAATGTTTATGATAAAAAAATTTGATCACTGTCCGTGTCACAAAAACTAAGTTTGAGGGGAATTTTCGCCCATTTGTAACTTTTGAGATGTCAGCGCATAGAAAGTAACACTTACTACCCAGGGACTAACAAATGTGTACTTTTTGGTAAAAGAATTAATAATGTTTATGATAAAAAATTTGATCACTGTCCGTGTCACAAAAACTAAGTTTGAGGGGAATTTTCGCCCATTTGAAACTTTTGAGATGTCAGCGAATAGAAAGTAACACTTACTACCCAGGGACTAACAAATGTGTACTTTTTGGTATTTTTTTTTTAATATTTACGATTACAATTTTGATCACTGTTCGTGTCACAAAAACTAAGTTTGAGGGGAATTTTCGCCCATTTGTAACTATTGAGATGTCAGCACATAGAAAGTAACACTTACTACCCAGGGACTAACGAATGTGTACTTTTTGGTAAAAAATAAATTATATTTACGATAAAAATATTGATCACTGTCCGTGTCACAAAAACTAAGTTTGAGGGGAATTTTCGCCCATTTGAAACTTTTGAGATATCAGCGTATAGAAAGTAACACTGCCCAGGGACTAACAAATGTGTACTTTTTGGTAAAAAATAAATTATATTTACGATAAAAATATTGATCACTGTCCGTGTCACAAAAACTAAGTTTGAGGGGAATTTTCGCCCATTTGTAACTTTTGAGATGTCAGCGTATAGAAAGTAACACTACCCAGGGACTAACAAATGTGTACTTTTTGGTAAAAAAATAAATAATGTTTATGATAAAAAATTTGATCACTGTCCGTGTCACAAAAACTAAGTTTGCGGGGAATTTTCGCCCATTTGTAACTTTTGAGATGTCAGCGTATAGCAAGTGACACTTACTACCAAGGGACTAACAAATGTGTACTTTTTGGTAAAAAATAAATTATATTTACGATAAAAATATTGATCACTGTCCGTGTCACAAAAACTAAGTTTGAGGGGAATTTTCGCCCATTTGCAACTTTTGAGATATCAGCGTATAGAAAGTAACACTACCCAGGGACTAACAAATGTGTACTTTTTGGTAAAAAATAAATTATATTTACGATAAAAATATTGATCACTGTCCGTGTCACAAAAACTAAGTTTGAGTGGAATTTTCGCCCATTTGCAACTTTTGAGATGTCATCGCATAGAAAGTAACACTTACTACCCAGGGACTAACAAATGTGTATTTTTTGGTATTTTTTTGAAATATTTACGATTACAATTTTGATCACTGTTCGTGTCACAAAAACTGAGTTTGAGGGGAATTTTCGCCCATTTGTAACTTTTGAGATGTCAGCGTATAGCAAGTGACACTTACTACCGAGTGACTAACAAATGTGTACTTTTTGGAAAAAAATAAATTATATTTACGATAAAAATATTGATCACTGTCCGTGTCACAAAAACTAAGTTTGAGGGGAATTTTCGCCCATTTGAAACTTTTGAGATGTCAGCGCATAGAAAGTAACACTTACTACCCAGGGACTAACAAATGTGTACTTTTTGGTATTTTTTTTTTAAATATTTACGATTACAATTTTGATCAATGTTCGTGTCACAAAAACTAAGTTTGAGGGGAATTTTCGCCCATTTGTAACTATTGAGATGTCAGCGCATAGAAAGTAACACTTACTACCCAGGGACTAACAAATGTGTACTTTTTGGTAAAAAATAAATTATATTTACGATAAAAATATTGATCACTGTCCGTGTCACAAAAACTAAGTTTGAGGGGAATTTTCGCCCATTTGAAACTTTTGAGATGTCAGCGCATAGAAAGTAACACTTACTACCCAGGGACTAACAAATGTGTACTTTTTGGTATTTTTTTTTAAATATTTACGATTACAATTTTGATCACTGTTCGTGTCACAAAAACTAAGTTTGAGGGGAATTTTCGCCCATTTGTAACTATTGAGATGTCAGCGCATAGAAAGTAACACTTACTACCCAGGGACTAACAAATGTGTACTTTTTGGTAAAAAATAAATTATATTTAGGATAAAAATATTGATCACTGTCCGTGTCACAAAAACTAAGTTTGAGGGGAATTTTCGCCCATTTGCAACTTTTGAGATATCAGCGTATAGAAAGTAACACTGCCCAGGGACTAACAAATGTGTACTTTTTGGTAAAAAATAAATTATATTTACGATAAAAATATTGATCACTGTCCGTGTCACAAAAACTAAGTTTGAGGGGAATTTTCGCCCATTTGTAACTTTTGAGATGTCAGCGCATAGAAAGTAACACTTACTACCCAGGGACTAACAAATGTGTACTTTTGGTAAAAGAATTCATAATGTTTATGATAAAAAAATTTGATCACTGTCCGTGTCACAAAAACTAAGTTTGAGGGGAATTTTCGCCCATTTGTAACTTTTGAGATGTCAGCGCATAGAAAGTAACACTTACTACCCAGGGACTAACAAATGTGTACTTTTTGGTAAAATAATTAATAATGTTTATGATAAAAAATTTGATCACTGTCCGTGTCACAAAAACTAAGTTTGAGGGGAATTTTCGCCCATTTGAAACTTTTGAGATGTCAGCGAATAGAAAGTAACACTTACTACCCAGGGACTAACAAATGTGTACTTTTTGGTATTTTTTTTTAAATATTTACGATTACAATTTTGATCACTGTTCGTGTCACAAAAACTAAGTTTGAGGGGAATTTTCGCCCATTTGTAACTATTGAGATGTCAGCACATAGAAAGTAACACTTACTACCCAGGGACTAACGAATGTGTACTTTTTGGTAAAAAATAAATTATATTTACGATAAAAATATTGATCACTGTCCGTGTCACAAAAACTAAGTTTGAGGGGAATTTTCGCCCATTTGAAACTTTTGAGATATCAGCGTATAGAAAGTAACACTGCCCAGGGACTAACAAATGTGTACTTTTTGGTAAAAAATAAATTATATTTACGATAAAAATATTGATCACTGTCCGTGTCACAAAAACTAAGTTTGAGGGGAATTTTCGCCCATTTGCAACTTTTGAGATATCAGCGTATAGAAAGTAACACTGCCCAGGGACTAACAAATGTGTACTTTTTGGTAAAAAATAAATTATATTTACGATAAAAATATTGATCACTGTCCGTGTCACAAAAACTAAGTTTGAGGGGAATTTTCGCCCATTTGTAACTTTTGAGATGTCAGCGCATAGAAAGTAACACTTACTACCCAGGGACTAACAAATGTGTACTTTTTGGTAAAAGAATTCATAATGTTTATGATAAAAAAATTTGATCACTGTCCGTGTCACAAAAACTAAGTTTGAGGGGAATTTTCGCCCATTTGTAACTTTTGAGATGTCAGCGCATAGAAAGTAACACTTACTACCCAGGGACTAACAAATGTGTACTTTTTGGTAAAAGAATTAATAATGTTTATGATAAAAAATTTGATCACTGTCCGTGTCACAAAAACTAAGTTTGAGGGGAATTTTCGCCCATTTGAAACTTTTGAGATGTCAGCGAATAGAAAGTAACACTTACTACCCAGGGACTAACAAATGTGTACTTTTTGGTATTTTTTTTTTAATATTTACGATTACAATTTTGATCACTGTTCGTGTCACAAAAACTAAGTTTGAGGGGAATTTTCGCCCATTTGTAACTATTGAGATGTCAGCACATAGAAAGTAACACTTACTACCCAGGGACTAACGAATGTGTACTTTTTGGTAAAAAATAAATTATATTTACGATAAAAATATTGATCACTGTCCGTGTCACAAAAACTAAGTTTGAGGGGAATTTTCGCCCATTTGAAACTTTTGAGATATCAGCGTATAGAAAGTAACACTGCCCAGGGACTAACAAATGTGTACTTTTTGGTAAAAAATAAATTATATTTACGATAAAAATATTGATCACTGTCCGTGTCACAAAAACTAAGTTTGAGGGGAATTTTCGCCCATTTGTAACTTTTGAGATGTCAGCGTATAGAAAGTAACACTACCCAGGGACTAACAAATGTGTACTTTTTGGTAAAAAAATAAATAATGTTTATGATAAAAAATTTGATCACTGTCCGTGTCACAAAAACTAAGTTTGCGGGGAATTTTCGCCCATTTGTAACTTTTGAGATGTCAGCGTATAGCAAGTGACACTTACTACCAAGGGACTAACAAATGTGTACTTTTTGGTAAAAAATAAATTATATTTACGATAAAAATATTGATCACTGTCCGTGTCACAAAAACTAAGTTTGAGGGGAATTTTCGCCCATTTGCAACTTTTGAGATATCAGCGTATAGAAAGTAACACTACCCAGGGACTAACAAATGTGTACTTTTTGGTAAAAAATAAATTATATTTACGATAAAAATATTGATCACTGTCCGTGTCACAAAAACTAAGTTTGAGTGGAATTTTCGCCCATTTGCAACTTTTGAGATGTCATCGCATAGAAAGTAACACTTACTACCCAGGGACTAACAAATGTGTATTTTTTGGTATTTTTTTGAAATATTTACGATTACAATTTTGATCACTGTTCGTGTCACAAAAACTGAGTTTGAGGGGAATTTTCGCCCATTTGTAACTTTTGAGATGTCAGCGTATAGCAAGTGACACTTACTACCGAGTGACTAACAAATGTGTACTTTTTGGAAAAAAATAAATTATATTTACGATAAAAATATTGATCACTGTCCGTGTCACAAAAACTAAGTTTGAGGGGAATTTTCGCCCATTTGAAACTTTTGAGATGTCAGCGCATAGAAAGTAACACTTACTACCCAGGGACTAACAAATGTGTACTTTTTGGTATTTTTTTTTTAAATATTTACGATTACAATTTTGATCAATGTTCGTGTCACAAAAACTAAGTTTGAGGGGAATTTTCGCCCATTTGTAACTATTGAGATGTCAGCGCATAGAAAGTAACACTTACTACCCAGGGACTAACAAATGTGTACTTTTTGGTAAAAAATAAATTATATTTACGATAAAAATATTGATCACTGTCCGTGTCACAAAAACTAAGTTTGAGGGGAATTTTCGCCCATTTGCAACTTTTGAGATATCAGCGTATACAAAGTAACACTGCCCAGGGACTAACAAATGTGTACTTTTTGGTAAAAAATAAATTATGTTTACGATAAAAATATTGATCACTGTCCGTGTCACAAAAACTAAGTTTGAGGGGAATTTTCGCCCATTTGCAACTTTTGAGATATCAGCGTATAGAAAGTAACACTGCCCAGGGACTAACAAATGTGTACTTTTTGGTAAAAAATAAATTATATTTACGATAAAAATATTGATCACTGTCCGTGTCACAAAAACTAAGTTTGAGGGGAATTTTCGCCCATTTGTAATTTTTGAGATGTCAGCGCATAGAAAGTAACACTTACTACCCAGGGACTAACAAATGTGTACTTTTTGGTAAAAGAATTAATAATGTTTATGATAAAAAATTTGATCTCTGTCCGTGTCACAAAAACTAAGTTTGAGGGGAATTTTCGCCCATTTGAAACTTTTGAGATGTCAGCGAATAGAAAGTAACACTTACTACCCAGGGACTAACAAATGTGTACTTTTTGGTATTTTTTTTAAATATTTACGATTACAATTTTGATCACTGTTCGTGTCACAAAAACTAAGTTTGAGGGGAATTTTCGCCCATTTGTAACTATTGAGATGTCAGCACATAGAAAGTAACACTTACTACCCAGGGACTAACGAATGTGTACTTTTTGGTAAAAAATAAATTATATTTACGATAAAAATATTGATCACTGTCCGTGTCACAAAAACTAAGTTTGAGGGGAATTTTCGCCCATTTGAAACTTTTGAGATGTCAGCGAATAGAAAGTAACACTTACTACCCAGGGACTAACAAATGTGTACTTTTTGGTATTTTTTTTAAATATTTACGATTACAATTTTGATCACTGTTCGTGTCACAAAAACTAAGTTTGAGGGGAATTTTCGCCCATTTGTAACTATTGAGATGTCAGCCCATAGAAAGTAACACTTACTACCCAGGGACTAACGAATGTGTACTTTTTGGTAAAAAATAAATTATATTTACGATAAAAATATTGATCACTGTCCGTGTCACAAAAACTAAGTTTGAGGGGAATTTTCGCCCATTTGAAACTTTTGAGATATCAGCGTATAGAAAGTAACACTGCCCAGGGACTAACAAATGTGTACTTTTTGGTAAAAAATAAATTATATTTACGATAAAAATATTGATCACTGTCCGTGTCACAAAAACTAAGTTTGAGGGGAATTTTCGCCCATTTGTAACTTTTGAGATGTCAGCGTATAGAAAGTAACACTACCCAGGGACTAACAAATGTGTACTTTTTGGTAAAAAAATAAATAATGTTTATGATAAAAAATTTGATCACTGTCCGTGTCACAAAAACTAAGTTTGCGGGGAATTTTCGCCCATTTGTAACTTTTGAGATGTCAGCGTATAGCAAGTGACACTTACTACCAAGGGACTAACAAATGTGTACTTTTTGGTAAAAAATAAATTATATTTACGATAAAAATATTGATCACTGTCCGTGTCACAAAAACTAAGTTTGAGGGGAATTTTCGCCCATTTGCAACTTTTGAGATATCAGCGTATAGAAAGTAACACTACCCAGGGACTAACAAATGTGTACTTTTTGGTAAAAAATAAATTATATTTACGATAAAAATATTGATCACTGTCCGTGTCACAAAAACTAAGTTTGAGTGGAATTTTCGCCCATTTGCAACTTTTGAGATGTCATCGCATAGAAAGTAACACTTACTACCCAGGGACTAACAAATGTGTATTTTTTGGTATTTTTTTGAAATATTTACGATTACAATTTTGATCACTGTTCGTGTCACAAAAACTGAGTTTGAGGGGAATTTTCGCCCATTTGTAACTTTTGAGATGTCAGCGTATAGCAAGTGACACTTACTACCGAGTGACTAACAAATGTGTACTTTTTGGAAAAAAATAAATTATATTTACGATAAAAATATTGATCACTGTCCGTGTCACAAAAACTAAGTTTGAGGGGAATTTTCGCCCATTTGAAACTTTTGAGATGTCAGCGCATAGAAAGTAACACTTACTACCCAGGGACTAACAAATGTGTACTTTTTGGTATTTTTTTTTTAAATATTTACGATTACAATTTTGATCAATGTTCGTGTCACAAAAACTAAGTTTGAGGGGAATTTTCGCCCATTTGTAACTATTGAGATGTCAGCGCATAGAAAGTAACACTTACTACCCAGGGACTAACAAATGTGTACTTTTTGGTAAAAAATAAATTATATTTACGATAAAAATATTGATCACTGTCCGTGTCACAAAAACTAAGTTTGAGGGGAATTTTCGCCCATTTGCAACTTTTGAGATATCAGCGTATACAAAGTAACACTGCCCAGGGACTAACAAATGTGTACTTTTTGGTAAAAAATAAATTATATTTACGATAAAAATATTGATCACTGTCCGTGTCACAAAAACTAAGTTTGAGGGGAATTTTCGCCCATTTGCAACTTTTGAGATATCAGCGTATAGAAAGTAACACTGCCCAGGGACTAACAAATGTGTACTTTTTGGTAAAAAATAAATTATATTTACGATAAAAATATTGATCACTGTCCGTGTCACAAAAACTAAGTTTGAGGGGAATTTTCGCCCATTTGTAATTTTTGAGATGTCAGCGCATAGAAAGTAACACTTACTACCCAGGGACTAACAAATGTGTACTTTTTGGTAAAAGAATTAATAATGTTTATGATAAAAAATTTGATCTCTGTCCGTGTCACAAAAACTAAGTTTGAGGGGAATTTTCGCCCATTTGAAACTTTTGAGATGTCAGCGAATAGAAAGTAACACTTACTACCCAGGGACTAACAAATGTGTACTTTTTGGTATTTTTTTTAAATATTTACGATTACAATTTTGATCACTGTTCGTGTCACAAAAACTAAGTTTGAGGGGAATTTTCGCCCATTTGTAACTATTGAGATGTCAGCACATAGAAAGTAACACTTACTACCCAGGGACTAACGAATGTGTACTTTTTGGTAAAAAATAAATTATATTTACGATAAAAATATTGATCACTGTCCGTGTCACAAAAACTAAGTTTGAGGGGAATTTTCGCCCATTTGAAACTTTTGAGATGTCAGCGAATAGAAAGTAACACTTACTACCCAGGGACTAACAAATGTGTACTTTTTGGTATTTTTTTTAAATATTTACGATTACAATTTTGATCACTGTTCGTGTCACAAAAACTAAGTTTGAGGGGAATTTTCGCCCATTTGTAACTATTGAGATGTCAGCCCATAGAAAGTAACACTTACTACCCAGGGACTAACGAATGTGTACTTTTTGGTAAAAAATAAATTATATTTACGATAAAAATATTGATCACTGTCCGTGTCACAAAAACTAAGTTTGAGGGGAAATTTCGCCCATTTGCAACTTTTGAGATATCAGCGTATAGAAAGTAACACTGCCCAGGGACTAACAAATGTGTACTTTTTGGTAAAAAATAAATTATATTTACGATAAAAATATTGATCACTGTCCGTGTCACAAAAACTAAGTTTGAGGGGAATTTTCGCCCATTTGTAACTTTTGAGATGTCAGCGTATAGAAAGTAACACTACCCAGGGACTAACAAATGTGTACTTTTTGGTAAAAAAATAAATAATGTTTATGATAAAAAATTTGATCACTGTCCGTGTCACAAAAACTAAGTTTGAGGGGAATTTTCGCCCATTTGAAACTTTTGAGATGTCAGCGAATAGAAAGTAACACTTACTACCCAGGGACTAACAAATGTGTACTTTTTGGTATTTTTTTTTTAAATATTTACGATTACAATTTTGATCACTGTTCGTGTCACAAAAACTAAGTTTGAGGGGAATTTTCGCCCATTTGTAACTATTGAGATGTCAGCACATAGAAAGTAACACTTACTACCCAGGGACTAACGAATGTGTACTTTTTGGTAAAAAATAAATTATATTTACGATAAAAATATTGATCACTGTCCGTGTCACAAAAACTAAGTTTGAGGGGAATTTTCGCCCATTTGAAACTTTTGAGATATCAGCGTATAGAAAGTAACACTGCCCAGGGACTAACAAATGTGTACTTTTTGATAAAAAAATAAATTATATTTACGATAAAAAATATTGATCACTGTCCGTGTCACAAAAACTAAGTTTGAGGGGAATTTTCGCCCATTTGTAACTTTTGAGATGTCAGCGTATAGAAAGTAACACTACCCAGGGACTAACAAATGTGTACTTTTTGGTAAAAAAATAAATAATGTTTATGATAAAAAATTTGATCACTGTCCGTGTCACAAAAACTAAGTTTGCGGGGAATTTTCGCCCATTTGTAACTTTTGAGATGTCAGCGTATAGCAAGTGACACTTACTACCAAGGGACTAACAAATGTGTACTTTTTGGTAAAAAATAAATTATATTTACGATAAAAATATTGATCACTGTCCGTGTCACAAAAACTAAGTTTGAGGGGAAATTTCGCCCATTTGCAACTTTTGAGATATCAGCGTATAGAAAGTAACACTGCCCAGGGACTAACAAATGTGTACTTTTTGGTAAAAAATAAATTATATTTACGATAAAAATATTGATCACTGTCCGTGTCACAAAAACTAAGTTTGAGGGGAATTTTCGCCCATTTGTAACTTTTGAGATGTCAGCGTATAGAAAGTAACACTACCCAGGGACTAACAAATGTGTACTTTTTGGTAAAAAAATAAATAATGTTTATGATAAAAAATTTGATCACTGTCGGTGTCACAAAAACTAAGTTTGCGGGGAATTTTCGCCCATTTGTAACTTTTGAGATGTCAGCGTATAGCAAGTGACACTTACTACCAAGGGACTAACAAATGTGTACTTTTTGGTAAAAAATAAATTATATTTACGATAAAAATATTGATCACTGTCCGTGTCACAAAAACTAAGTTTGAGGGGAATTTTCGCCCATTTGCAACTTTTGAGATATCAGCGTATAGAAAGTAACACTACCCAGGGACTAACAAATGTGTACTTTTTGGTAAAAAATAAATTATATTTACGATAAAAATATTGATCACTGTCCGTGTCACAAAAACTAAGTTTGAGTGGAATTTTCGCCCATTTGCAACTTTTGAGATGTCATCGCATAGAAAGTAACACTTACTACCCAGGGACTAACAAATGTGTATTTTTTGGTATTTTTTTGAAATATTTACGATTACAATTTTGATCACTGTTCGTGTCACAAAAACTGAGTTTGAGGGGAATTTTCGCCCATTTGTAACTTTTGAGATGTCAGCGTATAGCAAGTGACACTTACTACCGAGTGACTAACAAATGTGTACTTTTTGGAAAAAAATAAATTATATTTACGATAAAAATATTGATCACTGTCCGTGTCACAAAAACTAAGTTTGAGGGGAATTTTCGCCCATTTGAAACTTTTGAGATGTCAGCGCATAGAAAGTAACACTTACTACCCAGGGACTAACAAATGTGTACTTTTTGGTATTTTTTTTTTAAATATTTACGATTACAATTTTGATCACTGTTCGTGTCACAAAAACTAAGTTTGAGGGGAATTTTCGCCCATTTGTAACTATTGAGATGTCAGCGCATAGAAAGTAACACTTACTACCCAGGGACTAATAAATGTGTACTTTTTGGTAAAAAATAAATTATATTTACGATAAAAATATTGATCACTGTCCGTGTCACAAAAACTAAGTTTGAGGGGAATTTTCGCCCATTTGCAACTTTTGAGATATCAGAATATAGAAAGTAACACTGCCCAGGGACTAACAAATGTGTACTTTTTGGTAAAAAATAAATTATATTTACGATAAAAATATTGATCACTGTCCGTGTCACAAAAACTAAGTTTGAGGGGAATTTTCGCCCATTTGCAACTTTTGAGATATCAGCGTATAGAAAGTAACACTGCCCAGGGACTAACAAATGTGTACTTTTTGGTAAAAAATAAATTATATTTACGATAAAAATATTGATCACTGTCCGTGTCACAAAAACTAAGTTTGAGGGGAATTTTCGCCCATTTGTAATTTTTGAGATGTCAGCGCATAGAAAGTAACACTTACTACCCAGGGACTAACAAATGTGTACTTTTTGGTAAAAGAATTAATAATGTTTATGATAAAAAATTTGATCACTGTCCGTGTCACAAAAACTAAGTTTGAGGGGAATTTTCGCCCATTTGAAACTTTTGAGATGTCAGCGAATAGAAAGTAACACTTACTACCCAGGGACTAACAAATGTGTACTTTTTGGTATTTTTTTTTTAATATTTACGATTACAATTTTGATCACTGTTCGTGTCACAAAAACTAAGTTTGAGGGGAATTTTCGCCCATTGGTAACTATTGAGATGTCAGCACATAGAAAGTAACACTTACTACCCAGGGACTAACGAATGTGTACTTTTTGGTAAAAAATAAATTATATTTACGATAAAAATATTGATCACTGTCCGTGTCACAAAAACTAAGTTTGAGGGGAATTTTCGCCCATTTGAAACTTTTGAGATGTCAGCGAATAGAAAGTAACACTTACTACCCAGGGACTAACAAATGTGTACTTTTTGGTATTTTTTTTTTAATATTTACGATTACAATTTTGATCACTGTTCGTGTCACAAAAACTAAGTTTGAGGGGAATTTTCGCCCATTTGTAACTATTGAGATGTCAGCGCATAGAAAGTAACACTTACTACCCAGGGACTAACAAATGTGTAATTTTTGGTAAAAAATAAATTATATTTACGATAAAAATATTGATCACTGTCCGTGTCACAAAAACTAAGTTTGAGGGGAATTTTCGCCCATTTGCAACTTTTGAGATATCAGCATATAGAAAGTAACACTGCCCAGGGACTAACAAATGTGTACTTTTTGGTAAAAAATAAATTATATTTACGATAAAAATATTGATCACTGTCCGTGTCACAAAAACTAAGTTTGAGGGGAATTTTCGCCCATTTGTAATTTTTGAGATGTCAGCGCATAGAAAGTAACACTTACTACCCAGGGACTAACAAATGTGTACTTTTTGGTATTTTTTTTTAAATATTTACGATTACAATTTTGATCACTGTTCGTGTCACAAAAACTAAGTTTGAGGGGAATTTTCGCCCATTTGTAACTATTGAGATGTCAGCACATAGAAAGTTACACTTACTACCCAGGGACTAACGAATGTGTACTTTTTGGTAAAAAATAAATTATATTTACGATAAAAATATTGATCACTGTCCGTGTCACAAAAACTAAGTTTGAGGGGAATTTTCGCCCATTTGAAACTTTTGAGATGTCAGCGAATAGAAAGTAACACTTACTACCCAGGGACTAACAAATGTGTACTTTTTGGTATTTTTTTTTAAATATTTACGATTACAATTTTGATCACTGTTCGTGTCACAAAAACTAAGTTTGAGGGGAATTTTCGCCCATTTGTAACTATTGAGATGTCAGCACATAGAAAGTAACACTTACTACCCAGGGACTAACGAATGTGTACTTTTTGGTAAAAAATAAATTATATTTACGATAAAAATATTGATCACTGTCCGTGTCACAAAAACTAAGTTTGAGGGGAATTTTCGCCCATTTGCAACTTTTGAGATATCAGCGTATAGAAAGTAACACTGCCCAGGGACTAACAAATGTGTACTTTTTGGTAAAAAATAAATTATATTTACGATAAAAATATTGATCACTGTCCGTGTCACAAAAACTAAGTTTGAGGGGAATTTTCGCCCATTTGCAACTTTTGAGATATCAGCGTATAGAAAGTAACACTGCCCAGGGACTAACAAATGTGTACTTTTTGGTAAAAAATAAATTATATTTACGATAAAAATATTGATCACTGTCCGTGTCACAAAAACTAAGTTTGAGGGGAATTTTCGCCCATTTGTAACTTTTGAGATGTCAGCGTATAGAAAGTAACACTATCCAGGGACTAACAAATGTGTACTTTTTGGTAAAAAAATAAATAATGTTTATGATAAAAAATTTGATCACTGTCCGTGTCACAAAAACTAAGTTTGCGGGGAATTTTCGCCCATTTGTAACTTTTGAGATGTCAGCGTATAGCAAGTGACACTTACTACCAAGGGACTAACAAATGTGTACTTTTTGGTAAAAAATAAATTATATTTACGATAAAAATATTGATCACTGTCCGTGTCACAAAAACTAAGTTTGAGGGGAATTTTCGCCCATTTGTAACTTTTGAGATATCAGCGTATAGAAAGTAACACTACCCAGGGACTAACAAATGTGTACTTTTTGGTAAAAAATAAATTATATTTACGATAAAAATATTGATCACTGTCCGTGTCACAAAAACTAAGTTTGAGTGGAATTTTCGCCCATTTGCAACTTTTGAGATGTCATCGCATAGAAAGTAACACTTACTACCCAGGGACTAACAAATGTGTATTTTTTGGTATTTTTTTGAAATATTTACGATTACAATTTTGATCACTGTTCGTGTCACAAAAACTGAGTTTGAGGGGAATTTTCGCCCATTTGTAACTTTTGAGATGTCAGCGTATAGCAAGTGACACTTACTACCGAGTGACTAACAAATGTGTACTTTTTGGAAAAAAATAAATTATATTTACGATAAAAATATTGATCACTGTCTGTGTCACAAAAACTAAGTTTGAGGGGAATTTTCGCCCATTTGAAACTTTTGAGATGTCAGCGCATAGAAAGTAACACTTACTACCCAGGGACTAACAAATGTGTACTTTTTGGTATTTTTTTTTAAAATATTTACGATTAAAATTTTGATCACTGTTCGTGTCACAAAAACTAAGTTTGAGGGGAATTTTCGCCCATTTGTAACTATTGAGATGTCAGCGCATAGAAAGTAACACTTACTACCCAGGGACTAACAAATGTGTACTTTTTGGTAAAAAATAAATTATATTTACGATAAAAATATTGATCACTGTCCGTGTCACAAAAACTAAGTTTGAGGGGAATTTTCGCCCATTTGCAACTTTTGAGATATCAGCATATAGAAAGTAACACTGCCCAGGGACTAACAAATGTGTACTTTTTGGTAAAAAATAAATTATATTTACGATAAAAATATTGATCACTGTCCGTGTCACAAAAACTAAGTTTGAGGGGAATTTTCGCCCATTTGCAACTTTTGAGATATCAGCGTTTAGAAAGTAACACTGCCCAGGGACTAACAAATGTGTACTTTTTGGTAAAAAATAAATTATATTTACGATAAAAATATTGATCACTGTCCGTGTCACAAAAACTAAGTTTGAGGGGAATTTTCGCCCATTTGTAATTTTTGAGATGTCAGCGCATAGAAAGTAACACTTACTACCCAGGGACTAACAAATGTGTACTTTTTGGTAAAAGAATTAATAATGTTTATGATAAAAAATTTGATCACTGTCCGTGTCACAAAAACTAAGTTTGAGGGGAATTTTCGCCCATTTGAAACTTTTGAGATGTCAGCGAATAGAAAGTAACACTTACTACCCAGGGACTAACAAATGTGTACTTTTTGGTATTTTTTTTTTAAATATTTACGATTACAATTTTGATCACTGTTCGTGTCACAAAAACTAAGTTTGAGGGGAATTTTCGCCCATTTGTAACTATTGAGATGTCAGCACATAGAAAGTAACACTTACTACCCAGGGACTAACGAATGTGTACTTTTTGGTAAAAAATAAATTATATTTACGATAAAAATATTGATCACTGTCCGTGTCACAAAAACTAAGTTTGAGGGGAATTTTCGCCCATTTGAAACTTTTGAGATGTCAGCGAATAGAAAGTAACACTTACTACCCAGGGACTAACAAATGTGTACTTTTTGGTATTTTTTTTTAAATATTTACGATTACAATTTTGATCACTGTTCGTGTCACAAAAACTAAGTTTGAGGGGAATTTTCGCCCATTTGTAACTATTGAGATGTCAGCACATAGAAAGTAACACTTACTACCCAGGGACTAACGAATGTGTACTTTTTGGTAAAAAATAAATTATATTTACGATAAAAATATTGATCACTGTCCGTGTCACAAAAACTAAGTTTGAGGGGAATTTTCGCCCATTTGCAACTCTTGAGATATCAGCGTATAGAAAGTAACACTGCCCAGGGACTAACAAATGTGTACTTTTTGGTAAAAAATAAATTATATTTACGATAAAAATATTGATCACTGTCCGTGTCACAAAAACTAAGTTTGAGGGGAATTTTCGCCCATTTGCAACTTTTGAGATATCAGCGTATAGAAAGTAACACTGCCCAGGGACTAACAAATGTGTACTTTTTGGTAAAAAATAAATTATATTTACGATAAAAATATTGATCACTGTCCGTGTCACAAAAACTAAGTTTGAGGGGAATTTTCGCCCATTTGTAATTTTTGAGATGTCAGCGCATAGAAAGTAACACATACTACCCAGGGACTAACAAATGTGTACTTTTTGGTATTTTTTTTTAAATATTTACGATTACAATTTTGATCACTGTTCGTGTCACAAAAACTAAGTTTGAGGGGAATTTTCGCCCATTTGTAACTATTGAGATGTCAGCACATAGAAAGTAACACTTACTACCCAGGGACTAACGAATGTGTACTTTTTGGTAAAAAATAAATTATATTTACGATAAAAATATTGATCACTGTCCGTGTCACAAAAACTAAGTTTGAGGGGAATTTTCGCCCATTTGAAACTTTTGAGATGTCAGCGAATAGAAAGTAACACTTACTACCCAGGGACTAACAAATGTGTACTTTTTGGTATTTTTTTTTAAATATTTACGATTACAATTTTGATCACTGTTCGTGTCACAAAAACTAAGTTTGAGGGGAATTTTCGCCCATTTGTAACTATTGAGATGTCAGCACATAGAAAGTAACACTTACTACCCAGGGACTAACGAATGTGTACTTTTTGGTAAAAAATAAATTATATTTACGATAAAAATATTGATCACTGTCCGTGTCACAAAAACTAAGTTTGAGGGGAATTTTCGCCCATTTGCAACTTTTGAGATATCAGCGTATAGAAAGTAACACTGCCCAGGGACTAACAAATGTGTACTTTTTGGTAAAAAATAAATTATATTTACGATAAAAATATTGATCACTGTCCGTGTCACAAAAACTAAGTTTGAGGGGAATTTTCGCCCATTTGCAACTTTTGAGATATCAGCGTATAGAAATTAACACTGCCCAGGGACTAACAAATGTGTACTTTTTGGTAAAAAATAAATTATATTTACGATAAAAATATTGATCACTGTCCGTGTCACAAAAACTAAGTTTGAGGGGAATTTTCGCCCATTTGTAACTTTTGAGATGTCAGCGTATAGAAAGTAACACTACCCAGGGACTAACAAATGTGTACTTTTTGGTAAAAAAATAAATAATGTTTATGATAAAAAATTTGATCACTGTCCGTGTCACAAAAACTAAGTTTGCGGGGAATTTTCGCCCATTTGTAACTTTTGAGATGTCAGCGTATAGCAAGTGACACTTACTACCAAGGGACTAACAAATGTGTACTTTTTGGTAAAAAATAAATTATATTTACGATAAAAATATTGATCACTGTCCGTGTCACAAAAACTAAGTTTGAGGGGAATTTTCGCCCATTTGTAACTTTTGAGATATCAGCGTATAGAAAGTAACACTACCCAGGGACTAACAAATGTGTACTTTTTGGTAAAAAATAAATTATATTTACGATAAAAATATTGATCACTGTACGTGTCACAAAAACTAAGTTTGAGTGGAATTTTCGCCCATTTGCAACTTTTGAGATGTCATCGCATAGAAAGTAACACTTACTACCCAGGGACTAACAAATGTGTATTTTTTGGTATTTTTTTGAAATATTTACGATTACAATTTTGATCACTGTTCGTGTCACAAAAACTGAGTTTGAGGGGAATTTTCGCCCATTTGTAACTTTTGAGATGTCAGCGTATAGCAAGTGACACTTACTACCGAGTGACTAACAAATGTGTACTTTTTGGAAAAAAATAAATTATATTTACGACAAAAATATTGATCACTGTCTGTGTCACAAAAACTAAGTTTGAGGGGAATTTTCGCCCATTTGAAACTTTTGAGATGTCAGCGCATAGAAAGTAACACTTACTACCCAGGGACTAACAAATGTGTACTTTTTGGTATTTTTTTTTAAAATATTTACGATTACAATTTTGATCACTGTTCGTGTCACAAAAACTAAGTTTGAGGGGAATTTTCGCCCATTTGTAACTATTGAGATGTCAGCGCATAGAAAGTAACACTTACTACCCAGGGACTAACAAATGTGTACTTTTTGGTAAAAAATAAATTATATTTACGATAAAAATATTGATCACTGTCCGTGTCACAAAAACTAAGTTTGAGGGGAATTTTCGCCCATTTGCAACTTTTGAGATATCAGCATATAGAAAGTAACACTGCCCAGGGACTAACAAATGTGTACTTTTTGGTAAAAAATAAATTATATTTACGATAAAAATATTGATCACTGTCCGTGTCACAAAAACTAAGTTTGAGGGGAATTTTCGCCCATTTGCAACTTTTGAGATATCAGCGTATAGAAAGTAACACTGCCCAGGGACTAACAAATGTGTACTTTTTGGTAAAAAATAAATTATATTTACGATAAAAATATTGATCACTGTCCGTGTCACAAAAACTAAGTTTGAGGGGAATTTTCGCCCATTTGTAATTTTTGAGATGTCAGCGCATAGAAAGTAACACTTACTACCCAGGGACTAACAAATGTGTACTTTTTGGTAAAAGAATTAATAATGTTTATGATAAAAAATTTGATCACTGTCCGTGTCACAAAAACTAAGTTTGAGGGGAATTTTCGCCCATTTGAAACTTTTGAGATGTCAGCGAATAGAAAGTAACACTTACTACCCAGGGACTAACAAATGTGTACTTTTTGGTATTTTTTTTTAAATATTTACGATTACAATTTTGATCACTGTTCGTGTCACAAAAACTAAGTTTGAGGGGAATTTTCGCCCATTTGTAACTATTGAGATGTCAGCACATAGAAAGTAACACTTACTACCCAGGGACTAACGAATGTGTACTTTTTGGTAAAAAATAAATTATATTTACGATAAAAATATTGATCACTGTCCGTGTCACAAAAACTAAGTTTGAGGGGAATTTTCGCCCATTTGAAACTTTTGAGATGTCAGCGAATAGAAAGTAACACTTACTACCCAGGGACTAACAAATGTGTACTTTTTGGTATTTTTTTTTAAATATTTACGATTACAATTTTGATCACTGTTCGTGTCACAAAAACTAAGTTTGAGGGGAATTTTCGCCCATTTGTAACTATTGAGATGTCAGCACATAGAAAGTAACACTTACTACCCAGGGACTAACGAATGTGTACTTTTTGGTAAAAAATAAATTATATTTACGATAAAAATATTGATCACTGTCCGTGTCACAAAAACTAAGTTTGAGGGGAATTTTCGCCCATTTGCAACTCTTGAGATATCAGCGTATAGAAAGTAACACTGCCCAGGGACTAACAAATGTGTACTTTTTGGTAAAAAATAAATTATATTTACGATAAAAATATTGATCACTGTCCGTGTCACAAAAACTAAGTTTGAGGGGAATTTTCGCCCATTTGCAACTTTTGAGATATCAGCGTATAGAAAGTAACACTGCCCAGGGACTAACAAATGTGTACTTTTTGGTAAAAAATAAATTATATTTACGATAAAAATATTGATCACTGTCCGTGTCACAAAAACTAAGTTTGAGGGGAATTTTCGCCCATTTGTAATTTTTGAGATGTCAGCGCATAGAAAGTAACACATACTACCCAGGGACTAACAAATGTGTACTTTTTGGTAAAAGAATTAATAATGTTTATGATAAAAAATTTGATCACTGTCCGTGTCACAAAAACTAAGTTTGAGGGGAATTTTCGCCCATTTGAAACTTTTGAGATGTCAGCGAATAGAAAGTAACACTTACTACCCAGGGACTAACAAATGTGTACTTTTTGGTATTTTTTTTTAAATATTTACGATTACAATTTTGATCACTGGTCGTGTCACAAAAACTAAGTTTGAGGGGAATTTTCGCCCATTTGTAACTATTGAGATGTCAGCACATAGAAAGTAACACTTACTACCCAGGGACTAACGAATGTGTACTTTTTGGTAAAAAATAAATTATATTTATGATAAAAATATTGATCACTGTCCGTGTCACAAAAACTAAGTTTGAGGGGAATTTTCGCCCATTTGAAACTATTAAGATATCAGCGTATAGAAAGTAACACTGCCCAGGGACTAACAAATGTGTACTTTTTGGTAAAAAATAAATTATATTTACGATAAAAATATTGATCACTGTCCGTGTCACAAAAACTAAGTTTGAGGGGAATTGTCGCCCATTTGTAACTTTTGAGATGTCAGCGTATAGAAAGTAACACTACCCAGGGACTAACAAATGTGTACTTTTTGGTAAAAAAATAAATAATGTTTATGATAAAAAATTTGATCACTGTCCGTGTCACAAAAACTAAGTTTGCGGGGAATTTTCGCCCATTTGTAACTTTTGAGATGTCAGCGTATAGCAAGTGACACTTACTACCAAGGGACTAACAAATGTGTACTTTTTGGTAAAAAATAAATTATATTTACGATAAAAATATTGATCACTGTCCGTGTCACAAAAACTAAGTTTGAGGGGAAATTTCGCCCATTTGCAACTTTTGAGATATCAGCGTATAGAAAGTAACACTGCCCAGGGACTAACAAATGTGTACTTTTTGGTAAAAAATAAATTATATTTACGATAAAAATATTGATCACTGTCCGTGTCACAAAAACTAAGTTTGAGGGGAATTTTTGCCCATTTGTAACTTTTGAGATGTCAGCGCATAGAAAGTAACACTTACTACCCAGGGACTAACAAATGTGTACTTTTTGGTAAAAGAATTAATAATGTTCATGATAAAAAAATTTGATCACTGTCCGTGTCACAAAAACTAAGTTTGAGGGGAATTTTCGCCCATTTGTAACTTTTGAGATGTCAGCGCATAGAAAGTAACACTTACTACCCAGGGACTAACAAATGTGTACTTTTTGGTAAAAGAATTAATAATGTTTATGATAAAAAATTGGATCACTGTCCGTGTCACAAAAACTAAGTTTGAGGGGAATTTTCGCCCATTTGAAACTTTTGAGATGTCAGCGAATAGAAAGTAACACTTACTACCCAGGGACTAACAAATGTGTACTTTTTGGTATTTTTTTAAATATTTACGATTACAATTTTGATCACTGTTCGTGTCACAAAAACTAAGTTTGAGGGGAATTTTCGCCCATTTGTAACTATTGAGATGTCAGCGCATAGAAAGTAACACTTTCTACCCAGGGACTAACAAATGTGTACTTTTTGGTAAAAAATTAATTATATTTACGATAAAAATATTGATCACTGTCCGTGTTACAAAAACTAAGTTTGAGGTGAATTTTCGCCCATTTGCAACTTTTGAGATATCAGCGTATAGAAAGTAACACTGCCCAGGGACTAACAAATGTGTACTTTTTGGTAAAAAATAAATTATATTTACGATAAAAATATTGATCACTGTCCGTGTCACAAAAACTAAGTTTGAAGGGAATTTTCGCCCATTTGTAACTTTTGAGATGTCAGCGCATAGAAAGTAACACTTACTACCCAGGGACTAACAAATGTGTACTTTTTGGTATTTTTTTTTTAAATATTTACGATTACAATTTTGATCACTGTTCGTGTCACAAAAACTAAGTTTGAGGGGAATTTTCGCCCATTTGTAACTATTGAGATGTCAGCGCATAGAAAGTAACACTTACTACCCAGGGACTAACAAATGTGTACTTTTTGGTAAAAAATAAATTATATTTACGATAAAAATATTGATCACTGTCCGTGTCACAAAAACTAAGTTTGAGGGGAATTTTCGCCCATTTGCAACTTTTGAGATATCAGCGTATAGAAAGTAACACTGCCCAGGGACTAACAAATGTGTACTTTTTGGTGAAAAATAAATTATATTTACGATAAAAATATTGATCACTGTCCGTGTCACAAAAACTAAGTTTGAGGGGAATTTTCGCCCATTTGCAACTTTTGAGATATCAGCGTATAGAAAGTAACACTGCCCAGGGACTAACAAATGTGTACTTTTTGGTAAAAAATAAATTATATTTACGATAAAAATATTGATCACTGTCCGAGTCACAAAAACTAAGTTTGAGGGGAATTTTCGCCCATTTGTAACTTTTGAGATGTCAGCGCATAGAAAGTAACACTTACTACCCAGGGACTAACAAATGTGTACTTTTTGGTAAAAGAATTCATAATGTTTATGATAAAAAAATTTGATCACTGTCCGTGTCACAAAAACTAAGTTTGAGGGGAATTTTCGCCCATTTGTAACTTTTGAGATGTCAGCGCATAGAAAGTAACACTTACTACCCAGGGACTAACAAATGTGTACTTTTTGGTAAAAGAATTAATAATGTTTATGATAAAAAATTTGATCACTGTCCGTGTCACAAAAACTAAGTTTGAGGGGAATTTTCGCCCATTTGAAACTTTTGAGATGTCAGCGAATAGAAAGTAACACTTACTACCCAGGGACTAACAAATGTGTACTTTTTGGTATTTTTTTTAAAATATTTACGATTACAATTTTGATCACTGTTCGTGTCACAAAAACTAAGTTTGAGGGGAATTTTCGCCCATTTGTAACTATTGAGATGTCAGCGCATAGAAAGTAACACTTACTACCCAGGGACTAACAAATGTGTACTTTGTGGTAAAAAATAAATTATATTTACGATAAAAATATTGATCACTGTCCGTGTTACAAAAACTAAGTTTGAGGTGAATTTTCGCCCATTTGCAACTTTTGAGATATCAGCGTATAGAAAGTAACACTGCCCAGGGACTAACAAATGTGTACTTTTTGGTAAAAGAATTAATAATGTTTATGATAAAAAATTTGATCACTGTCCGTGTCACAAAAACTAAGTTTGAGGGGAATTTTCGCCCATTTGTAACTTTTGAGATGTCAGCGCATAGAAAGTAACACTTACTACCCAGGGACTAACAAATGTGTACTTTTTGGTAAAAGATTTAATAATGTTTATGATAAAAAATTTGATCACTGTCCGTGTCACAAAAACTAAGTTTGAGGGGAATTTTCGCCCATTTGAAACTTTTGAGATGTCAGCGAATAGAAAGTAACACTTACTACCCAGGGACTAACAAATGTGTACTTTTTGGTATTTTTTTTTAAATATTTACGATTACAATTTTGATCACTGGTCGTGTCACAAAAACTAAGTTTGAGGGGAATTTTCGCCCATTTGTAACTATTGAGATGTCAGCACATAGAAAGTAACACTTACTACCCAGGGACTAACGAATGTGTACTTTTTGGTAAAAAATAAATTATATTTATGATAAAAATATTGATCACTGTCCGTGTCACAAAAACTAAGTTTGAGGGGAATTTTCGCCCATTTGAAACTATTAAGATATCAGCGTATAGAAAGTAACACTGCCCAGGGACTAACAAATGTGTACTTTTTGGTAAAAAATAAATTATATTTACGATAAAAATATTGATCACTGTCCGTGTCACAAAAACTAAGTTTGAGGGGAATTGTCGCCCATTTGTAACTTTTGAGATGTCAGCGTATAGAAAGTAACACTACCCAGGGACTAACAAATGTGTACTTTTTGGTAAAAAAATAAATAATGTTTATGATAAAAAATTTGATCACTGTCCGTGTCACAAAAACTAAGTTTGCGGGGAATTTTCGCCCATTTGTAACTTTTGAGATGTCAGCGTATAGCAAGTGACACTTACTACCAAGGGACTAACAAATGTGTACTTTTTGGTAAAAAATAAATTATATTTACGATAAAAATATTGATCACTGTCCGTGTCACAAAAACTAAGTTTGAGGGGAAATTTCGCCCATTTGCAACTTTTGAGATATCAGCGTATAGAAAGTAACACTGCCCAGGGACTAACAAATGTGTACTTTTTGGTAAAAAATAAATTATATTTACGATAAAAATATTGATCACTGTCCGTGTCACAAAAACTAAGTTTGAGGGGAATTTTCGCCCATTTGTAACTTTTGAGATGTCAGCGCATAGAAAGTAACACTTACTACCCAGGGACTAACAAATGTGTACTTTTTGGTAAAAGAATTAATAATGTTTATGATAAAAAATTGGATCACTGTCCGTGTCACAAAAACTAAGTTTGAGGGGAATTTTCGCCCATTTGAAACTTTTGAGATGTCAGCGAATAGAAAGTAACACTTACTACCCAGGGACTAACAAATGTGTACTTTTTGGTATTTTTTTAAATATTTACGATTACAATTTTGATCACTGTTCGTGTCACAAAAACTAAGTTTGAGGGGAATTTTCGCCCATTTGTAACTATTGAGATGTCAGCGCATAGAAAGTAACACTTTCTACCCAGGGACTAACAAATGTGTACTTTTTGGTAAAAAATTAATTATATTTACGATAAAAATATTGATCACTGTCCGTGTCACAAAAACTAAGTTTGAGGGGAATTTTCGCCCATTTGCAACTTTTGAGATATCAGCGTATAGAAAGTAACACTGCCCAGGGACTAACAAATGTGTACTTTTTGGTGAAAAATAAATTATATTTACGATAAAAATATTGATCACTGTCCGTGTCACAAAAACTAAGTTTGAGGGGAATTTTCGCCCATTTGCAACTTTTGAGATATCAGCGTATAGAAAGTAACACTGCCCAGGGACTAACAAATGTGTACTTTTTGGTAAAAAATAAATTATATTTACGATAAAAATATTGATCACTGTCCGAGTCACAAAAACTAAGTTTGAGGGGAATTTTCGCCCATTTGTAACTTTTGAGATGTCAGCGCATAGAAAGTAACACTTACTACCCAGGGACTAACAAATGTGTACTTTTTGGTAAAAGAATTCATAATGTTTATGATAAAAAAATTTGATCACTGTCCGTGTCACAAAAACTAAGTTTGAGGGGAATTTTCGCCCATTTGTAACTTTTGAGATGTCAGCGCATAGAAAGTAACACTTACTACCCAGGGACTAACAAATGTGTACTTTTTGGTAAAAGAATTAATAATGTTTATGATAAAAAATTTGATCACTGTCCGTGTCACAAAAACTAAGTTTGAGGGGAATTTTCGCCCATTTGAAACTTTTGAGATGTCAGCGAATAGAAAGTAACACTTACTACCCAGGGACTAACAAATGTGTACTTTTTGGTATTTTTTTTAAAATATTTACGATTACAATTTTGATCACTGTTCGTGTCACAAAAACTAAGTTTGAGGGGAATTTTCGCCCATTTGTAACTATTGAGATGTCAGCGCATAGAAAGTAACACTTACTACCCAGGGACTAACAAATGTGTACTTTGTGGTAAAAAATAAATTATATTTACGATAAAAATATTGATCACTGTCCGTGTTACAAAAACTAAGTTTGAGGTGAATTTTCGCCCATTTGCAACTTTTGAGATATCAGCGTATAGAAAGTAACACTGCCCAGGGACTAACAAATGTGTACTTTTTGGTAAAAGAATTAATAATGTTTATGATAAAAAATTTGATCACTGTCCGTGTCACAAAAACTAAGTTTGAGGGGAATTTTCGCCCATTTGTAACTTTTGAGATGTCAGCGCATAGAAAGTAACACTTACTACCCAGGGACTAACAAATGTGTACTTTTTGGTAAAAGATTTAATAATGTTTATGATAAAAAATTTGATCACTGTCCGTGTCACAAAAACTAAGTTTGAGGGGAATTTTCGCCCATTTGAAACTTTTGAGATGTCAGCGCATAGAAAGTAACACTTACTACCCAGGGACTAACAAATGTGTACTTTTTGGTATTTTTTTTTAAATATTTACGATTACAATTTTGATCACTGTTCGTGTCACAAAAACTAAGTTTGAGGGGAATTTTCACCCATTTGTAACTATTGAGATGTCAGCACATAGAAAGTAACACTTACTACCCAGGGACTAACAAATGTGTACTTTTTGGTAAAAAATAAATTATATTTACGATAAAAATATTGATCACTGTCCGTGTCACAAAAACTAAGTTTGAAGGGAATTTTCGCCCATTTGCAACTTTTGAGATATCAGCGTACAGAAAGTAACACTGCCCAGGGACTAACAAATGTGTACTTTTTGGTATTTATTTTTTTAATATTTACGATTACAATTTTGATCACTGTTCGTGTCACAAAAACTAAGTTTGAGGGGAATTTTCGCCCATTTGTAACTATTGAGATGTCAGCGCATAGAAAGTAACACTTACTACCCAGGGACTAACAAATGTGTACTTTTTGGTAAAAAATAAATTATATTTACGATAAAAATATTGATCACTGTCCGTGTCACAAAAACTAAGTTTGAAGGGAATTTTCGCCCATTTGCAACTTTTGAGATATCAGCGTACAGAAAGTAACACTGCCCAGGGACTAACAAATGTGTACTTTTTGGTATTTATTTTTTTAATATTTACGATTACAATTTTGATCACTGTTCGTGTCACAAAAACTAAGTTTGAGGGGAATTTTCACCCATTTGTAACTATTGAGATGTCAGCGCATAGAAAGTAACACTTACTACCCAGGGACTAACAAATGTGTACTTTTTGGTAAAAGAATTAATAATGTTTATGATAAAAAATTTGATCACTGTACGTGTCACAAAAACTAAGTTTGAAGGGAATTTTCGCCCATTTGCAACTTTTGAGATATCAGCGTATAGAAAGTAACACTGCCCAGGGACTAACAAATGTGTACTTTTTGGTAAAAAATAAATTATATTTACGATAAAAATATTGATCACTGTCCGTGTCACAAAAACTAAGTTTGAGGGGAATTTTCGCCCATTTGCAACTTTTGAGATATCAGCGTATAGAAAGTAACACTGCCCAGGGACAAACACATGTGTACTTTTTGGTAAAAAATAAATTATATTTACGATAAAAATATTGATCACTGTCCGTGTCACAAAAACTAAGTTTGAGGGGAATTTTTGCCCATTTGTAACTTTTGAGATGTCAGCGCATAGAAAGTAACACTTACTACCCAGGGACTAACAAATGTGTACTTTTTGGTAAAAGAATTAATAATGTTCATGATAAAAAAATTTGATCACTGTCCGTGTCACAAAAACTAAGTTTGAGGGGAATTTTCGCCCATTTGTAACTTTTGAGATGTCAGCGCATAGAAAGTAACACTTACTACCCAGGGACTAACAAATGTGTACTTTTTGGTAAAAGAATTAATAATGTTTATGATAAAAAATTGGATCACTGTCCGTGTCACAAAAACTAAGTTTGAGGGGAATTTTCGCCCATTTGAAACTTTTGAGATGTCAGCGAATAGAAAGTAACACTTACTACCCAGGGACTAACAAATGTGTACTTTTTGGTATTTTTTTAAATATTTACGATTACAATTTTGATCACTGTTCGTGTCACAAAAACTAAGTTTGAGGGGAATTTTCGCCCATTTGTAACTATTGAGATGTCAGCGCATAGAAAGTAACACTTTCTACCCAGGGACTAACAAATGTGTACTTTTTGGTAAAAAATTAATTATATTTACGATAAAAATATTGATCACTGTCCGTGTTACAAAAACTAAGTTTGAGGTGAATTTTCGCCCATTTGCAACTTTTGAGATATCAGCGTATAGAAAGTAACACTGCCCAGGGACTAACAAATGTGTACTTTTTGGTAAAAAATAAATTATATTTACGATAAAAATATTGATCACTGTCCGTGTCACAAAAACTAAGTTTGAAGGGAATTTTCGCCCATTTGTAACTTTTGAGATGTCAGCGCATAGAAAGTAACACTTACTACCCAGGGACTAACAAATGTGTACTTTTTGGTATTTTTTTTTTAAATATTTACGATTACAATTTTGATCACTGTTCGTGTCACAAAAACTAAGTTTGAGGGGAATTTTCGCCCATTTGTAACTATTGAGATGTCAGCGCATAGAAAGTAACACTTACTACCCAGGGACTAACAAATGTGTACTTTTTGGTAAAAAATAAATTATATTTACGATAAAAATATTGATCACTGTCCGTGTCACAAAAACTAAGTTTGAGGGGAATTTTCGCCCATTTGCAACTTTTGAGATATCAGCGTATAGAAAGTAACACTGCCCAGGGACTAACAAATGTGTACTTTTTGGTGAAAAATAAATTATATTTACGATAAAAATATTGATCACTGTCCGTGTCACAAAAACTAAGTTTGAGGGGAATTTTCGCCCATTTGCAACTTTTGAGATATCAGCGTATAGAAAGTAACACTGCCCAGGGACTAACAAATGTGTACTTTTTGGTAAAAAATAAATTATATTTACGATAAAAATATTGATCACTGTCCGAGTCACAAAAACTAAGTTTGAGGGGAATTTTCGCCCATTTGTAACTTTTGAGATGTCAGCGCATAGAAAGTAACACTTACTACCCAGGGACTAACAAATGTGTACTTTTTGGTAAAAGAATTCATAATGTTTATGATAAAAAAATTTGATCACTGTCCGTGTCACAAAAACTAAGTTTGAGGGGAATTTTCGCCCATTTGTAACTTTTGAGATGTCAGCGCATAGAAAGTAACACTTACTACCCAGGGACTAACAAATGTGTACTTTTTGGTAAAAGAATTAATAATGTTTATGATAAAAAATTTGATCACTGTCCGTGTCACAAAAACTAAGTTTGAGGGGAATTTTCGCCCATTTGAAACTTTTGAGATGTCAGCGAATAGAAAGTAACACTTACTACCCAGGGACTAACAAATGTGTACTTTTTGGTATTTTTTTAAAAATATTTACGATTACAATTTTGATCACTGTTCGTGTCACAAAAACTAAGTTTGAGGGGAATTTTCGCCCATTTGTAACTATTGAGATGTCAGCGCATAGAAAGTAACACTTACTACCCAGGGACTAACAAATGTGTACTTTGTGGTAAAAAATAAATTATATTTACGATAAAAATATTGATCACTGTCCGTGTTACAAAAACTAAGTTTGAGGTGAATTTTCGCCCATTTGCAACTTTTGAGATATCAGCGTATAGAAAGTAACACTGCCCAGGGACTAACAAATGTGTACTTTTTGGTAAAAGAATTAATAATGTTTATGATAAAAAATTTGATCACTGTCCGTGTCACAAAAACTAAGTTTGAGGGGAATTTTCGCCCATTTGTAACTTTTGAGATGTCAGCGCATAGAAAGTAACACTTACTACCCAGGGACTAACAAATGTGTACTTTTTGGTAAAAGATTTAATAATGTTTATGATAAAAAATTTGATCACTGTCCGTGTCACAAAAACTAAGTTTGAGGGGAATTTTCGCCCATTTGAAACTTTTGAGATGTCAGCGCATAGAAAGTAACACTTACTACCCAGGGACTAACAAATGTGTACTTTTTGGTATTTTTTTTTTAATATTTACGATTACAATTTTGATCACTGTTCGTGTCACAAAAACTAAGTTTGAGGGGAATTTTCACCCATTTGTAACTATTGAGATGTCAGCACATAGAAAGTAACACTTACTACCCAGGGACTAACAAATGTGTACTTTTTGGTAAAAAATAAATTATATTTACGATAAAAATATTGATCACTGTCCGTGTCACAAAAACTAAGTTTGAAGGGAATTTTCGCCCATTTGCAACTTTTGAGATATCAGCGTACAGAAAGTAACACTGCCCAGGGACTAACAAATGTGTACTTTTTGGTATTTATTTTTTTAATATTTACGATTACAATTTTGATCACTGTTCGTGTCACAAAAACTAAGTTTGAGGGGAATTTTCGCCCATTTGTAACTATTGAGATGTCAGCGCATAGAAAGTAACACTTACTACCCAGGGACTAACAAATGTGTACTTTTTGGTAAAAAATAAATTATATTTACGATAAAAATATTGATCACTGTCCGTGTCACAAAAACTAAGTTTGAAGGGAATTTTCGCCCATTTGCAACTTTTGAGATATCAGCGTACAGAAAGTAACACTGCCCAGGGACTAACAAATGTGTACTTTTTGGTATTTATTTTTTTAATATTTACGATTACAATTTTGATCACTGTTCGTGTCACAAAAACTAAGTTTGAGGGGAATTTTCACCCATTTGTAACTATTGAGATGTCAGCGCATAGAAAGTAACACTTACTACCCAGGGACTAACAAATGTGTACTTTTTGGTAAAAGAATTAATAATGTTTATGATAAAAAATTTGATCACTGTACGTGTCACAAAAACTAAGTTTGAAGGGAATTTTCGCCCATTTGCAACTTTTGAGATATCAGCGTATAGAAAGTAACACTGCCCAGGGACTAACAAATGTGTACTTTTTGGTAAAAAATAAATTATATTTACGATAAAAATATTGATCACTGTCCGTGTCACAAAAACTAAGTTTGAGGGGAATTTTCGCCCATTTGCAACTTTTGAGATATCAGCGTATAGAAAGTAACACTGCCCAGGGACAAACACATGTGTACTTTTTGGTAAAAAATAAATTATATTTACGATAAAAATATTGATCACTGTCCATGTCACAAAAACTAAGTTTGAGAGGAATTTTCGCCCATTTGTAACTTTTGAGATGTCAGCGCATAGAAAGTAACACTTACTACCCAGGGACTAACAAATGTGTACTTTTTGGTAAAAAATAAATTATATTTACGATAAAAATATTGATCACTGTCCGTGTCACAAAAACTAAGTTTGAAGGGAATTTTCGCCCATTTGCAACTTTTGAGATATCAGCGTATAGAAAGTAACACTGCCCAGGGACTAACAAATGTGTACTTTTTGGTATTTATTTTTTTAATATTTACGATTACAATTTTGATCACTGTTCGTGTCACAAAAACTAAGTTTGAGGGGAATTTTCGCCCATTTGTAACTATTGAGATGTCAGCGCATAGAAAGTAACACTTACTACCCAGGGACTAACAAATGTGTACTTTTTGGTAAAAAATAAATTATATTTACGATAAAAATATTGATCACTGTCCGTGTCACAAAAACTAAGTTTGAAGGGAATTTTCGCCCATTTGCAACTTTTGAGATATCAGCGTACAGAAAGTAACACTGCCCAGGGACTAACAAATGTGTACTTTTTGGTATTTATTTTTTTAATATTTACGATTACAATTTTGATCACTGTTCGTGTCACAAAAACTAAGTTTGAGGGGAATTTTCACCCATTTGTAACTATTGAGATGTCAGCGCATAGAAAGTAACACTTACTACCCAGGGACTAACAAATGTGTACTTTTTGGTAAAAAATAAATTATATTTACGATAAAAACATTGATCACTGTCCGTGTCACAAAAACTAAGTTTGAAGGGAATTTTCGCCCATTTGCAACTTTTGAGATATCAGCGTACAGAAAGTAACACTGCCCAGGGACTAACAAATGTGTACTTTTTGGTATTTATTTTTTTAATATTTACGATTACAATTTTGATCACTGTTCGTGTCACAAAAACTAAGTTTGAGGGGAATTTTCACCCATTTGTAACTATTGAGATGTCAGCGCATAGAAAGTAACACTTACTACCCAGGGACTAACAAATGTGTACTTTTTGGTAAAAAATAAATTATATTTACGATAAAAATATTGATCACTGTCCGTGTCACAAAAACTAAGTTTGAGGGGAATTTTCGCCCATTTGCAACTTTTGAGATATCAGCGTATAGAAAGTAACACTGCCCAGGGACTAACAAATGTGTACTTTTTGGTAAAAAATAAATTATATTTACGATAAAAATATTGATCACTGTCCGTGTCACAAAAACTAAGTTTGAGGGGAATTTTCGCCCATTTGCAACTTTTGAGATATCAGCGCATAGAAAGTAACACTGCCCAGGGACTAACAAATGTGTACTTTTTGGTAAAAAATAAATTATATTTACGATAAAAATATTGATCACTGTCCGTGTCACAAAAACTAAGTTTGAGGGGAATTTTCGCCCATTTGCAACTTTTGAGATATCAGCGTATAGAAAGTAACACTGCCCAGGGACTAATAAATGTGTACTTTTTGGTAAAAAATAAATTATATTTACGATAAAAATATTGATCACTGTCCGTGTCACAAAAACTAAGTTTGAGAGGAATTTTCGCCCATTTGTAACTTTTGAGATGTCAGCGCATAGAAAGTAACACTTACTACCCAGGGACTAACAAATGTGTACTTTTTGGTAAAAGAATTAATAATGTTTATGATAAAAAATTTGATCACTGTCCGTGTCACAAAAACTAAGTTTGAGGTGAATTTTCACCCATTTGTAACTATTGAGATGTCAGCGCATAGAAAGTAACACTTACTACCCAGGGACTAACAAATGTGTACTTTTTGGTAAAAAATAAATTATATTTACGATAAAAATATTGATCACTGTCCGTGTCACAAAAACTAAGTTTGAGGGGAATTTTCGCCCATTTGCAACTTTTGAGATATCAGCGTATAGAAAGTAACACAGCCCAGGGACTAACAAATGTGTACTTTTTGGTAAAAAATAAATTATATTTACAATAAAAATATTGATCACTGTCCGTGTCACAAAAACTAAGTTTGAGGGGAATTTTCGCCCATTTGCAACTTTTGAGATGTCAGCGCATAGAAAGTAACACTACCCAGGGACTAACAAATGTGTACTTTTTGGTAAAAAATAAATTATATTTACGATAAAAATATTGATCACTGTCCGTGTCACAAAAACTAAGTTTGCGGGGAATTTTCGCCCATTTGTAACTTTTGAGATGTCAGCGTATAGCAAGTGACACTTACTACCAAGGGACTAACAAATGTGTACTTTTTGGTAAAAAATAAATTATATTTACGATAAAAATATTGATCACTGTCCGTGTCACAAAAACTAAGTTTGAGTGGAATTTTCGCCCATTTGCAAGTTTTGAGATGTCATCGCATAGCAAGTGACACTTACTACCGAGGGACTAACAAATGTGTACTTTTTGGTAAAAAAATAAATTATATTTACGATAAAAATATTGATCACTGTCCGTGTCACAAAAACTAAGTTTGAGGGGAATTTTCGCCCATTTGTAACTTTTGAGATGTCAGCGTATAGAAAGTAACACTACCCAGGGACCAACAAATGTGAACTTTTTGGTAAAAAAATAAATAATGTTTATGATAAAAAATTTGATCACTGTCCGTGTCACAAAAACTAAGTTTGCGGGGAATTTTCGCCCATTTGTAACTTTTGAGATGTCAGCGTATAGCAAGTGACACTTACTACCAAGGGACTAACAAATGTGTACTTTTTGGTAAAAAATAAATTATATTTACGATAAAAATATTGATCACTGTTCGTGTCACAAAAAACTTAAGTTTGAGGGGAATTTTCGCCCATTTGTAACTTTTGAGATGTCAGCACATAGAAAGTAACACTTACTACCCAGGGACTAACAAATGTGTACTCTTTGGTATTTTTTTTTTATATTTACGATTACAATTTTGATCACTGTTCGTGTCACAAAAACTAAGTTTGAGGGGAATTTTCGCCCATTTGCAACTTTTGAGATATCAGCGTATAGAAAGTAACACTACCCAGGGACTAACAAATGTGTACTTTTTGGTAAAAGAATTAATAGTGTTTATGATAAAAAATTTGATCACTGTCCGTGTCACAAAAACTAAGTTTGAGGGGAATTTTCACCCATTTGAAACTTTTGAGATGTCAGCGCATAGAAAGTAACACTTACTACCCAGGGACTAACAAATGTGTACTTTTTGGTATTTTTTAAAAAATATTTACGATTACAATTTTGATCACTGTTCGTGTCACAAAAACTAAGTTTGAGGGGAATTTTCGCCCATTTGTAACTATTGAGATGTCAGCACATAGAAAGTAACACTTACTACCCAGGGACTAACGAATGTGTACTTTTTGGTAAAAAATAAATTATATTTACGATAAAAATATTGATCACTGTCCGTGTCACAAAAACTAAGTTTGAGGGGAATTTTCGCCCATTTGAAACTTTTGAGATATCAGCGTATAGAAAGTAACACTGCCCAGGGACTAACAAATGTGTACTTTTTGGTAAAAAATAAATTATATTTACGATAAAAATATTGATCACTGTCCGTGTCACAAAAACTAAGTTTGCGGGGAATTTTCGCCCATTTGTAACTTTTGAGATGTCAGCGTATAGAAAGTAACACTACCCAGGGACTAACAAATGTGTACTTTTGGTAAAAAAATAAATAATGTTTATGATAAAAAATTTGATCACTGTCCGTGTCACAAAAACTAAGTTTGCGGGGAATTTTCGCCCATTTGTAACTTTTGAGATGTCAGCGTATAGCAAGTGACACTTACTACCAAGGGACTAACAAATGTGTACTTTTTGGTAAAAAATAAATTATATTTACGATAAAAATATTGATCACTGTCCGTGTCACAAAAACTAAGTTTGAGGGGAATTTTCGCCCATTTGCAACTTTTGAGATATCAGCGTATAGAAAGTAACACTGCCCAGGGACTAACAAATGTGTACTTTTTGGTAAAAAATAAATTATATTTACGATAAAAATATTGATCACTGTCCGTGTCACAAAAACTAAGTTTGAGGGGAATTTTCGCCCATTTGTAACTTTTGAGATGTCAGCGCATAGAAAGTAACACTTACTACCCAGGGACTAACAAATGTGTACTTTTTGGTAAAAGAATTCATAATGTTTATGATAAAAAAATTTGATCACTGTCCGTGTCACAAAAACTAAGTTTGAGGGGAATTTTCGCCCATTTGTAACTTTTGAGATGTCAGCGCATTGAAAGTAACACTTACTACCCAGGGACTAACAAATGTGTACTTTTTGGTAAAATAATTAATAATGTTTATGATAAAAAATTTGATCACTGTCCGTGTCACAAAAACTAAGTTTGAGGGGAATTTTCGCCCATTTGAAACTTTTGAGATGTCAGCGAATAGAAAGTAACACTTACTACCCAGGGACTAACAAATGTGTACTTTTTGGTATTTTTTTTTAAATATTTACGATTACAATTTTGATCACTGTTCGTGTCACAAAAACTAAGTTTGAGGGGAATTTTCGCCCATTTGTAACTATTGAGATGTCAGCACATAGAAAGTAACACTTACTACCCAGGGACTAACGAATGTGTACTTTTTGGTAAAAAATAAATTATATTTACGATAAAAATATTGATCACTGTCCGTGTCACAAAAACTAAGTTTGAGGGGAATTTTCGCCCATTTGAAACTTTTGAGATATCAGCGTATAGAAAGTAACACTGCCCAGGGACTAACAAATGTGTACTTTTTGGTAAAAAATAAATTATATTTACGATAAAAATATTGATCACTGTCCGTGTCACAAAAACTAAGTTTGAGGGGAATTTTCGCCCATTTGCAACTTTTGAGATATCAGCGTATAGAAAGTAACACTGCCCAGGGACTAACAAATGTGTACTTTTTGGTAAAAAATAAATTATATTTACGATAAAAATATTGATCACTGTCCGTGTCACAAAAACTAAGTTTGAGGGGAATTTTCGCCCATTTGTAACTTTTGAGATGTCAGCGCATAGAAAGTAACACTTACTACCCAGGGACTAACAAATGTGTACTTTTTGGTAAAAGAATTCATAATGTTTATGATAAAAAAATTTGATCACTGTCCGTGTCACAAAAACTAAGTTTGAGGGGAATTTTCGCCCATTTGTAACTTTTGAGATGTCAGCGCATAGAAAGTAACACTTACTACCCAGGGACTAACAAATGTGTACTTTTTGGTAAAAGAATTAATAATGTTTATGATAAAAAATTTGATCACTGTCCGTGTCACAAAAACTAAGTTTGAGGGGAATTTTCGCCCATTTGAAACTTTTGAGATGTCAGCGAATAGAAAGTAACACTTACTACCCAGGGACTAACAAATGTGTACTTTTTGGTATTTTTTTTTTAATATTTACGATTACAATTTTGATCACTGTTCGTGTCACAAAAACTAAGTTTGAGGGGAATTTTCGCCCATTTGTAACTATTGAGATGTCAGCACATAGAAAGTAACACTTACTACCCAGGGACTAACGAATGTGTACTTTTTGGTAAAAAATAAATTATATTTACGATAAAAATATTGATCACTGTCCGTGTCACAAAAACTAAGTTTGCGGGGAATTTTCGCCCATTTGTAACTTTTGAGATGTCAGCGTATAGAAAGTAACACTACCCAGGGACTAACAAATGTGTACTTTTGGTAAAAAAATAAATAATGTTTATGATAAAAAATTTGATCACTGTCCGTGTCACAAAAACTAAGTTTGCGGGGAATTTTCGCCCATTTGTAACTTTTGAGATGTCAGCGTATAGCAAGTGACACTTACTACCAAGGGACTAACAAATGTGTACTTTTTGGTAAAAAATAAATTATATTTACGATAAAAATATTGATCACTGTCCGTGTCACAAAAACTAAGTTTGAGGGGAATTTTCGCCCATTTGAAACTTTTGAGATGTCAGCGCATAGAAAGTAACACTTACTACCCAGGGACTAACAAATGTGTACTTTTTGGTATTTTTTTTTAAATATTTACGATTACAATTTTGATCACTGTTCGTGTCACAAAAACTAAGTTTGAGGGGAATTTTCGCCCATTTGTAACTATTGAGATGTCAGCGCATAGAAAGTAACACTTACTACCCAGGGACTAACAAATGTGTACTTTTTGGTAAAAAATAAATTATATTTAGGATAAAAATATTGATCACTGTCCGTGTCACAAAAACTAAGTTTGAGGGGAATTTTCGCCCATTTGCAACTTTTGAGATATCAGCGTATAGAAAGTAACACTGCCCAGGGACTAACAAATGTGTACTTTTTGGTAAAAAATAAATTATATTTACGATAAAAATATTGATCACTGTCCGTGTCACAAAAACTAAGTTTGAGGGGAATTTTCGCCCATTTGTAACTTTTGAGATGTCAGCGCATAGAAAGTAACACTTACTACCCAGGGACTAACAAATGTGTACTTTTGGTAAAAGAATTCATAATGTTTATGATAAAAAAATTTGATCACTGTCCGTGTCACAAAAACTAAGTTTGAGGGGAATTTTCGCCCATTTGTAACTTTTGAGATGTCAGCGCATAGAAAGTAACACTTACTACCCAGGGACTAACAAATGTGTACTTTTTGGTAAAATAATTAATAATGTTTATGATAAAAAATTTGATCACTGTCCGTGTCACAAAAACTAAGTTTGAGGGGAATTTTCGCCCATTTGAAACTTTTGAGATGTCAGCGAATAGAAAGTAACACTTACTACCCAGGGACTAACAAATGTGTACTTTTTGGTATTTTTTTTTAAATATTTACGATTACAATTTTGATCACTGTTCGTGTCACAAAAACTAAGTTTGAGGGGAATTTTCGCCCATTTGTAACTATTGAGATGTCAGCACATAGAAAGTAACACTTACTACCCAGGGACTAACGAATGTGTACTTTTTGGTAAAAAATAAATTATATTTACGATAAAAATATTGATCACTGTCCGTGTCACAAAAACTAAGTTTGAGGGGAATTTTCGCCCATTTGAAACTTTTGAGATATCAGCGTATAGAAAGTAACACTGCCCAGGGACTAACAAATGTGTACTTTTTGGTAAAAAATAAATTATATTTACGATAAAAATATTGATCACTGTCCGTGTCACAAAAACTAAGTTTGAGGGGAATTTTCGCCCATTTGCAACTTTTGAGATATCAGCGTATAGAAAGTAACACTGCCCAGGGACTAACAAATGTGTACTTTTTGGTAAAAAATAAATTATATTTACGATAAAAATATTGATCACTGTCCGTGTCACAAAAACTAAGTTTGAGGGGAATTTTCGCCCATTTGTAACTTTTGAGATGTCAGCGCATAGAAAGTAACACTTACTACCCAGGGACTAACAAATGTGTACTTTTTGGTAAAAGAATTCATAATGTTTATGATAAAAAAATTTGATCACTGTCCGTGTCACAAAAACTAAGTTTGAGGGGAATTTTCGCCCATTTGTAACTTTTGAGATGTCAGCGCATAGAAAGTAACACTTACTACCCAGGGACTAACAAATGTGTACTTTTTGGTAAAAGAATTAATAATGTTTATGATAAAAAATTTGATCACTGTCCGTGTCACAAAAACTAAGTTTGAGGGGAATTTTCGCCCATTTGAAACTTTTGAGATGTCAGCGAATAGAAAGTAACACTTACTACCCAGGGACTAACAAATGTGTACTTTTTGGTATTTTTTTTTTAATATTTACGATTACAATTTTGATCACTGTTCGTGTCACAAAAACTAAGTTTGAGGGGAATTTTCGCCCATTTGTAACTATTGAGATGTCAGCACATAGAAAGTAACACTTACTACCCAGGGACTAACGAATGTGTACTTTTTGGTAAAAAATAAATTATATTTACGATAAAAATATTGATCACTGTCCGTGTCACAAAAACTAAGTTTGAGGGGAATTTTCGCCCATTTGAAACTTTTGAGATATCAGCGTATAGAAAGTAACACTGCCCAGGGACTAACAAATGTGTACTTTTTGGTAAAAAATAAATTATATTTACGATAAAAATATTGATCACTGTCCGTGTCACAAAAACTAAGTTTGAGGGGAATTTTCGCCCATTTGTAACTTTTGAGATGTCAGCGTATAGAAAGTAACACTACCCAGGGACTAACAAATGTGTACTTTTTGGTAAAAAAATAAATAATGTTTATGATAAAAAATTTGATCACTGTCCGTGTCACAAAAACTAAGTTTGCGGGGAATTTTCGCCCATTTGTAACTTTTGAGATGTCAGCGTATAGCAAGTGACACTTACTACCAAGGGACTAACAAATGTGTACTTTTTGGTAAAAAATAAATTATATTTACGATAAAAATATTGATCACTGTCCGTGTCACAAAAACTAAGTTTGAGGGGAATTTTCGCCCATTTGCAACTTTTGAGATATCAGCGTATAGAAAGTAACACTACCCAGGGACTAACAAATGTGTACTTTTTGGTAAAAAATAAATTATATTTACGATAAAAATATTGATCACTGTCCGTGTCACAAAAACTAAGTTTGAGTGGAATTTTCGCCCATTTGCAACTTTTGAGATGTCATCGCATAGAAAGTAACACTTACTACCCAGGGACTAACAAATGTGTATTTTTTGGTATTTTTTTGAAATATTTACGATTACAATTTTGATCACTGTTCGTGTCACAAAAACTGAGTTTGAGGGGAATTTTCGCCCATTTGTAACTTTTGAGATGTCAGCGTATAGCAAGTGACACTTACTACCGAGTGACTAACAAATGTGTACTTTTTGGAAAAAAATAAATTATATTTACGATAAAAATATTGATCACTGTCCGTGTCACAAAAACTAAGTTTGAGGGGAATTTTCGCCCATTTGAAACTTTTGAGATGTCAGCGCATAGAAAGTAACACTTACTACCCAGGGACTAACAAATGTGTACTTTTTGGTATTTTTTTTTTAAATATTTACGATTACAATTTTGATCAATGTTCGTGTCACAAAAACTAAGTTTGAGGGGAATTTTCGCCCATTTGTAACTATTGAGATGTCAGCGCATAGAAAGTAACACTTACTACCCAGGGACTAACAAATGTGTACTTTTTGGTAAAAAATAAATTATATTTACGATAAAAATATTGATCACTGTCCGTGTCACAAAAACTAAGTTTGAGGGGAATTTTCGCCCATTTGCAACTTTTGAGATATCAGCGTATACAAAGTAACACTGCCCAGGGACTAACAAATGTGTACTTTTTGGTAAAAAATAAATTATGTTTACGATAAAAATATTGATCACTGTCCGTGTCACAAAAACTAAGTTTGAGGGGAATTTTCGCCCATTTGCAACTTTTGAGATATCAGCGTATAGAAAGTAACACTGCCCAGGGACTAACAAATGTGTACTTTTTGGTAAAAAATAAATTATATTTACGATAAAAATATTGATCACTGTCCGTGTCACAAAAACTAAGTTTGAGGGGAATTTTCGCCCATTTGTAATTTTTGAGATGTCAGCGCATAGAAAGTAACACTTACTACCCAGGGACTAACAAATGTGTACTTTTTGGTAAAAGAATTAATAATGTTTATGATAAAAAATTTGATCTCTGTCCGTGTCACAAAAACTAAGTTTGAGGGGAATTTTCGCCCATTTGAAACTTTTGAGATGTCAGCGAATAGAAAGTAACACTTACTACCCAGGGACTAACAAATGTGTACTTTTTGGTATTTTTTTTAAATATTTACGATTACAATTTTGATCACTGTTCGTGTCACAAAAACTAAGTTTGAGGGGAATTTTCGCCCATTTGTAACTATTGAGATGTCAGCACATAGAAAGTAACACTTACTACCCAGGGACTAACGAATGTGTACTTTTTGGTAAAAAATAAATTATATTTACGATAAAAATATTGATCACTGTCCGTGTCACAAAAACTAAGTTTGAGGGGAATTTTCGCCCATTTGAAACTTTTGAGATGTCAGCGAATAGAAAGTAACACTTACTACCCAGGGACTAACAAATGTGTACTTTTTGGTATTTTTTTTAAATATTTACGATTACAATTTTGATCACTGTTCGTGTCACAAAAACTAAGTTTGAGGGGAATTTTCGCCCATTTGTAACTATTGAGATGTCAGCCCATAGAAAGTAACACTTACTACCCAGGGACTAACGAATGTGTACTTTTTGGTAAAAAATAAATTATATTTACGATAAAAATATTGATCACTGTCCGTGTCACAAAAACTAAGTTTGAGGGGAATTTTCGCCCATTTGAAACTTTTGAGATATCAGCGTATAGAAAGTAACACTGCCCAGGGACTAACAAATGTGTACTTTTTGGTAAAAAATAAATTATATTTACGATAAAAATATTGATCACTGTCCGTGTCACAAAAACTAAGTTTGAGGGGAATTTTCGCCCATTTGTAACTTTTGAGATGTCAGCGTATAGAAAGTAACACTACCCAGGGACTAACAAATGTGTACTTTTTGGTAAAAAAATAAATAATGTTTATGATAAAAAATTTGATCACTGTCCGTGTCACAAAAACTAAGTTTGCGGGGAATTTTCGCCCATTTGTAACTTTTGAGATGTCAGCGTATAGCAAGTGACACTTACTACCAAGGGACTAACAAATGTGTACTTTTTGGTAAAAAATAAATTATATTTACGATAAAAATATTGATCACTGTCCGTGTCACAAAAACTAAGTTTGAGGGGAATTTTCGCCCATTTGCAACTTTTGAGATATCAGCGTATAGAAAGTAACACTACCCAGGGACTAACAAATGTGTACTTTTTGGTAAAAAATAAATTATATTTACGATAAAAATATTGATCACTGTCCGTGTCACAAAAACTAAGTTTGAGTGGAATTTTCGCCCATTTGCAACTTTTGAGATGTCATCGCATAGAAAGTAACACTTACTACCCAGGGACTAACAAATGTGTATTTTTTGGTATTTTTTTGAAATATTTACGATTACAATTTTGATCACTGTTCGTGTCACAAAAACTGAGTTTGAGGGGAATTTTCGCCCATTTGTAACTTTTGAGATGTCAGCGTATAGCAAGTGACACTTACTACCGAGTGACTAACAAATGTGTACTTTTTGGAAAAAAATAAATTATATTTACGATAAAAATATTGATCACTGTCCGTGTCACAAAAACTAAGTTTGAGGGGAATTTTCGCCCATTTGAAACTTTTGAGATGTCAGCGCATAGAAAGTAACACTTACTACCCAGGGACTAACAAATGTGTACTTTTTGGTATTTTTTTTTTAAATATTTACGATTACAATTTTGATCAATGTTCGTGTCACAAAAACTAAGTTTGAGGGGAATTTTCGCCCATTTGTAACTATTGAGATGTCAGCGCATAGAAAGTAACACTTACTACCCAGGGACTAACAAATGTGTACTTTTTGGTAAAAAATAAATTATATTTACGATAAAAATATTGATCACTGTCCGTGTCACAAAAACTAAGTTTGAGGGGAATTTTCGCCCATTTGCAACTTTTGAGATATCAGCGTATACAAAGTAACACTGCCCAGGGACTAACAAATGTGTACTTTTTGGTAAAAAATAAATTATATTTACGATAAAAATATTGATCACTGTCCGTGTCACAAAAACTAAGTTTGAGGGGAATTTTCGCCCATTTGCAACTTTTGAGATATCAGCGTATAGAAAGTAACACTGCCCAGGGACTAACAAATGTGTACTTTTTGGTAAAAAATAAATTATATTTACGATAAAAATATTGATCACTGTCCGTGTCACAAAAACTAAGTTTGAGGGGAATTTTCGCCCATTTGTAATTTTTGAGATGTCAGCGCATAGAAAGTAACACTTACTACCCAGGGACTAACAAATGTGTACTTTTTGGTAAAAGAATTAATAATGTTTATGATAAAAAATTTGATCTCTGTCCGTGTCACAAAAACTAAGTTTGAGGGGAATTTTCGCCCATTTGAAACTTTTGAGATGTCAGCGAATAGAAAGTAACACTTACTACCCAGGGACTAACAAATGTGTACTTTTTGGTATTTTTTTTAAATATTTACGATTACAATTTTGATCACTGTTCGTGTCACAAAAACTAAGTTTGAGGGGAATTTTCGCCCATTTGTAACTATTGAGATGTCAGCACATAGAAAGTAACACTTACTACCCAGGGACTAACGAATGTGTACTTTTTGGTAAAAAATAAATTATATTTACGATAAAAATATTGATCACTGTCCGTGTCACAAAAACTAAGTTTGAGGGGAATTTTCGCCCATTTGAAACTTTTGAGATGTCAGCGAATAGAAAGTAACACTTACTACCCAGGGACTAACAAATGTGTACTTTTTGGTATTTTTTTTAAATATTTACGATTACAATTTTGATCACTGTTCGTGTCACAAAAACTAAGTTTGAGGGGAATTTTCGCCCATTTGTAACTATTGAGATGTCAGCCCATAGAAAGTAACACTTACTACCCAGGGACTAACGAATGTGTACTTTTTGGTAAAAAATAAATTATATTTACGATAAAAATATTGATCACTGTCCGTGTCACAAAAACTAAGTTTGAGGGGAAATTTCGCCCATTTGCAACTTTTGAGATATCAGCGTATAGAAAGTAACACTGCCCAGGGACTAACAAATGTGTACTTTTTGGTAAAAAATAAATTATATTTACGATAAAAATATTGATCACTGTCCGTGTCACAAAAACTAAGTTTGAGGGGAATTTTCGCCCATTTGTAACTTTTGAGATGTCAGCGTATAGAAAGTAACACTACCCAGGGACTAACAAATGTGTACTTTTTGGTAAAAAAATAAATAATGTTTATGATAAAAAATTTGATCACTGTCCGTGTCACAAAAACTAAGTTTGAGGGGAATTTTCGCCCATTTGAAACTTTTGAGATGTCAGCGAATAGAAAGTAACACTTACTACCCAGGGACTAACAAATGTGTACTTTTTGGTATTTTTTTTTTAAATATTTACGATTACAATTTTGATCACTGTTCGTGTCACAAAAACTAAGTTTGAGGGGAATTTTCGCCCATTTGTAACTATTGAGATGTCAGCACATAGAAAGTAACACTTACTACCCAGGGACTAACGAATGTGTACTTTTTGGTAAAAAATAAATTATATTTACGATAAAAATATTGATCACTGTCCGTGTCACAAAAACTAAGTTTGAGGGGAATTTTCGCCCATTTGAAACTTTTGAGATATCAGCGTATAGAAAGTAACACTGCCCAGGGACTAACAAATGTGTACTTTTTGATAAAAAAATAAATTATATTTACGATAAAAAATATTGATCACTGTCCGTGTCACAAAAACTAAGTTTGAGGGGAATTTTCGCCCATTTGTAACTTTTGAGATGTCAGCGTATAGAAAGTAACACTACCCAGGGACTAACAAATGTGTACTTTTTGGTAAAAAAATAAATAATGTTTATGATAAAAAATTTGATCACTGTCCGTGTCACAAAAACTAAGTTTGCGGGGAATTTTCGCCCATTTGTAACTTTTGAGATGTCAGCGTATAGCAAGTGACACTTACTACCAAGGGACTAACAAATGTGTACTTTTTGGTAAAAAATAAATTATATTTACGATAAAAATATTGATCACTGTCCGTGTCACAAAAACTAAGTTTGAGGGGAAATTTCGCCCATTTGCAACTTTTGAGATATCAGCGTATAGAAAGTAACACTGCCCAGGGACTAACAAATGTGTACTTTTTGGTAAAAAATAAATTATATTTACGATAAAAATATTGATCACTGTCCGTGTCACAAAAACTAAGTTTGAGGGGAATTTTCGCCCATTTGTAACTTTTGAGATGTCAGCGTATAGAAAGTAACACTACCCAGGGACTAACAAATGTGTACTTTTTGGTAAAAAAATAAATAATGTTTATGATAAAAAATTTGATCACTGTCGGTGTCACAAAAACTAAGTTTGCGGGGAATTTTCGCCCATTTGTAACTTTTGAGATGTCAGCGTATAGCAAGTGACACTTACTACCAAGGGACTAACAAATGTGTACTTTTTGGTAAAAAATAAATTATATTTACGATAAAAATATTGATCACTGTCCGTGTCACAAAAACTAAGTTTGAGGGGAATTTTCGCCCATTTGCAACTTTTGAGATATCAGCGTATAGAAAGTAACACTACCCAGGGACTAACAAATGTGTACTTTTTGGTAAAAAATAAATTATATTTACGATAAAAATATTGATCACTGTCCGTGTCACAAAAACTAAGTTTGAGTGGAATTTTCGCCCATTTGCAACTTTTGAGATGTCATCGCATAGAAAGTAACACTTACTACCCAGGGACTAACAAATGTGTATTTTTTGGTATTTTTTTGAAATATTTACGATTACAATTTTGATCACTGTTCGTGTCACAAAAACTGAGTTTGAGGGGAATTTTCGCCCATTTGTAACTTTTGAGATGTCAGCGTATAGCAAGTGACACTTACTACCGAGTGACTAACAAATGTGTACTTTTTGGAAAAAAATAAATTATATTTACGATAAAAATATTGATCACTGTCCGTGTCACAAAAACTAAGTTTGAGGGGAATTTTCGCCCATTTGAAACTTTTGAGATGTCAGCGCATAGAAAGTAACACTTACTACCCAGGGACTAACAAATGTGTACTTTTTGGTATTTTTTTTTTAAATATTTACGATTACAATTTTGATCACTGTTCGTGTCACAAAAACTAAGTTTGAGGGGAATTTTCGCCCATTTGTAACTATTGAGATGTCAGCGCATAGAAAGTAACACTTACTACCCAGGGACTAATAAATGTGTACTTTTTGGTAAAAAATAAATTATATTTACGATAAAAATATTGATCACTGTCCGTGTCACAAAAACTAAGTTTGAGGGGAATTTTCGCCCATTTGCAACTTTTGAGATATCAGAATATAGAAAGTAACACTGCCCAGGGACTAACAAATGTGTACTTTTTGGTAAAAAATAAATTATATTTACGATAAAAATATTGATCACTGTCCGTGTCACAAAAACTAAGTTTGAGGGGAATTTTCGCCCATTTGCAACTTTTGAGATATCAGCGTATAGAAAGTAACACTGCCCAGGGACTAACAAATGTGTACTTTTTGGTAAAAAATAAATTATATTTACGATAAAAATATTGATCACTGTCCGTGTCACAAAAACTAAGTTTGAGGGGAATTTTCGCCCATTTGTAATTTTTGAGATGTCAGCGCATAGAAAGTAACACTTACTACCCAGGGACTAACAAATGTGTACTTTTTGGTAAAAGAATTAATAATGTTTATGATAAAAAATTTGATCACTGTCCGTGTCACAAAAACTAAGTTTGAGGGGAATTTTCGCCCATTTGAAACTTTTGAGATGTCAGCGAATAGAAAGTAACACTTACTACCCAGGGACTAACAAATGTGTACTTTTTGGTATTTTTTTTTTAATATTTACGATTACAATTTTGATCACTGTTCGTGTCACAAAAACTAAGTTTGAGGGGAATTTTCGCCCATTGGTAACTATTGAGATGTCAGCACATAGAAAGTAACACTTACTACCCAGGGACTAACGAATGTGTACTTTTTGGTAAAAAATAAATTATATTTACGATAAAAATATTGATCACTGTCCGTGTCACAAAAACTAAGTTTGAGGGGAATTTTCGCCCATTTGAAACTTTTGAGATGTCAGCGAATAGAAAGTAACACTTACTACCCAGGGACTAACAAATGTGTACTTTTTGGTATTTTTTTTTTAATATTTACGATTACAATTTTGATCACTGTTCGTGTCACAAAAACTAAGTTTGAGGGGAATTTTCGCCCATTTGTAACTATTGAGATGTCAGCGCATAGAAAGTAACACTTACTACCCAGGGACTAACAAATGTGTAATTTTTGGTAAAAAATAAATTATATTTACGATAAAAATATTGATCACTGTCCGTGTCACAAAAACTAAGTTTGAGGGGAATTTTCGCCCATTTGCAACTTTTGAGATATCAGCATATAGAAAGTAACACTGCCCAGGGACTAACAAATGTGTACTTTTTGGTAAAAAATAAATTATATTTACGATAAAAATATTGATCACTGTCCGTGTCACAAAAACTAAGTTTGAGGGGAATTTTCGCCCATTTGCAACTTTTGAGATATCAGCGTATAGAAAGTAACACTGCCCAGGGACTAACAAATGTGTACTTTTTGGTAAAAAATAAATTATATTTACGATAAAAATATTGATCACTGTCCGTGTCACAAAAACTAAGTTTGAGGGGAATTTTCGCCCATTTGTAATTTTTGAGATGTCAGCGCATAGAAAGTAACACTTACTACCCAGGGACTAACAAATGTGTACTTTTTGGTATTTTTTTTTAAATATTTACGATTACAATTTTGATCACTGTTCGTGTCACAAAAACTAAGTTTGAGGGGAATTTTCGCCCATTTGTAACTATTGAGATGTCAGCACATAGAAAGTTACACTTACTACCCAGGGACTAACGAATGTGTACTTTTTGGTAAAAAATAAATTATATTTACGATAAAAATATTGATCACTGTCCGTGTCACAAAAACTAAGTTTGAGGGGAATTTTCGCCCATTTGAAACTTTTGAGATGTCAGCGAATAGAAAGTAACACTTACTACCCAGGGACTAACAAATGTGTACTTTTTGGTATTTTTTTTTAAATATTTACGATTACAATTTTGATCACTGTTCGTGTCACAAAAACTAAGTTTGAGGGGAATTTTCGCCCATTTGTAACTATTGAGATGTCAGCACATAGAAAGTAACACTTACTACCCAGGGACTAACGAATGTGTACTTTTTGGTAAAAAATAAATTATATTTACGATAAAAATATTGATCACTGTCCGTGTCACAAAAACTAAGTTTGAGGGGAATTTTCGCCCATTTGCAACTTTTGAGATATCAGCGTATAGAAAGTAACACTGCCCAGGGACTAACAAATGTGTACTTTTTGGTAAAAAATAAATTATATTTACGATAAAAATATTGATCACTGTCCGTGTCACAAAAACTAAGTTTGAGGGGAATTTTCGCCCATTTGCAACTTTTGAGATATCAGCGTATAGAAAGTAACACTGCCCAGGGACTAACAAATGTGTACTTTTTGGTAAAAAATAAATTATATTTACGATAAAAATATTGATCACTGTCCGTGTCACAAAAACTAAGTTTGAGGGGAATTTTCGCCCATTTGTAACTTTTGAGATGTCAGCGTATAGAAAGTAACACTATCCAGGGACTAACAAATGTGTACTTTTTGGTAAAAAAAATAAATAATGTTTATGATAAAAAATTTGATCACTGTCCGTGTCACAAAAACTAAGTTTGAGGGGAATTTTCGCCCATTTGTAACTTTTGAGATGTCAGCGTATAGCAAGTGACACTTACTACCAAGGGACTAACAAATGTGTACTTTTTGGTAAAAAATAAATTATATTTACGATAAAAATATTGATCACTGTCCGTGTCACAAAAACTAAGTTTGAGGGGAATTTTCGCCCATTTGTAACTTTTGAGATATCAGCGTATAGAAAGTAACACTACCCAGGGACTAACAAATGTGTACTTTTTGGTAAAAAATAAATTATATTTACGATAAAAATATTGATCACTGTCCGTGTCACAAAAACTAAGTTTGAGTGGAATTTTCGCCCATTTGCAACTTTTGAGATGTCATCGCATAGAAAGTAACACTTACTACCCAGGGACTAACAAATGTGTATTTTTTGGTATTTTTTTGAAATATTTACGATTACAATTTTGATCACTGTTCGTGTCACAAAAACTGAGTTTGAGGGGAATTTTCGCCCATTTGTAACTTTTGAGATGTCAGCGTATAGCAAGTGACACTTACTACCGAGTGACTAACAAATGTGTACTTTTTGGAAAAAAATAAATTATATTTACGATAAAAATATTGATCACTGTCTGTGTCACAAAAACTAAGTTTGAGGGGAATTTTCGCCCATTTGAAACTTTTGAGATGTCAGCGCATAGAAAGTAACACTTACTACCCAGGGACTAACAAATGTGTACTTTTTGGTATTTTTTTTTAAAATATTTACGATTAAAATTTTGATCACTGTTCGTGTCACAAAAACTAAGTTTGAGGGGAATTTTCGCCCATTTGTAACTATTGAGATGTCAGCGCATAGAAAGTAACACTTACTACCCAGGGACTAACAAATGTGTACTTTTTGGTAAAAAATAAATTATATTTACGATAAAAATATTGATCACTGTCCGTGTCACAAAAACTAAGTTTGAGGGGAATTTTCGCCCATTTGCAACTTTTGAGATATCAGCATATAGAAAGTAACACTGCCCAGGGACTAACAAATGTGTACTTTTTGGTAAAAAATAAATTATATTTACGATAAAAATATTGATCACTGTCCGTGTCACAAAAACTAAGTTTGAGGGGAATTTTCGCCCATTTGCAACTTTTGAGATATCAGCGTTTAGAAAGTAACACTGCCCAGGGACTAACAAATGTGTACTTTTTGGTAAAAAATAAATTATATTTACGATAAAAATATTGATCACTGTCCGTGTCACAAAAACTAAGTTTGAGGGGAATTTTCGCCCATTTGTAATTTTTGAGATGTCAGCGCATAGAAAGTAACACTTACTACCCAGGGACTAACAAATGTGTACTTTTTGGTAAAAGAATTAATAATGTTTATGATAAAAAATTTGATCACTGTCCGTGTCACAAAAACTAAGTTTGAGGGGAATTTTCGCCCATTTGAAACTTTTGAGATGTCAGCGAATAGAAAGTAACACTTACTACCCAGGGACTAACAAATGTGTACTTTTTGGTATTTTTTTTTTAAATATTTACGATTACAATTTTGATCACTGTTCGTGTCACAAAAACTAAGTTTGAGGGGAATTTTCGCCCATTTGTAACTATTGAGATGTCAGCACATAGAAAGTAACACTTACTACCCAGGGACTAACGAATGTGTACTTTTTGGTAAAAAATAAATTATATTTACGATAAAAATATTGATCACTGTCCGTGTCACAAAAACTAAGTTTGAGGGGAATTTTCGCCCATTTGAAACTTTTGAGATGTCAGCGAATAGAAAGTAACACTTACTACCCAGGGACTAACAAATGTGTACTTTTTGGTATTTTTTTTTAAATATTTACGATTACAATTTTGATCACTGTTCGTGTCACAAAAACTAAGTTTGAGGGGAATTTTCGCCCATTTGTAACTATTGAGATGTCAGCACATAGAAAGTAACACTTACTACCCAGGGACTAACGAATGTGTACTTTTTGGTAAAAAATAAATTATATTTACGATAAAAATATTGATCACTGTCCGTGTCACAAAAACTAAGTTTGAGGGGAATTTTCGCCCATTTGCAACTCTTGAGATATCAGCGTATAGAAAGTAACACTGCCCAGGGACTAACAAATGTGTACTTTTTGGTAAAAAATAAATTATATTTACGATAAAAATATTGATCACTGTCCGTGTCACAAAAACTAAGTTTGAGGGGAATTTTCGCCCATTTGCAACTTTTGAGATATCAGCGTATAGAAAGTAACACTGCCCAGGGACTAACAAATGTGTACTTTTTGGTAAAAAATAAATTATATTTACGATAAAAATATTGATCACTGTCCGTGTCACAAAAACTAAGTTTGAGGGGAATTTTCGCCCATTTGTAATTTTTGAGATGTCAGCGCATAGAAAGTAACACATACTACCCAGGGACTAACAAATGTGTACTTTTTGGTATTTTTTTTTAAATATTTACGATTACAATTTTGATCACTGTTCGTGTCACAAAAACTAAGTTTGAGGGGAATTTTCGCCCATTTGTAACTATTGAGATGTCAGCACATAGAAAGTAACACTTACTACCCAGGGACTAACGAATGTGTACTTTTTGGTAAAAAATAAATTATATTTACGATAAAAATATTGATCACTGTCCGTGTCACAAAAACTAAGTTTGAGGGGAATTTTCGCCCATTTGAAACTTTTGAGATGTCAGCGAATAGAAAGTAACACTTACTACCCAGGGACTAACAAATGTGTACTTTTTGGTATTTTTTTTTAAATATTTACGATTACAATTTTGATCACTGTTCGTGTCACAAAAACTAAGTTTGAGGGGAATTTTCGCCCATTTGTAACTATTGAGATGTCAGCACATAGAAAGTAACACTTACTACCCAGGGACTAACGAATGTGTACTTTTTGGTAAAAAATAAATTATATTTACGATAAAAATATTGATCACTGTCCGTGTCACAAAAACTAAGTTTGAGGGGAATTTTCGCCCATTTGCAACTTTTGAGATATCAGCGTATAGAAAGTAACACTGCCCAGGGACTAACAAATGTGTACTTTTTGGTAAAAAATAAATTATATTTACGATAAAAATATTGATCACTGTCCGTGTCACAAAAACTAAGTTTGAGGGGAATTTTCGCCCATTTGCAACTTTTGAGATATCAGCGTATAGAAATTAACACTGCCCAGGGACTAACAAATGTGTACTTTTTGGTAAAAAATAAATTACATTTACGATAAAAATATTGATCACTGTCCGTGTCACAAAAACTAAGTTTGAGGGGAATTTTCGCCCATTTGTAACTTTTGAGATGTCAGCGTATAGAAAGTAACACTACCCAGGGACTAACAAATGTGTACTTTTTGGTAAAAAAATAAATAATGTTTATGATAAAAAATTTGATCACTGTCCGTGTCACAAAAACTAAGTTTGCGGGGAATTTTCGCCCATTTGTAACTTTTGAGATGTCAGCGTATAGCAAGTGACACTTACTACCAAGGGACTAACAAATGTGTACTTTTTGGTAAAAAATAAATTATATTTACGATAAAAATATTGATCACTGTCCGTGTCACAAAAACTAAGTTTGAGGGGAATTTTCGCCCATTTGTAACTTTTGAGATATCAGCGTATAGAAAGTAACACTACCCAGGGACTAACAAATGTGTACTTTTTGGTAAAAAATAAATTATATTTACGATAAAAATATTGATCACTGTACGTGTCACAAAAACTAAGTTTGAGTGGAATTTTCGCCCATTTGCAACTTTTGAGATGTCATCGCATAGAAAGTAACACTTACTACCCAGGGACTAACAAATGTGTATTTTTTGGTATTTTTTTGAAATATTTACGATTACAATTTTGATCACTGTTCGTGTCACAAAAACTGAGTTTGAGGGGAATTTTCGCCCATTTGTAACTTTTGAGATGTCAGCGTATAGCAAGTGACACTTACTACCGAGTGACTAACAAATGTGTACTTTTTGGAAAAAAATAAATTATATTTACGACAAAAATATTGATCACTGTCTGTGTCACAAAAACTAAGTTTGAGGGGAATTTTCGCCCATTTGAAACTTTTGAGATGTCAGCGCATAGAAAGTAACACTTACTACCCAGGGACTAACAAATGTGTACTTTTTGGTATTTTTTTTTAAAATATTTACGATTACAATTTTGATCACTGTTCGTGTCACAAAAACTAAGTTTGAGGGGAATTTTCGCCCATTTGTAACTATTGAGATGTCAGCGCATAGAAAGTAACACTTACTACCCAGGGACTAACAAATGTGTACTTTTTGGTAAAAAATAAATTATATTTACGATAAAAATATTGATCACTGTCCGTGTCACAAAAACTAAGTTTGAGGGGAATTTTCGCCCATTTGCAACTTTTGAGATATCAGCATATAGAAAGTAACACTGCCCAGGGACTAACAAATGTGTACTTTTTGGTAAAAAATAAATTATATTTACGATAAAAATATTGATCACTGTCCGTGTCACAAAAACTAAGTTTGAGGGGAATTTTCGCCCATTTGCAACTTTTGAGATATCAGCGTATAGAAAGTAACACTGCCCAGGGACTAACAAATGTGTACTTTTTGGTAAAAAATAAATTATATTTACGATAAAAATATTGATCACTGTCCGTGTCACAAAAACTAAGTTTGAGGGGAATTTTCGCCCATTTGTAATTTTTGAGATGTCAGCGCATAGAAAGTAACACTTACTACCCAGGGACTAACAAATGTGTACTTTTTGGTAAAAGAATTAATAATGTTTATGATAAAAAATTTGATCACTGTCCGTGTCACAAAAACTAAGTTTGAGGGGAATTTTCGCCCATTTGAAACTTTTGAGATGTCAGCGAATAGAAAGTAACACTTACTACCCAGGGACTAACAAATGTGTACTTTTTGGTATTTTTTTTTTAATATTTACGATTACAATTTTGATCACTGTTCGTGTCACAAAAACTAAGTTTGAGGGGAATTTTCGCCCATTTGTAACTATTGAGATGTCAGCACATAGAAAGTAACACTTACTACCCAGGGACTAACGAATGTGTACTTTTTGGTAAAAAATAAATTATATTTACGATAAAAATATTGATCACTGTCCGTGTCACAAAAACTAAGTTTGAGGGGAATTTTCGCCCATTTGAAACTTTTGAGATGTCAGCGAATAGAAAGTAACACTTACTACCCAGGGACTAACAAATGTGTACTTTTTGGTATTTTTTTTTAAATATTTACGATTACAATTTTGATCACTGTTCGTGTCACAAAAACTAAGTTTGAGGGGAATTTTCGCCCATTTGTAACTATTGAGATGTCAGCACATAGAAAGTAACACTTACTACCCAGGGACTAACGAATGTGTACTTTTTGGTAAAAAATAAATTATATTTACGATAAAAATATTGATCACTGTCCGTGTCACAAAAACTAAGTTTGAGGGGAATTTTCGCCCATTTGCAACTCTTGAGATATCAGCGTATAGAAAGTAACACTGCCCAGGGACTAACAAATGTGTACTTTTTGGTAAAAAATAAATTATATTTACGATAAAAATATTGATCACTGTCCGTGTCACAAAAACTAAGTTTGAGGGGAATTTTCGCCCATTTGCAACTTTTGAGATATCAGCGTATAGAAAGTAACACTGCCCAGGGACTAACAAATGTGTACTTTTTGGTAAAAAATAAATTATATTTATGATAAAAATATTGATCACTGTCCGTGTCACAAAAACTAAGTTTGAGGGGAATTTTCGCCCATTTGTAATTTTTGAGATGTCAGCGCATAGAAAGTAACACATACTACCCAGGGACTAACAAATGTGTACTTTTTGGTAAAAGAATTAATAATGTTTATGATAAAAAATTTGATCACTGTCCGTGTCACAAAAACTAAGTTTGAGGGGAATTTTCGCCCATTTGAAACTTTTGAGATGTCAGCGAATAGAAAGTAACACTTACTACCCAGGGACTAACAAATGTGTACTTTTTGGTATTTTTTTTTAAATATTTACGATTACAATTTTGATCACTGGTCGTGTCACAAAAACTAAGTTTGAGGGGAATTTTCGCCCATTTGTAACTATTGAGATGTCAGCACATAGAAAGTAACACTTACTACCCAGGGACTAACGAATGTGTACTTTTTGGTAAAAAATAAATTATATTTATGATAAAAATATTGATCACTGTCCGTGTCACAAAAACTAAGTTTGAGGGGAATTTTCGCCCATTTGAAACTATTAAGATATCAGCGTATAGAAAGTAACACTGCCCAGGGACTAACAAATGTGTACTTTTTGGTAAAAAATAAATTATATTTACGATAAAAATATTGATCACTGTCCGTGTCACAAAAACTAAGTTTGAGGGGAATTGTCGCCCATTTGTAACTTTTGAGATGTCAGCGTATAGAAAGTAACACTACCCAGGGACTAACAAATGTGTACTTTTTGGTAAAAAAATAAATAATGTTTATGATAAAAAATTTGATCACTGTCCGTGTCACAAAAACTAAGTTTGCGGGGAATTTTCGCCCATTTGTAACTTTTGAGATGTCAGCGTATAGCAAGTGACACTTACTACCAAGGGACTAACAAATGTGTACTTTTTGGTAAAAAATAAATTATATTTACGATAAAAATATTGATCACTGTCCGTGTCACAAAAACTAAGTTTGAGGGGAAATTTCGCCCATTTGCAACTTTTGAGATATCAGCGTATAGAAAGTAACACTGCCCAGGGACTAACAAATGTGTACTTTTTGGTAAAAAATAAATTATATTTACGATAAAAATATTGATCACTGTCCGTGTCACAAAAACTAAGTTTGAGGGGAATTTTTGCCCATTTGTAACTTTTGAGATGTCAGCGCATAGAAAGTAACACTTACTACCCAGGGACTAACAAATGTGTACTTTTTGGTAAAAGAATTAATAATGTTCATGATAAAAAAATTTGATCACTGTCCGTGTCACAAAAACTAAGTTTGAGGGGAATTTTCGCCCATTTGTAACTTTTGAGATGTCAGCGCATAGAAAGTAACACTTACTACCCAGGGACTAACAAATGTGTACTTTTTGGTAAAAGAATTAATAATGTTTATGATAAAAAATTGGATCACTGTCCGTGTCACAAAAACTAAGTTTGAGGGGAATTTTCGCCCATTTGAAACTTTTGAGATGTCAGCGAATAGAAAGTAACACTTACTACCCAGGGACTAACAAATGTGTACTTTTTGGTATTTTTTTAAATATTTACGATTACAATTTTGATCACTGTTCGTGTCACAAAAACTAAGTTTGAGGGGAATTTTCGCCCATTTGTAACTATTGAGATGTCAGCGCATAGAAAGTAACACTTTCTACCCAGGGACTAACAAATGTGTACTTTTTGGTAAAAAATTAATTATATTTACGATAAAAATATTGATCACTGTCCGTGTTACAAAAACTAAGTTTGAGGTGAATTTTCGCCCATTTGCAACTTTTGAGATATCAGCGTATAGAAAGTAACACTGCCCAGGGACTAACAAATGTGTACTTTTTGGTAAAAAATAAATTATATTTACGATAAAAATATTGATCACTGTCCGTGTCACAAAAACTAAGTTTGAAGGGAATTTTCGCCCATTTGTAACTTTTGAGATGTCAGCGCATAGAAAGTAACACTTACTACCCAGGGACTAACAAATGTGTACTTTTTGGTATTTTTTTTTTAAATATTTACGATTACAATTTTGATCACTGTTCGTGTCACAAAAACTAAGTTTGAGGGGAATTTTCGCCCATTTGTAACTATTGAGATGTCAGCGCATAGAAAGTAACACTTACTACCCAGGGACTAACAAATGTGTACTTTTTGGTAAAAAATAAATTATATTTACGATAAAAATATTGATCACTGTCCGTGTCACAAAAACTAAGTTTGAGGGGAATTTTCGCCCATTTGCAACTTTTGAGATATCAGCGTATAGAAAGTAACACTGCCCAGGGACTAACAAATGTGTACTTTTTGGTGAAAAATAAATTATATTTACGATAAAAATATTGATCACTGTCCGTGTCACAAAAACTAAGTTTGAGGGGAATTTTCGCCCATTTGCAACTTTTGAGATATCAGCGTATAGAAAGTAACACTGCCCAGGGACTAACAAATGTGTACTTTTTGGTAAAAAATAAATTATATTTACGATAAAAATATTGATCACTGTCCGAGTCACAAAAACTAAGTTTGAGGGGAATTTTCGCCCATTTGTAACTTTTGAGATGTCAGCGCATAGAAAGTAACACTTACTACCCAGGGACTAACAAATGTGTACTTTTTGGTAAAAGAATTCATAATGTTTATGATAAAAAAATTTGATCACTGTCCGTGTCACAAAAACTAAGTTTGAGGGGAATTTTCGCCCATTTGTAACTTTTGAGATGTCAGCGCATAGAAAGTAACACTTACTACCCAGGGACTAACAAATGTGTACTTTTTGGTAAAAGAATTAATAATGTTTATGATAAAAAATTTGATCACTGTCCGTGTCACAAAAACTAAGTTTGAGGGGAATTTTCGCCCATTTGAAACTTTTGAGATGTCAGCGAATAGAAAGTAACACTTACTACCCAGGGACTAACAAATGTGTACTTTTTGGTATTTTTTTTAAAATATTTACGATTACAATTTTGATCACTGTTCGTGTCACAAAAACTAAGTTTGAGGGGAATTTTCGCCCATTTGTAACTATTGAGATGTCAGCGCATAGAAAGTAACACTTACTACCCAGGGACTAACAAATGTGTACTTTGTGGTAAAAAATAAATTATATTTACGATAAAAATATTGATCACTGTCCGTGTTACAAAAACTAAGTTTGAGGTGAATTTTCGCCCATTTGCAACTTTTGAGATATCAGCGTATAGAAAGTAACACTGCCCAGGGACTAACAAATGTGTACTTTTTGGTAAAAGAATTAATAATGTTTATGATAAAAAATTTGATCACTGTCCGTGTCACAAAAACTAAGTTTGAGGGGAATTTTCGCCCATTTGTAACTTTTGAGATGTCAGCGCATAGAAAGTAACACTTACTACCCAGGGACTAACAAATGTGTACTTTTTGGTAAAAGATTTAATAATGTTTATGATAAAAAATTTGATCACTGTCCGTGTCACAAAAACTAAGTTTGAGGGGAATTTTCGCCCATTTGAAACTTTTGAGATGTCAGCGAATAGAAAGTAACACTTACTACCCAGGGACTAACAAATGTGTACTTTTTGGTATTTTTTTTTAAATATTTACGATTACAATTTTGATCACTGGTCGTGTCACAAAAACTAAGTTTGAGGGGAATTTTCGCCCATTTGTAACTATTGAGATGTCAGCACATAGAAAGTAACACTTACTACCCAGGGACTAACGAATGTGTACTTTTTGGTAAAAAATAAATTATATTTATGATAAAAATATTGATCACTGTCCGTGTCACAAAAACTAAGTTTGAGGGGAATTTTCGCCCATTTGAAACTATTAAGATATCAGCGTATAGAAAGTAACACTGCCCAGGGACTAACAAATGTGTACTTTTTGGTAAAAAATAAATTATATTTACGATAAAAATATTGATCACTGTCCGTGTCACAAAAACTAAGTTTGAGGGGAATTGTCGCCCATTTGTAACTTTTGAGATGTCAGCGTATAGAAAGTAACACTACCCAGGGACTAACAAATGTGTACTTTTTGGTAAAAAAATAAATAATGTTTATGATAAAAAATTTGATCACTGTCCGTGTCACAAAAACTAAGTTTGCGGGGAATTTTCGCCCATTTGTAACTTTTGAGATGTCAGCGTATAGCAAGTGACACTTACTACCAAGGGACTAACAAATGTGTACTTTTTGGTAAAAAATAAATTATATTTTCGATAAAAATATTGATCACTGTCCGTGTCACAAAAACTAAGTTTGAGGGGAAATTTCGCCCATTTGCAACTTTTGAGATATCAGCGTATAGAAAGTAACACTGCCCAGGGACTAACAAATGTGTACTTTTTGGTAAAAAATAAATTATATTTACGATAAAAATATTGATCACTGTCCGTGTCACAAAAACTAAGTTTGAGGGGAATTTTTGCCCATTTGTAACTTTTGAGATGTCAGCGCATAGAAAGTAACACTTACTACCCAGGGACTAACAAATGTGTACTTTTTGGTAAAAGAATTAATAATGTTCATGATAAAAAAATTTGATCACTGTCCGTGTCACAAAAACTAAGTTTGAGGGGAATTTTCGCCCATTTGTAACTTTTGAGATGTCAGCGCATAGAAAGTAACACTTACTACCCAGGGACTAACAAATGTGTACTTTTTGGTAAAAGAATTAATAATGTTTATGATAAAAAATTGGATCACTGTCCGTGTCACAAAAACTAAGTTTGAGGGGAATTTTCGCCCATTTGAAACTTTTGAGATGTCAGCGAATAGAAAGTAACACTTACTACCCAGGGACTAACAAATGTGTACTTTTTGGTATTTTTTTAAATATTTACGATTACAATTTTGATCACTGTTCGTGTCACAAAAACTAAGTTTGAGGGGAATTTTCGCCCATTTGTAACTATTGAGATGTCAGCGCATAGAAAGTAACACTTTCTACCCAGGGACTAACAAATGTGTACTTTTTGGTAAAAAATTAATTATATTTACGATAAAAATATTGATCACTGTCCGTGTTACAAAAACTAAGTTTGAGGTGAATTTTCGCCCATTTGCAACTTTTGAGATATCAGCGTATAGAAAGTAACACTGCCCAGGGACTAACAAATGTGTACTTTTTGGTAAAAAATAAATTATATTTACGATAAAAATATTGATCACTGTCCGTGTCACAAAAACTAAGTTTGAAGGGAATTTTCGCCCATTTGTAACTTTTGAGATGTCAGCGCATAGAAAGTAACACTTACTACCCAGGGACTAACAAATGTGTACTTTTTGGTATTTTTTTTTTAAATATTTACGATTACAATTTTGATCACTGTTCGTGTCACAAAAACTAAGTTTGAGGGAAATTTTCGCCCATTTGTAACTATTGAGATGTCAGCGCATAGAAAGTAACACTTACTACCCAGGGACTAACAAATGTGTACTTTTTGGTAAAAAATAAATTATATTTACGATAAAAATATTGATCACTGTCCGTGTCACAAAAACTAAGTTTGAGGGGAATTTTCGCCCATTTGCAACTTTTGAGATATCAGCGTATAGAAAGTAACACTGCCCAGGGACTAACAAATGTGTACTTTTTGGTGAAAAATAAATTATATTTACGATAAAAATATTGATCACTGTCCGTGTCACAAAAACTAAGTTTGAGGGGAATTTTCGCCCATTTGCAACTTTTGAGATATCAGCGTATAGAAAGTAACACTGCCCAGGGACTAACAAATGTGTACTTTTTGGTAAAAAATAAATTATATTTACGATAAAAATATTGATCACTGTCCGAGTCACAAAAACTAAGTTTGAGGGGAATTTTCGCCCATTTGTAACTTTTGAGATGTCAGCGCATAGAAAGTAACACTTACTACCCAGGGACTAACAAATGTGTACTTTTTGGTAAAAGAATTCATAATGTTTATGATAAAAAAATTTGATCACTGTCCGTGTCACAAAAACTAAGTTTGAGGGGAATTTTCGCCCATTTGTAACTTTTGAGATGTCAGCGCATAGAAAGTAACACTTACTACCCAGGGACTAACAAATGTGTACTTTTTGGTAAAAGAATTAATAATGTTTATGATAAAAAATTTGATCACTGTCCGTGTCACAAAAACTAAGTTTGAGGGGAATTTTCGCCCATTTGAAACTTTTGAGATGTCAGCGAATAGAAAGTAACACTTACTACCCAGGGACTAACAAATGTGTACTTTTTGGTATTTTTTTTAAAATATTTACGATTACAATTTTGATCACTGTTCGTGTCACAAAAACTAAGTTTGAGGGGAATTTTCGCCCATTTGTAACTATTGAGATGTCAGCGCATAGAAAGTAACACTTACTACCCAGGGACTAACAAATGTGTACTTTGTGGTAAAAAATAAATTATATTTAGGATAAAAATATTGATCACTGTCCGTGTTACAAAAACTAAGTTTGAGGTGAATTTTCGCCCATTTGCAACTTTTGAGATATCAGCGTATAGAAAGTAACACTGCCCAGGGACTAACAAATGTGTACTTTTTGGTAAAAGAATTAATAATGTTTATGATAAAAAATTTGATCACTGTCCGTGTCACAAAAACTAAGTTTGAGGGGAATTTTCGCCCATTTGTAACTTTTGAGATGTCAGCGCATAGAAAGTAACACTTACTACCCAGGGACTAACAAATGTGTACTTTTTGGTAAAAGATTTAATAATGTTTATGATAAAAAATTTGATCACTGTCCGTGTCACAAAAACTAAGTTTGAGGGGAATTTTCGCCCATTTGAAACTTTTGAGATGTCAGCGCATAGAAAGTAACACTTACTACCCAGGGACTAACAAATGTGTACTTTTTGGTATTTTTTTTTAAATATTTACGATTACAATTTTGATCACTGTTCGTGTCACAAAAACTAAGTTTGAGGGGAATTTTCACCCATTTGTAACTATTGAGATGTCAGCACATAGAAAGTAACACTTACTACCCAGGGACTAACAAATGTGTACTTTTTGGTAAAAAATAAATTATATTTACGATAAAAATATTGATCACTGTCCGTGTCACAAAAACTAAGTTTGAAGGGAATTTTCGCCCATTTGCAACTTTTGAGATATCAGCGTACAGAAAGTAACACTGCCCAGGGACTAACAAATGTGTACTTTTTGGTATTTATTTTTTTAATATTTACGATTACAATTTTGATCACTGTTCGTGTCACAAAAACTAAGTTTGAGGGGAATTTTCGCCCATTTGTAACTATTGAGATGTCAGCGCATAGAAAGTAACACTTACTACCCAGGGACTAACAAATGTGTACTTTTTGGTAAAAAATAAATTATATTTACGATAAAAATATTGATCACTGTCCGTGTCACAAAAACTAAGTTTGAAGGGAATTTTCGCCCATTTGCAACTTTTGAGATATCAGCGTACAGAAAGTAACACTGCCCAGGGACTAACAAATGTGTACTTTTTGGTATTTATTTTTTTAATATTTACGATTACAATTTTGATCACTGTTCGTGTCACAAAAACTAAGTTTGAGGGGAATTTTCACCCATTTGTAACTATTGAGATGTCAGCGCATAGAAAGTAACACTTACTACCCAGGGACTAACAAATGTGTACTTTTTGGTAAAAGAATTAATAATGTTTATGATAAAAAATTTGATCACTGTACGTGTCACAAAAACTAAGTTTGAAGGGAATTTTCGCCCATTTGCAACTTTTGAGATATCAGCGTATAGAAAGTAACACTGCCCAGGGACTAACAAATGTGTACTTTTTGGTAAAAAATAAATTATATTTACGATAAAAATATTGATCACTGTCCGTGTCACAAAAACTAAGTTTGAGGGGAATTTTCGCCCATTTGCAACTTTTGAGATATCAGCGTATAGAAAGTAACACTGCCCAGGGACAAACACATGTGTACTTTTTGGTAAAAAATAAATTATATTTACGATAAAAATATTGATCACTGTCCGTGTCACAAAAACTAAGTTTGAGGGGAATTTTTGCCCATTTGTAACTTTTGAGATGTCAGCGCATAGAAAGTAACACTTACTACCCAGGGACTAACAAATGTGTACTTTTTGGTAAAAGAATTAATAATGTTCATGATAAAAAAATTTGATCACTGTCCGTGTCACAAAAACTAAGCTTGAGGGGAATTTTCGCCCATTTGTAACTTTTGAGATGTCAGCGCATAGAAAGTAACACTTACTACCCAGGGACTAACAAATGTGTACTTTTTGGTAAAAGAATTAATAATGTTTATGATAAAAAATTGGATCACTGTCCGTGTCACAAAAACTAAGTTTGAGGGGAATTTTCGCCCATTTGAAACTTTTGAGATGTCAGCGAATAGAAAGTAACACTTACTACCCAGGGACTAACAAATGTGTACTTTTTGGTATTTTTTTAAATATTTACGATTACAATTTTGATCACTGTTCGTGTCACAAAAACTAAGTTTGAGGGGAATTTTCGCCCATTTGTAACTATTGAGATGTCAGCGCATAGAAAGTAACACTTTCTACCCAGGGACTAACAAATGTGTACTTTTTGGTAAAAAATTAATTATATTTACGATAAAAATATTGATCACTGTCCGTGTTACAAAAACTAAGTTTGAGGTGAATTTTCGCCCATTTGCAACTTTTGAGATATCAGCGTATAGAAAGTAACACTGCCCAGGGACTAACAAATGTGTACTTTTTGGTAAAAAATAAATTATATTTACGATAAAAATATTGATCACTGTCCGTGTCACAAAAACTAAGTTTGAAGGGAATTTTCGCCCATTTGTAACTTTTGAGATGTCAGCGCATAGAAAGTAACACTTACTACCCAGGGACTAACAAATGTGTACTTTTTGGTATTTTTTTTTTAAATATTTACGATTACAATTTTGATCACTGTTCGTGTCACAAAAACTAAGTTTGAGGGGAATTTTCGCCCATTTGTAACTATTGAGATGTCAGCGCATAGAAAGTAACACTTACTACCCAGGGACTAACAAATGTGTACTTTTTGGTAAAAAATAAATTATATTTACGATAAAAATATTGATCACTGTCCGTGTCACAAAAACTAAGTTTGAGGGGAATTTTCGCCCATTTGCAACTTTTGAGATATCAGCGTATAGAAAGTAACACTGCCCAGGGACTAACAAATGTGTACTTTTTGGTGAAAAATAAATTATATTTACGATAAAAATATTGATCACTGTCCGTGTCACAAAAACTAAGTTTGAGGGGAATTTTCGCCCATTTGCAACTTTTGAGATATCAGCGTATAGAAAGTAACACTGCCCAGGGACTAACAAATGTGTACTTTTTGGTAAAAAATAAATTATATTTACGATAAAAATATTGATCACTGTCCGAGTCACAAAAACTAAGTTTGAGGGGAATTTTCGCCCATTTGTAACTTTTGAGATGTCAGCGCATAGAAAGTAACACTTACTACCCAGGGACTAACAAATGTGTACTTTTTGGTAAAAGAATTCATAATGTTTATGATAAAAAAATTTGATCACTGTCCGTGTCACAAAAACTAAGTTTGAGGGGAATTTTCGCCCATTTGTAACTTTTGAGATGTCAGCGCATAGAAAGTAACACTTACTACCCAGGGACTAACAAATGTGTACTTTTTGGTAAAAGAATTAATAATGTTTATGATAAAAAATTTGATCACTGTCCGTGTCACAAAAACTAAGTTTGAGGGGAATTTTCGCCCATTTGAAACTTTTGAGATGTCAGCGAATAGAAAGTAACACTTACTACCCAGGGACTAACAAATGTGTACTTTTTGGTATTTTTTTAAAAATATTTACGATTACAATTTTGATCACTGTTCGTGTCACAAAAACTAAGTTTGAGGGGAATTTTCGCCCATTTGTAACTATTGAGATGTCAGCGCATAGAAAGTAACACTTACTACCCAGGGACTAACAAATGTGTACTTTGTGGTAAAAAATAAATTATATTTACGATAAAAATATTGATCACTGTCCGTGTTACAAAAACTAAGTTTGAGGTGAATTTTCGCCCATTTGCAACTTTTGAGATATCAGCGTATAGAAAGTAACACTGCCCAGGGACTAACAAATGTGTACTTTTTGGTAAAAGAATTAATAATGTTTATGATAAAAAATTTGATCACTGTCCGTGTCACAAAAACTAAGTTTGAGGGGAATTTTCGCCCATTTGTAACTTTTGAGATGTCAGCGCATAGAAAGTAACACTTACTACCCAGGGACTAACAAATGTGTACTTTTTGGTAAAAGATTTAATAATGTTTATGATAAAAAATTTGATCACTGTCCGTGTCACAAAAACTAAGTTTGAGGGGAATTTTCGCCCATTTGAAACTTTTGAGATGTCAGCGCATAGAAAGTAACACTTACTACCCAGGGACTAACAAATGTGTACTTTTTGGTATTTTTTTTTAAATATTTACGATTACAATTTTGATCACTGTTCGTGTCACAAAAACTAAGTTTGAGGGGAATTTTCACCCATTTGTAACTATTGAGATGTCAGCACATAGAAAGTAACACTTACTACCCAGGGACTAACAAATGTGTACTTTTTGGTAAAAAATAAATTATATTTACGATAAAAATATTGATCACTGTCCGTGTCACAAAAACTAAGTTTGAAGGGAATGTTCGCCCATTTGCAACTTTTGAGATATCAGCGTACAGAAAGTAACACTGCCCAGGGACTAACAAATGTGTACTTTTTGGTATTTATTTTTTTAATATTTACGATTACAATTTTGATCACTGTTCGTGTCACAAAAACTAAGTTTGAGGGGAATTTTCGCCCATTTGTAACTATTGAGATGTCAGCGCATAGAAAGTAACACTTACTACCCAGGGACTAACAAATGTGTACTTTTTGGTAAAAAATAAATTATATTTACGATAAAAATATTGATCACTGTCCGTGTCACAAAAACTAAGTTTGAAGGGAATTTTCGCCCATTTGCAACTTTTGAGATATCAGCGTACAGAAAGTAACACTGCCCAGGGACTAACAAATGTGTACTTTTTGGTATTTATTTTTTTAATATTTACGATTACAATTTTGATCACTGTTCGTGTCACAAAAACTAAGTTTGAGGGGAATTTTCACCCATTTGTAACTATTGAGATGTCAGCGCATAGAAAGTAACACTTACTACCCAGGGACTAACAAATGTGTACTTTTTGGTAAAAGAATTAATAATGTTTATGATAAAAAATTTGATCACTGTACGTGTCACAAAAACTAAGTTTGAAGGGAATTTTCGCCCATTTGCAACTTTTGAGATATCAGCGTATAGAAAGTAACACTGCCCAGGGACTAACAAATGTGTACTTTTTGGTAAAAAATAAATTATATTTACGATAAAAATATTGATCACTGTCCGTGTCACAAAAACTAAGTTTGAGGGGAATTTTCGCCCATTTGCAACTTTTGAGATATCAGCGTATAGAAAGTAACACTGCCCAGGGACAAACACATGTGTACTTTTTGGTAAAAAATAAATTATATTTACGATAAAAATATTGATCACTGTCCATGTCACAAAAACTAAGTTTGAGAGGAATTTTCGCCCATTTGTAACTTTTGAGATGTCAGCGCATAGAAAGTAACACTTACTACCCAGGGACTAACAAATGTGTACTTTTTGGTAAAAAATAAATTATATTTACGATAAAAATATTGATCACTGTCCGTGTCACAAAAACTAAGTTTGAAGGGAATTTTCGCCCATTTGCAACTTTTGAGATATCAGCGTATAGAAAGTAACACTGCCCAGGGACTAACAAATGTGTACTTTTTGGTATTTATTTTTTTAATATTTACGATTACAATTTTGATCACTGTTCGTGTCACAAAAACTAAGTTTGAGGGGAATTTTCGCCCATTTGTAACTATTGAGATGTCAGCGCATAGAAAGTAACACTTACTACCCAGGGACTAACAAATGTGTACTTTTTGGTAAAAAATAAATTATATTTACGATAAAAATATTGATCACTGTCCGTGTCACAAAAACTAAGTTTGAAGGGAATTTTCGCCCATTTGCAACTTTTGAGATATCAGCGTACAGAAAGTAACACTGCCCAGGGACTAACAAATGTGTACTTTTTGGTATTTATTTTTTTAATATTTACGATTACAATTTTGATCACTGTTCGTGTCACAAAAACTAAGTTTGAGGGGAATTTTCACCCATTTGTAACTATTGAGATGTCAGCGCATAGAAAGTAACACTTACTACCCAGGGACTAACAAATGTGTACTTTTTGGTAAAAAATAAATTATATTTACGATAAAAACATTGATCACTGTCCGTGTCACAAAAACTAAGTTTGAAGGGAATTTTCGCCCATTTGCAACTTTTGAGATATCAGCGTACAGAAAGTAACACTGCCCAGGGACTAACAAATGTGTACTTTTTGGTATTTATTTTTTTAATATTTACGATTACAATTTTGATCACTGTTCGTGTCACAAAAACTAAGTTTGAGGGGAATTTTCACCCATTTGTAACTATTGAGATGTCAGCGCATAGAAAGTAACACTTACTACCCAGGGACTAACAAATGTGTACTTTTTGGTAAAAAATAAATTATATTTACGATAAAAATATTGATCACTGTCCGTGTCACAAAAACTAAGTTTGAGGGGAATTTTCGCCCATTTGCAACTTTTGAGATATCAGCGTATAGAAAGTAACACTGCCCAGGGACTAACAAATGTGTACTTTTTGGTAAAAAATAAATTATATTTACGATAAAAATATTGATCACTGTCCGTGTCACAAAAACTAAGTTTGAGGGGAATTTTCGCCCATTTGCAACTTTTGAGATATCAGCGCATAGAAAGTAACACTGCCCAGGGACTAACAAATGTGTACTTTTTGGTAAAAAATAAATTATATTTACGATAAAAATATTGATCACTGTCCGTGTCACAAAAACTAAGTTTGAGGGGAATTTTCGCCCATTTGCAACTTTTGAGATATCAGCGTATAGAAAGTAACACTGCCCAGGGACTAATAAATGTGTACTTTTTGGTAAAAAATAAATTATATTTACGATAAAAATATTGATCACTGTCCGTGTCACAAAAACTAAGTTTGAGAGGAATTTTCGCCCATTTGTAACTTTTGAGATGTCAGCGCATAGAAAGTAACACTTACTACCCAGGGACTAACAAATGTGTACTTTTTGGTAAAAGAATTAATAATGTTTATGATAAAAAATTTGATCACTGTCCGTGTCACAAAAACTAAGTTTGAGGTGAATTTTCACCCATTTGTAACTATTGAGATGTCAGCGCATAGAAAGTAACACTTACTACCCAGGGACTAACAAATGTGTACTTTTTGGTAAAAAATAAATTATATTTACGATAAAAATATTGATCACTGTCCGTGTCACAAAAACTAAGTTTGAGGGGAATTTTCGCCCATTTGCAACTTTTGAGATATCAGCGTATAGAAAGTAACACAGCCCAGGGACTAACAAATGTGTACTTTTTGGTAAAAAATAAATTATATTTACAATAAAAATATTGATCACTGTCCGTGTCACAAAAACTAAGTTTGAGGGGAATTTTCGCCCATTTGCAACTTTTGAGATGTCAGCGCATAGAAAGTAACACTACCCAGGGACTAACAAATGTGTACTTTTTGGTAAAAAATAAATTATATTTACGATAAAAATATTGATCACTGTCCGTGTCACAAAAACTAAGTTTGCGGGGAATTTTCGCCCATTTGTAACTTTTGAGATGTCAGCGTATAGCAAGTGACACTTACTACCAAGGGACTAACAAATGTGTACTTTTTGGTAAAAAATAAATTATATTTACGATAAAAATATTGATCACTGTCCGTGTCACAAAAACTAAGTTTGAGTGGAATTTTCGCCCATTTGCAAGTTTTGAGATGTCATCGCATAGCAAGTGACACTTACTACCGAGGGACTAACAAATGTGTACTTTTTGGTAAAAAAATAAATTATATTTACGATAAAAATATTGATCACTGTCCGTGTCACAAAAACTAAGTTTGAGGGGAATTTTCGCCCATTTGTAACTTTTGAGATGTCAGCGTATAGAAAGTAACACTACCCAGGGACCAACAAATGTGAACTTTTTGGTAAAAAAATAAATAATGTTTATGATAAAAAATTTGATCACTGTCCGTGTCACAAAAACTAAGTTTGCGGGGAATTTTCGCCCATTTGTAACTTTTGAGATGTCAGCGTATAGCAAGTGACACTTACTACCAAGGGACTAACAAATGTGTACTTTTTGGTAAAAAATAAATTATATTTACAATAAAAATATTGATCACTGTCCGTGTCACAAAAAACTAAGTTTGAGGGGAATTTTCGACCATTTGCAACTTTTGAGATGTCATCACATAGAAAGTAACACTTACTACACAGGGACTAACAAATGTGTACTTTTTGGTATTTTTTTTGAAATATTTACGATTACAATTTTGATCACTGTCCGTGTCACAAAAAACTAAGTTTGAGGGGAATTTTCGACCATTTGCAACTTTTGAGATATCAGCGTATAGAAAGTAACACTACCCAGGGACTAATAAATGTGTACTTTTTGGTAAAAAAAAATATAATGTTTATGATAAAAAATTTGATCACTGTCCGTTTCACAAAAACTAAGTTTGAGGGGAATTTTCGCCCATTTGTAACTTTTGAGATGTCAGCGTATAGCAAGTGACACTTACTACCGAGGGACTAACAAATGTGTACTTTTTGGTAAAAAATAAATTATATTTACGATAAAAATATTGATCACTGTCCGTGTCACAGAAACTAAGTTTGAGGGGAATTTTCGCCCATTTGAAACTTTTGAGATGTCAGCGCATAGAAAGTAACACTTACTACCCAGGGACTAACAAATGTGTACTTTTTGGTATTTTTTTTTAAATATTTACGATTACAATTTTGATCACTGTTCGTGTCACAAAAACTAAGTTTGAGGGCAATTTTCGCCCATTTGCAACTTTTGAGATATCAGTGTATAGAAAGTAACACTGCCCAGGGACTAACAAATGTGTACTTTTTGGTAAAAAATAAATTATATTTACGATAAAAATATTGATCACTGTCCGTGTCACAAAAACTAAGTTTGAGGGGAATTTTCGCCCATTTGTAACTTTTGAGATGTCAGCGCATAGAAAGTAACACTTTAACACGTAGGCTTTCGCGACCAATATTGTTCATAATCAACGATTTTTGGGTTTAGATCGCGTTATTTATAAATGTGTCGTAACCCTCCACCACCCGACACGGCCAATCAGCAAAAAAAAGTGTCACGTTGACAAAAGACAAATAGTTCACTGCTTTAGCCCACCGGTGTGTTGAAGCGTGAAACCACAACATTTACAATTTGAGTACGACGTTTCGCTGGTAATTGCATCCAGCATCATCGGGCAATTCGCCAGAATGGTGAGGCTCTGCTGTATCTCCCGTTCTTATATAGAGCAGCAGCAGGGTGACGTCATCATTAACTCATTAACTCATCAGGTGCAAAGATTTGAGGGGGGGGGTTATTGTAATTATATACTTGATTAGTAATAAGGCTAACCCTAATAAGGCTATTGTTAACAATAGCCTTATTACTAATCAAGTATATAATTACAATAACCCCCCCCCTCAAATCTTTGCACCTGATGAGTTAATGAGTTAATGATGACGTCACCCTGCTGCTGCTCTATATAAGAACGGGAGATACAGCAGAGCCTCACCATTCTGGCGAATTGCCCGATGATGCTGGATGCAATTACCAGCGAAACGTCGTACTCAAATTGTAAATGTTGTGGTTTCACGCTTCAACACACCGGTGGGCTAAAGCAGTGAACTATTTGTCTTTTGTCAACGTGACACTTTTTTTGCTGATTGGCCGTGTCGGGTGGTGGAGGGTTACGACACATTTATAAATAACGCGATCTAAACCCAAAAATCGTTGATTATGAAAAGTAACACTTACTACCCAGGGACTAACAAATGTGTACTTTTTGGTATTTTTTAAAAAATATTTACGATTACAATTTTGATCACTGTTCGTGTCACAAAAACTAAGTTTGAGGGGAATTTTCGCCCATTTGTAACTATTGAGATGTCAGCGCATAGAAAGTAACACTTACTACCCAGGGACTAACAAATGTGTACTTTTTGGTAAAAAATAAATTATATTTACGATAAAAATATTGATCACTGTCCGTGTCACAAAAACTAAGTTTGCGGGGAATTTTCGCCCATTTGTAACTTTTGAGATGTCAGCGTATAGCAAGTGACACTTACTACCAAGGGACTAACAAATGTGTACTTTTTGGTAAAAAATAAATTATATTTACGATAAAAATATTGATCACTGTCCGTCTCACAAAAACTAAGTTTGAGTGGAATTTTCGCCCATTTGCAAGTTTTGAGATGTCATCGCATAGCAAGTGACACTTACTACCGAGGGACTAACAAATGTGTACTTTTTGGTAAAAAAATAAATTATATTTACGATAAAAATATTGATCACTGTCCGTGTCACAAAAACTAAGTTTGAGGGGAATTTTCGCCCATTTGTAACTTTTGAGATGTCAGCGTATAGAAAGTAACACTACCCAGGGACCAACAAATGTGAACTTTTTGGTAAAAAAATAAATAATGTTTATGATAAAAAAATTTGATCACTGTCCGTGTCACAAAAACTAAGTTTGCGGGGAATTTTCGCCCATTTGTAACTTTTGAGATGTCAGCGTATAGCAAGTGACACTTACTACCAAGGGACTAACAAATGTGTACTTTTTGGTAAAAAATAAATTATATTTACGATAAAAATATTGATCACTGTCCGTGTCACAAAAAACTAAGTTTGAGGGGAATTTTCGACCATTTGCAACTTTTGAGATGTCATCACATAGAAAGTAACACTTACTACACAGGGACTAACAAATGTGTACTTTTTGGTATTTTTTTTGAAATATTTACGATTACAATTTTGATCACTGTCCGTGTCACAAAAAACTAAGTTTGAGGGGAATTTTCGACCATTTGCAACTTTTGAGATATCAGCGTATAGAAAGTAACACTACCCAGGGACTAATAAATGTGTACTTTTTGGTAAAAAAAAATATAATGTTTATGATAAAAAATTTGATCACTGTCCGTTTCACAAAAACTAAGTTTGAGGGGAATTTTCGCCCATTTGTAACTTTTGAGATGTCAGCGTATAGCAAGTGACACTTACTACCGAGGGACTAACAAATGTGTACTTTTTGGTAAAAAATAAATTATATTTACGATAAAAATATTGATCACTGTCCGTGTCACAGAAACTAAGTTTGAGGGGAATTTTCGCCCATTTGAAACTTTTGAGATGTCAGCGCATAGAAAGTAACACTTACTACCCAGGGACTAACAAATGTGTACTTTTTGGTATTTTTTTTTAAATATTTACGATTACAATTTTGATCACTGTTCGTGTCACAAAAACTAAGTTTGAGGGCAATTTTCGCCCATTTGCAACTTTTGAGATATCAGTGTATAGAAAGTAACACTGCCCAGGGACTAACAAATGTGTACTTTTTGGTAAAAAATAAATTATATTTACGATAAAAATATTGATCACTGTCCGTGTCACAAAAACTAAGTTTGAGGGGAATTTTCGCCCATTTGTAACTTTTGAGATGTCAGCGCATAGAAAGTAACACTTACTACCCAGGGACTAACAAATGTGTACTTTTTGGTATTTTTTAAAAAATATTTACGATTACAATTTTGATCACTGTTCGTGTCACAAAAACTAAGTTTGAGGGGAATTTTCGCCCATTTGTAACTATTGAGATGTCAGCGCATAGAAAGTAACACTTACTACCCAGGGACTAACAAATGTGTACTTTTTGGTAAAAAATAAATTATATTTACGATAAAAATATTGATCACTGTTCGTGTCACAAAAACTAAGTTTGAGGGGAATTTTCGCCCATTTGTAACTATTGAGATGTCAGCGCATAGAAAGTAACACTTACTACCCAGGGACTAACAAATGTGTACTTTTTGGTAAAAAATAAATTATATTTACGATAAAAATATTGATCACTGTCCGTGTCACAAAAACTAAGTTTGCGGGGAATTTTCGCCCATTTGTAACTTTTGAGATGTCAGCGTATAGCAAGTGACACTTACTACCAAGGGACTAACAAATGTGTACTTTTTGGTAAAAATTAAATTATATTTACGATAAAAATATTGATCACTGTCCGTCTCACAAAAACTAAGTTTGAGTGGAATTTTCGCCCATTTGCAAGTTTTGAGATGTCATCGCATAGCAAGTGACACTTACTACCGAGGGACTAACAAATGTGTACTTTTTGGTAAAAAAATAAATTATATTTACGATAAAAATATTGATCACTGTCCGTGTCACAAAAACTAAGTTTGAGGGGAATTTTCGCCCATTTGTAACTTTTGAGATGTCAGCGTATAGAAAGTAACACTACCCAGGGACCAACAAATGTGAACTTTTTGGTAAAAAAATAAATAATGTTTATGATAAAAAATTTGATCACTGTCCGTGTCACAAAAACTAAGTTTGCGGGGAATTTTCGCCCATTTGTAACTTTTGAGATGTCAGCGTATAGCAAGTGACACTTACTACCAAGGGACTAACAAATGTGTACTTTTTGGTAAAAAATAAATTATATTTACGATAAAAATATTGATCACTGTCCGTGTCACAAAAAACTAAGTTTGAGGGGAATTTTCGACCATTTGCAACTTTTGAGATGTCATCACATAGAAAGTAACACTTACTACACAGGGACTAACAAATGTGTACTTTTTGGTATTTTTTTTGAAATATTTACGATTACAATTTTGATCACTGTCCGTGTCACAAAAAACTAAGTTTGAGGGGAATTTTCGACCATTTGCAACTTTTGAGATATCAGCGTATAGAAAGTAACACTACCCAGGGACTAATAAATGTGTACTTTTTGGTAAAAAAAAATATAATGTTTATGATAAAAAATTTGATCACTGTCCGTTTCACAAAAACTAAGTTTGAGGGGAATTTTCGCCCATTTGTAACTTTTGAGATGTCAGCATATAGCAAGTGACACTTACTACCGAGGGACTAACAAATGTGTACTTTTTGGTAAAAAATAAATTATATTTACGATAAAAATATTGATCACTGTCCGTGTCACAGAAACTAAGTTTGAGGGGAATTTTCGCCCATTTGAAACTTTTGAGATGTCAGCGCATAGAAAGTAACACTTACTACCCAGGGACTAACAAATGTGTACTTTTTGGTATTTTTTTTTAAATATTTACGATTACAATTTTGATCACTGTTCGTGTCACAAAAACTAAGTTTGAGGGCAATTTTCGCCCATTTGCAACTTTTGAGATATCAGTGTATAGAAAGTAACACTGCCCAGGGACTAACAAATGTGTACTTTTTGGTAAAAAATAAATTATATTTACGATAAAAATATTGATCACTGTCCGTGTCACAAAAACTAAGTTTGAGGGGAATTTTCGCCCATTTGTAACTTTTGAGATGTCAGCGCATAGAAAGTAACACTTACTACCCAGGGACTAACAAATGTGTACTTTTTGGTATTTTTTAAAAAATATTTACGATTACAATTTTGATCACTGTTCGTGTCACAAAAACTAAGTTTGAGGGGAATTTTCGCCCATTTGTAACTATTGAGATGTCAGCGCATAGAAAGTAACACTTACTACCCAGGGACTAACAAATGTGTACTTTTTGGTAAAAAATAAATTATATTTACGATAAAAATATTGATCACTGTTCGTGTCACAAAAACTAAGTTTGAGGGGAATTTTCGCCCATTTGTAACTTTTGAGATGTCAGCGTATAGAAAGTAACACTACCCAGGGACCAACAAATGTGAACTTTTTGGTAAAAAAATAAATAATGTTTATGATAAAAAATTTGATCACTGTCCGTGTCACAAAAACTAAGTTTGCGGGGAATTTTCGCCCATTTGTAACTTTTGAGATGTCAGCGTATAGCAAGTGACACTTACTACCAAGGGACTAACAAATGTGTACTTTTTGGTATTTTTTTTGAAATATTTACGATTACAATTTTGATCACTGTCCGTGTCACAAAAAACTAAGTTTGAGGGGAATTTTCGACCATTTGCAACTTTTGAGATATCAGCGTATAGAAAGTAACACTACCCAGGGACTAATAAATGTGTACTTTTTGGTAAAAAAAAATATAATGTTTATGATAAAAAATTTGATCACTGTCCGTTTCACAAAAACTAAGTTTGAGGGGAATTTTCGCCCATTTGTAACTTTTGAGATGTCAGCGTATAGCAAGTGACACTTACTACCGAGGGACTAACAAATGTGTACTTTTTGGTAAAAAATAAATTATATTTACTATAAAAATATTGATCACTGTCCGTGTCACAGAAACTAAGTTTGAGGGGAATTTTCGCCCATTTGAAACTTTTGAGATGTCAGCGCATAGAAAGTAACACTTACTACCCAGGGACTAACAAATGTGTACTTTTTGGTATTTTTTTTTAAATATTTACGATTACAATTTTGATCACTGTTCGTGTCACAAAAACTAAGTTTGAGGGCAATTTTCGCCCATTTGCAACTTTTGAGATATCAGTGTATAGAAAGTAACACTGCCCAGGGACTAACAAATGTGTACTTTTTGGTAAAAAATAAATTATATTTACGATAAAAATATTGATCACTGTCCGTGTCACAAAAACTAAGTTTGAGGGGAATTTTCGCCCATTTGTAACTTTTGAGATGTCAGCGTATAGAAAGTAACACTTACTACCCAGGGACTAACAAATGTGTACTTTTTGGTATTTTTTTTTGAAATATTTACGATTACAATTTTGATCACTGTTCGTGTCACAAAAATTAAGTTTGAGGGGAATTTTCGCCCATTTGTAACTATTGAGATGTCAGCGCATACAAAGTAACACTTACTACCCAGGGACTAACAAATGTGTACTTTTTGCTAAAAAATAAATTATATTTACGATTAAAATATTGATCACTGTCCGTGTCACAAAAACTAAGTTTGAGAGGAATTTTCGCCCATTTGCAACTTTTGAGATATCAGCGTATAGAAAGTAACACTACCCAGGGACTAATAAATGTGTACTTTTTGGTAAAAAAAAAAATAATGTTTACGATAAAAAAGTTTGATCACTGTCCGTGTCACAAAAACTAAGTTTGAGGGGAATTTTCGCCCATTTGTAACTATTGAGATGTCAGCGCATAGAAAGTAACACTTACTACCCAGGGACTAACAAATGTGTACTTTTTGGTAAAAAATAAATTATATTTACGATAAAAATATTGATCACTGTCCGTGTCACAAAAACTAAGTTTGAGGGCAATTTTCGCCCATTTGCAACTTTTGAGATATCAGTGTATAGAAAGTAACACTGCCCAGGGACTAACAAATGTGTACTTTTTGGTAAAAAAATAAATTATATTTACGATAAAAATATTGATCACTGTCCGTGTCACAAAAACTAAGTTTGAGGGGAATTTTCGCCCATTTGTAACTTTTGAGATGTCAGCATATAGCAAGTGACACTTACTACCGAGTGACTAACAAATGTGTACTTTTTGGTAAAAAATAAATTATATTTACGATAAAAATATTGATCACTGTCCGTGTCACAAAAAACTAAGTTTGAGGGGAATTTTCGACCATTTGCAACTTTTGAGATGTCATCACATAGAAAGTAACACTTACTACACAGGGACTAACAAATGTGTACTTTTTGGTATTTTTTTTGAAATATTTACGATTACAATTTTGATCACTGTCCGTGTCACAAAAAACTAAGTTTGAGGGGAATTTTCGACCATTTGCAACTTTTGAGATATCAGCGTATAGAAAGTAACACTACCCAGGGACTAATAAATGTGTACTTTTTGGTAAAAAAAAATATAATGTTTATGATAAAAAATTTGATCACTGTCCGTTTCACAAAAACTAAGTTTGAGGGGAATTTTCGCCCATTTGTAACTTTTGAGATGTCAGCGTATAGCAAGTGACACTTACTACCGAGGGACTAACAAATGTGTACTTTTTGGTAAAAAATAAATTATATTTACGATAAAAATATTGATCACTGTCCGTGTCACAGAAACTAAGTTTGAGGGGAATTTTCGCCCATTTGAAACTTTTGAGATGTCAGCGCATAGAAAGTAACACTTACTACCCAGGGACTAACAAATGTGTACTTTTTGGTATTTTTTTTAAATATTTACGATTACAATTTTGATCACTGTTCGTGTCACAAAAACTAAGTTTGAGGGCAATTTTCGCCCATTTGCAACTTTTGAGATATCAGTGTATAGAAAGTAACACTGCCCAGGGACTAACAAATGTGTACTTTTTGGTAAAAAATAAATTATATTTACGATAAAAATATTGATCACTGTCCGTGTCACAAAAACTAAGTTTGAGGGGAATTTTCGCCCATTTGTAACTTTTGAGATGTCAGCGTATAGAAAGTAACACTTACTACCCAGGGACTAACAAATGTGTACTTTTTGGTATTTTTTTTTGAAATATTTACGATTACAATTTTGATCACTGTTCGTGTCACAAAAATTAAGTTTGAGGGGAATTTTCGCCCATTTGTAACTATTGAGATGTCAGCGCATACAAAGTAACACTTACTACCCAGGGACTAACAAATGTGTACTTTTTGCTAAAAAATAAATTATATTTACGATTAAAATATTGATCACTGTCCGTGTCACAAAAACTAAGTTTGAGAGGAATTTTCGCCCATTTGCAACTTTTGAGATATCAGCGTATAGAAAGTAACACTACCCAGGGACTAATAAATGTGTACTTTTTGGTAAAAAAAAAATAATGTTTACGATAAAAAAGTTTGATCACTGTCCGTGTCACAAAAACTAAGTTTGAGGGGAATTTTCGCCCATTTGTAACTATTGAGATGTCAGCGCATAGAAAGTAACACTTACTACCCAGGGACTAACAAATGTGTACTTTTTGGTAAAAAATAAATTATATTTACGATAAAAATATTGATCACTGTCCGTGTCACAAAAACTAAGTTTGAGGGCAATTTTCGCCCATTTGCAACTTTTGAGATATCAGTGTATAGAAAGTAACACTGCCCAGGGACTAACAAATGTGTACTTTTTGGTAAAAAAATAAATTATATTTACGATAAAAATATTGATCACTGTCCGTGTCACAAAAACTAAGTTTGAGGGGAATTTTCGCCCATTTGTAACTTTTGAGATGTCAGCATATAGCAAGTGACACTTACTACCGAGTGACTAACAAATGTGTACTTTTTGGTAAAAAATAAATTATATTTACGATAAAAATATTGATCACTGTCTGTGTCACAAAAACTAAGTTTGAGGGGAATTTTCGCCAATTTGAAACTTTTGAGATGTCAGCGCATAGAAAGTAACACTTACTACCCAGGGACTAACAAATGTGTACTTTTTGGTATTTTTTTTTTAATATTTACGATTACAATTTTGATCACTGTTCGTGTCACAAAAACTAAGTTTGAGGGGAATTTTCGCCCATTTGTAACTATTGAGATGTCAGCGCATAGAAAGTAACACTTACTACCCAGGGACTAACAAATGTGTACTTTTTGGTAAAAAATAAATTATATTTACGATAAAAATATTGATCACTGTCCGTGTCACAAAAACTAAGTTTGAGGGGAATTTTCGCCCATTTGCAACTTTTGAGATATCAGCGTATAGAAAGTAACACTGCCCAGGGACTAACAAATGTGTACTTTTTGGTAAAAAATAAATTAAATTTACGATAAAAATATTGATCACTGTCCGTGTCACAAAAACTAAGTTTGAGGGGAATTTTCGCCCATTTGTAACTTTTGAGATGTCAGCGCATAGAAAGTTACACTTACTACCCACGGACTAACAAATGTGTACTTTTTGGAAAAAAATAAGTTATATTTACGATAAAAATATTGATCACTGTACGTGTCACAAAAACTAAGTTTGAGGGGAATTTTCGCCCATTTGCAACTTTTAAGATATCAGCGTAGAGAAAGTAACACTACCCAGGGACTAACAAATGTGTACTTTTTGGTAAAAAATAAATTATATTTTTGATAAAAATATTGATCACTGTCCATGTCACAAAAACTAAGTTTGAGGGGAATTTTCGCCCATTTGCAACTTTTGAGATATCAGCGTATAGAAAGTAACACTACCCAGGGACTAACAAATGTGTACTTTTTGGTAAAAGAATTAATAATGTTCATGATAAAAAATTTGATCACTGTCCGTGTCACAAAAACTAAGTTTGAGGGGAATTTTCGCCCATTTGTAACTTTTGAGATGTCAGCGTATAGCAAGTGACACTTACTACCGAGTGACTAACAAATGTGTACTTTTTGGTAAAAAATAAATTATATTTACGATAAAAATATTGATCACTGTCCGTGTCACAAAAACTAGGTTTGAGGGGAATTTTCGCCCATTTGAAACTTTTGAGATGTCAGCGCATAGAAAGTAACACTTACTACCCAGGGACTGACAAATGTGTACTTTTTGGTATTTTTTTTTTAAATATTTACGATTACAATTTTGATCACTGTTCGTGTCACAAAAACTAAGTTTGAGGGGAATGTTCGCCCATTTGTAACTTTTGAGATGTCAGCGCATAGCAAGTGACACTTACTACCGAGGGACTAACAAATGTGTACTTTTTGGTAAAAAATAAATTATATTTACGATAAAAATATTGATCACTGTTCGTGTCACAAAAACTAAGTTTGAGGGTAATTTTCGCCCATTTGCAACTTTTGAGATATCAGCGTATAGAAAGTAACACTACCCAGGGACTAACAAATGTGTACTTTTTGGTAAAAGAATTAATAATGTTTATGATAAAAAATTTGATCACTGTCCGTGTCACAAAAACAAAGTTTGAGGGGAATTTTCGCCCATTTGTAACTTTTGAGATGTCAGCGTATAGCAAGTGACACTTACTACCGAGTGACTAACAAATGTGTACTTTTTGGTAAAAAAATAATTATATTTACGATAAAAATATTGATCACAGTCCGTGTCACAAAAACTAAGTTTGAGGGGAATTTTCGCCCATTTGCAACTTTTGAGATATCAGCGTATAGAAAGTAACACTGCCCAGGGACTAACAAATGTGTACTTTTTGGTAAAAAATAAATTATATTTACGATAAAAATATTGATCACTGTCCGTGTCACAAAAACTAAGTTTGAGGGGAATTTTCGCCCATTTGTAACTTTTGAGATGTCAGCGCATAGAAAGTTACACTTACTACCCAGGGACTAACAAATGTGTACTTTTTGGAAAAAAATAAGTTATATTTACGATAAAAATATTGATCACTGTCCGTGTCACAAAAACTAAGTTTGAGGGGGATTTTCGCCCATTTGCAACTTTTAAGATATCAGCGTAGAGAAAGTAACACTACCCAGGGACTAACAAATGTGTACTTTTTGGTAAAAAATAAATTATATTTTTGATAAAAATATTGATCACTGTCCATGTCACAAAAACTAAGTTTGAGGGGAATTTTCGCCCATTTGCAACTTTTGAGATATCAGCGTATAGAAAGTAACACTACCCAGGGACTAACAAATGTGTACTTTTTGGTAAAAGAATTAATAATGTTCATGATAAAAAAATTAGATCACTGTCCGTGTCACAAAAACTAAGTTTGAGGGGAATTTTCGCCCATTTGTAACTTTTGAGATGTCAGCGTATAGCAAGTGACACTTACTACCGAGTGACTAACAAATGTGTACTTTTCGGTAAAAAATAAATTATATTTACGATAAAAATATTGATCACTGTCCGTGTAACAAAAACTAGGTTTGAGGGGAATTTTCGCCCATTTGAAACTTTTGAGATGTCAGCGCATAGAAAGTAACACTTACTACCCAGGGACTAACAAATGTGTACTTTTTGGTATTTTTTTTTTAAATATTTACGATTACAATTTTGATCACTGTTCGTGTCACAAAAAACTAAGTTTGAGGGGAATTTTCGCCCATTTGTAACTATTGAGATGTCAGCGCATAGAAAGTAACACTTACTACCCAGGGACTAACAAATGTGTACTTTTTGGTAAAAAATAAATTATATTTACGATAAAAATATTGATTACTGTCCGTGTCACAAAAACTAAGTTTGAGGGGAATTTTCGCCCATTTGTAACTTTTGAGATGTCAGCGTATAGCAAGTGACACTTACTACCGAGAGACTAACAAATGTGTACTTTTTGTTAAAAAATAAATTATATTTACGATAAAAATATTGATCACTGTCCGTGTCACAAAAACTAAGTTTGAGGGTAATTTTCGCCCATTTGCAACTTTTGAGATATCAGCGTATAGAAAGTAACACTACCCAGGGACTAACAAATGTGTACTTTTTGGTAAAAGAATTAATCATGTTTATGATAAAAAATTTGATCACTGTCCGTGTCACAAAAACTAAGTTTGAGGGGAATTTTCGCCCATTTGCAACTTTTGAGATATCAGCGTATAGAAAGTAACACTGCCCAGGGACTAACAAATGTGTACTTTTTGGTATTTTTTTTGAAATATTTACGATTACAATTTTGATCACTGTTCGTGTCACAAAAACTAAGTTTGAGGGGAATTTTCGCCCGTTTGTAACTATTGAGATGTCAGCGCATATAAAGTAACACTTACTACCCCGGGACTAACAAATGTGTACTTTTTGGTAAAAAATAAATTATATTTACGATAAAAATATTGATCACTGTCCGTGTCACAAAAACTAAGTTTGAGGGGAATTTTCGCCCATTTGTAACTTTTGAGATGTCAGCGTATAGAAAGTAACACTACCCAGGGACTAACAAATGTGTACTTTTTGGTAAAAAATAAATTATATTTACGATAAAAATATTGATCACTGTCCGTGTCACAAAAACTAAGTTTGAGGGGAATTTTCGCCCATTTGTAACTTTTGAGATGTCAGCGCATAGAAAGTAACACTTACTACCCAGGGACTTACAAATGTGTACTTTTTGGTAAAAAATAAATTATATTTACGATAAAAATATTGATCACTGTCCGTGTCACAAAAACTAAGTTTGAGGGGAATTTTCGCCCATTTGTAACTTTTGAGATGTCAGCGCATAGAAAGTTACACTTACTACCCAGGGACTAACAAATGTGTACTTTTTGGAAAAAAATAAGTTATATTTACGATAAAAATATTGATCACTGTACGTGTCACAAAAACTAAGTTTGAGGGGAATTTTCGCCCATTTGCAACTTTTAAGATATCAGCGTAGAGAAAGTAACACTACCCAGGGACTAACAAATGTGTACTTTTTGGTAAAAGAATTAATAATGTTCATGATAAAAAATTTGATCACTGTCCGTGTCACAAAAACTAAGTTTGAGGGGAATTTTCGCCCATTTGTAACTTTTGAGATGTCAGCGTATAGCAAGTGACACTTACTACCGAGTGACTAACAAATGTGTACTTTTTGGTAAAAAATAAATTATATTTACGATAAAAATATTGATCACTGTCCGTGTCACAAAAACTAGGTTTGAGGGGAATTTTCGCCCATTTGAAACTTTTGAGATGTCAGCGCATAGAAAGTAACACTTACTACCCAGGGACTAACAAATGTGTACTTTTTGGTATTTTTTTTTAAATATTTACGATTACAATTTTGATCACTGTTCGTGTCACAAAAACTAAGTTTGAGGGGAATTTTCGCCCATTTGTAACTTTTGAGATGTCAGCGTATAGCAAGTGACACTTACTACCGAGGGACTAACAAATGTGTACTTTTTGGTAAAAAATAAATTATATTTACGATAAAAATATTGATCACTGTTCGTGTCACAAAAACTAAGTTTGAGGGTAATTTTCGCCCATTTGCAACTTTTGAGATATCAGCGTATAGAAAGTAACACTACCCAGGGACTAACAAATGTGTACTTTTTGGTAAAAAATAAATTATATTTACGATAAAAATATTGATCACTGTCCGTGTCACAAAAACTAAGTTTGAGGGGAATTTTCGCCCATTTGTAACTTTTGAGATGTCAGCGCATAGAAAGTTACACTTACTACCCAGGGACTAACAAATGTGTACTTTTTGGAAAAAAATAAGTTATATTTACGATAAAAATATTGATCACTGTACGTGTCACAAAAACTAAGTTTGAGGGGAATTTTCGCCCATTTGCAACTTTTAAGATATCAGCGTAGAGAAAGTAACACTACCCAGGGACTAACAAATGTGTACTTTTTGGTAAAAGAATTAATAATGTTCATGATAAAAAATTTGATCACTGTCCGTGTCACAAAAACTAAGTTTGAGGGGAATTTTCGCCCATTTGTAACTTTTGAGATGTCAGCGTATAGCAAGTGACACTTACTACCGAGTGACTAACAAATGTGTACTTTTTGGTAAAAAATAAATTATATTTACGATAAAAATATTGATCACTGTCCGTGTCACAAAAACTAGGTTTGAGGGGAATTTTCGCCCATTTGAAACTTTTGAGATGTCAGCGCATAGAAAGTAACACTTACTACCCAGGGACTAACAAATGTGTACTTTTTGGTATTTTTTTTTAAATATTTACGATTACAATTTTGATCACTGTTCGTGTCACAAAAACTAAGTTTGAGGGGAATTTTCGCCCATTTGTAACTTTTGAGATGTCAGCGTATAGCAAGTGACACTTACTACCGAGGGACTAACAAATGTGTACTTTTTGGTAAAAAATAAATTATATTTACGATAAAAATATTGATCACTGTTCGTGTCACAAAAACTAAGTTTGAGGGTAATTTTCGCCCATTTGCAACTTTTGAGATATCAGCGTATAGAAAGTAACACTACCCAGGGACTAACAAATGTGTACTTTTTGGTAAAAGAATTAATAATGTTTATGATAAAAAATTTGATCACTGTCCGTGTCACAAAAACAAAGTTTGAGGGTAATTTTCGCCCATTTGTAACTTTTGAGATGTCAGCGTATAGCAAGTGACACTTACTACCGAGTGACTAACAAATGTGTACTTTTTGGTAAAAAATTAATTATATTTACGATAAAAATATTGATCACAGTCCGTGTCACAAAAACTAAGTTTGAGGGGAATTTTCGCCCATTTGCAACTTTTGAGATATCAGCGTATAGAAAGTAACACTGCCCAGGGACTAACAAATGTGTACTTTTTGGTAAAAAATAAGTTATATTTACGATAAAAATATTGATCACTGTCCGTGTCACAAAAACTAAATTTGAGGGGGATTTTCGCCCATTTGCAACTTTTAAGATATCAGCGTAGAGAAAGTAACACTACCCAGGGACTAACAAATGTGTACTTTTTGGTAAAAAATAAATTATATTTTTGATAAAAATATTGATCACTGTCCATGTCACAAAAACTAGGTTTGAGGGGAATTTTCGCCCATTTGAAACTTTTGAGATGTCAGCGCATAGAAAGTAACACTTACTACCCAGGGACTAACAAATGTGTACTTTTTGGTATTTTTTTTTAAATATTTACGATTACAATTTTGATCACTGTTCGTGTCACAAAAAACTAAGTTTGAGGGGAATTTTCGCCCATTTGTAACTATTGAGATGTCAGCGCATAGAAAGTAACACTTACTACCCAGGGACTAACAAATGTGTACTTTTTGGTAAAAAATAAATTATATTTACGATAAAAATATTGATTACTGTCCGTGTCACAAAAACTAAGTTTGAGGGGAATTTTCGCCCATTTGTAACTTTTGAGATGTCAGCGTATAGCAAGTGACACTTACTACCGAGGGACTAACAAATGTGTACTTTTTGGTAAAAAATAAATTATATTTACGATAAAAATATTGATCACTGTCCGTGTCACAAAAACTAAGTTTGAGGGTAATTTTCGCCCATTTGCAACTTTTGAGATATCAGCGTATAGAAAGTAACACTACCCAGGGACTAACAAATGTGTACTTTTTGGTAAAAGAATTAATCATGTTTATGATAAAAAATTTGATCACTGTCCGTGTCACAAAAACTAAGTTTGAGGGGAATTTTCGCCCATTTGCAACTTTTGAGATATCAGCGTATAGAAAGTAACACTGCCCAGGGACTAACAAATGTGTACTTTTTGGTATTTTTTTTGAAATATTTACGATTACAATTTTGATCACTGTTCGTGTCACAAAAACTAAGTTTGAGGGGAATTTTCGCCCGTTTGTAACTATTGAGATGTCAGCGCATATAAAGTAACACTTACTACCCCGGGACTAACAAATGTGTACTTTTTGGTAAAAAATAAATTATATTTACGATAAAAATATTGATCACTGTCTGTGTCACAAAAACTAAGTTTGAGGGGAATTTTCGCCCATTTGTAACTTTTGAGATGTCAGCGTATAGAAAGTAACACTACCCAGGGACTAACAAATGTGTACTTTTTGGTAAAAAATAAATTATATTTACGATAAAAATATTGATCACTGTCCGTGTCACAAAAACTAAGTTTGAGGGGAATTTTCGCCCATTTGTAACTTTTGAGATGTCAGCGCATAGAAAGTAACACTTACTACCCAGGGACTTACAAATGTGTACTTTTTGGTAAAAAATAAATTATATTTACGATAAAAATATTGATCACTGTCCGTGTCACAAAAACTAAGTTTGAGGGGAATTTTCGCCCATTTGTAACTTTTGAGATGTCAGCGCATAGAAAGTTACACTTACTACCCAGGGACTAACAAATGTGTACTTTTTGGAAAAAAATAAGTTATATTTACGATAAAAATATTGATCACTGTACGTGTCACAAAAACTAAGTTTGAGGGGAATTTTCGCCCATTTGCAACTTTTAAGATATCAGCGTAGAGAAAGTAACACTACCCAGGGACTAACAAATGTGTACTTTTTGGTAAAAGAATTAATAATGTTCATGATAAAAAATTTGATCACTGTCCGTGTCACAAAAACTAAGTTTGAGGGGAATTTTCGCCCATTTGTAACTTTTGAGATGTCAGCGTATAGCAAGTGACACTTACTACCGAGTGACTAACAAATGTGTACTTTTTGGTAAAAAATAAATTATATTTACGATAAAAATATTGATCACTGTCCGTGTCACAAAAACTAGGTTTGAGGGGAATTTTCGCCCATTTGAAACTTTTGAGATGTCAGCGCATAGAAAGTAACACTTACTACCCAGGGACTAACAAATGTGTACTTTTTGGTATTTTTTTTTAAATATTTACGATTACAATTTTGATCACTGTTCGTGTCACAAAAACTAAGTTTGAGGGGAATTTTCGCCCATTTGTAACTTTTGAGATGTCAGCGTATAGCAAGTGACACTTACTACCGAGGGACTAACAAATGTGTACTTTTTGGTAAAAAATAAATTATATTTACGATAAAAATATTGATCACTGTTCGTGTCACAAAAACTAAGTTTGAGGGTAATTTTCGCCCATTTGCAACTTTTGAGATATCAGCGTATAGAAAGTAACACTACCCAGGGACTAACAAATGTGTACTTTTTGGTAAAAAATAAATTATATTTACGATAAAAATATTGATCACTGTCCGTGTCACAAAAACTAAGTTTGAGGGGAATTTTCGCCCATTTGTAACTTTTGAGATGTCAGCGCATAGAAAGTTACACTTACTACCCAGGGACTAACAAATGTGTACTTTTTGGAAAAAAATAAGTTATATTTACGATAAAAATATTGATCACTGTACGTGTCACAAAAACTAAGTTTGAGGGGAATTTTCGCCCATTTGCAACTTTTAAGATATCAGCGTAGAGAAAGTAACACTACCCAGGGACTAACAAATGTGTACTTTTTGGTAAAAGAATTAATAATGTTCATGATAAAAAATTTGATCACTGTCCGTGTCACAAAAACTAAGTTTGAGGGGAATTTTCGCCCATTTGTAACTTTTGAGATGTCAGCGTATAGCAAGTGACACTTACTACCGAGTGACTAACAAATGTGTACTTTTTGGTAAAAAATAAATTATATTTACGATAAAAATATTGATCACTGTCCGTGTCACAAAAACTAGGTTTGAGGGGAATTTTCGCCCATTTGAAACTTTTGAGATGTCAGCGCATAGAAAGTAACACTTACTACCCAGGGACTAACAAATGTGTACTTTTTGGTATTTTTTTTTAAATATTTACGATTACAATTTTGATCACTGTTCGTGTCACAAAAACTAAGTTTGAGGGGAATTTTCGCCCATTTGTAACTTTTGAGATGTCAGCGTATAGCAAGTGACACTTACTACCGAGGGACTAACAAATGTGTACTTTTTGGTAAAAAATAAATTATATTTACGATAAAAATATTGATCACTGTTCGTGTCACAAAAACTAAGTTTGAGGGTAATTTTCGCCCATTTGCAACTTTTGAGATATCAGCGTATAGAAAGTAACACTACCCAGGGACTAACAAATGTGTACTTTTTGGTAAAAGAATTAATAATGTTTATGATAAAAAATTTGATCACTGTCCGTGTCACAAAAACAAAGTTTGAGGGTAATTTTCGCCCATTTGTAACTTTTGAGATGTCAGCGTATAGCAAGTGACACTTACTACCGAGTGACTAACAAATGTGTACTTTTTGGTAAAAAATTAATTATATTTACGATAAAAATATTGATCACAGTCCGTGTCACAAAAACTAAGTTTGAGGGGAATTTTCGCCCATTTGCAACTTTTGAGATATCAGCGTATAGAAAGTAACACTGCCCAGGGACTAACAAATGTGTACTTTTTGGTAAAAAATAAGTTATATTTACGATAAAAATATTGATCACTGTCCGTGTCACAAAAACTAAATTTGAGGGGGATTTTCGCCCATTTGCAACTTTTAAGATATCAGCGTAGAGAAAGTAACACTACCCAGGGACTAACAAATGTGTACTTTTTGGTAAAAAATAAATTATATTTTTGATAAAAATATTGATCACTGTCCATGTCACAAAAACTAAGTTTGAGGGGAATTTTCGCCCATTTGCAACTTTTGAGATATCAGCGTATAGAAAGTAACACTACCCAGGGACTAACAAATGTGTACTTTTTGGTAAAAGAATTAATAATGTTCATGATAAAAAATTTGATCACTGTCCGTGTCACAAAAACTAAGTTTGAGGGGAATTTTCGCCCATTTGTAACTATTGAGATGTCAGCGCATATAAAGTAACACTTACTACCCAGGGACTAACAAATGTGTACTTTTTGGTAAAAAATAAATTATATTTACGATAAAAATATTGATCACTGTACGTGTCACAAAAACTAAGTTTGAGGGGAATTTTCGCCCATTTGTAACTTTTGAGATGTCAGCGCATAGAAAGTAACACTTACTACCCAGGGACTTACAAATGTGTACTTTTTGGTAAAAAATAAATTATATTTACGATAAAAATATTGATCACTGTCCGTGTCACAAAAACTAAGTTTGAGGGGAATTTTCGCCCATTTGTAACTTTTGAGATGTCAGCGCATAGAAAGTTACACTTACTACCCAGGGACTAACAAATGTGTACTTTTTGGAAAAAAATAAGTTATATTTACGATAAAAATATTGATCACTGTACGTGTCACAAAAACTAAGTTTGAGGGGAATTTTCGCCCATTTGCAACTTTTAAGATATCAGCGTAGAGAAAGTAACACTACCCAGGGACTAACAAATGTGTACTTTTTGGTAAAAGAATTAATAATGTTCATGATAAAAAATTTGATCACTGTCCGTGTCACAAAAACTAAGTTTGAGGGGAATTTTCGCCCATTTGTAACTTTTGAGATGTCAGCGTATAGCAAGTGACACTTACTACCGAGTGACTAACAAATGTGTACTTTTTGGTAAAAAATAAATTATATTTACGATAAAAATATTGATCACTGTCCGTGTCACAAAAACTAGGTTTGAGGGGAATTTTCGCCCATTTGAAACTTTTGAGATGTCAGCGCATAGAAAGTAACACTTACTACCCAGGGACTAACAAATGTGTACTTTTTGGTATTTTTTTTTAAATATTTACGATTACAATTTTGATCACTGTTCGTGTCACAAAAACTAAGTTTGAGGGGAATTTTCGCCCATTTGTAACTTTTGAGATGTCAGCGTATAGCAAGTGACACTTACTACCGAGGGACTAACAAATGTGTACTTTTTGGTAAAAAATAAATTATATTTACGATAAAAATATTGATCACTGTTCGTGTCACAAAAACTAAGTTTGAGGGTAATTTTCGCCCATTTGCAACTTTTGAGATATCAGCGTATAGAAAGTAACACTACCCAGGGACTAACAAATGTGTACTTTTTGGTAAAAGAATTAATAATGTTTATGATAAAAAATTTGATCACTGTCCGTGTCACAAAAACAAAGTTTGAGGGTAATTTTCGCCCATTTGTAACTTTTGAGATGTCAGCGTATAGCAAGTGACACTTACTACCGAGTGACTAACAAATGTGTACTTTTTGGTAAAAAATTAATTATATTTACGATAAAAATATTGATCACAGTCCGTGTCACAAAAACTAAGTTTGAGGGGAATTTTCGCCCATTTGCAACTTTTGAGATATCAGCGTATAGAAAGTAACACTGCCCAGGGACTAACAAATGTGTACTTTTTGGTAAAAAATAAATTATATTTACGATAAAAATATTGATCACTGTCCGTGTCACAAAAACTAAGTTTGAGGGGAATTTTCGCCCATTTGTAACTTTTGAGATGTCAGCGCATAGAAAGTTACACTTACTACCCAGGGACTAACAAATGTGTACTTTTTGGAAAAAAATAAGTTATATTTACGATAAAAATATTGATCACTGTCCGTGTCACAAAAACTAAATTTGAGGGGGATTTTCGCCCATTTGCAACTTTTAAGATATCAGCGTAGAGAAAGTAACACTACCCAGGGACTAACAAATGTGTACTTTTTGGTAAAAAATAAATTATATTTTTGATAAAAATATTGATCACTGTCCATGTCACAAAAACTAAGTTTGAGGGGAATTTTCGCCCATTTGCAACTTTTGAGATATCAGCGTATAGAAAGTAACACTACCCAGGGACTAACAAATGTGTACTTTTTGGTAAAAGAATTAATAATGTTCATGATAAAAAATTTGATCACTGTCCGTGTCACAAAAACTAAGTTTGAGGGGAATTTTCGCCCATTTGTAACTATTGAGATGTCAGCGCATATAAAGTAACACTTACTACCCAGGGACTAACAAATGTGTACTTTTTGGTAAAAAATAAATTATATTTACGATAAAAATATTGATCACTGTACGTGTCACAAAAACTAAGTTTGAGGGGAATTTTCGCCCATTTGTAACTTTTGAGATGTCAGCGCATAGAAAGTAACACTTACTACCCAGGGACTTACAAATGTGTACTTTTTGGTAAAAAATAAATTATATTTACGATAAAAATATTGATCACTGTCCGTGTCACAAAAACTAAGTTTGAGGGGAATTTTCGCCCATTTGTAACTTTTGAGATGTCAGCGCATAGAAAGTTACACTTACTACCCAGGGACTAACAAATGTGTACTTTTTGGAAAAAAATAAGTTATATTTACGATAAAAATATTGATCACTGTACGTGTCACAAAAACTAAGTTTGAGGGGAATTTTCGCCCATTTGCAACTTTTAAGATATCAGCGTAGAGAAAGTAACACTACCCAGGGATTAACAAATGTGTACTTTTTGGTAAAAGAATTAATAATGTTCATGATAAAAAATTTGATCACTGTCCGTGTCACAAAAACTAAGTTTGAGGGGAATTTTCGCCCATTTGTAACTTTTGAGATGTCAGCGTATAGCAAGTGACACTTACTACCGAGTGACTAACAAATGTGTACTTTTTGGTAAAAAATAAATTATATTTACGATAAAAATATTGATCACTGTCCGTGTCACAAAAACTAGGTTTGAGGGGAATTTTCGCCCATTTGAAACTTTTGAGATGTCAGCGCATAGAAAGTAACACTTACTACCCAGGGACTAACAAATGTGTACTTTTTGGTATTTTTTTTTAAATATTTACGATTACAATTTTGATCACTGTTCGTGTCACAAAAACTAAGTTTGAGGGGAATTTTCGCCCATTTGTAACTTTTGAGATGTCAGCGTATAGCAAGTGACACTTACTACCGAGGGACTAACAAATGTGTACTTTTTGGTAAAAAATAAATTATATTTACGATAAAAATATTGATCACTGTTCGTGTCACAAAAACTAAGTTTGAGGGTAATTTTCGCCCATTTGCAACTTTTGAGATATCAGCGTATAGAAAGTAACACTACCCAGGGACTAACAAATGTGTACTTTTTGGTAAAAGAATTAATAATGTTTATGATAAAAAATTTGATCACTGTCCGTGTCACAAAAACAAAGTTTGAGGGTAATTTTCGCCCATTTGTAACTTTTGAGATGTCAGCGTATAGCAAGTGACACTTACTACCGAGTGACTAACAAATGTGTACTTTTTGGTAAAAAATTAATTATATTTACGATAAAAATATTGATCACAGTCCGTGTCACAAAAACTAAGTTTGAGGGGAATTTTCGCCCATTTGCAACTTTTGAGATATCAGCGTATAGAAAGTAACACTGCCCAGGGACTAACAAATGTGTACTTTTTGGTAAAAAATAAATTATATTTACGATAAAAATATTGATCACTGTCCGTGTCACAAAAACTAAGTTTGAGGGGAATTTTCGCCCATTTGTAACTTTTGAGATGTCAGCGCATAGAAAGTTACACTTACTACCCAGGGACTAACAAATGTGTACTTTTTGGAAAAAAATAAGTTATATTTACGATAAAAATATTGATCACTGTCCGTGTCACAAAAACTAAATTTGAGGGGGATTTTCGCCCATTTGCAACTTTTAAGATATCAGCGTAGAGAAAGTAACACTACCCAGGGACTAACAAATGTGTACTTTTTGGTAAAAAATAAATTATATTTTTGATAAAAATATTGATCACTGTCCATGTCACAAAAACTAAGTTTGAGGGGAATTTTCGCCCATTTGCAACTTTTGAGATATCAGCGTATAGAAAGTAACACTACCCAGGGACTAACAAATGTGTACTTTTTGGTAAAAGAATTAATAATGTTCATGATAAAAAATTTGATCACTGTCCGTGTCACAAAAACTAAGTTTGAGGGGAATTTTCGCCCATTTGTAACTTTTGAGATGTCAGCGTATAGCAAGTGACACTTACTACCGAGTGACTAACAAATGTGTACTTTTCGGTAAAAAATAAATTATATTTACGATAAAAATATTGATCACTGTCCGTGTAACAAAAACTAGGTTTGAGGGGAATTTTCGCCCATTTGAAACTTTTGAGATGTCAGCGCATAGAAAGTAACACTTACTACCCAGGGACTAACAAATGTGTACTTTTTGGTATTTTTTTTTAAATATTTACGATTACAATTTTGATCACTGTTCGTGTCACAAAAAACTAAGTTTGAGGGGAATTTTCGCCCATTTGTAACTATTGAGATGTCAGCGCATAGAAAGTAACACTTACTACCCAGGGACTAACAAATGTGTACTTTTTGGTAAAAAATAAATTATATTTACGATAAAAATATTGATCACTGTCCGTGTCACAAAAACTAAGTTTGAGGGGAATTTTCGCCCATTTGTAACTTTTGAGATGTCAGCGTATAGCAAGTGACACTTACTACCGAGGGACTAACAAATGTGTACTTTTTGGTAAAAAATAAATTATATTTACGATAAAAATATTGATCACTGTCCGTGTCACAAAAACTAAGTTTGAGGGTAATTTTCGCCCATTTGCAACTTTTGAGATATCAGCGCATAGAAAGTAACACTACCCAGGGACTAACAAATGTGTACTTTTTGGTAAAAGAATTAATAATGTTTATGATAAAAAATTTGATCACTGTCCGTGTCACAAAAACTAAGTTTGAGGGGAATTTTCGCCCATTTGCAACTTTTGAGATATCAGCGTATAGAAAGTAACACTGCCCAGGGACTAACAAATGTGTACTTTTTGGTATTTTTTTTGAAATATTTACGATTACAATTTTGATCACTGTTCGTGTCACAAAAACTAAGTTTGAGGGGAATTTTCGCCCATTTGTAACTATTGAGATGTCAGCGCATATAAAGTAACACTTACTACCCAGGGACTAACAAATGTGTACTTTTTGGTAAAAAATAAATTATATTTACGATAAAAATATTGATCACTGTCCGTGTCACAAAAACTAAGTTTGAGGGGAATTTTCGCCCATTTGTAACTTTTGAGATGTCAGCGTATAGAAAGTAACACTACCCAGGGACTAACAAATGTGTACTTTTTGGTAAAAAAATAAATAATGTTTATGATAAAAAATTTGATCACTGTCCGTGTCACAAAAACTAAGTTTGCGGGAATTTTCGCCCATTTGTAACTTTTGAGATGTCAGCGTATAGCAAGTGACACTTCCTACCAAGGGACTAACAAATGTGTACTTTTTGGTAAAAATGAATTATATTTACGATAAAAATATTGATCACTGTCCGTGTCACAAAAACTAAGTTTGAGTGGAATTTTCGCCCATTTGCAACTTTTGAGATGTCATCGCAGAGAAAGTAACACTTACTACCCAGGGACTAACAAATGTGTACTTTTTGGTATTTTTTTTGAAATATTTACGATTACAATTTTGATCACTGTTCGTGTCACAAAAACTAAGTTTGAGGGGAATTTTCGCCCATTTGTAACTATTGAGATGTCAGCGCATATAAAGTAACACTTACTACCCAGGGACTAACAAATGTGTACTTTTTGGTAAAAAATAAATTATATTTACGATAAAAATATTGATCACTGTCCGTGTCACAAAAACTAAGTTTGAGGGGAATTTTCGCCCATTTGCAACTTTTGAGATATCAGCGTATAGAAAGTAACACTACCCAGGGACTAACAAATGTGTACTTTTTGGTAAAAGAATTAATAATGTTTATGATAAAAAATTTGATCACTGTCCGTGTCACAAAAAGCTAAGTTTGAGGGGAATTTTCGCCCATTTGTAACTTTTGAGATGTCAGCGTATAGCAAGTGACACTTACTACCGAGGGACTAACAAATGTGTACTTTTTGGTAAAAAATAAATTATATTTACGATAAAAATATTGATCACTGTCCGTGTCACAAAAACTAAGTTTGAGGGGAATTTTCGCCCATTTGTAACTTTTGAGATGTCAGCGTATAGAAAGTAACACTACCCAGGGACTAACAAATGTGTACTTTTTGGTAAAAAAATAAATAATGTTTATGATAAAAAATTTGATCACTGTCCGTGTCACAAAAACTAAGTTTGCGGGGAATTTTCGCCCATTTGTAACTTTTGAGATGTCAGCATATAGCAAGTGACACTTCCTACCAAGGGACTAACAAATGTGTACTTTTTGGTAAAAATGAATTATATTTACGATAAAAATATTGATCACTGTCCGTGTCACAAAAACTAAGTTTGAGTGGAATTTTCGCCCATTTGCAACTTTTGAGATGTCATCGCAGAGAAAGTAACACTTACTACACAGGGACTAACAAATGTGTACTTTTTGGTATTTTTTTTGAAATATTTACGATTACAATTTTGATCACTGTTCGTGTCACAAAAACTAAGTTTGAGGGGAATTTTCGCCCATTTGTAACTATTGAGATGTCAGCGCATAGCAAGTGACACTTACTACCGAGGGACTAACAAATGTGTACTTTTTGGTAAAAAATAAATTATATTTACGATAAAAATATTGATCACTGTCCGTGTCACAAAAACTAAGTTTGAGGGTAATTTTCGCCCATTTGCAACTTTTGAGATATCAGCGTATAGAAAGTAACACTACCCAGGGACTAACAAATGTGTACTTTTTGGTAAAAGAATTAATAATATTTATGATAAAAAATTTGATCACTGTCCGTGTCACAAAAACTAAGTTTAAGGGGAATTTTCGCCCATTTGCAACTTTTGAGATATCAGCGTATAGAAAGTAACACTGCCCAGGGACTAACAAATGTGTACTTTTTGGTAAAAAATAAATTATATTTACGATAAAAATATTGATCACTGTCCATATCACAAAAACTAAGTTTGAGGGGAATTTTCGCCCATTTGTAACTTTTGAGATGTCAGCGTATAGAAAGTTACACTTACTACCCAGGGACTAACAAATGTGTACTTTTTGGAAAAAAATAAGTTATATTTACGATAAAAATATTGATCACTGTCCGTGTCACAAAAACTAAGTTTGAGGGGAATTTTCGCCCATTTGTAACTTTTGAGATGTCAGCGTATAGCAAGTGACACTTACTACCGAGTGACTAACAAATGTGTACTTTTTGGTAAAAAATAAATTATATTTACGATAAAAATATTGATCATTGTCCGTGTCACAAAAACTAAGTTTGAGGGGAATTTTCGCCCATTTGCAACTTTTGAGATATCAGCGTATAGAAAGTAACACTGCCCAGGGACTAACAAATGTGTACTTTTTGGTAAAAAATAAATTATATTTACGATAAAAATATTGATCACTGTCCGTGTCACAAAAACTAAGTTTGAGGGTAATTTTCGCCTATTTGCAACTTTTGAGATATCAGCGTATAGAAAGTAACACTACCCAGGGACTAACAAATGTGTACTTTTTGGTAAAAGAATTAATAATGTTTATGATAAAAAATTTGATCACTGTCCGTGTCACAAAAACTAAGTTTAAGGGGAATTTTCGCCCATTTGCAACTTTTGAGATATCAGCGTATAGAAAGTAACACTGCCCAGGGACTAACAAATGTGTACTTTTTGGTAAAAAATAAATTATATTTACGATAAAAATATTGATCACTGTCCATGTCACAAAAACTAAGTTTGAGGGGAATTTTCGCCCATTTGTAACTTTTGAGATGTCAGCGTATAGAAAGTTACACTTACTACCCAGGGACTAACAAATGTGTACTTTTTGGAAAAAAATAAGTTATATTTACGATAAAAATATTGATCACTGTCCGTGTCACAAAAACTAAGTTTGAGGGGAATTTTCGCCCATTTGTAACTTTTGAGATGTCAGCGTATAGCAAGTGACACTTACTACCGAGTGACTAACAAATGTGTACTTTTTGGTAAAAAATAAATTATATTTACGATAAAAATATTGATCATTGTCCGTGTCACAAAAACTAAGTTTGAAGGGAATTTTCGCCCATTTGCAACTTTTGAGATATCAGCGTATAGAAAGTAACACTGCCCAGGGACTAACAAATGTGTACTTTTTGGTAAAAAATAAATTATATTTACGATAAAAATATTGATCACTGTCCGTGTCACAAAAACTAAGTTTGAGGGGAATTTTAGCCCATTTGCAACTTTTAAGATATCAGCGTAGAGAAAGTAACACTACCCAGGGACTAACAAATGTGTACTTTTTGGTATTTTTTTTGAAATATTTACGATTACAATTTTGATCACTGTTCGTGTCACAAAAACTAAGTTTGAGGGGAATTTTCGCCCATTTGTAACTATTGAGATGTCAGCGCATATAAAGTAACACTTACTACCCAGGGACTAACAAATGTGTACTTTTTGGTAAAAAATAAATTATATTTACGATAAAAATATTGATCACTGTCCGTGTCACAAAAACTAAGTTTGAGGGGAATTTTCGCCCATTTGTACCTTTTGAGATGTCAGCGTATAGAAAGTAACACTACCCAGGGACTAACAAATGTGTACTTTTTGGTAAAAAAATAAATAATGTTTATGATAAAAAATTTGATCACTGTCCGTGTCACAAAAACTAAGTTTGCGGGGAATTTTCGCCCATTTGCAACTTTTGAGATGTCATCGCAGAGAAAGTAACACTTACTACCCAGGGACTAACAAATGTGTACTTTTTGGTATTTTTTTTGAAATATTTACGATTACAATTTTGATCACTGTTCGTGTCACAAAAACTAAGTTTGAGGGGTATTTTCGCCCATTTGTAACTTTTGAGATGTCAGCGTATAGCAAGTGACACTTACTACAGAGTGACTAACAAATGTGTACTTTTTGGTAAAAAATAAATTATATTTACGATAAAAATATTGATCACTGTCCATGTCACAAAAACTAAGTTTGAGGGGAATTTTCGCCCATTTGTAACTTTTGAGATGTCAGCGTATAGAAAGTTACACTTACTACCCAGGGACTAACAAATGTGTACTTTTTGGAAAAAAATAAGTTATATTTACGATAAAAATATTGATCACTGTCCGTGTCACAAAAACTAAGTTTGAGGGGAATTTTCGCCCATTTGTAACTTTTGAGATGTCAGCGTATAGCAAGTGACACTTACTACCGAGTGACTAACAAATGTGTACTTTTTGGTAAAAAATAAATTATATTTACGATAAAAATATTGATCATTGTCCGTGTCACAAAAACTAAGTTTGAAGGGAATTTTCGCCCATTTGCAACTTTTGAGATATCAGCGTATAGAAAGTAACACTGCCCAGGGACTAACAAATGTGTACTTTTTGGTAAAAAATAAATTATATTTACGATAAAAATATTGATCACTGTCCGTGTCACAAAAACTAAGTTTGAGGGGAATTTTAGCCCATTTGCAACTTTTAAGATATCAGCGTAGAGAAAGTAACACTACCCAGGGACTAACAAATGTGTACTTTTTGGTATTTTTTTTGAAATATTTACGATTACAATTTTGATCACTGTTCGTGTCACAAAAACTAAGTTTGAGGGAAATTTTCGCCCATTTGTAACTATTGAGATGTCAGCGCATATAAAGTAACACTTACTACCCAGGGACTAACAAATGTGTACTTTTTGGTAAAAAATAAATTATATTTACGATAAAAATATTGATCACTGTCCGTGTCACAAAAACTAAGTTTGAGGGGAATTTTCGCCCATTTGTACCTTTTGAGATGTCAGCGTATAGAAAGTAACACTACCCAGGGACTAACAAATGTGTACTTTTTGGTAAAAAAATAAATAATGTTTATGATAAAAAATTTGATCACTGTCCGTGTCACAAAAACTAAGTTTGCGGGGAATTTTCGCCCATTTGCAACTTTTGAGATGTCATCGCAGAGAAAGTAACACTTACTACCCAGGGACTAACAAATGTGTACTTTTTGGTATTTTTTTTGAAATATTTACGATTACAATTTTGATCACTGTTCGTGTCACAAAAACTAAGTTTGAGGGGTATTTTCGCCCATTTGTAACTTTTGAGATGTCAGCGTATAGCAAGTGACACTTACTACAGAGTGACTAACAAATGTGTACTTTTTGGTAAAAAATAAATTATATTTACGATAAAAATATTGATCATTGTCCGTGTCACAAAAACTAAGTTTGAGGGGAATTTTCGCCCATTTGCAACTTTTGAGATATCAGCGTATAGAAAGTAACACTGCCCAGGGACTAACAAATGTGTACTTTTTGGTAAAAAATAAATTATATTTACGATAAAAATATTGATCACTGTCCGTGTCACAAAAACTAAGTTTGAGGGGAATTTTCGCCCATTTGTAACTTTTGAGATGTCAGCGTATAGAAAGTAACACTACCCAGGGACTAACAAATGTGTACTTTTTGGTAAAAAAATAAATAATGTTTATGATAAAAAATTTGATCACTGTCCGTGTCACAAAAACTAAGTTTGCGGGGAATTTTCGCCCATTTGTAACTTTTGAGATGTCAGCATATAGCAAGTGACACTTCCTACCAAGGGACTAACAAATGTGTACTTTTTGGTAAAAATGAATTATATTTACGATAAAAATATTGATCACTGTCCGTGTCACAAAAACTAAGTTTGAGTGGAATTTTCGCCCATTTGCAACTTTTGAGATGTCATCGCAGAGAAAGTAACACTTACTACCCAGGGACTAACAAATGTGTACTTTTTGGTATTTTTTTTGAAATATTTACGATTACAATTTTGTTCACTGTTCGTGTCACAAAAACTAAGTTTGAGGGGAATTTTCGCCCATTTGTAACTATTGAGATGTCAGCGCATAGCAAGTGACACTTACTACCGAGGGACTAACAAATGTGTACTTTTTGGTAAAAAATAAATTATATTTACGATAAAAATATTGATCACTGTCCGTGTCACAAAAACTAAGTTTGAGGGTAATTTTCGCCCATTTGCAACTTTTGAGATATCAGCGTATAGAAAGTAACACTACCCAGGGACTAACAAATGTGTACTTTTTGGTAAAAGAATTAATAATATTTATGATAAAAAATTTGATCACTGTCCGTGTCACAAAAACTAAGTTTAAGGGGAATTTTCGCCCATTTGCAACTTTTGAGATATCAGCGTATAGAAAGTAACACTGCCCAGGGACTAACAAATGTGTACTTTTTGGTAAAAAATAAATTATATTTACGATAAAAATATTGATCACTGTCCATATCACAAAAACTAAGTTTGAGGGGAATTTTCGCCCATTTGTAACTTTTGAGATGTCAGCGTATAGAAAGTTACACTTACTACCCAGGGACTAACAAATGTGTACTTTTTGGAAAAAAATAAGTTATATTTACGATAAAAATATTGATCACTGTCCGTGTCACAAAAACTAAGTTTGAGGGGAATTTTCGCCCATTTGTAACTTTTGAGATGTCAGCGTATAGAAAGTAACACTACCCAGGGACTAACAAATGTGTACTTTTTGGTAAAAAAATAAATAATGTTTATGATAAAAAATTTGATCACTGTCCGTGTCACAAAAACTAAGTTTGCGGGGAATTTTCGCCCATTTGTAACTTTTGAGATGTCAGCATATAGCAAGTGACACTTCCTACCAAGGGACTAACAAATGTGTACTTTTTGGTAAAAATGAATTATATTTACGATAAAAATATTGATCACTGTCCGTGTCACAAAAACTAAGTTTGATTGGAATTTTCGCCCATTTGCAACTTTTGAGATGTCATCGCAGAGAAAGTAACACTTACTACCCAGGGACTAACAAATGTGTACTTTTTGGTATTTTTTTTGAAATATTTACGATTACAATTTTGATCACTGTTCGTGTCACAAAAACTAAGTTTGAGGGGAATTTTCGCCCATTTGTAACTATTGAGATGTCAGCGCATAGCAAGTGACACTTACTACCGAGGGACTAACAAATGTGTACTTTTTGGTAAAAAATAAATTATATTTACGATAAAAATATTGATCACTGTCCGTGTCACAAAAACTAAGTTTGAGGGTAATTTTCGCCCATTTGCAACTTTTGAGATATCAGCGTATAGAAAGTAACACTACCCAGGGACTAACAAATGTGTACTTTTTGGTAAAAGAATTAATAATATTTATGATAAAAATATTGATCACTGTCCATATCACAAAAACTAAGTTTGAGGGGAATTTTCGCCCATTTGTAACTTTTGAGATGTCAGCGTATAGAAAGTTACACTTACTACCCAGGGACTAACAAATGTGTACTTTTTGGAAAAAAATAAGTTATATTTACGATAAAAATATTGATCACTGTCCGTGTCACAAAAACTAAGTTTGAGGGGAATTTTCGCCCATTTGTAACTTTTGAGATGTCAGCGTATAGCAAGTGACACTTACTACCGAGTGACTAACAAATGTGTACTTTTTGGTAAAAAATAAATTATATTTACGATAAAAATATTGATCATTGTCCGTGTCACAAAAACTAAGTTTGAGGGGAATTTTCGCCCATTTGCAACTTTTGAGATATCAGCGTATAGAAAGTAACACTGCCCAGGGACTAACAAATGTGTACTTTTTGGTAAAAAATAAATTATATTTACGATAAAAATATTGATCACTGTCCGTGTCACAAAAACTAAGTTTGAGGGTAATTTTCGCCTATTTGCAACTTTTGAGATATCAGCGTATAGAAAGTAACACTACCCAGGGACTAACAAATGTGTACTTTTTGGTAAAAGAATTAATAATGTTTATGATAAAAAATTTGATCACTGTCCGTGTCACAAAAACTAAGTTTAAGGGGAATTTTCGCCCATTTGCAACTTTTGAGATATCAGCGTATAGAAAGTAACACTGCCCAGGGACTAACAAATGTGTACTTTTTGGTAAAAAATAAATTATATTTACGATAAAAATATTGATCACTGTCCATGTCACAAAAACTAAGTTTGAGGGGAATTTTCGCCCATTTGTAACTTTTGAGATGTCAGCGTATAGAAAGTTACACTTACTACCCAGGGACTAACAAATGTATACTTTTTGGAAAAAAATAAGTTATATTTACGATAAAAATATTGATCACTGTCCGTGTCACAAAAACTAAGTTTGAGGGGAATTTTCGCCCATTTGTAACTTTTGAGATGTCAGCGTATAGCAAGTGACACTTACTACCGAGTGACTAACAAATGTGTACTTTTTGGTAAAAAATAAATTACATTTACGATAAAAATATTGATCATTGTCCGTGTCACAAAAACTAAGTTTGAGGGGAATTTTCGCCCATTTGCAACTTTTGAGATATCAGCGTATAGAAAGTAACACTGCCCAGGGACTAACAAATGTGTACTTTTTGGTAAAAAATAAATTATATTTACGATAAAAATATTGATCACTGTCCGTGTCACAAAAACTAAGTTTGAGGGTAATTTTCGCCTATTTGCAACTTTTGAGATATCAGCGTATAGAAAGTAACACTACCCAGGGACTAACAAATGTGTACTTTTTGGTAAAAGAATTAATAATGTTTATGATAAAAAATTTGATCACTGTCCGTGTCACAAAAACTAAGTTTAAGGGGAATTTTCGCCCATTTGCAACTTTTGAGATATCAGCGTATAGAAAGTAACACTGCCCAGGGACTAACAAATGTGTACTTTTTGGTAAAAAATAAATTATATTTACGATAAAAATATTGATCACTGTCCATGTCACAAAAACTAAGTTTGAGGGGAATTTTCGCCCATTTGTAACTTTTGAGATGTCAGCGTATAGAAAGTTACACTTACTACCCAGGGACTAACAAATGTGTACTTTTTGGAAAAAAATAAGTTATATTTACGATAAAAATATTGATCACTGTCCGTGTCACAAAAACTAAGTTTGAGGGGAATTTTCGCCCATTTGTAACTTTTGAGATGTCAACGTATAGCAAGTGACACTTACTACCGAGTGACTAACAAATGTGTACTTTTTGGTAAAAAATAAATTATATTTACGATAAAAATATTGATCATTGTCCGTGTCACAAAAACTAAGTTTGAAGGGAATTTTCGCCCATTTGCAACTTTTGAGATATCAGCGTATAGAAAGTAACACTGCCCAGGGACTAACAAATGTGTACTTTTTGGTAAAAAATAAATTATATTTACGATAAAAATATTGATCACTGTCCGTGTCACAAAAACTAAGTTTGAGGGGAATTTTAGCCCATTTGCAACTTTTAAGATATCAGCGTAGAGAAAGTAACACTACCCAGGGACTAACAAATGTGTACTTTTTGGTATTTTTTTGGAAATATTTACGATTACAATTTTGATCACTGTTCGTGTCACAAAAACTAAGTTTGAGGGGAATTTTCGCCCATTTGTAACTATTGAGATGTCAGCGCATATAAAGTAACACTTACTACCCAGGGACTAACAAATGTGTACTTTTTGGTAAAAAATAAATTATATTTACGATAAAAATATTGATCACTGTCCGTGTCACAAAAACTAAGTTTGAGGGGAATTTTCGCCCATTTGTACCTTTTGAGATGTCAGCGTATAGAAAGTAACACTACCCAGGGACTAACAAATGTGTACTTTTTGGTAAAAAAATAAATAATGTTTATGATAAAAAATTTGATCACTGTCCGTGTCACAAAAACTAAGTTTGCGGGGAATTTTCGCCCATTTGCAACTTTTGAGATGTCATCGCAGAGAAAGTAACACTTACTACCCAGGGACTAACAAATGTGTACTTTTTGGTATTTTTTTTGAAATATTTACGATTACAATTTTGATCACTGTTCGTGTCACAAAAACTAAGTTTGAGGGGTATTTTCGCCCATTTGTAACTTTTGAGATGTCAGCGTATAGCAAGTGACACTTACTACAGAGTGACTAACAAATGTGTACTTTTTGGTAAAAAATAAATTATATTTACGATAAAAATATTGATCATTGTCCGTGTCACAAAAACTAAGTTTGAGGGGAATTTTCGCCCATTTGCAACTTTTGAGATATCAGCGTATAGAAAGTAACACTGCCCAGGGACTAACAAATGTGTACTTTTTGGTAAAAAATAAATTATATTTACGATAAAAATATTGATCACTGTCCGTGTCACAAAAACTAAGTTTGAGGGGAATTTTCGCCCATTTGCAACTTTTAAGATATCAGCGTAGAGAAAGTAACACTACCCAGGGACTAACAAATGTGTACTTTTTGGTATTTTTTTTGAAATATTTACGATTACAATTTTGATCACTGTTCGTGTCACAAAAACTAAGTTTGAGGGGAATTTTCGCCCATTTGTAACTATTGAGATGTCAGCGCATATAAAGTAACACTTACTACCCAGGGACTAACAAATGTGTACTTTTTGGTAAAAAATAAATTATATTTACGATAAAAATATTGATCACTGTCCGTGTCACAAAAACTAAGTTTGAGGGGAATTTTCGCCCATTTGTAACTTTTGAGATGTCAGCGTATAGAAAGTAACACTACCCAGGGACTAACAAATGTGTACTTTTTGGTAAAAAAAAAAATAATGTTTATGATAAAAAATTTGATCACTGTCCGTGTCACAAAAACTAAGTTTGCAGGGAATTTTCGCCCATTTGTAACTTTTGAGATGTCAGCGTATAGCAAGTGACACTTCCTACCAAGGGACTAACAAATGTGTACTTTTTGGTAAAAATGAATTATATTTACGATAAAAATATTGATCACTGTCCGTGTCACAAAAACTAAGTTTGAGTGGAATTTTCGCCCATTTGCAACTTTTGAGATGTCATCGCAGAGAAAGTAACACTTACTACCCAGGGACTAACAAATGTGTACTTTTTGGTATTTTTTTGAAATATTTACGATTACAATTTTGATCACTGTTCGTGTCACAAAAACTAAGTTTGAGGGGAATTTTCGCCCATTTGTAACTATTGAGATGTCAGCGCATATAAAGTAACACTTACTACCCAGGGACTAACAAATGTGTACTTTTTGGTAAAAAATAAATTATATTTACGATAAAAATATTGATCACTGTCCGTGTCACAAAAACTAAGTTTGAGGGGAATTTTCGCCCATTTGCAACTTTCGAGATATCAGCGTATAGAAAGTAACACTACCCAGGGACTAACAAATGTGTACTTTTTGGTAAAAGAATTAATAATGTTTATGATAAAAAATTTGATCACTGTCCGTGTCACAAAAAGCTAAGTTTTCGGGGAATTTTCGCCCATTTGCAACTTTTGAGATGTCATCGCAGAGAAAGTAACACTTACTACCCAGGGACTAACAAATGTGTACTTTTTGGTATTTTTTTTGAAATATTTACGATTACAATTTTGATCACTGTTCGTGTCACAAAAACTAAGTTTGAGGGGAATTTTCGCCCATTTGCAACTTTTAAGATATCAGCGTAGAGAAAGTAACACTACCCAGGGACTAACAAATGTGTACTTTTTGGTATTTTTTTTGAAATATTTACGATTACAATTTTGATCACTGTTCGTGTCACAAAAACTAAGTTTGAGGGGAATTTTCGCCCATTTGTAACTATTGAGATGTCAGCGCATATGAAGTAACACTTACTACCCAGGGACTAACAAATGTGTACTTTTTGGTAAAAAATAAATTATATTTACGATAAAAATATTGATCACTGTCCGTGTCACAAAAACTAAGTTTGAGGGGAATTTTCGCCCATTTGTAACTTTTGAGATGTCAGCGTATAGAAAGTAACACTACCCAGGGACTAACAAATGTGTACTTTTTGGTAAAAAAATAAATAATGTTTATGATAAAAAATTTGATCACTGTCCGTGTCACAAAAACTAAGTTTGCAGGGAATTTTCGCCCATTTGTAACTTTTGAGATGTCAGCGTATAGCAAGTGACACTTCCTACCAAGGGACTAACAAATGTGTACTTTTTGGTAAAAATGAATTATATTTACGATAAAAATATTGATCACTGTCCGTGTCACAAAAACTAAGTTTGAGTGGAATTTTCGCCCATTTGCAACTTTTGAGATATCAGCGTATAGAAAGTAACACTACCCAGGGACTAACAAATGTGTACTTTTTGGTAAAAGAATTAATAATGTTTATGATAAAAAATTTGATCACTGTCCGTGTCACAAAAACTAAGTTTGAGGGGAATTTTCGCCCATTTGCAACTTTTGAGATATCAGCGTATAGAAAGTAACACTGCCCAGGGACTAACAAATGTGTACTTTTTGGTAAAAAATAAATTATATTTACGATAAAAATATTGATCACTGTCCGTGTCACAAAAACTAAGTTTAAGGGGAATTTTCGCCCATTTGTAACTTTTGAGATGTCAGCGCATAGAAAGTTACACTTACTACCCAGGGACTAACAAATGTGTACTTTTTGGAAAAAAATAAGTTATATTTACGATAAAAAATATTGATCACTGTCCGTGTCACAAAAACTAAGTTTGAGGGGAATTTTCGCCCATTTGTAACTTTTGAGATGTCAGCGTATAGCAAGTGACACTTACTACCGAGTGACTAACAAATGTGTACTTTTTGGTAAAAAATAAATTATATTTACGATAAAAATATTGATCACTGTCCGTGTCACAAAAACTAGGTTTGAGGGGAATTTTCGCCCATTTGAAACTTTTGAGAGGTCAGCGCATAAAAAGTAACACTTACTACCCAGGGACTAACAAATGTGTACTTTTTGGAAAAAAATAAGTTATATTTACGATAAAAAATATTGATCACTGTCCGTGTCACAAAAACTAAGTTTGAGGGGAATTTTCGCCCATTTGTAACTTTTGAGATGTCAGCGTATAGCAAGTGACACTTACTACCGAGTGACTAACAAATGTGTACTTTTTGGTAAAAAATAAATTATATTTACGATAAAAAATATTGATCACTGTCCGTGTCACAAAAACTAGGTTTGAGGGGAATTTTCGCCCATTTGAAACTTTTGAGAGGTCAGCGCATAAAAAGTAACACTTACTACCCAGGGACTAACAAATGTGTACTTTTTGGTATTTTTTTTAAATATTTACGATTACAATTTTGATCACTGTTCGTGTCACAAAAACTAAGTTTGAGGGGAATTTTCGCCCATTTGCAACTTTTGAGATATCAGCGTATAGAAAATAACACTACCCAGGGACTAACAAATGTGTACTTTTTGGTAAAAGAATTAATAATGTTTATGATAAAAAATTTGATCACTGTCCGTGTCACAAAAACTAAGTTTGCAGGGAATTTTCGCCCATTTGTAACTTTTGAGATGTCAGCGTATAGCAAGTGACACTTCCTACCAAGGGACTAACAAATGTGTACTTTTTGGTAAAAATGAATTATATTTACGATAAAAATATTGATCACTGTCCGTGTCACAAAAACTAAGTTTGAGTGGAATTTTCGCCCATTTGCAACTTTTGAGATGTCATCGCAGAGAAAGTAACACTTACTACCCAGGGACTAACAAATGTGTACTTTTTGGTATTTTTTTGAAATATTTACGATTACAATTTTGATCACTGTTCGTGTCACAAAAACTAAGTTTGAGGGGAATTTTCGCCCATTTGTAACTATTGAGATGTCAGCGCATATAAAGTAACACTTACTACCCAGGGACTAACAAATGTGTACTTTTTGGTAAAAAATAAATTATATTTACGATAAAAATATTGATCACTGTCCGTGTCACAAAAACTAAGTTTGAGGGGAATTTTCGCCCATTTGCAACTTTCGAGATATCAGCGTATAGAAAGTAACACTACCCAGGGACTAACAAATGTGTACTTTTTGGTAAAAGAATTAATAATGTTTATGATAAAAAATTTGATCACTGTCCGTGTCACAAAAAGCTAAGTTTGCGGGGAATTTTCGCCCATTTGCAACTTTTGAGATGTCATCGCAGAGAAAGTAACACTTACTACCCAGGGACTAACAAATGTGTACTTTTTGGTATTTTTTTTGAAATATTTACGATTACAATTTTGATCACTGTTCGTGTCACAAAAACTAAGTTTGAGGGGAATTTTCGCCCATTTGCAACTTTTAAGATATCAGCGTAGAGAAAGTAACACTACCCAGGGACTAACAAATGTGTACTTTTTGGTATTTTTTTTGAAATATTTACGATTACAATTTTGATCACTGTTCGTGTCACAAAAACTAAGTTTGAGGGGAATTTTCGCCCATTTGTAACTATTGAGATGTCAGCGCATATGAAGTAACACTTACTACCCAGGGACTAACAAATGTGTACTTTTTGGTAAAAAATAAATTATATTTACGATAAAAATATTGATCACTGTCCGTGTCACAAAAACTAAGTTTGAGGGGAATTTTCGCCCATTTGTAACTTTTGAGATGTCAGCGTATAGAAAGTAACACTACCCAGGGACTAACAAATGTGTACTTTTTGGTAAAAAAATAAATAATGTTTATGATAAAAAATTTGATCACTGTCCGTGTCACAAAAACTAAGTTTGCAGGGAATTTTCGCCCATTTGTAACTTTTGAGATGTCAGCGTATAGCAAGTGACACTTCCTACCAAGGGACTAACAAATGTGTACTTTTTGGTAAAAATGAATTATATTTACGATAAAAATATTGATCACTGTCCGTGTCACAAAAACTAAGTTTGAGTGGAATTTTCGCCCATTTGCAACTTTTGAGATATCAGCGTATAGAAAGTAACACTACCCAGGGACTAACAAATGTGTACTTTTTGGTAAAAGAATTAATAATGTTTATGATAAAAAATTTGATCACTGTCCGTGTCACAAAAACTAAGTTTGAGGGGAATTTTCGCCCATTTGCAACTTTTGAGATATCAGCTTATAGAAAGTAACACTGCCCAGGGACTAACAAATGTGTACTTTTTGGTAAAAAATAAATTATATTTACGATAAAAATATTGATCACTGTCCGTGTCACAAAAACTAAGTTTAAGGGGAATTTTCGCCCATTTGTAACTTTTGAGATGTCAGCGCATAGAAAGTTACACTTACTACCCAGGGACTAACAAATGTGTACTTTTTGGAAAAAAATAAGTTATATTTACGATAAAAAATATTGATCACTGTCCGTGTCACAAAAACTAAGTTTGAGGGGAATTTTCGCCCATTTGTAACTTTTGAGATGTCAGCGTATAGCAAGTGACACTTCCTACCAAGGGACTAACAAATGTGTACTTTTTGGTAAAAATGAATTATATTTACGATAAAAATATTGATCACTGTCCGTGTCACAAAAACTAAGTTTGAGTGGAATTTTCGCCCATTTGCAACTTTTGAGATGTCATCGCAGAGAAAGTAACACTTACTACCCAGGGACTAACAAATGTGTACTTTTTGGTATTTTTTTGAAATATTTACGATTACAATTTTGATCACTGTTCGTGTCACAAAAACTAAGTTTGAGGGGAATTTTCGCCCATTTGTAACTATTGAGATGTCAGCGCATATAAAGTAACACTTACTACCCAGGGACTAACAAATGTGTACTTTTTGGTAAAAAATAAATTATATTTACGATAAAAATATTGATCACTGTCCGTGTCACAAAAACTAAGTTTGAGGGGAATTTTCGCCCATTTGCAACTTTCGAGATATCAGCGTATAGAAAGTAACACTACCCAGGGACTAACAAATGTGTACTTTTTGGTAAAAGAATTAATAATGTTTATGATAAAAAATTTGATCACTGTCCGTGTCACAAAAAGCTAAGTTTGCGGGGAATTTTCGCCCATTTGCAACTTTTGAGATGTCATCGCAGAGAAAGTAACACTTACTACCCAGGGACTAACAAATGTGTACTTTTTGGTATTTTTTTTGAAATATTTACGATTACAATTTTGATCACTGTTCGTGTCACAAAAACTAAGTTTGAGGGGAATTTTCGCCCATTTGCAACTTTTAAGATATCAGCGTAGAGAAAGTAACACTACCCAGGGACTAACAAATGTGTACTTTTTGGTATTTTTTTTGAAATATTTACGATTACAATTTTGATCACTGTTCGTGTCACAAAAACTAAGTTTGAGGGGAATTTTCGCCCATTTGTAACTATTGAGATGTCAGCGCATATGAAGTAACACTTACTACCCAGGGACTAACAAATGTGTACTTTTTGGTAAAAAATAAATTATATTTACGATAAAAATATTGATCACTGTCCGTGTCACAAAAACTAAGTTTGAGGGGAATTTTCGCCCATTTGTAACTTTTGAGATGTCAGCGTATAGAAAGTAACACTACCCAGGGACTAACAAATGTGTACTTTTTGGTAAAAAAATAAATAATGTTTATGATAAAAAATTTGATCACTGTCCGTGTCACAAAAACTAAGTTTGCAGAGAATTTTCGCCCATTTGTAACTTTTGAGATGTCAGCGTATAGCAAGTGACACTTCCTACCAAGGGACTAACAAATGTGTACTTTTTGGTAAAAATGAATTATATTTACGATAAAAATATTGATCACTGTCCGTGTCACAAAAACTAAGTTTGAGTGGAATTTTCGCCCATTTGCAACTTTTGAGATATCAGCGTATAGAAAGTAACACTACCCAGGGACTAACAAATGTGTACTTTTTGGTAAAAGAATTAATAATGTTTATGATAAAAAATTTGATCACTGTCCGTGTCACAAAAAGCTAAGTTTGCGGGGAATTTTCGCCCATTTGCAACTTTTGAGATGTCATCGCAGAGAAAGTAACACTTACTACCCAGGGACTAACAAATGTGTACTTTTTGGTATTTTTTTTGAAATATTTACGATTACAATTTTGATCACTGTTCGTGTCACAAAAACTAAGTTTGAGGGGAATTTTCGCCCATTTGCAACTTTTAATATATCAGCGTAGAGAAAGTAACACTACCCAGGGACTAACAAATGTGTACTTTTTGGTATTTTTTTTGAAATATTTACGATTACAATTTTGATCACTGTTCGTGTCACAAAAACTAAGTTTGAGGGGAATTTTCGCCCATTTGTAACTATTGAGATGTCAGCGCATATGAAGTAACACTTACTACCCAGGGACTAACAAATGTGTACTTTTTGGTAAAAAATAAATTATATTTACGATAAAAATATTGATCACTGTCCGTGTCACAAAAACTAAGTTTGAGGGGAATTTTCGCCCATTTGTAACTTTTGAGATGTCAGCGTATAGAAAGTAACACTACCCAGGGACTAACAAATGTGTACTTTTTGGTAAAAAAATAAATAATGTTTATGATAAAAAATTTGATCACTGTCCGTGTCACAAAAACTAAGTTTGCAGGGAATTTTCGCCCATTTGTAACTTTTGAGATGTCAGCGTATAGCAAGTGACACTTCCTACCAAGGGACTAACAAATGTGTACTTTTTGGTAAAAATGAATTATATTTACGATAAAAATATTGATCACTGTCCGTGTCACAAAAACTAAGTTTGAGTGGAATTTTCGCCCATTTGCAACTTTTGAGATATCAGCGTATAGAAAGTAACACTACCCAGGGACTAACAAATGTGTACTTTTTGGTAAAAGAATTAATAATGTTTATGATAAAAAATTTGATCACTGTCCGTGTCACAAAAACTAAGTTTGAGGGGAATTTTCGCCCATTTGCAACTTTTGAGATATCAGCTTATAGAAAGTAACACTGCCCAGGGACTAACAAATGTGTACTTTTTGGTAAAAAATAAATTATATTTACGATAAAAATATTGATCACTGTCCGTGTCACAAAAACTAAGTTTAAGGGGAATTTTCGCCCATTTGTAACTTTTGAGATGTCAGCGCATAGAAAGTTACACTTACTACCCAGGGACTAACAAATGTGTACTTTTTGGAAAAAAATAAGTTATATTTACGATAAAAAATATTGATCACTGTCCGTGTCACAAAAACTAAGTTTGAGGGGAATTTTCGCCCATTTGTAACTTTTGAGATGTCAGCGTATAGCAAGTGACACTTACTACCGAGTGACTAACAAATGTGTACTTTTTGGTAAAAAATAAATTATATTTACGATAAAAATATTGATCACTGTCCGTGTCACAAAAACTAGGTTTGAGGGGAATTTTCGCCCATTTGAAACTTTTGAGAGGTCAGCGCATAAAAAGTAACACTTACTACCCAGGGACTAACAAATGTGTACTTTTTGGTATTTTTTTTTAAATATTTACGATTACAATTTTGATCACTGTTCGTGTCACAAAAACTAAGTTTGAGGGGAATTTTCGCCCATTTGCAACTTTTGAGATATCAGCGTATAGAAAATAACACTACCCAGGGACTAACAAATGTGTACTTTTTGGTAAAAGAATTAATAATGTTTATGATAAAAAATTTGATCACTGTCCGTGTCACAAAAACTAAGTTTGCAGGGAATTTTCGCCCATTTGTAACTTTTGAGATGTCAGCGTATAGCAAGTGACACTTCCTACCAAGGGACTAACAAATGTGTACTTTTTGGTAAAAATGAATTATATTTACGATAAAAATATTGATCACTGTCCGTGTCACAAAAACTAAGTTTGAGTGGAATTTTCGCCCATTTGCAACTTTTGAGATGTCATCGCAGAGAAAGTAACACTTACTACCCAGGGACTAACAAATGTGTACTTTTTGGTATTTTTTTTGAAATATTTACGATTACAATTTTGATCACTGTTCGTGTCACAAAAACTAAGTTTGAGGGGAATTTTCGCCCATTTGTAACTATTGAGATGTCAGCGCATATAAAGTAACACTTACTACCCAGGGACTAACAAATGTGTACTTTTTGGTAAAAAATAAATTATATTTACGATAAAAATATTGATCACTGTCCGTGTCACAAAAACTAAGTTTGAGGGGAATTTTCGCCCATTTGCAACTTTCGAGATATCAGCGTATAGAAAGTAACACTACCCAGGGACTAACAAATGTGTACTTTTTGGTAAAAGAATTAATAATGTTTATGATAAAAAATTTGATCACTGTCCGTGTCACAAAAACTAAGTTTGAGTGGAATTTTCGCCCATTTGCAACTTTTGAGATGTCATCGCAGAGAAAGTAACACTTACTACCCAGGGACTAACAAATGTGTACTTTTTGGTATTTTTTTTGAAATATTTACGATTACAATTTTGATCACTGTTCGTGTCACAAAAACTAAGTTTGAGGGGAATTTTCGCCCATTTGTAACTATTGAGATGTCAGCGCATATAAAGTAACACTTACTACCCAGGGACTAACAAATGTGTACTTTTTGGTAAAAAATAAATTATATTTACGATAAAAATATTGATCACTGTCCGTGTCACAAAAACTAAGTTTGAGGGGAATTTTCGCCCATTTGCAACTTTCGAGATATCAGCGTATAGAAAGTAACACTACCCAGGGACTAACAAATGTGTACTTTTTGGTAAAAGAATTAATAATGTTTATGATAAAAAATTTGATCACTGTCCGTGTCACAAAAACTAAGTTTGAGGGGAATTTTCGCCCATTTGCAACTTTTGAGATATCAGCGTATAGAAAGTAACACTGCCCAGGGACTAACAAATGTGTACTTTTTGGTAAAAAATAAATTATATTTACGATAAAAATATTGATCACTGTCCGTGTCACAAAAACTAAGTTTAAGGGGAATTTTCGCCCATTTGTAACTTTTGAGATGTCAGCGCATAGAAAGTTACACTTACTACCCAGGGACTAACAAATGTGTACTTTTTGGAAAAAAATAAGTTATATTTACGATAAAAATATTGATCACTGTCCGTGTCACAAAAACTAAGTTTGAGGGGAATTTTCGCCCATTTGTAACTTTTGAGATGTCAGCGTATAGCAAGTGACACTTACTACCGAGTGACTAACAAATGTGTACTTTTTGGTAAAAAATAAATTATATTTACGATAAAAATATTGATCACTGTCCGTGTCACAAAAACTAGGTTTGAGGGGAATTTTCGCCCATTTGCAACTTTTGAGATGTCATCGCAGAGAAAGTAACACTTACTACCCAGGGACTAACAAATGTGTACTTTTTGGTATTTTTTTTGAAATATTTACGATTACAATTTTGATCACTGTTCGTGTCACAAAAACTAAGTTTGAGGGGAATTTTCGCCCATTTGTAACTATTGAGATGTCAGCGCATATAAAGTAACACTTACTACCCAGGGACTAACAAATGTGTACTTTTTGGTAAAAAATAAATTATATTTACGATAAAAATATTGATCACTGTCCGTGTCACAAAAACTAAGTTTGAGGGGAATTTTCGCCCATTTGCAACTTTCGAGATATCAGCGTATAGAAAGTAACACTACCCAGGGACTAACAAATGTGTACTTTTTGGTTAAAGAATTAATAATGTTTATGATAAAAAATTTGATCACTGTCCGTGTCACAAAAACTAAGTTTGAGGGGAATTTTCGCCCATTTGCAACTTTTGAGATATCAGCGTATAGAAAGTAACACTGCCCAGGGACTAACAAATGTGTACTTTTTGGTAAAAAATAAATTATATTTACGATAAAAATATTGATCACTGTCCGTGTCACAAAAACTAAGTTTAAGGGGAATTTTCGCCCATTTGTAACTTTTGAGATGTCAGCGCATAGAAAGTTACACTTACTACCCAGGGACTAACAAATGTGTACTTTTTGGAAAAAAATCAGTTATATTTACGATAAAAATATTGATCACTGTCCGTGTCACAAAAACTAAGTTTGAGGGGAATTTTCGCCCATTTGTAACTTTTGAGATGTCAGCGTATAGCAAGTGACACTTACTACCGAGTGACTAACAAATGTGTACTTTTTGGTAAAAAATAAATTATATTTACGATAAAAATATTGATCACTGTCCGTGTCACAAAAACTAGGTTTGAGGGGAATTTTCGCCCATTTGCAACTTTTGAGATGTCATCGCAGAGAAAGTAACACTTACTACCCAGGGACTAACAAATGTGTACTTTTTGGTATTTTTTTTTAAATATTTACCATTACAATTTTGATCACTGTTCGTGTCACAAAAACTAAGTTTGAGGGGAATTTTCGCCCATTTGTAACTATTGAGATGTCAGCGCATATAAAGTAACACTTACTACCCAGGGACTAACAAATGTGTACTTTTTGGTAAAAAATAAATTATATTTACGATAAAAATATTGATCACTGTCCGTGTCACAAAAACTAAGTTTGAGGGGAATTTTCGCCCATTTGCAACTTTCGAGATATCAGCGTATAGAAAGTAACACTACCCAGGGACTAACAAATGTGTACTTTTTGGTAAAAGAATTAATAATGTTTATGATAAAAAATTTGATCACTGTCCGTGTCACAAAAACTAAGTTTGAGGGGAATTTTCGCCCATTTGCAACTTTTGAGATATCAGCGTATAGAAAGTAACACTGCCCAGGGACTAACAAATGTGTACTTTTTGGTAAAAAATAAATTATATTTACGATAAAAATATTGATCACTGTCCGTGTCACAAAAACTAAGTTTAAGGGGAATTTTCGCCCATTTGTAACTTTTGAGATGTCAGCGCATAGAAAGTTACACTTACTACCCAGGGACTAACAAATGTGTACTTTTTGGAAAAAAATAAGTTATATTTACGATAAAAATATTGATCACTGTCCGTGTCACAAAAACTAAGTTTGAGGGGAATTTTCGCCCATTTGTAACTTTTGAGATGTCAGCGTATAGCAAGTGACACTTACTACCGAGTGACTAACAAATGTGTACTTTTTGGTAAAAAATAAATTATATTTACGATAAAAATATTGATCACTGTCCGTGTCACAAAAACTAGGTTTGAGGGGAATTTTCGCCCATTTGAAACTTTTGAGAGGTCAGCGCATAAAAAGTAACACTTACTACCCAGGGACTAACAAATGTGTACTTTTTGGTATTTTTTTTTTAATATTTACGATTACAATTTTGATCACTGTTTGTGTCACAAAAACTAAGTTTGAGGGGAATTTTCGCCCATTTGCAACTTTTGAGATATCAGCGTATAGAAAATAACACTACCCAGGGACTAACAAATGTGTACTTTTTGGTAAAAGAATTAATAATGTTTATGATAAAAAATTTGATCACTGTCCGTGTCACAAAAACTAAGTTTGAGGGGAATTTTCGCCCATTTGTAACTTTTGAGATGTCAGCGTATAGCAAGTGACACTTACTACCGAGTGACTAACAAATGTGTACTTTTTGGTAAAAAATAAATTATATTTACGATAAAAATATTGATCACTGTCCGTGTCACAAAAACTAAGTTTGAGGGGAATTTTCGCCCATCTGCAACTTTTGAGATATCAGCGTATAGAAAGTAACACTGCCCAGGGACTAACAAATGTGTACTTTTTGGTAAAAAATAAATTATATTTACGATAAAAATATTGATCACTGTCCGTGTCACAAAAACTAAGTTTGAGGGGAATTTTCGCCCATTTGTAACTTTTGAGATGTCAGCGCATATAAAGTTACACTTACTACCCAGGGACTAACAAATATGTACTTTTTGGAAAAAAATAAGTTAAATTTACTATAAAAATATTGATCACTGTCCGTGTCACAAAAACTAAGTTTGAGGGGAATTTTCGCCCATTTGCAACTTTTAAGATATCAGCGTAGAGAAAGTAACACTACCCAGGGACTAACAAATGTTTACTTTTTGGTAAAAAATAAATTATATTATTGATAAAAATATTGATCACTGTCCATGTCACAAAAACTAAGTTTGAGGGGAATTTTCGCCCATTTGCAACTTTTGAGATATCAGCGTATAGAAAGTAACACTACCCAGGGACTAACAAATGTGTACTTTTTGGTAAAAGAATTAATAATGTTCATGATAAAAAATTTGATCACTGTCCGTGTCACAAAAACTAAGTTTGAGGGGAATTTTCGCCCATTTGTAACTTTTGAGATGTCAGCGTATAGCAAGTGACACTTACTACCGAGTGACTAACAAATGTGTACTTTTTGGTAAAAAATAAATTATATTTACGATAAAAATATTGATCACTGTCCGTGTCACAAAAACTAGGTTTGAGGGAAATTTTCGCCCATTTGTAACTTTTGAGATGTCAGCGCATATAAAGTTACACTTACTACCCAGGGACTAACAAATATGTACTTTTTGGAAAAAAATAAGTTAAATTTACTATAAAAATATTGATCACTGTCCGTGTCACAAAAACTAAGTTTGAGGGGAATTTTCGCCCATTTGCAACTTTTGAGATATCAGCGTATAGAAAGTAACACTGCCCAGGGACTAACAAATGTGTACTTTTTGGTAAAAAATAAATTATATTTACGATAAAAATATTGATCACTGTCCGTGTCACAAAAACTAAGTTTAAGGGGAATTTTCGCCCATTTGTAACTTTTGAGATGTCAGCGCATAGAAAGTTACACTTACTACCCAGGGACTAACAAATGTGTACTTTTTGGAAAAAAATAAGTTATATTTACGATAAAAATATTGATCACTGTCCGTGTCACAAAAACTAAGTTTGAGGGGAATTTTCGCCCATTTGTAACTTTTGAGATGTCAGCGTATAGCAAGTGACACTTACTACCGAGTGACTAACAAATGTGTACTTTTTGGTAAAAAATAAATTATATTTACGATAAAAATATTGATCACTGTCCGTGTCACAAAAACTAGGTTTGAGGGGAATTTTCGCCCATTTGCAACTTTTGAGATGTCATCGCAGAGAAAGTAACACTTACTACCCAGGGACTAACAAATGTGTACTTTTTGGTATTTTTTTTGAAATATTTACGATTACAATTTTGATCACTGTTCGTGTCACAAAAACTAAGTTTGAGGGGAATTTTCGCCCATTTGTAACTATTGAGATGTCAGCGCATATAAAGTAACACTTACTACCCAGGGACTAACAAATGTGTACTTTTTGGTAAAAAATAAATTATATTTACGATAAAAATATTGATCACTGTCCGTGTCACAAAAACTAAGTTTGAGGGGAATTTTCGCCCATTTGCAACTTTCGAGATATCAGCGTATAGAAAGTAACACTACCCAGGGACTAACAAATGTGTACTTTTTGGTAAAAGAATTAATAATGTTTATGATAAAAAATTTGATCACTGTCCGTGTCACAAAAACTAAGTTTGAGGGGAATTTTCGCCCATTTGCAACTTTTGAGATATCAGCGTATAGAAAATAACACTGCCCAGGGACTAACAAATGTGTACTTTTTGGTAAAAAATAAATTATATTTACGATAAAAATATTGATCACTGTCCGTGTCACAAAAACTAAGTTTAAGGGGAATTTTCGCCCATTTGTAACTTTTGAGATGTCAGCGCATAGAAAGTTACACTTACTACCCAGGGACTAACAAATGTGTACTTTTTGGAAAAAAATAAGTTATATTTACGATAAAAATATTGATCACTGTCCGTGTCACAAAAACTAAGTTTGAGGGGAATTTTCGCCCATTTGTAACTTTTGAGATGTCAGCGTATAGCAAGTGACACTTACTACCGAGTGACTAACAAATGTGTACTTTTTGGTAAAAAATAAATTATATTTACGATAAAAATATTGATCACTGTCCGTGTCACAAAAACTAGGTTTGAGGGGAATTTTCGCCCATTTGAAACTTTTGAGAGGTCAGCGCATAAAAAGTAACACTTACTACCCAGGGACTAACAAATGTGTACTTTTTGGTATTTTTTTTTTAATATTTACGATTACAATTTTGATCACTGTTCGTGTCACAAAAACTAAGTTTGAGGGGAATTTTCGCCCATTTGCAACTTTTGAGATATCAGCGTATAGAAAATAACACTACCCAGGGACTAACAAATGTGTACTTTTTGGTAAAAGAATTAATAATGTTTATGATAAAAAATTTGATCACTGTCCGTGTCACAAAAACTAAGTTTGAGGGGAATTTTCGCCCATTTGTAACTTTTGAGATGTCAGCGTATAGCAAGTGACACTTACTACCGAGTGACTAACAAATGTGTACTTTTTGGTAAAAAATAAATTATATTTACGATAAAAATATTGATCACTGTCCGTGTCACAAAAACTAAGTTTGAGGGGAATTTTCGCCCATCTGCAACTTTTGAGATATCAGCGTATAGAAAGTAACACTGCCCAGGGACTAACAAATGTGTACTTTTTGGTAAAAAATAAATTATATTTACGATAAAAATATTGATCACTGTCCGTGTCACAAAAACTAAGTTTGAGGGGAATTTTCGCCCATTTGTAACTTTTGAGATGTCAGCGCATATAAAGTTACACTTACTACCCAGGGACTAACAAATATGTACTTTTTGGAAAAAAATAAGTTAAATTTACTATAAAAATATTGATCACTGTCCGTGTCACAAAAACTAAGTTTGAGGGGAATTTTCGCCCATTTGCAACTTTTAAGATATCAGCGTAGAGAAAGTAACACTACCCAGGGACTAACAAATGTTTACTTTTTGGTAAAAAATAAATTTTATTATTGATAAAAATATTGATCACTGTCCATGTCACAAAAACTAAGTTTGAGGGGAATTTTCGCCCATTTGCAACTTTTGAGATATCAGCGTATAGAAAGTAACACTACCCAGGGACTAACAAATGTGTACTTTTTGGTAAAAGAATTAATAATGTTCATGATAAAAAATTTGATCACTGTCCGTGTCACAAAAACTAAGTTTGAGGGGAATTTTCGCCCATTTGTAACTTTTGAGATGTCAGCGTATAGCAAGTGACACTTACTACCGAGTGACTAACAAATGTGTACTTTTTGGTAAAAAATAAATTATATTTACGATAAAAATATTGATCACTGTCCGTGTCACAAAAACTAGGTTTGAGGGAAATTTTCGCCCATTTGTAACTTTTGAGATGTCAGCGCATATAAAGTTACACTTACTACCCAGGGACTAACAAATATGTACTTTTTGGAAAAAAATAAGTTAAATTTACTATAAAAATATTGATCACTGTCCGTGTCACAAAAACTAAGTTTGAGGGGAATTTTCGCCCATTTGCAACTTTTGAGATATCAGCGTATAGAAAGTAACACTACCCAGGGACTAACAAATGTGTACTTTTTGGTAAAAAATAAATTATATTTACGATAAAAATATTGATCACTGTCCGTGTCACAAAAACTAGGTTTGAGGGGAATTTTCGCCCATTTGCAACTTTTGAGATGTCAGCGCATAAAAAGTAACACTTACTACCCAGGGACTAACAAATGTGTACTTTTTGGTATTTTTTTTTAAATATTTACGATTACAATTTTGATCACTGTTCGTGTCACAAAAACTAAGTTTGAGGGGAATTTTCGCCCATTTGTAACTTTTGAGATGTCAGCGTATAGCAAGTGACACTTACTACCGAGGGACTAACAAATGTGTACTTTTTGATAAAAAATAAATTATATTTACGATAAAAATATTGATCACTGTCCGTGTCACAAAAACTAAGTTTGAGGGGAATTTTCGCCCATTTGCAACTTTTGAGATATCAGCGTGTAGAAAGTAACACTGCCCAGGGACTAACAAATGTGTACTTTTTGGTAAAAAAATAAATAATGTTCATGATAAAAAATTTGATCACTGTCCGTGTCACAAAAACTAAGTTTGCAGGGAATTTTCGCCCATTTGTAACTTTTGAGATGTCAGCGTATAGCAAGTGACACTTCCTACCAAGGGACTAACAAATGTGTACTTTTTGGTAAAAATAAATTATATTTACGATAAAAATATTGATCACTGTCCATGTCACAAAAACTAAGTTTGAGTGGAATTTTCGCCCATTTGCAACTTTTGAGATGTCATCGCAGAGAAAGTAACACTTACTACCCAGGGACTAACAAATGTGTACTTTTTGGTATTTTTTTTGAAATATTTACGATTACAATTTTGATCACTGTTCGTGTCACAAAAACTAAGTTTGAGGGGAATTTTCGCCCATTTGTAACTATTGAGATGTCAGCGCATATAAAGTAACACTTACTACCCAGGGAATAACAAATGTGTACTTTTTGCTAAAAAATAAATTATATTTACGATAAAAATATTGATCACTGTCCGTGTCACAAAAACTAAGTTTGAGGGGAATTTTCGCCCATTTACAACTTTTGAGATATCAGCGTATAGAAAGTAACACTACCCAGGGACTAACAAATGTGTACTTTTTGGTAAAAAAATGAATAATGTTTATGATAAAAAATTTGATCACTGTCCGTGTCACAAAAAGCTAAGTTTGAGGGGAATTTTCGCCCATTTGTAACTATTGAGATGTCAGCGCATAGAAAGTAACACTTACTACCGAGGGACTAACAAATGTGTACTTTTTGGTAAAAAATAAATTATATTTACGATAAAAATATTGATCACTGTCCGTGTCACAAAAACTAAGTTTGAGGGGAATTTTCGCCCATTTGCAACTTTTGAGATATCAGCGTATAGAAAGTAACACTACCCAGGGACTAACAAATGTGTACTTTTTGGTAAAAGAATTAATAATGTTCATGATAAAAAATTTGATCACTGTCCGTGTCACAAAAACTAAGTTTGAGGGGAATTTTCGCCCATTTGTAACTTTTGAGATGTCAGCGTATAGCAAGTGACACTTACTACCGAGTGACTAACAAATGTGTACTTTTTGGTAAAAAATAAATTATATTTACGATAAAAATATTGATCACTGTCCGTGTCACAAAAACTAGGTTTGAGGGGAATTTTCGCCCATTTGCAACTTTTGAGATGTCAGCGCATAAAAAGTAACACTTACTACCCAGGGACTAACAAATGTGTACTTTTTGGTATTTTTTTTTAAATATTTACGATTACAATTTTGATCACTGTTCGTGTCACAAAAACTAAGTTTGAGGGGAATTTTCGCCCATTTGTAACTTTTGAGATGTCAGCGTATAGCAAGTGACACTTACTACCGAGGGACTAACAAATGTGTACTTTTTGGTAAAAAATAAATTATATTTACGATAAAAATATTGATCACTGTCCGTGTCACAAAAAGTAAGTTTGAGGGGAATTTTCGCCCATTTGCAACTTTTGAGATATCAGCGTGTAGAAAGTAACACTGCCCAGGGACTAACAAATGTGTACTTTTTGGTAAAAAAATAAATAATGTTCATGATAAAAAATTTGATCACTGTCCGTGTCACAAAAACTAAGTTTGCAGGGAATTTTCGCCCATTTGTAACTTTTGAGATGTCAGCGTATAGCAAGTGACACTTCCTACCAAGGGACTAACAAATGTGTACTTTTTGGTAAAAATAAATTATATTTACGATAAAAATATTGATCACTGTCCATGTCACAAAAACTAAGTTTGAGTGGAATTTTCGCCCATTTGCAACTTTTGAGATGTCATCGCAGAGAAAGTAACACTTACTACCCAGGGACTAACAAATGTGTACTTTTTGGTATTTTTTTTGAAATATTTACGATTACAATTTTGATCACTGTTCGTGTCACAAAAACTAAGTTTGAGGGGAATTTTCGCCCATTTGTAACTATTGAGATGTCAGCGCATATAAAGTAACACTTACTACCCAGGGAATAACAAATGTGTACTTTTTGCTAAAAAATAAATTATATTTACGATAAAAATATTGATCACTGTCCGTGTCACAAAAACTAAGTTTGAGGGGAATTTTCGCCCATTTACAACTTTTGAGATATCAGCGTATAGAAAGTAACACTACCCAGGGACTAACAAATGTGTACTTTTTGGTAAAAAAATGAATAATGTTTATGATAAAAAATTTGATCACTGTCCGTGTCACAAAAAGCTAAGTTTGAGGGGAATTTTCGCCCATTTGTAACTATTGAGATGTCAGCGCATAGAAAGTAACACTTACTACCGAGGGACTAACAAATGTGTACTTTTTGGTAAAAAATAAATTATATTTACGATAAAAATATTGATCACTGTCCGTGTCACAAAAACTAAGTTTGAGGGGAATTTTCGCCCATTTGCAACTTTTGAGATATCAGCGTATAGAAAGTAACACTGCCCAGGGACTAACAAATGTGTACTTTTTGGTAAAAAATAAATTATATTTACAATAAAAATATTGATCACTATCCGTGTCACAAAAACTAAGTTTGAGGGGAACTTTCGCCCATTTGCAACTTTTGAGATATCAGCGTATAGAAAGTAACACTGCCCAGGGACTAACAAATGTGTACTTTTTGGTAAAAAATAAATTATATTTACGATAAAAATATTGATCACTGTCCGTGTCACAAAAACTAAGTTTGAGGGGAATTTTCGCCCATTTGTAACTTTTGAGATGTCAGCGCATAGAAAGTAACACTTACTACCCAGGGACTAACAAATGTGTACTTTTTGGAAAAAAATAAATTATATTTACGATAAAAATATTGATCACTGTCCGTGTCACAAAAACTAAGTTTGAGGGGAATTTTCGCCCATTTGAAACTTTTGAGATGTCAGCGCATAGAAAGTAACACTTACTACCCAGGGACTAACAAATGCGTACTTTTTGGTATTTTTTTTGAAATATTTACGATTACAATTTTGATCACTGTTCGTGTCACAAAAACTAAGTTTGAGGGGAATTTTCGCCCATTTGTAACTATTGAGATGTCAGCGCATAGAAAGTAACACTTACTACCCAGGGACTAACAAATGTGTACTTTTTGGTAAAAAATAAATTATATTTACGATAAAAATATTGATCACTGTCCGTGTCACAAAAACTAAGTTTGAGGGGAATTTTCGCCCATTTGTAACTTTTGAGATGTCAGCGCATAGAAAGTAACACTTACTACCCAGGGACTAACAAATGTGTACTTTTTGGAAAAAAATAAATTATATTTACGATAAAAATATTGATCACTGTCCGTGTCACAAAAACTAAGTTTGAGGGGAATTTTCGCCCATTTGAAACTTTTGAGATGTCAGCGCATAGAAAGTAACACTTACTACCCAGGGACTAACAAATGTGTACTTTTTGGTAAAAAATAAATTATATTTACGATAAAAATATTGATCACTGTCCGTGTCACAAAAACTAAGTTTGAGGGGAATTTTCGCCCATTTGCAACTTTTAAGATATCAGAGTAGAGAAAGTAACACTACCCAGGGACTAACAAATGTTTACTTTTTGGTAAAAAATAAATTATATTATTGATAAAAATATTGATCACTGTCCATGTCACAAAAACTAAGTTTGAGGGGAATTTTCGCCCATTTGCAACTTTTGAGATATCAGCGTATAGAAAGTAACACTACCCAGGGACTAACAAATGTGTACTTTTTGGTAAAAGAATTAATAATGTTCATGATAAAAATTTTTATCACTGTCCGTGTCACAAAAACTAAGTTTGAGGGGAATTTTCGCCCATTTGTAACTTTTGAGATGTCAGCGTATAGCAAGTGACACTTACTACCGAGTGACTAACAAATGTGTACTTTTTGGTAAAAAATAAATTATATTTACGATAAAAATATTGATCACTGTCCGTGTCACAAAAACTAGGTTTGAGGGGAATTTTCGCCCATTTGCAACTTTTGAGATGTCAGCGCATAAAAAGTAACACTTACTACCCAGGGACTAACAAATGTGTACTTTTTGGTATTTTTTTTTTTAATATTTACGATTACAATTTTGATCACTGTTCGTGTCACAAAAACTAAGTTTGAGGGGAATTTTCGCCCATTTGTAACTATTGAGATGTCAGCGCATATAAAGTAACACTTACTACCCAGGGACTAACAAATGTGTACTTTTTGCTAAAAAATAAATTATATTTACGATAAAAATATTGATCACTGTCCGTGTCACAAAAACTAAGTTTGAGGGGAATTTTCGCCCATTTGCAACTTTTGAGATATCAGCGTGTAGAAAGTAACACTGCCCAGGGACTAACAAATGTGTACTTTTTGGTAAAAAAATAAATAATGTTTATGATAAAAAATTTGATCACTGTCCGTGTCACAAAAACTAAGTTTGCAGGGAATTTTCGCCCATTTGTAACTTTTGAGATGTCAGCGTATAGCAAGTGACACTTCCTACCAAGGGACTAACAAATGTGTACTTTTTGGTAAAAATAAATTATATTTACGATAAAAATATTGATCACTGTCCATGTCACAAAAACTAAGTTTGAGTGGAATTTTCGCCCATTTGCAACTTTTGAGATGTCATCGCAGAGAAAGTAACACTTACTACCCAGGGACTAACAAATGTGTACTTTTTGGTATTTTTTTTGAAATATTTACGATTACAATTTTGATCACTGTTCGTGTCACAAAAACTAAGTTTGAGGGGAATTTTCGCCCATTTGTAACTATTGAGATGTCAGCGCATATAAAGTAACACTTACTACCCAGGGAATAACAAATGTGTACTTTTTGCTAAAAAATAAATTATATTTACGATAAAAATATTGATCACTGTCCGTGTCACAAAAACTAAGTTTGAGGGGAATTTTCGCCCATTTACAACTTTTGAGATATCAGCGTATAGAAAGTAACACTACCCAGGGACTAACAAATGTGTACTTTTTGGTAAAAAAATAAATAATGTTTATGATAAAAAATTTGATCACTGTCCGTGTCACAAAAACTAAGTTTGAGGGGAACTTTCGCCCATTTGCAACTTTTGAGATATCAGCGTATAGAAAGTAACACTGCCCAGGGACTAACAAATGTGTACTTTTTGGTAAAAAATAAATTATATTTACGATAAAAATATTGATCACTGTCCGTGTCACAAAAACTAAGTTTGAGGGGAATTTTCGCCCATTTGTAACTTTTGAGATGTCAGCGCATAGAAAGTAACACTTACTACCCAGGGACTAACAAATGTGTACTTTTTGGAAAAAAATAAATTATATTTACGATAAAAATATTGATCACTGTCCGTGTCACAAAAACTAAGTTTGAGGGGAATTTTCGCCCATTTGAAACTTTTGAGATGTCAGCGCATAGAAAGTAACACTTACTACCCAGGGACTAACAAATGTGTACTTTTTGGTATTTTTTTTGAAATATTTACGATTACAATTTTGATCACTGTTCGTGTCACAAAAACTAAGTTTGAGGGGAATTTTCGCCCATTTGTAACTATTGAGATGTCAGCGCAAAGAAAGTAACACTTACTACCCAGGGACTAACAAATGTGTACTTTTTGGTAAAAAATAAATTATATTTACGATAAAAATATTGATCACTGTCCGTGTCACAAAAACTAAGTTTGAGGGGAATTTTCGCCCATTTGTAACTTTTGAGATGTCAGCGTATAGAAAGTAACACTACCCAGGGACTAACAAATGTGTACTTTTTGGTAAAAAAATAAATAATGTTTATGATAAAAAATTTGATCACTGTCCGTGTCACAAAAACTAAGTTTGCGGGGAATTTTCGCCCATTTGTAACTTTTGAGATGTCAGCGTATAGCAAGTGACACTTACTACCAAGGGACTAACAAATGTGTACTTTTTGGTAAAAAATAAATTATATTTACGATAAAAATATTGATCACTGTCCGTGTCACAAAAACTAAGTTTGAGTGGAATTTTCGCCCATTTGCAACTTTTGAGATGTCATCGCATAGAAAGTAACACTTACTACCCAGGGACTAAAAAATGTGTACTTTTTGCTAAAAAATAAATTATATTTACGATAAAAATATTGATCACTGTCCGTGTCGCAAAAACTAAGTTTGAGGGGAATTTTCGCCCATTTACAACTTTTGAGATATCAGCGTATAGAAAGTAACACTACCCAGGGACTAACAAATGTGTACTTTTTGGTAAAAAAATAAATAATGTTTATGATAAAAAATTTGATCACTGTCCGTGTCACAAAAACTAAGTTTGAGGGGAACTTTCGCCCATTTGCAACTTTTGAGATATCAGCGTATAGAAAGTAACACTGCCCAGGGACTAACAAATGTGTACTTTTTGGTAAAAAATAAATTATATTTACGATAAAAATATTGATCACTGTCCGTGTCACAAAAACTAAGTTTGAGGGGAATTTTCGCCCATTTGTAACTTTTGAGATGTCAGCGCATAGAAAGTAACACTTACTACCCAGGGACTAACAAATGTGTACTTTTTGGTATTTTTTTTGAAATATTTACGATTACAATTTTGATCACTGTTCGTGTCACAAAAACTAAGTTTGAGGGGAATTTTCGCCCATTTGTAACTATTGAGATGTCAGCGCATAGAAAGTAACACTTACTACCCAGGGACTAACAAATGTGTACTTTTTGGTAAAAAATAAATTATATTTACGATAAAAATATTGATCACTGTCCGTGTCACAAAAACTAAGTTTGAGGGGAATTTTCGCCCATTTGTAACTTTTGAGATGTCAGCGTATAGAAAGTAACACTACCCAGGGACTAACAAATGTGTACTTCTTGGTAAAAAAATAAATAATGTTTATGATAAAAAATTTGATCACTGTCCGTGTCACAAAAACTAAGTTTGCGGGGAATTTTCGCCCATTTGTAACTTTTGAGATGTCAGCGTATAGCAAGTGACACTTACTACCAAGGGACTAACAAATGTGTACTTTTTGGTAAAAAATAAATTATATTTACGATAAAAATATTGATCACTGTCCGTGTCACAAAAACTAAGTTTGAGTGGAATTTTCGCCCATTTGCAACTTTTGAGATGTCATCGCATAGAAAGTAACACTTACTACCCAGGGACTAAAAAATGTGTACTTTTTGCTAAAAAATAAATGATATTTACGATAAAAATATTGATCACTGTCCGTGTCACAAAAACTAAGTTTGAGGGGAATTTTCGCCCATTTGCAACTTTTGAGATATCAGCGTATAGAAAGTAACACTACCCAGGGACTAAGAAATGTGTACTTTTTGGTAAAAAAACAAATAATGTTTATGATAAAAAATTTGATCACTGTCCGTGTCACAAAAACTAAGTTTGCGGGGAATTTTCGCCCATTTGTAACTTTTGAGATGTCAGCGTATAGCAAGTGACACTTACTACCAAGGGACTAACAAATGTGTACTTTTTGGTAAAAAATAATTTATATTTACGATAAAAATATTGATCACTGTCCGTGTCACAAAAACTAAGTTTGAGTGGAATTTTCGCCCATTTGCAACTTTTGAGATGTCATCGCATAGAAAGTAACACTTACTACCCAGGGACTAAAAAATGTGTACTTTTTGCTAAAAAATAAATTATATTAACGATAAAAATATTGATCACTGTCCGTGTCACAAAAACTAAGTTTGAGGGGAATTTTCGCCCATTTGCAACTTTTGAGATATCAGCGTATAGAAAGTAACACTACCCAGGGACTAACAAATGTGTACTTTTTGGTAAAAAAATAAATAATGTTTATGATAAAAAATTTGATCACTGTCCGTGTCACAAAAACTAAGTTTGAGGGGAATTTTCGCCCATTTGTAACTTTTGAGATGTCAGCGTATAGCAAGTGACACTTACTACCGAGGGACTAACAAATGTGTACTTTTTGGTAAAAAATAAATTATATTTACGATAAAAATATTGATCACTGTCCGTGTCACAAAAACTAAGTTTGAGGGGAATTTTCGCCCATTTGTAACTTTTGAGATGTCAGCGTATAGCAAGTCACACTTACTACCGAGTGACTAACAAATGTGTACTTTTTGGCAAAAAATAAATTATATTTACGATAAAAATATTGATCACTGTCCGTGTCACAAAAACTAAGTTTGAGGGGAATTTTCGCCCATTTGAAACTTTTGAGATGTCAGCGCATAGAAAGTAACACTTACTACCCAGGGACTAACAAATGTGTACTTTTTGGTAAAAAATAAATTATATTTACGATAAAAATATTGATCACTGTCCGTGTCACAAAAACTAAGTTTGAGGGGAATTTTCGCCCATTTGCAACTTTTGAGATATCAGCGTAAAGAAAGTAACACTGCCCAGGGAATAACAAATGTGTACTTTTTGGTAAAAAATAAATTATATTTACGATAAAAATATTGATCACTGTCCGTGTCACAAAAACTAAGTTTGAGGGGAATTTTCGCCCATTTGTAACTTTTTAGATGTCAGCGCATAGAAAGTAACACTTACTACCCAGGGACTAACAAATGTGTACTTTTTGGAAAAAAATAAATTATATTTACGATAAAAATATTGATCACTGTCCGTGTCACAAAAACTAAGTTTGAGGGGAATTTTCGCCCATTTGAAACTTTTGAGATGTCAGCGCATAGAAAGTAACACTTACTACCCAGGGACTAACAAATGCGTACTTTTTGGTATTTTTTTTGAAATATTTACGATTACAATTTTGATCACTGTTCGTGTCACAAAAACTAAGTTTGAGGGGAATTTTCGCCCAGTTGTAACTATTGAGATGTCAGCGCATAGAAAGTAACACTTACTACCCAGGGACTAACAAATGTGTACTTTTTGGTAAAAAATAAATTATATTTACGATAAAAATATTGATCACTGTCCGTGTCACAAAAACTAAGTTTGAGGGGAATTTTCGCCCATTTGCAACTTTTGAGATATCAGCGTATAGAAAGTAACACTGCCCAGGGACTAACAAATGTGTACTTTTTGGTAAAAAATAAATTATATTTACTATAAAAATATTGATCACTGTCCGTGTCACAAAAACTAAGTTTGAGGGGAATTTTCGCCCATTTGTAACTTTTGAGATGTCAGCGTATAGAAAGTAACACTACTCAGGGACTAACAAATGTGTACTTTTTGGTAAAAAATAAATTATATTTACGATAAAAATATTGATCACTGTCCGTGTCACAAAAACTAAGTTTGAGGGGAATTTTCGCCCATTTGTAACTTTTGAGATGTCAGCGCATAGAAAGTAACACTTACTACCCAGGGACTAACAAATGTGTACTTTTTGGAAAAAAATAAATTATATTTACGATAAAAATATTGATCACTGTCCGTGTCACAAAAACTAAGTTTGAGGGGAATTTTCGCCCATTTGAAACTTTTGAGATGTCAGCGCATAGAAAGTAACACTTACTACCCAGGGACTAACAAATGTGTACTTTTTGGTAAAAAATAAATTATATTTACGATAAAAATATTGATCACTGTCCGTGTCACAAAAACTAAGTTGGAGGGGAATTTTCGCCCATTTGCAACTTTTGAGATATCAGCGTATAGAAAGTAACACTGCCCAGGGACTAACAAATGTGTACTTTTTGGTAAAAAATAAATTATATTTACGATAAAAATATTGATCACTGTCCGTGTCACAAAAACTAAGTTTGAGTGGAATTTTCGCCCATTTGCAACTTTTGAGATGTCATCGCATAGAAAGTAACACTTACTACCCAGGGACTAAAAAATGTGTACTTTTTGCTAAAAAATAAATTATATTTACGATAAAAATATTGATCACTGTCCGTGTCACAAAAACTAAGTTTGAGGGGAATTTTCGCCCATTTGCAACTTTTGAGATATCAGCGTATAGAAAGTAACACTACCCAGGGACTAACAAATGTGTACTTTTTGGTAAAAAAATAAATAATGTTCATGATAAAAAATTTGATCACTGTCCGTGTCACAAAAACTAAGTTTGCGGGGAATTTTCGCCCATTTGTAACTTTTGAGATGTCAGCGTATAGCAAGTGACACTTACTACCAAGGGACTAACAAATGTGTACTTTTTGGTAAAAAATAATTTATATTTACGATAAAAATATTGATCACTGTCCGTGTCACAAAAACTAAGTTTGAGTGGAATTTTCGCCCATTTGCAACTTTTGAGATGTCATCGCATAGAAAGTAACACTTACTACCCAAGGACTAACAAATGTGTACTTTTTGGTAAAAGAATTAATAATGTTTATGATAAAAAATTTGATCACTGTCCGTGACACAAAAACTAAGTTTGAGGGGAATTTTCGCCCATTTGTAACTTTTGAGATGTCAGCGTATAGCAAGTGACACTTACTACCGAGTGACTAACAAATGTGTACTTTTTGGCAAAAAATAAATTATATTTACGATAAAAATATTGATCACTGTCCGTGTCACAAAAACTAAGTTTGAGGGGAATTTTCGCCCATTTGCAACTTTTAAGATATCAGCGTATAGAAAGTAACACTACCCAGGGACTAACAAATGTGTACTTTTTGGTAAAAAAATAAATTATATTTATGATAAAAATATTGATCACTGTCCGTGTCACAAAAACTGAGTTTGAGGGGAATTTTCGCCCATTTGTAACTTTTGAGATGTCAGCGTATAGCAAGTGACACTTACTACCGAGTGACTAACAAATGTGTACTTTTTGGTAAAAAATAAATTATATTTACGATAAAAATATTGATCACTGTCCGTGTCACAAAAACTAAGTTTGAGGGGAATTTTCGCCCAATTGAAACTTTTGAGATGTCAGCGCATAGAAAGTAACACTTACTACCCAGGGACTAACAAATGTGTACTTTTTGGTATTTTTTTTGAAATATTTACGATTACAATTTTGATCACTGTTCGTGTCACAAAAACTAAGTTTGAGGGGAATTTTCGCCCATTTGTAACTATTGAGATGTCAGCGCATAGAAAGTAACACTTACTACCCAGGGACTAACAAATGTGTACTTTTTGGTAAAAAATAAATTATATTTACAATAAAAATATTGATCACTGTCCGTGTCACAAAAACTAAGTTTGAGGGGAATTGTCGCCCATTTGCAACTTTTGAGATATCAGCGTATAGAAAGTAACACTGCCCAGGGACTAACAAATGTGTACTTTTTGGTAAAAAATAAATTATATTTACGATAAAAATATTGATCACTGTCCGTGTCACAAAAACTAAGTTTGAGGGGAATTTTCGCCCATTTGTAACTTTTGAGATGTCAGCGTATAGAAAGTAACACTACCCAGGGACTAACAAATGTGTACTTTTTGGTAAAAAAATAAATAATGTTTATGATAAAAAATGTGATCACTGTCCGTGTCACAAAAACTAAGTTTGCGAGGAATTTTCGCCCATTTGTAACTTTTGAGATGTCAGCGTATTGCAAGTGACACTTACTACCAAGGGACTAACAAATGTGTACTTTTTGGTAAAAAATAAATTATATTTACGATAAAAATATTGATCACTGTCCGTGTCACAAAAACTAAGTTTGAGTGGAATTTTCGGCCATTTGCAACTTTTGAGATGTCATCGCATAGAAAGTAACACTTACTACCCAGGGACTAACAAATGTGTACTTTTTGGTATTTTTTTTGAAATATTTACGATTACAATTTTGATCACTGTTCGTGTCACAAAAACTAAGTTTGAGGGGAATTTTCGCCCATTTGTAACTATTGAGATGTCAGCGCATATAAAGTAACACTTACTACACAGGGACTAACAAATGTGTACTTTTTGCTAAAAAATAAATTATATTTACGATAAAAATATTGATCACTGTCCGTGTCACAAAAACTAAGTTTGAGGGGAATTTTCGCCCATTCGCAACTTTTGAGATATCAGCGTATAGAAAGTAACACTACTCAGGGACTAACAAATGTGTACTTTTTGGTAAAAAAATAAATAATGTTTATGATAAAAAATTTTGATCACTGTCCGTGTCACAAAAACTAAGTTTGAGGGGAATTTTCGCCCATTTGTAACTTTTGAGATGTCAGCGTATAGCATGTGACACTTACTACCGAGGGACTAACAAATGTGTACTTTTTGGTAAAAAATAAATTATATTTACGATAAAAATATTAATCACTGTCCGTGTCACAAAAACTAAGTTTGAGGGGAATTTTCGCCCATTTGCAACTTTTGAGATATCAGCGTATAGAAAGTAACACTGCCCAGGGACTAACAAATGTGTACTTTTTGGTAAAAAATAAATTATATTTACGATAAAAATATTGATCACTGTCCGTGTCACAAAAACTAAGTTTGAGGGGAATTTTCGCCCATTTGCAACTTTTGAGATATCAGCGTATAGAAAGTAACACCGCCCAGGGACTAACAAATGTGTACTTTTTGGTAAAAAATAAATTATATTTACGATAAAAATATTGATCACTATCCGTGACACAAAAACTAAGTTTGAGGGGAATTTTCGCCCATTTGTCACTTTTGAGATATCAGCGTATAGCAAGTTACACTTACTACCGAGTGACTAACAAATGTGTACTTTTTGGTAAAAAATAAATTATATTTACGATAAAAATATTGATCACTGTCCGTGTCACAAAAACTAAGTTTGAGGGGAATTTTCGCCCATTTGAAACTTTTGAGATGTCAGCGCATAGAAAGTAACACTGCCCAGGGACTAACAAATGTGTACTTTTTGTTAAAAAATAAATTATATTTACGATGAAAATATTGATCACTGTCCGTGTCACAAAAACTAAGTTTGAGGGGAATTTTCGCCCATTTGCAACTTTTGAGATATCAGCGTATAGAAAGTAACACTGCCGAGGGACTAACAAATGTGTACTTTTTGGTAAAAAATAAATTATATTTACGATAAAAATATTGATCACTGTCCGTGTCACAAAAACTAAGCTTGAGGGGAATTTTCCCCATTTGTAACTTTTGAGATGTCAGCGCATAGAAAGTAACACTTACTACCCAGGGACTAACAAATGTGTACTTTTTGGAAAAAAAGAATTATATTTACGATAAAAATATTGATCACTGTCCGTGTCACAAAAACTAAGTTTGAGGGGAATTTTCGCCCATTTGAAACTTTTGAGATGTCAGCGCATAGAAAGTAACACTTACTACCCAGGGACTAACAAATGTGTACTTTTTGGTATTTTTTTTGAAATATTTACGATTACAATTTTGATCACTGTTCGTGTCACAAAAACTAAGTTTGAGGGGAATTTTCGCCCATTTGTAACTATTGAGATGTCAGCGCATAGAAAGTAACACTTACTACCCAGGGACTAACAAATGTGTACTTTTTGGTAAAAAATAAATTATATTTACGATAAAAATATTGATCACTGTCCGTGTCACAAAAACTAAGTTTGAGGGGAATTGTCGCCCATTTGCAACTTTTGAGATATCAGCGTATAGAAAGTAACACTGCCCAGGGACTAACAAATGTGTACTTTTTGGTGAAAAATAAATTATATTTACGATAAAAATATTGATCACTGTCCGTGTCACAAAAACTAAGTTTGAGGGGAATTTTCGCCCATTTGTAACTTTTGAGATGTCAGCGTATAGAAAGTAACACTACCCAGGGACTAACAAATGTGTACTTTTTGGTAAAAAAATAAATAATGTTTATGATAAAAAAAAATGTGATCACTGTCCGTGTCACAAAAACTAAGTTTGCGAGGAATTTTCGCCCATTTGTAACTTTTGAGATGTCAGCGTATTGCAAGTGACACTTACTACCAAGGGACTAACAAATGTGTGCTTTTTGGTAAAAAATAAATTATATTTACGATAAAAATATTGATCACTGTCCGTGTCACAAAAACTAAGTTTGAGTGGAATTTTCGCCCATTTGCAACTTTTGAGATGTCATCGCATAGAAAGTAACACTTACTACCCAGGGACTAACAAATGTGTACTTTTTGGTATTTTTTTTTTAATATTTACGATTACAATTTTGATCACTGTCCGTGTCACAAAAACTAAGTTTGAGGGGAATTTTCGCCCATTTGCAACTTTTGAGATATCAGCGTATAGAAAGTAACACTACCCAGGGACTAACAAATGTGTACTTTTTGGTAAAAGAATTAATAATGTTTATGATAAAAAATTTGATCACTGTCCGTGTCACAAAAACTAAGTTTGAAGGGAATTTTCGCCCATTTGTAACTTTTGAGATGTCAGCGTATAGCAAGTGACACTTACTACCGAGTGACTAACAAATGTGTACTTTTTGGTAAAAAATAAATTATATTTACGATAAAAATATTGATCACTGTCCGTGTCACAAGAACTAAGTTTGAGGGGAATTTTCGCCCATTTGTCACTTTTGAGATATCAGCGTATAGCAAGTTACACTTACTACCGAGTGACTAACAAATGTGTACTTTTTGGTAAAAAATAAATTATATTTACGATAAAAATATTGATCACTGTCCGTGTCACAAAAACTAAGTTTGAGGGGAATTTTCGCCCATTTGAAACTTTTGAGATGTCAGCGCATAGAAAGTAACACTGCCCAGGGACTAACAAATGGGTACTTTTTGGTAAAAAATAAATTATATTTACGATGAAAATATTGATCACTGTCCGTGTCACAAAAACTAAGTTTGAGGGGAATTTTCGCCCATTTGCAACTTTTGAGATATCAGCGTATAGAAAGTAACACTGCCGAGGGACTAACAAATGTGTACTTTTTGGTAAAAAATAAATTATATTTACGATAAAAATATTGATCACTGTCCGTGTCACAAAAACTAAGCTTGAGGGGAATTTTCCCCATTTGTAACTTTTGAGATGTCAGCGCATAGAAAGTAACACTTACTACCCAGGGACTAACAAATGTGTACTTTTTGGAAAAAAAAGAATTATATTTACGATAAAAATATTGATCACTGTCCGTGTCACAAAAACTAAGTTTGAGGGGAATTTTCGCCCATTTGAAACTTTTGAGATGTCAGCGCATAGAAAGTAACACTGCCCAGGGACTAACAAATGTGTACTTTTTGTTAAAAAATAAATTATATTTACGATGAAAATATTGATCACTGTCCGTGTCACAAAAACTAAGTTTGAGGGGAATTTTCGCCCATTTGCAACTTTTGAGATATCAGCGTATAGAAAGTAACACTGCCGAGGGACTAACAAATGTGTACTTTTTGGTAAAAAATAAATTATATTTACGATAAAAATATTGATCACTGTCCGTGTCACAAAAACTAAGCTTGAGGGGAATTTTCCCCATTTGTAACTTTTGAGATGTCAGCGCATAGAAAGTAACACTTACTACCCAGGGACTAACAAATGTGTACTTTTTGGAAAAAAAAGAATTATATTTACGATAAAAATATTGATCACTGTCCGTGTCACAAAAACTAAGTTTGAGGGGAATTTTCGCCCATTTGAAACTTTTGAGATGTCAGCGCATAGAAAGTAACACTTACTACCCAGGGACTAACAAATGTGTACTTTTTGGTATTTTTTTTGAAATATTTACGATTACAATTTTGATCACTGTTCGTGTCACAAAAACTAAGTTTGAGGGGAATTTTCGCCCATTTGTAACTATTGAGATGTCAGCGCATAGAAAGTAACACTTACTACCCAGGGACTAACAAATGTGTACTTTTTGGTAAAAAATAAATTATATTTACGATAAAAATATTGATCACTGTCCGTGTCACAAAAACTAAGTTTGAGGGGAATTGTCGCCCATTTGCAACTTTTGAGATATCAGCGTATAGAAAGTAACACTGCCCAGGGACTAACAAATGTGTACTTTTTGGTGAAAAATAAATTATATTTACGATAAAAATATTGATCACTGTCCGTGTCACAAAAACTAAGTTTGAGGGGAATTTTCGCCCATTTGTAACTTTTGAGATGTCAGCGTATAGAAAGTAACACTACCCAGGGACTAACAAATGTGTACTTTTTGGTAAAAAAATAAATAATGTTTATGATAAAAAAAAATGTGATCACTGTCCGTGTCACAAAAACTAAGTTTGCGAGGAATTTTCGCCCATTTGTAACTTTTGAGATGTCAGCGTATTGCAAGTGACACTTACTACCAAGGGACTAACAAATGTGTGCTTTTTGGTAAAAAATAAATTATATTTACGATAAAAATATTGATCACTGTCCGTGTCACAAAAACTAAGTTTGAGTGGAATTTTCGCCCATTTGCAACTTTTGAGATGTCATCGCATAGAAAGTAACACTTACTACCCAGGGACTAACAAATGTGTACTTTTTGGTATTTTTTTTTTAATATTTACGATTACAATTTTGATCACTGTCCGTGTCACAAAAACTAAGTTTGAGGGGAATTTTCGCCCATTTGCAACTTTTGAGATATCAGCGTATAGAAAGTAACACTACCCAGGGACTAACAAATGTGTACTTTTTGGTAAAAGAATTAATAATGTTTATGATAAAAAATTTGATCACTGTCCGTGTCACAAAAACTAAGTTTGAAGGGAATTTTCGCCCATTTGTAACTTTTGAGATGTCAGCGTATAGCAAGTGACACTTACTACCGAGTGACTAACAAATGTGTACTTTTTGGTAAAAAATAAATTATATTTACGATAAAAATATTGATCACTGTCCGTGTCACAAGAACTAAGTTTGAGGGGAATTTTCGCCCATTTGTCACTTTTGAGATATCAGCGTATAGCAAGTTACACTTACTACCGAGTGACTAACAAATGTGTACTTTTTGGTAAAAAATAAATTATATTTACGATAAAAATATTGATCACTGTCCGTGTCACAAAAACTAAGTTTGAGGGGAATTTTCGCCCATTTGCAACTTTTGAGATATCAGCGTATAGAAAGTAACACTGCCGAGGGACTAACAAATGTGTACTTTTTGGTAAAAAATAAATTATATTTACGATAAAAATATTGATCACTGTCCGTGTCACAAAAACTAAGCTTGAGGGGAATTTTCCCCATTTGTAACTTTTGAGATGTCAGCGCATAGAAAGTAACACTTACTACCCAGGGACTAACAAATGTGTACTTTTTGGAAAAAAAAGAATTATATTTACGATAAAAATATTGATCACTGTCCGTGTCACAAAAACTAAGTTTGAGGGGAATTTTCGCCCATTTGAAACTTTTGAGATGTCAGCGCATAGAAAGTAACACTTACTACCCAGGGACTAACAAATGTGTACTTTTTGGTATTTTTGTTGAAATATTTACGATTACAATTTTGATCACTGTTCGTGTCACAAAAACTAAGTTTGAGGGGAATTTTCGCCCATTTGTAACTATTGAGATGTCAGCGCATAGAAAGTAACACTTACTACCCAGGGACTAACAAATGTGTACTTTTTGGTAAAAAATAAATTATATTTACGATAAAAATATTGATCACTGTCCGTGTCACAAAAACTAAGTTTGAGGGGAATTGTCGCCCATTTGCAACTTTTGAGATATCAGCGTATAGAAAGTAACACTGCCCAGGGACTAACAAATGTGTACTTTTTGGTGAAAAATAAATTATATTTACGATAAAAATATTGATCACTGTCCGTGTCACAAAAACTAAGTTTGAGGGGAATTTTCGCCCATTTGTAACTTTTGAGATGTCAGCGTATAGAAAGTAACACTACCCAGGGACTAACAAATGTGTACTTTTTGGTAAAAAAATAAATAATGTTTATGATAAAAAAAAATGTGATCACTGTCCGTGTCACAAAAACTAAGTTTGCGAGGAATTTTCGCCCATTTGTAACTTTTGAGATGTCAGCGTATTGCAAGTGACACTTACTACCAAGGGACTAACAAATGTGTACTTTTTGGTAAAAAATAAATTATATTTACGATAAAAATATTGATCACTGTCCGTGTCACAAAAACTAAGTTTGAGTGGAATTTTCGCCCATTTGCAACTTTTGAGATGTCATCGCATAGAAAGTAACACTGCCCAGGGACTAACAAATGGGTACTTTTTGGTAAAAAATAAATTATATTTACGATAAAAATATTGATCACTGTCCGTGTCACAAGAACTAAGTTTGAGGGGAATTTTCGCCCATTTGTCACTTTTGAGATATCAGCGTATAGCAAGTTACACTTACTACCGAGTGACTAACAAATGTGTACTTTTTGGTAAAAAATAAATTATATTTACGATAAAAATATTGATCACTGTCCGTGTCACAAAAACTAAGTTTGAGGGGAATTTTCGCCCATTTGAAACTTTTGAGATGTCAGCGCATAGAAAGTAACACTGCCCAGGGACTAACAAATGGGTACTTTTTGGTAAAAAATAAATTATATTTACGATGAAAATATTGATCACTGTCCGTGTCACAAAAACTAAGTTTGAGGGGAATTTTCGCCCATTTGCAACTTTTGAGATATCAGCGTATAGAAAGTAACACTGCCGAGGGACTAACAAATGTGTACTTTTTGGTAAAAAATAAATTATATTTACGATAAAAATATTGATCACTGTCCGTGTCACAAAAACTAAGCTTGAGCGGAATTTTCCCCATTTGTAACTTTTGAGATGTCAGCGCATAGAAAGTAACACTTACTACCCAGGGACTAACAAATGTGTACTTTTTGGAAAAAAAAGAATTATATTTACGATAAAAATATTGATCACTGTCCGTGTCACAAAAACTAAGTTTGAGGGGAATTTTCGCCCATTTGAAACTTTTGAGATGTCAGCGCATAGAAAGTAACACTTACTACCCAGGGACTAACAAATGTGTACTTTTTGGTATTTTTTTTGAAATATTTACGATTACAATTTTGATCACTGTTCGTGTCACAAAAACTAAGTTTGAGGGGAATTTTCGCCCATTTGTAACTATTGAGATGTCAGCGCATAGAAAGTAACACTTACTACCCAGGGACTAACAAATGTGTACTTTTTGGTAAAAAATAAATTATATTTACGATAAAAATATTGATCACTGTCCGTGTCACAAAAACTAAGTTTGAGGGGAATTGTCGCCCATTTGCAACTTTTGAGATATCAGCGTATAGAAAGTAACACTGCCCAGGGACTAACAAATGTGTACTTTTTGGTGAAAAATAAATTATATTTACGATAAAAATATTGATCACTGTCCGTGTCACAAAAACTAAGTTTGAGGGGAATTTTCGCCCATTTGTAACTTTTGAGATGTCAGCGTATAGAAAGTAACACTACCCAGGGACTAACAAATGTGTACTTTTTGGTAAAAAAATAAATAATGTTTATGATAAAAAAAAATGTGATCACTGTCCGTGTCACAAAAACTAAGTTTGCGAGGAATTTTCGCCCATTTGTAACTTTTGAGATGTCAGCGTATTGCAAGTGACACTTACTACCAAGGGACTAACAAATGTGTACTTTTTGGTAAAAAATAAATTATATTTACGATAAAAATATTGATCACTGTCCGTGTCACAAAAACTAAGTTTGAGTGGAATTTTCGCCCATTTGCAACTTTTGAGATGTCATCGCATAGAAAGTAACACTTACTACCCAGGGACTAACAAATGTGTACTTTTTGGTATTTTTTTTTTAATATTTACGATTACAATTTTGATCACTGTCCGTGTCACAAAAACTAAGTTTGAGGGGAATTTTCGCCCATTTGCAACTTTTGAGATATCAGCGTATAGAAAGTAACACTACCCAGGGACTAACAAATGTGTACTTTTTGGTAAAAGAATTAATAATGTTTATGATAAAAAATTTGATCACTGTCCGTGTCACAAAAACTAAGTTTGAAGGGAATTTTCGCCCATTTGTAACTTTTGAGATGTCAGCGTATAGCAAGTGACACTTACTACCGAGTGACTAACAAATGTGTACTTTTTGGTAAAAAATAAATTATATTTACGATAAAAATATTGATCACTGTCCGTGACACAAAAACTAAGTTTGAGGGGAATTTTCGCCCATTTGTCACTTTTGAGATATCAGCGTATAGCAAGTTACACTTACTACCGAGTGACTAACAAATGTGTACTTTTTGGTAAAAAATAAATTATATTTACGATAAAAATATTGATCACTGTCCGTGTCACAAAAACTAAGTTTGAGGGGAATTTTCGCCCATTTGCAACTTTTAAGATATCAGCGTATAGAAAGTAACACTACCCAGGGACTAACAAATGTGTACTTTTTGGTAAAAAATAAATTATATTTATGATAAAAATATTGATCACTGTCCGTGTCACAAAAACTGAGTTTGAGGGGAATTTTCGCCCATTTGTAACTTTTGAAATGTCAGCGTATAGCAAGTGACACTTACTACCAAGGGACTAACAAATGTGTACTTTTTGGTAAAAAATAAATTATATTTACGATAAAAATATTGATCACTGTCCGTGTCACAAAAACTAAGTTTGAGTGGAATTTTCGCCCATTTGCAACTTTTGAGATGTCATCGCATAGAAAGTAACACTTACTACCCAGGGACTAACAAATGTGTACTTTTTGGTATTTTTTTTTTAATATTTACGATTACAATTTTGATCACTGTCCGTGTCACAAAAACTAAGTTTGAGGGGAATTTTCGCCCATTTGCAACTTTTGAGATATCAGCGTATAGAAAGTAACACTACCCAGGGACTAACAAATGTGTACTTTTTGGTAAAAGAATTAATAATGTTTATGATAAAAAATTTGATCACTGTCCGTGTCACAAAAACTAAGTTTGAAGGGAATTTTCGCCCATTTGTAACTTTTGAGATGTCAGCGTATAGCAAGTGACACTTACTACCGAGTGACTAACAAATGTGTACTTTTTGGTAAAAAATAAATTATATTTACGATAAAAATATTGATCACTGTCCGTGTCACAAGAACTAAGTTTGAGGGGAATTTTCGCCCATTTGAAACTTTTGAGATGTCAGCGCATAGAAAGTAACACTTACTACCCAGGGACTAACAAATGTGTACTTTTTGGTAAAAAATAAATTATATTTACGATAAAAATATTGATCACTGTCCGTGTCACAAAAACTAAGTTTGAGGGGAATTTTCGCCCATTTGCAACTTTTGAGATATCAGCGTATAGAAAGTAACACCGCCCAGGGACTAACAAATGTGTACTTTTTGGTAAAAAATAAATTATATTTACGATAAAAATATTGATCACTGTCCGTGACACAAAAACTAAGTTTGAGGGGAATTTTCGCCCATTTGTCACTTTTGAGATATCAGCGTATAGCAAGTTACACTTACTACCGAGTGACTAACAAATGTGTACTTTTTGGTAAAAAATAAATTATATTTACGATAAAAATATTGATCACTGTCCGTGTCACAAAAACTAAGTTTGAGGGGAATTTTCGCCCATTTGCAACTTTTAAGATATCAGCGTATAGAAAGTAACACTACCCAGGGACTAACAAATGTGTACTTTTTGGTAAAAAATAAATTATATTTATGATAAAAATATTGATCACTGTCCGTGTCACAAAAACTGAGTTTGAGGGGAATTTTCGCCCATTTGTAACTTTTGAAATGTCAGCGTATAGCAAGTGACACTTACTACCGAGTGACTAACAAATGTGTACTTTTTGGTAAAAGATAAATTATATTTACGATAAAAATATTGATCACTGTCCGTGTCACAAAAACTAAGTTTGAGGGGAATTTTCGCCCATTTGAAACTTTTGAGATGTCAGCGCATAGAAAGTAACACTTACTACCCAGGGACAAACAAATGTGTACTTTTTGGTATTTTTTTTTGAAATATTTACGATTACAATTTTGATCACTGTTCGTGTCACAAAAACTAAGTTTGAGGGGAATTTTCGCCCATTTGTAACTATTGAGATGTCAGCGCATAGAAAGTAACACTTACTACCCAGGGACTAACAAATGTGTACTTTTTGGTAAAAAATTAATTATATTTACGATAAAAATATTTATCACTGTCCGTGTCACAAAAACTAAGTTTGAGGGGAATTGTCGCCCATTTGCAACTTTTGAGATATCAGCGTATAGAAAGTAACACTGCCCAGGGACTAACAAATGTGTACTTTTTGGTAAAAAATAAATTATATTTACGATAAAAATATTGATCACTGTCCGTGTCACAAAAACTAAGTTTTAGGGGAATTTTCGCCCATTTGTAACTTTTGAGATGTCAGCGTATTGCAAGTGACACTTACTACCAAGGGACTAACAAATGTGTACTTTTTGGTAAAAAATAAATTATATTTACGATAAAAATATTGATCACTGTCCGTGTCACAAAAACTAAGTTTGAGTGGAATTTTCGCCCATTTGCAACTTTTGAGATGTCATCGCATAGAAAGTAACACTTACTACCCAGGGACTAACAAATGTGTACTTTTTGGTATTTTTTTTTGAAATATTTACGATTACAATTTTGATCACTGTTCGTGTCACAAAAACTAAGTTTGAGGGGAATTTTCGCCCATTTGTAACTATTGAGATGTCAGCGTATATAAAGTAACACTTACTACCCAGGGACTAACAAATGTGTACTTTTTGCTAAAAAATAAATTATATTTACGATAAAAATATTGATCACTGTCCGTGTCACAAAAACTAAGTTTGAGGGGAATTTTCGCCCATTTGCAACTGTTGAGATATCAGCGTATAGAAAGTAACACTACTCAGGGACTAACAAATGTGTACTTTTTGGTAAAAAAATAAATAATGTTTATGATAAAAAATTTGATCACTGTCCGTGTCACAAAAACTAAGTTTGAGGGGAATTTTCGCCCATTTGTAACTTTTGAGATGTCAGCGTATAGCATGTGACACTTACTACCGAGGGACTAACAAATGTGTACTTTTTGGTAAAAAATAAATTATATTTACGATAAAAATATTGATCACTGTCCGTGTCACAAAAACTAAGTTTGAGGGGAATTTTCGCCCATTTGCAACTTTTGAGATATCAGCGTATAGAAAGTAACACTACCCAGGGACTAACAAATGTGTACTTTTTGGTAAAATAATTAATAATGTTTATGATAAAAAATTTGATCACTGTCCGTGACACAAAAACTAAGTTTGAGGGGAATTTCCGCCCATTTGAAACTTTTGAGATGTCAGCGCATAGAAAGTAACACTTACTACCCAGGGACTAACAAATGTGTACTTTTTGGTAAAAAATAAATAATATTTACGATAAAAATATTGATCACTGTCCGTGTCACAAAAACTAAGTTTGAGGGGAATTTTCGCCCATTTGCAACTTTTGAGATATCAGCGTATAGAAAGTAACACCGCCCAGGGACTAACAAATGTGTACTTTTTGGTAAAAAATAAATTATATTTACGATAAAAATATTGATCACTGTCCGTGTCACAAAAACTAAGTTTGAGGGGAATTTTCGCCCATTTGCAACCTTTGAGATATCAGCGTATAGAAAGTAACACTACCCAGGGACTAACAAATGTGTACTTTTTGGTATTTTTTTTGAAATATTTACGATTACAATTTTGATCACTGTTCGTGTCACAAAAACTAAGTTTGAGGGGAATTTTCGCCCATTTGCAACTTTTGAGATATCAGCGTATAGAAAGTAACACTGCCCAGGGACTAACAAATGTGTACTTTTTGGTAAAAAATAAATTATATTTACGATAAAAATATTGATCACTGTCCGTGTCACAAAAACTAAGTTTGAGGGGAATTTTCGCCCATTTGTAACTTTTGAGATGTCAGCGTATAGAAAGTAACACTACTCAGGGACTAACAAATGTGTACTTTTTGGTAAAAAATAAATTATATTTACGATAAAAATATTGATCACTGTCCGTGTCACAAAAACTAAGTTTGAGGGGAATTTTCGCCCATTTGTAACTTTTGAGATGTCAGCGCATAGAAAGTAACACTTACTACCCAGGGACTAACAAATGTGTACTTTTTGGAAAAAAATAAATTATATTTACGATAAAAATATTGATCACTGTCCGTGTCACAAAAACTAAGTTTGAGGGGAATTTTCGCCCATTTGAAACTTTTGAGATGTCAGCGCATAGAAAGTAACACTTACTACCCAGGGACTAACAAATGCGTACTTTTTGGTATTTTTTTTGAAATATTTACGATTACAATTTTGATCACTGTTCGTGTCACAAAAACTAAGTTTGAGGGGAATTTTCGCCCATTTGTAACTATTGAGATGTCAGCGCATAGAAAGTAACACTTACTACCCAGGGACTAACAAATGTGTACTTTTTGGTAAAAAATTAATTATATTTACGATAAAAATATTTATCACTGTCCGTGTCACAAAAACTAAGTTTGAGGGGAATTGTCGCCCATTTGCAACTTTTGAGATATCAGCGTATAGAAAGTAACACTGCCCAGGGACTAACAAATGTGTACTTTTTGGTAAAAAATAAATTATATTTACGATAAAAATATTGATCACTGTCCGTGTCACAAAAACTAAGTTTTAGGGGAATTTTCGCCCATTTGTAACTTTTGAGATGTCAGCGTATTGCAAGTGACACTTACTACCAAGGGACTAACAAATGTGTACTTTTTGGTAAAAAATAAATTATATTTACGATAAAAATATTGATCACTGTCCGTGTCACAAAAACTAAGTTTGAGTGGAATTTTCGCCCATTTGCAACTTTTGAGATGTCATCGCATAGAAAGTAACACTTACTACCCAGGGACTAACAAATGTGTACTTTTTGGTATTTTTTTTTGAAATATTTACGATTACAATTTTGATCACTGTTCGTGTCACAAAAACTAAGTTTGAGGGGAATTTTCGCCCATTTGTAACTATTGAGATGTCAGCGTATATAAAGTAACACTTACTACCCAGGGACTAACAAATGTGTACTTTTTGCTAAAAAATAAATTATATTTACGATAAAAATATTGATCACTGTCCGTGTCACAAAAACTAAGTTTGAGGGGAATTTTCGCCCATTTGCAACTGTTGAGATATCAGCGTATAGAAAGTAACACTACTCAGGGACTAACAAATGTGTACTTTTTGGTAAAAAAATAAATAATGTTTATGATAAAAAATTTGATCACTGTCCGTGTCACAAAAACTAAGTTTGAGGGGAATTTTCGCCCATTTGTAACTTTTGAGATGTCAGCGTATAGCATGTGACACTTACTACCGAGGGACTAACAAATGTGTACTTTTTGGTAAAAAATAAATTATATTTACGATAAAAATATTGATCACTGTCCGTGTCACAAAAACTAAGTTTGAGGGGAATTTTCGCCCATTTGCAACTTTTGAGATATCAGCGTATAGAAAGTAACACTACCCAGGGACTAACAAATGTGTACTTTTTGGTAAAATAATTAATAATGTTTATGATAAAAAATTTGATCACTGTCCGTGACACAAAAACTAAGTTTGAGGGGAATTTCCGCCCATTTGAAACTTTTGAGATGTCAGCGCATAGAAAGTAACACCGCCCAGGGACTAACAAATGTGTACTTTTTGGTAAAAAATAAATAATATTTACGATAAAAATATTGATCACTGTCCGTGTCACAAAAACTAAGTTTGAGGGGAATTTTCGCCCATTTGCAACTTTTGAGATATCAGCGTATAGAAAGTAACACCGCCCAGGGACTAACAAATGTGTACTTTTTGGTAAAAAATAAATTATATTTACGATAAAAATATTGATCACTGTCCGTGTCACAAAAACTAAGTTTGAGGGGAATTTTCGCCCATTTGCAACCTTTGAGATATCAGCGTATAGAAAGTAACACTACCCAGGGACTAACAAATGTGTACTTTTTGGTATTTTTTTTGAAATATTTACGATTACAATTTTGATCACTGTTCGTGTCACAAAAACTAAGTTTGAGGGGAATTTTCGCCCATTTGCAACTTTTGAGATATCAGCGTATAGAAAGTAACACTGCCCAGGGACTAACAAATGTGTACTTTTTGGTAAAAAATAAATTATATTTACGATAAAAATATTGATCACTGTCCGTGTCACAAAAACTAAGTTTGAGGGGAATTTTCGCCCATTTGTAACTTTTGAGATGTCAGCGTATAGAAAGTAACACTACTCAGGGACTAACAAATGTGTACTTTTTGGTAAAAAATAAATTATATTTACGATAAAAATATTGATCACTGTCCGTGTCACAAAAACTAAGTTTGAGGGGAATTTTCGCCCATTTGTAACTTTTGAGATGTCAGCGCATAGAAAGTAACACTTACTACCCAGGGACTAACAAATGTGTACTTTTTGGAAAAAAATAAATTATATTTACGATAAAAATATTGATCACTGTCCGTGTCACAAAAACTAAGTTTGAGGGGAATTTTCGCCCATTTGAAACTTTTGAGATGTCAGCGCATAGAAAGTAACACTTACTACCCAGGGACTAACAAATGCGTACTTTTTGGTATTTTTTTTGAAATATTTACGATTACAATTTTGATCACTGTTCGTGTCACAAAAACTAAGTTTGAGGGGAATTTTCGCCCATTTGTAACTATTGAGATGTCAGCGCATAGAAAGTAACACTTACTACCCAGGGACTAACAAATGTGTACTTTTTGGTAAAAAATAAATTATATTTACGATAAAAATATTGATCACTGTCCGTGTCACAAAAACTAAGTTTGAGGGGAATTTTCGCCCATTTGCAACTTTTGAGATATCAGCGTATAGAAAGTAACACTGCCCAGGGACTAACAAATGTGTACTTTTTGGTAAAAAATAAATTATATTTACGATAAAAATATTGATCACTGTCCGTGTCACAAAAACTAAGTTTGAGTGGAATTTTCGCCCATTTGCAACTTTTGAGATGTCATCGCATAGAAAGTAACACTTACTACCCAGGGACTAAAAAATGTGTACTTTTTGCTAAAAAATAAATTATATTTACGATAAAAATATTGATCACTGTCCGTGTCACAAAAACTAAGTTTGAGGGGAATTTTCGCCCATTTGCAACTTTTGAGATATCAGCGTATAGAAAGTAACACTACCCAGGGACTAACAAATGTGTACTTTTTGGTAAAAAAATAAATAATGTTCATGATAAAAAATTTGATCACTGTCCGTGTCACAAAAACTAAGTTTGCGGGGAATTTTCGCCCATTTGTAACTTTTGAGATGTCAGCGTATAGCAAGTGACACTTACTACCAAGGGACTAACAAATGTGTACTTTTTGGTAAAAAATAATTTATATTTACGATAAAAATATTGATCACTGTCCGTGTCACAAAAACTAAGTTTGAGTGGAATTTTCGCCCATTTGCAACTTTTGAGATGTCATCGCATAGAAAGTAACACTTACTACCCAAGGACTAACAAATGTGTACTTTTTGGTAAAATAATTAATAATGTTTATGATAAAAAATTTGATCACTGTCCGTGACACAAAAACTAAGTTTGAGGGGAATTTTCGCCCATTTGTAACTTTTGAGATGTCAGCGTATAGCAAGTGACACTTACTACCGAGTGACTAACAAATGTGTACTTTTTGGCAAAAAATAAATTATAATTACGATAAAAATATTGATCACTGTCCGTGTCACAAAAACTAAGTTTGAGGGGAATATTCGCCCATTTGCAACTTTTAAGATATCAGCATATAGAAAGTAACACTACCCAGGGACTAACAAATGTGTACTTTTTGGTAAAAAAATAAATTATATTTATGATAAAAATATTGATCACTGTCCGTGTCACAAAAACTGAGTTTGAGGGGAATTTTCGCCCATTTGTAACTTTTGAGATGTCAGCGTATAGCAAGTGACACTTACTACCGAGTGACTAACAAATGTGTACTTTTTGGTAAAAAATAAATTATATTTACGAAAAAAATATTGATCACTGTCCGTGTCACAAAAACTAAGTTTGAGGGGAATTGTCGCCCATTTGCAACTTTTGAGATATCAGCGTATAGAAAGTAACACTGCCCAGGGACTAACAAATGTGTACTTTTTGGTAAAAAATAAATTATATTTACGATAAAAATATTGATCACTGTCCGTGTCACAAAAACTAAGTTTGAGGGGAATTTTCGCCCATTTGTAACTTTTGAGATGTCAGCGTATAGAAAGTAACACTACCCAGGGACTAACAAATGTGTACTTTTTGGTAAAAAAATAAATAATGTTTATGATAAAAAATGTGATCACTGTCCGTGTCACAAAAACTAAGTTTGCGAGGAATTTTCGCCCATTTGTAACTTTTGAGATGTCAGCGTATTGCAAGTGACACTTACTACCAAGGGACTAACAAATGTGTACTTTTTGGTAAAAAATAAATTATATTTACGATAAAAATATTGATCACTGTCCGTGTCACAAAAACTAAGTTTGAGTGGAATTTTCGGCCATTTGCAACTTTTGAGATGTCATCGCATAGAAAGTAACACTTACTACCCAGGGACTAACAAATGTGTACTTTTTGGTATTTTTTTTGAAATATTTACGATTACAATTTTGATCACTGTTCGTGTCACAAAAACTAAGTTTGAGGGGAATTTTCGCCCATTTGTAACTATTGAGATGTCAGCGCATATAAAGTAACACTTACTACACAGGGACTAACAAATGTGTACTTTTTGCTAAAAAATAAATTATATTTACGATAAAAATATTGATCACTGTCCGTGTCACAAAAACTAAGTTTGAGGGGAATTTTCGCCCATTTGCAACTTTTGAGATATCAGCGTATAGAAAGTAACACCGCCCAGGGACTAACAAATGTGTACTTTTTGGTAAAAAATAAATTATATTTACGATAAAAATATTGATCACTGTCCGTGACACAAAAACTAAGTTTGAGGGGAATTTTCGCCCATTTGTCACTTTTGAGATATCAGCGTATAGCAAGTTACACTTACTACCGAGTGACTAACAAATGTGTACTTTTTGGTAAAAAATAAATTATATTTACGATAAAAATATTGATCACTGTCCGTGTCACAAAAACTAATTTTGCGGGGAATTTTCGCCTATTTGAAACTTTTGAGATGTCAGCGCATAGAAAGTAACACTGCCCAGGGACTAACAAATGTGTACTTTTTGGTAAAAAATAAATTATATTTACGATGAAAATATTGATCACTGTCCGTGTCACAAAAACTAAGTTTGAGGGGAATTTTCGCCCATTTGCAACTTTTGAGATATCAGCGTATAGAAAGTAACACTGCCGAGGGACTAACAAATGTGTACTTTTTGGTAAAAAATAAATTATATTTACGATAAAAATATTGATCACTGTCCGTGTCACAAAAACTAAGCTTGAGGGGAATTTTCCCCATTTGTAACTTTTGAGATGTCAGCGCATAGAAAGTAACACTTACTACCCAGGGACTAACAAATGTGTACTTTTTGGAAAAAAAAGAATTATATTTACGATAAAAATATTGATCACTGTCCGTGTCACAAAAACTAAGTTTGAGGGGAATTTTCGCCCATTTGAAACTTTTGAGATGTCAGCGCATAGAAAGTAACACTTACTACCCAGGGACTAACAAATGTGTACTTTTTGGTATTTTTTTTGAAATATTTACGATTACAATTTTGATCACTGTTCGTGTCACAAAAACTAAGTTTGAGGGGAATTTTCGCCCATTTGTAACTATTGAGATGTCAGCGCATAGAAAGTAACACTTACTACCCAGGGACTAACAAATGTGTACTTTTTGGTAAAAAATAAATTATATTTACGATAAAAATATTGATCACTGTCCGTGTCACAAAAACTAAGTTTGAGGGGAATTGTCGCCCATTTGCAACTTTTGAGATATCAGCGTATAGAAAGTAACACTGCCCAGGGACTAACAAATGTGTACTTTTTGGTGAAAAATAAATTATATTTACGATAAAAATATTGATCACTGTCCGTGTCACAAAAACTAAGTTTGAGGGGAATTTTCGCCCATTTGTAACTTTTGAGATGTCAGCGTATAGAAAGTAACACTACCCAGGGACTAACAAATGTGTACTTTTTGGTAAAAAAATAAATAATGTTTATGATAAAAAAAATGTGATCACTGTCCGTGTCACAAAAACTAAGTTTGCGAGGAATTTTCGCCCATTTGTAACTTTTGAGATGTCAGCGTATTGCAAGTGACACTTACTACCAAGGGACTAACAAATGTGTACTTTTTGTTAAAAAATAAATTATATTTACGATAAAAATATTGATCACTGTCCGTGTCACAAAAACTAAGTTTGAGTGGAATTTTCGCCCATTTGCAACTTTTGAGATGTCATCGCATAGAAAGTAACACTTACTACCCAGGGACTAACAAATGTGTACTTTTTGGTATTTTTTTTTTAATATTTACGATTACAATTTTGATCACTGTTCGTGTCACAAAAACTAAGTTTGAGGGGAATTTTCGCCCATTTGTAACTATTGAGATGTCAGCGCATATAAAGTAACACTTACTACCCAGGGACTAACAAATGTGTACTTTTTGCTAAAAAATAAATTATATTTACGATAAAAATATTGATCACTGTCCGTGTCACAAAAACTAAGTTTGAGGGGAATTTTCGCCCATTTGCAACTTTTGAGATATCAGCGTATAGAAAGTAACACTACTCAGGGACTAACAAATGTGTACTTTTTGGTAAAAAAATAAATAATGTTTATGATAAAAAATTTGATCACTGTCCGTGTCACAAAAACTAAGTTTGAGGGTAATTTTCGCCCATTTGTAACTTTTGAGATGTCAGCGTATAGCATGTGACACTTACTACCGAGGGACTAACAAATGTGTACTTTTTGGTAAAAAAATAAATTATATTTACGATAAAAATATTGATCACTGTCCGTGTCACAAAAACTAAGTTTGAGGGGAATTTTCGCCCATTTGCAACTTTTGAGATATCAGCGTATAGAAAGTAACACTACCCAGGGACTAACAAATGTGTACTTTTTGGTAAAAGAATTAATAATGTTTATGATAAAAAATTTGATCACTGTCCGTGTCACAAAAAATAAGTTTGAGGGGAATTTTCGCCCATTTGTAACTTTTGAGATGTCAGCGTATAGCAAGTGACACTTACTACCGAGTGACTAACAAATGTGTACTTTTGGTAAAAAATAAATTATATTTACGATAAAAATATTGATCACTGTCCGTGTCACAAGAACTAAGTTTGAGGGGAATTTTCGCCCATTTGAAACTTTTGAGATGTCAGCGCATAGAAAGTAACACTTACTACCCAGGGACTAACAAATGTGTACTTTTTGGTAAAAAATAAATTATATTTACGATAAAAATATTGATCACTGTCCGTGTCACAAAAACTAAGTTTGAGGGGAATTTTCGCCCATTTGCAACTTTTGAGATATCAGCGTATAGAAAGTAACACCGCCCAGGGACTAACAAATGTGTACTTTTTGGTAAAAAATAAATTATATTTACGATAAAAATATTGATCACTGTCCGTGACACAAAAACTAAGTTTGAGGGGAATTTTCGCCCATTTGTCACTTTTGAGATATCAGCGTATAGCAAGTTACACTTACTACCGAGTGACTAGCAAATGTGTACTTTTTGGTAAAAAATAAATTATATTTACGATAAAAATATTGATCACTGTCCGTGTCACAAAAACTAAGTTTGAGTGGAATTTTCGCCCATTTGCAACTTTTGAGATGTCATCGCATAGAAAGTAACACTTACTACCCAGGGACTAACAAATGTGTACTTTTTGGTATTTTTTTTTAAATATTTACGATTACAATTTTGATCACTGTTCGTGTCACAAAAACTAAGTTTGAGGGGAATTTTCGCCCATTTGTAACTATTGAGATGTCAGCGCATATAAAGTAACACTTACTACACAGGGACTAACAAATGTGTACTTTTTGCTAAAAAATAAATTATATTTACGATAAAAATATTGATCACTGTCCGTGTCACAAAAACTAAGTTTGAGGGGAATTTTCGCCCATTCGCAACTTTTGAGATATCAGCGTATAGAAAGTAACACTACTCAGGGACTAACAAATGTGTACTTTTTGGTAAAAAAATAAATAATGTTTATGATAAAAAAATTTGATCACTGTCCGTGTCACAAAAACTAAGTTTGAGGGGAATTTTCGCCCATTTGTAACTTTTGAGATGTCAGCGTATAGCATGTGACACTTACTACCGAGGGACTAACAAATGTGTACTTTTTGGTAAAAAATAAATTATATTTACGATAAAAATATTGATCACTGTCCGTGTCACAAAAAATAAGTTTGAGGGGAATTTTCGCCCATTTGCAACTTTTGAGATATCAGCGTATAGAAAGTAACACTGCCCAGGGACTAACAAATGTGTACTTTTTGGTAAAAAATAAATTATATTTACGATAAAAATATTGATCACTGTCCGTGTCACAAAAACTAAGTTTGAGGGGAATTTTCGCCCATTTGCAACTTTTGAGATATCAGCGTATAGAAAGTAACACCGCCCATGGACTAACAAATGTGTACTTTTTGGTAAAAAATAAATTATATTTACGATAAAAATATTGATCACTGTCCGTGACACAAAAACTAAGTTTGAGGGGAATTTTCGCCCATTTGTCACTTTTGAGATATCAGCGTATAGCAAGTTACACTTACTACCGAGTGACTAACAAATGTGTACTTTTTGGTAAAAAATAAATTATATTTACGATAAAAATATTGATCACTGTCCGTGTCACAAAAACTAAGTTTGAGGGGAATTTTCGCCCATTTGAAACTTTTGAGATGTCAGCGCATAGAAAGTAACACTGCCCAGGGACTAACAAATGTGTACTTTTTGGTAAAAAATAAATTATATTTACGATGAAAATATTGATCACTGTCCGTGTCACAAAAACTAAGTTTGAGGGGAATTTTCGCCCATTTGCAACTTTTGAGATATCAGCGTATAGAAAGTAACACTGCCGAGGGACTAACAAATGTGTACTTTTTGGTAAAAAATAAATTATATTTACGATAAAAATATTGATCACTGTCCGTGTCACAAAAACTAAGCTTGAGGGGAATTTTCCCCATTTGTAACTTTTGAGATGTCAGCGCATAGAAAGTAACACTTACTACCCAGGGACTAACAAATGTGTACTTTTTGGAAAAAAAAGAATTATATTTACGATAAAAATATTGATCACTGTCCGTGTCACAAAAACTAAGTTTGAGGGGAATTTTCGCCCATTTGAAACTTTTGAGATGTCAGCGCATAGAAAGTAACACTTACTACCCAGGGACTAACAAATGTGTACTTTTTGGTATTTTTTTTGAAATATTTACGATTACAATTTTGATCACTGTTCGTGTCACAAAAACTAAGTTTGAGGGGAATTTTCGCACATTTGTAACTATTGAGATGTCAGCGCATAGAAAGTAACACTTACTACCCAGGGACTAACAAATGTGTACTTTTTGGTAAAAAATAAATTATATTTACGATAAAAATATTGATCACTGTCCGTGTCACAAAAACTAAGTTTGAGGGGAATTGTCGCCCATTTGCAACTTTTGAGATATCAGCGTATAGAAAGTAACACTGCCCAGGGACTAACAAATGTGTACTTTTTGGTGAAAAATAAATTATATTTACGATAAAAATATTGATCACTGTCCGTGTCACAAAAACTAAGTTTGCGAGGAATTTTCGCCCATTTGTAACTTTTGAGATGTCAGCGTATTGCAAGTGACACTTACTACCAAGGGACTAACAAATGTGTACTTTTTGGTAAAAAATAAATTATATTTACGATAAAAATATTGATCACTGTCCGTGTCACAAAAACTAAGTTTGAGTGGAATTTTCGCCCATTTGCAACTTTTGAGATGTCATCGCATAGAAAGTAACACTTACTACCCAGGGACTAACAAATGTGTACTTTTTGGTATTTTTTTTTAAATATTTACGATTACAATTTTGATCACTGTTCGTGTCACAAAAACTAAGTTTGAGGGGAATTTTCGCCCATTTGTAACTATTGAGATGTCAGCGCATATAAAGTAACACTTACTACCCAGGGACTAACAAATGTGTACTTTTTGCTAAAAAATAAATTATATTTACGATAAAAATATTGATCACTGTCCGTGTCACAAAAACTAAGTTTGAGGGGAATTTTCGCCCATTTGCAACTTTTGAGATATCAGCGTATAGAAAGTAACACTACTCAGGGACTAACAAATGTGTACTTTTTGGTAAAAAAATAAATAATGTTTATGATAAAAAATTTGATCACTGTCCGTGTCACAAAAACTAAGTTTGAGGGGAATTTTCGCCCATTTGTAACTTTTGAGATGTCAGCGTATAGCATGTGACACTTACTACCGAGGGACTAACAAATGTGTACTTTTTGGTAAAAAATAAATTATATTTACGATAAAAATATTGATCACTGTCCGTGTCACAAAAACTAAGTTTGAGGGGAATTTTCGCCCATTTGCAACTTTTGAGATATCAGCGTATAGAAAGTAACACTACCCAGGGACTAACAAATGTGTACTTTTTGGTAAAAGAATTAATAATGTTTATGATATAAAATTTGATCACTGTCCGTGTCACAAAAACTAAGTTTGAGGGGAATTTTCGCCCATTTGTAACTTTTGAGATGTCAGCGTATAGCAAGTGACACTTACTACCGAGTGACTAACAAATGTGTACTTTTTGGTAAAAAATAAATTATATTTACGATAAAAATATTGATCACTGTCCGTGTCACAAGAACTAAGTTTGAGGGGAATTTTCGCCCATTTGAAACTTTTGAGATGTCAGCGCATAGAAAGTAACACTTACTACCCAGGGACTAACAAATGTGTACTTTTTGGTAAAAAATAAATTATATTTACGATAAAAATATTGATCACTGTCCGTGTCACAAAAACTAAGTTTGAGGGGAATTTTCGCCCATTTGCAACTTTTGAGATATCAGCGTATAGAAAGTAACACCGCCCAGGGACTAACAAATGTGTACTTTTTGGTAAAAAATAAATTATATTTACGATAAAAATATTGATCACTGTCCGTGACACAAAAACTAAGTTTGAGGGGAATTTTCGCCCATTTGTCACTTTTGAGATATCAGCGTATAGCAAGTTACACTTACTACCGAGTGACTAACAAATGTGTACTTTTTGGTAAAAAATAAATTATATTTACGATAAAAATATTGATCACTGTCCGTGTCACAAAAACTAAGTTTGAGTGGAATTTTTGCCCATTTGCAACTTTTGAGATGTCATCGCATAGAAAGTAACACTTACTACCCAGGGACTAACAAATGTGTACTTTTTGGTATTTTTTTTTTTATATTTACGATTACAATTTTGATCACTGTTCGTGTCACAAAAACTAAGTTTGAGGGGAATTTTCGCCCATTTGTAACTATTGAGATGTCAGCGCATATAAAGTAACACTTACTACCCAGGGACTAACAAATGTGTACTTTTTGCTAAAAAATAAATTATATTTACAATAAAAATATTGATCACTGTCCGTGTCACAAAAACTAAGTTTGAAAGGAATTTTCGCCCATTTGCAACTTTTGAGATATCAGCGTATAGAAAGTAACACTACTCAGGGACTAACAAATGTGTACTTTTTGGTAAAAAAATAAATAATGTTTATGATAAAAAATTTGATCACTGTCCGTGTCACAAAAACTAAGTTTGAGGGGAATTTTCGCCCATTTGTAACTTTTGAGATGTCAGCGTATATCATGTGACACTTACTACCGAGGGACTAACAAATGTGTACTTTTTGGTAAAAAATAAATTATATTTACGATAAAAATATTGATCACTGTCCGTGTCACAAAAACTAAGTTTGAGGGGAATTTTCGCCCATTTGCAACTTTTGAGATATCAGCGTATAGAAAGTAACACTACCCAGGGACTAACAAATGTGTACTTTTTGGTAAAAGAATTAATAATGTTTATGATAAAAAATTTGATCACTGTCCGTGTCACAAAAACTAAGTTTGAGGGGAATTTTCGCCCATTTGTAACTTTTGAGATGTCAGCGTATAGCAAGTGACACTTACTACCGAGTGACTAACAAATGTGTACTTTTTGGTAAAAAATAAATTATATTTACGATAAAAATATTGATCACTGTCCGTGTCACAAGAACTAAGTTTGAGGGGAATTTTCGCCCATTTGAAACTTTTGAGATGTCAGCGCATAGAAAGTAACACTTACTACCCAGGGACTAACAAATGTGTACTTTTTGGTAAAAAATAAATTATATTTACGATAAAAATATTGATCACTGTCCGTGTCACAAAAACTAAGTTTGAGGGGAATTTTCGCCCATTTGCAACTTTTAAGATATCAGCGTATAGAAAGTAACACTACCCAGGGACTAACAAATGTGTACTTTTTGGTAAAAAATAAATTATATTTATGATAAAAATATTGATCACTGTCCGTGTCACAAAAACTGAGTTTGAGGGGAATTTTCGCCCATTTGTAACTTTTGAGATGTCAGCGTATAGCAAGTGACACTTACAACCGAGTGACTAACAAATGTGTACTTTTTGGTAAAAGATAAATTATATTTACGATAAAAATATTGATCACTGTCCGTGTCACAAAAACTAAGTTTGAGGGGAATTTTCGCCCATTTGAAACTTTTGAGATGTCAGCGCATAGAAAGTAACACTTACTACCCAGGGACAAACAAATGTGTACTTTTTGGTATTTTTTTTTGAAATATTTACGATTACAATTTTGATCACTGTTCGTGTCACAAAAACTAAGTTTGAGGGGAATTTTCGCCCATTTGTAACTATTGAGATGTCAGCGCATAGAAAGTAACACTTACTACCCAGGGACTAACAAATGTGTACTTTTTGGTAAAAAATTAATTATATTTACGATAAAAATATTGATCACTGTCCGTGTCACAAAAACTAAGTTTGAGGGGAATTGTCGCCCATTTGCAACTTTTGAGATATCAGCGTATAGAAAGTAACACTGCCCAGGGACTAACAAATGTGTACTTTTTGGTAAAAAATAAATTATGTTTACGATAAAAATATTGATCACTGTCCGTGTCACAAAAACTAAGTTTTAGGGGAATTTTCGCCCATTTGTAACTTTTGAGATGTCAGCGTATAGCATGTGACACTTACTACCAAGGGACTAACAAATGTGTACTTTTTGGTAAAAAATAAATTATATTTACGATAAAAATATTGATCACTGTCCGTGTCACAAAAACTAAGTTTGAGTGGAATTTTCGCCCATTTGCAACTTTTGAGATGTCATCGCATAGAAAGTAAAACTTACTACCCAGGGACTAACAAATGTGTACTTTTTGGTATTTTTTTTTGAAATATTTACGATTACAATTTTGATCACTGTTCGTGTCACAAAAACTAAGTTTGAGGGGAATTTTCGCCCATTTGTAACTATTGAGATGTCAGCGTATATAAAGTAACACTTACTACCCAGGGACTAACAAATGTGTACTTTTTGCTAAAAAATAAATTATATTTACGATAAAAATATTGATCACTGTCCGTGTCACAAAAACTAAGTTTGAGGGGAATTTTCGCCCATTTGCAACTTTTGAGATATCAGCGTATAGAAAGTAACACTACTCAGGGACTAACAAATGTGTACTTTTTGGTAAAAAAATAAATAATGTTTATGATAAAAAATTTGATCACTGTCCGTGTCACAAAAACTAAGTTTGAGGGGAATTTTCGCCCATTTGTAACTTTTGAGATGTCAGCGTATATCATGTGACACTTACTACCGAGGGACTAACAAATGTGTACTTTTTGGTAAAAAATAAATTATATTTACGATAAAAATATTGATCACTGTCCGTGTCACAAAAACTAAGTTTGAGGGGAATTTTCGCCCATTTGCAACTTTTGAGATATCAGCGTATAGAAAGTAACACTACCCAGGGACTAACAAATGTGTACTTTTTGGTAAAAGAATTAATAATGTTTATGATAAAAAATTTGATCACTGTCCGTGTCACAAAAACTAAGTTTGAGGGGAATTTTCGCCCATTTGTAACTTTTGAGATGTCAGCGTATAGCAAGTGACACTTACTACCGAGTGACTAACAAATGTGTACTTTTTGGTAAAAAATAAATTATATTTACGATAAAAATATTGATCACTGTCCGTGTCACAAGAACTAAGTTTGAGGGGAATTTTCGCCCATTTGAAACTTTTGAGATGTCAGCGCATAGAAAGTAACACTTACTACCCAGGGACTAACAAATGTGTACTTTTTGGTAAAAAATAAATTATATTTACGATAAAAATATTGATCACTGTCCGTGTCACAAAAACTAAGTTTGAGGGGAATTTTCGCCCATTTGCAACTTTTAAGATATCAGCGTATAGAAAGTAACACTACCCAGGGACTAACAAATGTGTACTTTTTGGTAAAAAATAAATTATATTTATGATAAAAATATTGATCACTGTCCGTGTCACAAAAACTGAGTTTGAGGGGAATTTTCGCCCATTTGTAACTTTTGAGATGTCAGCGTATAGCAAGTGACACTTACAACCGAGTGACTAACAAATGTGTACTTTTTGGTAAAAGATAAATTATATTTACGATAAAAATATTGATCACTGTCCGTGTCACAAAAACTAAGTTTGAGGGGAATTTTCGCCCATTTGAAACTTTTGAGATGTCAGCGCATAGAAAGTAACACTTACTACCCAGGGACAAACAAATGTGTACTTTTTGGTATTTTTTTTTGAAATATTTACGATTACAATTTTGATCACTGTTCGTGTCACAAAAACTAAGTTTGAGGGGAATTTTCGCCCATTTGTAACTATTGAGATGTCAGCGCATAGAAAGTAACACTTACTACCCAGGGACTAACAAATGTGTACTTTTTGGTAAAAAATTAATTATATTTACGATAAAAATATTGATCACTGTCCGTGTCACAAAAACTAAGTTTGAGGGGAATTGTCGCCCATTTGCAACTTTTGAGATATCAGCGTATAGAAAGTAACACTGCCCAGGGACTAACAAATGTGTACTTTTTGGTAAAAAATAAATTATGTTTACGATAAAAATATTGATCACTGTCCGTGTCACAAAAACTAAGTTTTAGGGGAATTTTCGCCCATTTGTAACTTTTGAGATGTCAGCGTATAGCATGTGACACTTACTACCAAGGGACTAACAAATGTGTACTTTTTGGTAAAAAATAAATTATATTTACGATAAAAATATTGATCACTGTCCGTGTCACAAAAACTAAGTTTGAGTGGAATTTTCGCCCATTTGCAACTTTTGAGATGTCATCGCATAGAAAGTAAAACTTACTACCCAGGGACTAACAAATGTGTACTTTTTGGTATTTTTTTTTGAAATATTTACGATTACAATTTTGATCACTGTTCGTGTCACAAAAACTAAGTTTGAGGGGAATTTTCGCCCATTTGTAACTATTGAGATGTCAGCGTATATAAAGTAACACTTACTACCCAGGGACTAACAAATGTGTACTTTTTGCTAAAAAATAAATTATATTTACGATAAAAATATTGATCACTGTCCGTGTCACAAAAACTAAGTTTGAGGGGAATTTTCGCCCATTTGCAACTTTTGAGATATCAGCGTATAGAAAGTAACACTACTCAGGGACTAACAAATGTGTACTTTTTGGTAAAAAAATAAATAATGTTTATGATAAAAAATTTGATCACTGTCCGTGTCACAAAAACTAAGTTTGAGGGGAATTTTCGCCCATTTGTAACTTTTGAGATGTCAGCGTATAGCATGTGACACTTACTACCGAGGGACTAACAAATGTGTACTTTTTGGTAAAAAATAAATTATATTTACGATAAAAATATTGATCACTGTCCGTGTCACAAAAACTAAGTTTGAGGGGAATTTTCGCCCATTTGTAACTTTTGAGATGTCAGCGTATAGCAAGTGACACTTACAACCGAGTGACTAACAAATGTGTACTTTTTGGTAAAAGATAAATTATATTTACGATAAAAATATTGATCACTGTCCGTGTCACAAAAACTAAGTTTGAGGGGAATTTTCGCCCATTTGAAACTTTTGAGATGTCAGCGCATAGAAAGTAACACTTTCTACCCAGGGACAAACAAATGTGTACTTTTTGGTATTTTTTTTTGAAATATTTACGATTACAATTTTGATCACTGTTCGTGTCACAAAAACTAAGTTTGAGGGGAATTTTCGCCCATTTGTAACTATTGAGATGTCAGCGCATAGAAAGTAACACTTACTACCCAGGGACTAACAAATGTGTACTTTTTGGTAAAAAATTAATTATATTTACGATAAAAATATTGATCACTGTCCGTGTCACAAAAACTAAGTTTGAGGGGAATTGTCGCCCATTTGCAACTTTTGAGATATCAGCGTATAGAAAGTAACACTGCCCAGGGACTAACAAATGTGTACTTTTTGGTAAAAAATAAATTATGTTTACGATAAAAATATTGATCACTGTCCGTGTCACAAAAACTAAGTTTTAGGGGAATTTTCGCCCATTTGTAACTTTTGAGATGTCAGCGTATAGCATGTGACACTTACTACCAAGGGACTAACAAATGTGTACTTTTTGGTAAAAAATAAATTATATTTACGATAAAAATATTGATCACTGTCCGTGTCACAAAAACTAAGTTTGAGTGGAATTTTCGCCCATTTGCAACTTTTGAGATGTCATCGCATAGAAAGTAAAACTTACTACCCAGGGACTAACAAATGTGTACTTTTTGGTATTTTTTTTTGAAATATTTACGATTACAATTTTGATCACTGTTCGTGTCACAAAAACTAAGTTTGAGGGGAATTTTCGCCCATTTGTAACTATTGAGATGTCAGCGTATATAAAGTAACACTTACTACCCAGGGACTAACAAATGTGTACTTTTTGCTAAAAAATAAATTATATTTACGATAAAAATATTGATCACTGTCCGTGTCACAAAAACTAAGTTTGAGGGGAATTTTCGCCCATTTGCAACTTTTGAGATATCAGCGTATAGAAAGTAACACTACTCAGGGACTAACAAATGTGTACTTTTTGGTAAAAAAATAAATAATGTTTATGATAAAAAATTTGATCACTGTCCGTGTCACAAAAACTAAGTTTGAGGGGAATTTTCGCCCATTTGTAACTTTTGAGATGTCAGCGTATAGCATGTGACACTTACTACCGAGGGACTAACAAATGTGTACTTTTTGGTAAAAAATAAATTATATTTACGATAAAAATATTGATCACTGTCCGTGTCACAAAAACTAAGTTTGAGGGGAATTTTCGCCCATTTGCAACTTTTGAGATATCAGCGTATAGAAAGTAACACCGCCCAGGGACTAACAAATGTGTACTTTTTGGTAAAAAATAAATTATATTTACGATAAAAATATTGATCACTGTCCGTGTCACAAAAACAAAGTTTGAGGGGAATTTTCGCCCATTTGCAACCTTTGAGATATCAGCGTATAGAAAGTAACACTACCCAGGGACTAACAAATGTGTACTTTTTGGTATTTTTTTTGAAATATTTACGATTACAATTTTGATCACTGTTCGTGTCACAAAAACTAAGTTTGAGGGGAATTTTCGCCCATTTGTAACTATTGAGATGTCAGCGCATAGAAAGTAACACTTACTACCCAGGGACTAACAAATGTGTACTTTTTGGTAAAAAATTAATTATATTTACGATAAAAATATTGATCACTGTCCGTGTCACAAAAACTAAGTTTGAGGGGAATTGTCGCCCATTTGCAACTTTTGAGATATCAGCGTATAGAAAGTAACACTGCCCAGGGACTAACAAATGTGTACTTTTTTGTAAAAAATAAATTATATTTACGATAAAAATATTGATCACTGTCCGTGTCACAAAAACTAAGTTTTAGGGGAATTTTCGCCCATTTGTAACTTTTGAGATGTCAGCGTATTGCAAGTGACACTTACTACCAAGGGACTAACAAATGTGTACTTTTTGGTAAAAAATAAATTATATTTACGATAAAAATATTGATCACTGTCCGTGTCACAAAAACTAAGTTTGAGTGGAATTTTCGCCCATTTGCAACTTTTGAGATGTCATCGCATAGAAAGTAACACTACTCAGGGACTAACAAATGTGTACTTTTTGGTAAAAAAATAAATTATATTTACGATAAAAATATTGATCGCTGTCCGTGTCACAAAAACTAAGTTTGAGGGGAATTTTCGCCCATTTGTAACTTTTGAGATGTCAGCGTATAGCATGTGACACTTACTACCGAGGGACTAACAAATGTGTACTTTTTGGTAAAAAATAAATTATATTTACGATAAAAATATTGATCACTGTCCGTGTCACAAAAACTAAGTTTGAGGGGAATTTTCGCCCATTTGCAACTTTTGAGATATCAGCGTATAGAAAGTAACACTACCCAGGGACTAACAAATGTGTACTTTTTGGTAAAAAATAAATTATATTTACGATAAAAATATTGATCACTGTCCGTGTCACAAAAACTAAGTTTGAGGGGAATTTTCGCCCATTTGTCACTTTTGAGATATCAGCGTATAGAAAGTAACACCGCCCAGGGACTAACAAATGTGTACTTTTTGGTAAAAAATAAATTATATTTACGATAAAAATATTGATCACTGTCCGTGTCACAAAAACTAAGTTTGAGGGGAATTTTCGCCCATTTGCAACCTTTGAGATATCAGCGTATAGAAAGTAACACTACCCAGGGACTAACAAATGTGTACTTTTTGGTATTTTTTTTTAAATATTTACGATTACAATTTTGATCACTGTTCGTGTCACAAAAACTAAGTTTGAGGGGAATTTTCGCCCATTTGTAACTATTGAGATGTCAGCGCATATAAAGTAAAACTTACTACCCAGGGACTAACAAATGTGTACTTATTGGTAAAAAATAAATTATATTTACGATAAAAATATTGATCACTGTCCGTGTCACAAAAACTAAGTTTGAGGGGAATTTTCGCCCATTTGTAACTTTTGAGATGTCAGCGTATAGCATGTGACACTTACTACCGAGGGACTAACAAATGTGTACTTTTTGGTAAAAAATAAATTATATTTACGATAAAAATATTGATCACTGTCCGTGTCACAAAAACTAAGTTTGAGGGGAATTTTCGCCCATTTGCAACTTTTGAGATATCAGCGTATAGAAAGTAACACCGCCCAGGGACTAACAAATGTGTACTTTTTGGTAAAAAATAAATTATATTTACGATAAAAATATTGATCACTGTCCGGTCCGTGTCACAAAAACTAAGTTTGAGGGGAATTTTTGCCCGTTTGCAACCTTTGAGATATCAGCGTATAGAAAGTAACACTACCCAGGGACTAACAAATGTGTACTTTTTGGTATTTTTTTTGAAATATTTACGATTACAATTTTGATCACTGTTCGTGTCACAAAAACTAAGTTTGAGGGGAATTTTCGCCCATTTGTAACTATTGAGATGTCAGCGCATATAAAGTAACACTTACTACCCAGGGACAAACAAATGTGTACTTTTTGGTAAAAAATAAATTATATTTATGATAAAAATATTGATCACTGTCCGTGTCACAAAAACTAAGTTTGAGGGGAATTTTCGCCCATTTGCAACTTTTGAGATATCATCGCATAGAAAGTAACACTTACTACCCAGGGACTAACAAATGTGTACTTTTTGGTATTTTTTTTTAAATATTTACGATTACAATTTTGATCACTGTTCGTGTCACAAAAACTAAGTTTGAGGGGAATTGTCGCCCATTTGTAACTATTGAGATGTCAGCGCATATAAAGTAACACTTACTACCCAGGGACTAACAAATGTGTACTTTTTGCTAAAAAATAAATTATATTTACGATAAAAATATTGATCACTGTCCGTGTCACAAAAACTAAGTTTGAGGGGAATTTTCGCCCATTTGCAACTTTTGAGATATCAGCGTATAGAAAGTAACACTACCCAGGGACTAACAAATGTGTACTTTTTGGTAAAAAATAAATTATATTTACGATAAAAATATTGATCACTGTCCGTGTCACAAAAACTAAGTTTGAGGGGAATTTTCGCCCATTTGTCACTTTTGAGATATCAGCGTATAGAAAGTAACACCGCCCAGGGACTAACAAATGTGTACTTTTTGGTAAAAAATAAATTATATTTACGATAAAAATATTGATCACTGTCCGTGTCACAAAAACTAAGTTTGAGGGGAATTTTCGCCCATTTGCAACCTTTGAGATATCAGCGTATAGAAAGTAACACTACCCAGGGACTAACAAATGTGTACTTTTTGGTATTTTTTTTGAAATATTTACGATTACAATTTTGATCACTGTTCGTGTCACAAAAACTAAGTTTGAGGGGAATTTTCGCCCATTTGTAACTATTGAGATGTCAGCGCATATAAAGTAAAACTTACTACCCAGGGACTAACAAATGTGTACTTATTGGTAAAAAATAAATTATATTTACGATAAAAATATTGATCACTGTCCGTGTCACAAAAACTAAGTTTGAGGGGAATTTTCGCCCATTTGTAACTTTTGAGATGTCAGCGTATAGCATGTGACACTTACTACCGAGGGACTAACAAATGTGTACTTTTTAGTAAAAAATAAATTATATTTACGATAAAAATATTGATCACTGTCCGTGTCACAAAAACTAAGTTTGAGGGGAATTTTCGCCCATTTGCAACTTTTGAGATATCAGCGTATAGAAAGTAACACCGCCCAGGGACTAACAAATGTGTACTTTTTGGTAAAAAATAAATTATATTTACGATAAAAATATTGATCACTGTCCGTGTCACAAAAACTAAGTTTGAGGGGAATTTTTGCCCGTTTGCAACCTTTGAGATATCAGCGTATAGAAAGTAACACTACCCAGGGACTAACAAATGTGTACTTTTTGGTATTTTTTTTGAAATATTTACGATTACAATTTTGATCACTGTTCGTGTCACAAAAACTAAGTTTGAGGGGAATTTTCGCCCATTTGTAACTATTGAGATGTCAGCGCATATAAAGTAACACTTACTACCCAGGGACAAACAAATGTGTACTTTTTGGTAAAAAATAAATTATATTTATGATAAAAATATTGATCACTGTCCGTGTCACAAAAACTAAGTTTGAGGGGAATTTTCGCCCATTTGCAACTTTTGAGATATCATCGCATAGAAAGTAACACTTACTACCCAGGGACTAACAAATGTGTACTTTTTGGTATTTTTTTTTAAATATTTACGATTACAATTTTGATCACTGTTCGTGTCACAAAAACTAAGTTTGAGGGGAATTGTCGCCCATTTGTAACTATTGAGATGTCAGCGCATATAAAGTAACACTTACTACCCAGGGACTAACAAATGTGTACTTTTTGCTAAAAAATAAATTATATTTACGATAAAAATATTGATCACTGTCCGTGTCACAAAAACTAAGTTTGAGGGGAATTTTCGCCCATTTGTAACTTTTGAGATGTCAGCGTATAGCATGTGACACTTACTACCGAGGGACTAACAAATGTGTACTTTTTGGTAAAAAATAAATTATATTTACGATAAAAATATTGATCGCTGTCCGTGTCACAAAAACTAAGTTTGAGGGGAATTTTCGCCCATTTGTAACTTTTGAGATGTCAGCGTATAGCATGTGACACTTACTACCGAGGGACTAACAAATGTGTACTTTTTGGTAAAAAATAAATTATATTTACGATAACAATATTGATCACTGTCCGTGTCACAAAAACTAAGTTTGAGGGGAATTTTCGCCCATTTGCAACTTTTGAGATATCAGCGTATAGAAAGTAACACCGCCCAGGGACTAACAAATGTGTACTTTTTGGTAAAAAATAAATTATATTTACGATAAAAATATTGATCACTGTCCGTGTCACAAAAACTAAGTTTGAGGGGAATTTTTGCCCGTTTGCAACCTTTGAGATATCAGCGTATAGAAAGTAACACTACCCAGGGACTAACAAATGTGTACTTTTTGGTATTTTTTTTGAAATATTTACGATTACAATTTTGATCACTGTTCGTGTCACAAAAACTAAGTTTGAGGGGAATTTTCGCCCATTTGTAACTATTGAGATGTCAGCGCATATAAAGTAACACTTACTACCCAGGGACAAACAAATGTGTACTTTTTGGTAAAAAATAAATTATATTCATGATAAAAATATTGATCACTGTCCGTGTCACAAAAACTAAGTTTGAGGGGAATTTTCGCCCATTTGCAACTTTTGAGATGTCATCGCATAGAAAGTAACACTTACTACCCAGGGACTAACAAATGTGTACTTTTTGCTAAAAAATAAATTATATTTACGATAAAAATATTGATCACTGTCCGTGTCACAAAAACTAAGTTTGAGGGGAATTTTCGCCCATTTGCAACTTTTGAGATATCAGCGTATAGAAAGTAACACTACTCAGGGACTAACAAATGTGTACTTTTTGGTAAAATAAATAAATAATGTTTATGATAAAAAATTTGATCACTGTCCGTGTCACAAAAACTAAGTTTGAGGGGAATTTTCGCCCATTTGTAACTTTTGAGATGTCAGCGTATAGCATGTGACACTTACTACCGAGGGACTAACAAATGTGTACTTTTTGGTAAAAAATAAATTATATTTACGATAAAAATATTGATCGCTGTCCGTGTCACAAAAACTAAGTTTGAGGGGAATTTTCGCCCATTTGCAACGTTTGAGATATCAGCGTATAGAAAGTAACACCGCCCAGGGACTAACAAATGTGTACTTTTTGGTAAAAAATACATTATATTTACGAAAAAAATATTGATCACTGTCCGTGTCACAAAAACTAAGTTTGAGGGGAATTTTCGCCCATTTGCAACCTTTGAGATATCAGCGTATAGAAAGTAACACTACCCAGGGACTAACAAATGTGTACTTTTTGGTATTTTTTTTGAAATATTTACGATTACAATTTTGATCACTGTTCGTGTCACAAAAACTAAGTTTGAGGGGAATTTTCGCCCATTTGTAACTATTGAGATGTCAGCGCTTATAAAGTAACACTTACTACCCAGGGACAAACAAATGTGTAATTTTTGGTAAAAACTAAATTATATTTACGATAAAAATATTGATCACTGTCCGTGTCACAAAAACTAAGTTTGAGGGGAATTTTCGCCCATTTGCAACTTTTGAGATATCAGCGTATAGAAAGTAACACTGCCCAGGGACTAACAAATGTGTACTTTTTGGTAGAAAATAAATTATATTTACGATAAAAATATTGATCACTGTCCGTGTCACAAAAACTAAGTTTGAGGGGAATTTTCGCCCATTTGTAACTTTTGAGATGTCAGCGTATAGCATGTGACACTTACTACCGAGGGACTAACAAATGTGTACTTTTTGGTAAAAAATAAATTATATTTACGATAAAAATATTGATCACTGTCCGTGTCACAAAAACTAAGTTTGAGTGGAATTTTCGCCCATTTGCAACTTTTGCGATGTCATCGCATAGAAAGTAACACTTACTACCCAGGGACTAACAAATGTGTACTTTTTGGTATTTTTTTTGAAATATTTACGATTACAATTTTGATCACTGTTCGTGTCACAAAAACTAAGTTTGAGGGGAATTTTCGCCCATTTGTAACTATTGAGATGTCAGCGCATATAAAGTAACACTTACTACCCAGGGACTAACAAATGTGTACTTATTGGTAAAAAATAAATTATATTTACGATAAAAATATTGATCACTGTCCGTGTCACAAAAACTAAGTTTGAGGGGAATTTTCGCCCATTTGTAACTTTTGAGATGTCAGCGTATAGAAAGTAACACTACCCAGGGACTAACAAATGTGTACTTTTTGGTAAAAAAATAAATAATGTTTATGATAAAAAATGTGATCACTGTCCGTGTCACAAAAACTAAGTTTGCGGGGAATTTTCGCCCATTTGTAACTTTTGAGATGTCAGCGTATTGCAAGTGACACTTACTACCAAGGGACTAACAAATGTGTACTTTTTGGTAAAAAATAAATTATATTTACGATAAAAATATTGATCACTGTCCGTTTCACAAAAACTAAGTTTGAGTGGAATTTTCGCCCATTTGCAACTTTTGAGATGTCATCGCATAGAAAGTAACACTTACTAACCAGGGACTAACAAATGTGTACTTTTTGGTATTTTTTTTTAAATATTTACGATTACAATTTTGATCACTGTTCGTGTCACAAAAACTAAGTTTGAGGGGAATTTTCGCCCATTTGTAACTATTGAGATGTCAGCGCATATAAAGTAACACTTACTACCCAGGGACTAACAAATGTGTACTTTTGCTAAAAAATAAATTATATTTACGATAAAAATATTGATCACTGTCCGTGTCACAAAAACTAAGTTTGAGCAGAATTTTCGCCCATTTGCAACTTTTGAGATATCAGCGTATAGAAAGCAACACTACTCAGGGACTAACAAATGTGTACTTTTTGGTAAAAAAATAAATAATGTTTATGATAAAAAATTTGATCTCTGTCCGTGTCACAAAAACTAAGTTTGAGGGGAATTTTCGCCCATTTGTAACTTTTGAGATGTCAGCGTATAGCATGTGACACTTACTACCGAGGGACTAACAAATGTGTACTTTTTGGTAAAAAATAAATTATATTTACGATAAAAATATTGATCGCTGTCCGTGTCACAAAAACTAAGTTTGAGGGGAATTTTCGCCCATTTGCAACCTTTGAGATATCAGCGTATAGAAAGTAACACTACCCAGGGACTAACAAATGTGTACTTTTTGGTATTTTTTTTGAAATATTTACGATTACAATTTTGATCACTGTTCGTGTCACAAAAACTAAGTTTGAGGGGAATTTTCGCCCATTTGTAACTATTGAGATGTCAGCGCATATAAAGTAACACTTACTACCCAGGGACTAACAAATGTGTACTTTTTGGTAAAAAATAAATTATATTTACGATAAAAATATTGATCACTGTCCGTGTCACAAAAACTAAGTTTGAGGGGAATTTTCGCCCATTTGTAACTATTGAGATGTCAGCGCATATAAAGTAACACTTACTACCCAGGGACTAACAAATGTGTACTTTTTGCTAAAAAATAAATTATATTTACGATAAAAATATTGATCACTGTCCGTGTCACAAAAACTAAGTTTGAGGGGAATTTTCGCCCATTTGCAACTTTTGAGATATCAGCGTATAGAAAGTAACACTACTCAGGGACTAACAAATGTGTACTTTTTGGTAAAAAAATGAATAATGTTTATGATAAAAAATTTGATCACTGTCCGTGTCACAAAAACTAAGTTTGAGGGGAATTTTCGCCCATTTGTAACTTTTGAGATGTCAGCGTATATCATGTGACACTTACTACCGAGGGACTAACAAATGTGTACTTTTTGGTAAAAAATAAATTATATTTACGATAAAAATATTGATCGCTGTCCGTGTCACAAAAACTAAGTTTGAGGGGAATTTTCGCCCATTTGCAACTTTTGAGATATCAGCGTATAGAAAGTAACACCGCCCAGGGACTAACAAATGTGTACTTTTTGGTAAAAAATAAATTATATTTACGAAAAAAATATTGATCACTGTCCGTGTCACAAAAACTAAGTTTGAGGGGAATTTTCGCCCATTTGCAACCTTTGAGATATCAGCGTATAGAAAGTAACACTACCCAGGGACTAACAAATGTGTACTTTTTGGTATTTTTTTTGAAATATTTACGATTACAATTTTGATCACTGTTCGTGTCACAAAAACTAAGTTTGAGGGGAATTTTCGCCCATTTGTTACTATTGAGATGTCAGCGCATATAAAGTAACACTTACTACCCAGGGACAAACAAATGTGTACTTTTTGGTAAAAAATAAATTATATTTACGATAAAAATATTGATCACTGTCCGTGTCACAAAAACTAAGTTTGAGGGGAATTTTCGCCCATTTGCAACTTTTGAGATGTCATCGCATAGAAAGTAACACTTACTACCCAGGGACTAACAAATGTGTACTTTTTGGTATTTTTTTGAAATATTTACGATTACAATTTTGATCACTGTTCGTGTCACAAAAACTAAGTGTGAGGGGAATTTTCGCCCATTTGTAACTATTGAGATGTCAGCGCATATAAAGTAACACTTACTACCCAGGGACTAACAAATGTGTACTTTTTGCTAAAAAATAAATTATATTTACGATAAAAATATTGATCACTGTCCGTGTCACAAAAACTAAGTTTGAGGAGAATTTTCGCCCATTCGCAACTTTTGAGATATCAGCGTATAGAAAGTAACACTACTCAGGGACTAACAAATGTGTACTTTTTGGTAAAAAAAAAAATAATGTTTATGATAAAAAAATTTGATCACTGTCCGTGTCACAAAAACTAAGTTTGAGGGGAATTTTCGCCCATTTGTAACTTTTGAGATGTCAGCGTATAGCATGTGACACTTACTACCGAGGGACTAACAAATGTGTACTTTTTGGTAAAAAATAAATTATATTTACGATAAAAATATTGATCGCTGTCCGTGTCACAAAAACTAAGTTTGAGGGGAATTTTCGCCCATTTGTAACTTTTGAGATGTCAGCGTATAGCATGTGACACTTACTACCGAGGGACTAACAAATGTGTACTTTTTGGTAAAAAATAAATTATATTTACGATAACAATATTGATCACTGTCCGTGTCACAAAAACTAAGTTTGAGGGGAATTTTCGCCCATTTGCAACTTTTGAGATATCAGCGTATAGAAAGTAACACCGCCCAGGGACTAACAAATGTGTACTTTTTGGTAAAAAATAAATTATATTTACGATAAAAATATTGATCACTGTCCGTGTCACAAAAACTAAGTTTGAGGGGAATTTTTGCCCGTTTGCAACCTTTGAGATATCAGCGTATAGAAAGTAACACTACCCAGGGACTAACAAATGTGTACTTTTTGGTATTTTTTTTGAAATATTTACGATTACAATTTTGATCACTGTTCGTGTCACAAAAACTAAGTGTGAGGGGAATTTTCGCCCATTTGTAACTATTGAGATGTCAGCGCATATAAAGTAACACTTACTACCCAGGGACTAACAAATGTGTACTTTTGCTAAAAAATAAATTATATTTACGATAAAAATATTGATCACTGTCCGTGTCACAAAAACTAAGTTTGAGCAGAATTTTCGCCCATTTGCAACTTTTGAGATATCAGCGTATAGAAAGTAACACTACTCAGGGACTAACAAATGTGTACTTTTTGGTAAAAAAATAAATAATGTTTATGATAAAAAATTTGATCTCTGTCCGTGTCACAAAAACTAAGTTTGAGGGGAATTTTCGCCCATTTGTAACTTTTGAGATGTCAGCGTATAGCATGTGACACTTACTACCGAGGGACTAACAAATGTGTACTTTTTGGTAAAAAATAAATTATATTTACGATAAAAATATTGATCGCTGTCCGTGTCACAAAAACTAAGTTTGAGGGGAATTTTCGCCCATTTGCAACCTTTGAGATATCAGCGTATAGAAAGTAACACTACCCAGGGACTAACAAATGTGTACTTTTTGGTATTTTTTTTGAAATATTTACGATTACAATTTTGATCACTGTTCGTGTCACAAAAACTAAGTTTGAGGGGAATTTTCGCCCATTTGTAACTATTGAGATGTCAGCGCATATAAAGTAACACTTACTACCCAGGGACTAACAAATGTGTACTTTTTGGTAAAAAATAAATTATATTTACGATAAAAATATTGATCACTGTCCGTGTCACAAAAACTAAGTTTGAGGGGAATTTTCGCCCATTTGTAACTATTGAGATGTCAGCGCATATAAAGTAACACTTACTACCCAGGGACTAACAAATGTGTACTTTTTGCTAAAAAATAAATTATATTTACGATAAAAATATTGATCACTGTCCGTGTCACAAAAACTAAGTTTGAGGGGAATTTTCGCCCATTTGCAACTTTTGAGATATCAGCGTATAGAAAGTAACACTACTCAGGGACTAACAAATGTGTACTTTTTGGTAAAAAAATGAATAATGTTTATGATAAAAAATTTGATCACTGTCCGTGTCACAAAAACTAAGTTTGAGGGGAATTTTCGCCCATTTGTAACTTTTGAGATGTCAGCGTATATCATGTGACACTTACTACCGAGGGACTAACAAATGTGTACTTTTTGGTAAAAAATAAATTATATTTACGATAAAAATATTGATCGCTGTCCGTGTCACAAAAACTAAGTTTGAGGGGAATTTTCGCCCATTTGCAACTTTTGAGATATCAGCGTATAGAAAGTAACACCGCCCAGGGACTAACAAATGTGTACTTTTTGGTAAAAAATAAATTATATTTACGAAAAAAATATTGATCACTGTCCGTGTCACAAAAACTAAGTTTGAGGGGAATTTTCGCCCATTTGCAACCTTTGAGATATCAGCGTATAGAAAGTAACACTACCCAGGGACTAACAAATGTGTACTTTTTGGTATTTTTTTTGAAATATTTACGATTACAATTTTGATCACTGTTCGTGTCACAAAAACTAAGTTTGAGGGGAATTTTCGCCCATTTGTTACTATTGAGATGTCAGCGCATATAAAGTAACACTTACTACCCAGGGACAAACAAATGTGTACTTTTTGGTAAAAAATAAATTATATTTACGATAAAAATATTGATCACTGTCCGTGTCACAAAAACTAAGTTTGAGGGGAATTTTCGCCCATTTGCAACTTTTGAGATGTCATCGCATAGAAAGTAACACTTACTACCCAGGGACTAACAAATGTGTACTTTTTGGTATTTTTTTGAAATATTTACGATTACAATTTTGATCACTGTTCGTGTCACAAAAACTAAGTGTGAGGGGAATTTTCGCCCATTTGTAACTATTGAGATGTCAGCGCATATAAAGTAACACTTACTACCCAGGGACTAACAAATGTGTACTTTTTGCTAAAAAATAAATTATATTTACGATAAAAATATTGATCACTGTCCGTGTCACAAAAACTAAGTTTGAGGAGAATTTTCGCCCATTCGCAACTTTTGAGATATCAGCGTATAGAAAGTAACACTACTCAGGGACTAACAAATGTGTACTTTTTGGTAAAAAAAAAAATAATGTTTATGATAAAAAAATTTGATCACTGTCCGTGTCACAAAAACTAAGTTTGAGGGGAATTTTCGCCCATTTGTAACTTTTGAGATGTCAGCGTATAGCATGTGACACTTACTACCGAGGGACTAACAAATGTGTACTTTTTGGTAAAAAATAAATTATATTTACGATAAAAATATTGATCGCTGTCCGTGTCACAAAAACTAAGTTTGAGGGGAATTTTCGCCCATTTGTAACTTTTGAGATGTCAGCGTATAGCATGTGACACTTACTACCGAGGGACTAACAAATGTGTACTTTTTGGTAAAAAATAAATTATATTTACGATAACAATATTGATCACTGTCCGTGTCACAAAAACTAAGTTTGAGGGGAATTTTCGCCCATTTGCAACTTTTGAGATATCAGCGTATAGAAAGTAACACCGCCCAGGGACTAACAAATGTGTACTTTTTGGTAAAAAATAAATTATATTTACGATAAAAATATTGATCACTGTCCGTGTCACAAAAACTAAGTTTGAGGGGAATTTTTGCCCGTTTGCAACCTTTGAGATATCAGCGTATAGAAAGTAACACTACCCAGGGACTAACAAATGTGTACTTTTTGGTATTTTTTTTGAAATATTTACGATTACAATTTTGATCACTGTTCGTGTCACAAAAACTAAGTTTGAGGGGAATTTTCGCCCATTTGTAACTATTGAGATGTCAGCGCATATAAAGTAACACTTACTACCCAGGGACAAACAAATGTGTACTTTTTGGTAAAAAATAAATTATATTCATGATAAAAATATTGATCACTGTCCGTGTCACAAAAACTAAGTTTGAGGGGAATTTTCGCCCATTTGCAACTTTTGAGATGTCATCGCATAGAAAGTAACACTTACTACCCAGGGACTAACAAATGTGTACTTTTTGCTAAAAAATAAATTATATTTACGATAAAAATATTGATCACTGTCCGTGTCACAAAAACTAAGTTTGAGGGGAATTTTCGCCCATTTGTAACTTTTGAGATGTCAGCGTATAGCATGTGACACTTACTACCGAGGGACTAACAAATGTGTACTTTTTGGTAAAAAATAAATTATATTTACGATAAAAATATTGATCGCTGTCCGTGTCACAAAAACTAAGTTTGAGGGGAATTTTCGCCCATTTGTAACTTTTGAGATGTCAGCGTATAGCATGTGACACTTACTACCGAGGGACTAACAAATGTGTACTTTTTGGTAAAAAATAAATTATATTTACGATAACAATATTGATCACTGTCCGTGTCACAAAAACTAAGTTTGAGGGGAATTTTCGCCCATTTGCAACTTTTGAGATATCAGCGTATAGAAAGTAACACCGCCCAGGGACTAACAAATGTGTACTTTTTGGTAAAAAATAAATTATATTTACGATAAAAATATTGATCACTGTCCGTGTCACAAAAACTAAGTTTGAGGGGAATTTTTGCCCGTTTGCAACCTTTGAGATATCAGCGTATAGAAAGTAACACTACCCAGGGACTAACAAATGTGTACTTTTTGGTATTTTTTTTGAAATATTTACGATTACAATTTTGATCACTGTTCGTGTCACAAAAACTAAGTTTGAGGGGAATTTTCGCCCATTTGTAACTATTGAGATGTCAGCGCATATAAAGTAACACTTACTACCCAGGGACAAACAAATGTGTACTTTTTGGTAAAAAATAAATTATATTCATGATAAAAATATTGATCACTGTCCGTGTCACAAAAACTAAGTTTGAGGGGAATTTTCGCCCATTTGCAACTTTTGAGATGTCATCGCATAGAAAGTAACACTTACTACCCAGGGACTAACAAATGTGTACTTTTTGCTAAAAAATAAATTATATTTACGATAAAAATATTGATCACTGTCCGTGTCACAAAAACTAAGTTTGAGGGGAATTTTCGCCCATTTGCAACTTTTGAGATATCAGCGTATAGAAAGTAACACTACTCAGGGACTAACAAATGTGTACTTTTTGGTAAAATAAATAAATAATGTTTATGATAAAAAATTTGATCACTGTCCGTGTCACAAAAACTAAGTTTGAGGGGAATTTTCGCCCATTTGTAACTTTTGAGATGTCAGCGTATAGCATGTGACACTTACTACCGAGGGACTAACAAATGTGTACTTTTTGGTAAAAAATAAATTATATTTACGATAAAAATATTGATCGCTGTCCGTGTCACAAAAACTAAGTTTGAGGGGAATTTTCGCCCATTTGCAACGTTTGAGATATCAGCGTATAGAAAGTAACACCGCCCAGGGACTAACAAATGTGTACTTTTTGGTAAAAAATACATTATATTTACGAAAAAAATATTGATCACTGTCCGTGTCACAAAAACTAAGTTTGAGGGGAATTTTCGCCCATTTGCAACCTTTGAGATATCAGCGTATAGAAAGTAACACTACCCAGGGACTAACAAATGTGTACTTTTTGGTATTTTTTTTGAAATATTTACGATTACAATTTTGATCACTGTTCGTGTCACAAAAACTAAGTTTGAGGGGAATTTTCGCCCATTTGTAACTATTGAGATGTCAGCGCTTATAAAGTAACACTTACTACCCAGGGACAAACAAATGTGTAATTTTTGGTAAAAACTAAATTATATTTACGATAAAAATATTGATCACTGTCCGTGTCACAAAAACTAAGTTTGAGGGGAATTTTCGCCCATTTGCAACTTTTGAGATATCAGCGTATAGAAAGTAACACTGCCCAGGGACTAACAAATGTGTACTTTTTGGTAGAAAATAAATTATATTTACGATAAAAATATTGATCACTGTCCGTGTCACAAAAACTAAGTTTGAGGGGAATTTTCGCCCATTTGTAACTTTTGAGATGTCAGCGTATAGCATGTGACACTTACTACCGAGGGACTAACAAATGTGTACTTTTTGGTAAAAAATAAATTATATTTACGATAAAAATATTGATCACTGTCCGTGTCACAAAAACTAAGTTTGAGTGGAATTTTCGCCCATTTGCAACTTTTGCGATGTCATCGCATAGAAAGTAACACTTACTACCCAGGGACTAACAAATGTGTACTTTTTGGTATTTTTTTTGAAATATTTACGATTACAATTTTGATCACTGTTCGTGTCACAAAAACTAAGTTTGAGGGGAATTTTCGCCCATTTGTAACTATTGAGATGTCAGCGCATATAAAGTAACACTTACTACCCAGGGACTAACAAATGTGTACTTATTGGTAAAAAATAAATTATATTTACGATAAAAATATTGATCACTGTCCGTGTCACAAAAACTAAGTTTGAGGGGAATTTTCGCCCATTTGTAACTTTTGAGATGTCAGCGTATAGAAAGTAACACTACCCAGGGACTAACAAATGTGTACTTTTTGGTAAAAAAATAAATAATGTTTATGATAAAAAATGTGATCACTGTCCGTGTCACAAAAACTAAGTTTGCGGGGAATTTTCGCCCATTTGTAACTTTTGAGATGTCAGCGTATTGCAAGTGACACTTACTACCAAGGGACTAACAAATGTGTACTTTTTGGTAAAAAATAAATTATATTTACGATAAAAATATTGATCACTGTCCGTTTCACAAAAACTAAGTTTGAGTGGAATTTTCGCCCATTTGCAACTTTTGAGATGTCATCGCATAGAAAGTAACACTTACTAACCAGGGACTAACAAATGTGTACTTTTTGGTATTTTTTTTTAAATATTTACGATTACAATTTTGATCACTGTTCGTGTCACAAAAACTAAGTTTGAGGGGAATTTTCGCCCATTTGTAACTATTGAGATGTCAGCGCATATAAAGTAACACTTACTACCCAGGGACTAACAAATGTGTACTTTTGCTAAAAAATAAATTATATTTACGATAAAAATATTGATCACTGTCCGTGTCACAAAAACTAAGTTTGAGCAGAATTTTCGCCCATTTGCAACTTTTGAGATATCAGCGTATAGAAAGTAACACTACTCAGGGACTAACAAATGTGTACTTTTTGGTAAAAAAATAAATAATGTTTATGATAAAAAATTTGATCTCTGTCCGTGTCACAAAAACTAAGTTTGAGGGGAATTTTCGCCCATTTGTAACTTTTGAGATGTCAGCGTATAGCATGTGACACTTACTACCGAGGGACTAACAAATGTGTACTTTTTGGTAAAAAATAAATTATATTTACGATAAAAATATTGATCGCTGTCCGTGTCACAAAAACTAAGTTTGAGGGGAATTTTCGCCCATTTGCAACCTTTGAGATATCAGCGTATAGAAAGTAACACTACCCAGGGACTAACAAATGTGTACTTTTTGGTATTTTTTTTGAAATATTTACGATTACAATTTTGATCACTGTTCGTGTCACAAAAACTAAGTTTGAGGGGAATTTTCGCCCATTTGTAACTATTGAGATGTCAGCGCATATAAAGTAACACTTACTACCCAGGGACTAACAAATGTGTACTTTTTGGTAAAAAATAAATTATATTTACGATAAAAATATTGATCACTGTCCGTGTCACAAAAACTAAGTTTGAGGGGAATTTTCGCCCATTTGTAACTATTGAGATGTCAGCGCATATAAAGTAACACTTACTACCCAGGGACTAACAAATGTGTACTTTTTGCTAAAAAATAAATTATATTTACGATAAAAATATTGATCACTGTCCGTGTCACAAAAACTAAGTTTGAGGGGAATTTTCGCCCATTTGCAACTTTTGAGATATCAGCGTATAGAAAGTAACACTACTCAGGGACTAACAAATGTGTACTTTTTGGTAAAAAAATGAATAATGTTTATGATAAAAAATTTGATCACTGTCCGTGTCACAAAAACTAAGTTTGAGGGGAATTTTCGCCCATTTGTAACTTTTGAGATGTCAGCGTATATCATGTGACACTTACTACCGAGGGACTAACAAATGTGTACTTTTTGGTAAAAAATAAATTATATTTACGATAAAAATATTGATCGCTGTCCGTGTCACAAAAACTAAGTTTGAGGGGAATTTTCGCCCATTTGCAACTTTTGAGATATCAGCGTATAGAAAGTAACACCGCCCAGGGACTAACAAATGTGTACTTTTTGGTAAAAAATAAATTATATTTACGAAAAAAATATTGATCACTGTCCGTGTCACAAAAACTAAGTTTGAGGGGAATTTTCGCCCATTTGCAACCTTTGAGATATCAGCGTATAGAAAGTAACACTACCCAGGGACTAACAAATGTGTACTTTTTGGTATTTTTTTTGAAATATTTACGATTACAATTTTGATCACTGTTCGTGTCACAAAAACTAAGTTTGAGGGGAATTTTCGCCCATTTGTTACTATTGAGATGTCAGCGCATATAAAGTAACACTTACTACCCAGGGACAAACAAATGTGTACTTTTTGGTAAAAAATAAATTATATTTACGATAAAAATATTGATCACTGTCCGTGTCACAAAAACTAAGTTTGAGGGGAATTTTCGCCCATTTGCAACTTTTGAGATGTCATCGCATAGAAAGTAACACTTACTACCCAGGGACTAACAAATGTGTACTTTTTGGTATTTTTTTGAAATATTTACGATTACAATTTTGATCACTGTTCGTGTCACAAAAACTAAGTGTGAGGGGAATTTTCGCCCATTTGTAACTATTGAGATGTCAGCGCATATAAAGTAACACTTACTACCCAGGGACTAACAAATGTGTACTTTTTGCTAAAAAATAAATTATATTTACGATAAAAATATTGATCACTGTCCGTGTCACAAAAACTAAGTTTGAGGAGAATTTTCGCCCATTCGCAACTTTTGAGATATCAGCGTATAGAAAGTAACACTACTCAGGGACTAACAAATGTGTACTTTTTGGTAAAAAAAAAAATAATGTTTATGATAAAAAAATTTGATCACTGTCCGTGTCACAAAAACTAAGTTTGAGGGGAATTTTCGCCCATTTGTAACTTTTGAGATGTCAGCGTATAGCATGTGACACTTACTACCGAGGGACTAACAAATGTGTACTTTTTGGTAAAAAATAAATTATATTCACGATAAAAATATTGATAACTGTCCGTGTCACAAAAAATAAGTTTGAGGGGAATTTTAGCCCATTTGCAACTTTTGAGATATCAGCGTATAGAAAGTAACACTGCCCAGGGACTAACAAATGTGTACTTTTTGGTAAAAAATAAATTATATTTACGATAAAAATATTGATCACTGTCCGTGTCACAAAAACTAAGTTTGAGGGGAATTTTCGCCCATTTGCAACTTTTGAGATATCAGCGTATAGAAAGTAACACCGCCCAGGGACTAACAAATGTGTACTTTTTGGTAAAAAATAAATTATATTTACGATAAAAATATTGATCACTGTCCGTGACACAAAAACTAAGTTTGAGGGGAATTTTCGCCCATTTGTCACTTTTGAGATATCAGCGTATAGCAAGTTACACTTACTACCGAGTGACTAACAAATGTGTACTTTTTGGTAAAAAATAAATTATATTTACGATAAAAATATTGATCACTGTCCGTGTCACAAAAACTAAGTTTGAGGGGAATTTTCGCCCATTTGAAACTTTTGAGATGTCAGCGCATAGAAAGTAACACTGCCCAGGGACTAACAAATGTGTACTTTTTGGTAAAAAATAAATTATATTTACGATGAAAATATTGATCACTGTCCGTGTCACAAAAACTAAGTTTGAGGGGAATTTTCGCCCATTTGCAACTTTTGAGATATCAGCGTATAGAAAGTAACACTGCCGAGGGACTAACAAATGTGTACTTTTTGGTAAAAAATAAATTATATTTACGATAAAAATATTGATCACTGTCCGTGTCACAAAAACTAAGCTTGAGGGGAATTTTCCCCATTTGTAACTTTTGAGATGTCAGCGCATAGAAAGTAACACTTACTACCCAGGGACTAACAAATGTGTACTTTTTGGAAAAAAAAGAATTATATTTACGATAAAAATATTGATCACTGTCCGTGTCACAAAAACTAAGTTTGAGGGGAATTTTCGCCCATTTGAAACTTTTGAGATGTCAGCGCATAGAAAGTAACACTTACTACCCAGGGACTAACAAATGTGTACTTTTTGGTATTTTTTTTGAAATATTTACGATTACAATTTTGATCACTGTTCGTGTCACAAAAACTAAGTTTGAGGGGAATTTTCGCCCATTTGTAACTATTGAGATGTCAGCGCATAGAAAGTAACACTTACTACCCAGGGACTAACAAATGTGTACTTTTTGGTAAAAAATAAATTATATTTACGATAAAAATATTGATCACTGTCCGTGTCACAAAAACTAAGTTTGAGGGGAATTGTCGCCCATTTGCAACTTTTGAGATATCAGCGTATAGAAAGTAACACTGCCCAGGGACTAACAAATGTGTACTTTTTGGTGAAAAATAAATTATATTTACGATAAAAATATTGATCACTGTCCGTGTCACAAAAACTAAGTTTGAGGGGAATTTTCGCCCATTTGTAACTTTTGAGATGTCAGCGTATAGAAAGTAACACTACCCAGGGACTAACAAATGTGTACTTTTTGGTAAAAAAATAAATAATGTTTATGATAAAAAAAATGTGATCACTGTCCGTGTCACAAAAACTAAGTTTGCGAGGAATTTTCGCCCATTTGTAACTTTTGAGATGTCAGCGTATTGCAAGTGACACTTACTACCAAGGGACTAACAAATGTGTACTTTTTGGTAAAAAATAAATTATATTTACGATAAAAATATTGATCACTGTCCGTGTCACAAAAACTAAGTTTGAGTGGAATTTTCGCCCATTTGCAACTTTTGAGATGTCATCGCATAGAAAGTAACACTTACTACCCAGGGACTAACAAATGTGTACTTTTTGGTATTTTTTTTTAAATATTTACGATTACAATTTTGATCACTGTTCGTGTCACAAAAACTAAGTTTGAGGGGAATTTTCGCCCATTTGTAACTATTGAGATGTCAGCGCATATAAAGTAACACTTACTACCCAGGGACTAACAAATGTGTACTTTTTGCTAAAAAATAAATTATATTTACGATAAAAATATTGATCACTGTCCGTGTCACAAAAACTAAGTTTGAGGGGAATTTTCGCCCATTTGCAACTTTTGAGATATCAGCGTATAGAAAGTAACACTACTCAGGGACTAACAAATGTGTACTTTTTGGTAAAAAAATAAATAATGTTTATGATAAAAAATTTGATCACTGTCCGTGTCACAAAAACTAAGTTTGAGGGGAATTTTCGCCCATTTGCAACTTTTGAGATATCAGCGTATAGAAAGTAACACTACCCAGGGACTAACAAATGTGTACTTTTTGGTAAAAGAATTAATAATGTTTATGATAAAAAATTTGATCACTGTCCGTGTCACAAAAACTAAGTTTGAGGGGAATTTTCGCCCATTTGTAACTTTTGAGATGTCAGCGTATAGCAAGTGACACTTACTACCGAGTGACTAACAAATGTGTACTTTTTGGTAAAAAATAAATTATATTTACGATAAAAATATTGATCACTGTCCGTGTCACAAGAACTAAGTTTGAGGGGAATTTTCGCCCATTTGAAACTTTTGAGATGTCAGCGCATAGAAAGTAACACTTACTACCCAGGGACTAACAAATGTGTACTTTTTGGTAAAAAATAAATTATATTTACGATAAAAATATTGATCACTGTCCGTGTCACAAAAACTAAGTTTGAGGGGAATTTTCGCCCATTTGCAACTTTTGAGATATCAGCGTATAGAAAGTAACACCGCCCAGGGACTAACAAATGTGTACTTTTTGGTAAAAAATAAATAATATTTACGATAAAAATATTGATCACTGTCCGTGACACAAAAACTAAGTTTGAGGGGAATTTTCGCCCATTTGTCACTTTTGAGATATCAGCGTATAGCAAGTTACACTTACTACCGAGTGACTAACAAATGTGTACTTTTTGGTAAAAAACAAATTATATTTACGATAAAAATATTGATCACTGTCCGTGTCACAAAAACTAAGTTTGAGTGGAATTTTCGCCCATTTGCAACTTTTGAGATGTCATCGCATAGAAAGTAACACTTACTACCCAGGGACTAACAAATGTGTACTTTTTGGTATTTTTTTTTTAATATTTACGATTACAATTTTGATCACTGTTCGTGTCACAAAAACTAAGTTTGAGGGGAATTTTCGCCCATTTGTAACTATTGAGATGTCAGCGCATATAAAGTAACTCTTACTACCCAGGGACTAACAAATGTGTACTTTTTGCTAAAAAATAAATTATATTTACGATAAAAATATTGATCACTGTCCGTGTCACAAAAACTAAGTTTGAGGGGAATTTTCGCCCATTTGCAACTTTTGAGATATCAGCGTATAGAAAGTAACACTACTCAGGGACTAACAAATGTGTACTTTTTGGTAAAAAAATAAATAATGTTTATGATAAAAAATTTGATCACTGTCCGTGTCACAAAAACTAAGTTTGAGGGGAATTTTCGCCCATTTGTAACTTTTGAGATGTCAGCGTATATCATGTGACACTTACTACCGAGGGACTAACAAATGTGTACTTTTTGGTAAAAAATAAATTATATTTACGATAAAAATATTGATCACTGTCCGTGTCACAAAAACTAAGTTTGAGGGGAATTTTCGCCCATTTGCAACTTTTGAGATATCAGCGTATAGAAAGTAACACTACCCAGGGACTAACAAATGTGTACTTTTTGGTAAAAGAATTAATAATGTTTATGATAAAAAATTTGATCACTGTCCGTGTCACAAAAACTAAGTTTGAGGGGAATTTTCGCCCATTTGTAACTTTTGAGATGTCAGCGTATAGCAAGTGACACTTACTACCGAGTGACTAACAAATGTGTACTTTTTGGTAAAAAATAAATTATATTTACGATAAAAATATTGATCACTGTCCGTGTCACAAGAACTAAGTTTGAGGGGAATTTTCGCCCATTTGAAACTTTTGAGATGTCAGCGCATAGAAAGTAACACTTACTACCCAGGGACTAACAAATGTGTACTTTTTGGTAAAAAATAAATTATATTTACGATAAAAATATTGATCACTGTCCGTGTCACAAAAACTAAGTTTGAGGGGAATTTTCGCCCACTTGCAACTTTTGAGATATCAGCGTATAGAAAGTAACACCGCCCAGGGACTAACAAATGTGTACTTTTTGGTAAAAAATAAATTATATTTACGATAAAAATATTGATCACTGTCCGTGACACAAAAACTAAGTTTGAGGGGAATTTTCGCCCATTTGTCACTTTTGAGATATCAGCGTATAGCAAGTTACACTTACTACCGAGTGACTAACAAATGTGTACTTTTTGGTAAAAAATAAATTATATTTACGATAAAAATATTGATCACTGTCCGTGTCACAAAAACTAAGTTTGAGGGGAATTTTCGCCCATTTGCAACTTTTAAGATATCAGCGTATAGAAAGTAACACTACCCAGGGACTAACAAATGTGTACTTTTTGGTAAAAAATAAATTATATTTATGATAAAAATATTGATCACTGTCCGTGTCACAAAAACTGAGTTTGAGGGGAATTTTCGCCCATTTGTAACTTTTGAGATGTCAGCGTATAGCAAGTGACACTTACAACCGAGTGACTAACAAATGTGTACTTTTTGGTAAAAGATAAATTATATTTACGATAAAAATATTGATCACTGTCCGTGTCACAAAAACTAAGTTTGAGGGGAATTTTCGCCCATTTGAAACTTTTGAGATGTCAGCGCATAGAAAGTAACACTTACTACCCAGGGACAAACAAATGTGTACTTTTTGGTATTTTTTTTTGAAATATTTACGATTACAATTTTGATCACTGTTCGTGTCACAAAAACTAAGTTTGAGGGGAATTTTCGCCCATTTGTAACTATTGAGATGTCAGCGCATAGAAAGTAACACTTACTACCCAGGGACTAACAAATGTGTACTTTTTGGTAAAAAATTAATTATATTTACGATAAAAATATTGATCACTGTCCGTGTCACAAAAACTAAGTTTGAGGGGAATTGTCGCCCATTTGCAACTTTTGAGATATCAGCGTATAGAAAGTAACACTGCCCAGGGACTAACAAATGTGTACTTTTTGGTAAAAAATAAATTATGTTTACGATAAAAATATTGATCACTGTCCGTGTCACAAAAACTAAGTTTTAGGGGAATTTTCGCCCATTTGTAACTTTTGAGATGTCAGCGTATAGCATGTGACACTTACTACCAAGGGACTAACAAATGTGTACTTTTTGGTAAAAAATAAATTATATTTACGATAAAAATATTGATCACTGTCCGTGTCACAAAAACTAAGTTTGAGTGGAATTTTCGCCCATTTGCAACTTTTGAGATGTCATCGCATAGAAAGTAACACTTACTAACCAGGGACTAACAAATGTGTACTTTTTGGTATTTTTTTTTGAAATATTTACGATTACAATTTTGATCACTGTTCGTGTCACAAAAACTAAGTTTGAGGGGAATTTTCGCCCATTTGTAACTATTGAGATGTCAGCGTATATAAAGTAACACTTACTACCCAGGGACTAACAAATGTGTACTTTTTGCTAAAAAATAAATTATATTTACGATAAAAATATTGATCACTGTCCGTGTCACAAAAACTAAGTTTGAGGGGAATTTTCGCCCATTTGCAACTTTTGAGATATCAGCGTATAGAAAGTAACACTACTCAGGGACTAACAAATGTGTACTTTTTGGTAAAAAAATAAATAATGTTTATGATAAAAAATTTGATCACTGTCCGTGTCACAAAAACTAAGTTTGAGGGGAATTTTCGCCCATTTGTAACTTTTGAGATGTCAGCGTATAGCATGTGACACTTACTACCGAGGGACTAACAAATGTGTACTTTTTGGTAAAAAATAAATAATATTTACGATAAAAATATTGATCACTGTCCGTGTCACAAAAACTAAGTTTGAGGGGAATTTTCGCCCATTTGCAACTTTTGAGATATCAGCGTATAGAAAGTAACACCGCCCAGGGACTAACAAATGTGTACTTTTTGGTAAAAAATAAATTATATTTACGATAAAAATATTGATCACTGTCCGTGTCACAAAAACTAAGTTTGAGGGGAATTTTCGCCCATTTGCAACCTTTGAGATATCAGCGTATAGAAAGTAACACTACCCAGGGACTAACAAATGTGTACTTTTTGGTATTTTTTTTGAAATATTTACGATTACAATTTTGATCACTGTTCGTGTCACAAAAACTAAGTTTGAGGGGAATTTTCGCCCATTTGTAACTATTGAGATGTCAGCGCATAGAAAGTAACACTTACTACCCAGGGACTAACAAATGTGTACTTTTTGGTAAAAAATTAATTATATTTACGATAAAAATATTGATCACTGTCCGTGTCACAAAAACTAAGTTTGAGGGGAATTGTCGCCCATTTGCAACTTTTGAGATATCAGCGTATAGAAAGTAACACTGCCCAGGGACTAACAAATGTGTACTTTTTGGTAAAAAATAAATTATATTTACGATAAAAATATTGATCACTGTCCGTGTCACAAAAACTAAGTTTGAGGGGAATTTTCGCCCATTTGCAACCTTTGAGATATCAGCGTATAGAAAGTAACACTACCCAGGGACTAACAAATGTGTACTTTTTGGTATTTTTTTTGAAATATTTACGATTACAATTTTGATCACTGTTCGTGTCACAAAAACTAAGTTTGAGGGGAATTTTCGCCCATTTGTAACTATTGAGATGTCAGCGCATAGAAAGTAACACTTACTACCCAGGGACTAACAAATGTGTACTTTTTGGTAAAAAATTAATTATATTTACGATAAAAATATTGATCACTGTCCGTGTCACAAAAACTAAGTTTGAGGGGAATTGTCGCCCATTTGCAACTTTTGAGATATCAGCGTATAGAAAGTAACACTGCCCAGGGACTAACAAATGTGTACTTTTTGGTAAAAAATAAATTATATTTACGATAAAAATATTGATCACTGTCCGTGTCACAAAAACTAAGTTTGAGGGGAATTTTCGCCCATTTGTAACTTTTGAGATGTCAGCGTATAGAAAGTAACACTACCCAGGGACTAACAAATGTGTACTTTTTTAATTCTAGATTTGAAGCTTTCGTGACTGCAATGATTCATATTCTCAGGTTTTTTCGGTAAAGTCACGTAGGTAAAACATTAAAAGTAATGAAAGTAAAATAAAACAAAACAAAAAAATAAAAATAAAATTCACGACGTTTCGGAGGCAACACAAGTCTCCGTCATCAGGTGGGACCGTCACAGCCAGATTAGCTGCATCAAGTGAAGCAATGATTCAAGATGTAATCCCTTATAAGCAAGTTGAAGGGGGGAGGAGAGGGGGGGGGGGAGTTCATCAGAATGTGGTAGCCAATGAATGGAACGTATCGGGAGGGAGGGGGGTGGGAGGGGGAGGGAGCCAACAAAAACATTTGGCGACGGCTTGGACGCGGCTGCTGCGCACGCCAACACAATGGGCAGAAAGGGGGGAGGGGAGGTCTGATACACATGATAGAACAAAGGAACGAAAATGCCCATTTTTATACCAATGCAGGCTGAAAAATGAAGAGAGTACTGTTAAAAATAACTGGGGATGTTAACACTCGGTGAAGTAAATTAAAATAGTGCCTGTCAGATAAGATGGTCCAAAAAGTGTAATTACGTCTTTTTTGCGTGGTTAATAACATCTTTCCAGTGATTACTGAGTTTGTACCCATCATCACGGTTAAAATTATGTCTGTGTTTGTATATTTGTATGGCTTCGTGTACAAACCTTTGATGGTAGCCAGGAGGCTTGCAGAGAACCTTGGTCTCGGAAAAGACAATTTCATGAGAGCCCGCCGAGTTGTAGCAATGATCGGCAACGGCCGAAGAATCAGTTCTGCCGTGTTTCAGATCTGACTTGTGCTCGCGGACACGATCAGCAACATGACGTTTTGTTTCTCCAATGTAGCAATCACCACAAATGCAACTCAATTTGTAGACTCCAGGATACTGTAATTCAGGAACGACATCCTTCACAGATGGAATCAGATCACGGATTTTATGCACTGTGCTGAATCGGACTTGGATCTTATGTTTGTTTAGAATTTTTGAGATCTTTTTGGTCACGCCTGCTATGTATGGTAACGTGATAGTTTTGGTCGGAGTTTCATGTGGTTGTTTCTGTGTGGTGGGAGAGACAGCTTGGCGGATAGTACGGTCAGAGTATCCGTTCATCCTGAGGGCCCGATGTACATGTCTTAATTCATCAGTCAGGTGGTGTTGGTCAGAAATGCCATGGGCTCTGTGGTATAGCGTTTTGATGAGAGAATTCTTTTGAGATGGGTGGTGGTGGGAATCCGGTTTCAGGTAGGAATCTGTGTGGGTGGCTTTCCTGTAGACAGAATGTCCCAAGGATCCGTCAAGCCTCCTCTTAAACAGAATATCCAAGAATGGTAGTTTACCGTCTTTCTCCACTTCCATGGTGAATCTGATAGATGGGTGTCTAGAATTGATGTGGTCCAAGAAGTGGTTCAATGATTTCTAAATTCAACCTCCTATCTAAAAAGAAACCAGAGCCACACATCGCAAAGCTGGATGTTAACAAGACCGTGATTAATCAGAGTAACATTCCAATCTCTGACAATCTAAAAACGGTACTGGCCAAAGGACTAAATTTCGCCGTCACCCCTAAATATATACCAGTAGAGGATATGATTTCTCAGATTGATGTAGCCCTCAGAGGCATAGGACACATCCATGCTGATGTAGCAAGAGCTGAAATAGCTACTATTCTCAAGAATGCTAAGAAACCCACTAGTAACATCAGCAAAAACGAACGCTCTGAACTCGCGAATTTAAAAAAGAGAGATGATATAGTCATCCTCTCGGCAGACAAGGGCAATGCCACGGTCATCATGGACAAAGATTCATACAACAACAAAATCCTGGACCTTCTTAATGATGGGAGTTACTCCAAAATTAAAAACGATCCCACTAAAAGCCTAACGACAAAAACCAACAGTATCATCATGAGTTCGACTTCCCTAATCGAACCAAGCAAACGTCCCTCTCTAAAACCATCGGCGGCAAGACCTCCCAGACTCTATGGTCTTCCTAAAATCCATAAAGAAGGCACCCCGCTACGACCCATCGTGTCGACGATAAACTCTCCGACGTACAAACTAGCCCGTTTTCTATCAGATACTCTGCTCCCCTTCACAGGCAAGACCTCTTCGGCAGTACTCAACTCAACCCAATTAGTCTCTATGGTTAAGGACATGGTACTATCTCCTGATGACATTCTCGTCAGCTTTGATGTAGTATCTTTGTTTACCAAAGTCCCAGTACCGGACACCCTAACAATAATTGAGGACTTAGTCCAACAGGGATTGAATTCTGATGTACCTGCGCTGGTTAGGCATTGCCTCACCAACACCTATTTTACCTGGAATGGCACCTTCTACAAACAGAATGACGGTACCCCTATGGGCTCCCCCTTGTCACCAGTTATAGCCAACATTTTCATGGAAAAGTTTGAATCAGACGCCATCCAGACATCCACCCTGCGTCCTTCCCTGTGGAAGAGATATGTGGATGACACTTTCGTCATCTGGCCACATGGCCTCTCAGCATTGAACCACTTCTTGGACCACATCAATTCTAGACACCCATCTATCAGATTCACCATGGAAGTGGAGAAAGACGGTAAACTACCATTCTTGGATATTCTGTTTAAGAGGAGGCTTGACGGATCCTTGGGACATTCTGTCTACAGGAAAGCCACCCACACAGATTCCTACCTGAAACCGGATTCCCACCACCACCCATCTCAAAAGAATTCTCTCATCAAAACGCTATACCACAGAGCCCATGGCATTTCTGACCAACACCACCTGACTGATGAATTAAGACATGTACATCGGGCCCTCAGGATGAACGGATACTCTGACCGTACTATCCGCCAAGCTGTCTCTCCCACCACACAGAAACAACCACATGAAACTCCGACCAAAACTATCACGTTACCATACATAGCAGGCGTGACCAAAAAGATCTCCAAAATTCTAAACAAACATAAGATCCAAGTCCGATTCAGCACAGTGCATAAAATCCGTGATCTGATTCCATCTGTGAAGGATGTCGTTCCTGAATTACAGTATCCTGGAGTCTACAAATTGAGTTGCATTTGTGGTGATTGCTACATTGGAGAAACAAAACGTCATGTTGCTGATCGTGTCCGCGAGCACAAGTCAGATCTGAAACACGGCAGAACTGATTCTTCGGCCGTTGCCGATCATTGCTACAACTCGGCGGGCTCTCATGAAATTGTCTTTTCCGAGACCAAGGTTCTCTGCAAGCCTCCTGGCTACCATCAAAGGTTTGTACACGAAGCCATACAAATATACAAACACAGACATAATTTTAACCGTGATGATGGGTACAAACTCAGTAATCACTGGAAAGATGTTATTAACCACGCAAAAAAGACGTAATTACACTTTTTGGACCATCTTATCTGACAGGCACTATTTTAATTTACTTCACCGAGTGTTAACATCCCCAGTTATTTTTAACAGTACTCTCTTCATTTTTCAGCCTGCATTGGTATAAACATGGGCATTTTCGTTCCTTTGTTCTATCATGTGTATCAGACCTCCCCTCCCCCCTTTCTGCCCATTGTGTTGGCGTGCGCAGCAGCCGCGTCCAAGCCGTCGCCAAATGTTTTTGTTGGCTCCCTCCCCCTCCCACCCCCCTCCCTCCCGATACGTTCCATTCATTGGCTACCACATTCTGATGAACTCCCCCCCCCTCTCCTCCCCCCTTCAACTTGCTTATAAGGGATTACATCTTGAATCATTGCTTCACTTGATGCAGCTAATCTGGCTGTGACGGTCCCACCTGATGACGGAGACTTGTGTTGCCTCCGAAACGTCGTGAATTTTATTTTTATTTTTTGTTTTGTTTTATTTTACTTTCATTACTTTTAATGTTTTACCTACGTGACTTTACCGAAAAAACCTGAGAATATGTGTACTTTTTGGTAAAAAAATAAATAATGTTTATGATAAAAAATGTGATCACTGTCCGTGTCACAAAAACTAAGTTTGAGGGGAATTTTCGCCCATTTGTAACTTTTGAGATGTCAGCGTATTGCAAGTGACACTTACTACCAAGGGACTAACAAATGTGTACTTTTTGGAAAAAAATAAATTATATTTACGATAAAAATATTGATCGCTGTCCGTGTCACAAAAACTAAGTTTGAGGGGAATTTTCGCCCATTTGCAACTTTTGAGATATCAGCGTATAGAAAGTAAAACTGCCCAGGGACTAACAAATGTGTACTTTTTGGTAAAAAATAAATTATATTTACGATAAAAATATTGATCACTGTCCGTGTCACAAAAACTAAGTTTGAGGGGAATTTTCGCCCATTTGTAACTTTTGAGATGTCAGCGTATAGCATGTGACACTTACTACCGAGGGACTAACAAATGTGTACTTTTTGGTAAAAAATAAATTATATTTACGATAAAAATATTGATCACTGTCCGTGTCACAAAAACTAAGTTTGAGGGGAATTTTCGCCCATTTGCAACTTTTGAGATATCAGCGTATAGAAAGTAACACCGCCCAGGGACTAACAAATGTGTACTTTTTGGTAAAAAATAAATTATATTTACGATAAAAATATTGATCACTGTCCGTGTCACAAAAACTAAGTTTGAGGGGAATTTTCGCCCATTTGCAACCTTTGAGATATCAGCGTATAGAAAGTAACACTACCCAGGGACTAACAAATGTGTACTTTTTGGTATTTTTTTTGAAATATTTACGATTACAATTTTGATCACTGTTCGTGTCACAAAAACTAAGTTTGAGGGGAATTTTCGCCCATTTGTAACTATTGAGATGTCAGCGCATATAAAGTAAAACTTACTACCCAGGGACTAACAAATGTGTACTTATTGGTAAAAAATAAATTATATTTACGATAAAAATATTGATCACTGTCCGTGTCACAAAAACTAAGTTTGAGGGGAATTTTCGCCCATTTGTAACTTTTGAGATGTCAGCGTATAGCATGTGACACTTACTACCGAGGGACTAACAAATGTGTACTTTTTGGTAAAAAATAAATTATATTTACGATAAAAATATTGATCACTGTCCGTGTCACAAAAACTAAGTTTGAGGGGAATTTTCGCCCATTTGCAACTTTTGAGATATCAGCGTATAGAAAGTAACACCGCCCAGGGACTAACAAATGTGTACTTTTTGGTAAAAAATAAATTATATTTACGATAAAAATATTGATCACTGTCCGTGTCACAAAAACTAAGTTTGAGGGGAATTTTTGCCCGTTTGCAACCTTTGAGATATCAGCGTATAGAAAGTAACACTACCCAGGGACTAACAAATGTGTACTTTTTGGTATTTTTTTTGAAATATTTACGATTACAATTTTGATCACTGTTCGTGTCACAAAAACTAAGTTTGAGGGGAATTTTCGCCCATTTGTAACTATTGAGATGTCAGCGCATATAAAGTAACACTTACTACCCAGGGACAAACAAATGTGTACTTTTTGGTAAAAAATAAATTATATTTATGATAAAAATATTGATCACTGTCCGTGTCACAAAAACTAAGTTTGAGGGGAATTGTCGCCCATTTGTAACTATTGAGATGTCAGCGCATATAAAGTAACACTTACTACCGAGGGACTAACAAATGTGTACTTTTTGGTAAAAAATAAATTATATTTACGATAAAAATATTGATCGCTGTCCGTGTCACAAAAACTAAGTTTGAGGGGAATTTTCGCCCATTTGTAACTTTTGAGATGTCAGCGTATAGCATGTGACACTTACTACCGAGGGACTAACAAATGTGTACTTTTTGGTAAAAAATAAATTATATTTACGATAAAAATATTGATCACTGTCCGTGTCACAAAAACTAAGTTTGAGGGGAATTTTCGCCCATTTGCAACTTTTGAGATATCAGCGTATAGAAAGTAACACTGCCCAGGGACTAACAAATGTGTACTTTTTGGTAAAAAATAAATTATATTTACGATAAAAATATTGATCACTGTCCGTGTCACAAAAACTAAGTTTGAGGGGAATTTTTGCCCGTTTGCAACCTTTGAGATATCAGCGTATAGAAAGTAACACTACCCAGGGACTAACAAATGTGTACTTTTTGGTATTTTTTTTGAAATATTTACGATTACAATTTTGATCACTGTTCGTGTCACAAAAACTAAGTTTGAGGGGAATTTTCGCCCATTTGTAACTATTGAGATGTCAGCGCATATAAAGTAACACTTACTACCCAGGGACAAACAAATGTGTACTTTTTGGTAAAAAATAAATTATATTTATGATAAAAATATTGATCACTGTCCGTGTCACAAAAACTAAGTTTGAGGGGAATTTTCGCCCATTTGCAACTTTTGAGATGTCATCGCATAGAAAGTAACACTTACTACCCAGGGACTAACAAATGTGTACTTTTTGGTATTTTTTTTTTAAATATTTACGATTACAATTTTGATCACTGTTCGTGTCACAAAAACTAAGTTTGAGGGGAATTGTCGCCCATTTGTAACTATTGAGATGTCAGCGCATATAAAGTAACACTTACTACCCAGGGACTAACAAATGTGTACTTTTTGGTATTTTTTTTTTAAATATTTACGATTACAATTTTGATCACTGTTCGTGTCACAAAAACTAAGTTTGAGGGGAATTTTCGCCCATTTGCAACTTTTGAGATATCAGCGTATAGAAAGTAACACTACTCAGGGACTAACAAATGTGTACTTTTTGGTAAAATAAATAAATAATGTTTATGATAAAAAATTTGATCACTGTCCGTGTCACAAAAACTAAGTTTGAGGGGAATTTTCGCCCATTTGTAACTTTTGAGATGTCAGCGTATAGCATGTGACACTTACTACCGAGGGACTAACAAATGTGTACTTTTTGGTAAAAAATAAATTCTATTTACGATAAAAATATTGATCGCTGTCCGTGTCACAAAAACTAAGTTTGAGGGGAATTTTCGCCCATTTGCAACTTTTGAGATATCAGCGTATAGAAAGTAACACCGCCCAGGGACTAACAAATGTGTACTTTTTGGTAAAAAATACATTATATTTACGAAAAAAATATTGATCACTGTCCGTGTCACAAAAACTAAGTTTGAGGGGAATTTTCGCCCATTTGCAACCTTTGAGATATCAGCGTATAGAAAGTAACACTACCCAGGGACTAACAAATGTGTACTTTTTGGTATTTTTTTTGAAATATTTACGATTACAATTTTGATCACTGTTCGTGTCACAAAAACTAAGTTTGAGGGGAATTTTCGCCCATTTGTAACTATTGAGATGTCAGCGCTTATAAAGTAACACTTACTACCCAGGGACAAACAAATGTGTAATTTTTGGTAAAAACTAAATTATATTTACGATAAAAATATTGATCACTGTCCGTGTCACAAAAACTAAGTTTGAGGGGAATTTTCGCCCATTTGCAACTTTTGAGATATCAGCGTATAGAAAGTAACACTGCCCAGGGACTAACAAATGTGTACTTTTTGGTAGAAAATAAATTATATTTACGATAAAAATATTGATCACTGTCCGTGTCACAAAAACTAAGTTTGAGGGGAATTTTCGCCCATTTGTAACTTTTGAGATGTCAGCGTATAGCATGTGACACTTACTACCGAGGGACTAACAAATGTGTACTTTTTGGTAAAAAATAAATTATATTTACGATAAAAATATTGATCACTGTCCGTGTCACAAAAACTAAGTTTGAGTGGAATTTTCGCCCATTTGCAACTTTTGCGATGTCATCGCATAGAAAGTAACACTTACTACCCAGGGACTAACAAATGTGTACTTTTTGGTATTTTTTTTGAAATATTTACGATTACAATTTTGATCACTGTTCGTGTCACAAAAACTAAGTTTGAGGGGAATTTTCGCCCATTTGTAACTATTGAGATGTCAGCGCATATAAAGTAACACTTACTACCCAGGGACTAACAAATGTGTACTTATTGGTAAAAAATAAATTATATTTACGATAAAAATATTGATCACTGTCCGTGTCACAAAAACTAAGTTTGAGGGGAATTTTCGCCCATTTGTAACTTTTGAGATGTCAGCGTATAGAAAGTAACACTACCCAGGGACTAACAAATGTGTACTTTTTGGTAAAAAAATAAATAATGTTTATGATAAAAAATGTGATCACTGTCCGTGTCACAAAAACTAAGTTTGCGGGGAATTTTCGCCCATTTGTAACTTTTGAGATGTCAGCGTATTGCAAGTGACACTTACTACCAAGGGACTAACAAATGTGTACTTTTTGGTAAAAAATAAATTATATTTACGATAAAAATATTGATCACTGTCCGTGTCACAAAAACTAAGTTTGAGGGGAATTTTCGCCCATTTGCAACCTTTGAGATATCAGCGTATAGAAAGTAACACTACCCAGGGACTAACAAATGTGTACTTTTTGGTATTTTTTTTGAAATATTTACGATTACAATTTTGATCACTGTTCGTGTCACAAAAACTAAGTTTGAGGGGAATTTTCGCCCATTTGTAACTATTGAGATGTCAGCGCATATAAAGTAACACTTACTACCCAGGGACAAACAAATGTGTACTTTTTGGTAAAAAATAAATTATATTTACGATAAAAATATTGATCACTGTCCGTGTCACAAAAACTAAGTTTGAGGGGAATTTTCGCCCATTTGCAACTTTTGAGATGTCATCGCATAGAAAGTAACACTTACTACCCAGGGACTAACAAATGTGTACTTTTTGGTATTTTTTTTGAAATATTTACGATTACAATTTTGATCACTGTTCGTGTCACAAAAACTAAGTTTGAGGGGAATTTTTGCCCATTTGTAACTATTGAGATGTCAGCGCATATAAAGTAACACTAACTACCCAGGGACTAACAAATGTGTACTTTTTGCTAAAAAATAAATTATATTTACGATAAAAATATTGATCACTGTCCGTGTCACAAAAACTAAGTTTGAGGGGAATTTTCGCCCATTTGCAACTTTTGAGATATCAGCGTATAGAAAGTAACACTACTCAGGGACTAACAAATGTGTACTTTTTGGTAAAAAAATGAATAATGTTTATGATAAAAAATTTGATCACTGTCCGTGTCACAAAAACTAAGTTTGAGGGGAATTTTCGCCCATTTGTAACTTTTGAGATGTCAGCGTATATCATGTGACACTTACTACCGAGGGACTAACAAATGTGTACTTTTTGGTAAAAAATAAATTATATTTACGATAAAAATATTGATCGCTGTCCGTGTCACAAAAACTAAGTTTGAGGGGAATTTTCGCCCATTTGCAACTTTTGAGATATCAGCGTATAGAAAGTAACACCGCCCAGGGACTAACAAATGTGTACTTTTTGGTAAAAAATAAATTATATTTACGAAAAAAATATTGATCACTGTCCGTGTCACAAAAACTAAGTTTGAGGGGAATTTTCGCCCATTTGCAACCTTTGAGATATCAGCGTATAGAAAGTAACACTACCCAGGGACTAACAAATGTGTACTTTTTGGTATTTTTTTTGAAATATTTACGATTACAATTTTGATCACTGTTCGTGTCACAAAAACTAAGTTTGAGGGGAATTTTCGCCCATTTGTTACTATTGAGATGTCAGCGCATATAAAGTAACACTTACTACCCAGGGACAAACAAATGTGTACTTTTTGGTAAAAAATAAATTATATTTACGATAAAAATATTGATCACTGTCCGTGTCACAAAAACTAAGTTTGAGGGGAATTTTCGCCCATTTGCAACTTTTGAGATGTCATCGCATAGAAAGTAACACTTACTACCCAGGGACTAACAAATGTGTACTTTTTGGTATTTTTTTGAAATATTTACGATTACAATTTTGATCACTGTTCGTGTCACAAAAACTAAGTTTGAGGGGAATTTTCGCCCATTTGTAACTATTGAGATGTCAGCGCATATAAAGTAACACTTACTACCCAGGGACTAACAAATGTGTACTTTTTGCTAAAAAATAAATTATAATTACGATAAAAATATTGATCACTGTCCGTGTCACAAAAACTAAGTTTGAGGGGAATTTTCGCCCATTTGCAACTTTTGAGATATCAGCGTATAGAAAGTAACACTACTCAGGGACTAACAAATGTGTACTTTTTGGTAAAAAAATGAACAATGTTTATGATAAAAAATTTGATCACTGTCCGTGTCACAAAAACTAAGTTTGAGGGGAATTTTCGCCCATTTGTAACTTTTGAGATGTCAGCGTATATCATGTGACACTTACTACCGAGGGACTAACAAATGTGTACTTTTTGGTAAAAAATAAATTATATTTACGATAAAAATATTGATCGCTGTCCGTGTCACAAAAACTAAGTTTGAGGGGAATTTTCGCCCATTTGCAACTTTTGAGATATCAGCGTATAGAAAGTAACACCGCCCAGGGACTAACAAATGTGTACTTTTTGGTAAAAAATAAATTATATTTAAGAAAAAAATATTGATCACTGTCCGTGTCACAAAAACTAAGTTTGAGGGGAATTTTCGCCCATTTGCAACCTTTGAGATATCAGCGTATAGAAAGTAACACTACCCAGGGACTAACAAATGTGTACTTTTTGGTATTTTTTTTGAAATATTTACGATTACAATTTTGATCACTGTTCGTGTCACAAAAACTAAGTTTGAGGGGAATTTTTGCCCATTTGTAACTATTGAGATGTCAGCGCATATAAAGTAACACTTACTACCCAGGGACAAACAAATGTGTACTTTTTGGTAAAAAATAAATTATATTTACGATAAAAATATTGATCACTGTCCGTGTCACAAAAACAAAGTTTGAGGGGAATTTTCGCCCATTTGTAACTTTTGAGATGTCAGCGTATAGAAAGTAACACTACCCAGGGACTAACAAATGTGTACTTTTTGGTAAAAAAATAAATAATGTTTATGATAAAAAATGTGATCACTGTCCGTGTCACAAAAACTAAGTTTTCGGGGAATTTTCGCCCATTTGTAACTTTTGAGATGTCAGCGTATTGCAAGTGACACTTACTACCAAGGGACTAACAAATGTGTACTTTTTGGTAAAAAATAAATTATATTTACGATAAAAATATTGATCACTGTCCGTGTCACAAAAACTAAGTTTGAGGGGAATTTTCGCCCATTTGCAACTTTTGAGATATCAGCGTATAGAAAGTAACACTGCCCAGGGACTAACAAATGTGTACTTTTTGGTAAAAAATAAATTATATTTACGATAAAAATATTGATCACTGTCCGTGTCACAAAAACTAAGTTTGAGGGGAATTTTCGCCCATTTGTAACTTTTGAGATGTCAGCGTATAGCATGTGACACTTACCACCCAGGGACTAACAAATGTGTACTTTTTGGTAAAAAATAAATTATATTTACGATAAAAATATTGATCACTGTCCGTGTCACAAAAACTAAGTTTGAGGGGAATTTTCGCCCATTTGCAACCTTTGAGATATCAGCGTATAGAAAGTAACACTACCCAGGGACTAACAAATGTGTACTTTTTGGTATTTTTTTTGAAATATTTACGATTACAATTTTGATCACTGTTCGTGTCACAAAAACTAAGTTTGAGGGGAATTTTCGCCCATTTGTAACTATTGAGATGTCAGCGCATATAAAGTAACACTTACTACCCAGGGACAAACAAATGTGTACTTTTTGGTAAAAAATAAATTATATTTACGATAAAAATATTGATCACTGTCCGTGTCACAAAAACTAAGTTTGAGGGGAATTTTCGCCCATTTGTAACTTTTGAGATGTCAGCGTATAGAAAGTAACACTACCCAGGGACTAACAAATGTGTACTTTTTGGTAAAAAAATAAATAATGTTTATGATAAAAAATGTGATCACTGTCCGTGTCACAAAAACTAAGTTTGCGGGGAATTTTCGCCCATTTGTAACTTTTGAGATGTCAGCGTATTGCAAGTGACACTTACTACCAAGGGACTAACAAATGTGTACTTTTTGGTAAAAAATAAATTATATTTACGATAAAAATATTGATCACTGTCCGTGTCACAAAAACTAAGTTTGCGGGGAATTTTCGCCCATTTGTAACTTTTGAGATGTCAGCGTATTGCAAGTGACACTTACTACCAAGGGACTAACAAATGTGTACTTTTTGGTAAAAAATAAATTATATTTACGATAAAAATATTGATCACTGTCCGTGTCACAAAAACTAAGTTTGAGGGGAATTTTCGCCCATTTGCAACTTTTGAGATATCAGCGTATAGAAAGTAACACTACCCAGGGACTAACAAATGTGTACTTTTTGGTAAAAGAATTAATAATGTTTATGATAAAAAAATTTGATCACTGTCCGTTACACAAAAACTAAGTTTGAGGGGAATTTCCGCCCATTTGAAACTTTTGAGATGTCAGCGCATAGAAAGTAACACTTACCACCCAGGGACTAACAAATGTGTACTTTTTGGTAAAAAATAAATTATATTTACGATAAAAATATTGATCACTGTCCGTGTCACAAAAACTAAGTTTGAGGGGAATTTTCGCCCATTTGCAACCTTTGAGATATCAGCGTATAGAAAGTAACACTACCCAGGGACTAACAAATGTGTACTTTTTGGTATTTTTTTTGAAATATTTACGATTACAATTTTGATCACTGTTCGTGTCACAAAAACTAAGTTTGAGGGGAATTTTCGCCCATTTGTAACTATTGAGATGTCAGCGCATATAAAGTAACACTTACTACCCAGGGACAAACAAATGTGTACTTTTTGGTAAAAAATAAATTATATTTACGATAAAAATATTGATCACTGTCCGTGTCACAAAAACTAAGTTTGAGGGGAATTTTCGCCCATTTGTAACTTTTGAGATGTCAGCGTATAGAAAGTAACACTACCCAGGGACTAACAAATGTGTACTTTTTGGTAAAAAAATAAATAATGTTTATGATAAAAAATGTGATCACTGTCCGTGTCACAAAAACTAAGTTTGCGGGGAATTTTCGCCCATTTGTAACTTTTGAGATGTCAGCGTATTGCAAGTGACACTTACTACCAAGGGACTAACAAATGTGTACTTTTTGGTAAAAAATAAATTATATTTACGATAAAAATATTGATCACTGTCCGTGTCACAAAAACTAAGTTTGAGTGGAATTTTCGCCCATTTGCAACTTTTGAGATGTCATCGCATAGAAAGTAACACTTACTACCCAGGGACTAACAAATGTGTACTTTTTGGTATTTTTTTTTTTAATATTTACGATTACAATTTTGATCACTGTTCGTGTCACAAAAATTAAGTTTGAGGGGAATTTTCGCCCATTTGTAACTATTGAGATGTCAGCGCATATAAAGTAACACTTACTACCCAGGGACTAACAAATGTGTACTTTTTGCTAAAAAATAAATTATATTTACGATAAAAATATTGATCACTGTCCGTGTCACAAAAACTAAGTTTGAGGGGAATTTTCGCCCATTTGCAACTTTTGAGATATCAGCGTATAGAAAGTAACACTACTCAGGGACTAACAAATGTGTACTTTTTGGTAAAAAAATAAATAATGTTTATGATAAAAAATTTGATCACTGTCCGTGTCACAAAAACTAAGTTTGAGGGGAATTTTCGCCCATTTGTAACTTTTGAGATGTCAGCGTATAGCATGTGACACTTACTACCGAGGGACTAACAAATGTGTACTTTTTGGTAAAAAATAAATTATATTTACGATAAAAATATTGATCACTGTCCGTGTCACAAAAACTAAGTTTGAGGGGAATTTTCGCCCATTTGCAACTTTTGAGATATCAGCGTATAGAAAGTAACACTACCCAGGGACTAACAAATGTGTACTTTTTGGTAAAAGAATTAATAATGTTTATGATAAAAAAATTTGATCACTGTCCGTTACACAAAAACTAAGTTTGAGGGGAATTTCCGCCCATTTGAAACTTTTGAGATGTCAGCGCATAGAAAGTAACACTTACCACCCAGGGACTAACAAATGTGTACTTTTTGGTAAAAAATAAATTATATTTACGATAAAAATATTGATCACTGTCCGTGTCACAAAAACTAAGTTTGAGGGGAATTTTCGCCCATTTGCAACCTTTGAGATATCAGCGTATAGAAAGTAACACTACCCAGGGACTAACAAATGTGTACTTTTTGGTATTTTTTTTGAAATATTTACGATTACAATTTTGATCACTGTTCGTGTCACAAAAACTAAGTTTGAGGGGAATTTTCGCCCATTTGTAACTATTGAGATGTCAGCGCATATAAAGTAACACTTACTACCCAGGGACAAACAAATGTGTACTTTTTGGTAAAAAATAAATTATATTTACGATAAAAATATTGATCACTGTCCGTGTCACAAAAACTAAGTTTGAGGGGAATTTTCGCCCATTTGTAACTTTTGAGATGTCAGCGTATAGAAAGTAACACTACCCAGGGACTAACAAATGTGTACTTTTTGGTAAAAAAATAAATAATGTTTATGATAAAAAATGTGATCACTGTCCGTGTCACAAAAACTAAGTTTGCGGGGAATTTTCGCCCATTTGTAACTTTTGAGATGTCAGCGTATTGCAAGTGACACTTACTACCAAGGGACTAACAAATGTGTACTTTTTGGTAAAAAATAAATTATATTTACGATAAAAATATTGATCACTGTCCGTGTCACAAAAACTAAGTTTGAGTGGAATTTTCGCCCATTTGCAACTTTTGAGATGTCATCGCATAGAAAGTAACACTTACTACCCAGGGACTAACAAATGTGTACTTTTTGGTAAAATAAATAAATAATGTTTATGATAAAAAATGTGATCACTGTCCGTGTCACAAAAACTAAGTTTGCGGGGAATTTTCGCCCATTTGTAACTTTTGAGATGTCAGCGTATTGCAAGTGACACTTACTACCAAGGGACTAACAAATGTGTACTTTTTGGTAAAAAATAAATTATATTTACGATAAAAATATTGATCACTGTCCGTGTCACAAAAACTAAGTTTGAGTGGAATTTTCGCCCATTTGCAAATTTTGAGATGTCATCGCATAGAAAGTAACACTTACTACCCAGGGACTAACAAATGTGTACTTTTTGGTATTTTTTTTTTTAAAAATTTACGATTACAATTTTGATCACTGTTCGTGTCACAAAAATTAAGTTTGAGGGGAATTTTCGCCCATTTGTAACTATTGAGATGTCAGCGCATATAAAGTAACACTTACTACCCAGGGACTAACAAATGTGTACTTTTTGCTAAAAAATAAATTATATTTACGATAAAAATATTGATCACTGTCCGTGTCACAAAAACTAAGTTTGAGGGGAATTTTCGCCCATTTGCAACTTTTGAGATATCAGCGTATAGAAAGTAACACTACTCAGGGACTAACAAATGTGTACTTTTTGGTAAAAAAATAAATAATGTTTATGATAAAAAATTTGATCACTGTCCGTGTCACAAAAACTAAGTTTGAGGGGAATTTTCGCCCATTTGTAACTTTTGAGATGTCAGCGTATAGCATGTGACACTTACTACCGAGGGACTAACAAATGTGTACTTTTTGGTAAAAAATAAATTATATTTACGATAAAAATATTGATCACTGTCCATGTCACAAAAACTAAGTTTGAGAAGAATTTTCGCCCATTTGCAACTTTTGAGATATCAGCGTATAGAAAGTAACACTACCCAGGGACTAACAAATGTGTACTTTTTGGTAAAAGAATTAATAATGTTTATGATAAAAAAATTTGATCACTGTTCGTGACACAAAAACTAAGTTTGAGGGGAATTTCCGCCCATTTGTAACTATTGAGATGTCAGCGCATATAAAGTAACACTTACTACCCAGGGACAAACAAATGTGTACTTTTTGGTAAAAAATAAATTATATTTACGATAAAAATATTGATCACTGTCCGTGTCACAAAAACTAAGTTTGAGGGGAATTTTCGCCCATTTGTAACTTTTGAGATGTCAGCGTATAGAAAGTAACACTACCCAGGGACTAACAAATGTGTACTTTTTGGTAAAAAAATAAATAATGTTTATGATAAAAAATGTGATCACTGTCCGTGTCACAAAAACTAAGTTTGCGGGGAATTTTCGCCCATTTGTAACTTTTGAGATGTCAGCGTATTGCAAGTGACACTTACTACCAAGGGACTAACAAATGTGTACTTTTAGGTAAAAAATAAATTATATTTACGATAAAAATATTGATCACTGTCCGTGTCACAAAAACTAAGTTTGAGTGGAAATTTCGCCCATTTGCAACTTTTGAGATGTCATCGCATAGAAAGTAACACTTACTACCCAGGGACTAACAAATGTGTACTTTTTGGTATTTTCTTTTTAAATATTTACGATTACAATTTTGATCACTGTTCGTGTCACAAAAACTAAGTTTGAGGGGAATTTTCGCCCATTTGTAACTATTGAGATGTCAGCGCATATAAAGTAACACTTACTACCCAGGGACTAACAAATGTGTACTTTTTGCTAAAAAATAAATTATATTTACGATAAAAATATTGATCACTGTCCGTGTCACAAAAACTAAGTTTGAGGGGAATTTTCGCCCATGTGTAACTATTGAGATGTCAGCGCATATAAAGTAACACTTACTACACAGGGACTAACAAATGTTTACTTTTTGCTAAAAAATAAATTATATTTACGATAAAAATATTGATCACTGTCCGTGTCACAAAAACTAAGTTTGAGGGGAATTTTCGCCCATTTGCAACTTTTGAGATATCAGCGTATAGAAAGTAACACTACTCAGGGACTAACAAATGTGTACTTTTTGGTACAAAAATAAATAATGTTTATGATAAAACATTTGATCACTGTCCGTGTCACAAAAACTAAGTCTGAGGGGAATTTCCGCCCATTTGAAACTTTTGAGATGTCAGCGCATAGAAAGTAACACTTACTACCCAGGGACTAACAAATGTGTACTTTTTGGTAAAAAAATAAATAATGTTTATGATAAAAAATTTGATCATTGTCCGTGTCACAAAAACTAAGTTTGAGGGGAATTTTCGCCCATTTGTAACTTTTGAGATGTCAGCGTATAGCATGTGACACTTACTACCGAGGGACTAACAAATGTGTACTTTTTGGTAAAAAATAAATTATATTTACGATAAAAATATTGATCACTGTCCATGTCACAAAAACTAAGTTTGAGAAGAATTTTCGCCCATTTGCAACTTTTGAGATATCAGCGTATAGAAAGTAACACTACCCAGGGACTAACAAATGTGTACTTTTTGGTAAAAGAATTAATAATGTTTATGATAAAAAAATTTGATCACTGTTCGTGACACAAAAACTAAGTTTGAGGGGAATTTCCGCCCATTTGTAACTATTGAGATGTCAGCGCATATAAAGTAACACTTACTACCCAGGGACAAACAAATGTGTACTTTTTGGTAAAAAATAAATTATATTTACGATAAAAATATTGATCACTGTCCGTGTCACAAAAACTAAGTTTGAGGGGAATTTTCGCCCATTTGTAACTTTTGAGATGTCAGCGTATAGAAAGTAACACTACCCAGGGACTAACAAATGTGTACTTTTTGGTAAAAAAATAAATAATGTTTATGATAAAAAATGTGATCACTGTCCGTGTCACAAAAACTAAGTTTGCGGGGAATTTTCGCCCATTTGTAACTTTTGAGATGTCAGCGTATTGCAAGTGACACTTACTACCAAGGGACTAACAAATGTGTACTTTTAGGTAAAAAATAAATTATATTTACGATAAAAATATTGATCACTGTCCGTGTCACAAAAACTAAGTTTGAGTGGAAATTTCGCCCATTTGCAACTTTTGAGATGTCATCGCATAGAAAGTAACACTTACTACCCAGGGACTAACAAATGTGTACTTTTTGGTATTTTCTTTTTAAATATTTACGATTACAATTTTGATCACTGTTCGTGTCACAAAAACTAAGTTTGAGGGGAATTTTCGCCCATTTGTAACTATTGAGATGTCAGCGCATATAAAGTAACACTTACTACCCAGGGACTAACAAATGTGTACTTTTTGCTAAAAAATAAATTATATTTACGATAAAAATATTGATCACTGTCCGTGTCACAAAAACTAAGTTTGAGGGGAATTTTCGCCCATTTGTAACTATTGAGATGTCAGCGCATATAAAGTAACACTTACTACACAGGGACTAACAAATGTTTACTTTTTGCTAAAAAATAAATTATATTTACGATAAAAATATTGATCACTGTCCGTGTCACAAAAACTAAGTTTGAGGGGAATTTTCGCCCATTTGCAACTTTTGAGATATCAGCGTATAGAAAGTAACACTACTCAGGGACTAACAAATGTGTACTTTTTGGTACAAAAATAAATAATGTTTATGATAAAACATTTGATCACTGTCCGTGTCACAAAAACTAAGTCTGAGGGGAATTTCCGCCCATTTGAAACTTTTGAGATGTCAGCGCATAGAAAGTAACACTTACTACCCAGGGACTAACAAATGTGTACTTTTTGGTAAAAAATAAATTATATTTACGATAAAAATATTGATCACTGTCCGTGTCACAAAAACTAAGTTTGAGGGGAATTTTAGCCCATTTGCAACTTTTGAGATATCAGCGTATAGAAAGTAACACCGCCCAGGGACTAACAAATGTGTACTTTTTGGTAAAAAATAAATTATATTTACGATAAAAATATTGATCACTGTCCGTGTCACAAAAACTAAGTTTGAGGGGAATTTTCGCCCATTTGCAACCTTTGAAATATCAGCATATAGAAAGTAACACTACCCAGGGACTAACAAATGTGTACTTTTTGGTATTTTTTTTGAAATATTTACGATTACAATTTTGATCACTGTTCGTGTCACAAAAACTAAGTTTGAGGGGAATTTTCGCCCATTTGTAACTATTGAGATGTCAGCGCATATAAAGTAACACTTACTACCCAGGGACTAACAAATGTGTACTTTTTGCAAAAAAATCAATTATATTTACGATAAAAAATATTGATCACTGTCCGTGTCACAAAAACTAAGTTTGAGGGGAATTTTCGCCCATTTGCAACTTTTGAGATATCAGCGTATAGAAAGTAACACTACCCAGGGACTAACAAATGTGTACTTTTTGGTATTTTTTTTGAAATATTTACGATTACAATTTTGATCACTGTTCGTGTCACAAAAACTAAGTTTGAGGGGAATTTTCGCCCATTTGTAACTATTGAGATGTCAGCGCATATAAAGTAACACTTACTACCCAGGGACAAACAAATGTGTACTTTTTGGTAAAAAATAAATTATATTTACGATAAAAATATTGATCACTGTCCGTGTCACAAAAACTAAGTTTGAGGGGAATTTTCGCCCATTTGTAACTTTTGAGATATCAGCGTATAGAAAGTAACACTACCCAGGGACTAACAAATGTGTACTTTTTGGTAAAAAATAAATTATATTTATGATAAAAAAATATTGATCACTGTCCGTGTCACAAAAACTAAGTTTGAGGGGAATTTTCGCCCATTTGCAACTTTTGAGATATCAGCGTATAGAAAGTAACACTGCCCAGGGACTAACAAATGTGTACTTTTTGGTAAAAAATAAATTATATTTACGATAAAAATATTGATCATTGTCCGTGTCACAAAAACTAAGTTTGAGGGGAATTTTCGCCCATTTGTAACTTTTGAGATGTCAGCGCATAGAAAGTAACACTTACTACCCAGGGACTAACAAATGTGTACTTTTTGGTAAAATATAATTTATATTTACGATAAAAATATTGATCACTGTCCGTGTCACAAAAACTAAGTTTGAGGGGAATTTTCGCCCATTTGCAACCTTTGAGATATCAGCGTATAGAAAGTAACACTACCCAGGGACTAACAAATGTGTACTTTTTGGTATTTTTTTTGAAATATTTACGATTACAATTTTGATCACTGTTCGTGTCACAAAAACTAAGTTTGAGGGGAATTTTCGCCCATTTGTAACTATTGAGATGTCAGCGCATATAAAGTAACACTTACTACCCAGGGACAAACAAATGTGTACTTTTTGGTAAAAAATAAATTATATTTACGATAAAAATATTGATCACTGTCCGTGTCACAAAAACTAAGTTTGAGGGGAATTTTCGCCCATTTGTAACTTTTGAGATGTCAGCGTATAGAAAGTAACACTACCCAGGGACTAACAAATGTGTACTTTTTGGTAAAAAAATAAATAATGTTTATGATAAAAAATGTGATCACTGTCCGTGTCACAAAAACTAAGTTTGCGGGGAATTTTCGCCCATTTGTAATTTTTGAGATGTCAGCGTATTGCAAGTGACACTTACTACCAAGGGACTAACAAATGTGTACTTTTTGGTAAAAAATAAATTATATTTACGATAAAAATATTGATCACTGTCCGTGTCACAAAAACTAAGTTTGAGTGGAATTTTCGCCCATTTGCAACTTTTGAGATGTCATCGCATAGAAAGTAACACTTACTACCCAGGGACTAACAAATGTGTACTTTTTGGTATTTTTTTTTTAAATATTTACGATTACAATTTTGATCACTGTTCGTGTCACAAAAATTAAGTTTGAGGGGAATTTTCGCCCATTTGTAACTATTGAGATGTCAGCGCATATAAAGTAACACTTACTACCCAGGGACTAACAAATGTGTACTTTTTGCTAAAAAATAAATTATATTTACGATAAAAATATTGATCACTGTCCGTGTCACAAAAACTAAGTTTGAGGGGAATTTTCGCCCATTTGCAACTTTTGAGATATCAGCGTATAGAAAGTAACACTACTCAGGGACTAACAAATGTGTACTTTTTGGTAAAAAAATAAATAATGTTTATGATAAAAAATTTGATCACTGTCCGTGTCACAAAAACTAAGTTTGAGGGGAATTTTCGCCCATTTGTAACTTTTGAGATGTCAGCGTATAGCATGTGACACTTACTACCGAGGGACTAACAAATGTGTACTTTTTGGTAAAAAATAAATTATATTTACGATAAAAATATTGATCACTGTCCGTGTCACAAAAACTAAGTTTGAGGGGAATTTTCGCCCATTTGCAACTTTTGAGATATCAGCGTATAGAAAGTAACACTACCCAGGGACTAACAAATGTGTACTTTTTGGTAAAAGAATTAATAATGTTTATGATGAAAAAATTTGATCACTGTCCGTGTCACAAAAACTAAGTTTGAGGGGAATTTTCGCCCATTTGTAACTTTTGAGATGTCAGCGTATAGCATGTGACACTTACTACCGAGGGACTAACAAATGTGTACTTTTTGGTAAAAAATAAATTATATTTACGATAAAAATATTGATCACTGTCCGTGTCACAAAAACTAAGTTTGAGGGGAATTTTCGCCCATTTGTAACTTTTGAGATGTCAGCGTATAGAAAGTAACACTACCCAGGGACTAACAAATGTGTACTTTTTGGTAAAAAAATAAATAATGTTTATGATAAAAAATGTGATCACTGTCCGTGTCACAAAAACTAAGTTTGCGGGGAATTTTCGCCCATTTGTAATTTTTGAGATGTCAGCGTATTGCAAGTGACACTTACTACCAAGGGACTAACAAATGTGTACTTTTTGGTAAAAAATAAATTATATTTACGATAAAAATATTGATCACTGTCCGTGTCACAAAAACTAAGTTTGAGTGGAATTTTCGCCCATTTGCAACTTTTGAGATGTCATCGCATAGAAAGTAACACTTACTACCCAGGGACTAACAAATGTGTACTTTTTGGTATTTTTTTTTTAAATATTTACGATTACAATTTTGATCACTGTTCGTGTCACAAAAATTAAGTTTGAGGGGAATTTTCGCCCATTTGTAACTATTGAGATGTCAGCGCATATAAAGTAACACTTACTACCCAGGGACTAACAAATGTGTACTTTTTGCTAAAAAATAAATTATATTTACGATAAAAATATTGATCACTGTCCGTGTCAAAAAAACTAAGTTTGAGGGGAATTTTCGCCCATTTGCAACTTTTGAGATATCAGCGTATAGAAAGTAACACTATTCAGGGACTAACAAATGTGTACTTTTTGGTAAAAAAATAAATAATGTTTATGATAAAAAATTTGATCACTGTCCGTGTCACAAAAACTAAGTTTGAGGGGAATTTTCGCCCATTTGTAACTTTTGAGATGTCAGCGTATAGCATGTGACACTTACTACCGAGGGACTAACAAATGTGTACTTTTTGGTAAAAAATAAATTATATTTACGATAAAAATATTGATCACTGTCCGTGTCACAAAAACTAAGTTTGAGGGGAATTTTCGCCCATTTGCAACTTTTGAGATATCAGCGTATAGAAAGTAACACTACCCAGGGACTAACAAATGTGTACTTTTTGGTAAAAGAATTAATAATGTTTATGATGAAAAAATTTGATCACTGTCCGTGACACAAAAACTAAGTTTGAGGGGAATTTCCGCCCATTTGAAACTTTTGAGATGTCAGCGCATAGAAAGTAACACTTACTACCCAGGGACTAACAAATGTGTACTTTTTGGTAAAAAATAAATTATATTTACGATAAAAATATTGATCACTGTCCGTGTCACAAAAACTAAGTTTGAGGGGAATTTTCGCCCATTTGCAACCTTTGAGATATCAGCGTATAGAAAGTAACACTACCCAGGGACTAACAAATGTGTACTTTTTGGTATTTTTTTTGAAATATTTACGATTACAATTTTGATCACTGTTCGTGTCACAAAAACTAAGTTTGAGGGGAATTTTCGCCCATTTGTAACTATTGAGATGTCAGCGCATATAAAGTAACACTTACTACCCAGGGACAAACAAATGTGTACTTTTTGGTAAAAAATAAATTATATTTACGATAAAAATATTGATCACTGTCCGTGTCACAAAAACTAAGTTTGAGGGGAATTTTCGCCCATTTGTAACTTTTGAGATGTCAGCGTATAGAAAGTAACACTACCCAGGGACTAACAAATGTGTACTTTTTGGTAAAAAAATAAATAATGTTTATGATAAAAAATGTGATCACTGTCCGTGTCACAAAAACTAAGTTTGCGGGGAATTTTCGCCCATTTGTAACTTTTGAGATGTCAGCGTATTGCAAGTGACACTTACTACCAAGGGACTAACAAATGTGTACTTTTTGGTAAAAAATAAATTATATTTACGATAAAAATATTGATCACTGTCCGTGTCACAAAAACTAAGTTTGAGTGGAATTTTCGCCCATTTGCAACTTTTGATATGTCATCGCATAGAAAGTAACACTTACTACCCAGGGACTAACAAATGTGTACTTTTTGGTATTTTTTTTAAATATTTACGATTACAATTTTGATCACTGTCCGTGTCACAAAAACTAAGTTTGAGGGGAATTTTCGCCCATTTGCAACTTTTGAGATATCAGCGTATAGAAAGTAACACTACCCAGGGACTAACAAATGTGTACTTTTTGGTAAAAGAATTAATAATGTTTATGATGAAAAAATTTGATCACTGTCCGTGTCACAAAAACTAAGTTTGAGGGGAATTTTCGCCCATTTGTAACTTTTGAGATGTCAGCGTATAGCATGTGACACTTACTACCGAGGGACTAACAAATGTGTACTTTTTGGTAAAAAATAAATTATATTTACGATAAAAATATTGATCACTGTCCGTGTCACAAAAACTAAGTTTGAGGGGAATTTTCGCCCATTTGTAACTTTTGAGATGTCAGCGTATAGAAAGTAACACTACCCAGGGACTAACAAATGTGTACTTTTTGGTAAAAAAATAAATAATGTTTATGATAAAAAATGTGATCACTGTCCGTGTCACAAAAACTAAGTTTGAGGGGAATTTTCGCCCATTTGTAACTATTGAGATGTCAGCGCATATAAAGTAACACTTACTACCCAGGGACAAACAAATGTGTACTTTTTGGTAAAAAATAAATTATATTTACGATAAAAATATTGATCACTGTCCGTGTCACAAAAACTAAGTTTGAGGGGAATTTTCGCCCATTTGTAACTTTTGAGATATCAGCGTATAGAAAGTAACACTACCCAGGGACTAACAAATGTGTACTTTTTGGTAAAAAATAAATTATATTTATGATAAAAAAATATTGATCACTGTCCGTGTCACAAAAACTAAGTTTGAGGGGAATTTTCGCCCATTTGCAACTTTTGAGATATCAGCGTATAGAAAGTAACACTGCCCAGGGACTAACAAATGTGTACTTTTTGGTAAAAAATAAATTATATTTACGATAAAAATATTGATCATTGTCCGTGTCACAAAAACTAAGTTTGAGGGGAATTTTCGCCCATTTGTAACTTTTGAGATGTCAGCGCATAGAAAGTAACACTTACTACCCAGGGACTAACAAATGTGTACTTTTTGGTAAAATATAATTTATATTTACGATAAAAATATTGATCACTGTCCGTGTCACAAAAACTAAGTTTGAGGGGAATTTTCGCCCATTTGCAACCTTTGAGATATCAGCGTATAGAAAGTAACACTACCCAGGGACTAACAAATGTGTACTTTTTGGTATTTTTTTTGAAATATTTACGATTACAATTTTGATCACTGTTCGTGTCACAAAAACTAAGTTTGAGGGGAATTTTCGCCCATTTGTAACTATTGAGATGTCAGCGCATATAAAGTAACACTTACTACCCAGGGACAAACAAATGTGTACTTTTTGGTAAAAAATAAATTATATTTACGATAAAAATATTGATCACTGTCCGTGTCACAAAAACTAAGTTTGAGGGGAATTTTCGCCCATTTGTAACTTTTGAGATGTCAGCGTATAGAAAGTAACACTACCCAGGGACTAACAAATGTGTACTTTTTGGTAAAAAAATAAATAATGTTTATGATAAAAAATGTGATCACTGTCCGTGTCACAAAAACTAAGTTTGCGGGGAATTTTCGCCCATTTGTAATTTTTGAGATGTCAGCGTATTGCAAGTGACACTTACTACCAAGGGACTAACAAATGTGTACTTTTTGGTAAAAAATAAATTATATTTACGATAAAAATATTGATCACTGTCCGTGTCACAAAAACTAAGTTTGAGTGGAATTTTCGCCCATTTGCAACTTTTGAGATGTCATCGCATAGAAAGTAACACTTACTACCCAGGGACTAACAAATGTGTACTTTTTGGTATTTTTTTTTTAAATATTTACGATTACAATTTTGATCACTGTTCGTGTCACAAAAATTAAGTTTGAGGGGAATTTTCGCCCATTTGTAACTATTGAGATGTCAGCGCATATAAAGTAACACTTACTACCCAGGGACTAACAAATGTGTACTTTTTGCTAAAAAATAAATTATATTTACGATAAAAATATTGATCACTGTCCGTGTCACAAAAACTAAGTTTGAGGGGAATTTTCGCCCATTTGCAACTTTTGAGATATCAGCGTATAGAAAGTAACACTACTCAGGGACTAACAAATGTGTACTTTTTGGTAAAAAAATAAATAATGTTTATGATAAAAAATTTGATCACTGTCCGTGTCACAAAAACTAAGTTTGAGGGGAATTTTCGCCCATTTGTAACTTTTGAGATGTCAGCGTATAGCATGTGACACTTACTACCGAGGGACTAACAAATGTGTACTTTTTGGTAAAAAATAAATTATATTTACGATAAAAATATTGATCACTGTCCGTGTCACAAAAACTAAGTTTGAGGGGAATTTTCGCCCATTTGCAACTTTTGAGATATCAGCGTATAGAAAGTAACACTACCCAGGGACTAACAAATGTGTACTTTTTGGTAAAAGAATTAATAATGTTTATGATGAAAAAATTTGATCACTGTCCGTGTCACAAAAACTAAGTTTGAGGGGAATTTTCGCCCATTTGTAACTTTTGAGATGTCAGCGTATAGCATGTGACACTTACTACCGAGGGACTAACAAATGTGTACTTTTTGGTAAAAAATAAATTATATTTACGATAAAAATATTGATCACTGTCCGTGTCACAAAAACTAAGTTTGAGGGGAATTTTCGCCCATTTGTAACTTTTGAGATGTCAGCGTATAGAAAGTAACACTACCCAGGGACTAACAAATGTGTACTTTTTGGTAAAAAAATAAATAATGTTTATGATAAAAAATGTGATCACTGTCCGTGTCACAAAAACTAAGTTTGCGGGGAATTTTCGCCCATTTGTAATTTTTGAGATGTCAGCGTATTGCAAGTGACACTTACTACCAAGGGACTAACAAATGTGTACTTTTTGGTAAAAAATAAATTATATTTACGATAAAAATATTGATCACTGTCCGTGTCACAAAAACTAAGTTTGAGTGGAATTTTCGCCCATTTGCAACTTTTGAGATGTCATCGCATAGAAAGTAACACTTACTACCCAGGGACTAACAAATGTGTACTTTTTGGTATTTTTTTTTTAAATATTTACGATTACAATTTTGATCACTGTTCGTGTCACAAAAATTAAGTTTGAGGGGAATTTTCGCCCATTTGTAACTATTGAGATGTCAGCGCATATAAAGTAACACTTACTACCCAGGGACTAACAAATGTGTACTTTTTGCTAAAAAATAAATTATATTTACGATAAAAATATTGATCACTGTCCGTGTCAAAAAAACTAAGTTTGAGGGGAATTTTCGCCCATTTGCAACTTTTGAGATATCAGCGTATAGAAAGTAACACTATTCAGGGACTAACAAATGTGTACTTTTTGGTAAAAAAATAAATAATGTTTATGATAAAAAATTTGATCACTGTCCGTGTCACAAAAACTAAGTTTGAGGGGAATTTTCGCCCATTTGTAACTTTTGAGATGTCAGCGTATAGCATGTGACACTTACTACCGAGGGACTAACAAATGTGTACTTTTTGGTAAAAAATAAATTATATTTACGATAAAAATATTGATCACTGTCCGTGTCACAAAAACTAAGTTTGAGGGGAATTTTCGCCCATTTGCAACTTTTGAGATATCAGCGTATAGAAAGTAACACTACCCAGGGACTAACAAATGTGTACTTTTTGGTAAAAGAATTAATAATGTTTATGATGAAAAAATTTGATCACTGTCCGTGACACAAAAACTAAGTTTGAGGGGAATTTCCGCCCATTTGAAACTTTTGAGATGTCAGCGCATAGAAAGTAACACTTACTACCCAGGGACTAACAAATGTGTACTTTTTGGTAAAAAATAAATTATATTTACGATAAAAATATTGATCACTGTCCGTGTCACAAAAACTAAGTTTGAGGGGAATTTTCGCCCATTTGCAACCTTTGAGATATCAGCGTATAGAAAGTAACACTACCCAGGGACTAACAAATGTGTACTTTTTGGTATTTTTTTTGAAATATTTACGATTACAATTTTGATCACTGTTCGTGTCACAAAAACTAAGTTTGAGGGGAATTTTCGCCCATTTGTAACTATTGAGATGTCAGCGCATATAAAGTAACACTTACTACCCAGGGACAAACAAATGTGTACTTTTTGGTAAAAAATAAATTATATTTACGATAAAAATATTGATCACTGTCCGTGTCACAAAAACTAAGTTTGAGGGGAATTTTCGCCCATTTGTAACTTTTGAGATGTCAGCGTATAGAAAGTAACACTACCCAGGGACTAACAAATGTGTACTTTTTGGTAAAAAAATAAATAATGTTTATGATAAAAAATGTGATCACTGTCCGTGTCACAAAAACTAAGTTTGCGGGGAATTTTCGCCCATTTGTAACTTTTGAGATGTCAGCGTATTGCAAGTGACACTTACTACCAAGGGACTAACAAATGTGTACTTTTTGGTAAAAAATAAATTATATTTACGATAAAAATATTGATCACTGTCCGTGTCACAAAAACTAAGTTTGAGTGGAATTTTCGCCCATTTGCAACTTTTGATATGTCATCGCATAGAAAGTAACACTTACTACCCAGGGACTAACAAATGTGTACTTTTTGGTATTTTTTTTAAATATTTACGATTACAATTTTGATCACTGTCCGTGTCACAAAAACTAAGTTTGAGGGGAATTTTCGCCCATTTGCAACTTTTGAGATATCAGCGTATAGAAAGTAACACTACCCAGGGACTAACAAATGTGTACTTTTTGGTAAAAGAATTAATAATGTTTATGATGAAAAAATTTGATCACTGTCCGTGTCACAAAAACTAAGTTTGAGGGGAATTTTCGCCCATTTGTAACTTTTGAGATGTCAGCGTATAGCATGTGACACTTACTACCGAGGGACTAACAAATGTGTACTTTTTGGTAAAAAATAAATTATATTTACGATAAAAATATTGATCACTGTCCGTGTCACAAAAACTAAGTTTGAGGGGAATTTTCGCCCATTTGTAACTTTTGAGATGTCAGCGTATAGAAAGTAACACTACCCAGGGACTAACAAATGTGTACTTTTTGGTAAAAAAATAAATAATGTTTATGATAAAAAATGTGATCACTGTCCGTGTCACAAAAACTAAGTTTGCGGGGAATTTTCGCCCATTTGTAATTTTTGAGATGTCAGCGTATTGCAAGTGACACTTACTACCAAGGGACTAACAAATGTGTACTTTTTGGTAAAAAATAAATTATATTTACGATAAAAATATTGATCACTGTCCGTGTCACAAAAACTAAGTTTGAGTGGAATTTTCGCCCATTTGCAACTTTTGAGATGTCATCGCATAGAAAGTAACACTTACTACCCAGGGACTAACAAATGTGTACTTTTTGGTATTTTTTTTTTAAATATTTACGATTACAATTTTGATCACTGTTCGTGTCACAAAAATTAAGTTTGAGGGGAATTTTCGCCCATTTGTAACTATTGAGATGTCAGCGCATATAAAGTAACACTTACTACCCAGGGACTAACAAATGTGTACTTTTTGCTAAAAAATAAATTATATTTACGATAAAAATATTGATCACTGTCCGTGTCAAAAAAACTAAGTTTGAGGGGAATTTTCGCCCATTTGCAACTTTTGAGATATCAGCGTATAGAAAGTAACACTATTCAGGGACTAACAAATGTGTACTTTTTGGTAAAAAAATAAATAATGTTTATGATAAAAAATTTGATCACTGTCCGTGTCACAAAAACTAAGTTTGAGGGGAATTTTCGCCCATTTGTAACTTTTGAGATGTCAGCGTATAGCATGTGACACTTACTACCGAGGGACTAACAAATGTGTACTTTTTGGTAAAAAATAAATTATATTTACGATAAAAATATTGATCACTGTCCGTGTCACAAAAACTAAGTTTGAGGGGAATTTTCGCCCATTTGCAACTTTTGAGATATCAGCGTATAGAAAGTAACACTACCCAGGGACTAACAAATGTGTACTTTTTGGTAAAAGAATTAATAATGTTTATGATGAAAAAATTTGATCACTGTCCGTGACACAAAAACTAAGTTTGAGGGGAATTTCCGCCCATTTGAAACTTTTGAGATGTCAGCGCATAGAAAGTAACACTTACTACCCAGGGACTAACAAATGTGTACTTTTTGGTAAAAAATAAATTATATTTACGATAAAAATATTGATCACTGTCCGTGTCACAAAAACTAAGTTTGAGGGGAATTTTCGCCCATTTGCAACCTTTGAGATATCAGCGTATAGAAAGTAACACTACCCAGGGACTAACAAATGTGTACTTTTTGGTATTTTTTTTGAAATATTTACGATTACAATTTTGATCACTGTTCGTGTCACAAAAACTAAGTTTGAGGGGAATTTTCGCCCATTTGTAACTATTGAGATGTCAGCGCATATAAAGTAACACTTACTACCCAGGGACAAACAAATGTGTACTTTTTGGTAAAAAATAAATTATATTTACGATAAAAATATTGATCACTGTCCGTGTCACAAAAACTAAGTTTGAGGGGAATTTTCGCCCATTTGTAACTTTTGAGATGTCAGCGTATAGAAAGTAACACTACCCAGGGACTAACAAATGTGTACTTTTTGGTAAAAAAATAAATAATGTTTATGATAAAAAATGTGATCACTGTCCGTGTCACAAAAACTAAGTTTGCGGGGAATTTTCGCCCATTTGTAACTTTTGAGATGTCAGCGTATTGCAAGTGACACTTACTACCAAGGGACTAACAAATGTGTACTTTTTGGTAAAAAATAAATTATATTTACGATAAAAATATTGATCACTGTCCGTGTCACAAAAACTAAGTTTGAGTGGAATTTTCGCCCATTTGCAACTTTTGATATGTCATCGCATAGAAAGTAACACTTACTACCCAGGGACTAACAAATGTGTACTTTTTGGTATTTTTTTTAAATATTTACGATTACAATTTTGATCACTGTTCGTGTCACAAAAATTAAGTTTGAGGGGAATTTTCGCCCATTTGTAACTATTGAGATGTCAGCGCATATAAAGTAACACTTACTACCCAGGGACTAACAAATGTGTACTTTTTGCTAAAAAATAAATTATATTTATGATAAAAAAATATTGATCACTGTCCGTGTCACAAAAACTAAGTTTGAGGGGAATTTTCGCCCATTTGCAACTTTTGAGATATCAGCGTATAGAAAGTAACACTGCCCAGGGACTAACAAATGTGTACTTTTTGGTAAAAAATAAATTATATTTACGATAAAAATATTGATCATTGTCCATGTCACAAAAACTAAGTTTGAGGGGAATTTTCGCCCATTTGTAACTTTTGAGATGTCAGCGCATAGAAAGTAACACTTACTACCCAGGGACTAACAAATGTGTACTTTTTGGTAAAAAATAATTTATATTTACGATAAAAATATTGATCACTGTCCGTGTCACAAAAACTAAGTTTGAGGGGAATTTTCGCCCATTTGCAACCTTTGAGATATCAGCGTATAGAAAGTAACACTACCCAGGGACTAACAAATGTGTACTTTTTGGTATTTTTTTTGAAATATTTACGATTACAATTTTGATCACTGTTCGTGTCACAAAAACTAAGTTTGAGGGGAATTTTCGCCCATTTGTAACTATTGAGATGTCAGCGCATATAAAGTAACACTTACTACCCAGGGACAAACAAATGTGTACTTTTTGGTAAAAAATAAATTATATTTACGATAAAAATATTGATCACTGTCCGTGTCACAAAAACTAAGTTTGAGGGGAATTTTCGCCCATTTGTAACTTTTGAGATGTCAGCGTATAGAAAGTAACACTACCCAGGGACTAACAAATGTGTACTTTTTGGTAAAAAAATAAATAATGTTTATGATAAAAAATGTGATCACTGTCCGTGTCACAAAAACTAAGTTTGCGGGGAATTTTCGCCCATTTGTAATTTTTGAGATGTCAGCGTATTGCAAGTGACACTTACTACCAAGGGACTAACAAATGTGTACTTTTTGGTAAAAAATAAATTATATTTACGATAAAAATATTGATCACTGTCCGTGTCACAAAAACTAAGTTTGAGTGGAATTTTCGCCCATTTGCAACTTTTGAGATGTCATCGCATAGAAAGTAACACTTACTACCCAGGGACTAACAAATGTGTACTTTTTGGTATTTTTTTTTTAAATATTTACGATTACAATTTTGATCACTGTTCGTGTCACAAAAATTAAGTTTGAGGGGAATTTTCGCCCATTTGTAACTATTGAGATGTCAGCGCATATAAAGTAACACTTACTACCCAGGGACTAACAAATGTGTACTTTTTGCTAAAAAATAAATTATATTTACGATAAAAATATTGATCACTGTCCGTGTCACAAAAACTAAGTTTGAGGGGAATTTTCGCCCATTTGCAACTTTTGAGATATCAGCGTATAGAAAGTAACACTACTCAGGGACTAACAAATGTGTACTTTTTGGTAAAAAAATAAATAATGTTTATGATAAAAAATTTGATCACTGTCCGTGTCACAAAAACTAAGTTTGAGGGGAATTTTCGCCCATTTGTAACTTTTGAGATGTCAGCGTATAGCATGTGACACTTACTACCGAGGGACTAACAAATGTGTACTTTTTGGTAAAAAATAAATTATATTTACGATAAAAATATTGATCACTGTCCGTGTCACAAAAACTAAGTTTGAGGGGAATTTTCGCCCATTTGCAACTTTTGAGATATCAGCGTATAGAAAGTAACACTACCCAGGGACTAACAAATGTGTACTTTTTGGTAAAAGAATTAATAATGTTTATGATGAAAAAATTTGATCACTGTCCGTGACACAAAAACTAAGTTTGAGGGGAATTTCCGCCCATTTGAAACTTTTGAGATGTCAGCGCATAGAAAGTAACACTTACTACCCAGGGACTAACAAATGTGTACTTTTTGGTAAAAAATAAATTATATTTACGATAAAAATATTGATCACTGTCCGTGTCACAAAAACTAAGTTTGAGGGGAATTTTCGCCCATTTGCAACCTTTGAGATATCAGCGTATAGAAAGTAACACTACCCAGGGACTAACAAATGTGTACTTTTTGGTATTTTTTTTGAAATATTTACGATTACAATTTTGATCACTGTTCGTGTCACAAAAACTAAGTTTGAGGGGAATTTTCGCCCATTTGTAACTATTGAGATGTCAGCGCATATAAAGTAACACTTACTACCCAGGGACAAACAAATGTGTACTTTTTGGTAAAAAATAAATTATATTTACGATAAAAATATTGATCACTGTCCGTGTCACAAAAACTAAGTTTGAGGGGAATTTTCGCCCATTTGTAACTTTTGAGATGTCAGCGTATAGAAAGTAACACTACCCAGGGACTAACAAATGTGTACTTTTTGGTAAAAAAATAAATAATGTTTATGATAAAAAATGTGATCACTGTCCGTGTCACAAAAACTAAGTTTGCGGGGAATTTTCGCCCATTTGTAACTTTTGAGATGTCAGCGTATTGCAAGTGACACTTACTACCAAGGGACTAACAAATGTGTACTTTTTGGTAAAAAATAAATTATATTTACGATAAAAATATTGATCACTGTCCGTGTCACAAAAACTAAGTTTGAGTGGAATTTTCGCCCATTTGCAACTTTTGATATGTCATCGCATAGAAAGTAACACTTACTACCCAGGGACTAACAAATGTGTACTTTTTGGTATTTTTTTTTAAATATTTACGATTACAATTTTGATCACTGTTCGTGTCACAAAAATTAAGTTTGAGGGGAATTTTCGCCCATTTGTAACTATTGAGATGTCAGCGCATATAAAGTAACACTTACTACCCAGGGACTAACAAATGTGTACTTTTTGCTAAAAAATAAATTATATTTATGATAAAAAAATATTGATCACTGTCCGTGTCACAAAAACTAAGTTTGAGGGGAATTTTCGCCCATTTGCAACTTTTGAGATATCAGCGTATAGAAAGTAACACTGCCCAGGGACTAACAAATGTGTACTTTTTGGTAAAAAATAAATTATATTTACGATAAAAATATTGATCATTGTCCATGTCACAAAAACTAAGTTTGAGGGGAATTTTCGCCCATTTGTAACTTTTGAGATGTCAGCGCATAGAAAGTAACACTTACTACCCAGGGACTAACAAATGTGTACTTTTTGGTAAAAAATAATTTATATTTACGATAAAAATATTGATCACTGTCCGTGTCACAAAAACTAAGTTTGAGGGGAATTTTCGCCCATTTGCAACCTTTGAGATATCAGCGTATAGAAAGTAACACTACCCAGGGACTAACAAATGTGTACTTTTTGGTATTTTTTTTGAAATATTTACGATTACAATTTTGATCACTGTTCGTGTCACAAAAACTAAGTTTGAGGGGAATTTTCGCCCATTTGTAACTATTGAGATGTCAGCGCATATAAAGTAACACTTACTACCCAGGGACAAACAAATGTGTACTTTTTGGTAAAAAATAAATTATATTTACGATAAAAATATTGATCACTGTCCGTGTCACAAAAACTAAGTTTGAGGGGAATTTTCGCCCATTTGTAACTTTTGAGATGTCAGCGTATAGAAAGTAACACTACCCAGGGACTAACAAATGTGTACTTTTTGGTAAAAAAATAAATAATGTTTATGATAAAAAATGTGATCACTGTCCGTGTCACAAAAACTAAGTTTGCGGGGAATTTTCGCCCATTTGTAATTTTTGAGATGTCAGCGTATTGCAAGTGACACTTACTACCAAGGGACTAACAAATGTGTACTTTTTGGTAAAAAATAAATTATATTTACGATAAAAATATTGATCACTGTCCGTGTCACAAAAACTAAGTTTGAGTGGAATTTTCGCCCATTTGCAACTTTTGAGATGTCATCGCATAGAAAGTAACACTTACTACCCAGGGACTAACAAATGTGTACTTTTTGGTATTTTTTTTTTAAATATTTACGATTACAATTTTGATCACTGTTCGTGTCACAAAAATTAAGTTTGAGGGGAATTTTCGCCCATTTGTAACTATTGAGATGTCAGCGCATATAAAGTAACACTTACTACCCAGGGACTAACAAATGTGTACTTTTTGCTAAAAAATAAATTATATTTACGATAAAAATATTGATCACTGTCCGTGTCACAAAAACTAAGTTTGAGGGGAATTTTCGCCCATTTGCAACTTTTGAGATATCAGCGTATAGAAAGTAACACTACTCAGGGACTAACAAATGTGTACTTTTTGGTAAAAAAATAAATAATGTTTATGATAAAAAATTTGATCACTGTCCGTGTCACAAAAACTAAGTTTGAGGGGAATTTTCGCCCATTTGTAACTTTTGAGATGTCAGCGTATAGCATGTGACACTTACTACCGAGGGACTAACAAATGTGTACTTTTTGGTAAAAAATAAATTATATTTACGATAAAAATATTGATCACTGTCCGTGTCACAACAACTAAGTTTGAGGGGAATTTTCGCCCATTTGCAACTTTTGAGATATCAGCGTATAGAAAGTAACACTACCCAGGGACTAACAAATGTGTACTTTTTGGTAAAAGAATTAATAATGTTTATGATGAAAAAATTTGATCACTGTCCGTGACACAAAAACTAAGTTTGAGGGGAATTTCCGCCCATTTGAAACTTTTGAGATGTCAGCGCATAGAAAGTAACACTTACTACCCAGGGACTAACAAATGTGTACTTTTTGGTAAAAAATAAATTATATTTACGATAAAAATATTGATCACTGTCCGTGTCACAAAAACTAAGTTTGAGGGGAATTTTCGCCCATTTGCAACCTTTGAGATATCAGCGTATAGAAAGTAACACTACCCAGGGACTAACAAATGTGTACTTTTTGGTATTTTTTTTGAAATATTTACGATTACAATTTTGATCACTGTTCGTGTCACAAAAACTAAGTTTGAGGGGAATTTTCGCCCATTTGTAACTATTGAGATGTCAGCGCATATAAAGTAACACTTACTACCCAGGGACAAACAAATGTGTACTTTTTGGTAAAAAATAAATTATATTTACGATAAAAATATTGATCACTGTCCGTGTCACAAAAACTAAGTTTGAGGGGAATTTTCGCCCATTTGTAACTTTTGAGATGTCAGCGTATAGAAAGTAACACTACCCAGGGACTAACAAATGTGTACTTTTTGGTAAAAAAATAAATAATGTTTATGATAAAAAATGTGATCACTGTCCGTGTCACAAAAACTAAGTTTGCGGGGAATTTTCGCCCATTTGTAACTTTTGAGATGTCAGCGTATTGCAAGTGACACTTACTACCAAGGGACTAACAAATGTGTACTTTTTGGTAAAAAATAAATTATATTTACGATAAAAATATTGATCACTGTCCGTGTCACAAAAACTAAGTTTGAGTGGAATTTTCGCCCATTTGCAACTTTTGATATGTCATCGCATAGAAAGTAACACTTACTACCCAGGGACTAACAAATGTGTACTTTTTGGTATTTTTTTTTAAATATTTACGATTACAATTTTGATCACTGTTCGTGTCACAAAAATTAAGTTTGAGGGGAATTTTTGCCCATTTGTAACTATTGAGATGTCAGCGCATATAAAGTAACACTTACTACCCAGGGACTAACAAATGTGTACTTTTTGCTAAAAAATAAATTATATTTACGATAAAAATATTGATCACTGTCCGTGTCACAAAAACTAAGTTTGAGGGGAATTTTCGCCCATTTGCAACTTTTGAGATATCAGCGTATAGAAAGTAACACTACTCAGGGACTAACAAATGTGTACTTTTTGGTAAAAAAATAAATAATGTTTATGATAAAAAATTTGATCACTGTCCGTGTCACAAAAACTAAGTTTGAGGGGAATTTTCGCCCATTTGTAACTTTTGAGATGTCAGCGTATAGCATGTGACACTTACTACCGAGGGACTAACAAATGTGTACTTTTTGGTAAAAAATAAATTATATTTACGATAAAAATATTGATCACTGTCCATGTCACAAAAACTAAGTTTGAGGGGAATTTTCGCCCATTTGCAACTTTTGAGATATCAGCGTATAGAAAGTAACACTACCCAGGGACTAACAAATGTGTACTTTTTGGTAAAAGAATGAATAATGTTTATGATAAAAAAATTTGATCACTGTCCGTGACACAAAAACTAAGTTTGAGGGGAATTTCCGCCCATTTGAAACTTTTGAGATGTCAGCGCATAGAAAGTAACACTTACTACCCAGGGACTAACAAATGTGTACTTTTTGGTAAAAAATAAATTATATTTACGATAAAAATATTGATCACTGTCCGTGTCACAAAAACTAAGTTTGAGGGGAATTTTCGCCCATTTGCAACCTTTGAGATATCAGCGTATAGAAAGTAACACTACCCAGGGACTAACAAATGTGTACTTTTTGGTATTTTTTTTTAAATATTTACGATTACAATTTTGATCACTGTTCGTGTCACAAAAACTAAGTTTGAGGGGAATTTTCGCCCATTTGTAACTATTGAGATGTCAGCGCATATAAAGTAACACTTACTACCCAGGGACAAACAAATGTGTACTTTTTGGTAAAAAATAAATTATATTTACGATAAAAATATTGATCACTGTCCGTGTCACAAAAACTAAGTTTGAGGGGAATTTTCGCCCATTTGTAACTTTTGAGATGTCAGCGTATAGAAAGTAACACTACCCAGGGACTAACAAATGTGTACTTTTTGGTAAAAAAATAAATAATGTTTATGATAAAAAATGTGATCACTGTCCGTGTCACAAAAACTAAGTTTGCGGGGAATTTTCGCCCATTTGTAACTTTTGAGATGTCAGCGTATTGCAAGTGACACTTACTACCAAGGGACTAACAAATGTGTACTTTTTGGTAAAAAATAAATTATATTTACGATAAAAATATTGATCACTGTCCGTGTCACAAAAACTAAGTTTGAGTGGAATTTTCGCCCATTTGCAACTTTTGAGATGTCATCGCATAGAAAGTAACACTTACTACCCAGGGACAAACAAATGTGTACTTTTTGGTATTTTCTTTTTAAATATTTACGATAAAAATATTGATCACTGTCCGTGTCACAAAAACTAAGATTGAGGGGAATTTTCGCCCATTTGTAACTATTGAGATGTCAGCGCATATAAAGTAACACTTACTACCCAGGGACTAACAAATGTGTACTTTTTGCTAAAAAATAAATTATATTTACGATAAAAATATTGATCACTGTCCGTGTCACAAAAACTAAGTTTGAGGGGAATTTTCGCCCATTTGTAACTTTTGAGATGTCAGCGTATAGAAAGTAACACTACCCAGGGACTAACAAATGTGTACTTATTGGTAAAAAAATAAATAATGTTTATGATAAAAAATGTGATCACTGTCCGTGTCACAAAAACTAAGTTTGCGGGGAATTTTCGCCCATTTGTAACTTTTGAGATGTCAGCGTATTGCAAGTGACACTTACTACCAAGGGACTAACAAATGTGTACTTTTTGGTATTTTCTTTTTAAATATTTACGATTACAATTTTGATCACTGTTCGTGTCACAAAAACTAAGTTTGAGGGGAATTTTCGCCCATTTGTAACTATTGAGATGTCAGCGCATATAAAGTAACACTTACTACCCAGGGACTAACAAATGTGTACTTTTTGCTAAAAAATAAATTATATTTACGATAAAAATATTGATCACTGTCCGTGTCACAAAAACTGAGTTTGAGGGGAATTGTCACCCATTTGTAACTATTGAGATGTCAGCGCATATAAAGTAACACTTACTACCCAGGGACTAACAAATGTGTACTTTTTGCTAAAAAATAAATTATATTTACGATAAAAATATTGATCACTGTCCGTGTCACAAAAACTAAGTTTGAGGGGAATTTTCGCCCATTTGCAACTTTTGAGATATCAGCGTATAGAAAGTAACACTACTCAGGGACTAACAAATGTGTACTTTTTGGTAAAAAAATAAATAATGTTTATGATAAAAAATTTGATCACTGTCCGTGTCACAAAAACTAAGTTTGAGGGGAATTTTCGCCCATTTGTAACTTTTGAGATGTCAGCGTATAGCATGTGACACTTACTACCGTGGGACTAACAAATGTGTACTTTTTGGTAAAAAATAAATTATATTTACGATAAAAATATTGATCACTGTCCATGTCACAAAAACTAAGTTTGAGGGGAATTTTCGCCCATTTGCAACTTTGAGATATCAGCGTATAGAAAGTAACACTACCCAGGGACTAACAAATGTGTACTTTTTGGTAAAAGAATTAATAATGTTTATGATAAAAAATTTGATCACTGTCCGTGTCACAAAAACTAAGTTTGAGGGTAATTTTCGCCCATTTGTAACTTTTGAGATGTCAGCGTATAGCATGTGACACTTACTACCGAGGGACTAACAAATGTGTACTTTTTGGTAAAAAATAAATTATATTTACGATAAAAATATTGATCACTGTCCATGTCACAAAAACTAAGTTTGAGGGGAATTTTCGCCCATTTGCAACTTTTGAGATATCAGCGTATAGAAAGTAACACTACCCAGGGACTAACAAATGTGTACTTTTTGGTAAAAGAATGAATAATGTTTATGATAAAAAAATTTGATCACTGTCCGTGACACAAAAACTAAGTTTGAGGGGAATTTCCGCCCATTTGAAACTTTTGAGATGTCAGCGCATAGAAAGTAACACTTACTACCCAGGGACTAACAAATGTGTACTTTTTGGTAAAAGAATTAATAATGTTTATGATAAAAAATTTGATCACTGTCCGTGTCACAAAAACTAAGTTTGAGGGTAATTTTCGCCCATTTGTAACTTTTGAGATGTCAGCGTATAGCATGTGACACTTACTACCGAGGGACTAACAAATGTGTACTTTTTGGTAAAAAATAAATTATATTTACGATAAAAATATTGATCACTGTCCGTGTCACAAAAACTAAGTTTGAGGGGAATTTTCGCCCATTTGCAACCTTTGAGATATCAGCGTATAGAAAGTAACACTACCCAGGGACTAACAAATGTGTACTTTTTGGTAAAAAAATAAATAATGTTTATGATAAAAAATGTGATCACTGTCCGTGTCACAAAAACTAAGTTTGCGGGGAATTTTCGCCCATTTGTAACTTTTGAGATGTCAGCGTATTGCAAGTGACACTTACTACCAAGGGACTAACAAATGTGTACTTTTTGGTAAAAAATAAATTATATTTACGATAAAAATATTGATCACTGTCCGTGTCACAAAAACTAAGTTTGAGTGGAATTTTCGCCCATTTGCAACTTTTGAGATGTCATCGCATAGAAAGTAACACTTACTACCCAGGGACTAACAAATGTGTACTTTTTGGTATTTTCTTTTTAAATATTTACGATTACAATTTTGATCACTGTTCGTGTCACAAAAACTAAGTTTGAGGGGAATTTTCGCCCATTTGTAACTATTGAGATGTCAGCGCATATAAAGTAACACTTACTACCCAGGGACTAACAAATGTGTACTTTTTGCTAAAAAATAAATTATATTTACGATAAAAATATTGATCACTGTCCGTGTCACAAAAACTAAGTTTGAGGGGAATTTTCGCCCATTTGCAACTTTTGAGATATCAGCGTATAGAAAGTAATACTACTCAGGGACTAACAAATGTGTACTTTTTGGTAAAAAAATAAATAATGTTTATGATAAAAAATTTGATCACTGTCCGTGTCACAAAAACTAAGTTTGAGGGGAATTTTCGCCCATTTGTAACTTTTGAGATGTCAGCGTATAGCATGTGACACTTACTACCGAGGGACTAACAAATGTGTACTTTTTGGTAAAAAATAAATTATATTTACGATAAAAATATTGATCACTGTCCATGTCACAAAAACTAAGTTTGAGGGGAATTTTCGCCCATTTGCAACTTTGAGATATCAGCGTATAGAAAGTAACACTACCCAGGGACTAACAAATGTGTACTTTTTGGTAAAAGAATTAATAATGTTTATGATAAAAAATTTGATCACTGTCCGTGTCACAAAAACTAAGTTTGAGGGTAATTTTCGCCCATTTGTAACTTTTGAGATGTCAGCGTATAGCATGTGACACTTACTACCGAGGGACTAACAAATGTGTACTTTTTGGTAAAAAATAAATTATATTTACGATAAAAAATATTGATCACTGTCCATGTCACAAAAACTAAGTTTGAGGGGAATTTTCGCCCATTTGCAACTTTTGAGATATCAGCGTATAGAAAGTAACACTACCCAGGGACTAACAAATGTGTACTTTTTGGTAAAAGAATGAATAATGTTTATGATAAAAAAATTTGATCACTGTCCGTGACACAAAAACTAAGTTTGAGGGGAATTTCCGCCCATTTGAAACTTTTGAGATGTCAGCGCATAGAAAGTAACACTTACTACCCAGGGACTAACAAATGTGTACTTTTTGGTAAAAGAATTAATAATGTTTATGATAAAAAATTTGATCACTGTCCGTGTCACAAAAACTAAGTTTGAGGGGAATTTTCGCCCATTTGCAACCTTTGAGATATCAGCGTATAGAAAGTAACACTACCCAGGGACTAACAAATGTGTACTTTTTGGTATTTTTTTTTTAAATATTTACGATTACAATTTTGATCACTGTTCGTGTCACAAAAACTAAGTTTGAGGGGAATTTTCGCCCATTTGTAACTATTGAGATGTCAGCGCATATAAAGTAACACTTACTACCCAGGGACAAACAAATGTGTACTTTTTGGTAAAAAATAAATTATATTTACGATAAAAATATTGATCACTGTCCGTGTCACAAAAACTAAGTTTGAGGGGAATTTTCGCCCATTTGCAACTTTTGAGATATCAGCGTATAGAAAGTAACACTACCCAGGGACTAACAAATGTGTACTTTTTGGTAAAAGAATTAATAATGTTTATGATAAAAAATTTGATCACTGTCCGTGTCACAAAAACTAAGTTTGAGGGTAATTTTCGCCCATTTGTAACTTTTGAGATGTCAGCGTATAGCATGTGACACTTACTACCGAGGGACTAACAAATGTGTACTTTTTGGTAAAAAATAAATTATATTTACGATAAAAAATATTGATCACTGTCCATGTCACAAAAACTAAGTTTGAGGGGAATTTTCGCCCATTTGCAACTTTTGAGATATCAGCGTATAGAAAGTAACACTACCCAGGGACTAACAAATGTGTACTTTTTGGTAAAAGAATGAATAATGTTTATGATAAAAAAATTTGATCACTGTCCGTGACACAAAAACTAAGTTTGAGGGGAATTTCCGCCCATTTGAAACTTTTGAGATGTCAGCGCATAGAAAGTAACACTTACTACCCAGGGACTAACAAATGTGTACTTTTTGGTAAAAAATAAATTATATTTACGATAAAAATATTGATCACTGTCCGTGTCACAAAAACTAAGTTTGAGGGGAATTTTCGCCCATTTGCAACCTTTGAGATATCAGCGTATAGAAAGTAACACTACCCAGGGACTAACAAATGTGTACTTTTTGGTTTTTTTTTTTAAATATTTACGATTACAATTTTGATCACTGTTCGTGTCACAAAAACTAAGTTTGAGGGGAATTTTCGCCCATTTGTAACTATTGAGATGTCAGCGCATATAAAGTAACACTTACTACCCAGGGACAAACAAATGTGTACTTTTTGGTAAAAAATAAATTATATTTACGATAAAAATATTGATCACTGTCCGTGTCACAAAAACTAAGTTTGAGGGGAATTTTCGCTCATTTGTAACTTTTGAGATGTCAGCGTATAGAAAGTAACACTACCCAGGGACTAACAAATGTGTACTTTTTGGTAAAAAAATAAATAATGTTTATGATAAAAAATGTGATCACTGTCCGTGTCACAAAAACTAAGTTTGCGGGGAATTTTCGCCCATTTGTAACTTTTGAGATGTCAGCGTATTGCAAGTGACACTTACTACCAAGGGACTAACAAATGTGTACTTTTTGGTAAAAAATAAATTATATTTACGATAAAAAATTTGATCACTGTCCGTGACACAAAAACTAAGTTTGAGGGGAATTTCCGCCCATTTGAAACTTTTGAGATGTCAGCGCATAGAAAGTTACACTTACTACCCAGGGACAAACAAATGTGTACTTTTTGGTAAAAAATAAATTATATTTACGATAAAAATATTGATCACTGTCCGTGTCACAAAAACTAAGTTTGAGGGGAATTTTCGCCCATTTGCAACCTTTGAGATATCAGCGTATAGAAAGTAACACTACCCAGGGACTAACAAATGTGTACTTTTTGGTATTTTTTTTAAATATTTACGATTACAATTTTGATCACTGTTCGTGTCACAAAAACTAAGTTTGAGGGGAATTTTCGCCCATTTGTAACTATTGAGATGTCAGCGCATATAAAGTAACACTTACTACCCAGGGACAAACAAATGTGTACTTTTTGGTAAAAAATAAATTATATTTACGATAAAAATATTGATCACTGTCCGTGTCACAAAAACTAAGTTTGAGGGGAATTTTCGCCCATTTGTAACTTTTGAGATGTCAGCGTATAGAAAGTAACACTACCCAGGGACTAACAAATGTGTACTTTTTGGTAAAAAAATAAATAATGTTTATGATAAAAAATGTGATCACTGTCCGTGTCACAAAAACTAAGTTTGCGGGGAATTTTCGCCCATTTGTAACTTTTGAGATGTCAGCGTATTGCAAGTGACACTTACTACCAAGGGACTAACAAATGTGTACTTTTTGGTAAAAAATAAATTATATTTACGATAAAAATATTGATCACTGTCCGTGTCACAAAAACTAAGTTTGAGTGGAATTTTCGCCCATTTGCAACTTTTGAGATGTCATCGCATAGAAAGTAACACTTACTACCCAGGGACTAACAAATGTGTACTTTTTGGTATTTTCTTTTTAAATATTTACGATTACAATTTTGATCACTGTTCGTGTCACAAAAACTAAGTTTGAGGGGAATTTTCGCCCATTTGTAACTATTGAGATGTCAGCGCATATAAAGTAACACTTACTACCCAGGGACTAACAAATGTGTACTTTTTGCTAAAAAATAAATTATATTTACGATAAAAATATTGATCACTGTCCGTGTCACAAAAACTAAGTTTGAGGGGAATTTTCGCCCATTTGTAACTTTTGAGATGTCAGCGTATAGAAAGTAACACTACCCAGGGACTAACAAATGTGTACTTTTTGGTAAAAAAATAAATAATGTTTATGATAAAAAATGTGATCACTGTCCGTGTCACAAAAACTAAGTTTGCGGGGAATTTTCGCCCATTTGTAACTTTTGAGATGTCAGCGTATTGCAAGTGACACTTACTACCAAGGGACTAACAAATGTGTACTTTTTGGTAAAAAATAAATTATATTTAAGATAAAAATATTGATCACTGTCCGTGTCACAAAAACTAAGTTTGAGTGGAATTTTCGCCCATTTGCAACTTTTGAGATGTCATCGCATAGAAAGTAACACTTACTACCCAGGGACTAACAAATGTGTACTTTTTGGTATTTTCTTTTTAAATATTTACGATTACAATTTTGATCACTGTTCGTGTCACAAAAACTAAGTTTGAGGGGAATTTTCGCCCATTTGTAACTATTGAGATGTCAGCGCATATAAAGTAACACTTACTACCCAGGGACTAACAAATGTGTACTTTTTGCTAAAAAATAAATTATATTTACGATAAAAATATTGATCACTGTCCGTGTCACAAAAACTAAGTTTGAGGGGAATTGTCGCCCATTTGTAAATATTGAGATGTCAGCGCATATAAAGTAACACTTACTACCCAGGGACTAACAAATGTGTACTTTTTGCTAAAAAATAAATTATATTTACGATAAAAATATTGATCACTGTCCGTGTCACAAAAACTAAGTTTGAGGGGAATTTTCGCCCATTTGCAACTTTTGAGATATCAGCGCATAGAAAGTAACACTACTCAGGGACTAACAAATGTGTACTTTTTGGTAAAAAAATAAATAATGTTTATGATAAAAAATTTGATCACTGTCCGTGTCACAAAAACTAAGTTTGAGGGGAATTTTCGCCCATTTGTAACTTTTGAGATGTCAGTGTATAGCATGTGACACTTACTACCGAGGGACTAACAAATGTGTAATTTTTGGTAAAAAATAAATTATATTTACGATAAAAATATTGATCACTGTCCATGTCACAAAAACTAAGTTTGAGGGGAATTTTCGCCCATTTGCAACTTTTGAGATATCAGCGTATAGAAAGTAACACTACCCAGGGACTAACAAATGTGTACTTTTTGGTAAAAGAATTAATAATGTTTATGATAAAAAATTTGATCACTGTCCGTGTCACAAAAACTAAGTCTGAGGGGAATTTCCGCCCATTTGAAACTTTTGAGATGTCAGCGCATAGAAAGTAACACTTACTACCCAGGGACTAACAAATGTGTACTTTTTGGTAAAAAATAAATTATATTTACGATAAAAATATTGATCACTGTCCGTGTCACAAAAACTAAGTTTGAGGGGAATTTTAGCCCATTTGCAACATTTGAGATATCAGCGTATAGAAAGTAACACCGCCCAGGGACTAACAAATGTGTACTTTTTGGTAAAAAATAAATTATATTTACGATAAAAATATTGATCACTGTCCGTGTCACAAAAACTAAGTTTGAGGGGAATTTTCGCCCATTTGCAACCTTTGAGATATCAGCATATAGAAAGTAACACTACCCAGGGACTAACAAATGTGTACTTTTTGGTATTTTTTTTGAAATATTTACGATTACAATTTTGATCACTGTTCGTGTCACAAAAACTAAGTTTGAGGGGAATTTTCGCCCATTTGTAACTATTGAGATGTCAGCGCATATAAAGTAACACTTACTACCCAGGGACTAACAAATGTGTACTTTTTGCTAAAAAATCAATTATATTTACGATAAAAATATTGATCACTGTCCGTGTCACAAAAACTAAGTTTGAGGGGAATTTTCGCCCATTTGCAACTTTTGAGATATCAGCGTATAGAAAGTAACACTACCCAGGGACTAACAAATGTGTACTTTTTAGTAAAAGAATTAATAATGTTTATGATAAAAAATTTGATCACTGTCCGTGACACAAAACTAAGTTTGAGGGGAATTTCTGCCCATTTGAAACTTTTGAGATGTCAGCGCATAGAAAGTAACACTTACTACCCAGGGACTAACAAATGTGTACTTTTTGGTAAAAAATAAATTATATTTACGATAAAAATATTGATCACTGTCCGTGTCACAAAAACTAAGTTTGTGGGGAATTTTCGCCCATTTGCAACCTTTGAGATATCAGCGTATAGAAAGTAACACTACCCAGGGACTAACAAATGTGTACTTTTTGCTAAAAAAGAAATTATATTTACGATAAAAATATTGATCACTGTCCGTGTCACAAAAACTAAGTTTGAGGGGAATTTTCGCCCATTTGCAACTTTTGAGATATCAGCGCATAGAAAGTAACACTACTCAGGGACTAACAAATGTGTACTTTTTGGTAAAAAAATAAATAATGTTTATGATAAAAATTTTTATCACTGTCCGTGTCACAAAAACTAAGTTTGAGGGGAATTTTCGCCCATTTGTAACTTTTGAGATGTCAGCGTATAGCATGTGACACTTACTACCGAGGGACTAACAAATGTGTACTTTTTGGTAAAAAATAAATTATATTTACGATAAAAATATTGATCACTGTCCATGTCACAAAAACTAAGTTTGAGGGGAATTTTCGCCCATTTGCAACTTTTGAGATATCAGCGTATAGAAAGTAACACTACCCAGGGACTAACAAATGTGTACTTTTTGGTAAAAGAATTAATAATGTTTATGATAAAAAATTTGATCACTGTCCGTGTCACAAAAACTAAGTCTGAGGGGAATTTCCGCCCATTTGAAACTTTTGAGATGTCAGCGCATAGAAAGTAACACTTACTACCCAGGGACTAACAAATGTGTACTTTTTGGTAAAAAATAAATTATATTTACGATAAAAATATTGATCACTGTCCGTGTCACAAAAACTAAGTTTGAGGGGAATTTTAGCCCATTTGCAACATTTGAGATATCAGCGTATAGAAAGTAACACCGCCCAGGGACTAACAAATGTGTACTTTTTGGTAAAAAATTAAATAATGTTTATGATAAAAAATTTGATCACTGTCCGTGTCACAAAAACTAAGTTTGAGGGGAATTTTCGCCCATTTGTAACTTTTGAGATGTCAGCGTATAGCATGTGACACTTACTACCGAGGGACTAACAAATGTGTACTTTTTGGTAAAAAATAAATTATATTTACGATAAAAATATTGATCACTGTCCATGTCACAAAAACTAAGTTTGAGGGGAATTTTCGCCCATTTGCAACTTTTGAGATATCAGCGTATAGAAAGTAACACTACCCAGGGACTAACAAATGTGTACTTTTTGGTAAAAGAATTAATAATGTTTATGATAAAAAATTTGATCACTGTCCGTGTCACAAAAACTAAGTTTGAGGGGAATTTTAGCCCATTTGCAACATTTGAGATATCAGCGTATAGAAAGTAACACCGCCCAGGGACTAACAAATGTGTACTTTTTGGTAAAGAATTAAATAATGTTTATGATAAAAAATTTGATCACTGTCCGTGTCACAAAAACTAAGTTTGAGGGGAATTTTCGCCCATTTGTAACTTTTGAGATGTCAGCGTATAGCATGTGACACTTACTACCGAGGGACTAACAAATGTGTACTTTTTGGTAAAAAATAAATTATATTTACGATAAAAATATTGATCACTGTCCATGTCACAAAAACTAAGTTTGAGGGGAATTTTCGCCCATTTGCAACTTTTGAGATATCAGCGTATAGAAAGTAACACTACCCAGGGACTAACAAATGTGTACTTTTTGGTAAAAGAATTAATAATGTTTATGATAAAAAATTTGATCACTGTCCGTGTCACAAAAACTAAGTCTGAGGGGAATTTCCGCCCATTTGAAACTTTTGAGATGTCAGCGCATAGAAAGTAACACTTACTACCCAGGGACTAACAAATGTGTACTTTTTGGTAAAAAATAAATTATATTTACGATAAAAATATTGATCACTGTCCGTGTCACAAAAACTAAGTTTGAGGGGAATTTTAGCCCATTTGAGATATCAGCGTATAGAAAGTAACACCGCCCAGGGACTAACAAATGTGTACTTTTTGGTAAAAAATAAATTATATTTACGATAAAAATATTGATCACTGTCCGTGTCACAAAAACTAAGTTTGAGGGGAATTTTCGCCCATTTGCAACCTTTGAGATATCAGCATATAGAAAGTAACACTACCCAGGGACTAACAAATGTGTACTTTTTGGTATTTTTTTTGAAATATTTACGATTACAATTTTGATCACTGTTCGTGTCACAAAAACTAAGTTTGAGGGGAATTTTCGCCCATTTGTAACTATTGAGATGTCAGCGCATATAAAGTAACACTTACTACCCAGGGACTAACAAATGTGTACTTTTTGCTAAAAAATCAATTATATTTACGATAAAAATATTGATCACTGTCCGTGTCACAAAAACTAAGTTTGAGGGGAATTTTCGCCCATTTGCAACTTTTGAGATATCAGCGTATAGAAAGTAACACTACCCAGGGACTAACAAATGTGTACTTTTTAGTAAAAGAATTAATAATGTTTATGATAAAAAATTTGATCACTGTCCTTGACACAAAACTAAGTTTGAGGGGAATTTCTGCCCATTTGAAACTTTTGAGATGTCAGCGCATAGAAAGTAACACTTACTACCCAGGGACTAACAAATGTGTACTTTTTGGTAAAAAATAAATTATATTTACGATAAAAATATTGATCACTGTCCGTGTCACAAAAACTAAGTTTGTGGGGAATTTTCGCCCATTTGCAACCTTTGAGATATCAGCGTATAGAAAGTAACACTACCCAGGGACTAACAAATGTGTACTTTTTGGTATTTTTTAAAAAATATTTACGATTACAATTTTGATCACTGTTCGTGTCACAAAAACAAAGTTTGAGGGGAATTTTCGCCCATTTGTAACTTTTGAGATGTCAGCGTATAGCAAGTGACACTTACTACCGAGTGACTAACAAATGTGTACTTTTTGGTAAAAAATAAATTATATTTATGATAAAAAATATTGATCACTGTCCGTGTCACAAAAACTAAGTTTGAGGGGAATTTTCGCCCATTTGCAACTTTTGAGATATCAGCGTATAGAAAGTAACACTGCCTAGGGACTAACAAATGTGTACTTTTTGGTAAAAAATAAATTATATTTACGATAAAAATATTGATCATTGTCCGTGTCACAAAAACTAAGTTTGAGGGGAATTTTCGCCCATTTGTAACTTTTGAGATGTCATCGCATAGAAAGTAACACTTACTACCCAGGGACTAACAAATGTGTACTTTTTAGTAAAAAATAAATTATATTTACGATAAAAATATTGATCACTGTCCGTGTCACAAAAACTAAGTTTGAGGGGAATTTTCGCCCATTTGCAACTTTTGAGATATCAGCGTATAGAAAGTAACACCGCCCAGGGACTAACAAATGTGTACTTTTTGGTAAAAAATAAATTATATTTACGATAAAAATATTGATCACTGTCCGTGTCACAAAAACTAAGTTTGAGGGGAATTTTCGCCCATTTGCAACCTTTGAGATATCAGCGTATAGAAAGTAACACTACCCAGGGACTAACAAATGTGTACTTTTTGGTATTTTTTTTGAAATATTTATGATTTCAATTTTGATCACTGTTCGTGTCACAAAAACTAAGTTTGAGGGGAATTGTCGCCCATTTGTAACTTTTGAGATATCAGCGTATAGAAAGTAACACCGCCCAGGGACTAACAAATGTGTACTTTTTGGTAAAAAATAAATTATATTTACGATAAAAATATTGATCACTGTCCGTGTCACAAAAACTAAGTTTGAGGGGAATTTTCGCCCATTTGCAACTTTTGAGATATCAGCGTATAGAAAGTAATACTACCCAGGGACTAACAAATGTGTACTTTTTGGTAAAAAAATAAATAATGTTTATGATAAAAAATTTGATCACTGTCCGTGTCACAAAAACTAAGTTTGAGGGGAATTTTCGCCCATTTGTAACTTTTGAGATCTCAGCGTATAGCAAGTGACACTTACTACAAAGGGACTAACAAATGTGTACTTTTTGGTAAAAAATAAATTATATTTACGATAAAAATATTGATCACTGTCCGTGTCACAAAAACTAAGTTTGAGGGGAATTTTCGCCAATTTGCAACTTTTGAGATGTCAGCGCATAGAAAGTAACACTTACTACCCAGGGACTAACAAATGTGTACTTTTTGGTATTTTTTTTGAAATATTTACGATTACAATTTTGATCACTGTTCGTGTCACAAAAACTAAGTTTGAGGGGAATTTTCGCCCATTTGTAACTTTTGAGATCTCAGCGTATAGCAAGTGACACTTACTACCGAGGGACTAACAAATGTGTACTTTTTGGTAAAAAATAAATTATATTTACGATAAAAATATTGATCACTGTCCGTGTCACAAAAACTAAGTTTGAGGGGAATTTTCGCCCATTTGCAACTTTTGAGATGTCAGCGCATAGAAAGTAACACTTACTACCCAGGGGCTAACAAATGTGTACTTTTTGGTATTTTTTTTGAAATATTTACGATTACAATTTTGATCACTGTTCGTGTCACAAAAACTAAGTTTGAGGGGAATTTTCGCCCATTTGTAACTATTGAGATGTCAGCGCATATAAAGTAACACTTACTACCCAGGGACTAACAAATGTGTACTTTTTGTTAAAAAATAAATTATATTTACGATAAAAACATTGATCACTGTCCGTGTCACAAAAACTAAGTTTGAGGGGAATTTTCGCCCATTTGCAACTTTTGAGATATCAGCGTATAGAAAGTAACACCGCCCAGGGACTAACAAATGTGTACTTTTTGGTAAAAAATAAATTATATTTACGATAAAAATATTGATCACTGTCCGTGTCACAAAAACTAAGTTTGAGGGGAATTTTCGCCCATTTGCAACCTTTGAGATATCAGCGTATAGAAAGTAACACTACCCAGGGACTAACAAATGTGTACTTTTTGGTATTTTTTTTGAAATATTTACGATTACAATTTTGATCACTGTTCGTGTCACAAAAATTAAGTTTGAGGGGAATTGTCGCCCATTTGCAACTTTTGAGATATCAGCGTATAGAAAGTAACACCGCCCAGGGACTAACAAATGTGTACTTTTTGGTAAAAAATAAATTATATTTACGATAAAAATATTGATCACTGTCCGTGTCACAAAAACTAAGTTTGAGGGGAATTTTCGCCCATTTGCAACTTTTGAGATATCAGCGTATAGAAAGTAATACTACCCAGGGACTAACAAATGTGTACTTTTTGGTAAAAAAATAAATAATGTTTATGATAAAAAATTTGATCACTGTCCGTGTCACAAAAACTAAGTTTGAGGGGAATTTTCGCCCATTTGTAACTTTTGAGATCTCAGCGTATAGCAAGTGACACTTACTACAAAGGGACTAACAAATGTGTACTTTTTGGTAAAAAATTAATTATATTTACGATAAAAATATTGATCACTGTCCGTGTCACAAAAACTAAGTTTGAGGGGAATTTTCGCCAAATTGCAACTTTTGAGATGTCAGCGCATAGAAAGTAACACTTACTACCCAGGGACTAACAAATGTGTACTTTTTGGTATTTTTTTTGGAAATATTTACGATTACAATTTTGATCACTGTTCGTGTCACAAAAATTAAGTTTGAGGGGAATTTTCGCCCATTTGTAACTTTTGAGATCTCAGCGTATAGCAAGTGACACTTACTACCGAGGGACTAACAAATGTGTACTTTTTGGTAAAAAATAAATTATATTTACGATAAAAATATTGATCACTGTCCGTGTCACAAAAACTAAGTTTGAGGGGAATTTTCGCCCATTTGCAACTTTTGAGATGTCAGCGCATAGAAAGTAACACTTACTACCCAGGGGCTAACAAATGTGTACTTTTGGTATTTTTTTTGAAATATTTACGATTACAATTTTGATCACTGTTCGTGTCACAAAAACTAAGTTTGAGGGGAATTTTCGCCCATTTGTAACTATTGAGATGCCAGCGCATATAAAGTAACACTTACTACCCAGGGACTAACAAATGTGTACTCTTTGGTAAAAAATAAATTATATTTACGATAAAAACATTGATCACTGTCCGTGTCACAAAAACTAAGTTTGAGGGGAATTTTCGCCCATTTGTAACTTTTGAGATGTCAGCGTATAGAAAGTAACACTACCCAGGGACTAACAAATGTGTACTTTTTGGTAAAAAAATAAATAATGTTAATGATAAAAACATTTGATCACTGTCCGTGTCACAAAAACTAAGTTTGAGGGGAATTTTCGCCCATTTGCAACTTTTGAGATATCAGCGTATAGAAAGTAACACCGCCCAGGGACTAACAAATGTGTACTTTTTGGTAAAAAATAAATTATATTTACGATAAAAATATTGATCACTGTCCGTGTCACAAAAACTAAGTTTGAGGGGAATTTTCGCCCATTTGCAACTTTTGAGATGTCAGCGTATAGCAAGTGACACTTACTACCGAGGGACTAACAAATGTGTACTTTTTGGTAAAAAATAAATTATGTTTACGATAAAAATATTGATCACTGTCTGTGTCACAAAAACTAAGTTTGAGGGGAATTTTCGCCCATTTGTAACTTTTGAGATGTCAGCGTATAGAAAGTAACACTACCCAGGGACTAACAAATGTGTACTTTTTGGTAAAAAAATAAATAATGTTAATGATAAAAACATTTGATCACTGTCCGTGTCACAAAAACTAAGTTTGAGGGGAATTTTCGCCCATTTGCAACTTTTGAGATATCAGCGTATAGAAAGTAACACCGCCCAGGGACTAACAAATGTGTACTTTTTGGTAAAAAATAAATTATATTTACGATAAAAATATTGATCACTGTCCGTGTCACAAAAACTAAGTTTGAGGGGAATTTTCGCCCATTTGCAACCTTTGAGATATCAGCGTATAGAAAGTAACACTACCCAGGGACTAACAAATGTGTACTTTTTGGTATTTTTTTTGAAATATTTACGATTACAATTTTGATCACTGTTCGTGTCACAAAAACTAAGTTTGAGGGGAATTGTCGCCCATTTGCAACTTTTGAGATATCAGCGTATAGAAAGTAACACCGCCCAGGGACTAACAAATGTGTACTTTTTGGTAAAAAATAAATTATATTTACGATAAAAATATTGATCACTGTCCGTGTCACAAAAACTAAGTTTGAGGGGAATTTTCGCCCATTTGCAACTTTTGAGATATCAGCGTATAGAAAGTAATACTACCCAGGGACTAACAAATGTGTACTTTTTGGTAAAAAAACTAAATAATGTTTATGATAAAAAATTTGATCACTGTCCGTGTCACAAAAACTAAGTTTGAGGGGAATTTTCGCCCATTTGTAACTTTTGAGATCTCAGCGTATAGCAAGTGACACTTACTACAAAGGGACTAACAAATGTGTACATTTTGGTAAAAAATAAATTATATTTACGATAAAAATATTGATCACTGTCCGTGTCACAAAAACTAAGTTTGAGGGGAATTTTCGCCAAATTGCAACTTTTGAGATGTCAGCGCATAGAAAGTAACACTTACTACCCAGGGACTAACAAATGTGTACTTTTTGGTATTTTTTTTGGAAATATTTACGATTACAATTTTGATCACTGTTCGTGTCACAAAAATTAAGTTTGAGGGGAATTTTCGCCCATTTGTAACTTTTGAGATCTCAGCGTATAGCAAGTGACACTTACTACCGAGGGACTAACAAATGTGTACTTTTTGGTAAAAAATAAATTATATTTACGATAAAAATATTGATCACTGTCCGTGTCACAAAAACTAAGTTTGAGGGGAATTTTCGCCCATTTGCAACTTTTGAGATATCAGCGTATAGAAAGTAACACTACCCAGGGACTAACAAATGTGTACTTTTTGGTAAAAAAAATAAATAATGTTTATGATAAAAAATTTGATCACTGTCCGTGTCACAAAAACTAAGTTTGAGGGGAATTTTCGCACATTTGTAACTTTTGAGATGTCAGCGTATAGCAAGTGACACTTACTACCGAGGGACTAACAAATGTGTACTTTTTGGTAAAAAATAAATTATGTTTACGATAAAAATATTGATCACTGTCTGTGTCACAAAAACTAAGTTTGAGGGGAATTTTCGCCCATTTGTAACTTTTGAGATGTCAGCGTATAGAAAGTAACACTACCCAGGGACTAACAAATGTGTACTTTTTGGTAAAAAAATAAATAATGTTTATGATAAAAACATTTGATCACTGTCCGTGTCACAAAAACTAAGTTTGCGGGGAATTTTCGCCCATTTGTAACTTTTGAGATGTCAGCGTATAGCACGTGACACTTACTACCAAGGGACTAACAAATGTGTACTTTTTGGTAAAAAATAAATTATATTTTCAATAAAAATATTGATCACTGTCCGTGTCACAAAAACTAAGTTTGAGTGGATTTTTCGCCCATTTGCAACTTTTGAGATGTCATCGCATAGAAAGTAACACTTACTACCCAGGGACTAACAAATGTGTACTTTTTGGTATTTTTTTTGAAATATTTACGATTACAATTTTGATCACTGTTCGTGTCACAAAAACTAAGTTTGAGGGGAATTTTCGCCCATTTGTAACTATTGAGATGTCAGCGCATATAAAGTAACACTTACTACCCAGGGACAAACAAATGTGTACTTTTTGGTAAAAAATAAATTATATTTACGATAAAAATATTGATCACTGTCCGTGTCACAAAAACTAAGTTTGAGGGGAATTTTCGCCCATTTGCAACTTTTGAGATATCAGCGTATAGAAAGTAACACTACCCAGGGACAAACAAATTTGTACTTTTTGGTAAAAGAATTAATAATGTTTATGATAAAAAATTTGATCACTGTCCGTGTCACAAAAACTAAGTTTGAGGGGAATTTTCGCCTATTTGTAACTTTTGAGATGTCAGCGTATAGCAAGTGACACTTACTACCGAGGGACTAACAAATGTGTACTTTTTGGTAAAAAATAAATTATGTTTACGATAAAAATATTGATCACTGTCTGTGTCACAAAAACTAAGATTGAGGGGAATTTTCGCCCATTTGTAACTTTTGAGAAGTCAGCGTATAGAAAGTAACACTACCCAGGGACTAACAAATGTGTACTTTTTGGTATTTTTTTTTAAATATTTACGATTACAATTTTGATCACTGTTCGTGTCACAAAAACTAAGTTTGAGGGGAATTTTCGCCCATTTGTAACTATTGAGATGTCAGCGCATATAAAGTAACACTACCCAGGGACTAACAAATGTGTACTTTTTGGTAAAAAATAAATAATGTTTATGATAAAAACATTTGATCACTGTCCATGTCACAAAAACTAAGTTTGCCGGGAAATTTTCGCCCATTTGTAACTTTTGAGATGTCAGCGTATAGCAAGTGACACTTACTACCGAGGGACTAACAAATGTGTACTTTTTGGTAAAAAATAAATTATGTTTACGATAAAAATATTGATCACTGTCTGTGTCACAAAAACTAAGTTTGAGGGGAATTTTCGCCCATTTGTAACTTTTGAGATGTCAGCGTATAGAAAGTAACACTACCCAGGGACTAACAAATGTGTACTTTTTGGTAAAAAAATAAATAATGTTTATGATAAAAACATTTGATCACTGTCCGTGTCACAAAAACTAAGTTTGCGGGGAATTTTCGCCCATTTGTAACTTTTGAGATGTCAGCGTATAGCAAGTGACACTTACTACCAAGGGACTAACAAATGTTTACTTTTTGGTAAAAAATAAATTATATTTACAATAAAAATATTGATCACTGTCCGTGTCACAAAAACTAAGTTTGAGTGGATTTTTCGCCCATTTGCAACTTTTGAGATGTCATCGCATAGAAAGTAACACTTACTACCCAGGGACTAACAAATGTGTACTTTTTGGTATTTTTTTTGAAATATTTACGATTACAATTTTGATCACTGTTCGTGTCACAAAAACTAAGTTTGAGGGGAATTTTCGCCCATTTGTAACTATTGAGATGTCAGCACATATAAAGTAACACTACCCAGGGACTAACAAATGTGTACTTTTTGGTAAAAAAATAAATAATGTTTATGATAAAAAATTTGATCACTGTCCGTGTCACAAAAACTAAGTTTGAGGGGAATTTTCGCCCATTTGCAACTTTTGAGATATCAGCGTATAGAAAGTAACACTACCCAGGGACTAACAAATGTGTACTTTTTGGTAAAAAAATAAATAATGTTTATGATAAAAAATTTGATCACTGTCCGTGTCACAAAAACTAAGTTTGAGGGGAATTTTCGCCCATTTGTAACTTTTGAGATGTCAGCGTATAGCAAGTGACACTTACTACCGAGGGACTAACAAATGTGTACTTTTTGGTAAAAAATAAATTATATTTACGATAAAAATATTGATCACTGTCCGTGTCACAAAAACTAAGTTTGAGGGGAATTTTCGCCCATTTGCAACTTTTGAGATATCAGCGTATAGAAAGTAACACTACCCAGGGACTAACAAATTTGTACTTTTTGGTAAAAGAATTAATAATGTTTATGATAAAAAATTTGATCACTGTCCGTGACACAAAAACTAAGTTTGAGGGGAATTTTCGCCTATTTGTAACTTTTGAGATGTCAGCGTATAGCAAGTGACACTTACTACCGAGGGACTAACAAATGTGTACTTATTGGTAAAAAATAAATTATGTTTACGATAAAAATATTGATCACTGTCTGTGTCACAAAAACTAAGATTGAGGGGAATTTTCGCCCATTTGTAACTTTTGAGATGTCAGCGTATAGAAAGTAACACTACCCAGGGACTAACAAATGTGTACTTTTTGGTATTTTTTTTAAAATATTTACGATTACAATTTTGATCACTGTTCGTGTCACAAAAACTAAGTTTGAGGGGAATTTTCGCCCATTTGTAACTATTGAGATGTCAGCGCATATAAAGTAACACTACCCAGGGACTAACAAATGTGTACTTTTTGGTAAAAAATAAATAATGTTTATGATAAAAACATTTGATCACTGTCCGTGTCACAAAAACTAAGTTTGCGGGGAATTTTCGCCCATTTGTAACTTTTGAGATGTCAGCGTATAGCAAGTGACACTTACTACCGAGGGACTAACAAATGTGTACTTTTTGGTAAAAAATAAATTATGTTTACGATAAAAATATTGATCACTGTCTGTGTCACAAAAACTAAGTTTGAGGGGAATTTTCGCCCATTTGTAACTTTTGAGATGTCAGCGTATAGAAAGTAACACTACCCAGGGACTAACAAATGTGTACTTTTTGGTAAAAAAATAAATAATGTTTATGATAAAAACATTTGATCACTGTCCGTGTCACAAAAACTAAGTTTGCGGGGAATTTTCGCCCATTTGTAACTTTTGAGATGTCAGCGTATAGCAAGTGACACTTACTACCAAGGGACTAACAAATGTGTACTTTTTGGTAAAAAATAAATTATATTTACAATAAAAATATTGATCACTGTCCGTGTCACAAAAACTAAGTTTGAGTGGATTTTTCGCCCATTTGCAACTTTTGAGATGTCATCGCATAGAAAGTAACACTTACTACCCAGGGACTAACAAATGTGTACTTTTTGGTATTTTTTTTTAAATATTTACGATTACAATTTTGATCACTGTTCGTGTCACAAAAACTAAGTTTGAGGGGAATTTTCGCCCATTTGTAACTATTGAGATGTCAGCGCATATAAAGTAACACTACCCAGGGACTAACAAATGTGTACTTTTTGGTAAAAAATAAATAATGTTTATGATAAAAACATTTGATCACTGTCCGTGTCACAAAAACTAAGTTTGCGGGGAATTTTCGCCCATTTGTAACTTTTGAGATGTCAGCGTATAGCAAGTGACACTTACTACCGAGGGACTAACAAATGTGTACTTTTTGGTAAAAAATAAATTATATTTACGATAAAAATATTGATCACTGTCCGTGTCACAAAAACTAAGTTTGAGGGGAATTTTCGCCCATTTGCAACCTTTGAGATATCAGCGTATAGAAAGTAACACTACCCAGGGACTAACAAATGTGTACTTTTTGGTATTTTTTTTGAAATATTTACGATTACAATTTTGATCACTGTTCGTGTCACAAAAACTAAGTTTGAGGGGAATTTTCGCCCATTTGCAACCTTTGAGATATCAGCGTATAGAAAGTAACACTACCCAGGGACTAACAAATGTGTACTTTTTGGTATTTTTTTTGAAATATTTACGATTACAATTTTGATCACTGTTCGTGTCACAAAAACTAAGTTTGAGGGGAATTTTCGCCCATTTGTAACTATTGAGATGTCAGCGCATATAAAGTAACACTTACTACCCAGGGACAAACAAATGTGTACTTTTTGGTAAAAAATAAATTATATTTACGATAAAAATATTGATCACTGTCCGTGTCACAAAAACTAAGTTTGAGGGGAATTTTCGCCCATTTGTAACTTTTGAGATGTCAGCGTATAGAAAGTAACACTACCCAGGGACTAACAAATGTGTACTTTTTGGTAAAAAAATGAATAATGTTTATGATAAAAAATGTGATCACTGTCCGTGTCACAAAAACTAAGTTTGCGGGGAATTTTCGCCCATTTGTAACTTTTGAGATGTCAGCGTATTGCAAGTGACACTTACTACCAAGGGACTAACAAATGTGTACTTTTTGGTAAAAAATAAATTATATTTACGATAAAAATATTGATCACTGTCCGTGTCACAAAAACTAAGTTTGAGTGGAATTTTCGCCCATTTGCAACTTTTGATATGTCATCGCATAGAAAGTAACACTTACTACCCAGGGACTAACAAATGTGTACTTTTTGGTATTTTTTTTTAAATATTTACGATTACAATTTTGATCACTGTTCGTGTCACAAAAATTAAGTTTGAGGGGAATTTTCGCCCATTTGTAACTATTGAGATGTCAGCGCATATAAAGTAACACTTACTACCCAGGGACTAACAAATGTGTACTTTTTGCTAAAAAATAAATTATATTTATGATAAAAAAATATTGATCACTGTCCGTGTCACAAAAACTAAGTTTGAGGGGAATTTTCGCCCATTTGCAACTTTTGAGATATCAGCGTATAGAAAGTAACACTGCCCAGGGACTAACAAATGTGTACTTTTTGGTAAAAAATAAATTATATTTACGATAAAAATATTGATCATTGTCCATGTCACAAAAACTAAGTTTGAGGGGAATTTTCGCCCATTTGTAACTTTTGAGATGTCAGCGCATAGAAAGTAACACTTACTACCCAGGGACTAACAAATGTGTACTTTTTGGTAAAAAATAATTTATATTTACGATAAAAATATTGATCACTGTCCGTGTCACAAAAACTAAGTTTGAGGGGAATTTTCGCCCATTTGCAACCTTTGAGATATCAGCGTATAGAAAGTAACACTACCCAGGGACTAACAAATGTGTACTTTTTGGTATTTTTTTTGAAATATTTACGATTACAATTTTGATCACTGTTCGTGTCACAAAAACTAAGTTTGAGGGGAATTTTCGCCCATTTGTAACTATTGAGATGTCAGCGCATATAAAGTAACACTTACTACCCAGGGACAAACAAATGTGTACTTTTTGGTAAAAAATAAATTATATTTACGATAAAAATATTGATCACTGTCCGTGTCACAAAAACTAAGTTTGAGGGGAATTTTCGCCCATTTGTAACTTTTGAGATGTCAGCGTATAGAAAGTAACACTACCCAGGGACTAACAAATGTGTACTTTTTGGTAAAAAAATAAATAATGTTTATGATAAAAAATGTGATCACTGTCCGTGTCACAAAAACTAAGTTTGCGGGGAATTTTCGCCCATTTGTAATTTTTGAGATGTCAGCGTATTGCAAGTGACACTTACTACCAAGGGACTAACAAATGTGTACTTTTTGGTAAAAAATAAATTATATTTACGATAAAAATATTGATCACTGTCCGTGTCACAAAAACTAAGTTTGAGTGGAATTTTCGCCCATTTGCAACTTTTGAGATGTCATCGCATAGAAAGTAACACTTACTACCCAGGGACTAACAAATGTGTACTTTTTGGTATTTTTTTTTTAAATATTTACGATTACAATTTTGATCACTGTTCGTGTCACAAAAATTAAGTTTGAGGGGAATTTTCGCCCATTTGTAACTATTGAGATGTCAGCGCATATAAAGTAACACTTACTACCCAGGGACTAACAAATGTGTACTTTTTGCTAAAAAATAAATTATATTTACGATAAAAATATTGATCACTGTCCGTGTCACAAAAACTAAGTTTGAGGGGAATTTTCGCCCATTTGCAACTTTTGAGATATCAGCGTATAGAAAGTAACACTACTCAGGGACTAACAAATGTGTACTTTTTGGTAAAAAAATAAATAATGTTTATGATAAAAAATTTGATCACTGTCCGTGTCACAAAAACTAAGTTTGAGGGGAATTTTCGCCCATTTGTAACTTTTGAGATGTCAGCGTATAGCATGTGACACTTACTACCGAGGGACTAACAAATGTGTACTTTTTGGTAAAAAATAAATTATATTTACGATAAAAATATTGATCACTGTCCGTGTCACAACAACTAAGTTTGAGGGGAATTTTCGCCCATTTGCAACTTTTGAGATATCAGCGTATAGAAAGTAACACTACCCAGGGACTAACAAATGTGTACTTTTTGGTAAAAGAATTAATAATGTTTATGATGAAAAAATTTGATCACTGTCCGTGACACAAAAACTAAGTTTGAGGGGAATTTCCGCCCATTTGAAACTTTTGAGATGTCAGCGCATAGAAAGTAACACTTACTACCCAGGGACTAACAAATGTGTACTTTTTGGTAAAAAATAAATTATATTTACGATAAAAATATTGATCACTGTCCGTGTCACAAAAACTAAGTTTGAGGGGAATTTTCGCCCATTTGCAACCTTTGAGATATCAGCGTATAGAAAGTAACACTACCCAGGGACTAACAAATGTGTACTTTTTGGTATTTTTTTTGAAATATTTACGATTACAATTTTGATCACTGTTCGTGTCACAAAAACTAAGTTTGAGGGGAATTTTCGCCCATTTGTAACTATTGAGATGTCAGCGCATATAAAGTAACACTTACTACCCAGGGACAAACAAATGTGTACTTTTTGGTAAAAAATAAATTATATTTACGATAAAAATATTGATCACTGTCCGTGTCACAAAAACTAAGTTTGAGGGGAATTTTCGCCCATTTGTAACTTTTGAGATGTCAGCGTATAGAAAGTAACACTACCCAGGGACTAACAAATGTGTACTTTTTGGTAAAAAAATAAATAATGTTTATGATAAAAAATGTGATCACTGTCCGTGTCACAAAAACTAAGTTTGCGGGGAATTTTCGCCCATTTGTAACTTTTGAGATGTCAGCGTATTGCAAGTGACACTTACTACCAAGGGACTAACAAATGTGTACTTTTTGGTAAAAAATAAATTATATTTACGATAAAAATATTGATCACTGTCCGTGTCACAAAAACTAAGTTTGAGTGGAATTTTCGCCCATTTGCAACTTTTGATATGTCATCGCATAGAAAGTAACACTTACTACCCAGGGACTAACAAATGTGTACTTTTTGGTATTTTTTTTTAAATATTTACGATTACAATTTTGATCACTGTTCGTGTCACAAAAATTAAGTTTGAGGGGAATTTTCGCCCATTTGTAACTATTGAGATGTCAGCGCATATAAAGTAACACTTACTACCCAGGGACTAACAAATGTGTACTTTTTGCTAAAAAATAAATTATATTTACGATAAAAATATTGATCACTGTCCGTGTCACAAAAACTAAGTTTGAGGGGAATTTTCGCCCATTTGCAACTTTTGAGATATCAGCGTATAGAAAGTAACACTACTCAGGGACTAACAAATGTGTACTTTTTGGTAAAAAAATAAATAATGTTTATGATAAAAAATTTGATCACTGTCCGTGTCACAAAAACTAAGTTTGAGGGGAATTTTCGCCCATTTGTAACTTTTGAGATGTCAGCGTATAGCATGTGACACTTACTACCGAGGGACTAACAAATGTGTACTTTTTGGTAAAAAATAAATTATATTTACGATAAAAATATTGATCACTGTCCATGTCACAAAAACTAAGTTTGAGGGGAATTTTCGCCCATTTGCAACTTTTGAGATATCAGCGTATAGAAAGTAACACTACCCAGGGACTAACAAATGTGTACTTTTTGGTAAAAGAATGAATAATGTTTATGATAAAAAAATTTGATCACTGTCCGTGACCCAAAAACTAAGTTTGAGGGGAATTTCCGCCCATTTGAAACTTTTGAGATGTCAGCGCATAGAAAGTAACACTTACTACCCAGGGACTAACAAATGTGTACTTTTTGGTAAAAGAATTAATAATGTTTATGATAAAAAATTTGATCACTGTCCGTGTCACAAAAACTAAGTTTGAGGGTAATTTTCGCCCATTTGTAACTTTTGAGATGTCAGCGTATAGCATGTGACACTTACTACCGAGGGACTAACAAATGTGTACTTTTTGGTAAAAAATAAATTATATTTACGATAAAAATATTGATCACTGTCCGTGTCACAAAAACTAAGTTTGAGGGGAATTTTCGCCCATTTGCAACCTTTGAGATATCAGCGTATAGAAAGTAACACTACCCAGGGACTAACAAATGTGTACTTTTTGGTATTTTTTTTTAAATATTTACGATTACAATTTTGATCACTGTTCGTGTCACAAAAACTAAGTTTGAGGGGAATTTTCGCCCATTTGTAACTATTGAGATGTCAGCGCATATAAAGTAACACTTACTACCCAGGGACAAACAAATGTGTACTTTTTGGTAAAAAATAAATTATATTTACGATACAAATATTGATCACTGTCCGTGTCACAAAAACTAAGTTTGAGGGGAATTTTCGCCCATTTGTAACTTTTGAGATGTCAGCGTATAGAAAGTAACACTACCCAGGGACTAACAAATGTGTACTTTTTGGTAAAAAAATAAATAATGTTTATGATAAAAAATGTGATCACTGTCCGTGTCACAAAAACTAAGTTTGCGGGGAATTTTCGCCCATTTGTAACTTTTGAGATGTCAGCATATTGCAAGTGACACTTACTACCAAGGGACTAACAAATGTGTACTTTTTGGTAAAAAATAAATTATATTTACGATAAAAATATTGATCACTGTCCGTGTCACAAAAACTAAGTTTGAGTGGAATTTTCGCCCATTTGCAACTTTTGAGATGTCATCGCATAGAAAGTAACACTTACTACCCAGGGACAAACAAATGTGTACTTTTTGGTATTTTCTTTTTAAATATTTACGATAAAAATATTGATCACTGTCCGTGTCACAAAAACTAAGATTGAGGGGAATTTTCGCCCATTTGTAACTATTGAGATGTCAGCGCATATAAAGTAACACTTACTACCCAGGGACTAACAAATGTGTACTTTTTGCTAAAAAATAAATTATATTTACGATAAAAATATTGATCACTGTCCGTGTCACAAAAACTAAGTTTGAGGGGAATTTTCGCCCATTTGTAACTTTTGAGATGTCAGCGTATAGAAAGTAACACTACCCAGGGACTAACAAATGTGTACTTTTTGGTAAAAAAATAAATAATGTTTATGATAAAAAATGTGATCACTGTCCGTGTCACAAAAACTAAGTTTGCGGGGAATTTTCGCCCATTTGTAACTTTTGAGATGTCAGCGTATTGCAAGTGACACTTACTACCAAGGGACTAACAAATGTGTACTTTTTGGTATTTTCTTTTTAAATATTTACGATTACAATTTTGATCACTGTTCGTGTCACAAAAACTAAGTTTGAGGGGAATTTTCGCCCATTTGTAACTATTGAGATGTCAGCGCATATAAAGTAACACTTACTACCCAGGGACTAACAAATGTGTACTTTTTGCTAAAAAATAAATTATATTTACGATAAAAATATTGATCACTGTCCGTGTCACAAAAACTAAGTTTGAGGGGAATTTTCGCCCATTTGCAACTTTTGAGATATCAGCGTATAGAAAGTAACACTACTCAGGGACTAACAAATGTGTACTTTTTGGTAAAAAAATAAATAATGTTTATGATAAAAAATTTGATCACTGTCCGTGTCACAAAAACTAAGTTTGAGGGGAATTTTCGCCCATTTGTAACTTTTGAGATGTCAGCGTATAGCATGTGACACTTACTACCGTGGGACTAACAAATGTGTACTTTTTGGTAAAAAATAAATTATATTTACGATAAAAATATTGATCACTGTCCATGTCACAAAAACTAAGTTTGAGGGGAATTTTCGCCCATTTGCAACTTTGAGATATCAGCGTATAGAAAGTAACACTACCCAGGGACTAACAAATGTGTACTTTTTGGTAAAAGAATTAATAATGTTTATGATAAAAAATTAGATCACTGTCCGTGTCACAAAAACTAAGTTTGAGGGTAATTTTCGCCCATTTGTAACTTTTGAGATGTCAGCGTATAGCATGTGACACTTACTACCGAGGGACTAACAAATGTGTACTTTTTGGTAAAAAATAAATTATATTTACGATAAAAATATTGATCACTGTCCATGTCACAAAAACTAAGTTTGAGGGGAATTTTCGCCCATTTGCAACTTTTGAGATATCAGCGTATAGAAAGTAACACTACCCAGGGACTAACAAATGTGTACTTTTTGGTAAAAGAATGAATAATGTTTATGATAAAAAAATTTGATCACTGTCCGTGACACAAAAACTAAGTTTGAGGGGAATTTCCGCCCATTTGAAACTTTTGAGATGTCAGCGCATAGAAAGTAACACTTACTACCCAGGGACTAACAAATGTGTACTTTTTGGTAAAAGAATTAATAATGTTTATGATAAAAAATTTGATCACTGTCCGTGTCACAAAAACTAAGTTTGAGGGTAATTTTCGCCCATTTGTAACTTTTGAGATGTCAGCGTATAGCATGTGACACTTACTACCGAGGGACTAACAAATGTGTACTTTTTGGTAAAAAATAAATTATATTTACGATAAAAATATTGATCACTGTCCGTGTCACAAAAACTAAGTTTGAGGGGAATTTTCGCCCATTTGCAACCTTTGAGATATCAGCGTATAGAAAGTAACACTACCCAGGGACTAACAAATGTGTACTTTTTGGTAAAAAAATAAATAATGTTTATGATAAAAAATGTGATCACTGTCCGTGTCACAAAAACTAAGTTTGCGGGGAATTTTCGCCCATTTGTAACTTTTGAGATGTCAGCGTATTGCAAGTGACACTTACTACCAAGGGACTAACAAATGTGTACTTTTTGGTAAAAAATAAATTATATTTACGATAAAAATATTGATCACTGTCCGTGTCACAAAAACTAAGTTTGAGTGGAATTTTCGCCCATTTGCAACTTTTGAGATGTCATCGCATAGAAAGTAACACTTACTACCCAGGGACTAACAAATGTGTACTTTTTGGTATTTTCTTTTTAAATATTTACGATTACAATTTTGATCACTGTTCGTGTCACAAAAACTAAGTTTGAGGGGAATTTTCGCCCATTTGCAACTTTTGAGATATCAGCGTATAGAAAGTAACACTACTCAGGGACTAACAAATGTGTACTTTTTGGTAAAAAAATAAATAATGTTTATGATAAAAAATTTGATCACTGTCCGTGTCACAAAAACTAAGTTTGAGGGGAATTTTCGCCCATTTGTAACTTTTGAGATGTCAGCGTATAGCATGTGACACTTACTACCGTGGGACTAACAAATGTGTACTTTTTGGTAAAAAATAAATTATATTTACGATAAAAATATTGATCACTGTCCATGTCACAAAAACTAAGTTTGAGGGGAATTTTCGCCCATTTGCAACTTTGAGATATCAGCGTATAGAAAGTAACACTACCCAGGGACTAACAAATGTGTACTTTTTGGTAAAAGAATTAATAATGTTTATGATAAAAAATTAGATCACTGTCCGTGTCACAAAAACTAAGTTTGAGGGTAATTTTCGCCCATTTGTAACTTTTGAGATGTCAGCGTATAGCATGTGACACTTACTACCGAGGGACTAACAAATGTGTACTTTTTGGTAAAAAATAAATTATATTTACGATAAAAATATTGATCACTGTCCATGTCACAAAAACTAAGTTTGAGGGGAATTTTCGCCCATTTGCAACTTTTGAGATATCAGCGTATAGAAAGTAACACTACCCAGGGACTAACAAATGTGTACTTTTTGGTAAAAGAATGAATAATGTTTATGATAAAAAAATTTGATCACTGTCCGTGACACAAAAACTAAGTTTGAGGGGAATTTCCGCCCATTTGAAACTTTTGAGATGTCAGCGCATAGAAAGTAACACTTACTACCCAGGGACTAACAAATGTGTACTTTTTGGTAAAAGAATTAATAATGTTTATGATAAAAAATTTGATCACTGTCCGTGTCACAAAAACTAAGTTTGAGGGTAATTTTCGCCCATTTGTAACTTTTGAGATGTCAGCGTATAGCATGTGACACTTACTACCGAGGGACTAACAAATGTGTACTTTTTGGTAAAAAATAAATTATATTTACGATAAAAATATTGATCACTGTCCGTGTCACAAAAACTAAGTTTGAGGGGAATTTTCGCCCATTTGCAACCTTTGAGATATCAGCGTATAGAAAGTAACACTACCCAGGGACTAACAAATGTGTACTTTTTGGTAAAAAAATAAATAATGTTTATGATAAAAAATGTGATCACTGTCCGTGTCACAAAAACTAAGTTTGCGGGGAATTTTCGCCCATTTGTAACTTTTGAGATGTCAGCGTATTGCAAGTGACACTTACTACCAAGGGACTAACAAATGTGTACTTTTTGGTAAAAAATAAATTATATTTACGATAAAAATATTGATCACTGTCCGTGTCACAAAAACTAAGTTTGAGTGGAATTTTCGCCCATTTGCAACTTTTGAGATGTCATCGCATAGAAAGTAACACTTACTACCCAGGGACTAACAAATGTGTACTTTTTGGTATTTTCTTTTTAAATATTTACGATTACAATTTTGATCACTGTTCGTGTCACAAAAACTAAGTTTGAGGGGAATTTTCGCCCATTTGTAACTATTGAGATGTCAGCGCATATAAAGTAACACTTACTACCCAGGGACTAACAAATGTGTACTTTTTGCTAAAAAATAAATTATATTTACGATAAAAATATTGATCACTGTCCGTGTCACAAAAACTAAGTTTGAGGGGAATTTTCGCCCATTTGCAACTTTTGAGATATCAGCGTATAGAAAGTAACACTACTCAGGGACTAACAAATGTGTACTTTTTGGTAAAAAAATAAATAATGTTTATGATAAAAAATTTGATCACTGTCCGTGTCACAAAAACTAAGTTTGAGGGGAATTTTCGCCCATTTGTAACTTTTGAGATGTCAGCGTATAGCATGTGACACTTACTACCGAGGGACTAACAAATGTGTACTTTTTGGTAAAAAATAAATTATATTTACGATAAAAATATTGATCACTGTCCATGTCACAAAAACTAAGTTTGAGGGGAATTTTCGCCCATTTGCAACTTTGAGATATCAGCGTATAGAAAGTAACACTACCCAGGGACTAACAAATGTGTACTTTTTGGTAAAAGAATTAATAATGTTTATGATAAAAAATTTGATCACTGTCCGTGTCACAAAAACTAAGTTTGAGGGTAATTTTCGCCCATTTGTAACTTTTGAGATGTCAGCGTATAGCATGTGACACTTACTACCGAGGGACTAACAAATGTGTACTTTTTGGTAAAAAATAAATTATATTTACGATAAAAAATATTGATCACTGTCCATGTCACAAAAACTAAGTTTGAGGGGAATTTTCGCCCATTTGCAACTTTTGAGATATCAGCGTATAGAAAGTAACACTACCCAGGGACTAACAAATGTGTACTTTTTGGTAAAAATATGAATAATGTTTATGATAAAAAAATTTGATCACTGTCCGTGACACAAAAACTAAGTTTGAGGGGAATTTCCGCCCATTTGAAACTTTTGAGATGTCAGCGCATAGAAAGTAACACTTACTACCCAGGGACTAACAAATGTGTACTTTTTGGTAAAAAATAAATTATATTTACGATAAAAATATTGATCACTGTCCGTGTCACAAAAACTAAGTTTGAGGGGAATTTTCGCCCATTTGCAACCTTTGAGATATCAGCGTATAGAAAGTAACACTACCCAGGGACTAACAAATGTGTACTTTTTGGTATTTTTTTTTTAAATATTTACGATTACAATTTTGATCACTGTTCGTGTCACAAAAACTAAGTTTGAGGGGAATTTTCGCCCATTTGTAACTATTGAGATGTCAGCGCATATAAAGTAACACTTACTACCCAGGGACAAACAAATGTGTACTTTTTGGTAAAAAATAAATTATATTTACGATAAAAATATTGATCACTGTCCGTGTCACAAAAACTAAGTTTGAGGGGAATTTTCGCCCATTTGCAACTTTTGAGATATCAGCGTATAGAAAGTAACACTACCCAGGGACTAACAAATGTGTACTTTTTGGTAAAAGAATTAATAATGTTTATGATAAAAAATTTGATCACTGTCCGTGTCACAAAAACTAAGTTTGAGGGTAATTTTCGCCCATTTGTAACTTTTGAGATGTCAGCGTATAGCATGTGACACTTACTACCGAGGGACTAGCAAATGTGTACTTTTTGGTAAAAAATAAATTATATTTACGATAAAAAATATTGATCACTGTCCATGTCACAAAAACTAAGTTTGAGGGGAATTTTCGCCCATTTGCAACTTTTGAGATATCAGCGTATAGAAAGTAACACTACCCAGGGACTAACAAATGTGTACTTTTTGGTAAAAGAATGAATAATGTTTATGATAAAAAAATTTGATCACTGTCCGTGACACAAAAACTAAGTTTGAGGGGAATTTCCGCCCATTTGAAACTTTTGAGATGTCAGCGCATAGAAAGTAACACTTACTACCCAGGGACTAACAAATGTGTACTTTTTGGTAAAAAATAAATTATATTTACGATAAAAATATTGATCACTATCCGTGTCACAAAAACTAAGTTTGAGGGGAATTTTCGCCCATTTGCAACCTTTGAGATATCAGCGTATAGAAAGTAACACTACCCAGGGACTAACAAATGTGTACTTTTTGGTATTTTTTTTTTAAATATTTACGATTACAATTTTGATCACTGTTCGTGTCACAAAAACTAAGTTTGAGGGGAATTTTCGCCCATTTGTAACTATTGAGATGTCAGCGCATATAAAGTAACACTTACTACCCAGGGACAAACAAATGTGTACTTTTTGGTAAAAAATAAATTATATTTACGATAAAAATATTGATCACTGTCCGTGTCACAAAAACTAAGTTTGAGGGGAATTTTCGCCCATTTGTAACTTTTGAGATGTCAGCGTATAGAAAGTAACACTACCCAGGGACTAACAAATGTGTACTTTTTGGTAAAAAAATAAATAATGTTTATGATAAAAAATGTGATCACTGTCCGTGTCACAAAAACTAAGTTTGCGGGGAATTTTCGCCCATTTGTAACTTTTGAGATGTCAGCGTATTGCAAGTGACACTTACTACCAAGGGACTAACAAATGTGTACTTTTTGGTAAAAAATAAATTATATTTACGATAAAAAATTTGATCACTGTCCGTGACACAAAAACTAAGTTTGAGGGGAATTTCCGCCCATTTGAAACTTTTGAGATGTCAGCGCATAGAAAGTTACACTTACTACCCAGGGACTAACAAATGTGTACTTTTTGGTAAAAAATAAATTATATTTACGATAAAAATATTGATCACTGTCCGTGTCACAAAAACTAAGTTTGAGGGGAATTTTTGCCCATTTGCAACCTTTGAGATATCAGCGTATAGAAAGTAACACTACCCAGGGACTAACAAATGTGTACTTTTTGGTATTTTTTTTAAATATTTACGATTACAATTTTGATCACTGTTCGTGTCACAAAAACTAAGTTTGAGGGGAATTTTCGCCCATTTGTAACTTTTGAGATGTCAGCGTATAGCATGTGACACTTACTACCGAGGGACTAACAAATGTGTACTTTTTGGTAAAAAATAAATTATATTTACGATAAAAAATATTGATCACTGTCCATGTCACAAAAACTAAGTTTGAGGGGAATTTTCGCCCATTTGCAACTTTTGAGATATCAGCGTATAGAAAGTAACACTACCCAGGGACTAACAAATGTGTACTTTTTGGTAAAAGAATGAATAATGTTTATGATAAAAAAATTTGATCACTGTCCGTGACACAAAAACTAAGTTTGAGGGGAATTTCCGCCCATTTGAAACTTTTGAGATGTCAGCGCATAGAAAGTAACACTTACTACCCAGGGACTAACAAATGTGTACTTTTTGGTAAAAAATAAATTATATTTACGATAAAAATATTGATCACTGTCCGTGTCACAAAAACTAAGTTTGAGGGGAATTTTCGCCCATTTGCAACCTTTGAGATATCAGCGTATAGAAAGTAACACTACCCAGGGACTAACAAATGTGTACTTTTTGGTATTTTTTTTTTAAATATTTACGATTACAATTTTGATCACTGTTCGTGTCACAAAAACTAAGTTTGAGGGGAATTTTCGCCCATTTGTAACTATTGAGATGTCAGCGCATATAAAGTAACACTTACTACCCAGGGACAAACAAATGTGTACTTTTTGGTAAAAAATAAATTATATTTACGATAAAAATATTGATCACTGTCCGTGTCACAAAAACTAAGTTTGAGGGGAATTTTCGCCCATTTGTAACTTTTGAGATGTCAGCGTATAGAAAGTAACACTACCCAGGGACTAACAAATGTGTACTTTTTGGTAAAAAAATAAATAATGTTTATGATAAAAAATGTGATCACTGTCCGTGTCACAAAAACTAAGTTTGCGGGGAATTTTCGCCCATTTGTAACTTTTGAGATGTCAGCGTATTGCAAGTGACACTTACTACCAAGGGACTAACAAATGTGTACTTTTTGGTAAAAAATAAATTATATTTACGATAAAAAATTTGATCACTGTCCGTGACACAAAAACTAAGTTTGAGGGGAATTTCCGCCCATTTGAAACTTTTGAGATGTCAGCGCATAGAAAGTTACACTTACTACCCAGGGACTAACAAATGTGTACTTTTTGGTAAAAAATAAATTATATTTACGATAAAAATATTGATCACTGTCCGTGTCACAAAAACTAAGTTTGAGGGGAATTTTCGCCCATTTGCAACCTTTGAGATATCAGCGTATAGAAAGTAACACTACCCAGGGACTAACAAATGTGTACTTTTTGGTATTTTTTTTAAATATTTACGATTACAATTTTGATCACTGTTCGTGTCACAAAAACTAAGTTTGAGGGGAATTTTCGCCCATTTGTAACTATTGAGATGTCAGCGCATATAAAGTAACACTTACTACCCAGGGACAAACAAATGTGTACTTTTTGGTAAAAAATAAATTATATTTACGATAAAAATATTGATCACTGTCCGTGTCACAAAAACTAAGTTTGAGGGGAATTTTCGCCCATTTGTAACTTTTGAGATGTCAGCGTATAGAAAGTAACACTACCCAGGGACTAACAAATGTGTACTTTTTGGTAAAAAAATAAATAATGTTTATGATAAAAAATGTGATCACTGTCCGTGTCACAAAAACTAAGTTTGCGGGGAATTTTCGCCCATTTGTAACTTTTGAGATGTCAGCGTATTGCAAGTGACACTTACTACCAAGGGACTAACAAATGTGTACTTTTTGGTAAAAAATAAATTATATTTACGATAAAAATATTGATCACTGTCCGTGTCACAAAAACTAAGTTTGAGTGGAATTTTCGCCCATTTGCAACTTTTGAGATGTCATCGCATAGAAAGTAACACTTACTACCCAGGGACTAACAAATGTGTACTTTTTGGTATTTTCTTTTTAAATATTTACGATTACAATTTTGATCACTGTTCGTGTCACAAAAACTAAGTTTGAGGGGAATTTTCGCCCATTTGTAACTATTGAGATGTCAGCGCATATAAAGTAACACTTACTACCCAGGGACTAACAAATGTGTACTTTTTGCTAAAAAATAAATTATATTTACGATAAAAATATTGATCACTGTCCGTGTCACAAAAACTAAGTTTGAGGGGAATTGTCGCCCATTTGTAAATATTGAGATGTCAGCGCATATAAAGTAACACTTACTACCCAGGGACTAACAAATGTGTACTTTTTGCTAAAAAATAAATTATATTTACGATAAAAATATTGATCACTGTCCGTGTCACAAAAACTAAGTTTGAGGGGAATTTTCGCCCATTTGCAACTTTTGAGATATCAGCGCATAGAAAGTAACACTACTCAGGGACTAACAAATGTGTACTTTTTGGTAAAAAAATAAATAATGTTTATGATAAAAAATTTGATCACTGTCCGTGTCACAAAAACTAAGTTTGAGGGGAATTTTCGCCCATTTGTAACTTTTGAGATGTCAGTGTATAGCATGTGACACTTACTACCGAGGGACTAACAAATGTGTACTTTTTGGTAAAAAATAAATTATATTTACGATAAAAATATTGATCACTGTCCATGTCACAAAAACTAAGTTTGAGGGGAATTTTCGCCCATTTGCAACTTTTGAGATATCAGCGTATAGAAAGTAACACTACCCAGGGACTAACAAATGTGTACTTTTTGGTAAAAGAATTAATAATGTTTATGATAAAAAATTTGATCACTGTCCGTGTCACAAAAACTAAGTCTGAGGGGAATTTCCGCCCATTTGAAACTTTTGAGATGTCAGCGCATAGAAAGTAACACTTACTACCCAGGGACTAACAAATGTGTACTTTTTGGTAAAAAATAAATTATATTTACGATAAAAATATTGATCACTGTCCGTGTCACAAAAACTAAGTTTGAGGGGAATTTTAGCCCATTTGCAACATTTGAGATATCAGCGTATATAAAGTAACACCGCCCAGGGACTAACAAATGTGTACTTTTTGGTAAAAAATAAATTATATTTACGATAAAAATATTGATCACTGTCCGTGTCACAAAAACTAAGTTTGAGGGGAATTTTCGCCCATTTGCAACCTTTGAGATATCAGCATATAGAAAGTAACACTACCCAGGGACTAACAAATGTGTACTTTTTGGTATTTTTTTTGAAATATTTACGATTACAATTTTGATCACTGTTCGTGTCACAAAAACTAAGTTTGAGGGGAATTTTCGCCCATTTGTAACTATTGAGATGTCAGCGCATATAAAGTAACACTTACTACCCAGGGACTAACAAATGTGTACTTTTTGCTAAAAAATCAATTATATTTACGATAAAAATATTGATCACTGTCCGTGTCACAAAAACTAAGTTTGAGGGGAATTTTCGCCCATTTGCAACTTTTGAGATATCAGCGTATAGAAAGTAACACTACCCAGGGACTAACAAATGTGTACTTTTTAGTAAAAGAATTAATAATGTTTATGATAAAAAATTTGATCACTGTCCGTGACACAAAACTAAGTTTGAGGGGAATTTCTGCCCATTTGAAACTTTTGACATGTCAGCGCATAGAAAGTAACACTTACTACCCAGGGACTAACAAATGTGTACTTTTTGGTAAAAAATAAATTATATTTACGATAAAAATATTGATCACTGTCCGTGTCACAAAAACTAAGTTTGTGGGGAATTTTCGCCCATTTGCAACCTTTGAGATATCAGCGTATAGAAAGTAACACTACCCAGGGACTAACAAATGTGTACTTTTTGCTAAAAAATAAATTATATTTACGATAAAAATATTGATCACTGTCCGTGTCACAAAAACTAAGTTTGAGGGGAATTTTCGCCCATTTGCAACTTTTGAGATATCAGCGCATAGAAAGTAACACTACTCAGGGACTAACAAATGTGTACTTTTTGGTAAAAAAATAAATAATGTTTATGATAAAAAATTTGATCACTGTCCGTGTCACAAAAACTAAGTTTGAGGGGAATTTTCGCCCATTTGTAACTTTTGAGATGTCAGCGTATAGCATGTGACACTTACTACCGAGGGACTAACAAATGTGTACTTTTTGGTAAAAAATAAATTATATTTACGATAAAAATATTGATCACTGTCCATGTCACAAAAACTAAGTTTGAGGGGAATTTTCGCCCATTTGCAACTTTTGAGATATCAGCGTATAGAAAGTAACACTACCCAGGGACTAACAAATGTGTACTTTTTAGTAAAAGAATTAATAATGTTTATGATAAAAAATTTGATCACTGTCCGTGACACAAAACTAAGTTTGAGGGGAATTTCTGCCCATTTGAAACTTTTGACATGTCAGCGCATAGAAAGTAACACTTACTACCCAGGGACTAACAAATGTGTACTTTTTGGTAAAAAATAAATTATATTTACGATAAAAATATTGATCACTGTCCGTGTCACAAAAACTAAGTTTGTGGGGAATTTTCGCCCATTTGCAACCTTTGAGATATCAGCGTATAGAAAGTAACACTACCCAGGGACTAACAAATGTGTACTTTTTGCTAAAAAATAAATTATATTTACGATAAAAATATTGATCACTGTCCGTGTCACAAAAACTAAGTTTGAGGGGAATTTTCGCCCATTTGCAACTTTTGAGATATCAGCGCATAGAAAGTAACACTACTCAGGGACTAACAAATGTGTACTTTTTGGTAAAAAAATAAATAATGTTTATGATAAAAAATTTGATCACTGTCCGTGTCACAAAAACTAAGTTTGAGGGGAATTTTCGCCCATTTGTAACTTTTGAGATGTCAGCGTATAGCATGTGACACTTACTACCGAGGGACTAACAAATGTGTACTTTTTGGTAAAAAATAAATTATATTTACGATAAAAATATTGATCACTGTCCATGTCACAAAAACTAAGTTTGAGGGGAATTTTCGCCCATTTGCAACTTTTGAGATATCAGCGTATAGAAAGTAACACTACCCAGGGACTAACAAATGTGTACTTTTTGGTAAAAGAATTAATAATGTTTATGATAAAAAATTTGATCACTGTCCGTGTCACAAAAACTAAGTCTGAGGGGAATTTCCGCCCATTTGAAACTTTTGAGATGTCAGCGCATAGAAAGTAACACTTACTACCCAGGGACTAACAAATGTGTACTTTTTGGTAAAAAATAAATTATATTTACGATAAAAATATTGATCACTGTCCGTGTCACAAAAACTAAGTTTGAGGGGAATTTTAGCCCATTTGCAACATTTGAGATATCAGCGTATAGAAAGTAACACCGCCCAGGGACTAACAAATGTGTACTTTTTGGTAAAAAATAAATTATATTTACGATAAAAATATTGATCACTGTCCGTGTCACAAAAACTAAGTTTGAGGGGAATTTTCGCCCATTTGCAACCTTTGAGATATCAGCATATAGAAAGTAACACTACCCAGGGACTAACAAATGTGTACTTTTTGGTATTTTTTTTGAAATATTTACGATTACAATTTTGATCACTGTTCGTGTCACAAAAACTAAGTTTGAGGGGAATTTTCGCCCATTTGTAACTATTGAGATGTCAGCGCATATAAAGTAACACTTACTACCCAGGGACTAACAAATGTGTACTTTTTGCTAAAAAATCAATTATATTTACGATAAAAATATTGATCACTGTCCGTGTCACAAAAACTAAGTTTGAGGGGAATTTTCGCCCATTTGCAACTTTTGAGATATCAGCGTATAGAAAGTAACACTACCCAGGGACTAACAAATGTGTACTTTTTAGTAAAAGAATTAATAATGTTTATGATAAAAAATTTGATCACTGTCCTTGACACAAAACTAAGTTTGAGGGGAATTTCTGCCCATTTGAAACTTTTGAGATGTCAGCACATAGAAAGTAACACTTACTACCCAGGGACTAACAAATGTGTACTTTTTGGTAAAAAATAAATTATATTTACGATAAAAATATTGATCACTGTCCGTGTCACAAAAACTAAGTTTGTGGGGAATTTTCGCCCATTTGCAACCTTTGAGATATCAGCGTATAGAAAGTAACACTACCCAGGGACTAACAAATGTGTACTTTTTGGTATTTTTTAAAAAATATTTACGATTACAATTTTGATCACTGTTCGTGTCACAAAAACAAAGTTTGAGGGGAATTTTCGCCCATTTGTAACTTTTGAGATGTCAGCGTATAGCAAGTGACACTTACTACCGAGTGACTAACAAATGTGTACTTTTCGGTAAAAAATAAATTATATTTATGATAAAAAATATTGATCACTGTCCGTGTCACAAAAACTAAGTTTGAGGGGAATTTTCGCCCATTTGCAACTTTTGAGATATCAGCGTATAGAAAGTAACACTGCCTAGGGACTAACAAATGTGTACTTTTTGGTAAAAAATAAATTATATTTACGATAAAAATATTGATCATTGTCCGTGTCACAAAAACTAAGTTTGAGGGGAATTTTCGCCCATTTGTAACTTTTGAGATGTCATCGCATAGAAAGTAACACTTACTACCCAGGGACTAACAAATGTGTACTTTTTAGTAAAAAATAAATTATATTTACGATAAAAATATTGATCACTGTCCGTGTCACAAAAACTAAGTTTGAGGGGAATTTTCGCCCATTTGCAACTTTTGAGATATCAGCGTATAGAAAGTAACACCGCCCAGGGACTAACAAATGTGTACTTTTTGGTAAAAAATAAATTATATTTACGATAAAAATATTGATCACTGTCCGTGTCACAAAAACTAAGTTTGAGGGGAATTTTCGCCCATTTGCAACCTTTGAGATATCAGCGTATAGAAAGTAACACTACCCAGGGACTAACAAATGTGTACTTTTTGGTATTTTTTTTGAAATATTTATGATTTCAATTTTGATCACTGTTCGTGTCACAAAAACTAAGTTTGAGGGGAATTGTCGCCCATTTGTAACTTTTGAGATATCAGCGTATAGAAAGTAACACCGCCCAGGGACTAACAAATGTGTACTTTTTGGTAAAAAATAAATTATATTTACGATAAAAATATTGATCACTGTCCATGTCACAAAAACTAAGTTTGAGGGGAATTTTCGCCCATTTGCAACTTTTGAGATATCAGCGTATAGAAAGTAACACTACCCAGGGACTAACAAATGTGTACTTTTTGGTAAAAGAATTAATAATGTTTATGATAAAAAATTTGATCACTGTCCGTGTCACAAAAACTAAGTCTGAGGGGAATTTCCGCCCATTTGAAACTTTTGAGATGTCAGCGCATAGAAAGTAACACTTACTACCCAGGGACTAACAAATGTGTACTTTTTGGTAAAAAATAAATTATATTTACGATAAAAATATTGATCACTGTCCGTGTCACAAAAACTAAGTTTGAGGGGAATTTTAGCCCATTTGCAACATTTGAGATATCAGCGTATAGAAAGTAACACCGCCCAGGGACTAACAAATGTGTACTTTTTGGTAAAAAATAAATTATATTTACGATAAAAATATTGATCACTGTCCGTGTCACAAAAACTAAGTTTGAGGGGAATTTTCGCCCATTTGCAACCTTTGAGATATCAGCATATAGAAAGTAACACTACCCAGGGACTAACAAATGTGTACTTTTTGGTATTTTTTTTGAAATATTTACGATTACAATTTTGATCACTGTTCGTGTCACAAAAACTAAGTTTGAGGGGAATTTTCGCCCATTTGTAACTATTGAGATGTCAGCGCATATAAAGTAACACTTACTACCCAGGGACTAACAAATGTGTACTTTTTGCTAAAAAATCAATTATATTTACGATAAAAATATTGATCACTGTCCGTGTCACAAAAACTAAGTTTGAGGGGAATTTTCGCCCATTTGCAACTTTTGAGATATCAGCGTATAGAAAGTAACACTACCCAGGGACTAACAAATGTGTACTTTTTAGTAAAAGAATTAATAATGTTTATGATAAAAAATTTGATCACTGTCCTTGACACAAAACTAAGTTTGAGGGGAATTTCTGCCCATTTGAAACTTTTGAGATGTCAGCGCATAGAAAGTAACACTTACTACCCAGGGACTAACAAATGTGTACTTTTTGGTAAAAAATAAATTATATTTACGATAAAAATATTGATCACTGTCCGTGTCACAAAAACTAAGTTTGTGGGGAATTTTCGCCCATTTGCAACCTTTGAGATATCAGCGTATAGAAAGTAACACTACCCAGGGACTAACAAATGTGTACTTTTTGGTATTTTTTAAAAAATATTTACGATTACAATTTTGATCACTGTACGTGTCACAAAAACAAAGTTTGAGGGGAATTTTCGCCCATTTGTAACTTTTGAGATGTCAGCGTATAGCAAGTGACACTTACTACCGAGTGACTAACAAATGTGTACTTTTCGGTAAAAAATAAATTATATTTATGATAAAAAATATTGATCACTGTCCGTGTCACAAAAACTAAGTTTGAGGGGAATTTTCGCCCATTTGCAACTTTTGAGATATCAGCGTATAGAAAGTAACACTGCCTAGGGACTAACAAATGTGTACTTTTTGGTAAAAAATAAATTATATTTACGATAAAAATATTGATCATTGTCCGTGTCACAAAAACTAAGTTTGAGGGGAATTTTCGCCCATTTGTAACTTTTGAGATGTCATCGCATAGAAAGTAACACTTACTACCCAGGGACTAACAAATGTGTACTTTTTAGTAAAAAATAAATTATATTTACGATAAAAATATTGATCACTGTCCGTGTCACAAAAACTAAGTTTGAGGGGAATTTTCGCCCATTTGCAACTTTTGAGATATCAGCGTATAGAAAGTAACACCGCCCAGGGACTAACAAATGTGTACTTTTTGGTAAAAAATAAATTATATTTACGATAAAAATATTGATCACTGTCCGTGTCACAAAAACTAAGTTTGAGGGGAATTTTCGCCCATTTGCAACCTTTGAGATATCAGCGTATAGAAAGTAACACTACCCAGGGACTAACAAATGTGTACTTTTTGGTATTTTTTTTGAAATATTTATGATTTCAATTTTGATCACTGTTCGTGTCACAAAAACTAAGTTTGAGGGGAATTGTCGCCCATTTGTAACTTTTGAGATATCAGCGTATAGAAAGTAACACCGCCCAGGGACTAACAAATGTGTACTTTTTGGTAAAAAATAAATTATATTTACGATAAAAATATTGATCACTGTCCGTGTCACAAAAACTAAGTTTGAGGGGAATTTTCGCCCATTTGCAACTTTTGAGATATCAGCGTATAGAAAGTAATACTACCCAGGGACTAACAAATGTGTACTTTTTGGTAAAAAAATAAATAATGTTTATGATAAAAAATTTGATCACTGTCCGTGTCACAAAAACTAAGTTTGAGGGGAATTTTCGCCCATTTGCAACTTTTGAGATATCAGCGTATAGAAAGTAATACTACCCAGGGACTAACAAATGTGTACTTTTTGGTAAAAAAATAAATAATGTTTATGATAAAAAATTTGATCACTGTCCGTGTCACAAAAACTAAGTTTGAGGGGAATTTTCGCCAATTTGCAACTTTTGAGATGTCAGCGCATAGAAAGTAACACTTACTACCCAGGGACTAACAAATGTGTACTTTTTGGTATTTTTTTTGAAATATTTACGATTACAATTTTGATCACTGTTCGTGTCACAAAAACTAAGTTTGAGGGGAATTTTCGCCCATTTGTAACTATTGAGATGTCAGCGCATATAAAGTAACACTTACTACCCAGGGACTAACAAATGTGTACTTTTTGTTAAAAAATAAATTATATTTACGATAAAAACATTGATCACTGTCCGTGTCACAAAAACTAAGTTTGAGGGGAATTTTCGCCCATTTGCAACTTTTGAGATATCAGCGTATAGAAAGTAACACCGCCCAGGGACTAACAAATGTGTACTTTTTGGTAAAAAATAAATTATATTTACGATAAAAATATTGATCACTGTCCGTGTCACAAAAACTAAGTTTGAGGGGAATTTTCGCCCATTTGCAACCTTTGAGATATCAGCGTATAGAAAGTAACACTACCCAGGGACTAACAAATGTGTACTTTTTGGTATTTTTTTTGAAATATTTACGATTACAATTTTGATCACTGTTCGTGTCACAAAAACTAAGTTTGAGGGGAATTGTCGCCCATTTGCAACTTTTGAGATATCAGCGTATAGAAAGTAACACCGCCCAGGGACTAACAAATGTGTACTTTTTGGTAAAAAATAAATTATATTTACGATAAAAATATTGATCACTGTCCGTGTCACAAAAACTAAGTTTGAGGGGAATTTTCGCCCATTTGCAACTTTTGAGATATCAGCGTATAGAAAGTAATACTACCCAGGGACTAACAAATGTGTACTTTTTGGTAAAAAAATAAATAATGTTTATGATAAAAAATTTGATCACTGTCCGTGTCACAAAAACTAAGTTTGAGGGGAATTTTCGCCCATTTGTAACTTTTGAGATCTCAGCGTATAGAAAGTAACACTTACTACCCAGGGACTAACAAATGTGTACTTTTTGGTAAAAAATAAATTATATTTACGATAAAAATATTGATCACTGTCCGTGTCACAAAAACTAAGTTTGTGGGGAATTTTCGCCCATTTGCAACCTTTGAGATATCAGCGTATAGAAAGTAACACTACCCAGGGACTAACAAATGTGTACTTTTTGCTAAAAAATAAATTATATTTACGATAAAAATATTGATCACTGTCCGTGTCACAAAAACTAAGTTTGAGGGGAATTTTCGCCCATTTGCAACTTTTGAGATATCAGCGCATAGAAAGTAACACTACTCAGGGACTAACAAATGTGTACTTTTTGGTAAAAAAATAAATAATGTTTATGATAAAAAATTTGATCACTGTCCGTGTCACAAAAACTAAGTTTGAGGGGAATTTTCGCCCATTTGTAACTTTTGAGATGTCAGCGTATAGCATGTGACACTTACTACCGAGGGACTAACAAATGTGTACTTTTTGGTAAAAAATAAATTATATTTACGATAAAAATATTGATCACTGTCCATGTCACAAAAACTAAGTTTGAGGGGAATTTTCGCCCATTTGCAACTTTTGAGATATCAGCGTATAGAAAGTAACACTACCCAGGGACTAACAAATGTGTACTTTTTGGTAAAAGAATTAATAATGTTTATGATAAAAAATTTGATCACTGTCCGTGTCACAAAAACTAAGTCTGAGGGGAATTTCCGCCCATTTGAAACTTTTGAGATGTCAGCGCATAGAAAGTAACACTTACTACCCAGGGACTAACAAATGTGTACTTTTTGGTAAAAAATAAATTATATTTACGATAAAAATATTGATCACTGTCCGTGTCACAAAAACTAAGTTTGAGGGGAATTTTAGCCCATTTGCAACATTTGAGATATCAGCGTATAGAAAGTAACACCGCCCAGGGACTAACAAATGTGTACTTTTTGGTAAAAAATAAATTATATTTACGATAAAAATATTGATCACTGTCCGTGTCACAAAAACTAAGTTTGAGGGGAATTTTCGCCCATTTGCAACCTTTGAGATATCAGCATATAGAAAGTAACACTACCCAGGGACTAACAAATGTGTACTTTTTGGTATTTTTTTTGAAATATTTACGATTACAATTTTGATCACTGTTCGTGTCACAAAAACTAAGTTTGAGGGGAATTTTCGCCCATTTGTAACTATTGAGATGTCAGCGCATATAAAGTAACACTTACTACCCAGGGACTAACAAATGTGTACTTTTTGCTAAAAAATCAATTATATTTACGATAAAAATATTGATCACTGTCCGTGTCACAAAAACTAAGTTTGAGGGGAATTTTCGCCCATTTGCAACTTTTGAGATATCAGCGTATAGAAAGTAACACTACCCAGGGACTAACAAATGTGTACTTTTTAGTAAAAGAATTAATAATGTTTATGATAAAAAATTTGATCACTGTCCTTGACACAAAACTAAGTTTGAGGGGAATTTCTGCCCATTTGAAACTTTTGAGATGTCAGCGCATAGAAAGTAACACTTACTACCCAGGGACTAACAAATGTGTACTTTTTGGTAAAAAATAAATTATATTTACGATAAAAATATTGATCACTGTCCGTGTCACAAAAACTAAGTTTGTGGGGAATTTTCGCCCATTTGCAACCTTTGAGATATCAGCGTATAGAAAGTAACACTACCCAGGGACTAACAAATGTGTACTTTTTGGTATTTTTTAAAAAATATTTACGATTACAATTTTGATCACTGTTCGTGTCACAAAAACAAAGTTTGAGGGGAATTTTCGCCCATTTGTAACTTTTGAGATGTCAGCGTATAGCAAGTGACACTTACTACCGAGTGACTAACAAATGTGTACTTTTCGGTAAAAAATAAATTATATTTATGATAAAAAATATTGATCACTGTCCGTGTCACAAAAACTAAGTTTGAGGGGAATTTTCGCCCATTTGCAACTTTTGAGATATCAGCGTATAGAAAGTAACACTGCCTAGGGACTAACAAATGTGTACTTTTTGGTAAAAAATAAATTATATTTACGATAAAAATATTGATCATTGTCCGTGTCACAAAAACTAAGTTTGAGGGGAATTTTCGCCCATTTGTAACTTTTGAGATGTCATCGCATAGAAAGTAACACTTACTACCCAGGGACTAACAAATGTGTACTTTTTAGTAAAAAATAAATTATATTTACGATAAAAATATTGATCACTGTCCGTGTCACAAAAACTAAGTTTGAGGGGAATTTTCGCCCATTTGCAACTTTTGAGATATCAGCGTATAGAAAGTAACACCGCCCAGGGACTAACAAATGTGTACTTTTTGGTAAAAAATAAATTATATTTACGATAAAAATATTGATCACTGTCCGTGTCACAAAAACTAAGTTTGAGGGGAATTTTCGCCCATTTGCAACCTTTGAGATATCAGCGTATAGAAAGTAACACTATCCAGGGACTAACAAATGTGTACTTTTTGGTATTTTTTTTGAAATATTTATGATTTCAATTTTGATCACTGTTCGTGTCACAAAAACTAAGTTTGAGGGGAATTGTCGCCCATTTGTAACTTTTGAGATATCAGCGTATAGAAAGTAACACCGCCCAGGGACTAACAAATGTGTACTTTTTGGTAAAAAATAAATTATATTTACGATAAAAATATTGATCACTGTCCGTGTCACAAAAACTAAGTTTGAGGGGAATTTTCGCCCATTTGCAACTTTTGAGATATCAGCGTATAGAAAGTAATACTACCCAGGGACTAACAAATGTGTACTTTTTGGTAAAAAAATAAATAATGTTTATGATAAAAAATTTGATCACTGTCCGTGTCACAAAAACTAAGTTTGAGGGGAATTTTCGCCCATTTGCAACTTTTGAGATATCAGCGTATAGAAAGTAATACTACCCAGGGACTAACAAATGTGTACTTTTTGGTAAAAAAATAAATAATGTTTATGATAAAAAATTTGATCACTGTCCGTGTCACAAAAACTAAGTTTGAGGGGAATTTTCGCCAATTTGCAACTTTTGAGATGTCAGCGCATAGAAAGTAACACTTACTACCCAGGGACTAACAAATGTGTACTTTTTGGTATTTTTTTTGAAATATTTACGATTACAATTTTGATCACTGTTCGTGTCACAAAAACTAAGTTTGAGGGGAATTTTCGCCCATTTGTAACTATTGAGATGTCAGCGCATATAAAGTAACACTTACTACCCAGGGACTAACAAATGTGTACTTTTTGTTAAAAAATAAATTATATTTACGATAAAAACATTGATCACTGTCCGTGTCACAAAAACTAAGTTTGAGGGGAATTTTCGCCCATTTGCAACTTTTGAGATATCAGCGTATAGAAAGTAACACCGCCCAGGGACTAACAAATGTGTACTTTTTGGTAAAAAATAAATTATATTTACGATAAAAATATTGATCACTGTCCGTGTCACAAAAACTAAGTTTGAGGGGAATTTTCGCCCATTTGCAACCTTTGAGATATCAGCGTATAGAAAGTAACACTACCCAGGGACTAACAAATGTGTACTTTTTGGTATTTTTTTTGAAATATTTACGATTACAATTTTGATCACTGTTCGTGTCACAAAAACTAAGTTTGAGGGGAATTGTCGCCCATTTGCAACTTTTGAGATATCAGCGTATAGAAAGTAACACCGCCCAGGGACTAACAAATGTGTACTTTTTGGTAAAAAATAAATTATATTTACGATAAAAATATTGATCACTGTCCGTGTCACAAAAACTAAGTTTGAGGGGAATTTTCGCCCATTTGCAACTTTTGAGATATCAGCGTATAGAAAGTAATACTACCCAGGGACTAACAAATGTGTACTTTTTGGTAAAAAAATAAATAATGTTTATGATAAAAAATTTGATCACTGTCCGTGTCACAAAAACTAAGTTTGAGGGGAATTTTCGCCCATTTGTAACTTTTGAGATCTCAGCGTATAGCAAGTGACACTTACTACAAAGGGACTAACAAATGTGTACTTTTTGGTAAAAAATTAATTATATTTACGATAAAAATATTGATCACTGTCCGTGTCACAAAAACTAAGTTTGAGGGGAATTTTCGCCAAATTGCAACTTTTGAGATGTCAGCGCATAGAAAGTAACACTTACTACCCAGGGACTAACAAATGTGTACTTTTTGGTATTTTTTTTGGAAATATTTACGATTACAATTTTGATCACTGTTCGTGTCACAAAAATTAAGTTTGAGGGGAATTTTCGCCCATTTGTAACTTTTGAGATCTCAGCGTATAGCAAGTGACACTTACTACCGAGGGACTAACAAATGTGTACTTTTTGGTAAAAAATAAATTATATTTACGATAAAAATATTGATCACTGTCCGTGTCACAAAAACTAAGTTTGAGGGGAATTTTCGCCCATTTGCAACTTTTGAGATATCAGCGTATAGAAAGTAACACTACCCAGGGACTAACAAATGTGTACTTTTTAGTAAAAAAAATAAATAATGTTTATGATAAAAAATTTGATCACTGTCCGTGTCACAAAAACTAAGTTTGAGGGGAATTTTCGCACATTTGTAACTTTTGAGATGTCAGCGTATAGCAAGTGACACTTACTACCGAGGGACTAACAAATGTGTACTTTTTGGTAAAAAATAAATTATGTTTACGATAAAAAATATTGATCACTGTCTGTGTCACAAAAACTAAGTTTGAGGGGAATTTTCGCCCATTTGTAACTTTTGAGATGTCAGCGTATAGAAAGTAACACTACCCAGGGACTAACAAATGTGTACTTTTTGGTAAAAAAATAAATAATGTTTATGATAAAAACATTTGATCACTGTCCGTGTCACAAAAACTAAGTTTGAGGGGAATTTTCGCCCATTTGCAACTTTTGAGATATCAGCGTATAGAAAGTAACACCGCCCAGGGACTAACAAATGTGTACTTTTTGGTAAAAAATAAATTATATTTACGATAAAAATATTGATCACTGTCCGTGTCACAAAAACTAAGTTTGAGGGGAATTTTCGCCCATTTGCAACCTTTGAGATATCAGCGTATAGAAAGTAACACTACCCAGGGACTAACAAATGTGTACTTTTTGGTATTTTTTTTGAAATATTTACGATTACAATTTTGATCACTGTTCGTGTCACAAAAACTAAGTTTGAGGGGAATTGTCGCCCATTTGCAACTTTTGAGATATCAGCGTATAGAAAGTAACACCGCCCAGGGACTAACAAATGTGTACTTTTTGGTAAAAAATAAATTATATTTACGATAAAAATATTGATCACTGTCCGTGTCACAAAAACTAAGTTTGAGGGGAATTTTCGCCCATTTGCAACTTTTGAGATATCAGCGTATAGAAAGTAATACTACCCAGGGACTAACAAATGTGTACTTTTTGGTAAAAAAACTAAATAATGTTTATGATAAAAAATTTGATCACTGTCCGTGTCACAAAAACTAAGTTTGAGGGGAATTTTCGCCCATTTGTAACTTTTGAGATCTCAGCGTATAGCAAGTGACACTTACTACAAAGGGACTAACAAATGTGTACATTTTGGTAAAAAATAAATTATATTTACGATAAAAATATTGATCACTGTCCGTGTCACAAAAACTAAGTTTGAGGGGAATTTTCGCCAAATTGCAACTTTTGAGATGTCAGCGCATAGAAAGTAACACTTACTACCCAGGGACTAACAAATGTGTACTTTTTGGTATTTTTTTTGGAAATATTTACGATTACAATTTTGATCACTGTTCGTGTCACAAAAATTAAGTTTGAGGGGAATTTTCGCCCATTTGTAACTTTTGAGATCTCAGCGTATAGCAAGTGACACTTACTACCGAGGGACTAACAAATGTGTACTTTTTGGTAAAAAATAAATTATATTTACGATAAAAATATTGATCACTGTCCGTGTCACAAAAACTAAGTTTGAGGGGAATTTTCGCCCATTTGCAACTTTTGAGATGTCAGCGCATAGAAAGTAACACTTACTACCCAGGGGCTAACAAATGTGTACTTTTTGGTATTTTTTTTGAAATATTTACGATTACAATTTTGATCACTGTTCGTGTCACAAAAACTAAGTTTGAGGGGAATTTTCGCCCATTTGTAACTATTGAGATGCCAGCGCATATAAAGTAACACTTACTACCCAGGGACTAACAAATGTGTACTTTTTGGTAAAAAATAAATTATATTTACGATAAAAACATTGATCACTGTCCGTGTCACAAAAACTAAGTTTGAGGGGAATTTTCGCCCATTTGCAACTTTTGAGATATCAGCGTATAGAAAGTAACACTACCCAGGGACTAACAAATGTGTACTTTTTGGTAAAAAAAAAAAATAATGTTTATGATAAAAAATTTGATCACTGTCCGTGTCACAAAAACTAAGTTTGAGGGGAATTTTCGCACATTTGTAACTTTTGAGATGTCAGCGTATAGCAAGTGACACTTACTACCGAGGGACTAACAAATGTGTACTTTTTGGTAAAAAATAAATTATGTTTACGATAAAAATATTGATCACTGTCTGTGTCACAAAAACTAAGTTTGAGGGGAATTTTCGCCCATTTGTAACTTTTGAGATGTCAGCGTATAGAAAGTAACACTACCCAGGGACTAACAAATGTGTACTTTTTGGTAAAAAAATAAATAATGTTTATGATAAAAACATTTGATCACTGTCCGTGTCACAAAAACTAAGTTTGCGGGGAATTTTCGCCCATTTGTAACTTTTGAGATGTCAGCGTATAGCACGTGACACTTACTACCAAGGGACTAACAAATGTGTACTTTTTGGTAAAAAATAAATTATATTTTCAATAAAAATATTGATCACTGTCCGTGTCACAAAAACTAAGTTTGAGTGGATTTTTCGCCCATTTGCAACTTTTGAGATGTCATCGCATAGAAAGTAACACTTACTACCCAGGGACTAACAAATGTGTACTTTTTGGTATTTTTTTTGAAATATTTACGATTACAATTTTGATCACTGTTCGTGTCACAAAAACTAAGTTTGAGGAAAATTTTCGCCCATTTGCAACTTTTGAGATATCAGCGTATAGAAAGTAACACTACCCAGGGACTAACAAATATGTACTTTTTGGTAAAAAATAAATTATATTTACGATAAAAATATTGATCACTGTCCGTGTCACAAAAACTAAGTTTGAGGGGAATTTTCGCCCATTTGCAACTTTTGAGATATCAGCATATAGAAAGTAACACTACCCAGGGACTAACAAATTTGTACTTTTTGGTAAAAGAATTAATAATGTTTATGATAAAAAATTTGATCACTGTCCGTGACACAAAAACTAAGTTTGAGGGGAATTTTCGCCCATTTGCAACTTTTGAGATATCAGCGTATAGAAAGTAACACTACCCAGGAACTAACAAATGTGTACTTTTTGGTAAAAAAATAAATAATGTTTATGATAAAAAATTTGATCACTGTCCGTGTCACAAAAACTAAGTTTGAGGGGAATTTTCGCCTATTTGTAACTTTTGAGATGTCAGCGTATAGCAAGTGACACTTACTACCGAGGGACTAACAAATGTGTACTTTTTGGTAAAAAATAAATTATGTTTACGATAAAAATATTGATCACTGTCTGTGTCACAAAAACTAAGATTGAGGGGAATTTTCGCCCATTTGTAACTTTTGAGAAGTCAGCGTATAGAAAGTAACACTACCCAGGGACTAACAAATGTGTACTTTTTGGTATTTTTTTTTAAATATTTACGATTACAATTTTGATCACTGTTCGTGTCACAAAAACTAAGTTTGAGGGGAATTTTCGCCCATTTGTAACTATTGAGATGTCAGCGCATATAAAGTAACACTACCCAGGGACTAACAAATGTGTACTTTTTGGTAAAAAATAAATAATGTTTATGATAAAAACATTTGATCACTGTCCGTGTCACAAAAACTAAGTTTGCCGGGAAATTTTCGCCCATTTGTAACTTTTGAGATGTCAGCGTATAGCAAGTGACACTTACTACCGAGGGACTAACAAATGTGTACTTTTTGGTAAAAAATAAATTATGTTTACGATAAAAATATTGATCACTGTCTGTGTCACAAAAACTAAGTTTGAGGGGAATTTTCGCCCATTTGTAACTTTTGAGATGTCAGCGTATAGAAAGTAACACTACCCAGGGACTAACAAATGTGTACTTTTTGGTAAAAAAATAAATAATGTTTATGATAAAAACATTTGATCACTGTCCGTGTCACAAAAACTAAGTTTGCGGGGAATGTTCGCCCATTTGTAACTTTTGAGATGTCAGCGTATAGCAAGTGACACTTACTACCAAGGGACTAACAAATGTTTACTTTTTGGTAAAAAATAAATTATATTTACAATAAAAATATTGATCACTGTCCGTGTCACAAAAACTAAGTTTGAGTGGATTTTTCGCCCATTTGCAACTTTTGAGATGTCATCGCATAGAAAGTAACACTTACTACCCAGGGACTAACAAATGTGTACTTTTTGGTATTTTTTTTGAAATATTTACGATTACAATTTTGATCACTGTTCGTGTCACAAAAACTAAGTTTGAGGGGAATTTTCGCCCATTTGTAACTATTGAGATGTCAGCACATATAAAGTAACACTACCCAGGGACTAACAAATGTGTACTTTTTGGTAAAAAAATAAATAATGTTTATGATAAAAAATTTGATCACTGTCCGTGTCACAAAAACTAAGTTTGAGGGGAATTTTCGCCCATTTGCAACTTTTGAGATATCAGCGTATAGAAAGTAACACTACCCAGGGACTAACAAATGTGTACTTTTTGGTAAAAAAATAAATAATGTTTATGATAAAAAATTTGATCACTGTCCGTGTCACAAAAACTAAGTTTGAGGGGAATTTTCGCCCATTTGTAACTTTTGAGATGTCAGCGTATAGCAAGTGACACTTACTACCGAGGGACTAACAAATGTGTACTTTTTGGTAAAAAATAAATTATATTTACGATAAAAATATTGATCACTGTCCGTGTCACAAAAACTAAGTTTGAGGAAAATTTTCGCCCATTTGCAACTTTTGAGATATCAGCGTATAGAAAGTAACACTACCCAGGGACTAACAAATTTGTACTTTTTGGTAAAAGAATTAATAATGTTTATGATAAAAAATTTGATCACTGTCCGTGACACAAAAACTAAGTTTGAGGGGAATTTTCGCCTATTTGTAACTTTTGAGATGTCAGCGTATAGCAAGTGACACTTACTACCGAGGGACTAACAAATGTGTACTTTTTGGTAAAAAATAAATTATGTTTACGATAAAAATATTGATCACTGTCTGTGTCACAAAAACTAAGATTGAGGGGAATTTTCGCCCATTTGTAACTTTTGAGATGTCAGCGTATAGAAAGTAACACTACCCAGGGACTAACAAATGTGTACTTTTTGGTATTTTTTTTTAAATATTTACGATTACAATTTTGATCACTGTTCGTGTCACAAAAACTAAGTTTGAGGGGAATTTTCGCCCATTTGTAACTATTGAGATGTCAGCGCATATAAAGTAACACTACCCAGGGACTAACAAATGTGTACTTTTTGGTAAAAAATAAATAATGTTTATGATAAAAACATTTGATCACTGTCCGTGTCACAAAAACTAAGTTTGCGGGGAATTTTCGCCCATTTGTAACTTTTGAGATGTCAGCGTATAGCAAGTGACACTTACTACCGAGGGACTAACAAATGTGTACTTTTTGGTAAAAAATAAATTATGTTTACGATAAAAATATTGATCACTGTCTGTGTCACAAAAACTAAGTTTGAGGGGAATTTTCGCCCATTTGTAACTTTTGAGATGTCAGCGTATAGAAAGTAACACTACCCAGGGACTAACAAATGTGTACTTTTTGGTAAAAAAATAAATAATGTTTATGATAAAAACATTTGATCACTGTCCGTGTCACAAAAACTAAGTTTGCGGGGAATTTTCGCCCATTTGTAACTTTTGAGATGTCAGCGTATAGCAAGTGACACTTACTACCAAGGGACTAACAAATGTGTACTTTTTGGTAAAAAATAAATTATATTTACAATAAAAATATTGATCACTGTCCGTGTCACAAAAACTAAGTTTGAGTGGATTTTTCGCCCATTTGCAACTTTTGAGATGTCATCGCATAGAAAGTAACACTTACTACCCAGGGACTAACAAATGTGTACTTTTTGGTATTTTTTTTTTAATATTTACGATTACAATTTTGATCACTGTTCGTGTCACAAAAACTAAGTTTGAGGGGAATTTTCGCCCATTTGTAACTATTGAGATGTCAGCGCATATAAAGTAACACTACCCAGGGACTAACAAATGTGTACTTTTTGGTAAAAAATAAATAATGTTTATGATAAAAACATTTGATCACTGTCCGTGTCACAAAAACTAAGTTTGCGGGGATTTTTCGCCCATTTGTAACTTTTGAGATGTCAGCGTATAGCAAGTGACACTTACTACCGAGGGACTAACAAATGTGTACTTTTTGGTAAAAAATAAATTATGTTTACGATAAAAATATTGATCACTGTCTGTGTCACAAAAACTAAGTTTGAGGGGAATTTTCGCCCATTTGTAACTTTTGAGATGTCAGCGTATAGAAAGTAACACTACCCAGGGACTAACAAATGTGTACTTTTTGGTAAAAAAATAAATAATGTTTATGATAAAAACATTTGATCACTGTCCGTGTCACAAAAACTAAGTTTGCGGGGAATTTTCGCCCATTTGTAACTTTTGAGATGTCAGCGTATAGCAAGTGACACTTACTACCAAGGGACTAACAAATGTGTACTTTTTGGTAAAAAATAAATTATATTTACAATAAAAATATTGATCACTGTCCGTGTCACAAAAACTAAGTTTGAGTGGATTTTTCGCCCATTTGCAACTTTTGAGATGTCATCGCATAGAAAGTAACACTTACTACCCAGGGACTAACAAATGTGAACTTTTTGGTATTTTTTTTGAAATATTTACGATTACAATTTTGATCACTGTTCGTGTCACAAAAACTAAGTTTGAGGGGAATTTTCGCCCATTTGTAACTATTGAGATGTCAGCACATATAAAGTAACACTACCCAGGGACTAACAAATGTGTACTTTTTGGTAAAAAAATAAATAATGTTTATGATAAAAAATTTGATCACTGTCCGTGTCACAAAAACTAAGTTTGAGGGGAATTTTCGCCCATTTGCAACTTTTGAGATATCAGCGTATAGAAAGTAACACTACCCAGGGACTAACAAATGTGTACTTTTTGGTAAAAAAATAAATAATGTTTATGATAAAAAATTTGATCACTGTCCGTGTCACAAAAACTAAGTTTGAGGGGAATTTTCGCCCATTTGTAACTTTTGAGATGTCAGCGTATAGCAAGTGACACTAACTACCGAGGGACTAACAAATGTGTACTTTTTGGTAAAAAATAAATTATATTTACGATAAAAATATTGATCACTGTCCGTGTCACAAAAACTAAGTTTGAGGGGAATTTTCGCCCATTTGCAACTTTTGAGATATCAGCGTATAGAAAGTAACACTACCCAGGGACTAACAAATTTGTACTTTTTGGTAAAAGAATTAATAATGTTTATGATAAAAAATTTGATCACTGTCCGTGACACAAAAACTAAGTTTGAGGGGAATTCTCGCCCATTTGTAACTTTTGAGATGTCAGCGTATAGCAAGTGACACTTACTACCGAGTGACTAACAAATGTGTACTTTTTGGTAAAAAATAAATTATATTTACGATAAAAATATTGATCACTGTCCGTGTCACAAAAACTAAGTTTGAGGGGAATTTTCGCCCATTTGAAACTTTTGAGATGTCAGCGCATAGAAAATAACACTTACTACCCAGGGACTAACAAATGTGAACTTTTTGGTAAAAAAGAAATTATATTTACGATAAAAAATATTGATCACTGTCCATGTCACAAAAACTAAGTTTGAGGGGAATTTTCGCCCATTTGCAACTTTTGAGATATCAGCGTATAGAAAGTAACACTACGCAGGGACTAACAAATGTGTACTTTTTGGTAAAAAAAATAAATAATGTTTATGATGTAAAATTTGATCACTGTCCGTGTCACAAAAACTAAGTTTGAGGGGAATTTTCGCCCATTTGCAACTTTTGAGATATCAGCGTATAGAAAGTAACACTACGCAGGGACTAACAAATGTGTACTTTTTGGTAAAAAAATAAATAATGTTTATGATGTAAAATTTGATCACTGTCCGTGTCACAAAAACTAAGTTTGAGGGGAATTTTCACCCATTTGCAACTTTTGAGATATCAGCGTATAGAAAGTAAAACTACCCAGGGACTAACAAATGTGTACTTTTTGGTAAAAAAATAAATAATGTTTATGATAAAAAATTTGATCACTGTCCGTGTCACAAAAACTAAGTTTCAGGGAAATTTTCGCCCATTTGTAACTTTTGAGATCTCAGCGTATAGCAAGTGACACTTACTACCGAGGGACTAACAAATGTGTACTTTTTGGTAAAAAATAAATTATATTTACGATAAAAATATTGATCACTGTCCGTGTCACAAAAACTAAGTTTGAGGGGAATTTTCGCCCATTTGCAACTTTTGAGATGTCAGCGCATAGAAAGTAACACTTACTACCCAGGGACCAACAAATGTGTACTTTTTGGTATTTTTTTTGAAATATTTACGAATACAATTTTGATCACTGTTCGTGTCACAAAAACTAAGTTTGAGGGGAATTTTCGCCCATTTGTAACTATTGAGATGTCAGCGCATATAAAGTAACACTTACTCCCCAGGGACTAACAAATGTGTACTTTTTGGTAAAAAATAAATTATATTTACGATAAAAACATTGATCACTGTCCGTGTCTCAAAAACTAAGTTTGAGGGGAATTTTCGCCCATTTGCAACTTTTGAGATATCAGCGTATAGAAAGTAACACTACCCAGGGATTAACAAATGTGTACTTTTTGGTAAAAAAATAAATAATGTTTATGATAAAAAATTTGATCACTGTCCGTGTCACAAAAACTAAGTTTGCGGGGAATTTTCGCCCATTTGTAACTTTTGAGATGTCAGCGTATAGCAAGTGACACTTACTACCAAGGGACTAACAAATGTGTACTTTTTGGTATTTTTTTTGAAATATTTACGATTACAATTTTGATCACTGTTCGTGTCACAAAAACTAAGTTTGAGGGGAATTTTCGCCCATTTGTAACTTTTGAGATGTCAGCGTATAGCAAGTGACACTTACTACCGAGGGACTAACAAATGTGTACTTTTTGGTAAAAAATAAATTATATTTACGATAAAAATATTGATCACTGTCCGTGTCACAAAAACTAAGTTTGAGGGGAATTTTCGCCCATTTGCAACTTTTGAGATATCAGCGTATAGAAAGTAACACAACCCAGGGACTAACAAATGTGTACTTTTGGTAAAAAAATAAATAATGTTTATGATAAAAAATTTGATCACTGTCCGTGTCACAAAAACTAAGTTTGAGGAGAATTTTCGCCCATTTGTAACTTTTGAGATGTCAGCGTATAGAAAGTAACACTACCCAGGGACTAACAAATGTGTACTTTTTGGTAAAAAAATAAATAATGTTTATGATAAAAACATTTGATCACTGTCCGTGTCACAAAAACTAAGTTTGCGGGGAATTTTCGCCCATTTGTAACTTTTGAGATGTCAGCGTATAGCAAGTGACACTTACTACCAAGGGACTAACAAATGTGTACTTTTTGGTAAAAAATAAATTATATTTACAATAAAAATATTGATCACTGTCCGTGTCACAAAAACTAAGTTTGAGTGGATTTTTCGCCCATTTGCAACTTTTGAGATGTCATCGCATAGAAAGTAACACTTACTACCCAGGGACTAACAAATGTGTACTTTTTGGTATTTTTTTTGAAATATTTACGATTACAATTTTGATCACTGTTCGTGTCACAAAAACTAAGTTTGAGGGGAATTTTCGCCCATTTGTAACTATTGAGATGTCAGCACATATAAAGTAACACTACCCAGGGACTAACAAATGTGTACTTTTTGGTAAAAAAATAAATAATGTTTATGATAAAAAATTTGATCACTGTCCGTGTCACAAAAACTAAGTTTGAGGGGAATTTTCGCCCATTTGCAACTTTTGAGATATCAGCGTATAGAAAGTAACACTACCCAGGGACTAACAAATGTGTACTTTTGGTAAAAAAATAAATAATGTTTATGATAAAAAATTTGATCACTGTCCGTGTCACAAAAACTAAGTTTGAGGGGAATTTTCGCCCATTTGTAACTTTTGAGATGTCAGCGTATAGAAAGTAACACTACCCAGGGACTAACAAATGTGTACTTTTTGGTAAAAAAATAAATAATGTTTATGATAAAAACATTTGATCACTGTCCGTGTCACAAAAACTAAGTTTGCGGGGAATTTTCGCCCATTTGTAACTTTTGAGATGTCAGCGTATAGCAAGTGACACTTACTACCAAGGGACTAACAAATGTGTACTTTTTGGTAAAAAATAAATTATATTTACAATAAAAATATTGATCACTGTCCGTGTCACAAAAACTAAGTTTGAGTGGATTTTTCGCCCATTTGCAACTTTTGAGATGTCATCGCATAGAAAGTAACACTTACTACCCAGGGACTAACAAATGTGTACTTTTTGGTATTTTTTTTGAAATATTTACGATTACAATTTTGATCACTGTTCGTGTCACAAAAACTAAGTTTGAGGGGAATTTTCGCCCATTTGTAACTATTGAGATGTCAGCACATATAAAGTAACACTACCCAGGGACTAACAAATGTGTACTTTTTGGTAAAAAAATAAATAATGTTTATGATAAAAAATTTGATCACTGTCCGTGTCACAAAAACTAAGTTTGAGGGGAATTTTCGCCCATTTGCAACTTTTGAGATATCAGCGTATAGAAAGTAACACTACCCAGGGACTAACAAATGTGTACTTTTTGGTAAAAAAATAAATAATGTTTATGATAAAAAATTTGATCACTGTCCGTGTCACAAAAACTAAGTTTGAGGGGAATTTTCGCCCATTTGTAACTTTTGAGATGTCCGTGTCACAAAAACTAAGTTTGAGGGGAATTTTCGCCCATTTGAAACTTTTGAGATGTCAGCGCATAGAAAGTAACACTTACTACCCAGGGACTAACAAATGTGAACTTTTTGGTAAAAAAGAAATTATATTTACGATAAAAAATATTGATCACTGTCCATGTCACAAAAACTAAGATTGAGGGGAATTTTCGCCCATTTGTAACTTTTGAGATGTCAGCGTATAGAAAGTAACACTACCCAGGGACTAACAAATGTGTACTTTTTGGTATTTTTTTTTTAATATTTACGATTACAATTTTGATCACTGTTCGTGTCACAAAAACTAAGTTTGAGGGGAATTTTCGCCCATTTGTAACTATTGAGATGTCAGCGCATATAAAGTAACACTACCCAGGGACTAACAAATGTGTACTTTTTGGTAAAAAATAAATAATGTTTATGATAAAAACATTTGATCACTGTCCGTGTCACAAAAACTAAGTTTGCGGGGAATTTTCGCCCATTTGTAACTTTTGAGATGTCAGCGTATAGCAAGTGACACTTACTACCGAGGGACTAACAAATGTGTACTTTTTGGTAAAAAATAAATTATGTTTACGATAAAAATATTGATCACTGTCTGTGTCACAAAAACTAAGTTTGAGGGGAATTTTCGCCCATTTGTAACTTTTGAGATGTCAGCGTATAGAAAGTAACACTACCCAGGGACTAACAAATGTGTACTTTTTGGTAAAAAAATAAATAATGTTTATGATAAAAACATTTGATCACTGTCCGTGTCACAAAAACTAAGTTTGCGGGGAATTTTCGCCCATTTGTAACTTTTGAGATGTCAGCGTATAGCAAGTGACACTTACTACCAAGGGACTAACAAATGTGTACTTTTTGGTAAAAAATAAATTATATTTACAATAAAAATATTGATCACTGTCCGTGTCACAAAAACTAAGTTTGAGTGGATTTTTCGCCCATTTGCAACTTTTGAGATGTCATCGCATAGAAAGTAACACTTACTACCCAGGGACTAACAAATGTGTACTTTTTGGTATTTTTTTTGAAATATTTACGATTACAATTTTGATCACTGTTCGTGTCACAAAAACTAAGTTTGAGGGGAATTTTCGCCCATTTGTAACTATTGAGATGTCAGCACATATAAAGTAACACTACCCAGGGACTAACAAATGTGTACTTTTTGGTAAAAAAATAAATAATGTTAATGATAAAAAATTTGATCACTGTCCGTGTCACAAAAACTAAGTTTGAGGGGAATTTTCGCCCATTTGTAACTTTTGAGATGTCAGCGTATAGCAAGTGACACTAACTACCGAGGGACTAACAAATGTGTACTTTTTGGTAAAAAATAAATTATATTTACGATAAAAATATTGATCACTGTCCGTGTCACAAAAACTAAGTTTGAGGGGAATTTTCGCCCATTTGCAACTTTTGAGATATCAGCGTATAGAAAGTAACACTACCCAGGGACTAACAAATTTGTACTTTTTGGTAAAAGAATTAATAATGTTTATGATAAAAAATTTGATCACTGTCCGTGACACAAAAACTAAGTTTGAGGGGAATTCTCGCCCATTTGTAACTTTTGAGATGTCAGCGTATAGCAAGTGACACTTACTACCGAGTGACTAACAAATGTGTACTTTTTGGTAAAAAATAAATTATATTTACGATAAAAATATTGATCACTGTCCGTGTCACAAAAACTAAGTTTGAGGGGAATTTTCGCCCATTTGAAACTTTTGAGATGTCAGCGCATAGAAAATAACACTTACTACCCAGGGACTAACAAATGTGAACTTTTTGGTAAAAAAGAAATTATATTTACGATAAAAAATATTGATCACTGTCCATGTCACAAAAACTAAGTTTGAGGGGAATTTTCGCCCATTTGCAACTTTTGAGATATCAGCGTATAGAAAGTAACACTACGCAGGGACTAACAAATGTGTACTTTTTGGTAAAAAAAATAAATAATGTTTATGATGTAAAATTTGATCACTGTCCGTGTCACAAAAACTAAGTTTGAGGGGAATTTTCGCCCATTTGCAACTTTTGAGATATCAGCGTATAGAAAGTAACACTACGCAGGGACTAACAAATGTGTACTTTTTGGTAAAAAAATAAATAATGTTTATGATGTAAAATTTGATCACTGTCCGTGTCACAAAAACTAAGTTTGAGGGGAATTTTCACCCATTTGCAACTTTTGAGATATCAGCGTATAGAAAGTAAAACTACCCAGGGACTAACAAATGTGTACTTTTTGGTAAAAAAATAAATAATGTTTATGATAAAAAATTTGATCACTGTCCGTGTCACAAAAACTAAGTTTCAGGGAAATTTTCGCCCATTTGTAACTTTTGAGATCTCAGCGTATAGCAAGTGACACTTACTACCGAGGGACTAACAAATGTGTACTTTTTGGTAAAAAATAAATTATATTTACGATAAAAATATTGATCACTGTCCGTGTCACAAAAACTAAGTTTGAGGGGAATTTTCGCCCATTTGCAACTTTTGAGATGTCAGCGCATAGAAAGTAACACTTACTACCCAGGGACCAACAAATGTGTACTTTTTGGTATTTTTTTTGAAATATTTACGAATACAATTTTGATCACTGTTCGTGTCACAAAAACTAAGTTTGAGGGGAATTTTCGCCCATTTGTAACTATTGAGATGTCAGCGCATATAAAGTAACACTTACTCCCCAGGGACTAACAAATGTGTACTTTTTGGTAAAAAATAAATTATATTTACGATAAAAAATTTGATCACTGTCCGTGTCACAAAAACTAAGTTTGAGGGGAATTTTCGCCCATTTGCAACTTTTGAGATGTCAGCGCATAGAAAGTAACACTTACTACCCAGGGACCAACAAATGTGTACTTTTTGGTATTTTTTTTGAAATATTTACGAATACAATTTTGATCACTGTTCGTGTCACAAAAACTAAGTTTGAGGGGAATTTTCGCCCATTTGTAACTATTGAGATGTCAGCGCATATAAAGTAACACTTACTCCCCAGGGACTAACAAATGTGTACTTTTTGGTATAAAATAAATTATATTTACGATAAAAACATTGATCACTGTCCGTGTCTCAAAAACTAAGTTTGAGGGGAATTTTCGCCCATTTGCAACTTTTGAGATATCAGCGTATAGAAAGTAACACTACCCAGGGATTAACAAATGTGTACTTTTTGGTAAAAAAATAAATAATGTTTATGATAAAAAATTTGATCACTGTCCGTGTCACAAAAACTAAGTTTGCGGGGAATTTTCGCCCATTTGTAACTTTTGAGATGTCAGCGTATAGCAAGTGACACTTACTACCAAGGGACTAACAAATGTGTACATTTTGGTATTTTTTTTGAAATATTTACGATTACAATTTTGATCACTGTTCGTGTCACAAAAACTAAGTTTGAGGGGAATTTTCGCCCATTTGTAACTTTTGAGATGTCAGCGTACAGCAAGTGACACTTACTACCGAGGGACTAACAAATGTGTACTTTTTGGTAAAAAATAAATTATATTTACGATAAAAATATTGATCACTGTCCGTGTCACAAAAACTAAGTTTGAGGGGAATTTTCGCCCATTTGCAACTTTTGAGATATCAGCGTATAGAAAGTAAAACTACCCAGGGACTAACAAATGTGTACTTTTTGGTAAAAAAATAAATAATGTTTATGATAAAAAATTTGATCACTGTCCGTGTCACAAAAACTAAGTTTCAGGGAAATTTTCGCCCATTTGTAACTTTTGAGATCTCAGCGTATAGCAAGTGACACTTACTACCGAGGGACTAACAAATGTGTACTTTTTGGTAAAAAATAAATTATATTTACGATAAAAATATTGATCACTGTCCGTGTCACAAAAACTAAGTTTGAGGGGAATTTTCGCCCATTTGCAACTTTTGAGATGTCAGCGCATAGAAAGTAACACTTACTACCCAGGGACCAACAAATGTGTACTTTTTGGTATTTTTTTTGAAATATTTACGAATACAATTTTGATCACTGTTCGTGTCACAAAAACTAAGTTTGAGGGGAATTTTCGCCCATTTGTAACTATTGAGATGTCAGCGCATATAAAGTAACACTTACTCCCCAGGGACTAACAAATGTGTACTTTTTGGTAAAAAATAAATTATATTTACGATAAAAAATTTGATCACTGTCCGTGTCACAAAAACTAAGTTTGAGGGGAATTTTCGCCCATTTGCAACTTTTGAGATGTCAGCGCATAGAAAGTAACACTTACTACCCAGGGACCAACAAATGTGTACTTTTTGGTATTTTTTTTGAAATATTTACGAATACAATTTTGATCACTGTTCGTGTCACAAAAACTAAGTTTGAGGGGAATTTTCGCCCATTTGTAACTATTGAGATGTCAGCGCATATAAAGTAACACTTACTCCCCAGGGACTAACAAATGTGTACTTTTTGGTATAAAATAAATTATATTTACGATAAAAACATTGATCACTGTCCGTGTCTCAAAAACTAAGTTTGAGGGGAATTTTCGCCCATTTGCAACTTTTGAGATATCAGCGTATAGAAAGTAACACTACCCAGGGATTAACAAATGTGTACTTTTTGGTAAAAAAATAAATAATGTTTATGATAAAAAATTTGATCACTGTCCGTGTCACAAAAACTAAGTTTGCGGGGAATTTTCGCCCATTTGTAACTTTTGAGATGTCAGCGTATAGCAAGTGACACTTACTACCAAGGGACTAACAAATGTGTACATTTTGGTATTTTTTTTGAAATATTTACGATTACAATTTTGATCACTGTTCGTGTCACAAAAACTAAGTTTGAGGGGAATTTTCGCCCATTTGTAACTTTTGAGATGTCAGCGTACAGCAAGTGACACTTACTACCGAGGGACTAACAAATGTGTACTTTTTGGTAAAAAATAAATTATATTTACGATAAAAATATTGATCACTGTCCGTGTCACAAAAACTAAGTTTGAGGGGAATTTTCGCCCATTTGCAACTTTTGAGATATCAGCGTATAGAAAGTAACACTACCCAGGGACTAACAAATGTGTACTTTTTGGTAAAAGAATTAATAATGTTTATGATAAAAAATTTGATCACTGTCCGTGTCACAAAAACTAAGTTTGAGGGGAATTTTCGCCCATTTGTAACTTTTGAGATGTCAGCGTATAGCAAGTGACACTTACTACCGAGTGACTAACAAATGTGTACTTTTTGGTAAAAAATAAATTATATTTACGATAAAAATATTGATCACTGTCCATGTCACAAAAACTAAGTTTGAGGGGAATTTTCGCCCATTTGAAACTTTTGAGATGTCAGCGCATATAAAGTAACACTTACTACCCAGGGACTAACAAATGTGTACTTTTTGGTATTTTTTTAAAAATATTTACGATTACAATTTTGATCACTGTTCGTGTCACAAAAACTAAGTTTGAGGGGAATTTTCGCCCATTTGTAACTATTGAGATGTCAGCACATATAAAGTAACACTACCCAGGGACTAACAAATGTGTACTTTTTGGTAAAAAAATAAATAATGTTTATGATAAAAAATTTGATCACTGTCCGTGTCACAAAAACTAAGTTTGAGGGGAATTTTCGCCCATTTGCAACTTTTGAGATATCAGCGTATAGAAAGTAACACTACCCAGGGACTAACAAATGTGTACTTTTTGGTAAAAAAATAAATAATGTTTATGATAAAAAATTTGATCACTGTCCGTGTCACAAAAACTAAGTTTGAGGGGAATTTTCGCCCATTTGTAACTTTTGAGATGTCAGCGTATAGCAAGTGACACTTACTACCGAGGGACTAACAAATGTGTACTTTTTGGTAAAAAATAAATTATATTTACGATAAAAATATTGATCACTGTCCGTGTCACAAAAACTAAGTTTGAGGGGAATTTTCGCCCATTTGCAACTTTTGAGATATCAGCGTATAGAAAGTAACACTACCCAGGGACTAACAAATTTGTACTTTTTGGTAAAAGAATTAATAATGTTTATGATAAAAAATTTGATCACTGTCCGTGACACAAAAACTAAGTTTGAGGGGAATTCTCGCCCATTTGTAACTTTTGAGATGTCAGCGTATAGCAAGTGACACTTACTACCGAGTGACTAACAAATGTGTACTTTTTGGTAAAAAATAAATTATATTTACGATAAAAATATTGATCACTGTCCGTGTCACAAAAACTAAGTTTGAGGGGAATTTTCGCCCATTTGAAACTTTTGAGATGTCAGCGCATAGAAAGTAACACTTACTACCCAGGGACTAACAAATGTGAACTTTTTGGTAAAAAAGAAATTATATTTACGATAAAAAAAAATTGATCACTGTCCATGTCACAAAAACTAAGTTTGAGGGGAATTTTCGCCCATTTGCAACTTTTGAGATATCAGCGTATAGAAAGTAACACTACGCAGGGACTAACAAATGTGTACTTTTTGGTAAAAAAAATAAATAATGTTTATGATAAAAAATTTGATCACTGTCCGTGTCACAAAAACTAAGTTTGAGGGGAATTTTCGCCCATTTGTAACTTTTGAGATGTCAGCGTATAGCAAGTGACACTTACTACCGAGGGACTAACAAATGTGTACTTTTTGGTAAAAAATAAATTATATTTACGATAAAAATATTGATCACTGTCCGTGTCACAAAAATTAAGTTTGAGTGGAATTTTCGCCCATTTGCAACTTTTGAGATATCAGCGTATAGAAAGTAACACTACCCAGGGACTAACAAATTTGTACTTTTTGGTAAAAGAATTAATAATGTTTATGATAAAAAATTTGATCACTGTCCGTGACACAAAAACTAAGTTTGAGGGGAATTCTCGCCCATTTGTAACTTTTGAGATGTCAGCGTATAGCAAGTGACACTTACTACCGAGTGACTAACAAATGTGTACTTTTTGGTAAAAAATAAATTATATTTACGATAAAAATATTGATCACTGTCCATGTCACAAAAACTAAGTTTGAGGGGAATTTTCGCCCATTTGAAACTTTTGAGATGTCAGCGCATAGAAAGTAACACTTACTACCCAGGGACTAACAAATGTGAACTTTTTGGTAAAAAAGAAATTATATTTACGATAAAAAATATTGATCACTGTCCATGTCACAAAAACTAAGTTTGAGGGGAATTTTCGCCCATTTGCAACTTTTGAGATATCAGCGTATAGAAAGTAACACTACGCAGGGACTAACAAATGTGTACTTTTTGGTAAAAAAAATAAATAATGTTTATGATGTAAAATTTGATCACTGTCCGTGTCACAAAAACTAAGTTTGAGGGGAATTTTCGCCCATTTGCAACTTTTGAGATATCAGCGTATAGAAAGTAACACTACGCAGGGACTAACAAATGTGTACTTTTTGGTAAAAAAATAAATAATGTTTATGATGTAAAATTTGATCACTGTCCGTGTCACAAAAACTAAGTTTGAGGGGAATTTTCACCCATTTGCAACTTTTGAGATATCAGCGTATAGAAAGTAAAACTGCCCAGGGACTAACAAATGTGTACTTTTTGGTAAAAAAATAAATAATGTTTATGATAAAAAATTTGATCACTGTCCGTGTCACAAAAACTAAGTTTCAGGGAAATTTTCGCCCATTTGTAACTATTGAGATGTCAGCGCATATAAAGTAACACTTACTCCCCAGGGACTAACAAATGTGTACTTTTTGGTAAAAAATAAATTATATTTACGATAAAAACATTGATCACTGTCCGTGTCTCAAAAACTAAGTTTGAGGGGAATTTTCGCCCATTTGCAACTTTTGAGATATCAGCGTATAGAAAGTAACACTACCCAGGGATTAACAAATGTGTACTTTTTGGTAAAAAAATAAATAATGTTTATGATAAAAAATTTGATCACTGTCCGTGTCACAAAAACTAAGTTTGCGGGGAATTTTCGCCCATTTGTAACTTTTGAGATGTCAGCGTATAGCAAGTGACACTTACTACCAAGGGACTAACAAATGTGTACTTTTTGGTATTTTTTTTGAAATATTTACGATTACAATTTTGATCACTGTTCGTGTCACAAAAACTAAGTTTGAGGGGAATTTTCGCCCATTTGTAACTTTTGAGAAGTCAGCGTATAGCGAGTGACACTTACTACCGAGGGACTAACAAATGTGTACTTTTTGGTAAAAAATAAATTATATTTACGATAAAAATATTGATCACTGTCCGTGTCACAAAAACTAAGTTTGAGGGGAATTTTCGCCCATTTGCAACTTTTGAGATATCAGCGTATAGAAAGTAACACTACCCAGGGACTAACAAATGTGTACTTTTTGGTAAAAGAATTAATAATGTTTATGATAAAAAATTTGATCACTGTCCGTGTCACAAAAACTAAGTTTGAGGGGAATTGTCGCCCATTTGCAACTTTTGAGATATCAGCGTATAGAAAGTAACACTACCCAGGGACTAACAAATGTGTACTTTTTGGTAAAAGAATTAATAATGTTTATGATGTAAAATTTGATCACTGTCCGTGTCACAAAAACTAAGTTTGAGGGGAATTTTCGCCCATTTGCAACTTTTGAGATATCAGCGTATAGAAAGTAACACAACCCAGGGACTAACAAATGTGTACTTTTGGTAAAAAAATAAATAATGTTTATGATAAAAAATTTGATCACTGTCCGTGTCACAAAAACTAAGTTTGAGGGGAATTTTCGCCCATTTGTAACTTTTGAGATCTCAGCGTATAGCAAGTGACACTTACTACCGAGGGACTAACAAATGTGTACTTTTTGGTAAAAAATAAATTATATTTACGATAAAAATATTGATCACTGTCCGTGTCACAAAAACTAAGTTTGAGGGGAATTTTCGCCCATTTGCAACTTTTGAGATATCAGCGCATAGAAAGTAACACTTACTACCCAGGGACTAACAAATGTGTACTTTTTGGTAAAAAATAAATTATATTTACAATAAAAATTTTGATCACTGTCCGTGTCACAAAAACTAAGTTTGAGTGGATTTTTCGCCCATTTGCAACTTGAGATGTCATCGCATAGAAAGTAACACTTACTACCCAGGGACTAACAAATGTGTACTTTTTGGTATTTTTTTTGAAATATTTACGATTACAATTTTGATCACTGTTCGTGTCACAAAAACTAAGTTTGAGGGGAATTTTCGCCCATTTGTAACTATTGAGATGTCAGCGCATATAAAGTAACACTACCCAGGGACTAACAAATGTGTACTTTTTGGTAAAAAATAAATTATATTTACGATAAAAATATTGATCACTGTCCGTGTCACAAAAACTAAGTTTGAGGGGAATTTTCGCCCATTTGCAACTTTTGAGATGTCAGCGCATAGAAAGTAACACTTACTACCCAGGGACCAACAAATGTGTACTTTTTGGTATTTTTTTTGAAATATTTACGAATACAATTTTGATCACTGTTCGTGTCACAAAAACTAAGTTTGAGGGGAATTTTCGCCCATTTGTAACTATTGAGATGTCAGCGCATATAAAGTAACACTTACTCCCCAGGGACTAACAAATGTGTACTTTTTGGTAAAAAATAAATTATATTTACGATAAAAACATTGATCACTGTCCGTGTCTCAAAAACTAAGTTTGAGGGGAATTTTCGCCCATTTGCAACTTTTGAGATATCAGCGTATAGAAAGTAACACTACCCAGGGATTAACAAATGTGTACTTTTTGGTAAAAAAATAAAATAATGTTTATGATAAAAAATTTGATCACTGTCCGTGTCACAAAAACTAAGTTTGCGGGGAATTTTCGCCCATTTGTAACTTTTGAGATGTCAGCGTATAGCAAGTGACACTTACTACCAAGGGACTAACAAATGTGTACTTTTTGGTATTTTTTTTGAAATATTTACGATTACAATTTTGATCACTGTTCGTGTCACAAAAACTAAGTTTGAGGGGAATTTTCGCCCATTTGTAACTTTTGAGATGTCAGCGTATAGCAAGTGACACTTACTACCGAGGGACTAACAAATGTGTACTTTTTGGTAAAAAATAAATTATATTTACGATAAAAATATTGATCACTGTCCGTGTCACAAAAACTAAGTTTGAGGGGAATTTTCGCCCATTTGCAACTTTTGAGATATCAGCGTATAGAAAGTAACACTACCCAGGGACTAACAAATGTGTACTTTTTGGTAAAAGAATTAATAATGTTTATGATAAAATATTTGATCACTGTCCGTGTCACAAAAACTAAGTTTGAGGGGAATTTTCGCCCATTTGTAACTTTTGAGATGTCAGCGTATAGCAAGTGACACTTACTACCGAGTGACTAACAAATGTGTACTTTTTGGTAAAAAATAAATTATATTTACGATAAAAATATTGATCACTGTCCATGTCACAAAAACTAAGTTTGAGGGGAATTTTCGCCCATTTGAAACTTTTGAGATGTCAGCGCATATAAAGTAACACTTACTACCCAGGGACTAACAAATGTGTACTTTTTGGTATTTTTTTAAAAATATTTACGATTACAATTTTGATCACTGTTCGTGTCACAAAAACTAAGTTTGAGGGGAATTCTCGCCCATTTGTAACTTTTGAGATGTCAGCGTATAGCAAGTGACACTTACTACCGAGTGACTAACAAATGTGTACTTTTTGGTAAAAAATAAATTATATTTACGATAAAAATAATGATCACTGTCCGTGTCACAAAAACTAAGTTTGAGGGGAATTTTCGCCCATTTGAAACTTTTGAGATGTCAGCGCATAGAAAGTAACACTTACTACCCAGGGACTAACAAATGTGTACTTTTTGGTAAAAAAGAAATTATATTTACGATAAAAATATTGATCACTGTCCGTGTCACAAAAACTAAGTTTGAGGGGAATGTTCGCCCATTTGCAACTTTTGAGATATCAGCGTATAGAAAGTAACACTACGCAGGGACTAACAAATGTGTACTTTTTGGTAAAAAAAATAAATAATGTTTATGATGTAAAATTTGATCACTGTCCGTGTCACAAAAACTAAGTTTGAGGGGAATTTTCGCCCATTTGCAACTTTTGAGATATCAGCGTATAGAAAGTAACACAACCCAGGGACTAACAAATGTGTACTTTTGGTAAAAAAATAAATAATGTTTATGATAAAAAATTTGATCACTGTCCGTGTCACAAAAACTAAGTTTGAGGGGAATTTTCGCCCATTTGTAACTTTTGAGATCTCAGCGTATAGCAAGTGACACTTACTACCGAGGGACTAACAAATGTGTACTTTTTGGTAAAAAATAAATTATATTTACGATAAAAATATTGATCACTGTCCGTGTCACAAAAACTAAGTTTGAGGGGAATTTTCGCCCATTTGCAACTTTTGAGATATCAGCGCATAGAAAGTAACACTTACTACCCAGGGACTAACAAATGTGTACTTTTTGGTAAAAAATAAATTATATTTACAATAAAAATTTTGATCACTGTCCGTGTCACAAAAACTAAGTTTGAGTGGATTTTTCGCCCATTTGCAACTTGAGATGTCATCGCATAGAAAGTAACACTTACTACCCAGGGACTAACAAATGTGTACTTTTTGGTATTTTTTTTGAAATATTTACGATTACAATTTTGATCACTGTTCGTGTCACAAAAACTAAGTTTGAGGGGAATTTTCGCCCATTTGTAACTATTGAGATGTCAGCGCATATAAAGTAACACTACCCAGGGACTAACAAATGTGTACTTTTTGGTAAAAAAATAAATAATGTTTATGATAAAAAATTTGATCACTGTCCGTGTCACAAAAACTAAGTTTGAGGGGAATTTTCGCCCATTTGTAACTTTTGAGATGTCAGCGCATAGCAAGTGACACTTACTACCGAGGGACTAACAAATGTGTACTTTTTGGTAAAAAATAAATTATATTTACGATAAAAATATTGATCACTGTCCGTGTCACAAAAACTAAGTTTGAGGGGATTTTTCGCCCATTTGCAACTTTTGAGATATCAGCGTATAGAAAGTAACACTACCCAGGGACTAACAAATTTGTACTTTTTGGTAAAAGAATTAATAATGTTTATGATAAAAAATTTGATCACTGTCCGTGACACAAAAACTAAGTTTGAGGGGAATTCTCGCCCATTTGAAACTTTTGAGATGTCAGCGCATAGAAAGTAACACTTACTACCCAGGGACTAACAAATGTGTACTTTTTGGTAAAAAAGAAATTATATTTACGATAAAAATATTGATCACTGTCCGTGTCACAAAAACTAAGTTTGAGGGGAATTTTCGCCCATTTGCAACTTTTGAGATATCAGCGTATAGAAAGTAACACTACCCAGGGACTAACAAATTTGTACTTTTTGGTAAAAGAATTAATAATGTTTATGATAAAAAATTTGATCACTGTCCGTGACACAAAAACTAAGTTTGAGGGGAATTCTCGCCCATTTGAAACTTTTGAGATGTCAGCGCATAGAAAGTAACACTTACTACCCAGGGACTAACAAATGTGTACTTTTTGGTAAAAAAGAAATTATATTTACGATAAAAATATTGATCACTGTCCGTGTCACAAAAACTAAGTTTGAGGGGAATGTTCGCCCATTCGCAACTTTTGAGATATCAGCGTATAGAAAGTAACACTACGCAGGGACTAACAAATGTGTACTTTTTGGTAAAAAAAATAAATAATGTTTATGATGTAAAATTTGATCACTGTCCGTGTCACAAAAACTAAGTTTGAGGGGAATTTTCGCCCATTTGCAACTTTTGAGATATCAGCGTATAGAAAGTAACACAACCCAGGGACTAACAAATGTGTACTTTTGGTAAAAAAATAAATAATGTTTATGATAAAAAATTTGATCACTGTCCGTGTCACAAAAACTAAGTTTGAGGGGAATTTTCGCCCATTTGTAACTTTTGAGATCTCAGCGTATAGCAAGTGACACTTACTACCGAGGGACTAACAAATGTGTACTTTTTGGTAAAAAATAAATTATATTTACGATAAAAATATTGATCACTGTCCGTGTCACAAAAACTAAGTTTGAGGGGAATTTTCGCCCATTTGCAACTTTTGAGATGTCAGCGCATAGAAAGTAACACTTACTACCCAGGGACCAACAAATGTGTACTTTTTGGTATTTTTTTTGAAATATTTACGAATACAATTTTGATCACTGTTCGTGTCACAAAAACTAAGTTTGAGGGGAATTTTCGCCCATTTGTAACTATTGAGATGTCAGCGCATATAAAGTAACACTTACTCCCCAGGGACTAACAAATGTGTACTTTTTGGTAAAAAAATAAATTATATTTACGATAAAAACATTGATCACTGTCCGTGTCTCAAAAACTAAGTTTGAGGGGAATTTTCGCCCATTTGCAACTTTTGAGATATCAGCGTATAGAAAGTAACACTACCCAGGGATTAACAAATGTGTACTTTTTGGTAAAAAAAAAAATAATGTTTATGATAAAAAATTTGATCACTGTCCGTGTCACAAAAACTAAGTTTGCGGGGAATTTTCGCCCATTTGTAACTTTTGAGATGTCAGCGTATAGCAAGTGACACTTACTACCAAGGGACTAACAAATGTGTACTTTTTGGTATTTTTTTTGAAATATTTACGATTACAATTTTGATCACTGTTCGTGTCACAAAAACTAAGTTTGAGGGGAATTTTCGCCCATTTGTAACTTTTGAGATGTCAGCGTATAGCAAGTGACACTTACTACCGAGGGACTAACAAATGTGTACTTTTTGGTAAAAAATAAATTATATTTACGATAAAAATATTGATCACTGTCCGTGTCACAAAAACTAAGTTTGAGGGGAATTTTCGCCCATTTGCAACTTTTGAGATATCAGCGTATAGAAAGTAACACTACCCAGGGACTAACAAATGTGTACTTTTTGGTAAAAGAATTAATAATGTTTATGATAAAATATTTGATCACTGTCCGTGTCACAAAAACTAAGTTTGAGGGGAATTTTCGCCCATTTGTAACTTTTGAGATGTCAGCGTATAGCAAGTGACACTTACTACCGAGTGACTAACAAATGTGTACTTTTTGGTAAAAAATAAATTATATTTACGATAAAAATATTGATCACTGTCCATGTCACAAAAACTAAGTTTGAGGGGAATTTTCGCCCATTTGAAACTTTTGAGATGTCAGCGCATATAAAGTAACACTTACTACCCAGGGACTAACAAATGTGTACTTTTTGGTATTTTTTTAAAAATATTTACGATTACAATTTTGATCACTGTTCGTGTCACAAAAACTAAGTTTGAGGGGAATTCTCGCCCATTTGTAACTTTTGAGATGTCAGCGTATAGCAAGTGACACTTACTACCGAGTGACTAACAAATGTGTACTTTTTGGTAAAAAATAAATTATATTTACGATAAAAATAATGATCACTGTCCGTGTCACAAAAACTAAGTTTGAGGGGAATTTTCGCCCATTTGAAACTTTTGAGATGTCAGCGCATAGAAAGTAACACTTACTACCCAGGGACTAACAAATGTGTACTTTTTGGTAAAAAAGAAATTATATTTACGATAAAAATATTGATCACTGTCCGTGTCACAAAAACTAAGTTTGAGGGGAATGTTCGCCCATTTGCAACTTTTGAGATATCAGCGTATAGAAAGTAACACTACGCAGGGACTAACAAATGTGTACTTTTTGGTAAAAAAAATAAATAATGTTTATGATGTAAAATTTGATCACTGTCCGTGTCACAAAAACTAAGTTTGAGGGGAATTTTCGCCCATTTGCAACTTTTGAGATATCAGCGTATAGAAAGTAACACAACCCAGGGACTAACAAATGTGTACTTTTGGTAAAAAAATAAATAATGTTTATGATAAAAAATTTGATCACTGTCCGTGTCACAAAAACTAAGTTTGAGGGGAATTTTCGCCCATTTGTAACTTTTGAGATCTCAGCGTATAGCAAGTGACACTTACTACCGAGGGACTAACAAATGTGTACTTTTTGGTAAAAAATAAATTATATTTACGATAAAAATATTGATCACTGTCCGTGTCACAAAAACTAAGTTTGAGGGGAATTTTCGCCCATTTGCAACTTTTGAGATATCAGCGCATAGAAAGTAACACTTACTACCCAGGGACTAACAAATGTGTACTTTTTGGTAAAAAATAAATTATATTTACAATAAAAATTTTGATCACTGTCCGTGTCACAAAAACTAAGTTTGAGTGGATTTTTCGCCCATTTGCAACTTGAGATGTCATCGCATAGAAAGTAACACTTACTACCCAGGGACTAACAAATGTGTACTTTTTGGTATTTTTTTTGAAATATTTACGATTACAATTTTGATCACTGTTCGTGTCACAAAAACTAAGTTTGAGGGGAATTTTCGCCCATTTGTAACTATTGAGATGTCAGCGCATATAAAGTAACACTACCCAGGGACTAACAAATTTGTACTTTTTGGTAAAAGAATTAATAATGTTTATGATAAAAAATTTGATCACTGTCCGTGACACAAAAACTAAGTTTGAGGGGAATTCTCGCCCATTTGAAACTTTTGAGATGTCAGCGCATAGAAAGTAACACTTACTACCCAGGGACTAACAAATGTGTACTTTTTGGTAAAAAAGAAATTATATTTACGATAAAAATATTGATCACTGTCCGTGTCACAAAAACTAAGTTTGAGGGGAATGTTCGCCCATTCGCAACTTTTGAGATATCAGCGTATAGAAAGTAACACTACGCAGGGACTAACAAATGTGTACTTTTTGGTAAAAAAAATAAATAATGTTTATGATGTAAAATTTGATCACTGTCCGTGTCACAAAAACTAAGTTTGAGGGGAATTTTCGCCCATTTGCAACTTTTGAGATATCAGCGTATAGAAAGTAACACAACCCAGGGACTAACAAATGTGTACTTTTGGTAAAAAAATAAATAATGTTTATGATAAAAAATTTGATCACTGTCCGTGTCACAAAAACTAAGTTTGAGGGGAATTTTCGCCCATTTGTAACTTTTGAGATCTCAGCGTATAGCAAGTGACACTTACTACCGAGGGACTAACAAATGTGTACTTTTTGGTAAAAAATAAATTATATTTACGATAAAAATATTGATCACTGTCCGTGTCACAAAAACTAAGTTTGAGGGGAATTTTCGCCCATTTGCAACTTTTGAGATGTCAGCGCATAGAAAGTAACACTTACTACCCAGGGACCAACAAATGTGTACTTTTTGGTATTTTTTTAAAATATTTACGAATACAATTTTGATCACTGTTCGTGTCACAAAAACTAAGTTTGAGGGGAATTTTCGCCCATTTGTAACTATTGAGATGTCAGCGCATATAAAGTAACACTTACTCCCCAGGGACTAACAAATGTGTACTTTTTGGTAAAAAAATAAATTATATTTACGATAAAAACATTGATCACTGTCCGTGTCACAAAAACTAAGTTTGAGGGGAATTTTCGCCCATTTGCAACTTTTGAGATATCAGCGTATAGAAAGTAACACTACCCAGGGATTAACAAATGTGTACTTTTTGGTAAAAAAATAAATAATGTTTATGATAAAAAATTTGATCACTGTCCGTGTCACAAAAACTAAGTTTGCGGGGAATTTTCGCCCATTTGTAACTTTTGAGATGTCAGCGTATAGCAAGTGACACTTACTACCAAGGGACTAACAAATGTGTACTTTTTGCTAAAAAATAAATTATATTTACGATAAAAATATTGATCACTGTCCGTGTCACAAAAACTAAGTTTGAGGGGAATTTTTGCCCATTTGCAACTTTTGAGATATCAGCGTATAGAAAGTAACACTACCCAGGGACTAACAAATGTGTACTTTTTGGTAAAAAAATAAATAATGTTAATGATAAAAAATTTGATCACTGTACGTGTCACAAAAACTAAGTTTGAGGGGAATTTTCGCCCATTTGTAACTTTTGAGATGTCAGCGTATAGCAAGTGACACTTACTACCGAGTAACTAACAAATGTGTACTTTTTGGTAAAAAATAAATTATATTTACGATAAAAATATTGATCACTGTCCGTGTCACAAAAACTAAGTTTGAGGGGAATTTTCGCCCATTTGAAACTTTTGAGATGTCAGCGCATAGAAAGTAACACTTACTACCCAGGGACCAACAAATGTGTACTTTTTGGTATTTTTTTTGAAATATTTACGAATACAATTTTGATCACTGTTCGTGTCACAAAAACTAAGTTTGAGGGGAATTTTCGCCCATTTGTAACTATTGAGATGTCAGCGCATATAAAGTAACACTTACTCCCCAGGGACTAACAAATGTGTACTTTTTGGTAAAAAAATAAATTATATTTACGATAAAAACATTGATCACTGTCCATGTCACAAAAACTAAGTTTGAGGGGAATTTTCGCCCATTTGCAACTTTTGAGATATCAGCGTATAGAAAGTAACACTACCCAGGGATTAACAAATGTGTACTTTTTGGTAAAAAAATAAATAATGTTTATGATAAAAAATTTGATCACTGTCCGTGTCACAAAAACTAAGTTTGCGGGGAATTTTCGCCCATTTGTAACTTTTGAGATGTCAGCGTATAGCAAGTGACACTTACTACCAAGGGACTAACAAATGTGTACTTTTTGCTAAAAAATAAATTATATTTACGATAAAAATATTGATCACTGTCCGTGTCACAAAAACTAAGTTTGAGGGGAATTTTCGCCCATTTGCAACTTTTGAGATATCAGCGTATAGAAAGTAACACTACCCAGGGACTAACAAATGTGTACTTTTTGGTAAAAAAATAAATAATGTTTATGATAAAAAATTTGATCACTGTCCGTGTCACAAAAACTAAGTTTGAGGGGAATTTTCGCCCATTTGTAACTTTTGAGATGTCAGCGTATAGCAAGTGACACTTACTACCGAGTAACTAACAAATGTGTACTTTTTGGTAAAAAATAAATTATATTTACGATAAAAATATTGATCACTGTCCGTGTCACAAAAACTAAGTTTGAGGGGAATTTTCGCCCATTTGAAACTTTTGAGATGTCAGCGCATATAAAGTAACACTTACTACCCAGGGACTAACAAATGTGTACTTTTTGGTATTTTTTAAAAAATATTTACGATTACAATTTTGATCACTGTTCGTGTCACAAAAACTAAGTTTGAGTGGAATTTTCGCCCATTTGTAACTATTGAGATGTCAGCGCATAGAAAGTAACACTTACTACCCAGGGACTAACAAATGTGTACTTTTTGGTAAAAAATAAATTATATTTACGATAAAAATATTGATCACTGTCCGTGTCACAAAAACTAAGTTTGAGGGGAATTTTCGCCCATTTGCAACTTTTGAGATATCAGCGTATAGAAAGTAACACTGCCCAGGGACTAACAAATGTGTACTTTTTGGTAAAAAATAAATTATATTTACGATAAAAATATTGATCATTGTCCGTGTCACTAAAACTAAGTTTGAGGGGAATTTTCGCCCATTTGCAACTTTTGAGATGTCAGCGCATAGAAAGTAACACTTACTACCCAGGGACCAACAAATGTGTACTTTTTGGTATTTTTTTTGAAATATTTACGAATACAATTTTGATCACTGTTCGTGTCACAAAAACTAAGTTTGAGGGGAATTTTCGCCCATTTGTAACTATTGAGATGTCAGCGCATATAAAGTAACACTTACTCCCCAGGGACTAACAAATGTGTACTTTTTGGTAAAAAAATAAATTATATTTACGATAAAAACATTGATCACTGTCCATGTCACAAAAACTAAGTTTGAGGGGAATTTTCGCCCATTTGCAACTTTTGAGATATCAGCGTATAGAAAGTAACACTACCCAGGGATTAACAAATGTGTACTTTTTGGTAAAAAAAGTAAATAATGTTTATGATAAAAAATTTGATCACTGTCCGTGTCACAAAAACTAAGTTTGCGGGGAATTTTCGCCCATTTGTAACTTTTGAGATGTCAGCGTATAGCAAGTGACACTTACTACCAAGGGACTAACAAATGTGTACTTTTTGATAAAAAATTAATTATATTTACGATAAAAATATTGATCACTGTCCGTGTCACAAAAATAAGTTTGAGTGGAATTTTCGCCCATTTGCAACTTTTGAGATGTCATCGCATAGAAAGTAACACTTACTTCCCAGGGACTAACAAATGTGTACTTTTTGGTAAAAAATAAATTATATTTACGATAAAAATATTGATCACTGTCCGTGTCACAAAAACTAAGTTTGAGGGGAATTTTCGCCCATTTGCAACTTTTGAGATATCAGCATATAGAAAGTAACACTGCCCAGGGACTAACAAATGTGTACTTTTTGGTAAAAAAATAAATTATATTTACAATAAAAATATTGATCATTGTCCGTGTCACTAAAACTAAGTTTGAGGGGAATTTTCGCCCATTTGCAACTTTTGAGATGTCAGCGCATAGAAAGTGACACTTACTACCAAGGGACTAACAAATGTGTACTTTTTGCTAAAAAATAAATTATATTTACGATAAAAATATTGATCACTGTCCATGTCACAAAAACTAAGTTTGAGGGGAATTTTCGCCCATTTGCAACTTTTGAGATATCAGCGTATAGAAAGTAACACTACCCAGGGACTAACAAATGTGTACTTTTTGGTAAAAAAATAAATAATGTTTATGATAAAAAATTTGATCACTGTCCGTGTCACAAAAACTAAGTTTGAGGGGAATTTTCGCCCATTTGTAACTTTTGAGAAGTCAGCGTATAGCAAGTGACACTTACTACCGAGGGACTAACAAATGTGTACTTTTTGGTAAAAAATAAATTATATTTACGATAAAAATATTGATCACTGTCCATGTCACAAAACTAAGTTTGAGGGGAATTTTCGCCCATTTGCAACTTTTGAGATATCAGCGTATAGAAAGTAACACTACCCAGGGACTAACAAATGTGTACTTTTTGGTAAAAGAATTAATAATGTTTATGATAAAAAATTTGATCACTGTCCGTGTCACAAAAACTAAGTTTGAGGGGAATTTTCGCCCATTTGTAACTTTTGAGATGTCAGCGTATAGCAAGTGACACTTACTACCGAGTGACTAACAAATGTGTACTTTTTGGTAAAAAATAAATTATATTTACGATAAAAATATTGATCACTGTCCGTGTCACAAAAACTAAGTTTGAGGGGAATTTTCGCCCATTTGAAACTTTTGAGATGTCAGCGCATATAAAGTAACACTTACTACCCAGGGACTAACAAATGTGTACTTTTTGGTATTTTTTTAAAAATATTTACGATTACAATTTTGATCACTGTTCGTGTCACAAAAACTAAGTTTGAGTGGAATTTTCGCCCATTTGTAACTATTGAGATGTCAGCGCATAGAAAGTAACACTTACTACCCAGGGACTAACAAATGTGTACTTTTTGGTAAAAAATAAATTATATTTACGATAAAAATATTGATCACTGTCCGTGTCACAAAAACTAAGTTTGAGGGGAATTTTCGCCCATTTGCAACTTTTGAGATATCAGCGTATAGAAAGTAACACTGCCCAGGGACTAACAAATGTGTACTTTTTGGTAAAAAATAAATTATATTTACGATAAAAATATTGATCATTGTCCGTGTCACTAAAACTAAGTTTGAGGGGAATTTTCGCCCATTTGCAACTTTTGAGATGTCAGCGCATAGAAAGTAACACTTACTACCCAGGGACCAACAAATGTGTACTTTTTGGTATTTTTTTTGAAATATTTACGAATACAATTTTGATCACTGTTCGTGTCACAAAAACTAAGTTTGAGGGGAATTTTCGCCCATTTGTAACTATTGAGATGTCAGCGCATATAAAGTAACACTTACTCCCCAGGGACTAACAAATGTGTACTTTTTGGTAAAAAAATAAATTATATTTACGATAAAAACATTGATCACTGTCCATGTCACAAAAACTAAGTTTGAGGGGAATTTTCGCCCATTTGCAACTTTTGAGATATCAGCGTATAGAAAGTAACACTACCCAGGAATTAACAAATGTGTACTTTTTGGTAAAAAAAGTAAATAATGTTTATGATAAAAAATTTGATCACTGTCCGTGTCACAAAAACTAAGTTTGCGGGGAATTTTCGCCCATTTGTAACTTTTGAGATGTCAGCGTATAGCAAGTGACACTTACTACCAAGGGACTAACAAATGTGTACTTTTTGATAAAAAATAAATTATATTTACGATAAAAATATTGATCACTGTCCGTGTCACAAAAACTAAGTTTGAGTGGAATTTTCGCCCATTTGCAACTTTTGAGATGTCATCGCATAGAAAGTAACACTTACTTCCCAGGGACTAACAAATGTGTACTTTTTGGTAAAAAATAAATTATATTTACGATAAAATATTGATCACTGTCCGTGTCACAAAAACTAAGTTTGAGGGGAATTTTCGCCCATTTGCAACTTTTGAGATATCAGCATATAGAAAGTAACACTGCCCAGGGACTAACAAATGTGTACTTTTTGGTAAAAAATAAATTATATTTACAATAAAAATATTGATCATTGTCCGTGTCACTAAAACTAAGTTTGAGGGGAATTTTCGCCCATTTGCAACTTTTGAGATGTCAGCGCATAGAAAGTAACACTTACTACCCAGGGACCAACAAATGTGTACTTTTTGGTATTTTTTTTGAAATATTTACGAATACAATTTTGATCACTGTTCGTGTCACAAAAACTAAGTTTGAGGGGAATTTTCGCCCATTTGCAACTTTTGAGATATCAGCGTATAGAAAGTAACACTACCCAGGGATTAACAAATGTGTACTTTTTGGTAAAAAAAGTAAATAATGTTTATGATAAAAAATTTGATCACTGTCCGTGTCACAAAAACTAAGTTTGCGGGGAATTTTCGCCCATTTGTAACTTTTGAGATGTCAGCGTATAGCTAGTGACACTTACTACCAAGGGACTAACAAATGTGTACTTTTTGATAAAAAATAAATTATATTTACGATAAAAATATTGATCACTGTCCGTGTCACAAAAACTAAGTTTGAGTGGAATTTTCGCCCATTTGCAACTTTTGAGATGTCATCGCATAGAAAGTAACACTTACTTCCCAGGGACTAACAAATGTGTACTTTTTGGTATTTTTTTTGAAATATTTACGATTACAATTTTGATCACTGTTCGTGTCACAAAAACTAAGTTTGAGGGGAATTTTCGCCCATTTGTAACTATTGAGATGTCAGCGCATATAAAGTAACACTTACTACCCAGGGACTAACAAATGTGTACTTTTTGCTAAAAAATAAATTATATTTACGATAAAAATATTGATCACTGTCCGTATCACAAAAACTAAGTTTGAGGGGAATTTTCGCCCATTTGCAACTTTTGAGATATCAGCGCATATAAAGTAACACTTACTACCCAGGGACTAACAAATGTGTACTTTTTGCTAAAAAATAAATTATATTTACGATAAAAATATTGATCACTGTCCGTATCACAAAAACTAAGTTTGAGGGGAATTTTCGCCCATTTGCAACTTTTGAGATATCAGCGTATAGAAAGTAACACTACCCAGGGACTAACAAATGTGTACTTTTTGGTAAAAAAATAAATAATGTTTATGATAAAAAATTTGATCACTGTCCGTGTCACAAAAACTAAGTTTGAGGGGAATTTTCGCCCATTTGTAACTTTTGAGAAGTCAGCGTATAGCAAGTGACACTTACTACCGAGGGACTAACAAATGTGTACTTTTTGGTAAAAAATAAATTATATTTACGATAAAAATATTGATCACTGTCCATGTCACAAAAACTAAGTTTGAGGGGAATTTTCGCCCATTTGCAACTTTTGAGATATCAGCGTATAGAAAGTAACACTACCCAGGGACTAACAAATGTGTACTTTTTGGTAAAAGAATTAATAATGTTTATGATAAAAAATTTGATCACTGTCCGTGTCACAAAAACTAAGTTTGAGGGGAATTTTCGTCCATTTGTAACTTTTGAGATGTCAGCGTATAGCAAGTGACACTTACTACCGAGTGACTAACAAATGTGTACTTTTTGGTAAAAAATAAATTATATTTACGATAAAAATATTGATCACTGTCCGCGTCACAAAAACTAAGTTTGAGGGGAATTTTCGCCCATTTGAAACTTTTGAGATGTCAGCGCATATAAAGTAACACTTACTACCCAGGGACTAACAAATGTGTACTTTTTGGTATTTTTTTAAAAATATTTACGATTACAATTTTGATCACTGTTCGTGTCACAAAAACTAAGTTTGAGTGGAATTTTCGCCCATTTGTAACTATTGAGATGTCAGCGCATAGAAAGTAACACTTACTACCCAGGGACTAACAAATGTGTACTTTTTGGTAAAAAATAAATTATATTTACGATAAAAATATTGATCACTGTCCGTGTCACAAAAACTAAGTTTGAGGGGAATTTTCGCCCATTTGCAACTTTTGAGATATCAGCGTATAGAAAGTAACACTGCCCAGGGACTAACAAATGTGTACTTTTTGGTAAAAAATAAATTATATTAACGATAAAAATATTGATCATTGTCCGTGTCACTAAAACTAAGTTTGAGGGGAATTTTCGCCCATTTGTAACTTTTGAGATGTCAGCGTATAGAATGTAACACTACCCAGGGACTAACAAATGTGTACTTTTTGGTATTTTTTTTGAAATATTTACGATTACAATTTTGATCACTGTTCGTGTCACAAAAACTAAGTTTGAGGGGAATTTTCGCCCATTTGCAACTTTTGAGATATCAGCGTATAGAAAGTAACACTACCCAGGGACTAACAAATGTGTACTTTTTGGTAAAAAATAAATTATATTTACGATAAAAATATTGATCACTGTCCGTGTCACAAAAACTAAGTTTGAGGGGAATTTTCGCCCATTTGCAACTTTTGAGATGTCAGCGCATAGAAAGTAACACTTACTACCCAGGGACCAACAAATGTGTACTTTTTGGTATTTTTTTTTGAAATATTTACGAATACAATTTTGATCACTGTTCGTGTCACAAAAACTAAGTTTGAGGGGAATTTTCGCCCATTTGTAACTATTGAGATGTCAGCGCATATAAAGTAACACTTACTACCCAGGGACTAACAAATGTGTACTTTTTGCTAAAAAATAAATTATATTTACGATAAAAATATTGATCACTGTCCGTGTCACAAAAACTAAGTTTGAGGGGAATTTTCGCCCATTTGCAACTTTTGAGATATCAGCGTATAGAAAGTAACACTACCCAGGGACTAACAAATGTGTACTTTTTGGTAAAAGAATTAATAATGTTTATGATAAAAAATTTGATCACTGTCCGTGTCACAAAAACTAAGTTTGAGGGGAATTTTCGCCCATTTGTAACTTTTGAGATGTCAGCGTATAGCAAGTGACACTTACTACCGAGTGACTAACAAATGTGTACTTTTTGGTAAAAAATAAATTATATTTACGATAAAAATATTGATCACTGTCCGTGTCACAAAAACTAAGTTTGAGGGGAATTTTCGCCCATTTGCAACTTTTGAGATATCAGCGTATAGAAAGTAACACTGCCCAGGGACTAACAAATGTGTACTTTTTGGTAAAAAATAAATTATATTTACGATAAAAAAAGTGATCATTGTCCGTGTCACAAAAACTAAGTTTGAGGGGAATTTTCGCCCATTTGTAACTTTTGAGATGTCAGCGCATAGAAAGTAACACTTACTACCCAGGGACTAACAAATGTGTACTTTTTGGTAAAAAATAAACTATATTTACGATAAAAATATTGATCACTGTCCGTGTCACAAAAACTAAGTTTGAGGGGAATTTTCGCCCATTTGCAACTTTTGAGATATCAGCGTATAGAAAGTAACACCGCCCAGGGACTAACAAATGTGTACTTTTTGGTAAAAAATAAATTATATTTACGATAAAAATATTGATCACTGTCCGTGTCACAAAAACTAAGTTTGAGGGGAATTTTCGCCCATTTGCAACCTTTGAGATATCAGCGTATAGAAAATAACACTACCCAGGGACTAACAAATGTGTACTTTTTGGTATTTTTTTTGAAATATTTACGATTACAATTTTGATCACTGTTCGTGTCACAAAAACTAAGTTTGAGAGGAATTTTCGCCCATTTGCAACTTTTGAGATATCAGCGTATAGAAAGTAACACTACCCAGAGACTAACAAATGTGTACTTTTTGGTAAAAAAATAAATAATGTTTATGATAAAAAATTTGATCAATGGCCGTGTCACAAAAACTAAGTTTGAGGGGAATTTTTCGCCCATTTGAAACTTTTGAGATGTCAGCGCATAGAAAGTAACACTACCCAGGGACTAACAAATGTGTACTTTTTGGTTCTTTTTTTTTATATTTACGATTACAATTTTGATCACTGTTCGTGTCACAAAAACTAAGTTTGAGGGGAATTTTCGCCCATTTGTAACTATTGAGATGTCAGCGCATAGAAAGTAACACTTACTACCCAGGGACTAACAAATGTGTACTTTTTGGTAAAAAAGAAATTATTTTTACGATAAAAATATTGATCACTGTCAGTGTCACAAAAACTAAGTTTGTGGGGAATTTTCGCCCATTTGCAACTTTTGAGATATCAGCGTATAGAAAGTAACACTACGCAGGGACTAACAAATGTGTACTTTTTGGTAAAAAAATAAATAATGTTTATGATGTAAAATTTGATCACTGTCCGTGTCACAAAAACTAAGTTTGAGGGGAATTTTCGCCCATTTGCAACTTTTGAGATATCAGCGTATAGAAAGTAACACTACCCAGGGACTAACAAATGTGTACTTTTTGGTAAAAAAATAAATAATGTTTATGATAAAAACATTTGATCACTGTCCGTGTCACAAAAACTAAGTTTGCAGGGAATTTTCGCCCATTTGTAACTTTTGAGATGTCAGCGTATAGCAAGTGACACTTACTACCAAGGGACTAACAAATGTGTACTTTTTGGTAAAAAATAAATTATATTTACAATAAAAAATATTGATCACTGTCCGTGTCACAAAAACTAAGTTTGAGGGGAATTTTCGCCCATTTGAAACTTTTGAGATGTCAGCGTATAGCAAGTGACACTTACTACCGAGTGACTAACAAATGTGTACTTTTTGGTAAAAAATAAATTATATCTACGATAAAAATATTGATCACTGTCCGTGTCACAAAAACTAAGTTTGAAGGGAATTTTCGCCCATTTGAAACTTTTGAGATGTCAGCGCATATAAAGTAACACTTACTACCCAGGGACTAACAAATGTGTACTTTTTGGTATTTTTTTTTTAAATATTTACGATTACAATTTTGATCACTGTTCGTGTCACAAAAACTAAGTTTGAGTGGAATTTTCGCCCATTTGTAACTATTGAGATGTCAGCGCATAGAAAGTAACACTTACTACCCAGGGACTAACAAATGTGTACTTTTTGGTAAAAAATAAATTATATTTACGATAAAAATATTGATCACTGTCCGTGTCACAAAAACTAAGTTTGAGGGGAATTTTCGCCCATTTGCAACTTTTGAGATATCAGCGTATAGAAAGTAACACTGCCCAGGGACTAACAAATGTGTTCTTTTTGGTAAAAAATAAATTATATTTACGATAAAAATATTGATCATTGTCCGTGTCACTAAAACTAAGTTTGAGGGGAATTTTCGCCCATTTGTAACTTTTGAGATGTCAGCGTATAGAATGTAACACTACCCAGGGACTAACAAATGTGTACTTTTTGGTATTTTTTTTGAAATATTTACGATTACAATTTTGATCACTGTTCGTGTCACAAAAACTAAGTTTGAGGGGAATTTTCGCCCATTTGAAACTTTTGAGATATCAGCGTATAGAAAGTAACACTACCCAGGGACTAACAAATGTGTACTTTTTGGTAAAAAATAAATTATATTTACGATAAAAATATTGATCACTGTCCGTGTCACAAAAACTAAGTTTGAGTGGAATTTTCGCCCATTTGCAACTTTTGAGATGTCATCGCATAGAAAGTAACACTTACTTCCCAGGGACTAACAAATGTGTACTTTTTGGTATTTTTTTTGAAATATTTACGATTACAATTTTGATCACTGTTCGTGTCACAAAAACTAAGTTTGAGGGGAATTTTCGCCCATTTGTAACTATTGAGATGTCAGCGCATATAAAGTAACACTTACTACCCAGGGACTAACAAATGTGTACTTTTTGCTAAAAAATAAATTATATTTACGATAAAAATATTGATCACTGTCCGTATCACAAAAACTAAGTTTGAGGGGAATTTTCGCCCATTTGCAACTTTTGAGATATCAGCGTATAGAAAGTAACACTACCCAGGTACTAACAAATGTGTACTTTTTGGTAAAAAAATAAATAATGTTTATGATAAAAAATTTGATCACTGTCCGTGTCACAAAAACTAAGTTTGAGGGGAATTTTCGCCCATTTGTAACTTTTGAGAAGTCAGCGTATAGCAAGTGACACTTACTACCGAGGGACTAACAAATGTGTACTTTTTGGTAAAAAATAAATTATATTTACGATAAAAATATTGATCACTGTCCATGTCACAAAAACTAAGTTTGAGGGGAATTTTCGCCCATTTGCAACTTTTGAGATATCAGCGTATAGAAAGTAACACTACCCAGGGACTAACAAATGTGTACTTTTTGGTAAAAGAATTAATAATGTTTATGATAAAAAATTTGATCACTGTCCGTGTCACAAAAACTAAGTTTGAGGGGAATTTTCGCCCATTTGTAACTTTTGAGATGTCAGCGTATAGCAAGTGACACTTACTACCGAGTGACTAACAAATGTGTACTTTTTGGTAAAAAATAAATTATATTTACGATAAAAATATTGATCACTGTCCGTGTCACAAAAACTAAGTTTGAGGGGAATTTTCGCCCATTTGAAACTTTTGAGATGTCAGCGCATATAAAGTAACACTTACTACCCAGGGACTAACAAATGTGTACTTTTTGGTATTTTTTTAAAAATATTTACGATTACAATTTTGATCACTGTTCGTGTCACAAAAACTAAGTTTGAGTGGAATTTTCGCCCATTTGTAACTATTGAGATGTCAGCGCATAGAAAGTAACACTTACTACCCAGGGACTAACAAATGTGTACTTTTTGGTAAAAAATAAATTATATTTACGATAAAAATATTGATCACTGTCCGTGTCACAAAAACTAAGTTTGAGGGGAATTTTCGCCCATTTGCAACTTTTGAGATATCAGCGTATAGAAAGTAACACTGCCCAGGGACTAACAAATGTGTACTTTTTGGCAAAAAATAAATTATATTTACGATAAAAATATTGATCATTGTCCGTGTCACTAAAACTAAGTTTGAGGGAAATTTTCGCCCATTTGTAACTTTTGAGATGTCAGCGTATAGAATGTAACACTACCCAGGGACTAACAAATGTGTACTTTTTGGTATTTTTTTTGAAATATTTACGATTACAATTTTGATCACTGTCCGTGTCACAAAAACTAAGTTTGAGGGGAATTTTCGCCCATTTGCAACTTTTGAGATGTCAGCGCATAGAAAGTAACACTTACTACCCAGGGACCAACAAATGTGTACTTTTTGCTAAAAAATAAATTATATTTACGATAAAAATATTGATCACTGTCCGTGTCACAAAAACTAAGTTTGAGGGGAATTTTCGCCCATTTGCAACTTTTGAGATATCAGCGTATAGAAAGTAACACTACCCAGGGACTAACAAATGTGTACTTTTTGGTAAAAGAATTAATAATGTTTATGATAAAAAATTTGATCACTGTCCGTGTCACAAAAACTAAGTTTGAGGGGAATTTTCGCCCATTTGTAACTTTTGAGATGTCAGCGTATAGCAAGTGACACTTACTACCGAGTGACTAACAAATGTGTACTTTTTGGTAAAAAATAAATTATATCTACGATAAAAATATTGATCACTGTCCGTGTCACAAAAACTAAGTTTGAGGGGAATTTTCGCCCATTTGAAACTTTTGAGATGTCAGCACATATAAAGTAACACTTACTACCCAGGGACTAACAAATGTGTACTTTTTGGTATTTTTTTTGAAATATTTACGATTACAATTTTGATCACTGTTCGTGTCACAAAAACTAAGTTTGAGGGGGAATTTTCGCCCATTTGTAACTATTGAGATGTCAGCGCATAGAAAGTAACACTTACTACCCAGGGACTAACAAATGTGTACTTTTTGGTAAAAAATAAATTATATTTACGATAAAAATATTGATCACTGTCCGTGTCACAAAAACTAAGTTTGAGGGGAATTTTCGCCCATTTGCAACTTTTGAGATATCAGCGTATAGAAAGTAACACTGCCCAGGGACTAACAAATGTGTACTTTTTGGTAAAAATAAATTATATTTACGATAAAAAAAGTGATCATTGTCCGTGTCACAAAAACTAAGTTTGAAGGGAATTTTCGCCCATTTGTAACTTTTGAGATGTCAGCGCATAGAAAGTAACACTTACTACCCAGGGACTAACAAATGTGTACTTTTTGGTAAAAAATAAATTATATTTACGATAAAAATATTGATCACTGTCCGTGTCACAAAAACTAAGTTTGAGGGGAATTTTCGCCCATTTGCAACTTTTGAGATATCAGCGTATAGAAAGTAACACCGCCCAGGGACTAACAAATGTGTACTTTTTGGTAAAAAATAAATTATATTTACGATAAAAATATTGATCACTGTCCGTGTCACAAAAACTAAGTTTGAGGGGAATTTTCGCCCATTTGCAACCTTTGAGATATCAGCGTATAGAAAATAACACTACCCAGGACTAACAAATGTGTACTTTTGGTATTTTTTTTGAAATATTTACGATTACAATTTTGATCACTGTTCGTGTCACAAAACTAAGTTTGAGAGGAATTTTCGCCCATTTGCAACTTTTGAGATATCAGCGTATAGAAAGTAACACTACCCAGAGACCTAACAAATGTGTACTTTTTGGTAAAAAAATAAATAATGTTTATGATAAAAAATGTGATCAATGGCCGTGTCACAAAAACTAAGTTTGAGGGGAATTTTCGCCCATTTGTAACTATTGAGATGTCAGCGCATAGAAAGTAACACTTACTACCCAGGGACTAACAAATGTGTACTTTTTGGTAAAAAAGAAATTATATTTACGATAAAAATATTGATCACTGTCCGTGTCACAAAAACTAAGTTTGTGGGAATTTTCGCCCATTTGCAACTTTTGAGATATCAGCGTATAGAAAGTAACACTACGCAGGGACTAACAAATGTGTTACTTTTTGGTAAAAAAATAAATAATGTTTATGATGTAAAATTTGATCACTGTCCGTGTCACAAAAACTAAGTTTGAGGGGAATTTTCGCCCATTTGCAACTTTTGAGATATCAGCGTATAGAAAGTAACACTACGCAGGGACTAACAAATGTGTACTTTTTGGTAAAAAAATAAATTATGTTTATGATGTAAAATTTGATCACTGTCCGTGTCACAAAAACTAAGTTTGAGGGGAATTTTCGCCCATTTGCAACTTTTGAGATATCAGCGTATAGAAAGTAACACTACCCAGGGACTAACAAATGTGTACTTTTTGGTAAAAAATAAATAATGTTTATGATAAAAACATTTGATCACTGTCTGTGTCACAAAAACTAAGTTTGCGGGGAATTTTCGCCCATTGTAACTTTTGAGATGTCAGCGTATAGCAAGTGACACTTACTACCAAGGGACTAACAAATGTGTACTTTTTGGTAAAAAATAAATTATATTTACAATAAAAAATATTGATCACTGTCCGTGTCACAAAAACTAAGTTTGAGGGGAATTTTCGCCCATTTGAAACTTTTGAGATGTCAGCGTATAGCAAGTGACACTTACTACCGAGTGACTAACAAAATGTGTACTTTTTGGTAAAAAATAAATTATATCTACGATAAAAATATTGATCACTGTCCGTGTCACAAAAACTAAGTTTGAGGGGAATTTTCGCCCATTTGAAACTTTTGAGATGTCAGCGCATATAAAGTAACACTTACTACCCAGGGACTAACAAATGTGTACTTTTTGGTAAAAAATAAATTATATTTATAATAAAAATATTGATCATTGTCCGTGTCACAAAAACTAAGTTTGAGGGAATTTTCGCCCATTTGTAACTTTTGAGATGTCAGCGCATAGAAAGTAACACTTACTACCCAGGGACTAACAAATGTGTACTTTTTGGTAAAAAATAAATTATATTTACGATAAAAATATTGATCACTCTCCGTGTCACAAAAACTAAGTTTGAGGGGAATTGTCGCCCATTTGCAACTTTTGAGATATCAGCGTATAGAAAGTAACACCGCCCAGGGACTAACAAATGTGTACTTTTTGGTAAAAAATAACATATATTTACGATAAAAATATTGATCACTGTCCGTGTCACAAAAACTAAGTTTGAGGGGAATTTTCGCCCATTTGCAACCTTTGAGATATCAGCGTATAGAAAATAACACTACCCAGGGACTAACAAATGTGTACTTTTGGTATTTTTTTTGAAATATTTACGATTACAATTTTGATCACTGTTCGTGTCACAAAAACTAAGTTTGAGGGGAATTTTCGCCCATTTGCAACCTTTGAGATATCAGCGTATAGAAAGTAACACTACCCAGGGACTAACAAATGTGTACTTTTTGGTAAAAAAATAAATAATGTTTATGATAAAAAATTTGATCACTGTCCGTGTCACAAAAACTAAGTTTGAGGGGAATTTTCGCCCATTTGAAACTTTTGAGATGTCAGCGTATAGCAAGTGACACTTACTTCCGAGGGACTAACAAATGTGTACTTTTTGGTAAAAAATAAATTATATTTACGATAAAAATATTGATCACTGTCCGTGTCACAAAAACTAAGTTTGAGGGGAATTTTCGCCCATTTGAAACTTTTGAGATGTCAGCGCATAGAAAGTAACACTTACTACCCAGGGACTAACAAATGTGTACTTTTTGGTTCTTTTTTTTTATATTTACGATTACAATTTTGATCACTGTTCGTGTCACAAAAACTAAGTTTGAGGGGAATTTTCGCCCATTTGTAACAATTGAGATGTCAGCGCATAGAAAGTAACACTTACTACCCAGGGACTAACAAATGTGTACTTTTTGGTAAAAAAGAAATTATATTTACGAAAAAAATAATGATCACTGTCCGTGTCACAAAAACTAAGTTTGCGGGGAATTTTCGCCCATTTGCAACTTTTGAGATATCAGCGTATAGAAAGTAACACTACGCAGGGACTAACAAATGTGTACTTTTTGGTAAAAAAATAAATTATTTTTATGATGTAAAATTTGATCACTGTCCGTGTCACAAAAACGAAGTTTGAGGGGAATTTTCGCCCATTTGCAACTTTTGAGATATCAGCGTATAGAAAGTAACACTACCCAGGGACTAACAAATGTGTACTTTTTGGTAAAAAAATAAATAATGTTTATGATAAAAACATTTGATCACTGTCCGTGTCACAAAAACTAAGTTTGCGGGGAATTTTCGCCCATTTGTAACTTTTGAGATGTCAGCGTATAGCAAGTGACACTTACACTATGGGAACCTCATTTGCCAGTTAAAATATGATAATTGGTTCTTTACCCTTCTATCTGGCAACAAAACTGACACCTTTTTTACAAGGAGTCATGTTTGCATAGACCGCAATACCTGCAGTCATAATACAAACAAAAGAACATAACTCTGATAATGTGCACTGTCCTTGAAGTTGATTGGTCCACACCCGAGACAGCTTTCCTTAGAGCCTAGTCTCATATGGGTTGGACCAGATGACGCCAAAAGGCGCACAACTCAAGGACAATGCACCATCAGAGTATGAGAGCTCGGGGCAAGCATCTACACTATGGGAACCTCATTTGCCAGTTAAAATATGATAATTGGTTCTTTACCCTTCTATCTGGCAACAAAACTGACACCTTTTTTACAAGGAGTCATGTTTGCATAGACCGCAATACCTGCAGTCATAATACAAACAAAAGAACATAACTCTGATAATGTGCACTGTCCTTGAAGTTGATTGGTCCACACCCGAGACAGCTTTCCTTAGAGCCTAGTCTCATATGGGTTGGACCAGATGACGCCAAAAGGCGCACAACTCAAGGACAATGCACCATCAGAGTATGAGAGCTCGGGGCAAGCATCTACACTATGGGAACCTCATTTGCCAGTTAAAATATGATAATTGGTTCTTTACCCTTCTATCTGGCAACAAAACTGACACCTTTTTTACAAGGAGTCATGTTTGCATAGACCGCAATACCTGCAGTCATAATACAAACAAAAGAACATAACTCTGATAATGTGCACTGTCCTTGAAGTTGATTGGTCCACACCCGAGACAGCTTTCCTTAGAGCCTAGTCTCATATGGGTTGGACCAGATGACGCCAAAAGGCGCACAACTCAAGGACAATGCACCATCAGAGTATGAGAGCTCGGGGCAAGCATCTACACTATGGGAACCTCATTTGCCAGTTAAAATATGATAATTGGTTCTTTACCCTTCTATCTGGCAACAAAACTGACACCTTTTTTACAAGGAGTCATGTTTGCATAGACCGCAATACCTGCAGTCATAATACAAACAAAATAACATAACTCTGATAATGTGCACTGTCCTTGAAGTTGATTGGTCCACACCCGAGACAGCTTTCCTTAGAGCCTAGTCTCATATGGGTTGGACCAGATGACGCCAAAAGGCGCACAACTCAAGGACAATGCACCATCAGAGTATGAGAGCTCGGGGCAAGCATCTACACTATGGGAACCTCATTTGCCAGTTAAAATATGATAATTGGTTCTTTACCCTTCTATCTGGCAACAAAACTGACACCTTTTTTACAAGGAGTCATGTTTGCATAGACCGCAATACCTGCAGTCATAATACAAACAAAAGAACATAACTCTGATAATGTGCACTGTCCTTGAAGTTGATTGGTCCACACCCGAGACAGCTTTCCTTAGAGCCTAGTCTCATATGGGTTGGACCAGATGACGTCAAAAGGCGCACAACTCAAGGACAATGCACCATCAGAGTATGAGAGCTCGGGGCAAGCATCTACACTATGGGAACCTCATTTGCCAGTTAAAATATGATAATTGGTTCTTTACCCTTCTATCTGGCAACAAAACTGACACCTTTTTTACAAGGAGTCATGTTTGCATAGACCGCAATACCTGCAGTCATAATACAAACAAAAGAACATAACTCTGATAATGTGCACTGTCCTTGAAGTTGATTGGTCCACACCCGAGACAGCTTTCCTTAGAGCCTAGTCTCATATGGGTTGGACCAGATGACGCCAAAAGGCGCACAACTCAAGGACAATGCACCATCAGAGTATGAGAGCTCGGGGCAAGCATCTACACTATGGGAACCTCATTTGCCAGTTAAAATATGATAATTGGTTCTTTACCCTTCTATCTGGCAACAAAACTGACACCTTTTTTACAAGGAGTCATGTTTGCATAGACCGCAATACCTGCAGTCATAATACAAACAAAAGAACATAACTCTGATAATGTGCACTGTCCTTGAAGTTGATTGGTCCACACCCGAGACAGCTTTCCTTAGAGCCTAGTCTCATATGGGTTGGACCAGATGACGCCAAAAGGCGCACAACTCAAGGACAATGCACCATCAGAGTATGAGAGCTCGGGGCAAGCATCTACACTATGGGAACCTCATTTGCCAGTTAAAATATGATAATTGGTTCTTTACCCTTCTATCTGGCAACAAAACTGACACCTTTTTTACAAGGAGTCATGTTTGCATAGACCGCAATACCTGCAGTCATAATACAAACAAAAGAACATAACTCTGATAATGTGCACTGTCCTTGAAGTTGATTGGTCCACACCCGAGACAGCTTTCCTTAGAGCCTAGTCTCATATGGGTTGGACCAGATGACGCCAAAAGGCGGACAACTCAAGGACAATGCACCATCAGAGTATGAGAGCTCGGGGCAAGCATCTACACTATGGGAACCTCATTTGCCAGTTAAAATATGATAATTGGTTCTTTACCCTTCTATCTGGCAACAAAACTGACACCTTTTTTACAAGGAGTCATGTTTGCATAGACCGCAATACCTGCAGTCATAATACAAACAAAAGAACATAACTCTGATAATGTGCACTGTCCTTGAAGTTGATTGGTCCACACCCGAGACAGCTTTCCTTAGAGCCTAGTCTCATATGTGCGCCTTTTGGCGTCATCTGGTCCAACCCATATGAGACTAGGCTCTAAGGAAAGCTGTCTCGGGTGTGGACCAATCAACTTCAAGGACAGTGCACATTATCAGAGTTATGTTCTTTTGTTTGTATTATGACTGCAGGTATTGCGGTCTATGCAAACATGACTCCTTGTAAAAAAGGTGTCAGTTTTGTTGCCAGATAGAAGGGTAAAGAACCAATTATCATATTTTAACTGGCAAATGAGGTTCCCATAGTGTAGATGCTTGCCCCGAGCTCTCATACTCTGATGGTGCATTGTCCTTGAGTTGTGCGCCTTTTGGCGTCATCTGGTCCAACCCATATGAGACTAGGCTCTAAGGAAAGCTGTCTCGGGTGTGGACCAATCAACTTCAAGGACAGTGCACATTATCAGAGTTATGTTCTTTTGTTTGTATTATGACTGCAGGTATTGCGGTCTATGCAAACATGACTCCTTGTAAAAAAGGTGTCAGTTTTGTTGCCAGATAGAAGGGTAAAGAACCAATTATCATATTTTAACTGGCAAATGAGGTTCCCATAGTGTAGATGCTTGCCCCGAGCTCTCATACTCTGATGGTGCATTGTCCTTGAGTTGTGCGCCTTTTGGCGTCATCTGGTCCAACCCATATGAGACTAGGCTCTAAGGAAAGCTGTCTCGGGTGTGGACCAATCAACTTCAAGGACAGTGCACATTATCAGAGTTATGTTCTTTTGTTTGTATTATGACTGCAGGTATTGCGGTCTATGCAAACATGACTCCTTGTAAAAAAGGTGTCAGTTTTGTTGCCAGATAGAAGGGTAAAGAACCAATTATCATATTTTAACTGGCAAATGAGGTTCCCATAGTGTAGATGCTTGCCCCGAGCTCTCATACTCTGATGGTGCATTGTCCTTGAGTTGTGCGCCTTTTGGCGTCATCTGGTCCAACCCATATGAGACTAGGCTCTAAGGAAAGCTGTCTCGGGTGTGGACCAATCAACTTCAAGGACAGTGCACATTATCAGAGTTATGTTCTTTTGTTTGTATTATGACTGCAGGTATTGCGGTCTATGCAAACATGACTCCTTGTAAAAAAGGTGTCAGTTTTGTTGCCAGATAGAAGGGTAAAGAACCAATTATCAAGTGACACTTACTACCAAGGGACTAACAAATGTGTACTTTTTGGTAAAAAATAAATTATATTTACAATAAAAAATATTGATCACTGTACGTGTCACAAAAACTAAGTTTGAGTGGATTTTTCGCCCATTTGCAACTTTTGAGATGTCATCGCATAGAAAGTAACACTTACTACCCAGGGACTAACAAATGTGTACTTTTTGGTATTTTTTTTGAAATATTTACGATTACAATTTTGATCACTGTTCGTGTCACAAAAACTAAGTTTGAGGGGAAGTTTCGCCCATTTGCAACTTTTGAGATATAAGCGTATAGAAAGTAACACTACCCAGGGACTAACAAATGTGTACTTTTTGGTAAAAAAATAAATAATGTTCATGATAAAAAATTTGATCACTGTCCGTGTCACAAAAACTAAGTTTGAGGGGAATTTTCGCCCATTTGTAACTTTTGAGATGTCAGCGTATAGCAAGTGACACTTACTACCGAGGGACTAACAAATGTGTACTTTTTGGTAAAAAATAAATTATGTTTACGATAAAAATATTGATCACTGTCCGTGTCACAAAAACTAAGTTTGAGTGGATTTTTCGCCCATTTGCAACTTTTGAGATATCAGCGTATAGAAAGTAACACTACCCAAGGACTAACAAATTTGTACTTTTTGGTAAAAGAATTAATAATGTTTATGATGTAAATTTTGATCACTGTCCGTGACACAAAAACTAAGTTTGAGGGGAATTCTCGCCCATTTGTAACTTTTGAGATGTCAGCGTATAGCAAGTGACACTTACTACCGAGGGACTAACAAATGTGTACTTTTTGGTAAAAAATAAATTATATTTACGATAAAAATATTGATCACTGTCCGTGTCACAAAAACAAAGTTTGAGGGGAATTTTCGCCCATTTGCAACTTTTGAGATATCAGCGTATAGCAAGTGACACTACCCAAGGACTAACAAATTTGTACTTTTTGGTAAAAGAATTAATAATGTTTATGATGTAAAATTTGATCACTGTCCGTGACACAAAAACTAAGTTTGAGGGGAATTCTCGCCCATTTGTAACTTTTGAGATGTCAGCGTATAGCAAGTGACACTTACTACCGAGTGACTAACAAATGTGTACTTTTTGGTAAAAAACAAATTATATTTACGATAAAAATATTGATCACTGTCCGTGTCACAAAAACTAAGTTTGAGGGGAATTTTCGCCCATTTGCAACTTTTGAGATATCAGCGTATAGAAAGTAACACTACCCAAGGACTAACAAATTTGTACTTTTTGGTAAAAGAATTAATAATGTTTATGATGTAAAATTTGATCACTGTCCGTGACACAAAAACTAAGTTTGAGGGGAATTCTCGCCCATTTGTAACTTTTGAGATGTCAGCATATAGCAAGTGACACTTACTACCGAGTGACTAACAAATGTGTACTTTTTGGTAAAAAATTAATTATATTTACGATAAAAATATTGATCACTGTCCGTGTCACAAAAACTAAGTTTGAGGGGAATTTTCGCCCATTTGCAACTTTTGAGATATCAGCGTATAGAAAGTAACACTACGCAGGGACTAACAAATGTGTACTTTTTGGTAAAAAAATAAATAATGTTTATGATGTAAAATTTGATCACTGTCCGTGTCACAAAAACTAAGTTTGAGGGGAATTTTCGCCCATTTGCAACTTTTGAGATATCAGCGTATAGAAAGTAGCACTACGCAGGGACTAACAAATGTGTACTTTTTGGTAAAAAAATAAATAATGTTTATGATGTAAAATTTGATCACTGTCCGTGTCACAAAAAACTAAGTTTGAGGGGAATTTTCGCCCATTTGCAACTTTTGAGATATCAGCGTATAGAAAGTAACACTACCCAGGGACTAACAAATGTGTACTTTTTGGTAAAAAATAAATTATATTTCCGATAAAAATATTGATCACTGTCCGTGTCACAAAAACTAAGTTTGAGGGGAATTTTCGCCCATTTGCAACTTTTGAGATATCAGCATATAGAAAGTAACACTACCCAGGGACTAACAAATGTGTACTTTTTGGTAAAAAAATAAATAATGTTTATGATAAAAAATTTGATCACTGTCCGTGTCACAAAAACTAAGTTTGAGGGGAATTTTCGCCCATTTGTAACTTTTGAGATGTCAGCGTATAGCAAGTGACACTTACTACCGAGGGACTAACAAATGTGTACTTTTTGGTAAAAAATAAATTATATTTACGATAAAAATATTGATCACTGTCCGTGTCACAAAAACTAAGTTTGAGGGGAATTTTCGCCCATTTGCAACTTTTGAGATATCAGCGTATAGAAAGTAACACTACCCAGGGACTAACAAATGTGTACTTTTTGGAATTTTTTAAAAAATATTTACGATTACAATTTTGATCACTGTTCGTGTCACAAAAACTAAGTTTGATGGGAATTTTCGCCCATTTGTAACTTTTGAGATGTCAGCGCATAGAAAGTAACACTTACTACCCAGGGACTAACAAATGTGTACTTTTTGGTAAAAAATAAATTATGTTTACGATAAAAATATTGATCACTGTCCGTGTCACAAAAACTAAGTTTGAGGGGAATTTTCGCCCATTTGCAACTTTTGAGATATCAGCGTATAGAAAGTAACACCGCCCAGGGACTAACAAATGTGTACTTTTTGGTAAAAAATAAATTATATTTACGATAAAAATATTGATCACTGTCCGTGTCACAAAAACTAAGTTTGAGGGGAATTTTCGCCCATTTGCAACCTTTGAGATATCAGCGTATAGAAAATAACACTACCCAGGGACTAACAAATGTGTACTTTTTGGTATTTTTTTTGAAATATTTACGATTACAATTTTGATCACTGTTCGTGTCACAAAAACTAAGTTTGAGGGGAATTTTCGCCCATTTGCAACTTTTGAGATATCAGCGTATAGAAAGTAACACTACCCAGGGACTAACAAATGTGTACTTTTTGGTAAAAAAATAAATAATGTTTATGATAAAAAATTTGATCACTGTCCGTGTCACAAAAACTAAGTTTGAGGGGAATTTTCGCCCATTTGTAACTTTTGAGATGTCAGCGTATAGCAAGTGACACTTACTACCGAGGGACTAACAAATGTGTACTTTTTGGTAAAAAATGAATTATATTTACGATAAAAATATTGATCACTGTCCGTGTCACAAAAACTAAGTTTGAGGGGAATTTTCGCCCATTTGAAACTTTTGAGATGTCAGCGCATAGAAAGTAACACTTACTACCCAGGGACTAACAAATGTGTACTTTTTGGTATTTTTTTTGAAATATTTACGATTACAATTTTGATCACTGTTCGTGTCACAAAAACTAAGTTTGAGGAGAATTTTCGCCCATTTGTAACTATTGAGATGTCAGCGCATATAAAGTAACACTTACTACCCAGGGACTAACAAATGTGTACTTTTTGCTAAAAAATAAATTATATTTACGATAAAAATATCGATCACTGTCCGTGTCACAAAAACTAAGTTTGAGGGGAATTTTCGCCCATTTGCAACTTTTGAGATATCAGCGTATAGAAAGTAACACTACCCAGGGACTAACAAATGTGTACTTTTTGGTAAAAAAATAAATAATGTTTACGATAAAAAATTTGATCACTGTCCGTGTCACAAAAACTAAGTTTGAGGGGAATTTTCGCCCATTTGTAACTTTTGAGATGTCAGCGTATAGCAAGTGACACTTACTACCGAGGGACTAACAAATGTGTACTTTTTGGTAAAAAATAAATTATATTTACGATAAAAATATTGATCACTGTCCGTGTCACAAAAACTAAGTTTGAGGGGAATTTTCGCCCATTTGCAACTTTTGAGATATCAGCGTATAGAAAGTAACACTACCCAGGGACTAACAAATGTGTACTTTTTGGTATTTTTTAAAAATATTTACGATTACAATTTTGATCACTGTTCGTGTCACAAAAACTAAGTTTGAGGGGAATTCTCGCCCATTTGTAACTTTTGAGATGTCAGCGTATAGCAAGTGACACTTACTACCGAGTGACTAACAAATGTGTACTTTTTGGTAAAAAATTAATTATATTTACGATAAAAATATTGATCACTGTCCGTGTCACAAAAACTAAGTTTGAGGGGAATTTTCGCCCATTTGCAACTTTTGAGATATCAGCGTATAGAAAGTAACACTGCCCAGGGACTAACAAATGTGTACTTTTTGGTAAAAAATAAATTATATTTACGATAAAAATATTGATCATTGTCCGTGTCACAAAAACTAAGTTTGAGGGGAATTTTCGCCCATTTGTAACTTTTGAGATGTCAGCGCATAGAAAGTAACACTTACTACCCAGGGACTAACAAATGTGTACTTTTTGGTAAAAAATAAATTATGTTTACGATAAAAATATTGATCACTGTCCGTGTCACAAAAACTAAGTTTGAGGGGAATTTTCGCCCATTTGCAACTTTTGAGATATCAGCATATAGAAAGTAACACCGCCCAGGGACTAACAAATGTGTACTTTTTGGTAAAAAATAAATTATATTTACGATAAAAATATTGATCACTGTCCGTGTCACAAAAACTAAGTTTGAGGGGAATTTTCGCCCATTTGCAACCTTTGAGATATCAGCGTATAGAAAATAACACTACCCAGGTACTAACAAATGTGTACTTTTTGGTATTTTTTTTGAAATATTTACGATTACAATTTTGATCACTGTTCGTGTCACAAAAACTAAGTTTGAGGGGAATTTTCGCCCTTTTGCAACTTTTGAGATATTAGCGTATAGAAAGTAACACTACCCAGGGACTAACAAATGTGTACTTTTTGGTAAAAAAATAAATAATGTTTATGATAAAAAATTTGATCACTGTCCGTGTCACAAAAACTAAGTTTGAGAGGAATTTTCGCCCATTTGTAACTTTTGAGATGTCAGCGTATAGCAAGTGACACGTACTACCGAGGGACTAACAAATGTGTACTTTTGGTAAAAAATGAATTATATTTACGATAAAAATATTGATCACTGTCCGTGTCACAAAAACTAAGTTTGAGGGGAATTTTCGCCCATTTGAAACTTTTGAGATGTCAGCGCATAGAAAGTAACACTTACTACCCAGGGACTAACAAATGTGTACTTTTTGGTAAAAAAGAAATTATATTTACGATAAAAATATTGATCACTGTCCGTGTCACAAAAACTAAGTTTGTGGGGAATTTTCGCCCATTTGCAACTTTTGAGATATCAGCGTATAGAAAGTAACACTACGCAGGGACTAACAAATGTGTACTTTTTGGTAAAAAAATAAATAATGTTTATGATGTAAAATTTGATCACTGTCCGTGTCACAAAAACTAAGTTTGAGGGGAATTTTCGCCCATTTGCAACTTTTGAGATATCAGCGTATAGAAAGTAACACTAAGCAGGGACTAACAAATGTGTACTTTTTGGTAAAAAAATAAATTATGTTTATGATGTAAAATTTGATCACTGTCCGTGTCACAAAAACTAAGTTTGAGGGTAATTTTCGCCCATTTGCAACTTTTGAGATATCAGCGTATAGAAAGTAACACTACCCAGGGACTAACAAATGTGTACTTTTTGGTAAAAAAATAAATAATGTTTATGATAAAAAATTTGATCACTGTCCATGTCACAAAAACTAAGTTTGAGGGGAATTTTCGCCCATTTGTAACTTTTGAGATCTCAGCGTATAGCAAGTGACACTTACTACCGAGGGACTAACAAATGTGTACTTTTTGGTAAAAAATAAATTATATTTACGATAAAAATATTGATCACTGTCCGTGTCACAAAAACTAAGTTTGAGGGGAATTTTCGCCCATTTGCAACTTTTGAGATATCAGCGTATAGAAAGTAACACTGCCCAGGGACTAACAAATGTGTACTTTTTGGTAAAAAATAAATTATATTTACGATAAAAATATTGATCATTGTCCGTGTCACAAAAACTAAGTTTGAGAGGAATTTTCGCCCATTTGTAACTTTTGAGATGTCAGCGCATAGAAAGTAACACTTACTACCCAGGGACTAACAAATGTGTACTTTTTGGTAAAAAATAAATTATATTTACGATAAAAATATTGATCACTGTCCGTGTCACAAAAACTAAGTTTGAGGGGAATTTTCGCCCATTTGCAACTTTTGAGATATCAGCGTATAGAAAGTAACACTACCCAGGGACTAACAAATGTGTACTTTTTGGTATTTTTTTAAAAATATTTACGATTACAATTTTGATCACTGTTCGTGTCACAAAAACTAAGTTTGAGGGGAATTTTCGCCCATTTGTAACTATTGAGATGTCAGCGCATAGAAAGTAACACTTACTACCCAGGGACTAACAAATGTGTACTTTTTGGTAAAAAATAAATTATATTTACGATAAAAATATTGATCACTGTCCGTGTCACAAAAACTAAGTTTGAGGGGAATTTTCGCCCATTTGCAACTTTTGAGATATCAGCGTATAGAAAGTAACACTGCCCAGGGACTAACAAATGTGTACTTTTTGGTAAAAAATAAATTATATTTACGATAAAAATATTGATCATTGTCCGTGTCACAAAAACTAAGTTTGAGGGGAATTTTCGCCCATTTGTAACTTTTGAGATGTCAGCGCATAGAAAGTAACACTTACTACCCAGGGACTAACAAATGTGTACTTTTTGGTAAAAAATAAATTATGTTTACGATAAAAATATTGATCACTGTCCGTGTCACAAAAACTAAGTTTGAGGGGAATTTTCGCCCATTTGCAACTTTTGAGATATCAGCATATAGAAAGTAACACCGCCCAGGGACTAACAAATGTGTACTTTTTGGTAAAAAATAAATTATATTTACGATAAAAATATTGATCACTGTCCGTGTCACAAAAACTAAGTTTGAGGGGAATTTTCGCCCATTTGCAACCTTTGAGATATCAGCGTATAGAAAATAACACTACCCAGGTACTAACAAATGTGTACTTTTTGGTATTTTTTTTGAAATATTTACGATTACAATTTTGATCACTGTTCGTGTCACAAAAACTAAGTTTGAGGGGAATTTTCGCCCTTTTGCAACTTTTGAGATATCAGCGTATAGAAAGTAACACTACCCAGGGACTAACAAATGTGTACTTTTTGGTAAAAAAATAAATAATGTTTATGATAAAAAATTTGATCACTGTCCGTGTCACAAAAACTAAGTTTGAGGGGAATTTTCGCCCATTTGTAACTTTTGAGATGTCAGCGTATAGCAAGTGACACGTACTACCGAGGGACTAACAAATGTGTACTTTTTGGTAAAAAATGAATTATATTTACGATAAAAATATTGATCACTGTCCGTGTCACAAAAACTAAGTTTGAGGGGAATTTTCGCCCATTTGAAACTTTTGAGATGTCAGCGCATAGAAAGTAACACTTACTACCCAGGGACTAACAAATGTGTACTTTTTGGTAAAAAAGAAATTATATTTACGATAAAAATATTGATCACTGTCCGTGTCACAAAAACTAAGTTTGTGGGGAATTTTCGCCCATTTGCAACTTTTGAGATATCAGCGTATAGAAAGTAACACTACGCAGGGACTAACAAATGTGTACTTTTTGGTAAAAAAATAAATAATGTTTATGATGTAAAATTTGATCACTGTCCGTGTCACAAAAACTAAGTTTGAGGGGAATTTTCGCCCATTTGCAACTTTTGAGATATCAGCGTATAGAAAGTAACACTACGCAGGGACTAACAAATGTGTACTTTTTGGTAAAAAAATAAATTATGTTTGTGATGTAAAATTTGATCACTGTCCGTGTCACAAAAACTAAGTTTGAGGGTAATTTTCGCCCATTTGCAACTTTTGAGATATCAGCGTATAGAAAGTAACACTACCCAGGGACTAACAAATGTGTACTTTTTGGTAAAAAAATAAATAATGTTTATGATAAAAAATTTGATCACTGTCCATGTCACAAAAACTAAGTTTGAGGGGAATTTTCGCCCATTTGTAACTTTTGAGATCTCAACGTATAGCAAGTGACACTTACTACCGAGGGACTAACAAATGTGTACTTTTTGGTAAAAAATAAATTATATTTACGATAAAAATATTGATCACTGTCCGTGTCACAAAAACTAAGTTTGAGGGGAATTTTCGCCCATTTGCAACTTTTGAGATGTCAGCGCATAGAAAGTAACACTTACTACCCAGGGACTAACAAATGTGTACTTTTTGGTAAAAAAGAAATTATATTTACGATAAAAACATTGATCACTGTCCGTGTCACAAAAACTAAGTTTGAGGGGAATTTTCGCCCATTTGCAACTTTTGAGATATCAGCGTATAGAAAGTAACACTACCCAGGGACTAACAAATGTGTACTTTTTGGTAAAAAAATAAATAATGTTTATGATAAAAAATTTGATCACTGTCCGTGTCACAAAAACTAAGTTTGAGGGGAATTTTCGCCCATTTGAATTTTTTGAGATGTCAGCGCATAGAAAGTAACACTTACTACCCAGGGACTAACAAATGTGTACTTTTTGGTATTTTTTTTTTTAATATTTACGATTACAATTTTGATCACTGTTCGTGTCACAAAAACTAAGTTTGAGGGGAATTTTCGCCCATTTGAAACTTTTGAGATATCAGCGTATAGAAAGTAACACTACGCAGGGACTAACAAATGTGTACTTTTTGGTAAAAAAATTAATAATGTTTATGATAAAAAATTTGATCACTGTCCGTGTCACAAAAACTAAGTTTGAGGGGAATTTTCGCCCATTTGTAACTTTTGAGATGTCAGCGCATAGAAAGTAACACTTACTACCCAGGGACTAACAAATGTGTACTTTTTGGTAAAATTTTTTTTATATTTACTATTAAAATTTTGATCACTGTCCGTGTCACAAAAACTAAATTAGGTTTGTTTTAAGATTTTTTTAGGTGTGTTTGTGAGTCCATGTGTGTGTGTTGGTAGTGTACCCGTAACAGCACTGCACCACGAACCTGTCGACCCTAGTTCCATTCCCGCTCACGGCCAACACACCGCACCAGCTATCCATTTGAGGCTGAATCGACCGAGGGGAGGCCCAGGACCGGTTCAAATATTCGTCACCACTACCCGCTCTATATACACACCACGCTTGCAGCGCAGTGTGCGTGCGTGATAATGACGTCCCGAAGCGATGGGCGCGTGCTCTGTGTGCCGCCTTTCTTGCAGAGGAGCTGCCTGGAGGCAGCGCGCCGGGTGCCGGGTGAAAATCGTCCAAGCGGGCGTGAGCGAGGTGAACGTCGCCGCGGTGGCGTCGATGTGTAGTAAACATCGCCATCATAGACTAAAAATTAGTTTTTTTATACATTATTTATACTCTTTTTTTAACTAATTATTTTAGTTCTAAATACGTGACTTTACAGAAATAATCAAAGAGTATGGATTCCTGCAGTCACGAAAGCTTCACATCAAGATTATACAGTGTTTATTCACACTTCAAAATGTGATATTTAACTACTTCTCTTTTAAAATAACTATATTTCGCCTTCACCAGGGACTATAAATACGTTTTTTGATAATTTTTAGGTTTTTTTTGTAGATATTGTTTGCATGGCATTCACATATAAGAAAGAATGGTTGCTTAATATCTTCATGGTCATTTTTGTTATTTGCCTAATTGTTGCTATATTATCACTATTTGATTAGAATATCTTGCAATATTTAAATATTTTATTTATACTGTATTATCACAGTGGCTGACGGGCATTTAGTATTAAATACTCTATATATTTCTATTACATAGTTTGGTTAAATGTTTCATTTTTCGGATATTTTTTTTTCATGTTAAATCTTTTAGATGTCATACGTTTAATGTGCATTATGATGCCTAAGTGTTATCATTTTTGACATTCAGCTGGACACTGTATAGGTGAGACAGATTTACAGCTCCCTAAAAACACATAAATGATTAAGTTTTCTAAATAGTTTATCTGTTCTTTTATATTCACTGCTAGGGATTAAACTATGTTTCATGATAGTAAATATATTCACATTTAAGAGTTTGATATTTTATGCACAATTTTTCTAATTTGATTAATATCGTTAGTCGGAAATTGTTATCTAATCAATCCTGTCAATACAGGAATTGAGCCATTAGGTGATGTTCATTCCGTTTGATTGCTGTGCATCCACACATTTACAGGTAAGAAACGTTTTTATTTATGAGTTTGATTTTTTTATTTAATCCTTTTGCTCGTGGCAAATTTATAAAACAAAATGGTGGTTAAAATATGTTTTACATTCTTTTTTTATTATTAACAATTGCATTTAACTTGTTGGGTTTGCATGGCTCAGGTTTATATTTTTTTTATATAGTACTGTGAGGGTGATTTATATGTTATAGTGATTCGAAATAGGACGTTTTTTTCATGATATTTGATTACATTTAGTGCTTTATTTTGTTATAATGTTTTTGCGAAATTAACCATGACTAAATAGCCGTCCTGCAGCTTTAATTTCAACATTTAGCTGATGGAGAGAGCACAATTACATTATTATTTGTGGAAGAGTTTGTTTTCATTCAGATATAAAAAAAATATATATCATTCATTGCCATATATGTTATTTTTACAATATGGTAGGCTCATATTTTGCATTCTTATATTACTTCATTTGTGCTTTGTTATCAGTGCTTGAAGAAGTGGGTTGAAGAACACCCAAAACATCGTGCATCTCGACAAGTCAGGGACCGCACAGTCACTGCAGCGGCACGGGTTGAAGAACACCCTGAACATCGTGCATCTCGACAAGCCAGGGACCGCACAGTCACTGCAGCGGCACGGGTTGAGGAACCACAACATCATAAAATGGTGCGCCAGAGGCAAGTCCGTGATGCGGCTGCATTGAGAACAAGAAGAAATAACCCGGACTGGAACAGAGCAGCTTTTATTTACCAACCAGAGATCGATTATCAATCCATGGTGATATTAGGCTGTATGTCAATTACTTGCGCAGAATTTTGTGCTAAAAAGTGGAAACGAGAATCAAAGGGAATGTGCTGCAGTGATGGAAAAGTCAAACTTTGCCTTGTGCAGACGCCCCCCGAGCCACTCAAATCCTTGGTGTCTGGTCATACCCCGGAGTCTAAACACTTTCTGACCAACATCAGGAAGTACAATTCCTGCTTTCAAATGACTTCTTTTGGTGTGGCTAAGGAGATAGTGGAGCCAGGATTTATGCCCACATTCAAAGTTCAAGGCCAAGTCTATAATCGAATTGGATCCATTCAGCCACTGACTGGCGAAGAGCCAAAGTTTCTTCAGATATACTTCATGGGAGATGAAGGTCAGCAAGGCAACCAGCGATGAAGCAATGTTCCTGGGGCCAGACTAGAAATTGTCCTCTCCCTCCAAGGGATGCTCAACCAACACAATTTATTGGTTACAAGTTTCAAACATGCAGCACAACAAGTCACCTCCAATGATTATCAGGTTGTAATCAGTGCATCCAACGTCCCAAGCGGGGAGCATGCCCCAACTTGTGGTGAGGTTGCTGTTCTCATGGTGGGTGAAGAACATGGTAAGAAAGACATTGTGCTTCGATACCAAGACAACACCATCAAACGAATTCCTGAGACAAACAGAGCATATGATGCCCTACAATACCCCATTACACTGTGGCAAGGCCAAGATGGGTACCACGTCCAGATTCCTCATTATAAAAGCAACTGGACAAAGTCATCCTCGAAAAACTGTCTCCTCTAAGGACTTCTATTCCTTCATGATCATGGACAGGGAAGGCGGAAACCACATATTGAGGTGCGCCAACCTCTTTCACCAGTATGTTGTTGACGAGTATGCCAAAATTGAGAGTGAGTGCCTTCTTTACATTCAAATCAATCAAAACGCCTGCGTGTAGAACAGTATGTTCATCTCAGGGACGCTATCAATGCCGACGGAGATGCAAACGTTTAGAATGTGGGGAGATTAGTTATCTTGCCTTCATCCTTCACAGGTGGCCCAAGATACATGCACAAGAGGACTCAAGATGCCATGACCTATATCAGGCAATATGGCAGGCCCGATCTCTTCATCACCTTCACTTGCAATCCAAAATGGAAGGAGATCCAGATTGAGCTTTATCAAAACCAAAAGCCAACAGAGAGACATGACATCATTGCAAGGGTGTTTAAACTCAAAGTAGATGAACTCATGAGGCTCATTACTACAAAGGAAGGCAGCGTCTTTGGGAAAACAAGATGTAACTTGCACACAATTGAGTGGTAAAAACGTGGTCGTCCTCATGGTCACATATTGCTATGGATGAGGGAAAAAATTCATGCAAATGACATTGACTCAATCATCTGTGCTGAGCTACCTGACCCGAATCAAGACCCTGCCCTATTTGATGTGATCTGCAAGCAAATGGTCCATGGCCCATGTGAAGAGTTCAATCCAAAATCGCCCTGTATGCAAGACCGAAAGTGTACCAAGAAGTATCCAATAAACTTCTTGAAAGAAACTCAGGCAGGGCATGATGGCTATCCTCTATATCGTCGCAGAAATATAGAAGATGGTGGATTTGAAACAACGCTCAGACCTGGCACTAACTCTGAAATGAAGGTTGACAACCAGTGGATCGTTCCCTACTGCCCTCTTCTGTGCAAGATATTTGAGGCCCACATTAATGTGGAATTCTGCAATTCTGTGAAAGCCATCAAATATGTTTGCAAATACATCAACAAAGGGTCTGACATGGCCGTGTTTGCCTTACAAAAAGAGGGGCAAAGTGTGGATGAAGTTCAGCTTTTTGTCAAAGGAAGATACATCAACACCAATGAGGCCATTTGGAGAATTCTTGGCTTTCCCATCCATGAGCGTTCCCCCGCAGTGGTCCATTTGGCAGTTCACCTCGAAAATGGTCAACGCATCTACTTCACCGAAGGAAATGCCCAAGAACAGGCCCTGGCTCCACAAGATACAACCCTGATGGCGTTTTTTGTTTTGTGCCAAAGTGACCCATTTGCTGCCAACCTGCTCTACCATAAAGTTCCCTCCTACTATACGTGAACTGCTCAAAAGAAATGGAAGAGACGTGCTGGTGACGGAGAATCTGATGCCTTGGGAAGAGTCTACACAGTTCATCCCAACAATCAGGAGTGCTACTTTCTGCGAATGCTTCTCCATGTTGTGAAAGGGCCAAAATCTTACCAAGACCTCAAAACAGTGGAAGGAGTTGTTTGTGAAACATACAGGGAAGCTTGCAATCTTCGTGGAATTCTTGAGGATGATCAGCATCTTGATAAAGCTATGACAGAAGCTTCTGTTAGTCAGTCCCCTTCTCAACTCAGATTGCTCTTCTGCATAATTCTTCAACTTTGCAGCCAATCTAACCCCATGGGACTCTGGGAAAAATACAAAGAGGGCATGAGTGAGGACACCCTCCACAGAGCTCAACAAGAAAATCCCAACCTCGGGGTGACCCTTTCTGATGTCATCTTTAACCAGGCACTCATCCTCCTTGAAGACAAACTTCGCTCCATTGGTGGAAAAGACCTCAACTCTTTCGGACTACCAACACCCTCCAGGGACAACCTGCATGCCCTTGCCCAAGAGATCGTACGTGAAATATCATATGATGGTTTAGAGCTTCTTAAATTTATTGAGGAGAATGAACCAAAGCTGATGGATGCACAAAGAGAAGCCTACAGGAAAATATTGGAAGACATTGAGTCTAAAAATGGAGGCATGTTTTTCCTTGATGCACCTGGCGGTACTGGGAAGACCTTTGTTCTCAACCTGCTCCTGGCTAAGGTTCGCCAGAGGCAGAAAATTGCTCTGGCTGTAGCATCGTCAGGGATTGCATCGACTCTGCTTATTGGAGGAAGAACTGCCCATTCGACATTCAAGCTTCCATTAGATCTATCCCGACAAGAAAACCCCATTTGCAATATTTCAAAGGGGACTGCCCTTGCACAAGTCCTGGTTAATTGTGAATTAATAGTGTGGGATGAATGCACCATGTCCCACAAGGGAGCATTTGAGGCTGTCAACACAACTTTGCAGGACCTCCGCAACAATTCCAGGATTATGGGTGGTGTAACTTTTTTCATGGCTGGTGACTTCCGACAAACCTTGCCTGTGGTACTTCGAGGGACAAAAACTGATGAGTTAAATGCCTGCATCAAGTCTTCATTCCTCTGGAGGCACGTAATGAAACTGAGACTAACTACAAACATGCGTGTATATCTCCATGGAGACCAAGAGGCAGGAAACTTTGCTGAAGCTCTCCTTGATATTGGAAATGGCAGAATTCTTGCTGACGGCACAGATGGACTTATCACCATGTCTAAAGGCATCCTTTCCACTTTGGAAGAGGAACTGGAGGAAAAAGTGTACCCAAACATGCAACAACACTTTCAAGATGTTGTCTGGCTCGAGGAGAGGGCCATTTTGGCTCCAAAAAATGAGGCCGTTCACAGAATAAATTCCATGTTGTTGCATAAATTATCTGGAGAGAGCAAGTCCTACAAATCTATTGACACAGTGTTGGACCACGATCAAATTGTTCACTATCCAGTTGAATTCCTGAATTCTCTGCAGCTCCCGGGTGTACCACCACACAACTTGCTACTAAAAATTGGGGCACCTGTCTTGCTATTGAGAAACTTGGACCCACCTAGACTATGCAATGGCACAAGGTTAATTGTTAAAGAATTACATTCTAATGTTATCAAAGCTACAATCATTACAGGCAATTCTAAAAGTGAGGACGTCTTTATCCCTCGCATACCTATAATCCCAAATGACACAGTCTTTGAATTTAAGAAGCTTCAGTTCCCCATCAAGCTCAGCTTTGCCATGTCCATTAACAAGGCGCAAGGACACTTTAAAAGTGGTGGGACTGAATTTGGCAATTCAGTACTTTTCTCATGGCCAACTTTATGTTGGATGCTCTCGTGTAGGCAGTGAAAACTATTTACATTACTTTGCACCAGCAGGCAGGACCAGAAATATTGTTTACAAAGAAGCTCTTTGATAGGGGGGTGTTGGTCAGCAAAAAGTGATAGTTTTACCTGTCGGCGATCTTGCAGTCAGCGGTTGTTTGCGGCACCGCCCGTGTGCTGTTGTTCCTTCGCCTCGGATCTTACCTGCCCTACTTCCCTTCTCCCCATTTCCCCCTTTTTCCTATTACAAGTTATATAGTCTGTGTTTTTTGTAGTGCCTTAGTATAGTACAAATAAATACGTGTTTTTCTACCATTGACCATCTACTTATGACTCATTGGATTCGATAAAAGACAAAGGCATGTGCATATTATGTAGTAGTACAGAGTTAGCCTGATAACTTTAATCTAAATTGTTGTATGGTTGTTATTGTTAGACTTGCATCCCACTGGGATTTTTGCGCACAGCGTTGCTATACGGTGTTTTTTCAGGAAGATTTTGCTGTTTTTTCCTGGATGTTTCTGACGCGCGTCGTCACTTTAAGATGTTCTTTGTTAATGTTTTGGTTTGTTGCCGTTGCACCTGAGTCAAGAGTCGTATAAAAAAGGCACTAAATAAATGTTAACTACAATTAAATACATGTTTCTGTTTGTCTTCTTGCGTATGGCACTTTTGGAGAGCTAAATGTCAATGTTCAGGTCTGCTGGCAACGAAAGGGCTTCAGGAGAGAGCTTATGCAAGTCCTGTTATTCCTACATTGAAGAGACGGAGACCACACTGGCTTATTATGTGGTCCATCACAGTTCCATTGATTATTTAGTATTACAGTTTTTATTCTCCTAAACACGTTAAATTCATGCACAAATACTTTTTACGTACATTAAACGTTTTGTATTTGTGTATGTAATATATGTACTACCACACTCGGTAGGTACTGCTGTCATCACAGCAGGTACCACCACACTCGGTATGTACTGCTGTCATTATAGGTACCAACACACTATGCATTGCTGTAGTGATAGCAGGTACCACCACAGTCGGCATGCACTGCTGTTATCATAGCAGGTCCCACCATCACCAGTGAGTGGTTAGTGGTGAGTGTTGATGTTGAGGGTGAGTGGTGAGGGTGAGTGGTGAATTGTAAGGGTGAGTGGTGAGGATTAGTGGTGATCGTGAGGGGTAAGTAGGGAGGGTGAGGGTGAGTGGTGAGGAAGAGTGGTGAGGTTGAGTGGTGAGTAGTAAAGGTGAGTGGTGAGGGTGAGGGTTAGTGGTGAGGGTGAGCGGTAAGGGTGAGTGGTGAGGGTGAATGGTGAGGGTGAGTGGTGAGGTTGAGTGGTGAGTGGTGAGCGTGAGTGGTGAGGGTGTGTGGTGAGGGTGAGTGGGGAGGGTGAGTGCTGAGGGTGTGGTGAGAGTGAGTGGTGAGGGTGAGTGGTGACGGTGAGTGTTGATGTTGAGGGTGAGTGGTGAGGGTGAGTGTTGAATAGTAAGGGTGAGTGGTGAGGGTTAGTGGTGAGGGTGAGTGGTGAGGGTGAGTGGTGAGCATGAGTGGTGAGGGTAAGTGGTGATGGTGAGTAGTGAGGGTGAGTGGTTAGGGGTGAGTAGTGAGGGTGAGTGGTGAGGGTGAGTGGTGAGGGTGAGTGGTCAGTGGTCAGTGGTGAGGTTGAGTGGTGAGTAGGAAGGGTGAGTGGTGAGGGTGAGTGGAGAGGGTGAGTGGTCAGTGGTGAGTGGTGAGGGTGAGTGGTGAGTGGTGGTGGTGAGGGTGAGTGGTGAGGGTGAGTGGTGAGGGTTAGTGGTGAGGGGTGAGTGGTGAGGGTGAGTGGTGAGTGGTGGTGGTGAGGGTGAGTGGTGAGGGTGAGTGGTAAGCGTGAGTGGTGAATGGTGAGGGTGAGTGGTGGTGGTGATGGTGAGTAGTGAGGGTGAGTAGTGAGTGGTGATGGTGAGTGGTGAGTGGTAAGGGTGAGTGCGGAGGGTGAGTGGTGATGGTGAGGGGAGAGTGGTGATGGTGAGTGGTGAGTGGTGAGGGTGAGTGGTGAAGAAGAATGGTGAGGTTGAGTGGTGAGTAGTAAGGGTGAGTGGTGAGGGTTAGTGGTGAGGGTGAGTGGTAAGGGTGAGTGGTTAGGGTTTGTGGTGATGGTGAGTGGTGAGGGTGAATGGTGAGAGGTGAGGGTGAGTGGAGAGGGTGAGTAGTGAGGGTGAGTGGTTAGGGGTGAGTGTTGGGGATGAGTGGTGAGTGGTGAGGGTGAGTGGTGAGGGTCAGTGGTGAAGGTGAGTGGTGAAGGTGAGTAGTGAGTCATGAGGGTGAGTAGTGAGGGTGAGTGGTAAGGGTGATTAGTGAGAAGTGAGGGTGAGTGGTGAGGGTGAGTGGTTAGGGGTGAGTAGTGAGGGTGAGTGGTGAGGGTGAGTGGTGAGGGTAAGGGTGAGTGGTGAGTGGTCAGTGGTGAGGTTGAGTGGTGAGTAGGAAGGGTGAGTGGTGAGAGTGAGTGGTGGGTGGTGAGTGGTGAGGGTGAGTGGTAAGGTTGAGTGGTGAGTAGGAATGGTGAGTGGTGAGGGTGAGTGGTGAGTGGGGAGGGTGAGTGGTCAGGGGTGAGGGTTAGTGGTGAGGTTGAGTGGTGAGTAGGGAGGGTGAGTGGTGAGGGTGAGTGGGGAGGGGGTGTGGTCAGTGGTGAGGGGTCAGGGTTAGTGGTGAGGGTGAGTGGTGAGGGTGAGTGGTGAGGGTTAGTGGTGAGGGTGAGTGGTGGTGGTGAGGGTGAGTGGTGAGGGTGAGTGGTGAGGGTGAGTGGTGAGCGTGAGTGGTGAATAGTGAGGGTGAGTGGTGAGGGTGAATGGTGAAGAAGAGTGGTGAGGTTGAGTGGTGAGTAGTAAGGGTGAGTGGTGAGGGTTAGTGGTGAGGGTGAGTGGTAAGGGTGAGTGGTGAGGGTTAGTGGTGAGGGTGAGTGGTTAGGGTTTGTGGTGTTGGTGAGTGGTGAGGGTGAGTGGTGAGGGTGAGTGGTGGTGGTGAGGGTGAGTGGTGAGGGTGAGTGGTGAGGGTGAGTGGTGAGCGTGAGTGGTCAATGGTGAGGGTGAGTGGTGAGGGTGAGTGGTAAGGGTGAGTGGTGAGGGTTAGTGGTGAGGGTGCGTGGTTAGGGTTTGTGGTGATGGTTGGTGGTGAGGGTGAGTGGTGAGGGTGAGTGGTGAGGGTGAGTGGTGAGGGTTAGTGGAGAGTGGTGAGGGTGAGTGGTGAGGGTTAGTGGTGAGGGTAAGTGGTTAGGGTTTGTGGTGATGGTGAGTGGTAAGGGTGAGTGGTGAGGGTCAGTGGTGAAGGTGAGTGGTGAAGGTGAGTAGTGAGGGTGAGTAGTGAGGGTGAGTGGTGAGGGTGATTAGTGAGTGGTGAGCATGAGTGGTGAGGGTGAGTGGTAAGCGTGAGTGGTGAGTATTGTCAAAGCCCACTGGGCTTTGACAATATTCAACACTCACCCTCACCCTCACCACTCACCCTCAACATCAACACTCACCGTCACCACTCACCCTCACCACTCACCATCACCACAAATCCTAACTACTCACCCTCACCACTCACCCTCACCACTCACTCTCACCACACCCTCAGCACTCACCCTCCCCACTCACCCTCACCACACACCCTCACCACTCACGCTCACCACTCACCACTCAACCTCACCACTCACCCTCACCATTCACCCTTACCACTCACCCTTACCACTCACCCTCACCACTAACCCTCACCCTCACCACTCACCTTTACTACTCACCACTCAACCTCACCACTCTTCCTCACCACTCACCCTCACCCTCCCTACTCACCCCTCACCATCACCTACGAGGGGTAAATATATTTTTTGAGGGGGGGGGGGGGGGGTCCACAATTTTCGGAAACCTTCTACATCAACAATTTACCCAACACTTTCTACAACTTTTTGGACTTGTGCAAGCCTCTCATATATTTGTTGGTATAGAAATGTACAAACGGCCCACCGGGCTTTCACAATACCTTAGTATCTGTGTATATATATGTAAGGTTTTTAAGACATATATTTTTCACCCGGGCAACGCCGGGTACTTCCGCTAGTCTTCTTTCTTCTTTCTTATATATAAAAGTCTTTGCGCGCTCGCGCTTGCGGGGGATTTGGCTCTCGGACGGTGGGGTTTAAGACCGAAATAATTTGCCAGCCGGCACGCCCTAAGCCCCGTGGTGGGAATAGGCTATTCCGTTTTCACGTCCGTAAATTTTAAAGTCGTTTAATTAACAAATTAGTGGCATTCTTATTTTATTCATTTACTTATTGCACGACATCGACCATACAAACTCACGACAATTGCCTGGGGGGGCGGACCCTGCCAAGTCATGCGCGTTCGCTCCAGCTCACGGGGGACATTTTATTTTATGCGTTTAACATGGAATAAATATACCCATCACGCTGCCGATTTCTCTTCACAGTGTGATGTCCTCTTCCCCCCCTACCCCAATGCGTGCAGTCACTGCTATAAAGTCCTTAGATGTTAATTTAATATTATAAAAGCGCTTACATAGTACTGTATTATTCTGCCTCGGGCGGGGGGATGGTGGGGTGGGGGTAGCGGCCCAGCCCGCAGCCTGGCAATGTCTCACCTCCTCCGGCTTGCCAATCTAGGCGAGGCCACGGGCTCTGCACGGGACGAGACGTCACCACGCCAATGTAAAGTACAATTTTATTGCATCTTTCGCTAAGAATTGAAGGTTTATTATTTACTATTATTAAACAAATAAGTTTACAAATATTATAATGATAATGTTTCTGTGCATGTGAGTCGATGGGTTTCTATGTGTGTGGCTCCATGTCTGTGTGTAAGTCCATGTGTGTGTCTGTCTTTCTCAAACGGACAACGCCCCATGTGTGTGTACACGTACAAGTGTTTGTGTATGTGTCGGCCCATTTGTGTGCGTATCAGTCGCTGTGTGTGTGTAAGTCCACATGTGTGTGTAAGTCCATACGTGTGTGTTTCACTCGATGTGTGTGTGTCTAAGTGAATGCGTGTGTGTGAGTCGATGTGTGTGCATTGCTCCATCTGAGTGTGTAAGTCAATGTGTCTATGTGTGTTAGTCGATGTGTGTGTGTTAATCCATGTGTGTGTATCTAAAAGCAGATGTCTGTGTGTCACAGTCCATATGTCTATGTGTGTGGAGGGCAATGTGTGTGTCAGTCTATGTATGTGTGTGTAAGTCCATGTATGTGTGTCTTAGTCGATATGTGTGTGTGTAAGTACATGTGTGTTTACGTCAATGTGTGTGTGAGTTCACGTATGTCTGTGTGTGAGTTGATGTGTGTGTGTGAGTCGCTGTATGTGTGCACGTCAATATATGTGCGTGTAACTCCATGTGTGTGTATCTAAAGTGCATGTCTATGCGTGTGTGAGTCCATGTGTGTGTGTGTGTGTAAGTCCATGTGTTTGTGTGTGTGAGTCGATATGTCTGTGTGTGTCAGTCCATGGCCGTCTGTGTTAATCGCTTTGTGTGCATGGCTCCATGTCAGTCAGTGTAAGTCCATTTCTTTGCGTGTCTGTAGGTCCATGTGTGCGTGTGAGTAAATGTATGTGCTTTATTGACCTGCTCAAGGCCGATGATACCATCAGTAGGCCTGGCCTCTGGGTTGTTTTTCATGATTTCGGAGTCCCTCAAACTTTGCTCACGATCCTTAAGGACCTTCATGATGGTGAGCGGCCCCGCGTCAAACTACGTGGCCATCAGTCAGAGCCATTCCCTCTACACCTTGGGGTGTGACAGGGATGTCCACTGGCTCCACATTATTTAACATATCTTTTGAGCACGTAGTTCGTCAAGCCTTCAATGGCTGTACCCGAGGAATTACCATATGGTACAGATACAATGGGAGGCTGATCGATGCCCAGGTGCGGTCAAGGGATGCCTCCCTATTGCTCAACCATATTATGTATGCCGATGCTCTGGTGATTGCTGCTCACTGCTGCTCAACCTGGAGCTTGCCACTAAGGGGTGGGGCCTTACCATCAGCCCCACCAAAACTAAGCACCTGCCTGGGTATTTTGTACCATCAAACAATTCACCCCCACAACTCACAATTGGTGATGCGGCAGTTGTGGAGAGATTGCCGAGATTCCCATACCTGGCCAGTGTGCTCATGACCGGCTCCGGTTCAACAGCAGAGGTCTCACTCCAAATCAGTCGAGCGCCATTATCTTTTCATCGGCTGCGTTACACTGTGTGGAAGCTACCTGCTCTCTAGCTCCGCAAGAAGCTCCAGGTCTTCTCGGCCACGATAATTCCCTCCCTTCTCTACGCTTGCGAAACTTGCACCCCCCTAATTGAACATCTTCGCCGGTTAGAAACATTTAGGCTGGCCTGCTAACGATCCATCTTGGGTTTAACCATATATGTGTGTGTGTGCATCTAAGTCGATGTATTTCTATGTGTGTGGGTCAATGTCTGTGTGTAAGTTCATGTGTGTCTGCCTTTTTCGCCCGAGCAACGCCGGGTACTTACCGCTAGTCTAACCTATATAATTAATTTTTTGTCTGTCTGTCTGTCTGTCTGTCCATCCTTCTGTCTGTCTGCGTACACTCGCTTCTGGGGGATTTGGCTCTCGCCGAGATTTAATTTTGCCCTTGGGCACGTCCCCGGCCCAGCGGTGAACTTAGGCATTTCCGATTTTTCGTCTCTAAACTTTAAATCGGACCGATTATCGATCTAGTGCGATTTCTCTTTATTTATTTATTTGCTATTGCCGACCGGCACGTGACGAAGCACGCCATTGCGCATGCGCGAAGGCGGTTGCCCCTGGCAACGGGCGGTTGGCCCCTGGCAACGGGCAGCAACGCCGTCGCTTCGAGGTGGACGCCATTTTTAATTCCCGTTAAAAATATGCACACGCATTAATACGCGACGCTGAGGTAAATTCATCAAAGTTTCACGTCCTCTTCATTCCCCCACCACCCCAATGTGTGCAATTACTATTATAGGGTCGGTAGATAATAAAATTATAGCGATTAGACAGTATCATTCTTGCGGGGGGGGGGGGGGTAGCGGCCCGAGAACCTAGCCTCGGCCAGGTGGGCAATCTAGGCGAGGCCGGAGGCTCTGCACGGTACTAGGCCTCGACACCCCACACGTGTTAGGCGAAGACTTTGTGCTATAAACTCGATATACCCAGCGTTGCCCGGGGGAAAAATACATTTCAAATCTTCTGAAAACTTTAAAACATAACATACCAATGAAAATACAACTGTGTAATTTAAAATTTAAAACCAACCGCGCCAAGAATCGATTCTCTGAATCGCGCAAAGGAATCAAAGGTTGCCGACTCCTTTAGAATCGGCTTAATCCCGTTTAATATAAGTTGGTTATAGAGTTGATATAAACTGCTACAAATGGGAAATATCCGGTGTTGACCGGGGCAAAAATATAATTAAAAACTCCTGAAAACTTTAAAACAAAACATACCAATGAAAATAAAACTCTGTAATTAAAAATGTAGCCCAAGCGCGAAAAGAAGTGATTCTTTGCAATCGTTGCGAAGGAATCGAGGGTTGGAGATTACTTTAGAATCGCCCTATTCCCTTTTTAACAAACTGCGTGTCGCCAACAGACACACACATTCACACATTTAGCTTTTACATTTAACATACAAAACGTCAGCATGGACTGCTGTCATCATAGGCAAAAATATATACACCCTCACTACTCCCTCACCACTCTCCCTCACTCACCCTCACCACTCACCATCACCACTCACTATCACTCCCCACTCACTATCACTCACCACTCACCATCACTCACACTCACCCTCACCACTCACTCACCCTCACTACTCACCCTCACCACCACTACTCACCCTCACCACTCTCCCTCACCACTCTCTCACCACTCACCCTTCTCCCTCAACACTCACGCTCACCCTCACCAATCATCCTCGCCGTCACCACCACCACTCACCACCACTCACCCTCACCTCCCACTCATCCTCAACACTGACTCTCACCACTCACCCTCACCACTCACCTCTCACCACTCACCTCTCACCACTCACCTCTCACCACTCACCCTCACCACTCACCCTCACCACTCACTCTCACCACTCACTTTCACCACTCACCCTCACCACTCACCCTCACCACTCACCCTCACCACTCACTCTCACCACTCACTTTCACCACTCACCCTCACCACTCTCTCACACCACTCACCCTCACCACTCACTCTCACCGCTCACCACTCACCCTCACCACTCACACTCACCACTCACACTCAACACCTCACCACCTCACCACTCATCACTCACCACTCACACTCACCACAGACCCCTTACCACTCTCACTCACCACTCACACTCACCACAGACCCTTCACCACTCACACTCACCCTCACCACTCACCACTCACCCTAACCACTCACCACTCTCACCACTCACCACTCTCACCACGCACTCTCACCACTCACGCTCACCACTCACCCTCACCACTCTTCCTCACTACTCACTAATCACCCTCACCACTCACCCTCACCACTCACTACTCACCCTCACCACCACTACTCACCCTCACCACTCTCCCTCACCACTCACTCTCACCATTCACCCTTTCCCTCACCACTCACGCTCACCACTCACTCTCACCAACCATCCTCACCACCACTCTCCCTCACCTTAACCACTCACCTTCACCACTCACCCTCACCTCTCACCACTCACCCTCTCCACTCACCCTCAGCACTCACCACTCACCCTCACCTTCACCACTCACCCTCACCACTCACCCTCAGCACTCACCACTCACCCTCACCTTAACCACTCACCCTCACCACTCACCACTCTCACCACTCACCACTCTCACCACTCACCACTCTCACCACTCACCACTCACCCTCACCACTCACCCTCACCATTCACCCTCACCACTCACCACTCACCTTCTCCACTCACCCTCACCACTCACCCTGACCACTCACCCTCACCACTCACCACACACCCTCACCACTCACCACTCTTCTTCACTACTCACCCTCACCACCCACCCTCACCACTCACCCCTCACTACACACCACTCACCCTCACCACTCACCGCTCTCCCTCACCACTCACCCTCACCGCTCACCACTCACCCTCACCACTCACCATCACTGTGGTGGTGGTACCTGCTATCATGACAGTAGTACAAGCTGACGTTTTGTATGTGTAATGTCAAAAGCTAAATTAGTGAATGTGTGTGTCTGTAAGAAATGTTAAGCATACTTGGCGACACGTAAGCAAGTTTTTTTTTAAACGGGAATAGGGTGAGTGGTGGTGGAGAGGGCGAGTGGTTAGGGTGAGTAGTGAGGGTGAGTAGTGAGGGTGAGTGGTGAGTGGTGAGCGTGACTGGTGAGTGGTGAGGGTGAGTGGTGAGGGTGAGTGGTGAGGGTGTGATTGGTGCGGATGAGTGGTGAGTAGTGAGGGTGAGTGGTGAGGGTGAGTGGTGATTGGTGAGGGTGTAATTGATGAGGATGAGTGGTGAGTGGTGAGGGTAAGTGGTTGTTGTTAGGGTGAGTGGTGAGGGTGAGTGGTGAGAGTGAGTGGTGAGGGTGAGTTGTGAGGGTGAGTGGCGGTTGTGAGTGGTGATTAGTGAGTGGTGAGAGTGAGTGGTGAGCGTGAGTGGTGAGTGGTGAGCGTGAGTGGTGACGGTGAGTGGTGATTGGTGAGGGTGTGATTGGTGAGGATGAGTGGTGATTGGTGAGGGTGTGATTGGTGAGGGTGAGTGGTGATTGGTGAGGGTGTGATTGGTGAGGATGAGTGGTGAGTCGTAAGGGTGAGTGGTGAGGGTGAGTGGCGGTTGTGAGTGGCGGTTGTGAGTGGTGATTAGTGAGTGGTCAGGGTGAGTGGTGAGGATGAGTAGTGAGCGTGAATGGTGAGTGGTGAGGGTGAGCGGTGAGGGTGAGCGGTGAGCGTGAGTGGTGTATACTTGGCGACACCTAAGCAAGTTTTTTTTTTAAACGGGAATAGGGTGAGTGGTGGTGGTGAGGGTGAGTGTTGAGGGTGAGTGGTGAGTTGTTAGGGTGAGTAGTGAGGGTGAGTGGTGAGCGTGAGTGGTGAGTGGTGAGCGTGACTGGTGAGTGGTGAGGGTGAGTGCTGAGGGTGAGTGGTGAGGGAGAGTGGTGAGGGTAAGTGGTGAGTGTGGTGAGTGGTGAGGGTGAGTGGCGGTTGTGAGTGATGATTAGTGAGGGGTGAGTGGTGAGGGTGAGCGTGAGTGGTGAGTGGTGAGGGTGAGTGGTGAGCGGTGAGAGTGAGCAGTGAGAGTGAGTGGTGATTGGTGAGGGTGTGATTGATGAGGGTGAGTGGTGAGGGTGAGTGGTTGTTGTGAGGGTGAGTGGTGAGGGTGAGAGTGAGAGTGAGTGGTGATGGTGAGTGGTGAGGGTGAGTGAGTGGTGAGGGTGAGTGGCGGTTGTGAGTGGTGATTAGTGAGGGTGAGTAGTGAGGGTGAGTGGTGAGCGTGAGTGGTGAGTGTTGAGCGTGACTGGTGAGTGGTGAGGGTGAGTGGTGAGGGTGAGTGGTGAGGGAGAGTGGTGAGGGTAAGTGGTGAGTGTGGTGAGTGGTTAGGGTGAGTGGCGGTTGTGAGTGATGATTAATGAGGGGTGAGTGGTGAGGGTGAGCATGAGTGGTGAGTGGTGAGGGTTAGTGGTGAGCGGTGGGGGTGAGTAGTGAGAGTGAGTGGTGAGGGTGAGAGGTGAGGGTGAGTGGCGGTTGTGAGTAGTGATTAGTGAGTGGTGAGGGTGAGTGGTAATGGTGAGTGGTGAGCGTGAGTGGTGAGGGTGAGTGGTGAGCGTGAGTGGTGAGGGTGAGTGGTGATTGGTGAGGGTGAGTGGTGATTGGTGAGGGTGTGATTGGTGAGGATGAGTGGTGAGTAGTGAGGGTGAGTGGCGGTTGTGAGTGGCGGTTGTGAGTGGTGATTAGTGAGTGGTGAGGGTGAGTGGTGATTGGTGAGGGTGTGATTGGTGAGGATGAGTGGTGAGTAGTGAGGGTGAGTGAGTGACGGTTGTGAATGGTGATTAGTGAGGGGTGAATGGTGAGGGTGAGCGTGAGTGGTGAGGGTGAGTGGTGAGGGTGAGCAGTGAGGGTGAGCAGTGAGGGTGAGTGGTGATTGGTGAGGGTGTGATTGGTGAGGATGGGTGGTGAGTGGTGACGGTGAGTGGTAAGGGTGAGTGGTATAGCGGTGAGGGTGAGTGGTTGTTGTTAGGGTGAGTGGTTGTTGTGAGGGTGAGTGGTGATGGTGAGGGTCAGCATTGAGAGTGAGTGGTGAGGGTGAGGGTGAGTGGCGGTTGTGAGTGGTGATTAGTGAGTGGTGAGGGTGAGTGGTAATGGTGAGTGGTGAGCGTGAGTGGTCAGTGGTGAGCGTGAGTGGTGATGGTGAGTGCTGAGTGGTGAGGGTGAGCAGTGAGGGTGAGCGGTGAGGGTGAGTGGTGATTGGTGAGGATGAATGGTGAGGGTGAGTGGTGAGGGTGAGTGGTGATTGGTGAGGATGAATGGTGAGGGTGAGTGGTGAGGGTGAGTGGTGAGCGGTGGGGGTGAGTGGTTGTTGTGAGGGTGAGGGTGAGTGGTGAGGGTGAGTGGTTAGAGTGAGTGGTGAGGGTGAGTGGTTAGGGTGAGGGTGAGTGGCGGTTGTGAGTGGTGATTAGTGAGTGGTGAGGGTGAGTGGTGAGCGTAAGTGGTGAGGGTGAGTGGTGAGCATGAGTGGTGAGGGTGAGTGGTGAGTGGTGAGTGATGAGTGGTGAGGGGTGAGAGAGTGGTTAGTGGTGAGGGTGAGTGGTGAGGGTGAGGGTTAGTGAAGTGTGGTGAGGGTGAGTGGTGATTGGTCAGTGGTGATTGGTGAGGATGAGTGGTGAGTAGTGAGGGTGAGTGGTGAGGGTGAGTGGTGGTTGTGATGGTGAGTGGTGAGTGGTGAGAGTGAGTGGTGAGGGTGAGTGCTGAGGCTGAATGGTGAGTTGAATGGTGAGAGTGAGTGGTGAGGGAGGGTGGTGAGGGTGAGTGGTGAGGGAGAGTGGTGAGGGTTAGTGGTGAGGGTTAGTGTTGAGGGTGAGTGGTGAGGGTGAATGGTGAGGGTGAGTGGTGAGGGTGAGTGGTGAAGAAGATTGGTGAGTGGTGAGTTGTGAGTGTGAGTGGTGAGGATGAATGGTGAGGGTGAGCTGTGAGTGGTGAATGGTGAGGGTGAGTTGTGAGGGTGAATGGTGAGGGTGAGTGGTGAGGGTGAGTGGTGAAGGAGATTGGTGAGTGGTGAGTTGTGAGGGTGAGTGGTGAGTAGTGAGTGGTGAGTGTGAGTGGTGAGGATGAATGGTGAGGGTGAGCTGTGATTGGTGAGTGGTGAGGGTGAGTGGTGAGGGTGAATGGTGAGGGTGAGTGGTGAGGGTGAGTGGTGAAGGAGATTGGTGAGTGGTGAGTTGTGAGGGTGAGTGGTGAGTAGTGAGTGGTGAGTGTGAGTGGTGAGGATGAATGGTCAGGGTGAGCTGTGAGTGGTGAATGGTGAGGGTGAGTTGTGAATACAGTCAATATGCACTGCTGTAATCATAGCAGGTACCACCACCACAGTACGTACTGCTCTCATCAGAGCAGGTACCACCACACTCGGAATGTACTGCTGTCATCATAGCAGGTTCCACCACCACAATATGTACTCCTCTCATCATAGCAGATACCACCACAATATGCACTGCTGTAATCATAGCAGGTACCACCACAGCAGTATGCACTGCTGTAATCATAGTATATACCACCACAGCAGTATGCACTGCTGCAATCATAGTATATACCACCACAGCAGTATGCACTGCTGCAATCATACTATGTACCCCCACAGTCAGTATGCACTGCTGTAATCATAGCAGGTATCACCACAGCAGTATGCACTGCTGTAATCATAGCAGGTACCACCACAGTCAATATGCACTGCTGTAATCATAGCAGGTACCACCACAATATGCACTGCTGTAATCATAGCAGGTTCCACCACAATATGCACTGCTGTAATCATAGCAGGTTCCACCACAATATGCACTGCTGTAATCATAGCAGATACCACCACAATATGCACTGCTGTAATCATAGCAGGTACCACCACAATATGCACGGCTGTAATCATAGCAGGTTCGACCACAATATGCACTGCTGTAATCATAGCAGGTTCCACCACAATATGCACTGCTGTAATCATAGCAGGTACCACCAGTCAGTATGCACTGCTGTAATCATAGCAGGTACTACCAGTCAGTATGCACAGCTGTAATCATAGCAGGTACCACCACAATATGCACTGCTGTAATCATAGCAGGTACCACCACGATATGCACTGCTGTAATCATAGCAGGTACCACCACAATATGCACTACTGTAATCATAGCAAGTACCACGACAATATGCACTGCTGTAATCATAGCAGGTACCACCACATTATGCACTACTGTAATCATAGCAGGTACCACCACAATATGCACAACTGTAATCATAGCAGGTACCATCACAATATGCACTGCTGTAATCATAGCAGGTACCAACACAGTATGTACTGCTGCAATCATAGCAGGTACCACCAGTCACTATGCACTGCTATAATCATAGCAGGTACCACCAGCCAGTGTGCACTGCTGTAGTGATAGCAGGTACCACCTCAGTCGGTATACACTGCTGTAGTGATAGTAGATACTGCTATCGAGTTGGTAGATACTGCTATATAGAGTAAGTAGATGCTAAAACAGTCAGTATATACCACTACAATCAGTCAATACTGCTACAGTCAGTATATACTACTATACAGTCAGTACATACTGCTACGGTGAGTAGCTACTAGAGTCAGTAGATACTATTATAGAGTGAGTAGATATTGCTATAGATTTAGTAGTTACTACTATAGTCAGTGGATACAAGTATAGAGTCAGCAGATACTATACAGTTAGTCGTTACGACTATATAGTCGGTAGATACTACTGTAGGCCCAGTAAATACTACTATGGTCAGTAGTTACTACAGTCACTAAATACTACTACACAGTCAGTAGCTACTACTGGCTCCGTAGATACTACGGTACAGTCAGTAGATACTACTACAGAGTCAATAGATACTACTTACTCTGTTGTATGCAAGGTGTGTAGGTATATATACCTACGAGGGGTAAATATATTTTTTGAGGGGGGGGGGGGTCCACAATTTTCGGAAACCTTTTACATCAACTATTTACCCCACACTTTCTACAACTTTTTGGACTTGTGCAAGCCTCTCATATATTTGTTGGTATAGAAATGTACAAACGGCCCACCGGGCTTTCACAATACCTTAGTATACGTGTTTTTAAGAAATATATTTTTCACCCGGGCAACGCCGGGTACTTCCGCTAGTCTTCTTACATATAAAAGTCTTCGCGCGCTCGCGCTTGCGGGGGATTTGGCTCTCGGACGGTGGGCTCAACGTAGAAAATAATTTGGCAGGCGGCACGCCCTAAGCCCCTGCGGTGGGAATAGGCTATTCCGTTTTCCCGTTCGTAAACTTTAAAGTAGTTTAATTAACACATTTGTGCCGTTTCTATTATTAATTATTTACTTATTGCGCGACATCGACCGTACCAAGTGACGCCAATTGCGTGGGGGGTGGGGGGGGCGGACCCTGCCAAGTGCTGCGCCTTCGCTCGAGCTCACGGGGGACATTTACTTTTACGCGTTTTAAAGCCAACACATACACACATAACGCTGCGGATATTTCTTCACAGTGTCATGTCCTCTTCGCCCCCCCTAACACGATGCGTCCAGTTTATAGTACAGACTCCATAGATAATAATATTTTACTGCTTACATAGCATTATTCTTGCACGCGCGGGGGATGCTGTGGGGGGGTTAGCGGCCCAGCCCCTAGCCTGCGCCAACTCCACCCAGGACGGAGGCTACGCATGGCACAAGGCCTCAACATGGCTATGGTAGATACAAAGTTCCTTGCTTCTTACGCTAACAACTCAAGTCCATTGTTTACTATTGTTAAACACATTAGTTTACCAACATTACAATACTAATGTCTGTGTGCAGATCATTAATCACGTTCATTGCTTATTATTATTAAACAAATACGTTGCCAGATATTGTGTACAGATAACTCAGGTTCATTGTTTACCATTATGAAACAAGTTGACAGATGTTACAATAATTATGTTTGTGTGCACAAAAGTCTTTTTGGATTTTTACGTTGCTCAATTTTCCCTTTTATTGCTGCGCTTTTATGACGCTGCCACGGTCTACTGCCAGTCTGTGATTTCTGATAATTTCTTCAATAAATTTCTATTGATTCCATCGCTCACGTCACGCTATTTCATCATATTTAGTACTGCCATACTAATAGCTGTGCAATAATCGGGGATTGCTGTGCCCGTCGATGTGTGTGTCTTTGAGTCCATATGTGTGTGCGTGTAGAGCCATGCGTGTCTTTAACTCCATGTGTGTGTCTGTCTTTTTCGAATGGACAACGCCCCATGTGTGTGTGTACGTCTCAGTGTTTATGTGTGCGTGTCAGTTCAAGTGTGCGTGTCAGACCATTTGTGTGCGTATCAGTCGCTGTGTGTGTGTGTGTAAGTCCATTTGTGTGTGTCTTCGTCCATATGTGTGTGTGTAGGTATATATGTGTGTGTACGTCAATGTGTGTGCGAGTCCACGTATTGCTATGTGTGAGTTGGTGTGTGTGTGTGTGAGAGTCGCTGTATGTGTGTACATCCATATATGTGTGTGTAACTCCATGTGTGTATATCTCAAGTCGATGTCTATGTGTGATAGGCCACGTGTGTATGTGTGTGTACGGCAATGTGTGTGTCACTATGTATGTATGTGTGTAAGTCCCTGTATGTGTGTACGTCGATATGTGTGTGTAACTCCATGTGTGTGTATCTCAAGTGCATGTCTATGTGTGTGTGTGCGAGTCCATATGTGTGTGTGTCTGCAAGTCGATGTGTTTGTGTGTGTGAGTCGATATGTGCGTGTGTGTGTCTCAGTCCATGTGCGTGTGTGTTCGTCGCTGTATGTGCATGCCTCCATGTTAGTCAGCATACCATTTCTTTGCGTGTCTGTAGGTCCATGTGTGCACATACGTCTGCTTTATTGACCTGCTCAAGGCCTGTGATACCATCAGTAGGCCTGGCCTCTGGGTTGCTCTTCGTTCTTTCCGAGTCACTGACCCACTCATCATCATCCTTAAGGACCTTCATGATGGTGAGCGGCCCCGCGTCTGACTACGTGGTCGTGAGTCAGAGCCATTTCCTTTACACCTTGGGGTGCAACAGGGATGTCCTCTGGCTCCCACATTATTTTACATATATTTGGACCACGTAGTTCGTTAAGCCCTCAATGCCTGTACCGGAATAATTCCCATCTGCGAGAGATACAATGGGAGGCTGACTGATGCCTGGGTGCAGTCAAGGGATGGCTCCCTATTGCTCAACCACGTTATGTATGCCGATGATCTGCTAATTGCTGCTCACTCGGAGGAGGAGTTCGAAGTGCTGCTGCTGAACCTGGAGCATGCCACCAACAGGTGGGGCCTTACCATCAGCCCCACCAAAACTAAGCACCTACCTGGCTATTTTGTACCATCGGACACTCCACCCCCACAACTCCCAATTGGCGATGGGCCAGTTGTGGAGACAGTGGAGAGTTTCCCATACCTTGCCAGTGTCCTAATGACCGGTTCCGGTTCAACAGCAAAGGTCTCACTCCGAATAGGTCGTGCTGCATTATCTTTTCATCGGTTGCGTAACACTGTGTGGAAGCTACCTGGTCTATCTCTCCGCAAGAAGCTTCAGGTCTTCTCGGCCACTCTCATTCCCTCCCTTCTCTACGCTTGCGAAACGTAGACCCCCCTAATGGAGCATCTTCGCCTGTTGGAAACATTTAGGCTACCTGCCTACGATCCATCCTGGGTTTAATCAGGCTGGATTGTGTGAGGAGCTCACAAATCCTTGAAAGATCTGGGCAAAGTCCCATCGGTGAGCTCCTCCGGCAGGCAAGGCTGCGTTGGCTGGGTCATGTAGCCCGCATGCCCAGCCACTGCATCTCTAAACAGCTTTTTTTCGGCCGGATCGAGGGGGCTAAACGGGCACGGCACGGGCTAGAGAAGAGATGGAGTGATGTGGTACAGGAGGACGTGGAGTTGAGTGGACTTGCCGATGACTGGTATCAGCGGTGTCAAGATCGGCCTCTGTGGAGGAGGCTCGTGAAGGACGCTACTGGGCAGTTGGAGGCAGTCGCCCGCCAACAACAATGGAGGGGGGGGGGGGAGCGATGCTCACAACACCGAGCGGAGCGCCGGGTGGCTAAAGCACAGCAAGTTGGTACAGTAGGGGGCACAGGTGGTGCATCAGCCAGTCATCTCGGTCATCTCAGTCAGTCGTCCCGTGGCACCTGGGTCTGCCCCGTGACCTCCTGCCAGCGGGCGTTCGACACTTCACGTGGCCTCAATGTGCACATGGCCTGGCACAAGCGTCGTGGTGATGTCACCGCCACTTAGTGGCGAATGGCGGTTGTTGTTGTTGTAACTACATGTGTATCTGCCTTTTTCGCCCGGGCAACGCCGGGTACTTACCGCTAGTTATATATAAAAGTCTTATATATAAAAGTCTTCGCGCGCTCGCGCTTGCGGGGGATTTGGCTCTCGGACGGTGGGGTTTAAGACCGAAATAATTTGCCAGCCGGCACACCCTAAGCCCCGTGGTGGGAATAGGCTATTCCGTTTTCACGTCCGTAAATTTTAAAGTCGTTTAATTAACAAATTAGTGGCATTCTTATTTTATTTATTTACTTATTGCACGACATCGACCATACCAACGCACGACAATTGCCTGGGGGGGCGGACCCTGCCAAGTCATGCGCGTTCGCTCCAGCTCACGGGGGACATTTTATTTTATGCGTTTAACATGGAATAAATATACCCATCACGCTGCCGATTTCTCTTCACAGTGTGATGTCCTCTTCCCCCCCTACCCCAATGCGTGCAGTCACTGCTATAAAGTCCTTAGATATTAATTTAATATTATAAAAGCGCTTACATAGTACTGTATTATTCTGCCTCGGGCGGGGGGATGGTGGGGTGGGGGTAGCGGCCCAGCCCGCAGCCTGCAATGTCTCACCTCCTCCGGCTTGCCAATCTAGGCGAGGCCACGGGCTCTGCACGGGACGAGACGTTACCATGCCAATGTAAAGTACAATTTTATTGCATCTTTCGCTAAGAATTGAAGGTTTATTATTTACTATTATTAAACAAATAAGTTTACAAATATTATAATGATAATGTTTCTGTGCATGTGAGTCGATGGGTTTCTATGTGTGTGGCTCCATGTCTGTGTGTAAGTCCATGTGTGTGTCTGTCTTTCTCAAACGGACAACGCCCCATTTGTGTGTACACGTACAAGTGTTTGTGTGTGTGTCAGTCCATTTGTGTGCGTATCAGTCGCTGTGTGTGTGTAAGTCCACATGTGTGTGTAAGTCCATACGTGTGTGTTTCACTCGATGTGTGTGTGTCTAAGTGAATGCGTGTGTGTGAGTCGATGTGTGTGCATGGCTCCATCTGAGTGTGTAAGTCAATGTGTCTATGTGTGTCAGTCGATGTGTGTGTGTTAATCCATGTGTGTGTATCTAAAAGTAGATGTCTGTGTGTCACAGTCCATATGTCTATGTGTGTGGAGGGCAATGTGTGTGTCAGTCTGTGTATGTGTGTGTAAGTCCATGTATGTGTGTCTTAGTCGATATGTGTGTGTGTAAGTACATGTGTTTAACACATAGGCTTTCGCGACCAATATTGTTCATAATCAACGATTTTTGGGTTTAGATCGCGTTATTTATAAATGTGTCGTAACCCTCCACCACCCGACACGGCCAATCAGTAAAAAAGTGTCACGTTGACAAAAGACAAATAGTTCACTGCTTTAGCCCACCGGTGTGTTGAAGCATGAAACCACAACATTTACAATTTGAGTACGACGTTTCGCTGGTAATTGCATCCAGCATCATCGTGCAATTCGCCAGAATGGTGAGGCTCTCCTCTGTCTCCCGTTCTTATATACAGCAGCAGCAGGGTGACGTCATCATTAACTCATTAACTCATCAGGTGCAAAGATTTGAGGGGGGGTTATTGTAATTATATACTTGATTAGTAATAAGGCTATTGTTAGGATGCGAGTTGTAGATTAGTAATCATTTGGAATGTGTTCTATTGTGATTATGCTGCATTAGCATAATCACAATAGAACACATTCCAAATGTGATTATGCTGCATTAGCATAATCACAATAGAACACATTCCAAATGATTACTAATCTACAACTCGCATCGTAACAATAGCCTTATTACTAATCAAGTATATAATTACAATAACCCCCCCTCAAAACTTTGCACCTGATGAGTTAATGAGTTAATGATGACGTCACCCTGCTGCTGCTCTATATAAGAACGGGAGACAGAGGAGAGCCTCACCATTCTGGCGAATTGCCCGATGATGCTGGATGCAATTACCAGCGAAACGTCGTACTCAAATTGTAAATGTTATGGTTTCATGCTTCAACACACCGGTGGGCTAAAGCAGTGAACTATTTGTCTTTTGTCAACGTGACACTTTTTTACTGATTGGCCGTGTCGGGTGGTGGAGGGTTACGACACATTTATAAATAACGCGATCTAAACCCAAAAATCGTTGATTATGAAAAGTACATGTGTGTTTACGTCAATGTGTGTGTGAGTTCACATATGTCTGTGTGTGAGTTGATGTGTGTGTGTGAGTCGCTGTTTGTGTGTACGTCAATATATGTGTGTGTGTTTCTTCATGTGTGTGTATCTAAAGTGCATGTCTATGCGTGTGTGAGTCCATGTGTGTGTGTGTGTGTAAGTCCATGTGTTTGTGTGTGTGAGTCGATATGTCTGTGTGTGTCAGTCCATGGCCGTCTGTGTTCGTCGCTTTGTGTGCATGGCTCCATGTCAGTCAGTGTAAGTCCATTTTTTTGCGTGTCTGTAGGTCCATGTGTGTGTGTGAGTAAATGTATGTGCTTTATTGACCTGCTCAAGGCCGATGATACCATCAGTAGGCCTGGCCTCTGGGTTGTTTTTCATGATTTCGGAGTCCCTCAAACTTTGCTCACGATCCTTAAGGACCTTCATGATAGTGAGCGGCCCCGCGTCAAACTACGTGGCCATCAGTCAGAGCCATTCCCTCTACACCTTGGGGTGTGACAGGGATGTCCACTGGCTCCACATTATTTAACATATCTTTTGAGCACGTAGTTCGTCAAGCCTTCAATGGTTGTACCCGAGGATTTACCATATGGTACAGATACAATGAGAGGCTGATCGATGCCCAGGTGCGGTCAAGGAATGCCTCCCTATTGCTCAACCATATTATGTATGCCGATGCTCTGGTGATTGCTGCTCACTGCTGCTCAACCTGGAGCTTGCCACTAAGGGGTGGGGCCTTACCATCAGCCCCACCAAAACTAAGCACCTGCCTGGGTATTTTGTACCATCGAACAATCCACCCCCACAACTCACAATTGGTGATGCGGCAGTTGTGGAGAGATTGCCGAGATTCCCATACCTGGCCAGTGTGCTCATGACCGGCTCCGGTTTAACAGCAGAGGTCTCACTCCAAATCAGTCGAGCGCCATTATCTTTTCATCGGCTGCGTTACACTGTGTGGAAGCTACCTGCTCTCTTGCTCCGCATGAAGCTCCAGGTCTTCTCGGCCACGGTAATTCCCTCCCTTCTCTACGCTTGCGAAACGTGCACCCCCCTAATGGAACATCTTCGCCGGTTAAAAACATTTAGGCTGGCCTGCTAACGATCCATCTTGGGTTTAACCATATATGTGTGTGTGTGCGTCTAAGTCGATGTGTTTCTATGTGTGTGGGTCAATGTCTGTGTGTAAGTCCATGTGTGTATCTTCCTTTGTCGCCCGAGCAACGCCGGGTACTTACCGCTAGTCTTATATATAAAAGTCTCCGTGCGCTCGAGCTTGCGGGGGATTTGGCTCTCGGACGGTGACCTTCACATAGAAAAAAATTTGCCGGGCGACAAGCCCTAAGCCCCGCGGTGGGAATAGGCTATTCCGTTTTCCCATCCGTAAACGTTAAAGTACTTTAATTAACAAATTTGTGCCGTTTCTATTATTAATTATTTACTTATTGTGCGCAGTCGACCGTACCAAGTGACGCCAATTGCGTGGGGGGGGGGCGGTACCCTACCAAGTACTGCGCGTTCGCTCCTGCTCACGGGGACATTTTATTTCACGCGTTTAACATGGAATAAATATACACATCACGCTGCCGGTTTCTCTTCACAGTGTGATGTCCCCTTCCCCACCACCATCCCAATGCGTGCTGTTACTGCTATAAAGCCCTTACATATTAATTTAATATTATGACAACGCTTACTTGGTATTATTCTGCCTCGGGCGGGGGGATGGTGGCGGGGGGGGGGGGGTAGCAGCCCAGCCAGCAGCCTGGCAATGTCTCACCTCCTCCGGCTTGCCAATCTAGCCGAGGCCGCGGGCTCTGCCCGGGACGAGGCGTCACCACGCCAATGTAAAGTACAATTTTATTGCATCTTTCGCTAAGAACTGAGGTTTATTGTTTACTAGTATTAAACAAATAAGTTTACAAATATTACAATGATAATGTTTGTGTGCACATAACAACTCTGCTTCGTTTACTATTATGAAACTAATAAGTTGCCTAATATTACAATTATAATGTTCGTGTGCAGAAACTACATGTGTGTCCCTAAAGTCGATGTCTGTGTGTGTGAGTCCATATGTGTTTGTGTGCGTGTAAGTCGATGGGTTTCTACGTGTGTGGGTCCATGTCTGTGTGTAAGTCCATGTGTGTGTCTGTCTTTATCAAACGGACAACGCCCCATGTGTGTGTGTACGTACAAGTGCGTGTGTGTCAGTCCATTTGTGTGCGTATCAATCGCTGTGTGTGTGTTAGTCCACATGTGTGTGTATGTCCATACATGTGTGTGTGTCACTCGATGTGTGTGTGTAAGTCAATGCGTGTGTGTGAGTCTATGTGCCTGTTAATCCATGTGTATCTAAAGTACATGTCTGTGTGTCACAGTCCATATGTGTATGTGTGTGTAGGGCAATGTGTGGGTCAGTCTATGTATGTGTGTGTAAGTCCATGTGTGTGTGTCTTAGTCGATGTGTGTGTAAGTACATGTGTGTTTACGTCAATGTGTGTGAGTCCACGTATGTCTGTGTGTGAGTCGATGTATGTGTGAGTCGCTGTATGTGTGTACGTCGATATGTGTGTGTAACTCCATGTGTGTGTATCTCAAGTGGATGTCTATGTGTGTGTGAGTCCATACGTGTGTGTGAGTCGATGTGTTTGTGTGTGAGTCGATATGTGCGTGTGTTAGTCGCTGTGTGTGCATGCCTCCATGTTCGTCAGTGTAAGTCCATTTATTTGCGTGTCTGTAGGTCCATGTGTGCATCTTAGTCCATGCGTGTGCTTTATTGACCTGCTCAAGGCCAATGATACCATCAATAGGCCTGGCCTCTGGGTTGCTCTTCGTGCTTTCCGAGTCCCTGACCCACTCATCACCATCCTTAAGGACCTTCATGATGGTGAGCGACCCCGCGTCTAACTACGTGGCCGTGAGTCAGAGCCAATCCCTTTACACCTTAGGGTGCAACAGGGATGTCCTCTGGCGCCCACATCATTTGGACCACGTAGTTCGTCAAACCTTTAATGCCTGTACTGGAAGAATTCCCATCTGCTACAGATACAATAGGAGGCTGATCGATGGCCGGGTGCGGTCAAGGGATCGCTCTCTATTGCTCAACCACGTTATGTATGCCGATGATCTGCTAATTGCTGCTCACTCGGAGGACGAGTTCGAGGTGCTGCTGCTAAACCTGGAGCTTGCCACCAACAGGTGGGGGGCCTTACCATCAGCCCCACCAAAACTAAGCACCTGCCTGCCTATTTTGTACCATCGGACACTCCACCCCCGCAACTCCCAATTTGTGATGGGGCAGTTGTGGAGACAGTGGAGAGTTTCCCATACCTTGCCAGTGTGCTAATGACCGGCTCCGGTTTAACAGCAAAGGTCTCACTCCGAATCAGTCGAGCTGCATTATCTTTTCATTGCCTGGGTGACGCTGTGTGGAAGCTACCTGGTCTATCACTTCATACGAAGCTTCAGGTCTTCTCGGCCACGGTAATTCCTTTCGTTCTCTATGCTTGCAAAACTTGGACCCCCCTAATGGAACATCTTCGCCGGTTAGAAACATTTAAGATGGCCTGCCTACGATCCATCCTGGATTTAACCAGACTGCATTGTGTGAGGAGCTCACAAATCCTTGAAAGATGTGGACAAAGTCCCATCGGTGAGCTCCTCCGGCAGGTAAGGCTGCATTGCCTGAGTCATGTAGCCCGCATGGCCAGACACCGCATGCCTAAACATCTTTTGTTCGGCCGGATCGAGGGGGCTAAACGGCCCAGCACAGGCTAGAGAAGAGATGGAGTGATGTGGTACAGTAGGACGTGGAGCTGAGTCGACTTGCGGATGACTGGTACCAGCCGTGTTAAGATCGGCCTCTGTGGAGGAGCCTCCTGAAGGACGCTACAGGGCAGTTGGAGGCAGTCGCCCTCCAACAACAACGGAGGGCGGAGGAGCGACGCTCACAACAACGAGCGGAGCGCCGGGTGGCTAAGAACAGCATATTGCCACAGTAGGGGGCACAGGTGGTGCATGAGCCAGTCGTCTCAGTCAGTCGACCTGTGCCATCTGGGTCTGCCCCGTGACCTCCTGCCAGCGGGCGTTCGACACTCAAGGTGCACATAGCCAGACAATAGCATCATGAAATATAATAAATATTTTTTAATGAAAGGCAACCTGGTGCAAACACGTTTTGATAATGTTAAAATATATAACGTTAGGCTATCTGTCTTAATAACATGTCAAGTGACAATACGAACTTTCTTGTCGAGAAGAAGAGGAGCAGGGTGTTAGAGACATAGCTCTGACTAGTGCATGCGAGATAGAGTATAGAAAACCAGTACAGCATAGTTCAACAGAGATTGTGTAGGTTTGTAGGATAATATAGTATAGCAGCGTAATTAGATGTAAATATATTTAACGGAAATATAGTGGTGATTAAGAAAAAAGGTTACAAAGTCAAATATGATCGCTTGATTAAAGTACATTTTAAACGTTAAAATTTGAAGAAAATACCCGTATAATGCAAGTTAGAAAGATAGTTTATTTTTATTCGCGTGTGAAAGTTGTGCAATATATATGTTAAGCAGGTTATACCATATTCAGCTTGAAAATTGATGTTTAATGCCAATTTATTTGTTGTAATTATAGTTTACTTAATGCGTATAGCATTTAGAATTACTTTCTATAGTATGCGAGACAAACACATTTTTCACTACCTTTTTATTGAGATTTTCATTGTTACATTGTAATATACTTGTTTCCACATCACTTCTCATGGCAGTCGTGCAGCATATATTACCTGCGTTGACGATCTGATCCTGTGTCTACACTTTTTGTATCACTGGACTTCTTGGATATGTCTTGTTTGGATTTATTCCAGCCACCTGTGAAAGTACAAGTTTTGCACATGAGATAGAGATGTGCTACGATAATATTGATTTAATACCGGTTTAACACATTGAACGAGTTTAAAGCAAAAACTGTCAGATCACGTTTTCGACAGACCTATAAACACACTGCCAAAGCATTACACATTACTTAAAATACTGTGTAATCATGCAGTAATAGCCATGATAATCAGCCTTTAACAATACACATATGTCCTCTCTGATCTACAGCAGGACTTTGATAATCTGCATCTTCTGCTTGATGCATAAAACTGGTACTCTGGCAGCCTCAAGGCTGTCTCACCACCTATGCACATTGTGGCTCTGGACTTACAACGTATTAAGCAGGTTGACAACTTTCAATATCTAGGCGTTATCTGGATTCGAAACTATATTTTAACACCCACTTTGATCACTTGACAGAAACAAACACAGTATTCTACCTGTAGTCTAACTGAATGTAGTCAATGCCACTATTCTGCCCATATTTGAGTATATCCTCATCAAATGTGACACTTTGTTTTTTCACCATTATCATTTATATCTTTGTTTTTTTAACCAATTTTTGGAAAAACATATTTCTACTATGCCGTGAGTACTTTTGGCCAAAACCTTATCTGACCCTCGTTTTAATAGTACAGTGGAACTCTTCATGCAATCTTAGTGTTCCTGTTCAGGTTGGTAAATTAATTTAATTCTTTATAAAGTTCCTCTTGGCAAAGTCAGCAAAGCAAGCTCCTATTATTTCCCTACATCTCGACAGGAACAGTCAATCTTATGCAACCAATATGACCCTTGGCCTCGTCCTCCACCCTAGAGCTTTCCTAGCTCAGAGCATTAATTCTAGATTTGAAGCTTTCGTGACTGCAAGGATTCATATTCTTAGGTTTTTTCGGTAAAGTCACGTAGGTAAAACATCAAAAAAATGAAAATAAAATAAAATAAAACAAAAATCACGACGTTTCGGAGGCAACACAAGTCTCCGTCATCAGATGGGACCGTCACAGCCGAATTAGTTGCATCAAGTGAGGCAATGATTCAAGATGTAATCCCTTATAAGCAAGTTGAAGGGGGGAGGAGAGGGGGGGGCTCATCAGAATGTGGTAGCCAATGAATGGAAACGTATCGGGAGGGAGGGGGGCGGGGCTCAAAGACAGCACGGAGTGCTCAACACATGACGGCACGGAGTGCTCAACACATGATACACATGATAGACAAAAGAACGAAAATGCCCATGTTTATACCAATGCTGGCTGAACAGTGAAGAGAGTACTGTTAAAAAATAACTTTACCGAGTGTTAACATCCCCAGTTATTTTTTAACAGTACTCTCTTCACTGTTCAGCCAGCATTGGTATAAACATGGGCATTTTCGTTCTTTTGTCTATCATGTGTATCATGTGTTGAGCACTCCGTGCCGTCATGTGTTGAGCACTCCGTGCTGTCTTTGAGCCCCGCCCCCCTCCCTCCCGATACGTTTCCATTCATTGGCTACCACATTCTGATGAGCCCCCCCCTCTCCTCCCCCCTTCAACTTGCTTATAAGGGATTACATCTTGAATCATTGCCTCACTTGATGCAGCTAATTCGGCTGTGACGGTCCCACCTGATGACGGAGACTTGTGTTGCCTCCGAAACGTCGTGATTTTTGTTTTATTTTATTTTATTTTCATTAATTTTGATGTTTTACCTACGTGACTTTACCGAAAAAACCTAAGAATATAGCTCAGAGCAACTAGTGGGCAGGGTCAGCCAAGGGAATGAGAGCCATATTCCCAACATACAGTTGTTGACTTCACGACATAATGCAGGTAGCAAGCTTCATCTTAGTTTCCTGCAGCAGCCTATTAATGTGCACAGTCATCCCATCGATAACGCAAAATTCTGTAAAGAGTTCAGACGTATCTCAAACATATAGCTTTACCCTTTGTTTAAGATAACACATTTCAAACATGGTAAAATTAAATGTAATGCCCCAGTCTCAGTCGTTTTGACACTTCTGTATATGCAATGGTTTGTGAACAATGCTACTCAAGTAAGCAAACCATTCAATGACATTTGACGAATGTGAGTTTTTTTTGTAAAATGTGTTTATGCACCATTGCCAACACAGCATCACCAATGACTGGCATGTGTTTAATGTATATCAAACCTTGACATTCTTATCACTGATATCATAATTGAAACTTGTAACGCCCACAATATTTTCTCACTTTAATACAGATAAATACAGACTGGCAGAAAGGGAGCCACATGATGAGAAAGCTGGAGCATCCAAAGAATACCCAAAACTCTCCCAACTCATGGCACCTTTATTTAGGTCTTGCAGTGCAGTTCATTATTTAACACTCTTTAACGTATATATGTGAACTGCCGTGCACATTTATCTCACAAGTTCATATTTGTAAATAACAGCCCTTGCTACACAGGCCAACACTTTAAAAACTGATCTACTTTTATGGGAGGCACATTTCCGTCCGAATCAAAATATTTTCAGAATCAGAATCTTTATTTAGACTGCAGGAGGAATCCGATGAGCCATGACGCTCTTTTTCACAGATGTCCAATAGGGGCGGGTCAGCAAGTCAATGTGGTAGCACAGTGAGCTGTGACCCGACTCCAGGATGTCAAGGGGTTATCATGGATATGTAGTGGTGGTGTTGACGTGCGCCGACTGTGACAGTGATGGATCACGGGGCGGCGCGGGGTGCGGGGTTGGGCACGCGTTGTGGGCGTGGTGTGGACGCGCGCGCCGGGAGTGACAGATGACGGGGCGGCGCGGCGTGGGTGCTGAGGCACGCTGAGATGTGGGAAAACAGGATCGTAGCCAGCGCCCAGTGATTGGTCGAATAGGATGGGTGCTCGCAGCGACGTCCGCAGGTGGGGTATAAAGGGGGACGCGCGAGAGCACTCGGGGAGCGTTACCCAGTTGAAGACCAGAAGACGGAGCTGAAGACCTAGTGCCCCGAGACCCCTAGTCCCGCCGTCCTTGTAGGGACCGGGGCCCTGTGTGGCTCGGAGGCGAGACTGTGGGACCCGGGGTCCGACGCCCACGTGGGTCGGGCTGGGGACCCACAGTCAAGACGGACACCCCGGGCAGGGAGTGTCCCGAGTAGCTCAGTGGGCGTTAGTCGCCAGGGTAGCTAAGTGGGTGTTGGTCACCCGAGTAGCTCAGGGGCGTTAGTCGCCGAGTAGCTAAGTGGGTGTTTGTCACCCGAGATACTAAGTGGGTGTTTGTCACCCGAGATACTAAGTGGGTGTTTGTCACCCGAGTAGCTCAGTGGGCGTTAGTCGCCAGAATAGCTCAGTGGGCGTTAGTCGCCAGGGTAGCTAAGAGGGCGTTAGTCGCCAGGGTAGCTAAGAGGGTGTTAGTCACCCGAGTAGCTCAGTGGGCGTTAGTCGCCAGAATAGCTCAGTGGGCGTTAGTCGCCAGGGTAGCTAAGAGGGCGTTAGTCGCCAGGGTAGCTAAGAGGGTGTTAGTCACCCGAGTAGCTCAGTGGGCGTTAGTCGCCAGAATAGCTCAGTGGGCGTTAGTCGCCAGGGTAGCTAAGAGGGCGTTAGTCGCCAGGGTAGCTAAGAGGGTGTTAGTCACCCGAGTAGCTCAGAGGGCGTTAGTCGCCAGAATAGCTCAGTGGGCGTTAGTCGCCAGGGTAGCTAAGAGGGCGTTAGTCGCCAGGGTAGCTAAGAGGGTGTTAGTCACCGAGTAGCTAAGTGGGTGTTAGTCACCCGAGTAACCAAGTGGGTGTTAGTCACCGAGTAGCTAAGTAGGTGTTAGTCACCCGAGTAGCTGAGTGGGTGTTAGTCACCCGGGTAACCAAGTGGGTGTTAGTCACCCGAGTAACCAAGTGGGTGTTAGTCACCCGAGATACTAAGTGGGTGTTAGTCACCTGTGAACGAGTTTGGTAAAATAAAGAGTGTGTTACCCGTGAAGTCGTCTCCCGCCGAGTTACTACATTACAACTGGCGTCAGAAGTGAACCTGTCTTCAAGAAGAATGGACACGAGGAAGACTACCCGTACCCACGAGCGAGGTCGGGAAGATGACGGCGTACCGGGGACACCAACCTCGGGAGGAGAGGACGAGGAGTTGCCGCCGATGCAGCACTTCGCGGTGATGGCCGACGCTCCGCTCGCCTCCGACACCAGCCTCCAAGACGCACACTCCAGGTTGGCGGAGTTGCTACTCGCCGCCGCCGCTGTCTTGGCGGACATCTCCGTTCCGGCGAGCGAAAAAACGGCTGCGGGGTTGGTGGAGAAAGCGAGGTTGGAGGGATCCCGCCAAAAGGCGCTTCGCGCCAAAAGTCTGGAAGTTGCCGCCGTTTTTGAGGGGCCGCCATCGATTGGCGGGAAGCACGGACACCACGTGGCCGGAGACCTCCGCTCAGCGCAGCCCACGTCATCAGCGCGCGCCGGAGCTCTCCATTTTGCGCCTGACGACCGAGCCGACATTTTACACAACTACAGCGGAGCGCGGGAAAATCTCTCCGACGTCGACGACGATCGGGTCCTCCAGAAAAGATTGCCCGCGCTGTCGGCGTTCAAGGCGGATGGGGGCGACTGGGGAGCCTTCCAACGAAGGTTCCTCGCTCATCAGGAAATGTCGGGGTGGTCCGACACCACTGCCCTGCGTGCGTTGCCAGCGATGCTCGACGACGACGCGCTTGCAGCCTTCACATCTGCTGCAAGGTCGTCCCGCTCTACGCTCCAGGCCGCACTACACCTGATGGCGAAGGTGTTCGGACCGCCCTCCACCTGTCGCCACCAGTTCTACGATCGGCGAAAGGTGGCTGGAGAAACGACGCTCGCCTATCGCACGGCGCTGCTCGCCTTGGCGGACGCAGCTTTTCCCCGCATGGACAAGGAGGGGAAGGACGCCATGGTGACGGAGCAGCTGCTGGCGTTGGACCACGAGTTGGGGGTCCCCATCAATGTGGCGGACGAAATGGATATCTGCTCCCTGGTGATCGCCACGAGCATTCACGCGTACGAGGTCCTCAAACGCAAGCCGGGGGTCGTCTGCAAATTGGCGGGGAACGCGGCACTGGCCGCCACGATCGCCGAACCTCAGCCAGCTGCGGATCAGGAGCAGGCCTTCGCTGCATCGCGTCCGGGGGAGTGGAGAACGGGAGGTCGTTCGCCCACACGTTCATCCCGCAAGCTGGAGCAACCGAAACCTACGACGTCCCTCGTCGTCTGCTACAACTGCGGCCTTCGGGGTCACGTCGCAGCCGGGTGCCGGGCCCCGCGTCAGCGCGCCACAGGACCACGTCGGGACGACGACCAGGCCCACAAGTCATCCCAACAAAACCCGGCAAGTCGCGGCACCTCACACGCTCGGTCCACAAACACGGCACATTCGGGTCGCCGCTTGGCGGTGGGGGGTTCGCGGCTGGGTGCCGGGGGTTCATTTCGGCGAGGGGGGTCCGTACACGGCCCGCAAGCAGTCGAATGGTCCGAATTGGCCCACAGAATAGTGGCTGCGTCGGCCGGGTCGTCCGTGGTAACGGGGTTTATTGACGGGGTTGAGGTCCGGGTGCTTGTGGACACGGGTGCGTCGGCCACTATCATTTCGGACCTTATTTATAACATTCTTCCCGTCCAAAGTAGACCCCATCTGCCAGTGGACGTGCCATTTTATGCGGCGAATGGGGGATCCCTGGGGATCATCGGCCAGATTCGGGCGACTATTTGCATTGGTGACATCAAATTGGCGGGCCCTATTTTTGTATCATCATCGCTGGCCGTTCCCTGTTTGCTAGGTACGGACTTTTTGTCCAAAATGCCCATCAAAATTCTCATAGATCAGGCCTGCATTGAGCTTCCGTCAGGTCGGCGGGTTGCGTTCTTGACGAGCCTTACCAAAATACGCACGGTTTGTGCGACGGTGCAGGCGCTGGCAACTCAGACTGTACGGGTGCCCCCGGGATCGCAAATGTTGGTACCCCTTCGGTTGAGGAAACCACTCGAGGTGGGTGCGGAGGCACAGGGGGTGCTGTTGGGGCCGTCTAACAGGGCCAGAAGGGGCCTCGACTTAGCGGTTGCTCAAACCATGGTGAGAGGGGACAGTGAGCCGTTCGTAATGGTCCTGAATACGGGGTCGCGGCCGGCCGTAATTGCGCAGGGAACGGTGCTGGCTCACGCCGCGCCGCTACCCGTTGAGGAACGGCTCGTGGCTCAAGCAGATTTCACTGTCGAGTCGCATCCTCCAAGTGACGAGGGGACAGAGTGGTTGGACTCGTTGTGTGCCGGTTCTGCTAACTTGTCCAAAGTGCAATTGGGAGTCGACGCTCCCACGGGGAGGGATTCGCTGTTGTCGTTGCCCCTCATTGAGTGGGGCCGTCTCCAAATGTCCGACAGCTCCCTACTTACGCTGCGTCGAAAAGTTGGCGCTCCCGAGGTAGGGGATGCGCGGGTCGGTTCCTGGGTGTGCAGACAGGGCCTTTTGATGAAGTGGGACAACATGTCCCGGCGTCACGTGCTCGTTGTGCCTGTTGCTATGCGGGGTAGGGTCGTGCTGGCAGCTCATGAACGGCTCATGCATCTGGGTTTTCACAAAACGCTCGCCCTAATCCAGCGAGACTATTATTGGCCGGGGATGGGTAACGACGTGGCGAACATTCTTAAGGGATGCGTAGGGTGCGCCAAAAGAAAACCGCCACCATTGGCAGCTAATCCACCGCTGCAATCCATTCAAGTTTCGCGCACAAACGAATTGGTTGCGTTGGACATCTTGGGGCCCTTTCCTGCTACACCGAGGGGAAATAGGTTCCTGCTGGTTGGCGTAGAATACTTCACCCGATGGCCCATGGCATGGCCACTCGCCAACCAGTCGGCTGCAGCGGTGGCGGACGCCTTCGTCCAGGGTTATGTTTTGGACAAGGGCGCCCCCGAACGCTTGCTGACGGATCAAGGAAAGATTTTTTCGAGCGTTTTGTTGCGCGAGGTGTGCGACCTGTTGGGTACAAAGAAAGTGCGTACTTCCCCCTACCACCCGCAGACTGACGGGATGGTTGAGCGTCTGAACAGGACGATTACGTCTATGCTGTGCCAACAGGTCTGCGACGATCAGGTTGATTGGGATTTACAGGTGCCGGGGGTACTCGCGGCCTATCGAATGGCCCCTCATGCGGCGACGGGGTTTTCCCCATTTTTTCTTATGTATGGGCGGGAGGCCGATCCGGCCATGGACGTCCAACTGGGGATTTCCCAGCCACGTGCAAAATCAAAATTGGCAGACCACATCAAATTTAATATCGCCAAATTGACTGAAGCGCGGGAGGCGGCGAGGTTGAATTCGCGGTCTCGGCAAATCGCGAACGAGAGATTGCATGGGCGGAGGGTGCATACGCATTATTGGAAACCAGGCGATAAGGCCTGGCTGCATTGTCCACATGCACCGTTGGCTACGTCCCCCAAATTGTTGAGACCTTGGAGGGGACCGGTGGAAATTGTGCGGGTTGCACGACCCCAGAGTATACAGATTAAATGGGAAAAACGCCGTTGGTACGTGCACCCCTCCCGACTGAAGCCCTATGCGGCACCATGTGACCCCGTTCTGTGCCCTAACGACCGGGCGTGTGATGTGACCGTCGACTTGGGGAGGGAGGTGTCGCAGGCTGCTCCTCACGTGTCTCCACCTGACCCACCCCCAGGTGCCTCGGGCTTGACGGCTGCTGACCGTCGGGAACCTGAACCCCGCGGCACGCACGGGTCCTCGATGCCTGGCCAATGTCTTCCTGAACTGCCGGCACCACCGGACGTTCAACCGCGTCTGGTGCCGTACGACGGACCGGCAAGGCGGACTCGGGCTAGGGCACAACAATTTTCATGAAGACATTTTTTTTTCGACACCGAGCTCGCCCGGTGTTCCCCTCTGCCGGGGTAATGTCCCGTTGTAGGGACGCTCGGAAAGAATGGGACGCTGCACGAGTCGAGAGAAAAAAAAAAAAAAAAATTTCCATTTATTTTTCTTTCTGCATACACATTGCTATTGTCACTCGCCGGATTGTATATATTGTTCTGTTGTCGCGGTGGCATTGGTTGATGGTTGCGGATGGTAGTGTTCGCGTTGTGTTGTGTTGTTACGTTAGTTGTTGTTCTTGTTGTTGTGTTGTGTTACGGGGCACACAGGGGGGTTTGTATATTTTTATAGCAGCCGGGTCGGCTGCGAGCTATGTGGTAGGGGGTGATGTAGTGGTGGTGTTGACGTGCGCCGACTGTGACAGTGATGGATCACGGGGCGGCGCGGGGTGCGGGGTTGGGCACGCGTTGTGGGCGTGGTGTGGACGCGCGCGCCGGGAGTGACAGATGACGGGGCGGCGCGGCGTGGGTGCTGAGGCACGCTGAGATGTGGGAAAACAGGATCGTAGCCAGCGCCCAGTGATTGGTCGAATAGGATGGGTGCTCGCAGCGACGTCCGCAGGTGGGGTATAAAGGGGGACGCGCGAGAGCACTCGGGGAGAGTTACCCAGTTGAAGACCAGAAGACGGAGCTGAAGACCTAGTGCCCCGAGACCCCTAGTCCCGCCGTCCTTGTAGGGACCGGGGCCCTGTGTGGCTCGGAGGCGAGACTGTGGGACCCGGGGTCCGACGCCCACGTGGGTCGGGCTGGGGACCCACAGTCAAGACGGACACCCCGGGCAGGGAGTGTCCCGAGTAGCTCAGTGGGCGTTAGTCGCCAGGGTAGCTAAGTGGGTGTTGGTCACCCGAGTAGCTCAGGGGCGTTAGTCGCCGAGTAGCTAAGTGGGTGTTTGTCACCCGAGATACTAAGTGGGTGTTTGTCACCCGAGATACTAAGTGGGTGTTTGTCACCCGAGTAGCTCAGTGGGCGTTAGTCGCCAGAATAGCTCAGTGGGCGTTAGTCGCCAGGGTAGCTAAGAGGGCGTTAGTCGCCAGGGTAGCTAAGAGGGTGTTAGTCACTCGAGTAGCTCAGTGGGCGTTAGTCGCCAGAATAGCTCAGTGGGCGTTAGTCGCCAGGGTAGCTAAGAGGGCGTTAGTCGCCAGGGTAGCTAAGAGGGTGTTAGTCACTCGAGTAGCTCAGTGGGCGTTAGTCGCCAGAATAGCTCAGTGGGCGTTAGTCGCCAGGGTAGCTAAGAGGGCGTTAGTCGCCAGGGTAGCTAAGAGGGTGTTAGTCACCCGAGTTGCTCAGTGGGCGTTAGTCGCCAGAATAGCTCAGTGGGCGTTAGTCGCCAGGGTAGCTAAGAGGGTGTTAGTCACCCGAGTAGCTCAGTGGGCGTTAGTCGCCAGAATAGCTCAGTGGGCGTTAGTCGCCAGGGTAGCTAAGAGGGCGTTAGTAGCCAGGGTAGCTAAGAGGGTGTTAGTCACCGAGTAGCTAAGTGGGTGTTAGTCACCCGAGTAACCAAGTGGGTGTTAGTCACCGAGTAGCTAAGTAGGTGTTAGTCACCCGAGTAGCTGAGTGGGTGTTAGTCACCCGGGTAACCAAGTGGGTGTTAGTCACCCGAGTAACCAAGTGGGTGTTAGTCACCCGAGATACTAAGTGGGTGTTAGTCACCTGTGAACGAGTTTGGTAAAATAAAGAGTGTGTTACCCGTGAAGTCGTCTCCCGCCGAGTTACTACATTACAGATATAAGCCTGACCTTCAAGCCCCACATGAAACAAATATGTGAAATATACCAAATAAATAATCGCCCTGCTACAGAAACTTGCAAGAACGTCCTGGGGTGCCTCAGCTGGTGTGCAGCGAACTACCACCCTCTCACTCATCCACTCAGCGGCAGAATCGCTGCGCTGCAGCCTGGACGGGAACTCGTACACAACTGCTAGATGCACAATTAAATAACACAATGGGCATCATAAACTGAACGCTGAAACCGATATCAATCACCTGCCTCCTTGTTATGGCTAACATTCTGCCACCAATTATCCAGAGTCGTTCAAACTACAACAGAGTTTACGTGATTTCTATCCAACGGCAACCTGCCCATCAAATAATACCTCAAACATGTACATTGGCGCCGAATTGAGTCCCAATTGCCCTTCTGGAATCACTCTGTCACCATTCTAGAATCTCACCTAGATCTCGAACAATGCTGGCCAACAGTGAAAAAACATGGACATTCGCAATAAACACCTAATTTGAGACCCAAATATCGAACTACTGGTGTACCATCAACTGCTTTAGAATATCAACAGGCCAATGTACACATCCCTTCATAAATGAACTAAAGACAAGCCAATGCGATTGTGGCCATGCAACCGAAACTATGGACCACATAGTAAACCACTGGAATCTGCATTCCTTCAATAGAGGAATAGCAAAACTACACGATGCCCTCTTGTGGCTCGCAGACCGTGAGATTGGCATTTAGCTCCTGAACATATTTCCATATATGATGATGTATACACAGACAATGACACACAGACATGAAGACACACAGACAAACACACACACATAGATGAATATACTCGTGCAGTTGGGCAAATTATTGTCATGTATGTGGCAACACCTCTTGATGTCCTTGTTCTCGATAATTATAAGGTACCGTGAATTATCTCTCAGCTGCAACGCAATTCCCACTCACTCTCTGTGTGGGAATTTGTTGTTCTACAAAGATCTAACAAACTCAAAAGTGTGTGTGCCATGGAGTGAAATAGGTTAAGAAGCCCTCTAGTACATGCCACCAGCATTACTAGCATGCATGCACGCACGAGTGAGGTGACTTCAGTGGGAGCGCGTGATAACTCTGGACCACACATTTTACACATGACAGTTAGATTTTATTTATAATTAAGGTAACTCTAGTTGGGACCTATTTTGTCCGTATTGTTTTCAGATTTCATGTGTAGGGTAATTAATTTATGATACATTTTTCGACAATTGTTTTTTTATTGTTTTTTACTCTTTTTCTGTGACCCACCGATATCTTTCACGAGTCGGTTACAAGAAGTATCAGAATGGAAGATGGCAACCTGTACTGTTAAGTGAGAAATCACGGCTAATGCAATCAACCTGGCGACGAAAAAAGAAGCCACCTACACCACCATCCTGCCCAGAAGAATTATCTCATCAAAACTCTACGCCATAGAGCTCAATGTATTTCCGACTATCATCACCTAGCCAGTGAACTGAAACACGTACACCAAGCTCTGAAGATGATTGCATATTCAGACTACACAATCCATAAAGCTATCACCCCAACCGTTGGGAAAGACCCATCTCAGGACCCAATCAAAACCATCATCTTGCCATACATAGCAGGGATCACCAAAAAGATATTCAAATCAGGAGAAAACACAAAATCCAGGTTAGATTTAACACGGTACGTACATTTCCTGATCTGATCCCATCAATGAAGGATGTGATCCAAGACACGCAATACCCTGGCGTCTACAAACTAAGCTGTGTCTGTGGCAGTAGTTACATTGGGGAAACTAAGCGACATGTCTCGGACCATGTTCGTGAACATAAGTCAGATCTGAAACACGGCAGGACGAATACCTCGGCCTTGGCTGATCATTTTTTTTAATGCTGTGGGCACACACGAAATAGATTTCTCTATGACAAAGGTACTTTGCAAACCCACTGGTCATCAACAAAGATTCATTCATGAAGCCATCCACATATACAAACACAGACACAACTTCAATCGAAAAGATGGGTATAAACTGATCAATCATTGGAAGGACGTTATCAACCAGTTTAAGTTATAACTGGCTGTGATGTTCCCATCCCTACCACTTTCTGATGTTAGTTGTTATTTTCGGCTCTCTAATTTTACATTAACAGGTTAAATTTCCCACACTAAAACAGCCACCTCGTTCCCCGAGCTCGACGTTGCTGCTCTGCGATCTCCCACAGTTAGATAGCCACCTTCACTTTGAGACCGATCTCCGATCTTACATTTACATGCTAATTTCTCACATTACCATTACTAGCCCCGCCCACTTCGTTTGTCACCCATTTTAAACCTTTAAAACAGTCTGCCTCATCAACTGGGCCTCTTTTTTCTTCCTGATGACGAACGCTTGTGTTGCAATCGAAAAGTCGTAGTTTTTTCGTTCTTTTTCTGTTACTTTCTTTGAACCTATCTGACCCAAGAAAATGAATTCCTGCAGTCATGAAAGCTTTAAGTCAAGATTTATTCTCCAGTGTGTTAACGTGGTAATAGATCACAAAATATAGAACAACTCAATTCACAAATATGAAAGAGGCATCACTGCGATAGATTCCGCTACTCATTGTTATTATCTGGCTCAATCACCTCAATTAAAATGATTTGTTTTCCTCTACATCAACATAAATAAAGGTATGCCACCTCTACACCCATGGTAGAGGAGGTTTGCAACATTTGTGCAATCCATCAAACCTCTCTGCAACAGTACTGAATTACTGGCATGTACCACCACTGCCCAGCTAATGCATATGTAGTGAGTCACTTCTGATACACTAATAGTAGGAGGCGCATACGTTTATTCTACACCTGAACACTTGTTTACACACGGGATAACTACAAACGGGTCAGGACAGCCAGCACTCTGCCTGACCCACGACGCTGGACGAAGACGTAGTACCTTGGGTTCCATTCCACTGACAGAGAGCCCTGATTCAGAATTGGGACTTCCCTTTTATGCCCCCCAGCGTGGCCTGGCTCCACCATCGGACACATCCCTTTCAGAAGGTTCTGGGCTATAACCCACGTGTCCCCTCTGTCACCTTTGCCTTACATCCCTTACCCCAGCCTATCATGTGCCATGCTAGGCGACCGGGCTGCCACATTCTCAGGTGCCCCCCTCTGCCAGTAACCAGCACTACGCACCCTAGTGACCCATTCCATGACATTACATGCCCTGCTGGCAGAGAGGGCTATTACACCCACAATTCCCCTATTTGTCAGTAATCAGCGCTACACGCTATAGTGACCCATTCTATGTCACTACACATGGACTGACCACCATTAGAACAGTTATGAAAAGCCAGAAAGCATGGGCCTCGGTTTGAGGCCCATGCTTTCAGGAAATTTCCAATAGAGAGGCTTGTGCTAGTTTGTACTCCTGATGAGTACAGCTCCATTTTGGGCCTGTTAATTTCAGTAGCTGTTTCATCCGAATGGAGTTGAAGTTCTGATGTAAAACAGCGAATCAGTGATGCTCCACCCTTAATTGAGGGACCTCGATTGATGGTAAATTAATTGAAGATTTGGAAAGTTACTGGAGTCGGTGGCATTCCTGGTGAATGATATTTCATGGCATTGCATGCAATTTTGCGTGCCACCTAGCAATCTGGTTGCAATACAGAGGAGGCAGTCATGTTGGACCTATCTGGAAAGGCGAGAGTGACCAGCAGGACTGCAACAACTACCATATTGTGACTGCGGTCGTTGTAAGTGCTTCTTCAATCATATGGTGCCTACTCAACACCCTGACAGTCTGTATTTGTGCCTGAAGAAGGCATTTGATGCAGTGCATCAGGATACATTTTAGGAAGTCCTGCGACTTTTTGGAATCCCAAAAAATATTACATATGTGATGGTGTGTTGGCATGCAGAAAGTGAGTGCTAAAAATTGTGGTGGGCATATCTCTGTCTTTGTCCCAGTGATTTATGTGTGAGTGAGGGGTATGTTCTTTGCCCCTATTGTCTTCAATATATGCATGTACTGTGTGCTCTGTTGTGTAGTGAATCGTAGTCTGCATGGCACATCTTTTCGTGAAGTGAGGGTCATTAACCTTTACTCTTCTGAGGATCCTGTAATTGTTGCAGAGTCACTGGATGCCCATGAGTTGGCTCTTGAAGTCCTGTGTGTAGAGACAACGCCGTTAGGATTACAGGTCATGGTTTAAAATAATCCAGGCTTTACATTACTCCTTGGATGGTGGTATGCAGTGTTTACTTGTGTGCTTTGTTGTAACAGGTTTATATCGTTCTAATGCTGAGAATATACTGTAGTGAGGGTGATAATGAGGAGAGTAATGATGACGATACAAAAGTTGGTGTGAAAACAGGTTCATAGCCGATACAGGAGATGACAAAAACAGGGAATGTGTGTGTAAAGGAATGATGTACGAATTTCAGGCTACACTGATTGTGGTGTTACATGGACACAGGGTTATAGAGGTCCCACAACTTATCACGGCAAGGGAGAAAGGTCAAAGGAATCAGACTGGTCAAATAGCACCTTGAGTGGTTCAATCTCATGTGTCCAGCAGATGCTTTAGCCATCGATCACCAGGTGGAGTAATCAAATGTTGCTACACTAATGGGGGACAGCCAATAAGAAGTACTTGAGTCTTGTAACCATTCAGCTGAAGAAAACTATTCTGCATTCAATATTTTATGAATGAGTGACTAGGAAAGCACATGTCACAGATGCAGTCAGATCTCAGCTGGAAATATATGTCGGTGTCGTCTCCATAACAGTGATAGCACAACCCCAGAAATCGAAGCAAAGCTCCAAGTGGAGCCGAATGGGTCCAAGTATCGTTTCTTGAGGAACCCCAAATGACACTGGGCTGACAGAGGACAAATGTAGTCCACACAGTTGCTCAGGCAAAATTGAAACCACTGCAGTGCAATGCCTGCTAACCCCATTATATGTCCCAGTCACTCGATTACAGTAGCAAGATCAATCGTGTCAAACACAGTGCTAAGATCAAAAAAAAAATTGCACTTGAAATTTAGTGGCCTGCAGAGTTCAACAGATCATTTACTACCTTAGACATATCAGTCTCTGTGCAATGCCGTGAACTGAATCCCGATTGATCGACGTCAAGCAGATGAATCATGGCCAAATGTTGCTGGAGAAAATTTGCCACAGCACTCCAGGACCATATTGAGGAGATTAATCTCAAAGATAGGATGGAAGTTAACCAGCATCTCTGGATCAAGACCTGGTTTCTAAAGAAGGGGAGTTACAGCTGCCATCTTAAATGCGAAATGAACAATAGCCAGCTGAGACGCCTGTTGAACAGATCAAGCACAAATGAACCCAGACGAGTAAAGTTTGGAGAAACCTTGTTAGAGAAAGGTTGAGATTCAGGGATCAGAGGAGTGAGCTTAGAAGAAGTGATGTCACGGAGATCAGTTGGTGTTGTTCCCTTAAAAGGGTGCAGCACCTCTGATTAGTATGGTTGGCTATGTATGGTGCAACAGAAGTTTAACATGCATACATACAAAAGGCAGAGACAAGAAAGTGTAAGGCACAGTAGCAGCGAATTATGAAAACAGCCAACAAATTAATATAAATTTTGTATCAGTGAAATAGTGTAACACAAAGTTACGCCAATCAACAAAACCTAAGGGACTAGAATAAGACACTAGTTTGAGGAATAAATTAATAGTAGCGAATATAGTCCTGGTCTTATTTCTGATGGGCACAATAAGGTCAGCGAAATAGTGATTTGCTGATTGATATTAGAAATTGTACTTCAAGGGATATCATTAGAGCACCCGTTTCAAAATTACTAATTTTAACCATACTTGTATTTTACTTAATTTTGTAATGAATTTAGAAACCCATAGTATCTAATCATGCATTCTATTTTGACATGTATTGTTACTTTCAGTACGACTTAGATTATGCTTATTTAACTTAATGTATCCATTTAATGCCTACGCAATCTATATGATTTCTATTCGGGGAGGTCTAGATTTCACACTGGAAATGGTTACTTACCGAGATTTTCAATCCAATCCTGGAGCTCCAGATGGTAACTGTTTTTCACTTCTCTGAGCGATTGTATAAATTTTTTGCAATCCTCCTCTTGGCTGTCAATGAAGTGGTCGATGAGAAAGCGAGACTGCTTCTTAGAGTCATTGATTTCTTTAGCCTGTTTATAAACCTCTCTGTTTATTATGTGTTTACAGTCCAGTTCATCCAGCAAATCAGAGGGGTCTTCACGAATCCATGCTATCAGTTTTATTTTGTTTTCCCAGATCACGTCATGCCAAGAAGTGTCATCCTCTGTAGTGTCTGTTAAATTACAAAGGGAGCACAACAGTTGAATAAGTTAGATGTCTGATTAGCTCATTCAATATAATCCAATCGTAAAATAAAAAAATAAAAACATTAATGAGCAAGTTTTCAACATTATCATCAGTCTTCTTTTTTTAACAAAGCCTTCACCCTGTTATGCGACAATGCACGCAATTTTGCACACAAGCTCATTTAATTATTTTCACCATTATTCTCGTCGTCTCTGACATGACCCATGCTCTTGGTGCCACCAGTGTCATCCATTTGCTACCATCCCTCTTAGCGGTGAATTCTGCCCAAGCTCACTGAGTTCACAGGATGTATAACATTTGCCTTTTTTCTCGAATCCATGTGCCCCATTTTCCGTCTCGAGTTGTACTTTTCAGTGTACATTTCTCCATGCATTGTGTATAAAATACAGTGCTTGTGTGGTGCCACAGCAACGTAGCACGTCCACCGGCGTTGCCATCCCCTCGAACCCCTCCACACGAATGCATGCACACCCCCACTAAACACACACACGCACCCACGTAGGGTCTCGTGGGGGGGTTACCTGGTACCATGGGTTTTTACCCGTGGGTCCCCTAGCGTGGATGTCCCACGATTTCCCAATGGCAGAAGATTGGCCGACCCCCCAGGCCAAATTGCATTTCGGCCCCCGTGAATTGGCTTAAGCTCACCGAGCGAACCGTAATGAAACACTCACAGCACAGAGAGATAGAGCCTTGAGGGCGAACACTCAGCGAGCAGCGTATAAGAGGAGGCGGGAGGAAAATTCCTGGACTGACTGCAGCTGCGAAAGCCGCGGGACGGTTGGGAGGACGGGGCATAGACAATCGATAAAGGTAGGCGACCAATTGGCCATGCAGGATAACACCACGTGACCCTGAATCTTTGGATTCGGATGGCATAAAAGGAGGGAGTGGAAAATCGTTGAGGAGTTCTCCTCCAGCCATTCAGCTGCCCGGTCCGACTCCCAGCCGCTCGCAGCGTCCGAGGGACGCTGGTGAGTTCTGCTACAACTCGACCCCAGGCAGAGGCCTCTCGTATCTCGTCCCTCCGACTCCCACCGCGCCCGTACGACCTCGTGAGTACGTCCGCGAGGTGAGAAGTAGAGGGAGGGTACACTCAGGGATTGAATAGGGATAGGTTAGGCGCTGCTCGTTGAGTATTTACACCGGGCCGCACAGGGCTTGCTATAGACGCGCCATTAAAAAACTTTAGCACAGAGCACTGGCGCCGCGTGATTTCTGTGTGTGGGAGAGTGTCGGCATGGTGTGTAATTCGAGTGTGTGTGTGGGAGGCACGCAGGCAGTAAATCATTAACGGCACCCGCGTCCGTGCAACCGCGAGACTAATAGGGCGAGGGAGGGGTGAGTTAAAACCCGTTCGCGTGCGTGTTTACACATGGCGTTTTACGCAGTGTGTTTACGTAGCGACGATAGCATTTAATGGTGGGACGTGCGTGCATTATGAAATTTACGGCCGTCATTGTGTACGCGTGCTCACGCTTCAGCAGCAGCAGCAGCAGCGGATTAAGGCCGACCCACAGGAGGGGGGAGGGACACGTTGTTGTATATATAGGCCTTTTTCCAAAATTGATATTAAGAATAATTCTGCCAATATTGTTTTTTTTATAATCAATCGCGGTGTCGCTTGGGGCAAAAGGGGGTGATGCGAACCCCCCTCCCCTCACACAGCAGCTGCCTTTCACACTCAGGACCAGGCAGGCGAAGATAAGCCATACAAGGTAGTAAAAAAACAAAAAAAGGAAAAGGGGGGGGCTAATGAGATTTTGGGGAATCTCTACATGGCTTCAAAAGCCCCCTCAAAAGAGTACTGACAGCAGGCGCCACAAAGACAACAGGCATTTTTTAAAAATTATTATTATTTTCGTTTCTCTTAATACAAAGGTTAAAGTTCAGAACTTAGCAACAAGAAAAGTCGACATCATAGTCTGCCAACACACTCACCCAGATTAAAAACCAGACTGCAGTCACATTGGTGGCCTTGAATTATCACTTACCTTATTTTACTCTCATTCACCTCACATTGTTTCTTATTGCATCTTGCTATCTACGTGACTTTACCAAAAGAACCAAAGAGTATTGATTCCTGCAGTTAAAAAAGCTTACGTGAAAACTTAGTTACATCTCCAACCTCAGGACATCAAAATAATAACTCGAGAATAAATAGCACAAATCCCTGGATACAGACGGGAAACAAAGGTTAATAAAACCCTAGGAATATACGTGGTAATAACAATGATACATCACGAATCTTGCATAAACATAAACCAAATAATAATTATGAAGTATTAGACCGAGGGTTATCCAGAAGAATAAATAAGGCAAAATAAATAAATCACACATAACCAAGATAAAATGTATCCCATAGAGAGAGAGCCTCCCAACCACCTTTGTCTCCCAGCAGCACGTGATAGCAAGAAAATGCATACGCATGCAGAGGGCATCTCCCCTTAAAAAGAAAAATCAAACACCACGATGGAAGTACTGTAAACACTGCTACAAACATACCTTGAGTCACTTACAAAATCAGAACTACAAAAGAGGTATGGTATCAAGCTATAAGAGGTACATTAATATTTTTAACTGCCAAATGGTACAGCAGAACACGACTTCAAAAGCCACAACACCCCTCTTTGTAAGGGGAAAAAGAATGTAACACCCACCGGGAGGGAAGAGGGGGAACCCCTCCCTCCCTCCCTCCAGAATAACTATTACAAAGATTAAAAACTAGAAAAACACCTAAGAGCAATTTTGGAGCATCTATTTTCCATGGATGATAAGGTGACTTGAGGAGGGGGACAGGAACCGGCCAGGGTGAGACTTAACAGATTGCTTAATAAATCAGGACAAACACATACACACACACACGTACCCCGGATGAACAACTGCCCCCACAGCAAAGATCGAAATCAAAGGGATTCCGGTCCTTTGTGAGAAGGCGAGCCGAGAGGAGAGAATTACAGATATAAAGTGACACGACACACACAATTCAGTGTACTGCGATGGGCAGACTCTGGGGCATGGCCTCGAGATCAATAATGGTTGTTGTGAAGAAGAGGGGCGAGGTGATGCTCGGTGCTGAGTTCGGCATGGACCGACAGAGTATCGCTGAAAGTTTTATTCTACATTAATCCTGCTGTTTTGAGTCGCTTGCAGAGTCAAGGATTGCGATAAGTTGTATTGTACTAAGCTTTCACAGTTGTGTAAGAGGTGTGCAAATACAATTTACAAGTTTTGAGAGTTGAGTGCCAGCTCCCACGAGCAGCTGCAGCCCGAGAGAAAGAGTGACGAGTAACGTCAAGCAATCAACCTCGAGGAAGGGCGGAAAGCACCAAGCATCAACCAAGCGAGAGTGCTGCGATCAGCAGGCCCCGGGAACCTGCCGCCGTGAATGGCACATCGTCAACGAGCTGCATCAGCAGAAGCCACGAGCCTACGAAGTCAACGTAAAGAGCCAGTACTGCAAGCAGCAAACTCCGGGGCTGGGCCCTGCAATCGACCAAGGATGACGAGGCTTGCCAAGTAGTTATGTGTCACCGAATACGAGTTCGGCGCTGACAGAAGAAGTATTGTTCAAAGTTATTCTACACTGAGTGCCAGCTCCCACCCGGCAGCTGCATGATCAAGGAGAGAGATAGTGACGAGCAGCGACAAGCAATCAACCTGGAGAAAGGGCAGAAAGCCAAGCATCGACCAAGCCAGCATCGCAGAGGGCCAGCTGGATGCACAATCGTGCATCGCCAGAGAGTACGGAGCAGGAGAGAGCGCACAGCAGCGCCACCAGCGCCACCGTGCAAGGGTGTCAGCTGCCAGCGGACAAGTGGCGAGCGCTGTCGAGCACCTTCAAAGACAAGCTTCGTGCCGACTCAGCTCATCCAGCAGTGAAGAGAGACTACAGCTGCCGTCGAGCGAGGAAGCCGTTTGTATGACACACCCACACACGCACCCCCTTCATCGCACAACATAGTTGATCGAACAAATTTTGGTACAAGGAACGCCCAACCGAAGTTTGTTTAACACAACAGAGTTGAGCAAGAAGACAATCCACCAACGCACATATTGGGACACCCCCTGCATGCGCGCCACTCTGACAGCACTGTGTTTGCCCTCTGGGCTGAGGACCCTTGCCGCCCCGAGGACAACCAGGACCTGGCCTGGCGAGTCGGCCCTACTCCCAGAGCCGAGGTCGCCCCTCGGCTTGACGCACTACATGTACCCTGGGCAGACTTACCCAAGGGGGAGGCCGATCAGCTGCGCGGGTTATTGCGGGAGTACGCCAATGTGTTCAGTGAGCACGGTTCGGATGTTGGCCGGACAGACCTCATAAAGCACCAAATTGACACGGGGGCCGCCCGACCCATTAAACTCCCCGCATACCAAGTGGGTGCACGTGAACGGGCCCAGATTAAAGAGGCACTTATGGATATGCTCCGCGATAACATCATCCAGCCCTCAGCGAGCCCCTGGTTTGCCCCGGTTGTACTGGTGATGAAAAAGGATGGGTCGACCCGGTTTTGCATTGATTATCTAAAGTTGAACGCTGTTACCCTCAGCGATGCCTTCCCCATCCCCCACATCGATGACACCTTTGACAGCCTCACAGGGGCACGGTATTTTTCCACCCTCAATCCAGCATCCGGGTACTGACAGGTGGAGGTGGCGGAGGAGGATCGGCCAAAGACCGCCTTTACCACCCCAATAGGACTGTTCAAGTTCCAAGTACTCCCATTCGGACTCACTTATGTGCTTGCAACATTCCAGCAGTTGATGGAGTTGGTGATGCGGGGCTTGCAATGGCAGCAGTGCCTAATTTACCTGGATGACGTGATAGTGTTCAGTAGGTCCCTGTCTGAGCACTGGTCCAGGTTACGGGAAGTGTTCCAACGACTGCTAGCTGGCCCATCCCAAGCTCAAACCGTGCAAGTGTTATATTGGCCAGCGCGAGGTTGGCTACCTCAGACACCGCGTCAGCGAGACAGGGGTGCACACCGACCCGGAAAAGGTACGTGCCGTAGTGGAATGGCCACGGCCAAGGAACCTCACAAAGATAAGGTCATTTCTGGGGCTAGTCACTTATTATCGTCATTTTGTGGAGGGATTCAGTGAGATTGCACGTCTGCTCACCCAACTTACTTCCCCTAAGAACCCCTACCATTGGACGGAGGCCTGCCAGATGGCTTTCCCTGACTTTTACACAGATTTTATCCTGGACACCGACACCTGCAGCAGTGGGTTGGGCGCTGTGTTGTCACAGGGGCAGGATTGGACGGAGCAGGTCATCGCTTTCACCAGCCGGACCCGGAGCAGGGCCGAACTGAACCGTTGCGTGACCCGTCAGGAACTGTATGCCGTGATTTTCGCGTGTAAGCAGTTCCGGCCGTATAAATACGGCAGGAAATGTTGTTTGCGCACTGACCATTATGCTCTGCAGTTCCTCATCACATTCATGGAACCGCGGAGGCAGATGGCCCGGTGGCTGACACAGCTTGCGGAATATAACCTGCAGATCGAGTACAGGGCCAGATGGATGCACACAAATGCAGATGCGTTGTTGAGGCGACTTGCAGTGGGCTCTGAGACACGGGCTGAGGCCTGCCCGTGTTTCACGGGGGGACGCTGCTGACAGGCCCTGAGACTAACCCCACTCCATTGAGAGAGAGAGTGCCGTGTGTGCCACAGAGGCCCCTGCAGAAGGAGCCGGGCAGGGAGTTGGCTCCCAGGGGCAAGACGGGACTCTCTGCCCCGTCCGATCGGATCCAAGAGGACATCAGCTGCGCATTATCTTGCCTGGACAACGAACAGCTGCGACAGTCCCAGCAGTGGGACCAGGATCTGGCGGTGGTGGAGGCGGCCCTGCGGGAGGAGAAGGTTGCCGTACAGGGACTCTGGAGTGGTTTGTTGAACATTATGTGCTCAAACATGGGATCCCCGAGCGAGTCATTACCGACCAAGGTAGTGAGTTCGAGGCAGAGCTATTTCAGGTGCTGTGCCGGGAATTCAGGATCCAGAAGGACCGAACCACCGCATACGACCTCCAGTCAAATGGTATGGTGGAACGCATGAATCAGAACCTGGCCGGAAAGCTCAAATGTATGGTGGCCGCCAATCAACAGGATTGGGACGAACACATCGCCTTTGCTCTGTTCGCCTACACCACCATGGTACACACATCCACTGGACAGACCCCATTCCGAATAATGTTTGGTCGTGAGTCTTGCCTACCAGCAGATCTGTTGTTCGGCGTTCCCCCGCCACAACTGGAGAAAGGAAGCCAACCTGTGGAGCACCTAATGGGAACCCTGCGAGGGGCCCATGGCTGAGCCTACCAACAGGGGGAGGCAGCCCATCGGTGGCAAGAGCAGGGCACCCGGCCCCGTGTGGAGCCCCCCTTCTACTCGGCGGGCTCTAAGATATGGCTGCATGCCCCACATGTAGGGGCTGGACAGGTGGGGAAGCTGACCACCTGGCACGGACCCTGGACCGTGGTGCGGCAGATCTCCCCCTGGATGGTGCTGATCCAGGGCGGGGAGAGGGACCGAGAGACGGTGGTTAATGTTCTTTTTTTCTTTTTTCGGTAAAGTCACGTAGGTTAAAAATAAAATAAATAAATCACGACGTTTCAGAGGCAATACAAGCCTCCATCTTCAGGTGGAACCATCACAGCAAAATTACTGTATCAAGTGAAGAGAGCTCTAAGAGACATGACCTTATATACTAGTTAAGGGGAGGAGCCAGGATGGGTCGTGGGGGGGGTTATAAGCTGGTGAGTACCAAAACAGCCACTGCGGCTACACCTGGAGCTGCAGCCAAGGCCTTGTGATGTAGATGGCGTGAGTAGATAAGCGAGCTAGGATTACGCCGCCTTTTGTTATGCACGCCGGTAGAAAGCTAAAAAAGCTACTATGGCTGTACAATTATAAGGCAGCTAGAGTTTGGCTTGGTTGATGACATCTTTCCAATGATTGCTTAATTTAAAACCATCCCCTCGGTTGAAGTTGTCTATGTTTGTATATCTGTATGTCGTGATTTTATTTGTTTTCTTTTTAACCTATGTGACTTTACAAAAGCTTCAAATCTATGGTGGTTAATGTTCGCCAATTTGTACCCTGGAGGGCGGCCCCGGTGGGGGAGGTGCCCGCCCTTCGAGTACCCCGAATCCCCGCACCCCACATGCCCCCCATACCCGATGGCTCTGCGCCATACATGTGCCCAGCTGGGCCAAAGTTCCCAGCGGACCCTGGCCCAGCAAGGAGGCGACGGGCATGGTGGCACCTAAACTCCTCTGCCACTGAGTTTGTTCCTCAGCCAGCGGATGTCAGAGGGCAGGAGGAGCCTCTGGAATGGAGACGGAGACCGCTGCAGGAGCCTCGAAAAATGGAACCACCACCCACATAACCGGCAACAAGAGCCGGGCGAGTCCCATGGAATCCACGGCGCTACCTGGTTTGAGCAGCCCAGTCGAGGTGCTCCAGTCAGCCCGGGACGGGGACAGGTACCTCGGGGGACTATGTGGTGCCACAATCGCGAAGCCACTCTCCCTACCCCTGCCCTGAACACACATGCCGCGCACACACACATGTAGTGCACCGGCGGGGGATCGCCTGGCACCACGGGTTTTCATCCGAAGGGCCCCTAGGTGGTTTCCCGGTGCCAGGAGATTGGCCAAACGCCCCAGGACAAATCGCATTGCAGCCCCCTAAATTAGCTTAAAATTGTATGGGCGCACAGAAGCTCACTGGACCAGCTGCAATGAGTCACTCACAGCACGGGGAGGGGCTAGGGTGAAATATTAGGTGAGCAGCGCAGACGATGAGGCCAGGGGAAAAATCCTAGTGCACACTCGTAGGTGGGTATTTGCGAGGCAACCCATTATCTCTGCAGGCGCAGAGACAATGGGCCAGAAAATAGAGTAATGTAATGCTCTAGGTAAAGGCAGAGAAACGTTTGAAAATCAAAAGGTAGGCGCACGATTGGCTGTGCAGGACGACGTAATGTAACCCTGAAATTACAGGGTATAAAAAGGCCAGCGTTAAACGGTTAAGAAACTTCTGGTCTCCAGCCGCTTGGTGACCCGGACCGACTCCCTGCCAAGCCTGCCACTTCGAGCCGCTCGCAGCGTCCATGAGACACTAGCGTGGGATGACCGATCACCTGATCGGCGGGGGCCCGGCGGGAGCTGAGCAGTGCGGTGGAGGAAGGAGTGGAGGCGGCGAACTTAGTACCCCACCTGCCCAGCGAGGGGGATGGGGTGGACGTCGGCCCCCACAAAACCTCTGGTCCTTTACCGTAGAGCGGCTTCGCGATTGTCGCAAATCCAGGCACAAAGTGGCGGTAATACGACACGAACCCGACAAAACTGCGAATCTCACCGACGGACGTGGGGGTCGGACACTTACGCACGCACGCAGTCTTGTCAGGGTCTGTGGTGATCCCGGACTCGCTAACAATGTACCCTAGGTATCGAACCAATTTTTGCAAAAGGTGATATTTCTGCTTTAATTTCAAATTAGCCGCATGCATTTTAACAAATACCGCACGCAACCGCTGCAGATGTTCCTAGAAGGTGCGTCATCCAAATAAATCAGACATGACTCCCATTGGAGCCCCAACAGTACCAACTCCATAATTCACTGGAACATGGTCGGAGCTGAGTGAAGCCCCATAGGAAGCACGTGAATTGAAACAGCCCTTGTGGTGAATAGAACGCGGTTTTGGGTTTTTAACTTTCATCCAGGGGCAACTGCCAAAACCCTGATAATAGATGCAGGGTGGAGAAAAAACGTGCCCACGACAGGGCATCCAACGAATCGTCCATCCGTTGGAGCGGATACGTGTCCGCCACAGAGACTTTATTTAATTTCCGAAAGTCCACATTGAACCGCAAACTCCCGTCCTTTTTTTTTTTAAACAGGACAATTGGATAACCCCTTGAACTGGTTGACGGGGAGATTATATTGGCAGCCAACATCTTGTCGACCACCTGACAAACGTAGTCCTTTTCCTTTGAACAGAAATGAGTTCTGACAAATGGGAGCGGCGCCACCCTTATCAATCTGGTGATGCATCAGGGACGTGCGGCCCACATTAAATTTACCCTTAATAAATACATTCGAGAATTCCCGAAGCAATGCCAGCAACTTGCCCCTCTGCTCCCATGACAAATCCGTATTACCCATGCACAACGGATCCATCCACGAGTCATCCTACACCGCTTCCCGTTCAACCGTGGCCACGACCCGAGTGGTTACATCATTTCTTCACAACACACTGCCGTTGCGTGAGCCAACACTGTACCTGCCTGTTTGACCACGGTATCTAGCCCAGCATTCAATATTTGTAGGAAGGGCTCCTGATACCCCCTCACTATCGTCTGTGCCCCTACCAAAGTAAGCCCATGAACTGCTCTATTCAAAGGTGTTAAAAGAACTGGACCGCTAGTAATTTTCTGGTCGAGCCGCTTCTGCAGCCTCAAGGGTACAAGCATCTATGGACCCAGTACAACCCTAACAGTTTCATGCACCAGAGCCGAAACCACAGAATAGCCATACACCACCCAGTAGGGGACGTCAAAAACCTCAAACGATGCCCTGACGGTAATTCCACACAAACCCTGGTAAATTAAAATCTGGAGGGGCATCCTCTTCAATATACAGGGCACCGCCAATGAACTTGAAACCAACACCGGGCCTGTCCTTTCAATATCGCCATTCCATTTCAATGCCTCAATTCAGGCCACAATGCCTGAATTCACGCCATTAGTGGCAACACACGGATTATCTAGAGGACCAAGGCAACTCACCGTCGACGGCAGAGTCCTGAAAACAAACTCGGAAACCATGGTGGCAGATGCCCCAGTATCTATTAGCATCAACACCTCAACACCCTGCACAAATCCACATACCGTGGATTATCCCGCTGCCATGGCATGGTGTGCCAGTGCGGTCCATTGCCCGGACCCCCGCGTCCAACCATCACGCACCGAAGCACCACCTTAATACTCCGTATCCCTATGACCCAAGGAGACTCTCGGTGCTCCTGGTCGTCCTCTTTTCCTGGAAATCCAGCCCCGGTATCTACCCTGGCACATCATCGCAGGTTACAGTGGGCCTGGATGCATCGAAATACCTGAATAGAAGACAGATTGTCCTCCTCTGTGGCCGGCAAAAAAACATTCATTACCTGAGCCAGCGACAACAGTTTCTCTAGCACCAGAGAATCTAAACCTGACCGCTCCATCCTTGGGTACGCATCGTGGGCCAGCAACAATAGTGCGCTGCGGAAGCCGAGGGGTGTCTCTGTTTCCCCCCGACTCAGCGTCACAAATTTCCGCCACGCGTTGGACGAAAGGTCAAAAATTGCTGCCAACTGGGCGTACGCCTGACACAGCGTCGTTCTGTCCACCTGGGGAATTGAAAAAAACACCACTAAGGCTGCGTCGTCCAGCGCGGTGGGAAGAATGCATCGGACCACCATGAAAGGGGTATTCAATGATATAGGGAAAGGGGTATTCAATGATATAGGAGATCGGAATATGATGTACTGAAAAAGTAACTAATTGGCACATTTTGTTCAGTGACAAAACCTTATTGATTTGCTGTGACAGGTGTAGGTGGGTTTACGACACGTTTACATTTACGCGATCTAACCAATACAACTGCATCATCGATGGATGAGGAGTTTGATGCCATTCCCGACAACAACAAGGCAATGCTCGCAGAAGTGCTCAAGCAAATTGCGGAAATTTTGCCCCTCCATCATCAAGGGGCCACAAGTTTGCTACACGCGGGCGAGGGGAATCCGAGACGCCCCTTACCTATTGCATAGCATGCCTGGCTTTGGCGAAGTCAGCGGTTCCAGGGATGGACTAAGTCGGCTGGGATTCGCTCATCCTGGAGAAAATTCTGCTGCTGGCCCAAGACCTCTAGGTCATCTTGCCAGTTACAGAAGATGACGACGTGACTTCCTTTCAAGTTGTGAGGTGCCTTGAGGCACATTTTAACACCCATCGGCGTGCTGGCACGGTCGCGAGCACGGGTCCGGCCGAAAAGAAGGGAGCACCCACAGAAGATTGGCTTCTACAAGCTGCTGTTTCCCATCCAGTGGCGCAGTGGAAGGGGGCTTCCCCTTGACCGAGGGATGGCCCAGTCGTGTGAGGACGTGGAGTGGTTTTGCGATCGTGGCGAACCCGGAGACGAAATGCGATAATAAGAGGCGAACCCAACAACAGTACGTACTTCACCCACCGAATAGGGGGTTGATCACGTGCGCACGTACACAGTTTTGTCAGGGACTGTTGATATCCCGGATTCGCCGACAATGTGGCCTAGGTACTTGACCGATCTCTGCAACAGGTGGCACTTCTGTGGCTTAAACTTCAATTTAGCAGCCCGCATTTTGAGGAAAACAGCCGCAACATCTGTAGGAGCTCCTGGAACGTATGTCCGAATACAATGACATCGTCATGGTAAATCAAGCACGCGTCCCATTGTAGGCCTGCTAATACCAGCTCCACCCTGCCCCACAGCGACTGCAACATCCATGTTCCCGCCGTTTTTTTCCTCGCAACATGCGGCCGATGCATGAGCCAAGACAGTGCCCTCTTGAATCACCGTGTCCAGACCGACATTCAAAACCTGGATGAAAGGTTGTTGATCGCTTGCTACCAATGTCTGTGCGCAGACTAAATTTTGGGCGCGAACAGCCCTGGTGGAGGGAACCAGCAACAACCCGTGTGGAACTGTGTGGTGATCGAGATGCTTCCTCAGACGCAAAGGAACCAGCATCTGTGCACTGGGGGGGAATTTCACCATTTGGTTTGCCATCGCAGGAACCGAAACATTTGCTGTCTGAAACAAAGTCGGTGATGATAGAAATGCCATTCAGCGGCCCGACGGTAACTCAATGCAGCCCTGATCCACCAGGATTTTGAGCAGCTTTTTATCTAAAAAATCGGTCCCTAACAGGCAGGGTATGTCTTCTTGGTTCTTTCGGTAAAGTCACGTAGAAGGGAAGTAATAAAATAATAAAAATAAAACATAATAAAATCAAATAATTCTCACGACGTTTCGGCTACAACGCAAGCAGCCGTCTTCAGGTGAAGAATGAGACACTGCCAAGCTAAGAGCTTATATATAAGCTGAGTTGGAGGTGGAAGAAGAAGAGAGCCTTAACAAATGAATGTGCATATCAAGAGGAATTTAGCATATTCATGGGAAATGCGTAGGAGGTGGGCGGGCGGGTTTCAAAGTCATATTATGCCCATGCATTATGCAGGATCAACAGCACCAAAGGGAGGGGGGGTAGCATTAACAAAGGGAGGGCATGTTAATAGTATGTAGAAGCAATGAAACATGTGAATGGGAAAACGGTGGCAGTTTCATTGCTTCTACATACTATTAACATGCCCTCCCTTTGTTAATGCTACCCCCCCCCCCCTCCCTTTGGTGCTGTTGATCCTGCATAATGCATGGGCATAATATGACTTTGAAACCCGCCCGCCCACCTCCTACGCATTTCCCATGAATATGCTAAATTCCTCTTGATATGCACATTCTTTTTTTAAGGCTCTCTTCTTCTTCCACATCCAACTCAGCTTATATATAAGCTCTTAGCTTGGCAGTGTCTCATTCTTCACCTGAAGACGGCTGCTTGCGTTGTAGCCGAAACGTCGTGAGAATTATTTGATTTTATTATGTTTTATTTTTATTATTTTATTACTTCCCTTCTACGTGACTTTACCGAAAGAACCAAGAAGATGAATCCCTGCAGTCACGAAAGCTTTAAATCGAAAGGCAGGGTATGGCTAAAGATTTAGAAATGAGTACCGGACCCATCAACCGAATGTCCCCTATGCCAATTGTAGCAGAAATCTGACCGACAATTCCTAAAGACTGGCCATTCGCGGCGAAGCAGGGAATTGAAACAGGTGAAATGGCACGCAATTTTGGTGGCAAGCACTCAAAAAACATTTCTGAAATGATGTTCGCCAAGGCACCGATGTCAACAAGGACCCACACCTCAACACCCTTGACAGTCCCCACAACCGCGGATGAACCTGTCGCCGCCGTGACAATACGGTGTGCCAGGGCTGTCACTTGCACAGGGCGCCGTGGCCAACTGTCGCCCGCAAACCCCCGAGCGGAAGGCGATGCATCCCAGCGTAAATCCGTGACCCGCAACTTCGAAACAGATGACTGAGGTGAGACAAGGAGCTGTGTGTGGGGTGCGCCGCGACCGAGGGCTCAGCAGAGTGAAGGGACGACGATCAGCAGGCGGCGTCGTCATTGAAGGCCCTCCCCATCGAGCGCGCGGCACCCCATGGACACATGCCCCGGGAGCACACAAAACACACGACTGGGCCATCCCTCGTTCGCAGGGAAGCCCCCTTCCACTGCGCCGCTGGACAGGAAACAGCAGCTTGTAGAAGCCAATCTCCTGTGGGTGCTCCCTCCTCTTCGGCCGGACCTGTGCTCGCGACTACGCCGGCATGCCTCGAGGCACCTCGCAACTTGAAGGGAAGTCACGTCGTCATCTTCAGTAACTGGCAAGACGACCTGGAGATCTTTGGCCAGCAGCAGCATTTTCCCCATTTTGAGCGAATCCCGGCCGACTTGGTCCATCCCTGGAAATGCCAGGAGTGCTATGCGATAGGCGAGGGGTGTCTCGGCCTCCCCTAGCAAACTTGTGGCGCGTTTATGATAGAGGGGAGAAAATTGCCCCCATTTGCTCGAGCGCTTGTGCGAGCGTCGCCTTGTCGCCGTCGGCCAGCGCATTGTCGTCAAGCGCCATAGGGAGCGCCAGCAGCGCCTCCTCCTCTGTCCACCCCGCCAGTGTGCAGACGGCGGAGAAACGAAGGCGGAAAGCCAGCCAGTCACCACCAGCAGTGGTGAACTCGCGAATTAAGGGAAGGCGCCTCCACAGACTGTGGTCGGCTCGCAGCATTGTTGGCAGAAGGTCAATTTTGGCGCGAGATACTTCCCGCGCAGTTTGGGTTTTAGCGGGCTTCCGTGCGGCGCACGCCTCTGCCAATTCCCGCACGTGGGAAGCGGCAAGAAATGTCCGCAGGCACGGCGTTGGCACTTCATCGGCATCCTGTTGCTGTAACACAGCAGCCAAAGCTGCAACAGCAGCGAGGAGGTCGCCGAGACAATCCTTCCTGGAGCGGTACTCCCTCCCTGGCGGCGGCGACAAACCAAGCACTGGTTCCCGCTGCTGCGCCGGCGCCAGGATCTCCCTGCCCTCCATCAGTAGGGCTGCAGCACCCGAGGCCATCTGTAGGGTCACCCAGTCATCCGTCTCTTTATCCATAGATGACTGGGTGAGCGCCTAGTCAGCATATCTAATCACTACCTAGCTACACCTAACTAACAATCACTTCTGACGCCAGTGTAGTGTGTAACATACACGGAGGCACACACACTATAAATTGGAGGCAACACGTTTAATAAACAAACTATGAACACTCTGAGTCCTCTAGCTAGGTGTGGAAATTTTTGTCGCTATATGTGCGCGAGTTAAACTAACGAACGGGTCAGAAGCACACATGCTGCCTGACCCATGAATCCCAGTGAAGACTACACTTGATCCCCACAAACGAGCCCCGAATCCCCTCGGCGCTCCGCCTTTATTTCCTTGGCCGCAGCCTCGCTCCGCCCTCTACTACGCCCCCTGCTGTATCAAGACCGGAGCTCCCCGCTCCCGGTCACGTTCCTAAAACCTCCAATTGAGGCCCGCAGCGCTCAGCGGCACTCTAGAAACCATGGCTGGCGCAAAAACGCAGTGACCTCTATTTTTGTCTTTACACATGTGTAATAAAGGACTCGATCCTGGTTCTGTCTCCGTGTCCTTTATTTGGGTTCTTACACCTTTCCCGCACGGCCCTCGCTCAGAGTTCTCCCCTTGGCAGCTCCATAGCTGCTCTCGCTCCCGTAGCCTCCACACCTCTGCAGCTCCGCTGCAGGTCTCCTGTGCAGCCCTCCGGCTGCTCTCACAGCAGCTCCACCGCTGCTCCCCGTTCCTCCGTGCTCGGTCACCTCTGGCTGGCGGTGCCGAGTCTTACCGTGTGTGGCAATCTCGCCACTCTCCAACGTTCGCCCTGCGTGGCCTCTGTGGCGACCTCGCCACTCTCCAACCTCAGCCCTGCGTGGCCTCTGTGGCGATCTCGCCACTCTCTGTTTCTATCCCCAACTCTCTCTTCCACCCCGCTGGCTGGCGCCGTCATGAGCCCCTCAGCCACCAGGCTGAGGCACGGCGACCACCCAACTTGGTCTCCACTCTTCTCTCCCCCGACTGACCTAGATCTCTTCCTGTCTCCCCGCTATACCATCTCCTCCCACGTGACCCTGACTCCTCCCCCCATGACGTCATCTCCCCCCAAGCCGTTTACGCCCGCATTACACATGTGTAATGACCGAAAAAGGCTTCAAGCCATATGCAGCCTAAATGGATGTTTAAAAATAAAGAACGGTCTCCGATTGGAGGAAAGAGGCATCCACGGTGATTGGTCAGGAGGCAGACTTTAAAGAGATTGGAGAATAAGGGTTAAACGGGTAAACAAAAAAGATCCGTTAAAGGGAAAGGACTGGGATTGGCTAGAGGTAAAAACATGGACAAGAAGGTTCGAGAAAGGGGGCTGAGGGAGATATTAGGGGAGAGCATGAGGAGTGGGAACGTTCGGAGGAAGATACAAGCCGGAAGACAAGCACGAAGCCTAGGGTCCCTCATTGTGGAAGTCGATTGTAGGGTTCTTCATTTTTTTTACTTTAAATAAAAGTGACTCTTCATATAACTTGTCCTTACACGTGATAAAATGGAGCCATGTCGAATCAATCGCTGGAATCCAAATATAAAAACTGTGTATAAAACAAGCACTTTCTGGCAATCCCCGATTGTAAACACACGCACAAAACTTCTAACTTCTATACATAGATGTGTTTAGGTAATTTATTTATCTTCCTTGTACTTGTGTAGTAAGTATCAGGAGGCTTGACGACAGGGTCGGAGGCACACTTATTTATTGACACCAACTTGTAATGGGTACACACAATACTTAAGGGGGTATCGTCCCCTTCACTCGGCTACAGGGATACACGACTTCTAACCCCTCTAACCTACGCCCAAGTCCTCCACTACGGAGCTAGGGGAGGCTAACTATCCCAGCCCTGGTCAAGCTGGGATCCCGGCACCCTGAGTCTCCAGACTGGCTTGTCAGTCTGGGCTCTCGGGGCCACGCCACCGGCTTGCCCTGGTCGGCCCTGATAAGGACAGCGAGCCAGGGGAGCTCCGGGGCCTATGCTAGCTGGTCTTCCGTCTTCGCTGGTTAAAGCTGATACCTCGACCTCGAGCCCTCCGGCTCACCACCTCTTATAGTACTCGGCCCCCGGGAGGGGCCCGTGGGGGATGCAGGTGCGGACGTCGGTGTGGGCACCTCCTATGTGTACGGCCCTAACCACGCCCCTTGTGTTTGTTGGCCATCCGCTCCCATACACAATTACACCTCTACATCACCCCCCCCTGTACAGCTCGCAGCCGTCCCCGGCTGCAACAAAATCAGAATAAAGGTGCATTCCTTCCCAAAACCGTGTGTGCCTCGCGTAAATTTAACAAGAACAATGACAACCATAACAACAACAACAATAACAACAGGAAACAGGTAGAAGAAGAAAGAGAAAAAAAATAACCCGGCGCACCCTCCCGAATAAATACCCCATTCCGCAACCCCAACATATACACACGCACTCCGGACGCCCCTCCCCCACTGTCCGCAAGGGCCCCCCAACGGCCGACCTCACAATAGTTTGCGCGTTTTGGCGCGCGTTCTCGCGGCGGGCCCGTCACAAGGGCTCGTCCCGGCACGCTCAGTGGTGGTTGTTGACGGTCCGGGTGCAAGAGAGTCTGGCGTTGCTGCCGAGTGACCCCCGACCCCTCCGGGAGGGGTTGGCGGGTGTGGACCCGTCACTCCTGTTGCACCTGGAGATGGAACAGTTGATGTCAGGTTAGGCGAGAGCAGCGACGTCGGGGAGTCGGCGGACCCCTCACACGTTTGGCCATGCGTGTGTGTGTGTGAACCACGGGCCGGCGCAATGAACGGTTTCAACCTTGAGGGGTGCACGTACCACCGACGCCTCCCCCATTTGACGCGAACACATTGCGGCCGCAAGACCTGTACGACCTCCACTGGCCCCCGCCACGGCCGTACCAACTTTGACGAGGTTGCCAGTGGCACCTGGGGACAGTGCAACCATGCCCTGTCCCCTGGTTTCCATTTGAACACATGTACCCGCCCCAGCCGAAGCCTCTCGTTCGCCCTCTGGCGGAGTTCACAATTTTGCACGGTCGCTTCCCGCGCCTCAGATAATTTGCTGATGTTAAATTTAACGTGTTCGGACAAGGTAGACTTCGCCTGAGGCGCCGAGAGCTTCAGCTGGGTCGTCACAGAGGGGTTAGCCTCGCGGCCATACATTAAAAAGAAAGGGGAAAATCCGGTGGCCGCATGGGGAGCCATCCTGTAGGCCTGCAACACACCGGCTATGCGAAGGTCCCAATCTGTCTGGGATTCCGACACCTGCTGGGACAGCATAGACGTGATGGTCCGATGCAGCCGTTCCACCATCCCGTCAGTTTGTGGGTGATACGGGGAGGTCCGAATTTTCTCCGTACCCAAGAGGTCGCACATCTCGCGGAGGAGTTTTCCCGAAAAATTCTTACCCTGGTCAGTAAGCAGCCGTTCCGGAGCACCTTTGTCGAGGACATAGCCCTGGACAAAGGCCTCCGCGATGGCTGCTGCCGACTGGTTGGCCAGGGGCCAGGCCATAGGCCATCTCGTGAAGTATTCGACCCCTGTCAATAAATACCTATTCCCCCTGGGTGTAGCGGGAAATGGCCCGAGTATGTCTAGAGCAACGAGCTCGTTAACCCAGGAAACCTTTATGGACTGCAGCGGAGGGTTGGACCCCCTAGCTGGTGGCTTCTGCTGCGCGCATTGCGTGCACGACCCCAGGAGATCCCCCACGTCCTTTGCCATGCCCGGCCAGAAGAAATCGAGCTGGAGCGTGGCAAAGGTCTTGTGAACCCCCAAGTGCAGAAGCCGCTCATGAACAGCCCATACCACCTTACCCCTCAATGCTGCAGGCACCACGAGCCGCTGGCGGCGGGTTTTTCCGTCCCAGTGCATTGAAAGACCCTGGAACAACCCCCACGAGTCAACGTTCGCCACCCCCTGCCCAACCCCCCCGGCGCGACGGCGCAGAGCGAGGAGGGAGGTGTCCTCCATTTGGAGGCGTCCCCATTCCGCGACCGACAACCCCAGCAACGAATCCCTCCCTTCTTGCTCGATAGGACCCGAAGCCGAAGGCGCATCGGCGGCGGCCACGAGGACCGAATCGGTGGTGACGTTCGGGGGCCTACAACGCCCCGAACCCAGGAGGCAAGCGCACTCCGAAGTGGGTGGCAACCGCGACAGGGCGTCAGCGTTCGTGTGGCGGACGCCCTTACGATATGTGGTGACAAAGTCGTAGTCTTGGAGAATCTCCAACCATCGAGACAACTGGCCCGATGGTTGTTGAACCCGCAGAGCGTACTGTAGGGCCGCATGATCTGTACGGACGGTGAAACGCCGACCGTACAGATACGGGCGGTACTGCTGAATGAAATAAACAATTGCCAATAATTCCCGACGGGTAACGCAGTACCGTTGTTCCGCTGGAGACAGTACCCGACTACCGTAAGCCACCACATGCTCTACGCCCCCAATGAGCTGGGACAGCACGCCCCCGATGCCCGTGTTACTTGCATCTGTATCGAGCAAGAAGGGTTGTGAGAAATCGGGGTAATTCAACGGCGGAGCCCCCACCAGGGCATTCCGGAGGGCGCGAAAAGCAGCCTCCTCCTCTGGCCCCCAATGAAACCTGACTCCCTTGGACGTCAAGGCATGCAACGGTTTCGCGATCGTAGCGAAGTCAGCCACAAACCGTCGATAGTACGACGCGAACCCAATGAAACTCCTGACCTCTCCCACCGAGGTGGGAGTCGGCCAGGAGCTGACGCATTCCGTTTTGGCGGGATCAGTGGATATCCCCGAGCGCCCAACAATGTGACCCAAATACCGCACCGATTCGCGGAGCAAATGGCACTTCTGCGGTTTAAATTTTAAATTGGCAGCCCGCATTTTGAGAAAAACAGCACGCAGCCTCTGGAGGTGTTCCTCGAAGGATTTGCTAAAGACGATGACATCGTCCAAGTAAATTAAACACGAATCCCATTGCAAGCCTGCCAAGACCAGTTCCATTAACCGCTGAAAAGTTGCCGGCGCAGAGTGTAAGCCCATCGGCAAGCGGTTAAATTGGAAGAGACCTTGCGGTGTACGAAAAGCAGTCTTAGGTTTTGATTCGTCATCCAGAGGAAGCTGCCAGAATCCAGATAGTAAATCGAGGGTGGAAAAGAATCGCGCCCCCGCCAAGGCATCGAGCGACTCATCCATTCAAGGAAGCGGGTATGCATCTGCCACAGAAATTTTGTTCAATCGCCGAAAGTCGACACAAAACCGCAGTGAGCCGTCTAGTTTTTTCACCAAAACGATCGGCGCACCCCACGGGCTGTTGGAAGGGGAAATGATATCGGCGGCTAGCATGTCATCAACAGCCGATTTGACATGATCCTTTTCGGCGGGACTCAACCGAAAGGGATTTTGGCGGATTGGCGCGCTGTCACCCGTGTCAATATGGTGTCGCAGCAATTTAGTACAACCAATATCAAATTTGTGTTGACTAAAAACGTCAGCAAATTCGTTCAGGAGAACTCGCAGCTGCGCACGCTGCGAGTCGGACAGGTCCACTGATCCCGCGCAAAGCGCATCCAGCCATCCGTCATCACAGTCCGAATGCGGTCGCGACGGAGGATCGGTGGTTACCTGACCCACGAGTGGTTCCTCATAGGGTACCGGCGTTGCGTGTGCAAGCACGGTCCCTTGAGGAACCACGGCCGTTCGCGATCCTACATTAAGGACTGCAATGAAGGGGTCCCCATCCCCTTTCACCATGGTCTAAGCCGCTAGCAAATCGGGTCCATTGACCCCGGCTCGAGATGGTCCCAACAAGACCCCCCGATCTGCAACCCCTTCAGCAAACGGCCGACGCAACCTAAGAGGGACGAGCATCTGAGCCCCCGGGGGTACGCGCACAGTTTTTGTCACGAGCGCCTGCACGGTGGCAAACGCCCGACGCTCTGTGGTGGGGGAAGACAAAAATGTAACACGTCGGCCCGATGGGAGCTCGATGCACCCCTGGTCAATCAAGATACGGATGGGCATTTTGGCCAAGAAATCCGTCCCCAACAGGCACGGAACCGCGAGTGAGGAGGAAACCAAAACAGGCCCGGATAATTTAATGTCTCCAATGCAAATTTTGGCGCGCATTTGCCCAATAATGCCCAGCGAGCCCCCGTTAGCAGCATAGCATGGCACGTCAACAGGGAGCAAGGGACGACTTTGAACGGGAAGGATGTTATAAATCAAATCAGATATAATGGTCCCCGATGCCCCTGTGTCAATTAAAATCCGCACCTCTACCCCATCAATATGACCGACCACAACCGATGATCCCGCCGACGCAGCAACGACACGATGGGCGAGCTCCGACCACTGACCCGGTTGGAGCGCTCGCCGCATTTCAGAACAATCGCGCGCAACGGGCGGCGATTTTCGAGCCCTGTTCAGTTGAGCGCGTGAGTGTGTGTCGGATGTGTGCATGGGCCAAACGTGTGAGGTGCCACGACTCGCCGTATTTCTCTGCTGGAGCTTGGGTGGAGACGGCGTGGCGTCCTGACGAGGTGTCGCCCCGCGCTGACGGGGAGCCCGGCATCCTGACGCAACGTGGCCTTGCAGGCCACAGTTGTAGCAGCGTGTGAGCGCCCCAGATGGCCTGGGCTGCTCCTGGCGGCTCGGTCCATTCCGAGCCTGTGGTGCCGCCGATCTCCATTCCCCCCACCGCTCCACCCCGCAGACCTCCTCCGATGGGAGGGCGGTGGCCGCCATGGCATGGCCGGCCACCCCCTTGGCCGCCTTGCGACGCAGGGACCGCAAGCCCCCATGGATGTGGCGCGCGACCAGCAGGGACGACATCTCTGCGTCGTCTTGAGCCAAGACGTTGACGTCCAGCTCATCAGCGAGTAGCAGCAGCTTCTCAGCCACCATGGCGTCCACTCCCTCCTCGTCCATCCGCGGAAAAGCTGCCTTCGCCAGGGCCAGGAGAGCCGTCCGGAAGGCCAGGGGCGATTCGTTGGCGCCCCGATGCCGATCGTGGAACAGCTGCCTGCAGTCCGAAGGCGGCCCATAGACGGCTGACAGCAGCTGCAGCGCCAGGTGCAGCGTGGCGTGCTTTTCCTTAGGCGCCGAGGTGAGGGTAGCCAGGGCGTCGTTGTCCAGCATCGCCGGCAGCGCGCGTAGTGCCTCGGCGTCCGTCCAGTTCGCCATCTCTTGATGAGCGATGAACCGCCTTTTGAAGCTGCCCCAGTCTCCGTCCGCGCCCACAAATTCTTTGAGAGGCGGCAGTCGCTGCTGTAACGCGACGTCCGTGGCTGCAGATCGCTCTCCGTCGCTCCCAGCAGATGATACAGTGTGGGCGGGCTGCGAGCATGGCATCGCCGGTTGCTCTGATGTTGACGCGCTGGCTGATGCTGATGACGTCACGGCTTGTGCTTGGCCCTCAGCAGTCACCTGACGCGGGCCGGCCCCGCCCTCCGCTCGCACTGTAGAGATGGCGGGAAATTTAACCGCGAGCCGCGTCGGGGTGGCGGGAAATGTCGCCGCGCGTCGGCTGCTGTCGTCGTCCCGCGCAGCCCCTCCAGCCCCCAGCCGCGTGATCTCTTCCAACGCGGCGGCCGCAGCGTAGAGCAGCTCCGCCAGGCGGGAGTGAGCCAGCCGAAGTCCCTCGGCCGACGCATCTCCCCCTTCCTGTCGTAGCAGCGCGGGTGTATTCGGCCCCGGCTGCTCCAATCCGACCTCGGCCATCTCTGGTGGTGATTCGGCCGCGGTGTCCTCCATCTCCGACTCCCTGGTACGTGTCGTCCCTCGTGTGTCCATCGTTGAACGTTTTACTTCTGACACCAGATGTAGTAAGTATCAGGAGGCTTGACGACAGGGTCGGAGGCACACTTATTTATTGACACCAACTTGTAATGGGTACACACAATACTTAAGGGGGTATCGTCCCCTTCACTCGGCTACAGGGATACACGACTTCTAACCCCTCTAACCTACGCCCAAGTCCTCCACTACGGAGCTAGGGGAGGCTAACTATCCCAGCCCTGGTCAAGCTGGGATCCCGGCACCCTGAGTCTCCAGACTGGCTTGTCAGTCTGGGCTCTCGGGGCCACGCCACCGGCTTGCCCTGGTCGGTCCTGATAAGGACAGCGAGCCAGGGGAGCTCCAGGGCCTATGCTAGCTGGTCTTCAGTCTTCGCTGGTTAAAGCTGATACCTCGACCTCGAGCCCTCCGGCTCACCACCTCTTATAGTACTCGGCCCCCGGGAGGGGCCCGTGGGGGATGCAGGTGCGGACGTCGGTGTGGGCACCTCCTATGTGTACGGCCCTAACCACGCCCCTTGTGTTTGTTGGCCATCCGCTCCCATACACAATTACACCTCTACACTTGCACCACTATAATGTTTTGTACTGTTTGTTGTTGTAACGTTCTTACCCGATCCTACTGGACATCTCTGAAAAACAGCTGTATAGCTCATCGGATTCCTCCTGCAGTATAAATACATATGCTGACTCTGATATAAATCAGTCCAATAATGCCAAATCAACATCTGTAATAATAATCGCGTGACCGGAATCTGCTTGGATCCACATTTCCCACCGTAGCTTTTGGGCTGTTCAGAATGTACCACTCGCTCATCGGGGGAATTTACCAAGAGTTTCGCATATAGAGTTATACTTTAAACATAAAAACACAAGATATAACATTATAAATCACTGCAACTATTATTTTACAATAATTAACGAATTGCTATTTAAATCAACGGAATAGGGTTAAGTTGTATTGGAAATATTGCGAAATAATGGGATACAATCACCCCTGTGGTTGATAATGGTTGCTCTCCTCGTGGGTTTTAGCTGCAGGAATCGCGGAGAAATTATTTAATTCAATTGGAATTAAACTTTAAAACATGTCTGAAATATTTTATTCAATTATAGTTCAACTTTAAAATGTTTTAAATATAAAAAAGTATTTGTGTTAACATCCTTTTTTTTGGCCAACCAATAGGTCGGAAAGAAACAGCGTCACATTTTGGAGGCGAGTACCGTGTGACACACACGCGCACGAAACTACAAACTTTCATATATTCTCTTTTAAAGGCCAGTGTTATTGACACTGATTGTCCCACAGAAAATCTCACGAGACTTTTACACAGGGAAAAGTAAGTAGATATTTTGTCATTTTTTATACTTTATTTTTACGAAGTTATTGAATACATACATTTAGCTTGATTTGAAGCTTTCGTGACTGCAGGAATCCATACTCTTTGGTTCTTTCGGTAAAGTCACGTAGGTCCACTGTTGGATTATATTTTTTCGCCTGAGGACGACCGCTTGTGTTGCGATCGAAACGTCGTGATTTATTTTATTTTATACCTACGTGACTTTACCGAAAGAACCAAAGAGTACGTACATTAATATTTCAAACTTTGAAGGGAAATTAAAAACACATTGGTACGTCCTCTAAACGATTATTCAAAATTTGTATATAAATTAAGTAACTCCTATACAATAATGTGCTTACATATGCTCATACAGGCAAAAACAACTTTTATTCCTCGAAACTTTCACCTGACTGGTGTATATATGTATCAATATAACCTGTTTCGTACAATACAGACACCACTGACTAAACTGCATATTATTTTCACTCACCAGAGTCGCCTGTATGCATTACAGCATCTAGTCGTGCTTGTACATTGACTTGTAATGCAGCCTTCAGTGCTCAAAGCACACTGATGCAACCAATATGTTGTGGAGGAGTTTTTAAGCATTCGCCCAACTATAACACCTCCCACATGCCCCACTTAAAGGTCATTGTCAGAGGCCCATTCTTCATGGCATTTCTTAAGGCAAGAGGAAGTTGTTTTTGACATTGGTTTCTAAATGAACTCACGTTTGTCTGATGCCCACGTGAGATTATTATAAACACCCAGCTCTCTTATACTTTCAAAACTATAGCACAGCCGTTATCTTTCTTATCTGTTCCTACTCGCAAAACGTAAATGTACGATAGATCACTTAATATGCCAATTTACAGCCTTTACAACAATGTATTGCGGTATTTCTACTCTGAAACGTGCCATAAGCATCCACAATATTGAATCACATTCTCGATGAAGGCCTTTCCAAATCGTTACAGTTATTTATGGTCCTGAAATGCCACAATCCATCAGTACACCACACTATCTGAGCGTATTACTCCATGCCCACAATGGTCCTCTCGGATATGTTTCCTCCTTTGGCTTGTAACTTGGGTTTTCTTTTTCAGGCACATTGATATGTTTATTTTCATTATTAAAATATATTTGTTTTAAATTTCTTCATATTGCCCTCGATTTGTATTTCATAGAGCGCTTCGGGCGGGCTCAGCACCACGTGACGCGCCGCCCCACGCAGCTTGCGCCGCGTGACACGGATCGCACGAATGCGCCGTCCAACCAAGTTCCTACCTGCCCACTCCGAATGAACGTGTTTTAAACACGACAGACAAATATGCACGACAGACAAATACTCCCTGGTGGGCAGTGTGGAACCTGTTGTTCCTACCTGTATAAATATGGCTTGACTTAAAAAAGTTAGCTCTAGACATACCTTCTCTGTTGTGTTTTCCAGTTGTGTGCCGACATCAATGATTTATTTCCTCTTTTTCGGCCAACTTAATTTAATTTACTCGTATGTATCATCTATGCTTCCAGGTTCTGCGTCATTTCTTCAACAACCTGCACTGAAAGCCATGTTCAAGTATAAATAAGCAGTATAAATGTTTTTCCTTCATATGCTTTACACAACCGATCTGACGAATGGCCTTCTGGGGTGGATGGTTTTGTTATTTATATTCTCCACAACGACGTTAATGATTGTTTTGAGTTATCTAAAATATATTTTGAGTTGAACTAGGCCCCATATCTTAAAGAGATGCTGTTACCTAGCATTTATTCAAGTAAATCTGATAGCTGATGAGCCACCATGTCAAAAAATGCCCAGAGTTTGCTTGTGTTCAATCAAATTTTCTGAAATTATGAACTTCCCGAAGGGAGCATGTGGCTGATGGGTTGTGTAAGAAATGTGTTTTTTTTAGTTTTACGTGGGGAGACTGATGTGTAAAAGACAATGATACATCAGATCTTCGAATGTACACTACTAGTTCGTAAGATCTTATTTTTTGGGGAAATAAGGACGTTTTATAATAGTAGTACAACTTTATTTTAGTTTAACACGTAAGCTTTCGCGACCAATATGCATAATAGAGGTTTTTTGGGTTAGATCGCATAAATATGTAAATGTGTCGTTAAAACTTGCCACCACCTGACACAGTCAACTAGTAAGGGTTGTCACGTAAACAGAACATGCCAATCCGTCACGATTACAGCACACCGGTGTGTTGGATAGCCAAAATAATTACTGGCCAGTGGTAATTACTGGCGAAACGTCGTACTCAGATTGTAAATGTTGTGGCTTGGCTCTCTAACACACCGGTGTGCTGTAATAGTGACGAATTGGCTTGTTCTGTTTACGTGACAACCCTTGCTAGTTGGCTGTATTGGGTGGTGGCCGGTTTTAACGACACATTTATATATTTACACGATCTAACCCAAAAACCTCTTATGGATTAACCCAGACCGTATGTCATAACAGTAATCACCAAGTTAACGTTTAATACCATGATGTTTATGAATGACAAATAACACATTTAAGGAACACATTACCATATTTTCCCGCATATAACCCGCGGGGTATACCACTTTTTACAAACAAAACGACCCTGCGGGGTATATGGAGGTGCGGGCTATCCCAAAAATATTTTACACGTGTGACATGTCATGACTCGTTAAAATGTTTTCATGGTAGGACTATCCACTATGCAACACTTACCTTTGAATAAAGCACTGCTGAATAAACCACTCGCACTAAAATTGCACGTTATCACGTTTTAAATTAATTGTTTGTACACTTAAACGACAATGTTTGAAGTGCGCGCACCGTTTACCGGCGACGGGAGAGCTAGGGGGAGAGAGAGGTGGGGGTTGGGGGGTGGGGCAGCTGGGGGGAGAGAGAGGTGGGGGCAGCTGGGGGAAGAGAGAGGTGGGGGGTGGGGCAGAGCAAGGTCTGTGGTGGCGACGGGAGAGCAGGGCCGACTGCCGAGGGAGAGGTGGGGGATTGGGGGGGGTGGGGCAGCTGGGGGGAGAGAGGTAGGGGGGGCGAGGCGACGGCGTTACCGTAGTGCTGCTATTATCTGCGCAGTGGGCAATATACCAGTGCTAAAACTGTACTTATCTACCAGTTATGTGTTACTATTTATTGGATATTTACTTTTGTTACTTATCTACTGTTTTAAGTTCACTCGTTTCCGGTTAGTTTGTTTTCTTTGTGCACGTTATGTTTTTAATGTTAACAATTGATAGTGGAATGTATTACAAATGTAAACTTCGTATTAATATGATGGAATTAAGCTGCGGTAACGACGTTAAATATATGAATGCATGCGGGGTATATGGAGGTGCGGGCTATCTGAATTTGTTTTACACAAAATGCTATTTTTGCGGGGTATATGCGTCTGTGAGTTATATGCGCATGCGGGCTATATGCGGGGAAATACGATAATAAGATACTTGTAAAGCTTAAACTCCATAAGTATTGTACTGTGATTACTGTCAATGCTGTTTCTGTGACGACTCGTAGCTATGTTACTCTCCAACACGTAGGTTTTGCCCAATCCTCGCCAGCTAGCTCAGCATCTTAATACATTAAATGACTACACTGTGTAACACATTTTTTTTTGTTCCTGGGTAGTGTTATTTCCTAATTGCTTGTGCCTCAAAAGTACATAAATTGGCTATTATTCCCCACAAACTACTGTATACTTTTGTGACCAGGACAGTGATATTTTGAAATTTACCTATTTTCAAGAACATTCCAGATAGATTCAGTGCTAAGTAAACTTGGAGTAACTTCTAGAACATTCTAGAACTTTCCAGTAATATAAATAGTAGTATAAATACATGAGCCTTAAGCCCACCAGTTCAGTTTAGTTCTAGCTGCCAAAGTGGATACCAATCTGCATTTTTATGAGATGGCATCAAGAGGCTGCAAGCATCCGGCAGACACATTTTGCTATGTCTGCGGCCAATTTATCAAGACAAGAGCGAAAAAGTACTGTGGAAGTATCTGCTAAGCTGTGTGTTTGTTAAAAAAATTTAAATTGGAAAAGTTTGTAATTTTTGTAATGTTTTACAATTTTAAATGTTATTGAAAAAATATGCCATACATGAAAAATGTTGAGAGAATCTCTTACACATTAGTCATGGGTGAAATAAATGTATTTTTGTAGGACCCAATGACCACTCAAGCAACTGCTACTTCTGCATGATGGACCCTTCCAAACGTCGGACTGGCAAGAATGCACCTGCTATCACGTATCCGGACCTTCCTTCATCCATCGCCCCGGTGCCACACTGCCATGAGCTCCCCTTACCCACCCCTCTGGAGAGAGAACAGCCGTCTTTAGAAGAGAGCAGCAAGTCAGAGAACGAGGAAGACGTTGTAGATCCAGATGACAATTTCAGAGGTGGAGCTGAGGAGAGAAACCCATACTACCCCAACCAAAAAGACCTCAACAACTTGAACAGAGATCTTGGTCTCACCAAGTCCAATGCCGAGCTTTTGACGTCTAGGCTCAAGTAGTGGAACTTGTTGGATGAAAGTGTGGAAGTCGCAAATCAGAGGAAGCGTCACCAACCTTTTTGCAGCTTCTTTATCCGTAAAGATGGGCTCTGCTTCTGCCACAATGTGACCAGTCGGTTCGAGGCAATCGGAATTGCCTGTAACCATTTTTTTTTTTTCTCCAAAGAACACAGGATGAGATGTTACTATCCTTTGTGCAAGCACTTCCAAGAGTTCATGAAAAGTGAGCCTGGTGAAATTTGGGGAGCGCATCGTCAGTAGTGAACCTTTGGTTCCTAGGGTGTTTCGGCCTTTCATACTATACACCCTCCCCAAAGGCGGCCAGCGACAGGGTGATCAATCCTACGCTTGCGTCCCATTCCCAATTAGTCATAGGAGTTGCCTTGTTGTTGATAGCCAACATCCCATGGGACTATGCATGGCAGGGGCGTCCTCCTCCCTGAGTCAAGCATTGTTGACTGCATACCTCCTGGCCCTCTCACTTTGGGGCCCAGCTGGGGTCTTTCCTCTTCATCCAGACCCACTGACTGCTGCCTTCTGCCGCCTCTGATACAGCTCTGATTGCCGAACGCTGGCTCTGGCCCTTAATTCCCAGGTCTCTAAGCAGTCTGGTTGTAGATGTTGCCACAAAACCTCTGCAGCCCACCTCCACTGGTCGGACTTCTGTGTTCCAGCCATGATGCCGTGCTTCGGCAGCTAGATCGGCATAGCGCAGATGTTTTCGCTCATAAGCCTCATCTATTGAGTCCTCCCAGGGTACTGTGAGCTCAATGATGAAGACCTTCTTGAGCAAACGGGACCAGAGCACCATGTCAGGTCTTAGGGTGGTGGTTGCGATCTCCGGAGGAAACACAAGTTGCCGGCCAATGTCAGCTAGCATTTTCCAGTCGCGGGCCAAGCGCAGCTGGTCTCGCTCTAATAGTGTTGAGCCGCTCTTCGGTGGTTTAGCCCCTTCGCGGACAAAGGTCGTCCGTAAGGGGTGTGATGCTGCTGGGGGTGGTAGGGAGTTGGTGGCAGCTCGCTTGTCCTCCAGGGCGGACGCAAGGTTTTTAAGGACTTGGTTGTGACGCCAAGTGTAGCGTCCTTGGGTGAGGCTTGTTTTACACCCTGTGAGAATGTGCCTGAGGTTGGCTAGCATGGAACAGAGGGCACAGTCCGGATCTTCACCATACCATTGGTGAAGATTAACTGGTGTTGGAAGGACGTCATATGTTGCTCTGATGGAAAAGCTCAACCGCCTCGCTTCCATGGCCCACAGATCCTTCCATCTGATCTTCCTCTTCTCCACACTGTCCCATCGAGTCCACTGTCCCTGTTTGGCAAGAGAGACTGTCTTGGCCCACCTTGCAGCCTCCTCCTGATGGCGTACTTCCTGCACTACCATCTTCCGCCGCTCTGGTGCAGTGGCCTTACTCCAAGCAGCACGGCTAGTTAGCCCAAGGCCTCCTCTCCCTTGCTGAACATGACCCACAATGTCAGCATGTCTGAGGGCTGCTGTTGCCTCCTGGACTGCTTTTCCTGGCCTCCATTTGCGCCCAGTTGCCAAGGTCGGCGCGTTGTTGCTCACCACTGGGTCTCGAGATTCATTCAGTGTCATCTGGAGCCTGGTTTTTGCACACTTGAATTCCTCGGTTAGACTGGTGAGGGGCAGCTTGAGGACACCATCTCCATAGAGGCCTATGGTGGTAAGGCATCGTGGAACTCCGAGCCACTTCTTTAAGTAGCTCGTGACTCCTCTTTCCATCTTCTCCACTGTTGAGATTGGAACCTCATACACTGCTAGGGGCCACAACACCCGGGGTAGGAGACCAAACTGCAGACACCAGGCCTTTAACTTTCCAGGTAGCTGGGTGTTGTCGATGGACTGTAGGCTACTACTGAAGTCTTTGCACAGCTGTTGCACCTGGTCTTTGTCCTTCAGGCTTGCATCATACCACCTTCCAAACCTTTTTACCGGCTGCTCAGACACTGTTGGGATTTGGTCATCTCCGATGAAGAATTTCAGGTCACAGAGTACTCCCTTCACAATCGAGATGCTGCGTGACTTGGATGGTTTAATCTTCATACGGGCCCAGCTGAGGTTCTCCTCGAGTTTTCTGAGCAGTCTCCTGGTGTATGGGACAGTGTTGGTCAATGTTGTAATGTCGTCCATGTAGGCTCTGAGTGGAGGGAGGCGAAAACCAGAGTCGTCTCGCTGTCCACCAGCAACCCATTTTGAGGATCTGATGATAACCTCCATTGCCATTATGAATGTTAATGGAGAAATGGTACATCCCGCCATTAAACCTACATTCAGGCATTGCCATGAGGTGATGAACTCTGAGGTGGTGAAGCAGAACTGCAGATCCTGAAAGTACGACTTCACCAGGGTTGTGATGGTGTCCGGTATGTGGAAAAATCTGAAGGCAGACCACAGCAGTTCATGGGGCACAGAGCCAAATGCATTGGCGAGGTCGAGGAAGACTACATGGAGGTCCCTTTTCTCCACCTTGGCCATTTGGATCTGGTGCCAGATCATGCTGGAATGTTCCAAGCAGCCAGAGAACCCTGATATTCCTGCCTTCTGTACAGATGTATCGATGTACGCATTCCTTTGCAGGTACTCGGCCTTCCTCTGGGCAATGACCCTAAAGAAGATTTTACCCTCGACATTCAGTAAGGAGATTGGGCGGAATTGGCTGATGTTCACTGCATCCTTCTCCTTAGGGATCAGGACCCCGCCTGCCCTACGCCACACTTTGGGTATTATCTTCTTTTGCCAAGCTGTTCTCATAAGCCTCCAGAGGAACCTCAGGACGTCTGGTGCGTTCTTCTACACTTTGTACGGGACTCCATTTGGCCCCGGGCTGATGCTGTTCTTGCCCTTCGAACTGTGTTTTCCACCTCTTTCCATGTCGGAGGGCTGGTCTCAATATGATGTTCTGAGGGTTCAATGGGTGGGATATCTGATGGGATGGCCAGATGTTCATGTCGCTTTGAGTCAAAGTTTGTTGTTCTCAGGTGCTCTTCTAGGTCTTTCTTTGTTGTTTTTAGAACTCCACTTTTTTCCTTCGTGAAGAGACTTTTAAGGAACTTGAAGGGATCTTCATAGAATCGAGTTCTAGTTTGTTCTTTCTTCCTTCTGCGCTTCCGTAGGTTCTCTGCTCTATGGAGGGATGCCAACCGGGTTTTGATGTCAGCCTGAAGTGCCTCTATGCCCTCCTTTTCCACTTCTGAGGCTTTCTTCCACTGTTTCTTAAGCTGTCTCCTTTCTTGAACGAGGCGCTTGATTTCTTGTTGCCTCCTGGAAACTGGTGGGGTTGGAACCTTTCTCCCGCCTTTTGCCTCTTGCACTCCAAAGCTTTCTGCCCCGTACTCATAGATGATGTCCCCCATCCTCTCCAACTTCTTCTCCACTGTGCCTCGAAGTTTCTCGAGGGTCAAGGTAAGGTCAGTATTCACTGTTTCCCACAACTTCTTGTCACTGGCGCCAGGCCACTTCACATACGGTCTGTGCCCTGGTAGTCTCCTCTCGACTGCAGGTCTGGGAGGCTGGGTGAGTTCCACTCCTGTTGTTGGTTCCACCTCAGTTGTTACTTCGGTGCTTGAGTTTACGTCCTCCATGACAGTGGTACTGATGCACTGCAAACTATGGTTTGCGTCCAGTTGCTGTGCTTCATTCGACTGATTTGATCGCTTTCGCAGAAAGTAATCAATGCGAGGCCTCTGTCTCTCTTTACCCAAACACCCCTTCTTCCCCTGGTGGATCCTCAACCCATGGTGTGATGTAACTTTCCTCCAATCACAGACACATACCTGCATCTGTTCGTGGCCTGCTGTTGCAGCGGAACTTGTGACAGTTGTTGTGGTGTTCTCTTGTGCTGTGCTCTCATTACTCGTAGTCGTTTCCGGTCCAGTCGTTACCATGTTGTCAGTCGATGAGTCATCTTCCGCCCCCGTATTCTCGTATGTTGACTTTCTGTAGCTAAGGCGGGTGTTTCCAACATACTGCGAAGCATGGGAAACTACAGAAATGGGAAGCTAACCCATGACTGTCACAGTGGGGTCTATTCCCTCCTGTCAGCCGTCTCTCCGTGCCGCCACAAGGACTTTCCCCTGTTGTCAGCTGATCTTTCTCAGCAGTCACTGGACAAGTCCAGATATTCAGATTCCAAAGAACACAGGATGAGATGTTACTATCCTTTGTGCAAGCACTTCCAAGAGTTCATGAACAGTGAGCCTGGTGAAATTTGGGGAGCGCATCGTCAGTAGTGAACCTTTGGTTCCTAGGGTGTTTCGGCCTTTCATACTATACACCCTCCCCAAAGGCGGCCAGCGACAGGGTGATCAATCCTACGCTTGCATCCCATTCCCAATTAGTCATAGGAGTTGCCTTGTTGTTGATAGCCAACATCCCATGGGACTATGCATGGCAGGGGCGTCCTCCTCCCTGAGTCAAGCATTGTTGACTGCATGCCTCCTGGCCCTCTCACTTTGGGGCCCAGCTGGGGTCTTTCCTCTTCACCCAGAGCCACTGACTGCTGCCTTCTGCCGCCTCTGATACAGCTCTGATTGTCGAACGTTGGCGCCTCTTCATTGACAGCTCATCCAGGAGCCTCAAAGTTGTGCTGCTCCATAATGGTAACAAGTACCTGTCTCTTTCCCTGGCTCTTTCGGTGCACCTCAAATAGGATTACAACAGCATCAAGACCTTGCTGGACGCCTTGAAGTATGACGAGTACGGCTGGGAGGTCAATGGAGACTTCAAAATGGTGGCATTCTTGATGGGTCTCCAATGCTGTTTTACCAAGTTTCCCTGCTATATTTGCCTTTGGGACAGCAGGGACACCAACAACAACAACCGCCATTCGCCACTAAGTGGCGGTGACGACACCACGACGCTTGTGCCAGGCCATGGGACACCCTGGCGCACTACCACAGGCGGGACTGGTCACAGCGGACCGAGTTCTTTGTAGGGTGGAGCAACGTCATGTGGGAGCCACTGGTGGACCCCCGGAAGGTGCTGATACCACCACTGCACATCAAATTGGGCCTCATAATACAATTTGTCAGAGCTGTAGATAAGGAGTCGGCAGCCTTCAAGTACCTTCAAGACTTCTTCCCTAAGCTGTCTGAGGCAAAGGTCAAAGCCGGTGTCTTCGTCGGACCACAGATAAAGAAGAACCTGGAGTGCAATGAATTCCCCAAGACGCTCACTAGTAGGAAAGCAGCTTGGGTCAGCTTTGTCGTAGTGGTTCGTGGCTTCCTGGGCAATCACAAGGTCGAAAACTACGTGGAGCTGGTTGAGACCGATGAAGAACTCTTGCACAATGGGCTGTAGGATGTCCCTCCAAGTCCATATCCTTGATGCTCATCTTGATAAATTCAAGGAGAACATGGGAGCGTACTCGGAGGAGCAAGGCGAGCGCTTCCATCAGGATATACTGGACTTTGAATGCTGCTACCAAGGACAGTATAACGAGAACATGATGGGAGACTACATTTGGGGGCTGATTCGTGAAGGTGATTTACAGTATAATCGTAAATCTCGAAAAACTACTCACTTCGAAATATTTTGTAGTAATTTTGTATTACTTTAATATAAATACATCTTCATATTTATCCATATGTTGTTTTATCTGACTTTATGTGAATGAAAAGGCACAAATTCCCCCGTTTTCTCATTGAAAATATCACTGTCCTGGTCACAAAAGCAAAGTTTATGGGGAATAATAGCCATTTTCAATACTTTTTATGCATAAGCAATTGCGAAATAACACTTACTACCCAGGGACAAAAAATGTGTTACATAGTGCTATTCAATTTGGGGGGTGGGGGGGAGATGGAGGCTATGGGAGAGGTTTGCGTTTCAATCCTCCGATCGGTGGCTTCTGGTTTCCACGGGTTATCCGGACAGCCCACGTTAGCCACACATTGCTCGTAACCGTCGCGAGGAAAAAACCCTCCGAGCACGGAGCGAAGGAATTCCTGGTGCAAGCGGCAACCACGCGCACGCACACAGTCACACAGACTCACATTCAGACACACATTCACAGACTCATGCACACAGTAAGACTCACAATCACAGACTCACACTCATACACAGTCACACAGACTCACTCTGGGAAATTAAAAGCTTAATCTCTACGAGCACACTCACAGCATCCCTCCACTTGAATGTAGGTTTCCCGTAGAGGTCCATCTCTTCGTTAAAATTGGATTCAGTCATGTGATCAAGTATTTACCAGAATCGTGCACTTTAATGATTGTGATAACATTTGTAATGCTCAATGAAGAACAACCATGAGCGAATTCCGTGCAATTCATAAGGTAAGTAAAGTGAGCATCAAGCCCGCAGCTCGGGTTTCACACTTTCAGACAGGCGGCAATGCGTTCATTGAGATTTTATGTTGTGGAGTTCACTTTTGTTTTCAATGGCACTGACTGGTGGGGTTAGTTTTGCTGTGACATAATCAATGTTTAATTCCCACCAAGTGGTCCTCTTTTATCGATCCTGAAGGAATGACAGGCAAATACAACTAAAACTTGGGTTACAACTAACAACGTATTAATTGACTCAAGGACACAAATGGTAATGACTCTCACAGCTGTCTTTAGCAGATGAGCTTCCATGGACACTTTACTTTAATGACGATGTTTGGAATACAGTAGTAGTTTTCAATTAGTATCACCGCACATTCAAAGTAACTGTTAAAATAAAATACAATACCCAGATTCTCGCTTTATGGATCCACAATATTTTGCAATGTGTGATTAATTTACTGAACATGTCACGCATCGTGGCAATGTAAAATATAGAGCATCAGTTTCACAAATGTATCTTAAAACATTACATGTCCTCTATTTTATTTGGCATAAAGATAATGGATTTATACAAATTAAAACATATCAAAATGTGTCGTATTTTGTACGTAAATACTCTGTTATTTACATGATCCCATATCTCACTTGAACAACTCATACTTCCATACTGAAAAGCTTCAGTGGGTCTCAAGAATTTCTTCAGGAGCATCGGGCATTCGTTGAGTGACCAATATCTTTTTCAGCGTTTAGAGTGGAAGGTGGCAGCCTTTACGCGGCCCACTTTGTTAAATGAGAATTCAAAATGAATGCCATAAACGCAGTGACCGAACATATAATCGATCTCTCAAAAACAACAGCACAAGCCACGTCAGCGGCCCTGTTCACGTCCAAACAATGTGACAGATAGGCCCTGGGATAAGGATCCTCCAACGGAACGTTAAGAGACTCTCCCAGACGAAGTGCGAGTATCTCGCGAACATAATGAACGCACGTACCATTGATGTTCTGACGCTCCAAGAAACCCACGACTCAGATAGCCTATATACCGGTCACTACTACATCTATGGAAAAAACCTCATCACGAGCTACTATCTCCCAAAATATGGCTTGGTCATATAAGTAAAGAACACCATCACAGAGTTATATTCCTTTCCACTAATCAAAAATGAAGCTGCCTATATGAACAGCACCAAATAGGGGAGCTGCACATCACCAAGGTGTACAAAGCCCCTAATTCAAATTGCCGAAAGCCAGCACTCCCAAGTATCCAGATCTGCACCTGGTTTTCGATGTTCAGCTGCAAGCAACTTTCCACTCTACTTACTGATAACACGACTACAATCCGGACCTCACCATCATTTCCATAGATCAAAATAGAAGCACATTTCACGCATCCCGCAAAATTCTCCAAAGCTTCCCCAAAAGTCAAAATAAGCCTATCATCAACCAAGTTCACGTACAATTAACCCATGATTGTATCAAAACAATTACCAACGTGGAACCTGGTCAAAACTGATTGGAACCAATATAAAGAGCTATAGAGATAGTTGTGAATCGAAATTCCTGTAACACCAGAATCCTATAACCTTTGTGTTGGCCTCCTAAACTGAAGACTAAGAAGAGCACTAGAAATAATACACTCCCTAATTCTAGATTTGAAGCTTTCGTGACTGCAAGGATTCATATTCTTAGGTTTTTTCGGTGAAGTCACGTAGGTAAAAAATTAAAATTAATAAAAGTAAAATAAAATAAATCACGACGTTTCGGAGGCAACACAAGCTTCCGTCTTCAGGTGGAACTGTCACAGCCACGACAGCTGTATCAAGTAAATGAGAGATTACAAGAGATACCACTCCATATAAATAATGCTTGAGGGGGGAAGGGCCAGGAACGGCACACTTTTTATTAATATGGTAAGGTGAGGCTTAAGACTAAGAATATACTGCATAACAAAAGACTGAGCCTTTGTTATGGAGAGGTGCGGTTTGTGACTACGCCTAGCCTACATAACAAAAGTGTGAAAAAAGAAAAACTAAACCTGGTAGAACAAAACTGGCTGTCTATCAGTAACCTGTAATAGTTGTCTGTCAAATAAGATGGTCCAAATAAGTGTAGTTAAATCTTTTTTGCATCGTTAATCACATCTTTCTAATGATTACTCAGTTTGTAACCATCATCACGGTTGAAATTATGTCTGTGTTTGTATATTTGTATGGCTTCGTGTACAAACCTTTGACGGTAGCCAGGAGGTTTGCAGACCACCTTGGTCTCGGAAAAGACAATTTCATGAGAGCCCACAAAGTTGTAGCAATGATCGGCAACGGCCGAAGAATCAGTTCTGCCTTGTTTCAGATCTGACTTGTGCTCGCGGACACGATCAGAAACATGACGTTTCGTTTCTCCAATGTAGCAATCACCACAACTGCAGCTCAGTTTGTAGACTCCAGGATACTGTAAGTCAGGAACGACATCCTTCACAGATGGAATCAGATCACGGATTGTATGCACTGTACTGAATCGGACTTGGATCTTATGTTTGTTTAGAATTTTGGAGATCTTTTTGGTCACGCCTGCTATGTGTGGTAACGTGATACTTTTGGTCGGAGTTTCATGTGGCTGTTTCTGTATAGTGGGAGAAACAGCTTGGCGGATGGTGCGGTCAGAGTATCCGGTCATCCTGAGGGCCCGATGTACATGTCTTAATTCACCGGCCAGGTGGTATTGGTCAGAAATGCCATGGGCTCTGTGGTATAGCGTTTTGATGGGAATCCAATTTCAAGTAGGAATTTGTGTGGGTGGCTTTCCTGTAGACACAATGTCCCAAGGATCCGTCAGGTCTCCTCTCAAACAGAATATCCAAGAATGGTAGTTTACCATCTTTCTCCACTTCCATGGTGAATCTGATGGATGGGTGTCTGGAATTGATGTGGTCCAAGAAGTGGTTCAATGCTGGGAGGCCATGTGGCCAGATGACGAAAGTGTCATCCACATACCTCTTCCACAGGGAAGGAAGCAGGGTGGATGTCTGGATGGCGTCTGATTCAAACTTTTCCATGAACATGTTGGCTATCACTGGTGACAAGGGGGAGCCCATAGGGGTACCCTCATTCTGTTTGTAGAAGGTGCCATTCCAGGTAAAATAGGTGTTGGTGAGGCAATGCCTAACCAGCGCAGGTACATCAGAATTCAATCCATGTTGGACTAAGTCCTCAATTATTGTTAAGAATGCTAAGAAACCCACTAGTAACATCAGCAAAAGCGAACGCTCTGAACTCGCGGCCCTTAAAAGAGAGATGATATAGTCATCCTCTCGGCAGACAAGGGCAATGCCACGGTCATCATGGATAAAAATTCATACAACAACAAAATCCTGGACCTACTTAATGATGGGAGTTACTCCAAAATTAAAAACGATCCCACTAAAATCCAAACGACAAAAACAAACAGAATCATCACGAGTTCGACTTCCCTAATCGAACCAAGCAAACGTCACTCTCTAAAACCATCGGCGGCAAGACCTCCCAGACTCTATGGTCTTCCCAAGATTCATAAAGAAGGCACCCCGCTACGACCCATCGTGTCGACGATAAACTCTCCTACCTACAAACTAGCCCGGTTTCTATCAGATACTCTGCTTCCCTTCACAGGCAAGACCTCTTCGGCAGTACTCAACTCAACCCAATTAGTCTCTATGGTTAAGGACATGGTACTATCTCCTGATGACATCCTCGTCAGTTTTGATGTAGTATCTCTGTTTACCAAAGTCCCAGTACCGGACACCCTAACAATAATTGAGGACTTAGTCCAACATGGATTGAATTCTGATGTACCTGCGCTGGTTAGGCATTGCCTCACCAACACCTATTTTACCTGGAATGGCACCTTCAAAAAACAGAATGAGGGTACCCCTATGGGCTCCCCCTTGTCACCAGTGATAGCCAACATGTTCATGGAAAAGTTTGAATCAGACGCCATCCAGACATCCACCCTGCGTCCTTCCCTGTGGAAGAGGTATGTGGATGACACTTTCGTCATCTGGCCACATGGCCTCCCAGCATTGAACCACTACTTGGACCACATCAATTCCAGACACCCATCCATCAGATTCACCATGGAAGTGGAGAAAGATGGTAAACTACCATTCTTGGATATTCTGTTTGAGAGGAGACCTGACGGATCCTTGGGACATTCTGTCTACAGGAAAGCCACCCACACAGATTCCTACTTGAAACCGGATTCCCACCACCACCCATTTCAAAAGAATTCTCTCATCAAAACGCTATACCACAGAGCCCATGTAATTTCTGACCAACACCACCTGGCCGGTGAATTAAGACATGTACATCGGGCCCTCAGGATGAACGGATACTCTGACCGCACCATCCGCCAAGCTGTTTCTCCCACCATACAGAAACAGCCACATGAAACTCCGACCAAAAATATCACGTTACCATACATAGCAGGCGTGACCAAAAAGATCTCCAAAATTCTAAACAAACATAAGATCCAAGTCCGATTCAGTACAGTGCATAAAATCCGTGATCTGATTCCATCTGTGAAGGATGTCGTTCCTGACTTACAGTATCCTGTTGTCTACAAACTGAGCTGCAGTTGTGGTGATTGCTACATTGGAGAAACGAAACGTCATGTTTCTGATCGTGTCCGCGAGCACAAGTCAGATCTGAAACAAGGCAGAACTGATTCTTCGGCCGTTGCCGATCATTGCTACAACTCTGTGGGCTCTCATGAAATTGTCTTTTCCGAGACCAAGGTGCTCTGCAAACCTCCTGGCTACCATCAAAGGTTTGTACACGAAGCCATACAAATATACAAACACAGACATAATTTCAACCGTGATGATGGTTACAAACTGAGTAATCATTGGAAAGATGTGATTAACCATGCAAAAAAGATTTAACTACACTTATTTGGACCATCTTATTTGACAGACAACTATTACAGGTTACTGATAGACAGCCAGTTTTGTTTTACCAGGTTTAGTTTTTCCTTTTTCACACTTTTGTTATGTATGCTAGGCGTAGTCACAAATCGCACCTCTCCATAACAAAGGCTCAGTCTTCTGTTATGCAGTCTATTCTTAGTCTTAAGCCTCACCTTACCATATTAATCAAAAGTGTGCCGTTCCTGGCCCTTCCCCCCTCAACCATTATATATACGGAGTGGTATCTCTTGTAATCTCTCATTTACTTGATACAGCTGTCGTGGCTGTGACGGTTCCACCTGAAGACGGAAGCTTGTGTTGCCTCCGAAACGTCGTGATTTTTTATTTTTATTTTATTTTACTTTTATTAATTTTAATTTTTTACCTACGTGACTTTACCGAAAAAAACTAAGAATATGAATACACTCCCTGCTGGACAAAGCGACCACGGACCCGGTCTGACAGTATAACCAGTCGGGCAGCCCACATGTTTGAAAGGCCCTGCTAAAGTCTTTAGACTCAGCCAGATGCCAGCGGTGGATTTCGTGTGTTGAAAACCTGGACTTCACACAATCCAGCCGCCATGCCTGGGACCTACTATGACACCTGAGTGCTACTAATCCAACGGAATACTTGACCGCAAGAGTCCTGCCAAACTCTATACCCTCCAAATTAGTGGAAAACACAAAAGGACAGCTTGACAATGGCCTCAATTTCTTAGAAAAGGCCCCACCACCATCAGCATAGAAGACGTGAGGGAGGGTCTGGCTGAAATGAGGAAAGGCAAGGCTGCTAGCAGAGATGGTATCCCCCCATAATCCCTCCATCACTTAGGCCCTAGGGGACTCCAATGGCTTGCAAAACTGCACACAAACGATTCTAGAACAAATCAAAGGCTGACACAGCCTTTGTGGACTTGTCATCGGCCTACAACACAGTCTGGGTTCAGGGATTGATGGTGATGCTTGTGTAGTGGTGGTGTTGACGTGCGCCGACTGTGACAGTGATGGATCACGGGGCGGCGCGAGGTGCGGGGTTGGGCACGCGTTGTGGGCGTGGTGTGGACGCGCGCGCCGGGAGTGACAGATGACGGGGCGGCGCGGCGTGGGTGCTGAGGCACGCTGATATGTGGGAAAACAGGATCGTAGCCAGCGCCCAGTGATTGGTCGAATAGGATGGGTGCTCGCAGCGACGTCCGCAGGTGGGGTATAAAGGGGGACGCGCGAGAGCACTCGGGGAGAAGTTACCCAGTTGAAGACCAGAAGACGGAGCTGAAGACCTAGTGCCCCGAGACCCCTAGTCCCGCCGTCCTTGTGGGGACCGGGGCCCTGTGTGGCTCGGAGGCGAGACTGTGGGACCCAGGGTCCGACGCCCACGTGGGTCGGGCTGGGGACCCACAGTCAAGACGGACACCCCGGGCAGGGAGTGTCCCGAGTAGCTCAGTGGGCGTTAGTCGCCAGGGTAGCTAAGTGGGTGTTGGTCACCCGAGTAGCTCAGAGGCGTTAGTCGCCGAGTAGCTAAGTGGGTGTTGGTCACTCGAGTAGCTCAGTGGGCGTTAGTCGCCAGGGTAGCTAAGTGGGTGTTTGTCACCCGAAATACTAAGTGGGTGTTTGTCACCCGAGATACTAAGTGGGTGTTTGTCACCCGAGATACAAAGTAGGTGTTAGTCACCTGTGAACGAGTTTGGTAAAATAAAGAGTGTGTTACCCGTGAAGTCGTCTCCCGCCGAGTTACTACATTACAACTGGCGTCAGAAGTAAACCTGTCTTCAAGAAGTATGGACACGAGGAAGACTACCCGTACCCACGAGCGAGGTCGGGACGACGACGGCGTACCGGGGACACCAACCTCGGGAGGAGAGGACGAGGAGTTGCCGCCGATGCAGCACTTCGGGGTGATGGCCGACGCTCCGCTCGCCTCCGACACCAGCCTCCAAGACGCGCACTCCCGGTTGGCGGAGTTGCTACTCGCCGCCGCCGCTGTCTTGGCGGACATCTCCGTTCCGGCGAGGGGAAAAACGGCTGCGGGGTTGGTGGAGAAAGCGACGTTGGAGGGATCCCGCCAAAAGGCGCTTCGCGCCAAAAGTCTGGAAGTTGCCGCCGTTTTTGAGGGGCCGCCATCGATTGGCGGGAAACACGGACACCACGTGGCCGGAGACCTCCGCTCAGCGCAGCCCACGTCATCAGCGCGCGCCGGAGCTCTCCATTTTGCGCCTGACAACCGAGCCGACATTTTACACAACTACAGCGGAGCGCGGGAAAATCTCTCCGACGTCGACGACGATCGGGTCCTCCAGCAAAGATTGCCCGCGCTGTCGGCGTTCAAGGCGGATGGGGGCGACTGGGGAGCCTTCCAACGAAGGTTCCTCGCTCATCAGGAGATGTCGGGGTGGTCCGACACCACTGCCCTGCGTGCGTTGCCAGCGATGCTCGACGACGACGCGCTTGCAGCCTTCACATCTGCTGCAAGGTCGTCCCGCTCTACGCTCCAGGCCGCACTACACCTGATGGCGAAGGTGTTCGGACCGCCCTCCACGTGTCGCCACCAGTTCTACGATCGGCGGAAGGTGGCTGGAAAAACGACGCTCGCCTATCGCACGGCACTGCTCGCCTTGGCGGACGCAGCTTTTCCCCGCATGGATAAGGAGGGGAAGGACGCCATGGTGACGGAGCAGCTGCTGGCGTTGGCCCACGAGTTGGGGGTCCCCATCAATGTGGCGGACGAAATGGATATCTGCTCCCTGGCGATCGCCACGAGCATTCACGCGTACGAGGTCCTCAAACGCAAGCCGGGGGTCGTCTGCAAATGGGCGGGGAATGCGGCACTGGCCGCCACGATCGCCGAACCTCAGCCAGCTGCGGATCACGAGCAGGCCTTCGCTGCATCGCGTCCGGGGGAGTGGAGAACGGGAGGTCGTTCGTCCACACGTTCATCCCGCAAGCTGGAGCAACCGAAACCTACGACGTCCCTCGTCGTCTGCTACAACTGCGGCCTTCGGGGCCACGTCGCAGCCGGGTGCCGGGCCCCGCGTCAGCGCGCCACAGGACCACGTCGGGACGACGACCAGGCCCACAAGTCATCCCAACAAAACCCGGCGAGTCGCGGCACCTCACACGTTCGGTCCACAAACACGGCACATTCGGGTCGCCGCTTGGCGGTGGGGGGTTCGCGGCTGGGTGCCGGGGGTTCACTTCGGCGAGGGGGGTCCGTACACGGCCCGCAAGCAGTCGAGTGGTCCGAATTGGCCCACAGGATAGTGGCTGCGTCGGCCGGGTCGTCCGTGGTGACGGGGTTTATTGACGGGGTTGAGGTCCGGGTGCTGGTGGACACGGGCGCGTCGGCCACTATCATCTCGGACCTTATTTATAACATTCTTCCCGTCCAAAGTAGACCCCTTCTGCCAGTAGACGTGCCATTTTATGCGGCGAATGGGGGATCCCTGGGGATCATCGGCCAGATTCGGGCGACTATTTGCATTGGTGACATCAAATTGGCGGGCCCTATTTTTGTATCATCATCGCTGGCCGTTCCCTGTTTGCTAGGTACGGACTTTTTGTCCAAAATGCCCATCAAAATTCTTATAGATCAGGCCTGCATTGAGCTTCCGTCAGGTCGGCGGGTTGCGTTCTTGACGAGCCCTACCAAAATACGCACGGTTTGTGCGACGGTGCAGGCGCTGGCAACTCACACTGTACGGGTGCCCCCGGGATCGCAAATGTTGGTACCCCTTCGGTTGAGGAAACCACTCGAGGTGGGTGCGGAGGCACAGGGGGTGCTGTTGGGGCCGTCTAACAGGGCCAGAAGGGGCCTCGACTTAGCGGTTGCTCAAACCATGGTGAGAGGGGACAGTGAGCCGTTCGTAATGGTCCTGAATACGGGCTCGCGGCCGGCCGTAATTGCGCAGGGAACGGTGCTGGCTCACGCCGCGCCGCTACCCGTTGAGGAACGGCTCGTGGCTCAAGCAGATTTCACTGTCGAGTCGCATCCTCCAAGTGATGAGGGGACTGAGTGGTTGGACTCGTTGTGTGCCGGTTCGGCTAACTTGTCCAAGGTGCAATTGGGAGCATTGAGGGGTTTGCTACTCGAGTTTGCTGACGTGTTCAGCAAACATAAGTACGATATCGGCTGCACGGACCTGTTGCGCCACCACATAGCTACAGGGGACGCGGCCCCTATTCGACAGAATCCCTTCCGGCTCAGCCCAGCCGAGAAGGAGCATGTGCAATCGGCGGATAATGATATGTTGGCGGCCGATATCATTTCGCCCTCTTCTAGTCCGTGGGGTGCTCCTATTGTCCTAGTTAAAAAACAGGACGGGTCCTTGCGGTTTTGTGTCGATTTCCGCCGCTTAAACAAAATCTCGATGGCGGATGCGTATCCGCTCCCCAGGATGGATGAGTCGCTGGATGCCTTGGCGGGAGCACAGTTTTTTTCCACACTCGATCTGCTTTCCGGATTTTGGCAATTGCCACTCGATAACGAGTCTAAACCTAAAACCGCTTTCCGGACACCTGGTGGCCTATTTGAATTCAACCGTTTGCCCATGGGCTTACATTCCACTCCCGCCACGTTCCAGAGACTCATGGAATTGGTTTTGTCGGGCCTCCAATGGGATACCTGTTTGATTTATCTCGACGATATCATCGTCTTCAGTCGGACTTTTGAGGAGCACCTCCAGCGACTGAGAGCGGTGTTCCTCAGGATGCGTTCCGCTAAGCTTAAATTTAAACCGGCTAAATGTTTTCTGCTTCGGGAATCGGTCAGGTATTTGGGCCATATCGTGAGTCGTTCAGGGATCTCGACAGACCCTGCTAAGACGCAATGCGTCAGCTCATGGCCAACGCCAACCTCGGTCACGGAGGTTCGCAGTTTTATTGGTTTCGCCTCCTATTACCGTCGTTTTGTCAAGCAGTTTGCCACCATAGCCAGGCCCCTGCACGCTTTGACGGCTAAGGGTGTGCGGTTTCACTGGGGGGCGGAAGAGGAGGCTGCGTTCTGCTCCCTTCGTGGCGCCTTGGTGCAGGCTCCCCCCTTGTGTTACCCCGATTTCACACAGCCGTTTTTGCTTGACACAGATGCCAGCAACACGGGTATCGGGGGGGTGCTCTCGCAGGTGGTCGGGGGGGTTGAACGGGTGGTCGCCTACGGTAGTAGAGTTCTTTCCCCCACCGAACAACGCTATTGCGTGACTCGTCGTGAATTGTTAGCGATTGTGTTTTTTACACAGCAATTCAGGCCGTATCTTTACGGCCGTCATTTTACGGTCCGTACGGACCATGCGGCTCTACAATACGCTATGCGAGTGGCACAGCCATCGGGCCAATTGTCCCGATGGTTAGAGGTCCTTCAGGACTACCAATTCACGACGATTTACCGCAAGGGATTGCGACACTCAAATGCGGACGCCTTGTCGCGGTTGCCACCGTGCACGGACTGCACATGTTTGTTGGGATCGGCACGGTGCAAACCCCCGGTCGCCGGCACCCCGGGAGTTGCGCTCGCCGCCACTGACACCCCGGGAGTCGACGCCCCCACGGGGAGGGATTCGCTGTTGTCGTTGCCCCTCATTGAGTGGGGCCGTCTCCAAATGTCCGACGGCTCCCTAATTACGCTACGTCGAAAAGTTGGCGCTCCCGAGGTAGGGGATGCGCGGGTCGGTTCCTGGGTGTGCAGACAGGGCCTTTTGATGAAGTGGGACAACATGTCCCGGCGTCACGTGCTCGTTGTGCCTGTTGCTATGCGGGGTAGGGTCGTTCTGGCAGCTCATGAACGGCTCATGCATCTGGGTTTTCACAAAACGCTCGCCCTAATCCAGCGAGACTATTATTGGCCGGGGATGGGTAACGACGTGGCAAATATTCTTAAGGGATGCGTAGGGTGCGCCAAAAGGAAACCGCCACCATTGGCAGCTAATCCACCGCTGCAATCCATTCAAGTTTCGCGCATAAACGAATTAGTTGCGTTGGACATCTTGGGGCCCTTTCCTGCTACACCAAGGGGAAATAGATTCCTGCTGGTTGGCGTAGAATACTTCACCCGATGGCCCATGGCATGGCCACTCGCCAACCAGTCGGCTGCAGCGGTGGCGGACGCCTTCGTCCAGGGCTATGTTTTGGACAAGGGCGCCCCCGAACGCTTGCTGACGGATCAAGGAAAGAATTTTTCGAGCGTTTTGTTGCGCGAGGTGTGCGACCTGTTGGGTACAAAGAAAGTGCGTACTTCCCCCTACCACCCGCAGACTGACGGGATGGTTGAGCGTCTGAACAGGACGATTACGTCTATGTTGTGCCAACAGGTCTGCGACGATCAGGTTGATTGGGACTTACAGGTGCCGGGGGTACTCGCGGCCTATCGAATGGCCCCTCATGCGGCGACGGGGTTTTCCCCATTTTTTCTTACGTATGGGCGGGAGGCCGATCCGGCCATGGACGTCCAACTGGGGATTTCCCAGCCACGTGCAAAATCAAAATTGGCAGACCACATCAAATTTAATATCGCCAAATTGACTGAAGCGCGGGAGGCGGCGAGGTTGAATTCGCGGTCTCGGCAAATTGCGAACGAGAGATTGCATGGGCGGAGGGTGCATACGCATGATTGGAAACCAGGCGATAAGGCCTGGCTGCATTGTCCACATGCACCGTTGGCTACGTCCCCCAAGTTGTTGAGACCTTGGAGGGGACCGGTGGAAATTGTGCGGGTTGCACGACCCCAGAGTATACAGATTAAATGGGAAAAACGCCGTTGGTACGTGCACCCCTCCCGACTGAAGCCCTATGCGGCACCGTGTGACCCCGTTCTGTGCCCTAACGACCGGGCGTGTGATGTGACCGTCGACTCGGGGAGGGAGGTGTCGCAGGCTGATCCTCACGTGTCTCCACCTGACCCACCCCCAGGTGCCTCGGGCTTGACGGCTGCTGACCGTCGGGAGCCTGAACCTCGCGGCACGCACGGGTCCTCGATGCCTGGCCGATGTCTTCCTGAACCGCCGGCACCACCGGACGTTCAACCGCGTCTGGTGCCGTACGACGGACCGGCAAGGCGGACTCGGGCTAGGGCACAACAATTTTCATGAAGACGTTTTTTTCGACACCGAGCTCGCCCGGTGTTCCCCTCTGCCGGGGTAATGTCCCGTTGTAGGGACGCTCGGAAAGAATGGGACGCTGCACGAGTCGAGAGAGAGAAAAAAAAAAAAAAATTTCCATTTATTTTTCTTTCTGCATACACATTGCTATTGTCACTCGCCGGATTGTATATATTGTTCTGTTGTGGCGGTGGCATTGGTTGATGGTTGCGGATGGTAGTGTTCGCGTTGTGTTGGGTTGTTACGTTAGTTGTTGTTCTTGTTGTTGTGTTGTGTTACGGGGCACACAGGGGGGTTTGTATATTTTTATAGCAGCCGGGTCGGCTGCGAGCTATGTGGTAGGGGGTGATGTAGTGGTGGTGTTGACGTGCGCCGACTGTGACAGTGATGGATCACGGGGCGGCGCGAGGTGCGGGGTTGGGCACGCGTTGTGGGCGTGGTGTGGACGCGCGCGCCGGGAGTGACAGATGACGGGGCGGCGCGGCGTGGGTGCTGAGGCACGCTGAGATGTGGGAAAACAGGATCGTAGCCAGCGCCCAGTGATTGGTCGAATAGGATGGGTGCTCGCAGCGACGTCCGCAGGTGGGGTATAAAGGGGGACGCGCGAGAGCACTCGGGGAGAAGTTACCCAGTTGAAGACCAGAAGACGGAGCTGAAGACCTAGTGCCCCGAGACCCCTAGTCCCGCCGTCCTTGTGGGGACCGGGGCCCTGTGTGGCTCGGAGGCGAGACTGTGGGACCCAGGGTCCGACGCCCACGTGGGTCGGGCTGGGGACCCACAGTCAAGACGGACACCCCGGGCAGGGAGTGTCCCGAGTAGCTCAGTGGGCGTTAGTCGCCAGGGTAGCTAAGTGGGTGTTGGTCACCCGAGTAGCTCAGAGGCGTTAGTCGCCGAGTAGCTAAGTGGGTGTTGGTCACCCGAGTAGCTCAGTGGGCGTTAGTCGCCAGGGTAGCTAAGTGGGTGTTTGTCACCCGAGATACTAAGTGGGTGTTTGTCACCCGAGATACTAAATGGGTGTTTGTCACCCGAGATACAAAGTAGGTGTTAGTCACCTGTGAACGAGTTTGGTAAAATAAAGAGTGTGTTACCCGTGAAGTCGTCTCCCGCCGAGTTACTACATTACAACTGCAAGAACAATTCCCTGCCTCAAAACAATATGCCCGATATTGACGAAGCTCACCAATAGACAACTGCGTGTCTATGTCAGCAACAAACCTAGCTCTCCCCGGTTCCTCAAAAACGAATTTCCACAAAGTTCAGTACTCACGACAATGCTCTTCAATACCTACACTAGCGATGTCACCAACCGGATTATGCAAATTTGTTCATGCGAATGACCTTGCTCTGGCAACGCAAGCAGCCACTTTCAACGACATCGAATCCACTCTGAAGCAAAACCTAAACACCATGGGGGAATATTTCCGGAAATGGAGGCTCAAGCCAAACCCACAAAACAACAGTCACTGCATTTAATTTTGATAATAGGCGCGCCAAGCACACGTTGAACGTGACCCGTGGCAACACAGTGCGACACGACCCCACGCCAATCTATCTCGGAGTGAAGCTGGACCATACGCTAACCTACCACGAGCACCTGAAAGATAGCTGCCAAGACTAAAACAAACGGCAACCTGGTCCAGAATCTGGCAAGCACAAGCTGCGGAGCATCAGCACTTGTGCTACGGACATCAACGATGGCCTTTGAGGACTGTTCACCAGTATGAACTAGCAACAGTCATAATCGACTTGTTGATGTCCAACTGAACACTGCAATGTGCTGTATCACTGAAACCCTCAAGTCAACCTTAACACTCTGGCTGCCCATTGCTGTAACAAATATCTCCGCCACTCATCTACCGCAATGCTGCAACCCTCTGGGAAGTCCTATGAATCCAGTAAAACAGTCGCCTTCCCCATCACTATATGAGGCTATCCACATATACATATACAAACACAGATACAATTTCAACCGAGAAGATGGATTCTGGCTTAGCAATCATTGGAAGGATTTGATAAACCATTTTGGGTCTTAATTGATTGTGTTCACGCTTATGGTGACTTTCAGAACGCATTCCATTTTCTTCTCCCCCCTCCTCTTTCCCGAACATAGATGGACTCGTCCATCTGACCAACTGCCAAATCGCTGTCCGTGGTGCTGACGTTAAGAAAAAAAACCGCCACCTTTTTAAAATTTTCTTGTTGTGGATTTCACACCTGATGATGATTGCTTGTGTTGCCAGTCGAAACGTCGTGAGAATTATATTGTTTTATATTTTTATTATTTTATTATTTCCCTTCTACGTGACTTTACCAAAAGAACCAAGAATATGAATCCCTGCAGTCACGAAAGCTTTAAATAAAAATTTAGCTACCATTCCTGAAAGTTTTGTTTGAGAAGAGACATGACGGCTCGTTGGGACACTCTGTCTACCGGCAAGCCACCCCCACAAATTCCTATCTGAAACCTGATTCCCACCACCATCCGGCACAGAAGAATTCCCTCTTCAAAACACTACACCATAGGGCCCACTGCAATTCCGACCAACACCACATAGCCAGTGAACTGGAACACGTACACCAGGCCCTCAAGATGAATGGGTGATTGGACCGCATTATTCGCAAAGCTGTTCTCCAATCATGGAGAAACAACCCCCTGAGAAGCCGATCAAAACCATCACATAAACATACATAGCAGGTGTTACAAAAAAGATTTCCGAAATCTTAAACAAACACAAGATCCAGGTCCGATTCAATACAGTACACAAAATCTGTGATCTAATCCCATCTGTGAAGGATGTCATTCCTGACATGCAATATCCTGGAGTTTACAAACGTGACTTTACCGAAAAAAACAAGAATATGAATCCCTGCAGTCACGAAAGCTTTAAATAAAAATGTAGCTACCATTCCTGGATGTTTTGTTGGAGAAGAGACATGACGGCTTGTTGGGACACTCTGTCTACCGGCAAGCCACCCCCACAAATTCCTATCTGAAACCTGATTCCCACCACCATCCGGCACAGAATAATTCCCTCTTCAAAACACTACACCATAGGGCCCACTGCAATTCCGACCAACACCACATAGCCAGTGAACTGGAACATGTACACCAGGCCCTCAAGATGAATAAGTGATCGGACCGCATTATTCGCAAAGCTGTTCTCCAACCATGGAGAAACAACCCCCTGAGAAGCCGATCAAAACCATCACATAAACAAACATAGCAGGTGTTACAAAAAAGATTTCCGAAATCTTAAACAAACACAAGATCCAGGTCCGATTCAATACAGTACACAAAATCCGTGATCTAATCCCATCTGTGAAGGATGTCATTCCTGACATGCAATATCCTGGAGTTTACAAACGTGACTTTACCGAAAAAAACAAGAATATGAATCCCTGCAGTCACGAAAGCTTTAAATAAAAATTTAGCTACCATTCCTGGATGTTTTGTTGGAGAAGAGACATGACGGCTTGTTGGGACACTCTGTCTACCGGCAAGCCACCCCCACAAATTCCTATCTGAAACCTGATTCCCACCACCATCCGGCACAGAATAATTCCCTCTTCAAAACACTACACCATAGGGCCCACTGCAATTCCGACCAACACCACATAGCCAGTGAACTGGAACACGTACACCAGGCCCTCAAGATGAATAAGTGATCGGACCGCATTATTCGCAAAGCTGTTCTCCAATCATGGAGAAACAACCCCCTGAGAAGCCGATCAAAACCATCACATAAACATACATAGCAGGTGTTACAAAAAAGATTTCCGAAATCTAAAACAAAGACAAGATCCAGGTCCGATTCAATACAGTACACAAAATCCGTGATCTAATCCCATCTGTGAAGGATGTCATTCCTGACATGCAATATCCTGGAGTTTACAAACGTGACTTTACCGAAAAAAACAAGAATATGAATCCCTGCAGTCACGAAAGCTTTAAATACAAATTTAGCTACCATTCCTGGATGTTTTGTTGGAGAAGAGATATGACGGCTTGTTGGGACACTCTGTCTACCGGCAAGCCACCCCCACAAATTCCTATCTGAAACCTGATTCCCACCACCATCCGGCACAGAATAATTCCCTCTTCAAAACACTACACCATAGGGCCCACTGCAATTCCGACCAACACCACATAGCCAGTGAACTGGAACACGTACACCAGGCCCTCAAGATGAATGGATACTCGGACCGCATTATTCGCAAAGCTGTTCTCCAACCATGGAGAAACAACCCCCTGAGAAGCCGATCAAAACCATCACATAAACAAACATAGCAGGTGTTACAAAAAATATTTCCGAAATCTTAAACAAACACAAGATCCAGGTCCGATTCAATACAGTACACAAAATGCGTGATCTAATCCCATCTGTGAAGGATGTCATTCCTGGCATGCAATATCCTGGAGTTTACAAACTGAGGTGAACCTGTGGTCGCAGTTACATTGGGGAAATTAAACGACATGTCTCAGACCGTGTTCGCGAACACAAGGCAGATCTGAAACACGGCAGAACCAATACCTCTGCCGTAGCTGACCATTTTCACGCTGTGGGCTCGCATTATATTGTTTTTCCCGAGACCAAGGTACTCTGCAAACCTTCGGGCTACTATCAAAGGTTTGTTCATGAAGCCATCCAGATATATACACATAGACATAACTTCAACCGAGAAGATGGATACAAATTGAGCAATCATTGGAAGGATGTTATTAACCAGGTAAACCTTAACCTTTTATGGTTGTTCCATCATATCTGCCGGGTACTAGTCTATTTTTCGGAGTTAATTTCCCCCTGCAACCCCAGCGTTTGGCATTGCTGCTGCATTGGCATTGTTGCTGCAGTAGCACTCGTGCACCGCCCATGCTCCTGGTGTTGTTGATACACTTGGGCTACGCCCATCCCCAAACCCTTATGAACAGTTTGCCTTTAGAGGCTGACTCCTTTGCCTGATGTCAACCGCTTGTGTTGCGATCGAAACGTCGTGATTTATGTTCTTTTTTTGTATTTCTAACTACGTGACTTTACCGAATGAACCAAAGAGTATAGTTCACAGAATTAAAGAATTAGAGCATGATATGGGTGCTGATTGGTGAGTGTCAAATTATAACCTTGGCGGTTTGGTGTGGACCAATCAGTTTCAAAGACAATGCATATACTGCCAGATAATGTTTTTTATTTGCATGTTTACCACAAGTATATGTGGTTAATGCAGACATGATTCCTTGCAAAAGGTTTCTGGTTGGTGTTTTAACATCAACTGTTAGAATGTCATCAAGGGTAAACATTTTCTTAGATTTTGGCGGAGGAAGTTCATGCATTTATTTCAGCATATGATTTCTTATCCCTGAGAGAATTCTTGTTGTAATAAAATCGTGCTGGATGGAAAATTCAAATGAGTATAAAACAGAAATATATAACATATTTAACACCATTGTAGAATATAAAAAAATTCAGTTCCATGATCTTCGACGTGATCCAAGAAACTGTGGACATGACCCAAGCAGTGTGACCATCTACTTCAACAAAATTAGAACTATTTATGACAGCTTTCATGGGAAATAAGATGATAATTTATATGCCTCAAGAATCCGATATTATGCTCGTCACAAATGAAGTGATGGATACCATTTGCCTCTTTTATACAAATCCATTATCGGTTTACTTAGGTTTACACTGTTCGTACCGTGATCTTTATCATCGCACCACAGCTTGCGTGACACAACTGACTTAGCCACATTCCACAGGTGACGTGCATTAAGGCCTCTAATGCATTGGCGATATACAGTGTCGAGTATAGAAGAGAACAATCTTTTTTCTGGTGATTCATTATGAAACAAGATGACATTATATCTACTATGAAAATTGCGATGAAATACAACAATTCGCCCTAAGTTGGAATATTGCTATTATATCGAGAAAGAACCACTCTGTCCTCACTTCACTTTTCTCGATACAATTCCAATTTAAGCAGTCAGATTGCTGGATGATCCCACACTCATTGATTCACTTCATTCATTTGATCACTGGAGATCGTCGCTATTTATCACCCTTCATCCGCTTTTACCATCGTTAATTTTGAAACACACTGATTTATTCTACCACCAGTGATGATGACTACGTCAACCAGACTAAACCTATTTACTGTTCAACCACTCCACTGCAAGTCAATAAATTTATATTTCTTGCGTCTTTCCTTGCACTGCTCGACTTGGGCATTTCCTCCTTATATATCATTTCCCAAGTTTCCCAACCTTGCTCAGTTTAAGAATCTAGATCTCTCATTTATTGCACTTTGAATTGTATTGGGTGTTTTTTTTCACCACTAGATAGGCGGTGTGACGCCACCTACTTTCCATTATAAACTGGTGGACCTTAGCTGAGCAACCAAAATGGAATGACATAAATAATTCCTTGGTAATCCAACCCCATCCTTATGAATTACAAGTATGCTTCTATCTACTGAGGTTACATAAAAATAATGAAGTTCTGTATAAATCAACACACACACATTTCCCAGGCACACCTCATTTTCCTGGAGCTGGATAAAAAGTTGTTATTTTTTGATAACCACGCTGCCACTACCCAACCAGGCTGAAACATACCAAGTTCATTCAGCACACAAGATTGGCTTTTGTCTGCTGGTTTTCTGAATTAATCAGATAATTTTAAAAAATGCCATTCAGTGTCATGTCAGAAAGATTGAGCCCTGTGAATTTACACTGATCGTGGCCTGGTTTTGTGATTTCCGCAATGGCAGCACCGACCTGGTATTCCATAGAACTCTTTGCCGTAACATAATATTTAGAATGACAATGAGATAAGACTGTACGAACTTTAATTAAACTTTACGTGAGCATGTAAACATTGAAGCGAACAAATGGAAGTTGTTGGTTGGTAAAGAAAACAACGTGGTAGAGTAATTTCACACACAAAGCAAAACAATCACGTATTTGTAATCACATACATAGAAATGAGGATTACTTTACAGATATCACGCTGAAATTGGAAACCACTGTCCTTTTAAGTCAGAAAATGTTACATCTTCTTGACCAGATGCAACAACTATGGACATTATCAAATGAGTAATACATTCTACTATAAAATTAGTTTATCCTACGAATTATGTTCGGCAATATTATTCCTTGCTCATGTAAATTTAGAAAGGGCATTTGATTCTGTTTCATCCGAGTTCACAACAACCACGGCCTGAACAAAAGAATATTATAACATGGTGATACTGTTACACGGAGGTGATAAAGTAAATATATAGAACATAGTGAATCTGTTTTACAGAGGTGATAACGTAACTATATAGAAACTAGTTAAACTGTTACACAGAGGTCATGAAGTAAATATATAGAAACTAGTGAAATTGTTACACGTAGGGTATAAAGTAGTAAAATGCCTATAAATATGAAAAATAAAGTGGCCAAGAATCACCAAGGCTATTTACTGTCATACTAGAGGATATTTATCCAAACCTGAATTGTTAACAGGTGAATGGATTAACCGTCTAATATTTGCATATGCCAGTCATAGCCGCCAACTGGAATGAACATCAAATATTTTCCTTAAATTGAGCGAAAACATTTGGCAAAAGTGAAACATGAGCAAGAAAATGTCATGAGCAAGATAAGAGACATTGACTTCAATATCTATTTTTTCAAACGCAACATTTACCATTTCCGACTCATGTTTGTGTTACTTGTTGTGCTTGTGCGAGAATATTTAGGTTTTTTTTATTATCAATCCATCCCTGGTTTAGAGTCCGGATCTTAAACGCCTCGTTGCTCTTCCTACAATGCCCCAACTGAGGATAACCTGGGATGAGGTACATAGACAAAAATATCTCCAAAAAGTCCAACAAAATGCAGTTTGAAAGGTTGTGGAATCTCAATGTAACTCCATATCAAGGTGCTGTACAAACAATGACACATGTCACTCTTGGGGACAAGGAGGTGTAAGTTGAATTAGCAGAATTAAAGTACAGCATAATATGGTTGTTGATTGGTGAGTGTCAAATTATAAGCTTGGCGGATTGGTGTGGACCAATCAGTTTCTAAGACAATACATATACTACCAAAGTATGTTTTTTTTGCATGTTCACCACAAGTATACGTGGTTAATGCAGACATGATTATATTATGACTTTAAACTTTCATGACTACAGGAATTAATATTCATATTCTTGGTTCTTTCGGTAAAGTCACGTAAATAGAAAGAAAAAAACATTTAAAAAAAATATTAAATTTAAAAATTAAATAACAAAAATAAAATGTAGCTGCTTATAAGGATTTCAAAGTGAGTGGGCGGGGGAAAGAGCTGCGCAAGCAACACGAGCTGCGGCAGCAGTGCGCTAATGCAGGAGCTAAACAAAGGGGGAGTTTGGGCAGAGGTGAGCTTGTGCAGTGTAAACAGCATGGGCAGAACAGCCAGTCAGCCAGCGTTAATGAAGGAACAGACAATGGGGGGGAGGAAGGGGGCAGAGACAGGGGGAAAGAGAGGGGATGGGGCAGATATGGGGGGGGGGGGTAGAGATGGGGGGGGGGCATTGCACCTCGCAACACCCATCCACACTGCTGACAGTAGAGGTTGAGTCATGACCCAAAGTGATTGATGACATCTTTCCAATGATTGCTGAGTTTAAAATCGTCGTCTCGGTTGAAATTTAGTCTGTATATATGGATGGCTTTGTGAACGAATCTTTATTGATAGCCCGTCGGCTTGTAAAGTACCATTGTCTTAGAGAAATCAATTTCACGTGAGCCAGCCGCATTAAAGTGATGATCAGCGATGGCAGAAGTATTGGTCCTGCCGTGTTTCAGATCTGCCTTATGTTCACGAACACGGTCCGAGACATGTCGTTTGGTTTCCCCAATGTAACTGCTGCCGCAGATACAGCTTAGTTTGTAGACGCCAGGATATTGCATTCCAGGAATCTTGTCCTTCACAGATGGGATCAGGTCACGAATTTTGTGCACTGTGTTAAATCGGACCTGGATCTTCTGTTTGTTCAAGATTTTGGAAATATTTTTGGTTATCCCTGCTATGTAAGGGAAGGTGATGGTTTTTATTGGATCTTCAGATGGCTCCTACCTCACAGTTGGGGTGATGGCTTTGCGGATTGTGGTATCCATTCGCCTTGAGAGCCTGGTGAACGTGTTTGAGTTTACTGGTCAGGTGTTCATGGTGGGAGATACATTGAGCTCTATGGTGTAGCGTTTTGATGAGGGAATTCTGGGATGGATGGTGATGGGAATCAGGTTTTAGGTAGGCGTCAGTATGGGTTACTTTCCTGTAGACAGAATGGCTCATTGAGCCATCTGGTCTTTTTTTTTTATTAAGACATCCAAGAAGGGTAGCATGCCATCCTTTTCTACCTCCATGGTGAATTTGATTGCTGGGTGTATGGAATTCATGTGGTTGAGGAATTGTTCCAGAGCCAATTGGCCATGTGGCCAGATGACAAACGTGTCATCCACGTACCTTTTCCACAAGGACGGGCGTAGAGTAGATGCCTGGATGGCGTCCGTCTCAAATTTTTCCATGAAAATGTAGAATGTTCCATTCCAAGTGAAGTATGTATTGGTGAGGCAGTGTCTCACCATTGCTGGTACATCAGCATTCAGTCCTTGTTGGACCAAATCTTCAATTATTGCAATGGTATCGGGCACAGGAACTTTGGTGAACAGAAAAACTACGTAGAAACTAACGTGCAAATCACCTGGGGCCAGTGAGATGTCTTTAATTGACGTGACTTTAGCGAGAGAACCAAGAATATGCAGACATGATTCCTTGCAAAAGGTTTCTGTTTGGTGTTTAAACATCGTAACACCTGTTTTCATTGCAATCAAGGGTAAAACCTATTTTTATATTTTGGCGGAGGAAGTTTATGCATTTATTGCAGCATATGATTTATTTTACCTGAGATGATTCCTGTTATAATAAAATTGTGCTGGATGGAAAATTTAAAGAAGTATACAACAGCAAAATATAAGATATATAACACCATTGTAGAATATAAAAGGATGAAGTTCCATGACTTTGGACGTGATCCAAGAAACTGTGGATATGACCCAAGCAATGTGACCATCTTCTTCAACAAAATTATAACTATTTCTGACAGCTTTCAAGGCGAAGAAGATGATCATTTATATGCCTCAAGTATCCGATATTATGCTGGTCACAAATGTAGTGATGGATACCATTTGCCTCTTTTTATACAAATGCATCATCGGTTGAATTAGGGTTCCACTGTTCTTACAGTGATCTTTATCATAGCACCACAGCTTGGGTGACACAACTGACTTAGCCACATTCCACAGGTGGCATGCATTAAGGCCTCTAATGCATTGAGGATATACAGTGTTGAGTATAGAAGACGACATTTTTTTCTGGAGATTAATTATGACACAAGATGACATTATTATATCTACTATAACAATTGCGATGAAATACAACAATTCGGCCAAAGCTGCAAAATTGCTATTATATCGAGAAGGAACCACTCGATACAATTCTAATTTAAGCAGTCAGATTGCTTGATGATCCCATACTCATTGATTCACTTCAGTCATTCGCTTACTGGAGATCGGTCGCCTATTTATCACCCTTCATCCGCTTTTACCATCGTTAATTTTGAAACACACTGATTTATTCCACCACCAGTGATGATGACTACGTCTACCAGTCTAAACATATGGTCTCATTTACTGTTCAACCACTGTACTGCAAGTCAATACATTTCTATTTCTGCATCTTTGCTTGCACTGCTCGAGTTGGGAATTCCCACCTTATATCTCATTTCCCAAGTTCCACAACCTTGCTCAGTTTAAGAACCTCAATATCTGATTTATTGCGCGTTGAATTGTATTGGATGTTTTTTTTCACCACTAGATAGGCGGTGTGACGCCAACTGCTTTCCATTATAAACTGTTGGACCTTAGCTGAGCAACCAAAATCGAATGAAATAAATAATTCCTTGGTAATCCAACCCGATCCTTATGAATTACGAGTATGCTTCTATCTACTGAGGTTACATAAAAATAATGAAGTTCTGTATAAGTCAACACACACATTTCCCGGGCACACCTCATTCCCCTGAAGCTGGATTAAAAGTTGTTATTTTTGATAACCACGCTACCCACTCCCCAACCAGGCTGAAACATACCAAGTTCATTCAGCACACAAGATTGGCTTTTGTTTGCTGGTTTTATGAATTAATCAGATAATTTGAAAAAATGCCATTCAGGGTCATGTCAGAGAGATTGAGCCCTGTGAATTTACACTGATCGTGGCCTGGTCTTGTGATTTCTGCAATGGCAGCACCGACCTGGTATTCCATATAACTCTTTGCCGTAAGATAACATTTAGAATGAAAATGAGATAAGACTGCACGAACTTTAATGAAACGTTACGTCAGCATGGGAACATTGAAGCGAAAAAAAGGAAGTTGATGGTTGGTAAATATAATGCACATCGGGCATCAGTAAAACAACGTGGTAGAGTCATTTCACGAACAAAGCAAAACAATCATGTATTTGCAATAAAATATGGAGAAATTAGGATTACTTTACAGATATCATGCTTGAATTGGAAACCACTGTTCTATGAAGTCAGAAAATTGTACATCTTCCTGACCAGATGCAACAACTATGTACATTATCAAATAAGCAATACATTCTAATACAAAACTTGTGTATCCTACGAATTATGATATTCAGAAATATTTTTTCTGGCTAATGTAAATTTAGAAACGCCATTTGATTCAGTTCCATCCGCAACTGTCATCAGGTAAAAAACATTTAATTTTTTTTCACCTGATGACGGTTGCTTTTGTTGCGATCGAAACGTCGTGATCTATTATTTTTTCTACCTACGTGACTTTACCGAAAGAACCAAAGAGTATGAATCAATCCCTGGTTTAGAGTCTGGATCTTAAACGCCGCGTTGCTCTTCCTACAATGCCCCCACTGAGGATAACCTGGGATGAGGTACACGGACAAAAATATCTCCAAAAAGTCCAACAAAATGCACTTTGAAAGGTTGCGGAATCTCAATGTAACTCCATATCAAGGTGCTGTACAACCAATGACACGTCACTCTTGGGGACAAGGAGGTGTAAGTACAAACAATTAACCACTTCAGCAATTGTTTCTTGCTGTGGTTGTCCCACCTGATGATGGGCACTTGTGTTGCACCCGAAACGTCGTGATTTAATTTATTTTATTTTATACCTACGTGACTTTACCAATAGAACCAAAGAGTATGAATCATTTATTTGGAATAAAAGATGTAGAAATGAGGATTACTTTTGAGGTATGAAGCTTGAATTGGAAACCACTGTCCTTTGAAGTCATAAAAATGGAAATCTTCTTGACCAGATGCAACAACCATGGACATTTTCAAATAAAAAATAAATTCCAATAAAAACTTGGATAGCGTATGAAATATGTTATTCAGCAATATTATTCCAGGCTCATGCAAATTTAGAAACTGCATTTTATTAAGTTTCATCCGAGTTGCCAAAAACTATGGCCTGAACAAAAAATTAAGAGAACATGGTGAAACTGTTACATGGAGGTTATAAACAACTATTTAGAACATAGTGAAACTGTGATAGCGAGGTTATAACTTAAATATATAGAACCTAGTGAAACTGTTACAGAAGGTATGAAGTAAATATGTGTAGAGGAGTAGTGGGAGGAAGTGAGGACAATTGGCAGGAAAAAGTCGGATGACGTCATAGCTTGACGTCATGTATCCAGAGGGGCAAAGTACTTACGGGGGACCCCGGGGTGAGGGGCGGGGTCGTTGTGGGGAGCCGAGGGAACGCCGGTTAACAAGGGAATGGAAGACATGCCGGAACTGAAGACACGCCGCTCGGCACCGAGACCCTCGTCTGGGGTCGGAGTGGGATTAGTGGCAAACTACCATTCTTAGATATTCTGTTTGAGAGGAGACCTGAAGGATCCATGGGACATTCTGTCTACAGGAAAGCCACCCACACAGATTCCTACTTGAAACCGGATTCCCACTACCACCCATCTCAAAATAATTCTCTCATCAAAACGCTATACCACAGAGCTCATGGCATTTCTGACCAACACCACCTGGCCAGCGAATTAAGACACGTACATCGGGCCCTCAGGATGAACGGATACTCTGAACGCACCATCCGCCAAGCTGTTTCTCCCACCACACAGAAACAGCCCCTTGAAACTCTGATCAAAACTGTCACGTTACCATACATAGCAGGCGTGACCAAAAAGATCTCCAAAATTCTAAACAAACATAAGATCCAAGTCCGATTCAGTACAGTACATAAAATCCGTGATCTAATTCCATCTGTGAATGATGTCATCCCTGACTTGCAATACCCTGGAGTCTATAAACTGAGTTGCAGCTGTGGTGACTGTTATATTGGGGAAACGAAACGTCATGTCTCTGATCGTGTCCGCGAGCACAAGTCAGATTTGAAACACGGCAAAATTGAGTCTTCCGCCGTTGCCGATTATTGCTACAACGCGGTGGGCTCTCATGATATTGTTTTCTCGGAGACTAAGGTGCTCTGCAAACCCTCTGGCTACCATCAAAGGTTTGTACACGAAGCCATTCAGATATACAAACACGGACATAATTTCAACCGTGATGATGGGTACAAACTTAGTAATCATGGGAAAGATGTTATCAACCATGCAAAAAGATTTAACTACACATTTTTGGACCATCTTATCTGACAGGCACTATTTTACTCTACCGAGTGTTAACATCACCAGCGTTTAACAGTATTCTCCAACAGCATAACAAAATGCGGCTTAATCGTATTTAATTAATTTACCCACCCAGCAACATAACAAAAGGTAGTACTTGACCACTTCACAACTCCTCCTCCCCCACGGCCCTTCCTGGCTCCTCCCCCCTTAACCACTATATTAGGTCGTACCTCTTGGGACTTCTCTTCACTTGATACAGATATTTTGCTGTGACAGTTTCACCTGAAGACGGAAGCTTATGTTGCCTCCGAAACGTCGTGATTTTTATTTTTTTATTTTATTAATTTTAATTTCATGTTTTACCTATGTGACTTTACCGAAAGAACTAAGAGTATGAATCCTTGCAGTCACGAAAGCTTCAAATCTAGAATCTATCCCTGGTTTAGAGTCTGAATCTTAAACACCTCGTTGTTCTTCCTACAATGTCCCGACTGAGGATAACCTGGGATGAGGTACATTTAAAGAAAATCTCCAAAAAGTGCAACAAAATGCACTTTGAATGGTTATAGAATGTAAACGTTACTCCATATCAAGGTGCTGTACAAACAATAACACATGTCACTCTTGGGGACAAGGAGGTGTAAGTTGAATTAAAAATAGTTCGCAGAAATAAAGAATTACAGAATAATATGGTTGCTGATTGGTGAGTGTCAAATGAAAACCTTAGCGGATTTATGTGGACCAAACAGTTTGAAAGACAATGCATATACTACCAGAGCATGTTTTTTTGCATGTTCCCCACAAGTATGTGTGGTTAATGCAGACATGATTCCTTGCAAAAGGTTTCTGTTTCTTGTTTTAACATCTCAACACCTGTTTTATTGCCATAAAGGGTTAAATCATATTTTGGCGGAGGAAGTCTATGAATTTTTGCAGCATATGATTTCTTATACCTGAGATTATTTTTTATGATAAAATTGCGCCGGATGGAAAATTAAAAGAAGTGTACAACAACAACATATAAGAAAAACGCCATTGTAGAATATAAAAGGATAGAGTTCAGTGACTTTGGACATGATCCAAGAAACTGTGGACGTGACCCAAGCAGTGTGACCATCTTCTTAAACAAAATGATAACTATTTATGACAGCTTTCAAGGGACAGAAGATAATCATTTATATGCCTCAAGTATCTGATATTATGTTTGTCGCAATGAAGTGATGGAAACCATTTGCCTCTTTTTAATAAAATCCATTATTGGTTTTATTAGGTTTTTACTGTTCTTACTGTGATCTTTATCATAGCACCACACCTTGCTTGACACAACTGACTTAGCCACATTCCACAGGTGACGTGCATTAAGGCCTCTAATGCATTGACGTTCTGTAAAGTTCAACACACACACATTTCCCAGCCACACCTCATTCACCTCAAAGTGGAGAACAACTTGTTCTTCTTTCATAACCACGCTACTCACCCCCCAACCAGGCTGAAACATACCCAGTTCATTCAGCACACAAGTCTGGCTTTTGTCTGCTTGCTCGGGAGTTAATCAAATAATTTGGAAAAAAATGCCATTCAGGGTCATGTCAGAGAGTTGAGCCTTGTGTATTTACACTGATTGTGGCCTGGTTTTGCGATTTACGCAATGCAAACACCTACCTGGTATTCCATACAAATGTTTGCCGTAAGATAATATTTAGAATGACAATAAGATAAGACTGCATGAACGTGAATATAACTTTGTACCTAATCATGGAAATATTGAAGTGAAGAAAAGGACGTTGATGGTTGGTAAATATAAGGCACAACCGACATAATTAAAATTAATAGATTAATTTCACGCACAAAGCAAAACTATAATTTTTTTGTAATAAAAGATATAGAAATGAGGATTACTTTCCAGGTATTAAGCTAGCATTGGAAACCACTGTCCTTTGAAGTCAGAAAAATCCAAATCTTCTTGACCAGATGGAACGATGGAAATGATCAAATACAAAATAAATTCCAATAAAAAACGTGTATATCCTACGAAATTTTTTATTTAGCAACTAGCGGTTAGTACCCGGCGTTGCCCGGGCGAAAAAGGCAGACATGTAGTTACACACGCAAATTCATTGATACACACACATAGAGTTACACGCACAAATGGACTCACACATATATACATAGACTGAACAACAACAACCGCCATTCGCCACTAAGTGGTGGTGACGTCACGACAACGCTTGTGCCAGGCTATGTGCACCTTGAGGCCACGTGAAGTGTCGAACGCCCGCTGGCAAGAGGTCACCGGGCAAACCCAGATGGCACAGGTCGACTGACTGAGACGACTGGCTGATGCACCACCTGTGGCCCCTACTGTGGCAACTTTCTGTGCTTTAGCCACCCGGAGCTCCGCTCGTTGTTGTGAGCATCGCTCCTCCGCCCTCCGTTGTTGTTGGAGGGTGACTCCCTCCAACTGGCCAGTAGAGTCCTTCAGGAGCCTCCTCCACAGTGGCCGATTTTGACACGGCTGGTACCAGTCATCCGCAAGTGGACTCAGCTCCAAGTCCTCCTGTAGCACATCACTCCATGTCTTCTGCAGCCCATGCCACGCCCGTTTAGCCCCCTCGATCCAGCGGAACAAAAGCTGTTTAGGCATGCAGTGGCTGGCCATGCGGGCTACATGACTCAGGCAACGCAGCCTTGCCTGCCGGAGGTCACCGAGGGACTTTGTCCACATCTTTCAAGGATTTGTGAGCTCCTCACACAATGCACCCTAATTAAACCCAGGATGGATCGTAGGCAGGCCAGCCTAAATGTGTCTAACCCGCGAAGATGTTCCATTCGGGGGGTCCAAGTTTCGCAAGCGTAGAGAAGGGAGGGAATGACCGTGGACGAGAAGACCTGAAGCCTCGTACGGAGTGATAGACCAGGTAGCTTCCACACAGCGTTACGCAGCCAATGAAAAGATACTGCAGCTCGACTGATTCGGAGTGAGACCCTTGCTGTTAAACCGGAGCCGGTCAATAGCACACTGTCCAGGGAAACTCTCCACTGTCTCCACAACTGCCCCATCAACAATTGGGAATTGTGGGGGTGGAGTGTCCGATGGTACAAAATAGCCAGGCAGGTTCTTAGCTTTGGTTGGGCTGATGGTAAGGCCCCACCTGTTGGTGGCAAGCTCCAGGTTCAGCAGCAGCACCTCGAACTCCTCCTCCGAGTGAGCAGCCATTAGCAGATCATTGGCATACATAACGTGGTTGAGCAATAGGGAGCCATCCCTAGACCGCACCCGGGCATCGATCAGCCTCCCATTGTATCTGTAGCAGATGGGAATTCTTCCGGTACAGGCATTGAAGGCTCGACGAAATACGTGGTCCAATGTGGGAGCCAGAGGACATCCCTGTTGCACCCCAAGGTGTAAAGGGAATGGCTCTGACTCACGGCCACGTAGTTAAGACGCGGGGCTGCTCACCATCATGAAGGTCCTTAAGGATGGTGATGAGTGGGTTCGGTACTCGGAAAGCACGAAGAGCAACCCAGAGGCCAGACCTACTGATGGTATCATAGGCCTTGAGCAGGTCAATAAAGCACACGCATGGACTAAGATGCACACATGGACCTACAGACACGCAAAGAAATGCAGTTACACTGACTAACATGGGGGCATGCACACACAGCGACTAACACACACGCACATGGACTGAGACACACACACACATATGGACTGACACACACAAACACATCGACTTACAGACACACACACATATGGACTCACACACACATAGACATGCACTTGAGATACGCACACATGGAGTTACACACACATATCGACGTACACACATACAGTGACTCACACACACACACACACCGACTCGCACACAGCAATACGTGGACTAAAACACACATTGACGTAAACACACATGTACTTACACACACACATATGGACTAAAACACACACACATGAACTTATACATACATAGACTGACACACACATAGCCCTACACACACATATGGACTGTGACACAGATATCTACTTTAGATACACAAACATGGATTAACACACATATGGACTCACACACAGACGCATTGACTTACACACACACATGGAGTGACACACACATGTATAGACTTACACACACATGTGGACTAACCCACACACATATGGACTGACACACACATACACATCGACGTACACGCACACAGATCGACTGACACACACACATGGACTAACACACACACATAAACACTTTGACGTTGTCCGTTCGTTAAAGACACCCACATGGAGTTAAAGACACGCATGGCTCTACACGCACACACATATGGACTCAAAGACACACACATGGACTCACACACACACATCGACGGGCACAGTAATCCCCGATGATGGCACAGCTATCAGTATCGCAGTACTACGTATGAGTAAATAGCGTGACGTGAGCGATGGAAACAATAGAAATGCATTTAAGAAATAAGCAGAAATCACAGACTGGCAGTAGACTGTGGCAGCGTTATAAAAGCGCAGCAAAAAAGGGGAAATTGAGCAACCCAAAAATTCTAAAAGAGTTTTGTGTACACAAACATAATTATTGTAACATGTCAACTTGTTTCATAATGGTAAACAATGAACCTGAGTTGTTATCTTCACAAAAACATAATTATTGTAACATCTGTGAACTTGTTTCATAATGTTGAACAATGAAGCTGAGTTTTTATATGCACACAAACATTGTTATTGTAATGTTTGTCAAGTATTGTGTTTAACAATAGTAAACAATGGAATTGAGTTGTTAGTGTAAGAAGCAAGGAACTTTGTACTTACCATCGGCATGTTGAGGCCTTGTGCCATGCGTAGCCCCCGTCCTGGCCTACATTGGCGAGGCGGCGGAGTTGGCACGTTGCCAGGCTAGGAGCTGGGCCGCTACCCCCCCTCCCCAGCATCCCTTGCCCGTGCAAGAATAATGCTATGTAAGCAGTAAAATATTATTATCTACGGAGTCTGTAGCATAAACTGGACACATCGTGTTGGGGGGGGGGGGGCGAAGAGGACATGACACTGTGAATAAATATCCGCAGCGTGATGTGTGTATGTGTTGGCTGTAAAACGCGTAAAATAAAATGTCCCCCGTGAGCTGGAGCGAAAGCGCATCACTTGGTAGGGTCCTCCCCCCCCACGCAATTGGCGTCACTTGATACGGTCGATGTCGTGCAATAAGTAATTAATGAATAATAGAAACGGCACAAATGTGTTAATTAAACTACTTTAAATTTTACGGATGGGAAAACAGAATAGCCTATTCCCACCACGGGGCTTAGGGCGTGCCGCCTGGCAAATTATTTTGGTCTTAAACCCCACCGTCCGAGAGCCAAATCCCCCACAAGCGCGAGCGCACGGAGACTTTTATATATAAGATAATTGGCATATAATAATGCATCCACCTATCAATTACAACATTTACATTCAACATACATTTGTTGAATTGAGTCTGAAAGAACGGACTGCTTAATTTTGTATTAATGATATGCATATTAATACAAACGTTACCTTTTGGTAAAACGAATTGGCCGTCTTATTAGGAGGCATAATGAGAAAACATACAAAAGGTCGAACGAGACAACATTTTTTTTCATTAAATTGAACTATGATCCATATTGATGACTGTTCTTTGCATCATGGAGCGTTTTTATACGTACTCATGTTGAACTAATTTTGCACCGTATGTAGCCAACGTTGCTAATCAGAGGCATATATTCAGTAATCAGTTGAGAGCCCGTGGAGACTAAATGCCTATTTAAAAGGACAGACCAACAGTAATACGGAATAGAGTATATATGTACGTAGTTAACTCAACAGCATCATGAAACTAATAATAAAAGCGGACATTCAATGGTGAACAATATACCCTTTTTTCATATAACGAATATGCTATCGTTTAAAATAAATATAAAATTTAAATTACATTTATTTTACACACTCTTTGGTTCTTTCGGTAAAGTCATGTAGGTAGAAATAAAATAACATTTATTTTACATTTATAATTTAACATTTATGAGTAATGATTGGACAAATAATTATTTGTCCACTCATGACTCATTTTAATTATAATAATATTCGAAGGGCTGGAGTCTGAAATTTTCAATAACAAAGTCGAGTTTATGCTAGATTTGAAGCTTTTGTGACTGCAATGATTCATACTCTTAGTTCTTTCGGTAAAGTCACGTAGGTAAAAAAATTAAATTAAAATTAATGTTTTATTTTTTATTAATTTTAATTTTTTTCCTACGTGACTTTACCGATAGAACTAAGAGTATATATCGAGTTTATGCTGACAGCTCAATGTATTAACCCCTGCCCCTTACATTTTCACGTTAAACCCCACCATAATAGTGGTGAAATGTTAAACCTAAGCCTACGGAGCAGGCGTTTGCAGATTCTCAAGGGTGCTTAACATTAACACAGCCAATACAGTGGGATGCGCTATGGGTATTGCAGGAAAATGGTGGCCCCAACCAAATTCTGATTCTGCCCTTTGAGGTAACCGGCTGCGCTAACACCACACCACACACACACAATTTGTGGGCTCCTGTGATATGTATGGGGATTGTGGCGCTAATTAATTGCAAACCGAGGACAGGAAGTCATGCTCCATCTGGCATTCCAGCAATCAAGCCACGGCTAAAATCAGTGGCGAGAGATTTTTAACTAGCGGTCCTGCATGGCCCCTGCTGCTGCCTCCACCCAGTAAGATCTACCATTCAAATATCAAAAATGACAGGCACCTGCAAGCACTGTGGTTCTTCATTTGTAGTAAGTGTTACATTTGATGTTTTATTACTTTATTTAAAATTATCATTTGCTTTTATCACTGGAAAAAAAGTTGTCCAGGAGTGGAAAATGTTGGGGCTAAAACGTATCTCAACTTGTAACAAGGGAACCAATTGGAAAACCATTATCGTTTCATGAGTTTTCGTTTACCGAACAATTTTCACGGAATGTATCTCACTCGTAAAGTGAGAAAAGCCTGCACATGGTATAAAACACCCAGACAGGTGCTTAGTTTATGTGAGGCTGATGGTAAGGCCCTGTTCCTTAGTGGGACGCTACAGGCTCAGCAGCAGAAGTCATCAACTCTTCATAGTGAGCAGCAATGACCAGATCATAAACATGCATAACCTGGTTAACCAATAGCCATCCCTTGACCACACTTTGGCATGTTCAGCCTCCCATTGCATCTGTACAAGATGGACATTTCTTTGGTACAGCCATGGTAAGCTTCTCAAACTACGTGGTCGAAAAAGAAGTTGAAGAGTGTAAGAGCCAGATGACATTACTGTTCACCCCGATGTGGACAGGGAAAGGCTGTGACACCCAGCCACGCAGCTTCACTCTGCTGGCCCACCGTCATGAAGGTCCTTAGTGATTGTGAGCAGAGTCAGGTTCTCCGAAGCGTATTAGTAAATCGAGACCTTAACTACCTCAGCTTGCAAACAGGAGGTCCTGGGTTCGATCCCGACCCTGACGCCAGCTTTATATTTGGATTTTGAATGTTCTCGTGGTCGCGTGGAATTTTGTCCAGATCCTCCAGTTTTTTCTCCACATTTAGAAACATGCATGTAGAGTATTTGCTTGCTATACATTTCCAAGTGATAAGCCACTTCGTTGAGCTATCATTTGTGGTCAGGTCGCTTCTGAAAAAGAGCTATCGAGCTCGGTGTCCTTGCCTGGTAAAATACAAAATAATTTAAATAATTTAATAGTTTGATCCCGTCCTGATCGACCACACTCATGCACAGAGGCCACACGCAGTCTAAGTTTATTATATTTTATTGTACAATCGCAAATGTCACGCAACTCTAAGTGAATGTTACTGAGGGAAGGAAACACTCAACCCTTGGTCAGAGTTCGCTCAGTTTACGAATCGACCCTGCCTCTCTACTCTTCTAATGCAGTTTGCGCACGCACCCACCCTGGATGCACCTATCAAAATCTAAGTATTAAATACTCTAACTTAAAGTTAACACACGCGGCGTGCGTCTCGGTCTCCAAATATGAAATACTGCAGTTAAACAGGCAACACGCAATGCCCGAGAAATTAACACATGCACAATTTCAGTATTTTTAATTGTATTAGTTATCCTAATATACTGCGTGGCATTCGAACAAACTACCTACATGTTGTGCGTACCCGTAGCTTCACGAGAGCCAAGCTATTATAGCAAAAAAAAAAGCCTGCCTCTTGACTCGCCCGGGAAGTGCGTGGTACCATGCCGCCACCTCACAAGCCACGGTTACCACCCTCACGCAGAGGGGCAAATGGCTCCTCCCCTTCCACCCATACCAGCGTGCTCCATGGGGCATCACGGTCATCCGTCTCACCGGGATGTGGTCCCCTTTTCTCAACTCTTTCGACGACTATCGCAGGGGCTGGGCCTCCCCCTCTGTACGTTTGGCTTTGGCAAATTCTCTCCCCCTGAGGAAACCCTCTGCGTCTCCATCCTAGCTATTGTGGCTATGCACGTGGCCTGTGGAGGGAGCGACGGTTGTTGGATCACACAAATGACCAACCGTTGCTCGTATCTCTTTACGTGGACATCAAGGCGCAATACCCTGGCTTACCAGCAGAAAGCAGTACAGCAACGTATGAACTAATATACTGGTCAACAAATAAAAACATTTTTTCTGGCCTGGACTTTTGCAGCTGTTATAGACTAAATTCAGGGTGCTGATTCCATTTCTGATCTCAGATTTGCGCTATCACATCTCATTTTTATGCTATCGGCATACCCCATTTTCATTGAGTTTACCCGAAATTAACTCCGTCACTTATGATTGCAAGTTGTTGCGAGTCAGTGACTGCTTTAGTATTAAAATATGGTGCTGTATTTTTAGGATAGTGTGTATAGAATATAATTTTATGTAGATATCCACATTTATTTAATATTTTTCTACTGCAGTTTTTATTGAAAATGCAATATTTGATATCTCAAAAACCTGATGTGATAGACAAAAAACTGATGCCAGATTTGGAATCAGCACCCCAAAATTACAATAAAAAACCGTTGGAATACCTTATGCCAGAAAAAGTGTGTTGACCAGTGATATCATTGTCCCTTCTCTAAGGAATATAGTTCATCCCCTCACATTTATTTTCTCCGGGTGGCGTCACAACTCCACGGTCCAGTGCAGAATCAATGTTACCTCGCTGTTCACATGGGGGTTGAGTCGATGCAGCAGAGATCACCTACCTCAACGAGGTAGACTTTTGTGTCACATGGAGTATGGTATGTGCTCACATAGGATGAATATACATACACGTCAAGTCTCACGAATTATCTTTCGCCAAAAGTAGACTCACCCTTGCCTGCCTCCGTGACAGATACATGTTTTCCCAATATTTTTCAGTGAGTGTCTCAATGATTTGAACCATTTTGGGGTTCTTATGTACATACAGAATACTTCAAAAAGGTGAAACTAAAAAGGTGTTACAGATATTTTGGAATGGTTAGACATTCATAACAAAAAAATGGTGACTGTCGTAAGATTACCCATCTTCAAAATAAAACATTCGTATTATCTTTCCACTCGCGTGCAATGCACGCGCTCTTTTTATTTAATGTTGTGCATGAGCACAAGCGCTCGGCTTCGTCTCTGTAGTGCCCAATACACATTTAACTGTCACACAGCCGAGGGCGAGTCTATTTTTAGATAAAATAACGGGTGGGGTATTACCATGAGTCTTACAGATAATCCGTGAGACTTCACGTGTGGAAATGGCACAGCAAGTTATCTGTAATCAATCCAATATTCAGCAAAACGCTGAAAGAAATGTGTGGGAGTCTATAATTCAAATGAATTCTCATATGAAACCTGTATTTAATTTGCTTATGCTTTGTGCTCTTAACCCACTCAAATATTTGTTTAAAAACATAATCATGTAATTTCAGAGATTAGTGAATTGCACTATGAAGTGGATAACGCGGGTTTGATTCCCGGCTTACATCGGTGTTGAGTGATTACTGAAGCAGTCCTGGGTGCCCCCACGTCATCAACCTGCACTTATCAGCATGGTGAAGTATGGCAAAAAAAATCCTTGATCGACATGGCCTGGGGAGGCCTTGGATTCACGAATAAATGAACATTTACATACGGTATTAAAATATTTGCAATTATTTTTACTACTCATTTCAAACTCCAGTCAAATTATGTTTTGTGGACAATGGACGCTAGAGTTTTGGTGGACTCTTGTATTGTTAGAACAATACAATGGTAGTGAATTAAGTAGTGAATTAAGACATGTACATCGGGCCCTCCGGATAAACGGATACTCTGACCGCACTATCCGCCAAGCTGTTTCTCCCACCACACAGAAACAGCCACATGAAACTCCGACCAAAACTATCACGTTACCATACATAGCAGGCGTGACCAAAAAGATCTCCAAAATTCTAAACAAACATAAGATCCAAGTCCGATTCAGTACAGTGCATAAAATCCGTGATCTGATTCCATCTGTGAAGGATGTCGTTCCTGACTTACAGTATCCTGGAGTCTACAAATTGAGTTGCATTTGTGGTGATTGCTACATTGGAGAAACGAAACGTCATGTTTCTGATCGTGTCCGCGAGCACAAGTCAGATCTGAAACACGGCAGAACTGATTCTTCGGCCGTTGCCGATCATTGCTACAACTCGGTGGGCTCTCATGAAATTGTCTTTTCCGAGACCAAGGTTCTCTGCAAACCTCCTGGCTACCATCAAAGGTTTGTACACGAAGCCATACAAATATACAAACACAGACATAATTTCAACCGTGATGATGGTTACAAACTGAGTAATCATTGGAAAGATGTGATTAACCATGCAAAAAAAATTTAACTACACTTAGTTGGCCAATCTTATTTGACATAACTATTACAAGTTTACCATGTTTAGTGGTTGTCTCCTTGTCACAGGTTGAGTCACAAACCGTACCTCTCCATAACAAAGGCTCACCCTCTTAAGCCTCACCTTACCATATGAATAAAAAGTGTGCTTTACTTGCCCCCCCCCCCTCTCCAACCATTATATAAACGGAGTGGTAGCTCCTGCAATCTCTCATTTACTTGATACAGCTGTCGTGGCTGTGACGGTTCCACCTGACGACGGAAGCTTGTGTTGCCTCCGAAACGTCGTGAGGTTTATTTTATTTTACTTTTATTAATTTTAATGTTTTACCTACGTGACTTTCCCGAAAAAACCTAAGAATATGAATCCTTGCAGTCACGAAAGCTTCAAATCTAGAATTATAGTTTAGTTGTTTACGTGGTGGTTTTTGTTACTGCAGCTACATACTATTAACTCTACTTCCCTTTATTAATGCTACCCCTATCCCTTCCCTTTGATGCTGCTAATCCTGCATAATGCACGGGCATAAGTAGTTCTAATCACATACCTGCATTTCCCATATCCCCCTCCCTTTGATGCTGCTAATCCTGCATGATGCACGGGCATAAGTAGTACTAATCACATACCTGCATTTCCCATATCCCCTCCCTTTGATGCTGCTAATCCTGCATAATGCACAGCAATACGTAATACTAATCACATACCTGCATTTCCCATAAATATGCTACATTCCTCTTGATATGCAAATTCCTTTGTCAAGGCGCTCTTCCCCTCCAACCCAGCTTAAATATACGCTGCCTGAGGACGGCTGCTTGCGTTGTGGCCGAAACGTCGTGAGAATTATTTTATTATGTTTTATTTTTATTATTTTATTATTTCCATTGTACGTGACTTTACCGAAAGAACCAAGAAGATGTATCCCTGCAGTCACGAAAGCTTTAAATCGAAAATTAGTAAACATACCTATACAAATAAGCAAATGGTATCCATCACTATAGTTGTGAGGCATTAAAAGATAGTAGAGCTCAGACTGCTGTCGACTTAGTGAGATTGAAATCCTGTTGTAAATCAAATCGTATTGTTTTCTACCATGTTTTGCCATATACGCATTCATACGTTCCTGACCACGAGCTAGAAATCAATTGTCACAAAAAGGCAATAAATTTTGGATTTAGTTAAATATCTGAAGTATTTACCATTCTTTATTCTTTAAGATGATAGAAAAGTCCTCTAGTGCTAAAAACTGAAAGGCCAAGTGTACAACACAGTACTAAACACGATCATTTTGAGTGAAATTGACAAAAATCTAAATTATACAAATTTAAAACAAAATCTTACCTTGTGTTCCTCCTTCCTCTGCTTAAGTGACTTCACATTTTGCGAGGAAAAAAAAGCTCACTAACTTTCTACTCTACTATTTTCTTGTTATTCATGAGCTTGCTATCTGCAATTTGGCAATCTGCGAAATTACATCTGTAACGTTACACAAGTTAACCGAGAGAGGAAGTTACGAAATAAAGTGATGAGAGAGAATGTGATACGAGAAAGTGATTAGATAAAGTGATAAGATAAAGGAATGAGAAAAAAAGCTAATTTACGTATTTATTTAAGGTGATTCACTAAAAGGCCAACGTCATTATGCACGAAATTAAATATTCACGAGTATCTCCGGAACGTATCCCTCGCTAATAACGAGGAAATAATGACGATGCACCGTAAAAACATCACTGTTCAAATGTGTACAGAGTCATGTTTAATGCTTTGTAAATGAAGATTCTTCGTCGTAAATCGATCAATGTTTGGCCTTATTTTACACGTCGTTAACGTCTCAAAACGGATTGCCATAAACCGGATGTAATGTTTCCCAATGTTTAGATCAACACTTTTATTGATATTTAAAATACTTAAAATGTATACTTAATTGCATATTAATGTATCACAAATATTATGTACTCAAAAAAATTAGTTGTTAAAAAAAATCTGGGCTGAGAAACAAACTAACCCTTGCGCCATTAGTGTGATGAATACAACACTCTAGAATTATTCCTCTATTAGTTTAGATAGTATTAATAAGGTTGTTTCTCCTTGAGATACAATTGAGCAACATTGCTGCTATACCCCACTCTCCCCCTGCTCCCCCAACCCCGCTCCTGATTTATCCGTGTTTAAAACATTGCTAGCAATTGCGCTTATTGTATAACGTGATAAACGTATTTATAAATGAAATAAAATACAAATATTATGTTCTGACGTGATGCTTGTACGAAGATTACTGAGATTAATAAGACACCCCCAAATTGCGTTGAATCATTGTTTTTTGCAAGTTTATTGCATTTTCAATAAGCTCAGTATGACGAACAAAGTATTTGCCAAGCAGATAATCCATTACATTAATTTCCATGACACGAGATCATGATTTGTGGGGGTAGCGAAACAGGTTAGATATAGCCTCAGGGAGTAAGAAATAGACATATATTATCTGCATTTGTGTGTAAAAGGAATAGCAGAATGAAGCTGGATAGGGATTACCTATTTATATACAATCCATACCCTAATCATTGTAAGTTGATGCTTTGAATAAATCATGCAATGTGGATTTTTGGAGCTAATTTGTTTCTTTCAGTAATATTATTCGTCAGACAGCCTCTGATGATTAAATGTAAAGCGTTTAACGAGACAATAATGGTTTGTTTCAGCTCACTCACCAATAAGTAGAAGACCAATTCTCAAAACCAAATTTTCCAATGAGATCTGACGTTTAATTTTAAACTGCATAATACATCATTAGGACAATATCCATGAAGTCAGAATAAGAACTGTGATGGAATATGTATTTCAGTGGGAGGGCAACAACATTGACTTTTAATAACCTGGCAGTGTTGAATTTAAGATCCTCCTCCTCACATGCAATGCCTTGAATGATCTTGCACCTCCATAACTTCGGTAGTTGCTGCGCCTCTGCGTGTCAACAAAAACTCTGAGGTCCGCAGACTGTGATCTTCTCTGCATTCTCAGAACAAAACTAAAGTCCATAGGCGATCAGGTCTATGCTTCTGTGGCAACTGCATTGTGGAATTCTCTACCGAAGGCTACCAGGAAGTCCAGTTTGGTGGGGATATCCAAGTCCCATCTAAAATACGTTTCTTTCAGAAGGCATTTCTTATTTTGTTTTAACCACTTCTAACTCAACCCATGTTATGGTTATTGATGATATGTTATGAAGGATGCTATATCAACTCTAAATCGTATGTGAAACTAAGTTTATTGGAAGAGAGAAATTAGGAGAGCTATTTAGATAGAGACAACTAACTTTAAAAGAGTTGATCGTTTGATGCTGTGGATTATTAAATGTAGCTGATTATGAATGAGAAATTCAATCATTTACTAGTATAACACTTAGTTTTGAGCTTTAGACAATATAAGCTATACTGTTAAGTTTTGTATATGCATGAGAAGTCAGCGAGCCTTGCTGAACAATTCCGGACAGGGTAAGGTCTTTGTCCAGCCAACCACCGCCGTGGGGTCTCCATGACAACCTAATCTCAGCTGTGGTACAATACAAACAAATGCCGCTAAACGTTATAATGGAAGGTTTTTACCCTTTTAACTGGTACAAAACTGACACCTTTATTCAAGGCATCATGTTTGCAATGACCACAACACAAGTAGTCAATAAAGCAAACAAAAAGAAGCAACTCTGATAAGGATAATAATATGCACTGTCATTGAAGTTGATTGGCCCACACCCGAGACGGCTTTCTTTAGAGCCTAGTCCCCATTGGTGTAGGGCCAGATGACACCAGAAGGCGTACAACTCAAAAACAGTGCAATATCAGAGTATTAAGAGTTCGGGGTAAACATTTACACTATGAGATCTCTTTTACCAGTGGCAAAATATAATGGAAGGTTTTATTATCCTTATCAGAGTTGCTTCTTTTTGTTTGCTTTATTGACTACTTGTGTTGTGGTCATTGCAAACATGATGCCTTGAATAAAGGTGTCAGTTTTGTACCAGTTAAAAGGGTAAAAACCTTCCATTATATTTTGCCACTGGTAAAAGAGATCTCATAGTGTAAATGTTTACGCCGCTAAACGTTGTTGATCACTGTCCACTGACTAAGTTCAGTGGAGGTCAACGAGAACTACACACCGCCACTGAGGACGTTATCTCATGGTTTGACGATTAGATAAACGCTGAAAAAATTGGCCAAGATAAACTATGGTCAAGTGTGGGCGCCATTTTACAACTGGCGATGCCATTTGATAAGGTGGGGAGGATAATATGCAGCATCGTTGCCTGGTGGTACCCCCCTACCCCACGACAACAACTGTTATTAGAAGTGCTCATCGGACAACTTATGCACTGGGGCCACCGTATAACATTGCTCACACTGCAATTTCGATATTTTTGGCCCGTGATGTTGAAGGATGTGCGATAGTATTTTCATCTTTGTCAAGAGTGTGCAAAAAGTAAATCTCCTTCCCAGGCCATACAGCTCCCCTGCAGTCGATTACAGTGTCAAGGATAAAGCTGGTGGCGTTGGATAGCCTGGGTCCGTTTCCTAAAACATCAAATATTTGCTTGTTGGGACAAAGTTTTTCCCCCGTTGGCCCATCACATGGCCGCTACCAGACCAGATGTGCTGCGACTATAGCAGAGGCCTTTTTCCATGGCTATGTATTGGACAAAGGCCCCTCTGAGAAACTGCTCACAGACCAGGGTCAACATTTTTCTGCTAAACTTTTCGAGGATGTCTGTGATATCATGGGCACTAAGAAAATTTGAACTTCACCGAACCACCCTCAGTGCAATAGACAAGTAAGGAGGCTTAACCACACACTGTCTATGCTGTTGTGCCATCTTATGATGGATTATCAGACAGACTGGGACTTACACATCCCAGGAGTCCTAGGTCCATACCGTTGAGTGCTATGCATCGACAGAGCTCTCCCTCTTCTTTTTGAAATATGGGAGAGACCCTGAGCCACCTATTGAGAACCAACTAATGGCTCTCCCTGCCAAATCGGTTTTGTGGCCGGCCTACCTCCAACTGCCACTGGAAAGGTTGCGAGAAACTCGCGAGGCCGCAATAGTGGGGTCTGGCAGATCAATCAGCGAACGAACGCTTGTGAAAAAGGACAGAAACGCCAGTGCCTTTCATGCAGGGCGATTGGGCCTGGTTACACTGTTCACAGGTCCAGGTGGGCACTTCGTTTAAGCTGCACCGTCCCTGGCAGGACCCGGTAGAAATTGTCCAATTGTTTTACTCACAGAGTGAACAAATCCAGATGGGACGCCGGCGATGAATGTTTCATCCAAGCCATCTAAAACTTCATAAGGAAACACCGACACAAGATGTAATTCAGGTTCAGAAGGGCCGGGTGCAAGGGTGTTATAACGCAATCTGGGGGAAAAGGCATCCTCCTCGGGAAAGTGCTGCCCATGCACCTGTCTTCCCCTCTTCTCAGGAATGACCACAATGAGGATCAGCAAGATGGGGGAGGCCAACGGAGTCATCCGAGAAAATGTGGTGGAGGAGCGTCGCCGGTATGAACGTGTCATTCAACAAAACACACACATTGACGGGTGGCAGTAGATGTAAGGGTACCGTTGGTTGTGTATTGCTTGTGTTGTAATGTCCATCCTTTACAGGGTAGCTAATGCAAAGGTTAGCTTAATTGACCATACTGATGGTATGCAATGGTCAATTTAGGTCATTACACCTTCCTTGTTTGCTTCAAGGGCATATGTTATGCGTTGACCTAAAGGTTAAATGTTAAGCATCCCATATCCCCAGGGAAAATTTCCATGTGAGATCCCATTGTTCACTTGTGTTCAGTCCCCTATTGTAAAAATTAAGTTGTAGCTGGAACGGCTATGCTTTTCAATGGGATGGTGGGGGTGATGTAGGGAACTGTACAAGAGACAGTTCCAGAAGGGCGAGTTGAGATGGTTGAAAACAGGTGGCCAGAAGGCACAGTCACACGTGTTATAATTAAGTCGCGGGCTCACTGTCTGATAGGGGCGGGCCGAGGAAGTTTATAAGGGAGAGCAAGGCCCATGGTTATGGCGCTTGCTCAGGGACTAATCGACGACCAGTGGTGGATGATATCAGGACCGACTGTTTGAGTTCGACAAAGTGGAAACCATCGGGGTTGACTGTTCAAGACTCAACTGAGTGGAAACCACCGGGGCTGAAGATAGCCATAAATGAGTTCAGAGAAATAAAGCTCAACTGCCCTGAAAAAAGATGTCTCCAAGGAGTTTCTTTACATGAGCTATGCTCTGATAAAGGTCTTCCGACTCGATTGAGAGTTGCCGGCTTCCCAAGAGGGTGGCAGTTGCACCAGTTGCTAAAGCGAAATCCCGGGCATGGGAGGAGTTTGAAAAGGCCATGGAGCAGGACTACCGGGCAGCCTCAAAGATGTTCTCGCAACCCACGAGACGTGGCCCAGGCTGTTTTCAGTAAGGGTGGTTGCGTAACATTGACCTCAACTAAGGAGATAGTCGAGAGGTGGAAGCAACACTTTGAAGAGCTCCTCAACCCCGGTAGGCATGCCCTTCTTTCAGGGGGAAGCCGTGGAAATAGCTGGAGTGGTCGGATCAATCAGGGCTGCTGAAGTTGCTGCAACAATCGAAGGCCTTCATAGTGGAAAAGCTGCTGCGGTGGACGAGATTTGCCCAGAGTCGTTGAAATTGCTGGACAATGTAGGAGTGTCGTGGTTAACACGCCTCTTCAATGTTGCATGAAAGGCGGGTACAGTACGTCTGGATTGGCAAACTAGGGTCGTGGTTCCCATTTATTTAAAGGGGACCAGAGAGTGTGTTCCAACTACAGAGGAATCACCCTCCTCAGCGTCCCTGGTAAAGCCTATACCAGAGTACTGGAGAGGAGGCTCTGCCCAATGGTCGAGCCTCAGATTCAGGAGGAACAATGTGGATTCTGTCATGGTCGTGAAACAATGGACCAGCTCTTTTCCCTCTCCCTGATTTTTGAAAGGTCATGGGAGTATGTTTCTCCAGTCTACCTATGCTTTGTAGACTTGGAGGATGCATATCACTGTGTTTGCGCAATGTCTTTTGGGAGGTGCTGCGGGAGTATGATGTACAGGTGACGCTTTTGTATGCTATCTGGTCCCTCTATTTCCGGAGTGAGAGCTGTGTCCATATTATTGGAGTTAAATCAAAATCGTTCACTGTGGGTGTTGGACTCTGCCAAGCGTGCGTCTTGTCTTTACTCCTGTTTGTGATTTTCATGGACAGGATATCAAGGCGCAGCCGAGGTATGGAGAGTATCCAGTACGGGGGCATGGAGGTGGCATCGCTGATTTTTGCAGATGACATTGTCCTCTTTGCCTCGTCAATCTGTCATCTCCAGAATGCACTTGAATGGTTTGATGCCGAGTGTGAAGCGGCTGGGATGAGAATCAGCACCTCCAAATATGAGGTAAAGGTTCACTCCTGTGAGACGGTGGATTGTTTTCTACAGGTGAGGGGGGAACAGCTGCCCTTATAGGAGGAGTTTAAGTACCTCGGGGTCTCTTTAGCGAGTGATGGTAAGTGGGAGTGGGAGATCGACCTACGGATCAGTGTGGCATCTGCAGTGTTGTGGGCACTGTACCATTCCATTGTAGTGAAGCGGGAGATGAGTTCTTGAATAAAGTTATCGGTTTACAGGTCGGCCTACCTTACCACCCTCACCTATAGTAATGAGCTGTGGGTAATAACCGGAAGGATGAGATTGCGGGTACCGAAATTATGTTTCTCTGGAGGGTTGCCAGGCTCACCCTCCGTGATCGGGTGAGGAACTTGGTAATCTGGGAGAGCATCAGAGTCGAGTCGCTCCTCCTCCAGATCGAGAGGAGCCAGTTGAGGTGGATCGGGCATCTGGAAAGGATGCCCCCCGGTAGACTCCCCCTGGAACTCTACCAGGCACATCCCACTGGGCAAAGACACCAGGGCCAGCCCAGGACACACTGGCGGGACTATCTCACTCGGCTGGCCTGGTAACGCCTGGGAATTTCCCAGGAAGTGCTAGAGTCTGTCGAATGGGAAAGGTAGATCTGGTTCACCCTACTCAACATGCTGCTGCTGCGACCCGCAGGAGGACAAGAGGAGTGAGAAACGAACGAAGAAATATAAACATTTTATTGATGTATTATTCTAGGACATTCAAGTTTATAATTCGGTTGTATGCTGCTTTGATGATGTTACCATCCCAACACAGTGCCATGATTGTAGCTCCGTGGCTTGGTATGTTAAAGAATGCATAGGTTTGATCCCAACCCTGGCGCCTGTACATTTGGAGTTTGCATTTTCTCGTTGTGGTCCCGTTGATTTTTCTTCAGGACTTCCATTTTTTCCTCCACATTTAGAATCAACATGTGTTTACAGTATTCGGCTGCTATACATGTCCACATGATAAGCCAGTTCGTTGTCCTATCATTTGTGGCCAGGTGGCTTTGGAAAAAGAGCTTAATAGCTCAGTTGGCCTTACCTCGTAAATTAAATAAATTACTAAAACTATTTTTGCATTGAGTCCAGAAGACATCCTGTATTCTAATTTCAAAGGGAAGTTGTTTCCAATTCAAGTATGATATCGAGAAACAACTCTCCCTCATTTATATAATTTTACTTCAAATACAATTTTTTTCTTTGTGCAATATATGTCTCCAACATATTTTGCTTTGCATTACCATTCCATATTTTAGGGCCGCTATTGCATATTTCTCAATCAACAACTTTACTTTGATAACTTAATTATCGTATTCCAATGAAACAAATGGTAGGTGTTACCTTTTACCGACGTTTTATTATCCATTAAGTAGCAAACAGATAAACGCCGGACTCGTGTGCTGCACGAGTAAGGCTGGAGCTTGATAGGTTGGAGCGTGATTGTGGGTGCTTGGGGGCAATGAGGTGTGGCTGGGACATTGTTGTATGTTGATTTATACAGAGCTGCAATTTTTGTTAAAATTTGTCCTCGATAGAAAGAAGCATCAACATACTCTTTTGTTTTTTTGGTAAAGTCACGTAAGTAGAAAAATAAAATAAATATAATAGATCACGACGTTTCGATCGCAATACAAGCAATCGTTATCAGGCGAAAGAGAACCCAGCAGTAGAACTGCTGAACTAGGAAAAACATCCGCTCTCTCGCTGTGTTCTTCTTAGTTCAGCAGTTCTACTGCTGGGTTCTGTTTTAGCTGATGATTATCGCTTGTATTGCGATCGAAACGTCGTGATATATTATTTTTATTTCTACCTACGTGACTTTATTGAAAGAATCAAAGAGTATGGATTCCTGCAGTCACGAACGCTTCAAATCAAGCAACAACATGACTTAAAATGTATATGGATTTGAATAGAGAGCGGAGGAAGGCTTTGTTTATTATAATATGTTTGCTGAGCAAAGATTCAAAAGTAAAAAAATGGGAAGTTGGTAGAAAACAAATGACCAATAGACTAGTGAAAAAAAATCCCAATACGATTTAAGTAGGAAGAGATAAAAGATCATGAGGTTAATAAACTGAGCAAGGTTGGGGACTTGAGAAAAGCGATGATAGGAGGAAATTCCAAAGTCGAAAAGGGCATGGACAGAAGCAGACTAGCATTGTTTGGATTTGTTGAACACAGAGTAAATGAGACCACGCTTTCAGTCTGGCATACGCAATTCTCAATATTGGTTGTGGAAACAAGCCGTGCTTTGCATTGCAACAGGAAGCATGGTAACAGTGAATGAAGAGTAAACTCCAGGCAATGAGTGAGTTGTGTAACACAAAGTGTGTTGCTAAAATAAAGGTCACGGCACCACCAGTCAAAAAACATATTCAACGTGCTTATGTAGTGACATCGCAGGATGTCACTGCACAGTGCCGGCCCTAGAGAGGCAAGGCGTGCGATGTCACGACATCACGGACACCCACTCACTCACTCACCCACCCACTCACCCACCCACCCACTCTAGAGGGGCTCGGTGAGTGCTGATTGATAGCGCTGGATGGCATCACACTTGGCGTGCAGTGCCAGCCCTACAGAATAGGCTGTGGAAGTGCCGGCCGTAGGAAAGGGGTTACTAAAGGCCATGGCACTCTGGTTGACCCGAGAGGACACGTTACCGGTGAAGTCTACAAAGGTGCCCCAAGTGGGGGCAAGGGGTGGTCACGTGGTCGGGGTCCAGATCTTGCTCGAGGATTCTGGAAGGTGGGCGTGGCCAAGGGCGGAGCCAGCCACGCCGCAGAGGATATAAGCCGGGTCCCCCAGAGGGACCGGCGTTGTTGTTCATCCTGAACAAACCTTCGTCTACGTTCTACCGAGTCTCCAACACGTGGACCTGGATCCCAGCTGTGGTCCGGTCTGTAGTAGATAGTTTTGTTGTAATTAGTGTATTTAGCCTGGTGGTCACCACCATAGGTTGTTATTCTCTAAAGGGGCAGTTTCCTCGTGTATTGGGGTTAAATCAATGTGTTGCCTCCAAGAGTACGTCTGCGACTCAGTTGAACTCACTACGCTTATACAAATAAGCAAATGGTATCCATCACCACAGTTGTGACAGAAAATAACATTGGATACTTGGGTGATTTTCTTTTTTCAAATGTCTCTTGGAACTTTTGGATATAGTGATTATTCTGTTTCAGCAGTTGGTTGCACGTCTTGGGTCATGAGCAGAGTGATTCCCTCTCATCATGGAACTTTCCACTTTTTTATTTTGCACAGGTGTTATATGTGTTCGATGTTTCTGTTGTATACTTCTTCGAAGCTACCATCTGGAACAATTCAAAAGATATTCCACTTAGGTATATCGAATAATATGCTATAATATCTGCATAACATTCCTCCACTAAGGCTGACATTTGATATTCACCAATCATCAACGCAATATTTGCTGCTTTAATGCTTTAATGCTCCGACATATATTTGATTCTACTCGCATATTTCGTTCCCCAATAGTGGCATGTGTCATTGTTTGTACAGCACCTCCCCTTCTGAGCCTCGGCCGGGCTGCTACCAATGCCCGGGCCATGTCTTGGCAGGCCAGGGCATGATTCCTACTGTGTAGTATCGTGATGTCGGATCCATGTTCTCGGAGAGGGTAGAAGGGAGACAAGGAGAGGGATAGATGCCATGTGATAATCATGAGAATCAGTCTACTCCAATCTACTCCACCACTTCTCCCCACTCCGTACACCTCAAAAATCTCCTCCGGTTTCACGGGGATAAGGTCCGGGGTGTCGATGCTTTTTAAGGCGTCTGGGACATGTTGGCATATGTACGATCGGAAACCTTGAGGAGTGTTCCCCTCAACTCTTTCTGGGAGGCCGTATGCCTGACTCTCCCATCCCCTAGCATCCAGTCAACGGTGGACTATTAGTTTAAGATGAGATAAGAGCGATCTACTTAGTGTTGCTCAGTCTGCGATGACGTATCATTCATATGGGTTGGGATAGAATGCGAAGGAAGGCTTTGTTTATGTTATGCTTGCTGAGCAAAGATCCAAAGCTGTAAAATGGGAAGTGGCAGGCAACAAACGGCCCATAGAGTGGTGAGGAAAAACCATCCCCATACGATTCAAGCTGTAACAGATAAAAAAAAATTACGGTGTTCATTAACTAAGGATAGAGAACTTGGGAAAATAAAAATTAGGAGAAACAGAAATGTTCGCTCTTGCAGTACGTTGGTTCCATACAAAGTAAATTAGATCATATTTTCAGTCTGGTGGAATGAATCCTTCATTTGTGTAGTGATATAGAATGGGTCACTACGGTGCATGGAGCTGGTTACTGACAGAGAGAGGAAATGTGGGCATAACAGCCGACCTGCCAGCAAAGCAGAGTGTAGCGGCCGCTCTGCCAGCATGGTATGCAATGCAACGGAGTGGGTCACTTGGGTGCGTAGCGCCGGCTGCTGGCAGAAAGAGGCATATAATGATGTAACACCCCGGTAGTCAGGTGGAGCACGTGATAGGCCGGGGTGAGGGATGTGAGGCAAAGGTGACCGAGGGGACTCGTGGGGCATTGCCCAGAACCTTCTGGTGGGTTCCAGAAGAGGGTGTATCCAAGGTAATGGAGCCAGGCAGGGGACACGTGGAAGGTGGCCCAGAACCTTCTGGTAGGTCCTAGAAGGTGGCCGAGGGCAGAGCCAGGCCACGCCGGGAGGCATAAAAGGGAAGTCCCGAGGCTGGATAAGGGCTGTCTGTTGGTGGAATGGAACCCAACGTGCTACGTCTTCGTCTCCGGTGTCGTGGGTCAGACAGGGTGCCGGCTGCTCTGACCCGTTTATAGTTATCCCGTGTGTGAACAGGTGTCTAAGTGTAGAATAAACGTGTGTTGCCTCCTACTATTAGTGTCTCAGAAGTTACTCACTACATTTGTATTGCAACATGAAACATGGTAGAAGTTAATGAAGAGTGATAAGTAGGCAACTGAATAGCAGGGAGTGAGTGGAGAAAAACAGTGCCCACTGGATCATGAATCGATATGAATGCTTTACGTTGAATTGTATCGAGTACAGTGAAGAGGGTACTGAGTGATCCATCCCATATATATAAATATTACTACCTTTTGCTGATTTGTGCTCTTTATATTAGTTGCAATATTTCATATTGTACATATTTTGATTAATAATGCATGTTAAAAAAATCCTCCCCCTCCCACTCGACACTATTTACCACCTAGGCATTAGAGATCTTAATGTGCGTTATTTGTGGAATGTGGAATATGAAAGAGTAACAACTTGGTATTCAGCTTGGGGCAATTAGGTGCGCTTGGGACATTGTTGTAGATTAAAGAGAGTTGAAACTGTTTTAAACGTGTCTTCAGTAGACAGAAGCATCAACATAACTTGGAATATATATTGATTGGGATAAAGAGGGGAAGAAGGCTTTGATTACTTTAATATGATTGCTGAGCAAAGATGTGTAGTGTCTTGAATCATGGACGAATAAACTCCTTTGAGGCACACACTGTTGTCTTTCTTCGACATGGTCCCTAACACACAAGGGGTATACGGTCCCCTTACCCGTTAACCTGAGGAGGTACAGCCTCCGGACTTGTCGGGACCTACACACGAGTCTACCCGCTAACCTAGCGTCCTCCGGCTGGAACCTAAGGGAGGCGAACTGACCCACCGCTGGCTCGGTGGGTCCCCGACCTTTGGTCACACAGAGCCTCAGCCCTTAGAAAGACTGCAAGGCTGGGTTTCAGGGTCCTGCCTATCCAGGACCTATTCTCTCCTGACCACTGGTAACACTGAGCTTCAGCCCTTAGAAGGGCTGCAAGGCTTGGTCCAAGGTACTAACTATCTTCAGGCCGGGCTTCGGTCTTCGTGTAGAGAGAACTGGCTCGCGCTCTCAGCGCTCGCCTTTTTATACCAGTTTGTGGCTGGCTCTGTCCAGTCCCGCGCTCCCTCGTGGAACCTTCTGATTGGTCCTTCCCAATCTGTCGTTTTGATCCTCTTTTACCTTGTCTGACCCCGGCCGTTTGCCGGGCGGGAATCTGCGTTTTTGATCCGCTCTCACCTCTCCTTGAACCTGGCCGTTTTCCCCAGAGAGGTAACGCTGCATCGCCCCTTTGACATATAGTGGCACTGCAGGTTACCGAATAGTGAGTAGCTATCATCTATACAGATGCAAAGGTTTAAAAGTGGATATGACAAGCAACAAATGGCGCATAGAGTTGTGAGGGGAAAAAAATCCCCAATACGATTTAAATTGGAGGGAATTCCCAAGTCGAGACGGGTATGGAAAGAAGCAGATACATCAATCATTGGACTTACAGTACTTTGGATGAACAAAGTAATTGAGACCACGCTTTCAGTCTGGTAGACGTAGTACTCAACATTGGTCATGAAATCAATCCGTGCTTTGCATTGCAATAGGAAGCATGGTAACAGTGAATAAAGTTTGATAACTAGGTGACAACTCTGGGGAATGGGTGGAGTGAAGCAGTGCGTGCTGGATCATTCGATATGACTGAAGCACATTGATATCCTGTAATGAAGTACAGTGACGTTGGAACAGTGATCTATTCCAGATATAATTTTAAAAATCCAACTTTGGCCTAATTTGTGCTCTTTATATGAGCATAATATAACATATTTTTTGTACGTAACTTAACAATGTTAATAAAAAAAAATACTCTCCTCCACTGGACACTGTTTACCACCTAGGCATTAGAGACCTTCATGCGCGTCACCTGTAGAATGTGGCTAAGTCAGTTGTGGAACACAAGGTGTGTTGCTATGATAAAGGTCACGGCACCACCAGTCAAAAACTTAGTAAACATACTTATACAAATAAGCAAATGGTATCCATCACTACAGGTGTGAGGCATTACAAGATAGTAGAGCTCAGACTGCTGTCGACTTAGTGAGATTGAAATCCTGTCGTAAATCAAATAATTTTTTCGACCTTGTTTTGCCATAGACGCAATTATACGTTCCTGAACACGAGCTTGAAGTCAATTGTCACAAAAAGGCAATAAATCTTAGATTTTGGTAAATATCTGAAGTATTTACGATTCTTTATTCTTTAAGATGATAGAAAAGTCCTCGAGTGCTAAAAAACGAAAGGCCAATTGTACAACACAATACAAAATATGAGCATTTTGAGTGAAATTGACAGATCTAAATTATACATATTTAAAACAAAATCTTACATTGTGTTCTTCCTTCCTCTGCTTAAGTGACTTCACATTTTACGAGGAAAAAATAGCTCACTAACTTTCTACTCTACTATTTTCTTGTTATTCACGAGCTTTCTATCTGCAAGTTTGGCAATCTGCGAAATTACATCTGTAACGTTACACAAGTTAATCGAGAGAGGAAGTTACGAGATAAAGTGATGAGAGAGAAAGTGATACGAGAAAGTGATGAGATAAAGTGATAAGATAAAGGAATGAGAGAAAAAGCTAATTTGCGTATTTATTTAAGGTGATTCACTAAAAAGGCCAACGTCATTATGCACGAAATTAGATATTCACGAGTATCTCCGGAACGTATCCCTCGCTAATAACGAGGGAATAATGACGATGCACCGTAGAAACATCACTGTTCAAATATGTACAGAGTCATGTTTAATGCTTTGTAAATGAAGATTCTTTGTCGTAAATCGATCAATGTTTGGCCTTATTTTACACGTCGTTAACGTCTCAAAACGGATTGTCATTAACCGGATATAATGTTTCCCAATGTTTAGATCAACACTTTTACTGACATTTAAAATACTTAAAATGTATACTTAATTGCATATTAATGTATCACAAATATTATGTACTCCAAAAAATTGGTTGATAAAAAAAATCTGGGCTGAGAAACAAACTAACACTTGCGCCATTAGAGTGTGATGAATACAACACTCTAGAATTATTCCTCTATTAGTTTAGATAGTACCAATAAGGTTGTCTCTCCTTGAGATAGAATTGAGCAACATTGCTGCTATACCCCACTCTCCCTCTCCTCCTCCCACCCTGCTCCTGATGTATCCGTGTTTAAAACATTGCTAGCAATTGCGCTTATTGTATAACGTGATATACGTATTTATAAATAAAATAAAATACAAATATTATGTTCTGACGTGATGCTTCTACGAAGATTACTGAGATTAATAAGACACCCCCAAATTGCGTTAAACTATTGTTTTTTTCAGGTTTATTGCATTGTCAATAATCTCGGAATGATGATCAACGTATTTGCCAAGCAGATAATCCATTACATGAATTTATATGACACGAGATCGTGATTTGTGGAAGCAGCGATACAGGTTGGATATAGCCTCACGGAAGTAAGAAATAGACAGATATTATCTGCATTTGCGGAAAAGGAATAGCAGAATGAAGCTAGATAGGGTCACTTTTTTATATACAATCCATACCCTAATCATTGCAAGTTGATGCTTTGAATAAATCATGAAATGTGGTATTTGGAGCTAATTCGGTTCTTTCAGTAATATTATTCGTCAGACAAGCTCTGATGATTAAATGTAAATCGTTTAACGAGACAATAATGGTTTGTTTCAGCTCACTCACCAATAGGTAGAAGAACAATTCTCACAACGAAATTTTCCAATGAGATCTGACGTTTAATTTTAAACTGCATAATACATCATTAAGACAATATCCAGGAAGTCAGAATCAGAACATCAGCGATCGATAAAATACTCGCAAACTGTGATGGAATATTTATTTCATTGGGAGAGCAACAACATTAACTTTTAACAACGTGGGAGTGTTGAATTTAAGTTCCTCCTCCACACATGCAATGCCTTGAATGATCTTGCACCTCCATAACTTCGGTAGTTGCTGCGCCTCGATGTGCCAACAAAAACTCTGAGGTCGGCGGACTTGGATCTTCTCTGCATTCCCAGAACAAAACTCAAGTCCATGGGCGATCGGGTCTTCGCTTCTGTGGCACCTGCATTGTGGAATTCTCTACCGAAGGCTATCAGGAAGTCCAGTTTGGTGGGGATCTTCAAGTCCCACCTACAATACGTTTCTTTCAGAAGGCATTTCCTGTTTTGTTTTAACAACTTCTAACTCAACCCATGTTATGGTTATTGATGATATGTTATGAAGGGTGCTATATCAACTCTAATTAGTATGTGAAATTAAATTTATTGGAAGAGAGAAATTAGGAGAGAATTTGAGATAGAGAAAAATAACTTTAAAAAAGCTGATCGTTTGATGCTGTGGATTATTAAGTGTAGCTGATTATAAATGAGTAATTCAATCATTTACTAGTATTACACTTAGTTGTGAGCTTTAGACAATATAAGCTATCCTGTTAAGTTTTGTATCTTCATGAAAATTCAGCGAGCCTTGCTGAACAATTCCGATCAGGGTAAGGTATTTGTCAAGCCAACCACCACAGTGGGGTCTCCATGACAACCTTTTCTCAGTTGTGGTAAAATGCAAACAAATGCCGCTTATCATTATTGATCACTGTCTGCTGACTAAGTTCAGTGGAGGTCGACGAGAACCACTGAGGACGTTATTTCATGATTTGACGATTAGATAAACGCTGAAGAAATTGTCCAAGAAAAATTATAATAATAGTTAATGTCTAACTTTACTCTGGTTCATGTCGGGTTGTAACACCTATGTAGTGACTGACTCTGAGAAACTGAGAGTAGGAGGCACTATGTTTATTAACAGCCTTAACAGTTCACACTCTAGCAACTACGGTTACCAGTCAGGACAGCTGGCAGACTGCCTGACTGGTGACGCCGAGATGGTGAAGACGGTGACGGCGACGAAGACTCCAGCAGCACGACGGGGATCCCCCCACTCCACACGGCAGCCCCAAGCTCTCGCTCAGGACCCCCTTTTATGCTCCCAGCGTGGCCTTGCTCCGCCCCGGCCACGCCCCCTCTCTAAAACATCCTAGTGGGTTTCCGGGCTTCCCCCACGTGCCCCTTCTGTAACCTTTCCCCTACATCCCTCTCTCTTGTCTATCACGTGACTTGCTGTCAGTCAGGGCTGCTGTAACTGCAGATTCCCTTCCCTGCCAGCAACAAGCGCTATGTTGCTTAGTGACCAGTGCTATGTCACTACATCACCCTCCCCTGGCTGACCTCCATCCTTTGTTTAGCGGAAACAACAAGAACAATACAAACTCAACCGTGTTAATTAATAATTACCATAGAGAACCAATATTAATGAACCGGGACCACAGGGATTGAACAATGTCCGACGACCATCAGCGTGCCGCAGCCCACAAAGGATCCCAGGTCAACCAGTAGTCACAGCCTGGCTCGTGTCTGTGGTCACCCGCCAGATGTCGTCTAAATAATTTGGTCATTAACAAGAAGGGGCGGGCTATCGAAATCTAACAGGTGGGACAAGAATGGGCTTCTGGTGACCCCTGGGACGATATGTAAATGGACTAATGGGCGCGGCCCCTCCCAAGAAGAAGACAAAGGAGAAGAAGGAGATGACAGCATTTCAGTCATCCTCGGTCCATCTGTAGAAGGTATCATCGGTGGGTCCGCAGGTGTCAGGCGTTGGGATCCTGCAGGCGAGACAACAAAATCCCGCTGAGGCGCACCATCTGCGACTGTTCACCCTGGCTCACCGGACACATCAGACACCCGGTACCCAGGTGGTGGGGATGAAGTGACATCACAAGATGGAAAATAGGGTTTCAGCCATGACAGATTCACAAACCAGTGCCTGCGACTGACCTGCATAAGTACACATTGCAGCCTCCTCACCTCGACCACCTCAACCGGGCCCTGCCATGGCTGGTTCAATTTAGGGGACTTGCCTAGGGGCACCTGGGGGCAATGCAACCATGCCTTGTCCCCAGGGGTCCATGGGTTCCCGGATTCATGGAGTCCCACAAGCTTCTCATTGGCGGCTTGCCGTTTGGCCGAATTTCCTCGAGATGCCTCCCGTGCTTCCATCAGCCGCCTAATCATAAGCTGCATGGGCATAGCGACCTTCTTTTTGCCCAGGTCCATGCTTAATTTAGCCTCCATGGGGGGATCACATTCCCTCCCATACAAGAGGAAAAAGGGGGAGAACCGCATTGAGGCGTGAGTGGTCATCCTATACGAGGCCAGAACACCCAGAATGTGCAAATTGCAGTCGGACTGTGCCTCGATAACCTATTGGCACAGCATGTAAGAGTCCTGTGCAAGCGCTCTACCATCCCGTCAGTTTGAAGATGGTAGGGCGATGTTTGGATCTTTTTAGTACCCAGGGAGTCACACACCTCATTTCATAATATAGAATAAAAATTACGACCTTGGTCAGTAAGGAGACGTTCCAGGGCCCCCTTGTCCAAAACTTACCTATGTAGGAATGCGTCCGCGATGGACGTGGTCGACGGATCCAACAAAGGCCATGCCACCGGTCACCGGGACAGGTACTCCACCCCGACAAGAAGAAATGTATTTCCCCTCTGAGTGGCAGGAAATGGGCTGATGATGTCGACAGGAATAAGCTCGTTAATACGCGACACTTTGATGGATTGCAACGGTGGCTGGGCTTGCCTCGGCGGGGGGCTTTCGGCGAGCGCACACAACACAACCTTTGACCATGTGGTACACATCTTCTGACTTTCCGGGCCAAAATAAGTCACGCTTCAGGGTCAACAAGGTTTTCCGCACCCCAAGGTGCATTAACTTCACGTGGACACGCCGTGTAACTCTACCCTGCAGAGCAGTTGGCACAACGATGCAGTAACACTGCACTTCATCATCAATAGCCCATCAAGAAGGACTATGAGAGACATTCCCGCTGGCACAATTTACCACCCCTCGTTCCGCGCGACGCCATAATTTCAACAAGGAGGCGTCCTCCACCTGGAGATGGCCCCACATTACAGTGACATGCACCTTTCCTGTAGGTGACCGTGAAGGTATAGTCCTGTAAAATTTCTAACCAGTGGGAAAGCTGACTCGACGGCTGGTCAACCCGCAATGCATATTGAAGAGCTGCATGGTCCGTGCGAACAACCAACTGTCTGTACAACTTGCACAATAGCCAACAATTCATGGCACATCACACAATGATGCTGGTCTGCGAGGGACAGCACACGGCTCCCATAAGCTACGACCCTCTCTACTCCATTCACCACCTGTGACAGTACCGTGCTGATTCCAGTGTTGCTGTCGTGTGTATCCAACACAAATGGCAGAGAGAAATCAGGGTACCAAAGGGGAGGCGCATTAGCGAGGCTGTCGCGCAGCGTCACAAACATGGCCTCCTCCTCTTCCCCCAATCGAAATATCTGGCCCTTTGCGGTGAGGGCGTGGAGTGGTATAGCGATCGTTGCAAACGTCGGTACGACCCGGTGATAGTATGATGCGAACCCGGCCAAACTGCGAACTTCACCCACCGACGTGGGGGTCAGGCATGTGCGCACACACGCAGTTTTGTCGAGATCCGTGGCTATCCAGACTCGCTGACAATGTGACCCAAATTGCAGTTTCAATTTCATTCATTTGGTATAGCCATGTGGGCCATTCGGCTCTTGAATCGGGTGCAACCACAATAAACAAAAAACAAAAACATGAACAAGAAAACATTTTAAAGTAACTATACGTAAACAGAAAAATCCAGGAAAAAAACCCTAAAATCTTCCAGAAAGAGCACAGTACACCAACACTGTGTGCAAAAATCCCAGTGGGATGCAAGTTAAACAACAACAACTACAAGACAACTTAGATAAAAGCCATCAGTCTAACTCCATGCTACAACAAACAAACATGGCCAAACCAAAAAACTTATCGAAATCACCAAAATAAAGCCATAAAAGCAATGTAACAGTGATCATAGGAATTGTGACCGAAATTTTACAATAAACAACATGTACCACAAAAACCCTGTAGCCATAGCTGGCTGCATGAGTCACTCCACAACAGCAGGAGCATCAGTAGGAGTAGCACAATTTTTCAATGCACCTTTAAAGATCAGCACTGAATAGCAGTGGCAGCTAGAGGTGTACAACTCCTCTAGAGCAGTTTTGAGTGAAGATCTCATAGGTAGTGATTCAAGTTGCAGTTTATTGGCAATAGCATTCCAGACCCTGGGGGCATCAATAGCAAAGGTCCTTCCTCCAGTATTTGTATGGCAATAAGCAGAGGTGGGACAAAGTCATTGTTATGCAAGTCCAAGTCGAGTCGCAAGTCATCAAATTCATGACTCGAGTCTGACTCGAGTCCAAGTCACATGACTCGAGTCCACATCTCATAGGTGGGACAAAGTCATTGTTATGCAAGTCCAAGTCGAGTCGCAAGTCATCAAATTCATGACTCGAGTCTGACTCGAGTCCAAGTCACATGACTCGAGTCCACACCTCTGGCAATAAGGAATGTAAAGCTAGTAAATGAGCGAAGACCTTAGGTCACATTTGTTCTTCGAAACAGAGAGGAGATCCAGCAGGTAGTCTGCGGATGTTTTTGTAAGTACATCGTGAAAAAAACAAACCCATGTCTGCAAAAGATGACACGTTTGCGGTTTGAATTTAAGATTGGCCACCCACACCTTGACAAACATCAACCACAACCGCTACAGGTGCTCCTGGAACGTGCATCCAAACACAATATAACGTTATCCAAATAAATAAGGCACGAGTCCCATTAAAGACCTGTCAAAACCAGCTCCATAAGTCGCTAGATCGTGGCCGGAGCTGAGTGGAGTCCCATCGGGAGACAATTAAATTGGAACAACCCCTGGGGTGTTCGGAACGCGGCTTTAGGTTTAGAACCCTCATCCAGAGGCAACTTCCAAAACTCGGACAGCAACTCAAAGGTGGAGAATAACCACACACCCGACTGGGCATCCAAGGAGTTGTTCCATCCGTGGGAGTGGGTATGTATCTGCCACGGAGACTTTATTCAATTTGCGGAAATCCACACAAAAACGCACACTCCCATCCTGCTTTTAAACCAGAACAATGGATCTCCCCACGGTGGCCAACATCTCATCGACTGCCTGGCCCTTGGGACTAAGCCTGTATGAATTCTGGCATATAGGAGCAGCATTACCCGTATCGATGCGGTGCTGCAATAGTGACGTGCGGCCAATACCATATTTTCCCTGACTAAAAACGTCAGCAAATTCCCTGAGCAATGCACGTAACTCGCCCTGCTGCTCACCAGACAATTTCGAATTTTACTTACACAGTGCATCCAACCAAGCCTCATCTGACTTACCTTCTTGCTCCACCGCGTCAACAACCTCTGTGGCCATATCGCTGGCCTCCTCACAACACACGGCCGTCGCGTAGGCCAAAACCGTACCCGCCTGGACAACCACGGCACCCAGCCCGACGTTCAACACTTGTAGAAAGGGGTTCTAGTCCCCCCTAACTATCGTCCGGGCCCCCACGAACGCGAGACCTAGAACCGCTCTGTTTGAAGAGGTTAAACGAATCCCTCCCGCGGTGTCTTCACAATCAAGCTGCTTCCGCAGCCACAAGGGAATCAAAATCTGAGCAGCAGGAGGAACGTTGATGGATCCTTTCACTAGTGCCTGAACCGTGGCGTTGGCCCTTGTCAATCGAGTCAGGGACCTCAAAAATGCCAACCGATGCCCAGACGGCAGTTCAACACACCCTTTATCCACAAGGATCTTAAGGGGCATCCTTCCGAGAAAATTGGTGCCAAACAAACAGGGAAAAGCCAACATCTTAGAGACTAACACCAAGCCCACCAATTTAATATCCCCGATTAATACTTTTGCCGATATCTGGCCCATAATACCCAAACTCCCGCCATTAGTGGTGACACACACACCATTCACCGAATTAAGACAACATGACCTCGATGGCAAAGACTTATGAATAAATTCCGAAATAATACTAGCGGATGCTCCAGTATCAATGAGCACCCTTAGCTCAACACCCTGCACGAACCCAATAACAGCTGATGATCCTGCCGCCGCCGCCACAACACAATGCGCCAACGCGGTCCACTGCACCGCGCCCCACGGCCACCCACCACCCGCCGAAGTCTGGCATTCACACGACATGACATGATGAGGGATGATGGTGTGTGAACCTGACACGTGCAGAGAGGAAGATGCATGAAGTGACTGTGTTGACCGGGTGTCCGATGCATCACGACTTGCCTGTGGGCTCGGGGAAGCGGAGGTCGACAGGGTGAGAGACGGCGAAGGCAAAGAGAATGATCCAGGGTCGTGCAGCATCCCTTGCAGATGTGGCCCCACAGGCTGCACTTAAAGCAAGTGATCGGGGACCTCCATGTCGGAGGGGGGGTCCTGCTTCGTCGTTCCCGCTTCCATTGTCACCCCGTGCCATCCCTCCCACGCCGGCTCCTGACGAACGAAGCGCAGGCTTGCACAGGCTCCTGATGCTCCGGCTTGTCCTCGTCCCCCGAGAACCCCGCACAGGTGGCCACCCTGGGTCACCGCTATAAGTTGAAATGGGCTTGGATGCTTCGAGCTTCCTTCAACGATGTCAAGTTGTCCTCCTCCATAGCAGGCAGAGAGGCACCCATCTCCTGTGCCAGCGACAGCAATCTCTCCAGTTTCAGAGAGTCCAGCGCCGTCTGCTCCATCCATGGACATGCGACGTGGCCCAGTGACAGCAATGCCCTGTGAGAGGCGAGGGGCGTCTCGGTCTCGCCCGTCTTCGCAGCACAAATTTCCGACGCGTGTTGGATGGTGGGTCGAAAATTATAGCCATCTGGGCACAAGCTTAGCAACTACGACTGGACAAAGAGAAAGGTCCCCCGTGTAGCCTGCAACAGACTGTTGGGGCAAGTGCTGGTAGCGAGTAGCAGCACCTACGACTGGACACAGACAAAGGTCTCCCGTGTAACCTCAACAGACTGTAGGGGCAAGTGCTGTTAGCGAGTAGCAGCACCTACGACTGGACAAAGACAAAGGTCACCCGTGTAGTCTGCATACTGTTGGGGCAAGTGCAGTGGCACACAGAGGGTGTGTTGGGGTGACACGCACCACGCCCGGCCGCCTTTGTCTCCCCCAGTGGCGATGTTTACACACCGCACCAGGTACTCATTTCAGGCCGAGTCGACCTAGGGGAGGGCACAGGAGCGGTTCAGAGAATCGTCATCGGTGGTGTTGGCACGCGAGGGGGAGGAGAACCTCGGATCTCCGCCGGGTTAGTGGCGCTGACTGTTACGACACAACACACAGACAGAGACACGCAGACAGACAATTACTCCTGCTGCTGCTGCAGAGACACGCAGAGACACGCAGACAGAGACACGCAGACAGAGACACGCAGACAGAGACGACTACTCCTGCTGCTGATGCAGAGACACGCAGAGACACGCAGACAGACACACAGACAGACATGACTACTCCTGCTGCTGCAGATGCAGAGACACGCAGACAGACGTGGTACGCCAACAAGGCACAGCATAAGCAATGACTGCTCATCACCCATTTTAGTGAACTGTGATCGACCATGTGGGTATGACTCAATCAACCCCATTGCTGTACCTGATACACCGAACCTTGACCTCAGCTACCCGTTGAGTATCACGTGGTCGATGGTTTCTAAGATGGCTGAGAGCTCGATGACAACTAATGCTTCGGCGCAACAGTCATCCATGATATTTTAGCAATCATCAGTAATCATTAGTAGAACCGTCTCAGTGCTATGGATTGAATCTGGACATCGCAGCGATGTTGGGAAATAACCGCTTCAGACAAAGGCACTATCTGGCCTTTGAAATTGTACTTGGGTTTGAGATATGGCGATAGTTTGTCGGCTCACGATTCAGTCACAACTGACCCGATATATACAGTATTGCATAAGAAGTCGAGAAATCTCTCTGCTCCAACAAGTATGGGGTGGTGCGCATCCTGCATTTGTAGTCGTGAGACAGTGATTGACATTCCACATTCTGACTGCGTGACCTGTCTCTCATTGAACTGAATTTTATTTTTTGACACAAGTAGGTATTGTTCTGGTCAGCGATGTCACCCTGTTATAGAAAAAATAGCTAGAAAACACAAACATATGCAAGGATTCTGTAACGATTCATAACATGAGTGTGGCTGGAAGAATTTGATAAGCGATCATCATATTAGGTTGCAAGCCGCACAGCGAGATTATGCCAAATGATGCCTGATGAGTGACATTGCAAAATGGCGCAGCTTTGCAATATTATTAATTTGAAGTATGGAAGCATTATGCATGCACCTGTCGAATCTATATAAGGGGCAGGAGTGCACATAATTACTAACCAATGGAAAACATTGATTCACTGGACGTAAATTGTTGCATCGATTACAAATAACCACAGCACCTTGAACTCATGCTCATCCACATTTTCAAACTGTCAAAACCTCGAACATATGCTCAACCCTATGCTCAAACCCATAACGCCACGAAGCTATGCTCGACCATTATATTCAAACTTTTTCAGGTTGACATGCAGTCTTTCCTTGTGTCAGAGCTACTATCCCCCTCTCGTCCTCCGTCCCTCATGAAGCTGACCGAACATGAAGTATTTGGGTAACTTTCTGTCCTTCATCCTGGCTGTATGGTCAGCCCGGTGGACATAGCAGGTATCTCGCAAAATCAACCACCTCAATATTGGACAACTCGTCCTGCCACCAAATGTTTATCAGGGATCTACGATTTAATTATTGAACCCTGTCAAGCAATCTCAGATCCCATTAGTATGATCTCGATGTCTTTTCACTGTACATGAGAGAGATCACAACTGCCCTGTATACTCTCTGATCAGTACCCAACTTAATTCATGGCTGCTACCAGCGTCTGGAGGAGAAACAGCCAAGAGTAGCACAGGCATTCTTCATCATACATCATGGGACCTCCTTTGCCAGTACCAAAATATGAGAATAGGTTTTCCCCTTTTTTCTGGCAACATAACAGGTGTTAAGATGTTAAAACACCAAACTGACACCTTTTACAAGGAATCATGACCCCATTAACCATAATACTTGTGGTCAGAATGCAACAACAAAAAACATTCTTTGATAATATATGATTTGTCTTTGAAACTGATTAGTCCACACCAGAGACAGCATTCTTTGGAGTCCTGTCTCAAAAGGTGGGAGACCATAGGACACCAAAAGGCGTAATTTGGCATCCTCTGGTCTAACACCTTTTGAGGTTGAGACTGGGTTTCAGTTTCAAAGACAATATGCATATATTATCAGAGTATTTTTTTGTTTGCATTCTGACCACAAATATTGTGGTTAATGCAGACATGATTCCTTGTAAAGGTTTTCAGTTTGGTGGCCGTACGTACTTAAAATTGTGTTAACACAGTACGCAAAATTCGTGATCTGATCCCATCTGTGAAGGATGTGACCCCTGACATGCAATACCCTGGCGTCTACAAACTAGGCTTTGTTTGCGGCAGTTGTTACATTGGGGAAACTAAGTGACAAGTCTTGGACCGTGTTCAGGAACATCAGGCAGATCTCAAACACGGTAGGACCAATACCTCGGCCGTTGCTGATCATTGTTTTAATGCAGTGGGCTCACACGAAATTGATTTCTCTAAGACGAAGTTCCTTTGCAAGCCCACTGCTATCAACAAAGATTCGTTCATGAACCCATCCATATATATAGACTCAGACACAATTTCAACCGAGAAGATGGGTACAAACTGAGCAATCATTTGAAGGACGTTATTAACCAGTTTAAGTCATAACTGGCCGTGATGTTTCCACCCTAACTTCCGATGTTAGTAGTTATTTTCGACTCTCTGGTTTTACATTAACAGGTTAAATGTCTCACACTAACACAGCCACCGTCACTCGTGTCCACGATATGGAGGTGGCTCTGCGATCTTACATTGACATGCTAATCTCTCACAATACAATTGTAGGGGTCTTACGGAGGAAATATGTGTCGAGCTGATATGTATGGGATCCTACGGGAAACTAGCACAGTGGGCGGGGCTACGTCAGTGCACGGGCAGGTGCCCTCTACGACGTCCGCGCTTCGGACGTTACGATCCCCCGGGGCCCCACCCTTCAGGGAGGGGGATGTATAAAAGGGGAATGTATCGGGGGGCTAGGGGGAGTTGGGTTAGCTAAGAAGAGAAGACGGAAGACGTCCGAGATAGAGCCCTGGTCTCCCCCTGGTACGCCGTCCTTGTCAGGACCGCGCAGGCTCGAGCCAGTGGCGTGGTGCCAGAGCCAGAGCCAGTGTTGGTCTGGACTCTGAGTACCGGGCCCGACTGACCAGTGTCGGGCCAAGATAGCCTCCCCTAGTCCACGAGAGGAGGACTCTGAGGCAGGCTAGGGTTAGCTAGGAGGTGTGTCCTCAGATAGACGGGTGAGGGGGCCAATACCCCCTCAAGTGTGTATGTCACAACGTTTGTTGTAATAAACCTCAGTGTGCCTCAACCCCGGGTGTCGACCTGTATTCGACGGTACTACATCTGGCGTCAGAAGTAAACAACAACGAACATGGACACGCGCCGAACAGCTCGGGCCGGGGTGCAGGAGGCGGAGGACACCGCGGGAAGTGCGGTACCAGAGACGGCTGATGGGGGCAACGAGCAGCCGGGACCGAATGCGTCCTTACCGGGGCATCGGGAGGAAGGGGAGTTGCTGTCTGACGGGCTGCGGCTGGCGCACGCGAGGTTGGCGGAGCTGCTATACGCTGCTGCCGCCACACTCGAGACCATCACTCGGCTGGGGGCTGCTGGACCACCGCGGGGCGAGGACAGCCGACGGCCGTTGCACCTTCCCGCCATTTCTACCGACGGCACTTTTGAAAGTCCCGCCATCGCCGCAGCAGCTGCCGAGGGCGTGGCCAACCTCAACTTGGGGTCCGACATCGGCTCCGCTGGGGCTGCCGCGTCACCGCCTTTGGACGGAGCGTCACTATCTGCACGACAGGCGATTACAGCTGCCGTTCGTGCTGACGCTCGGCCGAGTCGCGGGGACATCAAAGTGCGGGCCTCCACGGCGGTCGCTGCACTACACCAAAGGCTGCCCCCGCTGAAGGAGTTTGTGGCTGAGGAGGGCGACTGGGGGGGATTTCAGCGGCGCTTCCTCGCGCATCAAGAGATGGCGGGGTGGTCAGACGACGAAGCCCTCTGCGCACTACCGGCGCTCCTTGACGGCGACGCCCTCGCCGCTCTTACGTCCGCATCGAGGGACAAGCGCTCTACTCTTCAGATGGCGCTGCAATTGCTGGCTGGGGTTTACGGACCCTCGGCGGAGTGTAGGCAGCGATTCTACGACCGCCAGCGGGGTGCGAAGGAGTCGCCCCTCGCCTACCGTACCAGCCTTCTGGCGCTCGCAAAGACGGACTTCCCTCGTATGGATGACCAAGGCGTCGACGCCATGGTCACCGAGAAGATCCTTCTGCTGGCGGACGACCTGGACGTCGCCATCGTCGCGCAGGAGGACGTGGAGATGGGTTCCCTCCAAGCGGCGCGGCTCCTCCACGCCAACCTCCTGTCGCAGCGAAGGAAGGCCAGCAGGGCAGCTGCCGGCCGTACGGTGGCTGCCATCACCTCACCGACGGAGGAGGTCTACGCTGCCGACTTCCGACAGCAGCAACGGATGGGAGCACGGGCGGACCGGGATGGGTCGGCCCGCTCCGACCGCCCGTCTTCACCACCTGCGCTCCCGCGCTGCTATAACTGCGGCGTCCGGGGCCACGTCGCCTTGGGGTGCCGCTCCCCTCGACAGCGGGGGACGACGCCTCGCCGGGACGCCGGCCCTCCTCCTCCTCCTCCTCCCAAGCTCCACCGACATGACCCGGCGAGTCGCGGCACCCCACATGTTTGGCCAAAGCACACACCCGTTACACATGTGTAATAAACGACTGGACCACGATGTCTGGCTCAGTGTCCTTTATTCTTCGGTTCGTGCTGTACACCCACACGGCTGTCTTGACTCGGTAGCTTCTCCACGGTGCTGACTCCAATGTCGGCCCGATCCACAACAGCAGCTCCGCTGCTGTTTCTCTCACACAGCCCCCCTTGGCTGTACTCTCTGCTGCTCTTCTCCCTCCGCAGCTCTCACAGCTTCTTGCTCTCTCTCTCTCTCTCCGCAGCTCCTCCTGGCAGCCACACCGCTGCCTCTAACACGCAGCCCTCCTGGCTGTCTCCTCCGCAGCTGCACACCACTCCGCAGCTTCCTCTTATCTTCGGGGTTGGCTCCCGATGGCCGTCGGCGCCCCCCCCTCTCCACACTTGCCCGCGTGGCCTCACTCTTTTCCGCTCACACCCCGACTGACTTCCCCTTCCGGTTTACCCGCTTAAAGCCCCGAACCTTCCCCCCACGTCACATGACTCCACCCCCCCGTGACGTCACCTCCGGAAGGTCGCTTACGCCCGCATTACACCACCCTCCCCCGTAGAAAAATCCCAGCCGACCTCGGCTGACCAATAGCAAATCGTAATGCGGCGAACCGAGCTTCCCCCCCTAAAGGACACTAAGCATATAATGTAACAACAAGAACAACAACAACGCAATTAACATCAACGAACGTACAAAAGCATGCAATAAATACAACTGTAAGAAAAAAATAACAAGACAGCAACAATCAACGAAACGTAAGCGATTTGGAACGTGTGCGGGTCGCCGGCCCGTCCCGGACGGTCGGCGGCCCACTCGCAGAACGGGAACGCGATGAAAGTCGAGGAATGACAGGGGGTAATCCCCCTGTCGTAGCCGGAAGTCCACCGACGTCCCGTGTCCCTAAAGAGTTAGTCTTGGGCTTGTCCTGTGACCGTGCCCGCAGCTGGGTCGGAAGAGCTGCAGGGCTCGAAGGTCCCGCAGACCTGGCAGGCGTCCTCCGAGCAGGGCCCCTCGTCCCCCGCAATGTCACGGCCGGCCTGTCTGGAACAGGTACGACAGGCGCTCTAGCGAGATCAATGGACGCAGGCAGGGGAGAGTCAGCAGCAACAGACCCCGGCAAGGCAACATTGGGGGATGACGCATCATGTAAGGGAGCAACATATGGTTTCAAGCGCGACGTATGCACAACCCAGCGACGAGACCCAATTTGGACGCGTGCTGACTGTGGGTTGGGAACCGCAATGAGGCGTACGGGACCATGCCAGGGTTTGTGCAATTTCGGCGAGGTCCCCGGACGTACCTGTGGACAATGAAGCCAGGCTAGGTCCCCAACCTTCCAAGGGCACTCCCCCTCAGACCGTCGCGCATATCGCTCGTTCCGGGCCTGGGCTTTGGCCGTAGCCACGCGGGCATTCTCCCGCGCCTCCGTGACTCGGCGAACCGTGTCCTGAATGTATTCAGGAAGTGGTTTACGAGGTCCCTTCACCCCAGTTCCCAATTGCACATCCACCGGCGGCACGTTTTCCCGACCATACATAAGGTAAAACGGCGAATATCCTGTAGCCGCATGAGGCGTCATCCTGTACGCCGAAAGCACCCCGGGGATGTGCAGATCCCAATCTGATTGTTGTTCACTCACGGTATGGCAAAGCATGGCAGACAACGTCCTGTTCAGCCGTTCAACCATACCATCCGTCTGCGGATGGTATGGGGATGTCCGTACTTTCTTAGTCCCAAGGCCCGCGCACACTTCCGCCAATAATTTAGAAGAGAAATTCCTGCCCTGGTCCGTGAGGAGTCTCTCAGGCGCCCCCTTATCCATAATATACCCAAACAAAAAGGCGTCGGTAATGGCCGCGGCCGACTGATCGGGCAACGGCCAGGCCATCGGCCAACGGGAGAGGTACTCAACCCCTACCAGCAAATATTTATTACCCCTCGCCGATGGTGGAAAAGGTCCCAATATGTCCAGCGCCACCAATTCATTGACTCGAGACACCTGAATCGACTGGAGAGGCGGCACGTAAGGATGTTTCGGCGGCTTACGTTGTGCACACGCAGGGCACGCGCGCACGTGCCCTACGACATCTGTCGCCATGCCGTGCCAAAAATAATGACGTTGCAACGTCAACAAGGTCTTCTGCACCCCTAAATGTAAGAGAGTGTCACAATGGAGGGTTCTAATCAACTCGAACCGCAAGGACGTTGGTACCACCAGGCGCCAACGTTCCTGGAACCCCTCCCGCCACATAAGCAGACCATCTCGGAGAGCGGTTTGCGGCCCCACAGCCGTACTCGGACTCCCATTGTCCTTAGCAGACCGCTTCCGCAAGGACACCAATGACTCATCCATCATCTGTTCCCGGATCCAGACAGACCGCGGCAGATTCAAAACCCCGTCAGCCGGTCCCGGTTCCATCGGAGTGTCCGACTTCTCGACGGCCAACGTGAGCGGCTGAGGGGGGTTTGGAATCGGCGAACACCTATGCGTCCCCGACTCACATTTACAAGGGGCGCGCCGCGGTAATCTGGAAAGTGCGTCAGCGTTCGCATGGCGCACTCCCTTCCGATGTTGAATTTGGAAGGAAAATTCCTGTAGCGTGTCCAACCAACGTGCCAACTGTCTGGATGGCTGGTCAATTTTAAGGGCATATTGCAAGGCTGCATGATCCGTACGCACAATAAAAGAACGACCGTAGAGGTATGGTCGAAATTGCCGTAGGAAAAAAACAACCGCCAATAGTTCTCTGCGAGTGACACAGTAGCGGGTTTCCGCAGGAGACAAGACTCGGCTACCATACGCCACGACACGCTCTACACCCCCTTTAGACTGTGATAACACCGCCCCAATACCTGTGTCACTCGCGTCCGTATCAAGAATGAATGGGTGATCGAAATCGGGATAATCCAATGTTGGGGCCGTGGCCAATAGATCACGCAGACTCCGAAAGGCCGCCTCCTCCGGCTGTCCCCAAACAAACTTCCGTCCTTTACCCGTAAGGAGATGCAAAGGCCTCGCAATCGTCGCAAAACCCGGCACGAATCTTCGGTAATACGAGGCAAATCCCAAAAACCGCCGAACATCCCCCACGGTGGCCGGAGTCGGCCAATCCCGGACGCACGCCGTCTTTTCCGGATCCGTGGACACTCCCTCAGCGCTCACGATGTGCCCCAAATAGCGGACGGACCGTTGCAGTAGGTGACATTTCTTTGGTTTGAATTTCAATTTGGCAGAACGCATCCTCGTGAACACTGTCTCCAGCCGCGGCAAATGTTCATCGAATGTGCGGCTGAAGACAATGATATCGTCCAAATATATAAGACATGTCTCCCACTGCAACCCCGTCAAAACGAGCTCCATCAATCTTTGAAATGTAGCAGGGGCCGCATTCAATCCCATCGGGAGACAGTTGAATTGAAATAACCCCTGCGGCGTACGGAATGCGGTTTTCTCCCGTGAGGACTCGTCAAGGGGAAGCTGCCAAAATCCCGAAGAGAGGTCCAGTGTGGAAAAGAACTTAGCCCCCGACAATGCGTCGAGGGAGTCATCCATACGCGGCAGGGGGTACGCATCTGCCACCGATATCTTATTCAATTTGCGGAAATCAACACAAAATCGCAATTTGCCATCCTTCTTCTTAACCAAAACGACTGGAGCGCCCCATGGGCTGTTAGATGGCGATATAATGTCCGCAGCCAACATGTCTTCCACTGCCCCCCGTACGTGTTCTCGCTCCGCAGGACTCATCCGATGCGAATTTAATCGAATAGGGGCAGCATCGCCCGTCTCAATGTGATGGTAAAGCAAGGAAGTGCGGCCCAAATCCAAATCATCGGAGCTGAACACATCGGAATATGTCAACAACAATTTACGCAGCGCACCACGTTGCTCCATGGACAGGGAAGAATTTTCGTCACATAAATGAGCAACCCAACGATCATCCGAACTCCTTGGCTCGGAAACCCCAGCAACAACTCCCCGGCTATGTGGACAATCATGGGTCGCAAACGCCGTAGTGGCATGTGCCACAACCGTACCGGCCGGGACACGGACGTTTTCTCCCCCCGCATTAAGCACCTGTAAAAACGGTAATTGATCCGGCCGGACGATGGTCTGTGCCCCCACTAACGCCAACCCGGTTGATATCGTGGCGGACGGTGACAACAAGACCCCTACTGCTCCTAGCCGATCAGGCAGGGGCTTCCGATACCGCAAGGGTATAAGCATCTGTGTACCAGGTGGGATGTCCACAGATGCGACGGACAGCGCCTGCACTTGTACGGCCGAAGCAGGTCGCCCCCAGGGCGACGGCAGGAACGAGATTTGACGGCCCCCCGGCAGTTCAATACAATTCTCATTGATTTTGATCAAAATGGGCATCTTAGCCAAAAAATCGGTGCCTAACAAACAAGGAACCGCCAAAGATCTCGATATCAACACAACACCCGAGGCCGACACATCCCCAATAGATATCTTAGCATCCACCTGACCCACGATACCCATGCTACCCCCGTTCGCAGCGACGCACGACCCATAAACCGGACGCACAGCCCCCGACGGAATGCCCAACAGATGGAAAATGACATCCGATATAATAGTCGCAGACGCCCCCGAGTCAACCAAAATGCGCACGTCCACACCTTGTATGGACCCCGGTACAGTGGACGAACCCGTAGCGGCCGCGACAACTCTCCGTGCCAATTTGCGCCACTGCGTAACTGAATGAAAAGGCCCCGTCGATGGCCTTTCTTTAACAACAACAATAGGATCGCGCAACACAGGTGGTGGGTGAGGTGGAAAGCCTTGCCGAGTGTCTGGTGCGTGCCGACATGCCTGTTTCGGAGGATCTTTAGCCGACTTGACCGGTGCCGAGGCCTCCTGCTGCGGCGGAGCCGGGAAGCGGGCCCAGCAGTCTCTGGCGTAGTGGCCCCTACGCCCGCAGCGGAAACATTCGGCCTCGTTGCGCCGAAGCGCAGGCCTCGCCTCCTGACGGCCCCGTTCTGGTAGCACCGCGCGCGGTCTCGGCCCGCCGCGTCCCGTCCATGGAGCGGAGGCGGCCGTCAGTTGTTGAGGGCCCCGGTCATCCGGAACATAGACGGCCTGCGCAGGGTTCCACCCCAACGCCTCCCCTTCTTTGACGGGCCCCCCCGTCCACGCCGTCACTTGTTTCCAGCGACGGAGGTTGAATTGCGCATCGAGACACTTAGCAGCCATCCGGGAAGTTAGCTTCTCATGCCCACACACAGGCATGGGGATCCCTAGATCCCGAGACAGCTCCAACATTTTCCCTAATATGAGAGGCTCAAGCAGGTCCTGTGGCGTCTCAGGATAAGCTGCCATGGCCAGCTCCAGCACCGCACCCCTGAACGCCACGGGCGACTCCGACTCCTCTTCCCGCCGTCTTCCAATGGTGGTGGTTGTGATGGCAAATTCAAAATGGCGTCGGCCCGCGGCGTGGCCAAGATGGCGGTTTGGCGCCACGGAGCGCGCAAAATGGCGGCCTCCTGCCGCGTGGGCAATGGCGGCGGCAGGACAGGCAACGTGGCGGCCCGCGGAGCACCACTTGCATCATCCATCGTCCCTGGCGCGACGAGATGGCATAGATGCGCCAGGACGTCCTTAAGTGCCTCCAGTTGTACCGCCATCGCTTGCCATCGTTGATCCGCGTCTGATGATGTGGACGGACCCGCCACCGCGCCAACATCCTCCACTCCTGTTCCCGTGGTCGCCTCAGCCGGGCTCTCCTCCACCACCCCAACAGGATCCGTGGTTGGAGGGAGTTCGTCGTCGTCGGACGAAGAAGCCGATGCAGGCGCCGGAGTAACTTTCTTCCTGACTTGTTTCGACATGCCGTTGCACTTCCGACACCAGTGTAATAAACGACTGGACCACGATGTCTGGCTCAGTGTCCTTTATTCTTCGGTTCGTGCTGTACACCCACACGGCTGTCTTGACTCGGTAGCTTCTCCACGGTGCTGACTCCAATGTCGGCCCGATCCACAACAGCAGCTCCGCTGCTGTTTCTCTCACACAGCCCCCCTTGGCTGTACTCTCTGCTGCTCTTCTCCCTCCGCAGCTCTCACAGCTTCTTGCTCTCTCTCTCTCTCTCCGCAGCTCCTCCTGGCAGCCACACCGCTGCCTCTAACACGCAGCCCTCCTGGCTGTCTCCTCCGCAGCTGCACACCACTCCGCAGCTTCCTCTTATCTTCGGGGTTGGCTCCCGATGGCCGTCGGCGCCCCCCCCTCTCCACACTTGCCCGCGTGGCCTCACTCTTTTCCGCTCACACCCCGACTGACTTCCCCTTCCGGTTTACCCGCTTAAAGCCCCGAACCTTCCCCCCACGTCACATGACTCCACCCCCCCGTGACGTCACCTCCGGAAGGTCGCTTACGCCCGCATTACACATGTACACACCGCAACGAACGGGGGGCCAACATTGCACACCATGGGGCCAACACGAACCACTATGGGGACCGAATTCGAACCCGCCCAGTGGTCCGTGTTGGCCCATCGCGTTCTAGCTGCGCCGTCGGGGTCGTCGGCCGTAGTAGGGTATATTGACGGGGTCGAAGTGCGTATCCTCGTCGATACAGGTGCGTCGGCAACCATCATTTCGGAACTAATATACAACATTCTCCCTGTCCAAAGTCGTCCCTTGCTACCGGTTAATGTGCCATTCTACGCTGCTAACGGGGGCTCACTGGGTATCATGGGGCAGATTCGCGCGCAAATTTCGATCGGTGATATTAAATTGTCCGGCCCTATTTTTGTGTCCTCCTCGCTGGCGGTTCCGTGCCTGCTGGGGACGGATTTCTTGGGCAAAATGCCGATTCGGATTATGATTAATCAGGGTTGCATTGAACTCCCGTCGGGACGGCGGATGGCGTTTTTGCCTTCCCCTACTACGGATCGCTCGGCGCTCGCGACGGTACCCGCGTTTGTAGTTCAGACGGTTCGCGTGCCGCCGGGGGCACAAATGTTGGTGCCCCTAAAGCTTCGTAGGCCCTTCGCTAAGGGTGTTGGGGACCAGGGTGTCCTGCTCGGCCCATCTAGGGCTGGGGTTAGCGGGCCGCATTTGATTCCCGCTCAGACCATTGTAAGGGGGGACGGGGACCCCTTCATCGCGGTCCTCAATGTGGGGTCGCAGGCCGTGGTAATTCCCCAGGGGACCGTGCTTGCTCACGCAACGCCGGTGCCCTGTGAGGAGTTTGTCGCAAATCACGTGCACGCTGCCACTCTGCCGACTCCACATTCGGACACCGATGAAGGGTGGCTTGAGGCGCTTTGTGCGGGATCGACGGACCTGTCGGATGTAGAGCGTCAAAAACTTAGGACACTATTGCGCGAATTCGCCGATGTGTTTAGTCAAAACAAATTCGATCTGGGCTGCACCCATTTGCTGCGTCACCATATTGATACTGGTGACAGCGCGCCCATACGCCAAAATCCCTTCCGGCTGAGTCCCGCCGAGAAGGACCATGTCAAATCGGCTGTTGATGACATGTTAGCCGCCGATATCATTTCTCCCTCTACCAGCCCGTGGGGAGCACCGATCGTTCTGGTAAAGAAACAGGATGGATCGTTGCGGTTTTGCGTCGATTTTCGCCGCCTCAACAAAATTTCCGTTGCTGACGCATACCCGCTTCCCCGTATTGATGAATCGCTCGACGCCTTGGCGGGGGCGCGATTCTTCTCCACATTGGATTTGCTTTCGGGATTCTGGCAGCTTCCTCTGGACGATGAATCTAAGCCTAAAACCGCATTCCGTACGCCACATGGTCTCTTCCAATTTAACCGGTTGCCGATGGGATTACACTCGGCGCCGGCGACTTTCCAGCGATTGATGGAATTGGTTTTGGCTGGATTGCAGTGGGATTCGTGTTTAATCTATTTGGACGACGTTATCGTCTTTAGCAGAACATTCGACGAGCATCTCCAGAGGTTGCGGGCCGTTTTCCTCAAAATGCGGGCTGCTAATTTGAAATTTAAACCCCAAAAGTGTCATTTGTTGCGCGAATCGGTACGTTATTTGGGGCACATCGTAGGGCGCTCGGGTATTGCTACCGATCCCGCCAAAACGCAGTGCGTCAGCTCCTGGCCGACTCCCACCTCGGTGGGAGAGGTCAGGAGCTTTGTTGGTTTCGCGTCATACTACCGACGCTTTGTCGCGGACTTTGCCACCATTGCTAAACCCCTGCACGCTTTGACGTCAAAGGGGGTCCGTTTCCATTGGGGACAGGAGGAGGAGGCTGCGTTCCGCTCACTTCGGGACGCTCTGGTTAATGCCCCTCCCCTGGTTTATCCAGATTTTTCAAAACCCTTTGTGCTCGATACTGACGCGAGCAACACAGGTATTGGGGGCGTGCTGTCCCAGGTGGTCGAGGGCGTCGAACGGGTGGTCGCGTACGGTAGCCGAGTGTTGTCTCCAGCGGAGCAACGATATTGTGTCACGCGTCGGGAACTGCTGGCAATTGTCTACTTCATCCAGCAGTACCGGCCGTATCTGTACGGACAGTGTTTCACCGTCCGTACAGACCATGCAGCGCTACAGTACGCCCTGTGAGTCCAACAACCATCGGGACAATTGTCTCGATGGCTGGAGGTTCTCCAGGATTTTGATTTTCAGACCACGTACCGTAAGGGCGTTCGCCACACCAACGCGGACGCCCTGTCACGCATGCCGACCACCCCCAAATGCGCATGCCTCCTGGGGTCGGGTCGGTGCAGGCATCCTGCTGAATTGCCTGTCCCGGTCTTGGCGGCTGCTGATGACGCAACATCAATGACTAATTCTATCGCACAACAGGGTTCTGATTCCCTGTTGGGGTTGCCTGCTACGGAATGGGGCCGTTGCAAATGGAAGATACTTCCCTCCTTGCGTTGCGCCGCCGCGTCAGGGACCGGGGGCGGGGGAGGGGTGATGCCGACGCATGGGAAATGCTCGGTGGGTTGTTAATGCATTGGGACGGGAAATCCCATCGCCACCGGCTGGTGGTCCCTTCGGGGTTACGGGGTAGGGTGGTGTGGGCCGCTCACGAGCGCCTCCTCCACCTGGGTACCCAAAAGACCCTGGCCTTGCTCCAACTTGATTTCTTTTGGCCGGGCATGACAAGGGATGTCGGGGATCTATTAGGATCGTGCCCTAGATGTGCGCAGCGCAAACCACCAGCGAAGGAGTCGAACCCGCCCCTGCAATCTATCAGGGTTTCCCGGGTGAACGAACTCGTCGCGCTGGACATTCTAGGACCGTTCCCCGCCACCCCTAGGGGAAATAGGTATTTGCTAACCGGGGTTGAATATTTCACGCGCTGGCCTATGGCCTGGCCCCTGGCCAACCAGTCGGCGGCAGCCATCGTGGAGGCCTTTGTCCAGGGATACGTCCTTGACAAAGGTGCTCCCGAGAGGCTGCTGACCGACCAGGGTAAAAATTTTTCAAGCAAATTGCTCAAACAGGTCTGTGAGATCCTTGGCACTAAAAAGATTCGCACCTCTCCATATCACCCACAAACCGACGGGATGGTCGAGCGGTTGCATCGTACCATCACGTCGATGCTGTCGCAGCACGTTTCTGACTCACAGACGGATTGGGATTTTAAAATTCAGGGGGTCCTGTCAGCATACCGGTTGGCCCCCCATGCTGCGACGGGATTTTCCCCCTTTTTCCTTATGTATGGCCGCGAACCGGAGCCACCTGTTCAGGCCCAACTGCAGATCCCGGCGCCGCAGGGAAAAACTCAATTGGCCGAACATGTTAAATTCAACCTGGAAAAATTAACGGAGGCTCGGGATGCTGCCATGCAGAATTCTGCCAGGCGGCAGAGGGCTAATGAGCGCCTCAGAATGGGTCGCGCGCATGTGATACAGTGGAAGCCGGGGGACAGGGCATGGTTGCACTGTCCCCAGGTACCGCTCGCGTCCTCCTCTAAACTGCTGCGACCGTGGCGGGGTCCCGTCGAGGTGGTTGAGGTCCTGAGACCTCAGTGCGTGCGCATTCAATGGGGGAGGCGCCGGTGGTTTGTACACCCTGCCAGGCTAAAACCCTTCGTTGCGGTGCGAGATCCCACTACACACGCGCGTGGGCAAGCATGTGGGGGGGCGTCCGACTCAGAGGGGTCTTCTCCGTTGCTCCCGCCTAACGTGCTGCCGGCTGTCCCACCCCCAGGCGCACCGGGAGTGACGGGCTCACGCCCGACGACCCCCGCAGGTGATGCTGAGGGTCTTGAGACGTCGGCAACAGACTCGCTCTGTGATGAACACCTGCCGGCCAACGACCTGCCGGCCGACGGCCTGCCGGCCGCGCCTGTCCCGTGTGACGGGCCTGCGGCGAGGACGCGCGCAAAAATGCGCAAACTCTTGTGAAAAAAAAAAGAGAAAAAAAAAATATTTTTGCGTCTTTTGTGGCTTCTCTTTCCGGTGTACATTCGCATGTTGTGCTCACGGTGTGGGGCGTCCGTGCTGTGTTCCCGGCACGTGCCGCGCTGCGTTGTACGATTATTGGGTGTGTGTTGTGTGTTGTGTGTGTTGTGTGTGTTGTGTGTGTTGTGTGTCTTCTGTGGGGGGCTGGGGGGGGGGGACTCCAGGTAAAGAAACACGTGTATATACGCTCGTCCTACGGTTTTCGTATTTATTCGCGGGGGGGGTTCGTCGGGTTATTTTTTTTCTTTCTTCCTGTTGTTCTTCTCGTTGCGTTATTGTTGGAAAAAAAATGAGGCACACGCTGGGGTATCGAGGGCTGAATAAACTTTTATTGTCGATGTTGCAGCCGGGACGGCTGCGAGCTGTACAGGGGGGGGTGATGTAGGGGTCTTACGGAGGAAATATGTGTCGAGCTGATATGTATGGGATCCTACGGGAAACTAGCACAGTGGGCGGGGCTACGTCAGTGCACGGGCAGGTGCCCTCTACGACGTCCGCGCTTCGGACGTTACGATCCCCCGGGGCCCCACCCCTCAGGGAGAGGGATGTATAAAAGGGGAATGTATCGGGGGGCTAGGGGGAGTTGGGTTAGCTAAGAAGAGAAGACGGAAGACGTCCGAGATAGAGCCCTGGTCTCCCCCTGGTACGCCGTCCTTGTCAGGACCGCGCAGGCTCGAGCCAGTGGCGTGGTGCCAGAGCCAGAGCCAGTGTTGGTCTGGACTCTGAGTACCGGGCCCGACTGACCAGTGTCGGGCCAAGATAGCCTCCCCTAGTCCACGAGAGGAGGACTCTGAGGCAGGCTAGGGTTAGCTAGGAGGTGTGTCCTCAGATAGACGGGTGAGGGGGCCAATACCCCCTCAAGTGTGTATGTCACAACGTTTGTTGTAATAAACCTCAGTGTGCCTCAACCCCGGGTGTCGACCTGTATTCGACGGTACTACACAATGGCCACTTCCGCGCCTTCGTCGTCGTGGAGGTAGCTGTCTGACCTTACATTTACATGCAAATTTCTCACTTTAACATCACTAGCCCCGCCCACTTCGTTTATGACCATTGGGATACACCAATTTCAAACCTTTCTAACAGCCTGCCTCAGCAGCTTTCCCGCTCTTTTTTCTCCTGATGAAGATTGCTTGTGTTACAATCGAATCGTCGTTATTTTTTTGTTATTTTTGTTATTTTCTTTGAACCTATCTACGTGACTTTACCGAAAGACCCAAGAATATGGTGATTGAACCTGTTCAGACTAAAGGCCGAAATGCTGTAGGATACGCTTGTTGGTGAGCTGAAATCCGACTGTGCATTGGTAGATGACAGGTAGGAGACACTTCAGATGCAATTACTTATGTTAGGGAGGCAGAAGAGTATTTTGATTGACAATGATCAATTAAATTACCACTATAAATGGAAAATAGCACAATGCTATTACTTTTCGATTTAAAACTTTCGTGACTGCAAGGATTCATCTTCTTGGTTTTTTCGGTAAAGTCACGTAGAAGGGAAGTAATAAAACAATAAAAATAAAACATAATAAAATAATTATCACGACGTTTCGGCTACAACGCAAGCAGCCGTCTTCAGGTGAAGAATGAGACACTGCCAGGCTAGGAGCTTATATATAAGCTGGGTTGGAGGTGGAAGAAGAGTGCCTGCACATTCTTTTGTTAAGGCACTCTTCTTCCACCTCCAACCCAGCTTATATATAAGCTCCTAGCTTGGCAGTGTCTCATTCTTCACCTGAAGACGGCTGCTTGCGTTGTAGCCGAAACGTCGTGAGAATTATTTTATTATGTTTTATTTTTATTGTTTATTACTTTCCTTCTACGTGACTTTACCGAAAAAACCAAGAAAATGCTATTACTGTGTCCGGTATTGGATCTATGGGCCTGGAATGTTAAGCTAGGATAAATAATGAGAATAGGTATTCCTCTTTTTTTTCTGGCAACAACCTCAAAAGGTGTTAGACCAGAGGACGCCAAAAGTATGCAACTTGGCGTCCTCTGGTCTAACACCGTTTTGAGACGAGGCTCCAAAGAAAACTGTCTCTGGTGTGGACGAATCAGTTTAAAAGACAATGCGTATATTATCAGAGTATGTTTTTGTTTGCATTTTGACCATAAGTATTGTGGTTAATGCAGACATGATTCATTGTAAAAGGTTTCAGTTTTGTTGCCAGACAAAGGGGAAAACCCCTATTATTATATTTGGTACTGGCAAAGGAGGTCTAATAATGTAGATGCTTACCCCGAACCCTCATTACTTTGATAGTGCATTGTCTTTGAGTTGTACGCCATTTGGTGTCCTCTGGTCTAGCACCAATTGGGTCGAGGCTCAAAAGAAAGCCGTCCCTGGTGTGGACCAATCAGTTTCAAGGAAAATGCATATATTATCATAGTGTGTTTTTTGTTTGCTAATTTCAAAATATCACTGTCCTGGTCACAAAAGCATAGTTTTTGGGGAATAATAGCCATTTTCTATACTTTTTAGGCATAAGCAATAGTGCAATAACACTTACTACCCAGGAAAAAAAATTGTGTTACATAGTGTTATGAATATGGGAGTCGTGATGTTGATCATGATGGTCTCAGTGATGGTAATGAAGGTGGTGGTAATGAAAATGGTAGTCATAATAATTATGAAGTTGGTGATAGTGCTGTTGATGATGATGGTAGCAATGTTGGTGATGAAGGTGGTGGTTGGTGGTGGTCATGATGATGGTGGTTTTGATAATTATGAATGTCGCAGTATTAGTGATGATGGTGAGGACGGTGGTAGCAGTGGTGGTGATTTAAGGTGGTGGTTGTGTGGGTGGTAATTATGATGATGAATGTGGTAGTCATGGTGTTCAATGAATAACTCCATATTGATCAACCATGTTAAGTATGCCGATGATCTGGTGATTTCGGCTCACCAAGAGAAGGAGTTGAAGATGCTGCTGTTCGAATTGGAGCGTGCCACTAAGAAGTAGGACCTTACCATCAGCCCCAACAAAAGTAAGCACCTACCTGGGTATTTTGTGCCAACAAACACCACACACCATCAACTTGGCACAGTAGGGGGCACAGGTGGTGCATCGGCCAGTAATCTCAGTCAGCCGACCCACGGCACCTGCTGGGTCTGTCCTGTAACCTCCTGCCAGTGGGCATTCGACACTTCACGTGGCCTTAACGTGCACATAGTCTTGCACCTCCACTTCGTGGCGAATGGCGGTTGGTGTTGTTGAAGATGGTAGAAGTGGTGATGAAGGTGGTGGGGGTGTTGGTGATGAAGGTGGCGGTGATGATGTTGTTGGTTATCATGATTATGAGTGTCGAAGCAGTGGTGATGATGATGGTGGCAGCAGTGGTCGTGATGACGGTGACGGTGGCATTGATAAGCCACTTCGTTGAGTTTTCATTTGTAATAGCCAGGTCGCTTCTGAAAAAGCTACATAGCTCAGTGGGACGTACCTGGTAAAAGAAAACTAGTTTAAATAGTTTTTATTTATTTAACATTCAGCATGTGTAATAGTATTACAAAACTTGGCTTTCTGGATAAGAGGCCTCACTGTGCCGTGTCGGTTTTGGGAGTTGCTTTTCCATACTCTTGAGGTGCAGGGTGGGAGCAGTCAGATATTGTTCAGTATTATCAGTAGATAGTCGTATAGCTGGGTTAATTGCAACAAAGTGGAAACTACTGCGCCATAACTCAACCCAAACATTTTAAGAAACGCTATTTGCTATATTTACAAGTCCAATATAAAACTATTGATGTGAATCGGAATCAGAATCTTTACTTCGCCTGCAGGAATCCGATGAGCTATGAAGCTCTTTTTCACAGACGTCTAGTAGGGGTGAGTCAGAAAGGCACAAACAATAACAAATTAATCTTATATTCTGAGAATAAAGAGGAACACTAAGATTTGTTCAGAGTAACCTATCTAATACTGTGTTGTTTCCCCTGATCTCAGTGTCCTGAAAGCATGCCTTTTGTGAGATTACTCAAATTAAGTGGCTGAATAGAGACGAATTATTAAATTCAATGTGCAGTCAGCCATTTGTGGCGAGATGATATGCAAAAGTTGATTCCAAAGTGTTGTAACGTATTGATGAAATCAGAATCGGCTTTACCCACAGATATGTTGCATCGAAGTGTTGCAGCATTCTAAAGTGTCGCAACATTTCTCTCACATCCGATTAGCATGAATTGCTACGTGCAGTGCAGAATAAGTTCAACATTCGTTCGTGGATTGGTTGTCTTGACGTATATTTGGATTGTCAATAATTTGTTTCCAGGTAACCCGTAAACAAAATTGGACATTTCTCAAATACACTAAATCATCGAAACATCCGGGGGTGCGATTGTATGGCTTCCCACATTTACCATCCGGCGAAACTGCTCCAAAAGCCGTAACCAGTCTGGCGATTGGCACCACCTGCGTGAGAACACAAGTAGCAATGCTTCATTAAAATGTTAAATATTGGGTACAGTACATTATACACTACATAAAACAACTTAAATAATGAAAATACTGCACGTACATAAAACTTTTTTTATGATGAATAGAAACAGAAAATATACAGTGCGATCCAGCGAAAAGTGCGTGAAATTCGGCGTTCACCGGAGCAACCGTTTAAAGTCTGCATTGTCAAACACAAGTTGTTGAAACAACAGCGGATTTCAGTAGGCTCCTTCTTATAAGCAATGTGTTAAATTGCGTTTGCAAGCAATATACAGACACAGTTGGATTCAGACTGAATAACCACCTTCAATTCTATACCCCTTATCATCACCCCAGTCTTCGAGATTGGAATGGGTAAGTACAGTACAATACATAAAGTAACCGTTAACAGGAGGATATTAATTTATCTATTTGTGTGTTTATGCAAATTTCACGTAGTAAACAATTTTAAACACAAAAAATTTACACAACACCTACAAACATGTTATTCAAGAATGTGCAAAAATGTTATTGGTTCTTTCAGTAAAGTCACGTAGATAGAAAAAAATGAAGCTTTTAAATATTAATAAATAAATAATGACCGCTAAAAAACACAAGAAAATTTTAAAAATAAATCGAAAATAATAAAGCAAAAAACCCACGACGTTTCGATCGCAACACAAGCAAAAACCGCTTGTGTCGTGGGATTTTTGCTTCGGAAAAACCTATTATCATATTTTGGTACTGGCAAAGGAGGTCCCATGATCCTTATATGCTGTGCAGTACATCAATGCACGTGTGTACACCAGCATGCGATAACTGAGTTTTGCCTGTGGGTGGCTGGCAGGGTTATTTATTAACCGGAAATATACACGTCACGTGGTTAATGGCGACTCGGTTGAGGATTGCTGTGTGTGGCAAACGTGTTGTTGCATTTTACAGATTTACCACAATAAATGTGTTTGCCCTCGATTTGGAGGACCTGCCCACGTCCTTCATTTCGAGTGTGCAACACACGGTATTGATAGAGCAGGGACAAGTGACTGTTGAACTTGTCCTGTGCCTGCCCTCTACGCATACCTGTCAACTCCTTATCAGTGCCCTACCTAATTACAGACCAATTCAGACCTTATTGGTTACCCCGTGCCCTGATAAAGCTCAACGTTCATGCTAGAAAGTCCCATCACATGGGGAACAACCAAACAAATAGAAATAACTTTTTTTTCCCGAATTGAAACAACTGTACGCCACATGGACCTGAAAACTCAATTTTCCTGTGCAAGAATACGGCGTGAACTGCATGGATTGATAGATATGCCTACGTCGACTCGGCATTGATACGAGTAGCTAATGAGGGGCTTTATAACACGAGCAAAGGGGGAGACAAATGTAGCCAGGCGTGGGAATGGCCACATCAACCCCTCACGCATCATTCTACCCTAAATAGGTGCTCAGTAGCAGAATTTACAGTCTATGCAAACTATATTGGGGGGTCTTTGTCATTGTCATACGGGCCCCATGTACAAGTACAGTACAAAGATCACCCACCCCTCGTGTTGCCTTAACAGACTGTTGGGGCAAGCGTCGTTAGCGAGCACCTATGAAGGCCGGAACGGCACACGTGGGAGTGGGTGGCCAGCACCATGCCCGGCCGCATTTGTCTCCCTAATGGTGATGTTTTACACTAGGTACTCATTTGAGGCTGAGTCGACCTAGGGGAGGCCCAGGACCGGTTCAGATTATTGTCACTGGTGTTAGCCGTGAGCGGGAACCGAACTCGGGTCGCTGGGTTCATATCGCAGCTCACTAACCACTACACTATACAAATTAACACGGGGAAACACACACATGCAGATACACACACATGTAGATACACACATTAACACACGCACGCACACACAAGCAAATGTGCAAACAAATATACACACACCAAGCGCTCTACACCTCGAGAGAAAAACACACACGCAATCCATCCTGAATTTAAGCAGATCCTCTGATTAAATTTTTTATTGGTATCAATGTCACGCGACGCCACTTGAGCAATCATTAGACGCTTCGAGCATTTTGTAAGCAACTTGATTTGCATATTTGAAATGTAATCAAACTTCTTTGCGACGTAATGATGGTGGGGCTCCGCTAACTGGGTTTTGGAGAAACCTGGGTTATAAGAAGCATTTTAAAAGTTGTGTGAGCAATGCAATTATGCTTCATACACACAAATTAATTGACTTGTGGCCGCATGTGAAAATCAGTCTTGGTATTTCCAAGATGGCAGCAAACCATTTATCTGGGGGTCGGGACAGCAAGCAGGGTGTAATGAAGCCGACATTCACAGCAGTGGTTGAGTGGTGCGTTCGGTCTTCAATGGCACTCAAGTTCGGTAGAGCAGATGTCCTCAAATTGCTAAATAATTGCACTTCTCTGACGTAAAGGCATCTTCAACGCTGGTGGGACAAATGCTTTACGCGGACCAGGAGAATGCCTTGAAAAACGAAAGGGTCTCCGTTTCATTCGATTACACGTTCACACGTAAGGGAATGGAGTAAAGGCAAAGGAGTAATTGCAAGATTTCAATGACATCCAGAGAAGCAAGAAAATCAGCTACAAGACCAAACCGAGCATCTGAGGAACAATGCGTGTTCAGTACAGCTGTGTATTCATAATCAACGTTTTTGGGTTTAGATCGCGTTATTTATAAATGTGTCGTAACCCTCCACCACCCGACACGGCCAATCAGTAAAAAAATGTCACGTTGACAAAAGACAAATTGTTCACTGCTTTAGCCCACCGGTGTGTTGAAGCGTGAAATCACAACATTTACAATTTGAGTACGACGTTTCGCTGGTAATTGCATCCAGCATCATCGGTTACGACACATTTATAAATAACGCGATCTAAACCCAAAAACGTTGATTATGAATAATATTGGTCGTGAAAGCCTACGTGTTAAACTGACAGCTGTGTATGCCTGCGAGACTTGGACATTGAAAAAGACTGACAGAGATAAGATATTGGCATTCGAAATGTATTGCCACATGAGGATTACTGCATCTGTGCTGGACCCAAAGAGTGACCAATGTGGAAGTAGGAAAAAGGTTGCCCGTACAAAAAGACAACCTGATGATGCAGGCCGTGATAAGAATGAAACTGGCACTGTTTCGACACATATGTAGGATAGACAACAACAGGGAAATTCAAAGTATGTGCGGAAAAATGCAAGGAACCGAAAAGAGATGAAGACCTAACAGAGAGCATCTTGACGACGACATAAGAGATTGGTGCCAGAAAAATGTGGCACTACTTCAGCGTATTGGCACTACAAGAAAGTGTAAACAAATGACGGAGTATGTTCATAGATCGTGGTGATGATGATGATGACGTGTTCACATTTTCTCAAACACAAGCAAAATGATCCTGAACTACGCTGATAAATCTGCCAAGGTGTTTAATGTTTTGTTTAACGTTTTGTATTTAGACCACTGCTGTGAATTGCGCGTTGAGCATCAGGTATTATGCACTTCCACTTGGCTTTCAACTTTTTTTCCGATAAACTAGAAAGACACCTTCACTCTGAACCACCCGCATATAAAACATTCAGTGCAAGTTTAAAAGCTTATGTGATGCATACACCGTTAATGCAAGCGTGTGGCGTGTACGCCATGAAATGCAAAAAACATAATTTGGAGAACTAAACTCCACGGCTGGTTTAGCACGCGGCCTTGGTGCAGAACTGGAATTTCCACCTGCGATCCCTGTGGACACAAGAAGAAAAATGCAAATAAGTTAAAAACGTGTCGTTAAACTCCACCGCCACCACCCGACACAGCCAATCAGTAAAGTTTGTCAAAATCTGCATTGTACATCTAAAGCAATGACAACATGATCCCAAACCGATACATTTTACATCTAACATCTAAAACGCAGTCCAACGCCAATCCACTGCCGGATGAAGGCCTTCCAATGACCGTGTTAGTCACAGCGGCTGTTTGACCATACTTCACCACGCTGGGTAGTGTGCGTTGGTGAAGGAGATTGTGGGCTCAAGATCGTTTTCGGACTGATGTAAGCCATGGCCTTGAATATACCTCATTTGGTTCTGAGGATATTATTTTGTTATTTGTTTGGTTAGATCACGTAAATATAAATGCGTCGTTAAACCCAATCACCACTCGACACGGCCAATGAGTAAGGTTTGTCACGTAAATAAAAAGTGGCCAATTAGTTTAGGAATTCAGCACTAGCCAGCTGTATGTTGGAGAGTAAAGCCACAACCACATTTACAATTTGAGTACTGTGACGTGTGCTGAACTTGTAACTAATTTGTCACGTGTTGTTTATATGCCAAAACTTACTGGTTGGCTGTGCCGGATGGTGGCGGGTTCAACGACACATTATATTTACGTAATGTGACCAAAAACAACCTCTTATGGATAATATTGGTCGCGACAGCTCTACTACTAAATGTTGAATTGAAAATAAATACGTTTGTACACAGATAGTATCCTTACCCGTGTATTGTTAGTTTCATGTTTTATGTGCAATGTAATTGAGGGACTATGTGTTATTGTCTTTGTGTGGTCTGCAACTGTTGATGTTGTCTTGGTGTAGTCTGGGACTGCTGTTGTTGTCTTGGTGTGGTCTGAGACTGTTGTTGTTGTCTTGGTGTGGTCTGGGAGTGTTGTTGTCTTGGTGTGGTCTGGGAGTGTTGTCTTGGTGTGGTCTGGGACTGTTGTTGTTGTCTTGGTGTGGTCTGGGACTGGTGTTGTTGTCTTGGTGTGGTCTGGGACTGCTGTTGTTGTCTTGGTGTGGTCTGGTACTGTTAATGTTAGTCTTTGGGTCTTTCGGTAAAGTCACGTGGATATAAATAAAAAAGAAAAAGAAAATAAAAATATCACGACGTTCCGATCGCAACGCAAGCACTCGTCTTCAGGCGTAAAAAGTGGAGGACTTGCTTGATACTGATTCGAATTAATGGAATGATAGTACTTTGCTGAACACAAAGTATTGTTGAGTTTTTGCATCAAGCTATAATCTATATCCCGCAGAGAGGGTCCCTTGCTCATAAATATCTGGGCAGTTCACCTCCACTTTTTCTGCCTGAAGACGATTGCTTGCGTTGCGATCGGAACGTCGTGATATTTTTATTTTCCACTATTTCTATCCACGTGACTTTACCGAAAGACGCAAAGAATATGAATTCCTGCAGTCACGAAAGCTTTAAGTCACTGTTATTGTTGTTTTCTGCCTTGCTGCAAGCTCGCACGTGGTGTTGAAAAATGAGCAAGACTATGTACTTAAGCAATTTGTACTTATATCCGGGTAGCCCTCGACTTACGAAGACACTTTGTTTCTGAGAACCATTGGTAAGTCAAACAGTGCGTAAGTCGGAGCACAACAATGTACTACACTTAAATGTGTTATGAAGTGCGTTACGGAATCTTTTCAGCAAAAGTCAGGGACACTCATACCGATGCTGGTGAACTGCCCAGATATTTATGAGCAAGGGACCCTCTCTGCGGGATATGGATTCTAGCTTGATGCAAAAACTCAACAATACTTTGTCTTCAGCAAAGTACTATCAGTCCATGAATTCGAATCAGTATCATCATCCATGCAGCTGGATTAAAGCTTCTGCACATCGCCATCACAGGAGGTTGGGGGGGGTGTCGATGTTGCTGCTGTATTTAATCCAAACGGAGTCAATTTGCAGGTAATTCTTCACCAATGGGGATGTTATGGCCGATGTCAGTCACATTGTGTGTGTGTGCGCGTGTGTTTATTTTTGCGACACTGGTTGTTGTGAGCGACGCTCACAACAACGAGCGGAGCGCCGGGTTGCTAAAGCACAGAAAGTTGGCAAGTAAGGGGGCACACGTGGTGCATCAGCCAGTCGTCTCAGTCAGTCGACCCGTGGCATCTGGGTCTGCCCCGTGACCTCCTGCCAGGGGGCGTTTGACACTTCACGTGGCATCAAGGTGCACATAGCCGGGCACAAGCGTCGCGGTGACGTCACCGCCACTTAGTGGGAAATTATGGATGTTGGTATTCATTTGTGTGTTTATTGACTTGGTCAAGGCCTATGATACCATAAAGAGGCCTGGGCTCTGGGTTGTTGATCGTGCTTTTGGAGTCCCTGACTCTGCTCACAATCATTAAGGATCTTCATAATGGTTGGCATGCCCGGGTAAAGCTGCGTGGCTGGGAATCAGAGCCATTCCCTGTTTATCTTGGGGTGTTCACTGGCTTCTATAATATGTAACATAATTTTTAAATCATGTAGTTCGAAAAGCTTTCCATGGTTGTACTGGAGTAATCTCCATCTGTTACAGATAAAATGGGAGGCTGATCAATGCTCGGATTGCGGTCGAGAGATACCTCCCGGTTGGTCAATCATGTTATGTACTAGCATTTTGCCCGTCCAAGGACGGGTGTATTGCAGTAAATCTGAAATTGCAAGCGAAAAGCAGACCACGACGTGATATTAATTGCATCCATTCGTGTGCAATTTGTAAGCCACAGTGACACAGACTTTTTTCATTTAAAGGTTATAATCCCTTGTTCATCATGACGTCCTTTTTACTTCTACATCTCAATAGCGTTACGGAGATCGCGTGACGTGAGGGTTCTGCCTTTGTAGTGAGGGTTGTAGGTTGACGCTGAAAAGGGGGGAGGAGGCGCCTCGCCGACCCATGTGGAGTGACGTCACCCACTAATTATTAATGGAGGGGTTGTCCATTTGAAGGATGTCACCTGTTCATGATTATTAATGAGGGGGGCTGTTCAATGTGGAGTGACGTCACCCGCTCATGATTATTAATGAGGGGGGGGGGGTCCATGTGGAGGACGTAACCTGTTCATGAGTATTAATGAGGGGGGCTGGTCGACGTGGAGTGACGTCACGCGCGGGACACACGGACATTCATGGCTCATTATAGCAGTAAATGCTGATGATCTGGTGATTGCTGCTCACTCAGAGGAGTTGAAGGCGCTGCTTCTTGACCTGGAGCATGCTACTAAGAGGTGGAGCCTTACCATCCGCACCTCCAAAACTCAGCACCTGCCTGGGTATTTTGTGTTATAAAACACTCCACCCCCTCAATTCACCATTGGCGGGGCAGTTACACATACTCGCTGCAGAACAGAGGGGAGTTCAATGGAAGTTGAACATACACTACATAGACTCACACAGAGACCCATAGACTCACTCAGAGACCCATAGACTCACACAGAGACCCATAGACTCGCACAGAGACCCATAGACTCACACAGAGCCGCAGAGTGTGTTGTCCTTCCCCCACACCTTCGATTAGCATGGTTGTCTACGTATGGTGTGCAAGAAGTTCAACACATGTACACACTTACTTACACAGTCTCTGCAGAACAGGGGAGAGAGCATATACACTCCACGCTGAAATGCGTGCTGAGTCGGGAATTTGAACCCCGGTCCCCAGTCTTGCTGTGTCCAATGATAGCGGTTTGTGAAGTGAACCTTAAAGCGGGACCACGGGGTCCCATAAGCCCCCGGTGCTCGCATAAACTGCGTTGCGACGTCATTTTATGTCTGTTGAAGGTGAACGATACGGCAATCTCTTCATCTCAACGAGCTATACACAATGCACTAATCAACGTTTCAAAATTTAGTTTATGAATACAGCAATTTTGGCAACGACGGGTGCTCATTGAAGAAAGAGGATTGATTTATGGTGGGTCCACGGCGTTTATGTGCGCGATGAGATGGAGTCGCCAAAAATGTATTAATTACGATTTTGACTTCCGTTTATTCGGGAACCCGAGGTCCCGCCATAAGGTTCAAGTTTCAAGTGACAACAGCCACGGACGGGCGGACAAACTTACTCGGCGTCATTGCTGTGGTAGCTGTGCGCCCCCACCAGGTACCGGGAGTCCGGGGTGACCCAGAAGATTGGCGCGTCGAAGTCGTTGAGGTAGTCAGTCCACTGGCACGCACCCATGCAGACGTTGGCCTGCATGGTGCAGGTGAACTTCCATCTGCAAGGCAATGATCGTCATCCTCGTCATCATCCTCATCATTTTCATCATCTCCGTGATCTTCATGACCAAAAATATCAGTGAAAAACACCATTTGATAACCACCGTCATTATGGTAATCGCCGTCATTATGGGCGCCAAAGTGATGGGGACATGTTAACTATTTCCCCTGGTTTACAGGAGGTCGTGGATTTCATTTCTGGACCGTGACGCCTGATGTATATTTGGAGTTGGCATCTCTCTCTCTCCCTGTGGTCGCATGCATTTTTCTGAGGGTCCTCCAGTTTTCCCTCCATATTTAGAAACATTCGTTGAGAGTATTTCTCTGCTATACAATAATCCATGATACGCCACTTCGTTGAGCTATAATGTGTGATGGCCAGGTTACTTCTGAAAAAGAGCTACACAGCTCAATGGGACCTTACATGGCAAAATAAAAAAATACAATAAAATAGTGAGCGAAGTGGTTGGGGACCCAAAAAACACCAACAACAATGCTCATCATGCCAAACTCCACCAACACCAACATCTCATCAATACCACCAACACCAACATCTCATCAATACCACCAACACCATTATCTCATCAATACCACCAACACCAATATCTCATAAGTTCCAGCAACACCAATATCTCATCAATACCACCAATATCTCATAGATTCCAGCAACACCAATATCTCATCAATACCACCAACACCAATATCTCATCAATTCCACCAACACCAATATCTCATCAATTCCACCAACACCAAAATCTCATCAATACCACCAATATCTCATAGATTCCAGCAACACCAAAATCTCATCAATACCACCAACACCAATATCACATCAATTCCACCAATACAATATCTCCTAAATTCCACCAACAACCAATACCTCATCAATTCCACCAACACCATTATCTCATCAATACCACCAACACCAATATCACAATTCACCACTTCCAACATCATCTACATCACAACCACAAATCATCGCACGAACTTCCGTGATCCTCGCAGCAGCGGCTTTTGGCTAGCTATCGAACAAAAATGGTCACCGCATAGTGCGGCACTTTCAGATACGCTGTTTCTGCGGCCATCTGGAATGCTCTTCCTTCCGATACTGGGAAGCCACTGGAGTTATGCACTTTTAAATCATCATCAAACTCATTTACTTAGAACAGTTGTTTGTGTTTAGTGTGTTGTCCTTCCCCCTGCACCTACAATGCGAAAGCAGTTCAATATACATACATCATCGCCACCATCACCAGCACCATCATTCTGTCCATCACCACCAAAAAATACCAAGATCCCCCATGTCGTATTAACAGACTGCTGGGGAAAGTGCTGTTAGTGAGGACCTATGAAGGCCGGCACGGCAAATACAGAGGTGGGTGTCCATCACCACGCATGGCCGCCTTTGTCTCCCAAGTAGCAATGTTTACACATTGCACCAGGTACTCATTTGAGGCTGAGTCGCCCTGGGAAAAGCCCAGGTACTAATGAAGATAATCGCTATCACTGGTGTCGGCCGTGAACAGGAATCGAACCGGGTTTTGCAGCGCAAGTGCGCTAACTAGAGGTCACCACACACGGTGGCTAGGAGATGTTAACTACCTCGCCTAGTATGCAGGAGGTCAGGGATTCAATCGGTCGGGTTTGCACCATCCACTGCGTTTACAGCTTCCCATACACACACAGTGGATATGAGATCTTGATTTGAAGCTTTTGTGACTGCAGGAATCCATACTCTTTGGTGACTTTATCGAAATAACCAATGAGTATGGATAGGAGATGTTAACTACCTCGCCTGGCATGCAGGAGGTCAGGGGTTCAATCGTTCGGGTTTGCACCATCCACTGATCTTACAGCTCCCCATACACACACAGTGGGGAGGAGATGTTAGCTACCTCGCCTGGTGTGCAGGAGGTCGTGGGGGGGGGGTGGAGTTTGCCACCACCGCTGGCGCTTTCGCTAATCGGCTCTTTCCCACAGCTTTGTGAAATTCGAAGCAACCGGCGGTCCCATCACCTGCGGTCCTCCGCGTCGTTGCTGTGGTAGCTCCCGATGCCGGACACGATGGAGTTGAAGGGGCAGGTGAAATCCAGCTTCTCGTCGAAGTTGTTCACGTACGAGGTCGCGAAGGAGGAGATGGGGCGGCTCACGTCGAACGTCTCCTTGCAGCGGAAGTCCCAGATACGGTCCTCAGCGTCGTTGTTGTGGATGCTAACAGCCACCCACCCACCCACACACACGCAGATAGACACCGATGCAGGGGGATATTAACTACCTCGCCTGGTATGCGGGAGGTCGTGGGTTCCATCTCGACCCTGATGCCTGCTGTGTCCCCCCCTCCCCGCGTAGTCGCGTAGATTTTTTTCTGGGTCCTCCGGTTTTTCCCTCCCCATTTATAAACACACGTTTAGAGTATTTGTCTGTATTGCAATAAATTAACCTCATGGCAGACCCCAGGGTCCCATAGGCTCCCGACTCTCGCATAAACTGCGTTGCGACATCATTTTATGTCTGTTGAAAGCAAACGATACGGCAATCTATTCCTCTAGAGGAGCTCTACACGATGCGTCAATCAAAGTTTCAATTATTTGTTTCTTCTGCGCATTCGTCCTCGCCGCGCTTGAAGACAATGACAGCCGAACGATCCGCGCCAGGTGGGTCGCGGCGTTTCTGTGCGCGGTGGAACGGAGTCGCCAAAAAGAAATAAATAAATTCCGATTTTGACTTCTGTTTATTCGGAACCCCGGGGTCCCGAATAAACAGAAGGTTCAAATGCCCACGTGATAAGCCACGTCGTTGAACTATCTATCCTGGTAAAATAAAAAAAATGGTTCAGTTTTAAACGGGCAGGGCACAAGCTGCAGAAGAGTTGAAGCTGATACGGTGAAGGAGGATGTGGAGCTGAGTGGACCTGCCGATGAGCAGTACTGGCGGTGTCAAGATCGGCCTCTGAGGAGGAGGAGGCTCGTGAAGGACGCAACAACAACTACGGAGCGCAGATGAGCGACTCTCACAACACGGAGCGGAGTGCCGGGCTGCTAAAATACAGAAAGTTGGCACAGTGGGGAGCACAGGTGGTGCATCTGCAAATCATCTCAGTCAACCCATGGCACCACCTCGTTCTGTCCCGTGACTACCTGCCAGCGGGCGTTCGACACTTCACGTTGGCCTCAAAGTGCACCAATACCAATATCCGCCATTCGCCACGAAGTGGTCATGACGTCCCCACGGCACATGTGCCAGGCCAGGTGCACTTTGAGGACGCGTGAAGTGTTGAAGACTCGCTGCCAGCAGGTCGACTTACACACAGGGCTATACCTAATAAATGACCTGAACTGAAATGAGGTCACATGACAAACCCAGGTGCCATGGGATGACTGACTGAGATGACTGGCAGTTGCACCAAAGTGCATTTAGCCTGTCGCAAACAACGTGGTGACGTCACCGCCAACTTAGTGGTCAAAGGCGGTTGTTTTTATTGGTGTTATGTGTGTGTGCGTACCTGTGATGGTGAGCGGTAGAGGTTAAGCGCGCTGCGCTACAAACCCAACGACCCGAGTTCCATTCCGGCCCGAGGCCAACACCATTGACGATTATCTGAACAGGGTCTGGACCTCCCCTAGGTCGACTCAGCCTCAAATGAGTACCCCCCCGTTGCGGTGTGTAGTAAACATTTACACTCAGAAGACAAAACCGGCCGGGCGGGCGTGGTTGTGCTGGCCACCCACCCCCTGCATGTGCCATAGTGCCGACCTTCATAGGCACTGCTACTCACTACTAACACCACTTTCCCCAACAATTTGTTAAAGGCTACACGGGGGGGGGATCTTTGCCCTTTTGTGCGTTCCGACAGTCCTCGACTTACACACACCCGGCTTAGGGGCTATTCATAAATGACGTCACGCGATTTTTGACCCCCCCTCCCCTTCGTCACACGACGTCACAAAAAGTCAAACCTCCCCCTCAAATATGACGTCACAAAGCTCTGCGTATTTAATGTGGCGCTGCACTCTGATGTTGTAGGAGAAAACATTCATTAAAAAGTATATTTAATTATGTAGAACGTGTTGTCTATATTTATTTAAAGTTGCGCATTTTTACGTGACGTCATATTTCTCACCCCCCCCCCCTCGTCACACATCGTCACAAATGTCTGACCCCCCCCCCCCCCCCAGGTACGTGACGTCATTTATGGACGTCCCCTTAGGAATACTCGCACTTACGAAGCAGCTTCCATGAAATACATATTTTTTTACATTTGCTTAAAGCGCGAACTCTCACTTGCAAACTGAACCGCAGCACCATTTTGTTCAGCCGAGCGCTCATCCACGAGACGTAATGAAGTCAGCCTCGTGCTGGGAGGGAGTGTCTGTGTGAGCATGACATGCGGTAGTTTACTGTGTTCCGACTTGCGAACCGTTCAACTTACGAACGGCGGGGTCTCGGGAACGAATTATGTTTATAAGTCGAGGACTGCCCGCACCTGTGGATGATGTAGATGGACTGGTGAGCCGGGCAAGATAAGTCGATGGGTCCGTCGTAGCTGTTGACGTAGCGTTTGTGCAGCGATCGCAACCCGGTGACATCTGCACAGAACGCGGAACGGGGGGCGGGGGGGGGGCAGTGAACAATCAGCAGAGCAGTGAACACAGAATCAAAGTCTTCATATATTGGGAGGCAGGTTGGTGACATTAAAAACTAAACGAAACTTTATCATAATATGATAATTGGCTTTTTACCCTTCTATCTGGCAACAAAACTGACACCTTTTTACAAGGAGTCATGCTTGCATAGACCGCAATACCTGCAGTCATAATACAAACAAAAGACATAACTCGATAATGTGCACTGTCCTTGAAGTTGATTGGTCCACAACCGAGACAGCTTTCCTTCTGATATCATATTTTTACTGGCAAATGAGGTTCCCATAGTTTATCATAATACTTTATTTTTGCTGCTGTATCCATGGACTCCTCTACTTACGAACAAGTTAGGTTCCAGAGGTCTGTTCGTAAGTCGGTTTGTTTGTAAGTCCAACTTTACTCCCGTCGTTTGTACGGCATATACACTAAACACGGCGAATGGCTTTGAAAGTTGTATAGTCTCCTGCAGATGTAGATGCCACTGGTTCTTCATGTCCTGCAGATGTAGATGCCACTGATTCTTCATGTTCTACAGATGTAGATGCCACTGATTATTCATGTTCTACAGATGTAGATGCCACTGATTCTTCATGTTCTGCAGATGTAGATGCCACTGGTTCTTGATGTTCTGCAGATGTAGATGCCACTGGTTATTCATGTTCTGCAGATGTAGATGCCACTGGTTCTTCATGTTCTGCAGATGTAGATGCCACTGGTTCTTCATGTTCTGCAGATGTAGATGCCACCACCGCCATCTATCGTGCATCAGTTGAGCTGATGACTCTCGATCCGAACAGGCAACTGGACATATGGACAGGTTTGTTCGTATCTCTGAATGTTTGTAAGTCGAATGTTCATAAGCACAAGAGTCCCTGTATGTCCAAATGATAAGCCGCTTTGTTGGGCTACCATTTCTGATAGGCAGGTCGCTTCTGACAAAGAGCAACACGGCAGCTCAGTGATCCTTCTTACCGGGTAAAATAAAACATGGTTAGTAGTATTAGCAGGCAGCTGCGGGGGCGTGTCTAATCTTCGCAGTCAACTTTCAAGTAGCTGAAGTGGCCAAAAGGGCTGCTGCAATTGTTTCTTGTTGTGGTTGTCCCACCTGATGACGGACGCTTGTGTTGCGCCCGAAACGTCGTGATTTAATTTATTTCATTTTATACCTACGTGACTTTACCGAAATAACCAAAGAGTATGAATCCCTGCAGTCACGAAAACTTAAAATCAAGAGCTTTATAGCTCGTCAGATTTCTCCTGCAGAATAAATATTCCGATTCTGATGTATTTATACTGCTGGAGGAATCCGATGAGGGAAACAGCTACTTTGTCATAGCTGTTCGGTAGGGGGCACGGGATGAGACCGTTACAGCAACAAACAAATAAAAAAACACGATCGGAGAGCAAAGTATAGGAAAGGTAAACAAATCATACCATAAAAATAGTAATAAAACTGAAATACTCTTTGGTTCTTTCGGTAACACAAGCGTCAGTTATCAGGTGGGACAACCACCGCAAGAAACATTTCTGAAGTGGGCAAAAGGGCTGCTGCAATTGTTTCTTGCTGTGGTTTTCCCACTTGATGACGATTGCTTGTGTTGCGCCCGAAACGTCGTGATTTAATTTACTTCATGTTATACCTACGTGACTTTACCGAAATAACCAAAGAGTATGGATCCCTGCAGTCACGAAAACTTCAAATCTAAAACTAAAATAGTTTAATCTTACCAGGTAAAGCCCACTGAGTTACAAACTGTAGCTCTATTTGAGAAGCGACCTGGCTGGCCACAAATGATAGCTCAACGAAGTGGCCTCATCATCATTTTAAAATGTGTCGCTGCAGCCAAATACTACAAACCCGTGATGTTCATTTTTTTATGTGGAGAGGAAAGCCGGAGGGACCCGGCGAAAAATCCACACGAGCACAGGGAGAACACGCAGACTCCAAATATACAGCAGCAGGCGTCAGGGTCGGGATCGAACCCACGACCTCCTGTATACCGAGCGAGGAAGTTAACATCTCCTAGCCACTGTGGCGCCCTTTCAAGAAAGTAAATCTCAAAAAACAGCGAAACTTAAAAAGAGACGGTGAATCAATCCCACTGGCAGTAGCATCGCAAATAAACAACGATGCTCGTGAGAGAAGAGTTACTACTCCTTCGAGACGGTGAATTGCATGTTTAGAAACGTGCGTTTAGAGAGTCTATTTATTTGGGTGATATAAATTTCCACGCGATGGCGATGGGCCGCTTCGTTGCGCCGTCATTTGTGGCCAGCCAGGTCGCTTCTGCAAAAATAAGTAACATTTGAAAATACTTTTTTTTAAACACGCGTTAATGAATTGTACCGTACTAGTAATGGCAAAACTCCACGACTCCAGGAAGTGGCCCCGAAGCTTGCCATAACCCAAGCCGAAACATAACATGTAAAAAAGACTGATTAAAAATATATTTTATTTTATTTTTAATGATAGAATATAGTATTGTCATCAGTATGACATACGTATACCAAGTTTGCAGTCGATACCACATTGTGAAGTTGGTTAAAATTGAGTTACAAGATTTGAGGATACGACAACAGACAGAGTGAGTTTATAAAAAGCGTGTAAAAAATATCTGCATAGCAAGTGAGTGGGGCCTTACTGGTAAAATTTAAATATATATATTTAGTTTATTGCTTAGTGTATGGGTCTCTATGTATCTCTATGGGTCTCTATGCATCTCTATGCATATCTATGGGTCTCTATGCATTTAGAGTATTTATTTGGGTGATATAAATTTACACAGCCAGGTCGCTTGTGCAAAAGAGATACATAGATCAGTGGTGCCTTACCTGGTAAGATTTTTTTTTATGTGTTTAATGAAAAATTAGTTTCATAGTTTAATAATTCCGAGAGGCAGCAAATCGTAAAAAAAAACGGTGAATCGCATGAGACAAGTGAATCCCACTGACAGTGAATCTCATGAAACAATTCATTCCTCAAAGCAATGAGAAACAATTAATCTCAAGAGACGTACGTATGTTGAACTTCTTTCGCACCGTACGTAGCCAACCGTGCAAGTCGGAGGTGCAGGGGGAAGAACAACAAACGATGGATCTCTGATTGAGTCTATGGGTCTCTGATTGAGTCTGTGGGTCTGTGTTTATAGTGTACGTATATTGAAATTATTTCGCACCGTACGTAGCCAACCGTGCTAATCAGATGTTCTGGGAAAATACAATAAACTGAACACAACAACAAGCAGCAGTTGTAAAGAAAATAGTTTGTCAATCTAGACGATGATTTAAAAGTGCATAGCTGCAGTGGCTCCCTTTGTCTGTGGTGGTGGTGGTGTTGGAATAAATTGCTGCTGCAGTTAATCACTGTATTGTGCTGCTCCTGCTGCTGCTAATGATGATGCCGATGCTGTTGATGACAGCAACGATAGCGACACTCAGCATTCAATATACCGGAGGAATCCGATGAGCCATGAAGCTCTTTCGTCCACTTACTCAGGGGTGTCGCCTCCATGCCGACCGCCAGAGCCACGACGAGGAGGAGGAGCTGCAGCTGCTGCATGGTGGTGATGGATGAGAGCTTAGCTGGCACCGGGCTTGGAAAGAGGAATTCGGATGGTCGCTGTCTCGTTGCCCTCTTCGCTTTATAGAACCCCACCACCACCATCCCAGAGGGGGTGGTGGTGGAGGGGGGGATGGAATCTCCACTCTTGCGCCACCGGTGAGCCACAGGCTCGGTGGGTGAGCAAATAAAAAAACGATGAACACGCAGAGATAAATTATTCGCCCGAGGTTCCAATAATCGCTCACTCGCACACGTCAACGTGCAAACAAACAAAACTATCATTAAAGTCGTGTGTGTCCACATCCCATCAGCATACATACACTACATAGACTCGCACACAGACTCATACACTCACTCAGACCCACAGACTCACAGAGACCCACAGACTCACACAGAGACCCACAGACTCATGCAAAGACCCACAGACTCACACAGAGACCCACAGACTCACACAGAGACCAACAGACGCATGCAGAGACCCACAGACTCACACAGAGACCGATAGACTCACATAAAGACCCATGCCCTCACATAGAGACTCACAGACTCACACAGAGACCCATAGACTAACACAGAGACCCACAGACTCACACAGACCCACAGACTCATGCAGAGACCCACAGAATCACACAGAGACCAAAAGACTCACACAGACACCCATAGACTCACACAGAGACCCACAGACTCACACAGAGACCCACAGACTCACACAGACCCACAGACTCACACAGACCAACAGACTCATGCAGAGACCCACAGACTCACACAGAGACCGATAGACTCACATAAAGACTCACAGACTCACACAGAGACCCATAGACTAACACAGAGACCCACAGACTCACACAGACCCACAGACTCATGCAGAGGCCCACAGAATCACACAGAGACCAAAAGACTCACACAGACACCCATAGACTCACACAGAGACCCACAGACTCGCACAGAGACCCACAGACTCACACAGACCCACAGACTCACACAGACCCACAGACTCATGCAGAGACCCACAGACTCACACAGAGACCAACAGACTCACACAGAGACTCATAGACTCACACAGAGAACCATAGTTTGTTGTTCTTCCCCCACACTCCCGGTTCGCATGGTATGGCTACGTACGGTGCGAAAGAAGTTCAACATACCTACACCAACAACACTACCACCATAATTCTGTACATAGCAAAAAAATACAAAGATCCCCCGTATAGCCTTTAACAGACTGTCGGGGCAAGTGTTAGCGAGTAGCACCTATGAAGGCCGGCACAGCACACGAGGGGGTGGGTGGCCAGCACCACGTCCGGCCGCCTTTGTCTCCCCACGGCGAGCGTGAATAAGCGGTCGTATGGCTTGCCTCGGTGTAGCATCATCATCGCGCAAGGCAGTGGGATGCTGCTGGATGATGCTTCTAGACCAGACCCTTCACGCACCTCGGTCTTTGTTCGGCCCTGCGTTACGCATCTGACGCGTTATCGCGGACTCCTCTATTGTATTATAAATTTTGTTACGACGCGATATTTCCATAGCGCGGTGTTCTTTCAGGAACGCAACTACTACAACCATCGCGTTATGAGACCTCCTTTGGCAGTAGCAAGGTACTGTCAAAGGAGGTCTCAATGTAAATGCTTGTCCCGAGCTCTCAATACTCTGATGGTGCATTGTCTTTGAGTTGTGCACCTTTTGGCGTCATCTAGTCCAACACCATGTGAGACTGGGCTCTAAGAAAAGCTGTCTCGGGTGTCGACCAATCAATTTCAAGGACAGTACATAGATTATCAGAGTTGCCTTTTGTTTGCATTTTGACCGCAAGTGTTGTGGTTAACGCAAACATGATCTCTTGTAAAAAGGTGTCAGTTTTGTTGCCAGATAAAAGGGTAAAAACCTATTACTACTGCCCATAGACTCAACGCTGCACATAGACTCAACACTACCCATAGACTCAACAATACCCATAGGCTAACACTGCCCATAGACTCAACACTACCATAGACTCAAAACTGCCCATAGACTCAACACTACCCATAGGCTAACACTGCCCATAGACTCAATACTTCCCATAGACTCAACACTGCCTATAGACTCAACACTGCCCATAGACTCAACACTGCCCATAGACTCAACACTACCCATAGACTCAACACTACCCATAGACTCAACAATGCCCATAGACTCAACACTGCCCAAACACTCAACACTACCCATAGACTCAACACTGCCCATAGACTCAACACTGCCCATAGACTAACACTACCCATAGACTCAACACTACCCATAGACTCAACACTACCCATAGACTCAACACTACCCATAGACTCAACACCGCCCATAGACTCAACACCGCCCATAGACTCAGCACTACCCATATACTCCACACTACCCATAGACTCAACAATGCCCATAGACTCAACACTGCCCAAAGACTCAACACTGCCCATAGACTCAACACTGCCCATAGACTCAACACTATCCATAGACTCAACACTACCCATAGACTCAACAATACCCATAGGCTAACACTGCCCATAGATTCAACACTACCATAGACTCAAAACTGCCCATAGACTCAACACTACCCATAGGCTAACACTGCCCATAGACTCAATACTTCCCATAGACTCAACACTGCCCATAGACTCAACACTACCCATAGACTCCACACTACCCATAGACTCAACAATGCCCATAGACTCAACACTGCCCAAACACTCAACACTACCCATAGACTCAACACTGCCCATAGACTCAACACTGCCCATAGACTAACACTACCCATAGACTCAACACTACCCATAGACTCAACACTACCCATAGACTCAACACCGCCCATAGACTCAGCACTACCCATATACTCCACACTACCCATAGACTCAACAATGCCCATAGACTCAACACTGCCCAAAGACTCAACACTGCCCATAGACTCAACACTGCCCATAGACTCAACACTATCCATAAACTCAACACTACCCATAGACTCAACACTACCATAGACTCAAAACTGCCCATAGACTCAACACTACCCATAGGCTAACACTGCCCATAGACTCAATACTTCCCATAGACTCAACACTGCCTATAGACTCAACACTGCCCATAGACTCAACACTGCCCATAGACTCAACACTACCCATAGACTCAACACTACCCATAGACTCAACAATGCCCATAGACTCAACACTGCCCAAACACTCAACACTACCCATAGACTCAACACTGCCCATAGACTCAACACTGCCCATAGACTAACACTACCCATAGACTCAACACTACCCATAGACTCAACACTACCCATAGACTCAACACTACCCATAGACTCAACACCGCCCATAGACTCAACACCGCCCATAGACTCAGCACTACCCATATACTCCACACTACCCATAGACTCAACAATGCCCATAGACTCAACACTGCCCAAAGACTCAACACTGCCCATAGACTCAACACTGCCCATAGACTCAACACTATCCATAGACTCAACACTACCCATAGACTCAACAATACCCATAGGCTAACACTGCCCATAGATTCAACACTACCATAGACTCAAAACTGCCCATAGACTCAACACTACCCATAGGCTAACACTGCCCATAGACTCAATACTTCCCATAGACTCAACACTGCCCATAGACTCAACACTACCCATAGACTCCACACTACCCATAGACTCAACAATGCCCATAGACTCAACACTGCCCAAACACTCAACACTACCCATAGACTCAACACTGCCCATAGACTCAACACTGCCCATAGACTAACACTACCCATAGACTCAACACTACCCATAGACTCAACACTACCCATAGACTCAACACCGCCCATAGACTCAGCACTACCCATATACTCCACACTACCCATAGACTCAACAATGCCCATAGACTCAACACTGCCCAAAGACTCAACACTGCCCATAGACTCAACACTGCCCATAGACTCAACACTATCCATAAACTCAACACTACCCATAGACTCAACACTTCCATAGACTCAACACTGCCCATAGACTCAACACTACCCATAGACTCAACACTACCCATAGACTAACAACTACCCAAAGACTAAACACTGCCCATAGACTCAACAATGCCCATTGACTCAACACTGCCCAAAGACTCAACACTGCCCATAGACTCAGCACTGCCCATAGACTGAACACTGCCCATAGACTCAACACTATCCATGGACTCAACAATATCCATAGACTCAACAATGCCCATTGACTCAACACTACCCATAGACTAACACTGCCCAAAGACTCAACACTGCCCATAGACTCAGCACTGCCCATAGACATTGAGACCTCCTTTGCCAGTAACTACTACCACCACCATCGCGTTATTGGAGGACGGACTGCACCTTTGTGTCCTCGTCCAATCAGCCCATCAGCCTCACACGAGGCCTCCTGGGAATGAGTTCTGGTCGGGTTTTTTTTAATAAATAATAATTCCAGCAGCATTGATTCAATAGCGAGCAAAAATTATGCATCGGGTTTTGGCATTTAGTGCCTCATCTGCACAGTCAGCCTTCCTAGAGCCAATGCTGGCAAAGTCCCAGATTTGTGCCGCGTTGTCTATGAGATGTTAACTACTTCGCCTGGTGTACAGGAGGTCGTGGGTTCGATCCCGACCCCGATGCCTGCTGCTGTATATTTGGAGTCTGCATCTTTCTGTCTCTCCCCATGGTGCATGGGTTGTTCTCTGGGTCCTCCGGTTTTTCCCTCCACATTCAGAATCAACATCACGGCATTGCGAGTTTTTGGCTACTGCTATAAATTTACACATGGTGGTGATGATGATATGCCACTCCGTTGGGCTGTCATTTGTAATGGCCAGGGCGCTTCTGAAAAAGAGATATAGCTCAGTAGGCGTTACCTACAGTGAGGGAAAAAGTATTTGATCCCCTGCTGATTTTGTAGGTTTGCCCACTGACAAAGAAATGATGAGTCTATAATTTTAATGTAAGGTTTATTTGAACAGTGAGAGACAAATAACAACAACAAAATCCAGAAAAACGCATGTCAAAAATTTTATAAATTGATTTGCATTTTAATGAGGGAAATAAGTATTTGACCCCCGCTCAATCAGAAAGATTTCTGGCTCCCAGGTGTCTTTTATACAGGTAACGAACTGAGATTAGGAGCACACTCTTAAAGGGAGTGCTTTGTTACCTGTGTAGTGGTGATACGCGCTGGGGTAGCGATCAGGTGCCAGCGCGTCGTGATTGGATGTGTGTGTGGTGACGCGCGCTGACGGTGAGGGATCAGGGGTCAGCGCGGGATCGTGGGTTGTGTGGTGCTGATTGGCTGGGTGCCGGTGACGCGCTGGTGTGGGAGTGATCGGGTGGCAGCGCGGCGTGATTGGTTGGTTAGTGGAAACACGCGTTGGGGAAAAGAGGATCGTAGAGATAGCGCGTTGTGATTGGTTCACTAAGAAGCGATGCTCGCATCGAGGTCCGCATCCGCTCCGTCTCCCGGGAGGAGGGACTATATAAGGTGATGCGCACAGGCGCACGGGGAGAGTGTAACCAGCGAAGACTGAAGACGGGAGGAAGAGATAGGGCCCTGCGGTACCTAGTCCCGCTGTCCTGTGAGGACCGGGACTCTGTGTAACCCAGAGGCGGAGTGTAGAGTGAGCATGCAGTGGCAGCATGCAGAGTGTGTAGCCAGGGCCTAGAGTCTACACGAGACGAGTGATGTGGGTGTAGCCAGAGGCATAGGGTCTACACGAGACGAGTCTACACGAGAAGAGTCTACACGAGACGAGTGATGTGTGTGTAGCCAGAGGCATAGGGTCTACACGAGACGAGTCTACACGAGACGAGTGATGTGTGTGTAGCCAGAGGCATAGAGTCTACACGAGACGAGTCTACACGAGAAGAGTCTACACGAGACGAGTGATGTGTGTGTAGCCAGAGGCATAGGGTCTACACGAGACGAGTCTACACGAGAAGAGTCTACACGAGACGAGTGATGTGTGTGTAGCCAGAGGCATAGGGTCTACACGAGACGAGTACAGTGTGTTATAAGAAGAATAGAGGTTACGAGTTGTCCCGGTGTCTGGTGACCGTACTCGGAAGACCAGAGACCACACGTTGTATCGAGATAAGTGAAGATTTAATAAAAGAAGTGTGTTACCCGTCAAGGAGTTTCCTGCCGTCATTTCCAATACTTCAACTGGCGTCAGAAGTGAAACTGTCTTCCAAGCATGGATACGAGGAAGACCATTCGGACCCACGGGAGTGACCGCGAGGACAACCTTGACGACCCGGGCCAGCTGCCGTCGGGAGGTGAGGACGAAGAATGGCCCACGCTGCAGGATCCGCCGGCGGCGCCGGAGGAGCGACGGGGGACCGAGGCCGTGCTCCGGGAGGCGCACTCTCGTCTGGCGGAGCTGCTGCTCGCCGCCGCGTCCATCCTGGCGGAAATCAGCTCGTCGGCTGGAGCGGAGACGGCGGCGGACATTCTACAGGGTCGCCCCGCAGATTCCCGCCAAAATGACTTGGCGATTCCCGCCATTTCATCGGCGTCGACTTTTGGCGGGAACGGCGACCGCCACGTGGCGGCGGTTCTCCAAGCGCGCCCTCTTACGTCATCGACGCGCGCTGCGGACCGCCATCAGTCGTCCGCCATTGGGGCCGCCATCTTACACACCGACGGGGCGGCGGGAAGGAACCACGACGCGGAGGACGACTTCATTTTTCAACAGCGCCTCCCCGCATTGTCAGCCTTCAAGGCGGAAGGCGGGGACTGGGGCCAGTTTCAGCGCAGGTTTTTGGCGCATCAGGAGATGTCTGCCTGGTCCGATGCTACGGCGCTGCGGGCACTGCCTGCCATGTTGGACGACAATGCGCTCGCGGCCTTCATGTCAGCTTGGAGGTCGGACCGCTCCACGCTTAAGGCAGCACTGGGTCTCATGGCCAGGGTCTACGGACCTCCCTCGGCGTGCCGCCATCATTTTTATGCGAGGCGGAAGGCGGACACGGAGACCGGGCTTGCCTATCGCACGGCGTTGCTGGCTCTCGCCGATGCTGCATTCCCTCGGATGGACGAGGAGGGCCAGGATGCGATGGTTTTGGAGCAGCTGCTTAAGTTGGCGCAGGACCTGGGGGTCCCCATCAACACGGCCGACGAGATCGACATTTCTTCCTTACGGGTCGCTACGAGTATACAAGCGCACGAGGCCCTTCAACGCAAACAGGGGGTCGTCTGCAACGCTGCCGTGGCCTCAGCTCTGGCTCTGGTGATCACCGAACCCCAAGTCGTCAGTCCGCGAGAGGAGGCGTTCACCGCGGCACGACCGGGGGACTGGAGGTCGGGGGGTCGGTCGCCTCTGCGATCGGCCCGCAAGCTGGAGCAACCGAGATCACCGACGACCCTCATCACGTGCTACAACTGCGGCCTCCGGGGCCACGTGGCGTCCGGTTGCCGCGCTCCCCGTCAGCGCGCCATGGGATCTCGGCTGGACGACGACCAAGGCCCCAAGGCATCCCTACAAACCCCGGCAAGTCGCGGCACCTCACATGCTCGGCCCACATACTCGACACGCATGGGCCGTCGCGGGGCGACGGAAGAGGGCCGGTTAGGGTTCGGGGATTCGGTTCGGCGAGGGGGGTTCGGCCGGGACCGGAGAGACATTGAGTGGTCGGAGTTGGGGCATAGAATTGTGGCTGCTTCAGCGGGTTCATCCGTTGTTGCGGGTTCTATTGATGGGGTAGAGGTCAGGGTATTGGTGGACACGGGGGCGTCGGCGACTATTATATCTGACCTCATTTATAACATTCTCCCCGTCCAGTGCCGTCCGCTGCTCCCAGTGGATGTGCCATTTTTCGCCGCAAATGGGGGATCGTTGGGCATTATCGGTCAGATTAGGGCGTCCATTTGCATTGGAGATATCAAATTGTCGGGACCCGTTTTCGTTTCGTCTTCTTTGGCGGTTCCTTGTCTATTGGGCACTGATTTTTTGGCTAAAATGCCCATTAAAATTCTAATCGATCAGCGTTGCATTGAACTACCTTCGGGTCGCCGTATTTCATTTTTGACGAGCCCTACTGAGATTCGGACGGCGTGCGCCACGATACAAGCATTGGCGACGCAGACCGTGCACGTGCCCCCGGGTTCACAGATGTTAATTCCCCTCCGGTTGCGGAAACCATGGGTGGAGGGGACTTCGGAACAAGGCATGCTTTTGGGTCCTTCTAACAGGGCTGTCGGGGGGGTCGATTTGTCGGTGGCTCACACTTTGGTTCGGTCGGATAAGGATCCGTTTGTGATGGTTTTAAACGCTGGATCGCGGCCAGCCGTCATTCAGCAGGGTACCGTGCTGGCTCACGCGGCGCGGGTTCCTGCGGAGGAGCGGCTGGTTGCGCACGTTGATCCGAGCCCCACACGGAACATTGAACCGAGGGAGGACCTTGAATGGGTCCATTCGCTGTGCGCGGGCTCGGACGATTTGTCAGGGGTGCAGTTGGGTGCGCTGCGCGAGTTACTAATGGAATTTTCTGATGTGTTCAGTTAACATAAATATGACATTGGGTGTACGGATTTGTTACGCCACCACATTGACACGGGCGATGCGGCACCGGTTAGGTTAAATCCCTTCCGGCTGAGTCCTGCTGAAAAGGAACATGTTCAGTCGGCTGTTAACGATATGCTTGAAGCCGACATTATTTCGCCTTCCTCCAGTCCGTGGGGAGCACCTATTGTGCTGGTTAAGAAGCAAGACGGGTCCTTGCGATTTTGCGTAGATTTCCGTCGCCTGAATAAGATCTCTGTGGCTGACGCGTATCCGCTCCCCAGGATGGACGAGTCCCTCGATGCACTGTCTGGTGCGCGATATTTTTCGACTCTTGATTTGTTATCGGGATTCTGGCAGTTGCCACTCGACGAAGAGTCTAAACCTAAGACAGCATTCCGGACTCCAGGGGGCCTGTTCCAGTTTAACCGGTTACCCATGGGACTTCACTCCTCTCCAGCGACGTTTCAGCGCCTTATGGAGTTGGTTTTGTCGGGCTTGCAATGGGAGACGTGCTTGATTTACCTTGACGATGTCATTGTTTTCAGTAAAACATTTGAGGAACACCTCCAGCGATTGAGAGGGGTGTTCTTGCGAATGCGATCGGCTAAATTGAAATTTAAACCGGCCAAATGCCACCTTTTTCGTAAGTCCGTTAGATACTTGGGTCACATTGTCGACTCTTCGGGGATCTCTACCGATCCCGCGAAGACGGACTGTGTCAGTTCATGGCCGACACCCACGTCTGTTGCAGACGTGCGCAGTTTCATCGGGTTTGCCTCGTATTACCGCCGATTCGTTGAGCACTTCGCCACTATTGCAAAACCCTTGCACGCTCTAACGGCGAAGGGTGTGAAGTTCCAATGGGGACCGGAAGAGGAGGCCGCGTTCTGCGCCCTCCGGGACGCCTTGGTGGGTGCCCCACCCTTGCGCTATCCGGATTTTGCGAGTCCCTTCTTGCTAGACACGGATGCTAGCAACACGGGCATTGGGGGGGTACTGTCCCAGGTCGTTGGGGGAGTCGAAAGGGTGGTCGCTTATGGTAGCAGGGTGTTGTCTCCGGCGGAGCAGCGCTACTGCGTCACCCGTCGTGAACTGCTCGCCATTGTTTTTTTTGTACAACAGTTCAGACCGTATCTCTATGGTCGTCACTTTACGGTCCGGACGGACCACGCGGCGCTACAGTATTCATTGAGGGTCGCCCAACCCTCGGGCCAATTGTCTCGGTGGTTGGAAGTCCTCCAAGACTATCAGTTCACGACCACATACCGGAAGGGGTTACGACACACAAATGCCGATGCCCTGTCGAGATTGTTGCCTTGTCAGAAATGTGCGTGTCTATCGGGATCGGCGCGCTGTAAACCGCCGGTTGTGGAAGATAAGGGGGCATTGGCTGCGACTGCGGGCGCGCCAATCGGGGATGTCCCCGCTGCCTCTCAGGATCGGGACTCGCTGCTCTCACTGTCGCTGGGGGAGTGGGGCCGCCTCCAAATGGCGGACAGCTCCCTGCTAGCATTGCGCCGCAGAGTGGGAGGTCCTAAGGAGGACCAGGAGCGAACTGGCTCCTATGTACTTAAACAGGGCATGTTGATGAGATGGGACAGTTTGTCCCGGCGGCATGCGCTGGTGGTGCCTTCTGCTGTAAGGGGGGAAGTTGTTTTGGCCGCACACGAACGCCTCTTGCATTTGGGAGTAAACAAAACGCTTGCCCTGCTTCAGCGTGACTATTATTGGCCAGGAATGGGGAGTGACGTGGTAAATATTCTGAAGGGGTGCGTTGAGTGCGCCAGACGGAAACCACCGCCCGTACCAGCTAATCCACCGCTGCAATCTATTCAGGTCTCGCGCACTAACGAGCTCGTTGCTCTCGATATTCTGGGGCCTTTTCCAGTCACGCCTAGAGGGAATAAATACCTGTTGGTGGGGGTCGAATATTTCACCCGGTGGCCTATGGCGTGGCCTCTCGCCAACCAGTCGGCAGCGGCCGTGACGGACGCCTTTGTCCAGGGCTATGTCCTGGACAAGGGGGCTCCCGAACGCTTGCTGACCGACCAAGGTAAAAAATTTTCGAGTAAATTGTTGCAAGAGGTGTGCGATCTGTTGGGTACCAAAAAGGTGCGTACCTCCCCGTACCACCCGCAGACAGACGGGATGGTGGAGAGACTTCACAAGACTTTGACTTCTATGCTGTGCCAGCAGGTGTGTGAGGCACATGTAGATTGGGACCTGCAGGTCCCGGGGGTCCTTGCCGCGTATAGAATGGCCCCCCATGCAGCGATGGGTTTTTCCCCATTCTATTTGATGTATGGTCGGGAAGCCGACCCGCCCATGGAAACGCAGCTTGGCCTGTCCGCTCCACGAACTAATTCTAAATTGGCAGAACACATTAAATTCAATATTCACAAGCTGACAGAGGCAAGGGAGGCCGCACGGCTTAATTCACGGGCTCGCCAAATTGCTAATGAACGGTTGCGGGCACGGAAGGTGTCCGTGCACGAATGGAAACCTGGTGACAGGGCCTGGCTGCATTGCCCTCAGGCACCCTTGGCTACGTCGCCTAAATTGTTGAGGCCATGACGGGGGCCCGTGGAGGTCGTGCGCGTTGCACGGCCCCAGTGCGTTCAGATAAAATGGGGAAAACGACGGTGGTACGTCCACCCCTCCCGACTGAAACCGTTCTCGCCTCCATATGGCCTCCCATCGTGTCGTGAGGGCCGAGCATGTGACGTGACCGACGACCCCAAGGGGGAAATGTCTCTGCCTGATCCTCACATGTCTCCGCCTGATCTGCTCCCAGGTGTCTCGGAACTGAAAGCTGCCGACCACCGGCAGCCGGATCTTCGCGGCGGGGCCGGCCCTTTCAGGCCCGTTCCACGCCGTCTAGAGCAGCCGGAGCCGCCGGACGGTCGTCAGTGTCCCGTCCCATATGACGGACCGGCCAGACGGACTCGCGCCAGGTCGCGCTACTTTGTTTGACCTGCCACGTGAGGAGTCGAGGCAGTGGGAGCGCCTCGTCACTGCGGTGGTTGCAGAGACGCGGGGCGCGTTCATTTTCTAGAAATCGCTTTTATTATGTTGTTCGTCGGGCTGTATATAGCTTCTTATAAGGTGTTGTGTGTGGTATTGTTAACTTTTCTTGTGTTAATTGTCAAATTGTACATAGGTTGCTGTTGTGTTGTTGTTGCTGTGTTACGGGGCACACTGGGTTTTGTTGTGTTAACGATGTGGGAGGTTGTTGGTTAGCAGCCGGGACGGCTGCGAGCTATGTGGGGGGGGGGTGATGTAGTGGTGATACGCGCTGGGGTAGCGATCAGGTGCCAGCGCGTCGTGATTGGATGTGTGTGTGGTGACGCGCGCTGACGGTGAGGGATCAAGGGTCAGCGCGGGATCGTGGGTTGTGTGGTGCTGATTGGCTGGGTGCCGGTGACGCGCTGGTGTGGGAGTGATCGGGTGGCAGCGCGGCGTGATTGGTTGGTTAGTGGAAACACGCGTTGGGGAAAAGAGGATCGTAGAGATAGCGCGTTGTGATTGGTTCACTAAGAAGCGATGCTCGCATCGAGGTCCGCATCCGCTCCGTCTCCCGGGAGGAGGGACTATATAAGGTGATGCGCACAGGCGCACGGGGAGAGTGTAACCAGCGAAGACTGAAGACGGGAGGAAGAGATAGGGCCCTGCGGTACCTAGTCCCGCTGTCCTGTGAGGACCGGGACTCTGTGTAACCCAGAGGCGGAGTGTAGGGTGAGCATGCAGTGGCAGCATGCAGAGTGTGTAGCCAGGGCCTAGAGTCTACACGAGACGAGTGATGTGGGTGTAGCCAGAGGCATAGGGTCTACACGAGACGAGTCTACACGAGAAGAGTCTACACGAGACGAGTGATGTGTGTGTAGCCAGAGGCATAGGGTCTACACGAGACGAGTCTACACGAGACGAGTGATGTGTGTGTAGCCAGAGGCATAGAGTCTACACGAGACGAGTCTACACGAGAAGAGTCTACACGAGACGAGTGATGTGTGTGTAGCCAGAGGCATAGGGTCTACACGAGACGAGTCTACACGAGAAGAGTCTACACGAGACGAGTGATGTGTGTGTAGCCAGAGGCATAGGGTCTACACGAGACGAGTACAGTGTGTTATAAGAAGAATAGAGGTTACGAGTTGTCCCGGTGTCTGGTGACCGTACTCGGAAGACCAGAGACCACACGTTGTATCGAGATAAGCGAAGATTTAATAAAAGAAGTGTGTTACCCGTCAAGGAGTTTCCTGCCGTCATTTACAATACTTCACCTGTATAAAAAACACCTGCTCACAGAAGCAATCAATCAATCAATCAGATTCCAAACTCTCCACCATGGCCAAGACCAAAGAGCTCTCCAAGGATGTCAGGGACAAGATTGTAGACCTGCACATGGCTGGGATGGGCTACAAGAACATTGCCAAGCAGCTTGGTGAGAAGGTGACAACAGTTGGTGCGATTATTCGCAAATGGAAGAAACACAAAAGAACTCTCAATCTCCCTCGGCCTGGGGCTCCATGCAAGATCTCACCTCGTGGAGTTGCAATGATCATGAGAACGGTGAGGAATCAGCCCAGAACTACACGGGAGGATCTTGTCAATGATCTCAAGGCAGCTGGGACCATAGTCACCAAGAAAACAGTTGGTAACACACTACGCCGTGAAGGACTGAAATCCTGCAGCGCACGCAAGGTCCCCCTGCTCAAGAAAGCACATATACATGCCCGTCTGAAGTTTGCCAATGAACATTTGAATGATTCAGAGGAGAACTGGGTGAAAGTGTTGTGGTCAGAGGAAACCAAAATGGAGCTCTTTGGCATCAACTCAACTCGCCGTGTTTGGAGGAGGAGGAATGCTGCCTATGATCCCAAGAACACCATCCCCACCGTCAAACATGGAGGTGCTAACATTATGCTTTGGGGTGTTTTTCTGCTAAGGGGACAGGACAACTTCACCGCATCAAAGGGACGATGGACGGGGCCATGTACCGTTAAATCTTGGGTGAGAACCTCCTTCCCTCAGCCAGGGCATTGCAAATGGGTCGTGGATGGGTATTCCAGCATGACAATGACCCAATACACACGGCCAAGGCAACAAAGGAGTGGCTCAAGAAGAAGCACATTAAGGTCCTGGAATGGCCTAGCCAGTCTCCAGACCTTAATCCCATAGAAAATCTGTGGAGGGAGCTGAAGGTTCGAGTTGCCAAACGTCAGCCTTGAAACCTTAATGACATGGAGAAGATCTGCAAAGAGGAGTGGGACAAAATCCCTCCTGAGATGTGTGCAAACCTGGTGGCCAACTACAAGAAACGTCTGACCTCTGTGATTGCCAACAAGGGTTTTGCCACCAAGTACTAAGTCATGTTTTGCAGAGGGGACAAATACTTATTTCCGTCAATAAAATGCAAATCAATGTATAACATTTTTGACATGCGTTTTTCTGGATTTTTTTGTTATTATTCTGTCTCTCACTGTTCAAATAAACCTACCATTACAATTATAGACTGATCATTTCTTTGTCAGTGGGCAAACGTACAAAATCAGCAGGGGATCAAATACTTTTTTCCCTCACTGTATTAAAATAAATTGTTTAGTTTAAATGTTAAAAGCAATTCCCCTCTCGGTTGGATATCATTATTATGGCCCAGGTACAACTCAAACTTACATAATACACAATACAAAATAATAACTGTCACATAAAAAAATAACAAATCGCCTTCTCATGTGTCTCTCCACACACACCACACACACAATCTAACACATTGTTTTTTCACATTCCATCAGTAACCCAGAACAATGCCAGCCTTCCTTTCTTCTTAATATTTGATTAAAGGCCGTGCCGGCCTTCATTCATGGGTGTGCTATTTGCTCACAGCAACTTGCCACGCAAATACATTGAGGCTATACTGGGGTGGGAGAGTGCTCTCTGTGGGGGAGCGGTAGTGTAGCGGTTAGTGCGCTGCGCTATGAACCCGGCGACCCGGGTTCAATTCCCGATTCCAGCTCATGGCCAACACCTCTGATGATGATATGAGCCGGTCCTTGGCCTCCCCTAGGTCGACTCAGCCTCAAATGAGTACCTGGTGCGGTGTGTAAACATCGCCGTCTGGGGAGACAAATGCGGTCGGACGTGGTGCTGGCCACCCACCCCCTCGTGTACCGTTCCGGCCTTCATAGGTGCTCGCTAACAGCACTTGCCCCTACAGTCTGTTAATTCCATACGGGGGTCTTTGTCTTTGCCTTTGTATGTCTTTATAACCTAGTGTCGATGTGTGTACTCGTTGCATCACATTTACAAGAAACAAGCGGGTCCTGTGGCGTTAGTGGGTTTTTCCCTCCGCAGATTGCCGACTTTTCTCTGCCAAGCCGACATGATTACAACATTTCCTTTGAGCAAGAGCTATCGCCTACTCGCTCGCTGGCTTTGAGTCGGCGTGGCGTGTTTACTGAGGTTACGTAATCCTAGGGACAGGTCAACAGCTCCCACTCCACCCCCACCCACTACACCCCACCTCTCAGAAGCTCATCGGATTCCTCCATATCTAAATATATGTTCCGAATCTGAACGCCGCTGGGAGCCTCTGACATCGGCTGCTGCTAAACATTTCCACGTGATCGTGATCCACTTCGTTGAGCTATCATTTGTGGCCAGGTAGCTTCTGAAAAATAACGTGTAACTCAGTGGGCTTTACCTGGTAAAATAAAACCTTTTTATTTTCTAATTTGTTTAACTTTCTTGCAATTTGCACTGTTATTGTGTTTGCGTGTATTGTTTTGTGTTGTAACGTTCTGAGCCCGTTCTCCTACTAGACATATGTGACAAAAATAGCTTTATATCTCATCGGATTCCTCCTGCAGTATATATATAACACATTCCTGCGGAGGGAGCTGGTAGGAACGTTGGGTTGCTCGGTCAATGGCCAGGGTCAACGGCGGCGTGGTGTATTCCGCAAATATGGCCGACTGTGAGGGCGGGCACAAGCCGGCGTGAGTAGGTTAAACGTTGAGTTTTATAAGAGCACCACGGGGTGACCAGCCCCTCCCCACCCAGTCCCACCACTTCCACCCCCCACCCAGCCCCACCCTCCTTCCCCACCCAGCCCCTCCCCACCCTCCCCACCAGCCCCTCCCCACCCTCCCCTCCCCTCCCCACCCAGCCCCACCCCACCCTATCTACCCAGCCCCTCCCCACCCTCCCCACCAGCCCCTCCCCACCCTCCCCTCCCAGCAACCTCCCCACCCTCCCCTCCCCACCCAGCCCATCCCTCCCCACCCAGCCCCTCCCTGCACGACGGACACAATAATCCCCTGTGGGCTGGTGTAACCACGAGGTTCCTACCAGTATAATTATTCTGATGCTGATGTATTTGTAATGGTGTAAATACTGCAGGAGACGAGTTGACGTAGGCAGCACGTATTTATTACTAGCGGTTAGTACCCGGCGTTGCCCGGGCGAAAAAGGCAGACACACATGTAGTTACACACGAAAATCGACTGACACACACACATAGAGTTACACGCACAAATGGACTTACACATACATAGACTGAACAACAACAACCGCAATTCGCCACTAAGTGGCGGTGACGTCACGACAACGCTTGTGCCAGGCTATGTGCACCTTGAGGCCACGTGAAGTGTCGAACACCCGCTGGCAGGAGGTCACGGGGCAAACACAGATGGCACATGTCGACTGACTGAGACGACTGGCTGATGCACCACCTGTGGCCCCTACTGTGGCAACTTTCTGTGTTTAGCCACGCGGCGCTCCGCTCATTGTTGTGAGCGTCACTCCTCCGCCCTCAGTTGTTGTTGGAGGTTGAATGCTTCCAACTGCCCAGTAGCGTTCTTCAGGAGCCTCCTCCACAGAGGCCGATCTTGACACCGCTGGTATCAGTCATCCGCAAGTGGACTCAGCTCCAAGTCCTCCAGTACCACATCACTCCATGTCTTCTGCAGCCCGTGCCACGCCCGTTTAGCCCCCTCGATCCAGCGGAACAAAAGCTGTTTAGGCATGCAGTGGCTGGCCATGCGGGCTACATGACTCAGGCAACGCAGCCTTGCCTGCCGGAGGTCACCGAGGGACTTTGTCCACATTTTTCAAGGATTTGTGAGCTCCTCACACAATGCAGCCTGGTTAAACCCAGGATGGATCGTAGGCAGGCCAGCCTAAATGTTTCTAACTGGCGAAGATGTTCCATTCGGGGGGTCCAAGTTTCGCAAGCGTAGAGAAGGGAGGGAATGACCGTGGGCGAGAAGACCTGAAGCTTCGTACAGAGTGATAGACCAGGTAGCTTCCACACTGTTACGCAGCCAATGAAAAGATACTGCAGCTCGACTGATTCGGAGTGAGACCCCTGCTGTTAAAGCGGAGCCAGTCATTAGCACAATGTCCAGGGAAACTCTCCACTGTCTCCACAACTGCCCCATCAACAATTGGGAGTTGTGGGGGTGGAGTGTCCGATGGTACAAAATAGTCAGGCAGGTGCTTAGCTTTGGTTGGGCTGAAGGTAAGGCCCCAACTGTTGGTGGCAAGCTCCAGGTTCAGCAGCAGCACCTCGAACTCCTCCTCCGAGTGAGCAGCCATTAGCAGATCATCGGCATACATAAAGTGGTTGAGCAATAGGGAGCCATCCCTTGACCGCACCCGGGCATCGATCAGCCTCCCATTGTATCTGTAGCAGATGGGAATTCTTCCGGTACAGGCATTGAAGGCTCGACGAACTACGTGGTCCAATGTGGGAGCCAGAGGACATCCCTGTTGCACCCCAAGGTGTAAAGGGAATGGCTTTGACTCACGGCCACGTAGTTAAGACGCGGGGCCGTTCACCATCATGAAGGTCCTTAAGGATGGTGATGTGTGGGTTCGGTACTCGGAGAGCACGAAGAGCAACCCAGAGGCCAGGCCTACTGATGGTATCATAGGCCTTGATCAGGTCAATAAAGCACACCCATGGACTAAGATGCACACATGGACCTACAGACACGCAAAGAAATGCAGTTACACTGACTAACATGGAGGCATGCACACACAGCGACTAACACACACGCACATGGACTGAGACACACACACACATATGGACTGACACACAAACACATCGACTTACAGACACACACACATATGAACTCACACACACATAGACATGCACTTGAGATACGCACACATGGAGTTACACACACATATCGACGTACACACACACACCGACTCGCACACAGCAATACGTGGACTAAAACACACATTGACGTAAACACACATGTACTTACACATACATAGACTGACACACACATAGCCCTACACACACATATGGACTGTGACACAGATATCTACTTTAGATACACAGACATGGATTTACACACATATGGACTCACAGACGCATTGACTTACACACAACAACAACCGCCATTCGCCACTAAGTGGCGGTGACGTCACCACGACGCTTGTGCCAGGCCATGTGCACCCTGAGGCCACGTGAAGTGTCGAACGCCCGCTGGCAGGAGGTCACGGGGCAGACCCAGGTGCCACGGGTCGACTGACCGAGATTACCGAGATGACTGAGATGACTGGCTGATGCACCACCTGTGCCCCCTACTGTGCCAACTTGCTGTGCTTTAGCCACCCGGCGCTCCGCTCGTTGTTGTGAGCGTCGCTCCTCCGCCCTCCGTTGTTGTTGGAGGGCGACTGCCTCCAACTGCCCAGTAGCGTCCTTCACGAGCCTCCTCCACTGAGGCCGATCTTGACACCGCTGGTACCAGTCATCGGCAAGTCCACTCAGCTCCACGTCCTCCTGTACCACATCACTCCATCTCTTCTCTAGCCCGTGCCGCGCCCGTTTAGCCCCCTCGATCCGGCCGAACAGAAGCTGTTTAGGCATGCGGTGGCTGGGCATGCGGGCTACATGACCCAGCCAACGCAGCCTTGCCTGCCGGAGGAGCTCACTGATGGGACTTTGCCCAGATCTTTCAAGGACTTGTGAGCTCCTCACACAATCCAGCCTGGTTAAACCCAGGATGGATCGTAGGCAGGCCAGCCTAAATGTTTCCAACCGGCGAAGATGCTCCACTAGGGGGGTCCACGTTTCGCAAGCGTAGAGAAGGGAGGGAATGACCGTGGCCGAGAAGACCTGAAGCTTCGTGCGGAGCGACAGACCAGGTAGCTTCCACACAGCGTTACGCAACCGATGAAAAGATATTGCCGCTCGTCTGATTCGGAGTGAGACCTCTGCTGATAAACTGGAGCCGGTCATGAGCACACTGCCCAGGTATGGGAAACTCTCTACTCTCTCCACAACTGCCCCATCACCGATTGGGAGTTGTGGGGGTGGAGTGCCCGATGGTACAAAATACCCAGGCAGGTGCTTAGTTTTGGTGGGGCTGATGGTAAGGCCCCACCTCTTAGTGGCACACTCCAGTCTCAGCAGCAGCGTCTCCAACTCCTCTTCTGAATGAGCAGCTATTACCAAATCATCGGCATACATAACGTGGTTGACCAATAGGGAGCCATCCCTTGATCGCACCCGGGCGTCGATCAGCCTCCCATTATATCTGTACCAAATGGTAATTCCCCCGGTACAGCTATTGAAGGCTTCACGAACTACGCAGTCGAAATAGATGTTAAATAATGTGGGAGCCAGAGGACATCCCTGTCGCACCCCAAGGTGTACAGGGAAAGGCTCCGACTCCCGGCCACGTAGTTTTACCCGGGCCCGCTCACCATCATGAAGGTCCTTAATGATCGTGAGCAGAGGGTCAGGGACTCCGAAAGCACGAAGAACAACCCAAAGCCCAGTCCTACTGATGGTATCATAGGCCTTGACCAGGTCAATAAAGCAGAGATGTAGGTCTTTTTGGAATTCCCTACACCTCTGCTGTAGCAGACGGACAGAAAATATGGCATCTGTGCAGGACCGCCCGTTCCTGAAACCGCATTGGGGCTCCGCAAGCCTCTCCTCAGCATGCCTAGCAAGGCGATGTTGAATAATCCTTGCCAGGACCTTACCCGGCACACTGAGGAGTGAGATGCCCCTGTAGTTGTTACAGTCGGTACGGTCCCCCTTCTTAAAGAGGGGGACCACCAGGGCATCCTTCCAGTCCTGCGGAACCCGTCCAGTGGTCCAGACTGTTGTTATGATGTCATATAGAGCAGTCTGTGCACAAACGCCACCCTCCCTCAGCATTTCGCCTGGGAGATCATCTCTGCCCGGTGCCTTCCCTGGTCTCAGACTCCGGATCGCCCTCAGTACTTCCTCAACAGCTGGAACCTCAGCCAGCCACTCACAGGGGGTGACCTCTTCCAATATTTGAGGCACCGCAGCCTCAGCAGGGTTATCCCCACTTTGTGCCATGATGTTTTCCTGGCTGAGAGATTTTCCCTCCCCCAGGACCTCACAGAAATGCTCAGCAAATCTGCAAACCTGTTCCTGGGGGTCGGAGATTGGATCACCGTTTTTTCCTCTAATGATGGTAATAGGTGTGGCGCTGCAGGTTACTTTTTTGATGGAGTTAAATAGTGATTTGTGATCGCGGGCTACTGAGGCAGACTCCATCTCCTCAGCAACCCGCGACCACCACCCATCCTTGCAGCGCCTCACGGCTCTCCGAACCTCCGAGCGAAGACTGCGGTAAACCTTCTCATTCTCTGACGTGGGATGCTGTAGGCGATGAGAGTGGGCCTGTCGCTTTTTCTCAATTAACCTGAACACCTCCTCCGTCAGCCAGGGTTCCCGGGGAGGTCTGGACCGCGCACCCAAAGCAGCCATTGCAGCTGCATGAGTCACACTTACACACACACATGGAGTGACACACACATGTATAGACTTACACACACATGTGGACTAACCCACACACATATGGACTGACACACACATACACATCGACGTACACGCACACAGATCGACTGACACACACACATGGACTAACACACACACATAAACACTTTGACGTACACACACACATGGGGCGTTGTCCGTTCGAAAAAGACACCCACATGGAGTTAGAGGCACGCATGGCTCTACACGCACACACATATGGACTCAAAGACACACACATGGACTCACACACACACATCGACGGGCACAGCAATCCCCGATGATGGCACAGCTATCAGTATCGCAGTACTACGTATGAGTAAATAGCGTGACGTGAGCGATGGAAACAATAGAAATGCATTTAAGAAATAAGCAGAAATCACAGACTGGCAGTAGACTGTGGCAGCGTTATAAAAGCGCAGCAAAAAAGGGGAAATTGAGCAACCCAAAAATTCAAAAAGAGTTTTGTGTACACAAACATAATTATTGTAACATGTCAACATGTTTCAAAATGGTAAACAATGAACCTGAGTTGTTATCTTCACTAAAACATAATTATTGTAACATCTGTGAACTTGTTTCATAATGTTGAACAATGAAGCTGAGTTTTTATATGCACACAAACATTATTATTGTAATGTTTGTCAAGTAATGTGTTTAACAATAGTAAACAATGGAATTGAGTTGTTAGTGTGAGAAGCAAGGAACTTTGTACTTACCATCGGCATGTTGAGGCCTTGTGCCATGCGTAGCCCCCGTCCTGGCCTACATTGGCGAGGCGGCAGAGTTGGCACGTTGCCAGGCTCGGGGCTGGGCCGCTACCCCCCCCCATCCGCAGCATCCCTTGCCCGTGCAAGAATAATGGTATGTAAGCAGTAAAATATTATTATCTACGGAGTCTGTAGCATAAACTGGACACATCGTGTTGGGGGGGGGGGCGAAGAGGACATGACACTGTGAATAAATATCCGCAGCGTGATGTGTGTATGTGTTGGCTGTAAAACGCGTAAAATAAAATGTCCCCCGTGAGCTGGAGCGAACGCGCATCACTTGGTAGGGTCCGCCCCCCCCCCCCACGCAATTGGCGTCACTTGGTACGGTCGATGTCGTGCAAGAAGTAATTAATGAATAATCGAAACGGCACAAATGTGTTAATTAAACTACTTTAAATTTTACGGATGGGAAAACGGAATAGCCTATTCCCACCACGGGGCTTAGGGTGTGCCGCCTGGCAAATTATTTTGTTCTTAAACCCCACCGTCCGAGAGCCAAATCCCCCGCAAGCGCGAGCGCACGGAGACTTTTATATATAAGAAAAAAAAGAAGAAGATAACACTCTACAGAACAGTCAGCTATACAGCCTAGGAACACAGCCTATGGCTACGCATGCCTGACACTGGCTACGCTCTCAGGTCCTCTGGCTATGTACTTCCTAGAGGAGGCTATCTGACCCGACCTAGCCAGGGTACGGGTCTCAACCACTGGCCCATCGGACCCGGCCCTGATAAGGACGTCGGGCCGCGGGTTCCCAGGATCTCACCACTCAGCCACACAGAGTCTCGGCCCTGATAAGGGCGGCGGGGCTAGGGGTCACAGGGTCCTATCTAGCTTGCTCCGTCTTCATTCTTCACTGGCTCCAACGACTTTCCGAGCGCTCACGCGCACCGACCTATCTCTCTGCCCCCCGAGGGGCGGGGCTAATGCGGACGTCGATGTAGCCACCCATGCACGGACCGTGATGTAGACACCGGCTACGCGATGGCTCACTACACCCCGGTACGTACCACCTCTACATATTTATACTGCAGGAGGAATCCGATTAGATATATATTTTCGTCACAGATATCTATCACGAGAACGGGATCAGAACGTGACGACAACTAACACAATACACACAAAAACGATAGAGGTGCAAAGTATAGGAAAGGTAAACAAAGCACGACAAATCTTCTTCTTCTTTTATATATAAAAGTCTCCGCGGGCTCACGCTTGCGGGGGATTTGGCTCTCGGACGGTGGGCTTCACGTAGAAAAAAAATTGACAGGCGGCACGCCTTAAGCCCCGCAGTGGGAATAGGCTATTCCGTTTTCCCATCCGTAAACTTTATAGTAGTTTAATTAACACATTTGTGCCGTTTATATTATTAATTATTTACTTATTGCGCGACATCGACCGTACCAAGTGACGCCAATTGCGTGGGGGGGGGGCGGACCCTGCCAAGTGCTGCGCGTTCGCTCGACCTCACGGGGGACATTTCGTTTTACGCGTTTTAAAGCGGACACATACACACATAACGCTGCGGATATTTCTTCACAGTGTCATGACCTCTTCACCACCCCTAACACGATGCGTCCAGTTTATAGTACAGACTCCATAGATAATAATATTTTACTGCTTACATAGCATTATTCTTGCACGCGCGGGGGGTGCTGGGGGGGGGTAGCGGCCCAGCCCCTAGCCTGGCAATATGCCAACTCCACCCAGGACGAGGGCTACGCATGGCACAAGGCCTCAACATGGCTATGGTAAGTACAAAGTTCCTTGCTTCTTACGCTAACAACTCTAGTCCATTGTTTACTATTGTTAAACACATTAGTTCACAAACATTACAATAATAATGTCTGTGTGCAGATCATTAATCACGTTCATTGCTTATTATTATTAAACAAATACGTTGCCAGATATTGTGTGCAGATAACAACTCAGGTTCATTGTTTACAATTATGAAACAAGTTGACAGATGTTACAATAATTATGTTTGTGTGCACAAAAGTCTTTTTGGATTTTTACGTTGCTCAATTTTCCCTTTTTTTGCTGCGCTTTTATGACGCTGCCACGGTCTACTGCCAGTCTGTGATTTCTGATTATTTCTTCAATAAATTACGTTAGTGAGCACAAAAGTCTTTTTGGATTTTTACGTTGCTCAATTTTCCTTTTTTTTGCTGCGCTTTTATGACGCTGCCACGGTCTACTGCCAGTCTGTGATTTCTGATTATTTCTTCAATAAATTATGTTTGTGAGCACAAAAGTCTTTTTGGATTTTTACGTTGCTCAATTTTCCCTTTTATTGCTGCGCTTTTATGACGCTGCCACGGTCTACTGCCAGTCTGTGATTTCTGATTATTTCTTCAATAAATTTATATTGATTCCATCGCTCACGTCACGCTATTTCATAATACTTAGTACTGCCAAACTGATAGCTGTGCCATAATCGGGGATTGCTGTGCCCATCGATGTGTGTGTCTTTGAGTCCATATGTGTGTGCGTGTAGAGCCATGCGTGTATTTAACTCCATGTGTGTGTCTGTCTTTTTCGAATGGACAACGCCCCATGTGTGTGTGTAAGTCTAAGTGTTTATGTGTGTGTGTCAGTTCAAGTGTGCGTGTCAGACCATTTGTGTGCGTATCAGTCGCTGTGTGTGTGTGTGTGTAAGTCCATGTGTGTGTGTAGGTACATATGTGTGTTTACGTCAACGTGTGTGTGAGTCCACGTATTGCTATGTGTGAGTCGGTGTGTGTGTGTGTGAGTCGCTGTATGTGTGTACATCCATATATGTGTGTGTAACTCCATGTGTGTATATCTCAAGTCGATGTCTATGTGTGATAGGCCACGTGTGTATGTGTGTGTACGGCAATGTGTGTGTCACTCTATGTATGTATGTGTGTAAGTCCCTGTATGTGTGTATGTCGATATGTGTGTGTAACTCCATGTGTGTGTATCTCAAGTGCATGTCTATGTGTGTGTGCGAGTCCATATGTGTGTGTGTCTGTAAGTCGATGTGTTTGTGTGTGTGAGTCGATATGTGCGTGTGTGTGTCTCAGTCCATGTGCGTGTGTGTTCGTCGCTGTGTGTGCATACCTCCATGTTAGTATACTTAACCGAAAGAACCAAATAATAGTATACCATTTATTTGCGTGTCTGTAGGTCCATGTGTGCATCTTAGTCCATGCGTGTGCTTTATTGACCTTCTCAAGGCCTATGATACCATCAGTAGGCCTGGCCTCTGGGTAGCTCTTCGTTCTTTCTGAGTCCCTGACCCACTCATCATCATCCTTAAGGACCTTCATGATGGTGAGCGGCCCCGCGTCTAACTACGTGGCCGTGAGTCAGAGCCATTTCCTTGACACCTTGGGGTGCAACAGGGATGTCCTCTGGCTCCCACATTATTTTACATATATTTGGACCACGTAGTTCGTCAAGCCCTCAATGCCTGTACCGGAAGAATTCCCATCTGCTACAGATACAATGGGAGGCTGATCGATGCCTGGGTGCGGTCAAGGGATGGCTCCCTATTGCTCAACCGCGTTATGTATACCGATTATCTGCTAATTGCTGCTCACTCGGAGGAGGAGTTCGAGGTGCTGCTGCTGAACCTGGAGCTTGCCACCAACAGGTGGGGCCTTACCATCAGCCCCACCAAAACTAAGCACCTACCTGGCTATTTTGTTCCATTGGACACTCCACCCCCACAACTCCCAATTGGTGATGGGCCAGTTGTGGAGACAGTGGAGAGTTTCCCATACCTTGCCAGTGTCCTAATGACCGGTTCCGGTTTAACAGCAAAGGTCTCACTCCGAATAAGTCGAGGTGCATTTTCTTTTCATTGGCTGCGTAACGCTGTGTGGAAGCTACCTGGTCTATCACTCCGTACGAAGCTTCAGGCCTTCTCGGCCACTCTCATTCCCTCTCTTCTCTACGCTTGCGAAACGTGGACCCCCCTAATGGAGCATCTTTGCCGGTTGGAAACATTTAGGCTACCTGCCTACGATCCATCCTGGGTTTAACCAGGCTGGATTGTGTGAGGAGCTCATAAATCCTTGAAAGATCTGGGCAAAGTCCCATCGGTAAGCTCCTCCGGCAGGCAAGGCTGCGTTGGCTGGGTCATGTAGCCCGCATGCCCAGCCCCCGCTTGCCTAAACAGCTTTTGTTCGGCCGGATCGAGGGGGCTAAATGGGCGCGGCACGGGCTAGAGAAGAGATGGAGTGATGTGGTACATGAGGACGTGGAGCTGAGTGGACTTGCCGATGACTGGCACCAGCGGTGTCAAGATCGGCCTCTGTGGAGGAGGCTCGTGAAGGACGCTACTGGGCAGTTGGAGGCAGTCACCCTCCAACAACAACGGAGGGCGGGGGAGCAATGCTCACAACAATGAGCGGAGCGCCGGGTGGCTAAAGCACAGCAAGTTGGTACATTAGGGGGCACAGGTGGTGCATCAGCCAGTCATCTCGGTCATCTCAGTCAGTCGTCCCGTGGCACCTGGGTCTGCCCCGTGACCTCCTGCCAGCGGGCGTTCGACACTTCACGTGGCCTCAAGGTGCACATGACCTGGCACAAGCGTCGTGGTGACGTCACCGCCACTTAGTGGCGAATGGCGGTTGTTGTTGTTGTAATTACATGTGTATCTGCCTTTTTCGCCCGGGCAACGCCGGGTACTTACCGCTAGTACTACTCTAAACGCTTGATGGTGATTCGAAAAGTGGAGGGGATAAAAAAAATAGAAAGACTGGAGGACCTGGAGAAAAATCTATGAGACCATGGGGAGAGAGAGACGCAAAATTCCCAATATATAACAGGCATCGTCAGGGTCGGGATCGAACCCACGACCTCTTGCATACCAGGCGAGGGAGTTAACAACTCATGGCCGCAGTGGTGCCATCACAGCGAGAAGGGAGGCAACGGTTCAATCCCAGACTCAGGCGCCTTTCTGTGTGGATTGTGTTTATTTTCTCCCCCTGGTCTAAATTGGGTTGTTTTTTTTATTTCTGGGTTCTCCGGTTTCCTCGCATAGCTAACACACATAAAGATCCCTCCGTTTAGCCTCAACAGACTTTCTGGGGCAAGTGCTTTTAGCGACCAGCACCTATGAAAGCGGTGGTGCTGTGGTTAGCGCTATGCTGCGCTACAAACCCTGCGGCCCGAGTTCCATTCCTGCTCACGGCCACCAACACCTGTGACGATTATCTAAACCGGTCCTGGGGCCTCCCCTAGGTCGACTCAGCCTTGCATGTGTAATAATACTTTTGGAGACGGCTTGTGGAATCGGTCCTTTTATTTACTTATCTCAGTTCACAAGCACTCCCCATTGCTGGCAGGCAACGGGAAGTGGGCAGACAGATCACAAGAGACGCACCGCCACGTGGCACTCGGAGCCCCGCTCGCGCGTGGCCCCTCTCTCTCTCTTCGTTCCTCGTCTGCCCCCGTGTACCTCGGCTCTTCCCTTATTTAATGCCTGGGTCACGTGGTACGCTCCAGCCAATCCTTAATAGCCTGCGCTGAATGTTCCAGATTCCCCATCAACTCCCGGGACCACGCCCCTGACTTGTCTTCCCATTGGCTGAGGCCAAGACCAGCAGAACCAATCACCCTAGCTGACATCCGTCGATCACGCCAGGGCCATGCTCCCAGGCTCTCCCCCCATTGACTGTGGAGCAGGACCGGCAGGGCCGATCACCACGTGAGCCGGACATAGGCTCTCATTACACATGCGTACCTGGCATTGGTGTGGAAGTGAGCGATAACCAAACTCGGCACGCCGGGTTCATAAAACAGTGCTTAGCGCACATGCAACGTAACCGATATGCATCGCACGTGGCGATAACAAGTTGGTGTTTATTTTGTGTGACCGGGTGAGAACTCTCGAGACCAAGATGAGTCTCATTTTTAAGAAGTCAGGGAGTGGGTGAGTGGGTGGGTGAATGAGTGAGAGGGTGAATGAGTGAGTGGGTCAATGAGTGAGTGGGTCATTGAGTGGGTGGGTCGTTGAGTGGGTGGGTCAATGTGTGGGTGGGTCATTGAGTTGAGTGGGTTGATGGGCGAGTGGGCCGATAAGCGCGTGGGCCAATGAGCGAGTGAGTGCGTGAATGAGTGAGTGCGTAAATGAGTGAGTGCGTGAATGAGTGAGTTGATCAATGAGTGAGTGAGTGGATGAATGAGTGGGTGGGTCAATGAGTGATGGGGTAATAAGTGAGTGGGGCAACGAGTGAGTGGGTCAACGAATGGGTGGGTCAACGAGTGGGTGGGTGAACGATTGGGTGGGTCAATGGCAAGGTGATGATGGCTACCATTTCCTGCTTCGCCAAACTGACCGAGTAACAAACTTGCTAACACAAAGGAAGATTTCAGCTAGGAACTTCCATGCCTTCAGGATCATGGTGCAAAATGGCAGTTTCAATCTCGTCTTGTGATGCAAAAAGCTCTTCCACCAATTAGCTGTCAACATGTATGCCAAAATTGAAGCGGAAAGGCTGCACTTGACTACATTAAACCAAACTAAACTAAGAGTCGAAAACTATGTTCACCTCAAAGATGCAATCAACAACACCAGACATGCTGCCAAAGTTAAAGAATTGGTCATCTTGCCTTCCACTTTCACCGGTGCTCCCCGCTAAATGTATGATCGCACTCTACATGCCATGACATACGTGCGAAACTATGGCCGGCCTCATCTCTTCATCACGTTCACCTGCAACCCTTCTTGGGAGGAAGTGGCTCTTCAGCTGATGGAAGGCCAAAAACCGCACAATCGCCATGATTTTCTGGTCAGAGTATTCTCACAAAAATGTTTTTTTTTAAGAATGCAATTGTTGCACACTCGAAATGAAGGACGTGGGCAGGTGCTCCAAATCGAGGGCAAAACATTTATTGTGGTTAATCTGTAGAATGTCACACACAGCAATCTTCAACGAGTCGCCATTAACCACGTGACTGGTGTACACGTCCGGTTAATCATTAACCCTGCCAGCGCCCCCCACAGGCCCAACTCAGGCATCACATTCTGGTGTACACAAGTGCATTGATGTACTGCACAGCACATAAGGACTTGTTAAAAGAGTGGTCGATTCCTAATGTGCCACACCATCGACAAGGCAACGCTTTTCGGCAAAGCCCGATGCTATATGTACGCAATTGAGTGGCAAATGCGTGGCCTTCCACATACACATATTCTGCCGTGGCTTCAAAATCAACTTCACGTGCACACCGTGGATGACTTAATCAGCTCTGAACTTCCAGACCCACACGTCGATCCTCTTCTGCAGAGCACTGTCAAAACACGCATGTGCCCTGTGGAGCCATCAATCCCAAATCACCATGCATGAAAGACAACAAATGCACTAAACGCTTGCCACGACAACTTCTGAAAGATAGACAGACTGCACAAGATTGATACCCACTGTATCGTAGCAGAACACCCGACAATGGCGGCTTTACAGCTGCTATAAAGTTCGTGGTTCTGACCTTAAAATAGACAACATTGTTCCACACTGTCTGCTTCTCTCACGCCTCTTCAATGCACACATCAATGATGAGTATTGCCACTCTATAAAATCCGTAATATATGTGTGCAGGTATATCCACTAAGGATCTGACATGGCTATATTTGGCCTCGCAACAGATGGAGCAGTGCATGATGAAGTTTAATGATATTAATTGGGCAGATACATTTGCACCAATGAAGCCATATAGAGAATCCTCTACTTCCCCATTCACGAGCGACATCTCACTGTGGTTCATCTCAGCGTGCACCTTGAGGCTTATGCGAGAAACCAACTATAACATGCAGCAGAATACGGAATAAATTCAAACTACATGAGCTAATTCTGCTTCCCAGCCAAAAAGAGAAGCCTTCAAGAAGATTACTTTTACTGCTGTTTTCAAGGCAGTGGTGCCATTTGATGTCTTGATGCTCCGGGTGGAACTGACAAAACTTTCCTCATCAATCTTCTTTTGGACAAAATCTGCCATTGCAGTCGCATCATCAGCCATTGCTGCCACACTCTTGACAGAAGGAAGAACAGCTCACATTGTCTTCAAATTGCCCTTAAATTTGGCTAAAGCAGAGGCACTTAACTGCAACATTTATAGGGCCCCTGGCAAAGCCAAGGTCCTGCAGCAGTGCCACATCATTGTCTGGAATGAGTGCACGATGTCTCACAAAACTGCCTTAGGGGCTATTGCTCGCAACCTCCAAGACTTTCGTCATAATGACACAACAATGGGAGGGGTTACTCTGTTATTGACTGGAAATATTTGCGACAAACACTGCCAGTCATTCCACGTGCAACAAAAGCTGATGAACTCCACTCCTGCCTCAAAGCATCATACGTTTGAAAAGACATTTTGTGACTCAGGCTAAACATGAATATGCAAGTACATCTAAGAGGCAATACATCTGTTGCAGTTTGCTGCAAGTCTGCTCAAAATGGGTAATGGAGTCATACTACCTGACAATGCAGATAGAAGTATCTCTGACCAACATTGGCACAACAGTTGCAACACTTCCGCAACTTAAAGAAGCTGTCTTTGGTGATGTTGCACGCCACTTCCATGACCACAAGTGGCTATGCGAAAGAGCCATCCTCGCACCAAAAAATTACAATGTCAATATCAGTAACAACGACCTTCTTTATTAATTGCCAGGCACTCCTCACACATTCAAGTAAATTGACACTGTACTGAACACTAATGAGGCAGTCAACTATCCGACATAATTTTTCAACTCTCTGCAGCCACCTGGTGTGCCTCCACACAAGCTCGATCTCAAGATTGGCACACCCATCATGCTTCTCAGGAATCTAGACCCACCAACACTTTGCAATGGTACACGATTAGCTATGAAGGGAATTATGCCCTATGTAGCTGAAGCCACCATCATGACTGGCCATGCAGCAGGACACCATGTCGTCATTCAACGCATTCCAGTCATTACCTTTAACCTGCCATTTAAATTTAAACGCCGTCAATTCCCTGTCCTCCTTAGTTTGGCAATGAACATCAGTAAGGTGCAGGGTCAATCACTCCAAGTTGTTGGCCTCAACCTCTTAAGTCCATGCTTCTCTCATGTCCAACTCTATGTTGGACATGAGGATGCACAACGGACGGATGGACACAATAATCCCCTGTGGGCTGGTGTAACCAGGAGGTTCCTACCAGTATTAAGGACCACTAATCTAGAAGCAGCATCCAGCAGCATCTCAGTGCCTTGTGCGAGAAGACGATGATGATGCGATGTTGAGGCAGCCGCCGCTACAAACCACGTATTCCTACTCGCGCGACATAGTTCCGCTCAGCTCGATCTGATCACATTGACTTCTCGACAGAGAGATCGCCCTCCCTCCCCTACCGGGAGTTTGCCGCCATGGAATGCTGCTACCATACGACCAGTCCAGGCCTGGCCGTGCCCCTGCACTTTCCTGGCAATTCCCACAATAACCGGCCGGTATTTTGCCGGAAGGATTGAAGCCAATTCGTCTTTTCATCATCTTGACACCGGAAAAAAGGGGTGGCTAGGAGATGTTAAATACCTTGCCTGGTATGCAGGAGGCCGTGGGTTTGATCCCGACCCTGACACCATGGTGCCTCGGAGATGTTAACTACCTTGCCTGGTAAACAGGAGGTCGTAGGTTCAATCTTGACCCTGACGCCACGGTGGTTAGGAGCAGGGAAGTGCGGTTAGGGGAGGCAGGGGAGGTAGAGCCTCACCTGTCATACTCCAATGAAAATATATGTTACGAAAAGTAACAAAATAATTATTAAATTTCGATTTAAAGCTTTCGTGACTGCAGGGATTCATATTATTGGTTCTTTCGGTAAAGTCACGTAGAAGGGAAGTAATAAAATAATAAAAATAAAACATAACAAAATAATAATATTGTGTTTTATTTTTATCATTTTATTACTTCCCTTATACGTGACTTTACCGAAAGAACCAAGAAGTATACGCTTTGTCTGCCGAGCATCACGTGATCACACCTGATATACGAGTGCTTTGATATACGAGTGCTTTGGATTACAGACACGTTTCCGGAACGAATTATGCTCGCAATCCAAGGTTTTACTGTAATTACATTACTATCAACGACAATGCCCATACATTATCGGAGCCATGTTTGTTTGTGTGTTCACCACAGGAACCGTGTGCGGTTAACGCAGACAAGAATCGGTGTTTTACCCTTTCTTGCAAACACATTCCTGCGGAGGGAGCTGGTAGGAACGTTGGGTTGCTCGGTCAATGGCCAGGGTCAACGGCGGCGTGGTGTATTCCGCAAATATGGCCGACTGTGAGGGCGGGCACAAGCCGGCGTGAGTAGGTTAAACGTTGAGTTTTATAAGGGCACCACGGGGTGACCAGCCCCTCCCTCCCCACCCAGCCCCACCCCTCCCACCCCCCACCCAACCCCACCCCCCCTTCCCCTCCCCACCCAGTCCCACCCTCCCCACCCAGCCCCACCCTCCCCTCCCCACCCAGCCCCACCCTCCCCACCCAGCCCCTCCCCACCCTCCCCTCCCCACCCAGCCCCACCCTCCCCACAACTAAATTAAATCACAACGTTTCGGGCACAAGGTGTGTAAAACAGAGTGTGGAGATTACACACTGTTTTACCACCGCCTTCTCGGTGGGTGAGTGGGTAGGTGAAGGTGAGTGAGTGAGTAAGGGAGTGAGTGTGCGAGTGAGTATATGAGTGGGTGGACAAATGAGTGGGTGGATGGGTGAGCGTGTAAGTAGGTGGCTGTGTGAATGGATGAGTGGGTGAGTGAAGGTGTGAGTGGGTGGGTGAGTGGGTGAGTGGGTTAGTGATCGGGTGGGCGAGTGAGTGAATGAGTGGGTGGGTGAGTGGATGAGGGAGTGTGTGAATGTGTAAGTGAGTGAGTGGGTTAGTGAGCGGGAGGGTGGGTGAGTGAGTGAATGAGTGGGTGGGTGAGTGGGTGGGTGAGTGAGTGAGTGAATGAGTGGGTGGGTCAATGAGTGAGTGAATGAGTGGGTGGGAGAGTGGGTGGGGGAGTGTGTGGATGTATGAGTGGGTGAGTGGGTTAATGAGCGGGTGGGTGGGTGAGTGAGTGTGTGGATGTGTGAGTGGGTTAGTGAGCGGGTGGGTGACTGAGTGAGTGAATGAGTGGGTGGATGAGTGAGTGGATGGGGGAGTGTGTGGATGTGTGAGTGGGTGAGTGGGTTAATGAGCGGGTGGGTGGGTGAGTGAGTGTATGGGTGTGTGAGTGGGTGAGTGAGTGGCTGGGTGAGTGAGTGAGTGAGTGAATGAGTGGGTGGGTTAGTGAGCGGGTGGGTGACTGATTGAGTGGATGAGTGGGTGGGTGACTGAGTGTGTGGATGTGTGAGTGGGTGAGTGAGTGGCTGGGTGAGTGAATGAGTGGGTGGGTGAGTGAGTGGGTGAGTGAGTGAAATAATTGCCAGGCACTCCTCACACATTCAAGTAAATTGACACTGTACTGAATACTAATGAGGCAGTCAACTACCCGACATAATTTTTCAACTCTCTGCAGCCACCTGGTGTGCCTCCACACAAGCTCAATCTCGTGTCTAACACGCCCCCATCAGTGAGGACACGCCCCCTCACTAAGGACACGCCCCCTCGGTGAGGACACGCCCCCTCCGTGAGGACACGCCCCCCTCCGTGTGTGAATCTGGCTCTGACACTAGCCAGTGCCTCCCCAGCCATTGACCTCACCGCACGTCACTGGTTAGGAGATGTTAAATACCTCGCTTGGTATGCAGGAGGCCGTGGGTTCGATCCCGGCAGTGACGCCACGGTGGTTAGGAGATGTTAACTCCCTCGCCTGGTATGCAGGAGGTCGCAGGTTCGATCCAAACCCAGACGCCATGGTGGCTAGGAGATGTTAACTACCTAACATAGTATACAGGGGGAAAAAGCATTGCTGAATGCAAGCCTCTCTGTACTCACAACACCAAGGAGGAGGCATCGTTAAGTATTGGCGTTAATTTTATTCAAGAATGCAGGGCACCACGGTGGAAAGATGTTGACTACCTCGCCTGATATACAGAAGGAGTCGTGGGTCCAATGCTGACCCTGAAAAAGCCTGCTCTATATTTGGAGTTTGCATGTTTCTCTCTCCGTGGATTTTCCCTCCATAAATTTCTACGTGATGATGATAATAAACCAACGTCGTTGACCTGTCATTTATGATAGCCAGGTCGCTTCTGACAGTTCTACATAGAAGCTCAGCGAGGTCTTACACCTGGTAAAATAAAAAAGATTTTAGTCTATGGGTCTCTATGCGTTTAGAGTATAGTTAGCTGCTCTTCATTTGCACGTGATGATGATATCGGCCACTTCGTTTTAACTATCATTTGTCATTGCCAAATCGCTTTTGATAAAAGAGTTACGTAGCTCAGTGGGGCCTTATCCACTGGTAAAAGCGAAAATAGTTTATCGTTTTAGTTTGAGATGAGCGGCGTGTGAATGGGCGGCGTGGGTGGAGGGCTTTCTGTGGCACGCCGCGTCACTCGTGCGAGATAGACAGCGCCACCTAGGGGCTCAGCTACCGATCTCAACGTGGGGGTGGTGGAGATGGGGGTGGTGGAGGTGGTGGGGGTGGTGGGGGTGGTGGAGGTGTTGGGGGTGGTGGGGGTGGTGGAGGTGGTGTGGTGGGGGTGGTGGTGGAGGTGGGAGTGGTGGTGGGGGTGGTGGTGGTGGGGGGGGTGGTGGTGGAGGTGGGGGTGGTGGGGAGGGTGGTGGTGGGGGTGGTGGAGGTGGGGGTGTTGGTGGGGGTGGTGGTGGGGGTGAGGTGAGGTGGGGGTGGTGGAGGTGGGGGTGGTGGAGGTGGTGGAGGTGGGGGTGGTGGGGGTGGTGGAGGTTGGGGTGGTGGAGGTGGTGGAGGTGGGGGTGGTAGAGGTGGGGGTGGTGGAGGTGGGGGTGGTGGGGAGGGTGGTGGTGGTGGTGGTGGAGGTGGGGGTGGTGGAGGTGGTGGGGGTGGTGGTGGTGGTGGTGGTGGTGGGGGTGGTGGTGGGGGTGGTGGAGGTGGTAGGGGTGGGGGTGGTCGTGGTGGTGGGGGTGTTGGTGGTAGGGGTGGGGGTGGTGGAGGTGCGGGTGGTGGAGATGGGGGTGGTGGGGGTGGTGGAGGTGGTGTGGTGGGGGTGGTGGTGGAGGTGGGAGTGGTGGTGGAGGTGGGGGTGGTGGAGGTGGTGGGGGTGGTGGTGGTGGGGGTGGTGGAGGTGGTAGGGGTGGGGTGGTCGTGGTGGTGGGGGTGGTGGTGGTAGGGGTGGGGGTGGTGGAGGTGCGGGTGGTGGAGGTGGGGGTGGTGGGGGTGGTGGAGGTGGTGTGGTGGGGGTGGTGGTGGAGGTGGGAGTGGTGGTGGTGGTGGGGGTGGTGGTGGTGGGGGGGTGGTGGTGGAGGTGGGGGTGTTGGTGGGAGGTGGTGGTGGGGGTGAGGTGGGGGTGGTGGAGGTGGGCGTGGTGGAGGTGGTGGAGGTGGGGGTGGTGGGGGTGGTGGAGGTGGGGATGGTGGAGGTGGTGGAGGTGGGGGTGGTAGAGGTGGGGGTGGTGGAGGTGGGGGTGGTGGGGAGGGTGGTGGTGGTGGAGGTGGGGGTGGTGGAGGTGGTGGGGGTGGTGGTGGTGGTGGGGGTGGTGGTGGTGGGGGTGGTGGTGGTGGTGGTGGGGGTGGTGGGGGTGGTGGTGGTGGGGGTGGTGGTGGTGGGGGTGGTGGTGGCTGCTTTGCAAGATCCGACTGTGGTGATCTCCACCTCTTTTTCCCAACTATCACCTTTTCTGAATAACAACTTAGAATGGTTTAAACCCCGTATATATACAATAATATGTTAGACTATAACTATATTTTATTTTAGTTGCACTGTGTATTGTTTGGTTCCGAAGAAGACAGTTCTCACAGTGACAGTTATTCATAATTATAAAAATATGTAAAGGTTCCAATTACTCACAATTAAGTTATCGCGGGTCTTTGCTTTCATGCTGGGTCTCTATCGGTCTAGGATTTCCTCAAAGGGGGTGGATAGATATATTGTTGATAGCCAGATGTGCCTTAATCAGGGCTTGGTCCATGGTAGGACGTAGGTAATTTTTTGTACAAATAAATGTAATTGAATAAATGTTCTTAGCTTGCTAGTAATTACTCTTTGGTTATTTTGGTAAAGTCACGTAGAAAGAGAAAATAATGAATTAACTAATAGCATACTTTTAATTTAATTGATTATTTTCTCTTTCTACGTTACTTTACCGAAAGAACCAAAGAGTAATTCCTGCAGTCACGAAAGCGCCAAATCAAGTTTGCGAGTACTTCTTTATCTGTTGATTCGGGGGCCCCCTTGTGGCCGACTTGGGCTAGATATGCGTCGCATCACGCTGCCACAATGCCAAAGATCCCCGTATAGCCTTAACAGACTGTAGGGGCAAGTGCTGTTAGCGATGACCTATAAAGGCCGGAACGGTACACGAGGTGGTGGGTGGCCAGCACCACGCCCGACCGCCTTTGTCTCCCCAGTGACGATGTTTTACACATCGTGCCAGGTACTTCCTTGAGATTGAGTCGATATAGGGGAGGCCCAGGACTGGTTCAGATAATCACTACTGGGGTCGCCGAGTTCGCAGCGCAGCGCCCTAACCCCTACACTAGCGTTCCCCACACACGCACACCCACCCCTACAACCACCCAAATCCACACCCACCCATTCCCACCCACACCCACCTGCTCAAACCCCCCAACATCCACCCACACACCTCTACAGTTGCGCCCCCTACTGGTGTGACTCCGTCTCTCCACGCTGCTCATTGCGAGTCGGTGAAATATGCGAGGTGCCAGGCGGGCCCACTTCACCATACCAGGAGCTGTCAACCATCGCGCAAACTCCGGTCATTATTATCCTAGAAACTAAAGCAGCGACAGCGGCTTTTGGCTTAGCCATCGCACATAGACAATCACATAATCGCCCTGATGAGGCTGATTGTTGTTGTTATTAACGGGCAAAGGTCACGGTTACTCGAATTGTAAATGTTGTTGTGGGTTTACTCTCCAACACACAACCCGGATAGTGCTGAACTAATGCCTAATTGGCCACGTTTTGTTTACGTGACAAACATTACTGATTGGCTGTCGGGTGTTGGCGGGTATAACGACACATTTATATTTACGCGATCTAGATACAAAAGCAACTGTATTAGGGGCCGTCCATAAATGACGTCACGCTATTTTGGACGATTTTTGACCCCCCCCCCTTCGTTACACTGCGTCACAAAAAATCAGACCCCCCCTCAAATATGACGTCACAAAGCTCTGCCCCCCCCACCCCCCCAAAAAAAGTAAACATGCTTCAAATGTTCTAGATTTGAAGCTTTCGTGACTGCAAGGATTCATATTCTTAGGTTTTTTCGGTAAAGTCACGTAGGTAAAACATTAAAATTAATAAAAGTAAAATAAAAATCACGACGTTTCGGAGGCAACACAAGCTTCCGTCTTCAGGTGGAACCGTCACAGCCACGACAGCTATATTAAGTAAATGAGAGATTACAAGAGCTACCACTCCGTATATATAATGGTTGGAGAGGGGGAGGGCCAAGTATGGCACACTTTTTATTAATATGTTAAGGTGAGGCTTAAGACTAAGAATAGACTTGCATAACAAAAGGATGAGCCTTTGTTATGGAGAGGTACGGTTTGTGACTAAGCCTGGCCTACATAACAAAAGTGTGAAAAAAGAAACAACTAAACCTGGTAAAACAAGCCTGGTTGTCTATCAATAACCTGTAATAGTTGTCTGTCAAATAAGATGGTCCAAATAAGTGTAGTTAAATTTTTTTTGCATGGTTAATCACATCTTTCCAATGATTACTCAGTTTGTAACCACCATCACGGTTGAAATTATGTCTGTGTTTGTATATTTGTATGGCTTCGTGTACAAACCTTTGATGGTAGCCAGGAGGTTTGCAGAGCACCTTGGTCTCGGAAAAGACAATTTCATGATAGCCCACAGAGTTGTAGCAATGATCGGCAACGGCCGAAGAATCAGTTCTGCCGTGTTTCAGATCTGACTTGTGCTCGCGGACACGATCAGAAACATAACGTTTCGTTTCTCCAATGTAGCAATCACCACAACTGCAACTCAATTTGTAGACTCCAGGATACTGTAAGTCAGGAACGACATCCTTCACAGATGGAATCAGATCACGGATTTTATGCACTGTACTGAATCGGACTTGGATCTTATGTTTGTTTAGAATTTTGGAGATCTTTTTGGTCACGCCTGCTATGTATGGTAACGTGATAGTTTTGGTTGGAATTTCATGTGGCTGTTTCTGTGTGGTGGGAGAAACAGCTTGGCGGATAGTGCGGTCAGAATATCCGTTCATCCTGAGGGCCCGATGTACATGTCTTAATTCACTGGCCAGGTGGTGTTGGTCAGAAATGCCATGGGCTCTGTGGTATAGCGTTTTGATGAGATAATTCTTTTGAGATGGGTGGTGGTGGGAATCCGGTTTCAAGTAGGAATCTGTGTGGGTGGCTTTCCTGTAGACAGAATGTCCCAAGGATCCGTCAGGTCTCCTCTCAAACAGAATATCCAAGAATGGTAGTTTACCATCTTTCTCCACTTCCATGGTGAATCTGATGGATGGGTGTCTAGAATTGATGTGGTCCAAGAAGTGGTTCAATGCTGGGAGGCCATGTGGCCAGATGACGAAAGTGTCATCCACATACCTCTTCCACAGGGAAGGAGGCAGGGTGGATGTCTGGATGGCGTCTGATTCAAACTTTTCCATGAACATGTTGGCTATCACTGGTGACAAGGCGAAGCCCATAGGGGTACCCTCATTCTGTTTGTAGAAGGTGCCATTCCAGGTAAAATAGGTGTTGGTGAGGCAATGCCTAACCAGCGCAGGTACAACAGAATTCAATCCATGTTGGACTAAGTCCTCAATTATTGTTAGGGTGTCCGGGACTGGGACTTTGGTAAACAAAGATACTACATCAAAACTGACGAGGATGGTACTATCTCCTGATGACATCCTCGTCAGTTTTGATGTAGTATCTTTGTTTGGCAACTCGAACCTTCAGCTCCCTCCACAGATTTTCTATGGGATTAAGGTCTGGAGACTGGCTAGGCCACTCCAGGACCTTAATGTGCTTCTTCTTGAGCGACTCCTTTGTTGCCTTGGCCATGTGTTTTGGGTTATTGTCATTCTGGAATACCCATCCACAACCCATTTTCAATGCCCTGGCTGAGGGAAGGAGGTTCTCACCCAAGATTTGACGGTACATGGCCCCGTCCATCGTCCCTTTGATGCGGTGAAGTTGTCCTGTCCCCTTAGCAGAAAAACACCCCCAAAGCATAATGTTTCCACCTCCATGTTTGACAGTGGGGATGGTGTTCTTGGGGTCATAGGCAGCATTCCTCCTCCTCCAAACACGGCGAGTTGAGTTGATGCTAAAGAGCTCCATTTTGGTCTCATCTGACCACAACACTTTCACCCAGTTGTCTTCTGAATCATTCAGATGTTCATTGGCTAACTTCAGACGGGCATGTATATGTGCGTTCTTGAGCAGGAGGACCTTGCGGGCGCTGCAGGATTTCAGTCCTTCATGGCGTAGTGTGTTACCAACTGTTTTCTTGGTGAATATGGTCCCAGCTGCCTTGAGATCATTGACAAGATCCTCCCGTGTAGTTCTGGGCTGATTCCTCACCATTCTCATGATCATTGCAACCCCACGAGGTGAGATCTTGCATGGAGCCCTAGGCCGAGGGAGATTGACAGTTCTTTTGTGTTTCTTCCATTTGCGAATAATCGCACCAACTGTTGTTACCTTCTTACCAAGCTGCTTGGCGATGGTCTTGTAGCCCATTCCAGCCTTGTGTAGGTCTACAATATTGTCCCTGACATCCTTGGAGAGCTCTTTGGTCTTGGCGATGGTGGAGAGTTTGAACTCTGATTGATTTCTTCTGTGAACAGGTGTCTTTTATACAGGTAACAAGCTGAGATTAAGAGCACTCCCTTTAAGAGTGTGCTCCTAATCTCAGCTCGTTACCTGTATAAAAGACACCTGGGAGCCAGAAATCTTTCTCATTGAGAGGGGGTCAAATACTTATTTCCCTCATTAAAATGCAAATCAATTTATAACATTTTTAACATGCGTTTTTCTGGATGTTTTTGTTGTTATTCTGTCTCTCACTGTTCAAATAAACTTACCATTAAAATTATAGACTGATAATTTCTTTGTCAGTGGGCAACCGTACAAAATCAGCAGGGGATCAAATACTTGTTTCCCTCACTGTATGTGTTAAACGATCAAATGTGTTTATCTGGTGTCTCTCTGCGATCGCATCTCAAGACACTTCAGAAAGAGTCGGCATACCATCATCAATCCCTTACCCGTGCCGCCCATGGGGGCGTGAGCGATGATTTGGCAATGAACACTCTCCACTGCTTGTGGTATTTTCGTGGTCTGCGCACCGTCTACCACATCTCCCTCTGTGCACGACGCTCTCCGTTCGTCACCCCCCTGGCCTGTGGCCACCTCACTTCCTCTTTTATTAGACTGGGCCTTTGCAGGACGGTTTTGAAAAGTGCCTCTAGCCTTTGAGTGACGTGACGTGACCAAACCAAAACCACCACAGCTTCCTTATCTTTGCCATTGGCGTAATTGTGTTTAGTCGTACGTTCGATGAACACCTCCGACGCCTGCGCACCGTTTTTGAGAGAATGCGCTCTGCTAACTTGAAATTTAAACCGAAAAAATGCCACTTGTTGCAAAATTCGGTGCGCTATCTGGGTCATGTTTTTAGTTCTGACGACATTGCCACAGACCCGATAAAAACTGCCCGTGTTCGCGACTGGCCTACCCCCACGTGTGTGGGTGATGTACACAGTTTCGTCGGCTTCGCATTACTGTCTGTTCATGCCAAATTTTGCTACGGTCGCAAAACCTTTGCATCCACTGACTGCTAAAAATTAGAGATTCAATTGGGGTCCTGAAGAGGAAGCGGTATTCGTGGCTGTTCGCGGTCGCTTGTCCAATGCGCCCACGCTCGAACATCCCGATTTTTCCCTGCCGTTTATCCTCGATACCGACGCCAGCAATACGGGCATAGGCACCATCTTGTCTCAATAAAAAAATGGTGTGGAGAAAGTGGTCGCGTACGGCAGCCATGTCCTTTCCCCTGCGGAAAGTCGCTATTGCATCACAAGGAGGGAACTTTTGACCATTGTTTATTTTGTGCGACAGTATAGGCCTTACCTCTACAGCAGGAAATAAATTGTCCACACTGATCATGCAGCTCTCCAATACTCCTTGAAGGTTGAGCAGCCAGCCGGTGAACTGTCTCGTTGGCTCGAGATATTACAGGAGTTCTCGTTCGATGTGATCTACCATAAGGGTTCCCGGCATTGCAACGCGGATGCACTGTCACGACTGCCGCACGCGACTCATTGTACGTGTTCCTCTGGAACGAGTCATTGCGCACCTGGCCCATCGCTACCACGAACTGTCATGTCCATGGTAATGATTTGACTTTGCATGCTGCGGATGTGCCGGTCGACAGCGTATTGCAGCTGCCGCACTGCGTGTGGGTATGCAAGCAGCTGCCCGATGACTCCTTGGGAACTTTGCGGCGTCAGGCAGAACATATGCATGAGTCTTCTGTGTCAGGGGGAGGTGGATGATTGGCTTTTCATGACGGCCTTTTGATGTGAAGGAAGGATATGGTGGACCGATGGCGGATTGTGGTTCCCGTTACTCTCCGTGATGACTTGGTTTGTCTTGCACCTCGGTGTTCAAAAATCTTTACTAACATTGCAACTGGGTTATTATTGGCCCGGTATGATGGCCGATGTCTCTAAACTTGTTCGTTCGTGCCCTGATTGCGCTCGCCAGAAACTGCCGCGGCAGAGGTGTCATCTGCCACTGCAATCTATTTCGGTTATGACCATCAACGAATTGGTGGCACTCAATGTCCTAGGCACCTTCCCGATCACTCCCAGGGGTAATAAATACCTTTTGGTGTGAGTGGCATATTTTTCACAGTGGCCGATGGCTTGGCCTTTACCTGACCAATCGGCGTCCTCCATTGCAGATGCATTTTTGAATGGTTACGTTATGGACAAGGGTGCTCCGGAACAACTGCTTACGGACCAAGGTCGAAATTTCTCCTCTAAATTGCTACGCAACGTTTGCGACGCCTTGGCCAGTAGGAAAATTAGAAAGTCGCCATACCACCCTCAGACTGATGGGATGGTCGAGTGTCTGAACCGAACCTTGACTGCCATGCTCTGCCAAAATGTGAATGCGAAACAGGCCGATTGGGATTTACATGTACCGAGCGTGCTCGCCGTGTAAAGGATGGCCCCGCACGCTTCCACGGAAGGGAAAACATGCCACCTATTGATACCCAATTGGGAACGCCTGTTGGGGGCGCTAAACTTGCCCTGCCTGACCATGTTAGAGACTCACTGCGCCGGATTTCTGAGGCGCGTGAGGCTGCTAGGATTAACACCACGAAAACACAGGCGTGCAATGAGCGTTGCGCACGCAGGTCTGGCCACGACATGACATGGTCCGTCGGCAACAGGTCCTGGCTGCATTTCCCTCAGGTGCCTGTTGGCACTTCTCCCAAATTACACAAGCCGTGGCACGGTCCTCCTGTTGAAGTGGTTGAGGTTAAACGTCCACAGTGTGTACGCATTCGGGCGGGTCGCCGTCGTTGGTTCATCCATCCATCTCGGTTGAAATCGTTCATTCCTCCGTGTCTTGCTTCGTCCTCTCCAAAAATTGGTCTGCCAGGGTCTGGCATATCCGACGATACAGGGGCGGTGCAGTTGTAGGATAACCCCCGAGGGAATATGTTTTGCCGCCCACAGCATCCGAGACTTTGACCGCCGTTGCGGACGATGGCCCCGCTTGGTCCAGCCCTATTGCGACGGACACTACCACCCTTCCGTCGACCACCCTGCTGCCTGCTGAGCCGACCTATGCAGATCTGGACATGGCTTCTGTGGATGATCCGGCGTCTTGAACCCGTTCTAAAACACCTCTATTTTGTTAACGTTGCCACATGTTTTTCTTTTCCTGTGTTGAGGATTCGCCTTTTACTTCCTTGCTCTTAACGTTCCTCATTATTGTTTTTGTGTTCATCCTTGTTAAGTATGGACCTATGCTCATTACCACAGAGTTTTACATCGCACCTCTATTACTCATGCCAAATTCATTCCTAGTTGGGACGGCTAGTCTTATCATCACGAAGGGGAGGGGGGTGATGTAATGAGAGCACCATCTAGGGGGCAACTATGGGTATCTGCATGGCCACCGCTGGGTAACCTGTATCCAATCCAAAGCGGGGATTCCATCTAGGCCAAAGGTAACGGGCGGGGTTAGAGAGAATGTACTGGAACCATCTAGAGGGTTCCACGAGGGGGCGGGGCTGGAGGCGGAGCTGTGCTCCGCTGAGAGGAATATAAGTGGAGGCAGGAGAGGACTCGGAGTCGGTGTGGGGAAGCCTCGGGTCCGGACTGCATTGCCGCTCAACCGCTCCTCGCCAACGGCCGCGTGGCGAACTCCCAGCGAAGCAGCCTCTCCTCCCAGCACGCCATCAGCCAGCGGCGGATCGGAGAGAGAGCGAGGCACGCCACGACGGTGGACAGGGGAACAGCTCGTCAACGGCAGAGAGAGAGAGAGAGGGGGGAATCACCCGGACAGAGAGGGAGCGGAGCTGTGCAGAAGTTCTGTTAATAAAAAAGATGCCAGTCCACAATCGTCGTGGAAGTCGTTCATTACACATGTATCTGGGACAGCCAGTAAAGCAGGATGGTCAGATGTCCAATGTTGTCTGTATTTCTATAATTGGCACTGGCATCTCTCAAGTGTTCATAATTCCCTATCTCAAGTTTGCTTTGGTTAAGTTTTAAATATAGAAGTCTTTCACTTTCAATGTTTGCAAACATAGCAAGGACAAACTGGTGGAAGAGAGATCCACATCGAAGAAAGTGGTTTGACTCTTGTTCTCTTACCATACAATTGCAGTGCAGTAACCTTGTGGCCTTGAATTTACTGCAAGTGGTAGCGATCCTCCCCCAAGGGAAACAGAAGAGGATATTACAGAGGTTAATAGGCTCTGCTACTCTCAGCAATTCTTTGGAAAGAATATGCACCTGCAGGAGTTCTCTTATGCAAGACAATATCCCTATTCTGGAATTGATTGCCAACTATGAGAATTGCAACCTCATTTGTAGTCGGGACATTAAAGGGGCGCTCATGCTCATGAGCAGGTGTCCTGTCTGCTCTGATGACAACTTTGTACTCATTTAAGGTCATGTTTTCAATGGCCGTTTTGAAAAGCTTGACATCGGGATTGTTTTCATTGTAACATGTCCTGTAACGTCATGGCCACATACAAAATTAAGTCTAGCGTATTGCTCTGTCGCTGCCGAGCCTGTCAATGTGTGTCTCCTATGAAGTAAAGTTGTAGGGAACTTGTGCTGCTCATTGGTAAGAGGCAGCAGGAAGCCAATGTTGTGGTAGACCTGACCTTGAACCTTGAATTCCCATACACGTCTGTTTTCGTGTCAATGTGGTCTGCTCCAAATGATGTAATTTGAAAAGCAGAGTTGTATTTTCTGAGGTTTCTAAGAAACTGCTGAGAATTTGGGTGAGTGCCCGACGCCAATGACTTGAGTGGCTCTGGGGGCAGTATAGGTAGATTTACCTTGCCGTCTCTGCAGCACGTGCCTTTTGTCTCCCCCTTACACTTTTTGGCCCCACATGTGGTGCAGAGTATCGTCATTCATCCAATACTGACCAGGGCATGTGCCTCATAGTAAATGTCTGGGTCACAGAAGAATGCTGCCCCTTTCAACTGTTGCAAAATTCTGGTTCTAGAGGCTGCCTGTCTTGTCCTCTTATCTTCCAGAGGTGCCTGTGTTACCTCAGGGGTTTCATCGGCCCTTGAAGTGGAGGCTCTTGTCGTCTTGTCTTCCAGACGTGCCTATCTGGCTTCAGGTGTCTCAGGTGCCCTAGAAGTTGAGACGCTTGCCCTGTGTTACCTCAGGGGTTACATCGGCCCTTGAAGTGGAGGCTCTTGTCTTCCAGACGTGCCTATCTGGCTTCAGGTGTCTCAGGTGCCCTAGAAGTTGAGACTCTTGTCCTCTCCGATTCTTGACGTGCCTGTGTTGCTGGAGGCTTCTTAGATGCTCTAATAAAGTTGAGGCTCTTTCCCTCTCATAATCCAGATGTGACTGCCTAGCTGATGGGGTTGCAGTGGCTATGGTTGTTACGTATCTACTTTTCTGAGCTTCAGATCATAGACGTCTTTCTTCGCTCAATTCCTGCCTCCTTCTTGCCTGTGAGGAGCTACGTCCCAATTTGGGATGTTTTTTGGGGCCCATTTTGTCTGTTGAATTGCTCCTTGAAACAGGATGAAGTGATTTTGTGTGAAGATTGGTAGTTGGAGGCCCAAGGTGTTTTTGTAGGGATTGTTTAGTCCAGAATAGGAATGTATGGCTTCATGTGAATATTTTCCTTGATGAAGGACAGAGGTGTTTCAGTAGATAGTGTGTAGTCCTGAAGAAGACCGTATAACTTTTGGAGCTTGGTGAAGTTTTGTTGGTTGCTTGTGGGGTATATTCATCCAGTAATATACCCAACGTTAGTATGGTTTGTTGTTTACCACTTCAACCTTTGTGCAGTTATTTCTGTTATGGAGTTAATTTTGTCTCATTGCGGAATGCATCAACTTTTGTGAAGCTCTATTCGGCAGTTAGTAATGTGACACACCTTACTGGCTGGATGTGTCTGGTCGTGGCGAGTTAATGACACATTTATACTTAAACAACATAAGCCAAAAGCTTTATTATGAATGAACAATTCTTATTTTACCAGGTAAGGACCACTGAGCTAAATAGCTCTTGTTCAGAAGTGACCTGCCATCACAAAAGATAGCTCACGAATTGGCTTTTCACGTGGAAATATATAGCAGCCGCATAATCTAAACGCATATTTCTAAATATGGAGGGGGGAACTGGAGCACCCGGAGAATAATCCACGCAATCACGGGGAGAGAGACAAATACACAACAGGTGTCAGGGTCGGGATTGAACCCACGAACTCCTATGCCATTCCCCGTGATGTGTGCACAAATAACTCGGTCTTCCAGGGGTTTCTTGCTGTTGTATTTTGTCCATGCGTGTCACCATTTATGTATAGTTGGCACAGTAGGGGGTGCAGGCTGTGCATCAGCTCGTCATCTCAGTATATCAACCCATAGCACCTTCATCTGTTCTGTGACCTCCTGCCAGCGAGCCTTCGACACTTCACGTGACCTCAAAGTGCACCTGGCCTGGCACAGGCACCGTGGTGATGTCACCGTCACTTGGTGGCAAATGGCGGATATTAGTAGAAATGTTGGACTTTTTTTCGCACCGTACACAGCCAACTGTGCCAATCGGAAGTACGGGGGAAGGACAAAATACTATGAGTCTCTGTGTAAGTATCTGTGTGAGTCTATGTGTCTCTGTGTGAGGCTATGTATGTGTTGTGACTCAACTCGGAGACAGTAAGAATTGGAGGCACTTATTTATTTAACAAGCACCATCGGGATAACACACAACACCCTACGTGGGTGCACACTATCATTATTAAGACCGCCTATTGTCGGCGACACTACTTAGAACAGTTGGTAGGCTGTCTGACTAGCAGCGCCCCGGGACGGTGAAGACGGAGATGACGACGACGAGAATGGTGACGACAATAGACTTGAGCAGCATGACGGGGATCCTACTTCCAGCAACAGCCAAGAGGTCCATACTCTTTGGTTCTTTCGGGAAAGTCACTTAGGTAAAAATAAAATAAAGTTAAAGTATTTTTTAATTGTTTTATATTTCTTTTATTTTAATAGTTTTCTTCTACGTGACTTTACCGAAAGAGCCAAGAATATACTGTAGACTACAGTAATGTTGCTGTGCTAGTTACACCTGATGACGGAAGCTTGTGTTGCCTTCGAAACGTCGTGATTTGATTAACTTGATTTTATTTCTATTTCTACCTACGTGACTTTACCGAACGAACCAAAGAGTATGGATTCCTGCAGTCACGAAAGCTTCAAATCAAGATTGGTGTTACTTATTTTATGGACCTCAGAGAGATGATAGGTCGAGTCAAGACCTTACCCAGATTTGAAATCACAAGTTCTCACAGTCGGGCACTTTGACCACAGCAACAATCATTACCATCCTATAAATATAGGATTGTATCGGTTCATTATAACTAGCTCCTGACTTTCATGAGAAACACATCATTGCAGTCACGAAAACTTCAAATCTAGAGCCAAGAGGTCCCCCACAGGGTCCCCTCTTATGCTCCCAGCATGGCCTTGCTCCGCCCCGGCCATGACCCCTCTTTGGAACCTACCAGTGGGTCTCTGTGTGAGTCTATGGGTCTCGGTGTGAGTCTATGGGTCTCTGCGTGAGTCTATGGGTCTCTGTGTGAGTCTATGGGTCTCTGTGTGAGTCTATGGGTCTCTGTGTGAGTCTATGGATCTGTGTGAGTTTATGGGTCTTTGTGTGAGTCTATGGGTCTCTGTGTGAGCTTATGGGTCTCTGTGTGAGTCTATGGGTCTCTGTGTGAGTCTATGGGTCCGTGTGAGTCTATGGGTCTCTGTGTGAATTTATGGGTCTCTGTGTGAGTCTATGGGTCTCTGTGTGAGTCTGTGGGTCTGTGTGAGTCTATGGGTCTCTGTGTGAGTCTATGGGTTTGTGTGAGTCTATGGGTCTATGTGTGAGTCTATGGGTCTCTGTGTGAGTGAATGGGTAGTGTGTGAGTCTATGGGTCTCTGTGTGAGTCTATGGGTCTCTGTGTGAGTCAATGGGTATCTGTGTGAGTATATGGGTCCGTGTGAGTCTATGGGTCTCTGTGTGAGTTTATGGGTCTCTGTGTGAGTCTATGGGTCCGTGTGAGTCTATGGGTCTCTGTGTGAGTCTATGGGTCTCTGTGTGAGTCTATGGGTCCGTGTGAGTCTATGGGTCTCTGTGTGAGTTTATGGGTCTCTGTGTGAATCTATGGGTCTCTGTGTGAGTCTATGGGTCTGTGTGAGTCTATGGGTCTCTTTGTGAGTCTATGGGTCTCTATGTGAGTCTATGGGTCTCTGTGTGAGTCTATGGGTCTGTGTGAGTTTATGGGTCTCTGTGTGAGTCTATGGGTCTCTGTGTGAGTCTATGGGTCTCTGTGTGAGTCAATGTATGTGAAGTATTGGAAAATGACGGCAGGAAACTCCTTGACGGGAACACACTTCTTTTATTAAATCTTGACTTGTAACGATACAACGCGTGGCCTCTCTTCTTCACAATGCGGTCACCATACAACGGTACAACTCGTGACCTCTTCTCTCCGCCCTACGCTTCTCTCGACTCTCGTAGATTATGTGCTGCTGGCTCTCTGTGCCTCGTGTAGACTCCGCGCCTCGGCTACACTCTTGTCTCGTCTCGTGTAGACTCTGCGCCTCTGCTACACTCTTCACTCGTCTCGTGTAGACCTTACGCCTCTGCTACACTCTTCACTCGTCTCGTGTAGACCTTACGCCTCTGCTACACTCTTCACTCGTCTCGTGTAGACTTTGCACCTCTGGCTACACACTCTTCGGTACCCGTCTCGTGTAGACCTTACATCTCCGGCTACACACTCTTCAGTACCTATCTCGTGTAGACCTTACACTCTCTCTCTGGCTACACCGTATGCATACTCGGCTCGTGTAGACCTTACACTCTCTCCCTGGCTACACCGTATGCATACTCGGCTCGTGTAGACCTTCCACTCTCTCTCTGGCTACACACCATACATTACTCAGCTCGTGTAGACCTTTCTCTCTCTCTGGCTACACACTATACATTACTCAGCTCGTGTAGACCTTTCTCTCTCTCTGGCTACACACTATACATTACTCAGCTCGTGTAGACCTTTCTCTCCTCTCCGGGCTCTATCTCTGCACATTCGTCTTCATTCCTAGATGGTTCCACTTCTGCCCTCTACTCCTCTGTGCATCACCTTATATATCTCTTCCTCCCGGGAGACGGAGCGGATGCGGACCTCAACGTCGGCACCGCTCCTCAGTTACCCAATCACCACGCGCTATCTCTACGATCCGTTTCCGCCCAGCGCGTGTTTCCACTCCCCGACCAATCACACCGCGCTGCCACCCGATCACTCCCTCTCAGCGCGTCACCGGCACACAGCCAATCAGCAGCACTACCCTCACCCGCGCACTGACGCCTGCTCCTCCCCGTCAGCGCGCGTCACCACACACACACCCGTACATACGCGCTGGCACACGACGTATACACCCAGCGCGTATCACCACTACATCACCCCCTCCCACATAGCTCGCAGCCGGCCCGGCTGCTAACAACAACCAACCGCAACGATAAGACGACAACCAAACAAAAAAAACCCTGTAACCCCCCAGTGTGCCCCGTAACATAACAACAACACCAAGAACTATGTACAGATTGACAATGAACACGAAAAGTCAACAATAACACAATACAAGCAAATTCCAAAAAACGAACGCGCCCCACGTCCCTGCGACTACACGCAGTGACGAGGCGCTCCAACTGCCCCGACTCCTCACGAGGCAGGTCACGCAAAGTAGCACGACCTGGCGCGAGTCCGTCTGGCTGGTCCGTCGTATGGGGCGGGACACTGACGACCGTCCGGCGGTTCCGGCTGCTCCAGACGGCGCGGAACGGGCCTGAAAGGGCCGGCCCCGCCGCGGAGATCCGGCCGCCGGTGATCGGCAGCTGTCAGTTCCGAGACACCTGGGAGCAGATCAGGCGAAAATACGTGTGGATCAGGCAGAGACATTTCCCCCTCTGGGTCGCCGGTCACGTCACACGCCCGGCCATCACGACACAAGGGGAGGCCATATGGAGGCGAGAACGGTATCAGTCGGGAGGGGTGAACGTACCAACGGCGCTTTCCCCACTTTATCTGAACGCACTGGGGCCGTGCAACGCGCACGACCTCCACGGGTCCCCTCCACGGTCTCAACAATTTAGGCGACGTAGCCAAGGGTGCCTGAGGGCAATGCAGCCAGGCCCTGTCACCTGGTTTCCATTCGTGCATGGACACCTTCCGTGCCCGCAACCGTTCATTAGCAATTTGGCGAGCCCGCGAATTAAGCCGTGCGGCCTCCCTCGCCTCTGTCAGCTTGTGAATATTAAACTTAATATGTTCTGCCAATTTAGAATTAGTTCGTGGAGTGGACAGGCCAAGTTGCGTTTCCATTGGCGGGTCAGCTTCCCGACCGTACATCAAATAGAATGGGGAAAACCCCGTAGCTGCATGGGGGGCCATTCTATACGCGGCAAGGACTCCCGGGACCTGCAGGTCCCAATCTACATGTGCCTCGCACACCTGCTGGCACAGCATGGAAGTCAAAGTTTTGTGGAGTCTCTCCACCATCCCGTCTGTCTGCGGGTGGTACGGGGAGGTACGCACCTTCTTGGTACCCAACAGATCGCACACCTCTTGCAACAATTTACTCGAAAAATTTTTACCTTGGTCGGTCAGCAGGCGTTCGGGAGCCCCCTTGTCCAGGACATAGCCCTGGACGAAGGCGTCCGTCACAGCCGCTGCCGACTGGTTAGCGAGAGGCCACGCCATAGGCCATCGGGTAAAGTATTCGACCCCCACTAACAAATATTTATTCCCTCTCGGCGTGACTGGGAAGGGCCCCAAAATATCGAGTGCAACGAGCTCGTTAGTACGCGAGACCTGAATAGATTGCAGCGGTGGATTAGCTGCCACGGGCGGTGGTTTACGCCTGGCGCACTCAACGCACCCCTTCAGAATATTTACCACATCACTTCCCATTCCCGGCCAGTAATAGTCACGCTGAAGCAGGGCAAGCGTCTTGTTAACTCCCAAATGCAAGAGGCGTTCGTGTGCCGCCAAGACAACCCTCCCCCTTACAGCGGAAGGCACCACGAGTGCGTTCCGCCGGGACAAACTGTCCCATCTCAATAACATGCCCTGCTTAAGTACATAGGAGCCGGTACGCTCCTGGTCCCCCTCGGGACCCCCAACCTTGCGGCGCAATGCTAGCAGCGAGCTGTCCGCCATCTGGAGACGGCCCCATTCGCTGAGCGACAACGAGAGCAGCGAGTCCCGACCCTGAGAGGCAGTGGAATCATCCACGATCGGTGCGCCCGCTGTCGCAGCCAGTGCCCCCATCTCCCCCGCAAGCGTCGGTTTACAGCGCGCCGATCCCGACAAACACGCGCATTCATCACAAGGCAACAACCGCGACAAGCAATCGGCATTTGTGTGTCGCAACCCCTTACGGTACGTAGTCGTAAACTGATAGTCCTGGAGGACTTCCAACCAACGCGACAACTGGCCCGAGGGTTGGGCGACCCTCAATGAATACTGTAGCGCCGCGTGGTCCGTTCGGACCGTAAAGTGACGACCATAGAGATATGGCCTAAACTGCTGCACAAAAAAGACAATGGCAAGCAGCTCGCGACGGGTGACGCAGTAGCGCTGCTCCGCCGGAGACAACACCCTACTACCGTAGGCGACATCTCTTTCGACACCCCCAACGACTTGGGATAGCACCCCCCCAATGCCCGTGTTGCTAGCATCCGTGTCCAGCAAAAAGGGACTCGCAAAATCGGGATAACACAAGGGTGGGGCACCCACCAAGGCGTCCCGGAGGGAGCGAAACGCGGCCTCCTCCTCCGGTCCCCATTTGAACTTCACTCCCTTCGCCGTTAGAGCGTGCAAGGGTTTTGCAATAGTGGCGAAGTGCTCAACGAACCGCCGATAATAAGAAGCAAACCCGATGAAACTACGCACGTCGGAAACGGACGTAGGTGTCGGCCACGAACCGACACAATCCGTCTTCGCGGGATCGGTGGAGATCCCTGAAGAATCGACAATGTGACCCAAGTATCTAACCGACTTACGAAGGAGGTGACATTTGGCCGGTTTAAATTTCAGCTTAGCCGATCGCATTCGCAAGAACACCCCTCTCAGTCGCTGGAGGTGTTCTTCAAACGTTTTACTGAAAACAATGACATCGTCCATATAAATCAAGCATGTATCCCACTGCAAGCCCGACAAAACCAACTCCATAAGTCGCTGAAACGTCGCTGGAGAGGAGTGAAGTCCCATGGGTAACCGGTTAAACTGGAACAGCCCCCTGGAGTCCGAAATGCTGTCTTAGGTTTCGACTCTTCGTCGAGCGGCAACTGCCAAAACCCCGATAACAAATCAAGAGTCGAAAAATATCGCGCACCAGACAATGCATCGAGGGACTCATCCATCCTGGGGAGCGGATACGCATCAGCCACAGAGATCTTATTCAGGCGACGGAAATCAACGCAGAATCGCAGGGACCCGTCCTGCTTCTTAACCAGCACAATAGGCGCTCTCCACGGGCTAGAGGAGGGCGAAATAATATCGGCTTCTAGCATTTCGTTAACAGCCGAATGAACGTGTTCCTTCTCCACGGGACTCAGTCAGAAGGGATTTAGCCTGACCGGCGCCGCATCGCCCGTTTCAATGTGGTGGTGCAACAAATCCGTGCACCCAATGTCATACTTATGTTTACTGAACACATCAGAGAATTCTATGAGCAACTCGCGCAGCGCACCCAACTGCGCCGCCGACAAATCGTCCGAGGCGGCGCATAGCGAATGGACCCACTCAAGGTCTTCCCTTGGCTCAACGTTCCGCGCGGGGCTCGAGCCCACCTGCGCAACCAACCCATCATCCACAGGGACCCGCGCCGCGTGAGCCAGCACGGTGCCCTGCGGAATGACAGCTGGCCGCGACCCCGCGTTCAAAACCATCACAAACGGATCCCTGTCAGCCCGCACCAAAGGACCCAAAAGCATACTTTGTTCCGAAGCCTCCTTCACCCATGGTTTCCGCAACCGGAGGGGAATCAACATCTGTGAACCCGGGGCACTTGCACGGTCTGTGTCGCCACCGCTTGTATCGTAGCGCACGCCGTCCGAATGTCAGTAGGGCTCGTCAAAAATGAAATCCGGCGACCCGATGGCAGTTCAATGCATCGTTGATCGATAAGAATTTTAATAGGCATTTTAGCCAAAAAATCAGCGCCCAAAAGACACGGAACTGCCAAACAAGACGAAACGAAAACGGGTCCCGACAATTTGATATCTCCAATGCAAATGGACGCCCTAACCTGACCAATAATGCCCAACGATCCCCCATTAGCGGCGTAAAATGGCACATCCACTGGAAGCAGCGGACGACATTGGACTGGAAGAATATTATAAATGAGGTCCGATATAATAGTTGCCGATGCCCCCGTGTCCACTAACACCCTAATCTCGACCCCATCAATAGATCCCGTAACAACGGACGAACCCGCCGAAGCAGCCACAATTCTATGCCCCAATTCCGCCCATTCAATGTCTCCCTGGTCCCGGCCGAACCCCCCTCGCCGAACCGAATCCCCGAACCTTAACCGGCCCTCCTCCGCCGCAACGCGGCGTCCCATGTGTGCCGAATAAACAGGCCGAGCGTGTGAGGTGCCGCGACTTGCCGGGGATTGTAGAGATGACTTGGGCTCTCGGTCGTCGTCCAGCCGAGCTCCCATGGCGCGCTGACGCGGAGCGCGGCACCCGGACGCCACGTGGCCCCGGAGGCCGCAGTTATAGCACGTGACGAGGGTCGGAGTAGATCTTGGTTGCTCCGACTTTCGGCCCGATCGCAGAGGCGACCAGGCCCCCGGCCTCCAGTCCCCTGGTCGTCCCGTGGCGAACACCTCCTCTCGTGGGCTGACGACTTGGGGTTCGGTGACCACCGAACCCGGGGCTGCGACGACAGCAGCGTTGCAACCACCGCCTTGTTTCCATTGTAGGGCCTCGTGCGCTTGAATACTCGTGGCGACTCTCAAAGAAGAAATATCAATCTCGTCAGCTGTGTTGATAGGGACCCCCAGGTCCTGCGCCAACTTAAGCAGCTGCTCCAAAACCATCGCGTCTTGGCCCTCCTCGTCCATCCGAGGGAACGCAGCATCAGCAAGAGCCAGCAACGCCGTGCGATAGGCCAGCGCGGTCTCCGTGGCCGCTTTCCGTCTTGCGTAGAAATGATGGCGGCACGCCGAGGGAGGTCCGTAGACCCTGGCCAACAAACCCAGCGCATCCTTCAGCGTGGAGCGGTCCGACTTCCGTGCAGACCTGAAGGCCGCGAGCGCGTCGTCGTCCAGCATGGCGGGCAACGCCCGCAGCGCCGTAGCATCGGACCACGCTGACATCTCTTGATGCGCCAAAAACCTCCGCTGAAATTGGCCCCAGTCTCCGCCTTCCGCCTTGAAGGCTGACAACGTGGGCAGACGCTGCTGAAAAATGAAGTCATCCGCCTCGTGGATCCTCTCCGCCTCTCCGTCGGTGTGTAAGATGGCGGCTCCAGCAGCAGACGTAAAATGGCGGACTCCCTCGCGCGCTGATGACGTCGATGCGCGCGCTTGGGAACCCACCACCACGTGGCGCTCGCCGTTCCCGCCAAAAGTAGGCCCAGGCGCAATGGCGGGAATCCCCCATTCGTTTTGGCGGGAATCTGCGGGGCGACCTTGTAAAATGTCCCCCACCGTCCCCGCTCCTCCCGACGAGCTGATCTCCGCCAAGATGGACGCGGCGGCCAGCAGCAGCTCCGCCAGTCGGGAGTGCGCCTCACGAAGCACGGCCTCGGTCCCCGGTCGCTCGCCCGGCGCCGTCGACGGATCCTGTAGCGTGGGCAAGTCTTCCTCCTCGCCCTCCGCCACCAGCGGCCCCGAGTCGTCCAGGTTTTCCTCGCGGTCAATCCCGTGGGTCCTACGGGTCTTCCTTGTCTCCATGCTTGGAAGCCCGTTTCACTTCTGACGCCAGATGAAGTATTGGAAAATGATGGCAGGAAACTCCTTGACGGGAACACACTTCTTTTATTAAATCTTGACTTGTAACGATACAACGCGTGGCCTCTCTTCTTCACAATGCGGTCACCATACAACGGTACAACTCGTGACCTCTTCTCTCCGCCCTACGCTTCTCTCGACTCTCGTAGATTCTGTGCTGCTGGCTCTCTGTGCCTCGTGTAGACTCCGCGCCTCGGCTACACTCTTCACTCGTCTCGTGTAGACCTTACGCCTCTGCTACACTCTTCACTCGTCTCGTGTAGACCTTACGCCTCTGCTACACTCTTCACTCGTCTCGTGTAGACTTTGCACCTCTGGCTACACACTCTTCGGTACCCGTCTCGTGTAGACCTTACATCTCCGGCTACACACTCTTCAGTACCTATCTCGTGTAGACCTTACACTCTCTCTCTGGCTACACCGTATGCATACTCGGCTCGTGTAGACCTTACACTCTCTCCCTGGCTACACCGTATGCATACTCGGCTCGTGTAGACCTTCCACTCTCTCTCTGGCTACACACCATACATTACTCAGCTCGTGTAGACCTTTCTCTCTCTCTGGCTACACACTATACATTACTCAGCTCGTGTAGACCTTTCTCTCTCTCTGGCTACACACTATACATTACTCAGCTCGTGTAGACCTTTCTCTCCTCTCCGGGCTCTATCTCTGCACATTCGTCTTCATTCCTAGATGGTTCCACTTCTGCCCTCTACTCCTCTGTGCATCACCTTATATATCTCTTCCTCCCGGGAGACGGAGCGGATGCGGACCTCAACGTCGGCACCGCTCCTCAGTTACCCAATCACCACGCGCTATCTCTACGATCCGTTTCCGCCCAGCGCGTGTTTCCACTCCCCGACCAATCACACCGCGCTGCCACCCGATCACTCCCTCTCAGCGCGTCACCGGCACACAGCCAATCAGCAGCACTACCCTCACCCGCGCACTGACGCCTGCTCCTCCCCGTCAGCGCGCGTCACCACACACACACCCGTACATACGCGCTGGCACACGACGTATACACCCAGCGCGTATCACCACTACATATGTATGTACGTTGAACTTCTTTCCGCACCATACGTAGGCAACCATGCCAATCATAGGTGTGGGTGGGGGGACAAAAAAAACTAAATACGAATGCAGTTCTAAATAAATGAGTGTTCAATCTAGATGATGATTTAATAGTGCACAGCTCCAGTTGTTTCCTCATAATCGGAACGGGGGCAACGCGTTCAACAGTTCTGGGCCGTCTTCTTGGTTCTTTCGGTAAAGTCACGTAGAAGGGGAATAACAAAATAATAAAATAACCATGATAAAATAATTCTCACGACGTTTCGGCCACAACGCAAGCAGCCGTCCTCAGGTGAAGAAAAGGTATGTCGGAAAGACAGGGTCTGAATGACAGACCTGTTCTTCACCTGAGGACGGCTGCTTGCGTTGTGGCCGAAACGTCGTGAGAATTATTTTATTATGTTTTATTTTTATTATTTTATTATTTCCCTTCTACGTGACTTTACCGAAAGAACCAAGAAGATGAATCCCTCCAGTCACGAAAGCTTTAAATCGAAGTTCTGGGCCGGTTCTGCTAAGTGTCCAAATTATGGCCAGAAATAAAAACCGTGGCCATGGCTAACTTGACATGGCACTTTCACCTTATGACTCGAACCCCCTCCACTACTACCGGCTCGAAAATTCTCGGAATGAATGGTGACCTCAGTGAACCCTTTTGTTTCCTGCTATGGTGAAGCCCGTTAAGGTTATCAGGGTGCCGCCTCGCGCGTGTGGGTTTTTACCCGAGTTTCCGATAGCTTCTGGAGAGAAAAAATGCGATGGTGGTTGGAAAATACGATTAAAGAAATTTATGTTTTCTTCTAAAGTATATGTACGTACGTACGTAAGTGTGTTGAACTTATTTTGCACCACCCAACCATGCTAATCGGTATGACACAGTCGGAAGCAGTGGAGAGATACGGAGATGGCTGCCGATGAAAGATTGGCTTTGGTCGAGCTCAGCACCACATAGCCACGGATTATCTAAGCAAATTAAGATACGTTTAACGATACGTGTGTGTTGAACCTCTATCCCACCACCATACGTAACCAACACAGTACTCATCGGACATACGGGGGAAGGACAACAAACTAAATACAGCAAGCAGTTCTAAAGACATTAGTTTTCAATATAGACTATTTAAAAGTGCATAGGTCCCAGTGGCTTCTTAATATTGTAAGAAAGAGCGTTCCAGACGGCCGCAGAAAGCACGCAATGCAGTGACGATCTTTGTTCGATGGCTAAGTCAAAAAGCCGCTGTTGCGAGGATGATCGGAGTTCGCGTGACTATGGGTTTTGCTCCTTGACAAGATCAGCAAATGTATCGTGGTTCATTTGCGACAAGCACTTTGTGGGTAATGCATTCGTCCAGCATATATACCTTGCGGATATGACAAGTGTTCCCAATAGCACTTTACTGACGTTAACACCTGATAGCCTGATAATACATGCATGGGCGAATACGGATGCATCTTATTCGTGGTGTAGGAGACCTTTGTCGCATTTTCATGGACAAAATGAGGAACAGACCTTTGCGTGCTGCTGCTGCTGCTGCAAGTAGAAACACCAAGATAACTTGGTAATCACTCAGGTTGGGTAGGCGACGAACTAGCAGAGGAGTCGCCATTCTCACTCACAAACAAAAATTCCTTTATTTCTACTTAATTGAGGAAGACATTGGCAGGTAAACTGAAGATTGATAATTGATTCAACTTGATCAATTGCAGATCATGTGGGCCAATCCGTCATTGTTCGTAGTCATGTCAATGATATCCCATTCATTATTTGTAATATATGAAATCCAACACCGATTAATACAGAATTAAGATTAGAATATGTATTTAAACTTGAGGAATCCGATGAGCTACTGTATACCGATTTTTTCACAGATGTCCAGTAGGCATACGGGATAAGAACGTTACAATACCAAACAATACAAAAACACGATAAGAGTGCAAAGTATAGGAAAGGTAAACACATCACTTTATATATATATACATGAAAATAAAACTGAACATTTTTTTATTTTATCTTACCAGGTAAAGCCAACTGAGTGATTCGCTTATTTTTCAGAAGCGACCTTTCACAAATGATCGCTCAACTTCGTGGCTTATTACGTGCAAATGTATAGGAGCCAAGAATAATCTAAATACTATAATGTTAGATTAAAATTAGTTAAATTATCGAAATAATATTACAGGAGTGTAATTGTCATATGACGGTCATTTTCACATCGTAAACTATCCAGTCTTTCTTGACTTTGTCGATTATGCCATCTCTGCTGTCTGTCTCTTCTTTCGTCTGCAGACTCTTCTGGATTCATCTTATTAAAATCTAAATTACGGAATGTGATGTACTGAATATAATGTACTCTTTCTAAACGTAATTTATTACAAACCTGTAAATAAAGAAGGGCAATGGTAGATCACCTTCATCGTAGCGTTGTAAGAGCTGTTTAAGTGACCTTTCTATCAGGAAGAAAGTAAACGAAATGTTTCAATCAAAAATTGGTTTACCACACTGAAAATTCTCCTCACCTGTGAAAGTAAATAAAAAAATATAAACACTTGGTTCTCGACTTATGTTTGTTGCAAATGTGCAATTGTTGTAGGAGCAATTGAATTAAGTATCGACTTACTGGAGTTTTTATTGATGTGAATACAAACACATTAACAATTTATACATCGTAAGGACAGGTCAGTGTTGTGAGCAGAAGGTCGCTTTTACTAAAATGAATTTGCACAATAACTTACTCGATCTGGAATTGATGTGAATCAGAAAAAAGTGTGAGCAAGAGTCATCAAAGTGAAACTGCACTACGTTCAAATTAAAAGCGGATTCTGCTTCTTTATTTCAATTTCTATTCGATGTCCAAAAAAAACCTGTTGTCACAAACAAATGTGCAAAACGAAAAGACAAAATACTTCAACAGGGGCGCACTTTGATTTTATTAAACGCGGCGCTGGTATACTTTTGGAGAAAATGTATTATTCTTGTAACAAACTAGTAACTCGTTACAATTTTAATATAACCCTTTCATGAAAAACTAAAAATTGCATGAAAATCCACGTCACCTAACCAGCGTTACACACAGCGACAGTGTCAGAAGTTAGGCACGTATCACCGAAACTATATGTATCATTTGGAGAGTATGATAGCCTCAACACATCATGAACTAGCCATGGACTACACCGACTCTTTAATGTCAGAGATTAAGCCGCTCAGACTTGTAAACATCTTTAGAAAAGTAAACTAAACTATTTTTTTTTACCAATTCAGGCCCCACTGAGCTGTATAGCTCTTTTTCACACGCGACCTGGCTATCACAAATGACTGCTCAACGAAGTGGCTTATAATGTATACACTTATAGCAGTAACCGAATACTCTAAACGCCGTGATGTTTATTCTAAATGTGGACGGAATAACCGGAGGACCGGAGGATTGAACGCACGACCGCATGTATACCCTGTATACTATGTTAGGTAGTTAACATCTCCTAGCCACCATGACGTCTGCGTTGGGATCGATCCTGCGACCTCCTGCATACCAGGCGAGGTAGTTAAAATCTCCTACCCACCGTGGCGTTAGGGTCGAGGTCGAACCCACGACCTCCTGAATACCAGGATTAGTAGATAACATATCTGCATGAGTCTATGTAAGGACCACTGCACCTTCGATTAGCACGGTTAGCTACATATGGTGCGAAATAATTTCAACATATATACGTACATAGACTCACACAGAGACCCATAGACTCACACAAAAACCTATAGACTCACAGAGAAGCCCATACACTCACACAGAGACCCATAGACTCACACAGAGACCCATCGACTCAGAGAGACCCGCAGCAGCTGAATTCTCAAAAAATACTGCAATACTCGTGAGCTTAACGCCGGAAAAGATGAAGTGCGTCTAATGAATATTAAATCCCATGAAACGAAAATACCTCCCTGATTAAACCCTCCTCGAGAGAGATTTATAATAATGATTACAAAAAAAAATAGTTGTATATCCTTCTCTGGTAATGAAGCAGGAGTTGTGTTAAGATGTTCAAACACCAAATGGAATACTTTTTGCAAGGCATCAAGTCTGCATTAAGCACACATTACTTGTGGAAAAACATGCAAACGTGCTTTGATAATTATTCACTATGTAACACGATTTTTGTTTCTGGGTACTAAGTGTTATTTTCTAATTTCTTATGTCTCGAAAGTAGAGAAAATGGCTCATATTCCCCACAAACATTGCTTTTGTGACCAGGACTTTACGTGAAGGAATGACACAAATGCACACGTTTTCTCATTTAAAACAGGTACATTTCAAATATCAATGTCCTGGTCAAAAAAGCAAAGTTTTTGGGGAATAATATCCATTTTCTTTACTTTTGAGGCATAAGCAATTAGGAAATAATACTTCCTACCCAGGAACAAAAAAATAATAAATGTGTTACACAGTGTTATTAATGGATTGGATTATTTACTTTGCTTTGTTGTCCTGGTCACAAAAGCAACGTTCCTGGAGAATAATAGCCATTTTCTGTACTTTGGAGGCATAAGCAATTGGAAAATAACACTTACTACCCAGGAACAAAAAATATGTCTGTTTTTGTTACACAGTGATATATATTTGTGTAGTGAACGACTTCTGAGACACGACGTGTAGAGGGCTCCTTGTTGATTTCTCACACTTTACAGGCACAATCACTGAGTGACATATATATATATGTACTGGGCTACGCATAGCTGACCCACTCATACAAACCCCATCGCCGGCATCTAACTATATAGCTGGCTGACTGATACAGCGACGACGGGAGCCGTACAGCGGATCGGCCATGCGGCCCGACGATGAAGAAGAGATGACGACGAAGACAGCGACGGCAGCCAGGACCCGGACCCCCACGACAGCCCCGAACCTCCGGTTACGTCACCCTTATATACTCCTCGGCGTGGCCAAGCCCCGCCTCTGGCCACGCCCCCTTCTAGAACAAATACCTTGCCAGATATTACAATCATAATGTTTGTGTGCACAAACTAAATTTTTCATTATTATGTTGCTATATATTTCCCTTTTTTGGCTGCCTATTTATGATGCTGCGACAGTCTACTGCCATACTCTTAGGTTTTTTCGGTAAGTCACGTAGGTAAAACATCAAAATGAATGGCCCCGCCCCCCCCTCTCCCTCCCGATGCGTTGTACTTGAGCCCCGCCCCCCTCCCTCCCGATACGTTCCATTAATTGGCTACCACATTCTGATGAGCTACCCCCCCCCCCTCTCCTCCCCCTTCAACTTGCTTATAAGGGATTACATCTTGAATCATTGCCTCACTTGATGCAGCTAATTCGGCTGTGACGGTCCCACCTGATGACGGAGACTTGTGTTGCCTCCGAAACGTCGTGATCTTTGTTTTATTTTATTTTCATTAATTTTGATGTTTTACCTACGTGACTTACCGAAAAAACCTAAGAGTATGAATCCTTGCAGTCACGAAAGCTTCAAATCTAGTCTACTGCCAGTCTGTGATGTCGCCTGCTGCCTGCTGATTAATTAACGTCAGTGCACTGCCACTCTATTATCTCCACTGCTCATTTTGTTTTTTTCCATTATGAGTGTATGCCAGTCTATAATCTGTTGCCTGCTTCTTTACCTCACTCAGTGTACTACCAGCCTTTCATGTCGACTGTATTCTGTTTTTTCAGCTGCTGCCCGTATTGCCAGCTTTTGATTAGACTGTAGCAATGCTTATGTCATTGAGTTGGCGTACTGCCAGTCTATAATCTAGACTGTAGCCTGCTTCTCAACTTACCTGTGCATACTGCTGCCCTTTAATTGACACTTATTTCAGCTTATTTCTTCGATGCATTTCTATTGTTTCGATTGCTCACGTCCCGCTATTTACTGATACGTACAGTAGTACTGCAATGCTAATTAACATGTTATACTGCTAAATACGTTGGACTTTCTTAGCTACAGCCCATTGCCTTTCGTCTATCGTTTTGTTACATTGGTGGGAAGATCACCCATTTCAATTTTGCCGTACAGCTCCTTCACTTTTCACCAAAGCAGGGAACACGCAGGGAGGTTCAATGCCCCAAATATTGTTGATCTTGCTTTCTTATGGTGGGTCAGGAACATTGTCAGAGAGACATTGTTCTTCCATACCAACAAAACACCTTCGCACGATTTCCTGACACTAATAGAGCACACGATGCCCTACAATAACACATTTTCCTGTCGCAACGCCAAGATGGGTACCACGTCAAGATTTCTACAATTACAAAGCTGCAAGACAAAGACATCCTCACAAAACTGTCTCCTCTAAAAAAAACTTCTATTCCTTGCTGATCATGGACACAGGAGGAAACCACATATTATTGTGCGCCAACCTCTTTCACCAGTATGTTGTCGATGAGTATGCCAACATTGACAGTGAGCGCCTTCTTTACATTCAACTGAATCAAAACCGCCTGCGTCTGAAGAGTATGCTCATCTCTGGGATGCCATCATTGCCGAAGGCGATGCAAACGGTTACAATGTGGGCTGATTAGTTATTTTGCCTTCATCCTTCACAGCTCCACCAAGATACATGCATGAGAAGACTCAGGATGCCATGACGTACATCAGCCAATATACCACGCCCAATTTATTCATCACCTTCACTTGCAATCCCAAATGAAAGGAGATCCAGGTTTACCTTTATCCAAACCAAAAGCCACCAGACATACATCACATCTTAGTGAGGGTCTTAAACCTCCAAGTTCATGACCTCATGATGCTTTTCACGACCAACGAAGGCGGCGTCTTTGGATCGACAAGCAGTAACTTGCACACCATTGGGTGCCAAAAACGTTGTCTTCCTCATGCTCACATTTAGCTTTGGATGAGGGAAACAATTCATGCAAGTCACATTGACACCTTGGGGTGTGATAGGGATGTCCTCTGCCTCCCACATTATTTAACATATCTTTTGACCACGTACTTAGTTAAGCCTTCAATGGCTGTACCGGAGGAATTACCATATGGTACAGATACAATGGGAGGCTGATCGATGCCCGGGTGCGGTCAAGGGATTGCCCTCTATTGCTCAACCATGTTATGTATGCCGATGCTCTGGTGATTGCTGCTCACTCAGAGGAGGAGTTGGAGACGCTGCTGCTCAACCTGGAGCTTGCCACTAAGAGGTGAGGACTTACCATCAGCCTCACCAAAACTAAGCACCTGCCTGGGTATTTTGTATCATCGGACAATCCACCCCCACAATTCACAATTGGTGATGCGGCAGTTGTGGAGAGATTGGAGAGATTCCCATACCTGGCCAGTGTGCTCATGACCGGCTCCGGTTTAACAGCAGAGGTCTCACTCCGAATCAGTCGAGCCACATTATCTTTTCATCAGCTGCGGTACGCTGTGTGGAAGCTACCTGGTCACTCCTTCCGCGTGAAGCTCCAGGTCTTCTCGGCCACAGTAATTTCCCTCCCTTCTCCATGCTTGCGAAACGTGCACCCCCCTAATGAAATATCTTCGCCGGTTAGAAACATTTAGGCTGGCCTGCTAACGATCCATCCTAGGTTTAACCATGTGTGTGTGTGGGCATCTAATTCGATGTGTTTCTATGTGTGTGGGTCGATGTCTGTGTGTAAATCCATGTGTGTGTCTGCCTTTTTCGCCCGGGCAACGCCAGGTACTTACCGCTAGTAGTCGATAATCGAGTATGTATTATTGAACTTCTTTCGCACCATACAAAACCAACCATGCTAATCGGCGGTGCGGGGGAAGGACAACAAACTACACATAAAAAGCAGTTTCTAAACAAATGGGGTTTCAAGCTATATTTTCCCGTGGCTTAGGGGGGGAAGGGAGTGCCGGATTTTCAAAAACGTCGGATAATCACTCATCATTATTTAAAAAATCTTATTTTTGCACATTCCTTACTAACATTTTTTTTACTTGTTGAGGATATGTTTTTTTAATGTTTAAAATGTGTTTACTATGTGAAATTGTCATGAATGAACATACAAATAGACAAAACATTTATATCCAACGTTAAGTTACTGGAACGTGATGCCTTTACATTTCTCGCGAACGCAATCAAACACATTGCTTTTAAGAAGCCTACTGTACATACTACACTCTTGTTTTTTTCTTTATTCGTTCTTCATTACACAGCTCCCTCACACGCTGGGTTCCTTTTTCCCCGTTACTCCCGTTCCTTGAGCGTGGCGTTCGCTCGCTTCCTCACACTGCTGGCTGATGGTGTGTGGGAGACAGCCTCCGGCCCGCCACGTGGCCGCTGGCTTGCCGGAGGCACAGACGTGGTCTCTCTCTTCAACCCCTTTCCACTCTGCCTCGAGCTGTCTCTCTCCACCCCTTATAACACATGGCCCACGTGATACCATGCAGCCAATCCTCAGCCTCACCCCTGGAACTTTCCAGATGTTGCTATGCAGCCACAGGGCTACGCCCCTGGCTCGACGTCCCATTTGCTGCGGGCTGAGGCCGGCAGAGCCTATCACCATCACCCAGTTACCGCCCCCCCCCCCCGGGTGCATCCTCATATTACACTTGTGTTTGACGATGACCAGACTGATGCAGCCTTTAAGTCAGTGCTCCAGTGACCGCGGAATTACACGCACTTTTCGCTGATCACACTCTATATTTACTGTTTGTATTAGTTATTAGTCATGAAAAATGTATATCATTGCAGTGTTTAAGTTGTATGTGTGTATTGTCTAAGACAGCGGTCCCGAACCTTTTTGGCACCGGGGACCAGTTTCGTGGAAGACAATTTTTTCACGGACCCTTTTCAAAGAAGCTCTCCAGCAACGTTTGTTTTTTACTCATTTTGGCTAGGGTTAGCTTGTGGGATTACCAAAACTGTGACTGAGACAAGTGCGCAGTGCGGGAAAGAGGCGCGGACGGAAGTGGTTAATAAAACAATGGGGGTGGGCCACGTGCGGACTCACCGCTCACCTCCTGCTGCTGTGCGTACTTGTCTACCGGTCCACGGCCCAGGGGATGGGGACCCCTGGTCTAAGACACTATGTAATATTTGACAGTGAAATCAAGCACAACTACGTTTTTGTCACGTACGTGGTGCCAATCGCCAGACTAGTACAGCCTTTGGAGCGGTTTTGCTAGTTTCACAAGATCCGCCCTGGACTGCCGGATAATGTTGGAAACCGGATAATTGATGATCTACTGTGTAGTCAAACCTCTCTGTCAGACCCGGGCAGGCTCGGTAAAGAAGGATGTGCTATACTTCCTCTCTCAAAGAGGAAAGTGAAAAGAATAGTCATCCAGAAAGGCAAGTGCAGATCCGACAGCGTTGCGACTACAGGGCGATCTTGCTGTTGTATGCCGACTCTAACACTTTTATATGCATAGTAGGCTTTCGCAACCAAAATGATCCATAGGCCTACAATGATGACAACACCATTACTCCTATTTAAAACTCAAACAGGAGGAATTTTACACAATTCTGGCTATCGCCTGATGATGCTGGTTGTTGCTGTTGTATTCACCAACGAAATGTCACAGTACTTTAATTGTAAATGTCATTGCAGGTTTACTCTTCAACACACAACCGGTTAGTGCTGAACTAGTAACTAATTGGCATGTTTTGTTTATGTGACAAACTCTTACCGATTGGCTGTGGACAGTGTAACGACACATTTATACGATCTAACCCAAAATTTATTTTATTATGGATACAACTTTTACTTAAGCTCTCTCGATCAGACTGGATCCCCGACTTCATGGCTTAATAAGAAGTGCCATATGAGCTAGAACGTTTATATCTTTTTTAATGTCAGTCTAGCACGTGTGTAGTGTCGTAGGTCTCTTCTTCCTTCTCGCTCTAGGCTTGTGTGTGTGTGGGTGGCGTGCGTCGCACACACACTCAGTCGGAGACGAGGTAGCCGCAGGAGGCACCGTCCTCCCCATTTTTTGTTGTTGAGTTCACATCACCAACTCGGGCCACCAGACACGACCCTGTCCGCGTTGCACCGATGGCATCGACCGGGACAACCAACTACTGTCCGGCCGCGCAATAATCGAGCGAAGGCAGCAGCGACGAAGGCAGCGACGACGAGACGAGTCCACTCCCAGAACCGGCAGCCCAGAGCTCTCGCTCTCCACTGCTTTTATTCCCCTCGGCGTGGCTTGGCTCAACCCTAGCTGCGACTCTCCTCTCGAACTCTCTAGAGTGTTGCAGGGGCTTCCACACGAGGTCTACCATGACCCTTGCCCCAGTTCCTCTATCCTGCCGGCACACCCGCGTATATGCTCAACGGCGTGTGCGCTATGTGCCCACCTGCAGCTGCTGTACAACAGTCAGCGCTATGCCACTACACGTGTATCAGAACAAATCATATGTGAAGGTCAGGGAAGGATATATAGGAGGTCATGGGTTCGATCCCGACCCTGACGCCTGCTGTATATTTGGAGTTTGCATGATCTCTCACCCTGTGGTCGTGTGGTTTTTTTTCTCTGGGTACTCCGATTTTTCCCTCCATATTTAGAATCGACATGAATTTAGAGTATTTGGCTGCTATAAATGTCCACGTGATAAGCTGCCACTTCATTGAAATATCATTTGTGAGCTATATGTCTCATTGGACCTTACCTGGTAAATAAAAAATAGTTCATGGAGTGTAATTTTTGGACCGAGCAACTTCGTTCTAGGCCACCAATGTCTATAAATGGCGAGTGATATCCGAACCGTTCCTGGGCCCATCAGCATGGTCAAACAGTGCATTGACATGGGGGCGGTAAATGTCTTCCTTGGTTTATTGTTATAATCACGACGGGTTACAAAGCTTATATGAGACAACAAGTTAGATACATGGGATTATTATGATGATACGAAAATACACAAGATACAGGGATAAGCATCCTCCCCCCAGCATAGAAATGTAGAATTTACACAACTGCCTTCGGTGTCAGACAAATAACACACGCAATATTGTGTGTAGAATATTTTTCGCACCGTACGTAGCCAACCGTGCTAATCTGAGGTGTGTGTGAAAACTAAACTAACTAAACGTTTATTTTGCCAGATAAGGCCCACTTACCTATATAGCTTATTCAGAAGCGACCTGGCCACAAAAGTGGCTTATCATGTGGAAACTTATAACAGCCAAATACTCGAAAAGCGTGATGTTGATTCTAAATAGAGGGAAAAAACGGATGATCTAGAGAAAAATCCACGCAAACACAGGGAAAGAGAGACATGCAAACTGCAAATACACAGGCATCAGGGTCGGGATCGAAACCACGCCCTCCTACATATTAGGCGATGTAGTACACATATTTGGCTATAGCACCCCTGTGCCTATGTTAAATAAGAATCGGCATGTCTTGAGGTAGTGCGTGTGGTGTTCCGGCCTGCACTATAATTCTATTCTGATGGGATTGGGGTTCACTCAACATGTACAGATTTGATTTACCGCCTGAGGTAGGCCAGGTGCTGCACCTCCTCGCTTGTTCCAGTTGTAATCATGGAATGTGCCATACAATATCATTCTACCACACCTGTAAGTTCTTTTAATATTCGTTGTTTTATTAAATTCACTTAATTACGTTCATTTTATGTAATATTTCTATTTTAATATAACCCCAATGCAGAGCACTAAAAATACAAGATTTAAAGCCATGGGTAATCTATATCCACATTGTATTCAATTCAAAGGTGGCAAAGCTAGGTACGTATGTATGTTGAACTTCTTTCGTATCGTATGTAGCCTACCGTGCCAACGGTGCGGAGAAAGGACAACAAACTATGAGTCTCTGTGTTAGTCTATAGGTCTCTGTAAGTCTATGAGTTTCTTGTGTGAGTCTATGGGTCTCTTGCGTGAGTCTATGGGTCTCTTGCATGAGTCTATGGGTCTCTTGCGTGAGTCTATGGGTCTCTTGTGTGAGTCTATGGGTCTCTTGCGTGAGTCTATGGGTTTCTTGTGTGATTCTATGGGTCTCTTGTGTGAGTCTATGTGTCTCTTGCGTGAGTCTATGTGTCTCTTGTGTGAGTCTATGGGTCGCTTGTGTGAGTCTACGTGTCTCTGTGTGAATCTACAGTGAGGGAAAAAAGTATTTTATCCCCTGCTGATTTTGTACGTTTGCCCACTGACAAAGAAATGATCAGTCTATCATTTTAATGGTAGGTTTATTTGAACAGTGAGAGACAGAATAACAACAACAAAATCCAGAAAAACGCATGTCAAAAATTGTATAAATTGATTTGCATTTTCATGAGGGAAATAAATATTTGACCTCTCTGCAAAACATGACTTAGTACTTGGTGGCAAAACCCTTGTTGGCAATCACAGAGGTCAGACGTTTCTTGTAGTTGGCCACCAGGTTTGCACACATCTCAGGAGGGATTTTGTCCCACTCCTCTTTGCAGATCTTCTACAAGTCATTAAGGTTTCGAGGCTGACGTTTGGCAACTCGAACCTTCAGCTCCCTCCACAGATTTTCTATGGGATTAAGGTCTGGAGACTGGCTAGGCCACTCCAGGACCTTAATGTGCTTCTTCTTGAGCCACTCCTTTGTTGCCTTGGCCGTGTGTTTTGGGTCATTGTTATGCTGGAATACCCATCCACGACTCATTTTCAATGGCCTGGCTGAGGGAAGGAGGTTCTCACCCAAGATTTGACGGTACATGGCTCCGTCCATCGTCCCTTTGATGCGGTGAAGTTGTCCTGTCCCCTTAGCAGAAAAACACCCCAAAGCGTAATGTTTCCACCTCCATGTTTGACGGTGGGGATGGTGTTCTTGGGGTCATAGGCAGCATTCCTCCTCCTCCAAACACGGCGAATTGAGTTGATGCCAAAGAGCTCCATTTTGGTTTCATCTGACCACAACACTTTCACCCAGTTGTCCTCTGAATCATTCAGATGTTCATTGGCAAGCTTCAGACGGGCATGTATATGTGCTTTCTTAAGCAGGGGGACCTTGCGGGTGCTGCAAGATTTCAGTCCTTCACGGCGTAGTGTGTTACCAACTGTTTTCTTGGTGAATATGGTCCCAGCTGCCTTGAGATCATTGACAAGATCCTCCCGTGTAGTTCTGGGCTGATTCCTCACCGTTCTCATGATCATTGCAACGCCACGAGGTGAGATCTTGCATGGAGCCCCAGGCCGAGGGAGATTGACAGTTCTTTTGTGTTTCTTCCATTTGCGAATAATCGCACCAACTGTTGTCACCTTCTCACCAAGCGGCTTGGCGATGGTCTTGTAGCCCATTCCAACCTTGTGTATGTCTACAATCTTGTCCCTGGCATCCTTGGAGAGCTCTTTGGTCTTGCCATGGTGGAGAGTTTAGAATCTGTTGATTGATTTCTTCTGTGAACAGGTGTCTTTTATACAGGTAACAAGCTGAGATTAGAAGCACTCCCTTTAAGAATGTGCTCCGAATCTCAGCTCGTTACCTGTATAAAAGACACCTGGGAGCCAGAAATATTTCTGATTGAGAGGGGGTCAAATACTTATTTCCCTCATTAAAATGCAAATCAATTTATGACATTTTGACATGCGTTTTTCTGGATTTAGTTGTTGTTATTCTGTCTCTCACTGTTCAAATAAACCTACCATTAAAATTATAGACTGATAATTCTTTTGTCAGTGGGCAAACGTACAAAATCAGCAGGGGATCAAATACTTTTTTCCCTCACAGTATATGTATGTTGAAAATCATTCCCACCATACATAGCCAACCGTGCTAATCCGAGGTTATAAAGAAAAATGCCTTTGTCAATCTGATAATGGTGATTTTAAAGCGCAACCCTACTCGCTCATGGCTGGAGAGCTCTTTACAATGATCTGTTTTGCGTGAGGAATATCCGTCAGCTCTATACGGACGATGGACTCCGCGCTGTCCTGCATGTTGGCCGTCACCTTAATGTTCAATTCCTTTTTGTCCTCCACCAGGGCGTTGGAGTCCCCCGCTCCTTTCTTGTCAAACGTACCCTCCGTCACCTTCGAGTTGTACATCTCGGTCAGGAGCCTGGCGGACGGTGCGGCCACGTTGACGAGGTCCTGCAGCTGTATGGCCACCTCTCGGCTGAAGACGCCGCTCGAGTAGGGGTTGCTGAACATGATGTCCAGGCACTTGCTGTTGTCCTTGATGCAGTAGCGCAGGACCCCGTAGCAGCCCTTCAGCGACATGTTGAGCTTACGGAAGCCACAGGCTCGCTTCTCCCCGGAGATGATTTCTGAGTGTGGGGAGTAGTCCTCCACACCAGCATCCAGGAAACATCTAAAGTATGTGAGCAGGGGGGAGGGGGGGAGAGTGTTATGGGTGAAATAGATGTGCATTGTGTTGGTGAGTTAAATTAGGTGGGGGGAGCAGATTCACAACAGGTGGTGACGAATTTAAGGGCCCAGAAAGTTCCCGAGCAGGTCCAGGTGTAGCATCAGCTGTTTTGTAGAGAAGTATTATAGAGCGGGCTGTTAACATAGCTCGAGAGGGAGGAGGAAGGGAGCCCAGGAAAGAGTCCCTCTCCAGCAATGCACGGCAGCTTCTGCGGCGTCAAGGAGGCAGCAATGACGCGGCAACAAGAGCCGTGAGAAGAACCCCGCTTTCTTGAAGTAAAGCGTGGTAAGGTGAATGTTAGGGCAAAGTAATAAGGCCTTTCTACCATTGGAACCTCATTTGCCAGTAGAAAAATATGATAATTGTTTTTTTTTTGCCCTTTTATCTGGCAACAAAACTGACACCTTTTTTTTTTTACAAGGAGTCATGTTTGCATAGACCACAATACCTGCAGTCGTAATGCAAACAAAAAAATAACTCTGATAATGTATGCACTGTCCTTGAAGTTGATTGGTCCACACCCAAGACAGCTTTCCTTAGAGCCTGGTCTCACATGGTGTTGGACCAGATGATGCCAAAAGGCGTTGGACCAGATGACGCCAAAAGGCACGCCTGCTGCTAGTGCTGTTGCTGCTTTTACCCTGGTGTACGATGGGAGTGCTGTACACTGGGTGACCGTGCAGGAATGGCCACTGTAGCATACCGTGGACGAAGGGGGTCTGTCGTAGTGAATGGCTGGGGGGGGGGGGCATGAGCATGCCACTGTTTGGCACCTGTGCGCGAACCTGGCCAGAACGTGAGGTACCTCGACGAGGTGTGAGTAAATCACACCTACCTGGCAAATAGCACCGTGCTGTTCTCAGTGGTGACTGACGGGATTGCGCAGGGGTTAAGTGTGATTGTGTAATAGTGTACGCAAAGCATGGTGCCTCTCTTTCTTGGAAGTGGCAGTGACCATTACTACTCCATCCCCCTTTAACCTGGCTAAACCTGAATACATTGTTCAGACCCTTTGTACTGGTCTGTTGTGTGATCACTGGCGAAGTACAGTCTAACACCCATGCTCTAATGCACCCTGGTGGACTCCCTTTGTGTAGTGACGGCAAAATTGGAAACCCACCATCACAGATTCTTAATATTATTGTCGTGTTTTAATCAGATGAAGAAAATTGTATTTTAACCCACTTTAAGTAGTACTGGCTAACCGCAAGTCCTTTACACATGACCATCCATCTGTCCCTCTCAGCCAACAAAACTTGTAATCTTACATGAAGCCCAGTCTCTTCTCTCCACATTTCTCTCACCTTCTCTGTGCTGTACGTCCCGATTATCTCAATCTCGTTTTGTCTCTGCTTCTGTCCCTCTTCTACCTCTCCCTCCCTCTATTCATCTTCTCCCTCCACTCTGTCTCACCCCCCACCCCCCATCTCGCTTTGTATCTGTCACCTCTCACTCCCATCACTTTCCCTTTCTCTTATCTTTCCGTTTTGTTCTCTTTCCTCTCCATTTGATGCCCTTTCTCTCTCTCTCTCTGGCCCATACATCTCCTTTCCATTCATCTCCCTCTCTTCCTCCATCAGTCTAACACGTAGTAGTAGTAGGCTTTTGCGACCAATATTAGCCATATTGGGTTTGATCACGTAAATATAATTGTGTAATTAAACCCACCACCACCCAACACAGCCAATTAGTAAGGTTTGTCACTTAAACACAAAATGTCAATTAGTTACTATTTGAGCACTAACCAGTGTGTTGGAGAGTGAACCCACCACAGCATTACAATGAGTACAACGTCTCGCCCCGATTGGCTTTCATGACGACATCAGCATTTGTCTCTCTAATTAAGATGGAAACGGAAGGATTTCTCTTCCCCCTTCCTCTATCTCCCACCTCTTACCTCCTTCATCCATCCCTCCCTTCTCTCCTCCATCTCACTTTATACGAAACTCAACTTGTTTTTACTTTACCAGGTAAGGCCCTGAGCTACATGTATAGCAGCCAATCACTCTAAACGCATGTTGATAGTCAATGTGGAGGGAAAACCCGGAGGATCTGGAGAAAAACCCACGTGAAAACGGAGAGAGAAAGACATGCAAACTCAAACTATACAAGCGTCAGGGTCGGGATTGAACCCACGAACTCCTCCATACTAGACGAGGTAGTTTGCATCTCCTAACCACCGTGGCGACCACATAGGGTGGGTAGGGCGTGCCATTTAGCACGATGCATGAACCCGGCACAGGTCACTGAGGGATGCGGGTGATGTCATCGCACAGAAGTGTGTGTGTTTGTTTTAATGTGCCTAAAGAAGTGAATATCACAGCACTACCTCGGGTCCGTCACGTGACCAACTAGTCTACAATGTTGTGGGATAGTACTTTCTCACCCGTCCTGCCACAGAAAAATGCCGTTGTCACATTACAGCCACACCAGCAAATGTAATTACAGGAGCTGGAATTTCGACAAATTAAGTTCAGACTGGAATTTAACGTATTGTTTTGTTGTTGTTGCTGCCTGCAGTCATTAGTCACTAGGCTGGACGCATCGGTTCACTACAGTTTAATCAAAGGAGGCTGAACATTGGATTTTAATCCAGAACCTTAGCAGTGGGAGCTCACCACTATGACCTTCTAAGCCACCCCTACCGGCTAACAACCGCTGTTAGCCAGTACCTACGGTTGGCTACAAACGGTGTGACAAAGGTTCTACCAAGCCTCACACAGAGACCCATAGACTCACATAGATACCCATAGTTTGTCCTTCCCTCACACCTCCAATTAGCACAGTGAGAAATAAGTTCAACAGTGCTTTATTACACATGCATACAAGGCTGGGTGCAGAATTATTACATGGGACGGGGACGCTATGTTGAGAGGAAAATATTGCTGTGATGCCTGTTCATACCTGGAAAACAAAACTTTATTTCGTTTACGTGAGTATGTGTGAGCTAGTTGTATGCACGTTGAACATTTTCCACACCATAAGTAGCCAACCGGGGTAATCAGAGGTGTGGGGGGAAGGACAACAAACTAAACACACAAAGCAGTGTATGTAAGTAGTGTCCGAGTGATAGGGTTATGCTCACGATTGTTTGTGCAGGGTGTATTTCGACTTGTTGCTGATCTCGATGGCCACTTTGATGTTTGTGCTCATTCCAGCCAAGATGGCTTCCACAGTCTTGCCTTTGTACACCACCAAGTCGGTCCCCGGCCTTGCGTGCGCCATCTGGACGTGGCAATGCCCCTGTGTCTCTTCTTCTTCTTCAACCTGAGGTGGGGCGAACGGGGAGAGGGGCTGGGTGGGGAGGGTGAGGAGGGGCTTAGTCGGGAGGGTGGGGCTGGGTGGGGGGTCGGAGGGGTGGGGCTGGGTGGGGAGGGGCTGGTCACCCCGTGGTGCCCTTATAAAACTCAATGTTTAACCTATTCACGTTGGCTTGTGCCCACCCTCACAGTCAGGCATATTTTCTGAATACACCACGCCGCCATTGACCAAGCAACCCAACGTTCCTACCAGCTCCCTGCGCAGGAATGCGTTACATAGGCTTTCGCGACCAATACCATCCATAAGAGGTTTTTTGGGTTAGATCGCATAAATATATAAATGTGTCGTTAAACCTGCCACCACCCTACATTGCCAACTAGTAAGGGTTGTCACGTAAAAAGAACATGCCAATTAATCACTAGTACAGCACACTGGTGTGTTGGAGAGCCAAGCCACTACATTTACAATCTGAGTACGAGGTTTCACCAGTAATTACAACTAGCTTCATCAGGCGGCAGCCAGATTTGTGGAGAAGTCGACCTGTTTTATTCCTTATATAGAGGCGTAGATGTGGTGACCACCCTTCTGTGCTCGTGCACCACGTGGGGGTGGGGGCGATGAATGAGTCAACGTACATGATGCATGCACATTGTGCGAGCCCCTTTAACTTGTCCTTCCTGTCCATTGTGTGTATTAAAATAGCCGTATCAACGGTAATCCCTATTGAAGTGTAATAAGGGTCGTGGAAGCGACTTCTGAAATCCGGTCTTTATTTGTCTTTCTTTTACAACACTCCTTTACGCTGCTGACAGACAGCGTGAGAGGGATAGAGAGAGAGACACGCGCGGCCACGTGGCAGCCTGGACCGCCGCTCCCGCATGGCCTCTCCCTCCGTTCATTCCAGATCTGACCATGTGTTGTTCGTCTCCACCCCTATTTAATACCTGGGTCACGTGGTACCTTTCCACCAATCCTGGTTAACCTCTATGGAATCTTCTAGACTCCATCGTATGCTCCCGAGACCACGCCCCTGACTCGTCCCCCCATTGGCTATGGCTAAAGCCAGCAGAACCAATCCTCTACTTACAGATATCACCTTTTCAGCGTCAGGGCCACGCCCCTAGACTTCCCCCCATTGGCTATGGACCAGGACCGGCAGAGCCAATCATCGTAAAGAGTTGTGATCCGTCAGCAACCCGGATATATCCTCACATTACAGAAGTATGGTGGCCTATACGATCAAAATGGTCAAAATACCGTAAATTGTGGGAGTAACTGATAAACTAGCCAGATGTTTATAAAAACTAAAATCCGAGTCAGATTTGGCACGGTACATAAAATACAGAAATTAATATCTGGTATAAAAGCTGTATTACTGAGGCAATCAACAGAAGGTGTGTACAGCATTAACTGCACTTGTGGAAAATGCTATGTTGGGCAAACAGGACGAATGATCAGCAAGAGACTAAAAGAACACCAAATAAATATTCAATACTTCCAAATACAATTGTCAGCAGGAGCAGAACACGTGTGCCAACAAGGACACTCAATTGATTTTGATGTTGAAGTTATGTGCAAAACTAGCTACTATGGCCAAGACTATTTAGAGAATCTTTCGAAATTGAAAGAAATAAAAAATTATTTTAACCGTTCAGATAGCTACCGACTTAGTGCGGCGTGGAAGCGAATAATAAAATAATACGTTGTTTAAATGCAGGCCTATACAGGCCACCATACTTCAATAGGGATACCGTTGGTACGGCTATTTTAGTACACACAATGGACAGGAAGGACAAGATCAATGGGCTCGCATAATGCGCAAGTTTAATGTACGTTGACTCATTAATTCCCCCCCCCCAACACATCTACGCCTCTAAAAAAGGAACTAAACAGGTGGACTTCTCCACAAATCTGGCTATTGACTGATGAAACTAGTTGTAACTACTGGCGAAAAGTCGTACTCAGATTGTAAATGTTGTGGCTTGGCTCTCCAACACACTGGTGTGGTGTGCTAGTGACGAATTGGCATGTTCTGTTTAGGTGACAACGCATACTAGTTGTGTCGGGTGGTGGTGGGTCTAACGAAACATTTATATATTTACGCGATCTAACCCATAAAACCTCTATTATGGCTGCTATATAGCTCTTTTTTTCATCACAAATGATATCTCAACGTAGTGGCTTATCACGTGGAAATTTAAAGCAGCAAAATACTCTAAACGCCGTAATGTTGACTCTAAATGTGGAGGTAAAAAACCGGAGAAAAATTCACACAACCACGGGGGGCAGAGAGACGCAAACTCCAAATATAGAGAAGGCCTTAGGGTCCGGGCATCGAAGCGACGACCTCCTGTATACCAGGCAAGGTAGTTAACATCTCCTAGCCACCATGGCGCACTAAGTACGCTTTCATCCAGCATTTTCATCAACAAAAGGGGATGTAGCTTGTTACGAATGTACTTACATTGAGGTCTGTAGGGGCTCGAAAACCAAAATAATAAGAGCCATTTTTTTTATTTGGAAAAAAAATCGCCTCAATATTTCAAGAGCCGCTATGCATGTTAATACGAATGTAATAAATGACTGTCAGGCGATGCTGGTCTCCGCTCTTCTTTTATTTAGGTTCTTCTCCGCACCTCCCCACTGGCCTCTTTCCCGGACCAGTGCTGTCTCGCGTGCGCCCCGCGCATGCTCTCTTTCTCTCCCGGACCAGTCCTGTATCGCGTGCACCCCGTGTATGCTCTCTCCCTCTCTCTCTCGTGCCCCGCACACTCCCCCATTAACTCCCCTATTCCCGCACTCTGCACACCGCTGGACGACGGCGTGCAGAGGTCCTTTGGCCACGTGGCCGATGGCGTGGATCCCTCTCACCACCCAACGTGGCTCAGTCTCTTAGATTCCCCGACTGCCCCGATCTCTTCCAGGCTCCCACTTATATACATTCCCCCCACGTGACCCTGACTCCTTCCCTTCCGGATCCTCAGATCCGGCCTTCCCATACTATCTCTCTCTTCCCCGCTGGCTCCGCCCCCATTCACCTCACCCCCCATTGGAGCCGAGGCGAACGGTGGCCCCTCCCACACGCCCCGCAGAGCAGGCTCCGCCCCCCAATACCCCCGGCCGTGTGATTGGACCCGAGCCCAGCAACAACCCCATTTACGCTCGCATTACACGAAGACGGTGGTACTTCATACATAACGTCAGGAAGCAATCCTTAATGAGCCGCACGCGGCTCCAGCAATAAGTTTTTCCACTTTTTTCTGGCAACAATACAGGTGTTAAGTTGTAAAAACACCAAACTGTAACCTTTTTATAAGGATCCATGCCTGCATTAACCACAATACTTGTGGTCAGAATGCAAACAAAAAACATATTCTGATAATATATGCATTATCCTTGAAACTGATTGATCTATCCTATATAGTCACTTGCGGTCTCACACCTAGACCCACAGGCTCACACCGATACCCACGAACCCACGGGCTCACACGGAGCACCCCAGAACCACGAGCTTGCACCGAGCCTCATGGACATAAGTCATCAAAGTGAAACTGCACTGAGTTCAAATTAAAAGTGATTCTGCTTCTTTATTTCAATTTCTATTCGATGTAAAAAAAACGATTGTCACACACAAATGAACTGAATAGATTATTTATTATTATGTAATGGTGTGCAAAACGAAAAGATAAAATACAAAATCAGGGGCGCAAATGGCTTTTATCAAAAGTGGTACTGGTATATTTTTGGAGAAAAGTGATTATTCTTGTAATAACAGACTAATAATTACTATATTGGTTATTTCGGTAAAGTCACGTAGAAAGAAATAAAAATAAATAATAACATAATACGACGTTTCGATCGCAACACAAGCAATCGTCGTCAGGTACGAATGAATGAGAAAACAAACCTAGTAAATAATCTCGATTTGAAGCTTTCATGACTGCAGGAATCCATACTCTTTGGTTCTTTCGGTAAAGTCACGTGGGGATCAAATAAAACAAATCACGACGTTTCGATCGCAACACAAGCGGTCGTCCTCAGGCGGAAAAAATATAATCCAGCAGTGCTTTTTTCAGCAGTTTTATTTTTGGAAACCGAGCAAACTTAGAAATATAATGCAATACAACATAGAGAGTCGGTTAACACAACAGTCAACACGCTACCTGGTTGATTACGTTCTTCAAAAGATTGATACATTTGAGAGAGAGAGAAAACAGACACGGAGACACACAGACAGACACACAAGCAGAGAGAGACTCACACAGAGACAAACAGAGAGAGAGGTTTGTTTTCTAAAACATTCGTACCTGATGATGGTTGCTTGTGTTGCAATCGAAACGTCGTATTCTATTATATTTAATTTCTTTCTACGTGACTTTACCAAAATAACCAAAGAGCAATTCCTGCAGTCACGAAAGCTTCGAATCTAAACTACTAATTAATTACTATTTTAATAATAAACCTTTCATAATATGTTTTTAATTGCATGAAAATCCACGAAGCCAAGCCAGTGTTACACACAGCGTACAGTGTCAGGCGTTAGACACAGATCGACAAAACTATATATGTATAATTATTATAACGCGGTTTTCCCATAACGCGGTGTTCTGCAGGAAAGCAACGACCACCACCGCGTTATAGGAGAACAACATTGCGTAGTCAAACAACAACGCTCGTGAGAGTTTCACACTGGCTGTCGCGACCGATATTATCCACAGTGGAGGTTTTGGGTTAGATCGCCTAAATATAAATGTATTGTTAAACCCGCCAATACCCGACACAGCCATTTCGTCAGGGTTTGTCACGGATACAAAACGTGGCAATTCGTTCCTAGCACAGTACACTGATGTGTTGGAGAGTAAACCCAATTGTAAATGGTAACAATTGGGTTTACGACTTGGCATGTTTTTACGTAACAAACCATACTAAGTGACTTTGTTGGGTGGGGCGGGTTTAACGACTCATTTATATTCACGTGATCTAACCCAAAAACGTAGTATGGATGACAACGCTCGTGGCCCACACGGTGTGGGAGAGGCCTTCATATGCAGCAGTAAAAATAAATGTTAACTACCTCGCCTGGTATGCAGGAGGACATGGGTTCAATCCCAACCTGACGCCACGGTGGCTAGGAGGAGACGATAACTACCTTGCCTAGCATACAGGAGGTCGTAGGTTCGATCCTGACCGTGACGCCTGCTGTGCATTTGGAGTGCGCGTCTCTCTCCCTGTGGTCGCGTAGAATTTGTATCTGGATCTTCTCCAGGTTTTTTTTCCCTCCCACATTTTTGAATCAAATATCACGGTGTGTCGAGCGTATTTGGCTGCCACTATACATTTATCACACATGATGTTGATGATGATATCAGCTGCCACTTCCGTTGAGCTATGATTTGTGAAAGCCAGGTCGCTTCTGAAAAAAAGAGAGTTACTGCATAGCTCAAGCGGTGGGGCATTACCTGGTAAATTAAAATTTAAAAAAAATGGTCAATAGTCCATTAGGTGATCGACTCACCGCCCTGAGCGAGACTCCTGGGGCTGCAGTGAACCCGGTGGTGCTCGGCGCGGAGAGAGGTTGAACGCCGTGTGGCCGGGGGTGAGTGGAGACCTCCTCCTTGGATGCTCCCTTTAAATCCGACTCCTCCTCATCCGCCAAACTCGCGACCAACTTTACTAGCCAATGAGGAAGGATTTTGATTGTTTTTCTTCTTTTCCCTCTTTTCCCTTTTTTTCCTTCCCCTCTTTCTCCTCCTCTTTCTCCTCCTCCTTTTCATCTTCCTCCTCCTCCCTACTGCACTCGCTTACTCTCAGTGTGTTTACGGTTCTGTATGTGTACCGCGAGTCGAGCTTCAGATGCTATCGTGGCCCAGAGTTGTGGATGCTGCACCACAACTCGCCTCTTAATTCTGCTGCACGGTAGGCGTGTCAGAATAAGAATATTCATACTGGTAAGAACCTCCTAGTTATACCAGTGCATCCAAAAATGTGAGGGGTGAGGCTGGGTGGAGAGGGGGGGAAGGGGAGGGGCTGGGTGGGGAGGGTGGGGAGGGGCTGGGTGGGGAGGGGACGGTGGGGAGGGGCTGGGTGGGGAGGGTGGGGCTGGATTGGAGGGGTGGGGCTGGGTGGAGAGGGGAAGGTGGGGAGGGGAGGGGCTGGGTGGGGAGGGTGGGGCTGGGTGGGGAGGGTGGGGCTGGATGGGAGGGGTGGGGCTGGGTGGGGAGGGGCTGGGTGGGGAGGGGCTGGTCACCCCGTGGTGCCCTTGTAGTGTTGTAAAGGACGGACTTCTAAACTTCTTTATGGCACACACTGTTTATTATCTTAACACACCGTCTCCTGACCCTGCACAGCTCACACTCACTATTCGCTCCTATTCTACGAAGGTACAGCCTTCGGACTTGCTGTCTATCTAATCTTCCCGCTAGCCTAGCGTCCTCCGGCTGGGACCTAGGGGAGGCACACTGACCCGCCGCTGGCCCGGCGGGTCCCCGACCTCTGGTCGCTCAGGACCTTCGCCCTCACAAGGGTGGGAAGGCTGGGAGCCAGGGTCCTATCCAGGACCTATCTCCCCTGACCACTGGTTACACTGAGCCCCAGTCCTGACAAGGGCTGGAAGGCTTGGTCCAGGGTCCTAGCTGTCTTCAGCCGACTTCACCAAGAGCTCTCAGCGCTCCGGCTTTTATACCTGTTCGTGGCCGGGTTGACCAATCCCCGGCCACCTCGTGGACCCCTCCGATTGGTCCTTCCTAATCTGGCGTTTGGATCTTATCTCACCCCATTTGACCCTGACTGTTTGATTGAGCGGGAAAACCTTGTTTACTAACTGCTCTCTCACAGCTTGCGAACAGCGAGTAGTTATCACCACTACACCCTTATATAACTCAACGTTTAACCTACTCACGCCGGCTTGTGCACGCCCTCACAGTCGGGCATATTTGCGGAATACACCACGCCGCCGTTGACCCTGGCCATTGACCGAGCAACCCAACGTTCCTACCAGCTCCCTCCGCAGGAATGTGTTTTAGACTGCAGGAGGAATCCGATGAGCTATAACGGTCTTTGTCACAGATGTCCAGTAGGAGCAGTTAAGAATGTTACAACAACAATCAATACACACACATGACAGGAGTGCAAAGTCCAAGAGAGATAAACAAATCACCCAGACACATACAAATACAATACTAAACCATCGCTATCCTACCAGGCAAAGCCCACTGAGCTATGTAGCTATTTTTCAGAAGCGTCCTGGCTATCATAGATGATAGCTCAACATAGTGGCTTATAATGTGGAAATTTAAAGCAGCAAAATTATCTCAATGTGACTTCCAAGATCTACCCACATAGTCTCTCCCACTATCTGGCCTAAGGTCTTGTTCACCTGTGTCTACTGGAGGCCACGGTGGCAAGCAGATGTTATCTACCTCGCCTGATATACAGGAGGTCGTGGGTTTGACCCTGAAGCCTGCTGTATATCTCCCCGTGGTGGTCGAGTGGGTTGGTAGGAACGTTGGGTTGGTCAGTCAATGGCCAGGGTCAACGGCGGCGTGGTGTATTCCGGGTATCGGGTAGGGTACGGGTATCGGGTACCCGATTGCGACCTCTGCTACAGCATCATGACAAAGCCCCTTCGGCATTTGCGTTGCCGAGTTCCTGGAGATGCCAAGAGCAGGATTTGTCATATTTAGCGGTTGCCCACCTGCTGGAAAAACCTGCCAGCCATGTAACCAGTGGGACCCCATCACGTTAACTATACAGCTAATCATCGATTATCCGGCGCGTAGTTATCTGGCTTCCAACATTATCCGGCGGTCCTGTACTGATCCGGCAAAACCGCTCCAAAGGCTGTATAAATCCAGCAATTGGCACCATGTGCATGCCAAAAAAAGTAGCTATGCTTGATTTCAGTGTGAAATATTACATACGGTACACTATACACCTAAATACAAAAACGTAATGAAAATACTGCACGTATATACATTTTTCACGACTAATAACTACAGTAATAAAAAATACACAGTGCGATCCGGCGAAAAGTGTGTGAAATTTGGCGATCGTCAAACACATGTTGTTGTTGTTGTTGTTGAAACAAGAGCGTAGTCGTACTACCTACATCACCCCATACAGTAGGGATATTAATTGTTGTCTATTTGTAAACAAATGTTAAGCACAAAAAATATACACACCTTAGTATGCGTTAGTGATTATATTATCCCGCGTTTTTGAAAATCCGGCAGCCCCTAGTTCTACTCTAACCTCTCTCACCAATCCCCTCTTCACTGCTCTCCCTCCACCACCTCTAACCGTCTCTCTTTCCAGTTCTCCTTTTCCTGCTATTTTCCTTTTGAATTCCCTGCTGGCCTATCCCCTGGCTGCTTTGCTCATTTCTCCTCCCCAGATCGGCCTCGCATTGCCAGCGTCGGTGACTCCTCCGTTGGGGCTTCGGCCGGTTTATTTGCACGGGGCAGTTCTGGACTTACGAACACAATTCGTTCCTGGGACCCGTTCATAAGTCGGACTGCTTCGTAAGTCAGAACACGACAATGTACTGTTTAAAATGCCCCCACACACACACACAAAAACTCACCACCAGCGCGAGGCTGACTCATCACATCTCGTAGAGGAATTAACATGTAGGCTTTCGCGACCAATATCCATAACAGAGTTGTTTTGGGTTAGATCGCATAAATATATAAATGTGTCGTTAAACCCACTACCATCTGACACCGCCGACTAGTAAGGTTTGTCACGTAAACAGAACATGCCAATTCGTCACCAGTACAGCACACCAGTGTGTTGGAGAGCCAAGCCACAACATTTACAATCTGAGTACGACGTTTCGCCAGTAGTTACAACTAGCTTCATCAGGCGACAGCCAGATTTGTAGAGAAGTCCACCTGTTTCGTTCCTTATATAGACGCGTAGATGTGGTGACTACACTTCTGCGCTATACTTACATTATGCATGCGCATTATGCGAGCCCATTGATCTTGTCCTTCCTGTCCATTGTGTGTACTAAAATAGCCGTACCAACGGTATCCCTATTGAAGTATGGTGACTTGTATAGGCCTGCATTTAAACAACATATTATTTGATTATTTGCTTCCACGCAGTACTAAGTCGGTAGCTATCCGAACGGTTCAAATTATTATTTTTTCTTTCAATTTCGATAGATTCTCTAAATAGTCTTGGCCAGTAGTAGCTAGTTTTGCATGGAACTTCAACATTATCAAAATCAATTGAGTGTCCTTGTTGGCACTCGTGTCCTGCCCCTGCTGACATTTGTATTTGGAAGTATTTAATATGTATTTGGTGTTCTTTAAGTCTCGTGATGATCGTCCGTCCTGTTTGCCCAAAATAGCATTTGCGACAAGTGCAATTAATCCGGTACTCACCTTTTGTTGATAGCTTCAGTAATACATCTTTTGTACCAGATATTAATTTCGGTATTTTATGTATCGTGCCAAATCTGACTTGGATGTTTTGTTTTTCCAAACATCTTGCTAGTTATAGTAATAGTTTTTTACGCTTTCAACTGGTACAATAACTGACACCTTTATACAAGGGATCATGTTTGCAATAACCACAACACAAGCAGTCAAAATACAAACAAAAATAAACAACTCTGATAATGATGATATGCACTGTCCTTGAAGTTGATTGGTCCACACCCGAGACAGCTTTTCTTAGAGCCTAGTCTCCATTGGTGTTGGACCAGATGACGCCAAAAGGCATACAACTAAAAAAAACAGTGCACTATCAGAGTATTGAGAGCTCAGTTAGTGACGAATTGCCATGTTTTGTTTACGTGACAACCCTTACTCTTTGGCTGTGTAGGTTGGTGGCGTGTTTAACGACACATTTATATATTTACGCGATCTAACCCAAACAAAAACCTCTTGTCGTAGAAGATTGCTCAGCTGAACAAACAGTTCTGTGGTTCATTAACATTTAGTATTCCATAATACATCCTTTCAATATAAATCGCAACTTTCCGGTCCCCAGCCCCCGAAGTATATTGGGACCCCCCTTACCCTCCCCCCACCCCGTATCACGTCATCCTCATCTTACCTTGGGCATCATCGACTCCACCGTTAAGAAGATAACTGCCCTCTTCTGTTCGCTCATTGATGCCCTCGCCCGCACCATCAGCTCCTCATTCGTCACCGACACCTCGTTGCCCGCCGGCGCTTGGCTGAACGTGCTGTTCGGGCTTATTTGGTTCCTGATCATCTCATTATGCGTGCGCGGGCCGATGTCGTACACGGGGTCATTTTCGACGCACACGGAGAATGATTTCGGGCCGGCACCCGGCGTGTTTTTGAAGAAGATTTTCAGGCAGTGATCGTGGCCGCTGAAGCCGAGAGTCATGGTCCCATGACAGCCGCTCAGCCCAATCTTCTTGTGGAAGCCGTAGAGGCCTTGCCCTCCCGGATTTATTGGGGTTTTAGGGAAGGCTTTGTGAGTTCCACTCTCCATGTAGTACCTAGTTCAGCAGCAACAACAACTCAATTTCACACCAAACCCTCTTTCATTCAATCATTCGCAGCAGCCATCCATTGCTTCATGAATGTCTCCTTAAGCTCGCGTGTTTCCGTGTCACTGCCACTCCATGGTTGGTCTCTCCCACAGGCCATCATCTATGTCCTGCCTAAGCCATTGTTTTAACAGTCAACATGATGCCTCTCAACTTGTGTGTGTTCTCGATTTCCCCATGCTCTCCCCTCTGCCTCTCAGTCGAATTCCAAACATGTGCCTCTTTGAGCACTTGTCGTTTTTAGCTGCATTTTATTTGTCGATGTCCGTGTCTCTAATCTCCTTTATAGTGTGTGGCTGTGTGTAGAATGTGCATGTGTAGCTGGTGTGAGCTCAACTTTGATTAATCAGACGCATAATTGTGCACTGCTAATTGCTATGGAGAGCCAGGTGAAATGTTGTATTCTATGAGAAGTCAATGATTACTAGGCATAAGACCCCGAGCCCCACGTGCACTGTAGTGTAATATAATAATATATAACCGTTAAATTTATATTATTTGAATGTTAATCGACTGATAGGAATTCGGTAATGTTAATTGACTCCTGATTACGTTATTGGTGGTAATGAAGATATGCACAATTAAGTCTTTGATATTAAAGTTGATTTAAATATATACAATACTTATAATAATTGGGTCTAGAATATTAACACTGGTGCTCAATCCCATTGAGAGAGATTGAGCTGCTGTGTTGTGAAGTACTTGCAGGTACGAGATGTTCACTTATGTCTTAGTTGTATTATATTCATCTTCACTTGGCTCTTTCGGTAAAGTCACGTAGAAGGGAAATAATAAAATAATAATAAAACATAATAAAATACAATTCTCACGACGTTTCGGCCACAACGCAAGCAGCCGTCCTCAGGTGAAGATACGTCGTGAGAATTGTATTTTATTATGTTTTATTTTTATTATTTTATTATTTCCCTTCTAAGTGACTTTACCGAAAGAACCAAGAAGATGAATCCCTGCAGTCACGAAAGCTTTAAATCGAAATTTGTATTATATTGTTTGCCGTTTTTTCGTGGGAAATATTATAATAAGATGGCACCGTCCTCGTGGGGAGTTAATTATTGTTACGAGTATTAACAACATGTTTATGTTGATCAATCCAACTTGACTAAGTAGATATAATGGAGTTGGAAGATGATTAGAGTGTTTTGGTGATGCAAATAGAAATTGTTTTTGTAATAGTTGATAACATCTGGTGTTATCGTGTTGCGTTGTGCTGTTCATTGAGAAGGCACAAAATGGATGACTTAGAGCTAGGTTTTAACATTGCACTATGAGGTTATATTTTATAAGAAATAATTATTGTTTGAAATGTTGTCAGTAAAATGTCTCGAATTTACATATTGTTAATATAATTTGATGTTAAAAATAATGTATTATTACTTATTATTCATTATATAGGTACGCATTGTTTCGTTTAAAGTATGATCAGGAACTAGGAAATTTAGGAGGCATTACAGATGTTTTGAGCAGATGTTTGTATGTTAAATGTCAGTCGATGTAAGCCGCTGTTATCGTAATTGAGATTTTTCCGTGCTGAGGGATTGAGCTGCGGTATCTGCAATAGTGCCTGGTCACTATTGCAGATACGCAAATGCCCTGAATACAAATACTTTGAAATAATGTTTTTCCGTTCCACAAATCTCCGGTGCTCAGCTGTGGAGTCGCCCACTTCTCCAGAAGACATAATACAATATCTACTCGTCATTGTGTCCGAACTGTATTATTTGTATTTCTGTCTATGTTACCGACATGTCCCCCTTGTTAGGATTCACGACGGGAGGTGAGAGACAGGGCAGTCCGGCTACACTTAGCTGCTCTTTGTGCTCACCTCGCATCTCCCAACGTGAACTTCGTGTTATTTGTTATTTTAACCACAACTCCGCGGCTCCTGGTAATTTTGATGCCTTCCACGTCGTTGTCGTCGTTAGACGAACCCGCCATCACCGTCGCTATGGAGGGCGAGACAAGAAGGCGTCGTCATCAATCACCGACAGCCACGATCTGCCCACTGCTGGATGAAGTCCCCCCCCCCCCAAGCGAACCAACTGAGATGCGGCTCCACCCCGGGAAAGATGCTATGGAACTGTTATCATCGTTATACATCATCAGCAGAACTGCACGTGTGGAGGGAAGAGTTTCGGTGTGGATGATGTTGATACACATTAATATTGCTCGTTATGGACATAGAGACAACGTGCTGTAGGCTGGGACGTGATGACGAGACAGAGTGGCGTCATGGAGCACGAGGAATTCGAAATGCGGTCGCCTCGCGTTTAACGCGCGTGCACGTTATGCGACTTTCAAACGGTGCGTTCCATTAATGTAAAATTATTTTTCTTCTGCGCTTGCAAACTGTCGGTGGGATAACGCGCCCCAGTGCATTGGGCCATGGTGTCACGGAACGCACGGCGAGCTGAATCGTTAGGTCAGGGCGGCAACGTTACATGAACCGATGCTGCCTGAGGGTGCAGCAGTACGACAACAACCACAAGCGAGGGGACAGCATCTCGCGCGCCATTTTGAAGATCTTGTGAACTTTGTCTTGTGCACGGATTCGCCCACCTGTACGTCCATTAAATTAACCTTATGGCGAGACCCTGGGGTCACAGAAGCCCCCGATTCTCACATAAACTGCGTTGCGACGTAATTGTATGTCTGTTGAAGGCGAACAATATGGCAATCTATTCCTCTCGACGAGCTCTACACGATGCGCTAATCAAAGTTTGTATATGACTACGGCAATTTTGGCAATGACGGGTGCTCGGTGAAGAACGAGAGGATTGATTTCTGGTGGGTCGCGGCGTTTGTGTGCGCGGTGGGACGGAGTCGCCACAAATAAATGAATTAATAACGATTTCGACTTTCGTTTATTCGGGACCCCGGGGTCCCGCCATAAGGTTCAAATGTCCAGCTCCATCCAAGGATGCGGCGCCTCGATGAATACGACCCCCACCCCCCTCTCTCTCCACAAACTCCACCAATCTCTGCTCTTCCCCTCCACCAGCCACAGTACGGGGGGGGCTCCATCACTCGAGCATCTCACTTACGTGTTACACGTATTTTTGTTTTAGTAAATTTTTTTCTTTAACTAGACTGTTACTATATTTAAAAATGTGTGGTAGTATTGTGAGTATAATGTCACTGTCACCGGTGAAATATGTAGACGTAAGGGAATGAGGTTCGATAGCATGCTCTCCCTAGCACCAACCATTTACTTGATTTCTGAGTTACGCGCAGTTTATCAAGAACACAACTCCCGCATAGAACGAGAGGTGGCCGTACATGTGTCATGTTTTACGTTGTATAGAGACCCACGTACTCGCGTAATTTACATGTCAACCACCCAACGAGCATAGATGCCCATACACTCAGAGGAGACAGACACAAACGCAAAGACTCACATAGACTCAAAATCGTGCACACATACACCTGTAGACTCGCATAGAAACTCAAATATTTTAATATAGAGCCATGGACATGATTATATACTTAACAGACTGTAGGGGCAAGTGCCGTTAGCAAGCAGCCTACGAAAGCCGGCACGGCACACGAGGGAGTATGTGGATAGCACCACGCCCGGCCGTCTTTGTCTCCCTCGTGGCGATGTTCACACATCACACCAGCTACTCGTTTGAGGCTGAGTCGACCTAGGGGAGGCCCAGGACCGGTTCAGACAGTTGTCACTGGTGTTGGCCGTGAGCGGGAATCGAACCCGGGTCATCAGGTTTGTAGCGCAGCGTAGCGCTAACCGCTACACTACCGCTCCCCACACATGCACATGGACACCCACACACGCAAGCCCCCACAGACTTACATTTAACTGTAGATTCACAGAATTGCAGTGGACTCGTGTAGAGCCCTAAGATTGCCTCTCTCAAATATCAAATAAACACGCACCACACTACTTCTGTACGGCGTCTTGAGATGCGGTGGTCGCGTTCAAACGCTCCGCTATGTAATCGTACTGAGAGGGTATTCCTCGAGGTAATCATGCGCCTCCCAGCCGACCAAACCGATGGCGATGCGTTGTAGTCGACCCGCACCTGACCGAGGCTCGGGTATTAAACGACGTTCAATGTAAACGAGCAACAGGAAATCCCAGGGGTTCTGCGCCCAGCGATTATATTAAAAACTGCGGCAGAGTGGAGTTGTGGCGCAGTGGATAGCGAAACTGCGCTGCAAACCAGGCTGGCCAGAGACTTATGATTGGCAGCCACGGCTGAAGCCAACATTGCCGTTGAGCGATACGCATGTACACGTATGTATGTTGAACTTCTATCGCACCGTACGTGGCCAACCGTGCTAATCGGAGGTGTGGGGGGAAGGACAACAAACTGAACACAACAAGCAGTTCTACATAAAAAAAATTTAATCGAGATAATGATTTAAAAGTGCATGGCTCCAATGGCTTCCTAATATCGGAAGAGCGTTCCAGACGGCCGCAGAAGCACACAGATCGCATAAGAGTTTTTTGGGTTAGATCACGTCAATATGTAAGGTTTGTATCACGTAACACAAACTTTGGCAATTAGTCATTAGTTCAGCACGAACCGGTTGAGTGTTGGAGAATAAACCCACAACAATATTTACAATTCGAGTAACCGTGACGTTTCACCGTTAATAACAACAACAACCAGTCTCATCAGGGCGATGTGGTGACCGTCTTTGTGCGATGGCGAAGCCAAAAGACGCCTCCGCTGCTGCGAGGATGGTTTCCAGCTCCTGGTAATGGTGAAGCGGGCCCACCTGGCGCCTCGCATATTTCACCGACTCGCAATGAGCAGCGTGGAGAGACAGTCACACCAGCAGGGGGCGCAACTATAGAGGTGTGTGGGGGTGTATTTAGGGGGGGGTGGATGTGGGGGGAGGGGTGGGCGTGGGTGGGTGTGTGGCTTTGTGTGGGTGTGTGTCTTTGTGTGGGTGTGTGTCTTTGTGTGGGGGTGTGTCTTTGTGTGGGTGTGTGGCTTTGTGTGGGTGTGTGGCTTTGTGTGGGTGTGTGGCTTTGTGTGGGTGTGTGGCTTTGTGTGGGTGTGTGGCTTTGTGTGGGTGGGTGTATGGGTGGGGCGGGGGTGTGTGGTGTGCGGGTGTGCGTGCGTAGGTGGGTGTCAGTGTGGAAGTGTGTGGGTGGACGTGGAAGGAAATGGGTGGGTGTTATTATGGGTTTGGTGTGGTAGGGTGTGTGACCGTGGGTGGGTGGGTGTGTGGTAACGTTATGCCACGCATAGCTTGCCGAAGTCGGCCACAAGGGCGCCCCGAATCAACAAGTACACAAATGTTAAAAACAATAATTAAAATAAATGTATGAATAAAAAAAATACCTTCGGTCTACCATGGACTAAGGCACACCAGTGGCTATCATCACATCAACAATAGAGCAGGATAAAGTCGCGGCGATCCATCCACTCGTTTTGGGGAAATCCTCGACCGATGGGTACCCGGCATGAAATCCAAAATACACGATCACTTAATTATGAGTAATTATAACATTAAAATATTATTTTACTATTTTGAATAACTGTCACCGTGAGAATTATCTTTCTCTGAACCCACCAATATACAATGCAACTAAAATAACATTTAGTTAGAGTCTTATCATATTGTATATATACAGGGGGGCTAAAACCATCCGCAGAAGCTTTTTCAGTAAAATTGATAGTCGGGAGAAAGGAGAGGTGGGGACCAGCACAGTCAGATATTGTAAAGCCGCCACCCCCACCACCCCCACCACCAACACAACCACCACCAACACCAACACCACCACCCCCCACCACCCCCACCACCAACACAACCACCACCAACACCACCACCCCCAACACCACCACCCCCACCACTACCCCCCACCATCCCCCACCACCACCCCTCACCACTACTACCACCACCCCCCACCACCACCCCCCACCACCCCCAACACCCCCACCACCACCACCCACCACCACCACCCCCCACCACCACTACCACCACCCCCCACCACCACCCCCACACCCACCCCCACCACCACTACCATCACCATCCCACACCACCACTACCCCCGACCACCCCCCACCACCACCCGCTCCCACCACCAACCCCCACCACCCCCACCATCACCACCCCCCACCACCACCCCCCACCACCACCACTACCACCCAACCACTACGCTGTGATAGTGAACCTGCACTGTGGATCTGCAGGGTTGAGCTGCACTGCCCTCTGCTGACCTGCACGTGTGCACACGGCACTACGGAGGTGGCTGGATCGTGGCTGGGACACACTGGGGCTAGGTGAGGACACGGGGACATGTCCCCATTTATTTAATTAATTATACCATCAAGAACACCTTAAACTACTTTTTTTATTTTACGAGGTGCGCTGAAATAGTAACTAATTGACTACGTGGTGATTACGTGACAAACCCTTGATACAATATAATTGGCTTTAACCACACATTTATACTTACGTGATCTAACCCAACAAAAACCCTCTATTATGGATATAATAATCTTGACCCCGTGTCAATGAGGAGACAAAGGCGACCGGGCATGGCGCTGGCCACCCGCCCCCTTTGTGTGCCATGCTGGCCTTCCTCGGGGCCGTCCATAAATGACGTCACGCACCTGGGGGGGGGGGTCAGACATTTGTGACGATGTATGACGAGGGGGGGGGTGGAGAAATGTGACGTCACATTAAAATGCGCAACTTTAAACAAATATAGACAACACGTTCTACTTAATTAGACTTTTTAATAAATGTTTTTGTCCTACAACATCAGAGTGCAGCGCCACATTAAATACACACTACAATGACAATAGTTGAAAGCGATTTGAACCATGTTTTATTATTTTTGGGAGGTGGGGCAGAGCTTTGTTACGTCATATTTGAGAGGGGGTCTGACTTTTTGTGACGCCGTGTGACGATGGGGGGGGGGGGTCAAAAATCGTCCATTTATGGACGGCCCCTAGGTGCTGCTACTCAAAAAAAGCACTTGCCCCAACAGTTCGTTACAAACTGAATTTGGAGTTACAATATATATTTTTTAAACAAGTAAGGCCGACTGAGCTGTGTAGCTCTCCTTCAGGAGCGACCTGGCCACAAATGATAGCTCAAGAAGAAGCTTATCGTGTGGAGTAGCAGCCAAAATACTATAAACGCATGTTGATTCTAAAATGTTGGAAGGAAAAATCCACCACAGAGAGAAGGAGATGCAAACTCCAAATACACAGACGTCAGGATCGGAATCGAACTGACTTGGAGACGTAACTCTTGGGAGACAATTATGTAATTTAACAACGAGCACACGTTGTACACTATATACCAGAGGTGGGATAAAGTCATTGTTATGCAAGTCCAAGTCGAGTCGCAAGTCATCAAATTCATGACTCGAGTCTGACTCGAGTCCAAGTCACATGACTCGAGTCCACATCTCATAGGTGGGACAAAGTCTTTGTTATGCAAGTCCAAGTCGAGTCGCAAGTCATCAAATTCATGACTCGAGTCTGACTCGAGTCCAAGTCACATGACTCGAGTCCACATCTCATAGGTGGGACAAAGTCATTGTTATGCAAGTCCAAGTCGAGTCGCAAGTCATCAAATTCATGACTCGAGTCTGACTCGAGTCCAAGTCACATGACTCGAGTCCACATCTCATAGGTGGGACAAAGTCATTGTTATGCAAGTCCAAGTCGAGTCGCAAGTCATCAAATTCATGACTCGAGTCTGACTCGAGTCCAAGTCACATGACTCGAGTCCACATCTCATAGGTGGGACAAAGTCATTGTTATGCAAGTCCAAGTCGAGTCGCAAGTCATCAAATTCATGACTCGAGTCTGACTCGAGTCCAAGTCACATGACTCGAGTCCACATCTCATAGGTGGGACAAAGTCATTGTTATGCAAGTCCAAGTCGAGTCGCAAGTCATCAAATTCATGACTCGAGTCTGACTCGAGTCCAAGTCACATGACTCGAGTCCACATCTCATAGGTGGGACAAAGTCATTGTTATGCAAGTCCAAGTCGAGTCGCAAGTCATCAAATTCATGACTCGAGTCTGACTCGAGTCCAAGTCACATGACTCGAGTCCACATCTCATAGGTGGGACAAAGTCATTGTTATGCAAGTCCAAGTCGAGTCGCAAGTCATCAAATTCATGACTCGAGTCTGACTCGAGTCCAAGTCACATGACTCGAGTCCACATCTCATAGGTGGGACAAAGTCATTGTTATGCAAGTCCAAGTCGAGTCGCAAGTCATCAAATTCATGACTCGAGTCTGACTCGAGTCCAAGTCACATGACTCGAGTCCACATCTCATAGGTGGGACAAAGTCATTGTTATGCAAGTCCAAGTCGAGTCGCAAGTCATCAAATTCATGACTCGAGTCTGACTCGAGTCCAAGTCACATGACTCGAGTCCACATCTCATAGGTGGGACAAAGTCATTGTTATGCAAGTCCAAGTCGAGTCGCAAGTCATCAAATTCATGACTCGAGTCTGACTCGAGTCCAAGTCACATGACTCGAGTCCACATCTCATAGGTGGGACAAAGTCTTTGTTATGCAAGTCCAAGTCGAGTCGCAAGTCATCAAATTCATGACTCGAGTCTGACTCGAGTCCAAGTCACATGACTCGAGTCCACATCTCATAGGTGGGACAAAGTCATTGTTATGCAAGTCCAAGTCGAGTCGCAAGTCATCAAATTCATGACTCGAGTCTGACTCGAGTCCAAGTCACATGACTCGAGTCCACACCTCTGCTATATACAATACACACCCTACGCTGTTACACAATGCTCTGTCTCTCGCTAAAACACAACTCTACTCTGGTTGCGAGCCTACAACACAACCCTAACCGTCTGATACTGACGGCGCTGAGCTAAGACAGCCAACTACTGCTAGCAGCGTTAAAATCAAGTGGACAACGAGGGGATCCGACTCCAACGACAGCCCCGAGCCTTCACTCAGCGTCCCCTTTAATCCTGTTAACGTGGCCTCACTCTGCCCCGGCCACACCCCCTTCTGGAACCTACGAGCGGGCTCTCGACGCGTCCCCTCCGTAATCTTTACCCTAGATCCCTCTCTCTGGTCTATCACGTGGCCTGCTCTCAATCAGGGCTGCTTCACTCTGCAAATCCCCTTCCCTGCCAGCAGCCAGCGCTATGCCACGTAGTGACCAATTTATGTCACCACACATACAAGCACACACATGTACACAAAGACAAAGATCCATTGTATAGCCTTGAACAGACTGTTGGGGCAAGTGCTGTTAGTGAGCACCTATGAAGGCCAGAACGGTACACGAGGGGTGGGTAGCCAGCACCACACCTGGCCGCCTTTGTCTCCCAAGTGGCGATGTTTACACACTGCACCAGGTACTCATTTGAGTTTGAGTCGACCTAGGGGAGGCCCAGGACCGGTTCAGATATTCATCACTACACTGCCGCTCCCCACAAACACACACACATGGGGTATGCCAATGGAGCCTGTAATATCAACGTTGCTGGCATCACTATTGACCCTGAATGCGGGCCTCTCTCTCATCAAGATCCCCTTATCCAGCAGTCACGTGACCGGTATTACAAAAATATATAGCTTCAACTAACCTCCCTTTTCCTGATGACGACCGCTTGTGTTGCGATCGAAACATCGTAGTTTTTGTTATTTTCTTTGAACCTATCTACGTGACTTTACCATAAGACCCAAATAATATTAATTCCTGCAGTCACGAAAGCTTTAAGTCAAGATTTAATACTGCACCAATCCTGGCTATAATTTGTATTACCATACGTATCATATCTATGATATATATTCATCACATTAACCTCTGTAAAGTCCTGTGACGAGCGAAAGAGGGAGGCCCAAGGGAGGGCGGAGGGAGGCTGCAGATATACGTGCAGTCTGATCTACTCAACCTGGTGTATGGAAATCCTCCCGGTAGACGTGATAGATAGCGACGTACGCGGGATGTCCTCCATCACTCGTACCGCTCGCCTAAGTTGGCCCGAGGATGCCACAGGCCTGGGTCTAATGGTGCCAGGACTGCCAGCGACAGGGTCGGAAGCTCGAGCGTGCTACCCAGTGCCACTGAGGCCTCGTCGGGTAACCCGGAGGAATCAGCCGTTTGGGCTAGGCCTGATTGTGGCCATTCCTGATCGCCGAGGCAGGGAACAAGTACACCGCGGTGGCCATGGAGTACTTATACATGTTGGCTGGTGGCAGTGGCCATACGAGGCACGTGCACAGAAAGAGTGGAGGAGACATTGGCTACTCTTTGCGTGTGCGCGCGCACGAGAACCCCGAGCATCTCACTGCAGACCAGGGCATGGAGTTCGAAGCCTGCAACGTTCCGGTCGTTGGGAGAACACCAAGTTGTGAAATTTGTCAGCTTCAACAAGAGACCCTTCCATCACACGGTCTCGTAGGTGGACAAAATACCGTTGCTGTTTTTTTACTTCGTCCATTGTCCAGCCTCGATATAGTTGGGCAAGGCGAGATCCCTGGTCGCAGCCATTTTGACCAGCTCAGAACCTTGCCCTGTCTTCTTGGTTCTTTCGGTAAAGTCACGTAGAAGGGAAATAATAAAATAATACAAATAAACATATTTTATTATGTTTATTATGTTTTATTTGTATTATAATAAAATAATAATAAAAAACATTGTATTATGTTTTATTTGTATTATTTTATTATTTCCCTTCTACGTGACTACCGAAAGAACCAAGAAGATGAATCCCTGCAGTCACGAAAGCTTTAAATCAGAACCTTGCCCTGTTTTAGCAATATGGAAGCCTTTGGGTAATTATATCTGTGAGGATAAAAATATAAATTCGCATATTTACAAAGTCAAAGCCCTGTTTCGTGGATTTGTTTTGGTGCTACTTTTGCATCAATTTGGCCATTATGTTCTTTTTTATACAGGCTAAGTCGCGAATAGTAATATAACGTCGTAAAATTCCTGTTCGTATGGGATCAATAAGTTGTGTCAAACACGGCTTGTCCCACATTGACAACCTGCGTTAGAACCGGACGCGGATGACACAATCCAATGTTCCATGGTCTTATTGAGTTGAAAGCTGCAGTCTCGGTCCAGTGCCATGAGGATAGATGCATCATTTTTCCTATTTAGGTGCAATTGTTAACAATAGCCATATCAGACATGAGTACAATCTAATCAGCATAATCAATGGTTTACTGCAGCTCAAAAACTCAGTACCCTACAAGGCATGCGGTGAAGTTAGGAGAATGTCCCATGTGGACAGCTCGGCATTTAAAGGCCTGAAAGGCCAGAATCAGTGACTTTGCTGACAATGTGTTAATCAGGGAGGCAGTTCCAGATCCGGACAGCAGAGTTGAAGAAGGGAGCTTGTGTCCATGGAGCAATGTTCTGGCAACGTAGGGACGGGGGGGGCGTGGCTGAGCAGGGTCGTGTATAATCGGGTGGCCCAGCATCTATGGTATGTGGTGGAAGCATGGCCTGAACATCGGGGGGGGGGGCAGTGGTTGGTGTGCATTTTGTACAAGACTGTGACAATAAATACATGCAGTGTGTCAACGAACACATGCAGACCACCAAAAATCTCTTCTTCTCAACAATGAACACATGCAGTGTGTTCATTCAGAGTATGGTTGTCCCTCGGTTAACAGTGCCCATTGGTAGTAGGTTTGTACCTTTTCAACTGGTACAAAACTGGCACCTTTATACAAGGGATCATGTTTGCAATAACCACAACACAAGCAGTCAAAATGCAAACAAAAAGAAACAACTCTGATAATGATAATGATATGCACTGTCCTTGAAGTTGATTGGTCCACACCCGAGACAGCTTTTCTTAGAGCCTAGTCTCCATTGGTGTTGGACCAGATGACGCCAAAAGGCGTACATGATCCCTTGTATAAAGGTGTCAGTTTTGTACCAGTTGAAAGGGTAAAAACCTACTACTATATTTTGCCACTGGTAAAGGAGGTCTCATAGTGTAAGTGACCATTGGGTTAACGGGTTTTTTCTTTCGGTTAACGTTTCGTCCTCCCATCGTGACACCACTATGGTTTTGAATAACGTTAACATTTTGATGTAACGGTAACGCTGTGTTCACGTTGTATACACGCGGGGGCGCTAATTTCCGCCAATCAGAGCGTGCTCGTAAGCCGGGCTGAGCCGTGCCCTCAGCCAATCAATTATGCCCATTTATGAGCCGTTTCGACCCCGACTTGGCTTTGTTTAACATTATTCGCTTTCTGTTTTTGGCAGTGGAAAAAACAGCTCCTCTTGCAGACTCAGTGATTTTTATTATTCAACTTGTAAGTGAATTAATAAAGATTGCAATATTTATTTTCATATGCATCCTTTAATATGTTCTTGTGTTTCTTTATTAATATTGGGTGTTTAAACGTTATGAACTATGTTTTTAGGGTCAAAAAGGTCAAATTCCGATCGTCTTGGTAATGGATTAATGCTTTGAACATGTAATTCATATATTCGATTAACGGTTATTTCGGTTAACCAGTAGTTTTTTCGTGCAATAGATTAATAAACGATTCACTGAGAGACTACTGTAGCCATCTGAGTGTAACAGCTGGCCACATATACTGCTTGCTCAGGCCTGAAATTATAGCTTGAAGGAATATGATGAGGGCGAAGCCATTTTAGGCCGAGGTGTTCTAATAGTTTGCCTATTGTATGGGCAGTCCACCTTGACCTACGAACACAATTCGTTTCTGGGGCCCATTCGTAGTGGAACGGTTCGTAAGTCGGAACACAACAATGTATGCACTGTATCTAAATGCCCCCCCCCCATAAGGTCAGTGTTATGAAATATTTTTACGGTGGAACAAGCAAAGGGAAACATTGCTAAACTCATCAATCAAAACATATGTATGGGCAGTCCTCAGCTTACGAACGCACTTCGTTCCTGAGACCTATTCGTAAGTCGGAACACACCAATGTATGCACTGCATATATGCTTCATGCGGTCAGTGTTATGAAATGTGTCACGGTTCAACAATAAGAAAACGGGAAGCATGTTAAGCTCATCAATAAAAAATAAATGTTGTACATTTGCATGTGTAGTGTTGACAAAGTAGGCAGAGACATCCCTTTGTCGGCAACACCGTTTATTCGCTCTAACGACTAAGAGCGTCCCTAACACGGAGAAGTAACGGCCTCTCCCACCCGATAGCCTAGAGGATACGTCCTCACACTTAGTGTGCCCTCACACTATACTCTGCTATCGGGAATTCCTCCGCTAAGGGACCTAGGGGAGGCTATGCTCACCCGACCTTGCCAGGGTAACGGGTGCCGCCACTAGGCCGTTCGGACCTGGCCCTGACAAGATGTCTTCAGGTCTTGAGGTGAGGTCGGACTGACTCACGCTGGGAGAGCTGCCCTTTCTATACTCCTCTCTCCCAACCGCCTTCTCTCGAGAGGGTCTGGGTCTGACCGTTGCCCCCCCCCCCAGCCCCCTCCCTCAGTGGGCTCTGCCCCCCTCACCTCGGGTCAACGGTTATTATAGTCGTGGGTCGTACACCCGTCACTCAACAGCCCCCTTGGCTGTTCTGCGCCCCTACACACTGAGGGCGCCACTAGAGGTGAGTGTACGTGACCCATACAATACTGCTACGCAGGTAAGTACACATGTTGCGCGTAACAATGCCGCTACACATGTGTAGAGCCGTTGTAGACGGCCGGATTTAGACTTGCCGCGGATGGCAAACAAACACAATGGGCATAGCTACATCGGTACGCGAAGAAGGTGTTTACTGCGACGTCCGCGTTGTTATCCTGGGGGGCTATTGCGGAGCTGGGATCCCCCACAGCCCCACCCCTCATGGAGGGATGTCTATTTAAGGCGGCGAGCCGGACGGCTCGGGGTCTAGTGTTAAGCTGTAACCAGTGAAGAAAGAAGACTAGCCAGACAGGACCTGGAACTCCCTGGGATCGCTGCCCTTTTAAGGGCCGACCAGGCAAGCCAGCGGCGTGGCCCCAAGAGCCCAGAACCGACGCTCTTCTAAGAGCCGGACGGGGTATTCAGGGTGCCGTAACCTAGCTGTAAGCTAGCTGTGAGTCAGGCTGTTGTGTTCCGTAGCGTAGACGGGTGAAGGGGCCGATACCCCTTCAAGTACTGTAAGTTTGCCTGTTACTTGCTGGTGTTAATAAAGAAGCGTGTGCCTCCAACTACGTTGTCAAGTCTCTGGGAACCTTACTACACATGTAATGCTGTAGCAAAACATTACTCCCTCGTATATATAACATACAGTAATGTAACACAAATTGCAGATTTTTTATTATTACACGCTTTTTATTAACTCACTCTGTCTGTTGTTGTCGTTGTATCGTCAAATCTTGTAACTCACATTTTACCCACTTCCCAATGTGGTATCGACTGCAAACTTGGTAAATTTATGTCATACTGATGACAGTATTCTATTCTATCATAAAAAATAAAAACATATATTTTTAAACATTATTTTATATTTCGGCTTGGGACGTAGGGTGGATGTCTGGATGGCATCTGTTTCAAATTTCTCCATGAAAACATTCGCGATCACTGGTGATAAGGGGAACCCCATGGGGGTACCTTCATTTTGTTTGTAGAAAGTACCATTCCAGGTGAAGCAAGTGTTGGTAAGGCAGTGCCTAACCAAAGTTGGTACATCAGGATTCAGTCCATGTGTAATAAAAGACTCGACCACGGTATCTGGCTTGGTGTCCTTTATTCGGGTTCGTCTACTTTTCCCACACGGCTCTCTCCCTCTGAGACCCTCCGCTCGGCGCCGACGCTGCTGTCGCTCCCCTCGCTGCTAGCATCCTCCTGCTGATCTCCTCGTGTCGCTCCCGTAGCCTCTAGCAGCCTCGCTGCTGATCTCCTCGCGCAGCCTCTCCGGCTGCTCTCGCTGCAGCTCCACCACTGCTCTCCCTCTCCGAGCAGTCCCACTGCTGCCTCTTCGTGCAGCCTCGCTGGCTGCTCTCGCTGCAGCCTCGCCGCTGCTCCCTGGGTTGGTCACCGCTGGCCGACGGTGCCAATCCTCTCTCCGAGTGTGTGTGGCGATCTCGCCACTCCTCCCAGCCTTCGCCCTGCGTGGCCTCACCCTAGTCCAGTCTCCAACAACCTCCCCTCCTCTTCCGGTTTCTCCCCTTAAAGACCCGAACCCTTCTCCCACGTGACATAACTCCTCCCCCCCGTGACGTCACATCCGGAAGGTCGTTTACGCCCGCATTACACATGTTTGACCAAGTCTTCAATTATTGCTAAGGTGTCAGGTACAGGAACCTTGGTGACAAGCAAATCAACTCGAGACAGTGAGATGCACTTGATTAGAGAGAACAAGTGAGATGAGTTATGTACTGCTGAGGTAGTCTTGCCCGTGAATGGAAGCAAGGTCTCAGACAGAAATCGGGCCAGTTTGTAGGTAGGTGAGTTGATAGTGGAAACGATGGGCCGAAGTGGAGTGTTTTTTTATGGAATTTTTAGAAGACCATAGAATCTGCGTGGTCTAGCAGCAGAAGATTTTAAGGAGAGCCGCTTGAATGGTTCAGTTAGAGAAGTCGAATTGTTAATGATATTGTTGGTTTTTGTAGCCAGACGGTTGGTAGGATCTTTGTTAATTTTGGTGTAACTGCCATCATTAGAAAGGTCTTGGATTTTGTTGTTGTATGTGGTTTTATCCAGGATGACAGTAGCATTGCTGAGAGGATGACTATGTCCGAGCATGGTCAAGTGCCTTTCCGTAAATTGTAAGGATGGTCTTGAAGATCTGCGAATGGATGGCAAGACCAGATTTTCTCCAATATTGCTCTGCCTTCCGGACAGTTGCCTTCAGTGCACGAAGCTTGTGGTTATACCAGTTTGAGGACTTCACCGAGATCCAGCGTGATTTCAGGGGGGCGGGGTCAAACTATCCAATATACTGTTTCTTGCACCATGGCATCCACAGTAGATATGTATACCTCAGGGAGTGGTGAGTTGAGAATTTCCGAGGAGAACATATCCGGAGTGATTGATTTTAGATTCCGAAATCTGATCTGATGCTTTATGATAGGATTAGGTGGAGGAATCAGGAGATTGAACATCACTGCGCAATGATTGGATATTCCAGGATTAATAATTGATAAGTTGGTGATAGACAATTCCCGGGAACAAACTCAAGTTTCAAGTTTTTCAAGTTTCATTTATTAGGTATAGCCCTGTGAGCCATGCGGCTCTTGAGTCGGGTGCAACCGCAACAAACAAAATATGAACACAGAACATTCCAAAGCGATGACGCGTAACAGAAACATCCTGGAATAAACCAGCAAATATCCCCCCTCCCCAAAAAGTATTCAAACGCTGTGTGAAAAAATCACAATGTGGTGCAAGCCAACAACAACAACCATAAGACAATTTAGATTAACCATATGTTTTCAAATCACTAAAATAAAGCTATAAAAACAATGTAACAACAGTAATAATAGGAACTGTGATTTAAATTGAACAATAGACGATATACATAACACGTATGACCAAACTTGCATGTGACCACGAATATGGGTGGAGGAATTAACATGCTGAGTTAAATTAAAACAATTGAGGGTGCGGAAAGTAGCTCGGTTATCACCCCAATAAAAGAACCGGCGGCCTTCGGGGGAAAATAAAAGGTGCACCATTTACACCATGGGAACCTCCTTTGCCAGTAGCAAAATATGATAATTGTTTTTTACCCTTTTATCTGGCAACAAATCTGACACCTTTTTTTGTCTTTGAGTTGTGCGCCTTTTGGCGTCATCTGGTCCAACACCATGTGAGAAAAGGCTCTAAGAAAAGCTGTCTTGGGTGTGGACCAATCAATTTCAAGGACAGTGCATACATTATCAGAGTTGTGTTTTTTGTTTGCATTCCGACCGCAAGTATTGTGGTCAATGCAAACATGACTCCTTGTAAAAAAAAGGTGTCAGTTTTGTTGCCAGATAAAAGGGTAAACAAACAATTATCAGGTGCACCATTGTCACAGGCCTTCCAGTCCAGAACTAGATGCTCGAACGACTGGAAGGTCGACATAGAAGTTTGGCGGAGGATGGTGGATGAGCGATGGAGAACTGCAAGACCTCCACCGTGTCCTGAAACGTGTATTCGCTGGGTAATACCTGATTAAAAAGGAGGTGATCATCTGGCTGGTGCCATGTCTCTGTGAGGCATAACAAATCAAGATGGCCATCTGTGATCAACTCACAAACCAAAGGAGCCTTATAACTCAGGGTGCAAATTAAGAAGGCCGACACGTGTGGAGCTGTCAGGTACATCAGGTGATGTCATGTGCTGAGTATGCTCAGACAGTGGCCGCAGGATGCATCAACGGGCTACCAGGTATGTGGACCAAGGTTTCCGCCAGAGTGACCATAACACAGGAATGGTATTTGGGGGCATGAGTGTAGTAGTGGCGGGCTTTCTTACATGACCTAAACCCTGATGGATGTAAGGTGGCCCGAAGAAAGATCTTTTGATGGCAGAGTTTGGCCTCCAGATTTGGAATAATGGGCAAAGATTTGGAGCAGAGGGTAAAAATTGAGTAATGTAATTTCACCCCAATAAACTAGGCCACAGCCAAGGCGAGCGGGACACAGGCTGCAGCGGGCCAGTTTGGAATGACAACACGAACTGGCGTCCACCGCGGCGGGCAGGTCACGAGCCGAGGCTGGCCAGGCACACGCCACAGCAGGCTGGTCAGACGTGAAGACAGCTGGTGCAGGTGTGCCGAACCCAATGGCTTCTCTTCCAGCACAGGTGCGCTAAATAGCAGCTCAGCCAGACCCAGGGCTCAACAGCTCTGGGAGGCCCTGGGAGGAGCAGTTCAGGCCCTGGAAGCGGAAGCACACGGAGGCTGTAATGTGAGCTGCTTTAAGTGAGGCCTCAGATGTTAAATGATTAAGTTAACAATAACTACTCTAATGTGTTCTTTGGGTCTTTCGGTAAAGTCACGTAGATAGAACAATAAAATAATGAAAATAAAAATGAAAATAAAGTGAATAAAAAAAATAAAAAATATCACGACGTTTCGATCGCATCACAAGCAATCGTCATCAGGAGAAAAAATAGGGGGAAAGCTGCTGAGGCAGGCTGTTTTGAAGGTTTTTTTAAATTCACTTTATTTTCATTTTTATTATTTTATTGCTCTATCTACGTGACTTTACCAAAAGACCCAAATAATATTAATTCCTGCAGTCACGAATGCTTTAAATCAAGATTTACTCTATTGTGTTAAACTCAAAATTGGAGGGTGACTTAAAAACACTAACGAATGTTTAATTAAGCAGTTTAACACGTAGGCTTTCGCGACCAATATTATTCATAATAAAGGGTTTTGGGTTTGATCGCGTTATTTATAAATGTGTCGTAACCCTCCCCCACCCAACACGGCCAAACAGTAAAAAAAAATCATAATATAGGTTTTTGGGTCAGATCGCGTTATTTATAAATGTGTCGTAACCCTCCACCACTCGACACGACCAAACAGTAAAACATGTGTCACGTTTGTCAAAGGACAACATAATTGACTTCTTTAGCCCACCGGTGTGTTGAAGAGAGAATCAACAGCATTTTTAAATTTGAGTACGACGTTTCGCTGGTAATTACAATCAGCTTCATCGGATTAGATTGGTGAAGCTTTCCTGTCGCTCCCGGTCTTAAATAGAGCAGCAGCAGGGTGACGTCATCAATTCAATCTGGTGCAGTGATTCGAGGCAAAGAGGGGGAGGGTATTGTAATTATATAGATTGGTAATCATTCAATTGTTATTCATAAGGAATTTTAATTGTGTCACGTTTACAAAGGACAAATAATTAACTACTTTAGCCCACCGGTGTGTTGAAGAGTAAATCAACATCATTATGTTTAATTAAGCACTTGAAATATAAAAAATGTATAACAAAGGTTCAACTGAAAAGACTAACAGAGAAACGCGAGTGGAGCTGGAGCGGTAACAACCATGCCAGCATCCGCTGCTGCAAATACCACACACCAAGGAAGTTTTTTTTTTCATTATAAACCCGAATAATGACAGTAAATAACTAGCACCTAAAGAGGCTTAAATAAAATTAATATTATAAAAATCTGTCGAGCAAAAGTCAAAATCAGAATATTGTATTTATATTACGCAGGAAGACACCGATGAGCTATGAAGCTATTTTTAAATCCTTTATATTAAGTTCGCTGGCTTGCTTGCTTGCGTGCTTGCTTGCGTGCTTGCTTGCTTGCTTATGACCGTGCAAATCTTTCGGTCGTTTTTTAACCCACTTCCCGTGATCCAATCGAGCTGACATTTTCCACACAGACTCGTTGCGCTAGACAATTAATGTTCGTGAAAAAAAATTCCCAAAATTTTACACTTTTTAGGCAAATTTTTTTTATTTTACATATATTCAAATAGAACTCATTCATGGCTTTGGCTGAACGTCACAGTGTAAGAGCCCAGAGCGTAACCCCTCCACAGGCCGTGGCGGAGTAGCGCAGTTGGTAGCGCGCTCGCTTCCCATGCCAAAGGTCGCGGGATCGATCCCCGCGTCCTCCACAGGCGAATATATTTCTAAATCCTTTATATTAAGTTCGCTTGCTTGCTTAGGACCGTGCAAATCTTTCGCTCGTTTTTTAACCCACTTCCCGTGATCCAATCGAGCTGACATTTTCCACACAGACTCGTTGTGTGACAAATAATTTTCGTGAAAAAAAAATTCCAAAATTTTACACTGTTTAGGGAAAACAAATTAAATATTTAATTACCAATTGCTTAATACTGGCAGACAATCATCTGACCCATAGGTGGCAGCCATCTCAAGCCAGAGGACGAGAGGACTCTAGCCGCCACGCATATAAAGGATTTAGAGTGAAAAACTTTGTTTTTACGGGTTAATTTGTTGTCACATATGTCCAGTTGGGGAAGGGGGTCAGAATGTTACAACAACAACAAACATAACACTCACGAAACACCGATCAGGGAGTGCAAAGTATAGGAAAGGTAAACAATAATAAAAACAAACCCTTCAAAATAATTCTAGATTTGAAGCTTTCGTGAGTATCAAGTAAATTTAGCTGGGACGGTCCCACCTGATGACGGAGACTTGTGTTGCCTCCGAAACGTCGTGATTTATTATTTTATTTGTATTATTACTTTCATGAATTTTAATTTTTATTATTTTTTACCTACGTGACTTTACCGAGAAACCTAAGAGTATGAATCTTTCAAAATAACTGCAAACATATTCTTTGGGTGTTTCGGTAAAGTCACGTAGATAGGTTCAAAGAAAAGAACATAAAAAACAGAAAACTACAACGTTTCGATCACAACACAAGCGATCGTCATCTTTCATCCTGAAACTACGACGTTTTGATCACAACACAAGCAATCGTCATTTTTTCCGAAACGTCATAGTTTTTGTAATTTTTTTGTTATTTTATTTGAACCTATCTACGTGACTTTACCGAAAGACCCAAGGAATATGAATTCCTGCAGTCACGAAAGCTTTAAGTAAAAATGTAACTGCAAACATATTCCAGTGCACGTGTAGTGTAATAGCGCTGGCTGGTGACCAGCAGCGGCAACTTGTGGTGTATAAACAGTGCACACGCCGGTGAGCGTGTACACGGTGTGTGTGTCGGCAGGGCGGAATAACTAGGGCAAGGGTCATGGAGGGGCCCATCTGGAAGCCCCTGGAACCTGCTAGTGGGTTCGAGAAGGGAGGCGCGGCCAGGGCAGAGTCAGACCACGCTGCTTGGATAAAAGGGGCTTACAGCGGGAGCTTGAGGCTGCCGTTGTGGGAATTGCATTGTCTCGTCGTTGCTGTTGTTTCATCGCCATCGTCACTGCCGTCTTCGCTCGACATTGCGCTGCTAGATGGCCTGTTAACTGTCTTAGTCAGCGCCGCCGATGCTAGACGGCTAGTGTTGTGTCATAGGCTAGCGAGTACAGGGTGTGTGCAAGTGAGATCGTGGGTCTTAATAAAAGTTGCCTCGACAAATATCGTCTCCGAAGTCACTACACTACACACGTATATACGTTGAACTTCATTTGCTCTGTACGTTGACAACCGTGCTAATCAAAGGTGCGGAGGGAAGGACAACAAACTAAATACACTAAAACCTTGGATTGCGAGTAACTTGGTCTGCGAGTTTTTTGCAAGACGAGCAATTTTTTTAAGTAAATATTAATCTGATTAACGAGCGAGGTCTTGCAATACGAGTAGTACGTGTGTACGCTTTGTCTGCCGAGTGTCAAGTGATCACAACTGATATACGAGTGCTTTGATATACGAGAGCTTTGGATTACAAACAAGTTTCCGGAACGAATTATGCTCGCAATCCAAGGTTTTACTGTACAACAAATCAGTTTTAAGAAAATTACTTAGTTAATATTATATTTTTAAAAGTGGCATAGCTCCCCAGTTGTTTTCCTAATAAGGAATAGCGTTCCAGACGTCCGCAGAAGCAGCGCATCCGAAGCTATTAACTATTTTTATTTGATCAGGTAAGGCCCACCGAACTATGTAGCGCTTTTCAGAAGCGACCTGGCCACAAATGACAGCCCAACGAAGTTGCGTATCATCATCACGTGGAAATTTATGGCAGCAGCCAAATAATTCTAAACACCTGATTCTAAATGTGAAACCGGAGGACCCGGAGAAAATTCCACGCGACTACGGGGAGAGACAGAGAGACATGCAAACTCCAAATATACAGCAGGAGGCGTCAGGTTCGGGATCGAACCCACGACCTCCTGTACACCAGGCGAGGTAGTTAACATCTCCTCCTAGCCACCGCGGCGTCAGGATTGTTATCGAACCCACAACCTCCTGTATACAGGGCAAGGTAGTTAACATCTCAGAGGAACTACGGCACTCTAGGTAAATGTATTCATTCAAGAAAAACCATCGGCGTGGGAGATAGTTTTTTTTTACACACTTTTATTGAACTCACTGTGTTGTCTGTTTATAATGTTTGGAATCTTTGACACTTAACATCTTGTCAACTCCTCATCAATGCCTACCTTATTACAGACCAATTCAGACCTTATTGGTCACTCCGTGGCCTTATAAATCTCAACGTTCATCCTAAACACTACACTATACACTACACCCTACACTACTACATACTGTACCTGTCAACTCCTTATCAGTGCCCTACCTTAGTACAGACCAATTCAGACCTTATTGGTCACCCCGTGCCCTTATAAATCTCAACGTTCATCCTACAAAGTCCCATCACAAGGGAGAAACACAAAAAAATAGACACATTATTTGTTTTGCCCGTATTGATACAGCTGTACGCAGTATGGACCTGAAAACTCAAGAATACGTGACTTTACTGAAAGAACCAAATAGTATGGATTCCTGCAGTCACGAAAGCCTCAAATCAAGATTAAACCGTGTGGGTTAAGACGGCATGTTAATTCCGGGGTCAAAATAACGTACGTGCATAGAAAGCTTGTTGGGTTTTTACCAATTTCTTTTTTTACGAATAAAAAAATCAGGCGTACCAAAAATAAAGATATCCTGTATATTCTTGGTTATTTCTGTAAAGTCACGTAGATAGAAAATAAAATAAAAATAATAAAATAAAATATAAAATAAAAATAAGAGCAAAAAACCCACGACGTTTCGAAAAAAAATCCCCTGTATAGCCTTAACAGACTGTAGGGGCAAGTGCTGTTAGCGATTAGCACCTATGAAGGGGGTGGGTGGCCACCACCACGGCCGGCCGCCTTTGTCTCCCCAGTGGCGATGTTTATACAGCTCACCACGTACTCATTTGAGGCTGAGTCGACCTAGGGGAGGCCCAGGACCGGTTCGGATAATCGTCACTGGTGGTGTTGGCCGTGAGCGGGATTCGAACTCGGGCCGCCGTGTTCGGAGCGCAGCGTAGTGCTAACCGCTGCGCCACCGCTCCCCATTAACCGAACAGACACACACATTGGAGGTCGAGGTAAAGTAAATATATATAGAGAGATAGAGTCTATATATACAGAGAGAGAAAAGTATCGAGAGAGATAGATTACACTGGTCAACACACTTTTTCTGGTATAAGGTATTCCAACGGTTTTAAGGTAAATTTCAATTTAAAGCTTTCGTGACTGCAGGGATTCATCTTCTTAGTTCTTTCGGTAAAGTCACGTAGAATGGAAATAATAAAATAATAAAAATAAAACATAAAAAAAGCATTCTCACGACGTTTCGGCCACAACGCAAGCAGCCGTCCTCAGGTGGAGAGCCGGTCTGTCGAGTAGACAGAGTCTCTGTAGACAGAGTCCACCTGAGGACGGCTGCTTGCGTTGTGGCCGAAACGTCGTGAGAATTATTTTATTATGTTTTATTTTTATTATATTATTATTTCCATTCTACGTGACTTTACCGAAAGAACCAAGCAGGGTTTGAAGGTCATTTTGGGGTGCTGATTCCAAATCTGGCATCAGTTTGTGTCTATCAGCATTTTCAATAAAAACTGCAGAAGAAAAATATTAAATAAATGTGGATATCTACATAAAATGATATTATAAACACACTATCCTAAAAATACAGCACCATATTTTAACACTAAAGCAGTCACTGACTCGCAACAACTTGCAATCATAAGTGACAGAGTTAATTTCGGGTAAAATCAATGAAAATGGGGTATGCCGATAACATAAAAATGATGTGATAGAGAAAATCTGAGATCGGATTTGGAATCAGCACCCTGAAATTAGTCTAAGACAGCTGCAAAAGTCCAGGCCAGAAAAAAACGTTTTTTTTGTTGACCAGTGTTATATATACAGAGATAGATAAAGTATATAAAAACATAAAGTATATTTAGAGCGAGAAAGTATATTTAGAGAGATAAAGTATACGTAGAGAGATAGAGAAAAATAGATAGAGAAAATAAAGTGTATATATAGAGATAAAGTTATAGAGAGACAGTGAAATAACGTATAGAAAGAGATAGATAGAGATATATAATATATATACTGTAGAGATAGAGAAAGTATATAAATAGAGATAGATAAAGTATATATATGGAGATAAAGTATATGTCGACATGACGAGATATATAAATTGTATATAGAGGAATAACGTTTTTAAAGAGATATATCAATTATATTTCGAGAAATAAAGTATATATAGAGGTAAAGAGACAAATAAAAAAAAACAGAGAGAAAGATAAAGTAACAATATTTATTGAGATATGAAGTAAATACATATAGATAAATCAAGTAAAAATATAGAGACGTAAGTAAAACTATATAAAGATTCTAGCTGTAAGTACCCGGCATTGCCCGGGCGAAAAAGACACACATCGACTTACACACACACACATCGACTTACACAGACATCGACCCACACACGCAAACACATTGACTAACACACACACAGCTACTCACACACACACATCCACTTACACACACAGCGACTCACACATACAGCGACTAACACACACACACATCGACTTACACAGACATCGACCCACACACGCAAACACATTGACTTAAACACACACGAACTCACACACACATCGACTTAAACACACACATATCGACTAACACACACAAGGAATCACACACACATCGACTCAAACACATCGACTTACACACGCACACACACAGCGACACACAGCGACTCCCACACACATCCACTTACACACACACATCCACTTACACACACACATCCACTTACACACACACAGCGACTCACACACAGCGACTTACACACACACATCCACTTACACACACACATCCACTTACACACACACACATCCACTCACACACACACATCCACTTACACACACAGCGACTCACACACACACACATCCACTTACACACATCCACTCACACACAGCGACTCACACACACACACAGCGACTCACACACACACACAGCGACTCACACACACACATCCACTCACACACACATGGACTCACACACACACACAGCGACTCACACACACACACATCCACTTACACACACACATCCACTTACACACATCCACTCACACACATCCACTTACACACATCCACTCACACACACACGCACATCCACTCACACACACATGGACTCACACACACACATGAACTCACACACACACACACAGCGACTCACACACACACACATCCACTTACACACATCCACTTACACACACACATCCACTTACACACACACATCCACTCACACACATCCACTTACACACATCCACTCACACACACACGCACATCCACTCACACACACATGGACCCACACACACACATGAACTCACACACACACACAGCGACTCACACACACACACATCCACTTACACACATCCACTTACACACACACATCCACTTACACACACACATCCACTTACACACAGTCACACAGATATAAGGGAGCTACGAAGTAAATAAATAAACAACGCCGGGCTCGCGGTGCATTGTGGGCGAGACGCCAAGATGGCGGCGGCTGCGGCGCGCGCGAACGGCCGCGCGTGAAGCCTCAAAACCACCCCCAGCCCCCCACTAGACCCCCCACTAGACCCCCATTGCAGCCCCCCACTGCAGCCCCCCACTACAGCCCCCCACTACAGTACACACCCCACCCCCACTACAGCCCCCGACTGCTAGACAGCCTCCACCCCACTGCAGCCCCCCATTACAGCCACTCCACTACAGCCCCCCCCCCCACTACAGCCCCCCCCACTACAGCCCCCCCCCACTACAGCCCCCCCCACTACAGCCCCCCCCCCCACTACAGCCCCCTCCACTACAGCCCCCCACTAGACCCCCCTCCCCACGGCGGCGGCGGCTTCCACGCGCGGCATCGGCGCCGTCTACGGCTGAGGCTCAGCGCGCTCTCACCGGTAACCACCACAGCGGCACCCCCACAGACACCACGAGGCCCCCCTAACACCCCCCCCCCTTACCCTCCTCGCCCCCCTCTTAACCCCTCGCCCCCCCCGTTAACCCCCTCGCACACCCCCCCCCCCCCGTTAACCCCATCGCACCCCCCCCCCCCCTTAACCCCCTCGCCCCCCCACCTGAACCCCAACCCCCCCCCTCCTTAACCCCCCCCCCTCAACCTCTCATCGCCCCTCTTACCCCCCCTCCTTAACCCCCCCTTCTTAAACCCTTTTACCTCCCACCCCCTCCTTGACGCCCCCAGCCCCCCAGCTTATCCCCTCTCTTAACCCTCCACTCCCTTACCCCGTACCCCCTTAACCCCCCACTACCCTCTGTTGTAAGGTCAGTCCGTTTCAAAGGGAATGCGTAGCAACATCATCGTCGTTATTATAATATGCTTAGTTAGCTTGCTGGTACACACTACTATTATTATAACATGATTAGTTAGCTTGTTGTACACACTACTATTATTATAATAACATGATTAGTTAGCATGATGTACACACTACTATTGTTATAACATGATTAGTTAGCATGATGTACACTACTATTAATAGTATAGCTTGATGTACACATTATTATTATAGCATGATTAGTTGGCATGATGTACACACTACTATTATTATAACATGATTAGTTGGCATGATGTACACACTACTATTATTATAACATGATTAGTTAGCATGATGTACACACTACTATTATTATAGCATGATTAGTTAGCTTGTTGTACACACTACTATTATTATAACATTAGTTAGCATGATGTACACACTACTATTATTATAGCATGATTAGTTAGCATGATGTACACACTGCTATTGTTATAACATGATTAGTTAGCTTGTTTTACACACTACTATTATTATAACATTATTAGTTAGCATGATGTACACACTACTATTATTATAGCATGATTAGTTAGCATGTTGTACACACTACTATTATTATAACATTATTAGTTAGCATGATGTACACACTACTATTATTATAGCATGATTAGTTAGCATGATGTACACACTGCTATTGTTATAACATGATTAGTTAGCTTGTTTTACACACTACTATTATTATAACATAATTAGTTAGCATGATGTACACACTATTATTATTATTATTATAGCATGATTAGTTAGCATGATGTACACACTATTATTATTATAGCATGATTAGTTGGCATGATGTACACACTACTATTGTTATAACATGATTAGTTAGCATGATGTACACACTACTATTATTATAACATTAGTTAGCATGATGTACACACTACTATTGTTATAACATGATTAGTTAGCATGATGTACACACTACTATTATTATAACATTAGTTAGCATGATGTACACACTATTATTATTATAGCATGATTAGTTGGCATGATGTACACACTACTATTATTATAACATTAGTTAGCATGATGTACACACTACTATTATTATAACATGATTAGTTAGCATGATGTACACACTACTATTGTTATAACATGATTAGTTAGCTTGTTGTACACACTACTATTATTATAATAACATGATTAGTTAGCATGATGTACACACTATTATTATTATTATAACATGATTAGTTAGCATGTTGTACACACTACTATTGTTATAACATGATTAGTTAGCATGATGTACACACTATTATTATTAGAACATGATTAGTTAGCATGATGTACACACTACTATTATTATAACATTAGTTAGCATGATGTACACACTACTATTATTATAACATGATTAGTTAGCATGTTGTACACACTACTATTATTATAACATGATTAGTTAGCATGATGTACACACTATTATTATTATAACATGATTAGTTACCATGTACGCAATACTATTATTATTATAGCATGATTAGTTCGCATGATGTACACACTACTATTATTATAACATAATTAGTTTGCATGTTGTGAACACTACTATTATTATAACATGATTAGTTAGCTTGATGTACACACTACTATTATTGTAGCGACATAAATTGTATCACTACAGTGTAGCGACAGTACCGAGGGAAGAGTGGTACTGTACGCGGGGTGCCGTTCTATGGCACCAGTGTGTGTACTGCATTAAGGGTATCACTAGAGGGCAGGGTCCATGTGTCACGGAGGTCGGGTCAGGCCATGACCGCCTGCGTGAACCTGCGAGAGCACGTGACTGGACGAGGGGGCACGGGGACCCCCAGAAGGGGGTGAGGGGGCCACGTGGTATGGACCGAGAGCCTCCACGAAGGATCTAGATGGGGGCGTGGCCAGGAGCGGAGCCCGGTCACGCCGCAACGGATATAAGCCCAGTCCCGAGAGGGAGCTGGGCTGTTCGACCCGGGAATGAAGCCGCCTTCTTTGATCCTCGCTTTTCAGTTTTCGCGCACGAGGGCCAGGCAGCGTGTTAGCTGTCCTGGTCCAACCATATAATGATCCCGTTCAAGCGGTTAGGTGGCTAGGAGCGGTGGCCACCACCCTATGTAGTTAACCCGTGATGTACATAGTTAACCTAGGAGCGTTGCGCAGTTATCTGTTATGTTGGCCAGCTCGAGTTTTGTTAGTAAATAAACGTGTTGCCTTCAAGACTCGGTCTTCGCCTATTTAGAACCCACGACGATATTATTAGAACATGGTTAGTTTGCATGTTGTGCACACTACTGCTATTACACTATGTAACACAATTTTTGTTCCTGGGTAGTAAGTGTTATTTCGTAATTGCGTATGCCTAAAAAGTATAGAAAATGGCTATTATTTCTCACAAACTTTTGCTTTTGTGACCAGGACAGTGATATTTAGAAATTTACCTATTTTCAATGAGCAAACGGGTGAATGTGTCTTTTCGTTCACATAAAGTCAGAAAAAATAACATGAATAAAAATTTACATGTGTTTATACTAAAGGAATACAAAAATTACGACAAAAGATTTAGAAGCGAGTAGTTTTTCGAGATTTCCGATCAAACTGTAAATCACTTTCACGAATCAGCCCCCAAATTTAGTCTCCCATCATGTTCTCGTTATACTGTCCTTGGTAGCGGCGTTAAAAATTGCAGTATATCCTGGTGGAAGTGCTCGACATGCTCCTCCGAGTATGCTCCCATGTTCTCCTTGAATTTATCAAGATGAGCGTCAAGGAAATGGACTTTGAGAGACATTCTACAGCCCATTGTGCCGTAGTTCTTCACCAGAGTCTCAACCAGCTCCACATAGTTTTCAACTTTGTGATTGCCCAGGAAGCCACGAACCACTGCGACAAAGCTGTTCCAAGCCGCTTTTTCCTTACTAGTGAGCTTCTTGGGGAATTGATTGCACTCCAGTATTTTCTTTATCTGTGGTCTGACGAAGACACCGGCTTTGACCTTTTCCTCAGACAGCTTAGGGAAGAAGTCTTGAAGGTACTTGAAGGCTGCCAAATCCTTATCTACAGCTCTGACAAATTCTTTCATAAGTCCAAATTTGATGTGCAGTGGTGGCATCAGCACCTTCCAGGGGTCCACCAGTGGCTCCCACTTGATGCTGTTCCTCCCCACAGAGAACTCGGTCCGCTGTGACCAGCCCCGCCTGTGGTAGTGCGCCTTGGTGTCCCTGCTGTCCAAAAGGCAAAGATGGCAGGGAAACTTGGTAAAACCCCCTTGGAGACCCATCAGGAATGCCACCATTTTGAAGTCTCCGATGATCTCCCAGCCGTACTCATCATACTGTTGTAATCCTCTTTGAGGTTCACCGTGTGAGCCAGGGGAAGAGACGGGTACTTGTTACCATTATAGAACAGCACGTCTTTGAGGCTCCTGGATGAGCTGTCAATGAAGAGGCGCCACTCATTCTGGTTACAGGCGATTCCCATTGCCTCGAACAGACTAGTCACATTGTGGCAGAAGCAGAGCCCATCTTGTCGGGTGAAGAAGCTGCAAAAAGGTTGGTGACGCTTCCTCTGATCTGTGACTTGCACACTTTTATCCAACAATTTCCACTGCTTGAGCCTAGACGTCAAAAGCTCGGCATTATACTTCGTGAGACCAAGATCTCTGATCAAGTCATTGAGGTATTTTTGGTTGGGGTAGTATGTGTTTCTCTCCTCAGCTCCACCTCTGAAATTGTCATCTGGCTCTACAAGGTCTTCCGTGCTTTCTGACTTGCTGCTCTCTTCTAAAGACTCTCCCTCCGAAGGAGTGGGTACGGGGAGCTCATGATGAAGCAAGGTCCGGATACGTGATAGCAGGTGCATTCTTTCCAGTCCGACGTTTGGAAGGGTCCATCATGCAGAAGTAGCAGTTGCTTGAGTGATCAGTGAGTTCCCGCCAAATTCTTGGGATCGTGAACTTCATGGCTCTCTTTTCCCCTCTGTACCATCCTACAAAAATACATTTATTTGACCCATGACTAATGTATAAGAGAGTCTCGCAACATTTTTCATATATTATAAATTTTTTCAATAACATTGAAAATTGTAAAACATTTTAAAATTAAAAACTTTTATAATTTTTTTTTACGAATTGTATAACATAATTCCGAGCAACAATTGTCCATTTTACCTTCCAGAGTGCCCAGGGTTTGTCTTGATCCCTGACAGGCATTCCTAAATATGCCTTGTAGGCATCACACATCTTAGCAGATGCTTCTACAGAGTACTTTTTCGCTCTTGTCTTAATAAATTGGCCGCAGACATAGCAAAATGCGTCTGCCGGATGCTTGCAGTCTCTTGATGCCATCTCATAAAAATGCAGATATGTATCCACTTAGGCAGCTGGAACTAAACTGAACTGGTGGGCTTAAGGCCTCTGTATTTATACTACTATTTATATTACTGGAAAGTTTTAGAATGTTTTAGAAGCTACTCCAAGTTTACTCAGCACTGAATCTATCTGGAATGTTCTGGAAAATAAGTACATTTCTAAATATCACTGTCCTGGTCACAAAAGCAAAGTCTGTGGGGAATAATATCAATTTTCTGTACTTTTGAGGCATAAGCAATTAGGAAATAACACTACCCAGGAAAAAAAAAATTGTTACACAGTTTGCATGTTGTGCACACTGCAACTATTATTGTAACATGATTAGTTTGCATGTTGTACGCACTACTATTATTATGGCATGATTAGTTTGCATGTTGTGCAACTGCTACTATTATTATCAGAGCGTGATGAAGCACTGTGCGTTATGTACGGTGCAAAAGCAGTTCAACATGCGTATGTGTGTGCGTCGCGGTGGCTAGGAGATCTTAACTACCTCGCCTGGTACGCAGGAGGTCGTGGGCTCTATTACAACCCTGACGATGCCTGCTGCTGTACTTTGGAGTTTGTGTTTCTCTCCCCGTGGTGGTCGTGTGGATTTTTCTCCGGGTCCTCCGGCTTTTCCCTCCACATTTAGAATCAACATATTTATTTAAAATATTATGTGTGGGTCTCTGTGAGTACAGATAGTCGCCGAGTTACGATGGTCCGACTTACGATATTTCGATCTTACGATGGCGATCGCAATATGACAAAATTTAAAAATAATTAAAATTTCGCGCGACAGGCAAACGCAGCAGCGTACGAATCTTGGTGAGTACAGTACAATATGATACGTTACGATACGTTCAATGCAAGTACGATGTGTAGCTTTAGCGATGTCATTTGAGGGTTACCACGATACGATACGTCCAATGCATGTTAAACGTTTTTACAGCAGATAGGATTGTTTCCTGAATTTTTTTTCTATTAAATTGCAGTTCATATCGGTAGGCTAAGAATTTTCCTTGTTTTTTTATTTTATATTTGACTGTGCAATACAGTATTGTAATTAATAAATACATACAGTATATAGTTTACACAGTACGGTACTGTAAATTGCTCTGTTTTGCTAAATTATCACCATTCTTTAAGACTCCTGGGTAGGCTAGGCCATCTTCGACTTACGATATTTTTGACTTACGATGGGGACGTCGTAACGCATCTCCATCGTAAGTAGAGGACTGCCTGTATTGGTTCTATACGAGTCTGGATCTCCGTGGGTTTCCATGAGTATGGGTCTCTGTGTATCTCTATGTGTCTCTATGCATTTAAAGTATTTGGCAGCTGACGTAAATTCCCACATGACGATGACAAGCCGCCACTTGGTTGAGCCGCTGTCATTGGTGATGGCCTGATCGCTTCTGACAAAAGAGCTACACAGCAGCTCATTGGGGCCAAACCTGGTAAAATAAAACATGCTTTTAATTTAGTCTGGTTAATGCAGACTTTATGCCTTGCAAAATGTATCTATTTGGTGTTTGAACATTCCTTAACACCAATGCCTGTGTTACTGCCATCATCATTTTGATAGTACTGTAATGGCGAAACGGTCCCATAGATAAAGTTACGTTACGTGATGCTGCTGATGGTGCTGATGAAAAAATAACAATGGACATCTGGCAATAAAACAGGAGTTGTGTTAGATGTTCAAACACCAAATAGAAACAGCTATTGCAAGGCGTCATCAAGTACTGCATTAACCCACACATTACTCGTGGCACAAACATGCAAACACACAACGCTCTGATAATGATAACGTAATAGCATTGTCTTTGGTGGTGTTCATTCGGACGCTGTCTTTCCGACAGCCCTGTTCTTCACCTGAGGACGGCTGCTTGCGTTGTGGCCGAAACGTCGTGAGAATTTTATGTTATGTTTTATTTGTATTATTTTATTATTTCCCTTCTACGTGACTTTACCGAAAGAACCAAGAAGATAATAGCATTGTCTTGGAAACTGATTGGCCTACACCAGCGATAGCGGCCTTCGGTGTGGCCTTGTCTCTGTGCTACTGGTGTAAGTAGACCAGAGACAAAAGTCAAGCATCAGAGAACGTATTGCTCGGGTTCAAGCAGTTATATATCTTTCATAATCAAGTTTTTGGGTTAGATCGCGTTATTTATAAATGTGTCGTAACCCTCCACCACCCGACACAGGCCAATCGGTAAAAAAGTGTCACGTTGACAAAAGACAAAATAGTTCACTGCTTTATATATCTGTAGTGGAGTAACGCGCGCGGGGTTTGCAAGCGGTGTGCAAGCATGTGCGAGTTACGGACAGTGAGGTTGCTTCGGGGCGAACAGGTGCTGCGAGAGGGAACAACGGAAAGGAGACGGCCAATTAAGATGCATAGCCGGTGATTGGCTGGCTGCAAATGCAGGCGCGGAACAGGTGCCATGTTGACGGAAGATTGAGGTGATAGCCACAGGCGTGAGGCGACGGGTGGGTCGCCAGCTTAATTAATGAGGAGTTAATGAGGAGGGGGACAAATACGGGCGCGTGGGAGAGTGAGAGTGGACTAGTTGGACGGAGTGAAGACGAGGAAAGACAGGAGAAGTGGGAGGCCCCGCTCTCCACACCTCGTCCGCTCCAGCGGTGATGGCTTAACCCCCACTGGAGGCGAGGGCGAGGTTGGAGAGGCTAGGGTAGAAAGGCTAGCAGTACAGAGGCTAGCAGAGTGAGATAGAGAACAGGCTAGCAGTGGATAGGCTAGGAGAGTGAGATAGAGAACAGGCTAGCAGTGGAGAAGGCTTCTCTGTTCAATAAAAAGTGACAGGAGATTAAGAAGTTGTTGTTCGCGTGGAAAAAAAAACACTTGCATATCTACGTTGTTGCCATTGTCCAAAAAATAAGAATGGGTTTTAAATTACCCTTACTCTGCCTATAAAACAGTTGTATTCAGGATGTTCAAACATCAAATAGACATACACACACCTCGTTTGCAAGGCATCATCAAGTCTGTATTAACATCTGTTTTTATTTACACGCTTTTATTGAACTCACTCTGTTGTTGTCGTTGTATCCTCAAATCTTGTAACTCAATTTTAACCCACTTCCCAATGTGGTATCGACTGCAAACTTGATATACTTATGTCATACTGATGACAATACCATATTCTATCATAAAAAAAATATTTTTAAACATTTTTTTATATGTTATGTGTCGGCTTGGGTCTAATTGTCCACACTCAACTGACGTTGGTTGTAAATCACCACGGCCCCTTACGCTATGGCAAGCTTCGGGGCCACTTCCTGGTGTCTTGGAGTTCTGCCATTACTAGTGTAGGACTTGAAATGACACGCGCCACGCATTTGGTTGCGATGCGAGCGTGCAGCGGACGGTGTGGGAAAACTGAGGACATACAGTTGTTGTTGCGCCAATTAAGGGGTGAGGTCATTAAGAGACGCCACAGGTGTTAGGGGTAACTGAGGACGCAGACCGGTGATTGGTCGAAAGGGTAAGTGTCTGGGACGGGCGTCGGGGTGTCTACGATAACAGGATCACGTGAGGCTGGGGGCCTGGGGGCGAGTAGCGAAGTGGGGGATGACATAATTAATTGGGGCTGATTGGTTCGGGGATAAAGGCAGTGAGCGTATGGAGATACGGGAGTAATTGTGAGTGTTGGAGTCGCAGTTGGAGTTGGCGTTGGAGTTGGTGCCTGGATAAGAGTGTATAGTATAAGGTAGCAGTGGATAAGAGTGTATAGTATAAGGTAGCAGTGGATAAGAGCGTATAGTATAAGGTAGCAGTGGATAGGAGTGTATAGTATAAGGTAGCAGTGGACAGAGAGAATACAGTATATGGTAGCAGTGGATATAGAGAGTACGGACAGAGTAGCAAGGACAGAGCGAGTACAGCGTAGCAAAGCAGCGGAGTAACGGACCTTGGTGGAGAGAGAGCGAGCGAAGCAGCAGAGCGAGCGAACGGAGAGACATCGAGTGGGGCTGATGTAGAATTGTACATTGAAGAGTACGGAGGAACATTGAACGATGCCGTCGGAGATGTGAACTATATGCGAAATAAAAGGAACGAGAAAGACAAAGAAGTCGTCGCGTCAGTAAGAGTCCTACACTAGTACGGTACATTTCATACTGGTAGGAACCTTCTGGTTACACCAGCCCACAGGGGATTATTGTGTCCGTCCGTCGTTAATCCAAAAATGGGAGGGGTGGGGCTGGGTGGAGAGGGGAGGGTGGGGAAGGGCTGGGTGGGGAGGGGCTGGTCACCCCATGGTGCCCTTATAAAACTCAACGTTTAACCTACTCACGCCAGCTTGTGCCCACCCTCACAGTCGGGCATATTTGCGGAATACACCACGCCGCTGTTGACCCTGGCCATTGACCGAGCAACCCAACGTTCCTACCAGCTCCTTCCGCAGGAATCTGTTAATTGATTTTTGGGGGGGGGGAAATTGTTCAGTTTCCGACATGGAAAATTCGGGTTACGGATCGATCTCAGGAACCCCCTCGCCCTTCCGTAACTCGGGGACTGTCTGCACCGTGTTTCTTTATTTTATTTTATAGGAAATATATTAGAGATGACGTGTTCTTGGTTCTTTCGGTAAAGTCACGTAGAAGGGAAGTAATAAAATAATAAAAATAAAACATAATAAAATGAAATAATTCTCACGACGTTTCGGCTACAACGCAAGCAGCCGTCTTCAGGTGAAGAATGGGACACTACCAAGCTAGGAGCTTATATATAAACTGGGTTGGAGGTGGAAGAGCTCCTTAACAAAAAAGAATGTGCATATGAAGAGGAATTTAGCATATTCATGGAAAATGCGTAGGAGGTGGGCGGGGGGGGTTTCAAAGGCATATTATGCCCATGCATTATGCAGGATCAACAGCACCAAGGGGGGGTGCAGGGAGTAGCATTAACAAAGGAAAGGAATGTTATTGATATGTAGCTGCAGTTACTAAACAACTGCATAGCACCATCATAGTAAGTATACTGATGGTGCTATGCAGTTTATACTTTAGTTTTTTATGTAGTTTATACTTTAGTTTTCCCCCCCCCCGCCCACCTCCTACGCATTTGCCATGAATATGCTAAATTCCTCTTCATATGCACATTCTTTTTTGTTAAGGAGCTCTTCCACCTCCAACCCAGTTTATATATAAGCTCCTAGCTTGGTAGTGTCTCATTCTTCACCTGAAGACGGCTGCTTGCGTTGTAGCCGAAACGTCGTGAGAATTATTTCATTTTATTATGTTTTATTTTTATTATTTTATTACTTCCCTTCTACGTGACTTTACCGAAAGAACCAAGAAGATGAATCCCTGCAGTCACGAAAGCTTTAAATCGAAAAAAAAGAGATGACGTGGTTTAATTTTTCATTTTACTTGTATTGTATTGATATAGGCTAGGATAATATAGTCGATTGTGTCTGCAAGTGTGAGTGGTGAAATCCCCCTAACCCTCTTCCTTGAACGTTATTTCTTACGAGAAAATTGCTTTTGACGTTGACGTGATTTATGAGATGCGTGCGCTTTTCCAGGAACTCATCTATCATCGCATATGTCAAAGAGAGCCTGTACGACTTTCCCACAATTCACTTTTACTTAAATAGCTACGGATGATGGGTGTTTCTTTAACCCTGTACAGTCATACCGCGGTATACGACCGCTGTGGAATACAGTGGTACCTCGGGATACGTCGTTAATTCGTTCCAGAAGGGGTAGGACTTATACCGTGTACCAAACTAATTTTTCCCATAAGAAATCAAGGGAAAGGAAATAATCCGTTCCAGAGTATAAGAAATGGTATTTTATATGGCATATTGTACATTAATGGGGTTCATCTTCTTGGCTCTTTCGGTAAAGTCACGTAGAAGGGAAATAATAAAGTAATAAAAATAAAACATAATAATATAATTTTCACGACGTTTCGGCCACAACGCAAGCAGCCGTCCTCAGGTGAAGAACAGGTCTGTCGGGAAGACAGCTTCTGAATGAAATTATTTAATTTTTATTATTTTATTTTTTAAATCCTTTTTATTAAGTTCGCTTGCTTGTGCGCTTGCGCGCTTACGACCGTGCAAATCTTTCGGTCGTTTTTTAACCCACTTCCCGTGATCCAATCGAGCTGACATTTTCCATACAGACTCGTTGTGCGTGACAATAAATTTTCGTGAAAATTTTTTTGCAAATTTTTGCACTTTTTAGGAAAAAAAAAATTATATTTAATTACCAATTGCTTAATGCTGCCAGGCAATCATCTGACCCATAGGTGGCAGCCATCTCAAGCCAGAGGACGAGAGGACTCTAGCCGCCACGCATATAAAGGATTTATAGTGAAAAACTTTGTTTTTACGGGTTAATTTTTCCCTTCTACGTGACTTTACCGAAAGAACCAAGAAGATGAATCCCTGCAGTTACGAAAGCTTTAAATCGAAAAGTAATGGGGTTTTATAAAATAATTTAGACACTAATTACTAAAATGCATACAGAAGCCACGTGACCAGCGCTGCTACCAGCTGCGCTGGTCACGTGGCGTGCCTCAACCCGGGGCTCCACCATCCATGGGGGCAGCCCCCCACGCCTCCCGCCCCTCTCCCCCACGCCCCTCTCCCCCCCGCCCACTCCCCTCCACGCCCCCCGCCCCTTTCCCCCACGCCCCTCTCCCCCTCGCCCCTCCACGCCCCCGCCCCTCTCCCCCACGCCCCCCGCCCCTCTCCCCTCGCCCCCCCGCCCCTCTCCCCCCCACCCCCCGCCCCTCTCCCCCACCCCCCCGCCCCTCTCTCCCACGCCCCCCGCCCCTTTCGCTTTTGTTTCAGTCGTGAACCGGGGGGGGGGGGGGTTACACGTGGCTACTGTACGCGGAGACTCATCCCGACCCATACAAGTCGTCCTAGCAAGCGTGACGTCGTATCCCAAGACATTTTTTGGAATGCGTCCAATTTGGTATACGTCGTGTTTTGACGAGAAAAAAACATGTCTTGGGATACGACGTCTTGCTTGAACGTGTATGGGTCGGGATGAGTCACCGTGTACAGTACCCGCGTGTGCCCCGTTCACGACTGAAACAAAGCCTCGCCCCTCAGTCTGCCTGGAGAACTCGTTCAGTGCACAAGCCTCGCTATCACTCTCCGTGAATTTTCACGTGTTTTTTGTGTCATTTTAACGTGAATTTTTAGCGAATTCATTCAAGATGGCTCCTAAGAAGGTTGGTGAGAAAAGGCAAGCTACAAAGAAAATGGTTAGAATCACTGTTGACGTGAAAAAAGAGATCGTAGAAAGGTATGAAAGCGGCATGCGCGTCACGGAACTCGCGGTGGCATACCGCATGCCGAGAACGACAATTTCGACGATTGTGAAAAAAAAGGAAGCCATCAAATCAGCTAACGTTGCAAAGGGGGTGAAATTTATATCAAAACAAAGATCACGGACATTAGAGCAAGTAGAACAATTGTTATTGATATGGATAAACGGAAAACAGTTAGCCGGCGATAATGTTTCAGAGGCTGTAATTTGCGAGAAGGCAAAAACGTTGCATGCTGATCTTTTACAAGACATGCCAGGAACGAGTGCAGATATTAGTGAAGTGTTTAAAGCCAGCCATGGCTGGTTTGATAATTTTAAGAAGAGGACTGGCATACATCGTGTTGTGAGGCGGCATGGGGAGCCGGCTAGTGCCAACAAAGACACTCCTCCACCTCCCCTTCCTCACCACCATCCTCTTAGGCTATCAACTCCTCTCAGAAAGGTAAAGTGATGTTAAATAAATAAAAAAATTAAATTTATTTTTATTTATTTCTGCATTTCTTTTAATTTATGTTTGCATTTTAGTAATGAGTAGTATCTACATTATTTTATACAACCCCATGTATAATATTCCACATAAAATATAATTTCTTATACTCTGGAACGGATTACAGTCATACCTCGCTTTGGAATACGTCGCATTTGGTATGCGTCGCGTTTTGACGAGAAAAAAAATGTTTTGGGATACGACGTCTTGCTTGGGATACGACGCGCTTGCTAGAACTTGTATGGGTCTGCATGAGTCACCGCGTACAGTACCCGCGTACACAAGACTGTTACGGCTCTAACAAGCTGCAACAGTATAGATTTGAAGTTTTCGTGACTGCAGGGATCCATACTCTTTGGTTCTTTCGGTAAAGTCACGTAGGTATAAAACAAAATAAATGAAATCACGACGTTTCGGGCGCAACACAAGCGTCCGTCATCAGGTGGGACCACCACAGCACGAAACAACTGCTGAGGTGCCTGGCAACTACTGTACTGTAGAGGCGATCGCGAGGATTTCGGATTAACCGGAGCGACGTGTATTTGTTCAGTATAAGCACCGCGTGTGTGACTTGTAATAGACATTTCCAAGAATCGCACAATGTGTAACTGTCATAAGAATATTAATTTGGGCTTGAGGGAAAATCCACGCGTTGTTAATTCATGTTAAAATCTCAGGTGCCGAGGCTAATCCGCAAATCGGATACACCCTTAAACTTGAATAATAGAGAGTCCTACTGTTTATGTAATTTATTTTTAATTAGCACCGCGTATTGTTGGGTTTGGAGGTAGACGTGACAGTTATAATAAAAAAAAAAATTGAAGGTAACAATAACTCAACAACAACGATTAAGTTATCGTAAGTCTTGGCTTTTTTGCCGGGTACCCCCCATCGGTCTGGGAATGGGATAGATGGCGCTAACTTTATGCTGCTTTGGTACGTGGAAAAATCACGAACCCACCCCCCTCATCCCATACTCAATGGCTGTATCCATTATGGCCCAATCTCAGCACTGGAGCATCTGAGCTATCAACACGGAGACAAGCAAGAATAATACAGCACGTACATGGGGGTCCATTCCTAAACCTTGGAGAAGTCTTAAATACCTGAGCCCAAAATGGCAATGACCTGGCCAGCCTCCCTTCCTCCCCTGTCCCGCCTGCTCCGATGAATCTGGTAGTGCATTCCAGAACGTTAGGATGTTGCAATGTACGATGTGAGGGAGGATGTGGACTACAAATATTAATATATATCAACAAGTAATATTTAAAAATATTTAAAAAAACACGCTTCAATGAAATGTACCGTACGAGTAATGGCAGAACTCCACGACTCCAGGAAGTAGCCCCGAGGCTTGCCACAACGTAAGGGGCCGTGGTGATGTACAGCCAACGTCAGTTGAGCGTGGACAATCAGACCCAAGCCGAAACATAACATGTACAAGATATTGTTTAACAATATATTTTTTGTATTTCTAATGATAGAATATCGTATTGTCATCAGTATGACACAAGTATACCACGTTTGCAGTCGATACCACATTGGGAAGTGGGTTAAAATTGAGTTACAAGATTTGAGGATACGACAACAGACAGAGTTGAGGATAGAACAGACAGAGTGAGTTAAATGAAAGCGTGTAAAAATCTTATGGCTGCTCTATTTAACTATTTTATTTTACTACGATGTTAGGCCCCCCCACGAAGCTGCTATGTATCTCTTTCTTCAGAAGCGACCCTGACCGTCACAACTTGGTGGCTCAATTAAGTTGGCTTATCATGTAGAAATGTAGGCAGCAGCCAGATACTCTAAATGCAGAGATATACATAGAGACTCACAGACTAAACTATAAACTAAACTATTTTTATTTACACACTTTAATTTAACTCACTCTGTCCATTGTTGCCGTATCCTCAAATCTTGTAACTCAATTTTAACCCTCTTCCCAATGTGGTATTGACTGCAAACTTGGTATACGTATGTCATACTGATGACAATACTATATTCTATCATTAAAAATATATATTTTTAAACAATCTTTTTTATATGTTAGGTTTCGGCTTGGGTCTAATTGTCCACACTCAACTCACGTTGGCTGTAAATCACCACGGTCCCTTACGTTATGGCAAGCTTCGGGGCCACTTCCTGGAGTCGTGGAGTTCTGCCATTACTAGTACGGTACATTTCATTAAAGCTTGTTTAAAAAAAGTATTTTTACACATTACTTATTAGAAAGTGGAAGCTGACAGAACTCTACCATATCTGGATATTCTGCTCGGGCGCGGTCTAAATGGTAAAATAACACCGAGTTTAACGAAAGAAAACTCACTGACACCTATCTGAATGAGTCACACCATCACCCTGCACAGAAATCCTCTTTCATAAAGATGCTCTTACATCGGGCTAAGAAAGTGTCAGATGACTATAGTCTGAGAAGTGAAATTAAACATGTTAAAGAAGCGCTGCAATTGAATGGTTACAATTATGCACAAATCAACAGGGAATTGAATGGCAAGGCCAAATCAAATAACATGACCGTTGAAACTGACCATGTAATTAAAACTATTAAAATACCGTACATTGCAGGAGTAACTGATAAACTATCCAGACGTTTGGAAAAACCAAAACATCCGAGTCAGATTTGGCATGGTACATAAAATACAGAAATTGACATCTCATACAAAAGATGTATTACCGAAGCGATCAACAGAAGGTGTGTACCGGATTAATTTCACTTGTGGCAAATGCTGTGTTGGACAAACAGGACGAATGATCACCACGAGACTAAAAGAACACCAAATAAATATTAAATTCTTTTCAATATAACTGTCGGCAGTGGCAGAAAACTCGTGCCAACAAGGACACTCAATTGATTTTGATAATGTTGAAGTTCTGTGCAAAACTAGTTACTACTGGCCAAGGCTAATTAGATAATCTTTTGAAATTGAGAGAAATAAAAAATAATAGCTACAGACTTAGTGCTGCTTGGAAGCGAATCATCATATAATGCATTGACTAAATGCATGCTTATACGGGTCGCCATACTACAATAGAGATTACCTTTGGTATGGCAATTTTATTACTGTACACACAATCGACACGATGTCCAAGAACGATGGGCTTGCATAATGTGCATGCATAATGTACGTTGATTACCATAAAAATAACCCAACCGGCAATGGATGCCCCATTGTCATTTATATGTATTCACTAGCTGTACTACCCGGCTTCGCCCGGGACTTGGATTCACCACACCCTGCCGCCTTTGTCTCCCCAGTGGCGATGGTTCACACACCACACCAGTTACTCGTTTAAAGCTGAGTCGACCTAGGGGATGCCCAGGACCGGTTCAAATTATTGTCACCGGTGGTGGCCGTAAGTGGGAATCGAACTCGGGTCGCCGGGTTCGTAGCGCGGCGCGCTAACCACCACACTACAATGCGTTATGCTTCCACATGCGCGGGTCACGTGACAGATTTTACGTCACAACTCACTTGCCGTGCAAAAAAAAAATGCATTATTGAGCTCCCCTTTCCCAAAAAACCCACAAAAGTGTATTTTTTATAATGTTTGCATGGTGTATAGTCTGGAAAGTACCCACATGGCAAATTTCAAGTTTGTTGCATGTTGGGAAGTACGCTAAACATTTTGAACAGACACAGATAATCACAACTTTGCCTTTTATATATATGGAGATTAATCTCCCTCCATATGGCTCAAGAAGTGCTCACAAATGCTATCACATCTACCCCTCTATTTAAGGAACGAAACCGGAGGATTTTTCCACAAACCTGGCTGTCGCCTGATGAAGCTAGTTGTAATTACTGGCGAAACATCGTACTCAGATTGTAAATGTTGTGGCTTGGCTCTCCAACACACACCGGTGTGCTGTACTAGTATATTAAACTATATACTGCACTACACACTACACTACACTATACACGACACTATACACTACACTATACACTACACTACACACTAGTGCTGTACTTGTATACTACACTATACACTACACTACACACTAGTGCTGTACTTGTATACTACACTATACACTACAATATACACTACACTATACACTAGTGCTGTACTAGTATACTACACTATACACTACACTATACACTGCACTATACACTCGTACTGTACTAGTACACTACACTATACACTACACACTAGTGTTATACTAGTGAAGTATTGGAAAATGACGGCAGGAAACTCCTTGACGGGAACACACTTCTTTTATTAAATCTTGACTTGTAACAATACAACGCGTGGCCTCTCTTCTTCACAATGCGGTCACCATACAACGGTACAACTCGTGACCTCTTCTTCTTCACCCTACGCTTCTCTTGACTCTCTGGATTCTGTGCTGCTGGCTCTCTGTGCCTCGTGTAGACTCCGCGCCTCGGCTACACTCTTCTCTCGCCTCGTGTAGACTCTGCGCCTCTGCTACACTCTCCACTCGCCTCGTGTAGACTTTGCATCTCTCTCTCTGGCTACACCGTATGCATACTCGGCTCGTGTAGACCTTCCTCTCTCTCTGGCTACACCGTATGCATACTCGGCTCGTGTAGACCTTTCTCTCTCTCTGGCTACACACTATACATCACTCAGCTCGTGTAGACCGTTCTCTCTCTCTGGCTACACACTATACATTACTCAGCTCGTGTAGACCGTTCTCTCTCTCTGGCTACACACTATACATTACTCAGCTCGTGTAGACCGTTCTCTCTCTCTGGCTACACACTATACAGTACTCAGCTCGTGTAGACCGTTCTCTCTCTCTGGCTACACACTTATACCTTACTCTCCTCTACTCTCCATTACTCTCCTCTCCGGGCTCTATCTCTGCACCTTCGTCTTCATTCTTAGATGGTTCCACTTCTGCCCCCTGCTCCTCTGTGCATCACCTTATATACCTCTTCTTCCCGGGAGACGGAGCGGATGCGGACCTCAACGTCGGCACCGCTCCTCAGTTACCCAATCCCCACGAGCTATCCCTACGATCCGGTTCCGCTCAGCGCGTGTTTCCACTCCCCGACCAATCACACCGCGCTGCTACCCGATCACTCCCTCTGGGCGCGTCACCGGCACACAGCCAATCAGCAGCACTACCCCCACCCGCGCACTGACGCCTGCTCCTCCCCGTCAGCGCGCGTCACCACACACACACCCGTACATACGCGCTGGCACACGACATATACACCCAGCGCGTATCACCACTACACTAGTATACTACACTATACACTACACACTAATGCTGTACAAGTATACTAGACTATACACGAGTGCTGTACTAGTGACGAATTGGCTACATTCTGTGTACGTGACAACACTATTTGGCTCTGTCGCGTGGTGGCGGGGTTTAACGACACATTTATACATTCACGTGATGTAAACCCCCAAAAAAAACCTCTCGTGGATAGTTTATGTATGTTGAACTTCTTTTGCACCATAAGTAGCCAACCGCGCTAATGGGAGGTGTGGGTGGAAGGACAACAAGACTACTAAACACAACAAGCAATTCTAAAGAAATTCGTTTGTCAATCTAGATCAGGGGTGGGGAACATTTTTTCTGTCAAGGGCCATTTGGATATTTATAACATAATTCGTGGGCCATACAAAATTATCAACTTAAAAATTAGCCCGTTATATTTGGTCAAACACTTAATTAACTCACCCCTAATGCGATGGCTGGAACTGCTTCTCTTTGGCGAGGCGTGTGATATGAGCCGGTATTGATGTTGCTGCTACTCGCAACTGCTTTTCCAGGTTTGCTCCTAGATTTATTGCATTTCGAGTCCCGCCTGCGGTTGCCTTGGCAGGGCCAGGCCAGTGGCTTCTTAATATCGGAAGGAAGAATTTCCAGACGGCTGCAGAAGATCTGAAAGCGCCGCGCGATCCAGTTCGATGGCTACCTAAAGGTGGTGTAGTGTATAGTGCAGTGTATAACATACTGTGTGGTCTAATGTACAGTGTAGTGTACAGTGCAGTGTATAGTGCATTGATGAATGAAGTGTATTGTGGTGTATAGTATAGTGTGTAATTTAGTGTTTAATGTAGAGTATAGTGGAGTTTAGTGTATAGTAGTGTATAATGTAATGTAAAGGGTAATGTATAGTAGTGGTGTGTATAATGTAGTCTATAGTGTCATGGATAATGTAGTGTCGAGTAGTGTATCGTGTAATGTATAGTCGTGCAGTGTTTAGTGTCATATAGTGTTTAGTAGTGGAGTGTATAATGTAGTGTACAGTAGTGTATAGTCGTGTAGTGTATAGTTGTGTATTGTAGTGTAAAGTGTAGTGTATTGTAGTGTAAAGTGTAGTGTATTGTAGTGTGTAGTGTAGTGTATGGTAGTGTATAATAGTGTAGTGTGTGTAGGCTATAGTGTAGTATGTATAGCATCTGAGAGCACCGCATGATGATGCGGTGATCGTCTTTGTTCGATGGCCAGACAAAAGCCGCTGCTACTGCGTTGATAACCGGAATTCGCATGACGATGGTTGATAGCTCCTTGACGAGAGTGGGAGGCCGAGAGAGAGAGGGGAGAGTGAGAGACTGACACACATGGAGAGTGAGACACACAGGGAGAGAGACACACAGGGAGAGTGAGAGACACACAGACACACAGACAGACACAGACACACAGGGAGAGAGACAGACACAGACAGACACACAGACAGGCACACAGACACACACACAGGCACACACAGACACACACAGACAGACAGACACACACACAGACACACACACAGACACACACAGACAACAACAACAACCGCCATTCGCCACCAAGTGGCGGTGACGTCACCATGATGCTTGTGCCAGGCCATGTGCACCTTGAGGCCACGTGAAGTGTCGAACGCCCGCTGGCAGGAGGTCACGGGGCAGACCCAGGTGCCACGGGTCGACTGACTGAGATGACCAAGATGACTGGCTGATGCACCACTTGTGCCCCCGACTGTGCCAACTGGCTGTGCTTTATCCACCCGGCGCTCCGCTTATTGTTGTGAGCGTCGCTCCACCGCCATCTGTTGTTGTTGGAGGGCGACTGCCTCCAACTGCCCAGTAGTAGCATCCTTCACGAGCCTCCTCCACAGAGGCCGATCTTGACACTACCGGTCATTGGCAAGTCCACTCAGCTCCACGTCCTCCTGTACCACGTCACTCCATCTCTTTTCTAGCCCGTGCCGCGCCCATTTAGCCCCCTCGATCCGGCCGAACAACGTCATGTTTCTGATCGTGTCCGCGAGCACAAGTCAGATCTGAAACACGGCAGAACTGATTCTTCGGCCGTTGCCGATCATTGCTACAACTCGGTGGGCTCTCATGAAATTGTCTTTTCTGAGACCAAGGTTCTCTGCAAACCTCCTGGCTACCATCAAAGGTTTGTACACGAAGCCATACAAATATACAAACACAGACATCATTTCAACCGTGATGATGGTTACAAACTGAGTAATCATTGGAAAGATGTGATTAACCATGCAAAAAAGATTTAACTACACTTATTTGACCAATCTTATTTGACAGACAACTATTACAGGTTTACCATGTTTCTCCTTTTCACACTATTGTTAGGTAGGCCAGGTTGAGTCACAAACCGTACCTCTCCATAACAAAGGCTCACCCTCTTAAGCCTCACCTTACCATATGAATAAAAAGTGTGCTGTACTTGCCCCTTCCCCCCTCTCCAACCATTATATAAACGGAGTGGTAGCTCCTGCAATCTCTCATTTAATTGATACAGCTATCATGGCTGTGACGGTTCCACCTGAAGACGGAGGCTTGTGTTGCCTCCGAAACGTCGTGATTTTTATTTTATTTTACTTTTATTAATTTTAATGTTTTACCTACGTGACTTTACCGAAAAAACCTAAGAATACGAACAAAAGCTGTTTGGGCATGCGGTGATTGGGTATGCGGGCTACATGGCTCAGCCAACGCAGTCTTGCCTGCCGGAGGTGCTCACCGATGGGACTTTGTCCAGATCTTTTGAGGATTTGTGAGCTCCTCACACAATCCAGGCTGGTTAAACCCAGGATTGATCGTCGGCAGGCCAGCCTAAATGTTTCTAACCGGCGAAGATGCTCCATTAGGGGGGTCCACGTTTCGCAAGCGTAGAGAAGGGAGGGAATGACCGTGGCCGAGAAGACCCGAAGCTTCGTGCGGAGCGACAGACCAGGTAGCTTCCACACAGCGTTACGCAGCCGATGAAAAGATCTTGCCGCTCTACTGATTCGGAGTGAGACCTCTGCTGTTAAACCGGAGCCGGTCATGAGCACACTGCCCAGGTATGTGAAACTCTCCACTCTCTCCACAACTGCCCCATCACCGATTATGAGTTGTGGGGGTGGAGTGCCTTATGGTACAAAATACCCAGGCAGGTGCTTCGTTTTGGTGGGGCTGATGGTAAGACCCCACCTCTTGGTGGCAAGCTCCAGGTTCAGCAGCAGCGTCTCCAACTCCTCCTCTGAATGAGCAGCAATTACCAGGTCGTCGGCATACATAACGTGGTTGACCAATAGGGAGCCATCCCTTGACCGCACCCGGGCATCGATCAGCCTCCCTTTATATCTGTACAAAATGGAAATTCCCCCGGTACAGCTATTGAAGGCTTCACGAACTACTTGGTCAAAATAGATGTTAAATAATGTTGGAGCCAGAGGACATCCCTGTCGCACCCCAAGATCTGAGTCCCCATAGTGGTGCGTGTTGGCGCGATGGTGCGCAATGTCGGCCCCCCGTTCGTTGCGGTGTGCGAGTGTGTGACGGGTGTGTGCGTGGGCCAAACATGAGGGGTGCCGCGACTCGCCGGGTTATGTTGATGGAGCTTGGGAGGAGGGCCGGCGTCCTGTCGAGGCGTCGTCCCGCGCTGCCGAGGAGAGCGGCACCCCGAGGCGACATGGCCCCGGATGCCGCAGTTGTAACAGCGCGGGAGCGCAGGCGGCGATGACGGATGGTCGGAGCGGCTCGATCCATCCCGGCCCGCCCGTACTCCCACCCTCTGCTGCAGTCGATGGTCGATGGCGCAAACTTCCTCCGCCGGGAGGGTGGCTGCAGCCACCGTACGCCCGGCCGCTGCCCTGCTGGCCTTCCGTCGCTGCGACAGCAGGTTGGCGTGGAGGAGCCGCGCAGCCTGGAGGGAACCCATTTCTGTGTCCTCCTGTGCAACGACGGCGATGTCCAGGTCGTCCGCCAGCAGGAGGATATTTTCCGTTACCATCGCGTCCACGCCTTCGTCGTCCATTCGTGGGAAGGCCGTCTTCGCCAGCGCCAGGAGACTCGTACGGTACGCCAGGGGCGACTCCTTTGCACCCCGTTGGCGATCATAAAAGAGCTGCCTGCATTCCGACGATGGTCCGTAGACCGCAGCCAGCAACTGCAGCGCCATCTGTAGCGTGGAGCGTTTGTCCTTCGGCGCCGATGTAAGAGCGGCGAGGGCGTCGCTGTTGAGGAGTGCCGGCAGCGCGCAGAGAGCCTCGGCATCCGACCACTGCGCCATTTCCTGGTGCGCGAGGAAGCGCCGCTGGAAGCCGCCCCAGTCGCCCTCCTCGCCCACAAACTCTTTGAGTGGAGGTAGCCGTTGGTGCAGCGCAGCGGCCGCCGTGGAAGCTCGCACTCCGCTGTCCCCGTTACTCGGCTGGGCTTCGGCGCGAACGACGGATGGCATCGCCGGTCGCACCAGTGGTGACGCTCTGTCCGCTGGTGATGACGCGGCAGCCCCTGTGAGGCCGATGTCGGACCCGAGGTTCAGGCCGGCCACGCCCTCAGCAGCTGCTGCGGCGATGGCGGGAGATTCAAAGTTGTGCTCCGTTGAAATGGCGGGAAGGCGCACCGGTCGTCGGCTGTCCTCGCTCCGTGGCGGTCCACCAGCCCCCAGCCGTGTGATGTGTTCGAGCGTGGCGGCAGCAGCGTACAGCAGCTCCGCCAGTCTGGCGTGAGCCAGCCTCAGTCCGTCTGTTGACGGCTCCCCTTCATCCCGATGCTGCGGTAAGGATGCGTCCGGGCCCGGCTGCTCGATGCCTTCTTCAGCCGTCTCGGGCTCCACAATTTCAGCGGTGTCCTCCGCCTCCGGTACCCCGGCTCGAGCTGTCCGGCGCGTGTCCATGTTCGTGGTCGTTCACTTCTGTCACCAGATGTAATATCGTTGAGGACTCTTGGACGCCGGGGTTGAGGCACACGTATTTATTCCGCAACAGTTGTCACAACCGCGGACATACAACACTGGAGGGGGTATCGGCCCCCTCACCCGGCTAGCTGGGAATACACTGCTAGCTATCTCTGACCTACCTCCTAGTCCTCCGCTAACGGGCTAGGGGAGGCTGTCTGGCCCGACACTGGTAAGTCGGGCTACGGTACCCGGAGTCCCAGAGCACTAGCTCTGGTTCTCGGGACCACGCCACTGGCTCGGTCCTGCGCGCCCCTGACAAGGGCGGCGACCCAGGGGAGTCCAGGGCTCTAGCTAGACGATCTTCGGTCTTCACTGGTTTAGCTTTAACATTGTACCCCGAGCTCTCCGGCTGATCCCCTTTTATACCAAAACCCCCCGCTGAGGGGTGGGGCCAGCCCCCCCAGGCTGCCCTGTGCGGACGTCGTTGAGAGCACCTCCCCGTGCACTCACGAAGCCCCGCCCACTGTGTTTGTTTCCCGTGTGATCCTATGTATACAGCCCCTCCGTAACACCCCTACAAAAGCATGACACACTTCATTTTGCGGTAATAAAAGCACTTATTGTATCCCAGAGGCGAAAGTATATGTCAATAGATTCATCGGCAAGTATAAAATCCTTTTAACGGAATGTTTGATATAATGGTGGGTGAGGGCGTGTGTAGTGGTGTGAGGGCGAATCTGGCTCTGTTTTAATTAATTCTTCGGCGAGACTCTGACAAAGAAACCGGTTTGACAAGATTTTCTCTGTGCTTCCTTGAGTCTGTATGTGGGGAGCGATACGACCGATTAGGAGATTCCTCTGTCCGTGCGAGTTGCAGCCGAGACTTTCTCCGCTGCGAGGTGAGCGGCGGCGCTTGGCGGCGCTCGGTAGCTGACGGCGCGATGGCGCCTCTCTGCAGCTCTGACGGCGGCGCTCGTTCGGAAGACTTTGACTCTCCTTCTCCACTGCGGGATGACGAGTCGGTTTTGGTTGATGCTGGTTGATCTGGGTGTGTATTAGACACACGGCGCATTCAACAGCGCTGTCCTCCTCCTCACAGCCGTTTGACCAGGCTTTCTCCACTGCTTCGCGCTCTCTGCTTTGCTCGCTTGGCGATCTCCGCCTTTCCTGCGGGTTGTTCGCTGGTCGTCACTCTGACGAGGAGCGATGCTTCGTTCGTGGCAGGGTGGACGTTGGCGTCTTTGTTGGCTTCACTCGCAGCTCTGCGACTCAGGGTAGCGATTCTTCTCAGGTGGTGCAGACCTCGGCTTGTTGCTGCACGTCGCTACCCCGCGAACCTCGTCATTCTGGATGACGAAAAACTTCTTCGTTGTCGGCGTTGAGATGAGATGGGCTAGAGCCCTGAAGATCTCTGGTGGGGCCCGTGGCCCGGACGATCTGCTTTGGATGGATTTTCCTTGGCTTATATCTGGAAATTCCACTCAGTTTCCCGAGTTGTTCAAAGGCTGTCATAAAACATTCCTGTGGGGGTGAACATCTGCGTCCGTGTGTGTGTCGTGTGCGTGTCCGTCCGTGTGTTTCGCATGCGTGTTTGTCCGTGTGTTTATTAGCTTTGAAGACACAGCTGTGTGTCGTTCTGGAAGAAGGGGTGGGGGTGGGGCCTCGTGACGGCGCCACCTAAGTTATCCATTAACCAGCCCGATGATTCGCGTCGAGTCGAGTTATATATATTTAAAAAAATATTCGAATCCATGTTTTTGTTACTGAATAATATTTGTCACGAAAACCTACGCGTTAAGCGAGCTTAATTATTCCCTCCCTTGCTCGGGGATCATATCTTTTGTCTCACACAGCTTAAGTTGTTTTGGTTTGGAAGTTGAAATGCGACTTATTTGCTGCTTGGTTCCATTATGCCCAAGTTATGCCGAAACCGTGTTCACGATGTTTCATCGTGACCCGATCTCCCATGGAAATGTTATTTGCTCGCGTGTGCAATTTTTGCTGTCCGTGTTGCGGGGAGACAAAGACGGTTGTTTCCACGGTGGAATCACCCGGCTCATGCGCTTATTTATTTATTTATTCGAAGACGTGTGTTAATTTACTTTGAGCCATTGCCCCAACCTTTATTGGTGTCATTTCCTGGCTTTTGGCGTGTGAGTGTAGAGATCCTCTTTGGGAAAACAAAGACGGCCGTGTTGCGTTTGGTTAATTATGAGAGACTTCTCCGCCCTTAGCTCCTCTAAGAGATCCACTTTAATTCCGTACTTATTATTTGACTTCTTGTGATTATTTAATCTGATATCCCGGCTAGGAATTTTTGTTTTGGAGCGACCCAAGCCATAATTATTCTTTGATGCTTCGGCCCGGCCGCGTAGAAATTATTTAAAGTAAATAAGGTCAGTATTTAATTAACAATTGATGAATCGCGACTCTGGTGCAGACTGTATTCTGGTTTCCAATTGGAGTGAGGATGGATACTGTTTGCTTACTCTTCATGGCTAAGTTGGTAACTTGTTTATCTAACATGGTTCAAAACCCGTTTGTGCTTTTTATCGTCAATGTTGTTTCCTTTGTTAAGAATATAATTATATATTTCGTGGCCTGGTTTTGTATTTATCAAATGTTTTTTTTAACGAAAGGATGTTTCTTCCAGAACCCCCCCCCCCGCCTGCAATTCCCCCCCCCTTGTTCCTCTTGTATGAAATTAGGGGAGTTTTTATGACCTTTATTGCCCTCTAGTCTTTTTGAGGCGAGGTATGCATCTGTGGAAGTGTGGGGGCGTGTCCGTTCCCACGTTGCCGCGTGTCTATTAAAAAAAAACGATATATATGTTGGCAGAATAATTCTTAAAAAAAAATATAAAAAAAAATAAAAAGGGGGCATATACACAACACAGGGAATGGCTCAGACTCCCGACCACGTAGTTTTACCCGGGCCCGCTCACCATCATGAAGGTCCTTAATGAGCGTGAGCAGAGGATCAGGGACTCTGAAAGCACGAAGAACAACCCAGAGCCCAGGCCTACTGATGGTATTGTAATGAGTTCCGGAGACACTTGTAGAGGTAACTTCTTTATTACAATCCAACACTCCAACAGTCCTGATACTCTGTTACAGCCTAGGTACACAGCCTAGGTACACAGCCTAGATACACTACTCTGGCTACGCTCTGGAACTCGCCCTCACAAGGACGTAGAGCCGGGAGTTCCAGAGTTCCACCACTGACCCTAACATCGTCCCAGGGTCCTGAGATGGCTGGTCTGGGTCTTGAGCTACAACTGGCCCTGATCGGCCAGGGAGCTGCCCTTTTATGCCTCGTCCCTAACGAGGGGTGGGGTTGTGTGCGCCCCCAGATATCCCACAGAGCACACACAGCCCCCCCCCCCCCCCCCGTTGGTAGCGCCAAGGGGCTTAACTGGCTGGGTTGTCTGGGATCCCAGCGCCTGGCGCCAAGTGGCTTAAGCGTCTGGGTTGTCTGGGATCCTAGTGCCCCCAGCAGCCCCTTCCCTCTTATGTCACTACAGGTCAATGAAGCAGAGATGCAGGTCTTGTTGGAATTCCCTACACCTCTGCTGTAGCAGACGGACAGAAAATATGGCATCTGTGCAAGGACCGCCCTTTCCTAAAACCGCATTGGGGCTCCGCAAGCCTCTCCTCATCGTGCCTAGCAAGGCAATTTTGAATAATTCTTGCGAGGACCTTTCCCGGCAAACTGAGGAGTGAGATGCCCCTGTCAGCCAGGGTCTCTGGGGAGGTCGGGACTCCGTACCCAAAGCAGCCATTGCAGCTGCATGAGTCACAGTCCTGAACCTCGCCCATTTCCCCTCGACATCAGGAGGAGTGGGGGATGATGCCAACCCCAGCCGCAAGCAATGATGAAATTCTCGCTTACAACTTTCATAAGCTAACTGAGACCAGGCCACCTTATGTTGGAATGGGGTCCTGGGTGTACACCCACTACCGGAGTGGAAGAATGGCAGGCGCATCTTACAGATGACTAGTCGATGGTCAGAGGGCAGATCAGCTCCACGGTAAGTCCTGGTGTCAAGGACATCGGCTTGCATCCGCTGGTCCGTCACTATGTAGTCCAGCAGATGTTCTTGCTTGGACCCGGCATGCATCCATGATGTTGTGTGGATGCACCGATGCCGGAACAGCGTGTTGGTAATTACAAGCCCATGGGCTGCACAAAAATGTAGCAGCCTCCTACTGTTGTTATTGAGCTGATCTGGCCCATGCCTTCCAATCACTCCAGACCAGGTGCCAGCATCATGACCAACTCGGGCATTGAAGTCACCTAACAAGATGACTATCCCGAGGGGCCACTTTATCCAGCACCTGTGACAGGAGGTCATAGAAGGCATCTGACTCATCGGCCTTGCCTGCATCCCTCCACGGATGTTCGTCTTCGGTGGGGGCATAAGTAACCACGACCACCACTCCTCACCTCTGGTTGATGGGAAGGCGAGCCCAAAGTATCCTGGGGCTTACAGCTTCCCACATCTCACCGCCACACTCCCACGCCCCCTTCATTATTTTGTTCAGAAGAAGAGCCACACCCTGTTGTTTGGCAGTCTCCTGCCCCGAGTAGAGGACTGTCCACCCCTCATGGTGGCAGGAGCCAGAGCCGGTCCACCAGACCTCCTGAATGCCACAGAGATCCAGGCGGTACTAGTCCAGCTCCAGACAGAGGAGTGGCAGCCTCTCCTCCATGTGGCCATCTGTTGTCGCTTTTCCCTGTTTCTGGAGGAGCCCCGAGGGTAAAGATTAAATCTCCTGGCTCCGCCAAATGGGGTTTGGCCAGGAGACGTCATAGACGCCTGTCCCCCCGGGGCCTCCGGCACAAGCTTATTAGTTAGATATTTAAGTTTTCGTGGTTTAGTGGTAATTTATTGAAGGTGGAGGAGTTACCAGCCCCTCGCACCCGTCCAGAGCCCCCGTTTAGCCGCTATGGTGGTCACAGACGCCATGAGGGGAGAGGCCAATCGGAATTGGCCCTCCCCCCCACAGCACTGTCCACGACAGTGTTATCCGTCAGGCACCGCGAGGAGGTAGGGGGTTGTTTTGCCAGACACACACACAGACAAAGATCCCCTGTATAGCCTTCACATATTGTAGGGGCAAATGCTGTTAGCGAGCACCTATGAAGGCCAGAATGGTGCACGAGGGGATGGGTGGCCAGCACCACGCCCGACCGCCTTTGTCTCCCCAGTGGCGATGTTGAAACAGTAAAGCTTGGATTGCGAGTAACTTGGTCTGCGAGTGTTTTGCAAGACGAGCAAAAAATTGTAAATAAATATTAATTTCATAAACGAGCGAGGTCTTGCAATACGAGTAGTACGTATACGCTTTGTCTGCCGAGCGTCACGTGATCACAACTGATATACGAGTGCTTTGATATACGAGTGCTTTGGATTACAAACACGTATCCGGAACGAATTATGCTCGCAATCCAAGGTTTCACTGTACACCGCACCAGGTACTCATTTCAGGCTGAGTCGACCTAGGGGAGGCCCGGGACCGGTTCAAATAATCGTCACTGGTGTTGGCCGTGAGCGGGAATCGAACCCGTGTCGCCAGGTTCATAGCGCAGCGCGCTAACCGCTACACTACCGCACAGACACACAGACAGACACAGACAGACAGACACACACAGACACACACACTGACAGACACACACACACACACTGACAGACACACACACTGACAGACACACACACAGACACACACTGACAGACACACACATACAGACACACACAGACAGAAACACACAGACACACACAGACAGAAACACACAGACAGACACACACAGACACACACAGACAGGCGGGTGTGGGCTTTGTTGTGGCTGCTGCTGCTGCTGAGTAGGAGGAGCGCCATTTTTTCACCGCTACCGCCGTTACGCGGATTGCCAACCTTGTCTCCCGCAGAGGCCGGCAGAAAGAGAGAGAACGAGAGAGAGGTAGGAGAGAGTGAGGTGGGTAGGGAGAGGTAGGAGAGAGAGGTAGGAGAGAGAGTGGTGTTATGCGATTTTTTGTGTTGGTGGCGGTATTTGGTTTGTGGCGAGCGAGGTGAAAGCTGCTGATGAGTGTTTTTTTGCGTTTTAAACTAAGGAATAAAAAGCGTCCACACGCATGGATGTACACACGCAGATTATATATGTAGCAGCATCATCACCACCACTCTGCCAGCTTGTCCAACACGTGTGGTGTGTGTTTGTGCCTGTGTATGTGTGTCTGTGTGTGTCTGTGTACGTGTGTGTGTCTGTGTACGTGTGTGTGTCTGTGTACGTGTGTGTGTGTATGTGTGTGTATGTATTTATGTATGTCTTTTGTGTGTGCCTTTGTGTATGTGTGTGTCTATGTCTTTGTTTGTGTGTGTCTTGTGTGTGTATGTATGTCTTTGTGTGTGTGTGTCTTGCGTGTGTGTGTGTGTGTCTTTGTGTGTGTGTGTATGTTTGTGTGTGTCTTTGTCTCTGTGTGTGTGTGTCTTTGTCTATGTGTATATGTGTCTGTGTTTTTGTGTGTCTTTGTCTCTGTATGTGTCTGTGTATATGTGTGTATGTGTTTGTGTGTATGTATGTATATGTGTGTATGTGTTAGTGTGTGTCTTTGTCTCTGTGTATATATGTATCTGTGTGTATATATGTTTGTGTGTGTGTGTCATTGTCTCGTGTGTGTGTGTGAGAGGCACGTTAAAGAGTTCCCTGTGACTTTATTATTAATTACTTCGGACGCCTTCAATAAAAATCGAATTCTAACAAAGCCGCGCGCCCGTTCTCACGTGGCACGGGGGAGGGGTTCGGGTCGAGTTACCGGGGCTCGGATAGACGCCTCTGCCGGGAGAGGGCGCTCCTCGGCGGCATGAGCGACAAGGCCGAAGGCGGTCGGGGGGGGGGGTCTCTTTGTTGTTAACCGACAATTTACATGTTTAGGAGCGTAAACCTTTTCGTCGATGTGTGCGTTGTCTTGTCGATTTGCCCTTAATAGCAACAGAGCAAACAAAAAATGATTGATTTTGGTTTAAAAGTCAATGATACGCTATGAGACGTTAACTACCTCGCCTGGTGTACGGGAGGTTGTGATTCCCAGACCGACGCTGACTATTTAGTGTCTGCTGCTGGAAATTTGGAGTTTGCGTCTCTCTCTTTGTTTTTATGATCAGAGGAAACAAGAAGATGCTCGGTGTAGTCGGCACTTTGCTTCGTTCATCATTTTTTTTGTTTATTTTAATCTTTGCTTTATGTATCCCCCCCCTCTCTCTCTGCCCCCCCTCTCTCTACCCCCCCTCTCTCTACCCCCTCTCTCTCTACCACCCCTCTCTCTCTCTGCCCCCTCTCGCTCTCTCTTTTGCTCTCTCGTTCTCTCTTTTTTTCATGTATATATTTTTTACTACGACAAGTGCTGCATCTGCACGCAGCCCTTCTCGCAGTCCAACGGCCTCCGACGGGTAGTTTATATCTGCATGCAGAGCTCTCCGTCATCTGCCACCGAGCACACGGCCTCCTCCAGTTCCCACTACGTCTCCCTCTCTCCATGGTGGTCGCGTGGATTTATCTCCGGCTCACGCGTTTCGAGTTACAGATAGTCCCCGAGTTACGATATTTCGATCTTACGATAGTGATACAACACGACGGACAGCATCTTGGTGAGTACAGTCCAATATGATACGTTACGATACGTTCAATGCATGTGTGATGCGTAGCTTTAGCGATTTCATTTTAGGGTTACCACGATACGATACGTTTAATGCATGTTAAAAGTTTTTACAGCAGATAGGATTGTTTCCTGAAAAAAAACTTTCTATTAAATTGCAGTTCATATAGGTAGGCTAAGAATTTACCTTGTTTTTTTTACTTTACATTTTACTGTGCAATACAGTATTGTAGTTAATAAATACATAGAGTATATAGTTTATACAGTACGCTACTGCAAATTGCTCTGTTTTGCTAAATTATCACCATTCTCTAAGACTCCTGGGTAGGCTAGGCCATCTTCGAATTACGATATTTTTTAATCCTTTATATTAAGTTCGCTTGCTTGCTTGCGTGCTTGCTTGCTTACGACCGTGCAAATCTTTCGGTCGTTTTTTAACCCACTTCCCGTGATCCAATCGAGCTGACATTTTCCACACAGACTCGTTGTGCGAGACAATTAATGTTCGTGAAAATTTTTTAAATTTATTTTACATTTATTCAAATACAACTCATTCATGGCTTTGGCTGAACGTTACAGTGTAGGAGCCCAGAGCGTAACCCCTCTACAGGCCCTGGCGGAGTAGTGCAGTTGGTAGCGCCCTCGCTTCCCATGCCAAAGGTCGCGGGATCGATCCCCGCGTCCTCCACAGGCGAATATATTTTAAATCCTTTATATTAAGTTCACTTGCTTGCTTAGGACCGTGCAAATCTTTCGCTCGTTTTTTAACCCACTTCCCGTGATCCAATCGAGCTGACATTTTCCACACAGACTCGTTGTGTGTGACAATTAATTTTCGTGAAAATTTTTTTCCAAAATTTTACACTGTTTAGGGAAAACAAATTAAATATTTAATTACCAATTGTTTAATACTGGCAGACAATCATCTGACCCATAGGTGGCAGCCATCTCAAGCCAGAGGACGAGAAGACTCTAGCCGCCACGCATATAAAGGATTTATAGTGAAAAACTTTGTTTTTACGGGTTTACTTGTTTACTTACGATGGGGACGTCGTAACGCATCTCCATCGTAAGTAGAGGACTGCCTGTACACCACTTGGCTGAGCCGCTATCATTATTACACGCTTTTATTATTTATCTCACTCTCTCTGTTGTTGTCGCATCCTCAAATCTTGTAACTCAATTTTAACCCACTTCCCAATGTGGTATCGACTGCAAACTTGGTATACTTACGTCATACTGATGACAATACTATATTCTATCATTAAAACTTAAAAAAAAAATTAAACAATCTTTTTTATATGTTATGTTTCGGCTTGGGTCTAATTGTCTACGCTCAACTCACGTTGGCTGTAGTTGACCACGGTCCCTTACGTTATGGCAAGCCTCGGGGCCACTTCCTTTAGTCGTGGAGTTCTGCCATTACTCGTACGGCACATTTTATTAAAGCGTGTTTTTAAAAAAGTTTTTTTATATTACTTATTTTTGTGATGGCCAACTCGCTTCTGAAAGAACAGTGGTGCCTTACGTGGTAAAATGAAATAGTTAATAGTTTAAGTCTATGGGTCGACTATGTATCGTTAAGTATCTCTGTGGGTGTTTCATGCGCTTTCATTGATCTCTATGGGTCTCTATGCGTCTCAATGGTGCTCAGTATCTCTATGTATCTCTATGGGTCTATGTATCTCAGTGGGTCTCTATGTATCTATATGGGTCTCTATGGGTCTCTTTGTATCTCTATGGGTCTCTTTGTATCTCTATGGGTCTCTTTTTATCGCAATGGGTCTCTATGTATCTCAATGGGTCTCTTTGTATCTCTATGTATCTCTATGTATCTAAATGGGTCTCTATGTATCTCTGTATCTCAATGGGTCTCTATGTATCTCTGTATCTAAATGGGTCTCTATGTATCTCTATGTATCTCAATGGGTCTCTTTGTATCTTAATGGTTATCCATGTATTTGGCTGCTGCTATAAATGTCCACGTGACGACGATGACGATAAGCCGCTTAGTTGAGCTTTCACTTGTGTTAGCCAGGTCACTTCTGAACAAAGATCTACAGAGCATCTCAGTTGGGGGACCTTACCTGGGGAAGTATAAATAGTTAGTAAGACGTAATAAAATAATAAAAATAAAATATAATAAAATAATTCTCACGACGTTTCGGCCACAACGCAAGCAGCCGTCCTCAGGTGAAGAGGACGGCTGCTTGCGTTGTGGCCGAAATGTCGTGAGAATTGTTTTATTATGTTTTATTTGTATTATTTTATTACTTCCCTTCTACGTGAATTTACCGAAAGAACCAAGAAGATGAATCCCTGCAGTCATGAAAGCTTTAAATCGAAATTTAGTTAGTAAGAGTTTATTGTTTAGTTGCTAAGGCAGTGCGAGACATCTGGCGTTATCTTTGTACCTGAACGGTGACTTCAAGGGGCTGAAACCCTGCTAGTGACTTTGCTGGTACTGCTGTAGCTCTACAGAGAGCATCTCCCCCCCCAGAGGGAATTGGCCTACTCTTCCATCACGACCAGACGTTTGAATGGGGGTGAGGAGTTACCCCACGACACCGTGACCTGGCGGGCTGCCATCCGGGGCCGAATGATCCAATCGGCCACAGTAGTAGGCACTGTGCCTAGGGCCTACTCACTAATCCAGTCACTCACCCACTCACTCACCCAGTCACTCACCCACTCACTCACTCAGCCACTCACTCACCTACTCACTCACTCACCCACTCACTCACCCACTCACTCTGCCACTCACTCGCCTACTCACTCACTCACCCATTTACTCACCCATTCACTCACCCACCCACTCACCCAGCCACCCACTCACTCACCCACCCAGCCACCCACTCATCAACACACCCACTCACCCACCCACCAGAGCCGTATTATCCAACAGACCACAGTAGTAGGCACTGTGCCTAGCAGCAGTAGTTATGGCGCTACCCACGTCGTATCTCGCCAAACGTTATCATCGTCATTATTACCGCTTCATGGCGGGGTTCTGGAAATGTTTTCTCTTTACACGGGCATTGTTCAGGAACGCATCTCTACTACTACTGCGCCAAGCGAGGGAATTGTATATGGTACGGTACTAACTACTGTGGTGTCTCATACTCTCGGGTATATAGATGATGATCACCATCATCATCGATAATTGTAATTTTTATCAGGCGGCGAATTGGACAAAACCGCTTTAAAGGATGCAACCCATTCCAGTCATCGGCACCAAAAAGAAAGTAGCTGCTATGCTTGATTTCAGTGTTCAAAATTGATATACACTAGATTTGAAGCTTTCGTGACTGCAAGTATTCATACTCTTAGGTTTTTTTCGGTAAAGTCACGTAGGTAAAAAAATTATAAAAATATGAATAGAAATAAAATAATAAATCACGACGTAGACTTGTGTTGCCTCCGAATCGTCGTGATATATTATTTTATTTATATATATATTTTTTTACCTACGTGACTTTATCGAAAAAATCTAAGAGTTTGATATACACTACATTATACACTACAAGCAAACGTAATTGGACACTGAAAATACTGTAAGTTTTTTTTACTCTTTTGAGAATTTGCAACAACACCACGAGAAATGTGCCCCCTCTGGGCTCTGGAGACCACCTGGAGAAGATTCCAGGCCACGTGTTGACAACGGTGGTGAACAAGTGGGAGATTTTTTGACTTTTTGAAGTTATTAACATGACATGTGTTACTGGTAGGAACCTCCTGGTTACACCAGCCCACAGGGGATTATTGTGTCCGTCCGTCATGCAGGGAGGGGTTGGGTGGGGATGGAGGGGCTGGGTGGGGAGTCTGGGGAGGGTGGGGCTGGGTGGGGAGGGTGGGGCTGGGTGGGGAGGAGCTGGTCACCCCGTGGTGCTCTTATAAAACTCAACGTTTAATCTACTCACGCCGGCTTGTGCCCGCCCTCACAGTTGGGCATATTTGCGGAATACACCACGCCGCCGTTGACCCTGGCCATTGACCGAGCAACCCAACTTCCTACCAGCTCCCTCCACAGGAATGTGTTATCATGTTACATTAAAAACAATAGTCCCATATAAGTGTTAACATGTTTTTTAAGCTCCCTGGATATACACGCATCATCGCCATGATGCAGAGTCCTTGACATTGGAGTGATAGGTACAGATTCAGACAGCACCACGCCCGGCCGCCTTTGTCTCCCCGGTGGCGATGATTTTACACGCCACACCAGGTACTCATTTGAGGTTGAGTCGACCAGGGGAGGCCCAGGACCGGTTCAGAAAATCGTCACCGGTGACCCCAGTTCGACAATCGTTACGAACCACATTGGGGGTCAGCAAGCCTTTCCCCAGCGTGCCTGGCAATGAACTTTGCTAGGAGCTTTCCCGGCACATTGAGGAGGAAGATGCCCCTGTAGTTGTTAAAGTCGATGCGGTCCACCTTCTTAAAGAGTGGGACCACTCAGCATCAGGAGGAGTGGGGGACGATGTCAACCCCAGCTGCAGGCAATGATGATATTCTCACTTGCAACTTTCATTAGCTAGCTGAGACCAGGCAAATGTGAGCTTGAACGGGGTCCTAGATGGACACCCACCACCGGAGTGGAAGAATGGCAGGCGCATCTTACAGATGACAAGATGATGGTCAGTGGGCTGATCAGCTCCGCAGTAGGTCCTGGTGTCAAGGACATGGGCTCGCATCCGCTGTTCTGTCACTATGTAGTCCAGCAGATGTTATTACTTGGACCCGGCGTGCACCCATGATGTTGTGTGGATGCGCCGATGGGCTGCACAGAAGTCTAGCAGCCCCTTACCGTTGTTATTGAGCTGATCTGGCCCATGCAGCAACACACACCGTGCGACACGACCCCCACTCCAACCCATCTTGCACGGTTAGCTGCGATAGAAAGTTCAATCGTACACACACGTTTTTTTTCAGTTTCATTTATTAGGTATAGTCCTGTGAGCCATTCGACTCTTGAATCGGGTGCAACCGCAACAAACAAAAAACAAAAACATGAACAAGAAAACATCTTAAAGTGCGCAAACAGAAAAATCCAGGAAAAAACAAAAAACTTTTAGAAATCACCAAAATAAAGCCATAAAAGCAATGTAACAGTGATCATAGGAACTGTGACCTAATTTTCACAATGAACGACATAAACAACATGTACCACCAAACCCTGCAGCCATAGCTGGCTGCATGAGTCACTCCACAACAGCAGGAGCATCAGTAGGAGTATCAACATTTTTCAATGCACCTTTAAAGATCAGCACACTAAATCAAAACACAAAATCATACTTTGCAGTGGTCACCTAGAGCGAAACATTTGACTTGTACAGAGACCCATAGACTCACACAGAGGCCCGTAGACTCGCACAGAGACCCATAGACTCACACAGAGACCCTCAGACTCGCACAGAGATCCGTAGACTCACACAGAGACCCACAGACTCACACAGACCAAGAGACTCACGCAGAGATGCATAGACTCATCACACAGAGACCCAGAGACTCGCACAGAGCTCCATAGACTCACACAGAGACCCATAGACTCACACAGAGACCCATAGACTCGCACAGAGACCCACAGACTCACACAGAGACCCACAGACTCGCACATAAACCCGTAGACTCACACAGAGACTCACAGACTCACACAGAGACCCACAGACTCACACAGAGACCCACAGACTCGCACATAAACCCGTAGACTCACACAGAGACTCACAGACTCACACAGAGACCCACAGACTCACACAGAGACCCACAGACTCGCACATAAACCCGTAGACTCACACAGAGACTCACAGACTCACACAGAGACCCACAGACTCGCACAAACACTCACAGACTCGCACAGACACCCGTAGACTCGCACAGAGACCCATAGACTCACACAGAGACCCACAGACTCGCACATAAACCCGTAGACTCGCACAGAGACCCATAGTTTGTCATACTTCTCCCGTCCCTCCGATTGACGTGGTTGGCTTCATACGGTGCTAAAGAAGTTCAATGTGCATAGTGTGGCGTGTGTAGTAAAACATCGCCACTTAGGGAGACAAAGGTGGCCGGGCATGGTTCTGGCCAGCCACCCCCTCATGTGCCAAAGTGACGACCTTCATTGCTGCTTGCTAACCACACTTGCCCCAACAGCCTGCTAGAGGCTACATGGGGAATCTTTGTCTTTATGTGTGCTATTTGCCACTAACAGCACTTGCCCCAACAGCCTGCTAGAGGCTACATGGGGGATCTTTGTCTTTGTGTGTGCTACTTGCTACTAACAGCACTTGCCCCAACAGCCTGCTAGAGGCTACATGGGGGATCTTTGTCCTTGTGCGTGCTACTAACAGCACTTGCCCCAACAGCCTGCTAGAGGCTACATGGGGAATCTTTGTCTTTGTGCGTGCTACTAACAGCACTTGCCCCAACAGCCTGCTAGAGGCTACATGGGGAATCTTTGTCTTTGTGTGTGCTACTTGCTACTAACAGCACTGGCCCCAACAGCCTGCTAGAGGCTACATGGGGAATCTTTGTCTTTGTGTGTGCTATTTGCCACTAACAGCACTTGCCCCAACAGCCTGCTAGAGGCTACATGGGGGATCTTTGTCTTTGTGTGTGCTACTTGCCACGAACAGCACTTGCCCCAACAGCCTGCTAGAGGCTACATGGGGGATCTTTGTCCTTGTGCGTGCTTCTAACAGCACTTGCCCCAACAGCCTGCTAGAGGCTACATGGGGGATCTTTGTCCTTGTGTGGTATAATGGCTCCGCACAATGCGATTCGCATTCCAGGAGGTGCAGTGAAATTCCATCACCCAGCCATGGCCAGTTGAAACCAAAGGGGAAACAGTTTTCTCATTCAACAGAGGATTATCGTCGATTGAACAGTGGATCAATTGTACAGTGGATCATTGATTCTTATAGGTCTCTAGGAGATCGATTATACATTGGACCGTCGATTGTAGTTCATGGATTATACGGGAGATTGTCGATTATCCGGACGCTTTCGGGGGGCACAGGATTTTTCAAGTCTGCGAATAATCAACTAAATAATCTTCAGTTTAACACGTAAAAAACGTGTAAATGTTGTGGTTTCACGCTTCAACACACCGGTGGGCTAAAGCAGTGAACTATTTTGTCTTTTGTCAACGTGACAATTTTTTGCTGATTGGCCGTGTCGGGTGGTGGAGGGTTACAACACATTTATAAATAACGCGATCTAAACCCAAAAACGTTGATTATAAATAATCTTGACTGTTATTTAAAATCGCTTATTTTTCGCACATTTTTGCATGACATGTTGTGTGTGTTTAGTGCTTTAAATGCGCGGTTGCTCTGAAATTCGCTTAAATAACGACACACATACGGACTAAAAAAGTAAATATCCCTCGTGAGAAAAAGTTACCGCATATAACCGTACTATCGTGTGTGTTGTCACGTTCTTACACCGTGCCCCTACTGGACACATCTGTGAACAAAAATCTTTACAGCTATAATAGGGTTTTTCCCCTTTTTTCTGGCAACAAAACTGAAACCTTTTTACGAGTATTCATGTCACTGCATTAACCACAATACTTGTAGTCAAAATGCAAACAAAAACACACTCTGATAATATATTGGCATTGTCCTTGAAACTGATTGGGACGGCTTTCTTTAGAGCCTCGACCCAATTGGTGCTCGACCAGAGGGACACCAAAAGGCGTCCACAGCTCAAAGCCGATGCACTATCAAAGTAACGAGGGCTCGGGGTGAGCATCTTTATAGCGCTTCGTATTCCTCCGACAGTATGAATACAGATTATAATTTGTATTCTTTACTTACCACTCCAATGTCTAAGAATCTGCATCACAGGGGTGATTATAATTAATATTTTTGTCGTGCAGTATTTTGATTGTTTAAGTGTGTGAATGGTGGTGAGATGTTGACTACCTCGCTTGGTATACAGGAGGTCGTGTGTTCGATCCCGACCCTGACGCCTGCTGCTTTATATTTGGAGTCTGTGTCTCTCTCTCCCCGTGATCACGTGGATTTGTCTCCGCGTCCTCCAGTTTTTCCCTCCACATTTAGATTAAATGTCACGCGTTTAGAGTCTTTGGGCTGCTTTAAAATTTCCACACGATCATGATGATAAGGCCACTTCGATGAGCTATCATTTGTGGGCAGGTAACTTCTGAAAAAGAGCAAATATAGCTCAATGAGTTCTATCTGATAAATAAAAAAATTGTTAAACGTTTATCTATGTAGTGTACAATGTAGTGTGGAGAGCGGTGGTGTAGTAGCGGTTAGAGCGTTGCGCTGTGAACCCGCTGACAATTACATCAACCAGTCCTGGGCCTCCCCTCGGTCGACACAGCCTCAAGTGAGTACCTGGTGTAGCGGTGTGTAAAATCATCGCCACCGGGGAGACAAAGGCGGCCGGGCGTGGTGCTGGCCACCCACCCCCTCGTGTGCCACAGTGCCGGCCTTCATAGGTGCTGTTACTCGCTGACTTTTACAGATTCTGATTCTGCACTTACCACTCAGTGTCTTAAGTATGTTTGCTTTTAGTGTATAATGTAGTTTAGATAATATTTGAACACTGAAATCAAGCGTCGTCGCTACATTTTAACACATAGGCTTTCGCGACCAATATCCATACTAGGGTTAGATCACATAAATATATGAATGTGTCGTTAATGTATTATTTTATGATTCGCTTCCATTCAGCGAATCGTCAAATAATACTTTGTTTAAATGCATGCCTATACAGGCCACCGTACTTCAATAGGGATTACCGTTGGTACGGCTATTTTAATACACACAAAAGATGAGAAGGACAAGATCAAAGGGCTCGCATAATGTACGTTGACTCAGTAATCCCCCCCACTTTGCGCAAGAGCGCAGAAGCGTGGCCACCACATCTACGCCTCTATATAAGGAACGAAACAGGTGGACTTCTCCACAAATCTGGCTGTCGCCTGATGAAGCTAGTTGTAATTACTGGCGAAACGTTGTACTCCGATTGAAAATGTTGTGGCTTGCTCTCCAAAACACCGGTTAGTGCTGTACTAGTATACTACAATATACACTACACTACACACTAGTGCTGTACTGGTGACGAATTGGCATGCTCTGTTTACATGACAACCCTTACTAGTTGGTGGGCAGGCCCGGGTAAAGCTACGTGGCCGGGAGTTGGAGCCATTCCCTGTTCACCTTGCGGTATGACAGGGATGTCCTCTGGTTCCCACAGTTAACATTTTTCGACCACGTAGTTTGAGCAACCTTCCATGGCTGTCCTGTTGTACAGCTACAATGGGAGGCTGATTGATGGCCCGGGTGCAGTCGAGGGATGACTTCCTATTGGTCAACCTTGTTATGTTTGCTGATGATCTGGTTAATGCTGCTCACTCAGAGGAGGAGTTGGAGGCGCTGCTGCTGAACCTGGAGCTTGCCACTAAGAGGTGGGGCCTTACCATCAGCCCCACCAAAACTAAGCCCCTGCCTGGGTATGTTGTACCATCAGACACTCCACCCCCACAACTCCCAATTGGTGATAGGGCAGTTGTGGAGAGAGTGGAGAGTATCCCATACCTGGGCAGTGTGCTCATAACCGGCTCCGGTTTGACAGCAGAGGTCTCGCTCCGAATCAGTCGAGCGGCATTATCTTTTCATTGGTTGAGTAACGCTGTGTGGAAGCTACCTGGTCTGTTGCTCCGCACGAAGCTTCAGGTCTTCTCGGCCACAGTCATTCCCTCCCTTCTCTACGCTTGCGAAACGTGGACCCCCCTAATGGAACATCTTCGCTGGTTAGAAACATTTAGGCTGGCCTGCTTACGATCTATCCTGGATTTAACTAGGTTGGATTATGTGAGGTCACATTTTCTTGAAAGATCTGGACACAGTCCCACCGGTGAGCTCCTCCGGCAGGAAAAGCTGCGTTGGCTGGTTCATGTCACCCATATGCCCAGCCACCGCATGCCTAAATAGCTTTTGTTCAGCCAATAGCTAAACGGGCATGACACGGACTGGAGAAGAGATGGAGTGACGTGGTATGAGAGAATGTGGAGCGAAGTGGACTTGCCAATGACTGGTACCAGCAGTGTCAAGAGCGGCGTCAAGATCGGCCTCTGTGGAGGAGGCTCGTGAAGGGCGCTGTTACTGGGCAGTTGGAGGCAGTCGCCTTCCAACAACAACGGAAGGCGGAGGAGCGACGCTCGCAACAATGAGTGGAGCGCTGGGCGGCTAAAACACAGCAAGTTGGCACAGTAGGGGGCATAGGTGGTGCATCAGCCAGTCATTTCAATAAGTTGACCCATGGCACCTGGGTCTGCCCCGTGACCTCCTGCCAGCGGGCGTTCGACACTTCACGTGACCTTAACGTGCACACGGCCTGGGACAAGCGCTGTGGTGACGTCACCGCCACTTAGTGGCTAATGGCGGTTGTTGTCGTGTGAGTGGTGTGTGTGGAGTGTGTGCGGAGTATGTGTGGTGTGTGAGTGGTGTGTGTGTGTGGTGTGTGAGTGGTATTTGGCATGTGTGTGAGTGGTGTGTGAGCGGTGTGTGAGCGGTGTGTGTGTGGAGTGTGTGTGGTGTGTGTGTGAAGTCCAGGGACCTTTCAACATGGTCTCAATCATTGTATTGGTGACGTCTGGTCGCTCAAGAGTCTAAAGCAGGTTTAGGGAACGTCCGGCCCGCGGGCCGTATAAGGCCCGCAAAATCTATTGATCTGACCCTGCCAAGGCAACCGCATGCGGGACTCGAAATTCAATAAATCTCGGAGCAAACCTGGAAAAGCAGTTGCGAGTAGCAGCAACATCATCAACACCGGCTAACATCACCACACGCCTCGCCAAAGAGAAGCGGTTCCGGCCATCGCATTAGGGGCGAGTTAATGAAATGTTTGACCAAATATAACGGGCTAATTTGAAGTTGATAATTTTGTATGGCCCGCGAATGATGTTATATAAATATCCAAATGGCCCTTGGCAGTAAAAATGTTCCCCACCACTGGTCTAAAGAGTCTAAAGACTCGCTCGTTAGGGGTCCTTTTGCAAGCTGTTGGCTGCCCGGTCTGGTTGAGTTGTCGGAGCAGGTCCTTGGGTCTCTGTTTTCCAGCAGGGAGCGCAGATTCTTGACGGAAGCCTCGGGGGGGGGGGGGGGGGTGCTCTTCGAGGGTGCCACTGTGGCTCAGAGGTGATGTTAACTACCTTGCCTGGTGTATAGGAGCTCGCGGGTTCGATCATGACCCTGATGCCTGCTGAATATTTGCGTAACTTTCTCCCCGCAGTCGCGTGGATTTGTCTCCAAGTCCACTGATTCTTTTCAACGTCACACGTTTAGAGCATCTTCTTGGTTCTTTCGGTAAAGTCACGTAGAAGGGAAATAATAAAATAATAAAAATAAAACATAATAAAATACAATTCTCACGATGTTTCGGCCACAACGCAAGCAGCCGTCCTCAGGTGAAGAACAGGTCTGTTGGAAAGACACCGTCTGAATGAACACCACGCGCTGTCTTTCCGACAGACCTGTTCTTCACCTGAGGATGGCTGCTTGCGTTGTGGCCGAAACGTCATGAGAATTGTATTTTATTATGTTTTATTTTTATTATTTCCCTTCTACGTGACTTTATCGAAAGAACCAAGAAGATGAATCCCTGCAGTCACGAAAGCTTTAAATCGGCGTTTAGAGCAGTTTATGGGTCTCTGTGGATCTCTGTGGGTACGGGTCTCTGTGGTTTTCTATGGTTCTATACGAGTCTGGATCTCTGTGGCTATCTATGAGTGTGGGTCTCTGGGTCGCTGTGTATCTCTAATGAGTCTCTATTTGTCTCTATGCCTTTAGAGTATTTGGCTGCTGCTATAAATTTGCACGTGATGATAAGCCACTTCGTTGAGCTCTCATTTGTGATAGCCGGCTTGCTTATGAATAAGTAATATTAAAAAAAAAATTTAAACACGCTTTTATTAAATGTACCCGTAATGGCAGAACTCCACGACTCCAGGAAGTGGCCCTGAAGCTTGCCATAACGTAAGGGACCGTGGCCAATTACAGCCAACGTCAGTTGAGCGTGGACAATTATACCCAAGCCGAAACATAACATCTAAAAAATAATGTTTTAAAATATATAATTTGAATTTTTTATCATAGAATATAGTATTTTCACCAGTGGCATAAGTATACCAAGTTTGCAGTCGATACCACATTGGGAAGTGGGTTAAAATTGTGTTACAAGATTTGAGGATACAACAATGACAACAGACAGAGTGAGTTAATAAAAAACGTGTAAATAAAAATATTTAAAAATACTTTTAAAAAATACACACTTTACTGAAATGTACTTTCCGAGCTGCCCCTCACCCTGCCTCGTTCCCCCATCGCCCCTCCCCTCCTTCCACACCCCCCCCCTGGGCGTGGCTCCCCGAGGCTTGGCGTGATGTAAGGGACCGCGGTGATTTACAGGAAACGTCAGTTGAGCGTGGACAATTAGAGCCGTTAAAAAGGTTGTTTAACAAAAATATATATATTTGTGTGAGTCTATGGGTCTCTGTGTGAGTCTATGGGTCTCTGTGTGAGTCTATGGGTCTCTGCGTGAGTCTATGGGTCTCTGAGTGAGTCTATGGGTCTCTGTGAGTATATGAGTCTCCGTGTGAGTATACGGTTCTCTGTGAGTCTGGCTCTCTGCGTGAGTCTATGTATGTATGCATCTATATATATAAAATCGCAAATCTGTCTGTCTGTTTGTCTGTCTGTCTGTCTGTGTGTGTGTCTGTTTGTCTGTGTGTCGCCGGACCATACGCAGTTTCATTGGACGAAATGTGAGGGATTTGCGAGACACGATTGGTCCGTTTGGTTTTCCACGGCGGTTGCCCCTGGCAATGGGTAGCGACGCATTCGCTGCGGGGTGGACGCCATTTTTAATTCCCGTAAAAAATATGTGCACGCATTAACACGCGACTCTGAGGTAAATTCATCAAAGTTTCACATCCTCTTCACTCTCCCCCCACCCCAATGTGTGCAATTACTATTATAGGGTCGGTAGATAATAAAATTATAGCGATTAGACAGTATTATTGTAGCGCGGGGGGGGGGGGTAACGGCCACAGTACCCAGCCTCAGCCGGGTGGGCAATCTAGGCGAGGCCGGAGGCTCTGCCCGGTACTAGGCCTCGACACCCCACCCGTGTCAAGCGACGACTTTGTGGTATAAACTCGATATACCCAGCGTTGCCCGGGGGGAAAATACATTAAAAATCTTCTGAAAACTTTCAAACATTACATACCAATGAAAAAACAACTGTGTAATTACTTTTTAATCCGACGCGCCAAGAATCGATTCTTTAAATGTTGACTGTACAAATAGTCATTAAGCTGGGTGAGCTTACTGGCAGTCTATAATGTAGACTGTAGCCTGGTTAGTTTAACACGTAGGCTTTCGCGACCAATATTGTTCATAATCAACGATTTTTGGGTTTAGATCGCGTTATTTATAAATGTGTCGTAACCCTCCACCACCCGACACGGCCAATCAGTAAAAAAATGTCACGTTGACAAAAGACAAATAGTTCACTGCTTTAGCCCACCGGTGTGTTGAAGCATGAAACCACAACATTTACAATTTGAGTACGACGTTTCGCTGGTAATTGCATCCAGCATCATCGGGCAATTCGCCAGAATGGTGAGGCTCTGCTGTGTCTCCCGTTCTTATATAGAGCAGCAGCAGGGTGACGTCATCATTAACTCATTAACTCATCAGGTGCAAAGATCTGATGAGTTAATGAGTTAATGATGACGTCACCCTGCTGCTGCTCTATATAAGAACGGGAGACACAGCAGAGCCTCACCATTCTGGCGAATTGCCCGATGATGCTGGATGCAATTACCAGCGAAACGTCGTACTCAAATTGTAAATGTTGTGGTTTCATGCTTCAACACACCGGTGGGCTAAAGCAGTGAACTATTTGTCTTTTGTCAACGTGACATTTTTTTACTGATTGGCCGTGTCGGGTGGTGGAGGGTTACGACACATTTATAAATAACGCGATCTAAACCCAAAAATCGTTGATTATGTAGCCTGGTTATTAATCTGGGTGGGTGTACTGGCAGTCTATAATGTAGACTGTAGCCTGGTTATTAAGTAAAGTGAGTCAATTTGTAACACGTAGGCTTTCGCGACCATTATTCATAAACAACGTTATTGGTTTTAGATCGCCTTATTTATTAATGTGTTGTAACCCTCCACCACCCGACACGGCCAATCAGTAAAAAAGTGTCACGTTGATAAAAGACTAATAGTTCACCGCTTTAGCCCACCGGTGTGTTCAAGCGTGAAACCACAACAATTACCATTTCAGAGTACGACGTTTCGCTGATGCTGGATGCAATTACCAGCGAAACGTCGTACTCAAAAATTGTCTGTCCGTCTGTGTACGTTCGCTTGCGAGGGATTTGCCGGGAGGCACGTCCCGTGCCCCGCGATGGGAATAGGCATGTCAGTTTTTTTATCCGTCACCTTTAAAGTGGTTTAATGATCGATTTAGTGATATTCAACTTTATTTATTAATTTCACCGCGCCGCTCGGTGCTTCCCATGCCAAAGGTCGCGGGATCGATCCCCGCGTCATTCACAGGCGAATATATTTTTAAATCCTTCATATTAAGTTCGCTGCCACGCATATAAAGAATTTTGAGTGAAAAACTTTGTTTTTACGGGTTATACTTATTATTTATTCATGTGCATGACCATCCCAACTCACGCGCCTTTCGTGGGGGAGACGGCTCATGCCAAGTCGCACGTAGTGAGGGGAATGCTTTAAAAATACACTAAACGCCCAGCTAAATGCTTCACTGCGTGATGTCCTGGCACATCAACTTCTCCGGAGGGGGGTGCGGCCAACCGTGCGTTTTCTGTACCATGGGTTTCCCCACATTTACCTTCCGGACGTACGGATATCTCAAGGATCCGGAAGCCGGTACACAGTGATTTTCCATGTGTACGGGAATTTAGTGTTGCGTCGGTCTATAGTTTCGTGTAGCGAACCGGACTTCACCTAAAGCTAATGATCCGAGCCAACCGTCTACAACTTGAGTTGTATGGCCAATGGCAGAGACGTGTTAACACCACAAGGTGGAAACAGACTGGTCATACCGAAAGGCGTCAGGTCAACGTTTCGTTCGGACCCGATGAATCGGGGGCACGCAACACTATTTTCACAGCGCCATAGTCGTGTTGCCCCATCGGAAGGGCCCCATTGGAAGGGATCTCCAACATGACTTTAGAGCGCCACAGTCGTGTTGCCTCATTGGTAGGGAACTACAACACGACTCTAAACTACAGTTGGGTTGCCCCATTGGTAGGGATTTACAACCCGACTGTGAACCGACAATTAGTGTTCACGCTTTTGCGTTCAGCGCTATTGGTCGTGTTTTCCCACGCACGTGTGAACTTGCTGGAGTGAATTCTAAGTTCCTTTCTATTGCATAGAAAACAAGTATCCATGTCTACATCAAGCAAGGGAAAGCGTAAAGCGCAAACCACGACAACTAAACAAGCCAACAAGAAAGCCCGTACAACGACCGACGAAGCAGCCTCCATACCTGCACCAAAGCGCGTTATGACCGAAGACCAAAAGAAGCTAAAACGTGAACGGGCGGCGTTTATCCGTGCGGCGCAAACGGCAGAAGCGTTGCAACAAAGCCGCGAGAAGAAACGAATTGCCAAGGCGCGCTGGCGCGCCAAAGCTACTGCCAAGGAACTTGAAGCGAGACGCCAAAGTAACCGAGACCTCATGTCGGACGCACGTGGCAAGGAAACCCCCGAAGAACGTGACACGCGACACCAACGCGACCGTGAACTTACGTACGACGCACGTGCCGCGGAAACCGACGAAAAACGCGACGTGCGACGCAAACGCGAACGGGAAGTGACGTCGGCCGCACGTGCCGAGGAAACCGCCGAAGAACGCGAGGCGCGATGCCAGGTATGAACATCGCCACTGGGGAGACAAAGGCGGCCGGGCGTGGTGGATCCAAGTCCCGGGCGAAGCCGGGTAGTACAGCTAGTATATATATATTTTTATGATAGAATATAGTATTGTCATCAGTATGACAGCTATACCAAGTTTGCAGTTGATACGACATTGGGAATACGGTTAAAATTGAGTTACAAGATTTGAGGATACGACAACACATACAGTAAGTTAAATAAAAGCGTGTAAAAAGTTTAAAAATACATGTTTTGGATTTTCTATGATAGAATATCGTGTGTCATAAGCATGACATACCTAGACCAAGTTTGCAGTCGATAGCACATTGGGAAGTGTGTAAAAATTTAGTTACAATATTAATTTTTTGAGGATACAACAGACGAAGTGAGTTAAATAAAAGCGTGTAAAAAGATCAGAAGAGGTTTTACCCTTTCTGGCAATGATACAGGAGATGTTCAGATGTTCCAACTGCAAACATTATATATATAAAATCGCGAATCTGTCTGTCTGTGTGTGTGTGTGTCGCCGGACGGCGGTTGCCCCTGGCAACGGGTAGCGACGCCTTCGCCGCTTTCATTGGACGGCGGTTGCCCCTGGCAACGGGTAGCGACGCCTTCGCCGCGGGCTGCAGTTTCATTGGACGGCGGTTGCCCATGGCAACGGGTAGCGACGCCTTCGGCGCGGGGTGGACGCCATTTTTAATTCCCCTTAAAAATAGGCGCACGCATTAACACGCGACTCTGACGTTAATTCATCACAGTTTCACGTCCTCTTCACTCCCCTCCCACCCCAATGTCTTCAATTACTATTATAGGCTCCGTAGATAATAAAATAATAGCGATTAGGCAGTATTATTGTAGCGCGGGGGGGGGGGGGGGAACGGTACCCGTACCCTGCCTCTGCCGGGTGGGCAATTTTGGCGAGGCCGGAGGCTCTGCACGCTACTAGGCCTCGACACCCACCACGCGGCTCTGAGGTTAATTCATCAAAGTTTCACGTACTCTTCACTCCCCCCCCACCACAATGTGTGCAATTAATATTACTTTTAAACCCAACGCGCCAACAATCTATTCTTTTAATTTTGACTGTACAAATAGTCATTAAGCTGGGTGAGCGTACTGCCAGTCTATAATGTAGACTGTAACCTGCTTATTAGATTGGGTGAGTGTACTGCCAGTCTATAATGTAGACTGTAGCCTGCTTATTAAGCTCGGTGAGCGTACTGCCACTCTATCATGTACACTCTAGCCTGCTTATGAAGCTGAGTGGGTGTACTGGCAGTCTATAATGTAGACTGTAGCCTGGTTATTATAATCGATTCTTTCAATGTTCTTTGTACAAATAGTCATTAAGCTGGTTGAGCGTACTGGCCGTCTATAATGTAGACTGTAGCCTGCTTATTCTGCTGGGTGGGTGTACTGCCAGTCTATCATGTAGACTGTAGCCTGTTTATTAAGTAAAGTTAGTCAATTTGTAACACGTACGCTTTCGCAAACATTATTCATAAACAACGTTATTGGGTTTAGATCGCCTTATTGATTAATGTGTTGTAACCCTTATCCACCACCCGACACGCCCAATCTGCAAAAAATTGTCACGTTCATAAAAGACTAAGACTTCACTGCTTTAGCCCACCGGTGTGTTCAAGCGTAAAACCACAACTATTACCATTTCTCATGAAAAAACAACTGTATAATTATGTTTAAACCCCACGCGCCAATAATGCATTCTTTCAATGTTCATTCTACAAATAGTCATTAAGCTGGCTGAGCGTACTGGCAGTCTATAATGTAGACTGTAGCCTGCTTTTTCAGCTGGGTGGGTGTACTGGCAGTCTATCATGTACACTGTAGCCTGCTTATTAAGTAAAGTTTGTCAATTTGTAACACGTGGCCTTTCGCGAGCATTAATCATAAACAACGTTATTGGCTTTAGATCGCCTTATTTATTAATGTGTTGTAACCCTCCAACACCCAACACGGCCATTCAGTAAAAAAGTGTCACGTTCAGCGGTGAGGGAGGGAGAGCGGTGAGGGAGGGAGAGCGGTGAGGGAGGGAGAGCGGTGAGGGAGGGAGAGCGGTGAGGGAGGGAGAGCGGTGAGGGAGGGAGAGCGGTGAGGGAGGGAGAGCGGTGAGGGAGGGAGAGCGGTGAGGGAGGGAGAGCGGTGAGGGAGGGAGAGCGGTGAGGGAGGGAGAGCGGTGAGGGAGGGAGAGCGGTGAGGGAGGGAGAGCGGTGAGGGAGGGAGAGCGGTGAGGGAGGGAGAGCGGTGAGGGAGGGAGAGCGGTGAGGGAGGGAGAGCGGTGAGGGAGGGAGAGCGGTGAGGGAGGGAGAGCGGTGAGGGAGGGAGAGCGGTGAGGGAGGGAGAGCGGTGAGGGAGGGAGAGCGGTGAGGGAGGGACTCAGCCTCAAAACGAGTAACTGGTGTGGCGTATTAACATCGCCACTGGGGAGACAAAGGTGGCCGGGCGTGGTGGATGCAAGTCCCGGGCGAAGCCGGGTAGTACAGCTAGTGTATATATATATTATCAGAGCATTTTTGTTTGCATGTTCAACAAAAGTACGTGGTTAATGCAGATTCCTTGCATCCTCCAATTAGCGCAGTTGGCTACGTACGGTGGAAAGAAGTTAGATCATGCATACATAGACTCACGCATAGACTCACGCAGAGAGCCATAGACTCACGCAGAGACCCATAGATTCACAGAGACCCGTATACTCACACGGAGACCCATATACTCACACAGAGATCCATAGACTCACGCAGAGACCCATAGACTCACGCAGAGACCCACACTCACACAGAGACCCATAGACTCACGCAGAGACCCATAGACTCGCAGAGACCCATAGACTCACACAGAGACTCACACAGAGACCCATAGACTCACGCAGAGACCCATAGACTCGCAGAGACCCATCGACTCACACAGAAACCCATAGACTCACGCAGAGACCCATAGACTCACGCAGAGACCCATAGACTCACGCAGAGACCCATAGACTCACTGAGACTCGTATACTCACACGAAGACCCATAGACTCACACAGAGACCCACACTCACACAGAGACCCATAGACTCACGCAGAGACCCATCGACTCACACAGAAACCCATAGACTCACGCAGAGACCCATAGACTCACGCAGAGACCCATAGACTCACGCAGAGACCCATAGACTCACGCAGAAACCCATAGACTCACGCAGAGACCCATAGACTCACGCAGAGACCCATAGACTCACACAGAAACCCATAGACTCACGCAGAGACCCATAGACTCACGCAGAGACCCATAGACTCACGCAGAGACCCATAGACTCACGCAGAGACCCATAGACTCACGCAGAGACGCATAGACTCACGCAGAGACCCATAGACTCACGCAGAGACCCATAGACTCACACAGAGACCCATAGACTCACACAGAGACCCACACTCACACAGAGACCCATATACTCACGCAGAGATCCATCGATATCCACAGAGACACCAAGTTCAAGCAAACACGTACAAACGTTGACTGCGATGGCTCCGTGTCTTTCGCCAGGTTTTCTCCCACGCCGTCGATCGCAACTCCCGCAGCCCCGGTCGCCACTCTGCCTCCCGCCGGGACTCCACGTCCCCGCCCCGGGTGCGGGTCTCCGCGCTTCACCCGGCCCCCATGGAGGGGCTGAGCGAGGATGCGTGGGGCAACGCCGCTGGCGGTGCCGCCACCGCACGGCGCCGCAGGGAACCCACGCTTGCTCCGGCTCCTCCTTCCCCGAGGGACCCCTTCGGGGAGCTGCGGGTCAGCGACGTGCGCTCGCTGCTGATGCCGCCCCACGGAGACGCGGACGGCAAGGGAGGGGGGGATCCGAAGAACGCCAGAGAGATGGGGAGAGCGCGAGGAGGTGGTGGTGGTGGTGGTGGTGGAGAGACAGTGAAGGGAGGAGGAGGAACCGGTGGTACAGGAGAAACGATGCAGGGAGGGGGAGATGGTGGAGGAGGTAGTCCCGGAGAGATGGGAGAGGCGACGAAGGGAGGGGGGGGCGTGAGAGGGAACACGAGGGACGAGATGCGAAAGGGAGTCGGAGGAGGAGGAGAGTCCAGGAAAGATGCGACGGGGGAGACGAAGGAGGAGCTGAGCAGGGGACGACGAGGTGGAGAAAACCGAGAGATACGGGGAGAGAAGAGGGGAGAGGTGACTAAGGGACAAAGACACGGAGGTGGAGGAGGAGGAGGGGGAGGAGGGGGGGTAGAAGGCGGAGAGCCGGGAGTGGAGTTGAGGGCAGCCACGGCGAAGGGGCACGACGGACGAGGAGGAGGAGGTGGAGAGACCGAGACGGACGGAGGCCGGGACAAGGGAAGACGCTCGCTGCAAGGTGAGGGAAGCCGCTGTTGTTGTTGATGGTGTTGTTGATGCTGTTGTTGATGCTGCTGTTGTTGATGATGCTGTTGTTGCTGTTGTTGTTGATGTTGATGATGCTGTTGTTGTTGTTGTTGATGATGTTGTTGTTGCTGTTGTTGTTGTTGCTGTTGATGCTGTTGTTGATGCTGTTGTTTTTGCTGTTGATGCTGCTGTTGATGTAGTTGTTGATGCTGTTGCTGCTGCTGTTGTTGTTATCTGCAGTTGAGTCGGTTGTCCATGCGGAGCGATGTTTGCAACAACTAAAAACACGCGTTCAACGTGAATTGTTCAGTGCTGGTGGGGGGCCCTTGCGTTGGCAAAAAATGTCTCGTAAGATGCATCATCATCATCATCATCGGCGGTCACTCGGGGGTCGAGTGATTCTCCTACTGGTGGGTAAAGTTTGTGGATCTGAAAATGGCTTGGAAAGGTCGGGTCCGAGAGCCGCAGATTCTGCTGCAGTGGGTGGTCAAGGGGTGCGTGATGGTGGTGGTGGTGGATGATGATTGGGGGGGGCCTTCTTGGTGGCGAGCCTCTACTCGCGTTGATGCTTCTTTCCCTTGCGGCACGGCGGAGATCGTTTTCGTCGAGTGCGACCGCTCCCCCTTATGGGACCGTCCACGTGGTTCTGTCTTGCGTCATTCCCTCCCCGAGTTGGCAGTGTTGACATGGCCACTTGTACAGGTAGGAACAACAGTTCCACACTGCCCACCAGGGATTATTTGTCTGTCTGTCTGTCGTGCATAGCCCCGCCCTCGATTTGTATTTCATAGAGCGCTTCGGGCGGGCTCAGCGCCACGTGACGCGCCGCCCCACTCGGCTTGCGCCGCGTGACACGGATCGCACGAATGCGCCGTCCAACCAAGTTCCTACCTGCCCACTCCGAAGGAGGAACGTGTTTGACGTTGATCCTGATGTTGTCCTCGGAGCGCGTCGTCTGTGGGGGCCTCAGCTGTCCTGCGTTTAGCCGGGAGTCCAGGCAGCCGGGCTTCCTAGCAACGTGGCCAGTCCATCTGAGCTGGTGTTGGCTGATGGTCGTGGTGATGCCTGACCCCACACCCCCCCACCCCTCTCTATCTCTCCTCCCTGGCTCCTCCCTCCCCCTCTTGCGTGTATATAGCCTTGTGTGACAAGCAGCCTCCTTTTGCCCACGTCATCAATTGTTTATTGCTGTGGTTGTTTCCACTTGTGTTGTGCCCGAAACGTCGTGATTTAATTTATTTAGTACCTTATGATAGACGTTTTTTGGGTGAGATTGCGTTATTTATAAACGTGTCATAACCCTCCAACCACCCGACGCGGCCAATCAGCAAAAGAGTGTCACGTTAACAAAAGACAAAATAGTTTTCGATGTAAAGCTTTCGTCACTGCGGCAGGGATTCATCTTCTCGGTTCTTTCGGTAAAGTCACCACGTAGAAGGGAAATAATAAAATAATAAAAAAAAAATTGTTTTTTATTCTCACGACGTTTTGGCCACAACGCAAGCAGCCGTCCTCAGGTGAAGAGACAGAGCTGTCTGAAAGACAGCGCTCTAATGAACACTGCTCAGCTTGATAATTGGTTTTTTACCCTTCTATCTGGCAACAAAACAGACATCTTTTTTACAAGGAGTCATGTTTGCATTGACCACAATACCTGCAGTCATAATGCAAACAAAATGACCGCAGGTATTGTGGTCTATGCAAACATGACTCCTCGTAAAGAAGGTGTCAGTTTTGTTGCCAGATAAAAGGGTAAAAAAAAATTCATTTTGTTACTGGCAAATGAGGTTCCAATGGTGTAACTGCTTACCCCGAGCTCTCATACTCTGATGTTGCATTGTCTTTGAGTTGTGCGCCTTTTGGCGTCATCTGGTCCAACACCATGTGAGACTAGGCTCTAAGGAAAGCTGTCTCGGGTGTGGACCAATCAACTTCAAGGACAGTGTATACATTATCAGAGTTGTGTTTTTTGTTTGCATTATGACTGCAGGTATTGTGGTCTATGCAAACATGACTCCTCGTAAAAAAAGGTGTCAGTTTTGTTGCCAGATAAAAGGGATCAAAAAAACAATTATCATATTTTGCTACTGGCAAAGGAGGTTCCAATGATGTAACTGCTCAGCTAAGCAACTCCTTTGTCAAGGCGCTCTTCTCCCGCCCAGCTTAAAATACGAAAGAACCAAGAAGAAAAAGACAAAATAGTTCACTGCTTTAGCCTCACCGGTGTGTTGAAGAGTGAATCCACAACATGATTTACGTGACGCTCTTAGTTTTGTCGGTAAAGTCACATAGGTAAAAAATTAAATAAAAATTAATAATAGAAATAAAATAATAAAAATCACAGATTTTTATTATTTTATCTCTTATTACTAAAATAATAAAAATCACTGATTTTTATTATTTTATTTCTATTATTACTTTTATTAATTTGAATTTCATTTTTAACCACGTGACTTTACTGACAAAACTAAGAGTATGAATCCTCGCAGTTACGAAAGCTTCAAATCTAGAATGATTTACGTGACTTTACCGAAAGAATCAAAGACTACGGATTCCTGCAGTCAACTTCAAATCTCGATTGAGTGGTGATGCCGTCCATGTTTGCCTCCTCAAGGACGTTGGTGGTTGGGTGTGCGGCCCGTCTGCCCAACTGAGCCTCGCAATTTTTTTTGCCGAGGAATCTTTGTCGGTGCGTCTCAGAGGTCGCAAACGGGTTTTGATTCCTTACCCGTATCCGTACCGGGCCGCACCAGGGTCGCAAACGGGTACCCGTACCCGGCCGTACCCGTACCTTACCCGTACCCTACCGGGTACCCGATTGCGACCTCTGGGATGAAGCCACGTTGCAGGCGCGGGTGGGTTGATTCTAGGAACTTGAATTGTGAGAAGAGACAAGACGTTGGGAAATGAGTGACAAACAGTTACTCAGCAGTGACTCACGGCCTACCCTGTACCCGGGCGCACCAGGGTCGCAAACGGGTACCCGTACCCGGCCGGGTACGGGTGGCCGTGTATCGGGTAGGGTACGGGTATCGGGTACCCGGGTTGCGACCTCTGCTTTGTGGCGTTGAAGAAGCCTCAGGTTTAGCCGGCGTCTACCGGCGGCTGGATCTCCGGGACTTTCCCTGTCCACCTATTTGTGTTTGAGCTCCCTCCCTCACCCGGCGTTGGACATCCGCCTTCACTATGGCGTGAGCCTCTCTTTTGGCCTCGTGGTTTTGTGTCGTTCTGCCGCACGCAAAAGGTTCTTCGTTTTTGTGTCGACAAGCCGTTCAATCATTGGAACCTCATTTGCCAGTAAAAAATATGATAATTGTTTTTTTACCCTTCTATCTGGTAACAAAACTGACACATTTTTTACAAGGAGTCATGTTTGCATAGACCACAATACCTGCAGCCATAATGCAAACAAAAAACACAACTCTGATAATGATATGCACTGTCCTTGAAGTTGATTGGTCCACACCCGAGACAGCTTTCCTTAGAGCCTAGTCTCACATGGTGTTGGACCAGATGACACCAAAAAGCGCACAACTCAAAGACAATGCACCATCAGAGTATAAGATGTGGACCAATCAACTTCAAGGACAGTGCATACATTATCAGAGTTATGTTTTTTGTTTGCATTATGACTGCAGGTATTGCGGTCTATGCAAACATGACTCCTTGTAAAAAAGGTTTCAGTTTTGTTGCCAGATAAAAGAGTAAAAAACCAATTATCATATTTTTGCTTCTGGCAAATGAGGTTCCAATGGAGTAAATGCTTACCCCGAGCTCTCATGCTCTGATGGTGCATTGTCTTTGAGTTGTGCGCCTTTTGGCGTCATCTGGTCCAACCCATGTGAGACTAGGCTCTAAGGAAAGCTGTCTCGGGTGTGGACCAATCAACTTCAAGGACAGTGCATACATTATCAGAGTTGTGTTTTTTGTTTGCATTATGACTGCAGGTATTGTGGTCAATGCAAACATGACTCCTTGTAAAAGAGGTGTCAGTTTTGTTGCCAGATAAAAGGGTGAAAAGAGCCGTTCAATGTTCGTATCATTCTCATCAAATCACCCTTGGTGCTTTTTATCTTTTCGGCAATGGTTATTATTATTCCAGGTGTTGAGGATGATGGACTTGAGCATGCTCCAGTGGGTTTCGATATCATCAAAGGATATATTCTTTGGGAAGTTCTGCAACAAAAACAGTCTGGAAGTGTTGTCGTTTTCTGGTAACGCCCAGACTTACGATGTCATGTCTTGGCCGGCTATGGACATGGTGAGGCGCATGAGGCGATGGTCTATGCAACAGTCGCCCGCACTTGTCCATCGCCCTTGCGATGTTCACATAATGACAATCATTGGCTCGGACAATGACAATACTTATGAAAGCCCATACTTACGAACACCCATACTCAGAGACCCACAGAGACCCATACTCAGAGAGACCCACAGAGACCCATACTCAGAGACCCATACTCATAGAGACCCACAGAGACCCATACTCAGAGACCCACAGACCCCCATACTCAGAGACCCACAGACCCCCATACTCAGAGACCCATACTCAGAGACCCATACTCAGAGACCCACAGAGACCCATATTCATAGAGACCCGCAAATGTTTTTTTTATTTTAAAGGTAAAATGTCACTCTTTTGTACGTATTTCAACACACACACACACTTACACATGGTGTGGTCGTGCCAGATGTGTTGGTGTATGTTGTCGTTGTGGTGTATGTTGTGGTGGTGTCTGTTGTAGTTGTGGTGTATGTTGTAGTTGTTGTGGTGGTGTATGTTGTGGTTGTGTATGTTGTAGTTGTGGTGTATGTTGTGGTGGTGTATGTTGTAGTCGTGTATGTTGTAGTCGTGGTGGTTGTGCTCTGGTTGCGGTGGTGCAGGTCGCTGTGCCCCTGTGCTGTGCTCCCACTGCCGTTCGAGTCTCCACGCCGGCAGCGTCGCCTACCAGAAGCGCGGCTCCGCACGCCTCTTCTGCTCCACCGCCTGCCTCAGGTCCTTCTCCTCCTCCTCCCTGCCTCCTCGCGCCTGCCACCGTTGTGGAGTGTAAGTTGTAGACGCGCACGCACGCATACACACACACACACGCATACACACACACGCACGCATACACACGCACACACACACACGCATACACACACACACACACGCTCACACGCGCACACACGCACACACACGCACACAAACACGCATACGCACACACACGCATACGCACACACACGCATACACACGCACACACACGCACACACGCACACACACGCACACACACGCATACACACACACGCACGAAAGGAAGGGGAGAGAGACACTACACCCTCTCTCTCCCCGTGTCTCTCTCACCATGTCTCTCTGTGTCTCTCTGTGTCTCACCGTGTCTCTGTCTCTCTGTGTCTCTCTGCATGTCTCTGTCTCACCGTGTCTGTGTCTCTGTTCCCACAGGGACATGGTGAACTCTCTGTCTCACCGTGTCTCTGTGTCTCTCTGCGTGCATGTCTCTGTCTCACCGTGTCTCTCTGCATGTCTCTGTTCCCACAGGGACATGGTAAACTCTCTGTGTCTCACCGTGTCTCTGTGTCTCTCTGCATGTCTCTGTGTGTCTCTGTGTCTCCCCACAGGGACATGGTGAACTCTGTGTCTCACTGTGTCTCCTGTCTCTGTCTCTCTCTGTCTCACCGTGTCTGTCTCTCTGCATGTCTCTGTGTCCCCACAGGGACATGGTGAACTCTCTGTGTCTCACTGTGTCTGTCTCTCTGCATGTCTCTGTGTCCCCACAGGGACATGGTGAACTCTCTGTGTCTCACTGTGTCTCTCAGTGTCTCTGTGTGTCTCTGTGTCTCCCCACAGGGACATGGTGAACTCTGTGTCTCACTGTGTCTCTGTCTCTGTCCCTACAGGGACATGGTGAACTCTCTGTGTCTCTCTGTCTCACCGTGTCTCTGTGTCTCTGTGTCTCACCGTGTCTGTCTCTCTGCGTGTCTCTCTGTCCCACAGGGACATGGTGAACTCTCGCCGCTCCATCTCCCGCGAGGACGGGGACCGCTTCCTCGAGTTCTGCTCCACCCCGTGCCTCGCGGCCCACGAGCGCAGCCCCAACCCCACGGCCATCCGGCCAATCGCGCCCAAGCGAGCCGTAGGACACGCCCCCAAGGCCGCCTCCGACTCCGCCCACTCCGTCTCTGGCTCCGCCCACTCCGTCTCCGGCTCCGCCCACTCCGACTCCGCCCACTCCGTCTCTGACTCCGCCCACTCCGCCTCTGACCCCGCCCACTCCGTCTCCGGCTCCGCCCCCGAGACGGATGGCCACGCCCCCGGGACCGGAGGCTCCGCCCTCTTGGTCGTTGGCCACGCCCCCGGGACCGGAGGCCCCGCCCTCTTGGTCGGTGGTCACACCCCCTTGACTGGAGGCTCCGCCCTCTTGGTCGGTGGCCACGCCCCCTTGACTGGAGGCTCCGCCCTCTTGGTCGCTGGCCACGCCCCCGGGACTGGAGGCTCCGCCCCCATGGCCCAGTGCTCTGTGTGTGGAGAAGTGAGAGCGGTAAGCAGTGCTGATTATTATAAAGTGTGAGTGAGTGTGTGAGTGAGTGAGTGTGTGTGTGAGTGTGTGAGTGAGTGGGTGAGTGACTGGATGAGTGGGTGGGTGAGTGGGTGAGTGACTGAGTGAGTGAGTGTGTGAGTGTGTGAGTGAGTGTGTGTGAGTGTGTGTGAGAGTGTATGAGTGTATGTGTGAGTGTGTGAGTGTGAGTGTGTGAGTGTGAGTGTGTGAGTGTGTGAGTGTGAGTGAGTGTGTGGGTGAGTGTGTGAGTGTGTGAGTGCATGTGTGTGAGTGAGTGAGTCTGAGAGTGAGTGAGTGTGTGAGTGAGTTTGTGTGTGAGTGATTCTGAGAGTGAGCGTGTGAGTGAGTGAGTCTGAGAGTGAGTGTGTGAGTGTGTGAGTGAGTGTGTGAGAGAGTGAGTGTGTGTGTGTGAGTGTGAGTGAGTGCGTGTGAGTGCGTGTGAGAGTGTGTGAGTGAGTGAGTGTGTGTGTGCGAGTGTGTGAGTGAGTGTGAGTGAGTGTGAGTGAGTGTGAGTGAGTGTGAGTGAGAGTGTGTGAGTGTGAATGTGTGTTAGTGAGTGAGTGTGAGTGACTCACACAAAGACCCACAGACTCACGCAGAGACCCACAGACTCACCCAGAGACCCACAGACTCACACAGAGACCCACAGACTCACACAGAGACCCACAGACTCACGCAGAGACCCACAGACTCACAAGAGACCAACAGACTCACGCAGAGACCCATAGACTCACGCAGAGACCCACAGACTCACCACAGAGACCCACAGACTCACCACAGAGACCCACAGACTCTCACAGAGACCCACAGACTCACGCAGAGACCCATAGACTCACACTCACACAGAGACCCACAGACTCGCACAGAGACCCACAGACTCACACAGAGACCCACAGACTCACACAGAGACCCACAGACTCACACAGAGACCCACAGACTCACACAGAGACCCACAGACTCTCACAGAGACCCACAGACTCACGCAGAGACCCATAGACTCACACTCACACAGAGACCCACAGACTCGCAGAGACCCACAGGCTCACGCAGAGACCCACAGACTCACACAGAGACCCACAGACTCACACAGAGACCCACAGACTCACACAGAGACCCACAGACTCACACAGAGACCCATTTTGACCCCCCCCCTCCGCTCTGCTGGGCAGGTGCTACGCTCCGTGCGTCCGCAGCAGCCCGGCGCCCCTGCTGCGTCCGTGTGCAGCGACGCTTGTGCATCGGCGCTGCTGGGCAAGCCGTGCTGCACCTGGTGTGGCAAGCCGGCTGTGCACACCGCAGCCGGTGCCGGTGCAGCAGCCGGTGCCGCTGCATCGCACGCCGACACGCAGCCGCACGGCTTCTGTTCGCTGCAGTGCAGAGACTCGTACAGACAAGTGAGTGTGCGTCGAACGGGACCGCTCCCTCTCTCGCTCTCTCCCCTCTCTCGCCTTCTCCTCCCCTCGTGCATCGCCACGCTCTCACTCGCTCTCTGTACGTACGTGTGTGTGTGTGTGTTCGTACGTACGTGTGTGTGTGTGTGTGTTGGTATGTGTGTGTGTTCGTACGTGTGTGTTCGTGCGTGCGTGTGTTCGTACGTGTGTGTATGTGTTCGTGTGTGTGTGTGTTCGTGCGTACGTACGTGTGTGTGTGTGTTCGTACGTGTGTGTGTGTTCGTACGTGTGTGTGTGTGCGTACGTGTGTGTTCGTACGTACGTGTGTGTGTTCGTGTGTGTGTGTATTCGTGCGTACGTACGTACATGTGTGTGTGTGTTCGTACGTGTGTGTGTGTTCGTAAGTGTGTGTTCGTACGTGTGTGTGTGTTCGTACGTACGTGTGTGTGTTCGTGCGTGTGTGTGTGTTCGTGTGTGTGTGTGTGTTCGTACGTGCGTGTTCGTACGTACGTACGTGTGTGTGTGTGTGCATGCAGTAGGGGGAGCGGTGGTGCAGCGGTTAGCGTGGCCCCTCCCCTAGATCTACTCGGCCTCAAATGCTAGCCCCGTGCCTGCGCTGGTGTGTTAGACATCGCCGCTGGGGGAGACCAAGGCGGCCGGGCGCGGTGGTGGCCTCTTCATCGGCCGCCGACGGCCACTTGCCTCCCAAGCGTCTGTGGCAGCTCCGCCTGGGTGACCTTTGTCTTTGTGTAGGCCCAGGGCCGGCTGGAGAGCTGTGCCTGGTGCCAGGCGCGGTGCATCCGCGCCGACATGGCGGAGCTGAGCGTGGACGGGCAGAGCCCACGGCACTTCTGCAGCGACTCCTGCCAACTCTCGTTCCGCCTTCGCACCATCAGCGCTGCTGGTATACGCGCACACGCATGTACACATGTACACACATGTACACACACACGTACACACACGTACACATGTACACATGTACACACACACACACATGTACACACACATGTACACACACACACGCACGCACACACACACACACACACATGTACACACATGTACACACGCACACACACACGTACACACATGTACACACACACCTACACACGTACACACACACGTACGCACACACATGTACACACACGTACACACACATGTACACACGTACACACACACATGTACACACACATGTATACACACACACATGTACACACACATGTATGCGCGCACACGCACGCATGTACACACACGTACACACATGTACACACACGTACACACGTACACACACGCATGCACACACGTACGCACACATGTACACACACGCACACGTACACACACACACATGTACACACACACGTACACACACGCATGTACACGCACACATGTACACACACGCACACGTACACACGCACACACACGCACACGTACACACACACACATGTACACACACGCACACACACACATGTACACACACACATGTACACACGCACACACACACATGTATACACATGTACACACACGCACATGTACACACACACATGTACACACGCACACACGCGCATGTACACACGCACGCACATGTACACACGCACGCACATGTACACACGCACACACACGCACATGTACACACATGTACACACACGCATACACACACGCACACATGTGCACACACACACATACACACACATACACTCGCATACACACTCGCATACACGCCATTCGCCACTAAGTGGCGGTGACGTCACCACGACGCTTGTGCCAGGCCATGTGCACATTGAGGCCACGTGAAGTGTCGAACGCCCGTTGGCAGGAGGTCACGGGGCAGACCCAGGTGCCATGTGTGTCTGTGTGTGTGTTTGTGTGTGTCTGTGTGTGTCTGTGTGTGTCTGGTGTGTGTCTGTGTGCGTGTGTGTGCGTCGGTGTGTGTCTGTGTCTATTGTGTGTCTGTGTGTGTGTCTGTGTGTGCGTCTGTGTGTGTCTGCATGTCTGTGTGTGTCTGCGTGTCTGTGTGTGTCACGTGTGTCACGTGTGTGTGTCACGTGTGTCACGTGTGTCACGTGTGTAGGTGTGCAGGTGGCGTGCTTCTTCTGCAAGGTCCACGCCATCCCCCAGTTCCACCTCACGATGGCCGACTCCTCCATCCGCAACCTGTGCTCACAGAGCTGCCTAACCCTCTACCAGGTAACAACATGCTACATACATGTTACATACATGTTACATGCATACAACCTGTGCTCACAGAACTGCCTCACACTCTACAGGTGGGAGTCTGACTCACCCGCACAGACTCGCAGAGACCCATAGACTCACACAGAGACCCGTAGACTCACACAGAGACCCATAGACTCACACAGAGACCCATAGACTCACACAAAGAGCCATAGACTCACACAGAGACCCATAGACTCACACAGAGACCCATAGACTCACCACACAGAGACCCACAGACTCACACAGAGACCCATAGACTCACGCAGAGACCCACAGACTCACACAGAGAGCCATAGACTCACACAGAGACCCACAGACTCACACAGAGACCCACAGACTCACCACACAGAGACCCATAGACTCACCACACAGAGACCCACAGACTCACCGCACAGAGACCCATAGTTCGTTGTCCGTCCCCCGCACCTCTTGGGTGAGAGTAGTGAGTGTGTCTGTGTGTCTCTGTGTATATCTCTGTGTGTATATCTATGTGTGTGTGTGTCTCTGTGTATGTCTCTGTGTGTATCTACATCTGTGTGTGTGTGTGTCTGTGTGTGTCTCTGTGTGTGTATATCTGTGTGTGTGTGTATGTCTGTGTGTGTGTGTGTGTATCTCTACATGTCTGTGTGTGTGTGTGTCTGTGTGTCTCTGTGTATATCTACGTCTGTGTGTGTGTGTCTGTGTGTGTATGTCTCTCTACGTGTGTGTGTGTGTCTGTGTGCGAGTAGCGAGTGTGTCTGTGTGTCTCTGTGTGTATATCTGTGCGTGTCTCTGTGTGTGTATATCTCTCTACGTGTGTGTCTGTGTGTGTGTGTATATCTCTCTACGTGTGTGTGTGTATATTTATCTCTGTGTGTACATCTCTGTGTGTATATCTCTGTGTGTGTCTGTGTGTATATCTCTGTGTGTGTCTCTGTGTGTGTATATCTGTGTGTGTGTGTCTGTGTGTATATCTTTGTGTGTGTCTCTGTGTGTGTATATCTCTGTGTGTGTGTCTGTGTGTATATCTCTGTGTGTGTGTCTGTGTGTATATCTGTGCGTGTCTCTGTGTGTGTATATCTCTCTACGTGTGTGTCTGTGTGTGTGCGAGCAGCGAGTGTGTCTGTGTGTATATCTGTGTGTGTGTGTATATCTCTCTACGTGTGTGTCTGTGTGTGTGCGAGCAGCGAGTGTGTCTGACGGAGTTGGGGTCTCATCTCTTCAAGAGCTCCACCACCTCCAGCTTCTCCATCCCTCTCCCTCCTCCACCTCCTCCTCCACCTCCTCCACCTCCTCCACCTCCCTCATCATCCACCTCCTCCGACGAACCCCCAAACTCCCACAAGGTGAGAAGTTGCTGCTGCTGCGAAACCTCCACTCCCCCCCTCCTCATCATCATCATCATCCACCTCCCCCACTACTCAATGAGACGCTTTTCACGATGGTCAAACTCTAGCTGAGACTCGCAGACCCAGCAAGTTACTGAACGCACACCCCACCTCACAGGTTACTGAACGCACACCCAATTAACAAGTTACTGAACGCACCCCCAATTCACAGGTTACTGAACGCACCCCCACGTCACAGGTTACTGAACGCACACCCCACGTCACAGGTTACTGAACGCACCCCCCACGTCACAAGTTACTGAACGCACACCCCAATTCACAGGTTACTGAACGCACCCCCCACTTCACAGGTTACTGAATTATTATTTTTATTTTTTATTCTTATTTATATTTTTAATTATTTTTATTTTTTTTATTTTTTCGCCTACGTGACTTTACCGAAAGAACCAAAGAGTATGGATCCTTGCAGTCACGAAAGCTTCAAATCTAGAATTAAAGTTACTGGAAGTTGGACAAAGCCGGCCGGGCGTGGTGCTGGTCACAGGGCCGGCCTTCATAAGTGCTGCTACTCGCCAACAGCACTTTCCCCAATAGTCTGTTACATGCTACACAGCGGGAGTCTTCATCTTGTCTGTGTGTGTGTGTGCCTGTGTGTGTCTCTGTGTGTGCCTGTGTGTGTGTGTGTGTCTCCCTGTGTGTCTCCCTGTGTGTCTCTGTGTGTGTGCCTGTGTGTGTGTGTGTCTCTGTGTGTGTGCCGGTGTGTGTGTGTGTCTCCCTGTGTGTCTCCCTGTGTGTCTCCCTGTGTGTCTCCCTGTGTGTCTCTGTGTGTGTGCCTGTGTGTGTGCGTCTCTGTGTGTGTGCCTGTGTGTGTGTGTGTCTCCCTGTGCATCTCTGTGTGTGTGCCTGTGTGTGTGTGTGCCGTGGAGGGAGGGCCAATTCCGATTGGCCTTTCCCCTCGGGGCGTTTGTAGCCACCACAGCGGCTAAATGGGGGCTCTGGACGGGTGCGAGGGGCTGGTAACCCCTCCACCTTCAATAAATTACCACTAAACCACGGCTAAAATATCTAATTAATAAGCTTGTGCCGGAGGCCCCGGGGGGGACAGGCATCTATGACGTCTCCTGGCCAAACGACATTTAGGAGATTGAATCTTTACCCTCGGGGCTTCTCCAGAAACAACAAAAAGCCACTACGGATGGCCACGTGGAATGTTCGAACGCTCACTGCGGAGGAGAGGCTGCCACTCCTCTGTCGGGAGCTGGACCGGTACCGCCTGGATCTCTGTGGCATTCAGGAGGTCCGGTGGACCGGTTCTGGCTCCTGCCACCATGAGGGGTGGACAGTCCTCTACTCGGGGCTTGAGACTGCTAAACAACAGGGTGTGGCTCTTCTTCTGAACAAAAGAATGAAGGGGGCGTGGGAGCGTGGCGGTGAGGTGTGGGAAGCTGTAAGCCCCAGGATACTTTGGGCTCGCCTTCCCATCAACCGGAGGCGAGGAGTGGTGGTCGTGGTTACTTATGCCCCCACCGAAGACGAACATCCGTGGAGGGATGCAGGCAAGGCCGATGAGTCAGATGCCTTCTATGCTGTCACAGGTGCTGGCTAAAGTGGCCCCTCGGGATAGAGTCATCTTGTTTGGTGACTTCAATGCCCGAGTTGGTCATGATGCTGGCACCTGGTCTGGAGTGATTGGAAGGCATGGGCCAGATCAGCTCAATATCAACGGTAGGAGGCTGCTAGATTTTTGTGCAGCCCATGGACTTGTAATTACCAACACGCTGTTCAAGCATCGGCACATCCACACAACATCATGGATGCATGCCGGGTCCAAGCAAGAACATCTGTTGGACTACATAGTGACAGATCAATGGATGCGGGCCCATGTCCTTGACACCAGGACCTACTGTGGAGCTGATCTGCCCTCTGATCATCGACTTGTCATCTGTAAGATGCGCCTGCCATTCTTCCACTCCGGTGGTGGGTGTACACCCAGGACCCCATTCCAACCTAAGGTGGCCTGGTCTCAGCTAGCTGATGAAAGTTGCAAGCGAGAAATTTCATCATCGCTTCCGGCTGGGGTTGACATCGTCCCCCACTCCTCCAGATGTCGAGGGGAAATGGGTGAGGTTTAGGACTCTGGCTCATGCAGCTGCAATGGCTGCCTTGGGTATGCGGTCCAGACCTCCCCAGAGACCCTGGCTGACAGAGGAGGTGTTCAGGATAGTTGAGGAAAAGCGACAGGCCCACTGTAATCGTCTACAGCATCCCACGTCAGAGAATGAGGAAGCTTACCGCAGCCTTCGCTCGGAGGTTCGGAGAGCCGTGAGGCGCTGCAAGGATGGGTGGTGGTCGCTGGTTGCTGTGGAGATGGATTCTGCCTCAATGCCCCGCAATCACAAATCCCTATTTAACGCCGTCAAAAAAGTAACCTGCAGCGCCACACCTATTACCATCATTAGGGGAAAAAACGGTGATCCAATCTCCGACCCCCAGGAACAGGTTTGCAGATTTGCTGAGCATTTCTGTGAGGTCCTGGGGGAGGGGAAATCCCTCGACATGGGAAACATCATGGCACAAAGTGGGGATGACCCTGCTGAGGCTGCGGTGCCTCAAATATTTGAAGAAGTCACCCCCTATGAGTTGCTGGCTGAGGTGCCATCTGCTGAGGAAGTACTGAAGGTGATCCAGAGTCTGAGACCAGGAAAGGCACCGGGCAGAGATAATCTCCCAAGCGAAATGCCGAGGGAGGGTGGCGTTTGTGCACAGACTGCCCTACATGACATCATAACAACAGTCTGGACCACTGGACGGGTTCTGCAGGACTGAAAGGATGCCCTGGTGGTCCCCCTCTTTAAGATGGGGGACCACACAGACTGTAACAACTACAGGGGCATCTCACTCCTCAGTGTGCCGGGAAAGGTCCTGGCAAGGATTATTCAACATCGCCTTGCTAGGCACGCTGAGGAGAGGCTTGCGGATCCCCAATGCGGTTTCAGAAAAGGGCTGTCCTGCACAGATGCCATATTTTCTGTTCGTCTGCTACAACAGCAGAGCTGTAGGGAATTCCAACAAGACCTACATCTCTGCTTTATTTACCTGGTCAAGGCCTATGATACCATCAGTAGGCCTGGGCTCTGGGTTGTTCTTCGTGCTTTCGGAGTCCCTGACCCTCTCCTCACGATCATTAAGGACCTTCATGATGGTGAGCGGGCCCGGGTAAAACTACGTGGCCAGGAGTCGGAGCCATTCGCTGTACACCTTGGGGTGCGACAGGGATGTCCTCTGGCTCCCACATTATTTAACATCTATTTTTACCACGTAGTTTGTGAGGCCTTCAATAGCTGTCCCGGAGGAATTTGCATCTGGTACAGATATAATGGGAGGCTGATTGATGCCCGGGTGCGGTCAAGGGATGGCTCTCTATTGCTCAACCATGTTACGTATGCCGATGATCTGGTAATAGCTGCTCATTCAGAAGAGGAGTTTGAGATGCTGCTGCTGAGACTGGAGCGTGCCACTAAGAGGTGGGGCCTTACCATCAGCCCCACCAAAACTAAGCACCTGCCTGGGTATTTTGTACCATCGGACACCCCCCCCTCCCCACAACTCCCAATTGGTTGGCCTGCCTACGATCCATCCTGGGTTTAACCAGGCTGGATTGTGTGAGGAGCTCACAAATCCTTGAAAGATCTGGGCAAAGTCCCATTAGTGAGCTGGCAGGCACGGCTGCGTTGGCTGGGTCATGTAGCCCGCATGCCCAGCCACTGCATGCCTAAACAGCTTTTGATTGGCCTGGATAGAGGGGGCTAAACGGGTGCAACATGGGTTAGGGAAGAGATGGAGTGATGGGGAGCAATAGGACGTGGAGCTGAGTGGACTTGCCCGATGACTGGTACCAGTGGTGTCAAGATCGGCCTCAGTGGAGGAGGCTCTTGAAGGACGCTGCTACTGGGCAGTTGGAGGCAGTCGCCCTCCAACAACAACGGAGGGCGGAGGAGCGACGCTCACAACAACAAATGGAGCGCCGGATTGCTGAAACACAGCAAGTTGCCACAGTAGGGGGCACAGTCGTCTCAGTCATCTCAGTCAGTCGACCCGTGGCACCTGCTGGGTCTGCCCCGTGACCTCCTGCCAGCGGGCGTTCGACACTTCACGTGGCCTCATGGTGCACATAGCCTGGCAAAAGCGCCGTGGTGACGTCACCGCCACTTAGTGGCTAATGGAGGTTGCTGTTGTTGTGTGTGTCTGTGTGTTTGTCTCATTGGGGAGAGGTAGTGTAGTTCGTTACGCTACGAACCCAGGGAACCGGGTTCGATTCCCGCTCACGGCCAACACCAGTGACGTTATCTGAACCGGTCCAGGGCCTCCCCTAGGTCGACTCAGCCTCAAATGAGTACCTGGTGCGGTGTGTAAACATCGCCACTGGGGAGACAAAGGCGGTCGGGCGTGGTGCTGGCCACCCACCCCCTCGTGTGCCGTGCCGACCTTCATAGGTGCTGCTCGCTAACAGCACTTGCCCCTACAGTCTGTTAAGGCTTCACGGGGGATCTTTGTCTTTGTCCTTGTGTCTCAGACGAACGGCGCTGTGGATGTGGCCACTGCCACCTCACACCGGCACTGCGCTCACTGCCAGCGCGGCCTGGGCAACAGCAAGGCCATTGCCCTGCAGTGCAAGGTGGCCGTCACTATCCCACCCACTCACCCACTCACTCACTCACCCACTCACTCACCCACTCATTCACCCACTCACCCAGCCACTCACTCACTCACCCACCCACTCACTCACTCACCCACTCACTCACCCACTCATTCACCCACTCACCCAGCCACTCACCCAGCCACTCACTCACTCACCCACCCACTCACTCACTCACCCACTCACCCACCCACTCACTCACTCACCCACCCACTCACTCACCCAGCCACTCACCCACTCACTATCCCACCCACTCACCCACCCAGCCACTCACCCAGCCACTCACCCACTCACCCAACCACTCACCCACTCACTCACCCACTCACCCAACCACTCACTCACCCACTCACCCACCCACTCACCCACCCACTCACTCACCCATCTACTCACCCACTCACTCACTCACCCACCCACCCACCCACTCACTCACTCACTCACCCAACCACCCACTCACACACTCACACACTCACCCACCCACTCACTCACCCACTCACCTACTCGCCCACCCACTCACTCACTCACCCACCCACTCACTCACTCACCCACCCACTCACTCACCCAGCCACTCACTCACCCACTCACCCAGCCACTCACCCACTCACCCAACCACCCACTCACCCACTCACCCACCCACTCACACACTCACCCACTCACCTACTCGCCTACCCACTCACTCACTCACCCACCCACTCACTCACCCAGCCACTCACCCAGCCACTCACTCACTCACTCACCCACTCACTCACCCACTCATTCACCCACTCACCCAGCCACTCACCCAGCCACTCACTCACCCACCCACTCACTCACCCACTCACCCACCCACTCACTCACCCACCCACCCACTCACCCACCCAGCCACTCACTCACCCACTCACCCAGCCACTCACCCACTCACCCAACCACTCACCCACTCACTCACCCACTCACCCAACCACTCACTCACCCACTCACCCACCCACTCACCCACCCACTCACCCACCCACTCACTCACCCATCTACTCACCCACTCACTCACTCACTCACCCACCCACTCACCCACCCACCCACCCACTCACTCACTCACTCACCCACCCACTCACTCACTCACCCAACCACCCACTCACCCACTCACCCACCCACTCACACACTCACCCACCCACTCACTCACCCACTCACCTACTCGCCCACCCACTCACTCAAGAAACCCACCCACCCACTCACCCACCCACTCACCCACCCACCCACTCACCCACTCACCCACCCACCCACTCACCCACTCACCCACCCACCCACTCACCCACTCACCCACCCACTCACCCACCCACCCACTCACCCACCCACTCACCCACTCACCTGAGTAATCGTAAGTCGAAGATGGCCTAGCCTACCCAAGAGTCTTAAAGAATGGTGATAATTTAGCAAAACAGAGCAATTTGCAGTAGCGTACTGTGTAAACTATATACTGTATGTATTTATTAACTACAATACTGTATTGCACAGTAAAATGTAAAGTAAAAAAACAAGGTAAATTCTTAGCCTACCTATATGAACTGCAATTTAATAGAAAGTTTTTTCAGTAAACAATCTTATCTGCTATATATAAAAAAAACCTTTAACATGCATTGAACGTATCGTATCGTGGTAACCCTCGAATGAAATCGCTAAAGCTACGTGTATCACACATGCATTAAACGTATCGTAACGCATCATATTGTACTGTACTCGGCAAGATTCGTACGCTGCTGCGTTTGCCTGCCGCGAGAAATGTTAAATATTTAACAATTTTGTCGTATTGCTATCACCATCGTAAGATCGGGGACTATCTGTAAATCTATCTCTGTGTCAAAGCAGCCCCCTAACTCCTCGGTGATGCTGGACTCTAATCCTGTGGGTGCAAGCGAGCAAAGCCATGGGGAGAACAGCCAATTCCATTCGGCTTTTTTCCCTTCGTGGCGTTTGTAGCCACCACAGCGGCCAGCGTGGGGCTCTGGGCAGGTGCGAGAGGGGCTGGTAACCCCTCCACCTTCAATACGAGTGCCACTAAAACACGAGTTACAATCGAATTAAGCTTGTGCCGACAACGCTGTGGGCTCTCATGAAATTGTCTTTTCCGAGACTAAGGTGCTCTGCAAGCCTCCTGGCTACCATCAAAGGTTTGTACACGAGGCCATCCAAATATACAAACACAGACATAATTTCAACCGTGATGATGGGTACAAACTTAGTAATCATTGGAAAGATGTTATTAACCATGCAAAAAAGATTTAACTACACATTTGGCGGATTCCTGGCAGCGATTTCAGCCGCACCACCTCTACATAACAATAGGCTCAGTCAACCATTCTACACAACAAAGACTCACTTCCTGGCAGCGATTTCAGCCGCACCACCTCTACATAACAATAAGCTCAGTCAACCATTCTACACAACAAAGACTCATTTCCTGGCAGCGATTTCAGCCGCATCATCTCTACATAACAAAAAGGCGCAGTTTCTTTTACACGCACCTTTACATCATCCGTACCTAGTTTACACAACAAAGGCTTATTCCTAACAGCGTGCTTCAGCCGCACCGAACCTCACAAAAATAATATTCAGGGCCTACCTTGGCTCCTCCCACCCTCAACCAGTATATACACAAGGACTATTTTCTTGGAATTTCTCTCACTTGATACAGCTATCGTGCTGTGACAGTTCCACCTGAAGACGGAAGCTTGTGTTGCCTCCGACACGTCGTGATTTTTATTTTATTTTTTGTTTTACTTTTATTAATTTGAATTTTTTTTACCAACGTGACTTTACCGAAAAAACCTAAGAATATGAATCCTTGCAGTCACGAAAGCTTCAAATCTAGAATTGTGCCAAAGGCCCCGGGGGGGACAGGCGTCTGTGACGTCTCCTGGCCAAACCCTATTTGGCGGAGCCAGGAGATTGAATCTTTACCCTCGGGGCTCCTCCAGAAACAACGAAAAGCCACTGCGGGTGGCCACGTGGAATGTTCGAACGCTGACTGCGGAGGAGAGGCTGCCACTCCTCTGTCGGGAGCTGGACTGGTACCGCCTGGATCTCTGCCGTATTCAGGAGGTCCGGTGGACCGGCTCCAGCCACAATGAGGGGTGGACAGTCCTTGACTCGGGGCAGGAGACTGCCAAACAACAGGGAGTGGCTCTTCTAAATAAAATAATCAAGGGGGCGTGAGAGCGTGGCGGTGAGGTGTGGGAAGCTGTAAGCCCCAGGCTACTGTGGGCTCGCTTTCCCATCAACCAGACGTAAGGAGTGGTGGTGGTCAACTTGCCGGTTAGAAACATTTAGGCTGGCCTGCCTACGATCCATCCTGGGTTTAATCAGGCTTGATTATGTGAGGAGCTCACAAATCCTTGAAAGGTCTGGACAAAGTCCCATCGGTGATCTCCTCCGGCAGGCAAGGCTGCGTTGGCTGGGTCATGTAGCCCGCATGCCCAGCCACCGCATGCCTAAACAGCTTTGGTTTGGCCGGATCGAGGGGGCTAAACGGGCGCGGGACGAGCTAGAGAAGAGATGGAGTGATGTGGTACAGGAGGACGTGGAGCTGAGTGGACTTGCCGATGACTGGTACCAGCGGTGTCAAGATCGGCCTCTGTGGAGGAGGCTCGTGAAGGATGCTACTGGGCAGATCGAGGCAGTCGCCCTCCAACAACAACGGAGGGCAGCGGAGCGACGCTCACAACAACGAGCGGAGCGCCGGGTGGCTAAAGCACAGCAAGTTGACACAATAGGGGCACAGGTGGTGGATCAGCCAGTCATCTCGGTCATCTCAGTCAGTCGAACCGTGGCACCTGGGTCTGTCCCGAGACCTGCCAGCGGGCGTTCGACACTTCACGTGGCCTTAAAGTGCACATGGCCTGGCACGAGCGTCGTGGTGATGTCACCGCCACTTTGTGGCCGGTGGCGGTTGTTGTTATCTCTGCGTGCGTGTGTTTCTATATCTCTGTATCACCGTGTCTGCGTAGGACTTAGCTGTTGTTATCTGTGCGTGTGTTTCTACATCTCTGTCTCACCGTGTCTGTGTAGGGCTTAGCTGTCTCTGTGCGTGTGAGTGTTTCTACATCTCTGTATCGCCGTGTCTGCGTAGGGCTTTGCTGTCTCTGTGTGTGTGAGTGTTTCTACATCTGTCTCGCCGTGTCTGCGTAGGGCTTAGCTGTCTGTGCGTGTGTGAGTGTTTCTACATCTCTGTCTCGCCGTGTCTGCGTAGGGCTTAGCTGTCTCTGTGTGTGTGAGTGTTTCTACATCTGTCTCTCCGTGTCTGCGTAGGGCTTAGCTGTCTCTGTGCGTGTGTGTGTTTCTACATCTGTCTCTCCGTGTCTGCGTCGGGCTTAGCTGTCTCTGTGCGTGTGTGAGTGTTTCTACATCTTTGTCTCACCGTGTCTGCCTAGGGCTTAGCTGTTGAGCTCTGTGGCTCGACCTGCTGCGAGGAGTTCAAGCAGCAGCGTGGGGTCGGAGGTCGCTGCTCCTACTGTGGCTCGGAGAGTGAACCGCTGGTCACGGCGCGCGTCCACGACTCTCAGCTCGCGTTCTGTTCTGACGGTACCACTCACTGCTACTATGCTGTGCACACTGCTCTGCACGCTACTATACATCAGTAAAGCAGTATACACACTACACTACTGTGCATACTACTATACACACTACGGTAGCATACATACTACACTACTATACACTACACTACTATACATACTACTATACACTACACTACTATACACTACACTACTATACACACTGCTGTGTATACTACACTACTATACACACTACACTACTGTGCACACTGCTATACATCACTAAAGTAGTATACACACTACACTGCTATACACACTATACTAATATACACTACACTACTATACACACTACACTAGCATACATACTACACTACTATACACACTACACTAGCATACATACTACACTACTATACACACTACACTACTATACATCACTAAAGTACTATGCATACTACACTACTATGCTGTGCACACTGCTGTGCACGCTACTACACATCACTAAAGAACTATACACACTACACTACTGTGCACACTACTATACATCACTAAAGTAGTATACATACTACACTACTATACATCACTAAAGTAGTATACACACTACACTACTGTGCATACTACACTGCTATACACACTATACTAATATACACTACACTACTATACACACTACACTACTATACATACTACTCTAGTATACACACTACGCTAGCATACGTACTACGCTACTATACACTACACTACTATACACTACAATACTATACACACTACACTACTATATACACTACACCACTATATACCTACTACGTTGCTCCACACACGACCCTACACACCACCGAAGGATCAACATCTCATGGTGGCGGTGGCGTTTGTGCGTTCCGTTGATACTCAAAGCTACGTCGCCTGGAGCCTTACTTAGGCCTCGGCAAGGTAAGGTAATTTACCCTTTTTACCGGGTTAAAGGGTAAAGGGTAGGGTAAAGGTAGGCTCGTTGCTTTTTACCTTTTACCTTACCTGCTAAAGGGTAAAAGGTAGGGTAGAGTGATTGTATTGTGGTAAGGTAAAAGGTAGGGTAAAGGTAGGCTCGTTGTTTTCACACTTTTACCTTACCTGCTAAAGGGTAGAGTGATTGTATTGTGGTAAGGTAAAAGGTAGGGTAAAGGTAGGCTCGTTGTTTTTACACTTTTACCTTACCTGCTAAAGGGTAGAGTGATTGTATTGTGGTAAGGTAAAAGGTAGGGTAAAGGTAGGCTCGTTGTTTTTACACTTTTACCTTACCTGCTAAAGAGTAGAGTGATTGTATTGTGGTAAGGTAGAAGGTAGGGTAAAGGTAGGCTCGTTGTTTTTACACTTTTACCTTACCTGCTAAAGGGTAGAGTGATTGTATTGTGGTAAGGTAAAAGGTAGGGTAAAGGTAGGCTCGTTGTTTTTACACTTTTACCTTACCTGCTAAAGGGTAGAGTGATTGTATTGTGGTAAGGTAAAAGGTAGGGTAAAGGTAGGCTCGTTGTTTTTACACTTTTACCTTACCTGCTAAAGGGTAGAGTGATTGTATTGTGGTAAGGTAAAAGGTAGGGTAAAGGTAGGCTCGTTGTTTTTACACTTTTACATTACCTGCTAAAGAGTAGAGTGATTGTATTGTGGTAAGGTAAAAGGTAGGGTAAAGGTAGGCTCGTTTTCACACTTTTACCTTGCCTTGCCGAGGCCTAGCCTTACTCCTGGTTGGGTCTCCCTGAGTTGACAGGCCTCGAGCGAGGAGGGGAGGTTCCAGACAGATCGCGGTCCAAACTAAAGCCACTCACGAGTGGTTCTGAAATATTAGAAATCAGGAGAACCTCGGCCGGGCAAGGTCATCATGGGGGACATCCCTCACGGCCAAGACCAGTGACGATTGTCTGAACCGGTACTGGGCCTCCCCTAGGTCGACTCGGTCTTAAATGAGTTCAAGTTCATTTCAAGTGCAAGTTTATTTATTAGGTGTAGCCCTGTGAGCCATTCGGCTCTTGAATCGGGTGCAACCGCAACAAACACAAAACAAAAACATGAACAAGAAAACATCTTAAAGTGACTGAGTGCAAACAGAAAATCCAAGAAAAGACAGCAAAATATTGCAGAAAAAGCAGCGTACACCAACACCTGAGTACCTGGTGTAGCGGTGTGTAGTAAACATCGCCAGTGGGAAGACAAAGGCGGCCGGGCGTGGTGCTGGCCACCCACCCCCTCGTGTGCCATGCCGGCCTTCATAGGTGCTCGCTAACAGCACTTGCCCCTACAGTCTGTTAGAGGCTACACGGGGGATCTTTGTCTGTGTGTGTGTAACAGCACTTGCCCCACAGTCTGTTAGAGGCTACACGGGGGGTCGTTGTCTTTGTGTTTGTGTGTGTAACAGCACTTGCCCCTACAGTTTGTTAGAGGCTACACGGGGGATCTTTGTGTGTGTGTAACAGCACTTGCCCCTACAGTCTGTTAGAGGCTACACGGGGGTCTTTGTCTTTGTGTGTGTGTGTAACAGCACTTGCCCCTACAGCCTGTTAAGGCTACATGGGGTGATGGGTGTCTTTGTCTACGTATCTAAATATATAACGGTGTACATCTGTTCGTGCGTGTGTGTAGGCTGTAGGGCTTTGTGCAAGCAGGTGTTAAGGCTATACGGGGTGATGGGGTGTCTTTGTCTTCGTGTGCATCTACGTGTCTAAATCTATGTACATCTGCATGCGGGTGTGTGCGTGTGTGTGCGTGTGTGTGCGTGTGTGCGTGCGCGTGTGTGCGTGTGTGTGCGTGTGTGTGTGCGTGAGTGTGTGTGCGTGTGTGTGCGTGTGTGCGTGTGCGTGCGCGTGTGTGTGTGTGCGTGTGCGCGCGTGTGTGTGTGTGTGCGTGTGCGTGCGTGCGTGCGTGCGCGTGTTCTGTGTGTTGTGTGTGTGTGTGTTGTGTGTATGTGTGTGTGCGTGCGTGCGCGTGTGTGTGTTTGCGTGCGTGTGTTGTGTGTGTGTGCGTGCGTGTGTTGTGTGTGTGTGTGCGTGCGTGTGTTGTGTGTGTATGTGTGTGTGCGTGCGTGCGCGTGTGTGTGTTTGCGTGTGTGCGTGTGTAGGCTGTAGGGCGTTGTGCAAGCAGGTGTTCCTGAGGCATCTGGGTCTGCATCCCGTGTGCTGTGAGTACTGCTCCCAGCGCTGCTCCCGCTCGTCCGCCTTGTCGCTCGCCCTCCCCGGCTCCCACCGCGTCCACTTCTGCGGACAGACGTGCATGGACAAGTTCAACACGTGGCACTTGCAGGTACACACCGTGTCTCTCTCTCCCCGTGTCTCTCTCTCCCCGTGTCTCTCTCCCCGTGCCTCTCTCTCAGTGTCTCTCTCCCTGTCTCTCCCGTGTCTCTCTCTCTCTCCGTGTCTCTCTCTCACCGTGTCTCTCTCTTGCTATGTCTCTCTCTCTCTCCCCATGTCTCTCTCTCGCTATGTCTCACTCTCTTTCACTGTGTCTCTCTCTCCATGTCTCTCTCCCCCCGTGTCTCTCTCTTCCCCCCGTGCAGGTGTCTCGTTGCGACGGCTGTGAGCGCCAGGGCCGTCTGGACGAGTCCCTCGTGTGGAGGGGACAGCGGAGACATTTCTGCGACAAGAACTGCCTCCTCCTCTTCTACAGCCACCAGAGGACGCCTCACATGGACACCCAGCCTGGCACGGAGACCACCGGTGAGACACGGGGAGAGAGACACGGGGGGAGACACGGGGGGAGAGAGACACACGGTGAGAGAGAGACACGGGGAGAGAGAGAGAGAGACACGGGGTGAGAGAGAGACACACGGTGAGAGAGAGACACACGGGTAGAGAGACATGGGGAGAGAGACACGGGGAGAGAGTGACACGGGGAGAGAGACATGGGGAGAGACACGGGGAGAGAGACATGGGGAAAGAGACACAGGGAGAGAGATACGGGGTGAGAGAGACACGGAGAGAGAGACACGGGGAGAGACACGGGGGGAGAGAGACACGGAGAGAGAAAGACACGGGGAGAGAGACGCGGGGAGAGAGAGACAAGGGGAGAGAGACACAGGGAGAGAGAGACACGGAGAGATAGAGACACGGAGTGAGAGACACACGGAGAGAGAGAGAGACACGGAGTGAGAGAGACACGGGGAGAGAGAGACACGGGGAGAGAGACACGGGGGGAGAGAGACACGGGGAGGGACACGGGGAGAGAGAGACACGGGGAGAGAGACACGGGGAGAGAGACACGGGGAGAGACACGGAGAGAGAGACACGGGGGGAGTGACACGGGGAGAGAGAGACACGGGAAGAGAGACACGGGGAGAGAGAGACACGGGGAGAGAGACACGGTGAGAGAGACACGGGGAGAGAGACACGGGGAGAGAGACACGGGGAGAGAGACACGGGGAGAGACACGGAGAGAGAGACACGGGGGGAGTGACACGGGGGGAGAGACACGGAGGGAGAGACGGGGAGAGAGAGACACGGGAAGAGAGACACGGGGAGAGAGAGACACGGGGAGAGAGAGATTCAGGGATAGAGAGACGAGTGAGAGAGAGAGAGGCATGGGGATGATGATGGTGGTGGTGGTGATGATGATGGTGATGATGATGGTGATGATGATGGTGATGATGATGGTGATGATGGTGGTGATGTTGATGGTGTTGATGGTGGTGATTGTGATGATGGTGATGATGATGATGGTTATGATGTGTATGTGTGTCAGTCTCCATAGAGACGGTGTTGATGATGATGGTGGTGATGATGGTGATGACGTGTGTGTGTATGTGTATGTATGTATGTGTGTCAGTCTCCATAGAGACGGTGTTGATGATGGTGATAATGGTGCTGATGATGATGATGGTGGTGTTGATGGTGGTGGTGATGATGATGATGATGGTGGTGATGGTGATGATGGTGGTGATGATGTGTATGTTTGTGTTTATGTGTGTGTATGTGTGTGTATGTGTGTTTCAGTCTCCATAGAGACTGTGCCCATCATCGCCAGCGTCGTCTCCCTGGCGACGGTGCCGATGAAGCCGCAGCCTCGTCCACCCCCATCACCCCCCGGTGAGGAGACATGAAGAGAGAGAGATATATAGATATATAGAGATATAGAGATGTATATATATAGAGATATAGAGATGTATAGAGAGAGATAGAGAGATATGGAGAGAGATAGAGAGAGGGTGATGGAGAGAGATGGAAAGAGAAGGGAGAGAGACACAGCGCTGAGGAGGCAGCAATGATCGATGTGTGTCTGTGTGTGTGTCTGTGTGTGTGTCTGTGTGTGTCTGTGTCTTTGTGTGTGTCTGTGTGTGTTTGTGTCTTTGTATGTGTCTGCGTGTGTCTTTGTGTCTGCGTGTGTGTGTGGTCTTTGTGTGTGTGTATCTTTGTGTGTGTCTGTGTCTTTGTGTGCGTCTGTGTGTGTTTGTCTGTGTGCGTCTGGTGTGTCTTTGTGCATGTCTTTGTGTGTGTCTGTGTGTGTCTGTGTGTGTCTGTGTGTGTCTGTGTGTCTGTGTGTGTCTGTGTGTGTCTGTGTGTTTGTGTGTGTGTGTGTGTCTTTGTGTGTGTGTGTCTGTGTCTTTGTGTGTCTGTGTCTGTCTGTGTCTGTGTGTCTTTGTGTGTGTCTGTGTCTGCGTGTGTGTGCGTTTGTGTCTGCGTGTGTGTGCGTTTGTGTGTCTGTCTGCGCGTGTGTCTGCGTGTGTGTCTGCGTGTGTCTGTGTGTGTGTCTGTGTGTGTGTCTGAGCAGCTCTGCACACGAAAAGAAGCGCCAACACGAACGACGTGAGTGAACAGCGCGCAACACCCACTCACACACACACTCACTCACACATACTCACTCTCTCACACACACTCACTCACACACTCACTCACTCACACATACTCACTCTCTCACACATACTCATCTCTCTCACACACACTCACTCACACACACACTCACTCACACATACTCACTCTCTCACACCACTCACACACACACTCACTCAGACTCACACACTCACACACTCACTCACACACACTCTCACACTCACACACTCACACACACACTCACTCAGACTCACACCTCACACACTCACTCACACACTCACACACTCACTCAGACTCACACACTCACACACTCACACACTCACACACACACTCACTCACACACTCACTCACTCACACACACTCACACACTCACTCACGACAACCGCTATTCCCCACGGAGTGGCCGTGACATCACCGTGGTGCCCGTGCCAGGCTAGGTGCACTTTCTCGGCCAAGATGTTTGTGCCGAGATGGGCCACACACGTTGACTTTTTTGTGACCGTCACTCCACCCCCCCGCCCCCTCCACCCCCTCCACCCCCTCCACCCCCCCCACCCCTCCATTCCCACCACACCACCCCCCAAACCCCCCACCCCCCCACCCCTCCACCCCTCCACCCCCCCACCCCCTCCACCACCCCCACCCCCTCCACCCTCTCCGCCCCTCCGCCCCATCCACCTCCTCCACCACCTCCACCCCCTCCACCCCCTCCACCCCTCCACCCCTCCACCCCCACCACCCCCCCACCCCCCCACCCCCTCCACCCCCCCACCCCCCTCCACCCCCTCACCCCCTCCACCCCCTCACCCCCTCCACCCCCCCCACCCCCCCACCCCCCTCCACCCCCTCCACCCCCCCACCCCCTCCACCCCTCCACCCCCTCCACACCCCCACCCCCTCCACCCCTCCCACCCCCTCCACCCCTCCACCCCCTCCACCTCCCCCCACCCCCCCCACCCCCTCCACCCCCTCCACCACCCCCACCCCCTCCACCCCTCCCCCCCACCACCCCCCCCCCCCCACCCCCCACCCCCTCCACCACCCCCACCCCCTCCACCCCTCCCACCCCCTCCACCCCCGTCCACCACCCCACCCCTCCACCCCTCCACCCCCTCCACCCCCTCCACTCCCCCCACCCCCCCCACCCCCTCCACCCCCTCCACCACCCCCCACCCCTCCACCCCTCCCACCCCCTCCACCCCCTCCACCCCCCCCACCCCCCCCACCCCCTCCACCCCCTCCACCCCTCCACCCCCCCCACCCCCCCCACCCCCTCCACCCCTCCACCCCCCCCACCCCCTCCACCCCCTCCACCCCCTCCACCCCCCCCACCCCCCCCACCCCCTCCACCCCCTCCACCCCCTCACCCCCCCCACCCCCCTCCACCCCTCCACCCCCTCCACCCCCCCCACCCCCCCCACCCCTCCACCCCCTCCACCCCCTCCACCACCCCCACCCCCTCCACCCCTCCCACCCCCTCCACCCCCTCCACCCCCCCCACCCCCCCACCCCCTCCACCCCCCCCCACCCCCTCCACCCCCTCCACCCCCTCCACCCCCCCCACCCCCTCCACCCCTCCCACCACCCTCCACCCCTCCACCCCCTCCACTCCCCCCACCCCCCCCACCCCCTCCACCCCCCCCACCCCCTCCACCCCCTCCACCCCCTCCACCACCCCCCACCCCCCCACCCCTCCACCCCCCCCACCCCCTCCACCCCTCCACCCCCTCCACCCTCCACCACCCTCCACCCCCCCCACCCCCCCACCCCCTCCACCCCCTCCACCCCCCCCACCCTCTCCACCCCCTCCACCCCCTCCCTCCACCACCCCCACCCCCTCCACCCCTCCCACCCCCTCCACCCCTCCACCCCCTCCACTCCCCCCACCCCCCCACCCCCTCCACCCCTCCACCACCCCCACCCCCTCCACCCCTCCCACCCCCTCCACCCCCTCCACCCCCCCCACCCCCCCCACCCCCTCCACCCCCTCCACCCCCCACCCCCCCCACCCCCCCACCCCCCCCACCCCCCCACCCCTCCACCCCCATCCACCCCCTCCACCCCCTCCACCCCTCCACCCCCTCCACCCCTCCACCCCCCCCCACCCCCTCCACCCCCTCCACCCCCTCCACCCCCCCACCCTCCACCCCCTCCACCCCCTCCACCACCCCCACCCCCTCCACCCCTCCCACCCCCCCACCCCCCCCACCCCTCCACCCCCCCACCCCTCCACCCCTCCACCCCCCCACCGAGGTGGCTAACATCTCATAGCCACTGTGGCGTCACCAATGATGAGTGTGTGCGTGTATCTCTCCCCATGTCTCTCTCCCCCGTGTCTCTCTCCCCTTGTCTCTCTCTCCCCGTGTCTCTCTCTCCCCGTGTCTCCCTGTCTCTCCCCGTGTCTCTCTCTCCCCGTGTCTCTCTGCCCGTGTCTCCGTGTCTCTCTCTCCCCGTGTCTCTATCTCCCGTGTCTCCCTGTCTCTCCCTGTGTCTCTCTCTCCCCGTGTCTGTGTCTCTCTGCCCGTGTCTCCGTGTCTCTCTCCCCGTGTCTCTCTCCCCGTGTCTCTCTCTCCCGTGTCTCTGTCTCTCTTCCCCGTGTCTCCGTCTCTCTCCCCGTGTCTCCCTGTCTCTCTCCCCCGTGTCTCTCTCCCCGTGTCTCTCTGCCCGTGTCTCCGTGTCTCTCTCCCCCGTGTCTCTCTCCCCGTGTCTCTCT